>NC_087342.1:70353520-72853520 GCF_030014295.1 Loxodonta africana
GGCTTCTGATTCTACGTGGCAGAGTCTGCCATAGCATTTTCTTGGGATTATACAATTTAGATCTTTGCCCTTGTCGTGGGACTTTCTTACTTTGGGTCCTTGAACGTGCTGATAACTGGTAGTTGAGTTGGTTTGAAAATGATAAGGCACATGGCATTTATATTAGAGGAACCGTAGTTAACAAGAACCATAAGCCTATATGCATGTAGAGTTAGTTCTCTGTCTTAAAAGATAATTTAGTATAATGAAAGGAGACATTACTTTTCCTCCCAGACAGTTCTGAAGGCATTTTATTTCACCTGTATACCAGCCACTCTCTAAAGTTCACTAGCCCTGCCCACTTCACCCACAGCTACGGAGCAATCCTTTCCTCTGTTCTCCCCTTCCCCATATTCTGACCCTTTCCCTGTCTTCCCCTGCCATGGGAAGAAGCGCTTTTTTAAAAAAAATCAAACCTGTTGCCGTTAGTCGATTCTGACTCATAGCAACTCTATAGGACAGAGTAGAACTGCCCCATAGTTTCCAAGGAGCACCTGGTGGATTCGAACTGCCGACCTTGGGGAGACCCCAGGTGATATGAGGACCTGCCTCTCCTCTGGCTGAGCAGCTCCTCACAGACCCCTTCCTCCCTTCTGAAGCCCTCATGGATTCCACTTACTTTTCTCTCTCCTTTCAGAGCTGCTGTGCGGACCACATTGCCTGTCTTTCCTTCCAAGACTGGCAGGTATTATGAGGTGGGACTGCTTATTAGCTGCCTCAGAAAACGAACGCTCAGGACTGCTGCCATTTCAAGGGTTACACTCAATCACTTTGTGGAACAGATAAGGAAAGACAAGAAAACCAGATGTGGGGAAGTTACTGAGGTTTCAGAAGCTTCTCAGGGTTCTTCTAAGACAGTGTCTCTGCTCCTTCATTCCTGACTTCCTGGCCCTAGCAGGCACAGCAACACCCTTCTTGCTGAATACTGAGCTGAAATACGAGTAGTACAGTTCCCAAACCTATACAGCCAAACCCATTGCCGTCCATTTGATCCTGACTTTGCGGCAGTTCTACTCTGTCCCGTATGGTCGCTATGAGTCGGAATCGACTCGATGGCACTGGGTTTGGGTTTTGTTTGTTCGTAGTGACACTATAGTAGAACTGCCTCATAGGGTTTTCAAGGAGCACCTGGTGGATTCGAACTGCTGACCTTTTTGTTAGCAGCCATAACACTTAACCATTACACCACCAGGGTTTTCCCAGGTTGCTTAAAACCAGTGACTGTTGACTCTGACTCATGGTGATGCCGTGTGTGTCAGAGTAGAACTGTGCTCCATGGGGTTTTCAGTGGCTGAGTTTTTGGAAGTAGAATGCCAGGCCTTTCTTCTGAGGTGCCTCTGGGTGGACTTGAACCTCCAACCATTTGGTTAGCAGCTGAGTGTGTTAAGTGTACTAGCCAGGGAATTTCCAGGTTACTTAGGTAAGGTGTCATCAGTGGGCATCTTAGTTTCTTGAATCCATCTGTCCTGAATTGCTTGTCACCATTGTTGTTGGGTGCCAGTTATATCATACCTCACAGTCATGAGAACGAAAGCAAAGGCTGGAGAGAAACACCTGTGTTTTCTCTCTTGCTAAGTCTTGGGCAGTTCAGTTTGGCGCTTGGGGCATCTCAGCTTCTTTTAAATTGATGTGTGCCAGCTTCAATTCTTTGCCTGCATTGTTGAGACAGTAAAAGTGTTGCAGGTTGGGGAAACATTTTGTACAACTGACCACTGAAGCACAAGCACTGCTTGTTCTGATGAAAATCAAACCAGCCTGCAGAGAATGACTTAGATACTTTGCTTCTTTGTACTGATGTTTCCATTTAAGTCTTTTGGATGTCCCACTCCTTATCAGAACTTTTGTTTTTTGTGTTGGCTGCTATCAGGTCAGCCCTGGACTCATGGCAACCCCATGCACAAATGAACGAAACACTGCCTGGTCCTGCACCATCCCCAGGATCTGTTGCAGATCAGACCATTGTGATCCAAAGAGTTTTCAGTGGCTGATTTTTGGAAGTAGGTCACCAGACCGTTTTTCCTAGTCTATCTTAGTCTAGAGGCTCCGCTGAAACCTGTTCAGTATGACAGCAACATGTAAGACTCCACTGACACACGGGTGGTAGCTGTGCGTGAGGTGCATCGACCGGGAACTGAACCTGGGTCTCTGCATGAAAGGCAGGGATTTTACCATTAAGCCACCCGTTGCCTCATATGAGAACTTTTATCCCTCCAAAGTTAATCGTTCGTGAATTAATTGTGAGGTTCTGGGAGCTGTTTCTTTTTCAACAGTTTGCATCTCTGGGGAAAAAAAAACAAAAAACTTTTGAAGTTTGAATAGCCCTTCACCTGCTATCATTTTACGTTTCTGCTAAGCGGGTTCCATGGGAACATGTTGAGTCTTCTTTGTTCAATATTTCTCCTTCCTTCTGGCCTGGATGCAAAAGATTGGTTCAGGTTTTTCTCTCTGGTATTGCTTGATAACAAAGCATCTGGAGCAAAGGAGAGGCTGTTAGCACGTTGTCACTTAGAGTTTCCTGAGCATTGTCCCATTTGTGTGCTCTTGCTGCAGAGAGTTAATGAAACTGGCGTCTGTCTTTACATCTGACATAAACAGGTTGTCCGTGGAGCTGAACCAGTGATATCAGCAATGGCGTCTGCAGGAAGACTTCATGCTCAGTCCCTTTTTGTCTAGCTCTGTGTTCTCTGGGAATAGCCAGTTTCTTTATTCACTGGAGGAGGGCTTTATATTTTAATATTCTAGATAGTAATGCTTATGGTATATTTAGCCTTAAATTCAGGGATGGCTTGTTTTTTAATTTCTTCACAGACATTTTATACCTCCTACTCTTTTAGCAGCTTTCTCTGTGTTATTAGGTCAGTCTGTCTGGGTTTGAATCCTGAAGCTGCCATGCGTTACCATCTATGGCTAAATGTTCAGCTGCCAACAGGAGGATTGGCAGTTTGAACCCACCAGCCACTTTGCAAGAGAAAAGACCTAGAGATCTGCTCCTGTAAAGATTACAGCCTAGGAAACACTATGGGTCAGTTTTATTCTGTCATATAGGGTCACTGTGAGTTGGAATCAACTTGATTGCATACAACAATAACAACAACCTAGGACCGAGGGCAGTGGTGGTTCAGTGGTAGCATCCTTGTCTTCGATGTCAGAGACCCGGGTTTGATACCCAGCCAGTGCACGTAAAGCACAGCCACCACACATCCGTCAGTGTTGCTGTGATGCTGAACAGGTTTCAGTGGAACTACCAGACTAAGACAGACTAGGAAGAGAGTACTGATGATCTATTTCCAAAAATCAGCCAGTGAAAACCGTATGGATTGCAATGGTCTGATCCTGTTGTATGTGAGGTCACATAAGTTGAGGATGACTTGATGACAACTACCAACAATAACCTTGAGCTAGTTATTTAAGCTCCCTGTGCCTTGATTTCTTCATGTGTAAAATGGACACAATAATAGAACCTACCTGTCATGGATTGAATTATGTCCCTCCAAAAATATGTGTATCTGTTTGGCTGGGCCATGATTCCTGGCATTGTGTGATTTTCCTATATGTAGTAAATCCTGTCTCTATGATGTTAATGAGGGAGGATGGGCGGCAGTTGTGTTAGTGAGGCAGGACTCAATCTACGAGATTGGATTGTGTTTTGAGGCAATCTCTTGAGATATAAAAGAGAGAAGCAAGCAGAGAGATGGGGGACCTCATCCCACCAAGAAAGCAATGCGGGGAGCAGAGCGCATCCTTTGGACCGGGGGTCCCTTCTCAGAGAACATCCTAGACTGGGAGAAGATTGATGGGAAGGCCAACAGAGAGAGAAAGCCTTCCCCTGGAGCTGACATCCTGAATTTGGACTTTTAGCCTACCTTACTGTGAGGAAATAAACTTCTCTTTTGGCATAGTGGTCAAGTGCTGCAGCTGCTAACCAAAAGGTCAGCAGTTAGACACCAGGCGCTCCTTTCAAACTCTATAGGGCAGTTCTACTCTGTCCTATAGGGTTGCTATGAGTGGGAATCGACTCGACGGCAACAGGTTTTGTTTTTTTTTTTTTTTTTTGGTTTGTTAAAGCCATCCACCTGAGATATTTCTACTATAGCAGCACTAGCTGACTAAGACACTACCTCATAGATTTGTTTTAGAAATTAAATGAGATAGTACTAGTAAATTATTTAAAATAGCGCCTGACACATAGTAAGCCATCAGTAAATCTCAGCTTTTGTTGTTGTGAGGGGTGGTGGAGTGAATGATGCTAAATGCTTTGACTATAAGTAACTACATTTGTAGCCTCGGATTACTCGAGTGAATTTTAGATAAATATTCCCAAAGAAACACCTTTACTTTGCATCTTTTCCTGGCCCTGGACAAGATACTTGTTGTGATGTTTTCTCTGCTCAGAGCTGTTTTAAGCCACTCTACCCAGTAACCCAGTGCCGTTGAGTCGATTCCGACTCACAGTGACCCTATAGGACAGAGTAGAACTCCCCCTTAGAGTTTCCAAGGAGCGCCTGGCGGATTCGAACTGCTGACCCTTTGGTTGGCAGCTGTAGCACGTAACCACTACACCACCAGGGCTTCCTTAAGCCCCTGTAGTCTAGAAAAATGGGTTTAGGGTTTTTGCAATCTGCTGCTCTTAAAGAGGAAGCATTGCTTTTGGGAAAATCTTTAAGAAAGGGCTTAAGTACATTATTGAGAAATATGTCTACAAAGACAGCACTGTGCATTTTCTGTGGGTATATTTTTCATCTCCTCTTCACTGCAAACCCTAATATATTCAGAGAAATGCTCAAGCCCCCTTTTCACTTCTAAGTTGTAAAATCACATTAAAAAAAAAGGCAGTAGCTGGCTCCTGGTCATCCCCTTAGGGCTTCACTGGCCCTTTTGGGGCTCTGCTTCCTGCTGCTGGTGCCCGACTCATGTGGCTTCCTTTCAGCTTTCAGTTTATGATTACTTTTGTGGACGGGGTGCATTAATTTGGCTTCTTCAGCTCACGAGGTCTGCTTCCTCCACCCTCTAGAAGATTCCTGGGCCTGCTGAATTCTTTATCTCCGGTCCATGGTAGACTCCTGCCAACCTTTAGATCAGGGCTTCCCAGCCTCAGCACTATTGACATTTTGGGTCAAGTGGTTATTTGCCATGGGGAGCTGTCTTGTGCCTGTAGGGTGACTAGCAGTATCCCTGGCTTCTACCCACTAGATGCCAGTAGCATCCCCCGCGCTTGTGAGAGCCAGAAATATCTCCACACATTGCCAGACGTCCCTTGCAGGGCATAAATCAACCCGAGTTAAGAACATCTGCTTTAGATGAGTGGGTCCCAAAGTATCAGATCTGTCTGTACTTGGCTACAGAGTCTGAAAATGTACAGTTCTATAATACAGCTGTGGGCTATTTATACCAAAACCTATATGCCAATATCTATATGTAACAAAAATGACCGATTACACCAGACAGGGGTTTGTCTAGTTTTAAGAATCCTAGTAGTGGTTCTCCAAGTGTAGTCCAGCACACAGCAGTGTCAGCATCACCTGGGAACTTGTTAGAAATGCAAGTTCTCAGGCCTCAGACAGAAACAACTTAATTAGAAAGTCTAAGCAATTTGTGTAAGGAGCCCTTCAGGTGATTTTGATTTCTCAAGTTTGAGACTACTCAAGTTTGAGGAGAACCATAGGGTTAGACCCTTAGGTAAGCTACAGTTAGAGAAACCTGCTGCCATGGGTTCCATTCCGACTCATGGCAACCCCATGTGTGCAGAGTAGAACTGCTCTGTAGTGTTTTCAAGGCTGTGATCTTTTTGAAGCAGATTCCTAGGCCTTCTTTTCGAGGTGCCCCTGGGTGTACTTGAACTGTCAACCTTTCGGTTAGCAGCCGAGCACTTAACCGTTTGCACCACCCAGCCTTACTGAGAGATAACCATGATCTGCCATATACAGAGCTTTGACAGCTGCTTAGGAAAAGGCCTTTTAATAGGCAGGTCATGCAAGGTTTGTGCTGGTCACACTGCTGGCCTCTGAGAGGCTGCCGTGTCCACAGCTTCGTGTTGAAGGTTTCATTTTGTCAGCATCCGTGTACATGGTGCATGAGATCCCACATCTTGGCCACTGTTGATTCAGCTAGGAACGTTTGTGCCTGGCCCCTAACGGGAGCATCTGCAGGCTAAACCTGCACCTCACAGTTCTGCCTATCAGGGCTGATCTTCCTTGGATTCTTTCCAATTCTTTATTAAGAGATTCTTTCTCTTGAGGATTTAAGTGAGACATAGAGACAGACACAGAGGCGAGAAGAAAGAAGAAGGCCTGAGACATTAAAAACCAATTGCTGGGAAAGACAACACACAATACAGGAGAGGTCAGAACAACTGGACTAAACCAAAAGCAGAGAAGTTCCCTGAATAAACTGAACCCTTAGAAGCCCAGCGTAGCAGGCGCGGGGGTTTGGGGACCATGGTTTCAGGGGACATCTAGGTCAGTTAGTATAATAAAATCTGTTAAGAAAACATTCTGCATCCCACTTTGGAGAGTGGCGTCTGGGGTCTTAAACACTAGCAAGTCACCATCTAAGATGCATGAATTGGTCTTAACCCACCCGGAGCAAAGGAGAATGAAGAACACCGAGGACACAAGGTGATTATGAGCCCAAGAGACAGAAAGGGCCGTATAAATCAGAGACTTATTACATCAGCCTAAGACCAGAAGAATGAAATGGAGCCCAGCAACAACCGATGTCCACGCTGACAGGGAACACAACAGAGAACCCCTGAAAGAGCAGGAGAACAGTGGGATGCAGACCTCAAATTCTCATAAAAAGATCAGGCTTAATGGTCTGACTGAGACTAGAAGGACCCCGGAGGTCATGGTCGCCAGACCTTCTGTTAGCCCAAGACAGGAACCATTCCCAAAGCCAACTCTTCAGATAGGGATTGGACTGGTCTATAAGATAGAAAGTGATATTGGTGAGCAGTGGGGTTCTTGAATCAAGTAGACCCCTGAAACTATCTGGGTAGCTCTTGTCTGGAGAGGAGATGAGAAGGCAGTGGAGGACAGAAGCTGGCTGAAGGGACACGGAAATAGAGGATGCAGAAAAGAAGTGTGCTGTCTCATTAGGGGGAGAACAACTATGAGTATATAGCAAGGTGTATAGAAATTTTTGTATGACTCGATTTGTAAACTTTCATTTAAAGCACAATAAAAATAAAAAAAACAAAAACCTATTGCTGTTGATTCTGACTCGTGATGAGCCCATGTATGTCAGAGTAGAACTGTTTCCCAGTAGGGTTTTCAGTAGTTGATTTTTCAGAAGTAGATAGCTAGGCCTTTCTCCCGAGGTACCCCTGGCTGGACTTGAACCTCCAGCCTTTCAGTTAGCAGCTGAGTGCGTTAACCACTTGTCCCACCCAGGCTTCATGAGACATTGAAGGCCGTGCATAAGCCGAAGCCATGGAGTAGAAAACTGAAAAACCAAACTCGTTGCTGTTGAGTTAATTCTGGCTCAGTGACCCTATGGGACAGAGTAGAACTGCTCCGTAGGGTTTCCAAGCAATGGCTGGTAGATTCAAACCGCTGACCTTTTTGGTTAGCAGCTGAGCTCTTAATCACTGTGCCTCCAGGGGTCCTGGTACAGCAAAGGGGATCAATACTGAGCCAGTTGCATCAAGAATGGTAGAAGCAGAAAGAGGTGACAGAGCACTGCTTTCAACAGGTGACTCCTAGAGATGGAGCTGAGGCAAACTAATTAATCTAACCTATCTATGAACAATATTTTTCAGTTCTCTATGAGACCCAACTGGGGCGTTGCTGAGAGGGTTTCCTGTCATGCTTACTTCTCGAAAACAAACAACCCATTGCGTTGAGCTGATTCTGACTCATAGTGACCCTTACAGGGCAGAGTAGAATTGTACCATAAGGTTTCCAAGGAGCAGCTGGTGGATTTGAGCTGCCAACCTTTGGGTTAGCAGCCTAAGGCATAACTACTTTGCCACCAGGGCTCCGGTGCTTCTCTGAGTACCCTCATGTTACATAAATAAATAAAAAAAAGAAATCCATTGCCATCGAGTCAATTCTGACTGATAGCAACTCTATAGCAGCCCTACAGGAGAAAGTAGAACTGTCCCATAGGCTTTCCAAGGAGCGGCTGGTGGATTAGAGCAGCAGACCTTTTGGTTAGCAGCCGAGCTTTTAAACCAGTGTCCACCAGGGCTTCTCATATTATGTAGAACATCACTAATTAATGCAACCTTCATATATTTCTCTTTCTTGTCACCTGGGAGAGCCCAACTAAGATGACCCAAACTATAAAAATCAAGTGGGGTCCTTGGGCAGGTTTCCTGACATGCTGCTTTCTTAAATCAGTGACTCTCAACCCTGGCTGGGCCTCAGAATCACCTGTGCCTTTTGAGAGTGAGTTTCTGAATTAGAAGGGGTTGGAGGTAGGGCTGGAAATGTAGCTTCCCAGCCTCTGTATTTAACAAATGCTCCCCACAGGAGATTCCGATAGGCCATTGAATCTATTTTATTGTTGCTGTTGTTAGTTGCCTTAGTCAATTTGGATTCCAACTCATGGCTCCATAGAGTTTTCAAGGCTGGTGACCTTTTAGAAGCAGATGACCAGGCCTGTCTTCCGAGGCACCTCTGGATGGGTTCAAACTGCCAACCATTCAGCTAACTGTTTGTGTTTCAGTCTGACTGTGTCACCCAGGATTCTACATTACAGGAACGAAAGGGAGATACCAAAGCAAAACCAAACCCATTGCCATTTAGTCGATTTTGACTTACAGTGACCCTGTAGGACAGAGTAGAACTTCCCCATAGGATTTCCAAAGCTGTAATCTTTACAGAAGCAGACTGCCACACCTTTCTCCTACAGAGTGACTGGTGTGTTGGAACGGCTGACCTTTTGGTTAGTTGCCAAGCGTTTAATCACTGTGCCACCAGTGCTCCTTAAAAATGGAGGTAAAGCCAAAAACCAAACCCATTGCTGTTGAGTCGATTCCAACTCATAGTGACCCTATAGGACAGAGTAGAGCTGCCCTGTAGAGTTTCCAGGGAGAGCCTGGTGGATTCGAACTGCTGACCTTTTGGTTAGCCGCTGTATCTCTTAACCGCTATGCCACCAGGGTTTCCAGAAAGGGAGGTAGGAACTGTTAATTTCAGCTTAATCTGTTGACTCTCCCAAAAGAAACCTGCATAAGGCATGTTCAGAAAACCTCAGAGCCTGGTTTACTTCCTGGAGATCAGGACAGATGGGCCAGTTCAATACATTCTTTCCAGTGATCTATTGCCTTAACTCCAATAATATTTCCTTTTAACATTTCCTCTGAAAGCCTCTCAGGACCATCGCTTTTGGGGGAAGTGCTAAGAACTGGAACCTTAAAAAGCCATTAGAAATACAGGTGGTGGAGTGCTGAAATCAGCCTTGTGAATAATTTTCAGAAAATTCAGTAGGCCTAGAGAAATTCTTTTCCAGTTTCAAATATTGGCGTTGATCCTGTCGACATTTGTCACAAACCAAACCAGTTGCTGTCAAGTCCATTTTGATGCATGGTGACCCCAATGTGCATCAGAGTAGAATTGTGCTCCATAGGGTTTTCAGAGGCTGATTTTTCCGAAGTAGATTGCCAGGCCTTTGTTCTGAGATGCCTCTGGGTGGACTTAAACCTCCTTGTGGTTAACAACAGAGCTTGTTAACCATTTGCATCACTTAGGGACATTTACATTTTAGTACCTCCCTTATCCTTCCTGAGCACTGGTGGCTCAGTGGTTAAGAGTGTGGCTGCTAACCAAAAGGTCAGGAGTTTGAATCCACCAGCCCGCTCCTTGGAAACTCTTTGGGGTAGTTCTACTCTGTGCTATAGGGTTGCTGTGAGTTGGAATCGACTTCACAGCAGTGAATTAGGTTTTTCCTTCCAGTCATCTCTTCCTCCATCTCTTTCCCATAAAAACCAGGAAAAGAATACGAGTACTTTTGTACAACAAATCCATAGGTTTCCTTCACACAAATCAATGTAGAGGGGAGTGAGTACAGGTACAGAATGTTTCCCGTTATTGTTCAAAGTTTTGTCAAGTTCTGTTTGGGTAATAGATACTGGGAATGTGGGCCAGTGCTTGTCTTTAAGGCTAGCTTAAAAGATTTTGGACCCAGCTAAGAGCATAATCAGGATTTTTTTTAACTTTGGTATGAAGGACTGTGTTATGGATTGAATTGTGTCCCCCCAAAGTGTGTGTCAACTTGGTTAGGTCTTGATTTCCAGTATTGTGTGGTTGTCCACCATTTTGTGATATGATAATCTTTATGTGTTGTAAATCCTAATTAACCTCTATGAAGTTAATGAGTCAGGATTAGAGGCAGTGATGTTAATGAGGCAGGACACAATCTACAGGATTAGGTTGTATCTTGAGTCAGTCTCTTTTGAGATATAAAAAAGAGAAGGGAGCAGAGAGGAGAGGGAACTCATTCCACCAGGAAAGAAGTGCCAGGAGCGGAGTGTGTCCTTTGGACCTGGGGTTCCTGCGCTGAGAAGCTTCCATACCATGGGAAGGCTAATGCCAAGGACCTCCCTTAGAACCGACAGAGAGGGAGAAAACCTTCCTTCCCTGGGAGCTGGTGCCTTGAATTTGGACTTCTAGCCTCCTAGACTGTTTGGACTTCTAGCCTGCTAGACTGAGAGAATAAATTTCTTTGTTAAAGCCATCCACTTCTGCTTTAGCAACACTGGATATCTAAGACTCTTAGCCCGAATAGTGCTTGGTTCATGGTATATACTGAAGAATATTTTGCCCAGTAAATGAGGCAGGCCTGGGGTGTAAATCTCAAGCCCGTGCTTGTTTTCTCAGGGGCCTGTTAAGACTCTTTACTTAGCAGCCTTATCTGACAGTACCCATCTTTAATTTAGCTTTGGGCAGGAGAAGGGGATCAATAATAGTGATGCAGGGCAGGAGAGAGAATGGCCAGCTGCAAACAGCTGCTCTTGAACTGGACTCTGCTTTTGTTGGAATTGTTAGTGCAATCAAGAAAGTTTATTAGTGATTACCAAGGGTGGACTAAGGTGATGGCAAATTTTGGAAATGGATAGTGGCGATGGTTGCACAACTTATCATTGAATTGTACATGTAAAAAATGTTGACATGGCAGGTGTTTTGCTGCTTCTATATTTACCGTGATAAAAAATTTAAAGAAAAAGAAAGCAAGCTGTTAAATATTTCCTGACTAGTTCATTTGAGCCCCTTTCCTCATCATACCCCATTCCTAACCCAGGAGATGACAGTATGCTGAGGAGAAAGGTTGCCATGTCTCACTGCTGTGGTGCGGTGTAATGTTGGTGCTACTGTCTCAGGAGAGAGTATCGTTGTGTAGACGAGCCTCTTCTCTGGTTTCTAGTTCTACACTTCGTCTCCGAGAGGGTGATTCATTTCTTGTTTGTGAAGTGTTGATTTCGTCATTTACATGGAAGAGAAATTGGATGTACTTCCAACTTTCAGCTGGTGACCAGCGGCTCCTTTGCTTGGAAGGGCAGTCTTTCTTTCCATTGTGAGAGTTGTTCATGCCAATTGAGTGAATGGGCTCGTTTCCTTTAGGCCTCTAGAGACGACAGCTCATTTCTTTTGTGGGATAAAATTTATAATGTGTGATTTTTATTTTTATTTTTGAACAAGTAGAACTGTCACCTAAAATGTCATCATTAGTTGTTAGAAAAACCATGAAAGCTTGTTGTTTCTGATTGGTTCCACTCTTGTCAGTTGCCGTTGAGTTTTTTCCAACTCACGGCGACCCCATGTGAACAGAATAGAACTTCTCCATAGGGTTTTCAAGGCTGCGACATTTCAGAAGCAGATCGCCAGGCCTGTCTTCTGAGACACCTCTGGGTGGGCTTGAACTGACAACCTTTTGGCTAGTAGTCAAGTTCTTAATCGTTTGTGCCACCCTTCCTAGCATGTGAACCTGAAACCTTGTGTAGAGCTAAGCCTGTTTTCCCAAATTGGGAAAGTAACAGACTGTGCTCCCAAGATGTGAATAGATGTACTGGGAACAAAGTGTCCTGTGGCCAAGGACTTTGACCCCGTATTTCTCAAACTTCTCTATTTTTCTGTTCTCAGAACTGTTAACATTCTTTAACATACATTGGAAATTTCAGGAAGTACCAGTTAACATCACATAAGACACTAGTGTTCTAAGGAACTCAGAGAAAAGCAGACAGGTTATTTCAGTGTTTTGTCTTTTACACAAAGGAACTGTGTGTTAGGATTTGTGTTGTCATACCTGTTTCTGGTGTGTTACAAATTGTTAGCTGCCATTGAGTCAGACCCCAACTCATGGCAGCCACGTGGACAATGGAACAAAATGCTAGCTAATCTTGTGCCACTTCCATGATCAGTTGCAGATTGGATCGTTGTAATCCATAGGGTTTTCATTGGCTGATTTCTGGAAGTGGATCGCCAGACCGTTCTTCCTAATCTGTCTTAGTCTAGAAGTACCACTGAAATTGTTCAGCATCTATTATCTATTATAGCAACATGCAAAACCTCCACTGACAGATGGCTGATGGCTGCACGTGAAATGCGTTAAGCCAGTTGAGGAAAAAGAAAAGTCAAGAAGATATGTCCGTTCAACCTTTTAGGAAAATTATTGAAATATTTAATTTAACAACTAATTATTGAGCACCAACTGTATATGAAGGAATTGTGTTTTAAAGGAAGGAGGAGGTGACTTGGAAATTGGCTGGGAATAACATCAAGGTGCACCTGACCCAAGCCATGGTATTTTCTGTTGCCTTGTATGTATGTGAAAGCTTAACAACGAATAAGGAAAACTGAAGAATTGGTGCATTTGAATTATGGTGTTGTCAAAGGATATTGAACATACCATGGTCTGTCAGAAGAACAAACAAATCTGTCTTGGATGAAGTGCAGCCAGAATGTTCCGTAGAAGGGAGGATGGTGAGATTTCATCTTACGTACTTAAGACATGTTATCAGGAGGGACCAGTCCCTAGAGAAGGACATCATGCTTGGTAGAAGAGCAGTGAAAAAGAGGAGGACCCTCAATGAGATGGATTGATACAGTGGCTGCAACAATGGGCTCAAACATAGCAACGCCTGTGCAGTGTTTCATTCTGTTGTACCTGTGGTCAGAGTTGCTATGAGTTGGAATCGACTTGAAGGCACCTGACAGTAAAACAAAGTCAAGGAAGAAGTCCTTGTTCCCCAGATCCTCACCGCTGTGTCCTTGGTTTGAGAAAAATAAGCCTGATAAGATATAAGTCAATTACTATAAATGTTTAAGGTCATTTCACATTGCTCTGCTTTAAAAAAAAAATTGAGAAATGGGGCTGGGGAATGGTTACTTAAATAAATTTAATCTCATTGCTTGTGTGTAAATTATTAAGATACCTTCTCCATTGGAGTTGAGCTGCCCTTACATCTAGGAGGGGCTGTCACAGAGAAGTAGATTTATTAATATTGGCCCTGAACTCTAGGGGTGATAAGAGAATGGGGATTGATTCCTTGAAACTCAGAAAACTCTTGCCCAGACTCAGAACCGTCCAATAATAGAATGTGCTGACTTGCGGACAAGTTCAAGTATAGCTTGCTTGACCTTTAACTGGGATGTCCTAGAGAAAATTCAAGTAGATGAATGGTTCCTTTGACTCATTAAGATTCTGGGATTTATTGTTCTTATGTCAAAGGGATTTATGGTAGTTAGAGCTTATTAGATGAAATAGATATTACTGCTAAAGAATTGGAATTATGTTAGTGAAGCCAGAACAAAGGAGTTGCTGAGCACTCCTGAGTCTCACACTGACCTGTCGTATGCATGTCTTATGTATGGATTGGTTCCATGTTTTAGGATTGAGCACGCTTTATTACTGTGATGAGGATAAAATCTAATTAGGAAGTCCTTGGCCCCCAGCTGGGTTTACTGCCTTGAGGTCCAGTATAGAGATGACAGGCTTTTTAGAATATGCCTTGCAGAGTTAGATTTTACTGCTTCTGAATCTTAGTCTGAGCAGATTCCTCCCCCTGCTGTCCTGGCTGCAGAAGATAACGGAGACTTTCTGTCTCCTTGGGGAAAGACGCAGGAGCCATTCTAGTTGTGAGAACTTGGGAATCAGGAGACCTGAGGGTTAGTGCTAATGCTTTTAAAGACATTCCCAGGTCTACTATTTCAGTTCATAGTACAGGGATGAAAAAAACCCCTTCCCAGGGACATTGTAAGTGTAAGTGGGAAGCAGAGCCTTTAGTATTTTAGGATAAAAGTACCTGCCGAGGGCAGTTAACACATGAAGCATATTCTCCTTTTGGAGTCCTCCATTTTTTTGGTTTTTAAAAGTTAAGATGGCATACTAGGTTTTTTTCAGGTGAATCATGAAGTTCTCCTTTAAATATTATCATTTTATTCTGCCTTTATTTTTAGTGTGTAGTTAAAACAGCAAATCGATGAGGTAGGTAGTTCACACCCTTGCTTCTGAATCATTACCCTGATTCTCAGCGTTTGGACCTTTTCATTTTATTTAGTGAGTGGCTTCCAGTGGAGGCTGTTGATAATTTCTTACTCTGAAGTTGTTTTTTGTAGGTGGTCCTTGCTGCTCGGCTGACAACGCATAAAGTAAAGCAGTAAAATGTTTCTCTCATGGAAACATTGAGGGGACTGATACTTTTTGTGAATACATAGCCATTGTGTAGGTTACTGGCCCAAAGGGCTACCTACTGCAGAATTGTTGGGAAAGTTAGGCCTCTGCCTGTCTCTACCACTGAAGATGTCATGAGACTGTGGCCTGTCCATCGATCCCCTGCATACTCTGGCCACTTTACAACCAGAGTCCCTGGGTGACATAAACAGTTAAGCGCTTGATTACTTACCAAGAGGTTGGTGGTTCAAACCTACCCAGAGGTGCCTTGGAAGAAAAGCCTGGTGATCTGCTTCTGAAATGTCACAGCCTTGAAAACCCTATGGGGCAGTTTTACTCTGAAACACATGGGGTTGCCATGAGTTAGAATCAACTCCATGGCAACTGGTTTGATTTTTTTTTTTTTTTTTGGTTTTAAGTATATAGTCCCCAGTGTGTAAGAGGTGTTAACAGGTATTTATCAACCATTTTGTAACTTTAAATTCAAAAAGTAAACAAACTGTATGAGTTAGCACTTTGATTATGTACTTACATTATATCATGGAATTTATTTTTTGTTTTCTTTGAATTTTGGTTGCTTGTATTCCTGTTTCTCCTATCTCCTTAGAAGCCCCTTGACCTGATTTGCACTTTTCCATCTTTGTCTGCCTTTTTTAAACCTTGTTCAACTAATAAATGTTTGCAGATACATTGATTAGATGTGCAATACATTCTGAAATGAATCATTTTAAAAAAGAGATCAGTTTACAAGAAGCATATTGGAAATATTTCCAGTTTTGTTTTTTGGCTAAAGTTCATACAATTTGTTAATTTTTCATAGTTGAAGAATGGGAAGTAGTCCAATTTTTAAAAATAAATGTTGAAAAGGAAGAAAAAGGTGGTGAAACAAAAATATTTAGACATTGAGGAATAGCTTCCACTGGGTGCTGGAATGGCGTGGGAAAAGAATATCTTTGGTGTAGTTCGACGTCACGTTAGTCATCATTTCGTTCTTTGTTGTTTGTTGCTGTCAGTGTGTTCTGAGTCCAACTGCTCTGTGGGCTTTTCAAGGCTGTGACTTTTGGGAAGAAGATTGGTAGGCCTGTCTCCTGAAGGTGCCCCTAGGTTGGTTTGAACCACCAACCCTTTGGCTAGTAGTTGAGTGCTTAACCATTTGTGCTATTTAGGGACGACTTTTTCTGTTGCTCACCCTAAAATCAGTTGCCATCAAGCCCATCTAGTCCATTCCAACTCATAGGGTTTTCAGTGGCTGATTTTTTGGGAAGTAGATCACCAGGCCTTTCTTTCTAGGTACCTGCCTCTCGGTAGACTGGGGTCGCCAACCATTTGGTTGGCAGCTGAGCACGTTGACCTTTGCACCACTTAGGGACCCCTTGACTGCTTTGCAGGCATGTAAATCTGCAGTTTAAAGCTGTGCTCTGAGAGATGGGATATGGTTAAAAGGTTGGTTTTTGTGGTTGTTGGTTTTATTTTTAATAGACAACCAGAATTTTCACCTCTTGGGTCAGAATGTTATGTACTTATTTATAGCAAACTGGAATTGTTGTGGCAGCTGGCTGTGGTTGTTGGCATTCAAGCTGACACCGATAAGACCTTAAACAAGGTAGCTATCCTATTATGCTAAGGCTAAAAAAGTGGCTGTGTGAGAAGTCAGCTACATATTTTAACACTGATGTAAAATTTTATTTTTATTAACAAAAGAAGCCAAGCATTGTTTTTGAGTTTTTACTTTAGCTGAGCCCTTATTTCTAGTATCTTTTTGGTGATTAGCTGTCGCCCATAGCTAAGCTGAAACAGTATTTGCAGGGATTAAGCTTAAAATAAGCAGTTTGAGGTTGTAGTCAGCTGTGGAGTATGATAAAAACATTGAGCAATGCAGTTTCCAGCAGCACTCATTTCTCACTATGGCTGAGAAAGTTTTTATTAGCAGGATTTAATGTGAACTTATATGGGACAGACTGTTACACATTTTTTTTTTTTGTTGTTGTTGAAACTGTGGAACAGGAAACGATATTTTTCTCTTGAAAAAACCTTTTAGTTTATAGTCATCAAGGATATTGGAATCTGGATTATCCTGTAAGTGAAGGTGGAAAGTCACTTAATGAAAAAGGAAATGAGGCCCATTTCCTTCTTGGAGTGGTCAACCTCAGGCTGCCCTGAGGCAGGGGCTTCCACTTGATCAAGAAAGCCCATCTAGCCATTGTCCTAGAGTCAATTATTAATTCAACAAATACCAAAGAGTCTCTGTCATGCCTCTGGCCTTGTTCTCATAGCCCACGGGGATAAAGGGTGAATGGGACAGGTTTTACACAACAGAACATACACCAATTCAACAACTTCTACAAGTATAATTCAGTGACATTGATTACTTTTTTCAAGTTGTGCAACCGTTCTTACCCTCCTTTTCCAGATTATTCCTCCCTCATTAAGATAAACTCACAGCCCCCTAAGTTTCCTATGTAGTCTTTCAAGTTGCTGTCATCAGTTTGATCCCATAGAGATAATTCTTAAAAGAGCACAGTGTTCAGGGTTGACATTCTTTACTAGTTAAGTTGACCTATTTGGCTTTAAGAAAACCTCACAGGATTTTTTTTTTTTTTTTTTAGTAGGTGACTTGATTTTATTTGATTGGTTAATAATTATTTTTCACTGTACTTTAGATGAAGGTTTATAGAACAAATTAGTTTCTCATTAAACAACTAGCACATATATTGTTTTGTGACATTGGTTACCAACCACACAGCATGTTAGCACTCTCCCCTTATCGACCTTGGGTTGTCTCTTACCAGCTTTCCTGTCCCCTCCTGCCTTCTTGTCCTTGCCCCTGGGCTGGTGTGCCCATTTAGTCTTGTTTTATGTGCCCGGATTTACCTATTCTGGACATTTCATATAAGTGGAATCATAGCATATGTGACCTTTTGTGATTGGCTTCTTTGACTTAGCATGATGTTGTAGCGTGTATCAGTATTTCATTCCTTTTTATAACTGAATAGTATTCCATTTTGTTTTTCTGTCCACTGATGGACACTTGGGTTGCTTCCACTTTTTGGCAATTATGAATAATGCTCCTGTGACTATTTGTGCACAAGTTTTTGTGTGAACGTATGTTTTCAGTGCTCTTTGCTCTTGGATCTCCAAGATCTTTTGCCCACTTCGTCCCACAGATCTAGACCCTTACACCACAGCGTGTTATAGGAAGGATCAGGTACTATAAGGGTTTTAAGGGAAGGACTCATAGCTCCGATTTGGGGAGTCAGGGAAGGCTTCCCCTGGGGATATGATTTCTTAACTGAGACTTAAAGGATAATGAGAAGTTTTTCTAACTATAGGTCATGGCCTCTTAGTAGGTTGTGAAATCAATTTAGTGAATCATGGCCAGCTTTTTATAAGAGCGGAACTAAAATGGAATAGTAGATATCACAGGGTTATCCATGTGGTAAGGGTAGGCTTTATTGTGGAGAATTTATTTTTGTTAGCGATTTGTGGGTGCATAGTAAAATGTATTCTGTAACGTGGTGTTTTAGTCAGGTCTCTTGGTAGCACAAGTGGTTTGTGATCAGCTGTTAACCTAAAGGTTGATGATTTGAACTCACCTAGCAGCACCACACTTGACGCCACTGGATTTGGTTTTGGTTTGGTTTAGCAGCACCACAAAAGAAAGGCCTGGTGATCTGTTTCCATAAAGATTATAGCCAAGAAAACCCTATGGAGCAGTTCTACTCTGTATTGCGTGAGTTCGCCATGAGTCAAACTGATTTGACGGTAGTGGGTTTGGGTTGATGTCAGAAAAGTTTGAAAGCTACTTCTCTAGGGATTTTTGGAAAGGGAAATTGGATCATTAATCTAGAGGTTTAAATAAGGCCCTACTAGTAGCTGGAGGCACAAAGGGCTAGAAAAGAGAACACCAAATAACTGACTAAACCTGTTGCCGTTGAGTCGATTTCGACTCAGAGCGACCCTATAGGACAGAGTAGAACTGCTCCCTAGGGTTTCCAAGGAGCGACTGGTGGATTCGAACTGCTGACCTTTCGGTTAGCAGCCAAATGCTTAACCACTGCGCCACCAGGGCCCCATAGAAAAGAGAAGGTAACCTATAAATCTGGAGATCTTTTGAAAGGTTAAGTTCTGTGATATTTAAGCTTTTTAAATTATGCTTTTATTCAACCATTATTAAATAACTGCCATATTCCTGGTAGGTTCTGGGGGCATACTAATAAGTAAGATTTGTATGATCTCTGCTCTTCTGGAACTTAGAATCTAGCAGGGGAGACAAGGACTTCTGGTAAAACATGGTGGAGTGAGCACATGAGTTTCTGCAGAGGATGTCTCTGAAACCGGAGAGCAAAGGGATAACAGAGATAGTCCCCACAAAGACGGGAGAATAGAAGAAGCCCCAGCAGGTAAGAGCTCTGGACAGATTTGGGGAAGCAGTGGTAACTGACTCAGCAGAGCAGGAGAAGCTGAATTCTAGGGGCTTCAAAGGGGCATGACAATAAGTAAGCCACTTAGTCCTATAGAACCCCAGAAAGGAATTGGAAGCCCCAGATCCAGCAGAGGTGGCTGTAGGATATATAGCTGAAAAGAAGGAAATTAGATGAAAGTCTATAAAAGCTGTTAGACCCCAGTCCCCCACCCCCACCCAACAGAGCCCTGTGACTGCCCCTCCTCTCATCTTGAAGGGGATGCCAGGGTTTGTACTGCGTAGCTGTAACTCATTAGCCATCACCCCCTCTTCCTCCCCCACCCCACACCTACACGCCTGAGAGATAAGACACATACCTATGAGAAACAATGGCCGCACCTAGGTAATGATTCTCAAATGGGGGTGGAAGGGAGAGGAGGAAGAGGCCCCAGCCCCTATGAGGAGATATGTCATGGTCTCAGAGAGGTGGGGGATGTGTAATTTGAAAAAGTGCCTCTAAGGTGATTATGATGACGCTCTGTCCAGCCCTGCCTGCACCTCTGCCCTCTTCCCACTCCCTTTAATTTTGGGTGGGCCCAGATAAATCCTAAAACACCCAAAGAGTCTTTTTTTTTTTGGTTTTTTTTATACTAGCTTCAGAGCTCTGCTGGTACAGTGGTTAAGAGCTACGGTGAGCGGTGACTGCTGACCAAAAGGTTGGCAGTTCAAATCCACCAGCTACTCCTAGACACCCTATGGGGCAGTTCTACTCTGTCTTATAGGGTCTCTATGAGTCAGAATAACTTGATGGTTATGGGGTTTTTTGTTTGTTTATAGCAGCTTCATAATGGATGGGGTTCCTATTTGTAATAAACCTATTGAAATTTTGCTTGACTGCTTCAGTCAAAAATATATCATTCCCCACTCCAGAGGTTAAGATATCAAGGATAATTTCCAAAGTTTTGGCAGCCTTCCCCATGTTCCAACACAATTTTTTAGGAGGCTGAACTTTTTTTTTTCCTTTTTCTCCTGGGAAAATAGCCAGGCCCATTGCAAAACATAAGCTTTTAAAAAGACAAAACTCTATGAATATAAGAATTTTCTTGAGGGCTACACCCATAATAAATCTGGAATTTTACTTTTAATCCTTAATGCCTTTTTTTTTTTTTTTTTTGGACTCAAGTGTATGGTACATCTCTTTCATTGAGTATTCTTAGCTGGTTAGGAGATTAATAGTTTGATGTGGAAACTTTCTCTTTTAGAGTTTATATATATTTTTGTTGTTGGTTTTTTTCTCTTTTGGTCATCCATTCTTCTTACTGGAGTAGCTTTTGGAATTCTCCATTCTCCCTTTTTCAAATTACGTTTGTCCTTTTTTTCCCCTAAGATGTTACTGAAGACAGTTGTTTGAAATGTTGCCAGGTCTCAGGGAGGTTTGAATTATTTAAGGAAACAGCTGGCAGATCTTCTCTGTAACATCCCACCTCTGTCAGTGCCTGAAATTTCCTTTGCGTGATTCAGTAAAAAAAAAAAAAAAAGCCAGGGGAGGGGAGTGAGTGGGGAGGTGGAGAAGAAACCCTTGTTTCCCTGTCCCAGTTGCAAAGGGCTTTTATGAATGTTTTAATTTGATTGTACTTGCTTCTTCTAATGGATTACAGTTTGTGACGAACCCAAAGCAACCCTCTCCCCAAATTAGCCTGCAAGAGCAACGCCAAAGATTGTGGATAAAGCTGAGTTTGCCTCCCACATTTTTAGTTTGAAAATATTTTTATTTCCCTCCATTTAGTGAACAATGTTATCTTCGTGAGTGTGGGAACGATTACTTGAAGGGAAAACAAACTGTACTTAGACTTGCAAAACGAGTGACAGTGAAGAACTGCCAAGGAGAGAAGGGCTCCTTCCGCCCCCTCCCCTCCCTTCCCTCTGGGTGCCTGCCTGGTAGGCTGGCCTTTCTCTCAGGGTAAACAGGAATTGCGGGCTCCTTGGCCTTTTTGGCCGGTCCTGCCCACAGGCCTAGTACACATGGACTGAATTGTTTCCCTCCTGTTCTTTGCCTGGGCAAGTTGCTTCCCTGAGGTTGTTATATTTTTAGTGTCAATGTGCATTTGGGGCTTTAAGGCTGCGGATACAGAGACAGAGGGTGTGTGGGTGAAGGCACTTCCCCTAAAACCTGTCTAGGTAGTGGACCCTTTAGAATTAGGAAGAGCCTCAGGGTGTGTGGGGAAGCATGAGGATGAGGAGCAGGGAAGGCTCTTTCTGGGCAAAATGGTTAGCAGTCAGGCAATTAGTTGAAGATGAAGACTGCTATATGTTAATAGTGCCAGTGTTTCCAAGCATTTTACCAGGGAAAGCAGGTTTTTTTTTTTTTTTTTTTAAGTTATTTGGGAGAAACTGTCAATATTCTAAGTAGTCTATTAAAAAAAGAAAGGTGGATGCCTTGAACTTACAAATACATATATATTAAGACTCACATCTGGAGGTTGGAGTCCCTGGGTGGTGCAAAGGGTTAAGGAGCTCAGTGGCTCACTGAAAGGTTGGAGGTTCCAGTCCACCCAGAAGCACCTTGCAAGAAAGACCTGGCAATCTGCTTCCTAAAAATCAGCCACTGAAAGCCCTATGGTGCACAGTTCCACTCCGATACACACTGGATTGCCAGGAGTCAGAATCGGCTCAATGGCAACTGGGTTAATAACTGTATGAGGTAGGTCCTATAATTATTTCCATCTTACGGATAAGGAAATCATGGTGACTGACACGGGTCACCATGAGTTGGAGTTGACTCGACAGTAACTGGTTTTATCTGGAGAGTGGACCATTCTGCTCCCTCTCTGGCTTCTTGCCTTTTGACTAACTCACTCCTTGGAATGGGCATGAGAAATAAAAAGCTGTAAGACATGAAATGAATTTGCTTGGAGGGGACGAGGTGATGAGAACTGTGGAGTCAAAAGAGGTTTTTTAAAAACTATGTCTTCAATTATCCTATATTTTCTATTGATCTTTTTTAAAATTATAGTGGTTCAGACATTTGAAGTTAGGGAAAAATATGCTAGGTCTAAGGACATAAAGAGTCCTAGAGGAAACCTAAACTCTAAACTGTTAAGTCTTTTTCTGCCTGAATTTGAAAGCCGTCTCATTTTTTAAAAGAATATTCAAAATTAGAAACCAAGCCCAAACCTGTTGCTGTCAAGTTGATTCTGACTCATAGCGACCCTATAGGATAGAGTAGAACTACTCCATAGGGTTTCCAAAGCTGTAAATCTTTATGGAAGCAGATTATCACATCTTTTTCCCTCAGAGCTGCTGGTGGGCTTAAACTGGTAATTTTAGTTAGCAGCTAAGTGCTTAACCACTGTGCCACCAGGGCTTCTTATTCACAGTTATACTCAGCTTAATTTTTGTTACCCCTGCCTATTGATATCTCTGTTATATTCAGGCTGTTTTCTTAATGGGACCTTCTCCATCTTCTTTACAGGTATTTGCGAACAGTCAAATATATACTTGGCTTTATTGCCAGACCTGGTATAATATAAACAGATGTACTGTATATATATGTTAAAAAATTACTTTTCTTTGTATGACGGTTAGATTTTATCTACATATTTAAGGTTTTACTGTATGTACTGATTTGCTTGAAGTCATAAAAACAGCAGCAAACTTTAAGAAGGGAATGAAAAAGAGTCACTGTATCTTTGAATATTATAGCAGGAATGGTCCTTCAGAGATAGCTGAACCCCTGCTTTGTTGAAGAGGGAAACATAGTAAAAAAAAAAAAAAAAAAAATAGTAATAGGTACCATTTATTAAATGCTTCCGGTACACCAGATACTAAAGGAGCTCTGGTGGTGCAGTGGTTAAAGTGCTTGGCTCCTAACCAAAAGGTTGGCTGTTGGAACCCACCAGCTGCTCCACTGGAGAAGAGATATGGCAGTCTTCTTCCGTAAAGATTACCCTATAGGGAAACACCATAGGGCAGTTCTACTTTGTACTACAGGGTCGCTATGAGCTCGAATTGACTCTACGGCAACGAGTTTCTTCTGTATGCCTGAACTGTTTCAACCCTCGCGATAACTGTATGGAGTCCCTGAGTGGTAGAGATGGTTCATGTGTTCGGCTCCTAACGGAAAGGTTGGAGGTTTGAGCCCACCCAGAGGCACCTCAGAAGAAAAGCCTGTGATCTGCTTCCTAAAAATCAACCATCGAAAGCCCTGTGGAGCACAGTTCCACTCTTGACACACATGAGGTTGCCATGAGTCAGAATTGATTGATGGCAATTGGTTTAGTAACTGTTTGAGGTAGATTCTATTATTAATCTCCATTTTATAACTAAGGAATTCAAAGGCAGAAACTTTAGGTGGTGTCCCCATGGTTGTAGAGTGAGAGAGGCAGAATGTGGACAAGACCATATGTCACGGAAGACCACATAAGGACAGTGGTCATTTCCACTGCATGAGGGAGAATTTCCTAGTCTAGCCTGTCTAGCCTTAGGAACCCTGTGGTGCAAGTAGGTTTTCTCCTATACATCAGTTCTAGCCTTGGCTTTGAAGCAGTGAAACTGTGAGAGCTGGAACTTGATGGGACTGCCCTGTTATTCTGGGTCTTGCAAGTTTTCCGCCTCTGACATGGTGCAGTCCTACCACTTTTCTATTGCTCATTTTGGTGGAAAATATTTAAGTTTTCCTTCACTGACAGGTTTCCACCTCATACAGGTTCTGGCTTTTGCTGGTTTTACTGTACACAGGTTGTCTCTGACTTGTGACATATTGGAGTTATGATAAACCACACTTACAACTGTCTTTTTTTTTTTTTTTGGTACATTTTATCATTAGTAGTAGGTACTACATACAGTGTTGCAGTATGTAATTTGCTGATGCTGTTCTCAGTTGTTCACTTGCAGGTGTTCAAAGATTGGATTTATGAAATACTGATAATAAAAAGGCAACAATAATGAAAACTTATAAAAAAAGAGGTATTTGACTTACGTCAAAACCACCTTACGACAAAGTTGTTGGAACGGAAGCCCGTCATAAGTTGGGGACTACCTGTACTTAGTTATGGTTGGAGTCTCCTGTTGTCCATCAGTGCTCACTGTTTGCATGGTAGGTACTCCTCAGTTGTAAACATTCTTGCCGACCCTGCAGGTTGCACACTGTTGCCCCTTCCACTGTGCATAATACTGCCTCCCCAAATACCCACCACGTGGCGGAGGGTGGTGGACTTTGGCCAGAGTGGGGACTGGCTCTCCCACAGCCTCTCCTATGCCACTTCCTATTTCCTTTCTAGTCCTCTTCCCTCCCCTCCTCTTTTTTTTTTTGCCTTTCTCTCCAACTCAGGTAATCTCTTATTTTCACTATGACAGAATGCATTCCTCCACACAGTTGCCATACAAATGAAGGGGAGCCACCCCCATTATTTGGGGATTGCTAGGATTTGATTCACCCATTTGCGCTCCTCACCCAGAATTAGATACAATAGAATTAGAAGAAAAAGAAACTGTGTAGCCCCTTGCTACTCACATTGTGGACCATGGACCGACAGCATCACCTGGGAGTTTGCTGGAAGTGCAGACTCTCAGCCCCGCCCATTCATACTAAACCAGATCTCCGACTCTAACAAGATCTGCAGGAGATTATAAACACGTTAACATTTAGGAAACACTGTGAGTCTAGTCAATTCCTCTCTCTTTTTTTCTAAGCTAAATGTTAAGGCTTGGTCACAGCTGAAAGCCTTCAGTGTCATTATTAGCAGTGATGCTGGTACTGATGAGGCTTGTGAATGACATTAAATTGAGAAATGTTTCTACCAACCAGGAAGACAGAATTGAAAGTAGCCTTACTCTGTCCTGTAGGGTCGCTATGAGTCGGAATCAACTCGACGGCACTGGGGTTGAGTGGGGTTAGTTCGTGAAGTAACTACTCTAAAAGAGGTTAAAATTTTACAGGAAGCATGGCTGATTTGGAGAAGCTGTGTGTGGGTGGAGTAACGGAATGGGCCTCTCCATTTGTGAGGAAACACCATTCATACAGCCGGAGGGCCTGGGGGGCAGCCTGTTCTCCAGGGATGGAGAGGCTTGCAGTTTTGAATTGTCTTAATAATTCTGGATGACCTGGTTCATGTTCCAGAAGGTGAATTATTAATTGCCATTGCTCTACCTTTGGCTTATGTTAAAAAAAAAAAAAAAAACCCAAACCAAACCCAGTGCCCTCAATCATTTCTGACTCATAGTGACCCTTTAGGGTTTCTGAGGCTATAAATCTCTGCGGAAGTAGACTGCCACATCTTTCTCTCAAGGAGCGGTTGGTGGTTTCGAACATGCCAATCTTTTTGTTAGCGGCCAAGTGCTTTTAACCACTGGCCACCAGGGCTTGACTCATCTTAGGTTACTAGAAATAGATTACTCCTGTTCTAGAGTTGCCTCTCCAGAAGTAAGATTTAGCACCGTGCCCTTAGTTTTTAATCAGGAAGTTGAGGGTAGGGGGAAGGTTTGAAGACTATTTGTACCTATTTTAAAACTAAAAGCTGCCATCGAGGACACTGTTTCAGTTATTCTCCAAAGCAGTGCTCCATGGGACAAGTTCCTGTCAAAAGGGAGTTAGGAATTTTTTTTTTTTTAATTAGATACGGGGAGTCATAACTCATATTGTTGCTAGTTCCCGTCAAGTAGATTTTGAGTCATGTCATAAATCATAATACTTCCGTATTCCTCTTGTCCTCCGGGGGCTCCTAAGTTTTTTTACTATGTACTAGAAGATTCCCTTTAGTTAGGGCTTTTTATTTTTCTTCCTCATCTTGCTTTACTAGTTTCTGTTTTAGAATTTACCTTTTACTTTAAGACACCTCAGATTTCTTTTGGAAGTAGTCAGGGTATAATTAGTGTATTTCAAAAAGAGGTTACAAAGTGTACTAGCTTTTGTTTCTTCTTCTTTTACGCTACCTTTCTGGAGCACCTTTTGTATGCAGGACTCTGGACTAGGTACTCGTCAGACAAACCAACCAGTTGTTGTCAAGTTGACTTCGACTCATGGTGACCCCATGTGTGTCAGAGTAGAACTGCAGTCTGTCGGGTTTTTGATTACTGACTTTTTTGGAAGTAGATCCTCAGGTCTTTCTTCCAAGGTGCCTCTGGGTAGACTCAAACCTCCAGCCTTTAGCTTAGCAGCTGAGCACGTTAACCGTTTGCACGACCAAGACACTCTGTCAGACCAAGCAGTTTCTAATTTTGTTCTGTATGTACCTAGGAGCCCTGGTGGCACAGTGGTTAAGTGCTCGGCTGTTAACCTAAAGGTCGGTGACTCAAACCCACCGGTCACTCCAAAGGAGAAAGATGTGGCAGCCTGCTTCCGTAAAGATTCACAGCCTTGGAAACCCTGTGGGGCAGTTTTACTCTGTCCTGTAGGGTCACTGTAAGTTGGAATCCAACTCAAGAGCAGTGGGTTTGGTTTTTGAGTACCTAGGAGTCATGGGATTATTATTATTATTGTTATTTTTTGGGAGGGGAGGTAGAAGTTTGTTTTGGGAAGATTGCTCTGGCAGGTGTGAGCACAGTGGATTGGAAGGGAAGGGGCAGAGGGATCAGTTTGGCAGCTGTCTTAATGGTCTCAGACTGGAGCACTGAAATTGGAAAGGAGAGTACAGGAAGTCCCCGGATTGCCAATGAGTTGAATTCCTAGGCCTGTCTTTAAGTCAAATTTTTATGTAAATCAGAACAGTTAGGCATGGTTCATATCTAATGCAGTTAGTCAAATGTTTGTCTTTGTATATAGTATATAGTGTACCTTTCTGCGCATAAAAAACATTAAACAGTTCCAGATACACTAAAACATCTTTAACATAATGATATAGTAATAATAATGTTTTGATGCGTGCCACAAAGTAGCACCCATTTGTTATTATGAATCATTGTTTGTACATTGAATTTTTCATATAATAGGCTTGATGGCGGTTGGTTTGTAACTACAGGTTGTCGTTCGGATGTTCGTCACTGGGGACTGCCTGTCTAGGAAATGTGAAAGACCTTTTGAGGAGAAAACCGACTGGCTTGGCAGAAAGTCACTAAAAGGGAAGAATCCATGTGAACCTGGTTATCAGGCCTTGATGTGGTCTTGAGAAAATCCTCTCCAGATCTTGGCATTCTTTTCTTATATGGGAACTTGATAAACCAAGCCTTAGGCCTGCGGAGTTAATTAAAAAAAAAAAATAAAATAAAATTTTTTTTTTCTTGTACTTTCTGAGATATCTGTCATAAATCCAACTGACAAATGTGAAGTGACTGCAGAGGCACCTAACTTTTTCTCGTTCCCCTCTTCTCTGTCCTGCCGTACCTCCATTCCTCCACCACTATGGAGAGAGGTGAACGGAATTTCCTTAGCAAGGTCCCGCTCCTTCTTTCGGAGTCCTCTTTTCTAATACAACTTCTTGAACCACAGTTAAGTTTTGGGTGTGAAACATGAAGGGTTATTTACCTAGCTACCACCCAGGTCGCCATATATCAGAGTAGTGTGCCCTGTGCTGTGGAGAGACCCCTGGGAGTTCAGTTAAGAAGGCTGAGTTAACCACAGATGGCCATCCTGTGGGGACTGGATTCCAGCCCTGTCCTGTAGCCAAGACAATCCCTAAGGCCTTCTCCTGAAGGCTGTTGTTTACCACGGTCAGTTACTACAGTCAGTGAGAGGCTCAACAGGGACGCAGGTGCAATTAGAGAAGGATGAAATGTTCTTTTTCCTTTGACCTGAAATGGGACCTGGACACACCACATGCTTAGAAAAGCTGTATTCAATGAATTCCAAAATTTGAAAATTGCATTTATCTGAGGCCGAGCTTGATGACTCCCATTAACAAGCAGTTTATTCATGAATTAGGCAATTAATATGGAAGGGTAAATAAAATTGGAAGAAGTTGCTATGTTTAAAACAGCTAACAACATAGACTTTTTAAAGGGTCTACACAGGCGCTCCTTGGAGACTCGAGGCAGTTCTGCTCTGTCCTATAGGGTCGCTATGAGTTGGAATCGATTCTATGGCAGTGGGTTTGGTTTTTTTTTTTTTTTGGACTCTAGCTTCAGGTTTTCTGGGCGGTGCAAATGGTTAACGTGCTTGGCTGTCAACCGAAAGATTGGAGGTTTCAGTCCACCCAGAGGTGCCTCGGAAGAAAGGCCTAGTGATCCTAGTGATCTACTTCCAAAAAATCAACCATTGAAAACCCTGTGGAGCACAATTCTACTCTGACATACGAGGGGTCGCCACGTGTAGAAACCGGCTCAGTGGGCAGTTGGTTTCTCTTGGCTTTATTCTAGTTCTGCAGAAGCCTTAGTTTACATGTTGAGGGAGCTCATTAGACCAATTGTGAATTATTCTGATTTGTTCATAAGAGATTTTTGTTCTACAGCCTGCACTAGACTTCACTTGACTGATTTGTTCTGATTTTCTAGGAATGTTTCCTTGTAGTAAAATAGCTTTCTACTATTCATACTTTTTAATAGTGCGGTGTAGGTAAGGTTGTACTGTGTACTGTAGCGCTTCCAATCCCTGCTCTTTGACATTAAAAGTTATGCTAATTTTAAACAGCTAGATTTCCCTAAACAGAAAAAGGAGTCTTTAAACCCGGGAGTAGCTCAGTAAGGGAGGATGGCAGTCCTTGCCATAGGGGAGGTGGGCACACAGAGTTTAGCTTGTGTTCTTCACAGTGAGTTTTCTAACCTAGGGTCCATCCATGAACCCCCTGAAATGTACATGTTAATATAATATATGTTCCTTTTTCTGGAGCTCATAAATTTTATTAGATTGTCAAAGGAGTAGATAGTCCCCTAAAAGCTAGGAATCCTCGCACAATCTTTTCTTGAGTGAGATAATATTGCTGCAGAATTGGTGAATACTGGATCTCTATATATTTTCACCTCTTACAAAAATATTGTTAAGGTTCCCTGAGAGTGGGTTCTGTTTACCCTGCATATCTGTCAGCCAACTTGCCAGCATCTGTTATGTTCAGGCACTGGTCAATGAGGACTAGTCAATGAAGACTAGTCTGTGAGCACTGGCAGTCTTGCTTCAAGATCCAAATGTACTGGGAATATGGTATTAAGTGTACTTAAACGTTTATAACATTGTTTCTAAAGAAAAAAAGCACCTAACCAGGTAAAATAAACATTTTTATATTCTCCTTTCTTCTCCTGAGTGGCCCCTGTCCGCTAGCGACAGGTTCTGGAATAGGGTGGACACCATTGGGTGATTTCTAATGGAGTTGTTGGGTGCCATTGAGTCAATTCCAAATCATAATAACCTGGTGTGACAGAGTAGAACTACCCATAGAGTTTTCTTCGCTATAATCTTTACGGAAGTAGATTGCCAGGCCTTTCTCCTACAGAGGTGCTGGGTGGGTTTGAACTACCTAGAAAACAATACCTCTCTAATTTGCCTCATCTGTGTAAGCAGAAACATTGCCATAAGCTTGGAGAGGAGGGTGTCCTTTTTTGGTTTGTTTTAGGATTGCAATTTCCCAGCTCTGTTCATTCGCACGTGTGGCTGAATAATGAAACGATAGACACTTCAGAAGATAAGGAAAATAATTGTCACTGAAATAATTGTCATGGTTTACGTTTGTTCCAACTAAACAGAAAACAAATAACAGGGAACAGATAATGGAGTGCTTGCCATTTGCTAGGAAGAGTTTCTAAGCTTTTTACGTATAATAACTCATTTTATCCCCTCAACAAATCGCATGGTGTGAATAGGCTTTGTGCAGAAATAAAAAAGAACCAGAGCAATTTAATCAATGGTCTCTTCCTGCAGGCAGGTTGGGTGTTTGAGATAACATTCCTATCATCTTGACATGGCATTCTTGGTTGAAGTGATGAGAGTTAACCAAGTGCTACCCTCCCTGTTCTCTGGAGTGCTGCTTGAAGAGTTACGCTAAAAAAAGACCAAAACCAAACCCGTTGCCAGCAAGTCAATTCTGACTCACAGTGACCCTATAGGATGGAGTAGAACTGCCCTGTAGGGTTTCCAAGGAGCTGCTAGTAGACTCAAACTGCCAACCTTTTGGTTAGCACTCAAGTGCTTAACCACTGCACCACCAGGGCTAAAAAAAAAAAAAAAGGAGGGTCTTATTCAGCTTCCAAGAGACAAGAAAGGTTTGGGAGAAGGCGGCATTTGAATGACTGAGTGAATTAATAGTAAATGCCCACTGTTCCTGTCAGCCTCAGGAACGTTAGAGCTTGTAAAACTTCATGCAAATAGGAAAGGTTAAAGTGACTTCCCAAATAAAAGAACAAAAATGTCTTCTAAAAATAGTGAAAATTGAATCCCAGATAGCATATGCACCTTAGCCAGGAAAGAAATTTAAGCATTCGGTACTGTTGTAGGCCTTTTGTTCTTGGAGTTGATTTTAAGGAAACCCATAGCTTTTATAGAAAGGAATAAATACGGCGATTGTTGAAGTGCTCTGGATCTCTCTCCACACACACACACACACACACACACACACACACACACACGAGTAGTTTAGGCAACATAATGGTGCGTGCATGCCAGTGACTGCTGCTCATAACCTTTTAGCATCTGCTCCTCCTGTGGGGATTGTGTATCCTTATGAGTTAAAGTTGAAGTACTTACAATCTATACATCATTTTTGTAAATGTCAGAATGTATCCCATGGCAGCTAGGACACTTATGAGGAAGAAAAACCGCAAAGCAGATGGAAGATGTTTTTCAGATTTGGCAAATAGACTTATTGGAATAAAACAGGTGGCTTCTACAGGTGTGGAGAAGCTGCAGGAACATCCCTGGGTTCCTTGTGCTGTTGTCTATGTTTTCTTGCAATGCTGAGCTCAAGACAGTGCTATGTTGATGAAATTTTTTTCTCTAAGTGTAAAAAATGGCATCAGGGTAGGGGCATCTGACTTCCTCTAACTTCACAAGGGGAAGGAGAATCAAGATCAGTAGCCCAAGGCTCATTCCTATGAGGTGGAAGTCAGACATATATCCACCCTCCAACTTTTTTACCAGCTCTGACACCAGCCGTCCCTCGGCACTCTCTACTTCTCTGTTGGGTGCGATAATTCAGTGGCCACACAGAATTCATAGACCATACTCACAGTTATGGGGTTTATTAGGGAAATAAAAAAATAACAGGTTACAATTAAGGATAGAGTTTTTCAGTCGGAGGAGCTTCTTGATAAGGGCCCAGAGGCACCCCACTCTACCAGTAAGCCTTGGCCCGAACGCACTCAGCTCTCACTTTGTGGTTTGGTAAGCCAGCTCTGCTGACAACTGCTTGGAGGCACCCCATTCCATCTGTAATCCTCTTGCTCTGTGGGCCAGGAAGCCCTTTGTCCTGTCTCCTGATGGTTTCCTAGTTCTGCTGTCTGCTGTCACTGTTTCTCTGATGTTATAGCTCTCTGTCTGTCTCCTGGGTCTAGGAGGTTCTTAGCACAGGAATCCTGGATCCAAAGGATGCTCTATGTGTCTATTTCTTCTCCTTGGTGGTAGTCAGAACTCCCCTTTCTGTCTCTGAGATGGCTCAACTTAAGCCTAGCAGGATGGCAAAACTGACCAATCTCCTCATTAGGGTTCCGTATATCTTATCTGCATTGTTTCACTGCACAGTGGTGCCATGCACCTTATTTGCATTATTAGCAAGCTATCCAATCCCTTTGGTGGGCCATAGCACTTTATTTGCATAGTCCCACCTAGTCATTTGGTGTAGTTACAAGACCATGGCGAAAAAGGCCATATAAAAGCGACCCATCACACTGCACCAGGAAAGTATTTCAACTAGGGCTTTGAGCAGGTTCCTTTCCGGTTTGAACCCCTGCTGAGAATTTGCATTTCCACCCCAGATGTACTGAACCAGAATCTACAGTTTAACAAGATTCCCAGGTGACTGTTATGTATAATAAATTTTGAGGACTACTTGCTCTACTAGTGGTTCTCAGAATTGTCCCCTAACCAACAGTGTTGCCTGCAGTGTTGCCTGGGAATTGTTAGAAATGCAAATTCTCAGCAGGGGTTTAAACTGGAACAAACCAGGTCAAAGCCTTAATTTCAAAAGAAAGTTGTTAGCCTTCCTTAGTAGCCACCAAGGAACCAATCAGTTGCTGTCAAGTTGATGCTGACTCATGGCGACCTCCTGTGCTCTACAGTATTACCAGTGACTGATATTTCAGGAATATATCACTAGGACTTTCTTTTGAGGTGGCATTGGGTGAGCTCGAACCTTCAACCTTTTGGTTAGCAGCAAGCGCAGTGACTGTTGGCACCACTCAGGGAGTCCCGATTAGTGGCACTGCTTCCTAATCGAATATGGGAAAGGAGTTCCCAGGTGAGTTGGGGTTGACCCCCTGGCCTGTGATGGCCCTACAGGTGGGAGCCCCTGTATTCCCAGCACTCAGCACACTGTTTGGCCCAGTGCACCTTAGTAAACGTTTGAGGAATGAATGTCCCCTTCACTCTCCTAGCAGTGGGCATCTTCCTTGTCAATTATCAGGAGAGGGAAGATATAAAGGATCATAAGAAAATACCAGAAGCACAGTGAGACTGCATTGGGCCCTCATCTCTTTCCTCAGTTCACCCAGGTGTTCTTTTTGAGTGTGCTTGGCAATCAGGATTTTTCATCTCCCGTGGTCTTTATAACCTTGCCTTAGCTAGCACAATCTCCACATTAAAACCTTTTGGGGGAAAAAAATACTACTTACAAATTGTAATGGTGCGTTCTTTGGTCCAGCTAGATGTGAAAAGGAATAACCTCGTTGATGTTCTTAGACTGAAGTTTTCTAAAGAGCTGAGTACCTGTTAAACTCAGGTAACTTATTATCACGTAAGCCCCTTTTTATGTCTGTCTGCCTTCCTTATCGTTCCATCCTCAGGTAGTTCTCACAGCACACTGTCTAGTGTAAAGCCAAGATCTCATCTTTTAACAGATTAGCATTCCAATCTCTTTTTATCGGGGTTGCTCCATTCAACTTCAAAGGCACTGTGATGATTTATGGTCTGTGTGTTCCAAGGCAGAAGACTCCTGGGAGAGCTTGAGTTGTGATTGTGGGATTAATCTCCCCCCACCCAGGTGCCCCTTTTTCCTCTCCCTTTTGTGGTTTTGCAACCATTCCAAGTAATTCCATCTTCACTTGGAAGGTTTCTCATAGTTGCCTGCTGGCCAGGTAGCTCTTGATGTCTGATAGATGGAGGCAAAGACATAGAAATCTGCTAGTGAATGGGATAAAAAGTGACTTCTACCTGTGCATCTGACTTACATCAATATTTGGAAAAATATCGGTAGGAAAAAAAAAAAGATTCTCAGTGAAAAGGGGAAGGAATGGGTAAAAGAATGTTAACTGAAAAGTCTTCCTAAAGCTTGGCTAGTTGTCATAGATAAAGCTGTCCTTAAGGAGCCTATAAATGGTTGCACACAAATTTTGAAAGTCATAGAAGTTGTTCTTGGTTACTCTTTGCAGCTTTCATGACAGCTCATTTTATGGAAGAAATAGTCACTAGATTAAACACCTTTGGAGACTGGTACTTCTGCGTTAATCTTCATGTTCCTCCCTGTGTGGAGCACAGTCTGCTCGCTTGTTTCTTTTCTCCTGTTGTGAATGATGGAATTACACAGAGGTTAAAAGACGGTTCAGATTTAGGGCCCTTGGTTTTCTAGCTCAGAGTAGAAAGTTGGAAGCGCAGCAATCAGTTGTAGTAATGAACTGTTATGGCAGAAGGGTAAACGAGAAAGAAGCCAAGACTCTTCTGGCTGGCATCCCAAGTTTTGAAATAATCAGTTTGGGAGCCCATGGCTAAGAAAATCGTGGATTTGCAGTTGGAATGGCTGTGCTATGAATTCCCAGATAATACTCCAGGTAATTATGTATTGTGGGAGTTAACCTCATTTAACTGTTGGTTGTTGAGTAGATTCTGACTCGTGGTGACCCCATGTGTGTCAGAGTAGAACTGTGCTCCATAGGGGTTTCAGTGGCTGATTTTTCAGAATTAGATTGCCAGGCCTTTTTTCTAAGGCTCTTCTGGGTGGACTCGAACCTTGTCATGGATTGAATTGTGTCCCCCAAAAATATGTATATCGGTTTGGCTAGGCCATGATTCCCAGATTTTGTGATTGTCCACCATTTTGTCATCTGATGTGATTTTCCTATGTGTTGTAAATCCTACCTCTATGATGCTAATGAGGTGGGATAGATGGCCGTTGTGTTAGTGAGGCAGGACTCAGTCTGCAAGATTGTATTGTTATGAGGCAGTCTCTTTTGAGATATAAAAGAGAGAAGCCAGCAGAGAGACAGGGGACTTCATACCACTAAGAAAGCAGTGCCAGGAGCAGAGCACATTGTTTGGACCCAGGGTTCCTGCACGGAGAAGCTCCTAATCCAGGGGAAGATCGATGACAAGGACCCTCCTCCAGAGCCAACAGAAGGGAAGGCCTTCCCCTGGAGCTGATGCCCTGAATTTGGACTTCTAGCCTACTAGACTGTGAGATAATAAACTTCTGTTTGTTAAAGTCATCCACTTGTATTTTTTTCTGTTATAGCAGTACTAGATAACTAAGACAAACCTCTAACTTTTTGGTTAGCAGCCAAGTGTGTTAACCATTTTTACCACTCAGGGACTCCTAAACCAAAAACCAAACCCATTGCTGTCAAATTGATTCTGACTCATAGGGACTCCTAGCCTCATTTAATTCCCCTCAAAGGAGCGGGCCTGTAGGAACACCTTCTCCTGTCTGCAGCTCCCACCGAGGGTAGCAGACCCCACGCTAGGCTGGGTAGAAGGGACTTGGAGTGCAGGGCTAGAGGGAGACACTGCCGCAATCACCTAGAGAGCTGGAACATGCTGCCTAGTGTTACAGATTCATGTTCCCACCCTCTGCCATAGAGTGAATTCCGACTCATGGCGACCTTATAGGGCAGAGTAGAACTGCCCTGTAGAGTTTCCAAGGAGTGCCTGGCGGATTCGAACTGCCGACCCTTTGGTTAGCAGCTGTAGCACTTAACCACTACGCCACCAGGGTTTCCATAGATGCATGTTATAAGGTACTAATTCAATAACCTGATAACTCATGATTCAATAACACTTTCTTTTGGGGGGGGTGGCTCAAACATGTATGCCTATTGATAGAAGGGGTTATGGAGCAAAGCTCTATTAGGTATTAAAACACCTTCATCAGAAGAAAAAGATAAAAAAAAAAAAACCCAAATTCCTAAAGTCAGGAAACTGTGACAAGGGTGTCACAGTGTAGGCAAGGAGAAAGCAAGTAAACACACGATTTCTATATATCCAGAGAAGAGCTGTAGAGGAGACAGACTCAGGGAGAGGCATGTGGTCCATATGTGTTTCAAAAAATTGGAAGGAAAACTGGAATTAGATTGGGATGGAGGTGCACTGTGGGGGGGTTTGCTAGGCCAGGGGAAGCAAATTTGTTTGCAAAATTGGAAGAGGTTAGAGTGTGTGGACTGGTAAGAAATGTTGGAAAGATAAGCAGCAATTAGGAATAGCAGATTAAACAGGGTTTTATGTGCTGGGATGAAGAATATAGACTTCTTCCAGGCCACTGGGAACCACTGGCAGATCCTATGCAGCAAAATGGTAACAAATTTGCATTGTATGAGGAATAAACTCGTGATAGTGTGATTACAGAATATTGCTGAAAATGCCCCCAATAGATTTTATATAAAAGTCCTTGCTCAGAAATATTTGCTTAATGAGCAAGCCCAGAATAGCCGTCTAGTAAGGATCAGGGAAGAACAGATGCTATTTTTGGGGTAGGGGGCTGCAGGTTCCTTTGAGCTTTGTGTTGATTGCTTGATGTATTACTGAATGTCTATGGAGTTCCATTCCCTGCTGGGCATAGTCTCTTAAGCTGGGCCCAGAAAAGAGGTTTCCATCATTCCATGTGGTGGAGAATTCATTGGAACTTGAAAATTTGCCATTATGTGAAGCAGGAATATGTATTCTATGAAATGGTGTTGACATATTGTCATATACCATGAGCTGTTTAATCTGGAAGTATTTCTAAAAGTGTCATCGGGTGTAAAGGCTGCTATTTAATTATCTAAAATAAAAGTACCGAGAGAGACATGCTCCTTCCAGATTTCACAGCTCTGCTGTGGGTCTGTTTTTGTAGAAATGATTTGTGTTCAGTGGCTCCCCCCACCCCCCCTCACAGCTCTCATATGTTATTGTTTTGACTTGTCTGGAAGATAATTTATCTAAAAGAGACAGATTTAATCTGTGAAAGTTTGTTGGATTATGTTAGCTAGCAGCTTGAAATGGCTACCTTCTTCCTTTGCAAGGTGATTCATTTGTCCATCCATGTATACAATTAAAGTTTAATTAGCATGTACTATGTATTTTTTTTTTTTTTTATGTATACACTGACCTAGATGTACAATGAACATGACACACATGGCTTGGCTAGCCTTGCCTTCTGGACAAATCTGAGTTGACGTGTTTTAATCCACTCAGGAAGTTTCACTTTATTAAGCAGAGGTACTCCAACTTATTCCCCCGACCTTAGAGATAACTCAAAGTAGGTATATGCAAGCAGGGACTTTATACATGTTTCCTGATGACAGTGAACACGCTGATGGTGATGCTTTATCACTTGAAATGCTGAAGTAGAGGAAGGCAGACTCCACTCTCCCACAGATGAGACATTTTTGAGGTGGTGACGTGACCTAAAGGAAAAGAGAGAGCCAGTCCTGTGGAAAGCGAGAGGAAGGGTCATCTAGACAGAGTCCACAGAATATGCAAAGGCCCTGAGGAAGCTTGTGGTTTTAGGAGAACTAAAAGCAGGATGATGTGGCTAGAGCCTAATTGATCAGAAGAAGTCATGCTGGATCACATAGACTGTGGTAAGGAGTTTGGATTTTATTTCTGAGTAGGGAAATAATATGTTTAAAAATAAATTTTTTGAATAGAGAATGAATTAGAGGAATCGAAGAGAGTGGGGAAGCTTGTAATTAAGTTATCTCAGTAGCATAGGTGAGAGATAAGGGCTAGTTTCCTGAGGTGACTCTGAAGTGTGGTCTTTGGCAACAAGAACATCGGAATCCCTTGGGACCTGATTGAAAAAACCCATCACTGTCAAGTCGATTTTGACTCACAGTGACCCTATAGAACAGAGTAGAACTGCTCCATAGTGTTTCCAAGGCGGTAATCTTTTTTTTTTTTTAATTAAAAAATTTTTTTTTATTGTGCTTTAAGTGAAAGTTTACAAATCAAGTCAGTCTCTCGTACAAAAATTTCTTTACACCTTGCTATAATACTCCTAGTTGGTCTCTCCATAACGAGATAGCACACTCCTCTCCACCCTCTCTTCCTGTGTCCATTCAGCCAGCTTCTGTCCTCCTCTGCCTTCTCATCTCCCCTCCAGACAGGAGCTGCCCACATAGTCTCGTGTGTCTACTTGAGCCAAGGAGCTCACTCCTCACCAGCATCATTTTCTTATAGTCCAGTCCAATCCTTGTCTGAAGAGTGGGCTTTGGGAATGGTTCCAGTCTTGGGCTAACAGAAGGTCTGGGGACCATGACCTCCGGGGTCCTTCCAGTCTCAGTCAGACCATTACGTCTGGTATTTTTACAAGAGTTTAAGGTCTACATCCCACTGCTCTCCTGCTCCCTCAGGGATTCCCTGTTGTGTTCCCTGTCACGGCAGTCATCGGTTGTAGCCTGGCACCATCTAGTTCTGGTCTCAGGCTGATGTAGTCTCTGATTTTGTGGCCCTTTCTCTCTCTTGGGCTCGTATTACCTTGTGTCTTTGGTGTTCTTCATTCTCCTTTGCTCTAGATGGGTTGAGACCAATTGATGTATCTTAGATGGCTGCTTTCAAGGCAGTAATCTTTATGGAAGCAGACTGCCACATCTTTCTCCCATGGGTAGCTAGTGGGTTCTAACTATGACCTTTCAGTTAGCAGCCGAGTGCTTGACCACTGTGCCACTAGGGCTCCCTTGGGACCTTGTTAGAAATGCAAATTCTAGGCCTTATCTCAGAATCAAAAAATTAGCAGGTGGGGCTCTGCAATCTGCATTTTTTTAAAAAAGTTGTGCTTTAAGTGAAAGTTTACAAATCAAGTCAGTCTTTCATACAAAAACTTAAACACGCCTTGCTATGTACTCATAGCTGCTTTCCCCCTAAGGGGATAGCACACTCCTCCTCCCCACCCTGTATTCCCTGTGACCATTCAACCAGCTCCTGTCCCCCTCTGTCTTCTCTTCTCGCGTCCAGACAGGAGCTGCCGTATAGTCTCATGTATCTACTTGAGCCAAGAAGCTCACTCCTCACCAGTACCATTTTCTATCAAGTCCAATCCCTGTTTGAAGAGTTGGCTTCGGGAATGGTTCCAGTTTTTGGCTAACAAGATCCGGGGACCGTGACCTCCGGGGTCCCTCTAATCTCAGTCAGACCATTAAGTCTGGTATTTTTACAAGAATTTGAGGTCTGTATCCCACTGTTCTCAGCAATCTGTGTTTTTTAACAAGTTGTCCTTTAGGTGACCTGAAGCACCGAAAGGCTTGAGAACCGCTGGTACAAGGATTGCTGGAGGAGAGGGTGAGAGATGGACAGATTTGGGATATGTTTTGAATATAGGAATGATAAGATTTGGATATGGGAGTTGAAAAAGGAGGAATTGGTGATGAGTTTGAGTGACTGGGTAGATACTGACCTTAATTTAGTGAGATGGGGGAGACTGGTGGGGATGAGGAAAGACATGGTTTTTGGATACATGGAAATCCCTGGGCGGTGCAAATGGTTAATGTACTTGGCTGCTAACTGAAAGGTCATGCTTTCGAGTCCACCCAGAGGTCCTTGAAATAAAGGCCTAGCAATTTACTTGCAAAAAATCAGCACTGAAAACCCTATAGAGCATCATACACAGTTCTACACTGACACGCACGGGAGTCACCATGAGTTAGAGTTGACTTGATGGCAACTAGGACTCGTGTTGGACACAATGAGTTTGGGATGTCCATGTAATGTTACAGTGAAGATGTCAAGCTGTTGACGGCAGTATGAGTGTATGTTGTTGTTGTCCTTATTCTATGCCGTTGAGTCCGTTCTGACTCATAGTGACCTTATAGGACAGAGTAGAACTGCTGCATAGGGCTTCCAGGGAGCATTTGGTGAATTCAAAAGGCTGACCTTTCGGTTAGCATCTGAGCTCTTAACCATTGGGTCCACAGCAACAGGATGAGTGTATAGCCTGGAGGAGAGACTTGATTTCAAGAAAGGTCTTTGGGACTTGCTGGTAGACAGGGAGTATTTAATGCCATTGGAATAGTTATCACACCCAAGGAGAGACGAACATAAGACAATAAATAGTAAGGACCAAGCACAGACGAACTCTTAAAATTCAGTGGAGTATGAGCCAAGAAAGGAACCAAAAGAACAGCCAGTGAGAAAAGGGGAAGACCAGGAAAATGGATTTCATGGAATACTTGAAGAAGGGCAGAATGCGTGATGCTTCTGGGAGTTCGGAAGATGAGGTCTAGATTTGTGACGTGGAGATCCTTAGGTAGGGCATTCTATTTGGGTCTCCAGTAAAATTGAAATAAAAATTCAAGGATCAGGTTGATTGCCATCAGCAGTTTTAGATTAGAGGAAACTAGAGAAACACAGCCCCAGTATTCTATTTACTACTTTTCCGAACAGTGTGTTTTTATTGATTTTTCTGGCTCCCTCTGGCTCCTACTTGCTGTGGAAAAGCAAATTCTGAATGAGCGTTTTGTAGTCTTGAAAAGGAGTAGCATATGGCCTTCAACAGCCGGTCATATTTTCTTTTATTACTATATTTAAAACAACATCCAAGATTTAAAAAAAAAAAAAAATTTCTTGGCATCTGACTTACCAGGCTGCAATAAAAATTATTACCAGCTATTGATATAGGCTATTCTGTACCTTCTGTCATATTATCCAAGCCAAGTTCTTGGAGTTGACAGTCTTTTAGTTAATATGTCAACAAATTTGCATTGTTGAGTAAGAAAAATAAAAAGAGATTTATAACTTGTGCATCTCCTCAAACTTCTGTTTGGTACTGTCAGTATTTCAGAATTTCCGTCTTTTAGCGAACTGGGTCATAAACTATAAAATGTTGGGGCTTGGATGGGAGAATGTGGGCTCAAGGAAATGAATGGACATTTGGCCCCCTTTTACGTTTGAACCGTTGTCTAAAGCCTTTAGATTTATTATTTCATCTAATCCCTACTGTGAGGTGGGTGGTATTTCCCCATTTTATAGATGAAGAAATGGGCTGAAAAAGAAAAGTCCTATTTAAACCCAGGTCTAAAATGGATCTGCCTTCTGTGCCAAGCTCTTAGGGAACAAGTGTGTGGGAGGAAGGAGTTGTGGAGCCAGGGCACACACAATGGTGTATAACCAGACAAAGGTATATGAGAGGAATAAAAACCTAATTAGGTACTTAGATTGAACCATGTGTTATGGATTTAATTGTGGCCCCCCCCCATATGTGTTTGAATCCTAACCCTTAACGCTGTGATGTAATATAATGTCATCACTTTCCATAATGCAATCTAATGGTATGAGAATATACCAGTGTAAGGTGTGTCCTAAACACAGTCATTTCTTTTTCTTTTTTTCGCAATGTATATTTCAGGAATTTTTTTATTTAGAGATTTGTAGGAATTTTTTCAGTTACCTGAATCTGAGAACCTAAAACCATAAAGCTATGTGTATCTCCATTATATTTCAGCTTTTTCAATTTGAACATTTTATCAGGTGAAAGTTTACATATCAAATTCATTACCCATTTAGTAGTTCATAAACAAGTTGTTCCGTGACATTGGGGCATTCTCTGCAATGTGTCAGCACTCTCCCCATTTCTACTCTGGGTTCCCTGTTGCCATTCGTTTAGTTTCCCTGCCCCTTTCTACCTTCTCACCTTTGTTTTTGGGCAAATGCTGCCTCCTTGGTCTCGTATAATTGATTGTTCTAAGGAGCACATTCCTCATGGGTATTATTGTCTACTTTTGGGCCTGTCTGTTGTTTGGCTGAAAGGTGATCTATGGGAGTGGCTTCAGTTCCAAGTTAGAGGGGTATCTTAAGGCTGTAGTCTTGGGGGCTCCTCCAGTCTCTATCAGACCAGCAAGTCTTGTTTTTTTAAATGAATTTGAATTTTGTTATACATTTTTCTCCGACTCTACCTGGGACCTTCTGTTGTATTCCTGGTCAGAGGGTTGGTATTGGCAGCTGGGCACCATCTAGTTCTTCTGATCTTAGGCTGGTGGAGGCTGTGGTGCATGTGAGCCGTTAGTGCTTTGGACTGATTGCTTCGTTGAGTCTTTGGTTTTCTTCACTCCAGATGGTAAGAAACCAATTTGCTTGCAAATTTTTAAAACCCTGGATGCTACTCACCAAAGGAGGATCTAGAACATTGTCTTTATGAACTGTGTTATGCCAACTGACCTAGATGTCCCCTGAGACTGTAGTCCCCAGCCTTCAAGCACATTAACTCAGTCTTGAGAGGTGTTGGTTATATCTAGGATGTTCCCATGATTGTGCCTCCTGTGTGCTCTATTATATATATATGAGTATACATTGTATACAATACAAATTCCTATGTAGAAATACCCACAGCCAAACCTATATATGCACATGGGTGTACTCCCATATGCCCTCCCACACCTATTTAGCATACCTACCTACCTCTGTTTCCACTCTTAAATTATTGTTTGTTGTTACTGTTGCAGGACTGTATATGTTATTGTATTTACCATCCTTGCCTTTTTCTGTTGCATACCTTTCAATGTCTTCCCTTGCCCTGGTTATGTTGTGCTGACTTCCCCCATATTGTGGACTGCCTTTCCCTTCACCAAAGTTAACACGTGTCTACTCTTTAGTTAGTGATTTTTTATCTCTCCCCCACCATCCCTGGTAACCATCAAAAAATATTTCTTGGTGTATGTAAGCCTTTTCTTGATTATTTATAATAGTGATCTCATAACAGTGTTTGTCCTTTTGTAATTGGCTTATTTCACTCAGCATAATGTTCTCTAGACTCATCCATGTTGTGAGGTTTTTCTTGGATTTATCATTATTCTTTATGATTGCATAGTATTCTATTGTGAGTGTGTACCACAGTTTGTTTATCCACTCATCTTAGGTTGTGTACACTTAGGCACTTAGGTTGTGTACATCTTTTGCTACTGTGAGTAATGCTGCAGTGAACATGGGTGTGCATATATCTATTCGTGTGACAACTCTTCTCTAGGATATGTACCTAGGAGTGGGATTATTGGATCATATGGTACCTATTTTTAGCTTTGTAAGAAGGTGCCACACTGTTTTCCATAATGGTTGTACCATTTTACAGTCCCACCAGCAGTATAGAAGAGTTCTCATCTTCCCTTCAAACTCTGTAGCATTTGTCATTTTCTTGTTTTTGACCAATACCATTCTTTATCTCATTGTAGTTTTGATTTGCATTTCTCTAATGGTTAATGATTGCGAGCATCTCTTCATGTGTTTGTTGGCTCTCTGAATGTCTCCTTTGGTGAAGTGTCTGTTCATGTCCTTTGCCCATTTTTAAATTGGATTGTTTGTCTTTTTGTTGTTAAGATGTTGATTTTTTTTTTTTTTTAAATAAGCTTTAGAGATTAGACCCTTGTCAGACATGTTACTGCAAATTTTTTTCACCAGATTGTAGGTTCTCTTTTTACTCTCTTGGAGAATTCTTTTGATGAGTTTAAGTGTTTAATTTTTAGGAGGTGCCAGTTACCTAGTTTATATTCTGTTATTTGTACATTTTTAGTTATGTCTGATAGTGTACTTATGCTGTAAATTAGGACCCCTAGGTTTGTTGATATGTTCTCTTCCAGGAACTTTAGAGTTTTTGGATTTTACATTTAGATACTTGATTCCATTTTCAGTTAGTTTTTGTATATGGTGTGAGTATGGATCCTATTTGGTTTTTCTGCAAATGGATATCCAGTTTTGCAAGTACCATTTGTTAAAGAGACTATCTTTTCCCCATTTAATGGACTTTGACCTTTTGTCAGCTATCCATAGGTAGATGGATTTACTCCTGGTTCTCAATTTTGCCCCATTGATCTATGTGTGTCATTGTACCAGTGCCAGGCTATTTTGATTACTGTGGCTGTAGAAACCTAATCATTTCTGAGTTATTACATGAGCAGGTTAGACACAGAGACAGCGCACACTGGGGAAGACAGATGCAATGTGGGAATCCTTTACAAAGCCAAGCAACCAAGGAACACCTGGGCTACTGACAAGGAATTGACAAGGCTGAGATCCTGTTTTGGACTCTTAGCTACCAGAACTGTGAGAAAATAGATTTCTGTTCTTTAAAGCCAGCTGCTTGTGGTATTTCTGTTACAGCAGGACTTGGAAGCTTAGATACTGTTATGGATTGAACTTGGCCCTCCAAAAAGTGTGTCAGTTTGGCTAGGCCACAATTCCCAGCTTTATGTGATTGTCTACCGTTTTTGTCACCTGACGTGATTTTCCTAAATGTTGTAAATCCTACCTCTATGATGTTAATGAAGAAGGATTAAAGACAGTTGTGTTAATGAGGCAGGACTCAGCCTACAGAATTAGATTGTATTTTGAGTCAATCTCTTTTGGGCTATAAAAGAGAAGCAAGCAAAGAGGAGAGGAACCTCATACCACCAAGAAAGAAGTGTAGGAAGCGGAACATCCTTTGGACCCAGGATCCCTGCACTGAGAATCTCCTAGTACAGGGGAAGATTAATGACAAGGACCTTCCCCCAGAGCTGACAGAGAGAGAAAGCCTTCCCCTGGAGCTGGCACCCTGAATTCGGAGTTCCAGCCTCCTAGACTGTGAGCAAATAAACTGCTGTTTGTTAAAGCCATCCATTTGTGATATTTCTGTTATAACAGTACTAGATGACTAAGACAGACACCATAGCAAGGTATATTTAGTTTTATTGACAAGTGCTACAGAGAAACCAAAACACTGTTTAGACAATCAGTCCGTGGGCTTGGTTCTTAAAGACTGACCTAGGAGTTTTCTAGAATCTTACATTAAAGAGGTTAGAGATTATGAGCTCCTTTGGGCCTTTCATTAAAAGCCTCCTTTCTACTTTGGTGTCCTTTCTCTCCTTCTTGCGTGCAAATTTAATTTATTTACCTTTGTCCCCCTGTATAACTGTTAAGGTCTTGTTTCTTTTCTGTTGTAGTCATATATTTTTTAGTCCAGATTCACACCCTCTTCACCCTCTTTCAAGTTCCACTCCAAGAACCTAGGGTTGTTATCTCTTTCTCTTCCATAGTTAGATTACTTGGGCTCTTGGAGGACTTCCTCAGAGACTTCATTTATTTTCACTTCTCTGGCTCCTTGTGAAAACAGTGATTGAAATAATGTAACTGAAATGTGAGGAAAAAAAGTCTCCTGGAATGATGGCACAGTGGTTAAGAGCTTGGCTACTAACTGAAAGGTTGTCAGTTCAAATCCGCCGGCCGCTTCTTGGAAACCCTGTGAAGCAGTTCTCTCTCCTCTAAGGTTGCTGTGAGTCAGAATCGACTTGATGGCAATGGGTTTTTTGGTGTGGGTTGATGGACTAGACAAAACCGCACGTTAACAGGGAGTGTTTAATCCAGTGGTTCTTGAGCATGGGACGTCATCTTGGGGTCTACAGTTGGTGCCAGTCTATTGAGGGTCATGTGTTTTTCTAGTCACAAAAGACCTTTCAGTCATGTTGGAGAAGACACAAATTCATAGGAATCACTAGGCCGTTTAAAATGATAATGGGTAACTTAGACCTGAAGCAGATGTCATAAACTATAGACTTGCACCCTGCTTTATGGCGCTTTAAATATACACTGTTAAAAACTTTAAAATCGGTTCCCAACATTTACAATTTAGGATATTTCAGATGCGAATTGAAATTCCAGCCTCTCTTGAAAAGTTAGGTCTGGAAATACTACCAGTCGCCATCGCGTCCACTCTGACTCGCGTGTCAGAGTGGTCCTGTGCTCCACAGGGCTTTCAACGACTGCTTTTTTGGAAGCAGATCACCAGGCCTTTCTTCTGAGGCACTTTCAGGTTAGCAGCAAAGTGTACTAACTGTTTGCACCACCCAGGGATTCTCCTGGAAACACTAAGCCTGCATTTATACCTACTAGGAATTGGATGAGCCCTTTCTGCTGAGGTGTACTGTCTCCAATTTGCCAAATCATGAAGATGCCCTAGTGTTTCTCATGGACTCTGAAGCCCAATGTTGGTTGCCATTTGCCTTTGTTCTCAAGGCTGCAGTTTTCCCATCTAGCCTGCTGTGCTCATTTGCAGTGCCACCTTGCTCTTCCTATACATTTGAGTTTGCTGACTCAAAGCCTAATGATCAGGACGTGGCACAGTTACAAGTTTGTATTATCCTTGCAGAAGGAGAGGATGGGAAAAGTCTTTGTGTGTACTAAGAGAAATTGATAGTGTTCAAATCAAGATGAGTAAGAGGAAGGAAGGCCATATCTAAACGGAATGCATGAGGGATCTTTTTTTTTTTTTAATGTGCTTTAAGTGAAAATTTACAAAACAAGTCAGACTCTCATACAAAAATTTATAAACACCTTGCTATACACTCCTAATTGCTCTCCACCTAATGAGACAGCACACTCCCTCCCTCCACTCTCTCTTTTTGTGTCCATTCCGCCAGCTTCTGATCCCCTCTACCCTCTCATCTTGTACGAGGGATCTTGTGGAGAAGTTGAGTGAGAGATCTGATTACCTCTTCAGTCATACCTAAGTGCGGATGCTTCTTGTTTCAGACAGAATGTTTCAAAGGTACTGAAAGTGTCTCAGTTGGTGTTTATGTGTATAAGTGTTTTCAAAGAGAAGCAGCGCAGCCAGTTGCCCATGAGTCAACTCCGACTCGTGACGACCTCGTGTGTCAGAGGAGAGCCGTGCACCACAGGGTTTTCAATGACTGATTTTCGGAAGTAAGTTGTCAGGCCTTTCCTCCCAGGCTCCGGTGGGTGGACTCCAGCCTCCAACCTTTTGGCTAGCAGCTGAGTGCCTTCACTGTCTGCCCCACCCTGGGACTTCTTTGAAAGATAGGGTTGAGGAAATCAGTGAGAAGAGAAAATGGATGGATATCTTTGGTTGTTTTTTACCCCCAGAAGTTGTTCAGACTGTTCAGTGTATGAGACTAATTGGAAAGTTTCAATTCCCTATCTGGGCATTTGCTCATTATTATTTTAGAAGGACATTCTTTGATATGAGCTGTTTAATAATAAACTTACAAAAAGCATGTGGTCCTGTTCAGCATTGAGGATTCATGATTACAATAACCCATTTGTGCACAGGTGAAGAACACTGTTGTAGGTCAACAAATTGAAAGTAGGGAGTAGAGGAGAATCGAGTTTCATTCTGCAGTCCAGCAGACACCATCTGAGTTCCTACGAGGTATTAGGCCCCTAGTGGATGTTGGAAGAGCTGGGTAGTGACTGCTGCTACTGGAGGTGTGAAGGTAAGCAAGGCAAAGAGAACATACAAACCCTAACAGGTAATTTCAATGATATATGCAGTGTGCCAGTGGTACTGTGGGATTATAGATTGGCTCGTGGCCCAGTTTAGGGGCTACAGAGATGCTCCCCCAGAGAAGTAGATGCCTGGAAGGCTGGGTAAGAAGAGCTAGCAGGGCAAAGACAAGTGGGAAAGGAATTTAAAGTGTGAAGTACAGTTTGGAGAAGGGAGGGAGAAGATGCTGGAGGGCCTAAAGGGTGGCATGCTTTGCTAAAGATCTTGGAGGGTTGGGGAAGATTTACCTTTTGACCCCATTGTAGTGACTGGATTACATTGTGACAAGATTGGAGGAAGCTGGGAGACCAGGATAGTTGTAACCGAGTTAGAAAATTCGTCTTGGCCTTAAAAGATAGAGGAGGAGAGTGAGATCTGGGATGGCTTAGGCCATGGTTCACGAGCTGTGCTAGGTGAGATGCCTCTTTCTCAGAGGCTCTGGCTCTTTGCCATTTTGAGAGGCTGGCTCAGATGCCCCATAAAGGATCTTAGAAAAATCAAGGATGGTTGATGGATTTTATCATTTGGCTGAGCTCCTGAAACAGTTTATATTTCAAGTTTTTTTTTTTAAAGAGGGGATTTATTGTAAGATACATTTTGCTAAAAGTATTGCAGAAGTAAACCATGCTTATGAACACTGTACAAGTAGGTTGTTTGATTATAACATTGTTTCTATGGGCTATCACACTCTGCTTTTCAAAATGAAGTAAGAAGCTTCCTTGGAAGAGGTGCGTACTTTTCTGTCCATTGCCTGGGCTTAGGATGGTGTCCCCGGGTGGTGTATGTGGTTATCACACCCTGCTGGCAGCTGAATGGTCGGAGGTTCGAGTCCACCCAGAGGTGCCTCGGAAGGAAGGCCTGGTACTCTGCTTCTGAAAAATCCACCATTGAAAACCCTATGGAGCAGAGCTCTACTCTGATACACATGGGGTGGCAGTGAATCAGAGTCGACTCAAGGCTTCTGGCTTATACTTAGGAAGGAAGTGTTACCCTTGCTGACACTCTGGGACTAGTTAATTCTAGGCCTCCTCCAGCTTCCTGCTGTCAAAAATCCTTCTTAATCTTATGTTCATATAGAAGCTGGACAATTCAAATGCTCTGTGCCTGTGCAAGGGCCTCAGTAGTGGGTAGGGGGATAGCCCTCCATGAAGTACTCTGGGGAAGGATTACATGTTCCTGGGCTCTGTGACTGTAATAGACACTTCACTGGTGCCGCAGCCCACGGTAGACTAAAGAGATTTTGTGGGTGCTAAGTTTGATTAAAATTTAGTTCAGGCTGTCATGTTGCTCTCCAGGAAAGCCCCAATAGCCTTTTAACTAGCCTCCCAGCTTGTGGCCTCTGTCTGATCCATTATCTGCACAGCTGCTGGAGTGATTTCCTGAACTGCAAATCCGAGCATATCATTCCCCTACTTAAAATCCATCAACAGTTCCCCAAAGTTAGTAAGTGGTAGCGGTAAGCTAAGAACCTACGTCTGTCTGACCCTGCAGCCTGTGCCCTTTCTACCTTGCCTTCCTGCCCTGCAGGACCTGGGGACCATCGGTTCCCCAGGTAATCAAAGTTCAGGCCTCCTTGTTGCATCTCTAGAAAGCTCCTTGGCTGGCTGGACCCCGTTATCCTATATTCCCTGGAGAAGTGCCCTAAGTACTTTAATTTTTAATGTTTGCCTTTGGCTTTTTGCAAAAATTGATGGAAGCCTAGTGTGAAGGACATGTCTGCATTTTTTTTTTTGTTTGTTTGTTTGTTAAAAGAATCATTGTCAGTACACTTTTGCTATTCGAAGCTTTATTTAAGGGTCCAGAAATACTTGTTGAATAAACGGCTCATATGCCAAATTACTTTTAGAATTTAATGCCAGGAAAAAAAGAAGTTTTTAAATTAGAAGAACCTGTATGCTTCCTTAAAAAAAAAAAAAGTAATGATTAAAAAAAAATAACGAATTAAAATAGTATTCTGTTTGCTTTTTTGCTTTTGTTGCCAGGAGTCTCAGAGCGAGAATCTTTAGTCATAATTGTCCTAAAAGCCCAGGTAATGGTGGAGGTGGAAATCTGCTGTTTTTGTCTGCCTGGCAGCCCTGTCCCTGTTTACCTATTTGTTTACAAGCATTTATTGAGTGGTTGTCATGTGCCAAGCACTGGGCATATTGTGGTGAGTAAGACAGAGCAGGCAAAAGTGGAAATGGGTTGAATGGGAAGAAGGATATTGCATTCTTTCTGGTAGGGGGCAATGGTGGCTTAGATGAGTGTTGACAGTGAGGTTGGAGAGAAGTGAATGGATTCCAAGTACAGTTTTAAGGTGATTCTTGTGGATTTGCTGAACCTTAAAAGTGAGGAGTGAGTGATAAAGAGGACTCAATGACTCCCAGCATTTTTGAGTTGGTATATGAAGGTGACCTTTGCGGAGACTGAGGGAGGGAGCAGGTTGGGGTGAAAGGCTGGAGAGCTAGAAATGTTTTGGACATGTTAATTTGGGGTACCCATTACCCATCCACATGGAGATGTCATAGAGGTCCACTGGAGCTCAGGGGAGAGTTATAGGCTAGAGATTCTGTTTTTCCTCCCCTCCCCGCACACACTTACACACAAGGACACACATCTTTTAGGGAACCTCTCTAGCTCACCCCAATCACGTGATTCTAACGTGGCTTCTGCTTCGCCAGCCACAGAAGAAAAGCCTGCAAGGTGAAAGTGCTAGCCACTGTGCCCTTGTCTCCCGGCCACAGCAGAAGGTGGACTTACGGACCAGTCAATAGTCCTTCTTCAGGGGGAGAGAGAGAGAGACCTTTCCAGTGGGAGAGACTAGTTGGTATAAGCCCAGAGCTGCCTGTGTCATGAATCCTGCTATGTGGAGAAAACTGGTTGCTGTTGAGTTGACTCTGAACTGTGCTCTACAGAGTTCTCAAATGGCTGACTTTTTGGACATAAGATCACCAGGCCTTTCTTCTGAGGCACCTCTGGGTGGACTTGAATCTCCAGTCTTTCAGTTAGTAGCCAAGCATGTCAACCGTTTGCACTATCCTTCTGAATAGTAGTGGAGAAGCCCTTCTAAATAGTAGAGACTGATACCCTCCCAGAAAAGCAGAGATTGGAGAAATGTGGAAGGACCCACGCCCCCACCCCAACTCCTGCTATTTGCTACACCGTACTCCTTGGAATACCCAGGTTCAAAGGTGTTACATGAATAAAACATTGCTTGGTCAATCAAGTTTAAACAAAAAGGTTTCTTGACAGCAGAACTTTTCAGAGCCTTTAATATTGAATGAGGAGCCCAGGTGGGTAGTGAGTGGTTAAGTGCTCAGCTGCTAACTGAGAGGTCAGTGGTTCTAACCCACCAGCTTCACTGTGAGAGAAAGATGTGGCAGTCTGCTTCTGTAAAGATTTACAGCCTTGGAAATCCTATGGGGCAGTTCTGCTATCCTATAGGGTCACTATGAGCTGGAATTGATTCGAAAGCATTGGGTTTGATTTTAGCTCAGGCTGCTAACCAGAAGGTCAACAGGTTGAATGCACCAGCTGCTGCTTGGAAATCCTATGTGGCAGTTTCACTCTGTCCTATGGGGTTGCTATTGTCGGAATCGACTGGACAGCAGTGGGCCTCTGCCTCTTTAAGAAGGGGATTAGTATGCAGTGTTTTCCAAATTTATTTGACTGTGGATTTTTTTTTTTTTTTTTTTTTTACAAATCTCTCAGTGGGAACCCAGCTTGAAGTGTTGTATGATTCATGTTGCAACAGGTTGTCGTTTTCTTGGTGGTGGTGTGGTGGGGTTCGTTGTTTCTGGGAAAAATGGGAGAGGCTCAATATTACTCTGCTACTTCTTGATGGTTTATAGATCGTTCAGGAGACCATACCCTATTGCTAACCGAAAGGTTGACAGTTCAAATCCACCAGCCATTCCTTGATAAACCCCCACAGGGCAGTTCTCCTCTATCCTGTAGGGTTGCAATGAGTCAGAATCAACTCGACAGCAGTGAGTTTGGTTGTGGTTTGGATTTTAAAATGTTAGCACCACACCTTATCTATACCTAGCACAGATTTTGGCTGAGAGACTTGATCAGCATTCCACCAATGATAAGTCACAGAACTGACCCTCGTATGCAGGTTCCTTGTCATTCTTTATCCTGTGCTGGTTTTTCAGGCAGTGTCCACGGGTGGCGTAAACCGTTAAGCCCTTGACTACAAAACTGAAAGGTTGGCGGTTTGAACCCACCCAGAGGCACCTTGGAAGAAAGCCCTGATGCCCTGCTTCTGAAAGATCAAAGGCATTAAAAACCTTACAGATCACTTCTTTCGTGCATACACGGGATTGCCATGAGTTGGAATTGACTCGACAGCAGCTGGTTAGGATTTGGTTTTGGTCTTCTGTGTGTGTGTGTATGTATAGGAATATTTAGAGTGGTTATTCTCTCTTCAAAATCTTTTCTTTTTTTTTCTTAAATAATATTTTATTGTGTTTCTGCTGAAAATTTACACAGCAAGTTAGTTTCCCATTTGACAGTTTCCATACAAATTGATCAATGACATGACATTTTTCATATAGTGTCAACATTCTCTATAATTGTGTTCGGGTTGTTCCATTTCCAGCTCTCTAGTTTCCCTGCCTCCTTAATCGTCTCATCTTTGCTTTAGATTAAATGTTGACCTTTGGACTCACACAGATGGTTTTTCAGCAGAACACCAATCTAACGGGTAATATCCTTTATTTTGTGTCAATCTGCTTTTCTTTTCTTGTTTTAGTGATCTAGCACTGCTGTAACAGAAATACTGCAAGTGAATGGTTTTAACAAAGAGAAATTTATTCTCTCACAGTTTAAGAAGCTAGTTGTCTGAATTCAGGGTGCCAGCTCCAGGGGAAGGCTTTCTCTGTCTGTTGGCTCTGGGGGAAAGTTTTTGTCATCAATCTTCCCTTGGTCTAGGAGTGTCTCACTCAGGGACCCTGGGTCCAAAGGACTTGCTCCCCTCCTGGTTCTTCATTCTTGGTGGCATAGGGCCCCCCTGTCTCTCTGCTTGCTTCTCTCTTTTATATCTCAAAAGAGATTGTTTCAAGATACAACCTAATCTTGTGAATTGAGTCCTGCCTCACTAACATCATAGAGATAGGGTTTACAACACATAGGAAAATCACATCAGACGACAAAATGGTGGACAGTCACACAGTACTGCGAATTATGGCCTAGGCAAGTTGACACACATTTTTGTGGGACACAGTTCAATCCATAACACTGCTAAAGGGTAACCCCTGGGGATAATTTTGGTTCTAGGTTTAATGAGGGTCTCAGGGCAGTAGTCTCAGGGAGTTGTCTGGTCTCAGGTGGTCCAGTTCTTTTCAGAGACTTTCTGCTGAGCAGATCTTGCATGGCTGGTGCAGCTCAATGTTGAGTGGTGATTATGGTGTTGAATTAAAGGTTAGAGAAAACTGCTGGGAAACCAGGAATCTCAGGGCGGCTACCTCAGATAGAGGTGTTCAGAGCAAGATCTGGGGGACCGCAGGGCAGTGGTCTTCCTGGAGTGGGAGAATCCTGTACCCAGAGAGTGCTTTGCTTTCTCCACCCTCGTATCAGTTCACGTATAACCGTAACCCATAACCCGTTGCTGTCCAGTCAATTCTGGCTTATAGCAGTCCTATACCAATTACTTACTTAGAGAGGATGAGTGTAGTTGGCTGTCTCTCTTCTCATGTCTTGGTGGTTTGTGGTAAGGATAAGTTATTTTTTTGGATTTTGTGAATTGTTTTCTTCTACCAACTGGTAGCCCTTAACACATCAGTCAAACAGGGAATTGTAGCTACTCAGTTTAAATAGTCTCCCTGTGCACACCTCTAGCCCCAACCTCCGTCACCCCACCCCTGTTACTGCCCCTGTTGTTGTTAGGGCCGCTGAGTCAATTTTTGACTCACAGAGACCTCATATGACACAGTAGAACTGCCCCTAATCCTCAATAAATCTCTGTAGAGTTTATTATCAAGCCTTTTCAACTGGGTAATTGATGCACTGTTTATTTTATCAATAATTCAATTAAAGGGTTTATTGTTCTTATTAATTATATCAGTTTGCCGGTAGGTAGATATTTGTATTGTGAATTCTTAAAAACTCATAGCTCTAAGATGGATTTTTGACAGTTCCCATTTTGTGATGACCTACTAAATATGATACTGACCTTGTTAGGTGTTTAGAATATTTTGAGAGAAATGCCAGCTACTCACAGTTCTCATAAGGGAAGGGTTTTGATGGCAAGTCTTTAGATGGACTCTGGATTAGGTGTGAACAAAGTCAGAAAGCGAGCTGTTGAGGATAGTGACTTTTTCTGAAGCATGAGTAACAGCAGCCTAATATATGCACTTTGACATACATTCTGTCATTTGATATTTACCATCATCCTGGGAAATACTTTTCTCCCATCTCTGCAAATGAGGATACTGAGTCACACATAGGTTCTCATACTTGCTCGAGTTCACCCAAGTAAGGATTGGCCTGGAAGATAAACTCAAGTTTTCTGACTTCAGTTTCTTTTTTTCAGTTCATTTCACTATCCTGTGTGGATTTGTGTTTTTTTCTTCTGCAGTGTACAGGAAGGCTTGCCACTCTGTGAATCATATGTGACGATCTGGTGTGCGTGTGTGTGTTTTAAATTGCAGTATGTGTTGCAACTTGTGGTCCTGGGTCTTATATTACTGAGGCCTTCTCAGGCGGGGAGTAGTTAATCTGTGAAAATCCCGAAAGGCGTGAAGTTCTGTTGATTTGATTTCATTGTAAGATAAGAAGTGCATAATAACTCTGACTTCCTGGCTTTAAATTGTAAGGATGTGTTAAATTATGAATATGAAATAAGATCTCAGAATTTTATTTACTGTCAATTTTCATTAGGCAATTGCCATTTGGATTCAGTGTCTATTAAGATGTGTTTTCTAAGAATGTGGTTGGGCTATTTTTAATCTTTTTATGGTTTTTCTGAAGTATGCTTTTAAATAATTGTTTAAAATAAACTAATAAAGGAGAGAATGAGGATGAAACAGTTCACCAATACTGACATGTCCCCAGTGAGAATTGGTATTCATATTTATATGAGAAGGGGACTTATAGTTTATCTTGAGCTTGATTTACAGAGAACTGAGGACTTGAGTGACCTTGCGACTTGTCCCAGGTCACCCTTCTGGTGACCGCTGATGCTTTGGTGCAGGGGGAACTGGTCTATGCTCCGTGCTTTTACTTTGCCCTGTGCTGACATCCATATTTTTGTTAATTATCTCTAGTTTCCACATCCCCTGAAGGCAATCAAACTCATTTTATATATCAGATGTGCATGTCTTTTATATGAAGAGTGTAGACGTCCAAATGATTTGTTTGTGGCAGAGTCTCTGAGTCTCTGTTCTGCTCTGTCACTGTAATTGTTGGTCACTTGACCATTTCCACAATCTTAGTTTAGGTCTTCATCTCTTTTCTCCTGAATTGTTATACTCACTTCCCAATTGTCTCCTTGCTTCCTAGTTCATCCTCCTTCCACCCCTTCTCCATATTCCTGTGAGAAAAAAAAAAAACCTTCACTGGCCTCCTTATAGGTCTTTGTTTTCTGGCCCTTGCCTCCGTTTCCAAGCAAGTCTTCTGAGCCTTGTTGCATGCAGCCCTCATTTCCAGCCTTGGAAACTACTTGCTTTCTTAAAGATGACAGGTTTCTGCCCTCCATGCCCTTAGATTGCATCATTCTACAATTGTAGTACCTGCGTCTCTGTTTCATCCAGTTCATCCTTCAAGACTCAGTTCCCAGCTTTTCTAGGAAGCCCTTCTAGACACAGCCTCACTACTTGCCACCTCCCACCTGCCTGTGAGCAACTTTAACATAACATAGTGGTTACGAGTGGGGACTCTGGCCCCACATTGCCTGGGTATAGACCCTTGCTATACCATTTCCAAGTTGTATGACATTGGACAAATAATTTCACCTCTCTCTGCTTCAGTTTTCGTCTGTAAAATGGGGTTAATGACAGTATTTAGCTTATAGGGTTGTTGTTAGCGTTAAATGAGTTAATATATGTAAATCACTTACAGTAGCACCTGTATATGTCATTAATTATTATTTATTTAATCTATTATTATTTTCAGCTTTTATTAAGGATAAAAATCAGTCTTATTTAATTTTTATACCCTCAGACCTCTTACTTAGTACTTAGTAGGCACTCAGTAAATGTTACTTATGCAAATGAATGAGTCAAAACAGTTAATATACGCAGAGTTTAACGCTTGTCAAGTTATGCCATATTTTATTCTAGAAAACGATTTGTTTCAGTCATTGTTTTAGATGTGACCTTTTAAAAACAATGTATAAAAATAATCTTAAATGCCTATGCCTTCCTCAGGCTCAGAAGTCATTTTAAAATTCTGCTCTCACATTTAGTATTAACAGATTTGCAGGTGTGGCATATCTGCCCAGTAAAAGACCATGTATAGATTGAACATAAGTATATCATGCTTACAGCTGCTCTGCTAAATGAAGTTCTTACTTATAAAGGTAACTTTTATGTTGGATTATTATGCCAGAAGGCTTAAGGAGATAAATGCTTATCATTTATTTGTCCCTTGAAAAGAATGTCCAGATATCCAAATACATCTCTACTTCCTTATTGTCATATGTCTCTACTTCTAAGTTAATAAATGTCTTACTGCAAGTTTACCATATACCTGTTCAAAATTCAAATGTTAGTGGTTCAGTTTCCAGTATTTGCTTCAATATATTTGCACTTGGTATCATTTTCCAAGAACTGTTTAAAACACAGTTAACGTGTAAGAACTAAGAGACTTAATGTCTTTAGTTCTACGTATCTGCTTCTTTATTTGTAGCGTAACAATTGGACATGTCTCCGCTGACCTTGATGGTCTCATCTCTGTTATGAAGATATTGGAAGGAAACCGAGATCTAAACCAACTCTAAAAATTGAATGTCAAATTAATTGTCCTATCACACAACGGTATAACCAGGCAACGACCTCTAAGAGATTCTGTGTTCATAATGGCATTATTGATATTTGAACTGTATGGAGTTGTTTTCTGAAAGGTGCTATAGAGAAGACCCAAGTGTGAGGGTCCATTGTGCTGGTGGTGGGTCAGAGGCTTATCAACTGAACTTAATGAGGCCAGCCTGAAATGAGGGCAACACAGTGAACGATTCTTTTGTTATACAGTGAAATAAAACACTAGAGAATGTTCTCTGAACAAAGAATGCTGCTTGGTCAGAGTGAGCATGACATAGTGAAGTTTTTGACAACTTTCATTCAGTGACCAATATTTTGAATCAGTAAAGACACAAAAAACAAACAAACAAAAAATACATTCCTTTAAAACAAAAGATGTTAGATAAAGAAGCTGTGTTGTTTGTTGTTGTTAGGTGGGGTCAAGTCGGTTCCAACTCATAGGGACCCCATGTACAACAGAATGAAGTAGTGTCCTATCCTGTGCCATCCTCACAGTCTTGCTACGCTTGAGCCCATTGTTGCAGCCACTATGTCAGTCCATCTTGTTGAGGGTCTTCTACTTTTTCGCTGACCCTCTACTTTACCAAAGAGGTCTTTTGCAGCAAATTTGCCCAATGCGGTATGTCGTTTGATTTCTTGACTGCTACTTCCATGGGCATTAATTGTAGATCCAAATAAAATGAAATCCTTGACAACTTCAATCTTTTCTCTGTTTATCATGATGTTGTTTATTGGTCCAGTTGTGAGGATTTTTGTTTTCTTTATGTTGAGGTGTAATCCATACCGAAGGCTGTGGTCTTTGATCTTCATCAGTAAGTGCTTCAAGTCCTCTTCACTTTCAGCAAGCAAGGTTGTGTCATCTGCATAACGCAGGTTGTTAATGAGTCTTCCTCTAGTCCTGACGCCACGTTCTTCTTCAGATAGTCCACATGCTCAGGTTATTTGCTCAGCAGACAGACTGAGTAAGTACGGTGAAAGGGTACAACCCTGACGCACACCTTTCCTGGTTTTAAACCATGCAGTGTCCCCTCGTTCTGCTTGAACGACTGCTTCTTGGTCTGTGTACGGGTTCCTCATGAGCACAATAAGTGCTGTAAATAGCTATAAATACTCAGAAATAATGATTGTGTTCGCTATAATTTTACATTGCTAAGTTCTCAGAACTTTTGTCCCTCATTTGGCCCCGTCTCCCGCAGGTTGCTTGTTAAATCCTAGCCTTCACTTTCCATGAGTAAGTTGGAAATAGGGGGTAGATTTAGTCCACAGATTTTCCTAATACTTCTGTCCTCATATGTTAATTTTACTGGAAAAAAAAAAGTGGTCCTCCTTTTCCCATTTCTTGACTGGCTTTATTAAGAGAATCTGTACTTTTGGTAATAGTTTTGCCATTATCTGTGAGCTAATATGAATTGCTGTACTTGTTTTATAGGGCTACTTCAGAAAATTTCCTTCTAATGAAATTATTTGTTTAGGAAATTTTCAATAATGGACCATTGAGTGAGGTTTAACAGCTTTTTTGATGAATGAGTTTGTTGTGAAATGATTTCACACTTCTGCTTCTTACGTTTTGCTATTTTTTATCTTTTAAAAGTTATTTAAAATTAAAAAAAAAATCAGTAGATACATTTCAGATGCTGGAAGTTCAAGGATAATCTCATTGTTCTCAGAATTTGAAGTCTCTGCCATCATTAACCCTTGCATAGAGTAAATTAACCTGTTACCGTGGGGTCTGTTCCGACTCAGCGACCCTGTAGGACAGAGTAGAACTGCCTTAGAGTTTCCGAGAGCGGCTGGTAGATTCAAACTGTCGGCTTAAGATTTTAATATATAATTTATTTTATTTTTGTTGTTGAGATTATACACAGCAGAACATACACCAATTCAGCGATTTCTACATGTACTATTCAGTGACATTGATTACATTCTTCAAGTTTTGCAACCATTCTCACCCTCCTTTTCTGAATTGTTCCTCCTCCATTAACATAAACTCACTGTTCTCTAAGTTTCCTAACTAACGTTTTGAGTTGTTATCAGTTTGATCACATATAGGTAAATCTTAAAAGAGCATAATGTTCAAGTTTTGATGAAATTTATATATTGCATGGATGAAAAAAAACTGCAGTTCCCTTTTTGTGCTTTTTTTTATTCCCCCTCCTAGTTCTCCCACCAGTATAAATATAAAACAAAACCACCACAACAAATGGATGGAGGTGGAAATCAAGACGTTATTACTGGTATGGTAGGCAGAGTACTGCCCTGTCCCCATGTATGCACTCACAGACTTTGAGCATGGTCTTGGCTATCTGAACCCTCTCAGGAAGTCATTTGAGTATGTGAATTCTGGATGCTATAGATGACTAGCTGGCTTCTAGCTAGACAGGAAGGTGGGGATTTCCCCTACCTCCACCTGCCTCTACCTTCCTTTAATGGGATTTTGAACTGTCCAACTGGAGTCTTCCCTGGTACAAAGTTATCCCCTTGAAGTCATTCCTTTAATGAACATAGAGAAAGGAAACCCTTTTATGAATCCCTGATCCTTCTCTGGTCTTACTTTGATTCCTATCATGGAGCCTGCCCAGTGTATGGGCAGTGTATCCTTCTTGTATGGATATTTCATATATTCTTCTTTGAGTAGAATTGTAGGTGCCAGCAGTCAGTATCACCATAGGTAAATTTGTGGCCTTTTTGACTGTGTTGGCCGATGCTGGTAAGGACACCAAATGGAAGCTTCACTTCTCACCGTGGTCAGCTCTGCCTTGGGCTGGGAACGGGGAGGCCAGATGCAAGGATGCTGGTGTAGTTATAGGGTAGTGATCAAGGCCATGGAGAGTCCCAGCCTGTTATGTGTGACCTTGGACAAGTTACGTATCCTCTTTAAACCTCAGGTGTTTTTGTAAAGATTATTCCACAGATTTTCCTAATAATTCTGTGTAGGAAATAAAATACCATATAAAATACCCTTAGCATAATCATTTATGGAGTCTCTGGGTAGTGCAAATAGTTAATAAGCTCAGCTGCTAACTGCAGGTCCAAGTCCACCCAGAGGCGCTCAGAAGAAAGACCTGGCAATATACTCCCCAAAGAGCAACCATTGAAAACTCTCTGGAGCACGGTTCTGCTCTGACACACATGGGGTCTCTGTGAGTCGGAATGGACTTGCCAGCAAATGGCAACTGGTTGTAGCATAGTAATTTACTGGCACATTTACTGGTGATTTTATGGAAAGAAAATTGGCTATAGAGACCTTCCCTCTTCCCCACTTGCCAGGATCCCAAGATCATGCCTCTGCTGCCTGTGCCATTGTTGAACATAAGGAAGCTGTCATGTATTTAATGTCTATTTGCCCCCTTATTCCTTTTTCCCCATTATAAATTCATTACGTTTGTATTTTAAAGATGTTTTCTTTAGCCTTACTATATTCAGAGACTTTTATCTACATAGATCTAAAATAAAAATTTGATTGAGTGTCTGAGACTGACTCTCTCCCTGATTAACTTAGGTGGGCAGACCTTCCTTTGAAGTGTCATTTATTTTTTAAGCCACACGGTAAAGAAGCAGAGGGTTTCTCGTTACTGCTAAAGTCAGTTTCCATTAAAGTCTTCAGTGTTCAGCAGGTAGCTTAATGTCTTTTGAAACGATTGCTGTTTTTGAACCAATGTTGATGTCAAAACATTTTGTGCCTAGAATATTCATCATCTGACAAACCCTCCTCCACTTGTAGGCCTTTCCAAATGACTAAGAATGATCTGATTAGAATGTATTGCTTTTGGCTGGAGGCCAAGAATATTGGCTTATTTGCTTAGGATATGATACTTAAGAGGCCAAAGACCATAGGTTTCATTCCCAGATAGGCCAATTAGTGTAGTTTGGTTTCACAACCTCACATTGAAACCCAAACCTTGGCTGTCTGTGTTTGAGATGTTTGTTGGTCACAAGGGACATTGGTTATGCTGGTCAAGAGACTATGGATGGATCAGCAGAGGACCAAAGACCACTCACATAGTGAAATGCCCTTGTGTGTAGCATGGTGGACCTGTAGAATAAACCTGAAAAATGAATGCTACAAGAGACAGCCAAGAGAGGTATTATTTTCAAAGAAGTTGATTAAGAAATGCTAAGTGACAAATCAGGGTCCTGAAGTCAGGAGAGTTAAGAAGCTCAGCTATTTTAATTCTCACCCTGTATTTGTAAATGATTTCATTGCAGAAGATAACGGGAAAGTACCCAAAGAAATGAGTATAAAATGGCTACAATTTTCTAATGAGCTTAGATCTTAAAAGGAAATGTACAAAAGACTTAAAAAGGAAACAGCAGTAATAGTAGTTAACGTTTATATACTATGTGCCAGGTACTGTTCTAAATACTGTACATACTTGTTTGACCTCACAGTAATTCTAGAGGTAGGCGTGATAACCATCACCATTTTATAGAGGAGTAAACCAAGGCCCTGGTGCCTCTGTGGTTACGTGCTTGGCTGCTAACCAAAAAGTCAGCGGTTCGAACCCACCAGCTGCTCTGTGGGAGAAAGATATGACAATCTGCTTCTTAAAAGATTCATAGTTTTGGAAACCCTCTGGGGGCAGTTCTGCTCTGTCCTGCAGGGTCACTATGAATGGGAATTGACTCCATGGCAATGTTTTCTTTTTTTTAAACCAAGGCACTGAGTGTTTAGGTACTTGCTGTAGGTCACACAGCAAGTAGCTAAACTGAAATTTGAATTTAGGCATTTTGATTCCAAAGAGACAGAAAATGCTACAGACAATAAAAAGGTTGTTGTACAAAGTGTTCAGAGCCAGAAGAAAAGACTATAACTGCTTCTCAATGGGGTGGGTGATAATAGAGGGTAATCCTTCAACTCCTGTTATGGGTATGCCTTTTATACACACACACACCTATACATATGTGTATATGTCTATATGTGTGTTTTGTGTATAGACATATACATACATGTACACACATGGACATGGACACGTACACCCATACATGACACAGAACATTAAAAATGTTGGTGAAGTCATAAGAAAGCACCTAGTTTTTCTAAGCCTCCTAGCTTAATAGAATTTATTCCCAGGGTCCCGAGCAAATTTTGGGTAGAGATTGTTCCACCATGTCAATGATCTTTGAGGAACCATGGAGAACAGAAATAGTGCTGGAAAGGTGGAGGAGGGCAAACTCACGACTTGGAGTGGAGAAGGCTGGGAAACCCCTGCTTTAAAGGAACTGATCAATATCTTTAAATATTTAGAATTTACTCTGTTTTCGATTTGTTCAGAATGACCTCATAGTATACAAGCAGGATCACAGAAAGAAAGTTAAATGAAGACAAAGTTGAGTTGTCTAAAGCGGGAGTGAGTTTCATTAGCTAGTGAAGCACTCGGCTGAGAATCAAAAAGGCCCGTGGTGCCAAACCACCAGTGGCTTCACAGCAGAAAGACCTGGCTATCTGCTCCCATAAAGATTACAGCCCAGAAAACCTCATGGGGCAGTGGACTCGGCACCTAGCAGCAACAACAACCTGCATTTGGAAAAATTCAGGTGTATGATGGATGAGACTTTGGATGGGGATGTTTCAGAGCAAATATAAACATGAGGAGTGATTAGATCATTACGATTTCTTCTGACTTGTTTCTAAGAAAAGGACTTGGTTACTTAGCATCTATACCTGGACTAGGGGTTTATTTGGATCTTTGGTTTTCCGTCAGTGAGGAGGTTATTTAATTTCATTTACTGATGGGCTCAAACATATTAATGATCATAGAGATTGCACAGGACTGGGTAACGTTTTATTCTGTTCTATGTAAGGTGGCCATGAGTTGGAGATGACTTGATGGCAGCTAACAACAACAAATGGAAGGAGAAACTCAGGTCTAGAGAGGATGAGAGGAGGGCTTTGCCAAAGTCACTCAGTTGTTCGATGGCAGAGGCATGCTAGATGCTCACCAGCTCTCATCTGACTGCAGCCCAGGGCTGTCAGGAGTCTCTAGGAGGCACCTAGGGCTTACTCGAGTTCAAATCCCAGCTCTGCCGTTTACTAACTCTGTGACCTTGATTACTTCTTTGACCAAAGGAATGGGATTGTTGTGAGGACTGGGTGGAAACAAAAAGTGCTTAACATTAAAAAAAAAAAAAAACCATTTCTATGGACTCATAACGACCCTATAGGACAGAGTAGAACTGCCCCATAGGGTTTCCAAGGCTATAAATCTTAACAGAAGCAGATTGCCACATCTTTCTCCTGGGGAGCAACTGATGGGTTCAAACTGCTGCCCTTTAGAATAGCAGCCCAGTGCTTAACCACTGTGCTACCAGGGCTTCTTAAAACTTACAAATAAACAACCAAAAAAACACATTACCATCGAGTTGATTGCAACTCATAGCGACCCTATAGGACAGAGTAGAACTGCCACATAGGGTTTCCCACCACGTAGGGTTTCCCAGGAGCAGCTGGTGGGTTCGAACTTCCAACCTTTTGGTAGTAGCTGTGCTCTTAGCCACTGCGCCACCAGGGCTCAGTTTTTTCTTACAGTAAGCGCAAAATATAATTTTCTTCCCTTTCTAGTTAGGCGTGTAATATTTATTTTACTTAGTTGTTATTTCTGGTAAGTTTTCCAGCATCTTGACTCATGACCAGAAAGTTTTCTTTTTTGCCTTATTTTCCTCTTTGGATTATGTGAAATTTTATAAGGATATTTCTTTACGGTTTCTATATATGTAAAAGCTTTAACTCTTCCTAGGATGTTTTGGTGACTGATTAAACTAGAAGGCCTTTAGAAATCCTTTCCAGCTCTGAGATTATGTGATTTATTCTTTTTGAAAATGATGCCTTCTAACTTCCTTTCTCCTCCAGCTGTGCACGTCGTTTACTGGTTACTGTAGTAACCACGCTGTAATAATTCTGTCAGGAAATATCATGCAACTATCTGCCTAATCTTATTTTCCAGTCAAAACAAGCACACAGCTTCCTTCTAAGAATCCTCTATAAAGCATTCAGATGTAAGTACTGCTCCTTCTGGTTGAGATATTTATAAGATTGTGCTTGCAGAAGAAAGCCCAACATTGGGTATTTCCTCAACTAGGATGTTTATAGTATCCAATGACCAGTGCTTTGTTATGAAAGGTTGTGGGATTTCATGTTAATTCCCCTGCAGTTGATGAAATTCTGGGTAGTTTGAATTGCAATTAAAAAAAAAAAAAAATTGTGGTGCCTGACATATCAAGTTAGAGGACGCAAGGATGGTGAGACTTTGTCTTGCTTACGTTGGACACATCATCAGGAGGTACCGATTGCTAGAGAATGACATCACGGTTGGTAAAGTAGAGAGAGGGTCAGCGAAGATGAGGCAGTCCATCCACGTTATGGACTGACACAATACCTGCAACAGTGGGCTCAAAAAATACCAACAGTTGTGGGATGGCATGGGACTGAGCGATGTTCCATTGTGTTATGCGCAGGGTCACTGTGAGTTGGAGGCAACTTGATGGCGCCTAACAACAACATCCTTCTCTCCAACACTACTCTTGCTCATTCTCTAGGATTTCAGTATTCAGATTAATAATCTTCCCAACATCTTCATCTCTCAGTTCCTTAACCCCAGCTCCTTCTATGTCCCACGGTCACACTTTGATTCTGTCATTACCAGTAACCTCAGTGCCTCCATAGCTCACTTTGAAACATCCCACTCTAACTACCACCTCTTCTCCTTCCAGCTCACCCGTGTGGTGCCTTCAACCCTGACAGTCCTTGGATTCAGCAGGATCTTCAGTTCATTGAATCTACCACCTCTTCATTATCACCCTATCTCCTTACTTTTCTTTCTTTCCCAGTGTGAATTCCATGAGCAACCACTGCCACGCATATATCCTCATTGCCCTTGCCCCCTCTGATTTTGTCATTTGCCCTTGACTAAACCACACTTCTGATTTAGTCCATCTCACTCTCTCTGCTACTCTGCGTTTGCACCTGTACAGTGGAGTGTGGCTGGAGAAAACCATGCTACCATATTGTCTCTTAAGTTTATGATCATGAATCTCAAGTGGGTGTTTGATATTGCCTGGCAGACAATGTGTTTTCACTGTCCATTCATTTTCTCACTCTCCTAGGTGACTGTTGCATTCTTTGCAGTTGCCCCTCAAACATGCATCATCTCCTTACTCTCAGGCTTCCTTTTTCACTGACAAAGTAGAAATAATCAGAAGAGAGCTTCCACATCCTTGCACCTACCACCTGCCTGTACCTGTGCCCCTCATCCTGTTACTTTCATGAGCTGTCCATGCACCTGGTTCTTTGGGCACATCCTGTCCTTGTCCCCATACACCTTCTCATCACTCCATAAATTTCCCCTCTCTTTCCTATATCATCAATTTTCTGCTTGATACTGAATTCCCACTAGCATATAAGTTATTACTTTTTGCATTAAATAAAAAAATCTACTTTTGACCCTGATTCCCCCACTAGTTCTTAGCCAATTTCTTTCCTTCCTCTTACAGCAGAATGTTTTTGAATGAGTTGTCTATGTTCGTCGTGTTTAGTGTCTCACTTCGCATTCTGTGCTGAAACCATTACTATTGAGTTTTCACCTTCTGACTCATGGTACACTGACACTGCTCTTATCAGGATCATCAGTGATGTCACATCCCTGAAGCCAATGGTCAGAGCTTAGTCTTCCTCTTACGTGACCCATCAGCCATATTTAATACAGATTGTTACTCTCCTTCTTGAAACACATTCTTTACTTGACTGTGTACAGTCCTCTTGGTTTTCCCCTTTCCTCTCCACATGGTCTTTCTCAGTCTTTTTTGCTGGTTCCTCGTCTCCTCAGCCTCTTAAACAGAATACCTCAGGGCACTTGTACCCCTTCTCTGTCAATAAACCAGTTACCATTGAGTTGATTCCGACTCATAGTGACCCCATGTGTTTCAGAGTAGAACTGTGCTCCAAAGCGTTTTCAGTGGCTGATTTTTTGGAAGTAGATCACCAGTTCTTTCTTTTGAGATACCTCTGGGTGGACTCAAGCCTTCAGCCTTTCAGGTAGCAGCCAAGTGTGTTGACCCAGGAACTCCTTTCTATCTTATCTTCCTGTTTTAAATACCATATGTATGTTGAAGACTGCTAAATTTGTATCTGTAGCCTGGATCTCTCCCCTGAGCTCCATATTCTTTTATCTTACTGCTTACTGGACATCTCTACTTGGAGGTGTTAATAGACTTTTCAAACATAAAGTGTCCTAAATAGAAATCCTTATCTTCTCTACTAACTTTGGATCTACTACTGCTGTAGTCTTTCCCATCCCAGTTAACATCATTTCCTTCTTCCAGGTACTTAGGAGAAAGCATCTGAAGCCATCCTTAGTTTATCTTTCTCTCACACCCTATCAGCAACCCTATAGACTTCATCTTACAAAGTATATTCAGAACCCATTTCTTATCATTTGTGCTGCAGTTATCCTGGTTCAAGCTATCATAAAATTTCACCAGGATTAATGTATTGTCCTTCTAACTGGCCACCCTGCTTCCAGCCTTGACCCCTTTATCAGCATGTACTCAGATCATGTCACACTCCCATCTTGCTCAGTGTAAAAGCCAAAAAGTCATCACTGTGACCCACAGGTAGTGTGTCATGTAGACCTCTGTGTCCCTCTGACTTCATCTCCTGTTTTCCCCCCATTTACTTTTCGTACTCCATCCACTCTGATCTCCTTGCTGTTTCTTCAAACAGTCCAGGCATGCTCTCACCTTACAGTTTTTGCATTTGCCTTTTCCTCCATCTGGAATTCGTTTTCGCTTCCCACAAATATCCACAGGGCCTGCCCCCTCTTTTCCTGTAGGCCTTGAACAAATGTCACTTTCTCAGTGAGACCATCCCTGGCAATCCCATCATTTCAAACACTTTCAGTCTCCGTTCCCTACTTTATTTTTCCTTAGCATTTAGCATAGTCCAACAGATTTATTTATCTCATTCTTTGAGATATGGATGAGATCCTACTATCTTCTACTAGAGTGTATGTTTTGAAAGGCCAGGGATCTTTGTTTTCTTCACTGCCTATTCCCAGGGCCTAGAACATAGTTTGCCTCATGGTGGTTGTTAGCTACCCTCAAGCTGGCCCCAACTTATGGTGACCCCATACCCAATGGATTTTTGGAGGTAAATTGCCAAGACTTTCTTCCTAGTCCATTCTGATCTGAGAACTCTTCTGAAACCTGTTCAATATCAAAGCAACACGCAAGCCTCCGCCAGCAGACAGGTGTCTGCACATGAGGTACATGGGCCAGGAATCAAACCAGGGTGTCCCGCATGGAGGGCGAGAATTCTACCATGGTAACCCATTGCCGTCGAATCAGTTCCAGCTCATAGCGACCCTACAGGACAGAGTAGAACTGCCTTATAGGGTTTCCAAGGAGCGGCTGGTGGATTTGAACTGCCAACCTTTTGGTTAGCAGTTGCAGTGCCACCAGGGAGGTTCTGCCATGGTCCAAAACCAGAACCAAACCTGTTGCCTTGGAGTCAGTCTGACTCATAGTGACCCTGAAGGACAAGGTAGAACTGCCCCAGAGAGTTTCCAGGGAGTACCTGGTAGATTTGAACTGCCGACCTTTTGGTTAGCAGCCATAGCTCTTTAACCATTACGCCACCAGGGTTTCCTCTACTGTGGTCAAGCCCACTGCCATCGAGTCGATTCCGACTGGTAGCGACCCTATAAGACAGAGTAGAACTGCCCCGTAGGGTTTCCAAGGAGCGCCTGGTGGATTTGAACCCCTGACCTTTCGGTTAACAGCTGTAGCTCTTAACCACTATGCCACCAAGGTTTCCTCTACTGTGGTAGTAGGACCTCATAAATATTTGCTGAACAGAAAAATGACTTTTTCTTGCTCTGGGCATTCTTTTGGCTTAAAGTTACTATAAATCTGTTTGCTGCAAAGCAGTAAGATAGCTAATTGTTGTATTTCATGTTTTCTCTTAAAGTATATTTACTATATATGTCAAATTGATATAAGACCATAATAACAGGAATGGCAGATAGAATGCAAAAAGAGTTCCTACAGCTTTTCATGCCACTTCATTTAAGCGAGTCCTGTTCATGGTACACCTTTCTTTATATACACTTGGGACTATGTCAGCTGATTTATTTATATACATACTACATTATTTCAGAAAAGAGATTTAAGGTAGCTGGTTGGAAATGTGATGACGTAAGGATGTTGTGACTTAACATGCTATTTTAAGTGCCTGGGCGATTTGAATAGACTTAACATTATTTATGTCAATAATCCCTTAGTCCAGAGGCACTGATACTGCCTATTGTGCGGTTTGTGCAGCCTTGCACGCCAAAGGTTTTGTATTTATTACTTCAGTTCTGCCTCTATTGTTTGGGTAACATCTTCAGTTCTCCAGTTGTGAGCTAATCTATATTCCCAGGCAAAACAGCTATTGAATGTTTGGCAGGTTTCTTAGTCCAAGTCAGATGAATCATAATTACTTAAATTCAGCCATCTGATGTTTTACTGAAAGTCCATTGATTCTTTGCCCCACTGGCTCTTGCACGTAAACCAAAGCACAGGACAGAATTTACACTGGTGGATTCTAGTTTCTTTTAGCCTTTCTACCAGAAGGAAGATTTAGACAAATTCATATTGCTAATTATTAGCAATTATTTTTGTAATTTTAAATTAACATACTATAAAGTTGACTTTTTTTGGTATGTGGTTCTGTGAGTTTTTTTTTCTTAACACTTAATTTGCAAATGATTTTAGATTTACAGAAGAGTTGAGAAGATAATTCAGAGTTCTCATTTATCTTTTACCCAGCTTCTTCTTAATGTTATCGTCTTACTTAACTGTGGTAAATTTATTAAAACTGAGAAATAAACATTAGTACAATACTGTTAACTAAACTACAGACTTTATTTGGATTTTACTAGTTTTTTTCACTGGTTTCCTTTTTCTATTCCGGGATCCAATCCAAGATACATTTCTGTAATTGTTTTGTCTCCTTAACCAGTTATCATCAAGTCGGTTCTGACTCATGCTGACCCCATGTGTGTAGAGTAGAACTGTGCTCCATAGAGCTTTTAATGGTTGATTTTTTAGAAGTAGATTGCTAGGCTTCTCTTCCAAGGTGCCTCTGGGTAGACTTGAACCTCTAACTTTTGAGTTAGCAGCCAACTGCATTAACTGTTTGTACCACTTAAAAACCCATTGCTGTCAAGTCAGTTCCGATTCAGAGGGACCCTGCAGGGATTCCATTTTGTCATACATGGTTATATAAAGTATTATAGGTGTTGCTAACAGTTAAACATCAGGAGATGACCTGAAAATCCAGATTTGTGACTCTCTTGAGAAATTAGATGAAAATTAGATGACCTGGTAATGCTGGGCCCACATTCCCACCTGGTATTGTCTCCTGTCCTGGGGTCAAGGCTGCCCCCTCAGTTGGGCACAGGTTCATCTGGCCCCTTACCTGCATTTGTGGAGCCCGCACAGGGTCCTGTGGGTATTTGGGTTTGCAACTGCAATGGTGTTTGCCTTGGATTATTAGGTTGGCAATCAGGGAGGCCCCAGGAGTTTACTTTGTGTGATTCTTGACAGAGAGTTATTGAAATAACTCATCAAAGTTTTTGAGAGGAAAGGGAACTTGGGACAGGGACTTGTGATAGGATCAGATAAGGCATGTGCCGCTGAAAGTCAGACATCTAATTTTGTCTTCTGTGCCCCTATCCTCTCCTCCTGGACATGCTGTCAGTTCCCTTTATGTCACCTGAGGTTTGATGATTTGATGAGTGAGGTTGGCTTAGAGTATGCCCCCTTTCATGGGCATTTTTGTTTGAACGCAGCGCAAAGCACTATATTTAAAGAACTAAGTGGAAGCTACAATGGTGGAATTTCAGGCATTCACTGATGGTATCCTTGTAATCTTATCCCAGGAATGTATAAAGATAGTAGCAGAAGGGTAGAGCACTTCCTTTTTGGATCCCTGTAGAAACACCAAACATATTATTAAAGGGGTGTTTACATGTGTGTAACTTGAAGGGTCTACACCTGCTTGGCCCGGTGTGGTAGCCACTAGCCCCATATAGTTGTTGAGCACTTAGAATGTGCTAGTCTGAACTGAGATGTGCTATAAGTTAAAATGCACACTGCATTTCAGCTATTTACTACAAAGGAGGAGCCCTGGTGGCTCAGTGGTTAAGAGCTCGGCTGCTAACCAAAAGGTCAGTGGTTCAAATCTATCAGCTGTTCCTTGGAAACCCCATGAGACAATTCTATTCTGTCCTGTAGGGTTGCCATGAGTCGGAATTGACTCTACAACAATGAGTTTGGTTTTTTGGTGTTTTTACTACAAAAGAAAAAACAAAATATGTCATTAATGGTTCTTTATATTGATAACACATCAAAATAATAATAAGTTGGATATTTTAGGTTCAATAAAACATATTGCTAAAGTTAATCTCACCTGTCTTTTTTCATGTGGCTACAAGAAAATTTTAAATTACGTATGGTTTACATTATGTTTCTAGAACAGACCTGCTATAGATTCTTTAATTGATGGGAGAAAGGGTGAGCAGCCTGTTTTTCAGGTCTTCATATAATAAAGTATGGACAGATTATGAGTGGTAAATTGTTTTCACAATTCTTGATTTTAATAAAGTTTATACATGACGGCTCACTTTATGTTTGGTGTGTTCAGGGAGATACAAATTTGCTTTTTCATTTCTTTAACTGTATTCATGGTGTGGCACCTCTATACCACCGTTAGGAGCAGGGGCTTGAAGCTAGACAGACGGTGCTTGGAATTCCAGCTTTGCTCTTTGACCTTAAGTCAATTATTTAACCTCCCTAATCCTCAGTGCCCTCCTCTATCAAATAGATTAAAAAAAAAAAAAAAAAATTTTTTTTTAGAGGTGATGATAATCCACCCCGTTGTGTGATGTTAAGGAAAATAATGTGTAAAATGCCCAGTATAATATCAAGGGCATGGTATTAGCACAGTGTCTGTTTATTTTTGCTTAATTATTATTCCTGATAATAGTAAAAAAAAAAAAAAAAAAAATCACTTCTATGAGGTAAGAGTAAGTCTGTCCCAACATTCAGGAAAAGGGATTATCAGGGTTGTGTGATATGGTATTGGGTCTGTTAAAGACATTTATAAATGGATTTTTGTCTGTTCACTACATGCATGGCATAGGGTTTTTATTATAAGCATATCAGCCTTCTCTGTGGTTGAGATTCAATATTTATCAAATCTCAGAGTAGACTAAATGACATATACTTTGTTTCAGAGGGTAGTGGGCCTGGTGACTTTTTGGGACATAAATGATTCATGATAACCTGAGAGAGTGAGGATGGACATAGTAACCAAAACCACGCGATGTCAGCATGTAACGGGGAACACTGATCTGCTCTTCATTTTGCCCTCCCCCTTTGTGGTCTTCCAACACACATGGGGCTACTATGTGATTTTCTTTCTTTCTTTTTTTTTTTGAGGAAAATAAACCTATGTCTTCTATATTTTCGAACTTTTATTATGTGCCTATGGAACTTACAGGAGTCCTGGTGTCTCAGTGATTAAGAGCTTGGCTGCTAACTGAAAAGGCTGGCAGTTTGAATCCACTAGCCGCTTCTTGGAAACCCCATGAGGCGGTTCTACCGTGTCCTTTAGGGTCACCATTGAGTCAGAATTGACTCGATGGCAACGGGTTTGGGTTTGTTTTTTGTGAAACTTATAATCCCTGGGTGGCTCAAACAGTTAAGCACTCAGCTACTAACTAAACAGGAGCTCTGCTGGTGCAGTGGTTAAGCACTCAACTGCTAACCAAAAGATTGGCAGTTTGAACCCACCGGCTACTCCTTGGGAGAAAAATGGCAGCAGTCTGCTTCTATAAAGATTAAAAAAAAAAAATTACAGCCTTGGAAACGCCACGGGGCAGTTCTTCTCTGCTCTGTAGGGTCACTGTGAGTCAAAATCAACTCGATAGCAAAGGGCTTCTTTTTAGTTTTACTAACTGAAAGGTCGGCAGTTCAAATCCACTTAGAGGTGCCTTGGAAGAAAGGCCAGGATATCTGCTTCCGAAAGGTTCTACTTTGACACACATGGGGTGGTCATGAGTTGGAATCAACTTGATGGTGACTGGTTTGGTTTCGTTTATGGAACTTATTAAACTATGTGTAAGATGAATGTGTTTAACCCTGGGGAACATCTGCATAAGTTAACTGCTATAGAGAAACCCTGAATGGAAAAATTGGGTACCAGGAATTATTGATGGACAGCTTTGTGTGGCCTTCATCCCTTCTTCTTTGATCATAAAAGAGTCAGGACCAAGAAGCTGGGACCCTGGGACTCAGAAGGCCTGCATCAGTGTACTGCTCTCAGATAAGAATTCACAGATGGTAAATGTTTTTGTGAAGCGAATCAATTTTTCCTGATATCTGTTAAAGGTACTACATTAATCATTCAGTGCCTCACAGCCATGGCTCTTGTACTACAAGTAGAAGACAAGTCTGGTATCTCCCACTTTTTTCCACAGTTTGACTTCCTTTAGCAGTGACTCTGAATGATTGACTTCCCTAGGCAATGACTCTTGAAATGATTAATAGAACTCTTTCTTGCTAGAGTAGCTCTCTGTTACCTATGGATGGTCTTGTTAAATCCAAATCAATAAGGTCGTGTATGTAGAAATGCTTTGCATGCTGAAAGCCCTTTATAACCTGGAAAGTGTTACTACTAACCTGACCATGGCCATTGGCCATGAAGTCTACTTGAACTCATCCACAGATTCCAGCTGCCCTCTCCTGGTATTACCTCTTGGTAGGTGTGGATGGTGCTCCCGTGGTGCTCCTCCTGCTGCCCTGCCTGGATCTCAGTTGGTATCTCACAGTCATAGTGAGCTTTGGCCACCAACTTTATAGGGTCTAACTGGATATAAAAGCTATGCCTATCTGGAATCCTCTGATTCTTGACTGATGGCCCCTCATCCTGAATTATTAATATCATTATTATTAATGTATAATAATAATAAGTGTAGCTAACAACTGGTTGTTTATTATATATGCCAGGCACTTTTGTAATTGATTTGCTTTTTTATTCTTTCAGCAATTCAAAGACGTAGACGTCGTTATAGCCATTAACCAATCAGTTGCTGTCGATTGATTCTGACGTGTGGTGACCCTTTGTGTCCAGAGTAGATGTGTGCTTCTAGGTTTTTCAGTGGCTGATGTTTTGGAAGTAGATGGCCAGACCTTTCTTCTGAGGTGGCTCTGGATGAATTCAAATCTGTGACTTTTTTGTTAGCAGCCGAGTGCTTTAACTGTTTGCACTATCACTGGCATTTATCCCCATTATACAGATGATAAAACTGAGGTGCAGAAAGGTTAAATAACTTGCCCAGCGTTATCGGATTGAGTCTGTTTGAAGCTAGGTCTATTGGAGACTATATTCTGCACTTTTAATTCTGCTCACTTTCTGATCTTTCCTGCATTGTTTTACTTCTCTCCTACCACCTGTCTAAATATTCTCAGTCTTCAAATGCAAGCTCCACCTCTGAAGTGACATTTTCGTTAAGAACTCCAGGCCAAAATGTTATGTGCTTTTACTCCCCTGGATCTAAACTAACTAAAATATGTCATGCGTGTCCCTGTTGTTTAGCTCTTTGCAATGTATTTTTTTCCTGATTGCTTCTTGTACATCAATCTTGTTTTCTCCAACTTTACTGACAGTTCTTCTAAGGTAGGAGCATTTTACATGTCTCTTTTAAATTTTCCAAAATACTTAACCACAATAGTGAGTGAGCGTATTAGAAAACATTCAAGAAATGGGTGTAGAGCATTTGGGACAGACAGTGTTGGTTGGCTGACCCATCCCCATGTACTGTTCTCTTCATCTTAGCCTGTGGAGTGGTGATTGGTGTAGGGTAGTGGTTCTCAACCAGTGAGAATTTTGACCCTCAGGGGACACTGGGCAATGTCTAGAGACATTTTTGGAAACCTTTTGGTGGCATAGTGGTTAAGAGTTTGGCTGCTAACCAAAAGGTCGGCAGTTCAAATCTACCAAGTGCTCCTTGGAGACTCTATGGGGCAGTTCTACTCTGTCCTATAGGGTCGCTGTGAGTCGGAATCCACTTGATGGCAAAGGGGGTTTTTTTTTTTTTTTTGAGATTTTTGATTGTCACAACTTGGGAGTAGGGTTTGTCATCTAGTGGGTAGAGGCCTGGAATGTTGCTAAGCATCCTACAACGCACAGGACAGTTCTCCATAATAAAGAATTTTCTGCTCCAAAATGCCAATAGTGTGGAGGCTGAGAAACCTTGATCTAAAGGTAGCCATGTGGCACAATCTGGCCAATTAAATATAAAAGAGACTCTGCTGAGGCCTTTGGGGAGAGATTTGCTTTCCTGAGGCAGGAGTTTCCCCTTCCTGTTGGATGCTTCTCCTTCCTGCCTTCAACATGGCTTTAACCTGGAGGTAGGACATCCGTCTTGTGAACAAGAGATAATAAACATGAAGATAGAAGTCGACACGCTAAGGATGGAGGAGTGAAAAGATAAAAAGTGCTTGGATCCCTGATGGATCATTGAGCAGCTCTACCAGTACTGGAGTGCCTACACATTGATTTTTTGGGCATGAGACGAATAAATCTTCCCTTGCTTGCGCTGAATTTTCTCTTATTTTCAGCCAAACACATTCCTAACTAATACACCACAGAAACTTGAGTTGGAAAAGACCTAAGCATAATGTCTTGCTTAATCAAGGGCTCCGTCTCCAACATTTCTAGTGACATAATTCAATGCTTAGGGAAGGAGTCTAATATTGTTACAGACCTGTAATCTATAATCATTCAAAAATTCTCCCTTACTTTGAGTGAAATCTATTCCCTGAAGCTTCTCCTCAGGACCTAGTTTTATGTTTTGTTATTGTGATTTACCTGGGCGGTGTCTCCCATATTGTCAAGATGCCAGTGGAAAGTCATCCTGGTCAAACTGGCAAGCGCTGATAGACATGCTCTTCCAATATTTTGGAATAATGTTCTAGAAAATAATATTCTTTTCTTGGACCATTCTTTAGAGCCAGACCTTTCTTTCTCTTTCAAAGGCAGGGCCTTTGATAAGATAGGATGTCTCCTCCAGGGCCCCCAAGCCCTTTGGTTTCCTACCTAGGACTTAAGAATTAACACAGATATCCCAGGCACTTTTGATGTTATGACCACATGAATGAGCCGAACAATAGTTTAGTATTCCTATTCTATTCTCCATATCTTGGACAGGATGCCGGCTCCATATCTTGGACAGGATGCCGGGACTATTGCCATCCCCAGTTACATTTGTTTTCTGTCCAGTCCACAATAGGTACCTCAGAACCTCTCAGAGTAAATACTACCTGCCATTGTCTTGACCTGTCTTTTTCTGTTGGTTTTTGTGCAGTGTGAGATGTTGACCCTGCTTCTGCTACGCACTTTGTTATGAAAGTGTGTGGTGAGACATGTTTTATTGAATACTTTAAAATTCACTGCCCTACTGCTTGTACCTCTTCACAAAATGCTCCTCCTTAGGCTTACAGTACCAGAAGGAGGTTCCATTGGCTGGGCTTTCCTCCCTCTGAGGCTGTGGGCCAGTCATTCAGTGAGTTTGTTCAACTTGTCTTACAGTCTTTGCAGGCTTACTAGTTAGTTGGCTGCATAAGCAGAGGGGATTTGAAAAACCAGAGATTTGGTTTAATTAAAGAGAGGGGGGAAGGTCTGGGCAGCAAGTATCCTGGGTTGATGGAGTGTCATCCTCACCTTGTAACTCAGCTGAAAATATTCTCTCAGTTTAGCGCATGGTCCCAGCATGGAAAGATGCACAAAGGTTGTTTTTCCTGGCACTTCTCCCTCCCATATGGTCGCTCCCTACTGCCCGCTGGCCACCATGTCCTTATCTTGCTGGAGCTGCATCACAGGTGTTGGGTGCTGTTTAATTTTGAGTTAATTGGGCATTTTGCTGCTAGACTCTTGTGTGGTTTCTTGAACTCATGAATTAGTCATTAAGTTGTGTTTACCAGACAGGCACCCTGGCAGTCTGTGGTCTGTTCAGCTGACCTTCTTTTAGAAAGATGCTGTTTGTGCAGGCTTTAGTGAATGATGGTGGAAAAACACTGAATTCTCTTAAGGAACCCTCTAACAGCAGCCTTGCTTTTACTTCCAGCTCCTCTCTTTGCAGGTAATTCAGAATGGCTACTCTTAGTGGGGTTACCTGTTGGGGTGGGGAGGAAGACATCTTCCAAACTGTTGTATTATTTTGGTAGCACCCAGTAAGAGTTGAGGAAAGTCAATTATTTGAATCGATTTTCCCCAGGAGGACTCACCCCTAACCCACTGCTGTTGAGTTGATTCCAACTCATGGCGACTCCATGTGTTATGTAGTCGAACTGCTCAATAGGTTTTTCTGGCTGCAATCTTTTATGGAAGCACATCGCCAGGCTTTTCTTCTGCACCACCAAATGGGTTCGAACCACCAACCCTTAGGTTAGTGGTTGATTGCAAGCTGGTTGCACCACCCAGGGCCCTTGCTTAATTAGATCGGATAATGGGAATTTCCTAGTTAGAGCGGTTGTTGTCAGATTCTGTTTCTATTTAAACTGGGAAAGCATTTGAAATTTCAGACTCACAAATCCATACCACAAAACGCCCAAATAGGCTAAAGGAGTGTATAGACAATTGTGGTGTTATTATTGTAATTTTTTAATGTTTAATATGTTCTGAGAAGCTGTTTTTTACTACCAGTCATGAGTAGTAGTAAGTTTCCCAGGTCAGGGTGAACAACCTGTAATTCTGTGGTTAAGGAACTATGAAATAAGCAGCTTGAACTCCTTTCTTATGTTTGAAGTGCCTTACTAACTGGTGGGTGGTAATGAAGTGAAACTGGAACTGTTTCACTTTACTCACTTGGGATGAACTAACGTACTGTGACGGGCACGTTGTTTCTGACAGAAAATTTATGGATTGCACAAGATTGCCAGTGTGATCATCTCAGAATTTGAAATCACGCGCTTCATGGTTTTATTCCAGTGCAGGACGAAGCTTTTCTGTGGGCACATATTGAGCTGGTGGTAAGCTTTTAATCTGAAAACTTGGACCAGTTTGTCTTGTTCACTGATTTTGTTCATATAAGGAATACTACAGGGTGTCTTACTTGCTTAAAAAAAAAGTCTTTTTGGTAATAGCAATTAATATTGATCATATAATGCATAGACCAACTGTTTCTATGAATCATTCCTAAATTGTGAAAACAACTTGTATTTTGTCCTTGGCTGTTGCCTTAAAAACATCAGCAGATGATGTTCTCCTGGCTGTAAGTTTTCTTTTATGGGATAAAAGATGGCTTTCATTTCTGGACACTGTATTTTAGTTGAATTATACTTTCATTTCTGCTCATATTAGATAGATAGTAGAGAAAAAGTGAGAATAGGAAAGCAGGTGCCATATTGCTTTAATATGATGTATAAAAAATATCCAAGGCCTTCTATTATTTTCTGGGGATTGGAGCACATGCTATAGATATACCAAAAAAACAAACCGTAGCGACCCTATAGGACAGGGTAGAACTGCCTCCTAGGAATTTCCTAGCTGTAATCTTTATGGGAGCAGATTGCCAGGTCTTTTCTCCCATGAATTGGCTGGTGGATTTGAACTGCCGACTTTTCAGTTAGCAGCCAAGTGCTTAATCACAGTGCCAAGAGTAAAAATTAGAAAATTAATCAAGTAAGATGTTACCTATTATACTTAAACATAATATTTTTAAAGTACACCATACTAACGTGGTGATTGTAAACTTACCTCACCTAAATCAAACAACAGAGAAATTATATGGTGACCCCCCTGCCCCCCGTGTTGGTTGGGACATATAAACCAAAAATTCAAACCCATTGCCATCGAGTCGGTTCCGAGTCATATAGAGCCACCTTATTATTATAAAGGAGCAATGCATCCCTGAAGTAAATAATAAGTAGTCACTAGCTGTTTGTGTGAGAATCTATAATTTGTTCAAGGCTAGCCCCTTATCAAGCAGTGGCAATGAGTACCATGCGTTTCTGAGAAACAGTGCCAAGAAATGTTCTGCAACAAAGGGAGCCTTAGTATGTAAGCAATTTAATAGATATAATGACTGAAGGAGAGTCCAGAGTTGGGATCAGTGATCGTGTGAATAAAGACATTGAGCTGTAGAAATCTCTTAGGATGGCAGTTTTATTATATGGCCGTTGTTACAAGAATGCTGATTGTTTAGTCCAGTTTGAGGAGCTAAATGTGAATGTATGATCATGCTGTGTGTGGTTTGTTCTGTGCTGTGTGGGTATTTATTATTGGTATCGTGGTTTGTCCTTTTTCTACAGGATGGCCACTGGATGGTGTGGTCACAAGCTTTTTGGGTGCCAGAATGGGCAGGCCCCCTCTTGATTTGCTCCTGCTGGGCAGACGTCTGTGAATGTCCCTGTGGCTGAGACTCTTCCATACTGGCCAGAAAGCATAGCTGGAAGGACTGGGACTGGCTGATATGGGCTGACACCCATGCAGCCCTGCAGTTTGAAGCCTTTCTTGTGGTTTTCAGTGAGCCGGTGTTTCAAACCACGTGACAGGGCAGACTGCTTTCTCAGACGCTTTCTCTTGATTGCTTACTTCTCCTGACTCATTGAGGCTCTGTCTGTTGATGAGGACTTCCTGCTAGATTTGACACTGGACCCCGGATGGCAGAAAATATTAAGCTGGCCCTGTCTCAGAGACAAACAGGAAGACACTCAGCGGAGCGAGACTTCAAGCAGACACAGAGCTTCTTGGCTCAGTTGCATTTCGGGTGTGTGGGTTTGCATTTGGAATTTGAGAGGAGGCGCTCTAGTGGCATGCTAATTTCTCCGCGACCCCCCCCCTCCCCCAGATGCTGGGATTGCCTTCCCTTGCTTGTTGCTGCAGAGCAACAGAAATGGGAATGGTTTCCTGTGGGTGCCCTGATGTGCACAGTGGGGGAGCCAGGGAGCTGATCCCCAGGCATTTTTCTCATTTCTGAATCCCTGAGTCTGGCTCTTCCCATCGGGCTATTGGGCTGATTGTTACCAGTGTTTCCCACTGTGTAAATGAAAGGTTTGACCAAGTCTGGCCGAATAGTTTAGGATTTTATAAAAATGAAAGCACTTTTTTTTTTTTAAAACAATGAGAAAAGTTTGACTTTGAACATGACATTGTTGACCTAAATGAATGCAGGCATGTTAAAGGAATAAAAGGGAGAGAACGTTTTACTGCAGGTAGGCTGGGCCTGTCCTTTGCAGGTGGATCAGTGTCCAAATGGAGGCTGTCAGCTAAGACCTCCTTCAGCATCCCTGAGGGGTGGGGAGAGCAGGTGTGTCACAGTGCAGTCATTGTTCATTGTCTTCTCACTCACATTTTAAAAAAACTGCACTGCCTTTAAAATCCTATTAATAGAATGTTGAATAAGGAGTAAGAGTACCTAGGTTTTCCCCCTCCTTCCATCAGTTATAAGAGGAATCTAGGAAAGTCATTATTTCTTGTCTTTGTGTGTGTGAAGAGGGGAGGGAATGAGGGAGAGAAGAGAGACTGACTTTTTTTGAATTAGGGAAAAGAGTATCTTAGAGCAGGGAGTGAGAATTTAAAAGATATCTGAGCTCCTTGTAAGAAAACTTTCCTAGACCGTTAACTATGTAGGGGGTAGTGTTTCCATCATTCAGAGGCAGGTTTTTAAATCTACTATTGACCTCTTATCTTCAATTTGTTTAGTCTGTGGGGCCTTGAGGCCTGGAAGCTCTTTTGGAATCTCTGATAAACCACAGGCACCTTTTTCATTGTGTCAGATTCAGCTTATCTACTAGGAAATATCTTTTAAAAGAACATAATTCTTTTTTCCATCATTTTTTTCTGGGCCAGAACAGAAGGCTGGGAAGCCAAGGCAAAAACTGTTCAAATTATTGTGGCTAAGAGAAGAGATTTGACCCCGTGGCAGGGGGACCACTGAGAAGAGCTGAGTAGGGGGTCAGATTGAGAAGTGTGTGGCCTAGACTCTCCAGTTGATGCTTTTAGTTCACTTGAAGTATTATGGTTGTTGTGGTGTTGTTAGCTGACATTGAGTTGACTCTGACTCATGACCTTATGTACAACAGATTTTGTTGCCTGGTCCTGCATTATTCTCAGTTACCATCATGCTCCAGCCCATCATTGCAGCTATTGTGCCAGTCCATCTCATTGAGGGTCTCTCTCGCCCTCACTGGCCCTCTACTTCACCACACGATACCCTCCTCCAGTGACTGATCCCTCCTGTTGATGTGTTCAAAGCAAGCGAGTCACACAGTATTGTGTTGTGATCCATAGGTTTTAATTGGCTAATTTTCAGAAGTAGATCACCAGACTTTTCTTTCTAGTTTGTCCTAGTCTAGAAGCACCGGAAAACCTGTCCACCGTGGGTGACCCCGATGGTATTTGAAATACCAGTGGCATAGCTTCCAGCATCACAGCAACACGCAAACCACCACAGTATAACAAACGGACGGATGAGTGGTAGACATCTTTAATTCACTTGAAATGTTATGATTAGGCCTGGCTTTATTCATATTGAAGCATGGACATGTATATGACAGCCATATGCATGTGATTTTAGGGTTATTAACTATTCTGGAATGTTCTAACCATTGCTTAGTTTTACATAACAGCCTTGAGTAACTAGAATGCTTTGGAAGGAAGCCTCTCCTGGTTAAACTGAGGTTTTATATCCATTTGTGGTCAATCATGTTGGAAATGTTTCTAAAATGCATGAGTGTGCCTTTGGGGAGGGGTGCTCAGTATGCATTTTTATCCTTTAGTGATGGAGACTTACTTTTTTTTGTATGTTGGGGGCTCAGGATACATTCTTTTCTAGAACTTTACACAGAAGATGTGAGTAATCGAGCTGATTCTGAAGTGTGGATTCCTCAAATGCGTTCTGTGGGTGTGTTTGCGTGTTTTTAAAATAATTCTTAATGGTTTGTTTCTGCTTATTTGTTATGTTGACTAATTTTTTTTTCTTTTAGAAGTAGCAGAAGTTTTATGATGGTTCTACAAAGTTTAAATACACGTTATTCCAATAAATGGAAATGTGTAATTGCAAAGCAGTGTCATTAACCTTGGCAGACCCATGAGTTCTGAAACTTGTTTTTATCACCTTTAGCTTTTTCTTTTCTCTCTCCCTCTATTTCTTTCTAGGACTCAAGGTCTTCCCTCTCCTCCCCAACGGCCAGCCAAACCTGATCTCAGCCCATTCTTTGACATTTGAAATTCATTTTTAGGACTTTAACCCAGGGCTTTGAACCAGTTCCTTCTGTTTGAACCCCCCTGCTGAGAATGTGAATTTGTAACAAGGTCCCAGCAAGTTATACATAAGAATCACCCAGGGACCTTGTTAAACTGTAGATTTTGACTCCGTATATCTGGGAGTGGACATCCTCAGCAGGGAACTTGTTAGAAATTCACATTCTCAGCAGGGGAACAAACCAGTTCAAAGCCCTGCTGTAACCTTAACATATATTAATGAAAATAACTTATATTTAGCTCCTTACATCTCCCAGCAATAATTGCAGTTAGCCTTTTCCTTATTTTTGGTATGAGAAGCTTTATATCCTGCTAAAGGAATTTCCGGACCTATAGTTTTGGGTAGGGATATTTTTAGTTGTGAGCTTATTCCAAGAACCCTTAGAATCACGTCACTTTGTAAAGTGCTGCTCCAGCTGTCACTCAGGCAGGAGACTACCAGCATAATGGATAACCTTTGCACATGACCATTTCTGAGGTCATTCCAGAAAGGAGCAGCTTTGTTTTCTCAACTAAGTGAGAGACTTGAAAGAAAATCAGTAAAACACAGTTCCCCTGTGTGTAGAGTTGTCCATTCTGGAATTGTATTTGCACTGAATCTAATTGAGCAAACATTCATTGAAGGGCAACTGTGTGTAGTTTAAACTGCTATACCTAAAACATCCATTGCCATGGAGTTGATTCTGACTCATAGTGACGCTATAGGACAAAGTAAAACTGCCCCATAGGGTTTCCAAGGCTGTAAGTCTTCACAGAAGCAGACTACCACATCTTTCTCCTGTGGAGTGGCTGGTAGATTTGAACCACCGACCTTTCTGTTAGCAGCCGAGTGCTTAACCACTGCACCACCGGCGCTCCCTAAAACCTGTAGTAGTTGTCAAAACAAAACATCTGTTCCTCTTCTACTCTAAGATACGTAATGTATGAAGAAACAGATAGTGAGTGTGTGACCAGTGTAGAAGGACTCTAAAATTCTGGACCTTGGAAGTATTTCTCAGGATGCTACATGTATGGAAAAAAAAAGTTCTGTGAACAAGTAAATTTGAGGAAAGGTGGGTTAAGTGAAGTTGGACAGGGTTTTTTTTTTTTTTTTTTAAAGCTGGAGCTCCAAGATGGGGAGGATGTATATAGTGTTTCCCAAATTTATTTCACCACAGGTTCTTTATTTTTCTTGGAGCATCTCAGGAAACTGGTGTTCCCTGGAGAACACACTGGAAGATGCTGTACTAGACTGCAGAAGTGTTTGTTCTGTCTTCTTAGGGGGCTCTTTTATATTGGTGTATATGTATTTATTGTTCAGAATCAGAAAACTTTAAATGTTGTGGTAAATAGATCCCTGCTAGTAATTTTCTCCATTGGTTAAAAGGAGCGTGCTTGTATTTCACTTGGATATTAGTGAGGTTTTGAAGGGGCTGGGATCCAAAGGTGATGGTGATGATGATAACTACCATTGAATGAGCTCTTACTTGGTGCCAGGTACCATGCTGAGTATTTCCTTTGCAGCCTCATTAGCGGGAGGCAGGAATTAGCAGCAGTTTTATGGATGCGAGGGTGCCTTGCCCAATATGCCGTTTATGAAGTGCTAACAACATGCCAAGCATTTTTTTTTTTTTATAAAGACGATGACTTTCGGATTTTGAGAAAATTGTAGATTCATATGCAGTTTTAGGAAATAATGCAGAGAGCTTCTGTATACCCAGTGTTCACCTACTTTTCTCTAGTGGTAACATCTTGCATAACTAGAGTACAGCATCACAACCAGGAAATTAACATTGATGCCATCCATGAGCCTTACTTAGATTTCATTGTCTGCACACGCACTCATTTGTGTGTATATGCATGCGCATGTGTGTGTGTATTTAGTTCTGTGCAGTTTTATCACATGTGAAAGTTTGTGTGGCTGTCACCATGGTCAAGATACAGAACAGTTCTGTCACAAGGTTTTCTCATGGTGCATTTTTTTTTATAACTGCAGCCAACTCTCCGCCTCTCGCCCCCCACAATCTCTGGCAATGACTAATCTGTTCTTCATCTCTGTAATTTTGTAATATCAAGGATGCTATGTAAATGGAATCATACAGTATGTAACCTTTTGAGATTGGCTTTTTCACAGGCTGGCCACTTTGAATATACTGTTTCTAGTCTTTACATCAGTCATACAAAGTAAAAAACCAAACCAAAACAAAAAAACCCTGTTCCTGTCAAGCTAATTCTGACTCATGGTGACCCTGTGTGTGTCAGAGTAGAGCTGTGCCCCACAGAGTTTTCAGTGGCTGATTTTTGGGAAGTAGATCTTCAGGCCGTTCTTCCAAGGAACGTCTTTTTGATTTGGGTAGACTCTCAAACCTCTGGGTGAGCTTGAACCTCTGACCTTTTGGTTTAGCAGCCAAGTATGTTAACCATTTGTGCCACCCAGGAACAACCCATTGCTGTAAAGTTGATTCTAAATCATGAGTGACCCTGTAGGACAGAGTAGAACTGCCCCATAGGTTTTCAGGGAGCGGCTGGTGGATTTGAACTGCTGACCTTTTGGTTAGCAGCCAAGTTCTTAAGCACTACGCTGCCAGGGCTCCCCTCTACCAGGTAAAAAAAAAAAAAAAAAATTTTTTTTCCTACCAGGTAGGAATTATGAATTCTCTTTCATAGATGAGGAAATGAAGCCTCTGAGGTAAAGTGACATGCCCAGTGCTACATAGTAGTGGACCTGAGAGCCAGGAAGGAGCCCAGGTGACCTGACTGGATCTTTGGGGTCATTTCACTCCAGCTTGACCCTCCTCTGGGATTCACATTCCATTCTTTCACATACACAAGTCTACTTTTCTCTTCCTCTGTACTTGAAACCAGGTTTCTTAAGCTTTTTTTTTTTTTTATTTTAGAAAACCTTAACTTTTGAGAAAGGAAATTGAATCACGTTATTATGTCAGAAGTGCAGAGAATGTGTATTTTTTCTGTCCAGCTCTGTTTTGAGCATGCTACCATTTTCAGAGTTTTCTGGGCTGACCTTTATCACCTTGGTTTTCCTGACACTATAGCACAGATGATAGAGATGGCTGTAACAGGTGTAAATGCGGCAAATTCTTGCACACCGTTTCTTGAGTCTGCAGCATACCCAAGTGGCGTGCTCAGCCTACTAGCTTTGGTTACTGTGGTGCTAAACGTATACTCCCAGATCCTTTGGGACTTAAGTCGCTGCAAACAAGAAGCTGTCAGTGCGCTTAGGGATGGGGTGGGAAAACAGAACACATAGATTTCTGTGAATCACAGTAATGCCAGATGAAATATACTTAGGAGAAAATTTCAGTGCTGGAAAAGGATGAAGCATTTAAAAATCTCTGTGTGGGATGCAGTTTTTAACAAGATTAGGAACCAGCCAGCAAAATGTAATTTCCTGTTGATCACTGAACCTCCTCAGACATGCTCCTCTCTCAGGATCTGTGTACTCGCCATTCCCTATGCTCAGAAAACTCTTTTCCTCCATATAGCCGCAAGACTTGGCTCACTCCCTCACATTCTTCAAGTCTTTGCTCATGTGTTGCCTTCTCACTGTAGCCTTACCTGATATTTAAAATTGTAACACCCCCACCCCCACCCTCACCCTCACCCCACCCCCCTTCTTTTTCTTCAGCATCTACAGTGTCATAAACCAGTTGCCATAGAGGTGGTTCTGACTTACGGAGACCCTGTGTGTTTCAGAGTAAAACTGTGCTCCACTGGGTTTTCAGTGACTGTGATCATTCGGAAGTAGATTGTCAGGCCTTTCTTCCGAGGCGTCTCTGGGTGGATTCGAACCGCAAGCTGTCGGTTAGTAGCCAGGTGCTTAACTGTTTGTGCCATAAAGGTCTATGTCTTACTTATGTGATTACCTGTTGTTTCCCCTGCTGGAATGTAAGCCTCTTGAGGGCAGGAAGTTTTGTCTGTTTTGCTCACTGCCATATCCCTAGCCTCTTAGAATAGTACCTAGCAGGTATTCAATATGAACAAGTATTACTTGAATAAGAATGTTTTCAAGAGTCAAGATCCGTTTGAATTAAGTTGACCAAGAGTGTTGTTTTGTAGCACACGAGAGAAAAATCATGTCTGCAGAAGCTGGCTCCTGGTAGAATGTTCCACTCATTTAAACATGTTGAGTCAGTTCAATACAAATGTGTTCTCTCTTTTGCCTACTAACATGTTTCTAGAAGTGACTTTTTCATTGGAAAATAATGGACTTTGGGGGAGCTCTTTCAGATGTAAAGGAAATTAACCAGCAGGTCTAGGTAATTGAACCTTGCAAACTGTAGAAATGTTTATACTTCTGCCAAATTGAAGCGTGAGTTCAGTGTTCGCATAGCCACCTGTGTAATTACTCACATTAGCATTCCGGCATGTATTTGCTGAGCTACACTCTTCAATTTTGCAATAAAAGTATTTTCACATGTTGCCTGCTACTGTGAAAATTGGTTTCCCACATACATTTGGGAAAACTTGTGCTAGAGTTTTAATTTTGAGGTAGTGGTCTAGTGCTGTATAACACTGGCTTTCTTGGTAGAAGTGGGAATTTGTGATCTAAATCAAATCTTGGTTTGAATTTTTTTTGGGGGGGCTGTTTTTGTTTTGTAAGTGTTAGGAATAGAAACAGAAATAAATATTGCTCTAAGGATAGATTGAGGTAATAGATGCTGTGATTTTAAAAGAAGAAAACAGTGTTGGCTTTGACATAGTTGGGCAGGGCTCATGGGACTGTCTTCTTGGGACTGTTGTAGTGGTTTGGAGGGTGACAGCAGATGAGCAGGAAGTGAGGGGGCTGCTGCTGTGGCTGGGCTAGTATAGGAGCAGGGGAGGGCTAGCACCTTCTCCCTTCCTCTGTGCCCCAGAGCTTACAGTTATTTTTGGTTTTGTGTGCCTTTCCTGTCACTTGATCGTGTATGAGCTTAGAATGACCAAGAAGATGATACGGTGTGGAGAGGAAAAAGTTAAGGGAGAATGTTAATGAAGCAAAGAAGCAGTTTATGTTTAGAGACAGGCCTCACGTGTGAACACTTGACCTCTGAACAACCCACCTTTCCTTCATGATGTCCCAACCAACCAGCCAACCAGTTGCTGCTGTCACGTTGATTCTGACTCATGGCGACCCCATATGTGTCAGAGTAGAACTATGCTCCGTAGGTTCTCAATGACTGATTTTTCAGAAGTAGATTGCCAGGCTTTTCTTCTGAGGCACCTCTGGGTGGACTTGAACCTCCAGCCTTTCAGTTAGCAGCCGGGTGTGTTAACCGTTTGCACCACCCGGGGACTCCTCATTTTGTACAGACACTCCTCACCACCCCCTTTCACTCACTGAAAGCTAAACACTGAGTAAAATCCTGAGCACAACTGTAAGGGAAATTCAGACAGAATTCAATCATTTAAGATGCCAAAAGTGGAGAACCCCAAGTCTTATCCTGATGTTCATTGGGGTGCTTGGAACACCTTCTGTTGTTAATAAAGGTATTGCTAAATTTAAATAACTAGCAGAGGTCAGACAGTGTTTATTTAATTTCTGAGAATAGTTGTTAGCTGCCTTTTTCCCAAGGGTAATCAGCTGAGTTGAGTTACTTAAATCACACTTTTTTCCATTTCATGAAATAATTTCCATTACCCTGCCCTAGAAAAAGTAGGCAGCTGCAGGGACAAGGTTGAGAGAGAATTGTGAAGTCATTTTGGTTAAATTAGCTTAGTGCATCACTCATAGGGCTCATTGAACAGACAGCTAACACCCCCTAATAAACACCTGCTGAATACAGATCAATGTTTTGTGCTCTTCCTTGAAAGGACAAAGAAATTCAATGAGCACAAAGGTCGACACTCATTTTAGGGAAACAAAACAAACCTGACTTGAGAATCACACACAACGACAGGTGCAAGATGATATGATATATCCAAGGACAGACCAAAACCAAATCAAATCCGCTGCCATTGAGTCGATTCCGACTCATAGTGACCCTAGAGGATAGGGTAGAACCACCCCCATAGAGTTTCCAAGGAGCACCGCCTGGTGCATTTGAACTGCCGACCTTTTGGTTAGCAGCTGTAGCACTTAACCACTGTGCCACCAGGGTTTCCATCCGAGAACAGAAGAGCTATCTAATTGTTAGTTCTGTGAATCTTCCTATTTAAGCTTTAAATTCTGTAGTCTTTGCTGTAGTCGTCTGTTCACCCTTTGGAAATGGTTGAAATGTCTGGATGTGGAATTCATGAGGCTTTGACATGCTGACACCTTTGTTTTACGTATGGTTTCACGTAGATATCATTGCCCCTTGTCCCTGACTAATGTATTTTGTCCAATATGTCGAATTGGTCAGAATATCTTATATTGACCAATATATTGTATAAAACGGTGCAATTAATTGATTTATCGTAAAGCATTATAATTACAATGACGGAATTCTGTTGGTAGGGTTTTGTTTTTGCCCTTTTAGCAAGGAAAATTTCATGTGGTCCTATTTACCAGTTAATTTGGCCGAATTCAAAATGCAAAAGGCCTCTGCAGATATCCTGGTCTAAACTGTTTCTGGAACCAAGAGAAGAAGGGGAAACAGAGGCCAGAAGGACCATAGGTCATCGCAAGAGCCAGACCTGGAAGGTGGTTCTTCCCACTGCAGTGGCACTCCTTCATCCAGCCTCAGTTTTCCTGAAACCTGGAGCTACAGTCCAAGCCATGATGGTGTGGTGGGGACTGGGGTCATTATGGAACACCTACGGTGTGCCAGGCTCTTGGCTCCAGCCAAGGTTAGATTACACATTCTATTTCTGCTAAAATGGAGAAGCACAAGTAAGCAAGTTTATCTCAATTTTTAGGAATCTCTCCTTAGGCTCAAATGAGTAAGTCTGGTGTCTATACAGGGACTTTGTTAAAGGCTGGATTTAAATATTGAGTGGATCTGGCTTAGACTGTGTTTTAGGGAACGCTTCTTGGAAGTTCCAGATGGGGAACTCATTATAACCCAGTTTTACCGGTAGCATGGCCCTACGCCATAGACACCATTTGAGCATGGGAGCAATGTTTACTGTCTGTGGCTTTAGCTTTATTCTCGACCCATTGATTGTTCTTGCAGTCTACTTAACATTTGGATGTAATGCTGGATTTTGATGACTTTTTTTTTTTTTTTTTGAGTTATTTCAGAAATTACCGCGGCTGCTTTGAGGTTAATCAGATGCTTAAGACCCCTGTTTCCACGCAGCTCTGCTGCTACGTTTTTATAACACCACAGCTGTCTGAGTCTAGCTTTGCTCCCCACCCCCGCCCCTTTCCATCTGCCCACCTCTCACTACTTCCTCACTTGTGACACTGAGGCGAGGTGGCAAATTCCCAAATAAGCTGCTAATTTCCCGCCCTTGCATGGGCTGGGCCTTTGGTTCATAGTAGCTTCTTTCACCGGGAGAGCTTTTCTAGGCCAGAAACCAACCCTGGGGGTACTGCTCTGTATGAAGTGCCGAAGCAGCCTCTGGGGCTTGCTTTGTATGGCTGGGTGTTGATTTTTCCCTTTGACTTGGAAACTTTTGCTGGGAAATTGAAAGGTGCTTTCATATTAAGCAGCTGTGGCTCTCCCTCCCGTCCACTCCCTTGCCTTTTTTCTTTTAATTCAATTTTGTTTTTGGTGGAAATGTATACATCAAAACATGCTCCCATTTAACAATTTCTCCACGTATTATTCAGTGACATTGGTTACATTCCTTATAGAGTGTCAACATTCTCATTATCTCTGCGTGCATACACATGCACGGACACACATATGGTTCTGACAATAAAAAAAAAGCCTTTAAGAATTTGTGGTCAGCATATAGGTGTGTGTATGTATGCATATGTAGAAAACAGAACATTTGCCATTTCACCATTTTTTACCTGTACAGTTAACGGTGACATTACTTACGTTCATCATGTTATGCAGCCTTACCACTATTTCCAGATTTTTCCATCACCCTTAAACAGAAGCGCAGTGTCCCCTAAGCAAAGAACTCCTTTGTTTTTAAAGCTCAAAATCTTATTTGAAGAGAGAAGGTAGGAAGTCTGTAGCCAAGGTTTCCCTGTTTATGATGGGTGCTGCCTACCTTATGGAAACCTTCTTCCTAGCGGTGGCTCCAGTCCTGGCCTTTTCCCATATGTGTACCATCCACTGGGAGCTGGTGTTCGTGGCCACCTCTCTTAGATAGAGCTTAGCAGACTCTCTCTCCGGTGCTGCCACAGCAAGCTGTTACAGTAAGCATAAAAACAAGAATAAAATGCCAAGTTTCTTTCTCCTTGCCATCCTCATTAGAAAACAGTGATAAAGTATGTATGCATTTAATTACTGTAATTAAACATTTGAAACCAGCTCAGTAGGGGACCTTAATGCTTTTATAAGTATGGTATATTTATTTCAGAACTGGGAACTGGGCGCTTCTGTTTCACTCAAGACCTTCATCTCTGTGGGGGTAAAAAAAAAAAAAATAAAGGGGGAGAGAGAATGTTTGTTTTAACCACAGCTCCAAGGTTCTGTAAGAGTGGTTTTATTACACATGTATTAGAGTGGAACAGATCAACCTTTCCATCACTCTTTGTTGTCGAGTTGATTCCGACTTGTAGCAACCCTCTAGGATGGAGTAGAACTGCCCAATAGGGTCTCCAAGGCTATAATCTTTATGGAACCAGACTGCCACATCTTTCTCCTGAGGTGTGGCTGGTGGGTTCAAGCCGCCATCCTTTGGGTTAGCATCTGAGCGTTTAACCACTGCGCCACCAGCGCTCCTACCTTTCCATCATCGTGTTTATTTTTGTGGGTGGGTAGTTTCAGGATGAGCGCAGTTGTCAAATATAAAGACACAAAAAGTCTATTAAAAAAGAAGCATGGAAAATAGTTGTGAACTGTATGACATGCTTGCTCCTGGAAGTGAAATACTGGAATATTGTGTATTTTGTACCAGACTGATGGAGTCCTACAGTCACTGTGTTTGCATGGGATAATGAAATACTATGAGTGTTTATCTGCCTCGGAGTTGCTCCACCCCAGGAGCTGTTAGGAAGTGGAAAGACTAAAGTGCCAAGTGAGGGTTGAACCAGGGCACTGCTTAGTCACTAAGCCAGATTTATTGAGTACCTTCTGGGTGAGCGGTAGTGTGTAATTTAAAGATATTATCCGAGCTATTAGGAGCCCTGGTGGTGCAGTGATTAAGCACTCAGCTGCTAATTGAAAGGTTGGTGGTTCGTGGTTCGAACCCACCAGTGGCTCTTGGAGAGAAAAGACCTGGTGATCTGTTCCCAGTGATCTGCTCTCGTAAAGAGAAGAGCCTAGGAAACCTTAGGAGGCAGTTCTACTCTGTCTTAGAGGGTGGATATGAATCAGAATTGACTCCACAGTACACAACAGCAACGACATCATTCTTGATGTCAGACAGACCCAGGGCAGAATCCTGGCTCAGCCACTTTCTCACTGTGTAGCCTTCAGCATATTTAACATTTTTACATCTTAGTTTCCTCATCTCTAAAGTTGGAAAATCGTGAGAATGCCTACCGGTAGGACTATTTCAAGAATTAAATAAGATAATGCAGACAAAGCATTTAGCACAGCCTTGGCTCATTAAGTGCTGTTTGTTGTTAGTCCCTCACCATTACTACTTGTATACTGAAGTAATATATGGTATGAGTCCTGCCTTCTAGGAGCTTACAGTCCACTTGGGGCCATACGGCACATATAGAGATTCAGAACCTATGTAATGCAGTGTGTAATTGTTACAGAAATAAGGTAAGAGAGAGGGAATATCAACTTGCTGTCATGTGGATGGGAGAGACTTTTTCTGGAGGAGTTGGGATCGGGGCTGCCATGTTGCATGGCTTCGGGAACACCATTCACATCGTTGTCTTTGAGAATAAGTCTCTCTGGAGGGGTACAGTTGTACTAGTTGGGATTTTGAATGGCGCTGTGAAGGATGAGTGGAATTTGGGTAGACAGAAGGGGGTGAGGGTGGGCTTGGTGGGAATAAACTTGGTTCTTTCAGAGAATGGTAAGACCTCCCAGCTGCCACTGGGGATGAGTAGGCAGACTGTAAGCTTGCAGTGGCTCCAGGGCTTTGCTGCTTTCCAATTAATGGATGCTGGATGGAATGAGGAGTCCCAAGGTGGTGCAAATGATTAATATGTTTGGCTGCTAACCAAAGGGTTGGTGGTTGGAATCTACCCAGAGGTGCCTCAGAAGAAAGGGCTGGTGATCTACTTCCAAAAAACCAGTCATCGAAAACCCTGTGGAGTACAGTTCTATGCTGACACACGCGGGGCCCTCAGGAGTAGGGATTGACTCAAGGGCAGCTGTTTTTTTTTTGGTGGAATGGTGTCATAGACACAGGTCAAGATGAAATTCCTTTGTTCTCCTCACGTTGTCTTAATTTAGTCTTCTTTTTATAAAACTGGGATTGCTGTATTTCCATAAGGATACTTTATTTTGTCATAGCCTAGTGGTCTGACGAAGTGAACGAAAAGGTTCGCTTGCTCTTTGTGCCATTTTTTTCTTCTTCTTTAACATTACTCAGACCTCATTTTGTCAAATACCACATTTACTCAATATGTCAAGAAATCGAAATCAAGGTGTTGCATGACCTTATACCATGGGTCTATTTTATATAGCCTTAAATTTCATTTTAATGTCTTTATGCAGTTTTTTTCTTACCTCTATAGGATTTATTCTGCTCTTTAAGGACTCAAAAGTCTTTAAGTATATCATGGCATAAATCAAGTGGCAAGAAGGGGCAGGGGGGTGGGGGTGGGAGATAATGATCAGAATCAGCCCAAAGCTGATTCCTGTGAGGTAGAGGTCAGACATACCTCTACTCTTCAGCCTTTTTTTTTTTTTTTTTTTACCAATTCTTACACCAGCTGTCCCTCCCATGGCACTATCTACTTCTCTTCTGGGTTTGATAATCCATTACCATGGCCACACAGAACTCACAGACCATATTTAAGAGTTAAGTGGTTTTTAAGAAAGTAACAGGGTACTCAGGATCAGAATCAACAGGCTACAATTCAGGATCAGGATCAGGAAGCATGTAGACAAAGTCTCCCTTCTTCAGTGTAGGACAACTGTCTTAGCTCCTCTTGGTTGTACAGGCCTCCTCTTGCACCCCTTCCTTGCCTCTTGCTGTCTTCAGTGTATAGCCCGTGACCCATGGTATAGCTCTTTTAGGAGGTTTCTTGCCCCTCTCTATCTGTTGCTTCTCTCTTGCCTTTTCTTCCTTCTGCTTCTTCCCATCTCAAAAGCCTCTGTGGGGTTGCTGCTTATATACACAAAAACTTGTCAATTTCAAGGCATGCTCCCTCCCAGCAGGGGGCCACAGGCTGCCCAGTCCCCTCTCAGTAGGCCACAGATACTTCATTTACATAGTAGGCTACAGATACTTCATTTGCATAGTCTGTTGATCAATCCCGGCAAAGTGCATACCAATCACAGGGCAGGCTACAGTCCAGGACCAGACAAAAAATGTCCAGCTAGTGTTGTTTACAGCTTACCCAGGAAATGTCAATCAACATGGACAAAAGTAACAAACCTCTGGGGTAGAAAATAGGGCAAAGGTTAACTCCTCAGGGTTTAGGGAAAAAATTTCTTCATCTGTTTTTCCTAAGAACCAAGGTGAAGGGCCACATAAAGGAACTCATTTCAGTACACATGGGAACATTTAAATGTGATGTAATAGTTATTATTGTTGTTAGTTTTTGTCAAATGAGTCCCTGACTCATGGTCATATCATGTACAATGAATGAAGCGCTGCCAGGCCCTGTGCTATCCCCATGATCAGCTGGGGATGGGACCGGTGTGATTTCATTGGCTGAATTTCAGAAGTACATTGCCAGGCCTTTCCTTCCAGTTCTTCTTAGTCTGGAAGCTCCTGTTGAAACGTCTTCAGCATCATAGCAATACACAAACCACCACTGACAGACGGATGGTGGCTGTGCATGGAAGCTGAGAGTTCCACCATTGAACCACCAGTGTACCTCTGATGGTAGAGTAGAAGAGATACAAGGTCATTCCCTAAGTACAGGAACGGCACGAGAAAATGAGGCTTGATCCTTTCACCAACAAAATGCAAGAGAGGTGGAGGGAGAGAGGGAGAAGACAGGGGAAGAGATGACATAACAGCTTCAAGATGAGAAAGACCTGGGCTCAGGTCTGGACAGAAAAGTCTTTGGCAAGAGGGAGGGCTTTCATCTCTTTCTAGTCTACATAATTATACAGTGTATCTAAAAACTGCTTTTGAATAAAGGGGTTGATTTTATTGAGGTGAGAGGAAGTACTTGAGTTGAGACGAGGGAAGAAAATTAAAAGACACTCATGTTTTTCAAATGCACCTGGCAGAGTATATGCCAACGATGTAAACATTAAAATATAGAAATGGTAGCCATTTATATATTCTATAAAAATATGGAAGAAAAACCTTTTTTGTTTTGCCAAAATAGTGGCTTGTTTTGAAGTACAGGGAAATTCTACTTTGTCTCTTTGGGGTCATGATGAGTCAGTCAGCTGGTGAGAAAAAGGTAGGCTGGGATTGTGGTATTTGAGTGTGCCAAGAAATGTCTATATAAGGTTTTAAACACACCCCAGTGTAGAAGAAAAGTAATATGCCTGTTCAAAGTATTTCAGCAATGAAAGACAAAAATAATGTTTCCAAAAGTTCAAATAGTTTCCACAAATATATAACAATCCTTAGAGCAGAGTGTAAGGTTCCTCTAGTGACATTAATTGAGTCACTCTAGTTGGTGGGATGAAACCTATGCTTAAAGCCATTGGTATTAGTATCTTGGTATTTTCCCTTCAACAAGATAGTCTTGATAAACGTGCTTTCTTTTTGTGTCTTGCTTTTTTGTGGTCAGATTACCTTGTGTTCTGAAATAGAAAAACTATGGCTAACATAAGGAGCCCTGGTGACACAGTGGTTGAGTGCTTGGCTGCTAACTGAAAAGTCGGCAGTTCAAACCCATCAGCCAGCCATTCAGGGGAGAAAGATGTAGCAGTCCGCTTCTGTAAAGATCACAGCGTTGGAAACCCTGTGGGACGGTTCTGCTCTGTCCTATAGGGTTGCCATGAGTTGGAATCGACTCAGTGACAGTAGGTCACTGAGGTTTGGGGTTTGGAATATGCTGTCAAAACTTTTTGTTATAGAAAATGTTTTGAGAACAAGTTGTTACGGGAAGTTTTAAGATCTACAGAAATAGAGAGAATAGCATAATGAATACCCTCTCCTCAGTTCTTCTAAGACACTGAATTTCAGGGTGTTTGCTTTCAAGAAAAGAAAGCTATTTGTCCCAATGCAGTATTGGGAGGCAAAGCTTGAAGGGCAGGAAAATGACACGGGGACTTTTGCCGGTTTTTGCCAGTGTTGATGCTCAGTTCCACCTGTGGCCAACAGTGTGCAGCACCTGTGCCAAAGGTGACTGCCTCAATTAAGACACAGACCAAGAACTCCTGGGCAGCGTAATCCTTCCAAGCAGAGCATGTGTAGTTGTTTCTGCAGTGCCAGCCAAATGTACAATGTGACCTTGGGCTTCTGATTACTTTCTCTTCTACAGGAGAGTGGGCTTGGACTCGAGTGTCCGTTAGGTGCTGTTGTCACTGCTCTGACCCAGCCCCCTCTTCTCTGTCCTCTGCTTAGGAGCTGTGTGTGCCTGCACCTTCTCTGCGTATTCACGGTTTGTTTTCCTTCGCGCTGGCTACTGTAAGCCATTTCTTCTTTAGATTTGCTTTCAGACGTTATCGCTGCAGCAGAGAATCCAACAATGTGTAGCTCCCACCTCATCTCCTGGTTCTCGGGGATGTCTGGACCTCACTGCTCTGAGGCATTACATGAAGGTCCCCAGCAGGTCCTGTCTTAAATAACGAGTATAAATTTTGTAATCATTGCCAATAGTGGACAGCATTTTGTTTTGCAGTCCGCTTATATTTATTTTCTTTTCCTCTTGGCAAGCTAATATCATCATCTGCAAAAGTTTGGTTGCCCGGGACTCTTTAGGATAGGTGTGATAATATTCCATTTTGTCCAAGGATCCAGTAAATATTCATCGTGCTGAATACTTTGCTAGATACTGGAGATATTATGGTTAATAAGATAGTCTTCCCTTCAAGAGTTCATGGTCTAGGGTGGCCGTTGGACACCAAGATAGATACTAACACAGCAAGCTAAGTATAACGATAGAGATATGTGCAGCCTACCAGGAGATTGTGGAGACCCTGGATGGCGCAGTTAAGTGCTCTACTACTAGCCAAAAGGATGGTGGTTTGAACCCACCCAGAGGTGCCTTGGAAGACAGGCCTGGCAGTCTGCTTCGAAAAGGTCACAGCGTTGAGAACCCTGTGGAGCAAGCGGTTCTGCTCTGCACATCCAGGGTCATCATGACCAGAATTGATTCGACGGCAACTAACAACAACCATTAGGAGATGACAGTCATCCAGGGCATCCAGCTGATGGAAGGGAGGAGAGGATACCACTGAGGGGTGAAGAATTTTGCTATTGTTATCACATAGTGAGGGCTGAGATTGGTGGGAGAATGTGCCAGAGATGTAACAGTGTTGCTCTGCAGATTTGGACTTTTCAGCTTGATGGTCTGGTGTGGGTGGAGCTGTGGTGGTACAGTGGTTAAGCATTTGGCTGCTAACCAAAAGGTCTGCAGTTTAAATCTACCAGCGGCCCCTTGGAGACCCTGTGGGATAGTTCTACTCCATTCTGTAGGGTCACTATGAGTCAGAACTGACTTCAAAGGCAGTGGGTTTGGGTTTGGTTTTTTGATTTGCTCTGGTGGAAAGCTGGTGAAAGGGAATTGAGCTGTTCAGTGGCACGGTTAATGATTGTGTTGTAGCAAGAGCCCCCTGGTGGCTAGGAGCAGTATGGTTTTCTGGGGGCAAGGACTGGAAACTGAGAGTAACTAGGGTGAGAGCTCTGAGGGCCTGGGCTATTCGCTTATACAATTTATTTAGTAAACCTTATTGAGCACCTACTATGTGGATGCCTTGTTTAGGCAATTGGAGTGTATATTCATATGGGTGAACAAAAGAAATAGTGGTAACATTTTTTTCCAGAGGGGTTGATTAATACCAAATAAATCACAGCATTTGCTGTTTGTAATTATGACAAACAGCTTTTTTTTTTAAATTGTGTTAAGTATTATATGTAAAAAAAAAATTTCCATTTTAAGGTGTTTTACATGTACAATTCAGTGACACTGATCATGCTTATTATGTTGCTCAACCATCTATCCACTTCAGAATTTTCCCATCACCCTTTAACAAGAAGCTTGGTGTCCCCTCTGCAGTGAGTCTTCCACCCACCCTGTTAACCACTGATAAACTTAGGTCTCTATACACTTGCCCGTTGTAGATATTTCGTATAAGTGAGGTCAGAATAATTCTCTCATGGCAAACTTTTGAGTACATCCTTGTGTTAGAGAGGAATAAATGGGTTTCAGGACATCTTATCATGGATTTTGGGATCAGAAGAGAATTGGTCTCTTCTGTGGCACAAATTAACTAGATTTTAATAAGTCAGCTCTTGAGTTTGTCAAAGACTGATTATTCTGGCCTGTAGATGACTCTGGGCAATAGACTCTTATTTTTCTGCTCATTAGCACCTCTACCAGAGAATGGGTAGGAAAAAGGAGAGGAAATTTCAGTCTATCTTGCCCTTTGTTAGCAGGTTTGGTAAAGAAGGTGATGAAATTGATATTTCATTTTCAAGATCAGGTTTCAGATTGTCTGTGGGTTTGTTCTAGCACATAGTTCTTGCTTTCTTCCAAACATGGGCAACTTGATGTCTGTATGTACCTGGTAGGTGGGTGTGTGCCCATGCGCACTGAGGGAAATTTGGTGTGGGCAAATAGCCCAAGAAATTAATACATTTAATTATCTTACCAATTACATTGGTCACTTGCAGTACCAAAGATGTTACCCTGGCTTGATATAAGGACATGAAATTTATTATTTATCAGCTATCTTGTTACTTGAACTTTGTTGGTATAGTTTAGGAGGACAAAAACTCCCCAAGGCATTGCAGAGGTAATAGTACCTACCTCATAGGGTCATTGTGAGGATTAAATGACTTAATATAAGCAAAGCTCTTGGAACAGTTCTGGCACCTAGTAAATACTTTATAAATACCGGACATTATTATTGATCTACTTCTGAAAACCAATCGGAATTCACATGAAAGTAACATAAAACAGGTGAAAATCATACACAAGATTAGATAATACAATATTTCGCCAGCAACACATTTAATGGGCTGACTATATTTTTAAATGCTCAGGTTCAAGGAAAGTTAAAAATGCTATAGCCATAGTCGTATGTTTGAAAAATACCGAGTCTCTTCCAGTTCCTAGTGACCCTATAGGACAGAGTAGAACTGCCTCATAGAGTTTCCAAGGAGTGGCTGGTGGATTCGAACTGCTGACCTTTTGGTTAGCAGTCAAGCTCTTAGCTAGTGTGCCACCAGGGCTCCATTATTAACTGAAGACTAGACAAATTCAGTATTTAGGCTGTGACTTTTCTTCAACAGCCTCCCAAATAATAATTCTGAAGAACATAGGCAGAGTCATAAAACCTTAGAAATAAGTAAATGGCTCAGTCTGTTGAGCACTATGTCCACCGTTCCTATTTTAAGACAAATGAAACAATGTAAATCGTTCTGAATTTTCTAAGAGGGTCTATACTGCCTTAAAATAGAGATTTATAAACTCTTAAATAGCGATATATATCCTTCAGTCCAGCAGCTTTTCAGTCTGTGATTTTTAAGACCATCTTTTAGATTCAAAGATGCAGAAGTGGGAATTCCTACTTGGGGGAAATTCAATGAAGCATTCTTGAGATTCTTCCAGTGAAGATATTAAGCTCTATGAGACTGAGGGATGGAACCCAAAGTGACCTGTGTCTTGGCTGCAGTGGCTTCTCATCAGAATGAGCCAGCTATACATATAGATGGTGATGATTTTATAATCACAAGTAAAATATTCCTAGTAGAAGAATGAAGCCTTGGGGGAAAGCAGTAAACATATGCATTGTTCAAAATGGGGAATGTGATGTGAGACTCTGGGTCTCTTTTCCTAGTGAGTAATGACTTCTTTGCCCCTGGCTATGAGTTGGCAAATAGGCTCTGTCATTTGGGATATCTTTTGGAAGAAAGAAAACGAAAGAACAGAGGTAAGAGGAAAGCAGTTAATAGTTAGCCAAAAAAAAAAAAAGGGACTGTGAGCAGATGGTGAAAAGGGAGTGAAAGTCTCTAGTATGTGGGGCCTCCTAATTATTTCTACTTAAACTGCTCCCGGTTGCAGTTGAGTTCATTCCAACTCATGGTGACCCCATGTTTCTCAGAGTAGAACTGTTCTTCATAGGGTTTTCAGTGGCTGACTTTTCAGAAGGCAATCTCTAGGCCTTTTTTCTGAGGCACCGCTGTTGCCTGAGGGTGAGGGATGCTAACCTTTTGGTCAGCAGCTGAGTGTGTTAATTGTTTGCACACCCAGGGACTTCCATATGGGACCTCCAAGGCTTGTCAAATCATTTTGTGATTGTAGCATGACACCATGACACCTACAATGTATCTGCAGATGTTCTGGGTGTCTTGAAACCATTTCCATCTAGAAATACTTTTTGATATCCACAAGTGGACAGATGTCACTTCTGACTGCCGTTGTTCTCTCTGGAACTCCTGTGATAAGGCTGGGTTGTATTACAAAGCCAATGTTTCTTTTGCTGATGTCTGTTCTAATTGAGACAGCTGAAGTTCTGTGCTAAATGTGAACACTTCACATTATACCAACATTGTAGATTTCCTAGGTATTTAGAACAAACATTGGCATTATAAATTTTCACTTTTAGATGCATATTTCTCTGCTTATTTATGGTAGACAACACCACTAACATGAATGGGATGTCCCAGAGGGAATTCTGCTTCCGTTCATTACTGCCGGGGATTTTTTTCCTCTACTGTTGGGGAAGCCCACAAGTCCACGTTTGTAAGCTCAACAGTCTTCGGGGATTTCCAAGTGCCTAGAACTGTGCCACACACTGGATACCTGCTTTTCTCTTCCCTGGATTCCCTGTCTCCTGAAAATAAAGTGGTTTTTGTTTAGAAGACATAAGGAGGAGGATTTCCATTTCTTATTTCGAGCCTGTGGGCCAACTTGGAGTCCCTGGGTGGTTCAAACTGTTAACATCCTTGGCTAAAGGTTGGAGGTTTGAGTCTGCCTGGAGTTGCTATGGAAGAAAGGCCTGGCAATCTACTTCTGAAAAAGCAGCCACTGAAAACCCCTTGGAGCACAGTTCTACTCACACATACACAGGTTTGCCATGAGTCGGAGTCTACTCGTCAATCGTGAACTGGCTGTAGGCCAACTTCAAAGGCGTCTGCCCCTAGCCCCTTGTTAAAAAATTACGCTACTGTCCATTTTATGTTTTTCATAACTTTAAATCATCTTTAAATCAACTTTTTAGGAAGTGTTAGCTGCTTAAGTTTTTAGTCAGATTGGAAGTAGTTGATTGCTTCCTTCTTCAAATCTGAAATGGAATAATTACTGGAGTTGAATATCAGTGTTTTATTTATTTTTTTATTCTAGACACTATGAAACATGAATAATGGTATGGGGGGTACTGGAGTCAGCATGTGAAAAGAAAAAGGCAATGAGTTCAGTGTCTGCCCGGTGATCAGAGCCAATAAGCAGAGAGTAAGGCAAGCTAATGCCGGCTCGGGCATCAGCAATGAAGATCTTGTCTGCCTTGCTCTGGGTGTAGGGCTCATGATAATTATAGGAGGTATGCCATATCAGCAGAATGCAGCTTAGGAATTAAGAATCAGCAAGCAGACACCTGCGTTTTCTGCATAGGAACATTTCCTATGTGAAATCAGCCAGTGGTGGTGAAATATGTGCTAGAAAGCATTTCACTCAGGTGTTAAGTGACAATTGGCTTATACTTTTTAAGATTTTTCTGGTTGCAATTACCTAGTTAAAAAAAAATAAATTGCGAAATGTGACTTAAACTAGAATGTTATAATAATATCCTAGATATACCACCAACTTCTTCCTAAAAATCAATCTTTGTCTAGCTCACTGTTCTTTCACATTTGCTCTTTTGATGTCTCATTCTCCAGTGCTGTAATAATTGATATCACTAATGTATGTTAGTTTGTCTCTAAGCCTCTCTTAAATCTCTGGAATATGCATATTAATACACTATCAGGGGTGGGAGGGAAATTACCAAATAGATAGAAGACACGTGTTAATATTGGTGAAGAAAAAGGCAGTATATAGTATGGGGGAAGCCAGCAAAACATGCCCAAGGCAAGAGAAGACACTGAGAGGAAGGCAAGAACAAAGGACAATGATGGTAACTACTAGAGCATAGAGAATTCTGCAACAGCTGTATTAACAAACACTACATATGGGGTCACTATGAGTCGCAGGTGACTCGACGGCACTGGGTTTGGTTTTGATTTGGGTTTAATTTATGAATGGATGCATAGGCAGGTAGATATGCCAAGAGGTGTGGGAGGGTGTAAAGGAACACACCTACGTGCAGATACAGGATTGGTGGTGGACATTTCTGCACACACAACTGTAGGTGGGAAACTCTGGTGGCATAGTGGTTAACTGCTACGGCTGCTAACCCAGAGGTCGGCAGTTCAGATCTGCCGGGCGCTCCTTGGAAACTCTATGGGGCAGTTCTGCTCTGTCCTATAGGGTCGTTATGAGTCGGAATCCACTCGATGGGAATAGGTTTGATTTTTTTTTGGTAACTGTTGGTGCTGCTTATATGTTAATATAGACAACAGAGTACACAGGGGCCACAGTCAGGGCAACTTCATAGACATAACCAAACACCTTGTGGGATGAAGCTCCTAGGCTCAAAGGCAGAGGACCATAGACTCGGGGATCATCTATGTCAACTGGCACAACACAGCTTATAAAGACAAAGTTCTGCATCCTACTTTGGTGAGTAGTGTCTGGGGTCTTAAAAGCTTGCCAGTGGCCATCTAAGATACAACTATTGGTCTGTTACCGCCTGGAGCAAAGGAGACAACTAAAGACTTAAGTGAGCAATTAGTCCAAAGGACTAATGGGCCACGTAACCACAGCCTCCACCACCTCTAGACCAGAAGAACTAGGTGGTGCCTGGCTACCACTACCAACCAATCTGACTGGTATCACAACAGAGGGCCCTGGACAGAGCGAGAGAAAAATTGCAAAACGAAAATCAAATTTACTAATAAGACCAGACTTCCTGGTCTGGCAGAGACTAGAGGAACCCTTGAGACTATGGCCCTAAGACACCCTTCTGACCTAGAGCTGAAGCCACTCCTGGAGACCATCTTTCAGCCAAAGCATAGACGAGCCCATAAAATAAATAATAACAATCGATTATATGAGATCAAAAGGGCAACATTTGCCCAAAAGCAAAGATGTGAGAAGGCAGGAAGGGGCAGCAGTTCAGGCCAAAGGAAACGGGGAACCTAGGATGGAAATGGTAGGCATGCTGGCACATTGTGGGGAATCAAACAAATGTCATGGAACACTTTATGTACAAACTAGCCAACGGGAAGCTATCTCTGTAAACTTTCATCTAAAAAATCTAGTGCATGATAAAAAATTGAAAAAACACAAAACACTGGCAATTTTAAAAAAGGGAGTTTTTCTAGCCTGTTTACATTTTTAAAGAAACAACCTTGCCAACTCTTTAAAAGCCACATTTTCTGGCTTTTAAGATTTGTATGTTTTCAAACTTGTAAAAGACCTTTTAGAGTTGGTTATATAATTTGATTTGAAAGCTGAAAAAAGTCTGACAGTATACTTCCTAAGAGATATTTAGCTAATTTAGAGGTAACGATACTCCTCAAGAAATGTTATTTTTTTTTTTACTGATGGTATCCTTATACCAGAGTAAGTGGCTGGTGGCATTAGTGGCTGATGGTATTTCCAGGAGACGCTGGGCAGTGCAAATGGTTAACATGCTAAGCTGCTAACCAAAAAGGTTGGAGGTTGGAGTCCACCCAGAGATGCTTCAGAAGAAAGATCTGGCAAGCTGCTTCTGGAAATCAGCCATTGAAGACCCTATGGAGCACAGTTCTACTCTGACACACATGGGGTTATCATGAGTTGGAGTTGACTGGATGGCAACTGGTTGGTATGTAGTAGGTATTTGCCATAGGGCATTGGTTTGCACTGATCTCTGCAGAGAACGCTGTTAATTATACTCATTCCCATCCCAGTAACCGTAAAAGAATGTTTCTTTCTGTGTGTAAACCTTCTCTTGAGTTTTTATAGTAGTGGCCTCGTACAATATTTGTTCTTTTGTGATTGACGTATTTCACTCAGCATAGTGTCCTCCAGATTCATCCATGTTGTGAGATGTTTCACGGATTCATCGTTATTCTTTAACATTGTGTAGGATTCCATTGTGTGTATGTACCACAGTTTGTTTATCCCTTTGTCTGTTGATGGGCACTTAGGTTGTGTCCTTCTTTTTGCTATTGTGAATAATGCAGTGCACATGGGTATGTATATGTCTATTTGTGTGACGGCTCTTATTTCTCTAGGGTATATACATAGTAGTGGGATTGCTGGATCATATGGTATTTTTATTTCTAACTTTTTAAGAAAGTGCCATACAGTTTTCCACAGTGGTTGAACCATTTTATAGAAATTAGTTCTTACAACATAATATCATTTTTTAAATATTTGTGATTCATCTTAGACAGTTTTCGTGTGTGACATCACAGGGTATGGTGACAGTGTACCTACACATTGGGGTTTGGGACTGCAGAGTTTTGGAATTGAGTGGTACTTTTGAACGAATCTAGTTCAACTTTTCATTCACGTGTACAGTTTTCCTGACAAGGCTGTTAAGGATAAGAGCCCTGTCTCATAAAAGCGTTTACTTTTTTTCCCACCACTGTAATTGATCTTGGGGTTTTCTTTATATCTAGCTAAAATGTTCTTTCGTGTAGTTTCTACCTGTTGGCCCTAGTTGTCTCATGGGAGGGAAAAATACTCACTCAGACGTATGCCGACCTGCCAATAGTTGCAGAATGTTTTCATGCCATTCCTATGTCTTTTTTTCTATAAGCTAAGTAGACCTAGCTCCATCAGCTATTCCTTATATGACATGTTTTGCAAACCTCTCACCACCCTGCTTGCTTCTGCCTGGACCAACTCCAGAGGGTGACTCTGACCTGTATGATTGGAAGTTTCATCTTTCATCTGAATGCCTGTCATGGCATTGATACAGTTGGAAAATCTCAATGGTTAGGCTTTCTTGAGGGGGGAAAAATGGCTACTAGTATTTACATATAGGAAGAAAAAATAACTTAGTTTCCTTTGATAAGAAGTAATATAGTTTTCTATAATAAATATGTGTTGCTTTTATAGTCAGAAAATTTTATAGTATTTTAGTAAAAATAATGCTTCTCTTTACGATCGTTATATTGGGTAGAGTTTGGGTCTAGTGAATGGATCAAAAAATAATGCTCCAAATCTCCCTCTCTCACTCTCCCTGTCTTTATTTATTCCACCCAATCACCCACCCACTCATCTTTGTATGCCTGCTGTGTGTCAAGACTTGTGGCACCGGGTATACAGCGATGATCAAGAGAGTGGTTTCCTCTATGGAGAGAGCCATTAAGCAATCATTTAATTATTCTGGCAGTGGAGAGTATGCAGTAGAATCAAGTTCGATTCTCTGATGATGGCATTTCTCAACTATGTGATCCTCAGCAGGTCCTTCAGGCTGTTCTTGTTCTTGAAAATGGGAATGATACTTGGAATAGCTTCCTTATAGCATTGTTGTTAAAACTTAATCAAAATGATAGAACATAGTGGGTGTCGTTGTTGTTATTAGGTGCCGTCAAGTGGGTTTCCACTCATAACAGCCCTGTGTACAACAGAATGAAACACTGCCTAGTCCCTGCACCATCCTCACAATCCTTGTTATGCTTGAGCCCGTTGTTGCAGCCACTGTGTCAATCCATCTTATCGAGGGTCTTCCTCTTTTTCCCTGACCCTTTACTTTTGACGTCCTTCTCCAGGGACTGATCCCTTCTCATAATATGTCCAAAGTATGTGAAATGAAGTCTTGCCATCCTTGCTTCTAAGGAGCATTCTGGTTGTACTTCTTCCAAGACAGATTTGTTTGTTCTTTTGGCAGTCCATGTTATATTCAATATTCTTCACCAACACCATAATTCAAAGGCTTCAATTTTTCTTTGCTCTTTCTTATTTTTTGCCCAGCTTTCGTATGCATATGAGGTGATTGAAAACACCATGGCTTGGGTCAGGTGCACCTTAGTCCTTAAAGTGACTTTGCTTTTTAACACTTGAAAGAGGTCTTTTGCAGCTGATTTGCCCAATGCAGTGCATCTGTTAATTTCTTGACTGCTGCTTCCATGGGTGTTGATTCAAGTAGAATGAAATCCTTGACAACTTCAATCTTTTCTCCATTTATCATGATGTAGCATATTGGTCCAGTTGTGAGGATTTTTGTTTGCTTTATGTTGAGGTATAATCCATATGGCAGACTGTAGTCTTTGATCTTCGTCAGTAAGTGCTTCAGGTCCTCTTTACTTTCAGCAAACAATGTTGTCTCTTCTGTATATCGCAGGTTATTTATGAGTCTTCCTCCAATCCTGATGTTTTGTTTTCTTCATATAGTCCAGCTTCTCAGATTATTTCCTTAACGTGCAGGTTGAATAAGTATGGTGAAAGGATACAACCCTGATGCACACCTTTCCAGACTTTAAACCGTGCAGTATCCCCTTGTTCCGTTCGAACAACTGTCTTTTGATCTATGTACAGGTTCCTCATGAGCGCAATTAAGTGTTCTGGAATTCCTGTTCTTTGCAATGTTATCCATAATTTGTTATGATCCACACCGTCGAATACTTTTGCGTAGTGAATAAAACACAGGTAAACATCCTTCTGGTATTCTCTGCTTTCAGCCAGGATCCATCTGACATCAGCAATGATATCCCTGGTTCATCCTCCTCTTCTGAATCTGGCTTGAATTTCAGGCAGTTCCCTGTCGATACACTGCTGCAGCCATTTTTGAATGATCTACAGCAAAATTTTACTTGCAAGTGATATTAATGATATTGCTTGATAATTTCTGCGTTTGGTTAGATTACCCTTCTTTGGAATAGGAATAAATATGGATCTCTCTTCCAGTCGGTTGGCCAGGTAGCTGTCTTCCAAATTTGTTAGCACAGACTAGGAGGTTTCTTTCTATAAATATCATGGTTATTGTTGTTACTGGCAAATAATACTTTTGGGAGAAAGAGTAGCTGATCTTCCATGCTAATTTTCTTCCTTTTTTGCACATTTTTTTCTCCTTTATCCAGTTCTTTTACCTTTTTATTATGAAAATTTTCAAACAGTACAGAAGGGTTAAAAGAATATTACAGTGAACACCCATATATTACCAGGTAGATCCTACCATTTACATTTTACTTGCTTTATCTTGTATCTATCCGCCTATCCATCCCTCTGTTATTAGCCAGTGTTTATGTGCTCATATTTACAGAGAAAGATGCATGGTAGTTACTTTCTCTGGGAAATGGAGCACTTCCCACCATGGTTTTGTTCATCTTCCCAGCATTAATAATGGTGGTTATGATGATGACACAGTATCTACCATGAAGTACTATACCATCAACTCATTTAATCTTCAAAACAACCATAGAAGGTAAGTCCTGCAATTAATATCCATTTGCAGAAGAGGAAAATGAGGCACAGAGAAGTTAAAATGCTCTCTCCAAGATTACAAAACTAGTGAGTGGCAAAGTCCAAAATCTGGTCATCACTCTGGTAAGGTTTTTTTTTTTTTAATCTGTGGAATTAATGGCTGCTGTTTAAGAATATGAAAAATAACCTCAGCAGCCACTTGTGATTATGGTTGGCTTGAGTGCCTTTTCAATGAAGGCCACTGTACCATGTGCGGGGCTTATTCGGATGATTAAATCATGGCCTCTGCCCTCAAGTAGCTACCAGTCTAATGGATAAAGCCAGTGTAAGTTGTTGGAAGGATTAAAAAAAAAAAAATTCATTGATATAGTTAGGAAAGTTGTATTATATACCTAATTTTCTTTAAAATAAACCTTTACACATAAACCCAACCCACCAAACCAAACCCAATGCCGTTGAGTCGATTTCGACTCATAGCGACCCTACAGTACGGAATAGAACTGCCCCATAGAGTTTCCAAGGAGCGCCTGGTGGATTTGAACTGCCAACCTTTTGGTTAACAGCTGTAGCACTTAACCACTACACCACCAGGGTTTCCTTACACATAAACAGTTGCCTTTTTTGGTTGTTTGTGATAAGATAAAATATTCCAGTGAATATCTGGAAGTGTATTACTGTTCACAGATTTATATTTCCTTTTGCCTTAGCAAAGGAAAATAATTTGGGGGAGAAATACGTTAAGGATTGTTTACTTTAACCATAGAATATATTCTGATTAAGGGTAGCTTTAAGACTCTTTATGGAAGGGTGTATCTAATTACATTTCCCAAGGCATCTTATCACTTAAAAAAATTACCCTTCGGTCTTTCTTCCCCCTCCTTATCTCTTTCAGTTTATCAGCACATCAGAAAAAGTGCAAATTAAAACCTTCACAGGGACAATGTGCTCTTGCGGATGGCTCACATCAGTGTGAGCGTGAGGACACATTTCTGCTTTGCTGCCACCCAAGCCCGTTGCCTTAAGAGTATGCATTATTGGGCCCCATTGCCTTAAGCGTGTGCATTGTTGGGGTGGGGGTAAGATGGGGAGATGGTGGGGGTGGGGAAGGAACTCACCAGGGAGAATGTAGAGGATTTAGAAACAAGTGACCATTCTGACTATCATTGGTCAACATTGGTTTAATAACAGAGTGAAGAACTTTTACCCATCAAGAACAAAGATATCCACTGTGATAAATGTTTAACATCCCTGAAAATTTAGAACGTTCTTACTCCCGGCTTATTGGAGCTGGGTAGAGCTTTTCAATAAATAATAATAATTTTGAAAACCCCAAGTTAAACTTTTTTTATTTGATGCTTGTTGTGGTCATTCCTGGGTCAACATGTCTGTGAATAAAATAAGATTCACCAAAGAACCGTCCCCTGGTGGCAAATGAGACAGTGTGAGGGAGTTTGCAGTTTTCTTTCATCTATCTTTCCTGTTAAAAAATCCTAAAAATACATTTGTGTATTTATTTTGGAAAGCTATTTAACAACCATTCAGATATTGTAATTTACTTTTTGAATTGACGATCTGCCAGAGCGTACCAGTACCAGGTGCTACGGAGTCAGTTCTGACTCATGGCGACTCCATGTGTCACAGAATAGAACTGTGCTCTAGAGGATTTTCATGACTGTGACCTCTTGGAAGCAGATTGCTGGGTGTTTCTTCCAAGGTGCCTCTGGGTGGGTTCGAACTGCCAACTAACCCGTGGCCAAGCGTTTAGCCATTTGTGCCACCCAGGGGCTGCCTAGGTAACCCTTATTAGCATTACTCTATAACGTTGCTACCGTAGATGATAATTTTACGTAGAGGATGAAGGAAATGTGAAAACTGCATTTGTCCTCCTGTTGACACAAGGCAGCTAGGTGGTGAGGCCAGTGGTCCATGCTGTTGTGCGTTGTGGTGTTTTCCAGGATGGCTTTTGTGACTGTGGGGGCCTTGTGGCTTCCATATGTCACAAATTCTAAATATAATTTCTATGCTTCTCCCTCCTTCCAGAGTCTTCCTTGCACTATGCTTAGTTCTTGACTAAGTGATAACACTCAAAAAAAAAAAAAAAAAAAAACAACACACACACAAAAAAATTGTGGGTTTTTTTTTTTTTTTTGAGTGATAACACTCAAGCTTTTCCTTATTTCAGATTCGCCCCCTCCAGGACATGTGGGCTCCCTGTGTAAAAGCTGAGCAGATTTATTTTGACAGTATTGCCTGGAGGGCTTGCCTCATTTCTTTCCAGGAAAATTTAATTTTTTTCTGCTTTGCAAAAGACCATCTATGTCGTAATTTTAAAAGCCGTAATTCTACAGAACACACACACACACAACTTGGCAGTAGAATTTAACACTGTTTTCAAAAGCCCTTACTTGGTCTTTGATGACCAGTCATTCATGACCTTGTTTCCTAAAACCGTGGAACTAAAACCATTCTGGGGAAATAAGTAAATATCATATTTAAATCTTAATGTGGTTTCACTAACTCATGGCAATTTAGTTTGTATTTCATTTTAGCAGTCTTCCCCGTCGGGAAGTTCGTCCTTAACCTAAAATCATAGACTGATCAAACCACAAAGGCCATTCGTTATAATCTTGTTTACTGTCTGTGCAGAGAGACCAATGGGCTCCGAGAGGCTGAGTGGCTTTCCCAACACTGAATAGACGAACTGAGATTAGAACTCCTGTCTTCTGATTGCCAGTTTAGTGTTTCTCCACCGCATGGGCCCATTGGGTTGAAGCAATTTTATTCCCAGCTGAAAGTAATTTTCACGTAGGCACCTAGCTGAGGAGAGAGGCTGGTGAGAGGCTTCACTCAGTAGGTGGTCATTGAGCAAATACTTTTGGGGAGGTGGGAGACCAAGATGAAGATCAAGACACAGCCATGCTCTCCAGGAACAGACTAGTCCAGAAGAAGGTTTGCAGGCATGTCTACAGTTAGGTGCTGTTAAGAACTGAGGTTTCTTAAAGTTTCTTTAGAGCCACTCGTGGTTCAGTGGTAGAATTCTTACCTTCCATGCTGGAGACGCGGATTTAATTCCCGGCCAGTGCACCTCATGTGCAGCCACCACCTGTCTGTCAGCAGAAGCTTGTGTGTTGCTATTATGCTGAACAGGTTCCAGCTGAGCTTCCAGACAAAGACAGATGAGGAAGAAAGGCCAGGCAATCTATATGTGAAAATCAGCCAGTGAAAACCTTATGAATCATGGTGATTGGATCTGCAGCCAATCATGGGGAGGGCGCACACCTGGCAGCATTTCATTGTGTTGTGCACGGGGCTACCGTGAATTGTTCTGACTTGAACAACTACAACAACAAAGTTCCTTCTAGCCCAGTGTTTCTAGCTGCTACTACTTCTTTTTTTTTTTTTTAAATGGTTTTATATTGCCACAAAAACAGGTACTCCTTGGTTAAACCGTCACAAAAAGTGAAATGCTAGTGTGTGGTGTCTGCCAAGGAGACTTGAAGGCAGATGGGCTCATCTCTCCCTGAGTTCCATATCAAGAGAGTGTTTTTAGACAGCAGTCAGAATAGGAATCTTGATGGTTTTTGGTAAATAGATCTGAGGGTGGGGGAACCGCAGGCAACAGGATGGGCAAGCACCTTGAGCGTGTGCTGGGGCTGGTAATGAGTCTAAAGGGGCAGAGAGTCAGCAATGAAAGTTACAGCTGTACTCCAACCAAAACCAAACCCATTGCTGTCGAGTCGATCCTGACCCATAGTGACTGTATAGGACAGAGTAGAACCGCCTCATAGGGTTTCCAAGGAATGCCTGGTGGATTCAAACTGCTGACCTTTTGGTTAACAGCCGAACTCTTAACTACTACGCCACCAGGGCTCCAGCTCCAATCAAAGGATTGCCTTTACATGAACCTTGTCACTGGTTATCACAGTGCCACGTGGAGAGGACAGTTTGTGACACATGGGGTTTTTTTAGTCATGTAAACAACACAGTGTACAAGGGCTACTTAGAGAAGTACCTCTTCTTTGGGTAAAAGATGGCTTGTTGTCTAGAGATCGCTAGCACATTTTATTTTCCGGGTCAATCTAATGCAGTCTTAGGCTTTCCGTCACTTGGCTACAGTTTTCCTGGAAAATCCATGCAATGTGAAATCTTAATTTTAGGCCTTAAAATCAGTCAGGTAAACACATACCAAAAAACCCAACCAAACCCCTTGCTGTTTAAGTGAAATTTAAATGTATGTCCTTGTATTCAAATAGCTGTGTGTGTACATGTGCAGCGTGCACAGTTTTTCATGGGTTATCATTCAGTATTGATGCTGTCATGTAATGCCAAATTTGGATGACTTAAAAATATCGAGGGGGCAAAAGACTATATTTTCTAAGCAACCAGGAAAGAGGCCATGTCTTTTAATGCTAGGTTACTGCAGAAAAGGAAGCAGAGAAATGACTGGGTAAAGAAGTGTTTACAACTGAATGAACAAGGTGATCATCATATTTTTCTGATATGGATGGAGCTTTGTACCTCCTGTTGTGACACCCAGTGGTCCTCATGCCCAGGACCTTTTCCTCCAAGAGCTCTCAATAGGGATGATTCATTTGTGTTCAGAATCCATAGCCGTGCTATGCCTCTTTGATGACCAGTGGCAAAAGTGCCCCTTCTATCATGAAAACTGGAGAGTTGAGCAAGCAGTCTGTGTGTATATTAAAACAGCACGTCTTCCTGTGCTTCAAAGGTCTCCCCACTTAAGTGCGTCAGTTGTGTCTTTGTTTGAGCTAATTCTTTTCTTAATCAGGAGTGCTTAAGATGATAGACCCGTCCATCTTTTAATTACCATCCTGTCATTGAGTGGAAAGAGGTTTGCATTTGAAAGCTTGATGTTAGTGATGCTTGCTTATGCGATAGTCAAATGCAGAGGACACAGGCTATGAGACGAGAAGAAGATTTAGATCAGGCAACTGCTGCTTTGATGCTAGAAACTGTGCCAAGTGAAGTGTGATGTAGACAGGGCCTTGAACGTGCATATAAATTATTGCTCGACATGAGAAGATCGTATGAGTAGATAAGGTAACTAAGGATGCTGTCGTTAGCTGCTGTCGAGGTGGCTCCCTGACTCATGGTGACCCCATGTACAATAGAACAAAATGCTACCTGGTTCTGTGCCATCCCCCTTATCAGTTGCAATCAGACTGCTGTGATTCATAGTGTTTTCATTGGCTAACTTTTGGAAGTAGATTGCCTTTCTTCTTAGTCTGTTTTGATCTGGAATCTTCACTGAAGCCTGTTCAGCATCATAGCAATGCAGAAGCCTCCACTGACATACAGATGGTGGCCGCTCATGAGGTGGCTGGGCATTGAACCCACGTCTCCCACGCGGAAGGTGAGAGAATTCCACCACTGAATCGATGACACAAGTCCTAATAGCTGGTATGGGATGTGGATGAGAAGCGTCAGCAGTGAGAGGCTGCAGGGAACGTGGGTTGCTACATGGAACATGGGTTGATGCATGGACCGTGGGTTTGGGAACTGATGGAAGTAGGTTCAAATTCTAACTCCTATTGGCATCATCAAGGACCTCACCCAGCAGCTGCAAAAAAGATCTGGCAATCTGCGTCTCTAAAGATTACAGTCAAGAAAACTGAAGGGGGCAGTTCTGCTCTGTCACATGGGGTCACTTTGTGTCGGAATCAGCTCAGTGGCACCCTGCAACAACAACAGTGTTATCAGGGCAAGGTTAATGAAACCTCCCTGGCCTTGGATTCCTGTCCACAGAACGAGGATAATGGTTCTTTCGCACAGGGTTAAATGAGGTATGATAAGTGCCTCCCCGTCCCTGGCTTAGAGCAGATTTCATTAACATTCTTCCCTTCTATTCTTCCCTCCTTAGAGGCAGTTCAGTAAAGGAAGAAATACTGGGAATCAGGGTGATGAGAGAAGGCATCCTGAGGGATACCTTTTGATATTGATCTGAGTGGTCCTGAGGGCAAGGCTGGTGTCTGTGGCTGGGAAAAGGCTTGGGCTTCCCTTGTTGTGCAGGTCTAATACAAACAGCAGGGCTGTGCAGCTGCAGACTAAGAATCCTGGGCTTCCCATTTTCTGGTTCTATGAGGACCTGTAAACTTGCCAGGAAGGGACATACCCAAGCAACAGAGGAGACCCTTTGCAGTTACAGTACCTCTGGCCCAGAAGGCTGTTCTAAAAACCCTAGTGCCATCGAGCCGATTCCAACTCATAGCGACCCTACAGGATAGCGTAGAACTGCCCCCTAGAGTTTCCAAGGAGGGCCTGGTGGATTAGAACTGCCGACCCTTTGGTTAGCAGCCGTAGCACTTAGCTGCTACACCATCAGGGTTTCCAGAAGGCTGTTAGGAGACCTAAATTGCCTACTTCTTTTGGGTCTAATGTGTCTGTGTTTGGGGGAGTCTCTGGGTGATGCAAACAGTTAACACACTCAGCTGTTAACTGAAAGTTTGGAGGTTTGAGCCCACGCAGAGGCATCTTGGAAGGAAAGCCTGGTCATCTACTTCTGAAAAATCAGCCATTGAAAACCCTGTGAATACAGCTCTACTCTGACACACATGGGGTCACCATGAACTGAAGCTGACTTGATGGCATCTGATGTTTGTTTAGAGGGCTGGGCCTGATGAATTTTCTGGAAATGGTTGCAAGTTGGCAAGTTTTGTGAAAATGTCAGAGGCATTGACGCCAGGTATCAAACTAGCCCTTGAGCATTTAGAAAATATCCAAACCAAACCAAACCCAGTGCCGTCGAGTCGATTCTGACTCATAGCGACCCTACAGGACAGAGTAGAACTGCCCCATAGTTTCGAAGGAGCACCTGGCGGATTTGAACTGCCAACCCTTTGGTTAGCAGCCATAGCACTTAACCACTACGCCACCAGAGTTTCCTTAGAAAATATAGCAGGCTGATTTTTAATGAGAGAGATGAAAGTTCTATTTAACTTAATAAATTTGAACATGCTGCAGATGAATATGGAGGAACGATTTGGTTGGAACCTGTTATTCTCTGGGCCCTTCATGTAATCTTTAGAGAATTCTTAAACCAAATTCAACCAGGAGGGAATTTTATTTCCAATTTCAGTTGATTCGTTGGTACATTAAAGGAATTACAGAATTGCTTAGCCTGGCCTTTCTCTGAGCTATTGCTATTATTATCATCAGACAACTGGTATTTATTGAGTCGTTATTGTTGACTAGGTTCTGTGCTAAAAAGCTTTTACACGTATCATTTTATTTAATCTTCACAACACCTGTATGAGACAGATACTGTTATCATATCCATTTACAGCTGAGGATGGTGAGTCATAGGGAGATAAGGTAATTTGCCCAAGATCACACAGCTAGTAACAGGTGGAGATAGGACAGGTGTGTCTGTCCTGAGAAGCACTGTACCAGTCAGCCTGCAGTTATGGCTCTAGAAATAGTCTGATGTGCAGAATCCATGTGGCAGATTTGTTCAGCTTTCGTTTCTGTCCTTAGCCTCTATTCCTCTCTGTCTTTACCTTAAAACCCCCATGTAAGTCATGCTAATTTAGCACAATCCAATTAATGCACTCAGCTGCTCACCAAAAGGTTGGATGTTGGAGCCTACCTAGATGTGCCTCGGAAGAAGGGCCTGTCAATCTGCTTCCAAAAAATCGGCCATTGAAATCTCTTTGTAGCACAGTTTTTCGCTGACACACATGGGGTTGCCATGAGTCAGAGCTGACTCGCGGTCACCTGGTTTTAACTGCTGATGAACCCCCTGTGCATTTTCAGGGAAAAGAAAAGTCACGTAAGGTGAAGTCCATACCCAGGGCCTGGTTCTCGTGGTGTCCATTCCGATTTCTTTAGGTTCTCTGCTTTAGGCTAATCTCTGCACATCTTCTAGAGTACTTTTTCTTCCTATCTCTGGAAAAATTAGAATCAGCCTTTCTGCCATGACTAATTTTCCAGGGAATCAGGATACCTTAAGCCTCATGATAGATTTTTGACTCACTCTGTTTGTTCTAAAATGCTTTACACAGGGTAGTTTTTCTGTGCTTTGCTTAATGGTGATAGCCAAGAAGTTTTCAGCATTAAGACTGGGAATTTCTTGACTCATACCTTGAAGCTTCTTTTGAAACTTATAGCTTGGGGAATTGAAAAAAAAAAAAAAATCACTTACAAAGGAAATACGTACGTCTCTAACGTTAGTTGACTTTGACTCAACTCTGACTCACGGTGACCCTGTGTACAACAGAATGATGCGTTGTGTTGTCCTGCACCATTTTTCATGGGTGTTGATGTGCTCAAGTTCATTGTTTCGGCCACTGTGTATTTTAGTGCCTTCCAACCGAGGGAGCGCATCTCTTAGCACTGTATTGGAAAATATTCTGTCATGATCTGTAGGCTTTCATTGGCTAAATTTTGGAAGTAGATCACCAGGCCTTTCTTCTTAGTCTGTCCTAGTCTACAAGCTTTGCTGAGACCTGTCCATCATGGGTATTTGAAATACTGCTGGTTTTTGAAGTACTGTTTGCATAGCTTCCAGCATCATAGGAGTCCCTCGGTAGCACAGATGGTTAAACATTGGACTACTGCCCTAAAAGTTGGTGGTTTGAACCCACCCAGAGGCACCTTATAAATAAAGACTAGTGATCTGCTACCAAAAGCTCATAGCCTTGAAAATCCTATGGGGGCAGTTCTACTCTGTACACATGGGATCATACAGAGTCAACATGAGTAGGAATTGACCTGATGGCAACTAATAACAACAGCTTCCAGTGTCAGAGCAACACGTAAGCCGCCATAGTATGACAAACTGACAGAGGACGATGGACTTCAATGATTGGGCATCAAAATGGTAAGCTGCATGATGTAACACAACTCGGCAGTTCTTGGGCAGGTAACCTATAGCAGAGTGGAGCCTGCCTTACTCTAGCATTCCAACAAGGCATGACCACCAGCATCTTCATTGTCATCATGAAACATATATAAAGCCCCTGCCTACATATAGCACTTTGAGTCGTCTCTAAGGCCAGAGGAATAAGTTGGAATATTTCTGTCCTCTAAGGGAAAACTTCCTGACCGAATTAGAACACATCAGTTCAGAGTTGCCCAGACATCGTTTTCAGCGACTAGGCTAACTGAATCACTGTAACAAGCCCTTCTAAATATTAGAAGGCAGAATATATTTATTATGATTATTAAACAACAACATACTCATCTTGGTTTCAATTTGTAATGTAGTTTTATGTATCCCCCACATCTTGTATAGTACTTCTGGCCCTGTGTATAATGTATTCAGTACATTTATGCTTTTTTCATAGTAGCTAACATGCTTACAATTTAAAATTATTATTATCTTTTGGTTTAAGAAGGTTTTTTTTATATGACTTTATTTTTTCTATACAGTGTTTTTTATTGTGCTTTTCTTTTTAGATGAAGGTTTACAGAGCAGACTAGTTTCTCATTAAACAATACACATACTGTTTTCTGACATTGGTTGCCAACCCCACGACGTATCAACACTCTCCCTTTTTTGAACACGGGTTCCCCATTACCAGCTTTCCTGTCCCCTCCTTCCTTCTCGTCCTTGCCCCTGAGCGGGTGTGCCTGTTTAAACTCGTTTTGTTTTATCGGCCCGTCTAATCTGAGTCGGAATCAACTTGATGGCACATAACAACAAAAGCAATGACACTTTTTGGACTGAAGGGTCAACCTCAGGGGTGACTTAAGTACTGAGTTAAAAGGATGTCCCAGGGCCATACTCTCAGAGAATTTTGAATTATTTTAATGGTTTTATTTGTTATATTTTTACTTTTATGATATTGTTGCATCTCAAGTCTATTAAATGATGTTTAAGGATGCAATCAGCAACCTTAATGTTTTCCTTTTAGGAGAAGATTATATATATAACACTGATGAACCTCTAATACTCTAGTTTTTAGGAACATACTACAGTAAAATGTAAGGATAGTCAACTCCTCTTATCCTCATGGTTGCATAGGAGACATAGCACCCTATATCACTAGCTCGTAATAGAGGAACTCAGAAAATTGGCTAACTTGCTTGTAAACTGAACAGAATAGTGTCCTTTTGCAAGTATCTCAGTACTGCTGGAACTCCAGTTTCCTCATGCCAAAGAAGGAATTTAACTGACTGGCCTCCAAGTTCAGCTTTAAAGCCATTGAATTGCCCTGTTAATCTCTTGGTTCATGTAACTTAGTGATGTAACTAGGGTTAGCTGGAGTGTTTCAAAAGCAACATGAATGAAAGCTCATTCTGCAGTCGTCAGGTGTGGAGATTACGTTTAAAGGTTGCCCTGTTCGATGAATCTGGTAGGGATTTTCTGATGAGTAAATGAACCCTGTTATACTGATGGGCACTTTACTAATTGCTCCCCAACCTAACCACGACTGTACTGTTTTTACACTTCCAGCTGTGAGCCCAGGGCCTCTCAGGGGCATTGCTGGGACAAGTAAAGGCCTGAGACACAGGGGCCCAAAGGGTAGATACTACCACCATCTCTATTTATTCATCTAGCCGTTCTGAAACTTGCCTTTCAGCTCATTTGAATTTGGCAAATAAGGATTTGCTTGTAGTTTTGTTGTTGTTTTCAGTTGATTTCCTTTAAAATCTTCTTAATTCTTCCACCTCTTTTCTAAGTAAACCACAGATAAATTCACATTGAAATGGATTGCCATTTATCTCTCTTCTGCCTTCATTTCCTCAACTGAAGAATGGTGATGCTAGTAACAGCCCTTTCATTCACTGTGATCTTGGGAGGAAAAATGAGATAACCAATGCCATAAAGTGCTTTGAACTTGGAGCAGGAGGGTAGTTTCATTATAATAAGAATCTTCTATCTTTATTTTTATGTGACATTTAAAACGTTAACATTGAATACGCATCAGGGGGAGGAAATCTAATTTCGAACGTGATTGATAGAATGATGGCCTATAAGGTATTTGAGGTGCATGGAGAATCAAAGAAAATGTGTCTAAAAACTGTTAAGACCGAGTCAGCTACTGTGTCTTTTCAAAGAATATATATGGAATAAGATAATTCGATGGTACCTCTAGGGCATAATAAAAATAAAGCACGTACATTCTCAGATTTTACAAATTTGTTTTGTACTTACCCTTATTTTAAGATTGAATTTCAAGAAAGTGTAGCATCTGATTTATGAATGTTTTACTCTGCAGTGATTTTTTTTTTTTCACCCTAGAGCTGAGTGGTCCATTATGATAGCTACTAGCCACAAGTAGCTATTTTAAAGTTAATTAAAATAATTTCAGTAAAAACAATTAGCTCCTCAGTTGTACTGGTTACATTTCAAGTGGTCATAGCCCCCTGTGGTGAGTGACTACAGTGCAGCCATAGAGCATTTCCAGTATCCCAGAAAGTTCTGAGACAGCACTATGCTTGAGAAACAGAGAAAGGTAAAAGAACATCCCTATTCTCAAAGGAACCCTCGTGGCGCAATAATTACAGTGCCCAGCTGCGAACCGAAAGGTCAGCAGTTTGAATCCTCCCAGCTGCTCCTTGGAAACCCTATGGGTCAGTTCTACTTTGTCCTCTAGGGTCGCTAGTAGTCAGAATCAACTCCAGAGCAGTAGGATCCTTCTCAAAGTTTTCAGAATTTAAATAGAATCTCAGGTTTTACATCATTTTGTTTTGTAAATGTACTTTTGAAATTATGAAAGAAAGTACAAGGATGGTGACGGGGCAGGAGAGTACATGTTGCTGATTTAGAAGGTCTCTTATTTCCCTCTTGAGAATAGCCAAGCCATTAATTTGATAACCTTCAGAATAACACATGGAAAATTCTGGAACCAGTTCTTGGCCAAGTTGCCCTTCTTCCATAAAGGTTTTCTTACTTTAATAGGTGACACATTACCTAAACCAGTCCAAAACAGCAGCAACAACAACAACAACAACAAAAAACCAAGCCCATTGCCATCGAGTCGATTCCAACTCAAACCAGTCCGGTAGTCCTTTAATCATGTACTATCTCGAGTAGCTATGTAATTATTTCATGGGTGTAAACCAAACTGTGTTTTAACAAAACAACTAAGCTGCTCATATATTCCAAATGCATTCCATCAGCAAACCCATACATGGGTCTGTCATCAAAGTATATGCAGAATCTGACCACTTCTCAACACTTCCACTGACCACTGTGGTCCTAATCATCATTATGCCTCTCTGGAATTATTATAGCGGGGTTCCCTGCTTCTACTCTGGCCATGTCACCCCTTTTTCAGTCTGTTCTCAACACAGCAGTCAAAGTGATCTTTTGAAACATCAGATCATGTCACACCTGTGCTCAAAATCCTCCGATGACTTCTCGTCTCATTCCACGTAAATGTTAAGGTGTGTACAATGGCCTGTAAGGCCTCACATGTCTCATCCCTGTTACAGCTCCCTCCGGTTCTTACAAGCCACAATGGGCTCTTCTTTATTCTTCAATTACTGCAAGCAGGTTCTTGCCTCAGGGCCTTTGCATTTGCTGTTCCCTCTGCTGGGGTTAATTCCTTCACTCCTTTTTTTTTTTTTTTCCCCAACATTACTTCATAATGAGGTCAGACTGAACTATTTCAAAATGCAGCCCACTGGCCATCCCTCTCCCAACTCCGCCAAGGTATGCCCAATTTCCTTCCTCTAGTGTATTTTTTCTCCACAGTCCTGATCGCCGTCTGGCATACCGTATGTTTTATTTATATTTGTGTATTGTCTTTCTCCCTCGAGTAGAATATAAGCTGGTGGAAGGCAGGTTTTATCTCTTTTCATCTCTAGTGTCTGGCATAAAGTAGGCACTCAATGATTGTTGAATGAATAAATGAATAAAATAATCACATATACATGACAATTGTGATACATGCCACCTTAAAAAAAAGGGTAACAAAAGTATATTTAAATGGGAATTATATATATGTGTGTGTGTATTTTTTTTGAGGGGGGGAACCTCTAATCTAACTGAGGAGTCCCAGTGTGGTGCAAATGGCTAACTCATTTGGCAACTAACCAAAAGTTTGGTGGTTCGAGAACCCACCCACTGCCGTCGAGTCGATTCCGACTCATAACGACACTCTAGGACAGAGTAGAACTGCCCCATAAAGTTTCCAAGGAGTGCCTGGTGGATTAGAACTGCCGACCTTTTGGTTAGCAGCCGGAGCACTTAACCACTATTCCACCACCTCAGAAAAAAAGCCTGGCAATCTACTTCTGCAAAGTCAGCCATTGAAAACCTTATGGAGCACAGTTCTACTCTGACATACATGGGGCTGCCATGAGTTGGAGTATGCTCAACTACAACTGCAACGGTTTGGGTTAATCTAAATGAAATTCACTTTAGTAAGAGATACGGAAACATAAAGATACATCTCTGGTATAGTACTGCCTCCACCCCCACTCCACTCCTCTCTGGTTTCAGGTGCTTTGCTTCCTTCCTTAGCCTACAAGGAGCCTCCATTCGCCCTCTTCCTCCAACTCTTGAGGGGCCACATAGAGTGGGAGAAGGGAGTTTCAACCAGGGCCCCTGGGGGTTGTATCCCACAACTTAGAAAGAAACAACTTAGGGCTTCCAGGCTTGCCTGGTCCCTCTGCTGGTTGACTAGCGCTTTGCCACCACACCAGCACCCTCAGAGAAAGCAGAAGAAAGAGGCCCTCTCCATTTTGGGGTGGGGATGCCATAGGTATGTGAGTGTTTCGAGGAAGGGGAGGCTGTGGGTAAAGGACCCACCCACAGCTTGCAGCTTTGGGAGGGAAGTCAAAGGGTTTTAGAAACAGAGGAAGAGTATTCCCCATGCCGTACTGATGCCAGACTGGGCTCCTGGCTTGTTTCTGGCAGTTGAGGTTGGTGAGGGGGGAGTGGAAAGCTTGGAAGGGGTCAGTAGCAAAATAATGGGGGGGGGGATCACTTACAATTCGCTGGTTCCCACCAAGACAGGGAGGAGGAGGAGGCACAGCTGAGCAAAGAGCTGGGGTCACTGATTTTAAGTATTCAAAGCGGCAGCAAAAGTGTTTGTGCCTGAGCTTAGCAACTCCTCACTTCCTCCCATTGTGTGGTAAAGATTGGCCCTGGCTTCTGTAAAAGCTCTGCCCTGAAGTTCCACTGTTTATGTTAAAACTTGAGCCATTTGGCAAAGCACCCAGGTAGAGTTGCTCTAATAGATAAATGATGTTTGCATTCCTGGAGCAAAACACTTCTCCACAAAGCTAATCTCATTTACCTGAAATGTTGAGAAAGGAAAACATAACTGATTTATTTTTCTTTTATTGTACTTTAGATGAAGGTTTACAGAACAAACTGTTTTTTCATTAAACAGTACACGTATTATTTTATAACATTGGTTAACAACCCAACAACATGTCAGCAGTCTCCCTTCTCATCCTTGGGTTCCCTATTACCAGCTTTCCTGTCCCCTCCTGCTTTCTAGTCCTTGCCTCAGGGCTGGTGTGCCCCTTTAGTCTTGTATTGTTTTATGGGCTTGTCCAAACTTTGGCTAAGGGTGAACTTCAGGAGTGGCTTCAGTACTGAGCTGAAAGGGTGTCCGGGGGCCATACTCTCAGGGTTCCTCCATTCTCTATCAGGCCAGCAAGTCTGGTCTTTTCTTTTTGAGTTAGAATTTTGTTCTACATTTTTCTCCAGCTCTGTCACTTTTTTTTTTTTCTTTCTGTCTGGGACCTTCTATTGTGTCAGAGCAGTCAGTGGTGGTCGTCGGGCACCATATAGATGTACTGGACTCAGTCTGGTGGAGGCTGTGGTGGATGTGGCCCATTAGTCCTTTGGACAAATCTTTCCCTTGTGTCTTTAGTTTTCTTCATCCTTCCTTGCTCCCAAGGGGTGAGACCCTCACAGGCTTTTAAGACCCTAGATGCTACTCATCAAAGTAGAATGTAGAACATTTTCTTTATAAACGATGTTACGCGAATTGAGCTAGATGTTTCCTGAGACCATGGTCCCCACAGCCCTCAGCCCAGCAATTCAGTCTCTCAGGGAGTTTGGATGTGTCTCTGGAGCTTCCATGACCTTACCTTGTACAAGCTGTGCTGGCTTCCCCAGTATTGTGTGCTGTCTTACCTTTCACCAAAGTTCCACCAAAGTTACCCCTTGTCTATTGTCTATTTAGTGTTTTTCATCTCCACCCTTCCCCTCCCTTGTAACCGTCAAAGATTGCTGTGTGTAAGCCTTCGATGAGTTTTTATAGTAGGGGTCTCATACAATATTTGTCCTTTTGTGGTTGACTTATTTCACTCAGCATAATGCGCTCCAGATTCATGCATGTTAGGACATGCTTCACAGCTTTGTCATTGTTCTTTATCATTGGCTAATACACCATTGTGTGTATGTACCACAGTTTGTTTACCCATTTATGTGTTGATGGGCATCTAGGTTCTGCTATTGTGAACAATGCTGCAGTGAACATGGGTGTGCATGTGCTATTTGTGTGACTGTTCTTATTTCTCTATCATATATCCCTAAGAGTGGGGTTGCTGGATCATATGGTATTTCTAGCTTTCTAAGGAAGTGCTGTATCATTTCTGGGCAAGATGGTATCTCATTGTGGTTTTGACTGAGCATTTCCTTGTGTGTCTGTTGGCTGCTTGCATGTCGTTTTTGGTGCAGTGCCTGTTCATTTCCTTTGCCCATTTTTTTGTTTTTTATAATTTTTATTGTGCTTTAAGTGAAAGGTTACAAATCAAATCAGTCTCTCACACAAAAATTTATGTACACCTTGCTACATACTCCCAATCACTCTCCGCCTAATGAGACAGCCCGCTCCCTTCCTCCACTCTCTTTTCAAGTCCATTTCACCAGCTTCTAATCTCCTCTACCTTCTCATCACCCCTCCAGGCAGGAGATGCCAACATAGTCTCAAGTGTCCACCTGATCCAAGGAGCTCACTCCTCACCAGCATCCCTTTCCAACCCATCGTCCAGTCCAATCCCTATCTGAAGAGTTGGCTTTGGGAATGGTTCCTGTCCTGGGCCAAGAGAAGGTCTGGGGGCCGTAACCACCAGGGCCCTTCTAGTCTCAGTCAGACCACTAAGTCTGGTCTTTTTATGAGAAGTTGGGTTCTGCATCCCACTGCTCTCCTGTTCCCTCAGGGGTTCTCTGTTGTGTTCCCTGTCAGGGCAGTCACCGGTTGCAGCCGCTTTGCCCATTTTTTAATTGGATTATTTGTCTTTTTGTTGTAGAGGTGTTGGAATGTCTTGTAGATTTTAGAGATTAAATCTTTGTCTGATTTGTAACAGTCAATTTTTTTTTTCCCAGTCTGTAGGTTCTGTTTTTACTCTTTTGATGAAGTCTTTTGATAACCGTAGTGTTTAGTTTTTGGAAGACCCCAGTTATCTAGCTTATCTTCTGGAGTTTGTGTGTTGTTGGTTGTGGTGTGTCCTATTAATGGCGTGTATTAAGGCCTCTAGTGTTGATCCTATTTTTCCTTCTGTGAACTTCATGACTTTTGGCTTTATATTTAGGTCTATGATCCATTTTGAATTAGATTTTGTAAATGGTGTGAGCTATGGGTCCTGTTTGATTTTTTTGCAAATTAGAAATCCAGTTTTGCCAACACCATTTGTTAAAAAATTGTCTTTTTCCTATTCGATGGACTTTGGGCCCTTGTTTAAGATCAGGTGACCATAGGTGGATGGACTTACATCTGGATTCTCAATTCTCTTCCCTTGGTCAATGTATCTGTCGTTGTACCAGTACCAGGCCCATACTCTATTTTTTAGATTAGATTTCTTCTCCTGGCCGTGTCCTTTTGGTAGACCCCGATGCTTAAAAATGGAATTTCTTATGTTTAAATTGTCTGTTAATCTCACTAAGATATTAGTAGAATTATTTCTCCATTTCATGTAAAGTCTGTCTCATCAGTTCCTTATCCACTCTTTATAAACCGTTTAATTTTGTGGGTTGAATTCTTTTGCCCTCTTGGTACACTCGGGGGCAGGATGAAGATGTAGAAAGTCATGTTTTTGTTATTGTTAGCTGCTATCTTTGTTGGCCTGCGATGACTCATGGTGACCCCATGTACAACTGAATGAAACACTACTTGGTCCTGTGCAATCACCATGGTCAACTGCAGACTGAACTGTAGCGAGTTTTAATTGGCTGATGTTTAGAAGCAGATACCAGTCCTTTCTTCTAGTTCATTTTAGCCTATAAGCTCTGCTGAAACCCGTTCAGCATTATAGCAACATGCAAGTCGCCACTGACAGATGGGTGGTAGCTGTGCATGAGGTGTATTGGCTGGGGATTGAACCTGGACCTCCTGCATGGAAGGTGAAAATTCTACCACTCAGCCACCACTGTCCCCATAGCAACCCTATAGGACAGAGCAGAAGTGCCCCATAGAGATTCCTAGGCTGTAATTTTTTTTTTTTTAATCTTTACTGGAGCCGATTGCAAGGTCTCTTCTCGGGAGGAGTGATGTGTTTGAATCGCCAACCCTTTGGTTAGCAGCTGAGTGCTTAACTATTGCGCCACCGGAGCACCTTATAGAAAGTCATAGGATACCCGAAATCTTTTTATTAGAGTAGATTGTGCACCCATTGCTAGAAATGGCATTTCCAGCCTGTGGGAGCTGTAGACAACTAGAGCTGGAAGCTCATCTTTCTGTAATGAATTTGTGAAGTTCTTTGAACACAGTAGGTGAAAGACAAGGATGTCAGCACTCGGCATCTCTACACCTTTCCTCTATGTTATCGTTTTCTTGTTGTGTTTCCCTTCATTTTGGCAGGTGAGTTGAGAATTAGCTGGTAGATCTGTTTGAAGAGGGTTAAGGTGAGCTGCAGACAACACACTTTCAGGTACTTTCCTAATAGGATATAACAACTAAATAGGAAAGATGTATCAGTGATATGGTAGGCAACAGGGAAATTGAATTTTTATAATCAGATTCACAACTTTTTACCTTCTGAAGTCCTGATTTTTCACAGCTGCAGATGGGGAGGGAAGAACAGTAAAACATGTTGCATTCATTCATTCAACACCTATGTGAGTACCGTACCTACTTTGTGCCAAGCCCTGAGTTAGGTACTGAGGAACATAGCTGTGAATCAGACAGATGTGGTCCCTCCTCACAGCCAGTTTATAGTCTGGTGGGCCTGATAGATACTTATCTAATCACACTGATGATTAAATTTGTGATGGGTATTACTAAGGTAAAGTACGAATGAGAGCATATTGATAGGGAGATCTGACATAGTCTGGATTTTCTTGGGAGGAAGTCTTTTAGGATGGGAGCCGAAGGGTGAGTAGGTGTGAGCCAGGTGAAGGTAAAGAAAGGAGGGGAGAGGTAGGGCAGTTGAGGCGGAGGGTGCAGCAGGAGCCCTTCCATTGGGAGGACCAACCCTTTGGGAAGGCCAGTGTGGCTGGAACGGGAGGGGGTGGGAAGATGGGGAGGAGAGAGGTTGATGTGAGGCTAGATGTCGAGGCAGGGACCACTGCAGAGTCATGGAAGAGCTTACGCAGAGAAGGTGCATGATAATATTGGGGTTTTTAAATATCATTTTAAGGTCCTAGGTAGGCCGTTGATTGAGGGGTGAAAGTGGGCAAGTGGTGAGTAAGCAAGGTGGTAGTGGCTTGGAACAGAGGGGTGGCAATGGAGAGGGAGAGAAGTGAATGGGTTGAAGAGATGTTTAGGGAGGCAGATGACATTGTACTGCACTTGGAGAGTGACTAAGATAGGGAGGTAGGGTGATAGTGCCTGGATTTCTGGCTTGAGAAACTGTGAGTGGTTTTGCTTGTTATTGAGCTGAAGCTCTTGGAAAAAGAGTAGATTCTGGAAGGAAGATCACAAGTTTAATCTTTGACATACTGAGTTTAATGTTTGGAGGTGCATCCAAGTAGAGTTGGATAAGTAGATATAATGATTCAAGAAGTCTGGGCTGTGCGTGAACTTGGGAGTCATCTGGGGTTGGTTGTAGTTGTGGGAGAGAATGGAAGGTATCAGGGAAGAGGATAGACATGCAGTGAGGAATGGCCAAAGAGGCAGGTGGAAAACCTGTGGAAAAGAGAATTTCAAGCATGAGGGGCTGTGATAAATTCAGCTATGCCCAATGCTAAGGAGAAATGTAGTTAAAAGACTAAAAAATATTCACTGGAATTTCCAGTAAAGAGTAGACTGGAACCTCAGTAGCAGCAATTTTCGTAGAATTGTGGACCCAGAAGCCAGTTTGAAGGGTAGAGGAATGAGTTTACCAGGGCTTTGAACCTGTGGGTTCCACTTCCAATCCCTGCTGAGAATTTGCATTTCCACCCCAGATACACTGAATCAGAAGCTACATTTTAACAAGATATCAAATGATTCTTATGTATAACTTCCTGGGAACTTGTTAGAAATGCAGATTCTCAGCAGGAACGTGTTAGAAACTGGAATGAACCAGTTTGAAGCCCTGGAATTTAGTCCTGAAAATGAAGACAAACAGTATAGAAAAGGTGGGTTCAGAGGGAAGAGGGAGTTAGATGAGAGCAGCAAGAGGTTCATAGGATCCCGGGATGTAGCTCTAGGTCTAAGCATCTCTGTATTTAGATATCTAGATGTGGAAGCCACCAGCTGTCAGTCTGTCATACTGTGGTGGTTTGCCTGTTGCTATAATGCTAGAAGCTGTGCCACTGGTATTTCACATACCAGCAGGATCACCCATGGTGGACAGGTTTCAGCAGAGCCTCCAGACTAAGACAGACTCGGAAGATAGGCCTGGCGATCTACTTCTGAAAATTAACCAATGAAAACCTTATGAGTCACAACAGAACTTGGTCTGTCTTGCTTGCTTTGGACACATCATTTGGAGGGATCGATCGCTAGAGGTGGGCATTTTGTTTGATGAAGTAGAGGGCTAGCGGGAGAGATGTTTGGTGAGATGGACTGGCACATTACCTACAACCATGGATGTTTGAACATGCAGACGATTGTGAGGATGGTGCAGGACCAGGCAACTTTTCATTCAGGTGTACATAAGGTCGCCATGAGTCGGAGTCGACTCAATGGCAGCTATCTGTTCATCCATCAGTATGGAAGAGATGGCATATTTGGTAGCTTAGGGTTCCTGAAAATGTGGGCGGGGTGTAGTCCGTAGCTTAAGTGAAGGGATGGGCTTTTAGCTCTAACACGTCCATGGAAGAGGAGAGGATGGATGCAGCTGCAGGTGTAGGTAGGTATGCAGATTATGAGTGGGATGGTAAGTGATACCACTCTCATCATTTCTGTTTTCTCTGTGAAGCAGGAGGCAAAGCTCGTTGGATCCATTTCTCCAGCTATGGCTGGCAGCCACCACTGCAAGCATGGGATAGGAAGCTAGGTAGGCTCATCCAGGGTTGAGTTTTTCCTCTGTAGGTGTAGTGAGAAGATAAGGAACACACAGGCTGGGAGTATTCACAACGGAGGAATGACTTCAGTGGGAGTTCAGTGGAATGAAGATAGGCTAAGGCTGATGGAGAGGGCGGATGTAGATTGGCCTATGAGCTGACAGTGTCAGGGGAGCAAGAAGTGGTGGAAATAATAGTTCAGAAGGAAAACTAGATACAGTGTGGCTCTAACTGTACTGTGCATATGAATCACCTGGCAAATCTTATTAAAATGCAGATTCTGATTCAGTAGGGCTGGAGTGGGGCTTAAGATTCTGTATTTCTAACAAGCTCCCAAGTGGTACAAGGCCCATACACTTTGAGGAGAAATTAGAAGGTTATGGTCCAAGAATGGGAGGCCTGAATTAGAAATCCCAGAGGTGCCATTTCAAGCAATAGGTGACAAGATCTGTTGTATGATGAAGTGGACAAGAAAGCCAGAGAATGAGAAGGCAGCATGACCGTTGAGTCTCCCAGGATGGATGATGCTAACATTGGCTGAATACTTACTATTGCCAAACACAGTTCTAGGCACCTTATATGTATTCTCTTATTTCATCCTCGTGACAACCTTCAGCAAGGTATGTATTAGGATCCCTGTTTTACAAGTGAGGAAAGCGAAGCCCAGAGAGGCCTTAACCAAGGTCACCCAAGCTTCTGAGTGGTGGAACCAAGATTCAATATGGGCCAGTACACCTCCAGAGCTCAGTACCTTGAGATGCTATACGGTCCCCTGATAGCAGAAGTAGGGGTTTCCAGCCAGATATTAGCATGATGAGAGGAGCCCTGGTGGCATAGCAATTAAGTACTTGGCTGCTAACTGAAAAGTTGGCAGTTCAAACCCCCCAGCAGCTCCGTGGGAGAAAGACCTGAGATACGCTTTCATAAAGATTACAGCCAAGAAAACCCTATGGGGCAGTTATATGCTGTCATATGGGGTCACTATGAGTCAGAATTGTCTAGATGGCACCCACAACAACAACAACACTACCATCCTGAGTCACACTGCCACCAGGTACGTTCCCAGCCAATGCTCCTCAGTTGCAGCCACCACTTGTCTGACAGCGGAGGCTCCTGTGTTGCCTCCATGCACAACGGGATTAGACCAGGGTCAGACTATTGTGATCCATAGGATTTTCACAGGCTGATTTTTTGAATGTAGATTGCCAGGCCTTTTTTCCTAGGTGCCTCTGGGTGGCCTCAAACCACCAACCTTTCTGTTAGCAACAAAGCACTTTAACTGTTTTTACCACCCAGGGACTCCATCTTCTACAATTGGCTTAGACGTTTGATGTGCTACCTGAAATTCTTACACAACAATAGATATTATCTCCAGCTTAGGGTAGAGGTAACTGGGGGCTAGAAACTTAAAGTAACCTGCCTAATATCCTTTAGCTCAAAAACTGGCAAAGCTAGGATTTCTCCTGATGTTTATCAGAATCCAAAGGCCATGTTCTTGCTTCCTACCATGCTGCCTCACCTTCATCTGTAGCCTCGTGATGGATCATGCTCATAGGGGCATATGGCGCCATGAGCCAGTGTTTATAAAACTTTTAAAATCTGAAACCAGCAGAAGAAATGCATTTTGTATTGATTTTGAGGAGCGGACAGACCTACACACAACTTCAGGCATATGTAGCATATACACACTGATACCATTGAACAGAAGTTCCGTGAAACATTGGTATATTTTCTGTTGCAATGCACTTGATTTTGTTTTCATTTCCAGTCCAGTTTAGTTTGTTAACATGCAAATATGTGTGTGTGTGTGCTTGTTAAATTCTACTGAATTAATTTAACCACCCACCAATGGGTTGCAACCCTCTGTTTGAAAAACACTGCCATAAATTATGCTTGTAACCTGGATTTCTTGGTATAATCACTCCGAAATCTTCTAACATCTTTCCCTCTCTCTAAATTCAGTGAAGAAGTTTTTAATCTTTTTCTCTGGTTATTTACACAGCAGTAAATCAAAGTCAACCCTCCCCACCCTTTGCCAGCCAACTTCTGCAGAGTGAGAGAATATTGCATAACTTGGCTCTGATAAAAGAAAAGAAAAACTGTATTTTTCATTTGACGAAGATGCTGATACAACAAGAGGGGAGGAAGAAGGAAGTGACATTTGTGCCTCATTGGTTTGAGAAGATAAGGAGATTAGGCCAGGGAATTTGAGCTGATAAGTTGAAATGGTTGGGGGGTGGGGGGGGAAGGGGGAAGTGTAGCGGTAGAATTCCAGAGAAAAGCAAGTGGACCAGGATAAGGAAGTTTGTTTTTTTTTAATTCCAGCTGTGGCATTTAGCCACTTGGCGCAAGCAGTTTGTAATGGGCTGCTAACCTGAAGGATGACAGTTTGAACTCACCTGTCTGCTTCCAGAGAGATTACAGCCAAGAAAACCCTATGGTGCAGTTCTACTCTGTAGCACGCAGGGTCGCCATGAGTTGGAATCGACAGCAACGGGTTTGGTTTTTCTTTTTGGTTTGGTTTAGCTATTATCCAAGGTCATGAATTTATTGGATTCCTTTATGTGCCATGCTTTGTTCTGAGTACTTCATATATATTACCTCAGGTGAGTAGTATTGCTGTCCCCATTTTTTTTTTTTTTTTCTTTTAATAGCTGAGGAGACTGAAGCATGGATAGGCTAAGTAACTTGCCCAGGGGCACACAGCTGGTACTGAGTGGTTTAGTGGTGTTCTCTGGAGCTGGTGCTCTTTATCACTTGCCTTTCCTTTCAAGTAGTTGTGTGTAGTCTTGGTTGGGTGCCACTCTCAGGTCAGTCCTGCTCTCATCTCTGGGTTTTGAACTTTTTGAGTCAAAACCTGTTGCCGTCAAGTCGAACAAGACGAAAACTAATTGGAGTAGATTCACACCATGAGAGGCAGCCTGAAGGGACTCCCCATTAGCTCCTGTTGCTTGAATCTGTGGAGTTATTTGGCTTCTGTCCCTTTCTAGCTTTGGTGGTTCTTTTGATTATGAGGGCTACCCCATTTACTTCAAATACATTTATTTTTATTTTTTATTGTGCTTTAGGTGGAAGTTTACAGCTCAAGTTAGTTTCTCAGACAAAAATTTATACATGTATTGTTATGTGCAGATAAATTTGTTTTTGCTTAAAATTCTGTTGCATGAAACCAAAGAGCACTCATAGATGCATTAGGATCATTTAACCTTCCCGTTCCATTTCCTCATCTGTCAAATACAAGGATTGGGTATAGCCATTCCTTGGTCCCTCTCAGCTCTGGGATTCTCGGCTAGAATTGGGTTCTAGTGACTCTTTCATGTTCAAGAAGAGGCTGGCTGGCCATGTGTCGGGGACGCAGCAGAAGTTTTGTTAATAAGTTGGGTTGCTATGACATTTACAATCATGTATGATTTCTGTACTTCCGGGGTGACTGGTTCTCCTACTACTACCAGTTGCCCTTGAGCTGAGTTTGACTCAGCAACCCCATGTATACGGGGTATAAATGTGCTGCACAGGGCTTCAGTGACTGATTTTTTGGGAGTAGATCACTAAGCCTTTCCCCCGAGGCGCCTCTGGATGGACTCTTAACTTCCAACCTTTCGATTAGCAGCTGGGCACTTTTGCACCACCCAGGGACTCCGACTGTGACTCTACTGTTTGTCAGTTCATTTAAAACATAAATATGACTGTGATGACTATAGATGGTCCCTTCCCACTTACACTACAGCAAATAGGCAGACTCCTGCTCATCATGCACCCCATGCTGAAAGGTCTGGGCAAGAACTTGGCCATGCATGAGTACCTTAATGGACCATGTGGGACTAGAGCAAGATATCTGACTCATCTTCACTACTGGCCTACGAGGTGGCCCCATTCCAGGAATTGTTGTCATGCCACCATTTAAAGAGGGCCCATTCATGTCTTCATGTGGCTACCGAAGTGCTGTTGTTAGCTGTGCCAAGGGAATCCCCAAATCTAATGCCTGGAAATAATCTTTAAACCATGAACCAAATCTATCCAGGAAGCCATCGTGAAACTAAACAACAGTTTAGCCCAGTTAATAAAAAATGTTATTTTTGAGCGTAGCGTGCTTATGCAGAATATCTATACCAGGGTAAACTGAGAACAGTTTGTCTAAAGCACAGGTGAGCATTTTAAGGGGCAGAGAGCCTAAATTAATGGTGATGGAACAATATGGGGAGAGATCAGACAGTGATACGAAGTGAAGTGTGTAACCAATGTTATTAAACTGTTCACATAGAAACTGTGCTGGATGTATGTTTGCTTGTATATGTTGCCGCCAAAAATAAATAACGTATTTTTAAAAATGATGCGTTGTCACTCTGCTTGTAAAAGTACATCATTATTATTGAATTACAGTGGCAGATTCCAGATCTTGGTATCAGCTGATGCTTTGAAAAGAGGATCAGATATGTAGTGACATTAAGAAGAGTTGATGGCTTTTTGCAGTAGCCGCATGTTCACTTATGGGGAAAAATTAGATCGGTGTCGTCGTCTTTTTTTTTTTTTTGCGTGCTTTGATAATGCTTTACAGCTAGCAATAATGGCACAATGGCAGAAATAACCAGGTGAAAAGAAATGGATTTACACAGGTGTTTGAGTACAAAGGCTTCCCTAGAAACTAGACATCTGAATAGAAAACCGAACTCTAGTGAATTCCTTGCTCCCCTATTGAGGGAGCATGTGTAGTTCCACGGAGAAGGTACCCAAGGAGGAATTAATTCCTTTCAGAAAATATTTCCTGGGGACTTGCCATTCCTAGAAGTCCAGACAAGCCAAAGAGTAGGGAAGTCCTAGAGCTGGAAGAATCCCACAATGAGCCTAAGTGATGAAACCCTGAGTGGAGGAAGGCAACTTAGAGACCTGTTCCAACCCCTTTAAGTTTGGGTAAAGTAAGGTCCACAGGGGCTCCCTGGGTGGAGCAAACAGTTAATGCACACAGCTACTAACCAAAGGTTGGCGGTTCAGATCTACCTAGAGGCACCTTGGAAGAAAGGCCTGGCAATCTAAAAAGTCAGCCATTGAAAACCCTATGGAGCACAGTTCTATTCTGACACAAACATGGGGCCACCATGAGTTGGGATCCGTTCAATGGCTACTGGTTATTACTTTGGTTTAAGGTCCACAGAGATTATAATTTGTTTAGATTATAACTTGTTCAGAAATTATAATTTGATTTATAAGGCACTTGTCTAGTTTGAGGGCAAACCTAGGCTAAATCTGGATTTAAAATCAGGAAAGATGTGTGTCAGAGGGTATCCTTTCATCATACCTGTTCAACCTGTGTGCTGAGCAAATACTCCAAGAAACTGGACTATATGAAGAAGAGTGCAGCATCAGGATTGGAAGACTCACTAACGCAACCTTGCTTGCTGAGAGTGAAGAGGACTTGAAGCACTTACTGATGGAGATCAAAGGCCACAACATTCACTATGGATTACACCTCAACATAAAGGAATAAAAACCCTCACAACTGGACCAATAAGTAGCATCATGATAAACAGAGAAAAGGTTGAAGTTGTCAAGGATTTCATTTTACTTGGATCCACAATCAACACCCCATAGTTGCTACTTACCAAAGCATCAGTCAAGAACTCAAACAGCGTATTGCATTGGACAAATCTGCTGCAACAGACCTCTTTATTTATGTTTATTGTGGATTAGGTGAAAGTTTATAGAGCAAGTTAGTTTCCCATTCAATAAATCATACATAGAGTGTTTCATGACCTTGGTTTCATTCCCTGAAATGTGTCAGCACTCTCCCCGTTTCTGCCCTGGTTTACTTGTTTCCTTTTGTCCTGGTTTTCTGCCCCTTCTTGTCTATTGTTTAGCTAGGAGGTGTTCTCCAGGAATGACTTCGTTTCCAGGTCAGAAGGAAGTCTTAGGGCCATAGTCTTAGGGGTTCCTCCAGTCTCTGTCAGACCACCACGCCCGATCTTTTGTAAGTTTGACTTTTTGTTCTACAGTTTTCTCCTGCTCTGTCCAGGACTCTCTGTTGTGATCCCAGTCAGATCATTTGGTAGTGGTAGCCGGGCACCATCTAGTTCTTCTGGTCTTGGGTCCTGTAGGCTGTGGTTCATGTGGTTCATTAGTCATTTGAATTAATTGCTCCTGTGAGTCTTTGGTCACCTTCACTCTCCTTTGCTCCGGACAGGAAGAGACCCATAATTGTATCTTAGATGGGCGCTGGTAAGCATTTTTTTTTTTTAAATAATTTTTATTGTGCTTTAAGTGAAAGTTTACAAGTCAGTCTCTCACACAAAAACCCATATACACTTTGCTACACACTCCCAATTATCCTCCCCCTAATGAAACAGCCTGCTCCCTCCCTCCACTCTCTCATTTTCTGTCCTTTTCGCCAGCTTCTAACCCCCTCCACCTTCTCATCTCCCCTCCAGGCAGAAGATGCCAACATAGTCTCAAGTGTCCACCTGATCCGAGAAGCTCACTCCTCACCAGCATCCCTCTCCAACCCATTGTCCAGTCCAATCCATGTCTGAAGAGTTGGCTTCGGGAATGGTTCCTGTCCTGGGGCAACAGAAGGTCTAGGGGCCATGACCACCAGGGTCCTTCCAGCTTCAGTCAGACCATTAAGTCTGATCTTATGAGAATTTGGGTTCTGCATTCCACTGTTCTCCTGCTTCCTCAGGGGTTCTCTGTTGTGTTCCCTGTCAGGGCAGTCATTGGTTGTAGCCAGACGACATCTAGTTCTTCTGGTCTCAGGATGATGTAGTCGCTGGTTAATGTGGCCCCTTCTGTCTCTTGTGTCTTTGGTGTTCTTCATTCTCCTTTGATCCAGGTAGGCTGAGACCAATTGATGCATCTTAGATGGCTGCTTGCTAGTGCTTAAGATCACAGACGCCACTCTTCAAAGTGGGACGCAGAATATTTTATTAATAGATTTTATTCTGCCAATTGACTTAGATGTCCCCTGAAACCATGGTCCCCAGACCCCTGCCCCTGGTATGCTGGCCTTCGAAGCATTCAGTTTATTCAGGAAACTTCTTTCATTTTGGTTTAATCCAATTGTGCTGACCTCCCCTGTACTGTGTGCTATCTTTCCCTTCACCTAAAGTAGTTCTTATCTACTGTCTAATTAGCGAATCCCTCTCTCCCACTCTCCCACTCTCCCTCCCCCCCTCGTAACCACAAAAGAATGTTTTCTTCTCAGTTTAAACTATTTCTCAAGTTCTTATAATAGTGGTCTTATACAATATTTGTCCTTTTGCAACTGACTAATTTCACTCAGCATAATGCCTTCCAGGTTCCTCCATGTCATGAAATGTTTCACAGATTCCTCACTGTACTTTATGGATGCGTAGTATTCCGTTGTGTGACTGTACCATAATTTATTTATCCATTCATCAGTTGATGGGCACCTTGGTTGCTTCCATGTTTTTGGTATTGTAAACAATGCTACAGTAAACATGGGTGTGCATATATCTGTTCATGTAAAGGCTCTTATTTCTCTAGGATATATTCCAAGGCGTGGGATTGCTGGATCGTATGGTAAATCTATTTCTACCTTCTTAAGGAAGCGCCAAATCGATTTCCAAAGTGGTTGTACCATTTGACATTCCCACCAGCAGTGTAGAAGTGTTACAATCTCTCCACAGCCTCTCCCACATTTATTATTTTGTGTTTTTTTGATTAATGCCAGCCTTGTTGAAGTGAGATGAAATTTCATTGTAGTTTTGATTTGCATTTCTCTAATGGCTAGTGATCGTGAACTTTTCCTCATATATCTGCTAGCTACCTGAATGTCTTCTTTAGTGAGGTGTATATTCATATCTTTTGCCCATTTTTTATTGGGTTATTTGTCTTTTTGCAGTTGAGTTTTTGCAGTATCATGTAGATTTTAGAGATCAGGTGCTGATCGGAAACGTCATAGCTAAAATCTTTTTCCCAGTCTGTAGGTAATCTTTTTACTCTTTTGGTGAAGTCTTTGGATGAGCATAAGTGTTTGATTTTTAGGAGCTCCCAGTTATCTAATTTTTCTTCTATGTTCTTTATAATGTTTTGTATACTGTTTATGCCATGTATTAGGGCTCCTAATGTTGTCCCTATATTTTCTTCCATGATCTTTATCGTTTTAGATTTTATATTTAGGTCTTTGATCCATTTTGAGTTAGTTTTTGTGCATGGAGTGCGGTATGGGCCTTCTTTCATTTTTTTGCAGATGGATATCCAGTTATGCCAGCACCATTTGTTTAAAAAACTGTCTTTTCCCCATATAACTGTTTTGGGGCCTTTGTCAAATATCATCTGCTCATATGTGGATGGATTTTTGTCTGGATTCTCAATTCTGTTCCATTGGTCCATGTATCTATTGTTGTACCAGTACCAGGCTGTTTTGACTACTGTGGTGGTATAATAGGTTCTAAAATCAGGTAAAGTAAGGCCTCTCACTTTGTTCTTCTTTTTCCGTAATGCCTCATTTATCCAGGGCGTCGTTCCCTTCCGTATGAAATGGGTGATTTGTTTCTCCATCTCATTAAAAAATGTCATTGCGATTTGGATTGTAATTGCATTAAATGTATAGATCGCTTTTGGTAGAATAGACATTTTTATAATGTTAAGTCTTCCTATCCATGAGCAAGGTATGTTCTTCCACTTGTGTAAGTCTCTTTTGGTTTCTTGCAGAAGTGTACTGTAGTTTTCTTTATGTAAGTCTTTTACGTCTCTGCTAAGATTTATTCCTAAGTATTTTATCTTCTTGGGGGCTACTGTAAATGGCATTGATTTGGTGATTTCCTCTTCGATGTTCATTTTGTTGGTGTAGAGGAATCCAACTGATTTTTGTATGTTTATATTGTATCCCGATACTCTCCTGGACTCTTCTATTAGTTTCAGTAGTTTTCTGGAGGATTCCTAAGGGTTTTCTGTGTATAAGATCATGTCATCTGCAAACAGAGATACTTTTTACTTCTTCCTTGCCAATCTGGATGCCCTTTATTTCTTTATCTAGCCTAATTGCTCTGGCTAGGACTTCCAGCACAATGTTGAATAAGAGTGGTGATAAAGGGCATCCTTGTCTGGTTCCCCATCTCAATGGGAATGTTTTCAGGCTCTCTCCATTTAGGGTGATGTTGGCTGTTGGCTTTGTATAAATGCCCTTTATTATGTTTAGGAATTTTCCTTCTATTCCTATTTTGCTGAGTGTTTTTGTCATAAATGAGTGTTGAACTTTGTCAAATGCCTTTTCTGCATCAATCGATAAAAATCATGTGATTCTTGTCTTTTATTTATGTGTTGGATTACATTAATTGTTTTTCTAATGTTGAACCATCCCTGCATACCTGGTATGAATCCCACTTGGTCATGGTGAATTATTTTTTTGATATGTTGTTTAATTCTCTTGGCTAGAATTTTGTTGAGGATTTTTGCATCTACATTCATGAGGGATATATGTCTATAATTTTCTTTTCTTGTGGTGTCACCTGGTTTTGGTATCAGGGATATGCTGGCTTCATAGAACGGTAGTATTCCATCCTTTTCTATGCTCTGAAATACCTTTAGTAGTAGTGATGTTAACTCTTCTATGAAAGTTTGGTAGAACTCTGCAGTGAAGCAGTCTGGACAAGGGCTTTTTTTTTTGTTGGGAGTTTTTTGATTACCTTTTCAATCTCTTCTTTTGTTATGGGTCTATTTAGTTGTTCCACCTCTGTTTGTGTTAGTTTAGGCAGGTAGTGTGTTTCTAGGAATTCATCCATTTCTTCTAGGTTTTCGAGTATAGTTTTTCATAGTAATCTGATATGATTCTTTTAATTTCAGTTGGGTGTGTTGTAATATCGCCCATCTCATTTCTTATTTGGGTTATTTGCTTCCTCTTCTGTTTTTCTTTTGTCAGTGTGGCCAATGGTTTATCAACTTTGTTGAGTTTTTCAAAAAACCAGCTTTTGGTCTTGTTAATTCTTTCAGTTGTTTTTCTGTTTTCTATTTCATTTAGTTCAGCTCTAATTTTTATTATTTATTTGCTTCTGGTGCCTGTGGGTTTCTTTTGTTGTTCTGTTTCTCTTTGTTCAAGTTGTAGGGATAGTTCTTTGATTTTGGCCCTTTCTTCTTTTTGGATGTGTGCATTTATTGATATAAATTGGCCTCTGAGCACCGCTTTTACTGTATCCCAAAGGTTCTGATAGGAAGTGTTTTCATTCTCATTGGATTCTATGAATTTCTTTATTCCATCCTTAATGTCTCCTATAATCCAGTCTTTTTTGGAGCAGGGTATTGTTCAGTTTCCAAGTGTTTGATTTCTTTTCCCTGCTTTTCCTGTTATTGATTTCTACTTTTATGGCCTTATGGTCAGAGAAGATGCTTTGTAATATTTCAATATTTTGGATTCTGCTAAGGCTTGCTTTATGACCTTATATGTGGTCTATTCTAGAGAATGTTCCGTGTGTACTAGAAAAGAAAGTATAGTTGGTTGCTGTTGGGTGGAGTGTTCTGTATATGTCTATGAGGTCAAGTTGGTTGATTGTGGCATTTAGATCTTCCATGTCTTTATTGAGCTTCTTTCTGGATGTCCTGTCCTTCACCGGAAGTGGTGTGTTGAAGTCTCCTACTATTGTTGTGGAGCTGTCTATCTCACTTTTCAATGCTGATAGAGTTTGTTTTATGTATCTTGCAGCCCTGTCATTGGGTGCATAAATATTTAATATGCTTATATCTTCTTGGTATATTGTCCCTTTAATCATTATATAGTGACCTACCTTATCTTTTCTGATGGATTTAATTTTAAAGTCTGTTTTGTCAGAAATTAATATTGCCACTCCTGCTCTTTTTTGATTGTTGTTTGCTTGATATATTTTTTTCCATCCTTTGAGTTTTAGTTTGTTTATGTCTCTAAGTCTAAGGTGTGTCTCTCATAGGCAGCATATAGATGGATCTTGTTTTTTAATCCATTCTGCCATTCTCTGTCTATTTATTGGTGCATTTAGTCCATTTACATTCAGGGTAATTATGGATAGGTATGAATTTAGTGCTATCATTTTGATGTTTTTTTGTGTGTGTTGACAGCTTCTGTTTCCCACTTGATTTTATGTGTTGTTTTTCTTTGTATATTGTCCTTTCCTCATATTTGTTGTTGCTGATTTTGTTTCTGCTGAGTCTGTATTTTTCCCTTGTATTTTACTTTGATGAGTAGGATAGTTTGTCTCCTTTGTGGTTACCTTATTATTTACCCTTATTTTTCTAAATTTATAACTTTTATTTTTTGTATCACCATATCTTCCTCTCCATATGGAAGGTGTGTGATTACCTTTCTTAGTCCCTCTTTATTATTTTAATGTTGTCTTCTTTTATATAATCACATCGCCGTTACCCCATGTTGGGTTTTTTTTAAATCTTGCTTTGTGTTTTTTTGGATTTCCTGGTCTGGGTTGTCTTCTGGTTGCTCTGCCCAGTGTTCGAGTCTTGGGTCGATACCTGATATTATTGATTTTCTAACCAAAGAACTCCCTTTAGTATTTCTTGTTGTTTTGGTTTGGTTTTTATAAATTCCCTCAACTTGTGTTTATCTGGAAATGTCTTAATTTCACCTTCATATTTAAGAGACAGTTTTGATGGATATATGATTCTTTGCACGCAGTTTTTTTCCTTCAATTTTTAAAAATATGTCATCCCATTGCCTTCTTGCCTGCGTGGTTTCTGCCAAGTAGTCCGAGCTTATTCTTATTGGCTCTCCTTTGTAGGTGACTTTTCGTTTATCCCTCGCTGCTCTTACAATTGTCTCTTTACCTTTGGTTTTGGCAAGCTTGATTATAATATGTCTGGGTGACTTTTTTTTTCAGATCTACCTTATGTGGAGTTCGATGAGCATCTTGGATAGATATCTTCTCATCTTTCACAATATCAGGGAAGTTTTCTGTCAACAAATCCTCAACAATTTTCTCTGTATTTTCTGTTATCCCTCCCTGTTCTGGTACTCCAATCACTCGTACATTATTTCTCTTGATAGAGTCCCACATGATTCTTAAGGTTTCTTCAGTTTTTTAATTCTTTTATCTGATTTTTCTTTGAATATGTTAGTACCAAGTGATTTATCTTTGAGTTCAGAAATTCTAGCTTCTACTTGTTCAATTCTGCTCCTCTGACTTTGTATTGAGTTATCTAATTCTGTAATTTTATTGTTAATCTTCTGAATTTCTGATTGCTGTCTGTCTATGGATTTTTCCAGCTTATTAAACTTTTCATTATATTCCTGAATAATCTTTCTGATTTCTTCAGTTGCTTTATCTGTGTGTTCCTTGGCTTGTTCTGTGTATTGCCTCATTTCCTTCCTGATGTTTTGAAGGGTTCTGTATTCTGCATCTAGTAATTCCAGGAATGCACTTTCAATTAAAAGATCCCTGGATTTTTTGTTTTGAGAGCCTGTTGAGGTGATCATGGCCTGTTTCTTTATGTGACTTGATATTGACTGTTGTCTCCGAACCATCTATAATTATTGTATTAGTTTATGCTTGCTTACTGTGTCATAGCTGCTTGGTTTGTTTTGTTTTGGTATACCCCTATGGGTTGCTTGAATGAGCTAGCTTGATTATTTTCACCATTGGAACTCTGATGTCCTGTCCCCAGCTGGCTAGTGCTGTTATCAGGTATATTAGTTTAGGAGTCCTTTCAGTTTTCTTGTATGGATTCACCTCAGATTTCCAGGTAGCTGATACCAAGTGTGTGGTACAGGCTCTGTCCTACAGTCTTAGAGGGGCAGGGGTGATTGGCATATATACTTGTATCGGGTTGCAGCAGGTTGTCATGCTCTGAACAAGGCAGGGGGCTGAGAACCAACCCCCAAGTGTCTCTGAGGAAAACTCATCTCTGTTCCCTAGAGGGTGCTCATGGGTGGGCCCTGCAGAGGGACCATGGGCACCCAAAGCTTTTGTTGTAAGGACTGGGAGGTACCAGTTATCCCTGGACCCCTGTCGCAGGTGACTGCGTGACCCAAGTGGAGCCACCAGTCCTTAGGTCCCTGTTGTGGATAGGTGAGGGCCTCGTTTAATAGGCAAAGCAATGTCAAATGTCAAACACCCACCTCTCCACTACACAGCTGAAATGGTTGGAGTTCGCCAACAAGGGCTTATTCTCCTGAAATAGGCCCGCACACGTCCATGTATAAGGGAAAGGTGCTCAAGGTCCATGGTCGGTTTATGCCTGGACAGGAGCCGCTTCTGTTCTGAGCTCCCCCAGTTAATGGAGCTGGCAAATTATCTTTTCCCCCCAGTTGCAAATTTTTTCCTTCCCCAAGGCCAGGAGGATGGCTCCAGGTGCTCACCAGGGTCTATCTCAGGCCCAGGGATTCAGCCGCTGAAGCTGGGTTGGAGGTGGGGTGGCGGGGCACAGTAAAATATACGCAAGTACTTAGCCTTTGCCAAGAGCGCTATTCTCCTCAGGTTCCTGAGGTGTGAGCGGGATGTGTGGCTGGCTGCTTCTTCCTGAGGAAACTGCAGCCCAACACTAGGATCAGCCCACCACCACTGCTGCCCCTGCTCTGGCAATGGTGCCTGAGGGCTTCCTGCGATTCAGGTCCGGTAACTCCTTTCCACTTCTGAACGGTGTCTTCCTTCCCCTGCCCCTCAGTTCGTTGTCTAAGCTTGCCTTTGATGCTCAGGGCTTCCAGTTTGTCACAAATATACTCGTTTCACTTGTTTTTCGGGTCTTGGTTGTAAAGAGGGCTCGACAGAAGCGTCTGTCTATTCTGCCATCTTGGCTCCGCCCTCTCATTTTACTGCTCAGCTTTTAAGACCCCTAGATGCTACTCCCCAAAATAGGATGCAGGACATTGTCCTTATGTACCATGCTGTGCCAGTTGATGTAGATATCCCCCGAGTCCATGCCTTGAGGTTTTTGGTTATGTCTGAGAGGTTTCCCTGGCTATACCCCTTGTGTGCTCTGTATGAACCACACCTACAGTCGTGTGTGTGGAAATAACCACCACCAAATCTATATTTGCTGGTGGGTGTGCTTCCTTTCATCCTCCCACAACTCTTGGTGTATCTGTGTACCTATTTGTCCGTTCGTAAATTATTGTTTGTTAGTACTATTGCTGCAGGATTATCAAAGCTGCTGCCCCTTATTCTTGTGTTCTCTCAGTGTCCTCTCTTGCCTTGATCATATTGTACTGACTTCCCCTATATTATATATCGCTTTTCTCTTCACCAATATTAACTCATGTCTTCTATCTCACTGGTAATTTTCCCTCCCTTCTCTTCCTGTCCCTAGTAACCATCAAAGAATTTTTTTTTCCTCTTTTTCCTGTGTGTAAACTCTTTGTTGTCACTGTATAGTAGTGGTCTCATACAATATTTGCCCTTTCATGATTGCCTTATTTCACTCAGCATAAAGTCTTCTAAATTCATCCATGTTGTGAGATGTTTCATGGATTCATTATTCTGTATTGTTGCATAGTTCGTTATTCTGTTTTGTACCAGTTTGTTAATCTATTCATCTGTTGATGGGCACTTAGGTTGTTTTTATCTTTTTGCTGTTGTTAGTAATGCTGCAGTGAACATGGGTATGAATATGTCTATTTATGTCACAGCCTTTATTTCTTTAGGGTATATGCCTAGAGGTGGGATTGCTGGATCATATGGTATTTTTATTTCTGTCTTTTTGAGGAAGTGCCATACCATTTTCCCAAAGTGGTTATACTATTTTACATTCCTACCAACAGTGTATAGGAGTTCTGATTTCACCACAACCACACCAACATTTGTTATATTCTGTTTTTTTTTTTTTTTTTGTTCTAGTAATGTCAGGGTGGGATGAGTATCTCATTGTGGTTTTGATTTGCATCTCTCTAATAGCTAATAAGGAAACCCTGGTGGCGTAGTGGTTAATTGCTACTGCTGCTAACCAAAGGGTAGACAGTTCGAATCCACCAGGCGCTCCTTGGAAACTCTATGGGGCAATTCTACTCTGGCCTATAGGGTCGCTATGAGTCGGAATCGACTCGACGGCACTGGGTTTTGTTTTGTTTTTAATAGCTAATGATCGTGAGCCTTTCTTTGTATGTTTGTTAGCCACCTGAATGTCTTTTGGTGAAGTGTCTGTTCATATCCTTTGCCCATTTTTTAATTGGTAAAAGACCTCTTTAAAGTGTTAAAAAGCAAAGATGTCACTTTGAGGACTAAGGTGTGCCTGGCTTAAGCCACGATATTTTCGTTCACCTCCATATGCACACGAAAGCTGGACGATGAAGAAGAAAGACCAAAGAAGAATTAAGGGCTTTGAATTATGGTGTTGGTGAAGAATATTGAATATATTATGGACTTCCAGAAGAATGAACAAATCTGTTTTGGAAGAAGTACAGCCAGAATGCTCCTTAAAAGCAAGATGGCGAGACTTCATGTTTCGCACTTGGACATGTTATCAGGAGGGGCCAGTCTGGAGAAGGACATCATGCTTGATAAAATAGAGGGTCAGTGAAAAAGAGGAAGAAAAAACCCTCAACGAGATGGATTGACACAGTGGCTACACTGTGGGCTTAAACGTAGCAATGATTGTGAGGATGGCATAGGACTGAGCAGTGCTTCGTTCTGTTGTACATGGGGTCCCTATGAGTTGGGACCAACTCAGCAGCACCGAACAGCAGCAACACAGGCATATTGTAATTTTATTTTAATATAGAAATATAGGTAATAATCACAATCACTGTATAACATTTCATATGAGCTGGTACACTTTTAAGCACTTTACATTATATCAACTCATTTAACCCTCTCAGCAACTCTATAAGCACTATTATTTCCCTCATTTCACTGACGAGGAAGCTGAGGCATAAAAAAGACTAAATGACTTTCTCCAAGTCACACAGATAGTAAATAATGAAGCCTGGATTGAAACCCAGAAAGTCTCACCCCAGAGTTTGTCTGCTAAATCATTAGTTCAGAAGTTGACAAACTTTATCTGTAAAGGGCCAGATAGGAAATATTTTAGGCTCTGTGAGCCATAAGTCACTATCGCATCTACTGATGTACCCATTGTAGAGTGAAAGTAGCCATAACAATAGGTATTATGTAAACAAGCGTGTGTGGCTGTGTTCCATAAAACTTTATTTACAAAATTAGGCAGTGGGCTGGATTTGGCTCCTGGACTGCGATTCGCTGACCCTGCAGTAGCCTCTACTGCCTAGTTACAACACAGTCATTAAATAGTTATGGTGGGATAGACACAGCTGCCCATGAAGAATGGTGATCCAATTTTAAAAGGGATTTGGGGCCAGATATTGCATGAAAGTGATGCATTTTCTGTGTACCTTTTGGGTGAAATGCCCCCTGCATTCGCTGGAGAGGATGATGGTCACCATACCTGTGTACAGTGAGATGTTATGAGTTTCAGAGCCAGGAGAAGGATGTTGTCTTCCATCTGCTTTCTGGGTCACCTTGCACAAGGCCCTTAGCATCTGTCATTCATAACTCTCCATAGTGGTGATAAAGATCCCCACCACCTGCCTCTCTCCCTCCCCTGAGTGTTTCTTGGATTAATGAGGGCTTGTCTGTGGATGTACTTGGGCTGGGAGTTTGGGAGAGGGGGAAAGTATTTAATGGCATTCATCATTTAATGTGCTTGCAAATTAGGGAGCGCTTCAGGGGTTTTTCAGGGGTATGAGACCATGTGCTGAATGTTTGGCAGATAGAGCCCAATTTTAATGGAAAGACATTCCTGGAAATCTGCAGGAGAGAGTTTGAATTTAGTGGGCCTGAATTTATGGATTACCTGCGTGGCTGTAAGCTTTAAGCAGTGGGGTTCTTTAAGATGGCAAAACAGGTATTTATTTCACTTTCTAGTAAGTGTGCAATGAGAGGGTCCCTTGCCAACCTCAGTATGTTTTGTCTCCGTAAGAAAATGCAGGATTCTCTGCTGAGCTGTGAGTCTTTGCAGTATTCGAAGATTTTTTTTATAGATGTTTCCAAGTGAAAATTTGAAGCTAAAAGTTGAACCAGGAAGCCTCAGCAGGGACTAGGCTGCTGCTTGCATTTCAATGGAAGGCAGAGGAAATTCATTATAGAGGTTGAAAGTGTGGTTTGCATGCTAAGGCAGTTGTGGAAGAATGGGGCTTCCCCTTTGTGGTTAAGGTTCCTCCACCAAGCACAGATACTCAGTCTCATGCCCCCCACATTTTTTTTTTTTTTTAAACTTCTCAAGAAAATTCTTCTCCAAGGTCAAAAAGGCTGTATTAGAACATTTCAACATAGGAGATTTCTTGAATCTTTGTGGTTTATTTTGTTGTTTGTTCTGCTCTGTCAACAAAAGCTATTACTTAACAACCCAGTCTATTAACTATGTAAACTTGCTTTGGGAATCTACATCTAAGATGCTATTGTTTAATTTAAAATGCTGTAATAGCTAGTATTTAACAAAGAGGAATTACATACTGGGTGCTGGGTTAGGACTTTATGTACATTTATTTCTTACTTAAGGTGCCCTGGTGGCTCAACAATTAAACACTCACCCACTAACGGAAAGGCTGGCTGCTCATACTCACCCAGTGGTTCCGTGGGAGAAAGACTTGGCGATCTGCTCCCATAAAGATTATAGCCTAGAAAACCCTATGAGGCAGTTCTGGTCTGTCACCTGGGGTCACTAGGAGTCGGAATCAACTCAACAGCAGCTAATATTTCTTACTTAATCCTCACAATAGTAATAATCCAACAGAGAAAGAGTCTTCTTGTTCTACGGATGAACAAACTGAGGCAGAGAGAGGTAACTAACTCTGTCAGGGTTAGACAGCTAGCAAATGGCAGACCAGAATTTGAATCTAAGCCTCCCTGATGCCAAAACCCAAGCAAGGAGAGTGACCAGTCACCCTGATTTGCCCGGGAACTGAGGGGTTCCCAGGATGCAGGATTTTTCAGTGCTAAAACTAGGAAAGTCTCAGGCAAACAGCAAAATACTGGATATCCCTAGCACGAAGGAGATGCTCATTATTGGGAAACACTTTCTGATAATTCAGAGAGGAGCCTTCCTGTGTGATCCCCCTGCCCCCCTTTATCCTGCTTGAAGTTGTAAGTGTACACCGTAAAACCTCAGAGGCCACAAATCCTACGGCAGCCTTGGAACCAAACAGGAAACCTGGGAGACTGAGTTCATTGGGATTCCCAGCATGAATGCAGCCCCACTTATTTATTGGCTCAATTTGAGTTGATAGAGCAAAAAAGCACAATTCTTCTCAGAGCCTTTGTAGTTTCACTCTTGTGTCTATATTGGCTACACTGTGGTGTATACAGAGGCATTGGTGGTTTATGCTTGAGACCCAGGTTTGATTTCCGGCCAGTACACCTCAAGCACAGCCACCAGCCAATTGTCAGTGGAGGCTTGTGTGTTGCTATGATGCGGAGCTTCTGGACTTAAGATGGACTAGGAAGAAAGGCCTGGCTATCTACTTTTGAAAATGAGCCAATGGTAACTATGGATCTCAATGGTCTGATCCTCAACCGATTATGGAGATGGTATGAGACTGGGCAGTGTTTCATTCCATGATGCCGGCGTCACCATGAACCGGGGGCTGACTTGTCAGCAGCTAACAACAACAACAACATAGTGCACGCAATCAGGGTTTTACACAAGCCTCAGGAAAGGCTGGGTCACCTTTGGAAGACTTCGCCTTACGCCCTCACAGACTTTCTAAGAACAGTCCCTGTGCCTCTATGGACTCTACCTGGCCACCAGAAATAGGGACCAGCCAGCACAAAGCTTTTGTGGCTTCTCTGTGTTTCTTCAAAGCCTGAACTGTCCCTCCCAGATGTATCCCTTTTCAAACAAATTACTTTGACCAACACTACCTGTAAAATATTCTTAGAGAAAGGAAATTGGCTAGCAGGAAGCCCTCATTGTGGCCAAAGTGAAGGCAAAAGTGACCTTAAGAACCTCATATCTCTACATGACCAAGAGTACAGTGTGGACTCAAAAGATGAATTCTACTTGAACACATAACGTGTTTTTGTTTTTTGTTCCTTGTTTGTACTGACCCCAGTTAATACGCTGTCAGAGGCCTTTAGAAACGCCCTGCTCACAGCTTTCTGCCAGTCACGATCTCGCTGGCAGTGGTGTCTGCCAGAAGGCAGGCCAAGAGAAGACAGCACATTTGGTAACTCACTGGTTGTAGGAGACGTTGTTCCCCAAAGGGCAGAGCTTGTGAAAGAGAGGAAAGGCCAACCTGCTCCTCGTGCTGGTGACTGCTGCCACGTTTCAGTTGTTTGGGTGCGTGTTTTGTGATTCATTTTTAGACTTATTAATTAGATTCACACAAGGGAGCTGGTAATCACTTAATTACCGATGTGCTCATTGTGTAATAATGTCAAAAAGGTGTCTCATTCTTAGTTAGTGTTTTGTTCAAGTTCCCCTGTGACTATGTTACAAATAAAATACTCCTGCAGAATGTGGTGTTTGTTCTGTGATTGGGTCTGTTGTTTTTGTGGTAGACATAAATAAAATGTAACCTTTCAGGTGATTAGCCTGGAGAAAGGGTTTGGGGATGGACAGCCAGTGAAGGCAGGGGAGGGTCCTGAGGAGGGAAGAGAGACTGAGTAGGGTGGGGGCGAGGGGATGGTGGTGATGGTGGCAGCAACATTAGAGGAAGGGGGTCAGAAGGGAAACATAGTCATGCAGACAGATAGAAAACAGAGACTCAGTCATATGGAGGGATAGAGAGAGAGGCAGACTGACCAACTGACCGGTAAGGTCAGACTGACTTTTTTATACAGTACCCAAACATTCTTCATCCTAAAGATGGTCCTTTTTACCTGTTTGTTTTTGGCTTTAAAGGTCTGTGCCTCATCTGTTACCATGTGTGCAGAGTATTGAAAAATCTAGTTCTTTGAAAGATAAGATTTAAAAGCCAGTCTAAGTCATTAAGAGCACAAACTCTAAGGGCCATTTGGGTTCGAATCCTAGCTCTGCCACCTGCTTGCTAGGTGACCTTGGGTGAGTTATATAATCCTTCTGTGCGTCAGTTTCTTTGTCTTAAAATGGAGATAAAAATATTATCTATCGTATAGTGTATGGGGCAGTGGTGGTTCAATGTTAGAATTCTCCCCTTCCATCAGGGATACCTGGTTCGATTCCCAGGCAATGTACCTCAAGCACAGCCACCATCCGTCTGTCAGTAGAGGCTCGTGTGCTGCTACGATGCTGACCAGGTTTCAGTAGAGCTTCCAGAGTAAGATGGACTAGGAAGAAAGGCCTGCTTCTGAAAATTAGCCAACGAAAATCCAATGGATGACAAAGGACTCATCTGTAACCGATCGCGGGGATGGCACAGGACTGAGCAGTGTTTTGTTTCATTGTGCCTGTGGTTGTCCTGAGTCAGAGGCTGACTTGATGGGAGCTAACAACACCACCTCATGAGATTGCTGTGAGCAATAAACACTTGCAAACCTATTAGAACAGTGAACCCAACAGGTATTACTGTTATTAGCACTGTGCTTGTAAAGTGGTCCTGGATATTGGGGGGCTGATTTTCCTTTAGAAGAACATTCACAGAGCTAAATATATTTTTATGAATATGGAAAAGGCTGCAAGTACCTGCCTGGGGCCTTTGGCTTTGAACCTTGTTGTTTATTTGAGGATGCAGTGAACGGTCATAGGCTGGGTGTAAGGAGACCCAGCTTCTAGTTCCAGCGCTGCCACTGACTAGCTTGCAGATTATAAACTAAACTGGTTTTATGTCTTTGACCAGATGATATTGGATCCTTTCTGGCATGTGAGTTTTCTACTTCGACTATTATTTTACTTCTGTGCAGAGGTTTTGTAGACTTAAGATTCTTGGACAGGTTGAGGATTGATCATACAGGACACTCCCAGAAGAGAAAAAATGTGAGTGCTGAGTTGTAGAATAAGAAAAAGGAAAAAACAGTGAAAATTGGGCTCTGACTCACTATAGCCATGTTTGTGATCGTGGTTGTCAGTGTCATTGTCTTTTTTCTTTTTCTGTTCCCGACGGAGGAACAGTGTTTGAAAGAGGGGTCATATCCCAGGGCTGAACTGAACTGGAAGACTCATGATGCCCTGTGGAGCATGGCTTAGTTCAGGGAACTTTTCTTCCTTCTAAAATGAGTCCTGATCTCGTAAATGAGTTATTGCTCAGCTGCTCCCTGGACCTAAGGAAATGGCAACGCAGTCCAAGCCTGACTCAGGTGTCCTTTTATCTCTCTTTCTAAATTTCTCTTTATTGCTCTCATGCTGCTTCTGACTCTCTGACTTTCACTACTGAACCCTGTGTGTCTCAGCAGCAGAATTACCTCTTATTCTTTCCCAAAAGGCGCCTGAACTCTTAATTCCCTGAGTACAGGTGTCTTAGCTGAGGCCTGACTAGTGCTGCTGACTGACAGGGTCAGCTGTCTTGGGGCATACTTGAATTTTAAATTAACTGTTGGATTGTTGGGAGCCCTGGTGGTACAGTGGCTAAGAGTTCTGCTGCTAACCAAAAGGTCGGCAGTTTGAATCCACCAGCTGCTCCTTGGAAACCCTGTGGGGCAGTTCTCCTGTCTTATACTAATGCTATGAGTTGGAATTGACTTGATGGCAAAGAATTTTGGTTTTGGGTTGGATTGTTGAAGAGGAAACTCTGAGCTGGGAGCTTTGTGGATGCTTTCATTCACTGGACTATCTCTTTTATACCTCAGCCCTAACTAATCTGCCAGGGAGTAGAGTACAAGGAGCAGGATTGGGTAGTGGCATGTAATATAGTCTCGTGTTTAAGAACACAGGCTTTGGAGTTGACAGATAAAGCTGGATGTGAGTCCTGTTTCCGCCCTTACTAACTGTGTGACCTTGGGTGAATTACGTCACTGTATCTCAGTTTACTCATCTGTAAAATGGGAATAATTGCAATATCGCATAGAGTTGTGAGGATTAAAGTGTATGTGAAGATGTTAGCCCACGCACAGCACATAGGAAATGCTTGATAAACGGTGGCTACTACTCAGGATTGGCTTCACAGCTTTGTGGCCTGTGCACTCACATGGGACCCCATGCTCAGAAGGGCCCCACATTTGTTTTAATGCTCTGTTGTCACCATTTTGAAATTCTTAATTACTTTAGAATAAAAAGAACAAGGAAAACCAGTTGCCGTTCAGTTGATTCTGATTCATAGTGACCTCGTGTGTTCAGAGTAGAACTGTGCTCCTTATGGTTTTCAATGGCTGATGTTTCAGAAATAGATCCCCATGCCTTTCTCTCGAGGCACCTTTGGACAGATTTGAACCTCCAGCCTTTCAGTTAGGCATCAAGTGCCTTAACTGTTTGCATCACCCAGGGCCTCCAATTTTTGAGTAGGGGCAGTGCAAACTGTGTAGCTGGTTCTGTTTCTAGTGGACTACATATACCTGGCCACCACATGCTCATCTGGCCCCACTTCTTACAACCCAGAGCATTCTTTCCCTTTCTATTACATGTTGTCTGCCCCTTTCCTCCCTGGCCCCAAGGGACTTAGTAAAAGAAAGGATCAACCCCACTCCTAGGAATATATCCTAGAGAAATAAGACCTGTCCCAGGGATAGACATATGCACACCCATGTTCATTGCAGCATTATTCACAATAGCAAAAAGATGAGAACAACCTAAGGTGCCCATCAACAGATGAATGGATAAACAAATTATGGTATATACACACAATACTGTGCAATGATAAAGAACAATGTTGAATCTGTGAAATATCCCCCCAAAATAGATGAGCCTGGAGGGCATTATGCTGAGTGAAATAAGTCAATCTCAAAAGGACAAATATTGTATGAAATATGAGACCACTTTTAGAAAAACCCAAGAAAAGGTTTACACACAGGGGCAAAAAAAAAAAAAGAATCTTTGATGGTTATGAGGGAGGGGAGAGGTGGTGAGGGAAAATCACTAACTAGATATTACCCAACCCAGTGCCGTTGAGTCAATTCCGACTCATAGCGACCCTAGTAGACAAGTGTTAATTTTGGTGAAGGGAAAGATAAGACACAGTATGGGGGACGTCATCACAACTTGGCCAAGGCAAACTCATAGACGCTTCCTAGATACATACAAACACCTTGAGAGACTAAGTCATTGGAGCTTAGGGCTAGGACCATGGTCTCCGGGGAATCTAGGTTAATTGGCATAATGAAAATGTTCTACATTCTACTTTGATGGGTAGTGTCTGGGATCTTAAAAGCTTGAGAGCAGCCATCTAAGATACATCTATTGATCACAGCACATTCAGAGCAAAGGGGAATGAAGAAAACCAAAGATACAAGGAAAATATTAGTCCAAAGGACTAATTGACCACATGAACCACAGCCTCCACCAGCCTGAGCCCAGAAGAACTAGATAGTGACCTGCTACCACCACTGACTACTCTGACAGGGATCACAGTACAAGGTCCCAGGCAGAGTGGAAGAAAAATGTAGAACAAATTTATGGGTCTGATGGTGACTAGAGGAACCATTGAGACTGTGCCCCCCGGACACCCTGCTAACTCAGAACTGAAGCCACTCCCGAAGTCTACCTTCCAGCCAAAGATTAGACAGACCTGTAAAACAAAACAATAACACATGTAAAGAATGTGCTTTGTAGTTCAGTCCAGTATACGAGAGCAAATGGGCAACTCCTGCCCAAAAGCAAAGACGGGAAGGCAGGAAGGAGCAAGAAAACTAGATGAATGGACCCTGAAAACCCAGGGTGCAAAGGGTTTAAGGGAGAGAGTGCTGACATTGGTTGCCAAAATTGCAACTAATATCACAAAACAATTTGTGTGTAAAATTTTTGAATGAAAAACTAACTTGTGCTGTAAACTTTTGCCTAAAACATAAAAAAAAAAAAGGCGGGGGGGGGGGTCATTGCCTAGGGAAAAGAACTGTGATTTGGTTCACAGTATGTGGAGTATGAAAATATTGGTATCTTCTGTTGCTATTTTGTTGTTTTTTTCTGTTGCTATACTGTTACCTACCTACCAGTTACCATCAAGTAGATTTTGACTCATGGCGACCATGTGTGTGTCATTTTTAGGAAAGAAGGTTGCCAGGCCTTTCTTTAGAGGTCCTTCTATGTGGACTAGAAACTATTTGCCCACCCAGGGCCCCTGCCTACACATTTAAAAGTCCCTTATTAATGGTCTTTCAGAGCATGTCTGCTCTTAAAATCAAGCAGAGAAAATGACAGCAGGAAAAATTGATCCTGTGAATAGCTATGATTGAAGCCATTTGGATGAAAGGTCTTGAAATGAGCTGTGCCTTTTCCGTCTGCCTTCCCCATCTCCCTATCAGACTCACCTAGCCAGTGTTGGGTAATTTCCCTTCATCATATGTCTCACAGGTAGTCCTGATTTGAGTTATTCCCAACAGCGATTACCTATGATTTTTAAAAGAAGCGTCTTATAGAACATACGCTGGTTCTGTTTGGGGTTGGGAGGCTGTGGGGTCTTTTATGAGATATCCTTTATTACATGGGAGACTATAGACAGAGGCCCCAACCAGGCCACAGACACACCTACTGATTTACTTCCTGTGTGCCCACTAGCAGTTCCAGCCCTGGGTTGAGTCTTGTTAGAGCTCTGTGACCTTGGTAAGTCCTTTAACAACTTGGGACCTCAGTGACCTTGACTCACGATTTGTAAGGTTTGGTTCAAATCTATCATTCTTAGACTAGTACGTAAATAGTGTTTGCAAATGGATTCAGTGACAAGAGCGTTCTTTGGAAGATAACAAAGGCAGTTCTCCCATGGAAACTTGAGAAGCATTGGAATCTCCTCCATTCTTTATTGCAAAAATTCATTGGGTCTGCCCCGACCACCAGGTTGCAGAGGGACACGTCTAGACTGAGGGTTATAAATATGGGATTCTTGCTCTAGACTGGAATTAGGAGGTCAAGCTATTTCTAACCCCTTTGAATTTGTGAGGGCCCCAGCTGGGCATAAAGGGTCTAGAGCCAGGTGGAATCCGTCAGGGTCTTTGTATGTTCTCAGCTGAGTGTCAGAAATGTAACTTCCATACATGTTTTCTCTAGAGCTGAGTGGCACAGCTGAGAAGCAAAATTGGGGATGATATGATCTCTTGGAAGGATAGCCCTTTTTTTTTTTTTTTTTTGCTGGCAGTGCCTTATGGAAATCTTATCAGTAGCTGTACAGAGAATGGAAAGCAAGAGGGCGAATGTGGGTGGTGATTGTTATTTGGAAGGTGTAAATGAGAACTTGGCTTTTTCATTAAGTCTGCTGTTGATATAGTGGGATTCACGACTATGTATAAGATGTATGTGTTTTAAAATCACAGAGAGCTGTCTTGCTTACTCAGCTGAAATAATCTGCTGGTCCTTTGGGCTGCTGACTGACTGCTCATCTTGAGATTTCACAGGTGATTTACTCAGTATGAACCTGGAGACAATGACTCTTAGAGAGCACTGATTCTATAGGGCTGAGAAGCTTTCACAGTATCCTTCTTATGTGGCAGCAACCAAGGCATGTGACCTCTCTAGGGAGGTACTTGTCCTCAATGTTATTAATACCCTTCTGGTAACATCAAAGCCCACCTGTCTCACCCTTTGGTACTTGGACTCAGGCTTTTTCTTCTCTCTTGCAGGTGCTCACATCATGCCGAGCCTTCCTTGTCACAGCACGAATCCCCACCAAGGTAAGTGTTGACCAGGTACCTCCTTCCAAGACACACATGCTCACATGCACTCTAACACAATGCAGGCTGCCCATCAATTACGTGGATTTATGAGTAGGCTACTATGTCTGGAGTTTTATAGAACATCTATATTACATCCCTTCTCCCCCAGAAAGCACTTAAAGGGTACGGTGACTGACTTTTTTTTTTTTTTTACAACTTTGCCCTCTCTTTGTGTGAAGACATTCCAAGCAGAGCGTTTGAAGCATTTTCTGTGCCCTATCTCAGAGGCTTGTGGATACCAGTCATTTTTCTTTCTCAATGGGGGCATGATTTCTACTTTCTTCAAGCCGCCTTTTAATTTTCTCTCAGTCCAGTAATGGCAGATTTTTCTAAGGCTTTGACATGTGGGAAATAAACCTCATAACTCTAAAGACTGCATTAGTATGTACCTCCAGCTCTTCTGGTGTTGCCTGCTGGAAAAATATAACGTGGTACCACTTCTTCTTTAAAAGATCTATCTAGCATTTTTCATAAGATGTCCTTTACCGTGTGGTGCAAATTTAATATTTGATAGCTCGTGAATTAAGCATAATAACTGCCTCCATTTTATTTTGGTTATGGTGACAAAATGGGGTTGGTCATGATTTTTAATAGAATGTGGACTGAAGGGTAACAGGAAATTGAGATTTTTTTTTTTTCCCTAAAAAGTTGATGATAGCTAGTCTTTATTGAGTGCTGTTATAGTAAATAATTTAATCCTGGAAGAATCCTGTGAGAACTATGAAGTAGGTCCTCTTCCCATTTTACGGTTGAGAAAACTGAGGCACAGAGAGGTTCAGTAACTTGCCCAAGGTAAAACTTTTACTAGTTGGTGGCAGATGTATGATTCTAATCGAGGGAGTGTGGCTGCAGAGCCCCTGCTTAACTCCTTTGTTATTACTCTAATGAGTTATCTACTATCTCTTAAGTACATTAACGCAATTAGTTATCACTGTAACCTTGTAGTCACACTATTAGAAAATAGCTCAAAGACAAAAAGTGGACCAGTCTAAGGACTCACAAATAGAAAATAGAAGGTAGAAGAAACAGGAATTCAGTTTACCATGTCCTACTGTTCTCTGCTTTCTACTGGTCTGAACTGCCTCCCCTGCCCGAATACCCAGGAAAATGGGTACAATTTGGAAGGTGCCTTCAGCCTTACTGTATTATGATGTTTGGGTTGCAGCGTTATTTGTTCCGTTCCTTAGGCCTTTCTGGCTTCCTAAAATTCAACATTAAGCTAGTTTTGTGAGTACCTACTATGTGCCAGACAGTGCTATCGTGTTACGTGTACAAATGAAACGGACTTTTCAGGGCTTGCCGTCTAGTGATTTGCATGATTTCCACTGAACTTTGGGAAGGTACCAACCCATAGTTAGCTAGTTACAGACTTGGGGTATCTGCTACCTTTTCTTTCCAGTCATACAAATGCTAAATCTTTATAAAGTTTCTCCGAAGAATAAGACTTTGGTACCTGCCCGTTTTTTATAATATCAGGTGAATCTGTATGTTTACCATGTGTTATAGATAAAATCAATTATTATGTAAATGAAGCCAGACTGAAGTATCTCCGCATCAAAATACCTGAAGGCAGGATGTAAGGAAGCAAATTAAGCATTATACCACTGGTGAAAAGTTAATTGCTTGAGGAAATTTTATGGGCTTGTGAGCACAGTCAAGCAACCCATTGAATCGAAGGTTCCTGAATAAAATGCTTACCCTCATTAAAATTCCTCTGACACAGAGGAAGGTAGATGACCTCTTGGGACATCTCCTGCCTCTCTTCTGCTGCTGATCCTGTCTTGTCCCTCCTTGCTCTGCCCTGAGAGCAGGCCCTCCTTTAGCCCCTCATGTCCCACATCTGGCCTGACTAGGGTAATTTGGACATTGGTTCCAATTTCTGATCTTGTGAGCACCACAAGTCAAGAAAGGCCGATTTTCTTCCACAATAACCTGCCTACAGGTTTTCCCCATAAACCCAAAAAACTAAGCCAGTTGGCATTGAGTCTATTCCGACTCATGGCGACACCACGCGTTTCTGAGTAGAACTGGCTCTGCAGTGTTTTCAATTGCTATGATCTTTCAGAAGTACTGTGCTTTTATACAAATAATGCGCACTTTCTGTGTTTGTTTGCCATCCACTTCCTCCCCATCTTGAGGTATTTTCCTAAGTGCGCTATTCCAATTTTTTTTTTACAGCAACATATAAAATACTTTGGAGGGGGGAGACAAATGGAAAAGGCATGTGTTATTTGCATAAAAATACGGTAAATTGCCAAGAAAGCAAATGTCCATGTGCTAGAGTCAGCCTTGGCTGAGAAGTAAAACCAGTATCCATTACATTAATTTTCTAGGGAAATAGTTATATTCAGAATAATAGCATTACAGTGGGCACTGATTATGACACAGGTTTCTTCTCTTTGGGAGGGGGTGATTAATTAAACATTTTTTTCTTTTGTCTTCTTATTGTGAAATACGCTATATATACAGTCAAGTGCACAAAATGAAATTTTTGTCTCAGTGATTAATCACGGAGCAAATGCCTTAGTAATCAGAGATTACGGAACTTTGCCATCACCCCACAAGGTCCCAATTCTGCTTAGGGACGGGTAATCATCATATTAGGGAAGTCTCACAGAGAAGCTGGGTTGAAGGACCACCAGGGAATCACATAATTACATTTAGATTTGCTGTGTTGACTGTGGGATGAAGACCCTCTTGCTAGGCATTGGGGATGGCGTGAATGAGTGAGTGGTGGCAAAGCTATAGACAATCAGGGCTAATTCCTTCCTCTTATCTAATCAGTCACAATACATATCTGTGGATCTGTCTTAAAAATGTCTCTCGGGTCTTCATACAGCCCGTATCTGTCTCAGCCTCTTAAATAGTCTTCCTGTTTCCCACCCATACATCTGATCTAGTGATTCCGTTTTTAAAAACTGCATTTGGGGCCGGCTGGGGTTGTGAGGGAAAGGTCAGAGTGTTTGGGGAACTGCTTAGAATAGCCATAAAGAGATGAGGAGGATTTGAACCTTGTTAAAAAAAAAAAAAAAAAAATTTTTTTTTTTTTTTTTTATGGTTCTGGATAATGTGCCTGGAGCCTGGTGGCTTAGTGGTTAAGAGCTTGGGTGCTAACCAAAAGGCCAGCAGTTCGAACCCACCAACCACTATGTGGAAGAAAGATGTGGCAGTCTGCTTCTGTGAAGATTTACAGACTTGGAAACCCTATGGGGTAGTTCTATTCTGTCTTATAGTGTCTTTATGAGTAGGAATTGACTCGAAGTCAATGGGTTTGGGTTTTTTTTTTTTTAAATGATGTGTCTCAGTGTCTCTTAGGGACTCCCCTCCTCACTGTTTAATAATAACCAGAACTCTGACCACAGCCTCAACGACTCACCCTCTTATTGTCTGATATGCCCACTGAGGGTCACTGGTTTGTGCCCAAACCTGTTCATAGCAGTTACAATCAATAAGTTATAATTTAGTGATTACTGATTTGATATCATCCACTCCTTCTTAGTTTCTGCCTTTTCTTAGTCTTTTTAATGCCTTTGTGCCTTTGTACGTTCTTTTTCTTTTGCCCAGAGTTCCCTTTCTGTACCTTTTTTGCTTGAAAAACATGAAGCAATTCTTTAGGGCCTGTCTGAAATGTCCCAAAGCTGTTCTGGCTACCCCAGGTCGCGTATGCATGTCCCCAGCACTTTGCTTATCTCATGTACAGTAAAAGAAACAACAACAAACAAAGCAGCCAGGGGCCACGCACTTGATTCTCACAGAGCCCTCGTGTATGTCAGAGAAGAACTGTGCTCTATAGCGTTTTCAATGGCTGATTTTTCAGAAGTAGATCGCCAGGCTTTCTTCCAAGACGCGTCTGGGTAGACTTGAACCTTCAACCTTTTGGTTAGCAGGTGGGCATGTTAACCTGTTGCCCTACCTAGTGGCCTCCATGTACAGCAGAAGCATCTTAATTGACCTCACTCTACCAAGTTGACCAAAGCTCCCATTCCCATCTGTGATGATGCTGGCAGATGCCCTTGCCCATGGATTTACATAGCTGGTAGCTTTGGGGGAGTGTGCTTTTTCATACCTGCCCCCACCCGTTGAATGATATGCCCACTGAGGGTCAGTGGTTTGTTCCCAAGCCTGTTTATAGCAGTCATAATTAAATAGCAAATGTCCACAATTCAAAGTATTTCATATAGCAATGAAATATGAGTGAACAAAGAGTCTACGAAAAGCTGAATATTGATAAAGGCGAATTACTAAAATACATAAAATTGCTGTCTTGTTGAGGCCCATCCAACTGTTAAAAGATTGGCAGTGAGTTGGAGGGAAAAGGGCATAAAAATCTGGAAAACGTGTGTCATCAGATTGCTTTGCAAGTGTCTTCTAGTTCTCACTCTAAAGAAGCTGAAGTTGGATGGCCTACATTGAGGATGTGGCTCATGGGGGAAAGGCCATTAGCAGGGCAGCCAGGGTAGAAGACTTTGGCACCATATACAAAGGCTGGGAATGGAAAATGTGTATATGCTTTAAATTGAAATAAATTTAGGTGTGTATCATTCTTATGAAATAATTCCCTGTTTTAAATGACTTTTCAAAACCCAACCAACAGCAGGTCTCGATAACGATGGCTAACAGGACTTCTACATTTAATTAAATTTTGGAATATGTGCCTCCAATGCTATATTTAATGAGTCCCTGGGTAGCGTAAATCCTGATGGCGCAGTGATTAAGAGCTATGACTGCTAACCGAAAGGTCGGCAGTTGGAATCCAGCCACTCCTTGGAAAGCCTATGGGGCAGTTCTACTCTGTTCTGTTGGGTAGCTATGAGTCAGAATTTTTTTTTTTTGGGGGTGCACGAAAAGTTAAGCACTAGACTTCTAGGGGAAAGATTGGCAGTTTGAAACCCACCCAGAGGCTCCTCAGAAGAACAGGCCTGGCGATCTGCTTCCAAAAGGTTACAGCCTAGAAAACCCTATGGAGCCATTCTGCTCTGTACTTGTGGTATCATCATAAGTCAGAATCAGCTGGACAGCAACGAACAACAACAGTGGTACATTTAACTCTTGGAAGACAAGGAACACGCCTCATTCCTTTTTTTGTTTTCAGTGCCGGCACATAGCAGGCCTTACAGAAACGTCTGTTAGTTGACTAAGTGAATAATGAAAGAATTAAAACACCTTCCTACCTCCACTCGTCATCCCCCTGCCTTCCAGATATTTAGCTTGAGGGTTTTTTGCTTTAAGATGTACTCTACCAATGTATCATAGTACGACATACCACCGGGGGCGGGAGGCAGAACTAAGTCCCCCACGGGTTTAGTTCCGGATGGGTTCTTTTCCTACTGTATTTCTAGGTTTAATGTAGCAACATAAAATAAAGCAATCCAACTCAGTCCCTTATTTGTGTCCAATTTCATGGCCGGCAACTGTTGCTGTAGTAAGATGAGAGACTGTAAAACTGGGGGGAAATTGGTGGCTGGCCATTGTCCAGGAAAAATAGGCAAAGACTAAGACTGGAGAGATTTTGAAGTAAAAGAAATGCTGATGACAGGAGAAGAGGAGACACTTATTAAAATAAGAAGGAAATAAATTATCATTTATCTACATGCATTAAGAGGGGATTTTTGTTTAACTTATGTGTGTTTCATTTAAGACCCTCAATGAGATGGGTTGACACAGTGGCTCCAACAGTGGGCTCAAGCATAGGACCAGGCAGTGTTTTGTTCTGTTGTACATAGGGTGGCTGTGAGTTGGAACTGACTCAACAGCACCCTAACGACAACAATGTATTTGTCTAAACCCTAACAAATTAATATGAGTTTTTATGGAAGCCGGTAGAAGGAATGATAAACTCCAGTGAGTGTTCTTAGTGTAATACAAAGAGATAAGGGTTTAGAAAGAAGGGACAACCAACATTGATTTTACAAAATTTTGAAACAAAATTTTGACATGAAAAAGGGGGAAAAAAGTGTATTTAGATGATTCACTTAATACATTCATTTCTCAGTGAATAAATACTAGAGTCGAAGAACAGAAAGCTTTCTGTTGGGTTTGTTCCTGGATGGTACTTGAAAAGTCAGGTATGCAACTTCCTCTCAGTCTTTTAGTAAAGTAAGTAATACTTTTTCTCAAATGGTATGCTAAATCAAGGTCATGTCTCATTGAATGAATGGAGCTATTAAGCCGGCCTACCCTCAGAAAATGTCCAATATCGTGTTTGATCTTTGGCTGTTTCTAATTGTAGCGTTTTTACTTTGAATTATATGTTTTGAAATCCTCATTTCTGGTCTTTTCCTCCCCTCAATTGCAGCTCGAGTTAACCTTCAGCTACTTGGAGATTCATGGCGTCACCTGCAGCAAGCCAGCTCAGGTGAGTGTGAACAACAGAAATCTGTTTATGGCTGTAAAGTTATATCTTTCTCGAATTTCTGAAACAATGAAAGGTCTTCTATTTCAGTTTCACTATTTAAAACTTTAGCAAGACAGTGTAGAAAAACAAGATTCGGGAATATCAAAGTTTCAGAGAGTCAGTAGTGGCTCTGTGGGCGAGGGTCAGGAATTTGTTTTGATAAGGAGAAAACAGTCTCCATAACTCAGCTTGAAAAGAATTCATTAGCTCTTATGTTAGCTGGCAACATAAACGTAATAGTACTGTTTAGTAAATAGGTTTAACACTAGAATTTCACAGCTTATTATACAGTATTATATAGGGTCTTTCCAGGAATAGACTGATAAATGAATTTTTTTGGTATTAGTGAGAAGATTTTTAAAAACAGCTTTGTTAAGATATAAGTGACATATCGAAAACAAAACAAAACCCATTACCATCGAATTGATTCCAACTCATAGTGACTCTATAGGACAGTAGAACTGCCCAATAGGATTTCCAAGGAGCTGCTGGTGGATTCAAACTGCAGACCTTTTGCTTAGCAGCCATAGCTCTTGACCCCTGTGCCACAAGGGCTCCAAATGACATACAGTAAACTAAAATACATAATTTGATATGTTTTGACATGTATATATACCCACGAAACCATTACCACAGTCAAGATACCTAATATATTCATCACTCCCACGTTTCCTTGTAAACTCTCACTCTTTCATCTCCTCCCCATTTGCAGGCAACCACTTATCTCCTTTCTGTCACTATAGATCAGTTTGTATTTTCCAGAATTTTATATAAATGGAATCGTATAGTCTGTACTCTTCATTGTCTGGCTTCTTTCAGTCAGTACAATTATTTTGAGATTGTTTCATTTTCTTGCATGTATCAATAATTTTTTCCTTTGTATTGCTGAGTAATATCCCATTGTATGTCTGTATTATACTTTGTTTATCTATTGTTGGTGATGAATATTTGGTTGTTTCTAGTTTGGGGCTATTAAAAATAAAGCTGCTGTGAACATTTGTGTAGAAGTCTTTGACTGGACATATGCTTTCATTTCCCATGGGTAAATATCAAAGAGTGGAATAGTTGATCATATGGTAGTTGTATATCTGTCTTTTGAAGAAACTGCCAAATTATTTTCCAAAGTGGTTGTACCAATTTACATTGCTACCAGCAGTGGCACGATAGGGTAGTTCCAGTTCCTCCACATCACTGTCAACATTTAGTATTGTCAGTTTTTTTTTTATAGCCATTTTAACAGGTCTGGGGAGCCTGGGTTAAAGTGCTCAGTTGCTGACCAAAATGTTGATGGTTCAAACCCACCAGCTGCTCCGTGGGAGAAAGATGTGATAGTCTGCTTCTGTAAAGATTTACAGCCTTGGAAACTCTTTGGGGCAGTTCTATGAGTCGGAATAGACTCAGTGTCTGTGGGTTTGGTAGTATTAATTTGCATTTTCCTAAGATATTAAGCATCTTTTCATATGCTTGTCATTCATATATCTTCTGAAATGTCAGTTCAGATCTTTCACAATGTTTTTATTGAGTTGTTTCATATTATTGAGCTTTGAGATTGCTTTATATATTCTGGATCCAAGTCCTTCATGAGATATATGATTTAAAAATATTTTCTCTCAGTCGTTGGTTTATTTTTCATTCTCTTAACTGCCTTTTGAGAAGAAATTTTTAACTTTGATTAAGGCCAATTTTATCAATATTTTCTTTTCTGGAGCTTGCTTTTGGTATCAGCTTGCGTAAACCTTTGCTAAGGTCACAGAATATTCCATGTCTTCTAGAAGTCTGATAGCATAAGGTTATACATTAATCCCATGATCCATTTTGAGGTAATTTTTATGTATAGTATAATATGTAGAGCAAAGTTGTTTTTTTGGCTTATGTGTATCTAGGAGTTTCCATTTATTTATTCAGTGGTCTATTGTTTGGACACAAAGAGTCTCTTGATTCTCCAATCAGTTGCCTTTGACCTTTGCTGAAAATCAGTTATCCGTGTAAGTGTGGGTCTATTTCTGGATTTTGAATCCTCCAGCTTCATCAGTTCGTCTGTCTTTATGCCAGTACCACACTCTCCTAATCACTGTTGCTTTGTAATAAGTCTTGAGGTAGTGTTAAAAAAAAAAAAAATAGTCCTTCAAATTTGTTCTTCTTTTTCCAGGTTGTTTTGGTGATTCTAGGTGATTTGCAAATTCCGTATGAATTTTAGAATCAGCTTCTTGGTTTCTACACTACACACACACACACACACACACACACAAAACAGATGAGGCATTGATTGGGAACACCTTGAATCTATGGATCAATTTGGGGACAACCGACATCTTAAGAATAAAGAATTCTTTTGACCAGTGAACACTATATATTTCTCCATTTATTTAGGTCTTTTCAAATTTCTGTCAGTGTTTTGTAGTAGTTTTCACTATAAAGGTCTCACATATCTTTTGTCAGATTTATTCCTAAGTATTTCATATTTTTTGATACTATTATAAATACATTGTATTTTAAATTCTTATTTCCAATTGTTTCTTGCTGGACCCACCATGTCATCCTATGGGACCTTGCGGGCAAAGGAAAATTGATGCAAATATGGTACACATGTTGTTTGCTGTGCCGTGGACAATGAAGTCCTTTGTCTCTGACCCAGGAGTCTTGTGTCTTCTGCCAACATCCATGAAATAATAGTGTATTTGCTTGTAAGAAAGAAGCTCTGGTAGTGTTGTAGTTAAGTGCTCAGCTGCTAAGCAAAAAGTTCACACTTTGAACCCACCAGCCACTCTGTGGGAGAAAGAAGTGGCAGCCTGCTTCCATAAATATTTCAGCCTTGGAAACCCTATAGAGCAGTTCTCCTCTGTCCTTCAGGTTCCCTATGAGTTGCAATCGACTCGATCGCGACGGATTTCGTTTTTTTGGTTTGGTTTGTAAGTAAGGTAAAATCTGACAATTGTACTAGTTGATACTTCTACTACAGTGCTGAATAGAAGTAATGAGAGCGCTCATTTGTCTTATTCCTAATCTTTGGGGAAAGTATTTACTCTTTTACCATTAAGTGTGATGTTACCTGTATGTTTTTCATAGATGCCCTTTATCAGATTGAGGATGTGCCTGTCTATTCCTAGTTTGCTGAGAAGTTGTTTTTTTAAATCAGAAATTAACTTTGGATTTTGTCATATTGAAATGTCTGTTGAAATGATCATATGGTTTTTCTTTTCCTTTCTTTGTGTTTTTACTTGTTAATGTTGTGAATTACATTGATTGTTTTTCAAATGTTAAATCAACCTCTTATTCCTGGGATAAATTCAGTTGGTCATGATGTATTATCCTTTTTGTATATCATTGCGTTTCATTTGTTAAAATTCTGTGAGGGAGTTTTTTGCATCGATCTTAGTGAGGGATATTGGTCTGTTATTTTAAGTTTTTGGTATCAAAGCAATTGTGAGCTCATAGAATGAGTTGGGAAGTATTTCTTCCTTTTTAATTTTCTGGAAGAGTTTGTATAGAGTTGGCAACATTTCTTCCTTAAATGTTTGGCTGAATTTGCCAGCAAAATCATCTGAGCCTGGAGTTTTCTCTTTGGTAAAGGTTTTTTTTTTTGTTTGTTTTATTAAATTGAATTTTAAATGAAGGTTTACAGAGCAGACTAGCTGCTCATCGAACAGTTAGTACACATGTTATTCTATAACATTGGTTAACAGCCCCACGACATGGCAACACTCTCCCTTCTCAACTCTGGGTTCCACACTGCCAGCTTTCCTGTTCCCTCCTGCCTTCCACTCCCTGCCCCAGGGCTGGTGCGCCCCTTTAGTCTTGTTTTGTTCCATGGGACTGTTCAATCTTTAGCTAAAGGGTGAACCTCAGGAGCGACCTTATTACTGAGTTGAAAGGGTCTCCAGGGGCCATACTCTCAGGGTTTCTCCAGTCTCTGTCAGGTCAGCAAGTCTGATCTTTGTTTTTGAGTTAGAATTTTCTACATTTTTCTCCAGCTCTGTATGGGTCCCTTTATTGTGATCCCTGTCAAAGCAGTCAGTGTTGGTAGCTGGGCACCATCTTGTTGTACTGGACTCAGTCTAGTGGAGGCTGTGGTAGATGTGGTCCATTAGTCCTTTGGACTAACCTTTCCCTTCTGTCTCTAGTTTTCTTCATTCTTTCTTGCTCCCGAAGGGGTGAGACCAGTGTAGTATCCTAGATGGCCACTCACAGGCTTTTAAGACCCCAGACACTATTCACCAAAGTGGAATGTAGAAGATTTTCTTTATAAACTGTGCTATGCCAACTGAGCTAGATGTTCCCTGAGACCATGGTCCCCACAGCTCTCAGCCCAGCAATTTGGTCCCACAGGGAGTTTGGATCTGTCTATGGAGCTACCATGGCCTTGCCTTGTACAGGTTGTGCTGGCTTCCCCAGTATTGTGTACTGTCTTACCCTTCACCGAAGTTACCACTTATCTATTCTCTATTGTTTTTCCGTTTCCACTCCTCCCCTCCCTCGTATCCATCAAAGATTGTTTCTTTTTGTGTGTAAACCTTTTTGTGAGTTTTTACAGTAGTGGTCTCATACAATATTTGTCTTTTTGTGATTGACTTGTTTTACTCAGGATAATGCCCTGCAGATTGATCCATGTTATGAGATACTTCACAGATTCATTATTGTTCTTCATCATTGCATAATACTCCATTTTGTGTATGTACCACAGTTTGTTTATCCATTTGTCTGTTGATGGGCATCTAGGTTGTTTCCATCTTTTTGCTATTGTGAACAGTGTTGCAGTGAACATGGGTATACATATATCTATTCATGTGATGACTCTTATTTCTCAAGGATATATTCCTAGGAGTGGGATTGCTGGATCATATGGTATTTCTATTTCTGGCTTTCTAAGGAAGTTCCATAGCGTTTTCCAAAATGGTCGTATCATTTTGCATTCCCACCAGCAGTGCGTAAGAGTTTTGATCTCCCCGCAGCCACTCCAACATTTGTTATTTTCTGTTACAGTGATTCTTGCCAGTAATGTTGGGGTGAGATGGTATGTCATTGTGGTTTTGATTTGCATTTCTCTGATGGCTAGAGATCATGAGTATTTCCTCATGTGTCTGTTGACTGCATGAATGTCTTCTTTGGTGAAGTGTCTGTTCATTTCCTTTGCCCATTTTTTTTTTCATTTTTTAATTTTTATTGTACTTTAAGTGAAAATTTACAAATCAAGCCCATTTCTCACACAAAAACATATATACACCTTGCTAAAAAAAAAAATTGCTCTTGCCCTAATGAGACAGCCTGCTCCCTGCCTCCACTCTTTCTTTTCCTGTCCGTTTTGCCAGCTTCTAACCCGCTCTACCCTCTCATCTCCCCTCCAGACAGGAGATGAAACCATAGTCTCAAGTGTCCACCTGATCCAAGAAACTCACTCCTCACCAGCATCCCTATCGAACCCACTGTCCAGTCGAATCCCTATCTGAAGAGTTGGCTTTGGGAATAGTTCCTGTCCTGGGCCAACAGAAGTCCTGGGGGCCATGACCACTGGGGTCCTTCTAGTCTCAGTCAGACCATAAAGTCTGGTCTTTTATGAGAATTTGGGGTCTATACCCCATTGCTTTCCTGCTCCCTCAGGGGTTCTCCGATGTGTTCTCTGTCAGGGCAGTCATTGGTTGTAGCTGGGCACCATCTAGTTCTTCAGGTCTCAGGCTGATGTATTCTCTGGTTTATGCAGCCCTTTCTGCCTCTTGGACTTGTAATTACCTTGTGTCTTTGGTGTTCTTCCTTCTCCGTTGATCCAGGTGGGTTTAGACCAGTAGATGCATCCCAGATGGCCACTTGCTAGCGGTTAAGACCCCAGACACCACTCTCCAAAGTGGGATGCAGAATGTTTTCTTAATAGATTTTATTATGCCAGTTGACTTAGATGTCCCCTGAAACCATGGTCCCCAAACCCTTGCCCCTGCTACGCTGGCCTTTGAGCCATTCAGTTTATTCAGGAAACATCTTTGCTTTTGGTTCATTCCAGTTGTTCTGACCTCACCTGTATTGTGTGTGGTCTTTCCCATCACCTAAAGTAGTTCTTATCTACTATCTAACTAGTGAATACCCCTCTCCTACCCACCCTCCCTCCCCGCTCTCATAACCATCAAAGGATATTTTCTTCTCTGTTTCTTGAGTTCTTATAGTAGTGGTCTCATACAATATTTGTCCTTTTGCCACTGACTAATTTCACTCAGTATAATGCCTTCGAGGTTCCTCCATGTTATGAAATGTTTCACAGATTCATCACCGTGCTTTATCGATACGTAGTATTCCACTGTGTGAATATACCATGATTTATTTATCCATTCATCCATTGATGGGCACTTTGTTGCTTTTACCTTTTGCTATTGTAAACAGTGCTGCAGTGAACATGAGTGTGCATATATCTGTTCGTGTAAAGGTTCTTATTTCTCTAGGATATATTCCAAGGAGTGGGATTGCTGGATCGCATGGTAGTTCTATTTCTAGCCTTTTTTTAAAAAAAATAATTTTTATTGTGCTCTAAGTGATTTTAAGTGAAAGTTTACAAATCAAGTCAGTCTGTCACATATAAGCTTATATATACCTTACTACATACTCCCATTTACTCTCCCCCTAATGAGTCAGCCCGCTCCCTCCTTCCAGTCTCTCCTTTCGTGACCGTTTTGCCAGTTTCTAACCCTCTCTACCCTCCTGTCTCCCCTCCAGACAGGAGATGCCAACACAGTCTCAAGTGTCCACCTGATACAAGTAGCTCACTCTTCATCATCATCTCTTTCCAACCCATTGTCTAGTCCCTTCCATGTCTGATGAGTTGTCTTCGGGAATGGTTCCTGTCCTGGGCCAACAGAAGGTTTGGGGACCATGACCGCCGGGATTCTTCTAGCCTCAGTCAGACCACCAAGTCTGGTCTTTTAATGAGAATTTGGGGTCTGCATGCCACTGTTCTCCTGCTCCCTCAGGGGTTCTCTATTGTGCTCCCTGTCAGGGCAGTCATTGGTTGTGGCCGGGCACCATCTAGTTCTTCTGGTCTCAGGGTGATGTAAGTCTCTAGTTCATGTGCCCCTTTCTGACTCTTGGGCTCATAGTTATCGTGTGACCTTGGTGTTCTTCATTCTCCTTTGCTCCAGGTGGGTTGAGACCAATTGATGCATCTTAGATGGTCACTTGTTAGCATTTAAGACCCCAGATGCCACACTTCAAAGTGGGATGCAGAATGTTTTCATAATAGAATTATTTTGCCAATTGACTTAGAAGTCCCCTTAAGCCGTAGTCCCCAAACCCCCGCCCTTGCTCCACTGACCTTCGAAGCATTCAGTTTATCCTGGAAACTTCCTTGCTCTTGGTCCAGTCCAGCTGAGCTGACCTTCCCTGTATTGAGTATTGTCCTTCCCTTCACCTAAAGTAGTTCTTATCTACTATCTAATCAGTAAATAACCCTCTCCCACCCTTCCTCCCTCTCCCCTCTCATAACCACAAAAGAATGTGTTCTTCTCAGTTTATACTATTTCTCAAGGTCTCATAATAGTGGTCTTATACAATATTTGTCCTTTTGCATCTCACTAATTTCACTCAGCATAATGCCTTCCAGGTTCCTCCATGTTATGAAATGTTTCACAGATTCCTTACTGTTCTATATCGCTGCATAGTATTCCATTGTTTGAATATACCATAATTTATTTAACCATTCATCCGTTGATGGACACCTTGGTTGCTTCCAGCTTTTTGCTATTGTAAACAGTGCTGCAATAAACATGGGTATGCATATATCTGTTTGTGTAAAGGCGCTTATTTCTCTAGGGTATATTCCGAAGAGTGGGATTTCTGGGTTGTATGGTAGTTCTATTTCTAACTTTTCAAGAAAACGCCAGATAGATTTCCAAAGTGGTTGTACCATTTTACATTCCCACCAGCAGTGTATAAGAGTTCCAATCTCTCTGTAGCCTCTCCAACATCTATTATTTTGTGTTTTTTGGATTAATGCCAGCCAGCCTTGTTGGAGTGAGATGGAATCTCATCATAGTTTTAATTTGCATTTATGTCTAGCTTTTAAAGGAAGCTCCAAATTGATTTCCAAAGTGGTTGTACCATTGTACATTCCCACCAGCAGTGTATAAGTGTTCCAGTCTCTCCACAGCTTCTCCAACATTTATTATTTTGTGTTTTTTGAACTAATGCCAGCCTTGTTGGAGATGAAATCTCATTCTCATTTTGATTTGCATTTCTCTAATCATGGTGGGCATTTCCTCATGTATCTGTTAGCTACCTGAATGTCTTCTTTAGTGAAGTGTCTGTTCATATATTTTGCCCATTTTTTAATTGGATTATTTGTCTTTTTTGTAGTTGAGTTTTTACAGTATCATGTAGATTTTAGAGATCAGCGCTGATCGGAAATGTCATAGCTAAAAACTTTTTCCCAGTCTGTAGGTAATCTTTTTACTCTTTTGGTGAAGGTTTTGGATGAGCATAGCTGTTTGATTTTTTAGAAGCTCCCAGTTATCTAGTTTTTCTTCTGCATTGTTAGTAATGTTTTTGTATACTGTTTATGCCATGTATTAGGGCTCCTAACGTTGTCCCTAGTTTTTCTTCCATTATCTTAATCATTTTAGATTTTATATTTAGGTCTCTGATCCATGTTGAAGTCGTTTTTTTGCATGGAGTGAGGTATGGGTCTTGTTTCATTTTTTTGCAGATGGATATCCAGTTATGCCAGCACCATTTGTTAAAAAGACTGTCTTTTCCCCCATTTAACGGTTTTGGGGACTTTGTCAAATATCAGCTGCTCATCGGTGGATGGATTTATGTCTGGATTCTCAATTCTGTTCCAATTCTGTTCCATTGGTCTATGTATCTATTGTTGTACCAGTACCAGGCTGTTTTGACTACTGTGGCAGTATAATAGGTTCTAAAATCAGGTAGAGTAAGGCCTCCCAGTTTGTTCTCCTTTGCTCATTTTTTAATTGGATTATTTGTCGTTTTGTTGTAGAGGTGTTGGATTTTCTTGTAGATTTTAGAGATTAGACCTGTAGGCTGATTTTTAATAGCCAAAAAAGTTTTTCGCATTGTGTCGGTTCTCTTTTTACTATTTTGGTGAAGTCTTTTGATGAGCATAAGTGTTTAATTTTTAAGAAGATCCCAGTTATCTGGCTTATCCTCTGGAGCTTGTGTGTTGTTGGTTGTGGTTTGTATCCTATTAGGTCCTCTAACGTTGATCCTATTTTTTCTTCTATGAACTTCATAATTTTTGGCTATATTTAGGTCTTTATTCCATTTTGAGTTAGTTTTGTATATGGTGTGAGGTATGGGTCCTGTTTCATTTTTTTTTTTACAGATGGGCATCCTGTTTTGCCAGCACTATTTGTTAAAAAGACTGTCTTTTCCCCATTTGACGGACTTTGGGCCTTTGTCCAAGATCAGGTGACCATAGGTGGATGGATTTACATCTGGGTTCTCAGTTTTGTTTGATTGGTCAGTATATCTGTCGTTGAACCTCTTTTGGCTGTTTTGACTACCGTTGCTGTATAGTACGTTCTGAGGTCAGGTAGTGCAAGTCCTCCTATTTTATTCTTCATATTCAATAGTGCTTTACTTATCCGGGGGCTTCTTCCCTTTCCATATAAAGTTAATGATCAGTTTTTCCATCTCTCTAAAGAATGTTTTTGGTATTTGGATCAGTATTGCACTGTATTTGTAAATCACTTTGGGTAGAATTGTCATTTTCACAGTGTTGAGACTACCTATCCATGAGCATGGTATGTTTTTCCATTTATGTAGTTTTCTTTTGGCTTCTTGCAGCAGTGTTTTGTAATTTTCTTTGTATAGGTCTTTTACATCTCCATATAGATTTATTCCCAAGTATTTTACTTTTTTTAGGGATGATCATAAATGGTATTGTTTTCCTGATTTCGTTTTCATCATTATCTCTATTGGTGTATAGGAGTCCACCTGATTTTTGTATGTTTGTCTTTTATCTTGCAACTCTGCTGAATCTTTGTATTAGTTCCAGTAGTATTCTCATGGATTTTTGGGGGTTCTCTATATCTAGTATCATATTGTCCACAAATAGGGATGGTTTAACTTCTTCATTATCAATTTGGATGCCCTTTATTTGTGTTTCTTGCCTTCTTGCTCTAGCTAGGACTTCCAACAGGATGTTAAATAGGAGTGGTGATAAAGGGCATCCTTGTCTTGTTCCTGCTCTCGAGGGATATGTTTTAAGCTTCTCTCCATTAAGAATCATGTTCACTGTTGGTTTTGCATAGGTGCTCTTTATTAAGTCAAAAAACTTCCCTTGTATACATATTTTATTGAGAGTTTTTATCAGGAATTGGTGTTGGACTTCGTCAAATACCTTTTCTCTGTCATTTGAGATGATCATGTGATTCTTTCCTTTCGTTTTGTTTATGTGGTGGATTACATTGATTGATTTTCTAATGTTTAACCACCCTTTCATACCTGGTATGAATCGTAATAGAACATGGTGCATTATTTTTTTGATATGATGCTGAATTATATTGGCTAGAATTTTGTTGAGAATTTTTGCATCTATATTCATGAGAGATATTGGTTTATAATTTTTCTTTTTTTGTGGTGTCTTTGCCTGGTTTTGGTATCAGGGGTATGCTGGCTTCATGGAAAGAATTCAGAAGTATCACTTCCTTTTCTATGTTCTGAAATAGTCTGAGTAATACTGGTATAAGGTCTTCTCTGAATGTTTGGTAGACTTCTCCAGTAAAGCCATCTGGGTCAGGGCTTTTTTTGGTTGGGAGTTTTTTTTTTTTTTTTTAAATTCTGTTTCAATCTCTTATTATGGATCTGTTCAGAATATCAACGTCATTTTGTGTTAGTTTGTTTCTAGAAATTTGTCCTTCTCCTTTAGGTTTTCAAAATTTTTTGGAGTACAGTTTTTCGTAATACTCTGTTATGATCCTTTTTATTTCAGAAGGGTCTGTCGTAATGTCCCCCATCTCATTTCTTATTTGGGTTATTTATGTTCTCCCCTCGTTTTCTTTTGTCAATTTGGGCAGTGGTTTATTGCTTTTTTTTTGATCCTTTCAAAGAACCAACTTTTGGTTTTGTTGATTCTTCCTATTGTTTTTCTATTCTCTAGTTCATTTATTTCTGCTCTGATTTTATTATTTCCTTTCTGTTCCTGTCTGTGGGCTTCTTTTGCTGTTCCATTTCTACTTGATGAAGTTGTTTAGCTAATGTTTTGATTTTGTCCTTTCTTTTTTGATGTGTGCATCTATTGCTATAAATTGACCTCTGAGGACTGCCTTTGCTGTGATGTATGTGCTTTTGGTATGATGTGTTTTCATTTTCGTTTGACTCTAGAAATTTTTTGATTCTGATTTCTTCTGTTACCCAGTGGCTTTTTAAACCCAAAACCAAACCCAGTGCCGTCAAGTCGATTCCGACTCACAGCGACCCTATAGGACAGAGTAGAAGTGCCCCATACAGTTTCCAAGGAGCACGTGGCAGATTCGAACTGCTGACCCTTTGGTTAGCAGCCATAGCACTTATCCACTACACCACCAGGCTGTTTAACAGAGTGTTAATTCAGTTTCCATGTAATTGATTGTTTTTCCTTACTCTTCCTGTTGTTAACTTCTACACTCATGGCATTGTGATCAGAGAAGATAGTTTGTATTATTGCAGTGTTTTGGGTTTTCCTAAGGGTTGCTTTATGGCTTAAGATGTGGTCTATTCTGGAGAATGTTCCATGTGTGTTGCAAAAGAATGTGTACTTTTCAGCTTTTGGATGGAGTGTTCTATGTATATATCTATGAGGTCAAGTTGGCTGATTGTGCCTTTTAGCTCTTCTGTATCTTTGTTGAGTTTCTTTCTAGATGTTCTGTCCTTTACCGACAGTGTTGTGTTGAAGTCTCCTGCTATTATTGTGGAACTGTCAATTTTCTCTTTTCAGTACAGTTAGAGTTTGTTTTATGTATTTTCAAGCCCTGTCCTTGGGTGCGTAGATGTTTATTATGGTTAAGTCTTTGTGATGGATCATCCCTTTAATCATTATGTATTGCCCTTCTTTGTCTTTTATGGTGGATTTTGTTTCAAAGTTTATTTTTTCTCAGATTAGCATTGCTACTTTTCTTTTTTGGTAGTTATTTCCTTGATATATTTTTTCCATCTTCTGATTTTTAATAAATTTACGTCTTTGTTTCTAAGGTGTGTCTCTTGTAGACAGCATATTGATGGATCCTGTTTTTTTTTTTTAATCCATTCTGTCACTCTGTGTCTCTTTATGGGTGCATTTAGGCCATTTACATTCCATGTAATTATAGATAGGTGTGAGTTTATTGCTGTCATTTTGTAGTGCTTTTTTTTTTTGTGGTGTTAACGTTTTCTTTGTTCCAGTTACTCTCCTGTGCTGTGTTCCTTTTGTTTGTGGATTTCTTTTCCATTTCATTTGTTTTTGTAGATTTTGTTTTTATTGAGACTATGTTTTTCTTTATTTTGATGAGTAGGTTTGTTATGTCTTTGTGGTTACCTTGAAGTTTACTCTTATCTTCAAGGTTTGAAGCAGTCTATTATTACTTGGCATTGCCTTGCCTTTCTCTCCATTAGAAAGTTCTGAATATATACCATGTGTTCCCTCTTTTATTGTTCTGACATTGCTGCCATTTACAGATTAATGTCTCTGGTTCCCTGCTACAATTCTTTTCGTTTTGGATAGTCCTTGAGAGTTCATTTCCTAGGGTGATATTTGGCTGGTACAATCCTGGATCCTAGATTCAGGTTGTGGTCCAATGTCGTTTATTCTTGGACTCCCTTTAATAATTCTTGTAAGTTTGGTTTAGTTTTTACATATTCCCTTAATTTCCTTTTATCTGGAATTGGCCTAATTTCACCATCGTATTTGAACAGAGTTTTGCAGGATATATTACTCTAGGCCGGCAAATTTTTTCTTTCAAGGTTTTTATATGTCATCCCATTGCCTTCCTGTCTGCCTGATTTCTGGTGAGTAATTTTTCATGATCCTCTCTGTGTTTTCCATTTTCACTCCCTGTTTTGGAACTCTGATCACTCACAAATTTTTGCTTTTGACTGTATCCCACATATTCTCACTGTTTCTTCTTTCTTTTTTCCTGATTTTTCCTCAGAGTTGTATCCAAGTGTTTGTCTTCAGTTTCCCTGATCTTGCCTTCCATCATTTCAAACCTGCTTCTCAGCCCTTCTATGACACTGTCCATTTCTGAAGTCTTGTTGTTTATCTTTTGGATTTTTAATTGTTGTTTTTGTATGATTTCTAGTTGTAAATTTATTTTGACCTTTTGTTCCTGTATTATTTCCTGAATTTTTGCATTTTTTGGTCTATTTTTTCAATGAATTTGCCTGCGTTTTCCATAAATTTGCCTATTTTTTTCCTCATTTTTGTCTGCTTTTTGCTTCAGCTCTTAGATTGCTCTGAATATTAGAGATTGGAATTCACTGTTGGGTAGTTCTAGTTCCTTTTTTCTACTGGAAGGTCCCCTGGTGTTTTATTTTGGATGCCTACTGGAACCATCCTGTACTTTTTTTTTTTAAATGTTTTGATATTGTCTGCTATCTTGGGGACATTCAGTAGCTATTTTCTTTGTTTATTGATTGTAGATTTGTTTTGTCCTTTTTTAAAATTTGGTTATGGCTGAGCAGGCGGGCCGTGCATTGCTTGTTGTTTGCTCGTCTGTAGTCACAGTACTTTTCATCTCCTTGATGAATGGGAGGGCTAGTCCGTCAGCTATGGTGCAGCAGGGCAGGTGCAGCTACAGGGGAGGGGCTGGGATGGGTTGTTTGTTCTATGTACTAGGTCCTCAGATAGGATGGGCCTGGAATTAGTGCTGGGCAGGTACCCATAAACGGTGCCTATGCTGCTTGGGGGGTGTGATGTTCAGCTTATGGTGTATGTAGGCAGGAAAAGGGTGGGAGGTTGTGATGTTTGGAGCTAATAGGGGTGTGGGAGATAGTAGAGAAACAGGAGCCAAAAACAAACAAAGGGAAAAAAAAATAAAAGAGTGCTAAGGGAGCTTGCCACTGGAGCAGAGAGATGGGAAACCGCAAAATGGAGATAAGTAAGAAAAAAAAAAAAAAGAAAGCAAAAAAAAAAAAAAAAAGTAAAAATTTGGAAAAGAAAAGAAAGGCCCTAGGAGTCCCACCACTGGGGCCATGAAAACCGGAGATTATGGCTCCCTGGCTACACAGTATAGCCTGGCTAGAGGGGGTATAGATGTCATACAGCATCAGGTATTCAGGAGACAGGAAAAGAAGGTAAGTATAGAGAGATGAGAACCGAGAAATGAGGAAAGACAGAAAGGGAAAAAGAGAGAAAAAAGAAAGGAAAAAAAGAAATGCCCCCAGGGATCCCACTTACGCAGCTGCACAGATTGTGGGAGTGGCTTCTAAGCTGTGCAGTGCAGCAAGGCTATGAGGGGCTCCCAAGCTGTGAAAAGAAAAGGAAAACAAACAAACAAAACAGAACAAAGCAAAACAAAACAAGCAAAAAAAAAAAGCGCCAGGGATCCCACTAGCATTCCAGTCTAGTGGGCCTTCACAGCGTTTTGAGAAGAAACAAAGATGCCACCGGAAGCGGAAGCGAGGTGTTCCAGAGAAAGGAGGGGGAGGTGGTGCAAGGCCTGGAAAAACCCCAGAGAAACAGAAGGAGGTAAAACCAGTTCAGGGTCAGGCCAAGAGGCCTGAGGACAAAGCAGTTGCCTCCAGGAAGCAGAGGAGGCTGGGGATGGGGGGCGGGGAGAAGGGTAGAGGTTAGGAAAACTTATATAACCCTTGTTACTGAGTGCTCTGTCTCATGCTGGGAACTTTGTGAAGCTGCTGTTCCATACACCCTGTCCACTTATCTCCCATGGGAGTGGGGCGAATCTAAGCGGAGCAGACGCTGTACTTCCCAGCCAGCTCAGTCACCTTAGCTAGCCAGGAAGCTCGGAGTTAGAGCAGTGGGGAGGGGATGGGGTTTGGGATAGCATGTATTGCTGGCTTCCAGTTGCTCTGTCTCTTGTTGGGAGCTCCATGAAGGTGCTTTCCCATGCTCCTTGTGTCCGCTGATCCCCGACAGGAGTCCAAGATGGCAGATCTGTGCTGTGTTACCTGATAGAGGCCCTCCACATGTATCTCTCCTTGCTCTCTGTAGTCTGTCAGTTTCTTATTCCATTTGGTGTTTGCCTGAGTTCTTTATCTCTTCATTTGATACTTCAGTTTCTAGGAATGACATTGTCTCTGTTTTACTTAGTTTTTTGGTCTTTTGGTCTTTTTTTTGGAGGGATGGGATGGTGCGTGTGTCTGTGGCGCCATGTGGTTAGGAAGTCTCGGGAAGGATTTTTTTCTACAAATTCTATTACTTTAATAGCTACAGATCCATCTAGGTTTTTTTGAGTGAGCTTTGGTAGTTTGCATCTTTCAAGGAGTTTGGATTTCATCCTAAATTGTCAAATTTATTGATATAAAGTTGTTCATACTGTTTACTTATCCTTTTAGTATCTGTAGAGTATCATTCTTGATATTGGTCGTTTGGGTCTTTTTTTTTTTTTCCTGTGTCTGGTTAGAAGTTTATCAGTTTTATTGATCTTCTCAAAGAACTTGTTTTTGATTTAATTGATTTTTCTGTTGATATTATGTTTTCTATTTCAGTGATTCTTCCTCTGATCATTATTATTTTCTTTCATCTTCTTACCTTGTGTTTTAGTTTTTTAAAAAGTGGTAAAAAAAAAAGAAAAGGAAGGAAAAAGATTGCGAGAGTGTATGTATGTGAGTGGAATTTGTTGATAACCTTTCTAAAAAAAAGTGTCAGTTTATGTTGACTGGGATTACATACAAATTCTTGGAATTTTTCCATAGTTCATCATAGAGTACTGTTTTATCTTGTGTATTCATCATTCCAGAGAAACTAGAGTTTGGAAGAAAAATCATAGCACCATATGTTTGCCCAAATGTTTAAGCATATGTAGGAGTGAATGATAACCCATGAATAATGACATAACCAGGGCCTTCTTGTTGATCCTAATTCAGGAATCTCTATGTTATGATTTGGGCGTGGGAATATGGGAGACAGGCACAGCATTAGAGAAATGCTAATGCGAAAATTATATTAAAAATATGATTCGAATGTGGGACTTAATTTTGAGAAAGTATGTTGGTACAACAAGATCAGTTTTCACATGTGGCTGCTGAAATTGGCCTTATCCTACTCTGTAGTCTTAGCCCCTTTAATATGCCTGCCGTTTCAAGAAAATGGGTATAAAGCAGTTCCTGTGGATCTATTTTATCACTGTAAGTCGCAACAGAATATCTTTACAGCATTACTTCAGTATAACATTGACCCAAGGCATCGATTTTGGAGATTAAATTCTAGTGAAACAAGGATACCATTTCCACAATGATACCATTCAAAAGTGGCAGCACCAGAGGCAAAACCTGATGGTATTGAAACTTTCTTGTGTTTCCGAATTGCCTGTGGTGCTTTTTGAAAAATACAGATGCCTTCAGCAGTACCTCTCTCTGCCCCATCACTCTCCTCTCTCTCTCATACACACACCATCTCTCTTCCTCTCCCTCTCTCTCACATATTTATTCTCTCCCTCTCTCTCACACACAACCAAACAGCCACCCACCCACCTACCCATCTCTCTCACTCTCTCACACATTGGCTCTCTCTCACCCTCTACCCTCTTTTTCTCTCTTACACACACACACACACACGCACACGCACACGCACACGACACGATTCAGTAGATCTGCGGCTGGCATGTATACTGTTATCAAGTGCTCGATCCATTTGATTCTGTGGTCTCCAGAGGTTGACAGCCAATAACCTGTGCAACCTCAGGGCCCTTGGTGTCTCTAGTTTTGATTTTCTACCATGTGAAGTCATAAGGATGACAAGGTCAGCCTGTGGCACGCACAGTCTAGTAATGATTAGGTGTTCTTTTCTAATGTTCTCTGAGATTTATTAATATTTTTGTCCGTGCTGCTCTTATTGTTATTTAATTTTGTATAAATTTTAGTTTGTATACTCAGAACAAATGCCTGGGAACTGTACGTTGCGTGGTGTATGAGTGAGAGTTAGGGTGTTAGTGAGTTAGTGAAATGTGACATTTATTACTGGTATCTGCTTCCTCCTTGTGGAAATATGGGAGACCTTTGTCTTATTTTTTACAAGCCCTTGGTCTCAATTGCCTTTGTGGTCAGTAAATTGAAGTCAGCAGCTATATATAGTTTTATAGTTACAGAATTTTTGAGAATTTCTTGTACAACTGAAAACGTGCTGTGATTTTTCTTTAATAATAAGATTGTTTGCTGTGTCATAGGGTAATATTGGTAAACCACCCATGGCTGTTTGTATTAGGGGAAGGAAAAGCATTTTCCAGATCTGGTAGCTGCAGTGTAGTAGAAAATGCTGTAAAGTTTCATTAGGTTATTTCTCCTTAAAAGAGGAGGTGGGGTAGAGCTAGGAATCTGAATCCTAAAATCCTAAATAAGGTACTAATGCTTATATCTCAATTTTTTTTTTTTAATGTTTGCTGGAGGTCATGGGGTATGTCTTGCTAGATGTCTAAACAAAAAAGTGTTTCAAACATTTTTTCTCTCCTGCTGGAGTTGTATTTGATAGGGAGTCCTTTTTTTCTGATGAAATAATCTATTGTGTTAGTCCTGCCTCTATCACCTTGTTACAACCTTTATCTTCTGCAAAGGTAGAGGGTGTAATGCAGGGCTCTTTGAGTGCTTTCATGTAAGGTTGAATTCGAAGGCCTTATTTCTTCTCCCATCTGTCACCTTTCTTGTCACTCTATTCAGCCCTGTGCAATTAAGGATGATTAGGTGTTCAGATTAAGTGGAATTAGAATAAACTAATTACTAATTACTGGCACCCAAACTGTGAACTGAATAGATCACTAGATGCTAGGAATGTAGAAATACGCTCTAGTGAAAAATGTAATTACCCACTGTGGGATGGTTGGTGGTGGGGTGTAGAATGCAGACATTACAGACACTTACCAAAGAACCTGGCTTTTTAAAACATGCATTTGCATAAATATATGCGTATCAGCATAAGCCTAACTGCACAAAGCAGCTCCATATTAAGTAAGACACCTCACTGAGTGATCCTGAGGTTGACAAGTAAACACCTCCGGGGACAATAATGGTTTCTGCCTTTTTTTGTAGGGGAGGGGATATCTCTTAGACCTTAATCACATCCTCTCCATTTGCCAGCTTCTAGGAAACCTCTGCCTAGAGAATTTCAAAAGTGACGCCTTAATTTCTTGAGGAACAAAGAGTCTATATAGCCACTGTTAGTTTCCACTCTAATCCAGCTCCACCCCTTAGTAGCTATTGACCTTGGGTTTGTTACTTAACCTTTCTGTGCCACTATTTCTGTATCAGTAAAATGAGAATAATAATAGAACCTACCGTGAGGGCTATCAATGAGTGCTTGAAACAGAGTGTGGCATATAATGGAATTGCCAGAGGTCACTGGTGGCTCATTGGTAGATTTCTCACCTTACATGATGGAAACCTGGGTTTGATTCTAGCCAATGCACTTTATCCTCAGCCACCACTTGTCTGTCAGAATGCCATAGGTTTGTGTGTTGCTATCATGGTGAACAGGTTTCAGCAGAGCTTCCAGCCTAAAACAGACTAGGAAGAAAGGCCTGGTGATCTTCTTCAAAAATTAGCCATTGAAAACCCTGTGGATCACAACAGCCTGATGCACAACTGATCGTGGGCATGACACAAGACTGGGCAGTGTTTTGTTCTATTGTGTTTTGGGTTGCCACGAGTCAAAGGCCAACAGTATTATTAGTGTTATTATGTATTTTTTCCTGGTTGCTCACTATTGTGCTAGCCAGTGTGGTGTTCAGAAGGCTGCCTACAGACTCCTCCAGATGAAATGAACCGTACATTACCCAAGAGTACTGTACTGTGGCTACAAGCTTAGAGATATCTAGGTCTTGTTTTGTTTCTTTGCTTTTGTTTTCAAGCAGGGAGCCTACTAACTGGCACAGAGGTGGTATTTATTAAATACTCTGACACATTTCTCTACAGGTACTTATCCCTTTAAAGGATGAATTATCATTATTATTATTATTATTATTTAATTTTCTGGTGATGCCATGTTTTTTCACTAATGGAAGGGATACTGAATTACTGTTGGTAGTTTTTTATTATTTGAAAAAATGGGGTGCCAATTGCAAGTGGGCCATATTGGTCCCACGTTCCATGAAGTACATCACCAATGTGTTACATATCGGTCCTGTGGCCCAGGAAGAAGTGCATAACAAACTGTTTTCAGGGAGGTGAGCAATTCATGAAAGATGTCATCAGGGAGGTAACTAATGAAAGCGGGCCGTATCCATCCTGTGTTCCATGAAGCACATCACACACGGTACATATCAGTACCACTGCCCAGAAAGTGCATCACAAACAGTTTTACCCCCAAAACAACTCATTTACTTCAATATTTCCAACAGCAGGTAACCGTACCTTCCCAACAATACAAAGGAAATAGTAAACATACTTGCAGGCCTTGCCTCCTTGTACAGAAGCCAAAAGACACAAAAGTTTCCCATGGTCACTCCTCTGGGAAGCATCCCCTCATACGAGTGGTTCTTAACACTCAAATGTGGCACAGACCAACTTCCTTGTTTTTTAGGCAGTTGCACCAGTATTCACCACAATGCCAGAACTAAAGTGGCTCAAATGCCTGCCAGTGAACCTCCAGGGGTGGAAAATGTAGCTGGAACATATATGTGCCATCGCCTGTTAACCAAACCCAGTGCCGTCAAGTCAATTCTAACTCATAGCGACCCTATAGGACAGAGTAGAACTGCCCCATAGAGTTCCCAAGGAGTGCCTGGCGGATTCTTACTGCCAACCCTTCAGTTAGCAGCCGTAGCACTTAACCACTACGCCATCAGGGTTTCCTCTCCTGTTAAAGGGTTATGGAAAAGAACCATTGTAAGGACTAAAATCACTTAATCTTTTTCTTTGATATCATCATTTTAATGATAAATCACATTACTTTTTCGTTGAACAAACGTTTTGAAAGACTTAGATTATTAATTTGCTTTAGATTTGGCCAATTTTAGGAAAACCTAAACCAGAATCTTAAAGCTACTTTGTTAGTTCAGTTGGTTAATTTTAAGTGTAATTGATCCCTTATGATATTTTTATACACATTATGGATCAACAGGAAGGAAATGTCTAAGGCTGTGTTGATACAGCGATAATCCAGAGGGACTGCCTTTTATATGCAGATTTTGAGATCCAAGATGATGGTATCTTTTATCTCTAAGCGATTGACATTTTCTTTTTATTTGAAATGTGTCCATAATCCATCTATTGGCTCTTTTGTGACCTGTCCTTTTTTCAGATTGATTTTTACTTATTTATAGGACTAGCTGTTTGAACTTGATGTCAACATTTTCAGTAGAAGTTTTGGACATTTCCAGCAATTAATTGTAGGGATGAGTCTTTTCCTAGTATTAAACCTGGCACTAAACATTTTATTACTCTGTTCTCTTAATATAAGCCATTCCAAGTGTTCCCTTTTAAAGAGGCTGAAACTTATAAGCATTTGACTTATCTTTTCCTACCAGGCCAAAAAAATTTTTTTATTTTTTTATCGTGGTGAGTGGTTACATAAAACAGAACATTTGCCACTTGAACATTTTTTACACGTACAATTCAGTGACATTAGTTACTTTCAGCATGTTGTGAACTATCACCAACATCCTTTTCCAAATTTTTTCACCAACCTTTAGCAGAAGCTCTGTGCCTCTCCCCTGCCCAGCAATGTTTCTTTATTTCGTTTAAACATCTCATAGGGTTTCCTGCTTTTAAACCATGTTAGAAAGAAAAAGGTAACAATCAGATTGCCCTTAGGTCCTCACTGATAGAAATATTCATACTTTTACCAAAAAACCCAGTGCAGTCGAGCCGATTCCGACTCATTGTGACTCTATATACTTTCACCAGATACAAAAAAACCGAAGCCAAACACAGCCACTGCCGTCGAGTCGATTCCAACTCATAGGGACCCTGTAGGACAGAGTAGAACTGCCCCCATAGAGTTCCCAAGGAGCGCCTGGCGGATTGGAACTGCCGACCCTTTGGTTAGCAGCTGTAGCACTTAACCGCCATGCCACCAAGGTTTCCTTTCACCAGATGACAGAGGGTTATTACAGACTTCGTAAGAGTGTATCTCAGGACCATCTTGGGTAAAGGGAGAAGTCAGGTCAGAATGTGGTAAATTCACATAGCAGGTAGATTTGAATCTGCCAGTTCGACCCTTAGAAACACTTGGCTTCAGTTCTTGGATTTTTTTTTTTTTTTTGGCAACTCCTTTCCCACACCCAGTCAATTCTTTGAGCCTTAAACTAAGGGTAGTAGTTTATTGTTGTTATTAGGTACTGTCAAGTTTGCCCTGATTCATAGTGACTTCATACATAACAGAAGTAGATTGCCAGGCCTTTCTTTCTAGTCCATCTTAGACTGGAAGCTCCGCTGAAACCTATTCAGTGTCATAGCAACATGCAAGCCACCACTGGCAGGTGGGTGGAGGCTGCACATAAAGTGCATTGGCTGGGAGTCTACCCAGTGTCCCGCGTAGGAGGCAAGGATTCTGGCACTGAACCACCATTGCCCCAAGAATAGTATTTTAAGGAGCACTTATTTTAAAAAGCTGGTATTGTGTTAGTGTGTATCTGTATATAAACTATATAGCTGATATAGTTTATAAAATTAAAAAATCAAAGGTATTGGTCTTATTATTAAGAAGTGCCCATCCCGGTTCTTGCAGATGGTTGTGGAAACTGAGAAGTGTAGCATCTCCATGAAGATGGCGTCATCTGAGGACGTGACTGAAGTGCTGGCTCACATCGGTACCTGCCTGCGCAAGATATTTCCTGGCCTCTCTCCAGTGTGAGTTCCCCCGGGGAAAGCTGAGGAGAGCCGAGGACTTGTTCTTTCTCAAAATGGCAAATAAGAAATGCATTTGCCACCTTCTTGCCCCTTCAGTTAGTTCCTCTCTCCTCCTTCCTTCTCTTAAACTTTAAATCTTAAAACCCTCACTCAAGACGCTATATTTTGTGTCTAGGGTTTTCCTTAGGGCTGGGCCAGATTCTGGACTTTAAAGAGTTTAGTGATGAAGGATTTTGGCAATCCTTTAACCTCTAGTCACAAGACTAAAACAGAAGCCTTTTTAATATACCTTAGGGTTTAACTTAGTGTGAATTTTACACACAGCTATTAGCAGATGCCAGGGGCTGAACGCTTTGTATAAAGACGTCACGTTTAGTATTAATGAAGACTGAGAGCCTTTCATTTCCCTCGTTTTTTTTCTTTTCTGTAAGAGGAAGCTTAAAAAACTAACCGTAAAAATTAACCTCTTTCATTTTCTTCTTCGTTTTCTGAAATGCACATTAGGAATATTATGCAGTAAATTTTGCCTGTACATGCCTATGTAGATGCATACATATTTTCGTAAGTATTTTTAATCAGGATTACATGTTTAGGTAACGGAGTTGGTAGTTGAGGAGTGTGTGGGTGGTTGAAATGGATGATTGTATTGGCTGAGGTGAAAGGCGGAGAGATCTTATGTGAGAAAGCTCCCTAAAACAAAAAGCTCATCGCCAAAATACCTTCCTTATGGAAGGAGATGATACACGAATTACAGAACATCCTTCTTCTGCCCCTGCTGTCACATGACCTGGAGGGAGTATATTGGGGAGGCTGTTGGACCAGCACATAAGCATGTCTAGGATGGTTAACCATGTGCCTCACTTGGTGAGGGTGAGAAGGGCATTTGGGGGACTTTTGCCCTTCATGGAACATGTTTCTACAACACCCTACTTGTAAATTAAGAGGTAAACCAGCAGGAGAACCTAACCTTGGTGTCTTTCAAACTTTTTGCGAGAGTGTAAGCAGTTCAGTGGGGTTCAGTCTTCCTTGTGATCTCTTTGGCTTTAGGAGACCTGTTTGGTTCTCCTCATAGCTCTTCACCTGGTTCTCTCTTTTCATCCCTCCACATGGGGTAAAGACACCAGAATGGGGGTAATAGGCCTGTGCTTTCTAGTTCACGTAGCAGCTGCTACTTTCTGAAGTTTACGTCTCCTTGCACTCCTCTGAGTGTAGGGCCAGCTGGGAGCAGCTGGGAGCTGAGGGAGCTAAGTCTCATGGCTTCATTTCAATGGAGTGGAATGACTAAGCTAGAACAGCCCTCCAACTCCTGTCTGTCTAGATTTCCAGGCATGAGATATTTTAAAGGCAAGCTGCTTGTGGTCTGAAGTCAGGCACACTCTTGTGTGTGTGGAGGAGAGGCGTGGTCTGGGAGGGGGGAGTAGGATGCAGCGAGGAGTGAACCAACAGTGGCAACGGGGAGATACCCAGACATTAAAAATTGCTAGGGACATCCTCCGTATCATCCTTAAAGCCACCAGAGAACTCTGTGGAGTAATCCTGAGTTAGCGATAACTACAACTCATTTTCCTTAAACTCCATTTTAGTAATGCCGCTTTGTACATGTGGTCCCTTATAATGTCCTCCCCTTCATCCCGAATTAGCACTGATGAAATCAGAAAATTATTAGGCATAGCCTCGCTAAGCAAGGGCTTATAATAACCCTGGACTTTAAAAACACCTTAGGGCAACATTTAGGTTTTTTTTTTTTTTAAAGTAACTTTGTTTAATATTCTAGGTTTTTTAGGAATTAACACTTGAGTGGTTTCATCCCAGAGAAAACTGGGTGGAAAGAGTGTTTTCACTTCTATCTTCCATTTAATCCCTTGTTAAAATCTTTAGGCACAACTTTTTTTTTATTAAACAAGTGTTAAATAATCATCTCTATTGCTAGGGAGCTGATTATTACTATAAGCTGGCTTCTGAATCAATGACCCCCACCTCACTTTTTTTTTAAATTGTACTTTAGATGAAGGTTTACAGAACAAACTAGTTTCTCGTTAAACAGTACACACACTGTTTTATGACATTAGTTAACAACCTCAAAACATATAAATCAATGTTATCCTTGAGGAGGTGAGAGAGATTCAGAGAACAAGCTTATTGGCTTTCCTTCTAGGCTGGGAGCCTCTGAGAGCAAAGCCCATGTGTTTATTAACCTTGAACCCCTAGTCCCTGGCACATAGTAGATACCTGACAAGGTTTTGGATGAAGACATACATTTGCTGCTTGCTCTGTGCGTAATCCGTTGTTGGGTGAAGTGACATGGAAACACAGAGGAGTTAGAAGACAGTAGCCCTACCTTCAAACCATAGATACTTCAGCTAAGGTGACTTGAAGCAGGATGAGACAGTAGGTGAGGGGGAGGAGAATGATCACAGGCTTGCTTTGCAGAAAAGAGCTGACCTGAGGTGAGCTTTCGAGGATGGGGAAAATTGGAGAAGGAAAAGAAAGGAGAGGCAACTCAAGTGAACAGACCAACATAGAAGAAGGCGTAGATCGTAATTTCAAAAATGTCTTGGCAGAGAATTCAAATAACTTAAGTGTACTTGAGCCTTGTTTCACTTTCCTACCCAACACACATGTCAAAATAAACTCTTAATATTTTATGACTTGTGTGTTCACTCTTGAAGTTCTTTAGCTTGTATTACATGATTTTGGCAGGGGAAAGGTGCAATTATATTGATATTGGTTATTGTGACTAGAGAGATGGGAGGAGTGGGGACTGTGTCTTCCTTCCACATTCCTAGTATACCTTAAGGCAATGTTGTCAATAACAGAAATATTTCCTTTATGTGAATGATCTAGAACATGCAGAAATCAAAATGTCCACAGTAATGTCATACAAAGGAGCCCTGGTGGCTCAATGGTTAAGCGTTCAGTTGCTAATCCAATGGTTGGCTGTTTGAATTTACCCACTGACTCCATGGGAAAAAGGCCTGGTGAATTGCTCCGATAAAGATTATAGCCAAGAAAATGCTATGGGGTGGTTCTGCTCTGTCACATGGGGTCATCTCGGTGCCACTGAACAACCACCACCACCACCACCACGTCATACATCCCATTCCTAATAAATCAGAGAATACGAAACTGTATTTGGAATTCCCATGCCTTGGTTTGAGTCATCTGTCTCATTGTATATATTGCCTGAGCCCATCCTGGGAACCCTGGAGCCCCCAGCTCTCATCTTCCTTGCTCAGCAAACCTCTGTTGGGGACTGCTGAACAGGAAAATGGCTAATGAGCAGGTACTTAAACCAGGAGAATCAGGAAGAGAAACTCAGGGCCAGGACAGCCCTCAATTTGGATAGTCAGCTCTTGAATAATTTAAATCTGGCTGTATATAAAAGAAACTATCCTTCCAAAGATCTGAATTTCTGGTTCTACCCAAATAGAATTCTGAAAGCAACATCCAGGATGAAAAGCAAATATATAAAAATAGTATACAAATATCTGTAGAATATAAACCAGTCCTCTTCTATTGGAGAGAGTATAATAGGGAAAAAAAAAATGAATAATTTTAATTACAATATACCATCCAGTATTTTTCTCTGCCTCCACCCCCGTAAGTATATGTCAGGATGTTTATCTCTTCCCTCTCCTTCCCTCCTAAACGACATTCCCTGGCCTCATTAAATAAGAAACGCTTATTTCAAAACATAGAGAAAATTTAAAGAATAAAGAGGAAAATTGAAATAAAATTTAACAATCATCGAAGTCCATGACTGTTAACATTTTTTTTGTTTGTTTGTTTTTGCTAACATTCTCATCTTTGCTATGTAATTGCTAACTCTTATTGGAGGCGTCACCTCTAAGACAGTGATAGTGGGGGAACTAGGGAAATATTTATAGCCTAAGTGTTACTTCATCTGTTTTCACAGAGTTGTGTACAGTGGTAATTCTATTCAGGAAGCTGCTTTGTGTCATGGCCTTCAGCTTTTCGTAATTTCAAGAGCCTTTGCTGTTCTCCAAAATAAAACTAGATTTTTTTTTTTTTTTACAGTAAATTAAGTCGTTAGAATTAATTGAGCAAATATTTACTGAAAGACTTCTTTAGGCATACATGGATAAGTAAGATGTTTTCTGCCCCCTAGAAGTTTATAGGAGTCTCTGGATGGTGCAAAGAGCTAACCTGCTTGCTGCTCAAGGAAAGGTTGGCAACTCAAGTCCATGCAGAGGTATGTCAGAAGAAAGGCCTGAAAGTTCAGCCACTGCAAAACCCTAGGGATCTCAGTTCTACTCTGACACACAAGTGGTTGCCATGAGTCAAGGTTGACTCAATGTCAGCTGGTAGGAGTGTATAGTCCAAAGGTAGAGTAAGAAATTTCCACAGACAATATAATGAAGAGTGTAACTCTGCACCCCCAGATTTTATGGAAGAAAAAGTCACATGTAATTCAGGATAGCAAAACAATGATGGCTAATTTTTATTTATTTTTCTCTCTTTTGAGAGTAGGGCTTTTCACCGTAGAAGATGGACTTGGGGACAGTTTTGTGGGCAAATGGCAAAGCAGTGAGGCCAGAAGCTAGAGACTGGAAGCAGGAGAGGTTGGGCAGGTGGAGACTCACCTTGCCTTCAGGGAGAGCAACCAGCCTAACCTAGTGAGAGTTGGGAGCCTGCAGATACCACTCTGAGATAAAGGTGAGGTCCCATTGTAGAGCACCTTCAGTGAAAACCTCAAGGGTAGGCAATAGGGAGTTAATGAAGGTTTTCAAACTTTAGAATAAAATGGTAATTGCACTTAAGGAAGAATTAATCCTGCAGGACTTCTTTATGAACTGGAATGGAAAGAGCCTGGAGGTAGAACAGGAGATGTAGATTAGCTCATACTTTAGGGATTGTTATAGACTGAATTGTGTCCCTCCAAAATGTGTGTCAACTTGGCTAGGCCATGATTTCCAGTATTGTGTGGTTGTCTACCATTTCGTGACCTGATGTGATTATCCTATGTGTTGTAAATCCTAACCCCTATGATGTTAATGATGCAGTACTCAGTCTCTCAATATTGAGTCAATCTCTTTTGATATAGAAGAGAAGCGAGTAGAGAGGAAAGGGACCTCATACCACCAAGAAAGAAGTGTTGAGAGCACTTTGGGTCCTTTGGACCCAGGGTCCCTGCACTGAGAAGCTCCTAGATCAGCAGAAGATTGATGACAAGGACCTTGCCCCAGAGCTGATAGAAAAAGAAAGCCTTCTCCTGGAGCTGGTGCCCTGAATTCGGACTTTGAACATGCTAGACTGTGAGAGAATAAATTTCTCTTTGTTAAAGCCATCCCCTCATGATGTATCTGTTATTATAGCATTAGATAACTAAGACAGGGATGAAAGTATGAGCTCTAAAGTTGTACTACCTAGGCCTGAATTGCAGCCCACCACTTACTGGTATGAGACTCTGGGCAAGTTAATTCACTTCTCAATGCCTCAGTGTCCTCAACTGTAAAATGGGGATACTGCTATTAATGTGGTTTTGTGAAGATTAAGTTAATTCATATAAACTGCTCAAGAAGCTTTAGCTGTATAAGCTATTACAGGCAATATTCCAAAGGCATTAGAACGAAGGCCTATATTGTTGGAAAGGAGATAGGTGATGCATGTAAGACATTTCTTTGATGTTTATGATTTCTTTGTATTACATGTAAGTTGCTTGCATTTCTTTTTCTTTTTTTTTGGTTAAATGTGGCTAATAGCATCCCTTTTCAGTGGCAGAGTAGCAGCCTTCTAACATGATGTTTTTCTTATGCTTCCACCATGCTTGATGTTTTTTTTCATGTATGTGACACATTTAAAAGTTGGCTGGGTATTCGTGTCAGTATATTAGGAGAATTTCTTTACTGTTATAATAAATATGGTGTTGGAAATCGCTTTATGAAGTCGAAAGCTGATTGAAGTATGACAGTGTGAAGTTATTTTGAAGAAAAATGGCAAAATAGGAGTTGATACATAAACATGATGAAAGGTGCTTTACATGCTCCGGAAGCCTGTCACTTTCTAGAACAGCAGGCAGCGTTTTGTTGTGGTGTGCTTTGCAGCATTAAAACATGTGCTATTTGGGGACAGTTACCACATTGCATAGGATGAATGTTGGGATTGAATTTTAAATAAATCAATTACTTTAACTGGATTAAAAAATTTATAGATTTTACCATGTCAATCATTTAGCATGAGATTTGGGTAAAGAGCTGGTATGCTTGTCCTCTCATTTGTTGCTTCTTGCCCAATAGAACTATTTTTTGAGTCTTATGTAAAGTAAAAGCACATAACGCAGTTGTAGTTGATCCAGCTGTGGTGCTGTCTGCAAGTGAGGCACAGGACTTGTGTGTCTGTTTTCTAGGATTTTTATGGAGCTTATTCTGAGCAAATGCTTTGGTGGTCTGACACACTGTGTTTGTGTGTGCGAACTGGTGCCTTGTGACGCATACACAGATGGGCTACAGACAGAACAACTTGTGTGGATTTTCCTCTCATTCATTGTTTCTGTGTATAGTGTTAGTGTACATAAGAAAGATTACCAGCCTTCCGGAAGTTTAGATCTTACAACTTTATCTCTTATGTATATAAATAGACTTGTTTCATGAGACTCCTTTAGCTCCTTAAATATAAGTCAAAGAAGAAGAGAGACACCTGTTACAGAAGTGGAGCTAGGCAGACTGACACCCTTGAAGAGTGGTGTTGAGGGTTAGGGAAAATGGCAGGTGCAGCCTCCTGATGGTGGGCAGGACCCTGCTCTCACAGCCCTCTGCACTAGCTGCTTCTTTCCTCACACTCCTAATAATGTCACCTTAGTCCCTTGGGTGTGAATGTCCTTTATTATTATCATTATTATTATTTTTAGAGTAATATTTAGGCTCTGATTTCCGAATCTACCGTTATTGTTATAGTTGCCGTTGAGTCAGCTCTAACTCATGAGAGCCTCATATGTAATGAAATGTTGCCTGGTCCCATGCCACCTTCATGATCATTGACATGTTTGAGCCCATTGTTGCAGTCTATCTCATTAAGGGTTTTTCTTGCCTTCACTGGCCCTCCACTTTTCCAAATACAATGTCCTTGTCCAGCGATTTGTCCCCCCGATGACTTGTTCAAAGTAAGTGAGCCAAAGTCTCGAACAATATTCTATGATCCATAGGGTTTTCATTGGCTAATTTTAGGAAATAGATCACCAGGCTTTTCTTCCTAGTCTGTCTTAGTCTTGAAGTTCCATTGAAACCTGTGTACCATGGGTGACCCTACTGGTATTTGAAATACTGGTATTATAGCTTGCAGCATCATAGCAACATGCAAGCCACCACAGTATGTTGAACTGATAGATGAGTGGTGGTAATCTACAATAAAGAATAGTTTATTTCTCCCCACTATTCTAGACTGTCCCCTATTCTTAATCCCACCTGCTGCCTTCCAACCCCAACATGTCTGTCAGTTTGTCATACTGTGGGGGCTTGCGTGTTGCTGTGATGCTGGAAGCTATGCTACCAGTATTCAAATACCAGCAGGGTCACCATGGTGGACAGGTTTCAGGTGAGCTTCCAGACTAAAACAGACTAGGAAGAAGGACCTGGCAATCTGAAAAGAATTAGCCAGTGAAAACCCTATGAATAGCAGCAGAACATTGTCTGATATAGTGCCAGAAGGTGAGCGCCTCAGGTTGGAAGGCACTCAAATGATGACTGCAGCAGTATATAGACAGGCAACTGCCAGAAATTCAAGCTGGACTCAGAAGAGGACATGAAATGAGGAATATCATTGCTGATGTCGGATGGATCCTGGTGAAATCCGAGAATATCAGAAAGATGTTTACCTGTGTTTTATTGACTATGAGAAGGCATTTGACTGTGTAGATCATAACAAATTATGGATAACGTTGCCAAGAATGAGAATTCAGCAACACTTAATTGTGCTCATGAAGAACCTGTACATAGATCAAGAGGCAGTCTTTCGAGCAGAACAAGGGGGTACTGCTTGGTTTAAAGTTAGGAAAGGTGTGTGTCAGGGTTGTATCCTTTAACCATACCTACTCAATCTGGATGCTGAGTAAATAACCCAAGAAGCTGGACTATATGAATGGGGCATCAGGATTAGAGGAAGATTCATTAACAACCCGCTTTATGCAGATGGTACAACCTTATTTGCTCAAAATGAAGAAGACTTGAAGCACTTACTGATGAAGATCAAAGACTTCAGTAGAGATTACACCTCAACATAAAACAAAAATCCTAACTACTGGACCGGTAAGCAGCATGATAAACGGAGAAAAGACTGAAGTTGTCAGGGATTTCATCGTACTTGGATCCATAATCAACGCCCCGGAAGCAGCAGTCAGGAAATCGAAAGATGCATTGCATTGGGCAAATCTACTGTAAAAGACCTTTTTAAAAAAGTGTTGAAAAGCAAAGATGTGACCTTGAAGACTAAGATGCACCTGACCCAAGCCATGGTGTTTTCAGTGGTCTCGTATGCATGCAAAAGCTGGATGATGAATAAGGAAGACCAAAGAAGAATGGACACCTTTGAATTGTGGTGTAGGTGAAGAGTAATATACTATGGACTGCCAAAAGAACAAACAAAACTGTCATGAAAGAGGTATAACCAGAATGCTCCTTAGAAGCAGGGATAGCAAGACTATGTCTCATATACTTTGGGCATGTTATCAGGAGGGATCAGTCCCTGGAGAAGGACATCATGCTTGGTAGAGGGTCGGTGAAAAAGAGGAAGACCCTCGACAAGATAGATTGACACAGTGGCTACAACAATGGGCTCAAGCATAACAATGATTGTGGGGATCGCACAGGACTGGGCAGTGTTTAGTTCTATCGCACATGGGTCACTATGGGTCGGGACTGACTTGACGGCACCTAACAACAACAACAAACTGGCTAAAGATTTTGCCTTCTTTTCTTCCCGCTCTTAACTAGCTAAATTCTATTGCGTGTGTCATTGAAACAGCATGTCCTGCAGTTCTGCCGAAACAGAAAGAACTTTAAAAGAGAAATGTGATCTCAGGTGAAGCCAGGCAAAAATTCAGCTCGGTATATCCATGGTTTACTTAATTCAGCTGTGTGAGTGTGTGGGCTGTCTGCTTTCCATAGCTCCGCTGTCTCTTTCTGTTATATCTGCCTTCCCAATCTTGATGTAGCTAGGCGACAAGGCCTCTAAAATACCAGAATGATGATACTGAATCAATGAGTCCTACTAATCGTTCCAAATTGTCTGATTTTGCAACGTCACTTTAGTTGTGAATGCCTTGTTAAACCCACAGTCTCCCCTCCATTAAGAATTTTTAAAAATAATGGTACTTAATCAGAGCAGCTTTCAAATAAAATAGAAAAAAAAATCATGCTACCCTTGTAGATTTCATGCCCTCACACAATGATTTGAAAGAATTAACAACATCTGACATTAACTGATTATACCTGATTTTGCCTCAGTGGTAAACATTATAAAGTAGGAAGAATATTATCAATGTGAACGGGGTGCTGTATTTAAACGTTTTAATTTGTATACGAGGTTTTCTTTAGGAATAGGACAAATTGACCAGGTGACTTGTCAGCCTTTAGAACATTTTTTCTGGAATATATCCAATAGGAAAACGGAAATAACTGGAACCAAGGTGATTGAAGTCCATGATGACTAAAAGCATTATACATGGCAGAAGTACTTTTAAATCATTAAACAAAGATTAAGATATGTTCAGTATGATTTAGCATCTTTATTTCACCACCTTGCACCCAAGTCTGATCATAATCTGGGTGACTCTGACCTGTTAGCACTCTTCCTCAAAGTTCGTGGCCTCTTTCCTTCCACTGACCTTCACCCCACCTCATGCACTTGCTTTTGCGGCCACATCCTAAACCTTGTAATCTCCTGGAATAGCTTTTGCTATGGTGAAACCACAGTTTTGTCATCCTGGTCTCCCTTTCCCTTTTTCTCCCTCGGAGGTACCAGTACTTGGACTTTTTCAAGGCCTCCAGGCCATGGTCCCTTGGTGTCCCTTCCACCCCCATACCACCACCTGCCACCCCATTCTCTTTCTGCCTTCCCTTTCTTGTGTAACCACTTGACCTACATGTCCCATCACGTCAGCTAGGCCTTGTCAATATCCTCAGCTCCTTCTGTCCCCACTGTTTTCCTGGCACATCTGGCTGGAAACCCTACAACCCTGCTCCTTTCTCCATATGCTTTTGGGCAGCAGAGTGCTGTGGTAGAAAATCCCATCACTCACCAGCTTGATGCTACCAACAATCCATGACCTCCACTCTCAGTCGGGCCCTTAAGAGTCCCATTAAGTTCTTTATTTCCCAAGATTTTTCCCTCTTTTTTTAATTCTCAAGTTTATTCATAATCCCCTCACCCCAAAACACACACTTGTCTACATTGTCTGTCTGATCATCTCACGCTCCCCTGTTGACAGTCTTTCCGTCACTCTTCATTGCCCTGAGAATAAAATCTAAACCCCCTAATTTGACCGGTAAGACTCACCATCACCTGGGTTCTGCTGACCGTCCCAGACTCTTAACTCTTCTCCCTGTTACACAGTGTTTGCTAACTATTTTGGGCTTTATTCAGTCTTTGGAGCCCTGGTGGTACAGTGGCAAAGCCTTCAGCTGCTAATCAAAAGGTCGGCAGTTGGAATCCGCCAGCTGCTAGAACTCTACTCTGTCCTTTAGGGTTGCTATGAGTTGGAATGGACTTTACAGTAATGGGTTTTTTTTTTTTTTTTTAATTCATTTTCTGGTGAGCACAAGTATTCTCTTCTCCGTGAACATGCTATTCCTTTTATATGAAACACTTTCCGGAACCCCTGGCTCCCCACCCCAACCCCATGCTTTACCTGATTAATTATTTTCCTCCTTCGGATCTTAAAAATAAAAACTGGTTGCCCTTGAGTCACCTCTGACCCCATGTGTGTCAGATTAGATCTGGGCTCCATAGAGTTTTCAATGGCTCGTTTTTTGGAAGTAAATCACAAGGCCTTTCTTCTGAGGCACCTCTAGGTGGACTTGAACCTCCAACCTTTCTGGTTAGCAGTGTTATAAGTGCACCAACCAGGGACTTCAACATAATAGGCACCAAAGAATATGTCTAAACTCCCCGCTTGCTGCCTCTTCTCCCACCAAAGAATAAGTGCCCCTTCTTTGCTCTTATACCCTGTACTTCTCCTGTCTTAGTTATTCCCTTATCGTGTTGCATGTTTATTTATCTGCTTCTCATTAAAAAAAAAAAAAAAATTGCATGTGCTTTGGGAGGGCAGGGACAGTGTCATGGATTGAATTATGTCCCCCCAAAAATGTGTGTATCAACTTGGTTAGGCCATGATTCCCAGTATTGTGTGGTTGTCCTCCATTTTGTAATTGCAATTTTATGTTGAGAGGATTAGAGTGGGATTGCAACACCACCCTTGCTCAGGTCACCTCCCCGATCCAATGTAAACAGAGTTACCCTGGAATGTGGTCTGCACTACCTTTTATTTCTCAAGAGATAAAAGGAAAGGGAAGCTAGCAGAGAGTTGGGGACCTCATACCACCAAGAAAGAAGCACCAGGAGCAGAGCGCGTCCTTTGGACCCAGGGTCCTTGAGCCTGAGAAGCTCCTCGACCGTGGAAAGGTTGAGGACAAGGACCTTCTTCCAGAGCTGACAGAGAGAGAAATCCTTCCCCTGGAGCTGATGCCTTGAATTTGGACTTTTAGCCTACTTTACCTGGAGGAGATAAATTTCTGTTTGTTAAAGCCATCCACTTTTGGTATTTCTGTTATGGCAGCACTAGATGACTCACACAGACAGCATCTGTTTTGTTCATAGTTGTGTGTCTGCTATCTGGAGGTGGTTCTTGCTACACTGTAGACATTTAATAACACTTTTGAGTGTATTAATGAATTCACAAAGTGTTCATTGAACGATTACTACGCGATAACTACAATAGCATCAACTAACATCTATTGGGACTTTACCATGTACCAAGGATTGTTCTGGTAAATTTACAGGTATTAATTTCTTTCTTTCTCACAATTACCCCAAGGGTATTAATTTCTTTCTTTCTCATAATTACCCCAAGGGGTAGGTCCCCTTATTTTGCCAGTTCTGTGAATAATGAAACTTTAGGGTGTTTGGCCACACGGCTGACTACTACTCTATCTTGCCTCAGCATGTGTGAGCAGGACTTAGGTTCTGAGGATGGGGTGGCAGGGAGTTGGACATGTTGTCTGCCCGAGAGGAATTGTAGTGTGGGGGAAGAGAGAGAAAGGAACAGCTATTCCAATGTGGAGTGATCAGGTTCTTCATGGACGTTTGTACCAGGTGTTACGGAAAGACATAGAAGATTTGTACTTTAATTCTTTGAAAATTAATCATTTATATTTGATACACACATAATTTAATAACTCAATTTAATTAAATGTACATTGTTTTTAACTATTATGATACAGTCTAATGTTACAAAGTAAATAATGTAGAGGTTATTTACATTGCTAGATAACCGTTAGCTTACAAGGGGATTTAAATAAAGGAGTTTAGTATTAGGTTCCCAAAGATTGTCAATTCTGTAGCATTCTAAAAGTGGGAATGTATTTCCCAAAATTGAAGTGACACCCAACTTTGTGGGGAAAAAAAGAAAAAAAAAGGCGTATCACAAATAAATCTCTGCAGGCACTTCAAAACACTTGGTTTTTGAAATGTATTGTTGTCCTTGATCTTACAGGAGAATCATGAAAAAAGTCTCCGTGGAGCCATCTGAGCGACTGGCCAGTCTCCAGGCTCTGTGGGACAGCCAGACCGTGGCTGAGCAGGGCCCATGTGGTGAGCATGCGTTTTAAACCCAAAATGTAAATGGCTGGATGGCTTTTCCCCTGCTAGGAAGTTAAGTCTATTTCTAGTGTGCTACTGTAAAGGTACAATTAGTTTTAAGGTGTAATTAGTACTGCACAGACCTTAGATTGGTGGACAAAAGTCCTGTATTTAAGCTGCATTGCATCCTGGTATGCCCTGAGTATAGCACCGAGGAGAGAATCTTCGCTGTTTTCCCAAACGAAAAGGCTAATCAGCGTTGTGAACATCGGCCATATTTAAGCTTTTAAAATTTTAATTTAAAAATCACTGAACGGAAAATCAGCCCCTTTTCTGTTGTGTGCTTCAGGTGGATTTTCTCAGATGTATGCCTGTGTTTGTGACTGGCTGGGATTTTCGTATAGGGAAGAAGTACAATGGGTAAGTATTTCTGTTGACTCACTCACACATACACACATACCTGGAGAATATTTGACTGGCTTTTATTCCTTTCTCTCCCCTCACGCCCCCACCATATATTTTTTTTGTTTGTTTAAAATTCTCTGTTTTAAGATTACATAAAAAATCTGCCTATGTCATGCTCTAATTTTCTTTGCATCGCTTGCTTCCCTGATTGTTTACACGGCCTGTTTACATGACTGAATTCTCTCCCAAATAGGATGTGGATACAATTTATCTGACTCAAGACACCAGGGAATTGAATTTACAAGACTTTAGTCATCTTGACCACAGGTAAGCTGCATCTTCCTTTCTTCTATTCCTGACTTTGCTTTCCAACCTGCACTTCTCTGTTGGCACATTATCTACAGAGAATCCTCTAGTAACGGGAAATCAGGAAAATCTAAGAATCTCTGGATTTTGTCTTTCAAGTGACAGTTTCAAATGTGCTCATTACTATGAATGGCTTGTAGTGAGGGTATGTGTAAATTCCCCAAATCCAGAGTTTGTAGTTAAAAAATATTCTAAATTTTTCCATGGAAACAATATAATTCTTTAACCAGTCCACAAGTCTATTTAAGCTAGTCTGTATATGAAACGTAGTACTGTTTTATTTAATTACCATTTACAGCATTTTTTTTTTTTTTTGGTAAGGATATTATATACTCAAACCCTAACAAATGGGTTTTAGTTCCTGATTTCTTTGTGAATTGGGGATTGCTAGGGTACAAATGCATATATTGCTGGAAATTGGCTTGCCAATATCTGCTTTGTGAGAGTGATAATAAAACCACGAAATTTAGTATAAATGATCTGAGAGATGTTTAGGTCCTAGGATCATGACTTTAATATATTTAGGGCTGTGGATAGTGTGATCAGGCCCCTGAGAAAAGCTTCCTTCGGCTCCCTCTTCTCCCAGCAAGGAGACCTGTCAAATTTATTTAGGTCTCAAACGGAGTTGAGTGTTGGTCTCCTTCCAGACTGTCTGCTCTGGTAATTCATCCCGTTCTCTCACAATACCCTCCACCCTGGATATATTACTACTTATTTTTAGACAGTCAGATATCAACCCTACTCCCCTGCAGTGGTCCCGATCCTTTATTTGGAATCGAGAGGCAGAAGTCTGAGATTCCAGCTATACCATATGTTATCTGGACAATTGGAATTGCAGACGGGATTATAGTTGTTGATGCCCCTTCTTAGTAACCAGAAGCACCCTGTCCCCAAAATACCATTTCCAATTATTTTTCCACCTACCTGGCAGGAAGTCCAGACCTGTAGTGGGGTCCCTGCAGAGTTCTGGCCAAGTGGATTGGGCAGGAAGAAAGGGTAGTAGATGGAGAGGCCTCCTCTTTCCACAGCCGGGGTCTTTGGAGGAGGATGGTGAAGCAGGCTCAGCTGTGTCTGTGTTTGTGGCTGATGAGCCCCAAACCTCTGGTTCTCATGTTGGATTTGCTTACTCTTTGTGGAGTAGGCAATTTTCTCTTGCTGAGAGCCCCTGTCCCTCTTCTTATATGTGAGGGAACTTCATACTCCCAAATTTAGGCAAGGCGTTTCCTGTGCAGCACATGAAAAAGTGAACTGAGAAACAAAAACGGAAATATTGTACTTAATAAATACTTTCTAAAAGAAAAATCACACATAGAATAATATAGAAGTAAGTAGGTCTACAGTGTCAGGTGTCAATGTTTTTGCTGTCGCGACCCTTTTACATTCTTAAAAAATTACTGCGGTTTTGTTTATGTGTATCATATCTATCAATATTTACCAGTTAGAAATTAAAGCTAAAATTTGACAAAATGATAAAATTTTATTGTTGCCAAATATAGGTGACAAAGCATTTGCCAGTTCCACATTTTTCATTTGTGCTGTTCAGCAAAACCAATAATATCAATCACATGATGCAACCATCACCAGCATTTTTCCGTCCCCATAAACAGAAACTCAGTCCAAATGAAACAAAGATTGCCCTCTTTCCTCTTCTGTCCCGCTCCTGGTAACCACTGTTAAATGGATCTCTGTACATTTGCCTATTCTAAGTGTTTCATATAGTGAGATCGTACAGTGTTTGGCCTTTTGTGATTTGACTTACTTAGCTCAGCGTAACGTGTTCAAGGTTCATCCATGTTGTGGCCCGTATCAGATATTTTCAAAAATTCCCTTTAAAAATGACCATAATAAAACCATCATATGCTAACATAAATGACATGTTAGAAAAAGAACTATATTAAAAAAAAAAAAAAAAAAACAGAACGAGGAGTGACATCCCGTTACCCTTTTGCAAACTCCTTTCCTGTCTGACTTAATAGAAGACAGCTGGGTTGTCATCTCTGCTGCTGCTTTCAATCCATTGTGATGGTGCTGTTTTGATTGAAGGATATGAAGGAAATCCAGCCTCGTGCAGATGCGTCATTAGAAAAGGGGAAACTATTTTTAATAGCCTTTTCACATAATTGCAGATAATTCTTCCTTAAACTTCACCAAAGCTTACCAAGAAGTGGTTTCTTAAAGATTCATTGCAGTGTGAAATCTAAAACTATATCAGTGCATTTGTTTTTATTTTGTTCCGTTAAAATCCACTGGTCTATCTGGTACTTTGAATGGATCTTACGCATACATACCTGATTTTGTAGCATTGTGCATTGGTCATTTGGAAGATACTGGATCACTGTAGAGCTTCCCAATATTTTGCTGTTAGCATATAACATTAATTGCAAAAAAAAAAAGAATGAGAGAGAGACATTTGTTACTATCACAATTGGTCTTATCAGAAGTCTTTAAAGTACTGCAAAACTGTCCAACTCACAGTGGATACAAATTTTACAAAGTCTAAATTTTTATTGGAAAGCTGTGATTTTACCATTAGAAACGAATACGGCCAGTTGCTTTCCTTGAGGTGACTGGCTCATGTCTTACATTTTAGAGAGAATATCTGCCAAGTCCCAAGACAGAATAACCTCAGCTTGTCTGTCATTCATTTCTTTATGGTACTTCATGAACAAAGAGATAAATGATCCGCCTGCAGCTTGTAACTGCTGCACAAATATTTTTTCATCAAGACAGTCATCACTTTGGTATATAGCAGAAGTATTTTCTGTGTACGTTCTATTTTGTTACATAGAATATCTTACAAAAGCATATACTCATGGGCAAAGGTTTAAAAAAACAAATAATTTTTATGTCATCAAGGACATTCGTAAATAAAATTGGTTTTTTTTTTTTTTACACTGTGTGTGGCAGTGAAGACTACAGGGACGAAGCACAAGGTTTGGTGCCTCACTTCATGCTCAGGCAACAGCAGTTTTACCCACCATTGCATTTGGACCATCCATGCATATGTCGACACAATGAAAAGCAAAAATACCTCTTCAGCGTCATTATGAAAATAGTTTCGAACTTGTGAACACCTTGAATGGGTCTTGGTGGGGGGTGGGCGGGAAACCCAGGGATCCATGGACCACAGTAGAAGACTAGCCGACCTACAGAGATGAAGACACTGCAGGGCAGCTTGAGGTCTTTCTCAGGTTTTCTTCGTTTGCTACATCCTTAATGACTTTTACACCAGTAATAGGTTATGCAAGGAGCCTGGGTGGTGCTATGGTTAAGCACTTGGCTGCTAACTGAAAGCTCAGTGGTTCAAATCCACCAGTGGCTCCACAGAAGAAAAAACCTAGTAGAGATTGCAGTCTTGGAAACCCTATGAGGCAGTTCTCCCCTGTCCTATAGGGTCTCTATGAGTCAGAATCGATTTGATGGGCACACAATAGATTATGCGTAGCATCAGTGCTGAACTTTCCAGCTAATCCATTGTGTTTAATGTGGCCATTAGTCTGTCAACACAGGGAATCTGTATCTAAAGAAACTACTAAATATAGTTACCTGGAGTATGTAGAGTACTATTCAAAATCAAGAAACTTTGCCAAGCTTTTTAGAATTGTGGATTTTCCTGCAAGTAGATTTACTAATTTCTCAGCTGGAAAATTTTTAGCCGAAGTGCCGTATTTCTGGGGCAGACCTTAATTATCTGCATTTTTTACTTGATTTAGGGACCAGAAGGACCCTTTTCATCACTTTAAAAGATCCAAATAGTAAATATTTTAGACTTGATGAGCCAGAAGGTCTCTTGCAATTATGCAACACTGCTATTGTAGCTTGAAAGCATCTCTCAACATTAGGTAAATAAACAGCTGTGGTTCTGTTCCAATAAAACTTTATTTACAAAAACAGATGTCATTTGCAGACCCCTAATCTAGATCACTGGCCTCAACAGAGGGTTTCTATTCCTGAAGGAGAACACAAGATGAGGTGCAGAAAAATACTAGCACTTCTATTGACAGTTATTTTTGACTCATTTAAAATTTTTTATCATTGCTTTTTAATGTACATATGTAATACATTCTCCCCCCCCAAACAAACAAAACAAGGTTGCCTTTGAGTCCATTCCGACTCATGGCAACCCTGTATCTTGCGCAGTAGAACTGTGCTCCATAGGGTTTTCATGGCTATGACTTCTCAGAAGCAGGTCACCAGGCCTTTCTTCCGAGTGCCTCTGGGTTGATTCAAACCACCAACCTTTTGGTTATTATCTGAGCACTTTAACTGTTTGTGTTACCCGGGATCTCCTTTGTGACATTTATGTAGTATTTTTAGTAAATAATTAATAACTAAATATTAAAAATTTTCAAGGTATTCTTAAATATCAAATTTATATTTACTGATCCAAAAACCAAACCTGTTGCCATCGAGTTGATTTTGACTCATAGTGACCCTATAGGACAGGGTAGAACTGCTGCACAGGGTTTCCAAGGAGCAGCTGGTGGGTTCGAGCTGCTGACCTTTTGGTTAGCAGCCAAGCTCTTAGCCACTACACCACCAGGGCTGCTTTCACTGATCTGTTAGTAAAACATGGGAATCACTGCTGTAGATGTCATCTCTCCTGCTGTTGCCTAATTTTTTTTTTCCTGGCCGTCTCTTGATCACCCTATCTCTAGATTTTATCTTCTCGTTCTTGAGGATTTAATTTTCTCCCATGGTTCTTCTTATTAAAATTAGAATCACTTCTGGTATAAAGATGCTACTTCCCAGTCCTGAGAGATAGCCTCTATTAATAGTATTTTGCTGATCAAGTTACAACAAATTGTGTTGGGTGAGCATTTCTATATATTAAAAGCTCAGACATGCTTACCCATGAAGAAGTCAGCCTGTCCTTAAATGGTACTATTGTCTAAAAGGATTCATTGTGGTATAATTTGAGTGTGATGTAGGTCGTTCTCTAAATTTGAGAGGTTTTGCAAAAAGTCATGTTGATATTTTTCTCATTTGAGTGTGAAATTATGGAGAAGCGGATGAAACAGTTGGAAAAGTTGGAGGTGTAAGAGATTAAAATGGGATAGGTGTTGAACTGGAGTTTGTTAGCAAAGACCAACAATCGTTCTCAAATCTATGCCTTAATTTTCTCACTATGACAACAGGAGTGTGTGTGCTTGAATATCATTCAGATATAAGCAAGCAATTTTGTTGGCTGTTTACATTTATTAAAATCAGACTCTGTGTGTTTTTATATACAGGTATCCCTGAACCTGATCCTTCTAGAAGGCCAGTCCCGTTTTGTATAATCAATAAGACAGCTCTCCTATTTAGCTAAGATTCAAAACTTTGTTATTATTATTTCATTTTGCTTTTCCTCCCCATTGCATTTAGTCATCATAGCTAGAAACTTCCATTCTTAACAGTTGTTAAAACCATGAACGCTGCTGGCACGGAAGGTCGATGAGGGCTGGGCTGTGTGTGTCTTGCTCATTCTGTATGATATGATGCTCTGCTGCCCAGCCTGTCAGTGGCTCAGAATAAAGAATTTTAAAGAATTGTATGCCTCTGGAGCCCTGATGGTGCAGTGGTCAAGAGCTATGGCGAGCTATGGCTGCTAACCAAAAGATCAGCATTTTGAATCTACCAGCTGTTACTTGGAAACTCTATGGGGCAGTTCTACTCTATTCTATTGGGTCGCTATGAGTCAGAATCAACTGGATGGCAACAGGTGTTTTGGTAAGCCTCCAGGCGAATACCTGGGTGGTATAAACCGTTAATGTGCTAGGCTCTTAACTGAAAGGCTGGGAGTTAAAATCCACCCAGAGGCACCTTGGAAGAAAGGCCTGGAGATCTACTTCCAAAAAATACCCATTGCCATTGAGTTGATTCTGAGTCATAGCTACCCTATAGGACAGAGTAGAACTGCCCCATAAAGTTTCTAAGGCTGTAGTGTTTACGAGAGCATACTACTACATATTTCTACCATGCAATGATTGGTGGGTTCAAATTGCCTACCTTTTGGTTAGTGGCCGAGTACTTAACCACTGCACCACCAGGGCTCTTTTCCAAAAAATTAGCTGCTGAAAAAACTATAGAGCGCAGTTTTACTCTGACACACGTGGGTCTCCATGAGTCATAATTGACTTACTGGCAGCTGGGTTGGTACCTCTCTAGGGCAGTCAATCAGAACCCCAGGGGGTTGGGGGAATTATGTAGAAAAAGCCCATCAGATTACTTAGACATGCCCTCCTCTTCTACCCATACCCAGGTTGGGAATTACTGCTTTAATGTCCTCCTGAACCCATTTTGCTCTGTATCACCTACTTTAATCCATGACTCCATCCCGGTTGGATTCTTACACAATTTCAAGTTTCTTTCAGTTCACTCACCCAAGTCTTTGTCTTTTGGCACCTAGGTGTTTCTAACTACTCTCTTCCCCTAGACTAGTTCAGATCCAAATTGGGGAGTGGAAGATCTGGGTCATGTGAGTGACACTGATGTTAATGTCACTCGATAGGGAAAGTAAACACGGTTTTGGCAGCTTTCTCACCTGGAGCATAGGGATGGAAGTGATAGTGACCTCTACGTGTGTGACCCCATCGCCACAGGTGGGAAGTGGTTTTAGAAGAAGGCACAGATCTGGGGACAGGGCAGTGCCCATGTCCCTGTTCTCATAAAGGCCCTCCTGATGTCCCTATTCTTCTGATTTGTCTGGGATCTGCTCTTTTTCAGAGGCTACCCAAAAACCCATTGCCTTTGAGTTGATTCCGACTCATAGCAACCCTATAGGACAGAGTAGAACTGCCCCACAGAATTTCCAAGGAGCACCTGGTGGATTCAAACTGCTACCCTTTTGGTTAGCAAATGTAGCTCTTAACCACTACACCACCAGGGTTTCCTCAGAGGATACAGTAATCCTTATTATCATATGATTTTTTTGTATAGCCTCCTGAACTGAGAAATGGAGAATCATATACAGTGTTCTGAAGCGCCTTACAAGTCATCCAGTATACTGTTCTCTCTTTAGTGTAGACCAACCTTCCTGTTTATATATATGTATATGTGTGTGTGTGTGTGTATATATATATATATATATATACACACATACATATATATGTATAAAACCCTGGTGGCGTAGTGGTTAAGAGCTATGACTACTAACCAAAAGGTCAGCAATTCAAATCCACCAGGTGTTCCTTGGAAGCTGTATGGGGTAGTTCTGCTCTGTCTTGTAGAGTCTCTGTGAGTTGGAATCGACTACATGGCAACAAGTTTGTTTTTTTTTGTATATATATATGTATATATATATATATACACACACACACGTATATATTCTGCTACCTCACTCAAATATTTAAGCTTGCCCATACTTCAAGGTAGATTTATAAGCAACTTGAATGCTGTCTTAATGCTTTCTCTTTTTATTTATTTAATTTAATTTTTTTTACCGTGCCTCTGTCAGGACTTATTATAGTCCCAGGTACCCTTTTGTTGCTGAGTAAGCATGAGGGTGATAGTTATCATGCTAGGTCCATCCTGTTAGTCCCTGGAGAAGAATGGTAATTTGGGAAGGTTTGCAAAAATGCCTACCTACTTGTTATTTGTAGATTTCAAAATATTTATGTGTGTTTTTGCAATTTGTTTCAGTTTAGGTATCAGTGGGCCAAAGAGAGGTATAGATGAAAAATGGCTTTGTTAGAAATTTCTCATGTGATCTCCCACAGAGCTGTGAGCTGACGTGTTAAAAATGTAATTACACCGTAATTTGGAGTGGCAGAGAATGATGAGAGTAGAGGAGTATTGGTGCCGTGGAGAAGTAATACGCAGCTTTGAATATATTGATTTTCCTTGTTCCTGGAAGATTGTTAATGAAACTGACATTCCTGAGCGTGACATTACAAGGAAAAATTTGGCGTGTGGTTTGTGTTTGGCCTGGTTGTCCTAAGTGTACTGGTCTAATTCTTTCCTAATCTAAGCACCAGCTCTTCCTTCCTGCTCTCATTTTAAAAAATAAATGCTATTTGAAGTGTGGAGTCGGGTATGAAAAGCATTGGCTTCTGTTTCCATCCCTAAATTTCCCTAAATAATTCTGTAAAACAGCGCTGTCCAGCATGGGTTAGACGGACTTGGGTCCCGGAGGGGAGAACAGGATGATGATACATTGAGGAACGGAGAAAATATTAGAAGTTGTTTATGTTTATTTTTTCTCATCCATTTTATTGTGTGTGTTTTATATTGAACTTAATATATTAATACAGTAGCAAACCCCCCCACTCCCCTCCCCCCCCCAAAAAGCAAAACCCATTGCTGATGAGTCAATTCCGACTCATAGCAACTCTGTAGGACAGAGTGGAGCTGCTCTGTAGGGTTTCCAAGGAGCTGCTGGTGGATTCGAACTGCTGACTTTTTGGTTAGCAGCTAAGCTCTTAAGCACTGAGCCAGCAGACATCCTGATACAGTAACACAAGTGTATAACTTATAGATAGACACGTTTTGGGGAGAGGGGTACATGTTCCAAATACTTTGCTGTTAGGAGTAAATGGTCAAAAAATCTTGAGACCACAAAATTCTGGGAATTTCCTCATTTGTCCAGTGTTTTACGTAGCTGCATCCTTCAAAGAGTACGTGATTTAATAACAATTGAATAATACCTAAGACATGTCTCTATGTAAATTAAGATGCTTGGTTTGGTAGTAATAGCTGATTTTTGACATATTTACTCTTTTAAGTTATTCAACTCCAATTTTAAGCCTAGATATAATGGAGAAAACTGTAAATTATCCCTGAAGGGCTATCAAATGACTATCTCAAGAAAATACTGTTGTTTGAATCCATGTAGCAGTGCCATGGAAGAGAGGCCTGGAGATCTGCTTCTATAAGATTAAAACCAAACTCACTGCTGTCAAGTCAATTCTGACTCATGGTGACCCCATGTGTTACAGAGTAGAACTGTTCTGTAAGCTTTTCTTGGCTGTCACCTTTTTGGGAGCACATCACCAGGCCTTTCTTCTGCAATGCTGCGGAAAGCATTCAAACCAACAACCTTTAGGCTCCAAACCCATTGCTGTCGAGTTGATTACAACTCATAACGACCCTATAGGACAGAGTACAACTGCCCCAAAGGGTTTCCAAGGGTTCAAACTGCTGACCTTTTGGTTAGCAGCTGAACTTTTAACCACTGCATCACCAGGGCTCCAACCTTTAGGTTAGTCGGTTGCAAACCGTTTGCGCCACTCAGGGACATTCCTCTAAGATTACAACCATTAAAAATCCTATATGCACAGTTCTACTCGGAATCCATTCGAAGGCAATGGTTTAGTATGGAATTAGTACGATTTCTCTTAGAGAAAAAAGGTTCTCCAGGCAACACCACTATCATCCTCTTTTCTTTGGAAGCGAAAATCACAGTCCCTGGAGGAAATTTACTTCAGCTTTTAGGAATCCTGCTTACATTGCACTAAAGATCTGTCTGTCTGCTCTGTGCTGTCCAGTCGATTCCGACCATAGTGACCCTATAACTGCCCCATAGGTTTTCCTAGGCCTGTAAATCTTTATGGAAGCTGATTGCCATGTCTTTTCTCCTGCAGAGTGGCTGGTGGGTTCGAACCACTGACTTTTTGGTTAGTGGCCAAGAGCCTTAACCATTGTACCACCAGGGCTCCTGAAGGTCTGTCTTAGAGAATTTAATTGCTAACTAGTGGTCGGTGTAGCTTTTCCTGGATATTGTGTTTGTAAATAATAGAAATTAACATGTAAATCTGAATAGCATGAATTGAAAAGCAAGTGCTGGTATGGCTCTTGCTGGAGCAGCTTCTTGACACCTGTTATTTCTTCTAGGGACCTGATACCTATCATTGCTGCTCTGGAATACAATCAGTGGTTCACAAAGCTGTCCTCTAAGGATCTAAAACTGGTAAGTAAGGGAGGAGGCAGCAAGTGTGGCTGGGCTTTGCCCAATTTCAAAAAATCTGATCATTGTGAAAAAAAAAAACAGAACAAAACTTGTTTTTCCACCATTCTGGTGAGCTGCACACATTTTATTTCTCAAGGAGACATTTTTCTCTAAATGATTTGCATAAAACTTTGCAAAGCGTGTAATGTGAGATGCTTCAGAGAAGTACTTCTTCATGTTCTCAGCTGCTTTGGGCCATTTTAGAAGATGAACAGGTAGATAGATTCAGTGTAGCCTTCAGGACACGCTCGCTCAGTTGGCAAAAACGATTGAAGTCACAATTGCACAACGGCAAATAGCAGATTTTATGTTCCTGTCTTAGATTCCATCTCCACAAAGATCCCCCCCAAGAATTTAGGAAAACACTACCAGGTAGAAAGCCTGATTGAGTTCTGGTAGTTAACATTAGTTTTCTAGTCGAGCTTTTTGGGCAGATTTACATGTAAGCAAAATGAAACCACAGTGAAGTCTGTTCGTTTTCATAAGAGGTGAAGGAGCCAAATATTTGGTCTGTAAGCGCTTGGCTGCTAACCAAAAGGTTGGTGGTTTGAACCCACCAGACCTGACAATCTGCTCCCGCAAAGATTTACAGCCTAGGAAACCCTATGGAACACTTGTACTCTGTCCTGTAGGGTTACTACGAGTAGGAATCAACTTGACAGCACACAGCAACAGCAACAAGATGGTTTATAGTATTTGCTCAACAAAAAATTGTTTAATAAATAAGCCATTGCTGTCAAGTTGATTCTGACTCATAGGGACCCTGTAGGACAGGATAGAACTGCCCCATAGGCTTCCAAAGCTGTAATCTTTGTAGAAGCAGATTGCTACATCTTTCCCCAAATGGAGTGGCTGGTGGGTTTGAACCGACAGCCTTTTGGTTAGCAGGTGAATGGTTAACCACTGTACCACCAGGGCTCCTTTTTAGGTTAGCTGTTGTTAGGCGCCATCGAGGTGATTCTAACTCATAGCGACCCTGTAGGACAGAGTAAACTGCCCCACAGGGTTTCCAAGGAGCAGCTGGTGAATTAAAACTGCCAACCTTTTGATTGGCAGCTGAGTGCTTAACCACTGTGCCATCAGGGCTCCTTGTTAGGTTAGTAGCCTAGCTCAAACCACTTGCACCGCCCAGGGACCTGTTTAATAAATAGGTATCAAATAGGTTTGTTGAACAAATGAATGAATGAATATAGCAATATAATTTTCAGGCTGTTGAGATGATTAAATGATGTATAGAAACTTCTAACCCAGTACCTGACATAAGCAGGCATTTCGTAATTGGTAACTGCTACTATTATCATCTCTACAATCAGACTAGCAAAGAGGCTTGGAAATGAACAAGTTTGGAGTGTGAGTTACGGAAACTATATTGGCTAAGCAGATGTAGTATATAAGATAAGTGAGATGGAGGTAGGGACAGTGTGCATGGGGACCAAGTCAGTCCCCAGGGAACAGAGAGGTCACTGTGATGGGAGGCCTGAGAGTAGAAACCACTTGTTTGCTCTTTACTAGAATGAGGACCATTCCCAGAGCAAGGCTAGCATGTGGACCAGGGAACCACTCTGGGAGTGAGATAGATTAGGCCAGGGATTGGGGAATCATAGAGCACAAAACTTCTCTACTAAGTCAGTTTTGCCGGCTAATTTAAACATTCGCCTAAACTGGTGATTTTCAAAATGGAACCTGAAGAGAACTCTGTGGAGGATGTTGTGGAGATCCTAGTTTGGGAAATTGTCGAATTCAGTAGTCTGCGAATGTGTCTGGGCATTTTTTTTTTTTTTTTCTGTCATTATCCCTCCATGGCACCATCTTCTTTCAGCTGCCCTAGATGTTGAGGAAAGAAAAGGTGATGAACCTAATCGTTTCAGTCCTGGCAGCACAGACCATGACAGTGCTTATATGCTTTTGTGGGTGTCTAGAGAGAGAGAAAGGTGTGGAAGGATAGGATTCGAGGACTGTCCTTATTTCTCTTTTATTACCTGAGGTTTCCAAATAAAAATGCGTATGTGTATATTTTTAATATCTGGTATTTTAAAATGAAAAACGGTCTTTGGCATATCACATTACAAGTCTTCGAAAAGAATAGTGATCTTTGTGTTTTCAATCCAAAATGAAAAAAGAGGTGATACTTCCCCTTTGCTGGGTATTGCAATAGGATTATCTCAAAACATTTTCAAGCACTGGTGCTATTTGAAGGAAAAGACAGTATCAGGAGGCATACCTTCTTTGGAGGGCATGAAGGGCATGAGGAAAAAATATGGATTCCTCCCATGTTATATGAGCCCTCTGGGTTGTGAAGATTGCTCCTAGCCCAATAAAGCCTCCTAAGGTACCACAGGAAAAAGAGGAGTTACATGCTTTGTGTTAAGCTTAAGCAGCCAATATTTTTCAGTAGTCATTATTCCTAATTTGAATGTCAGGTTTTTTTCTTTTCTCTTTTTTTTTTTTTTTTTTAAATAATGTCAGATCTGTGATTAGGATCAAGTTTCTGTCCAATATTCTCTTGATTCATTAAAATAGCAGAATTGAGATCCTGCTCAACTCTTTTCAGTTTTTAACTTAGACAAGTCAGTGAACATGGTTGCACCGTCTTTCACCCTTTTTAAGGTGATATGGTTGGATCAGGTAATGTATATGGTTCCTTTTAATTCTAAAATTCTATATTTATTTTATTTTGCACAAAGTCACTCGTTACTTTAAAGTGATCCTCCTCTAGTTTTTGTTGTACACATTTGAGTTTAACTAAATGTAAGCCCTTTGAGAGCCCACACACTCAACTTTTTTATTTTCCTAAATCACTCAGCATAGTGCCAAGCTTGCAGTAGACCAAAACCAAACCAAGCCCACTGCCGTTGAGTTGATTCTGACTCATAGCGACCCTAAAGGACAGAGTGGAACTGCCCTGTAGAGTTTCCAAGGAGTGCCTGGTGGATTCGAACTGTTGACCTCTTAGTTAAGTGCTACGGCTCTTAACCACTATGCCACCAGGGTTTCCTTGCAGTAGACAGGCATGCTCAAATATGATGTCAGGAATTACCTTAAACTAGCTTTTGAATAAGGAAGGATATAAATAATTAAGAAAATATTAATAAATGAAATTTTAAAAGAAAAATTACAGACAATTCTACCACCAGGGCAACTCTTCAATTTTTCATAGTCCTCTCAAGACTTTAGTTACTTGTATTTTTTTTTTAATTGTAATCTTAATAAACATTTTAATTATGATTTTTTATTTAACGTGATATCCTAAGCATTTAAAACATTTCCACAGACATACAGTTATATAGCTACAAAATATTTTCTTTAATTTTTTTAACACAAAAATCATATTGCCATCGAGTCGACTTGGACTCATAGCAACCCCGTAGGACAGAGTAGAACTGCCCCATAGGGTTTCCAAGACTGTAATCTTTCCCGAAGCAGATTGCCACATCTTTCTCCCTCAGAGAGGCTAGTGGGTTAGAACCGCCAACCTTTTGGTTAGCAGCTGAACTTTAACCACTGCACCACCAGGGCTCCTTATTAAAAGTTGGGATTCTTGTTAACATAAGAGACCATCATTTATTTAACTCTTTCCTGTCATCAGGCCATTAGGTTGTTTCTTACTTTACCTATTTTAGAGAATACTAGTGGGAATGTCGAAATGGTAGTTAACATTTATCAAGTGCTTTTTCAGCCTCTTTATTAAATTACATGGCGTCATTAAATTTTAATTTTTCCAGCTATAAAAAGGAAATAGTAATACTTAACTAATGTTTTATATTGGGGAGGATTAAAAAATAAGTGCATATGGCAAGAACTCAGTAAACATCATCTCTGACACCGTTATCAACATCCCTTCTTCTTAGTCTTCAATTCTCAATTTTAGAGATCACTTTCTCTGGGAAGCCCTTTTTGGTTTTCTTAAGACTGGGTAAGATGTCCCTCTGTGTGTTTGGTGTTGTTGTTAGTTACCGTCAAGTAGACCCTGACTCAGTGGCGACCTTATGTACAAAAGAGCAAAACGTTGTCAGTTTCCGTGTCATCCTGACAATTGCCAGCATGTTCCAGTCCATCCTTTCGGCTGTTGTGCCAATCCATCTCACTGAGGGTCTCTCATGCCCTCTCTGGCCTTCTACTTCATGATGTCTTCCTCCAGTGATTGAGTTCTGATGATGTGTCCAAAGCAAGCAAGTCAAACAGTGTGACCAAAATGACCTTTTAATAATTTTATCATAATTACATATTTACTTCTTATCTGCTACGCTCTTGGAGGCAGGGACTTTGCCCTTTATGTCATTGTGTTCTCAAGACCTTCATAGCAATGGTACATCATAGTGTGTGCTCAGTCAAGATCTGTTGAATGAATGAATGTTTTAATTAGTTAAAACTTTGCACCTGTGTAGATTTATAAGCATGAAGTGAGTTTTTTTTTTTTAGCTTTATGGAATGGTCAAAGAATGTTTTCTCTTACAGTCCACTGATGTCTGTGAACAGATCTTGAGGGTGGTGAGTAGGTCCAGTCGACTGGAAGAATTGGTGTTGGAAAATGCTGGACTTAGAACGTGAGTATTTTCCTGAACACACACACACACACACGCACACGCACACGCACACACACAGTAATTTTATGCAAATAAAGTCCCTGTTATACATTTTTTTGGGCAAATGCAAAGCCTTGTCGTGCGTTATTTTCCTATGTGCAATCTGTGCGTTGTATGTGTGTGCCCATTATTTACGTGGGCGCATTATTTGTGAAAATAAAAGTTTTGGGCATTTAATCTTCAGTTAATTAATACAGTTTAAAAAAAAGTCAGGCTACTCACATATAGACAATAGTGTTTTCCCTTCTGAACAAAGAAATTCCTATGAGCCCCATCCTTATCATGACGTCACAAATTTAATGACATCTTTTGTTGTCCTGTCGCTTAGTATTTTTGAGGGTTCATGGTGTAGTGGCTAAAAGTATGAATTCTGAAGCCAGAGGCCTTACGACCTTGGGCAGGCTTTTAAGCCCTCTGTGCCTTAATCACAAAAGAAAGGTCTGGTAATCTGCTTTTGAACAAACTACAGCCTAGAAAACCCTACAGGGCAGTTCCACCCTGTAACATATGAGGTCACCATGAATCAGAATAGGCTCAACAGCAACAGGTTAGAATGTAACTAAAATAGTGATTTTGATTTTTGTTAAAATACAGTGCTGGCAATTGTAGCCTTTAAAGTCAATAATTAGAGCAATCAGTTTGGCATTCATGAGTATTGCATGAAATAAGAAATAAGATAGAGTGAATAGCCTACTGTAATTTTCCTGAGAAGTAAAATCCGTACTTGCCTATCTTAAGAAATTGCCTAACCGTTTTTCCAAAGTGGCTGGATGCTGTTAAATAATACTACTTGGCCCCTCCAAGTAGGTTCCATTCAGGAGTATTATTTAACAGCATCCAGCCACTTTGGAAAAACGGTTAGGCAATTTCTTAAGATGGGCAAGTACGGATTTTCCTTTTTCTTTTGAATGGGATTTTGGCCCATTTGGCTTTCCAGATTCTCTGATGAAGAAATATACTCATGTAATTTAGATTGGGTGTTAACAAATATATGATCTATAGATTAACATCGTAAGAAGGTTTTCCTCTCTTATTTTTTTATTTCAACAGTTTTACGTTTTGTATTGTTCAATCTTCCTGTTTTTGTTTACTTGCAGAGATTTTGCACAAAAACTGGCCGGTGCTCTAGCCCATAACCCCAACTCAGGACTCCACACGATTAACCTTGCTGGCAACCCACTGGAGGATAGAGGTACCGTAGCATTTGCGTTAGCGTTGATGCCAGAATTGTAACAGGGTTAGGGAATTTTGATTTCGCTCTGCCTTAATAGTGGTGTCAAGGTAAGTTCTAATTACGTTATAAATGCTGTTGATGCTCTTATTGGCTTCGAGTTCTTTCCTCCCTTTCATGACAGTATTCTTGCTAAAACTTTATTATCTGATTTAAACATTTTTCGAAGGGATGCAAAAAGAGAAGAGATCATTTTTTAAACAATCATATTAATTATCTCTTTTTGGGTATCAAATTGCCACAAACTTAGCAGCTTAAAAGAACACAAAAATTATCATCTCAGTTTCTGGGGCCAGTAGCCTCGGTTCTTTTAGCTGAGCTCTCTACTCACGATCTCACCGGGTTGAAATCAAGTTGTCAGCCGAAGCTGTGATCCCATCTGTTGCTTGAGGTCCTCCTCAAGTGTACTGGTTGTTGGTGGAATTTATTTCTTTGGGGCTGAAAGACAGGCCCCATTTTATTGCTAGCTATCGGCTGGAGATCACTATAGCTTCTAGAGGCTGAAATCAGGTCCTTGCCAAGTGCCCACTCCTCACAAAATGGCAGTTTGCTTCATCTTTGAGGCCCACAGGAATGCACCTCTCTTTACCTTTTTAAAAAAGGGCTCACCTGATTAGGTCAGGCCCACCCCAGACAGTGTCCCTTCTGATTAACCCAAAGTCAGCTGATTAATAACCTCATTATAGGGGTGATATCCTGTCATCTTCACTGGTCCCATTCACCTTCAAGGGAATTGTACAGGGTTTTTTTTATGTACAGCAGGGGGCAGAAATCTTGGGGACCATCTTGGAATTCTGCCTACCACAAATATCTTTTAATATTTAACAAGATTTGAATATGGTAATAGGGAGCAGTTGAAAGGACTGGAGTTCATGATGAGGCAGAAGAAGGTTTTTATTAAAAACGCTTGCATGGCTAGAGGGAAGACTGAATAGGTTTGGAAAGTGAAACTTGAGAATTTGAATTCTCATTACTACAGCATTGATGGATGGGACTTAAGAAATAGCTTTATCTCTAGAGGGAATATTTTGTTTTCATTATCTGGTGGAAATGTTTTCCAGCTTTGTTGAATAAGGGCCTTTTATCTATCAATGTTATATATTTGATGAGGATTAATTATTAAACTGGACTGAAGATACGGATATAGACATTCAGTTTTGCTTTTTGTTCCTGATACGGACATTGTTCTGTGTCGAAAAAGATAGCTATGTTGTATGCAAGCAAAAATCTCTAGGGTAACTTTGCAGCATCTAGACAGAGAAGTGAAACTAAAGGATGGGTTTGATGGAATTAGAAAATTAGGTCACATGAAAAACATCCTCATAGGAGAAACTAAAGCTAATAGTAATTGATGCCTGCCCCTGGAATTGGAGCCTCTGGGTAGTAAAAATGGTTAATGATCTCCACTGCTGAATGCAAGGTTGGAGATTTGAGTCCACCGCCTAGAGGTGCCTGGGAAGAAAGGCCTGGTGATCTACTTCTGAAAAAGCGGCCATCAAAAATCCTGCGGAGCGCACTTCGGCTCTGATATGCACATGGGATCGCGTGAATCAGAACTGACTCACTGGCAACTGGTTTATCCTGGGAATTGGAGTTTTTCTGGGGTATAATAATTTCTTTAGGAAAACTACACGCTCTATTAGTCAAATGCTATAGAGAAGTGAATGTGAACAAAGGGGGAACTGTGTAGATCACCTTTTATACACAGGACGGCTGTTTTGGTTTAGCTTTTAGATGGACAGGACACAACCGTATTTATCTGCTGATGGGATGGGATCAATAGAGGTAGTTGTTGGAGGCAGGTCCTTAAGAAAATGAAATCTAGAGGGCAGACATACCAGGAAGGGGCACTTCTCATTATTAAAAAAAAATCCTATTGCCCTCAAGTCAGACCCATGGCAACATCATGTGTGTTACAGAGTAGAACTGCCTCAGAGGGTTTCTGTGGCTGTAATCTTTATGAAGAATGCAGCTTCAATATTGGGGGAAGACTCCTTAACAGCCTGTGATATGCAGATGACACAACCTTGCTCACTGAAAGTGAAGAGGACTTGAAGCATTTACTGTTGAAGATCAAAGACCACAGCCTTCAGTATGGATTACACCTCAGCATAAAGAAAATGAAAATTCTGACAACTGGACCTATAAGGAACATCATGATAAATGGAGAAAATATTGAAGTTGTCAAGGATTTCATTTTACTTGGATTCACAACCAATGCCCATGGAAGCAGCAGTCAAGAAATTAAACGAGGTATTGCATTGGGCAAATCTGCTGCAAAAGACCTCTTTAAAGTATGAGAAAGCAAACATGTCACTTGGAGGACTATGGTGCACCTGACCACCAAGGCATGGTAATTTCAGTCACCTCCTATGCATGTTAAAGCTGGACAGTGAACAAGGAAGAATGAAGAAGAATTTATGCATTTGAATTATGGTGTTGGTGAAGAATATTGAATATACCATGGACCGCCAGAAGAATGAACTAATCTGTCTCCGAAGAAGTACAGCCAGAATGCTCCTTAAAAGCGAGGATGGCAAATCTTCATCTCACATACTTTGGACATGTTATCAGAAGGGTCCAAGCCCTCCAGAAGAACATCATGCTTGGTAAAATAGAGGGTCAGCAAAAAAGAGGAGGATCCTTAGCCAGATGGATTCATAACAGTGACTACAGCAGTGTGCTCAAACAGCAACAACTGTGAGAACGGTGCAGGATTGGGCAACATTTTGTTGTGTTACACATAAGACCACTATGAGTTGGAACTGACTTGATGGTACCTGACATCAACAGCAACAACAAGAATTTTTATGAAAGGAGATAGCCGTGCCTTTCTTCTGTGGTGCTGCTGAGTGGGTTTGAATTGCCAATCTTTAGGTTGGTAGTCCAGCACAAACTGTTTGTACCACGCAGGGGCCTTTTCCTTAGTCATTAGGGTAATGCAGATTAAAATTACAATGAGATGTCATTTCTCACCCAGAAGAATGGCTATAATCAAACTCGGTATTGATAACGATGTTGAGAAACTGGACCCTCTGACATTGCTGGTGGAAATGTAAAATGATTCAGCCACTTTGTAAGGGTTAGACAGTTTCTTACAGTGTTAAATACAAATTTGTCATTTTGTTAACTACGGTTGAGTCGGCCCTTGATTCATGGGTGAGGGTTTCTTGGCTGTAATCTTTATGGAAGCAGTTTGCCAGCCCTTTCTTCCGCAGAGCTTCTGGGTGGGTTTGAACCATCAACCTTTGGGTTAGCAGCCAATCCCAAATTGCTTTCACCATCCAGGTGACTGCAAATTGGCCATATGACCCAGCAATTCCACTCCTAATATCACCCAAAAGAAATGAAACATATGTCCACACAAAGACTTGCGCATCAGTGCAAAGCAGCATTATTCATAATAAAAAATTATGAACGTAAATAAGCCCAAATGTCCATCAACCGATGAGTGGATACACATAATATGGTGAATACCTACAATGGAATGCTACTTAGCGATAAAAAGGAGGTAGGGCTGATACATGCTACAACATGGATAAATAAACCTCACAAACATTATGCGAAATGAAAAGAGGCCATTTCCAAAAGATCACATATTGTTGGACTTTGGGGCTCTGGGAGGGAAGAATGAGCCTGAGACCTTTCCTATTCTTTCCTCTTGTGTACCTCGTGTGCTCTGAGGTATGGCCGTGCTGGGCAACATGCTGCCTCAGGTGTGGTTTCTTCTATCAGGCCCTTACCTCTGAGTTCCTCTAACCCTTATGCTTAAATTTCTATGATAGCATTTACCTCATCCTGCTGCATTATAATTAAACAAGTCCATCTGTCTCCACCCCCCTGCAGATTACTTCCTCACATACCCATTCTGGAAACCCTGGGAGTGTAGTGGTTAAGAGCTACAGCTGCTAACCAAAAGGCTGACAGTTGGAATCCACCAGACACTCCTTGGAAACTCTATGGGGGAGATCTACTCTGTCCTATAGGGTCGCTATGAGTCGGACTCAACTTGACAGCAGTGGGTTTAGTAGGTCATACCCATTCCTGGCCCTTCTTTCTCCTTTCCCCTCCAAAGACACACAGGATCTACTATAAGACCTTGTACGACGTAGTCAGTATTTTCTTAAATTGGTTTTGATGTAACTTAATCTTAATTTCTTCTGTGGTTTTTAAATTGCACTTGAATGGAGTTTTTTTTTTTTTTTTTTTTAATATAGAGTCACGGCATGTGTTCAGTGATGGCATCTCCTTACCTTTTTTTCTCCACAGCCCTACCTGTGGAGACCTGCCATTGTATGTCCTTTCACCTACCTACAGCCCACGCTTGGTGTTTTAATCATTTAATTCTAAGCCTCGTGTGCACATTCTGACTCACCAGTGTGGTTTCCGCTTACATAACCCTCAGGTTTTGGCATTGCTATAATATTTTCTCACAACAAGGCATTCTTCTTCTCTGCCCCTTCTAGATTCTTCATGGCTGTGTTTGGTAGTGTCCTTGGGTAGCTGTCAACTCCAGTAGTTCCCACTTCTCTTCACTCTTGTATCTGAGCCTCCTGAACTTCCTTATAGGTCAGTTGTCTTCAGGCTAAATATCTGAAGATGAGTGGTAGCTTTTCTGCTCATGAATGGAAGTGCAACAAGAAATCTAATTGAGTGTAAAATAGTTTATTGAAACTTTAGGGAAAGTTTTAATGATTTTTGTTTCCGAGCATTTCAATGGCAGTATTTTATGTTTGAACACAATGAAAAGCATGGGGAGGAGTGTGTAATGAAATTGTAGATTGTATAAACCCAACCGGAGAAGGAAACTCAAAGAAACACAAACAAGTTGGGTCTTTGCACCGTAAGTAGCCCACAATTGCGAGGAATTTAAACACCAACTGGCATTTGAGTCTGCACCTGAACCATCTACTCAGGGACTTATTTGGGAACTCTCAGAGAGAGTTTTGTGACGGGACTGTTTCTCAGGAAGGCTTTTCTTGCTGATCAGTTTCCTGCATGGCACCATTGATTAAGTAGCTTCAGAAAGTTCCAGACCCCCAGTGGTCATCAAGTTGATTCTGACTCATGGCACACCCATGTGTGTCAGAGTAGAACTGTGCTCCACAGAGTTTTCACTAGTTGATTTTTTGGAAGTAGATGACCAGGACTTTTTTTCGTGGTGCTTCTGGGTAGACTCAAACTTCCAGTCTTACAATTAGCAGCTGACTGTGTTAACTGTTTGCACCACACAGCCAGGGACCCCTCAGAAAATACAGGAAAGGTTCATTTTTTGTTTTTACTCTAAAAGTTTGTCTGCCACCCACCCTTAGTTTATTCAATTTGCCAAAGATACTGGGTCATCCACCTTAAATTCTTCGTATCTCATTTCTGAATTTTGCCAAAGTGAAGGTTCCTTTGCAAAACAACTTACCTTTTCACAGATTAAGTAGCTGATCTCTCAGCTTTCTCTTTCCTAGGATAAATGTATCACGTTTCTTCTGTCTCAGTGGCTGTATTTGTAAATTGTCTTTCTTCTCTGTCTTTGTTGTTGACATCTACCATTTTTGAGTTCTTTAGTGTGTAATTCTCTTGTCTGTGAATAGACCTCTACCAGGAGGCTGCCCTCCATATCATGGCAACTTCTGCATAAGGGCCCAGAGTTACCTTAGAGAGTGAGTCTTTCTGATCAAACACTCAAGTTTGTGATGCTACAACCACTGAACTAATGGATCCTTCTCACGAGGCGTCTGTGGTTGTGCCTTCTGGAGGAATATTTTTTATGTGCCTGGTAATTTTTACTGCAACAGCTAACATTTACTGAGTATATACTGTGTGTCAAGCATTGTGTTAAGCACTTTTCATGCATTATTGCATTTAACCCTAACCCTCCACTGCCAACTGTCAGTGTGTGATCCTGTGGTGGTTTGCATGTTGCTGTGATACTGGAAGCTACGACTTCAGTATTTCAAATACGAGCAGGGTCGCCCATGGTGGAAAGGTTTCAGTGGAACTCCTAGACTAAGACAGACTAGGAAGAAAGGCCTGGTGATCTACGTCTGAACATTAGCCAATGAAAACCTTATGGATCACAAATAATATTGTACTATACAGTGCTGGAAGATGAGCCCCCTAGGTTGAAAGGCACACAAAATTCACAGTAGCCACAGCAATGGACCCAAATATATCAATGATTGTGAAGATGGTGGAGAACTGGACGATGTTTCATTATATTGTACATGGAGTCACCGCAAGTCGGAGTCAACTCGGTGGCAACTAACAACAGCAAATTATTATTTCTGTTTTTCAGGTGACTCAACAATATGACTTTAGTGCTATTATTCTTCTCAATTAATGAATGCAGACTTAGTAAACTTCACTAGGTCACACAGCCTAATTTGAACCCGACTGTATCTTATTTTGGAGCCCTGTGGTGTAGTCATTAAGAACTCAGCTACTAACCGGAAGGTCAGCAGTTCAAATCCACCAGCTGCTCCTTGGAAACCCTGTCAGGCAATTTTACTCTGTCCTATGGGGTCACTATGAGTCGGAATCAACTTACCGGCAATGGCTCTGTTTTGGTATTCTATTTTAGAGTTTGTGTTCTCACACACAGTGTGTACTATACCCCAAAGTAAAGACTGTATGGAAAATGGAATATATGAAGTATATATGAAGCATTCCTATAAGCAAGGATTTTATATTCTAGAAATAAAAATATGCTACCTTTAATTATTGTATTTCATTTAGTCATAAAATGATTAAACTTATTTAAGAGTTTCTACCCTGACAGCATTAGATACTTAGTCTAGTTTATATCCTAAGGAGGGAGAGAAAATTTCATAGATCAATTTAGTTCTCTCATTTTCTTTTTAAATGAACAATTCTGACCCCCCAGTTACACCTTTCATTCCATTAGCACTTAGCAAGGGCGTTGCTTTAAAGAAGAAATATATTTACAACATGCGGTTACCTGAGAACATAAAATAAAACATTTTATCAAGAAAGCAGACCTATTTTGGATTTTTTTTTTTTTTACAAAAAAAGAACTGCCGATGCAAACCTCAAATTCCAGTAAAAAGATGAGACTTAATGGTCTGACTGAGACTGGAGGGACCCCAGAGGTCATGGTCCCTGGACTCTCTGTTAGCCCAAAACTAAAACCATTCCTGAAGCCAACTCTTGGGACAGAGATTAGACTGGATTTTTTTTTTTTTATAAGACATAAGGTACTAGTGAGTGAGCTTCTTGGCTCAGGTAGACGCTTGAGACTATGTGGGCAGCTCCCATCTGGAGGCGAAATGAGAAGGCGGAGTGGGACAGAAGCTGGTTGAATGGACATGGGAAATACAAGGTGAAGAGGAAGAATGTGTTGTCACATTACGGGGAGAGGAACTAGGGTCACATAACAATGTGTGTATAAGATTTTGTACGAGAAATTGACTTGAATCGTAAACTTTCACTTAAAACGCACACAAAAAATTTTTTCAAAAAAAACACCTGCCACCACATTACCAGTCTTACTACCATCAAGACCTATAATCTCTTATTTTTTTTGAAAATTTCATCAAGAGCAATAATTCATCACAACTTCTTCTTCTAGGATATAAAACCACATTTTTAATCAAATGGACTCTTAAGCAGCCATTATGTATTTCTAGTTACATAACCTGGAATTTGATAAAAATATTTTAACGGTACTATTTCGCATCTGTATCTTTAATAATCTTTACCTTTAATCTTGTTTACCTTAGATCCTGTTGTGTGTGTGTTTTTTTTTTTTTTAATTATCAAATGTGATTTTATTCACCTTTTTTCTAGTTTAGGAGCTTTACTTGTTATTGCTTTCATTAGTTTTGGAGTGATACTTAGATTTCCAGAGAAGCATATTGCTGGATTACTCTCTTTTGTCTACCTTTTTTTAAAAAAAAAAAAATAGTTTATGATTTAGGAATGAGCAGATGGGTGGGAGTCACATGTTCTGTAAGTTGTTTCACTCTGGTCTTGGGTTTGGTGATAGACATTTTCAGTTTTATGTGGTGTTTATAGGTGTGTCTGACGCACACACAAAACTCTTCTTTTGAAAGAATAAAATATATGCTATGGTGGTGCAGTGGTTAAAGCTCTCAGCCCGCCAACCTCTTGGTTGGCAGTTCTAACCCACCAGCTACTCTGAGGGAGAAACATGTGGCAGTCGGCTCCTGTAAAGCTTTACAGCCTTGGAAACCCTATGAGGCAGTTCTGCTCTGTCTTACATGGTCCCTGAGTCAGAATGGGTTCGATGGCAGCAGGTTTGGTTTTTTTGGTTTTATGCTATATACACATATATATGTGTGTGTGTATATACATACACACACACATATATACATATACGTATACATTATACATATATAGGGAGAGAGAACGTATGTGCGTCATGAGAGGTCCATGATAACACCTATCGAAATTTAAAAGTGAGAATCTGGTATTCTTCCCTCTTCTATACCTAATTTTTCAAAGTAAATTTTTCATTGAGATACAATGTACATTCATAAAAGTCTACAAATCCCAAGTTTACTCCTTGATGAATTTTTACAAAGCGAACACTCCTGAGCAACCACTACCAAGATCAAGAAACAGAGCATTTACCAATACCCCACAGGCCTCCTTTGTGGTTTTTCCCACCACCCCCACCCTCTGGTCCTCCCAACCCCCAGTGATAACTGCTCTTCTGTCTTCGGAGCCCTGGTGGTGCAGTGGTTAAGCGTTGGCTACTAACCAAAAGGTTGGCAGTTTGAATCCACCAGCCACTCCTTGGAAGCCGATGGCGTAGTTCTGCTCTGTCCTATAGGATTGCTATGAGTCAGAATCCACTTGACATCAACAGGTTTGGGTTTTTTTGGTTTGGAATTCTGACTTCTGTCATAGTGGATTAGTTTGCTTATTCTTGAACTTTATAAATATCAAATTAGTATGTACTCTTTTACATTTGGTTTATTTTGCCTCTCTTTATGGAGAATGTAATAATTTAACAAAAAAAATTTAATAATTTATTTTCTTGAATTGATAGAGGACTACTGAGATTAAATAGTTTTTCTGATATCAATGTAAAATGGTGGGGGTAGCATCAGACCTCTAACTTTACAACGGGGTGAAGAATCAAGTTCAACATAAAGGGATCAGACATATCTCCAGTCTCCAACCCTTTTCACCAAATCTGACATCAGCCATTCCTCCCATGGCAGTCTCATCTTCTCTTCTGGGTTTGATGATCTGTTGTAATGGCCAAACAACTCATAGACCATACTTACAGTTAAGTGGTTTATTAAGGAACAGGGTACAACTCGGGATCAGGATCAGGAAGCATGTGGGCGAAGTCTCCCTTACTTCAGTGTACGATACCCCTCTCAGGCTCTTTCAGTCATGCAGACCTCTTCTTGCTTCTCTCCCCACCCCCCATAACAGGCTCCTTCTCCCCGTCCCCCACCCCCACCCCAGGACAGGCTTCTCTTGGCCCTGCTCCCTGTTACCATCAGCTCTGCCACTAGGCCCTGTTGGGCCTGTTGTTATCTTCAGTGTTACAGTCCTTGATCCGTGTTACAACTCTTTTAGGAGGTTCCTTGCCTCCTCTCTCTTTGCTTTTTCTTTATTCCTTCGGTTTTTCTTCCTGCTTTTTTCTGTTCTGAAAAACTTCTGCGGGACTGGCTGCTTAAATACACAAATCCCTTATCAATTTCAAGGCATAGAGCTCCCGCCAGGGCCACAAACTGACCAATTCCCTCTGGGAAGGCCAAAGACACTTCATTTGTAGAGTAGGGTACAACTTATCTTATTTGCATAGTCTGTTGACCAATCCCTGCAAGGCACATACCAGTCACAGGGCGGAATGCAGCCCAGGATCAGACAAAAAAGTTTCAAAACTGAGATGTTTACAGTTTACCAGGAAATGTCAATCAACCTGGACAAAAGTAACAAACCCTCTGGGATAGAAAGTAGGGCAAAGGTAACTCCTCAGCGTTTAGGGGAAAAATCTCTCAAGATGTTTTCTCAGTGAACCAAGGCAAAAGGCCACATTTCACTACCATCAGTTTTGCTAAGTTGTGTTTTCTGTAAGGAATTAAAAAATATATTTTTCTAAATTGACACATTTTTTGACATAAAGATATTTATTATACCTTCGAATTATATTTGTAATGTCCGTAAAATGTCTACTGTCTTAGTTATTTAGAGCTGCTATGACAGAAATGGAAACCCTGGTGGCGTAGTGGTTTTTATGACAGAAATGGAAACCCTGGTGGCGTAGTGGTTAAGTGCCACGGCTGCTAACCAAGAGGTTGACAGTTCATATCCGCCAGGCGCTCCTTGGAAGCTCTATGGGGCAGTTCTACTCTGTCATATAGGGTTGGTATGAGTCGGAATCAACTCAACAGCAGTGGGTTTGGTTTTTTGGGTTTTTATAACAAATACCACGAGTAGGTGGCTTTAACAAACAGAAATTCATTTTCTCACAGCTAAAGAGGCTAGAAGTCCAAATTCAGGGCGCTGGCTCTAGGGAAAGGCTTTCTGGGTGAAGTTCCATGTCTCTTTTTAGCATCTGTTTCTTGGTTCCTTTGCGATCTCATGTGGCATGGCACCTATCTTCCCCTGTCTGTGCTTTTTTGCTGCTTACTTAATCTGCTCTTTTTATATCTCAAAAGAGAGTGATTTAAGACATATCCTACACTAGTCAAACCCACCCAGTGCCTGCCTACACTAGTAGTGGCTCATTAATATAACAAAGTAAACCTGCTCTCAAATGGAGTTATAACAACAGGCATAGGAGTTAAGATTTACAGCACATACTTTTTTGGGGGAGGGGGGGACATAATTCCTTTCTTTGGCCCCCCAAAATTTATGTCCTTCCTACATTCAAGACACACTCACCCCATCACCTCACTCCAAAATTCTTAAATCAACTCCAAGCCTAAAAATCTCATTTTCTGAGTCATTTAAATCAAATATGCTTGAGACTTTAGGTGTATTCAATTCTGGTGCAAAATTCCTCTTCATCTGTGAACCTGTGAGATCTAGAATACAAGTCACCTGCTTCCAAAGTACAATGGTGAACAGAAACAAAGTAGGCATTTCCATTATAAATGGGAGAAATTAGAGGGAAAGAAGGGATAATGAGCACCAAACAAGTGTAAAACGCAGCAGAATAAATTACATTAGCTCTCAAGGCTTGAAAATAACCCTCTGTTCTTCTGGACCACATGGGCAATGGCCCTGCCTTTCAGGCTCTGGGTTCTGGCCATCTTCTCTGGATTCTGGGTGGAAACCCCTTAGCCTTGCATTTCAGCGCCACTTTCCAGGCCCACTGGGATGGCAGCTCTGCTCCTCTGGCTTTGAGTGGTTCTGTTCTCATCCATCTGAGTGGTGACCCCATCCCCTCTGCCGTGGCAGGCTTTGTTTTCCTGCTGCTTGGCATGGCAGCCCACCTGCTCAGCTTTGAGCAGCAGCCCCATCCCGGCCTTTGGGTATGGCAGCACCACACTTGACAATTGAGACAGTGGAGATCTTACTCTTTGAAACCTAGTAGGCCTTGGCTCTACCCTTTGAAACCTAAGAACTTGTGGCTCCACCCTTGGAAACCTAGAAGGTCATGACTTTTAAACTCCTTCCAGCAGTTCTGCTGATTTTCAAAACACTCCAGGAATGGTCCTTTTCTTTTCTTGGGGACAACAATTGTAGCGTCTTTGTCCTGTTTTCTGCCAGTAGAATTTCAAGAAGCATTCAGCTTTCCTTTCTTTTGTCCTGTCTCTGTCCCCTGCAGTCTTTACTGATGAGTTTTCTGCTGTGGTAGCTGTTTAGATCCATCAGTCATAGACTTAATCTCTTTGACAAAAGATTGAGTAACCAAGTCCTTGAAGAGAGTCTTAAGGCATGTTTCTGTAGTTTGTACAACAGAATTTTCCAAATCTTTAAGTTCTGTTTTTATTGTGCATAGTTCATTTTTAAGTTCACCTTCTTGCATTGTACTTTAAGCAACACGTGGCCCCTTTAAGATTTTGCTTAGAAATCTACTCAGCTAAATGTCCAAGTTCATCACTTAAAAGTTCTGCTTTCACCAAACATTTGAACATAATTCAGACAAACTCTGCCACTGCGTGAAAAGCATCACCCTCTCTCCAGTGACCAATCACATTTTCATCATTTCTTTTTAAAGCCTCACCAGAAGCACCTTAAACCTCCACGTCTTGCAGCATTTTATCGATGGCACCATATCTGTTCTCTAAGATGACAGAGACTTTCTCTATGGCTCTCCTCACTTCTTTCTGAGCCTTGGACAGAATTGCCTTTGATGTTCATAATTCTACCAACAGGCTTTTCAAGGCAATCTAGGCTTTTACTATCAAAAAAAAAAAAAAAAAAATTTATTTTATTTTTTTACTATCAGGCACCTTAAATTTCTTCCAGTCTTCACCCATTACCCAATTCCAAAACTACTTCCACATTTTAGGTATTTGTTAGAGTGACACCCCACTTCTGGTACTAAATTTAGTTATCTAGTGTCCCTATAACAGACATATCACAAGTAGGTAACTTTAACAAACAGAAATTTATTTTCTCACAGTTTAAGAGGCTAGATCCTAAATTCAGTGTGTGGGCTCTAGGGGAAGGATTTCTTATCTCTCTGGGCCCTGGGGGAGAAGTTGGCTCTTTATAGCTTTTGTTTCTTGGTTCCTTAAAGATTGTATGTGGCATGGCATCTATCTTCCCCATCTGTGCTCTTTCGCCGCTTGCTTAATGTGCTCTTTTATAGGTCAAACAAGATTAACTTAAGACACATCTTACACTAATAGTGCTTCATTTTTTGGCTGTGTTCCATTTAGTTGATTTCTTCCTTTTTCTTTGCTATTTTCTTCCTTCCGTTTGGGGGAGATTAATTTGCTGGGTTTTTTTTTTTTTTTTCAGTCATCTTGAGATGGAAAGTTTGATAATTTTCAGTTTTTCTCCTTTTTTAATATATGTGTTTATGGCTATAGATTTTCCTTTATGCATGGGTAACAAATTTTAATGTCATGGTTTTGTTATTCAAAATATTTTTAAATTTTCATTTTGATATTGGGTTTGTTATTTTATTTATTTGTTATTAAGAAATGTATTACTTAAGTTCCAATTATTTGGTAATTTTCTAATTTTCTTTGTTTTAATTTTTATTTTAATTTCATAGCAGTGTTAGTCGTTAAGAGAACATTCTCGTAATCAAAAACCAAACCAAACCCAGTGCCGTCAAGTCAATTCCAACTCATAGCGACCCTACAGGACAGAGTAGAACTGCCCCATAAAGTTTCCAAGGAGCACCTGGCGGATTCGAACTGCCGACCCTTTGGTTAGCAGCCATAGCACTTAACCACTATGCCACCAGGGTTTCCAACAAACTTGTAGTGGGATAATATTCTCCGTATGATTTGCAGTAGTTAGAAGCATACTCTGATTTTTTTGAGACTTGCTTTATGATTCAGCGTATGGTCAGTTTTAGCAAGTGCTTTATGTGCATTTTGCAAAAGTGTATTCTGCAGTTGTTGGGTATAATGTTACAAATATGTCAATCAAATTGTTCTTCATTATAATCTTGAAATGTTCTATTTATTTTTGGCAACTCTCACAACTTTCTGAAATTTTCTAGATCTTTAATGAATTTTTTTATTCATTTGTTTTATCAGTTACTAAAAGATATGTTTAAAAAAGCTCCCACTATTATATATATGTGTGTGTTTATAAATGGGAGCCCTGGTGGCACAATGGTTAAGCTCTCAGCTGCTAACTGAAAGGTTGGCAGTTTGAACCCACCCAGAACCTTTGCTGGAGAGAAGACCTGGCGATTTGCTCCAGTAAATATTACAGCCAAGAAAACCCTATGGGGTAATTCTACTCTGCCACTTGAGATCGCTATGAGTAAAAAATCGACTCAATGGCACCCAGTAAAAATAACTACAGTTATATATGCATTTTACTTTTATGACTTTAAGTTTTCCCTTCAAAAATTTGGGACTGTGTTATTGAGAGCATACACGTTTAGAATTATTAGTTACTATTGAGTCTTTTCTGTCTCATGGTGACCCCGTGTGTACAGAGTCAAACTGCTCCTTTTCAAGGCTGTGACCTTTCAGAAGCAGGTAGCCAGGCCTATCTTCTGAGGTACCTCTGCGTGGGTTTGAACAGCCAACCTTTCAGCTAATAGTTGAGCCCTTAAGCATTTGCACCACCCAGGGACTCCTAGAATTGTTATATCTCTCCCTCATTTATCATTTGTGTCTAGTAATCTTTATTTTAAAGAGTCCCATGGTATAGTAGTTAACACAATAGACTGCTAACTGAAGAGTTGGCAGTTTGAAACCACCATCCACTCTGGAAGAGAAAGGTATGTCGTCTGCTCCATAGAGATTTACAGCCTTGGAAACACTGTGGGGTTGCTGTGAGTCAGAAGTGACTTGACCGCTGTGGGTGGGGAATCTTTATTTTTCTTTTCTTAAAATCTACTTACAGATATACCAGCTTTCTTTTGGTTAGTGTTTGCATGATAAATCTTTTTCCATGCTTTTACTCTCACTTTTTCAGAGTACGTACATTTGCCTCTTAAAAACACCACAAGTTGGTTCTTTTTTTTTTTTTTTTGGTTTAGGTTACTTTGTCTTTTAATGTGAGCATTTAGAACATTTGTATTTAGTAATTATTGATTTATTTGTGTGAAAATCTACTCTATTTTTGTTTTTCATTTGTCCCTTTGTTCTTTTTTCCCCTTTTATCCTTTTGGATTAATCAAGTTTTTAAAATTACTCCATCTTTCCCCCTTCTCTCCATGAACTTGTTGGTTATTCACTCCTTTGCAAGTATGTATCAACTAAATATTAACCCCGTTTAAAATTTTCAGTATGGATAAGCCTATTCAAATCTCTATAAATATTCAGAATAAAAAAACCATGTTTAGCATCCCTTAATCCAATGCTTTTCAAACTCATTTGACTGTGGACCACTGTGGGGAGGCAGGTAGACCGAGCTTGCAGAACACCCAGCATTCTTGAAGAAACGCCTATCTAGAGGCTTAGTCAAACTCTATGTCCTTTAGGTTGTTTCTGTGGGAGTTATTTATGTATGTATGTAATTTTTGATAAATTTGGGATTATATAATAGAGCAGCAACCAGCACAGTAGTTCTTATTGCTGTCTGCAGTTTGAGAGTTAGTCTAGGGGAACATATATTTAATTTTGTCCCGTAGAATTTAAGGAAGCTGTCCAAGAAGATGCACCTGGGAAGGTGATAACTCACCTGCATCAGGAGGTTGGCTAAGAAACCTGTAGGAAAGGCCTTAGTCTATTGATTATTTTTTCTCCCGAGGGAGCAGTTCTATATTCATTGCAATCTTTGGATGAGTTAGGTGGTATTCCCAGTCACTCACTCTGGCTGTTGCATCTAGAAAATATCTAATTTTAAATACCGTAAATTCCTGGTGAATTATTCCAAGGTGTGAAACCTATCTCTAAGAAATTAAAACATACTGACAAATATCTGAGTTATTAGCCATAAGCCAAGTAAATATTGGAATCCATCTGCTAAAAGTGACGCTGTTATCCGAATAATTTATATTGCACCATTTGTCTTGACAATAATTAAATAGCATGCATCTGCTCATCCAGAAGAGAGATCAGCTCATTAAGACAGAGGTTAAAAAGAAAAAGAGGAGACAATTGTATCATTCTTCCCCAGAGGATATGCACATGAAACAGGGCCACAAGGTAAAGAGTAATGCTTGGCCCCAGGACATCTGCAATGGTAAGGTTTCGGATATTGTTATGCTTAAGTAAAGGATCTCCTAGTTTCTCCTACACCTATATTTTTATAGGTGGGACAGAGAGAAAAGCAGCCATGCTGGAAGATGATTAGAAAATAAAGACAGACATAAGAAAGAAAAATGCAGTCACCATTAGAATCAAATTTAATTTTCTAATGCAGTTCTGAGAATTTCAAAATTCTAATAACCTCTTTTTTTCTTTTTCTCAGGTGTGTCCTCTTTAAGTATTCAGTTTGCCAAACTCCCAAAGGGATTGAAGCATTTAAATTTGTCCAAAACCTCATTATCACCTAAAGGTACGGTATAACTTACTTAACATTTCATCTGTCGTATTTCTATATAGTATATAATTATTCGATTATGCATGTGTTTTAAAATATATGTATCATAGTACTCTTGGCAGTTTTAATATAAAGAAATTATGTACTTCGAATTCCGAATGCCCAAAGTGCTTTCAGAGTAGAGGGTAATTTTGAAATACACATGCAATCTAACTTTTTGAACTTTGAGTCAGGTAACACCTGGTTGCCTCCAGCCCCAAGTTCCACATTCCCAGAGGCAGCTAATTGTGTTTTCTCTAGGTTTATCCTTGGAAAAACAAGCTGGACTTGTTTTTTTTTTTTTTTTTACAACTGTCTGATATATGAAGCCCTCGTGGCATGGTGGTTAAGTGTTCGGCTGCTAACCAAGAGGTCAGCAGTTCAAATCCATCATGCGCTCCTTGGAAACCCAGTAGGGCAGTTCTACTCTGTCCTATAGGGTCAGTATGAGTCGGAATCGCCTTGATGACAGCAGGTTTGGTTGGTTGGTTGTTTGTTTTTTGGGGGCGTGGAGAAGGTCAGATGTATTGCCTGCTTTAAAGGGAACTTTGGTCCTCACAGTTGAATCACCACTGTAGATTGACCTTCTGTGTTTCCCATCTCTGGAAATTGCCGTTCCTTCCTCAGGTCCCTTTCTGACTCTACTCACTCCCTCATCACACTTATCCAGTTGTTCACCAAATCCTGTTGTTCTCTTAAAATATTTTGGTACCCCAAACGCATTGCTGTTGAGTTGAATTCTGACTCATAACCACCCTATAGGACAGAGTAGAGCTGCCCCCTAGGGTTTCCAAGGCTGTAAATCTTTATGGAAGCAGACTGCTACACTTTTCTCCAGTGGAGCAGCTGGTGGGTTCAAACCCTCGATCTTTTGATTAGCAGCCGAGTGCTTAACCACTGCCCCACCAGGGCTCTTTTTGCCACCATAGCACTCTCGTAATACGTGAAGTCACCCTGCTGCATACATACACCCGTCCACCTAGTCTGCTCTGGACATCAGAAATGTGTTTCTCTCATCCCCACGTCTTCTCGGAGAGCTTCAGTTTATTGTCTAAAACCTTCATCAGTGATCATGTCTTCTGAGACATTTGCCCTATGTCTGATACCACAGCAGAATCTCTTACCCTTCCCTTTGTATTGCCTCTAGACCACATGTGTAACATTGTCTTACAAATATTGTGTCCATCCCTACTAGGAGGGGGCTCTCCTCCAACCTGTGCTTTTCTCATCCATCCCTTTATCTTCAGCACCTCGCACAGAGCCCGGACCTCTGCGGCCTTCAATGAGAGTCATCGGGCTGAACAACTTGCTGTTTCTTAAATGTATCACTATCTTTTGGAGGCAATATGTATAGTGGTTAAAAGTGTAGATTATCAAGCCACATTCCCTCGGGATGAATCATGGCTTTTCCTAGTATTAGCTGTACAGATGAATGTTTTTATAATCTCTTTGTTCCTCACTTGGGTCATTTGTAAGATAGATATAGAGTATCTACCTCACTGTGTCAATTAAATGAGCTAATATATACAGTGTCATTCTGAACACAAAGGACTCAGTACATACTAGCCACCATCTTCATCATCACCGTCATCTTCATTATCACCATCATCTTCATCACCACCACCACCATCTTGTGCTGCCATCTGTTTTTATATGCTTTTATTTTGTCCTAGAACAACCTCAGTGTCCCCACCCACAAACTGGGTGAGTTCTCGCTCATCCTGTAAGATTCTGCTCCTAGCTCGCTTTCTGTTTGAAGCCTTCTCAGGAAACCTCCCCCATACCCCACAGACCTAGGTGCTCCTGGCTCTGTTACGTGGCACTTTGTAAATTCCTCCATGTTAGCGTTTTTCTCATTGCATTAGGATTGTGTCCCAGCCTGGGAGTTTTTGGACTATAAAGGCTTTGCCACGTTCATCACTGGATCCCCGGCACCTGGCACATCACAGGTTCTTGCTGAATGTACTGTGAGTGAGTGACAAGCAAAGTGGGCCCTAAATGATTTTATATCCATTCACACATTAGTCTGAACGTGCAGTTATCCTAAGAGTGATTTGAAATTGCACTTAGCCCCATAAATCACATGGTTTTATGTGCAAACATTTGCACACACATATTTAAAGTTAAGGAACACAAGTAGACTGCCAAAGGGAAAGATTTCCCCTGGAATTAGTGTTTGCTGACCTAGTGTCCAAAGCCATCTGTAGATCATAAAGCTAGTCTTAGCCCTTTTACATTATCACTGTTGTACCTCAGCAAATCAGTTTTATAAAATGTTTACCTGATGATTATCAATGTATTATATATTTATGGTAAAGATTTGGAAGCTATAAAAAAGTATAAAGAAGCAGGCAAATATTACTTGTAATGTCAACCCCAAGACTATCACTGTTGACAATTTGGTGACCAGCCTTCCTCACTGTTTTCTTGTATTGTTTATGTATCTGTACACGGTTTATTTATATACAGACAAACACGCATATACACACTCACGCATATATGGGATCATACTGTGTTTACTATTTCATAAACTTTTTTTTCCCCCAAAGTGTATTGTGACTGTTTGTCAGTAAATACATGACCACCTTTAATGGCAACCTAATATTCCAGCGTTTGGAATGGTGTTCCATAGTTTGTGTAAATAGAAAATCTGTTATTATACTTTTAGGTGGCTTCTAATTTTCCATAATGCATTGCAAATAACGCTAACAGAAATTCTATAGTTAAATATTGGTCATTTCTTTAATTTCTTCTTTAGAATAAATTCCTATAGGAAGAATTACTAGATCAAAGAGAATGTGCATTAAAAAAAAGGAAGAAAAACCTTTTTGATATATATTGCCAAGTTGTTCTCCAGATATTTTGTACACATTCACACTTTTGCTATCACTTTTTCATTGATTGTCAATCATGCAAGCAAAGTATTCTGATGTAGTTTTAGTTTTATTTTCGTTAGTTGTTGGTACAGAAATTTTTTTTGTCCTTTTAGGGGGGTAGTAGTGGTTCATTGGCAGAATTCTCTCCTTCCATGAGGGATACCCAGGTTGAACTCAATAGCCTGTTTCAGCAGAACTTCCAGACTAAGACAGACTAGGAAGAAAGGCCTGGTCATGTACTTCCAAAAATCAACCAGTGAAAACCCTGTGGGTCACAATGGTCTGATCTGCAACTGATCGTGGGGATGGCGCAGGAGCAGGCGGTATTTCGTTCTGTTGTACATGGGGTCGCCATGAGTCGGGGACTGACTTGACGGCAGCGACAACAACAACTACTATAGTCATTTCATATTTGTTTTGGGAGAGTTGCCAGTTAACATCCTTTGCCACTTCTTTATTGACCATATTCACCTTTTTTCTTATACAAATTCTCTATATAATAAAAGTGTTAATTATTTATCAAGTGCTCCATAGGTATATTTTAATTCTTATAGGATAGGGTTTTGTTTTCTTTTTTTAAACTGGATTTTATTTATTTATTTTAATTTGTTCATTACCACAAAGCACATAGAGGGTTATGGGATCATTTATCCTTCCTGGGACCTCAGTGTCACCTCTCATTGATGTTCCTGTCCCTCTGAGTGTGGTGGTGGTGGGGCAAGGAGAGGATGGGCACCAGCAAAGCTGGTTTCTTTCTAAGCTTTCTTGTGAATGAGAGCAACCCGCATTCCCTACACAGCTCACAAAAAAGGGTCGCCACATTCATCTCTTCTCTGCCATGAAGTATGTGTACATTAAGAAATGTGTTTTAGGAATTAGTGTTATTTTATGACATATAACCAAAAGAATTTCAAGTTGCCCTTCCTAGGATGTGTTATCTTGAAATACTTTTAAAATTTATTTTAGTTTTAAAATTGACTTCTTAAAGGTGTTTGTTAGTCTTGCAAGCTTTCATATAAGATCTGAAAATTTCCAGATTCAAAATAACTCAGATTAAATTACAGCTTTAAGCTTTTGCAGAGTTCGACTAACGTATTTCAGCTCTATGAAAACATTTATATTTGTGGCTCCCTGATTAAAGACAGACTTTTTCTTCTAATCTCCCCATGGCATCCTCACTGCCTCCAAATACTCTTTCTCTTCCTCAGATGTTAGCTAAATGATAGTTTTCTGGATTTTCTAGCAAATGTCCTGCTGGTTGCCAGATTATGTCAAGGCAGGGCCATCTGGTCCCACCTTTTTCCAGCTGTAAACACTCCAATGATAAATACGGTGACCAATCGGAATCGCTAGGCAGCCAGAATGGAGAATGATGTATAAATCTGTGTTTCGTTTGGGTTGTAAGAGCCCCGAGTTTTCCATCCTATACTTTTGTAATTTCCTGCTGTTAATGGGCTTATTAACGTGTGCTCAGGAGGCAGGGGAGGACACTCTTTATTCTGTTTCGGTAGCATGAAGCTGAGCTGATAACAGAATTCTCTCCTGATTCTTTCAGATGCTGGCCAACTGCCAAGCGCCTGCACTTGTCAAGGAGTGTTTTACTGTCAAGACTAATTTGGCCTTCTAATTTGGAATTTATTTTTCAAGTTTTGTTATATGTCACTACGGAAATTATTTTACAAATGATTTTCTCGATGAGAGCTTCGTATTCTCAATATGTTTTCAACTCAGTTATTACATGTAAAAAATACGTTAATACTATTAATAACAGGACAGACTGAAGGAAGTCAGTCATTTAAAGAATCATAGAAAATAATTTCAAGAAATTAACCTTTTATATAGCTCGTTTCAAGTTTCTCTTATTTAACACAATGAATCACAGTTAAATCACTTCCTTTTCACTGCTAAATCCTTGTTTCTTACCTCTATGACAGCATTTACTTACTGCTTTGTGATTGTTTGAATGCCTGTCTTTCCCACTGGACCGAATTCTAAGAGGTTAAGATAGTGTCTTAGTTCTAGTGCTGTCATAACAGAAATACCACAGAGGATGGCTTTAAAGAACAGAAATTTATGTTTTCAGTGTTTTAGAGTCTGAAAGTCCGAATTCAGGGCGTGAATCTAGGGGGAAGACCTTCCTTGTTGGTAGCCCTGGGTGTTCCTTGACATCTCTTTCCATCTTTATGTGTGTGTCTCTGTGTCTCTTCTGCTCCTTTTATAACTCCAAAGTGATTAGAGTTAGGACCCACCCTACTCTAGTATGACCTCATTAACATAACCAAAGAAAACCCCTGTCATATTTATAGGTATGGGGTTAGGACTTCAACACATATTTTTGGGGGACACAGTTCAAACCATCACAGATAGTGTCCACTGGGCCTTGGAAGCCTGTGCCTGGTGCACAGTCGGCTTTCAAAAGGTTTGTCACAATACAAAAATATTTGTAGTGTAGCACTCATTTATTATCCTGGAGTCTAATTAGTTTCTTTCCTTATGGTCTTTGAACTTTTTGAGGACAAAGGATGGATCTTACTTGCATATGTCTCCCATCCCCAGCATTTTATGAGCACTTAATAAAAAAAAAAAAAGTGTTGGAAAACCCTTATGGCGTAATGGTTAAGTGCTACTGCTGCTAACTATAAAAGGTCCACCAGGTGCTCCTTGGAAACCCTGTGGTGCAGTTCTGCTCTGTCCTTTAGGGTCACTATGAGTTGGAATTGACTCGATGGCAATGGATTTGGTTTTTTTTTTTTTTTTTTGGTTTAGTAAGTGTTGAGTTGATAGTCAAGAAATTCTTCCTTGTGCTTAACTAAAATATATTCGACTCTACTTTAAGCCCCTATTTCTTCTCTCTGCATACCTAAATGCACTTTCACCCTTGGGAAATGGCTCAGTAGCCTTTATCAGGTACACACTGGAGTTGGTCTTTATAACTCTCCAAAGCTGGAGGATGAGACACTTACCCCCTTCACTGGGACAACACAGCAAACGTTCTAAAGTTGGAGCAGGGTAGTACTTCAGTAGGGGGCTTTTCAGGAGAATGGGGTGGTGGGGGTACACATGTAGCCCTCAGCTCTTTCCTTGGCATGATCTTGCTGCCACTGCCAGACCTGGCTGTCACTGCAGGCACAGCCCTTGGCCCCTTGACCCTGTGAATGCCCTGTCCAAGTATGAATTAAAACCCCCTTTCCCATTTTCTTCTTAGTGTGGTTACAATAGGCTGGAATTTTCAAAAACAATTTTACTGAAAACTAAGAAAAGCAAAATGATTTTCAAAAGGTATATCTGTTATGATTGAATTGTGTCCCCCCAAAATGTATGCCAACTTGGCTAGGCCATGATTCCCGGTATTGTGTGATTGTCCACCATGTTGTCATCTGATGTGATTTTTCTATGTGTTCTAAATCCTACCTCTATGATGTTAATAAGGCAGGATTACAGGCAGTTAGTCAGGAAACCCTGGTGGCATAGTGGCTAAGTGCTACAGCTGCCAACCAAAGGGTTGGCAGTTCGAATCTGCCAGGCGCTCCTTGGAAACTCTATGGGGCAGTTCTACTCTGTCCTATACGGTTGCTATGAGTCAGAATCAACTCAATGGCACTGGGTTTGGTTTTGGGTATGTTAGGCAGGCAGGACTTAATCTACAAAATTAGTTTGTATCTTGAGTCAATCTCTTGCAATATAAAAGAGAGAAGTGAGTAGAGAGACTGGGGGCGGAGGAGGACCTCATACCACCAAGAAAGCAGAGCCAGAAGCAGAGACATCCTTTGGACACAGGTTCCTTGCACTAGACCAGGGGAGGATTGATGACAAGAATCTTCCCCCAGAACCGACAGAGAAAAAGAATTCCCCTGGAGCTGGCACCATGAATTCAGACTTCTAGCCTACTAGACTTTGAGAGAATAAATTTCTGTGTGTTAAAGCCATTCAGTTGTGGTATTTCTGTTATAGCAGCACTATATAACTAAGACATATATCCAATTTAGAAATCACCATAGTTCCAAAACATTTGAATTGAAGCAATAGACTTTTAGTAGAAACATTAAAGAGCTTTGCTATGCCGTATCTCTCTTATCCTGAGGATAATTGTCAGTGATATTCAGGGTGTATTGGCCCCTCTGGACCCCAGTGAGTGACTGGACTCTTCTGGTCCCCCTTTTTATATTGGCATATAACAAACAAACAAACAGAAACCATTTGCTCTCAAGTAGATTGGACTCGTGGTGACCCCATGTGTGTCAGAATAGAAGTGTGCTCTATAGGGTTTTCAGTAGCTGATTTTTCAGAAGTAAATCACCAGACCTTTCTTCCTAGTCTGACTTGGTCTGGAAGCTCTGCTGAAACCTGTCCACCATGGGTGAGTCTTACTGGTGGCATAGCTTCTAGCATCATAGCAACACACAAGCCACCACAGCACAACAAACTGACAGATGGGTGATAGCCATATAACCTTTACCAAAACCAAACTGAACTTGTTGCCATTGAGTCAATTCTGACTCATCGTGACCCTCTAGGACAGAATAAAACTGCCCCGTAGGGTTTCCAAGGCTGTTATCTTTACAGAAGCAGACTGCCACATCTTTCTCCTGTGGAGCTGCTGGTAGGTTCGAACCACCTTTTAGTTAGCGGTGGAGCGCTTAACCACTGCACTGCCAAGGCTCCTTGTGTAGCCTCTGCTCCCTAATGAAAAATAGTGGCCTGATAAAAATCCACCCACTATAAGGCTCTGACCAAGCAGTTACCTAGGCCAATTACTGTTACCCACATAGACCAGTACACAGCCCCCTTCTCATGGATGATCTTGCCTTCCTCACATATTCATTATTTTCTGAAGCAACATTTGTCTGGTTAGTTCAGTTGAATCTAACCTGAGCCATTTATGTTATGTGTATAAAATAGTGCCAACCAACCAACCAACCCATTTCGGTCGAGTTGATTTCAACTCATAGTGACCCTATAAGACAGAGTAGAACTGCCTTAAAGAGTTTCCAAGGAGCGACTGGTGGATTTGAACTACTGACCTTTTGGTTAGCAGTCTGAACTCTTAAAGTAGTAACCCTATAGGACAGAGTAGAACTGCCCCAGTGAGTTTCCCAGGACTGCCTGGTGGATTTGAACTGCTGACATTTTGGTAGCACTTAACCACTAAACCACCAGGGTTCCCAAAATAGTCCCAAAATAGTGGCTAGAGTCTGTTAATTAAAATATAAGTTTTTCCTTTCAATTACTTCTTACATATACATAGATTATGTCCTTACTCTTTGTAAAATCCATTTCAGCCCAGATTTTGTCCTGAGCGTTAAGTCGAGCAGTGTATTCCTATATTAACTTCCCAGTATTTTAAATAGCCTGAATTATCTGAATCTGGGCATGCAGCATTTAAACACTGTACGCTAAGTCAGGAGTCACCTGTCAGGATTTAAGAGGATACAAATTGTCAAGTAGACGGCTTACATCATTCTCAGACTTCAAAGAAAACATGCTTTATGGCCAAAGGAGGATCCTTGAACACAGAATAGGTGGAGTAAAACGAAGTGGGTGCCATTCTTCTCTCCTGTTCAGTGAGATGGTTGTATCTGTCACTAAACCTCTTCTTCTTGAGGGCATGGCAAAAGAAGACATGATCGTAGAGTTACCTTTTTGGGCCTGTGCTTATGTTTAACCTCAGTTCTGCAATTTAATGGGACAACCGGGCCATTTATAGAAACTCTCAAAACTTGTCGTGTTTCCTGGAGTGGAAATTGAGCTTGGATCTTCTTGATGTCTGCAGGGGTGAATAGCCTTTCTCAGTCACTCAGTGCCAACCTGTTGACCGCCACAACCCTTATCCACCTAGACCTCTCAGGGAACGTCCTTCGCGGAGATGACCTCTCGGTAGGTTTTCCTTTTCTTCTATCTTCAGATAAACTGTATTTGATAAACCTGGACTAGTTTCAAGACAAGGCATTCTAATTTATTTCTTTGCATTTCCCTTTATTGTGATATCTTAAAATAATTTAGTTCCAAACCTAAATGTTTTAAAGAAAAATTCTGCAGTCTCCTTTAATTAAATGTAGTCTAGCATTATAGTTTTTTTTTTTTTCTCATTTAATTCAGGTTCCAATTCTTTTTGAAAATACATTTTCTGAGGGATTTTTTTCTTTATTCAAAAATATTACTGCACCCTTTAAAACTGCCTGATAAGAGAGATTGGTAATGTGAAATGAACGATTTCATCATTCTGCAGTATTGCTGAGAAGACTGATAATTTTTTATAGTTTGCAAATGAAAGGGGTGCTGGAATAAACCTCAAACCAAAACCAAACCAGTTGTCATCAAGTAGATTCTGACTCATGGCAACACCATGTGTGTGACAGGAGAACTGTGCTCCATAGAGTTTACACCTGGTCCTGGTATATTCCTTGAACACGGTTGAGGGACAGGGATAGGGAAGGCTTAGGAGTGATATGAGGCTGTTCTTTAGAGTTTAAGTACACAGGCAAAAAGTTCCCCCTCAATTACAGCAAGATTTTTCCAGACAACTGAATAAGTAATATAAATGTTTGTCAGCTCTTATCAACACAGTGGATTAGGTATTTTTCCATTTTTCCATACAACTGAATGAGTAATATAAATGTTTGTCAGCTCTTATCAACACAGTGGATTAGGTATGTCATTGCCATATGTGATGTGTGGTCACCTCTAGTCACCATGCTAAAATTTAGAAGAAAGTCCCATAACATTAGGGCCTACAGAAAGGGGACATCTTTGAAGGACCTTAATTTTCATTCCATTATTTTACTGGGAGTGAAAAACACTGTGAAATTTGTTTTTCTTCCGTTGTCACTTGCCCTGTAAGGCAGGGAATGTTACCACAGTCCTTTTTGTAGTTTTGTTTCTTTCCCCCACCCCTGGCACTTGAAATCATTTAAACAATACTTGTTTCCTAGTGTGCCGTGACTTTTTCTGTGCACTTACTGATTCCAATTGTCTTCTTCACTGGTGATTCATAAATGTTGCTCCTGAGGAAGAACAAGGGATCTGATGTGAAATAGCCTAAAACATTATACTGACAAACTAGAGAAAACAGAGGGAAGGATAAAAGAAGCCACTGAAGATTAAATAATAAAACTCAGCTAAGGTAGAGGCTATGGCTGCTAACCAAAAGGTCGGCAGTTCAAACCCACCAGGTGTTCCTTGGAAACTCTATGCAGCAGTTCCGCTGTGTCCTATAGGGTCGCTATGAGTTGGAATCAACTCCATGGCAGTGGGTTTTTTTTTTTTTTTTAACTTAGTGGCATTAACAGTTACATAAGACAACAAAGTGGCCCAGGACTTCTTTCCCTGGCCAGGAGTGGATCTTGTCCCACCTTGCCTCTGGGGAGTGGGGAGTGGAATGATGAAGCCTGGGTGAGAGTGGGCTTCCAGCTCTATACAGGCTGAGGTTCTGGGAGCTTGCAGCAGGTGCAGGGACTTGGAATCACCCTGTGTCTCCAGGGAAAGCAGCCTAGCAGGGCCTGCCCCTCTGGGAAAGTGTTAACCAACTTCAGGTGATTAGAGCTCCCCCAGCTGGTGACTGAGAATAAAACCACGCCAAGCTTACCACATTTTTACACAAATAATATGGGTCTTCTATGTTTGTTTGCTAACCACTTCCCCGCTCCGGTATTTTCATAAGCGCAACATGTAAAAAACCTGGCTTAGCAATGTTTCTGAAAATGCCTCTCAGGGGGAGGGAGTGAGTATCAAACAAACGTAGAGGGTACATGTTATTTGCATAAAATACGTATATGTCTCTTGAGGCCACTAAAGCCTCTTGCCATCAAGCTGATTCCAACTCACAGCAGCCCTATATGACGGAGTAGAACTGCCCCATAGGGTTTCCAAGGCTGTAATCTTTGTGGAAGCAGACTGCCACATTTTTCTCCTTGAAGCGGCTGGTGGGTTCAAACCACCAACCTTTCAGTTACTAGCTGAGTGCTTAACCACTGTACCACCAGGGCTCCTTTTGAGGCCACTAGCGCTAAGGAAATTTGAGAGTCTGAGGCCTCTTTGTGTGAGAACAAAATGATTTTTCTCATCAGGACTTTTCATAATGTATTCCATTCTGTGTTACCTGGTTATTCTAAGTTGTTTACAGAATAATTTTTGCTCTTCTGAATTCCTTGATAATCAAGAGAGGATTTTTCTGAAGCACCATATAGCCAAGCTACTATACTTATACTTAATGAGTACTTACCAAGGACTGGGACACCCTCCATGTAAGCTTGTTTGTTTTTTACAATTATCTGGTGGAATCCAGTGAAGTGGAGGAGGATTTAGCTGTTTGCCCAGTAGCGGGAGCTTAGGCTCAGTTTGTTATCTGTGGGCTCTAGCAGTTGCTACTCACATGGAGCAATTAGACTACAGCAGAGAATTATCAATTTTGTTGTTTTGATAGCCTTGGTGAAAGGAGAGTTGAGGTTTTATAATCCCCCGAAACCTGAAGTGTTGTAACTTTTTTTTTTTGGTGATTGTTGTTTTGTTTTATACTAATAGTACTATAAGACTTGTCTTGTAAGATTTTGGAAGTAAATAAGGCTAGAAAAAGCATTATGTTGGATAGAAGAGAGCATGACCTGAGACCATCCTATGGCTTAAATTCAAATTAGTGGTTTCTTCAACACTTATCAAAAATGATTAGCATTTTGATTGGGTGACTGCAATGCAGGTGGTATTTCTATCTCAGGAGTTCAAATTAATTAGCGCTGTTCCAAAATTATATAATAAAAGCTGAGCTAATCAGGAAAATGAAGTCATGCATCACAAAAGGGGAGTTTGGTAGCCAAGATTCCATTTGGCCTGTTTTGTTTTTTTTTTACCCAAGCATAATTTTATTTTAAATATTTTTTAGGTTTCTGCTCTTGGGGGAGGTAATGGAATGACAGAGAAAATTCTGCTAATCCTCTGGGCCAGATAAAAGAACAATCCTGAGAGATTTGGACGACTTATTTTTAAATATGTTTGGTTTGTGTGTGTGTGTGTTTCTAGATCCCTAACGTGTTTTTTTTTTTTTAATTTCAAGTACATGTACAATTTTTTGGCCCAGCCAAATGCCATTGCTCATCTGGATTTATCCAATACAGAGTGTTCCCTGGACATGGTAATGTTTTCTTATATTGAGCTGGGGGGTCTCAGAACAGCTATTTAGATGGAATAGAAGGGGCTTTCTCTCTCATAAAATATTCTCCTGGACCTAGAAATCTTTGAAAATAAGAGTGCCTTGTTTCTTTCTCAGGTCTGTGGAGCTCTTCTCCGTGGATGCCTTCAACATTTAGCTGTGCTCAATCTCTCCAGAACTGTCTTTTCTTACCGGTAGGGATTTACCCCTGCTATCATTGCCATCGATGGTACAGTGGTTAAGCGTTCGGCTGCTAACCAGAAGGTTGGCATTTCAAATGTACCAACCGCTCTTGGAAACCCTATGGGGCAGTTCTACTCTGTCCTGTAGGGTTGCTATGAGTTGGAATTGACTCAGCGGCCATGAGTTTTGGTTTGTCTCATTGCCATCTAGGAATGTCTCTTAGAGAAACTTATCGTCGTAATGAAAATAGCTTGATAAAGGGTGAATGTTGTCCATGAAAGAAGAAGGGTGCCTTCAACCATAATCTATGGATATGAGACCTTGAAAGTTCAAGCTTTTGTTATCTTTATCTACCACGGTTAATGTTCTTATCAATAACTCCAGCCGGCCTATATGAGCTCTATGATGATACACTGTTTCCCATATATGGACAGGCACTGTCTCTTAATATAGTAAAAACCCTTTGAGAAACACGGATTTCTCAATGATGAACTTGGAAGTAAGTATAAATTACTTCTGAGAAGTAAGAAGAATAGCCATCCCAAAGCTCATGCATTTTGATTTGTAGAAGTGTAGGACCAGTGTAAATACCTAACCACTACCCCCCTGACATAAAATTTTTTGCAAAATAAGGCAGCTGATTAGAAGCAGCAAGGATTTACGAACAGCAGCAACTTAGAATGGAGGGAGAATACAGAAGAATTATGGAAAATATATAGGTTATTCAAATACGGTATGCTGGGATCATCTAATGTGTTAATGCAGTACAACACTTAGCATTCTTAATTATTACCAGAAGTCAAAAGCAGTATTTTAGTCATTATATGCTGTTTTATAACATGAGGAATTGCTTGATATTAGAAATAGTCCTTATTTTTATTGGTTAACTTTTAAAAAGCTTTATATTTTCAATAGGATAACCCCACTTGCTTTAAATATTCAGCTATGTGGCATGCTTTATTTCACAATAAACCCTTCAAACCCATCACCATTGAGTCGATTCTGACTCACAGTGATCCTACAGGACAGAGTAGAACTGTCCCATCGAGTTTCCAAGGAGCACCTGGTGGATTTGAACTGCCATCCTTGGTATTAGGAGCCGCAGCACTTACCAGCTATGCCATCGGGGTTTCCTTTATTTCACAGTGGACCCTTGCAAGTGAATTTTTCTGTGTTTTGAAGTACTTTTGGTGCAATAAAAGGAGCCCTGGTGGCACCATGGTTAAACAGTCTAGCTGCTAACTGAAGGGTTGGCAGTTCAAACCCACCAGCTGCGTCACAGGAGAAAGATGTGACAGTCTACTTCCATAAAGATTTACAGCCTTGGAAACTCTGTGGGGCAATTCTACTCTGTCCTAACGGATCAAGCTGTGAGTCAGAATCAACTCGATAGCAACCAGTTATTGGTGTAGTGCTTCAGCAGTGCCATAAATCTTCACAATAGCAAAAATATGCCACAAATACCTCCACAGAATAAGATCAAGGAGTATAAAGTCTAGGAGGGCTTTCAGTAGCAGTGGTTTTGTGACACGTCCATTGGGAGCTGACTGCGGCACTGTCAACATCATCTTCACTGTGGGGTGCAGCGCAGTTTCTGTTTGGAACATTGCCAGACTGATAGCAGAGGAGAAGGAGATCATGGCAGCCCACATACTGGCTCTTCAAGCTTCTGCCTGAAAGTCACACACATTACATCTGCTCCTGTCCCATTGGCTGAAGGAATTTCCGTGGCCAAGCTTGCCTTCCTTGGAGTGAGGAAGTATAATCCTCCCTCAGAAAGGGACAGGGAATATTTGGGGGCATTGATACAGTCCACACCAAGACCAAGTATCCAGGAGAGTTATATTCAAAAAGTAACTACATTTGTTCATCAAAAAATGAATGGTAGTATACAAGGCTATATTGTTATACTACCTAGAACTAGAGCTGTTTGAAATGTTTAATATCATATTTTACCAAAGTTCTCTTTCCACTTAGGTTATTTTTTTTTTTTATCTTCTCAGAGAGGCATTCTGATTGCCTAGAGCTTTCTTCCCAAATAGTCTGAAATTGTCCTGTTTTAAAACCTTTTTCAAATATTGATAGATTTTCGTGGGTCTCTGTACATTTTTATATTATTGAATATTCTGTGGTTGAGCTAGACTACTAGGCTGCCCTCTGCCCTGAGAGTCTATGGATCTCTCCACAGAATATGAATAACTGTGATTAAATGAGTGCTTACCATGCATCAGCGTAAGTGCTTTACATAGGTGGCCTATTCAGTCCTTCCATTGTGCTGTCCCATAGAAGAGGTCAAGCAAAGTGTTCAAATTCCAGCCTTGGTTCTTGAATCTTGTTTGTCTTAAATACTCGTAGCCACTCATAGCATGGTGTTGACTGTATTATTGTTGAGCTGTTTGATTTGATCCCCTTCCCACTGTAATAACAAGAGAACATATTTGGTGGTGTTCACGTTTCCTGTTGGAATTTTGTCCTTGTTTTAATCTTCGGCTTGACCTGATGAGATTTGCAGGATGTGTATCATAGCTGATCAGGCTGTTTATCATGCAGGCTTCATGCCACTCAAACTTTCTATGATGTTCCTCAGCTTGATGTCAAATCATAATCTTTCTGCATTTGTAACCTGCTGTATCTGAAAACTGTGGCCAAAGGCACGAATAGTAATCCTTAAATATTCAATGCCACCCAGTGAGAAAACTGTAAATTGATGAGAAATACATGTTTTCTTTCACTCCCTACTTCCTAAAAATCCAGACAGAGTTTCCTGAAGATCTAGGGATAAAAAGAGAGTGAGTTGATTGGCTACAAAGAATAGTAATAAATTGTTTGCAGGACTTACCAAGCAGCTTTAGCCCCTGATATCATTCCTTTAATTTGTATTAGATTTATTTATTTAGCTTTCAGATAGTTTGTTTCTTTTTACTTTAAATTCCCCCTGATTTGTAGATTATGTCACAGTTTAGGTGTAACCAATGAATAATTTTGTGTTTTGAGCAGCTTGACAATTTGGAAGTATAGGGTGCTGGGATAGAAGTGTAACTGTAAGTGTGAACCTCTTGTGTTTTGCTTTCCAGGAAAGGAAAAGAAGTACCCCCGTCTTTCAAGCTGTTTTTTAGTAGTTCCCTGGCTCTGATGCAAATCAACCTTTCAGGCACAAAACTATCTCCTGAGCCCTTAAAGTGAGTGGTTAATTTATTTTCTCCAGAGCTTTAAAAGTTCACTTTGTTATTATGGATGTGCTTGAGGGAAGGAAGAAAGACATATAATTTAAAGACGGAGAAAGCAGACCAGAGAACGCCTTCTTACTCTGGGGCACTAGAGTAAATTAAATTCTTTCTGATCGCTGAGTGAGTACATGGTGCGCTATTGATATTATTGCATTTTCTAAGGAAAAAAAAAATCATCTTTTGGGTTATGACCTTGGGAGTCATCGCTGATCTTTTATGTAGGTTGTGCTCACAAGTCCCACTGACTTTATTTTAACCTCTGCTCAGTCTTTTTTAGACATGTTCTTATGTGCTTTTTAATCAATGTTTATTCTAAATATTTTAACTAATAGCAATAATCCAACTTTATACACATTGTATGTATGTAACAGAATCAAATTTTAGATGTTGTTTCTGAATTACCCAGGTCAATACAAGTGTTTTCTCTGGCTCTCTGTGTGACATTTTTTGCTTGGCACCTGATTTATTACCGGTTAATATCCTTTTTGTGGAGGCAGTGGTAATGTATAAATTTTTGGCTTATCGAGGTTTGATAATAATTTGTCATCATTAGAGATTCCTGTTCAGCATTGCCAGGAACGTTCAGAAGTTCAGTGTATGAGGGCTGTAGATTCAAATCCTCTTTGAGTCTAAAGAAGATATTCTTAAGCCGTTATAAATATTTTCGTGGTCAGATAGGCGTAAACGTATGTGCAGATTCCTCCTTTCCCTTAGCTAACATGTAAATCAGCATTTCATTTCCCCTCAGAATTTGTATGGAATGTTAAAATCATTGTCTGCATTCATTTTGCTAGAAAATTGTCTTCATGTAACTTGTCAATTGCCTTATCTTTTTATTTTCTTTTTGAGAGGTGCGAAGTTCTTCATCCAGTATTCCACATAGTCCCTTACTTCTAAAACAATGGTTTCCTATAAGAACAGTAGATCCAATGAAGTGCTTTAAAAAGTCTGACATTATATTATAGCAGGCTTAAAAAACACAACAACAAAACATGAAGTTAATAGGTTCCAAACCAAAAGAAGAACAAAACAAAACAAAAACCAAAAACCAAACCCATTGCCATCAAGCCATCAAGCCGATTCTGACCCTGTAGGACACAGTAGAATTTTTCAAGGAGCAGCTGGTGGATTAGAACTGCTAACCTTTTTGGTTAGCAGCCAAGCTCTTGACCACTGCGCCACCAAGCTCTTGACCACTGCGCCACCAGGGCAGGTAGGGGCCTGTAAATGTAATGCTACAAATAGTAAAAGCCTCATGCTGAGGCTGTTTACATGGATATTAACAAAGCTATCACAATCAATATTTTAAAAGGGGTCTCATTAAATTTTAACTGCATTTAGTTACACGTTTGTTCAACTAGTATTGATTGAGAATCTACAGTGTGCTAGATAGTATGGGACACTGAGTGGAAAGTAAAACTGGACATAGTCTTTGCCTGCATAGTATTTCAGTGGGAGATTAGCATATTCAAAATAGTTTTGTTGGGGGGTGCACTGTATTCTAATTTTTCAACGTTGTTGATGTGTGTAGAATATCTCTTCATTGATTGGCATAATTGATTTCATAGAATATTCCACACCATAATAACACTGGATTTATTGCAGCTTATTGTAGATATTTGCTTAGAAACGTTATACCTCAAAAATATTTTATAATTGCTAAATCTTATAAGTTGTAATTTATGAATGTTTAGTAATGTTACATTAATTGTCTCTTCAGCTATTTTTTTTACTCAGTAAAAATTGAAATGTGAGGAAAAGGGGGCTTCATGGCTAAAGATTTCTCTAAACAAAATCCTATATGTAGATTGAATATGATTATATAATTTTGAGAAAAGTGTCACAAAAACTGGGGAGGGGGGCTCAATTTTACCTACAAGAGGTTGGAGATGGAAGGGAATTCCCTGGTGGCATAATGGTTAAGCAATTGCTGTTAACCCATCCAATGGCTCCTCTGGAGAAGAGAGCTGGCCGTTTGCTTCTGTGAAGATTTAAAGCCTTGGAAACCCTATGGAGCAGTTCTAGTCTGTCTTACAGGGTCGCTATGAGTCAAAATCGACACCACAGCACACAATAACCGTATGCTAGATGCTGTACTGAGTGCTTATATGTGGTCTGTCCCCTTTAACAATGACAACAGTTGTGGCTATCTTACCCCATCTTACTGTTGAGGAAATTGATGCTCAGAGGAGCTAAGTAATTTGACCATAAGTCACTGTTGTAGGTTGGGTTTTCAGGGAATCCGACTTTGAGATGAAGATTAGCATGGAGGACATTTACTAGGAAGTGCTTTGGGGATTACCACCTGTGGAGGGGGAGGGAAGAAGAAAGCAGTATTCCACAGAGGGAGAAGTTGAATGGGAGTGCCTTCCCAGTGATGACCTCAGCTGACCCTATGGGAGCCTTGGAGCTGGGATGACCCTTTAGAGTTGTCCCAAATTGGGGCGAGGAAGCTGGGCTTTCATACTTATTTGTTATCAGTCCTTGGATGCAAGCTGCCCTGGAAGCAGGCGTGACCTCAGATGAGGCACTTCTCTTCAGGGAGGGGGTTCTGGAATGTGCATTACAGCGTGCACCCTATCAGCAAGCCCCCCTGGCTCAGGGCTATACCTGACCCCATACTGCCTTCTGCTGCACCAAAAGGGTCAGAGGGAGACCCCTTGTTCCTTGAGGGGTTTAGGATCAGGAGCCATGAGAATAAGCTAAAGAAAAGCAACGTCTTTGGAGAGTAACAGTAAATTTGGGCTTACCAATATTTCTCAGAACTTTCTCCCAACTTACTTTGGGATTCTTTGAAAGCAATATGAAGAATGTAACTGCTTATTTCATAATTATACTTTTCCCTTGAGGCTGTTTCAGTCCATATTAAAGTATTTCAGGGAGGCTTTAAAGAACACAGTGGCACCATTCCTTGGTGTTTCCTGAATGACGTAGTTCGCATATGTCCCAAGACTGGTGTTTTGCTTCAGTGCCACTCAGGGTGCAATGTGAGTTTATATTTCTGTTCATTCTTGTTCTTTTTCTTTCTCTCCTCCACTCACCTGTTCCTTCAGCCCTGCCACACATCCCTTTCTCCCTGAGCCCATCTCCCTGGCTGAGTATTTTTAATAAACCTATTTAATGTGCTTCTGCAAAATTGTATCTAGAGTCACAGATCCAGAGCTGGGGAAATCAAGTACAAATTCTTAACCAATTTTTCAGTAATGATTGAGAATCAAGAGGGTCATTATTAAGGCAATTTCTTCCATCTCTAGATTAAACATATCCTGCTACAGAGTTTTCCTCCAGTGTCCACTCTACTTTGTTGTTGTTCTGTTTTGTTTTTATTAAAGACAGTTTGCATGGACTATTTGTTTTTACTGGTCTCCTGAGTGGTTGCCTCTTAATCATTAACTTTTTATAGTTAACTATCCTAAAGCATCTCAGTTGTTTCCGTGGCTTTGATTCACACGTTAAAAAAAAAGTAGGAAGCATTTTCCTTCCTAAAAAACCAAACCAAACCAAACCAAACTCGTTGCCTTCAAGTAGAATCTGACTCATAGCGACCCTGTAGGATAGAGTAGAACTGCCCCATAGGGTTTCCAAGGAGCGCCTCGTGGATTTGAACTGCCGACCTTTTGGTTAGCAGCCGTAGCACTTAACCACAACACCACCAGGGTTTCCGTTTTCCTTCAAAGCATTATAAAAATGGAATGTTAGAATGCGCAGCCAAGTTCTAGAACCTCAGCACGTATTAGAAGGGACCTCTTTGGCCATGTTCTGACTTCCTCATTTTACTGTTGCGAGCCTGAGACACAGAAAGAGTGACTTGTTGAAGGTCACCCAGCTGTTCATAACAGAGCCAGAACGACAGGCCTGGCCTCTTAGTTCTCAGTGCAAAGCTCTTTTGGCTGCACAACACTGCCCCCCGGATAAGAAAGAAAAAAAAAAAAAAAAATTTTTTTTGGAAAAGAGAATTGATGTAAAAAGTAATTGGAACTTCTGTCCATGTGTGTATACAGATGAGACAAACCCAGCCTTTCTCAGTGGACAGTGCTTTAGAATAAGGGGTTAGTGAACTGGGTTAAAAAAACAACACAAGGCAGTCACCTCCATCCTGCTCTCTGATGGGGCTTGTTTTTCTGTTTGGAGCAGCCAAACCCCTCTAGAACCATGCTACTGTGGGACTCTACCTCAGTGAGTGGGGCCAGAGAATACCAGAAGGAGAAAATCTCAGAGACATGGGCATGAAATATAGTGAAACCTATGAGAGCCGGAACTCGACAGGACTGCCTTGTTTTCCCAGATCTTGCCAGTTTTCTGCCTTTGACACGGTGCAGTCTTACCACTTTCTATGTGTCCTTTTAGTAAAAAAAATATTTGAGGTTTTCTACTCTGACCGATTTTTGCCTTACACAGGTTCCGGCTTTCACAGGTTTTATGGTAATTCCCTACCATCCCACTTCACTCATGCCCTGGGGTATTTTTGGAGTATGCTGGATAGTACTGTTTTTTCCTGGAAACAGTGAGAATAGTCACCCCCATGTAGTAAATGCTTCGGTTCTACTCTTAGTGTGCATTTTACTCTCTGTCTTGTAATGTAGTTATCCACACACGTGTTTGTTTCCGTTGCCCGAGTTCAGGAGCTCTCTCACACTCATTTTGTATTCCTCACAGGGCCTCACTGAGGGCCTTTTGTCTTCCATGTAATTTGGCAGATGCCTGTTTTTGTGTGAAATTTTTGTTTCAAGGCTGCACACTGCTCCTTGAATTTCATAGGACTGGCTTGTAAAACTACAATAAATTTGTTCTCTCAGAGAGATCTAAGATCTGAGTGATCAGCCCAGTCTCCTCAATTTTCAGATGAGGAAATTCCTTTTCAGAGCAGGCCCGCGGTTTATCCAGTGACTATCCAGTGGTCGGAGAGCCAGGGACCTGGATTCAAACCCAAGACTTGTGCCTTATCTCTAGTACTTTCATACCCTTTCCCACCCCACCTCTGTAGTCCCTTAATAAACTCATCTAGTTATAGTTTCACGTCCTGGAATATTGTGGAGCCTGACTCACTCACCAACGTATTCCTTAGGGGAAACCAGCTTTTACTTTGCTACTATGATAACAATTACCTAAGAATATTCTAAACATTATTAAAGTTGTTCTCAAGCAGCTGCAGGTGGGAATTTATCTGTGATGAACACAATTTAATCTCAGTGTGCAATTAGGTGTACTGTTGGGTTATTTGCATAGGAATAACAGCCCTGTTGGGCTTTGCATTTATGATGGGCCCGCGGCCTGTCAGACAAGAATGCCGCCATGTCAGTTTTCCGTGGCTGTGGGGAGGCAGAAACGCAGTTGGCATTTTAAAAAGTGAGGTGGTGCTTGGCGTTTAACCTGTGACTCAGAAAAGGCGTTCTTTCTTGGAGCTTTATTCAGTATGCTTACATTTTTTTTTGATGCGACGTGTGGAACTTTGTGTCTAATGTGCGTATGCTTCTTCCCCTCAGGGCGCTGTTATTGGGCCTAGCGTGTAACCATAACTTGAAGAGGGTTTCCCTTGATCTCAGCAACTGCGAGGTAAGAGCACCTTTAGAGTTGGCACTGGAATAGATAATAGCCTCAAAATTGCTTTTGTCTTTTTCCTGGAAAAAGTGTGAGCCCGTGATTCCACCAGGTATAAATGAAGCAGAAAAACACACATGATGGAAGTTTCTGATGTTCTCTATTTTGCAAGTTTTGTCTCCAAACAGTCAGAGAACACCATTCAGAAAGCATTCAAGTGTGTTTTTAATGACTCATTTTTTTCCAGTCTTGTTACCTGTTGTCTAAGTTTTTTATGATGAAGCCTTGAGATATGAAGCCATAAACTTGCTTTACCATCATGATAAGTGTAACATACAGAATTCTTGCAGGGAACAATTTCGTATAACCTAACTTGGATTTAGAGTAGGAAGAGAGTGTGAAAAACCCTTGGAGCCAGGAGTCTCCTCATACCTATTCCTGGGCTCTCTCTTCCGGGAACACTATTAACTGTTTTCCTCTCCTCCCCAGCATCTCCCTCTCTTTGACTCTTCAGCTCAAGTCCAGTCTCTTATATACATACATACATGAGTAAGACTCCTAGTTGTGCCATTCCTAGCTATGCAAACCTAGTTGAATTACCTGATATTATATGATTGAATCTCAGCTTCTGCATCTGCAAAATGGGAACATTGGTACTCTTCTAATGGGTTGTTATGAGATTTAAAGGAGCTCTTCTTTGAAAACTGTGAAGCACTCAATTACTACCTGAAACGGTTGGTGATTCAGACCCACTCAGAGGTGTCTCAGAAGAGAGGCCTGGCAATCTGCTTCTGAATAGTCACAGCCTTGAAAACCTCATGGAGCTGTTCTACTCTGCACACATGGGGTTGCCACGAACCAACAACAGTCTTTGAAAACTGCTGGCACACGATAAGCACAAAAAGATGATTTGCTTATGTTGCTTGTCTGTCTGTCTGTGCATCTGTCTGCCAGTTGTCTTTCTGTCTACACAATTTCTTCCCTGACTACTTCATCCTTTTGTGATCTTGCTTTTTTCTAATTGTAGCGTTTAGTGACAGTTACATGCATTTGGCCACTGAACCACAGAGTGCCTTGTATAGTTATTAAATTGGTACCTATTTGCTTTCCTGCCTAGGTTGTAACTTTCTGGAGGGCAGTGTTTGTGTCTGACTTTGTTTTGTGTTTCCCCTAGCTCCTGCTACAACATCAGGTACCAAGCCAACACCAAATATTGAATAAAATTAACACGTTACATGACTGAAGAGCCTAAAACTGAAAAGTCTGAAATTATACGATATATATTTTTAGTGTAGAATTTTTTATTACTTTTGAACTGGGGTGAACACCAGCTGTGTGATTAACTAGTTGTATTGTTTTGAAAAATAACAAAACAAACAAGCAAAAGAAACAAACCCTGCATTGTGGAGTTTTCATGTGGTGTTTTCACTGCTCTTTCATTTGTAAAGACAGACCATAAAATAGAAACCAACTCTGGTAATAAGAATTATTTGTTCACTAGTACTTTAGTAAGGGACATGCCAATAATAAAAGTCATTTTTATGGGGGATGAGTAGAAGAAAGGGGAATGGGAAGGCTTATCCTAGCAAAACAAGGAAACAAACAACATCAACCAGAAACAAAGTTGGTCTAAAGTGACTGTTAGATCAAACCATAGAATTACCAATGACCTATAAAGTGCTGTTATTATCTTGATTAAATATCATGACTGCTACCATTATAGAATCTTCATTTCATTCTATGGTCAAAGTTGGAATGGATATATGTGATCATCTGGTTTCCATACTTAACATGTAAGGAAACTGAGACCCCACCCAGTGAACATGTAAGGAAACTGAGACCTGAAGAAGCCAAAATAATCCAGCTTGCTAACAGCAGAGCCATAACAAAAATATACTCTCCTGGTTCTTATTCCTCTGTTGTTAATAATAATGCTGACAGTTGTAATTATTAGGATATTAGATATGCTTACATATTTGCTTTTCAAATAAGTTAGTGTCATATGCCCAAAGAACACTGTATTTACATTGCTATATAGCTTGTCCCTAAAACGTCTTTGTGATCCTACTGGAAATAAATTTCAAAGACAGTTATATTAGGTGAACCATATAAAATCGCCATTTTTATAGGTCAAAAATGGCAGACTGTTGCCAGTTTTATTTGGTTCAACTTAATAGACTTTTTCCTTTCTATTTATGTATATATATTTTTTTCTCAAGGCAGGAATGCACATCAAATGATTGCTCGCTGTGGTGGTGGTATTGGTCATTATTATTTTGATAATTCCAACTTCCTTTTGTCCATTCAATTATGGATTATATGATAAATGATATTACAGAGATGGGAAAGCCCTGCAACTATTTTAGTACCATGTTCTCTCACCATCTCATAGATCGAATCCAATACTGGTGGCCACATTTATTAAAGTTAGACTTCACATTGCTGCTCCTGGAAATTTATAAAATGCAAAATGTAAACTGTGTTATAGTGGCTGGTCACATTATGTTTCTTAGGGCTGGATGTCTAAATGTAACTAGGTGTCACTTCACCCATCTCCGTATGTAGTTCATTTCCCCTAAAGGTATTTGGGGCTACAGTATTTTCCATGTGGGAACACTTGGTGTTTTGAGTATTAACTGTGACTGTCTATCCATTTGGTAGTTCTGAGTTCATGTAATGCTCTCAGAAAGAAGCTTTTACTAATTTGGAAGTTTAAAATCATTTAATATATGTATTTTTCTGTTATCTATTTAGCCACATTAAACATAACCCACTCTCTACTGTTAGCATGCCGGTCAAAATCAGATAGGATACAGCACTTTAACTTCCTTGTAATCAGAGAAATCTGATCTTTGTCTAAAATGTGGTGGGAAATGAAACTTCTCCCTGATTCCATAATCATCTCGGGAAGTGATTTCCACAGGCAAAACTTAGGATGAGGACCAAAAAGTGCCCTTGGAGACCTGGCTCAGCCACTTGGCTTGTCAAGTGACTTGACTTGTTTCAACCTTTGCTTCTCACCTGTTGAATGGGGGTAATAATAGTTTGCAGGGGTAGCATTTGGCCCATTGTTGAGCCCAGCATATGTGAGCCATTAGCTGGGGAGGAAGAGGATTACTATAGAGAAATCATATTTTGAATGTCAGTGTTGCCTAAGAATTTCTGTATAGAAGCTTTATAAATATACTGTCGGTACTCAAAACAGTTTTTGGAATTGCCTTCAAAGCTATTTTAAATCATTCAAGAAGAATTAGTCTCATCCTTTTGTAGTCACACCTGGCTTTTAACATCAAATGTTATTACTCTCCATGGCCAGATTTGCCTCTGAGGGCCTGTGGCTGGTCCTAATTCACTCCCAAAGTGTAAGGACTGGGCACCACGGTTGATGTTCAAAGGAATACCTGTGTTGCATTGCCCTAGAGATTGATTCCAAAAGGAGAGTTTAGTATGGTAGAAGTAATGTTAACATTTGTGTGTAATCTCCTCATAGATCCATCTACCTTAAAGGAATTTATGGATTTTGGTCTGTTTTTTAAAAGTTTTATGACTTTACAACAACACCTTAAGAAATGAGCAAATAAATACTTGAACTAAATTCTTAAAGCTTAGTCTTCTTCCAAGTGAGAGTGAAAAATCTCTGATACGACAGAGAAGACGCAAAGGCCAGTTACAGCTGAGGATGAGTTGTAGGTCTGGTGTGGCATTTGTGACTTTTAAGGGGAAAAAACTTTTCTGCATGTTATTCCATGATTCATTGTAAGGTGCTTTGAGGACGAGTAGAAAAAAGAGCACCATATACTAAAATGTATCATGAGGAAGATATTGCAGCAAGTGAATAGAAACTTTTGAGACAATTCCATTTAATGTGATAGTCATTCGGGCAGCCTTGAGGTGAGGAGGTGGGTTTGCTATGTGTGTTTAGCATCATTGTTGTACCTGCTAATATATCACTGTCCTATCAGGCCTGGGTGTGGAATGGAAAGGTGAGCATGTTTCACGTGACAGGAAGCATATACGAAGCTATGTAGTACAGGCAAATATTTGCACCTTGAAAGTAACGGTCATATACATCTTTCTTAGGTTTTTAATTGCTTTTTTGCATCCACCGGTGCTAACAATTGGGCACTTTGAACTGGATGTTGTCAAACCATTTTCTGCTCTTGGAGACCTGTGGACCATTTGCACTTTATGTGTGAAAGCTTCCCAGCATAAAACATAATTTTTTTTCTTTTTTTAATTGTACTAGACGAAGGTTTACAGAAAAACCAGTTTCTCACCAAACAGTTAGTACACACATTGTAGTATGACGTTGGTTAACAACCACACAAAATGTCAACACTCCCCCTTCTCAGCCCTAGGTTTCCTATTACCAGCTTTCCTGTTCCCTCCTGCCTTCCAGTCTCTGCTCCAGGGCTGGTGCGCCCCTTTCAGTCTTGTTTTATTCCATGGGTCTGTTCAATCTTTGGCTGAAGGATGAACCTCAGCAAGTGACTTCATTAGTGAACTGAAAGGGTGTCAGGGGCCATACTCTCAGGGTTTCTCCAGTCTCTGTCTGGTCCTTCTTTTTTGAGTTAGAATTTTGTTCTGCATTTCTCTCCAGCTCTGTCCAGGGGCCTCTACTGTGATCCCTGTCAGAGCAGTCAGTGGTGGTAGCCAGGCACCATCTCATTGTACTGGCCTCAGTCTGGCAGAGGCCATGGTAGATGTGGCCCATTAGTAAAAGTAATTTTTTAAAAATCGGAATACCTAGAGAAGAAGAGAGGATGATTTAGAGTTGTTATGTATTTAAATCTATGATAGGTGCCACATCTTTTAAAATAGCAAGTGATCTTGAGGAGGGAACATGAATTATTAAAAGTTCTATCTAGATTTTTATTTTCCTGCTTTTCTCCTGTTTAACGAATATTTGACTATTAGATACAACTGTGCACTTAAAACTGTGAGTAACACAGGAAACGTTCTGCCTTCTTTGAGCAAGAGGACTCTCCTCTCTTGAAAGAAATGTGCTTATATTTTTAACATTTGAAGAAGTATTCAGTCACATTTGCTTCCCTTTTGATCTTGCTTTCTTTTAAATAATGCTAGTTCGTGGGATCCAGATGCAGGTAATTTAAAAACCAGTTTCGCATGCACCTAGGCAGACTCCGCCTCTAATTATGCAAATTCATTTAAAAGGATTTTCATTTACAGTAATGGAAAAGCTTTTACTATTTGGGGGAAGCTTTCTCTTTGGGGGAATTTTAGGTCTCTAGTAACTTGTGAATTAAGTCGGATGTCCTGGGTAACAAAGATCAGTTATTTTCTTTTTTAAATTTTTTGGTTTCTGTATTGGGATCAGATTTTAGTTGGATGTATTTTTTTCTGACTCTTTGCATTCTTATTTTATGTATTAGTAGAGAATTTGCTTCTTCTCTGTTTTTGTTCTACTTACTGCTGATAACGTTTTTGTTTTTTCTCCTGGGGCTTTCCTTAGCTTGGCCATTGTGTAAGTACTTTGCAAGCCTATACTTCAACTTTATAATTGATTAATCCATAAATTAGGGTATATTGATATATTTTGATTATTTTTTAGCAGTTAGCACATGCATTAGTCGTATGTGTATATGCTACAAATTTCATTAATCAAGGATATTTATAAAAGAAACAAAATTGAGCACCTAAAATGTCACCTCTGTTTTCCATTTCCAAAAATTACGTGTTTTTACTCTACTTCATAATGACAGAAAGTAGGGATTTTCTTGCAAAAATTTTACTCCTTAACCGAGAAGTCAATATCAGCAAATAATGAAACTTGAAAGACTTATACACTTACGTTCATCTTCTCAAAAGCCAAATCTTTCTTATGCTCAGAAAATTAAGTCATGTTTCTCTGTAGTCTTTGGTTAAATTATTTCTTGCTTTAGTTTTGGCAACTTTGTGTTCACTTCTTTAAGTGTTAGCTGTGATGTGACCTGGAGCAGTGCTTCTCAAATATTTGTGGTGAAGAACCTGCTTTTTTGTTTTTTTTTTTTAAGCCTCCAATCTGTTGTAAACCAATAATTTTGTAAAATATAATGTAAATGAATGGGCTACAAAAAATTGAAAAGAGATAGAAAATACAAGCCTCCAATTTTTATTATTAGATTCATCAAACCTAAAATGATTACTGCTAAGGTTTCTAAAGTGTTTCCGGTCAGCATCTGTACTTATTTCACCTCACACCGGTAACAGATTGTTTGCAGACTAGCCCCACCCCATGAAGTGCAGTTTGACAAGGTCTAGAGGTGTTTTTAGAGATGAGGAGATGGAATGAGCCAATGGGGTGCTTGGGTCAGTTGAGAGTTCATGAGAAAACAACAAAGGGCAGTGAAGTAAGCCTGGCTCTCACCCTGGGCAGTAGCTCCAAAGTGGGTTAGAGGCCCTTAAGCTATGGTGTTTGTCTTGGTTTCCCTGAAGAAGGTAGACCAGCCTCGCTGGGCTATGATGTTCCCCTTCAGAGCTCACCTCAGAGTAATCTGCTGTCACACTAAAAATTAGCAAAAGCTGAACTTTAAACACACCAACTGGAATACTCCCGAATAAAGAGCAATCCCAATGATCTGTACAAAATTCCACTTAATATACAAGCAGCCACAGAAGGTGGCAGATCTTGGCCCAGGGCACCATCAGGATACTTCATCAAAAATAGTGAAATAAGGATTCTTTAAATACTTATATCAAAATTTGAACAAGTAGAAAATAGCACTTTGTATTGTAAATTTGGTAGAAATTATAAAAGTTTTAGTTTTCTTAAATAAATAAAGGACCTTTCATGCTTCTTGACACATAGTAGGTTCCCAATAAATGTCAGTTTCTTTTCCTTTATGAGATAGTAACCTTACTGAACAAAAGAGCCACAGCTTGGAAAAGTGATATCCTGTGCAACTTCTTTCACATAGTGGGAACTGAACAACATTTCCTGTGAGACCTCTAACATTTGTTTTTGGTTTCATAGGAAAAAGATAAGAGGTATTGATTTTATAGGTCGCCTTTGTATTTGGAGTAAGTTAGGCAATGAAAAGAGAGTAATAATATGTTCTTAGTTTTTTAGTAAACCAACTATGATAATACTATTTTAGATTTATGTAACATTTTTCTTCTGTGGCTCAACAAGTTTGCACAAATCATTTTGTAATCATTTAGTTTAGGGTATGGGTCCTTCCTGAAATGATTGACATGCACAGTAAGTCTTCAGTGTCTTCTTTGAGGGAGCCCTGATGGCGCAGTGGTTAAGAGCAACAGCTGCTAACCAAAAGGTCAACAGTTCGAATCCACCAGATGCTCCTTGGAGACCCTATGAGGCCGTTCTACTCTGTCCTATAGGGTCACTGTGAGTTGGAATCGACTAGACGGCAACGGGCTTGATTTGCTTTTTTTTGGTTGGTTTACTGCTAAATGGGTGGAGAGTTATACCTTTAAATCCCTTAAGGATCTAATAAACAGTAACTGTTTCAAGTGTATAAAAGGGATTCATTAGATTTCCAAAAGTCAGAAATGAAGAAAGTTCTTAGGGATTGATGTACTCTCTCTTGCTAGTGGTAGACCTGGGTGACCCCCATCTTCTTTCTCTATTCCTCTTACTAACAATTTTTGGATTTAATGTTGGATAGTGTGGTATGGGAAACAGCATCACTAACTAGTGATTGGCTCTTTGCCATTGATAATATCTTTTTTGGAGTTGATAAGCTTTCACTTTTTCTTTGATAGTGAACTTTTTTTACGACTATGGCTCCAGTGTTTTTTTTTTTTGGTTAAACCTGCAGCAGGTGAAGACTTTATCTTGTGTTTGGTCTGTGTTTCTTTAGCTGAGATCAGGAGGTGCACAGGTGTTAGAAGGCTGCATTGCTGAAATCCACAACATCACCAGCTTAGACATCTCCGACAATGGTAAGTCAGAAATCAGAAAGAAAAGAAACAGAAATCGTATTTGAAGTAAATTAGTAGAGGGAAAAAAAATCTTTTAGCCCAAATGAGCCAACTCCCTTAATAGAAATCTGATTATCAATTCATGACTAATAGGAATTCTGATTTAACCACAAAGTTTATTTATGGAATAAATCTGTGCTAAAGTCTTAACTAAATGAATTTCATGCCAAATATGTAGGGTCTATACAGCAAAACAGGAGCTCTTGGGAGGTGCAAACAGTTAAGTGCTTGGCCGCTAACCAACAGGTCGGAGGTTCAAGTCCACCCAAGGATAACCTGGGAAAAAGACTTGACGATCTACTTCCGAAAGTCAGCCATTAAAAACCCTATAGAGCACAGTTCTACTCTGACACACATGGGTTGCCATGAGTTGGAATTGACTCCAGGACAACTGGTTATGCAGTAAAATAGACCAGTCAAAAAAAAAAAAAAAAAAGGCATCAGTACATTGATAAAATTAAATAACTGAGCCCAGCTTTTGGAATTTGTGGTAATAATAAAATCATGCTCTTGTTTATTTATTCTGAAGCTTATTTCATTAGCTTCATTTCTGCTGATTGTCGTAACATGTTAGTGTGAACTTTTAAATTTGCTATAGGCAACTTTAATGCCAGTTCGCTACCTGTGAGTGGTATGATGGAACCTTCTTTTACAGTGAAGGGGAGAGACGAAGCCTTCTGGCATTCTCCATTCCCATTGCCTGCTCACTTTGTTTAGCCATTTATTGTGTAAGAGATTGAGATAAGTCTTTGTAGAGAATGAATCTATTCCGTGAAATAATAGGAAATGAAAAGAGAACAAAAAAGTTCCTTATGATATAAAAGATAAGAATCCCCGGATCCCTCATGATGGTAGAGTCAGTTATCCAACTACCTCTAACCTTTGGTTAATTACGTTACATCGAGAATTTGTTTATACATCTGGATTTTGATTTTCCACTTACTCTGATTCTTTACAGGTTTAGAATCTGACCTCTCTACTTTAATAGTGTGGCTCAGTAAAAACAGATCAATACAACACCTGGCATTAGGCAAAAATTTTAATAATATGAAATCCAGGTAAGAGTTTTGAATTTTTTTTATATGACAATGATGAAAATAACCAGCTTCCTGAAAGCTTTTGATTTGACTCCACTGTCCACATCTTTAAAATCTCTTTAGAAATCTGACCCCTGTTTTGGACAACTTAGTACAGATGATTCAAGATGAAGAATCAGTGAGTATTGTTTTAAAACATTTGACTAACGTATTTTGTTCATTGCGGTTACTATTAATTATTTCAACTGGCACAATGCTGATATGCTTTGAGGTAATTTTTTCTGAGTGCATATTCTATTCATGTTACTTTTTTTATAAAAAGGAATAAATATCAGTGTTTTAGAAGATTTAGAGAATATATTTGAAATTTACTTCTTCTTCATTCAGTTTATCTCCAATTAAAGGGAATTGTACATAATAGATTAAAAGAAGTATAAATTTACTCCTAAACTCATCTTTTAATGAACCTTACTATTTCCTAACTCCAGCTAATCTGCAGTCATGAATTTTTACAGTCTAGTTGACTTTACGACCTTACCTCATGCTGAGAAACATCGTATTGCTAATTTGAATTTCATCAAGTAATTATGCAGCATTAAAAGGGATTAAAAATGTTCCCCCTCTTAAATTTCTTTTTCAGCTCTGGCAATCTGCCTTATATTTTTATTCCCTGGTTCAGGGTAAAGAAATTTAGTTGCAAATAGCATCCTATTTTGCTACCCTTGAAAATGCATTAAAAAAAGGAAAAGTATTTTCTGGACAAAGTAAGAGAACTCTACCATTAATCCCTTTAATTTAGAACTCAAGCGTCCCACTTATCTTCTACTGATGCTCTTTGAGAAGATAGTTGTCTCTTTCCTATCTTAGTCGTGTTTGGTTGCCAAACTCAGCTTTTGTGGTTCCTAAAATCCTCATCAATTTATATTCCTGCTGTGAAGCTTAAGATCATATGTTATTATAGCTACTTTGGCAGGTCATGGGGGTGTTTTCCTATATTAATCATGCGAGGTATGCCTCATTGAAAAAACTGTCATTTCTCCTTTTGAACTCATATGGGGTAATAAAAACGGTCTATTACAACTGTCAGTTAACTTTTCTGGGAATGGAGTTGGGACTGGAATTTTTTCTCTCCTCCCTTTGCCCACATCATTTTAGGAGTTTCTGAAATGGAGGGCAAGGTTCCTCAGTGGCAAAATCAATTTACTTCAACTACTAATCAAAAGCTTGGTGCTTTGAATCCACTCAGCAGCACCACAGAGGAAAGGCCTGTCAGTCTACTTCCATAAAGAGCATAACCAAGGAAGCCCTATGGAGTAGTTCTGCTTTGTGACACATGGGGTTGCCATGAGTTGGAATGGACACAGTGGCAGCGGTTTGGTTTTCAAATGGAAGGCAAGAGAAAATTCTGTTCTCTTGCCTCTTTGTTGTGTGGGCATAATTTGCAACCTGTGGGTCAGGAAATGAAACTCATTATTATTTAATGAATCAAACACGTCTCTTTGTTCTCATTTGCTAATAAACCCCATATTTTGTTACTCTTAGCTAAGTTATTAAAATCAGGGGTGTAATTAGAATGTAATTTACACTTTTCAGAATTTATAATGTTTGTTTTACTTATTAAATTTGACTTTACACCAGCCTGCTTTATTTGGGTTTCTGATTTCCCAGTATTGGCTCAAATTTGAAAAACTGGGAAAGCTAATAATTGAAGGATCATATTTATCTTCAAATACTTGTTTCTTAGCACATCTTTCAGGAAGAATATTTTTATTAATTTAATATTTTACTTACTACATGAGGATCTTCAGACCCTGTTTCTATAATACTGAAATTCTCCCAGTTAAAGATAATCTTGATATTTAAAACATGTCTAAAAACGTATTTGGGGAAGATAAAGTTTGCTATGTAAATGTGATTTCTGTCAAGTTCTAAGTTTGAATAGCATGCTGCTAATAGTGCCGTACGGTGAAAAGCTTTTTATGTTCATGTCACTGAAAAATAGGTGACTTTTTCAAAAAGCAATTATCTATTTTCTCCTACTTCTGAATCAGTAATGTGCAAAACAATTTAAAATGATTAGGAGTTGCATCTTGTGATGACAAAAAAAAAATCCACCAATAACTGGCACAATTGGGCTCATTAAAAAAAATTTTTTTTAAAGGTTTTTAAATATGTAAAAGTAATGCGATGTTGTATTTCTAGAGCTTGTTCTTTGACAGCCCAAGGAATACTTGATTTACCCGGTATCGCATATTCCATCGTGTGTGGAAAACCTGGACATGCGTGGACTCAGGTTTTGCCTTCAACTATAGACAATGGTTATCAGGCTGCTGTGCCCAGAGTCCTGGGACAGTGACATTGAGGGGCCACAGTGACTGGGAATCTTGTGTGGAAGTATTACATACAAGCCCATGTTGTAACCAGCAGGACAGAATGTGTTTCTCTTGGGAGTGCCTACGGGAAGGAGACAGAATCTCAGATTGAGCCTGTTCAGCTATGAGAAGAAATAGTTAAGATTTCAAATAGTAATGTTACAGGGAAGTGCAATAAATCAAGAAGGGATGCCCTTATAAATATGCATGCAATTCAGGCGGCACTGATGGCATTAATGACTCTGCCTATTATTTTTAAGTGTTAACTGGGGTGTATTAGAATTTGAAGATGGCACTGGAATTGTTGCTCACTAGCTTGTGGAGTTGGCAGTTTTCCAATATGAGGCAGAAGCTCTAAGATACCATTTTTGTAGTAGTTGAAGAGAGATGATTGAAGTGATGCGAGACATGCCTACAGCTTTTTATTAAAGCAATATTGCATTTGTTTTGGTTTAAATATTAAGTTTCCTGAGTCTGAACATTTCGAGTTAAATTTTTAGAATTGTACTTAAGTGTAGGATCTCAAAGAAAATTTAAAGCAGCCTCTTGGGGGCAATCTGAATGTAAACATATGCAGGCTTTTGGCTGAGGTTTTAATTGCTTTAACATTTGCCACATCATTCAACTTTTTAAAAATTTGATTCTAATTCATACTAATATTACCTTTTTTTAGTTGTTGTAAACATATTGGTAGCACAGCATTTGTCAATCCAGCATTCTTCACTCGTACAGTACAATGGAACCAACAGTATCGATCAGGTTGTGCAACCATTACCAACATTCATTGCTTATTCCCTTAATTTTACCATAAGCTGTGTTAAGTTAGTGAAACCCAATCAAATTTGGACTATATCACTTGATGTAACTATAACTAAACCTATAATGGAGACCCTGGTGGTGTAGTGATTAAGTGCTACAGCTGCAAACCAAAAGGTCAGCAGTTCAAATCCACCAGGTGCTCCTTGGAAACTCAGAGTCTTGAAACCATCAACACCCTCATCCTGTCTCCTGTGGCTTCTTTACAGAATACCTTCCACAGGCTGTTACTTTAGAAGTCAGTGTTCAGCAATTGAGTGGGCACAGAGAACACCCCTGGTTGTGTTTGTGGGCCATTGTGCAGACCACCCAGGCACATATTCAGAGCTCCAATCCCATGGACCACCAAGGAACCTCGTCGTAGACAACCTTATGAGCTGCTTCCAGCATCCACTGCCCTGCGGTGTTGGAGCTGCCCATGAAATAAGCATATAGAATTGTTGAGTGTGGCAGGACCAAATGCAGACCACCCCAGGCTAACCCAGAAGATGGCCAGAACCCCCAGGAAAGACTGAATCCTGACTTTCAGAGCCACATTGGTTTAAGTCCAGGAATTCTCACCTGCTTCGTTAATTCGGTTAGGGTTTAAATCAGTAATCCTAAACTCAAATGCCAATAGAGCTCCAAAGCAGCATAAATAAGTAAAACGAGCTGGGTGTAAGAAAATACCAAAAAAAAAAAAAAAAAAAAAAAAACCCACTGCCGTTGAGTTGATTCTGACTCATAGTGACCCTGTAGATAGAGTAGAACTGCCCCTCAGGGTTTCCAAGGAACAGCTGGTAGATTCAAACTGCTGGCCTTTTGGTTCGCAGTCTGAGCTCTTAACCACTGTGCCACCAGAGCTCTGTAAGACAATTAGGAATCCCTGTTGATGTCCCCCCACCCACCAGATACTATGTAGGCCAAAAAAATCTGCCTATGTCCAAAAAACCCCCCCAAACCCATTGCCATTGAGTCAATCCCAACTTATAGTGACCCTATAGTACAGAGTAGAGCTGCCCCATAGGTTTTCCAAGGCTGAAAATCTTTATAGAAGCAGATTGCTACACCTTTCTCCCATGGAGCGGCTGGTGGGTTTGAACTGCTGACCTTTCAGTTAGCAGCCAAGCACTTTAAGCATTGAGCCAACAGAGCTCCTTGCCTACATCCAGTGGCTTTAAATCTAGTCTAGCTTAAATGGACAGGGAGTGGGGCTGGTTTGGATATACCACTGAGCTCATATATGAAGGAATTCATAGTTCGCACCAATCTGATTTTTTAAAAAAGTTATAGGTGTGTTTTCTCATTAACACTTATGAGATAAAGCTAATGGAGTTATGGTCATAAAAAGACCTAGGATAAGCTAATAAAGTGTAATGTGATGTAGTGGTTAAAGAGCATGAAGTCTGGAAAAAGACTAGGGTGTGAATCCCAGGTCATCTACTTTAGAACTGTGTGACCTTTGGTGAGTCACTTAACCTCTCTGTGCCTCAATTTTTCATTTGGAAAGTGGGGATAGTAATAGCACCCACATACTGAGTTCCAGGAGGATAAATGAATAAATACACATAAAAAGATGAAACAGTGACTAAACATAGTGAAGGCTCAGTAAATATTAGCAATTATTAATCTTATCTGGTTTTATTTTTGCGTTTGTCCTCTGAATATTTTCAAGTATCATATCACCTTGTATAAAAATAAAATGGATAAGAATGGACAATGAAGTCATTACCACAGCTAAAAAATTTTTGTGTAGTATTTTTATTTATCTGGTACTCTCCTCCAAAGGGAGTACCTGTGTAGTGCAAATGGTTAGTGCTCAACTGCTAACCAAAAGGATGGCAGTTTGAGTCCACCCAGAGGCTCCTCAGAAGAAACGCCTGGTGACCTATGGCTGAAAAACCAGCCACTGAGAACTCTATAGAGCACAGTTCTGCTGCAACACACACGACATCATCCTGAGTTGGAATCGACTCGAAGGCAACAGTGTTTTTTTTATCCTCCAGAGGATCTGGCATCTGCCACCCTACCTGTCTTTCCACTGCTTGCCTAAGAGGAGAAGCGGCAGGTATTGAAAGTTAAAATGCAAGTTCTCCACGTTTGATGCCAGAGATTCATTTTATGCTCAGACCTTCAGGTCTCATTCATCAGTGTCTTTTAGCCAGCTGCTGCAAAACCAGACACTTTGTGTATTGAGTACACCCCCTTATAATTCTCCTTTGAGATGGGTCACGGAGGGTGATTGCTGCTTTGATGAGACTATTGTGAGTGCTGCACGTATTTTTCACTCCACAGCCATTGCAGTCGTTGTCCCTGGCAGACTCGAAGCTGAAGACCGAGGTCACCATTATAATCAATGCCCTGGGAAGCAACACCTCCCTCACGAAAGTGGACATCAGTGGAAACGGGATGGGTGACATGGGAGCAAAGATGCTGGCCAAAGCATTGCAGATCAACACCAAGCTCAGGTACGCAGGATCGACCCTAGGTCCTTCATTCTGAAGAAAGCTTTGGCAAAGGTTCTATCAACAAGCTTTGGAGAGCTGGCTACTGTAGGCGGCAAGGGAGGGGGTTGGGCTTTCCACGAGGCAATTTAAAAGAAACAGAGACAATTTCATGTCTTTTTTCAAAATATTGGGGAGGGTGTTCCCAAATTTAGACATTGTGATTGCTTCAGACTGCTGTCTTAAATATTTCCATTGTGAGGTAAAACCTGATTCTCTGTGAACTGGTGCTGTGTGATACTTAATATCAGTGTAGACGCCTGACCAGTGTGTGGGTGAAGCCAGTCTTTTGTAGGGTTGTGTAGGCAGCACTAAATAAGCAGCGCTGGCAAGTATGAAATAACACAAGGGACTTGGTCGTGACCCCAAGGCCGTACCTTTCCCTTGCCACCACTGCCACGATAAAGACTTAAAACCCAAGTGGGTACAAGAAGTCCACTGGGTCAAAGGCAAGTTTTTAACTGTCTAGCCATCTGGTAAGTGAAGAGTTAATTCATATTGCTCCCCAAGGGCTCTTTTCTGGTGTTTCTCTTGCTCTCCAGCAGAAGACAAGAGTCTGAATCTTCTGTCTAAACTAAAGCCAAAAGCCCAAAACGGCAGCAATTTCTTTGAAGTCAGCATGATTAGAGGAAAGCAATAGAGGTTGTGAGACAGGGATCATCCCCACAAGTAAAAGCCATTTCATGTGTTGGGATGAATTAGCAAGTCCTATTTTTTTTTTTTTTTAAATACCTTTGAGGTATACTGGAGATAAAAAAAAATACTTTTCTTCAAAATAGATTTTGTGCTTAAGAAATAAAAAAAAAAATTATTAATAAGCAGTGGAGGTTTTGCCAGCCGAGCGAGCGAGCTGCCACCAGTTCCTAGGGTTGCAATCATACCACGTCACTGTGATGATGGAAACACAAGAAAATATGAAAAGACCCCCTTTCATTACTTAGAATGGAAGAGGTCTCAGTACCTGAAATGCTTTATGTTAGGCATGGGGCTGTTCTGCATCTTTCGTGAACAGCTTCCGCTTCAGACATGAGTACTGGAATACTATTGGGAGAATATCAGAGAAATCTGATTTTAGAGTTTTCCAGCTAATAAATCGTTGGATCACTTAATGGTAAGTTACTGTGTGTGTTGTTGCTTTTGGGTACAGTTTTTTCATACTACTCGAGCGGTAAATGTGTTACAAATATAACGTTGGGGGAAATGTTCATCCTTGCATTTTTTGAAACAAAGATGAACATTATCCCTTGCTCACATGATGCCATTGTACTGAAATACCTAGGCAGTGTTGCCTCTTAAGAGATTTATATTCAGTTGAAGAATTGTTTCCTTCATTCCCAAGTGTCTGACCACTTATGTGATTTGGTTTTCAAACAGGACTGTCATTTGGGACAAGAACAACATCACTGCTCAAGGCTTTCAAGATATAGCTGTTGCTATGGAAAAGTAAGTTTTAATTAGGATTTCTTTCTGGAAATCTGGAAAAATATGAAAGAACCTGTGGTCTCTATGTTATCTGTGCGGTAGTAGACGTAGCAATAGATTGGGAACCAGTGGATCTAGGTCTGAGCATAGTCTACTGCTTATCAGTCATGCTCTTAGGCAGACATTGGATTTCTTCTGGCGTGAATTTTCTCATCTGTAAAATGAGAGCGGAGCCTTGGTGGCGCAGTGGTTAAAAGTTTGGGTGCCAACCAAAAGGTCAGCAGTTCAAATCTACCAGCCACTCTTTGGAAACCCTGTGGAGCAGTTCCGCTCTGTCCTCTAGGGTTGCTATGAGTCAGAATTGAGTCGACGGCAACAGGTTGTTTTTTGGGGTTTAAAATGGGGGCAGAAATACCTGTCCTGCTAAAGACACTGTACTGTCCTGGAGATCTCACTTAATCACACAGTCCAGTGTGACAATTACCTTCTTTCCTCCTCCCCTGGAGTTTCACAGTCTGTTTTCATGGGTCTTGCTTTTTTTCCCCATTATGACAACTTTGAATCCAGTGGTGAGAAGACAGCTGAGATCCAGAAAGTAAAATTGAAATTGAGAAATGGTAAGCTCAGGGCTAACTTATATTATTATCATAAAAGGCTTTTTCTCGTACCTCAATAACTAAAGTCTGCAATTATTATTTATGGTTAAATTTACTTTTCTCATGTTTTCAAAAAAGCCAATAAAAGAAATGAGGAAATATTAATACTTTACATGAGTGAAAACAATACTAGTTGTATCGGTTTTATAAGACAACATGGATTAATGAGGTTGTCCGTGGCACTGCACATGTGAACATTGAGGAAGACTGATCTGCAGTCTACTGAGGGAGACTGATGGTCTGGTGGTTTAGAATTTTCTAGGCTGCTCTTAGAAAGCAACTTTTTTTTTTTTTTTGAGATTGTGGAATTAAAGTTATAATAGTAAGTTATTTTTAAATAAACGTATTATTTTCTCCTTTCGTCTAGGAACTACACATTGAGATTTATGCCAATTCCTATGTATGATGCTTCTCAAGCCCTAAAAACAAACCCTGAAAAAACAGAAGAGGCTCTGCAGAAGGTATTGAAGAATTAATTACAATAAATTTCCCATTTGAATTGAATTGTGTTAATAATAATTCTGAATGTCTGAATCGTACTTTGTATTTTACAAAACTTTCTCATATTATCTTGTATTCTTATGATCACGACTGTCATAATGCTGACTTGGGGTGGAATAAAATAAGGAAGACTAAAACTTGTCATAGAATTTAAGCAGAATAAAACAACATGCTTATAACATCCACATGCCAGAGCTTAAGCATAGCTAACTTCTCGATCATCATTTGGAGCATGCATGGAACTGAATGTCAGCTTGTGTAACCTCTATCCCCTTTATTCTCAATGGATAGAACTTTGTACTTTTTCTCATCAAGAAATTTAGGTTCTTATTGGGCTCTCCCTTCACAATTTTTGTCTAGAGATGTATGTAAATCCATATCCACTCTCACTTCCTTCTGGCAAACCTAGAAGATGATAACCTTCCCCCCTCCCTTCAACCTCAATCATCCACTGGTGCCTTTGGCTGTATCATTTCTGCCCTGGTAGGTGCTGAAAATTTACCCTGTGATTCATTCCTTTGGACTCAGATTCACTAAGAAGCTGAAATTAAAACTGAAAAAACATTTAATGTAAAATTTTTCCCTTTCCCAACACCTTACCACCGTATCAGCAGGGCTCCAGTATAATAATACCAGATTACAAATACGACACAAACTCTACTTAAGAAAGAGTTCTTAGAGAAATCCAAAGACAAAAAAGAGTAAACAAAAAAAAAGGGAACTAGAGAAAATTAAATCCTCTGGCACTTACAACTATAGCAAATATCCACCACAGCCTACCTCCTAGCCAGATTAACATAAAATCTCACATTAGAAGCCTGATTCCCTCAGTCCCTGGCTTTCAACAAAAAATTGCAAGGTTTGCAGAAAAGCAAGAAAAAAAACACAGTCTGAAGAGACAAATATCAAAACTAGACTCAGATAATGACAGGGATTTTGGAATTTTCAGATAGAGAATTTAAAATAACTGGTTAATATATTAAAAGCTCTGGTGGAAAAAGTAGATAGTGTGCAAGAATAAATGGGTGATATAAGCAGAGAGATGGAAACTTTAAGGAAAAAATCAAAAGGAATTGATAGAAAAAACACTGTAACAGACAGTCTTCTCTGTAGACTAGACAGGGCTGAGGAAACAATCAGTGAGCTTGAAGATGTGTCAATAGAACCTTCCCAAACTAAAATGTGAAGAGGAAAAAAATGAGGGCGGGGGAGGGGAAAAGAAAGATAATATCCGAGAACTGTGGGACAATTCCAAAAGATGAAGCATGCATAATAGGAATACCAAAAGGAGACAAAAGAGAGAAAGGAGCAGAAGAAATGAAATACTTGATGATATGATGGCTGAGAATTTTCCAAAATTAATGATAGACACCAGACCACAGATCTGGAAAGGTCAGAGAACACCAAGCAGGATAAATACCCAAAAATTCTGTGCCTAGGCATGTCATATTTGAACTGCAGAAAACCAAAGACATGGAAGAAAATCTTGAAAGAAGCCAGAGGGGAGAAAATTACTTATAGAGAAACAAGGGTAAGGACTACAGTGACTTCCCATCAGAAACCATGCAAGCAAGAAGAAAGTGGAGTGAAAGTGCGATAGTGTTGCAAGAAAAATAAACACTAACCTAGAATTTCATATCCAGCAAAAACAACCAAAACCACTGTTATTGAGCCAGCAAAATTATCCTTCAAAAAGTGAAGGAGAACTAAAGACTTTCTCAGACAAAAACTGAGGGAATTTTTTGCCAGTGGACCTGTCATGCAGGAACTGTTAAAAGAAGTTCTTCAGAGAGAAGGAAAATTAGCTAGATGAAAAACTCAGATCTGTACAGAGAAAAGGAAGAGAAGTAGTGAAGGAATACATGAAGGTAAAATAAAATCATTTAGTTTTCTTATTCTTAATTAATCTAATAGATACCTGGTTTTTCAGAGGAATAATAGCCATGATGTATTAGGTGATTATAGCCTATGGATAAGTGAAATGAATGGAGCAATATTATAAGGGTCTCTCAGGAGGAAGGAATTAGGAATACTCTAAGCTACCTGTATTACCTGTGAAGCAGTGTATTGTTATTTGAAAGTAGACTCAAGATTAGTTGTATATTGCAAACTCTAGGGCAACCACTAAAAATGTTTTAAAAAGAAGTGTAATTACATAATGTTCTAAGAAAAGAGAGAAAATGGAATCACAAAAAAAAAATGCTCAAGTAAAACCAGAGAAGGCAGAAAAGGGGCAGCCGGGGGGCAGTGGGGAGGAGAGGAAAAAAACAATGCGACAAATAGGAAACTGTTAAAAACATGGTGGATCTTAATCCAGTGTATCCAGGCATACTCTACAGATCAGAAAACTAAAAATACAAATAGGAAATAGGGATAAGGGCAAAGAGGATGCAAACATTGAATTTGTGGGTTTTTAATGAAAAGTCAGTGACTTTAAAGCTCATACTAATTGGTTTGTCTTAAGATACTTATTATGCTTTTACACATTCAAGTTTTCATTTTGATGGATAGAGCTCTGGCCTCTGGAAGAAATATAGCTCTTTATTTTTGTGATTCCATCTCAGTCTTTATAAGTTGTTGTTTTTCAAAACAAGGTATCAGGGTTTTTGCTTCTCGTGCTGTGAGGGTAGAGATGTCTCACTTGCTCTAGAATTTCTCCTAGATAGCCCTCTACTGCCCAGCGATGCTAGGGAACGTGATAATGGCCTTTATGTCCTTCCTTTTCCACTTGGCCTTACTCTGGCCTTCAGGCATTAGCACCCAGGAGGTAGGTTCACTGTCCTTGGTCAGTAATGACACATGGAAGGAACCTTTACCCTGCTAACTCAAGATATAAATAATTTAAGTGGGTAAAATATCTATGACTGATACTAAAGACACTTGAAAAATGTTATTCTTTGGTCCGCTTGAGCTAGTTTTTAGGAAAGAGCTTTGAATGTTGTTTTTCTAACAAATTGCCTGTAGGTTTAGTCTGTGGAGCTTGGCGCACCGGGAAAACGGTCTTTAACGTGTGGGCCAGCCCTGTGCGCACCTTTTTCGTGCCAGAGCCAAGAGCCTCCTGAATAAACAAATTCCTTCCAGAACCAGGTGACAGCCTACAAATGTAAAAGAACGCACAACAAAATGAAAGGACCTAAGGCGTGTGCCTGTTGTATTTCAGGGCAAGGATCTTTCTAGATAAAGCATCTTACATTGATGGTAATGTCACCTGGGTAAAAGATGACCTCTTAGAAAACAGCAAGAGAAAATTAATGTAATATAATGTCATGACATTAATGTGTCATTTTAATGATGTTTCATTTCAGGGATATGTTCGTTTTTATAATTTCTTCATTTATGTTTGGTAGAAAAGTACATTTTCTGTTTTATAGTTCTAGGGATGATAGTAATTATAGTCTGTATTTTAATTGTTCCTAATTGATATTAAGTAGTAGTCATTTTAGCATATGGAAAATGAAAATGTAATAATGCTGAGAGCTTCACAGTTATTAGAAGTTCTTAACCAGGGCACCATAGTGACAAATTAAAAGCCAAATGGTTAAGTGGTATTATTAAACACACATACAACTGAAAAAAAAGAAGGAAAAAAAATCACAGATGACATAATGTGCCCATCTCAAATCATTTTTAAAAAAAAATCTCCACAGATATTCACATCTCCAGTGGTTAACTGTATATTTTTTGTTCAGTATATATCCAGATGTATCTTATTCATTCTTAATGCTTTATTTCAATCCAGTTATTATTTATTTACATTTTAGAGTTTCTCATAGGGGATTGTCTTTGTATAAAAACACAGGTTCAGACAACTTCAAGATTTTCCATTTTCTGTGGAAATTCACTTTCTTACTTGTTGTCATTTACTAAAATTAGTCCTGTTATTTGATTAAAAAAAAAAAATCTCATGAACTAATAACATTAGTATATATATTTGAATAATACCAGCCTGTTTCTTTCAAAATTTTTAGCTATTTTATCTTTTCCCCCCTTCAAATAAAGAATTCTTCCAAGTGCTGGTGGATTCTATCACTGGCTAAGTCTAAGAGGGCTGCAGAGTAGCATCTGTACTCCTTGGGGATATTTATTTAGCTTCTGAACTGTTTAAACCAAAAACAAAACAAAACTCGTTGCCGTTAAGTTGATTCTGACTCACAGCAACCCTATAGGACAGAGTAGAACTGTCCCATAGGGTTTCCAAGGAGCACCTGGTGGATTTGAACTGCCGACCTTTTGGTTAGCAGCTGGAGCTCTTAACTACTATGGCACCAGGGTTTCCTCTGAACTGTTTAGTAGTTAAAAATTCATGAGAGAGAAGGATTGAGATTGCGTGCAAAAGATTGATGAAAAGTCACTAAACGTGGTCTGTAGCCCTGGAGGTAATTAAACATTGGCTTATCTTTGTCAGCTACTGAATCACATAGAAATTACTCCATTTACTCACAAGTTAAATTTCTAACTAAAACCCCAGTAATAAATCACAATGCTGCCCTGTTCCCACTCCCATATGTCTTACAGGTCAAGTCATGGGCAGGTTGTGTGTATTAGGGCAATGGTTTTAAGTTCAGCAACTGGGTGTTTCACTTACAATTATATTCTGTACTGAATTTCAGTGCTTTCTTGAAAGCTACATCTGCTTCCTTTCCAGATAGAAAACTATCTTCTCCGGAATCATGAGACTAGAAAATACCTTCAAGAGCAGGCCTATCGCCTACAACAGGGCATCGTCACCAGCACCACGCAGCAGGTGAGAGAGCACCAGGGTTCTCCTTCCACTCACTCCCAAGTTGATCCTTCTAGGAGCAAAGGACCTCATTGTTTGAATCATTCCCAGTGGAGCAATAAGAGCTGATTTCTGTCAATGACAACAGATTTAAGTAAATTTGGGGGAGAGAGATCAAGGGAAATGTAGACTAATTCTAATGATAAATACGCACTTTTAATCAATGATTTTGTGCCTTTTAAGATTACCAATGAGGCCTTAGATTTATATACAAATATTAAAAACAACAAAAAAAAACCCAAAAAACCATACCCATTGCCACTGAGTCAATTCCAACTCATAGCGACCTTATAGGACAGAGTAGAACTGCCCATAGGGTTTCCAAGGAGAGGCTGGTAGATTCAAGCTACCAACTTTTTGGTTAGCAGCCAAACACTTAACCACTGCGCCGCCAAGGCTCCATACAAATATTAGGAACCCATAGATAATAAAATCTAAGGGTAATCAAATTGGCTACTTTGGAGACATTCTGTTCCTCTCTCTCTACCCCTTTGCACTTCCTTGAGTAAACCAAAAAACCAAACCCTTTCCTGTCGAGTCAGTTCCAACTCACAGTGACCCTATAGGTCAGCGGAGAACTTCCTCATAGGGTTTCTAAGAAGCAGCTGGTGGATTTGAACAGCGAATGCTTTGATTAGCAGAAATTTCCAGATTTTTCTTGAATAATGAAGAATTTGTTGAATATTAATATTTAAGTGCTGCAGAGAAAACTGAGATGCTTTTCTCTTTTACCTCATCCTTCTCTCTACCCAACTTTAGAGAAGGAAAAAAGAAATTATAATTGAAAAAAAAAAAAATAGTGTAGAAACTTCCCCTCCAAAAATATAAACCAAAACCAAGAATCATAAGACATTTGAGGAAAACCAGTAGCATGTCAAAGAAAGACCAAGGTAAATGAAAGAACTGAGCCCAGATAGTTCAGAGTACAACAGAGGATTTTTTTTTTTTAATTTCTAATTCGTAAATTCAGTGGGATTTGAGAGACTATGGGATTTGAGAGACTATTACGTCTATAAAATAAGAATAGACTGCTATGAAAAGGAGTAGAGAACAAGAAGCAATTCTTAACAGTTAAAAATATGATTACTGAAATATAAAGTTAAATAAACTGATAGCACAAAAACTAAGCTGTTTCTCTGAGGAAAAAAATCAAGGAAATCTCTATAGCATGTAGTAAAAAGACAAAGAAATGAAAAGTAGGAGAAAAAAGTAAATTATAAATGACAAGTAGATTCAAAATGACGATCATCCTCCTAATAAAAAAATAGGAGCTTCAAAATTAAAAAAGAATATAAAATAGTGTATAGTATGGAGCCCTGGTCTCGTATTGGTTAAGCATTTGGCTTGCTAATCAAAAGGTTGGCAGTTTGAAACCACCAGCTGCTCCTTGGGAACGGTATGGTGTGGTTCTACTCTGTACTATAGGGTCTCTATGAGCTGGAATCGACTTGACAGAAACAGGTATATAGTATAGTATAATGTAATATATAGAAAAGTATATATAATAAAAACCATGTCCTATTAGTCTGGGGGTTGATGTGACCCATCAAAAGTAATCAGAACGAGCCACTCCTGGAGGTCATCTTTCAGCTGAATAATAGACTAGCCTATAAAATTAACAATAACACCTATGAGGAATGCGTTCCTTAGAACTGTGTCAACTATATGAGACCAAGAGGGCAACATTTGCCCAAAATCAAAGACAAGAAGGCAGGGAGGGGCAGAGAAATTTGATGAAATGGAATCAGGGAACCCAGGTGAGAAATAGGGAGAGTGCTTACATATTGTAGGGATTGCAACCAGTGTCATGGAACGATTTGCGTATTGATTATTGAACGGGAAATTTTATTGCTGTGTAAAACTTTCACCTAAAACACAATAAAATGTTTTTAAAAAAATTAATCAGAATGAATAGCATAAACATCCACACCTAAAGGCATCCTGGTGAAATTTCAGAACACTTAGGATAAGGAAGAAAATCTTAAAGAGAGAATAAATGGCTGTTTTACAAGGAAACAAACACCAATTCTTAGCACCAATCTCAATTACTAGAAGGAAACAATGTAATGTCATCAAAGTTCAGAGGTAGATTTATTTTGACTGATAATTCTATACCTAGCCATTCTGTCAGTCACCTTTGAGAACAGGATAAAAACATTTTCAGATGTGGACTTAGAAATTTTACCCCACATTCCATATGAAAAAGTTACTTTAGAAAATACTCTAGCCTAGTATATAAGCAATAAACTATAGCGAAAAAAAAAATCATACAAGAAGCTATGAAAGCTGAAATAATGTTTAAAAAATTGCTACTTTGGGACAGTTTATTTTGTGCTGTTTTTGTTGTTAGGTGCCATTGAGGCAGTTTCAACTCATAGCAACACTGTATACAATAGAACGAGATGTTGCCCGATCTTGTACCGTCCTCACAATTGTTGCTATGTTTAAGCCCATTGTTGCAGCCAGTGTCACGTTTCTTTTCCTCTGGATCTATAATCGTAACTTTGTAACTGCCTTTTAGAGGGTTTAAAATTTTAATGTCAGCTTAGACAAGATGGGAAGACTTTATTGTTACTTGACAGATTGTAAGTATTGAATATCCTGATAATGTAAAAATAATGAAACCAACTCAAATCAGGAATTGAAGGGGAGACAGTTTAGTGATAGAAGTATTCTAAACTTTTAGTTTTTATTTCATGGGATCAACTGCTGTTTTCTAGAAATCATTAATATAAAAAGATAAATCTATTTACATTTGAAATGTATACCATCAGACGAATGAAAGAATTAGAAGGTTTTCCAAGGTTTTGTGGCTGCATATTGAGAAGAACTGACTGGTAGGGAAATGTTTGTCATTTGTGACCATCTTATATGATTTACCCTATTTTCTTACCTTGCACAGATGTCATTTTAATTTTTTTTCTTAAAAGAGAATGAGAAAAGACATCTAATAAAAGCAGCCAGTCTAAAATTCCAGTTAGATAAAATGACATGTATGACTAGAGATTTGCAAAAGGGTGTTCACCAAAATGAAAATGATGGTTTTCTCAGGTGGTGTGATTATTCTCCAGTAGTGCTTGAATATCTTACAGTAAAGCATCTATTATTTGTATAAGAACACGTAAAGCTATTTGTGTTGAAAAAGAAAAAAAAAAAAATAGTTACGAATATCAGTGAGGTAGCAGGGAGTTTTGAGAAAGAAAACATTATTTTGACTTACCAATGCCTTAAAAATCTGTAAGGGATTAATGTTACCCTAGTACTTTATGGTTTACTGTTACTTTCTGGTTTTAGTGTTTAACATTAAATGCAACGAGAGTGCTAAAATCTTACATTGAACCTTTGCCTTGGGTTCGTTTATGAGCTATCATAATGTAGGCTTATTTTTTTTTTAATACAACATCTTCCCAACTTTTCCTTATTCAGAAGGGGTTTTTCCCATCCAAAAAGATTATCGCAGCAACCTTTAATGCTAATTCTTACAAGTAAGGTTCGTCTTCTCGATAAAGAGAAAATTGTACACAGGAGACATACATGGATGTTTAATTCTGCATAGGTGACATCTTTCTAAATTATCTGAGTCGTCATGCAGTGGATATTGCTGCCTTTTTGCTTTGGGGATTACTCAGGACATAATGATTTTGCAGTTTTCCAACTTTAATCTTTTCAGCTACTTTAGGGGAAAGTTACCTTGAAGGCTCCAGGAATCTGAATAAAGGAAGAATAGACCCTCTGTGACAATTGTTCTTAAACTGCCAACCCCATAGCGCATCATCATCCCCAGGTGACACTGAAGGACTTGAAATATGTTTTAATGAAACATTAGTCTCAAACTATTAATGTATGTTTTTGTCTGTTGGCTTTCTTTGCTAAGGGCTTTCTTTGTTATAAGACTCAACACTTCACCTCTGCTCTTGATTCCTTCTTTTCTTGCTCAGAAACCCTCATAAGCAGGGGTCAGCAAAGTTTTTCTGTAAAGATTCAGATACTACGTATTTTAGGCTTTGTAGCCCGCACGGTCTCTGTTGCAGCCACTCAACACCGCTCTTGTAGCATGAAAGCAGCCATAGACTAGACAATATGTAAGTGAATAAATGTGGTTGTTCCAATAAAAGTTTATTTACAAAAACAGACCTGGAGTTGGCCCACTGCCAACCATCCTAGTCATCCAGGGTTGCTATAACAGAAATACCACAAGTGGATGGCTTTAACAAAGAGAAATTTATTCTCTTACAGTCTAGTATATTAAAAGGGACCTCAGAACTATGTCATGGTAGGAATGGTAAAAGGAACTGGAATGTTTAGCCTGAAGAAAAGAAGGTTAGGAGAGAATGGATAGCTGTGTCCAAGTGAAAGACTGGCATGGGGAAGAGAGATTGTTACTGTTTAGGGTATGCTGAAGGGGTAACACATGGGACCTGTAAGTAGGACATGGAAAGATGAATTAGGGCTCAAAGAAGACCATGTCCCAGAACAACAGAGTACTTCTTGGAATGAAGTGAGCATCTTGTCATTATAGGTGTTCAAATTCTTGGTAGTCAACAACTTTTCTGTGTTGCTTTAGAACAACTGAACAATAGCAATTAGGATGAAATAGGTTACGTTAAAAAGCCCTAGTGTTCATCTTCCGTGAAGTGTTCTGATGGATAACCCAAGAGAAATTCAGATTACACTTTCTCAGATTGAATCTCCCTTTATTTTGAATTGAATCTCCTTGAGCCTTTTGGCTTGCAAACTCCTTTAATCTTCATGCTTTATGTATTTTAGGGTCTTGAATTATGAAGTGACGGACATAATAGACTGATACACAAGATGCTTGATTTCCTTTTTTTCAGATTTTCACTTTGCACTCTAATCATTCTGTATCATCTTGAATAAATCATTAAACTTTTCTAGGATTTCAGCTCTAAATTTAGCTATAAGGAGACTGTGTATAATCTGTTGGGCTTTGCTAAACTTTTGCAAGTGTAGCTTAGAAGAATCCTTGCAACATGTAAGATTTTATGTCCTCTTTGAAGAACTGAATTTTTATGTTACTTTTGGAAGTGATTGAAAAATGTTACATTTAAAGACCATTTTGTTAGTTCATTTAAACTCCCACTCCCTGGAAAATGCTTAATGCACGTACTTCATGAGTCTCTTTGGTACCTCGTAATTATTAAAGATGATGATCTTTATAGTACGCACAGCCACATACCTCTCAAATTAGTCTGTTGTGGCCCCAGATGTGTATCAGTTCCTTTCTTAGTATGTGATTTATTTTGTCTCTTAAAATTAGGTATTCATTCTTGGTAAGATGTGAATTATCGCTGACCACTTTTGCTTCAGGAAGCACAGATCAATACAATAGTTAGGACAGTTAAAATTTATATCAATCAAGATCTTTTCGAACATATAGTTAGCTCTCTGCAGGGAATTTGGTAAATGTAGAAAGTTAAGAGATGATCTCTGCATACAAGCTTGGATTTTAATTGGAGAGACAATTTGACATGAGAAGCATTATACATCTAGCTTTGTTTTCTCACAGAAGAGCTCTAGATAGTTCACTTTCGTAGCCTCAATAAATCTTACAGTTTTAAGAGCTGTTCTTCATATACATCGAAGTTGACATTACTGACCCTTGGTCAATAGAAGAGGTGCTTTGAGTGGTGGTATTTTATGTGATTATCTTCATAATACATGAGAAAAGAAGACCCATCTTCTTTTCAGGTGGGCATTGTGGACTGTCTTATATAAAAGGGAAAAAGAGAGGTGGCAGGGCTGCAGCAGTGGACACGGGATCTGAAGTCAGACCTGAAGTCTTCCTACCTAGTGGAGGAAAGTTTCTATTATTTTGGAATTTGGCGGCGGGGGGAGGGGGGTGGGGGGTGAGGGGCTAGACTTTGACTTCCTGTAGTTGTGATTTCAGATCATTAAAACCAAACAATAGTTCAGTTTAACTTGTAAAAAATGTCTGCCTTGAGCCTTATGCTCTTTTAAGAACTCTCTGTATGGAATCAGATTGGCAACAGCAGCTCCAAAGATTAAGTAGGAACCGTAGGGGCAGTGAGCTTAGGTTAATGGGGGAGGAACAACTCAGAAAAGGAGGGTAAGAATGGTTGCACAACTTGAAGAATCGTAGTCAGTGTCACTGAATTGTACCTGTAGAAACTATTGAATTGGCGTATGGTTTGCTGGGTATGTTCTCAATGATAATAACAAAATAAAAGTTAAACAAAAGCACTTAATAAAAAACAAACAGAAGTGTGAATTTAAATAAAAAAGAATATTGCTAGATTGTCACCTTTGCCAAATGAATTATCAGATGGATTGGGACTCTTTATATTTATTTATTTATTGTACTTTAGATGGTTTACAGAACAAATTAGTTTCTCATTGAACAGTTAGTACACATATTGTTTTATGACATTGGTTAACAACCCCAAGACATGTCAACACTCTCCCTTCTCGACCTTGGTTCCCTATTACCAGCTTTCCTGTCCCTTCCTGCCTTCTAGTCCTTGCCCCTGCCCTGCTGTGCCCCTTTAGTCTCGTTTTGTTTCATGGCCCTATCTAAACTTTGGCTGAAGGGTGAACCTCGGGAGTGACTTCATGACTGAGTTAAAAGGGTATACAGGGGCCATACTCTCTGGGTTTCTCTGGTCTCTATCAGGTCAGTAAGTCTGGTCTTTTTTTGTGAGTTACAGTTTTGTTCAACATTTTCTCCAGCTCTGTTCGGGACCCTCTATGTGATCCCTGTCAGAGCAGTCAGTTGTACTGGACTCAGTCTGGTGGATGCTGTGGTCGTTGTGGTCCATTAATCCTGGATTGGGATTCTTGACATGTGAGGTCTATGGAGAATGAACAATTTTTTAAGACCATGAACTAGACAACTTACAGCTCCGACCTAAACATGGGAGGAACTTTTAAAATCACACTGTGGTTATCTTTTTCTTTAGACTTGTTAGGTTGCTTAATGTTTCTTCTTCCTATGAGTACAAATATACAAGAGCATAATCTTATCTTTTGGGAGGTTTTTTTTTTTTTTTTTATTTCTCATTGGGTTTTATATTTAAACTCATGTAACAACTGGAAATAATTCAGGTGCAATTAACCTGGGAGGGGACTTTATTGGAATAGAGTTAGATGTTATTAGCATTATTATCTATGTTGTATCTATGTTACTGTTCACAAGTTCAACTTGCTTTTTTGTCTTGCTAGTTCTTAATTTATATCAAAGACTATCTGAAGTAATTAAAAAAAAATCAACCTCCAGGGGATGTTCTGGTTCTTATAATATTGAGACCACCTGGCCACGGGCATCATTTTTAGTCAGCTCAACAGTCTCAGAGTTGCACATTCCATTTCTCTGTTTCCCTACTGCCCACCCCACTATGTCTGTGGATCCCACATGTGTCTGAGCAGAACGGTGCCCTACAGGGTTTTCAGTGGCTGATTTTTCAGAAGTAGATCACCAGGCTTTTCTTCCAAGGCACCTCTGGATGGACCTGAACCTCTAGCCTTTAGGTTAGCAGCCAACCATGTTAACTGTTTGTAGCACCCAGGGTCCTGGTCCACATAAAAGTTAATGATAGTGAGAATGGTTATACAACTCGAAGAATGTAAATGATGTCACTGTACATATAGAATTTGTGGAAATGCTGTATCTTTTGCTGTGCATATTTTCACCAAAAATTAACATAAATTCATTTTTAAAAAGTTAATGAAGGAGAGTTACTATGTAGCAAACTGTCACTGAGTAGCTGTAAAATCCTGAATCATCAAGAAATAATTCACTTTTGCTCTCCCTGCTGCGTATCCTAAGGCAGGAAAGGAGACTGAAATGCCTTAAATGTTCTTTTCTGGAGTTGATGCTGCCAGAGTTTTCCTGTATAAATAGTTAAGGTACTAACTGTCCATAAGCTGTGTTCTTGAAGATTCCAGTGAGAGAGATTTTCTTCCTCATTCATTCTGTGTTTCCTTCTGTCTGAATATTGCCTGTCCTGACTCGGATGCTTGCTGTCATTTTTCTGGTTTGGAGCAGATGATTGACAGAATCTGTGTGAAAGTACAAGACCATCTCAACTCATTACGAAATTGTGGGGGAGATGCTGTCCAGGAAGATTTAAAATCGGCGGAAAGGCTCATGCGTGATGCTAAGAACTCGAAAACGGTAAGTTCCACTTCAGGCGATGTGAAAGTTTTGTGTATTTTAAAAAAAACAAGACTGTTTTAGGTTGTGTGAAGGCCCTTCTGAAGTGTAATAAACTCTTCAGTATTCGTAAAATCCAGTTTTATAAACTATAAAATAAGATGATTTGCCTCAAAATTAGTCGGCGCAAAGTAGGGCAAGAAATTGGTAGGAATTTAGTTTAAACAAGTTGTAATGTAGATTTATATCCAGTTGAGGCTTTTTGACAAATACAAGAAAGTTTCTTATACTATTCACTTATTTTTGGATGTTTTAAATTTTCCGTAAGAAAAAGACTCTTGTAAATTCAATTTTAGAAATTATTTCTAACTTTGTTTACCTGTGTATCCAATTCTAAGAGTACTAATGTTTGGCAGACTGAATTTGTCTTTGCCTCGTTTCTACTAATTGTCAATAATCAAGATGTAAAATGAAAAGCAGAATATGGTTTACAAAGGATGTATTAGGGCCCTGAATATCTGAGAGGTAAAAACCCCATCACCATTGAGTCAATTCTGACTCATAGCGACCCTATAGGACAGAGTAGAACTGCCCCATAGAGTTTCCAAGGAGTGCCTGGTGGATTTGAACTGCTGACCCTTAACTACTATGCCACGAGGGTTTCATCTGAGAGGTAGTTGTAGTTTAAATGAGTAACTGCTCGTTTAAAATTATCCTAGATCCAAGCTGATACTATGAAACTCCTTTCTGTCTCCTCTAAACTTAGAATTTGGTTCCTAGAGTGGGACTATTTAGTAGAGAGAGGACTAGCTGGCAATCACAAAACTTGGGATCTAGTCCTGGCTGTGTTACTAGAATCACATAGTCATCAAATATCATAAGAGATTTATTTACAAATCATAAAAACTCTCATACCCTAGATGTGGACATGGAGGCACAAAGGGACAATAAACTCTTCCTGTGGTCTCAGAGTTGGTTAATGACAGAAGTGGCCACCATGGAGGTCTCCTAATCCCCAGCCTAGTGTTTCTTAAGATTGTTGTGATTTCTTGTATAATTTCTACAAAGCTCCTGGACCTCAGTTTATTAGTCTGTAAGAAGGTTCTCTGAGAATAGATTATCCCTGATAATATTTCTTCAAATATTGGCTTTCTCCATCCTCTTCATTAACTCTGTGATGACTTTGGTGCATATTTAAATATTTTTTTCAATTATGGAGAGGTTAGTTTTGATTTTTCTTTCAGTTGTTACCCAATTTATACCATGTTGGTGGTGCATCTTGGGCGGAAGCCAGTGGCTTGTCATCCAGTCCAATTCAGGAGACCCTGGAATCAATGGCTGTAGAAGTTACACGAGTTGTAGATGAACAACTAAAGGTTGGTGGTTTTTTTGTTTTTTGGGGGGGGCGGGAAATAAAGTCGTTATGATTCAACTATGTGTGATAGCATTTTGTACCATCGCCACATATGTTTTATAGGAGTGTGTGTGTGTATGTCTGTGTGCATGCACACACATACACACTTGTGTGTAAAAAATTGAAGAGTATCTCCAACTTCTTTTATATGCTGTGGAACAACTTCTTACTAATGAAGTCAAATAAAATCTCTCAAAATTCAATTTTATTTTTGATGGTATATCTCTAACTGTACTTGCTATATGATAGATCGCCAGTGGCTTCACTGATGAGGGAATGATTGATTTCTACTTAAAGGCAGAAAGAGGGGTCTGCTTCAGGAAAAAATGTCTTCTGTTACTACACTTGCTTTAGAGAACAGGAAGGACAATAGGAGCCGTGATTATAGTACCTAGATACTGCTTACTTGGGGAGTCTGCCAAGGCAAATAGAATAATGATCCTTTTAAATAGCTGGTTGTAAGGCTAGGAAAGGGATTTAGAATGATGTTACAAGGTACCAAAAGTAGCAGAGACCTGCCTATAGGCTCACTGACTGAAAAAAAAGGGAGGGGAAAAAAAATCTCTTGAAATTTTAAAAGGTAGAGGAACCTAAGGAGGAGTCCCTGGGGGATGCAAATGGTGAAACACTTGACTACTGGTCAAAAGATTGGTGGTTCGAACCCTCCCAGAGGCACCTCAGAAGAAAGGCCTAGTAATCTCCTTCCCACAAGTCAGCCATTAAAAACCCTGTGGACCACAGTTCTACTCTGTACACTTGGGGTCGCCGTGAGTTGAAATCAGCTCAGTGGCAACTGGCAACAACAATGAGAGTAATCTTGACCAGATTTTTTTTAAGGTAACTTTATAAACCATGACTCAAGTCAACCACACCTTAGCCCTCAAAGTGACATCTTTGCTTTTCAACACTTTAAGGAGGTCTTTTGCAGCAGATTTGCCTAATGCAATACATCGTTTGATTTCTTGACTGCTGCTTCCATGAGTATTGATTGTGGATCCAAGTAAAATGAAATCCTTGACAACTTCAATCTTTCCTCCATCTAACTTGATGTTGCTCATTGGTCCAGTTGTGAGGATTTTTGTTTTCTTTATATTGAGGTGTAATTCCTACTGAAGGCTGTAGTCTTTGATCTTCATTGGTAGGTACTTCAAGCTCTCTTCACTTTCAGCAAGCAAGGTTGTGTCATCTGCATATCACCGGTTGTTAAAGAGTCTTTCTCCAGTCCTATTGCCATGTTCTTCATATAGTCCAGCTTCTTGGATTGTTTGCTTAGCATACAGATTGAATAAGTATGGTGAAAGAATACAACCCCGACGCACACTTTTTCTGATTTTAAGCCACGCAATATCCCCTCGTTCTGTTCAAACAACTGCCTCTTGGTCTATGTACAGGTTCTGCATGAGCACAATTAAGTGTTCTGGCATTCCCATTCTTTACGATGTTATCCATAATTTGTTATGGTCCACAATTTAGTAAGGAAGACCAAAGAAGAATTGAGGCCTTTGAATTATGGTATTGGCAGAAAATATTGAATATACCATGGACTGCCACAAATTTTGTCTTAGAAGAAGTACAGCCAGAATGTTTCTTAGATGGAAGGATGGTAAGACATGTTATCAGGAGGGACCTGTCCCTGGAGAAAGACATCATGCTTGGTGAAGCAGAGGGTCAGCAAAAAAGAGGAAGACTCTCAGTGAGATAGATCGACACAGTGACTGCAACAGTGGGCTTAGACATAGCAAAGGTTGTGAGGATGGCCCAGGACTGGGCAGTATTCCATCCTGTTGTACGTAAGGTTGCTATGAGTCAGAACTGACTCAACAGCACTTAACAACAACAGCTTTATAAAATAGCTATACCAAGGAAATTGCACATCCAGGAAGTTTTCAGTCTGTTCAAGGGTGCCTTAAAAAACCTTGTCTTAATTGCTATAATTATTTGTTTTGAGAAAAAAGTTGCTGCAACACATAGGGATTTGATGTGCAACTCAAGAATAACTTTGCAATATGCTAATTACTCTCTTTGCAAATGAAGTTAATGAGGGAGAAAATGTTGTGGATTATTTAGGAGTTTAAGCTCCTGTCTTCCTTTGCTTATAATATGAGGAGACTATTGGGTATCATTTTGATTGTATTTAACTGGTTATTTTCTGAGCAGAGACAGATGGGTAGAAAAGGGACTGGTTGGTTGGTATAGAATTCTGTCAGACCATTTTTTACCTAATAGAACTTGTTCTATGCTCCATGAAGGAAAGCATACTTCTTACATATTTAAAATAAAATGAGCTTTGGTTGTGTATTTCTGACTGCAAAAAATGAAGCTTACTGTCTTAGTTATCTAGTGCTGTTGTAACAGAATACCACAGGTGGATGGCTTTAACAAAGAGAAATTCATTCTCTCACAGTCTAGCAGGCTAGAAGTCCACATTCAGGGCATCAGCTTCAGGGGAAAGCTTTTCTCTCTGTTAACTCTGGAGAAAGGTCCATTCTTCCCCTGGACTAGTAGCTTTTCAGCACAGAGACCCCAGGTCCACAGGATGTGTGCTCCTGGCTCTGCTTTCTTGGTGGTGTGAAGGTCCCAGGTCTCTCTGCTTGCTTCTTTCTTTTATATCTCAAAAGAGGTTGGCCTAAAACACAACCTAATCTTGTAGATTGAGTCCTGCCTCATTAACATAACTGCTGATTATCCTGCCTCATTAACATCATAGAGGCAGGATTTACAACACACGGGATAATCACATCAAATGACAAAATGGTGGACAATCACACAATACTGGAAATCATAGCCTGGCCAAGTTGACACACATTTTTGGGGGACTCAATTCAATCCATAACACTTACTCCTTGTGAAACATTGAAACAGTATAAGTGTAAAAAATGAGAGTAAAACCACTCGAAATCCCAGAGTAGCATCACTGTTAATAATTTCATGAATTTCTAGACATCTGTGCACACATACAATTTTACGTAAATGTGATCATACTATACAGTATTATCTTAAGGTAAGAGGGCCAGTGAAAAAGAGGAAGACCCTTGATGAGATGGATTCACACAGTGGCTGCAACAATGGGCTTAAACATAGCAATGATTGTGAGGATGGCACAAGACTTGGCAGTGTTTCTTCTTTTGTACATAGGGACCCTATGAGTCAGAACTGACTCCATGGCACCCAACAACAACAACAGCATCATGGATATCATTCTAGATCAGTGAATAATGATTATCATTTTTCATGGCTATATGTTATTCTATTATATAGACATATTAGCAAGATTTGTTTTCCTATTTTTGATTAATTCTGTTAGGTTAACCTATTGCCTTCAAGTCAGTTCCTACCGTGGTGACCCACGTGTTAGACAGTAAAACTGCTCCACAGGGTTTTCTTGACTGTAATCTTTATGGAAGCAGGTTGCCAGGCTTTTCTTACATGGCACCACTGGTTGAGGTCAAGCTGCCAGCCCTTAAGTTAGTAGTCAAGTGCAAACCATTTGCACTACCCAAGATTAAATTCCTATAATTGACACATTGCTAGATCAGATGGTACTTGGATTTTACACTTTCATATGTATTCTCAAACAGCCCTCAAGTAGTCCAGGCAATTGCCCATTTTGCCACATCCTCACCACCTCTGAGGGTATCAACCCTTTAATATTCGTCCATGTAAATGGCTAAAGAAATGATATCTTATGGCTTTTGAACTTCTTTAATAACCAGTGATACATCAAGTAACGTTACTACCCATTTGTGTTTCTTCTTTTGCAAATTACCTACTCAAGTCCATTGCTTACTTTTGCCTTTGAAATATTTGTGAGAACTCCTTACAGACTAAGAATTGGCTGGCATTTAAATCGGCATGGAATTTTGCAACATGAACATCCCTGTCAAACAGCCTCTTACCATCACTTGTTGCTTCTCTTGGTCTAAACCACAACCCTGTACCTCTTTGTGTCCATTTCCTTTTCATTGCACCAAATGGTTGAAGTAGACTTGCCATTCCTGAGAGGGAGTGGAGAATAAGGGACTCCCTGGGTGGTACAAACGGTTAATGTGCTCGGCTGTTAACTGAAAGGTTGGAGGTTCAAGTTCACCCAGAGGCACCTCAGAAGAAGGGCCTGGTGATCTACTTGTGAAAAATCAGCCATTGCAAACCTTGTGGAGCACAATTCTCTGACACACATGGGGTTGCCATGAGTCAGAGTTAAGGTGATGGCAACTGGTTACCGGCAAGAGGGGAAAGATCTGAAGTCAGAGGCATTTGAGTTTTTAAAAGGCTGAAATAATATAAATATATTTAGGATCAGAAATATTTCTCTATAATTAGACATTCCTCACAGTTTTTCTAATGCTGCCTTTCTGGCCCCTTGTTAAATGTCACGTGTTCTCCTTTACCACCGATTCCTTGCTTGCAGATGTCATTAACAAGCCTTTCTCTCATTCTCACTGTCTCCAAGGCCCCAGACTCCCAAATGGCCCGCGTTTCCATTGCCCTCTGCTTGTTTTCGTTATTCTCAGTCCTTCAAAGTTTCCAATTCCTTTCTCTTAGGAAATATCTGGCATGACTCATAGCAAATCCTCAATCCAGTTTTCTTAACTAAATGATACTTATTAATTTCCTTGTAAGCTGGAACACATTTAATTTTTGATACTTTTACTCAACTGTAGGTAGTTTGCTTCCTATCCATTTCTTTCCAAGTGGACATCCTTTTATTATTTTAAAAATATTCCCCATTTGTCTGTTTATATAGCTTTTCCGTGCCTTGATGTTTTTAAAAAATTAGGTAGGAAATATATTTTTATTATAATCAGTATTCAGTTTCCTATTAAACTACTGTAGTCCTGATTTAGTTCACTACTTGTATCAAATTTTCCCCAGATAAAGAGAGCCCTTCCTTAAATTCACTAAAATTAACATGTTATACTAGTAAAAGCCAAAAGAGATGAATTATTTTGTAAAAGATTATTGTTATTTTGTAAATTTAAGTGTTTATTATAGTGAAGGAAGGAAGGAAGGTAAGGAAAGGAAGAGAGAAACCAGGACTAGGAGGCCTGGATTCATGTCTTGGGTTTGGTACTAACTAGCCATGTGCTCTAAGCAAGAAGCCTAACTTTTCTGGGTAGCTTCCTTGTACAGGGTTGTCTTGGCCTCAAGATAATTAGATTCCTTCCAGCTTTAATATTCAGTTATCCTGTAACTCATGGTCAGTGATAGACATTTTGAATATTGAATAAGTTCAAATAGCTCTTTGAGCAGTCTTTTAAAAAATATTATTTAAGAAGGCAAAAGAAATGGCCTGCTTTCTTAGCAAACTTCCTGGAGAAGAAAGCTGTCAGTTTGGAGAATTTCCTTCTTTGAAAATAACTGACTTTTTCTCTAGAGTGGCCTGTTTTTTAGGTACTTTAAAATGACTACTTTTTTCCTGTTTTTTCTTTTTTGAATCTAACATTTATTCCTGGAGTAATAGTAGATGAATAAGTGGTATCGGAATGTTTAAACATAAGGAAACTTTCATTTTTCTCTTTTGGGCTTAAATTTTAGGTCATTTGTTTAGGATTGAGAAGTTCTTGATTTCCACATAGGGCTTAAACTGTGAAATACATCACTGGTAAACTTCAAGTTTACTTAGGAAATGACACCTGAAAGATTTAGGTGGCATTTTGTCAAGTATTAGCTCAGTTTGGCTAGAAGAGTTATCTAATTAAATTTTCTTTTTTTCTACAACTGCATGTTTTCCAAAGCAAAATAGAGAAAGATTTCAGAGTACATTCATATGAAAGCTGTACTTACTTAAGATGAATTACCGCAAGTCATTGACTCATTGCACAAATATAAGAATGCGTAGCTGCCATGTTAAAGATATTAATCCAATTTATTTTGTAGATATTATACAGGTTTTCTAAGTACCATTAGTTATTTTAACAGTCAGAAATACAGTCCTTAGTAATTGTCATTGGGGAGATACATGCCAAATAACATCTGATTATCACAGTTTAAACACAGGGCCTGTTCAACTCATCTATTAACATGAAGATTGGTGGTTTGAACCCACCCAGCAGTGCCATGGAAGAAAGGCCTGGTGATCTATTTCTATAAAGATTACAGCCAAGAAAAACCTGTGGGGCAATTCTACTCTGTCACACATGGGTAACAAAGTGGAAACTATATAAGAAAAGCTAAGAAACATGGATAGAGTGAGAAAATTTAACATAAACCTAGTTTAGATTTTCAGAAAGTAAAAAAAGAGAGAATAGGGGAAAGGCAACATTTGAAGAGATGGTGACTGAGAATTTCAAGAATTGATGAAAGACCCACATGTTCAGGTTCAAGAATCCTAGCAAATCCCAAGCAGGATACATGTATTAGTTTCCTAGTGCTGCCATAACAAAATACCACAACTGGGTGGCTTATAAGAGTGGAAATGTATTGCCTCACAATTCTGAAGGCTCGGAGTCCAAGACCAGGGTGTCAGCCATGTTGATTACTTCTGAGACTCTGATTAATCTGTTGTATGCCTCTCTCATAACTTCTGGTAACTAGGCATTCCATGGCTTGCAGCAGCAGAATGACACATGGCATCTTTCCTCTGTTTTTCCTGTCTCTGTATGTCTTCTCCAGTTTTAGAAAGACACAGATCACATAGGTTTAGGACCCATCCTACTCCAGTATGTCCTCATGTTAACTGAGAACATTTTCAAAGACCTTGTTTCCAAACAGGGTCACGCTCACAGGTACAGGGTGTGGGACTTCAACGTCTTTTTGGAGGGACACAATTTAATCTATAGCATTGAATAAAAGTAAATCTATGTGTAGACTAATCATAATGAAAAGTGAGTAAAGAGGGAGAAAAAAAGCCATATTACTTACAAAACACCAATAGTAAGACCGACAGCTGACTTTTTCAACAGTCAGTGGAAGCCAAGACACAGTGAAATAGTATCTTCTAGCTTCTGATAGAAAATAGAATACCAGGTGTCTTAGTCATCTAGTGCTGCTTTAACAGAAATACCACATGTGGATGGCTTTAACAAGCAGAAGTTTATTCTCTCACAGTCTAGGAGGGTAGAAGTCTGAATTCAGGGAGCCAACTCCGGGGAAGGCTTTCTCTCTTTCTGTCAGCTCTGGGGGAAGGTCTTTGTCATCAATCTTCCCCTGGTCTAGGAGCTTCTCCTTGCAGGGACCCCTAGTCCAAAGGACATGGCCTGCTCTGGGCTCTGCTTTCTCGGTGCTAGGAGTCCCCTTCCTCTGCTCGCTTCTCTCTCTTACTTCTTGTAGGATAATAAAAGGTGATGCAGGTCACACCCCAGGGAAGCTCCCCTTACATCAGATCAGGGCTGTGACTTGAGTAAGGGTATTGCACCCCACCCTAATTCTCTTTAATATAACCTAATCTTGCCTCATTAACCACAGCCCGAGATTAGGATTTAGAACACATAGGAAAATTACATCAGATCACAAAGTGGAGGATAACCACAATAATGGGAGTCATGGCGTAGCCAAGTTGACACATATTTTTTGGGAACACAATTCAATTCCCATGACACCAACTTAAATTATATACCCAGTGATCCTATTTTTCAAGAGTGATGATGAAGAAAAGACATTTACATCCAAACAAAAACTGAGTTTACTGTCACTAGAACTCACTGAGGAAGCATCTAAAGGATATACTTTTGAACAAAGGGCATTTAGCATAAAAAGAGTATCTGAGCTGCAAGAAGGAATAGTGAGTAAGGACAAAGTCAAACGTGGGTAAATAGAAATGTTGCCTATATGACACTATGGTATGAATATCTAATTTGTGCTGCAAAAAAGTAAAATACTAGAAACAAGAGCATATACTTCAGTAGAGCATGAGTTAAAACAGTCTAAAATCCTAGCTTCATTCGGGACAAGAGTTAAAAAATTAAGGTTAGACCAACATCATCCAGTATGTTAGCCATTAGCCGTATGTGGCCATTTAAGTTTAAATTCTTATTAAATAAAACTTAAAAATCAGTGTTTTCAGTTGCAATAGTCATATTTCAAGTGCTTAACAGCCACACGTAGCCAGTGGCTCTCTTACTGGACAGCGCAGATATTCCCATTATCTCAGGAAGTTCTATATAGGAGAGTGCTGCTTTAGAATGGAAGTAAAATACACAGTAATCACCACTCACCTGTCAGCAACTAACTGACAGCAGCTAACAACATACATATTGCCGCTATGCCTTTTTTTTTTTTTTTTTACATGTTGCTATTAAAAAAATTAGAATAGTATATTTACAAAAATACCTTGACGGGAGTGGGGTGGGGTGTGGAGGAGGGTGTGGTTGGCAAACAACCATTCAAGGTGCACATTATTTGCATAAAAATACAGTAAACACAGAATATTCAAGTATAAACTGCACTTGTTCAAAGTGTACAATTAAATGAGTTCTGATAAATGCATACAGCTGTGGAATTACTGCTACAATCAAGATCCAAAACATTTCCATCATTTTCAAGTTTCCTCAACCTCTACCCCAAGTCCTAGACAACCCCGATCTACTTTCTGTCACCGCAGATTACGTTTGTTGCATGCATCATTAGTTTGTTTCTTTTCATTGTTAAATAGTATTACATTGTATGAATATACCACAATTTTCCATTGACCTGTTGGTGGATCTTTGGGTTAGGAGCAGTCAAGACATCAGTAGACACATTGCATTGGGTAAATCTGCTGCAAAAGACCTCTTTAAAGTGTTAAAAAGCAAAGATGTCACCTTGAAGACTAAGGTGCGCCTGACTCAGGTGTGCCATGGTGTTTTCAGTTGCCTCCTGTGCATGCGAAAGCTAGATGATGAATAAGGAAGACCCAAGAAAAATTGATGCCTTTGCTTTGTGGTGTTGGCGAATATTGAATATGCCTTGGACTGCCAAAAGAACAAACAAATCCATCTTGGAAGAAGTACAACTAGAATGCTCCTTAGAAGCAAGGATGGCAAGACTACTTTGGGCATGTCAGGAGGGATCAGTCCCTGGGGAAGGACATCATGCTTGATAAAGTAGAGGGTCAGCAAGGAAGACCCTCAACAGGATGGATTGACACAGTGGCTGCAACAATAGGCTCAAGTATGACAATGATTGTGGGGATGCCGCAGGACTGGGCAGTGTTTCGTTCGGTTGTACATAGGGTCACTATGAATTGGAACTGACTAGATAGCACCTAAGAACAACAACAACAGTAGCTGTGTAGCAGTTTCCTGTGGCTTTACTTTGCATTCTCCCTGCCGATTAAGGTTGCTGAGCATCTTTTCATTTGCTTATTGGCCACTGATGTATTTTGTTTTATGAAATGTCTGTTTAAGTCTTTTGACCAAATTAATTGGATTGTTTGTCTTTTTTTTACCAAGTTGTAAGTTTCTTCTTTTAAATATATTCTGGATGCAGATACTCCAAGAGTTGTTTGTATCATGAATGTTTTCTCTCAGTCTTTGACTTGCCTTTTCGCTTTCTTGTTGTTAGTTTGGTGCCATTAAGTCGCTTCCAACTCATGGCGACCCTATATACAACAGAACAAAACACTGCCCGGTCTTGTGCTGTCCTCACAGTCATTGTTATGCTTAAGCCCATTCATTCTCTCGGTGTCTTTCAAAAAGCAGATGTTTTTCATTTTATAAAAGTCATCATTTTTTTCTTCTTTATATTTCATGCTTTTGATGTCTATGAAGCACTTGCCTAATTCAAAGTTACACAGGTATTCTGTTAACTTTTCATCAAGAAATTTTATAGTTTCAGCTTTTACATTTAGATCTTTGACCCCTTTCATGATAGCTTTTGTGTAGAGTGTACAATAGTGGTCAAGGTTCGTTTTTTTCTTTGCATATGGATAACCAATTGTTCCAGCTCCATTTGTCACAAAGATTTTCTTTCCCCGTTGAATTCCTTGACACTTTTGTGGAAAATCAGTTAGCTGTGTATGCTGGAATCTGTTTTATTGATTCTTTATTCTGTTCTATTGATCTCTATGTCTACCTTTATGCCAATATCATGCTTATTAGTGCTGCTTTATAGTTATAAAATCAAGAAGTGTAAGTACTTCAAATTTTTCTTTTTTAAAAGAAACCAAGACCAGTTATCATCAAGTAGATCTGACTCATGTGTGCCAGACCAGAACTGTGCTCCATTTTTCAAGAAGTAGATCTCCAGGCCTTTCTTCCAGGTTCCTCCGGATGAACTTGAACTCCAGCCTTACAATTAGCTGAGTGTGTTAACTGTTTGTACCAGTAAAATAGCTCTGGATATTCTAGGTCATTTGCATTTCCATATACTTTTTAAAATTAACTTTTTATTTCTATAAAAACCTTGCTGGAGTTTTGATTGGAATTGCATTGAATATATTGATCCATTTGGGGAGAACTGGTATCTTAACAATATTGAATAGTGGACATCACTTTAAACCAAGTCATTAAACTTAGAAGCACCAATAGTGGAACAAAAGATGCCACCTACTTTCTAATCTGATGCCATGGGAAACACATATCACCTATGTAGTATTATGACTGAAGTGTTGAACCTGAATCTAATCTCTAGGAAACAATCAGACAAATCCAGAACACATAGCATACCATTTAGAGAAGTTAATATCATGGAAAATAACAATAACTATTTTAAAAAAGTTGAAAAACTATTATTGATTAAAGGAGACAGAAGAGACATGATAATCAAATGAAATGTCTGAATTGTGATTGGGATCCTGGGTTGACTAAAAAAAAAAAAAAAAAGCTATGAAGGACATAATGAATAATTGAAGGTATTTGAATGATTAAATTTCTTAGGTATGATAATGATATTATATTACATAGCATTTATATCAATGTTCTTAGGAAATATATGCTGATGCCTTTAGGGGTGGAGGGTCATGATGTCTACTACAACTTATTTTTGAATAATTCATAGGAGAGAGCTATGGATTTTGTTGTCCTATTCTTTTAACTTTTCTGTAGATCTGGAATTTTTTAAGGATAAATTGGGGAGGGGGAAAAAATCATTTCCTTTAAAACCAAGAAGGTTCCTGGGTGACGCAAACAGTTTGCACTCGGCTACTAACCAAAAGGTTGGCAGTTGAATTCGCCCAGTGGCACCACGAAAGAAAGACCTGGCCATCTGTTTCCCTAAGATTACAACCAAGAAAATCCTGTGGAGCACAGTTCTACTCTGAAGTGCATGGAGTCACCATGAGTCAGAATTGACTTGATGGCAATGGGTTTGGCTTTTGGTTTAGTTATAAGGGGAATGTAGAGATATAGCAAGAAATGAGGCTGGAAAGTTAAGCAGCCACCAAGTATTGCTGGGGTTTCTCTTCTGTGCTAAAGATATTTCCATGTTTGAGAAAATATCTAGTAGTAAATTAACATGTTTTGGATGCAGTCGGCGGAAGGATTGAGGTAGGTGGGATCTAGGGAGTCTTGCAAATTTCTGACCTAGGTTGGTGCCACTCATCACAATAAAGAACTAATTAGCAAGAATGGTTTATTTTCCTGTTAGTAGTTACTGTTATTTGGGTGGCCGTACCTGTTGCCATTGAGTTGATTCCGACTCGTAGCGACCCCATAGGGCAGAGTAGAACTGCCTGGATAGGGTTTCCAGGGAGAGGCTGATAGATTCGAACTGCGACCTTCTGGCCAGCAGCTAAGTTCTTCACCACTAGGTGGCGGTAGGAGGGGGAAATGAAACATGTTGTGGTTGCCTTTTCTGGGGTAGAATGTCCGAAGGGAAATCCTTTTAATAGGCTCCATTTTATATGTTTTTATCAGGTGTATTATATACGTGACTGTTGATAAACATTGATAGGTATCGGAATATAGGTAGTAATTTGAAGCTATGGGAAGAATGGATGTTGAAGAATTGGGTCTGGTGGGCAGCAGAACCATGGAATGTGAAAGGAGATGCTACTTAAGGACCTCAGCTGGGAGCTAGATACAAAGCAGTGTTCAGGGGCTTCAGTACAAATTTATTCTGTGACCTTTTTTCCTCTCCATTCTACCATCCCTGCCAACACAAAGTCCACCCTGGTAGCCTCCGGTACCACTGACTCAAGGGAATAGAGAAAGAAAATTGTAGGTAATGAAGCAGAGCCCAAAACCTGTTGCCATCGAATTGATTCTGACCTGGGGAAGGTATACGGCTTTGGGCATTGGGTGGGGGCATTGGAAAAGGTTGGCAAAAGTAGGAAACAAAAGACTTGAGTCCTCATCTCACCTATTCTAGTAAAAGCTGAGTGACCCTGACAAGTCCCTTCTCTTCTCTGAGCTCCGATTTCCTCATCTACCTAGTGTTGTTACTCACTGCTGTCAAGTCAGCCTTGACCCTTGACACCTGTATGCACAACAGAACAAAATGCTGCCCCGTTCTGCACCATCCCTATGATCGGTTGCAAATTAGACCATTGTGATCCATAGTATTTTCTTTGGCTGATTTTTGGAAGTAGATCACCAGACCTTTATTCCTAGCCCATCTTAGTCTGGAATCTCTGCTGAAACATGTTCAACAACATAGCAACGTGCAAGCCTCCAGTGACAGACAGTGGTGGCTGTTCATGTAGTGCACTGGCCAGGAGCTGAACCCGGGTCTTCTGCGTGGAAGGCAGTAATTCTGCCACTGAGTCAATCTGTAAAACAGGGATGTTAACATCCGCCTTGACTTATAGGGTTGTTACATGGATCAAAGGAAATCATGAACGAAACTACCTTAGATTAAAAAGTACTGTATTATACTGTTGGCCAGCATTGGGGATAGAGGTAGTGGCAGGGAACTAACTACAAAATATCTGTTGAATTGAACATCTAAAGCAGGCAAATTCTTTGTTATAGAGTCATAATCATGCAATCATGGATTTGTAGAGTAGAGAGAACCCTTAGAAATAATTTTACAGGTGAAAATGCAGAGGTCTGGAAAGATTACGTTATCCACTTCTGTTCTACAAAAGTGTTGCATTACAGTCTACACTGTGAGCCAGGCCCCCTCTTTTTACACCTGGGGTTTTTCCCAACTGAATTAGCACTGTCATGCAGGAGCAGCTTTGAGAAAGTCAGTAATTTGGTGATGAACATGACAGAATCAAAGCAGAGTACTGAAGGCTGAGGTGGCTCCTATCAGAAGTACTGGACTACTGCTTAATCCGGAACAAACAAAATCTAATGCCAGCCACCACTCCCAATTGCTGTCAAGTCACCTCTGACTCGTGGTGACCCCGTTTGTGTCAAAGTAGAATTACACTCCACAGGGTTTTCAGTGGCTGATTTTTTGGAACTAGATCACCTGGCCTTTCTTCTGAGGCACCTGTGGGTGGACTGGAACCTCCAGCCTTTCAGTTAACAGGGAGGGAAGCACATTAACTGTTTGCACCACTCAGGGACTCCATTCCAAATGCCAAAGGAGAAAATAATTTGTCTTAAACTGAGTTAGTTCTTGTAGATTGTTGGTATAGGAGCTTTCTTTCAATGATGTACTAATTAATTTGGTGATTCTTCAACCAGAGTTATAACAGGGACAGAGCAGTGTCAAAATATAAGCAGCTTTTGGAAACTTTTCAAGTGGCTGCCCCCCGTTTCTTATCACTCGTTTCATACAAGATCCTTGTAAACAGCCTGCAACGCTACAGTTGTTGTTAGGTGCCATTGAGTCAGTTCCAGCTCATAGTGACCCTATGTACAACAATGAAACACTGCCGGGTCCCTTGCCATCCTCACAGTCGTTGTTATGCTTGAGCCCATTGTTGCAGCCACTGTGTCAGTCCATCTCATTGAGGGTCTTCCTCTTTTTCGCTGACCCTCTATGAAGCATGATGTCCTTCTTCAGGGACTGATCCCTCCTGACAACATGCCCGAAGTATGTGAAACATAGTCTCGCCATCCGTGCTTCTAAGGGGCATTCTGGTTGTACTTCCTCCAAGACAGATTTGCAGCCCTGCGATAGAACTAGAGATTTTATCAGTGGGATTGTGCTTCGCTTGTGAATGTGTCAGCAGACCAGCAGGCTAGTCTTTCAGTAATGATGCTACATTGTTCCTTGTTCACAGTGAAATAGTAACAGCATCAAGGCCTAGCCTTCAAAAACTGGGTTCTCAGCACTCAGACCAGAGCCTTTGAAATCACCTTAATAATAGCACCTGTGATGTACTGAGCTTTTACTGTGTGCTCAGTACTATACTGAACACTTTACCCATGTAACAGCCCTGAATCCTCAGGAGCTCTATGAGGCAAGAACTTTTTTTTTTTTTTCCTTCCATTTTATAGACGAAGAAAGTAAGATGGAGAGATCAGCAACTTTGCCCATGTCCCTCAGCTAGGATTCAAATTTGGGTCTGACACCAACGTTCATGTCCTTTCCGTTACTTAGCAGCCACATCACCTCCTGCAAATCCTTTAACTTCTTCCCTTAGGTCTCAGACATTCTTCAACTATGAGACAGTTATACAAATAATTGCTTTACCCCATTGTCACAGAATTTGAAAGAATCAAATGTACAGAAACATTTTCAAACTCTATAAAGTGCTGCCTAAGTGTTTTTTGCCTGTTAATATTTATAAGATACCATGTAATGTGTTTGCCTGTTATTATTAATGTTGTTTATTTTTATTATAATTACAATTCTACTTAACACTAAGGATTTTCTTAAAATGACTGAAACCAGCAGTAGTTGCTTTGGTTTTCTGCCATGGCTATTTTGATAGAGATATTGAATGTTTCACCCTGGCTTGGAGATTTCTATGATTTGAGAAATCTCAAAAGTGTGCCAATCTGATATATTTTCTAGGGCCACCTTAACTTTGTTCTCTAGGACCAGGGAGAACAAGCTGGTATGGTAAGAGGATGGATAAAGGCTTGATTTTTTTTTTTTTTTTAATCTGTTCATTAAAGCCTTGTTTTAAGTACAGCTGGCATACCATAACACTTAAGTTGCCAGCATGAAGCTGGCAGGTATCTGATTTAAAGTAATTACCTGCGATTAGTGATCATCCAACAGTCACAGTCACCCAGGGCAGCTCAGGCTCGTTGGTCACGCCCCGGGACCCTGTTGTGTCCCTGTCCTCCAGGGTTCGGTGTTATATATAACCGCCTCTTGGTTTTATGGCAGCGTCTCCGGTCCCATGTCATCACATCTCTCTCCTCCACTTGTGCTGCATTGCAGGTGTTGCTTGAGTCCATGGTTGATGCTGCCGAGAGTCTTTGTCCAAATGTGATGAAAAAAGCCCACATCCGACAAGACCTGATTCACGCCAGCACTGAAAAGATTTCCATCCCACGTACCTTTGTTAAAAATGTCCTGTTGGAGCAGTCTGGAATTGATATCCTTAACAAAATTAGGTAGGTTTATAATGTTAATAAACCTAACATCTGCAGTTTCTGTAAATGCAAACGAGGTTGCTGTGGAGAGTGTTGTTGTGGGCTGTATCCATATATAATGTGGTTAGGCATGCCTAGCAGGCATAGATGCTATAGAAATAGAGCTGTGCATAAATTTCAGACATTGCCAAAGCTGAGATGACCATGGATGGATGTGTCTGCATTGCTTGAGGGCTCTCTTTTAAGGGTTTTATTTTTAAGAGGGGGGCTGCATGTTTGTAATCCCTGTTTTCTGCTTCTGAAGTTTATCTTTTGCTTTTGAAAACCATTAACTTGAGGACGGAGATCAGCTTGCTTTCAGCCACCATCCTCGTCTGAGCAGATGCACAACCTGTAAATAGGAGAAGAGGCCCAATCTGACCTTAGTGTGTTTTCCTTCTGTGTTATTTCAGTGGGTCTGTGATACTGTGTATGTTCTGATGATGTCTTAGTAGTGTTTACGTAGATACCTGTTTGAAAAAGTTTGAAAAACATGCCAAGAAATAAATATTTAGGAGCTACGATTACCCACAAATTTCCCTAAATTTTTACATAGAGACTCTGGGGTGGTCACCAGCATTACATTATAGGAGCCCTGCTGGTGTGGTAGTTAAGAGCTCACCTGCTAACCAAAAGGTTGCCAGTTCAAGTCTACCAGCCACTCCTTGGAAACCCTGTGGGGCTCAGCTAATTAATTCTCAATTATGATTCTTAGTTGGGGAACCAGATGATTAAAAACCAAGTTCAGAAACATTTTCAATTTCCCATTTTAACCATTTCTAAATCTTGCTAAGAGTATTTAGACGTAGCAAAAATACTAGCTTCTGTTCAGAGAGTTGGAAGGTGGGGGTGGTATCCACATATAATTATGAGACCAAATGACAGCCAGCAAGAAAAAGGAGAGTCAAAAACAAAATAAGCCCAAAATTAGGTCCGGAATATTTGGATACTGAATGCTGACTACGTTAAAACTAGATGATAGAACTTTGAGGATTTAGGAACTTTGCAGTAACTGGGCAATCTCAGGTCTAAGATGCAGCCATCAGCCTCTTATAAAAACCCCTCATACCTACTCAGCTGCATTCAAGGTGGTTAGAAGGACTTGAGAAATGACAAAAGACTCTCAGAGGGTTTCTGGGACCTCATATTTTAGTGATTTTATGAACTCTTGCCCTTACTAGGTATGCTTATATGTTTCTGTAGTTTGTGGTTTCACAGTTTTTCAATGAGGCCTCTTAAATATTCCAGAGAAAAATACATATTGGCCACTATCCTTTCATAACGATGCACTGAGCCACCAAAAGATGATACTTTGATGCCTTTAGTAGAGAGCCAAATTCTGTCAAATATGACCACTTCCTTTGAAAATGAGGACATTTTGAAAGGTGAACAACAGCCTAAAACTCACATCACCAAATCAGTCATATAATGTTGATTGACTCCTTCCTCATCCCTTTATAATACAGTATATTGATCACTGATAGAATGAAACTATGCATCCACATGTGCACATATACATCTGTATGTATGCATGCACCCACATATGCATGTACATGTTTGTACATATGCACCCACATGTGCACATACACATTTGTCTGTACGTATGCACCCATTTGTGTATGTTGTATATGTTTGTATGTACGTATGCACCCATGTGTGCATGTACACATTCGTTTTTAGGTGTGCACCCGTATGTGCATGTACACATTTGTACGTATGTGCCTGCATGTGCATGTACACATTTGTCCATACGTATGTACCTGCATGCGCATGTACACATTTGTCTGTATGTATGTACCCATGTGTGCATGTACACACTCATCTGTACGTATGCACCCAGCTGTACATGTACACACTCATCTGTACATATGCACCCATATGTGCACGTACACACTTGTCTGTACGGATGCACCCACGTGTGCACGTACGCATTCATCTGTATGTGTGCACCCATGTGTGCATGTACGCATTCGTCTGTACGTGTGCACTTACGTGTGCATGTACGCGTTCTTCCGCGTGTGCGCCGTGTGCGTGTACGCATTCGTCTGCATGTGCACCCACGTGTGCGTGTACGCATTCGTCTGTGCGTGTGCACCCACGTGTGCATGTGCACATTCCTCTGTACGTGTGCACCCATGTGTGCGTGTACACCCATGTGTGCGTGTACACATTTGTTTTTATGTGTGCACCCGTATGTGCATGTACACATTTGTACATATGCGCCTGCATGTGCACGTACACATTTGTCCATATGTGTGTACCTGCGTGTGCATGTACACATTTGTATGTATGCACCCACTTGTGCACGTACACACTCGTCTGTACCTGCGCACCCATAGTGTGCATGTACGCATTGGTCTGTACCTGCGCACCCACGTGTGCGTGTACGCGTTGGTCTGTACTTGCGCACCCACGTGTGCGTGTACGTGTTCGTCTGTGCCTGCGCACCCACGTGTGCGTGTACGTGTTCGTCTGTACCTGCGCACCCGCGTGTGTGTGTATGCATTCGTATGTACGTGCACACCCATGTGTGCGTGTACGTGTTTCTATGTGTGTATGCACCCATGTGTGCGTGTACACATTTGTATGTATGTGTGCACGTTCAGGTTAAGTTAGCCTATTCCCTCTAAAAATTTTGATACATGAAAATTCAATCAATAAGGAGGTGTAGAATCCAATAACAAAGTGATAGAATAATCCTGAATCATCCATATGTAATTACATTTTTAACAGAGAGTCTTTTTTATTTTGGTGTTACATTCTGAAAGAGATAAACCACCCCTCACCAACTTCAAAGTAAAAGAGAGAGAGAGAGAGATGAACTACTGACTCCACATGTTTTATGAGGAAGTGAAATTCCCAAAGATGCTGGAAAAGAATCAGAGGAAGGACTTGTTAAAATAAGATTCCCAGGTCCCTCCTTTAGAGGGTTGGAAAGGGACCCAGCAATCTGTATTTTTAATAAGAGCCAGGGTAAATCTTATCAGTGGGCACCTCTGGGGAATAATAAGGTAATAGATAAATCAAATAGCTAGTAAAACCTTGTTTCAGAGATAGGAATTAAAGGAACGTCCTTTTACTTTTATCCTTAGCCAAGGAAAATTTTTACTGTGTAAGCATCAAAGAGTTATAGTGGTTTCCATTCTTCCACCCTGCTATCAGAAGCCTTCCTGGGCAGAGAAACCTCAGTGCAAATTATTGCCTTTAGGTTAGAAAGGCTTTTCCCTGTTACACAAATATGCTTTCAACTTTAGCTTTAGAATTAAATAATTTCATTTTGATAACTCCTGTCCCTGTGCCAAAATCTTAAAAATCGTTAACTTCAAAAGCAGGCTGACCTTACAGAACCGTGTTGGAGACTGGATAGATAATCTCCTTAGCACATTTATCTTTAAGTAGATAGGTCTATTCAGACTGAAAACACACATGGAAGTTGTATTTTTGGGAACTCAAACTGCTAAAATTCCAACTAAAATACCAGCTATCTGACAGACTTAGTGGCTGAGTCTGTTTATTAATTAAAAACTACAAGCCACTCTCTGTTGACTGGGCACCTTTTTTGAGGTCAGGTAAGAGGCACCAAAACTAAAAATTTTAGTAACTTCTGTTCATAAAAGGCAGAAATGCAGTGAATTTACAACTACTTGAAGTAGCATGGTAAGGCACAGCAGAAGCATTGATTCCAATGGTATTATTTGATTGGTGAAAAAGTTAAAAAACAAAGGGTGGGGGTGCACATTAAAGCAATAACCAGGGCTTAACAATCAGACTAGACTTCCTTAATTTACTCCAGCCCAGGTTTGTTTTCATTTATGTCAATGGATGAATTGTTCCTTGCCACATGCTACATATGGTTCCCATTAAGCTTGTCTTTATCCAGATGTTTTTCATTTCTACCATCAAATCTTGAGTTTCGAAATTTGCAGAGGCAGGTTGAAATTGGTAAAGGACATCTATTACCTGTGTGTTTATGGCAGTGTTTTAAGGCTTATCTTTGGAACTCTTTATAGCCCTTTCACACATTCCTATATTCCATTTTCAAAGACAGAAATGCAGTCCCAGTTGACCTTGTCAACATAGCATCAAGGGTGGGTGATTATCTTTCCCTTGCACAGATTAAAATGTTACTCTGTCCTTTTGCTTTTCACCTAGTGAGGTGAAGTTGACAGTGGCCTCCTTCCTGTCTGACCGAATTGTGGATGAAATCCTGGATGCACTCTCGCATTGCCACCATAAACTGGTGAGTTTCTGAAGATCTTGAATAAGGCCTTTTATCTCTGTTCTGCTTGGACAGGTCAGCCTCCAGCGTGGGACTGTGGCTTCTTTTCTACATTTCTCTCCTACTTTTCCTACTTTCTCTCCTAACATGCTACTAGCCATTCTAGAGTATGTTAGCATTTCTCCAAAGGGAGTAGTAGGAGGAAGCAGAAGTGATGGTATCCAGATGTTGTCCATTTATAATGCAGGTAAAAAGTTTTGGAAGAAGATGATGATGTTGAGGCTGAAGTATAAAATTAACATTTTTAGGTTATTTGTGCTCGTTTTGTTGCTCCCTGATAATGATTATTTGAAAATGGGCTAATTTGAAAACACTGGGCAGAATTAAACTCTTAGAGTCCAAATAAAGTACAAGAGTACAATGGACACATTCTGGTGACTGATAGTGGCCAACTGCCCGACAGCCCTCTAGGGATATAACCAAGGGAAAAATTAATTTTCTTCGTCTAAAAACTGGTTCTACAACAAGGTAAGGGACCTTACTTTCAATATCAATGTATATGAAAATATATCAGAAACTTCGTGTTTCTTGAACTTCAGGAAGTCCTCTGAGGCACAGATGAAGGTTTTATAACTGGCTATTTTTTGTGTCTCAAAAACATGAGCAAAATTATGCAGTAGAAACCTCCAAAGTAAGTTATGACAATGTTCTTTGAAGAAAGAGTTACAGATTAATTGTGTAGGCTGGGGCTACACAGTTTTATGTCATTGAATTTTTGGGTGACACTAAAAAAAAAAAAAAAAATCAAACCAATTGCCCTTGAGCTGATTCTGACTCATGGCGACCCCGTGTGTACAGGCTAGAACTATGCTCCATTGAATTTTTAAGGTTGTGACCTTCTAGAAGCAGACCTTTCTTGAAAGGCCCTGGATAGGTTCGAACCACCAGTCTTTTGGTTAGTAGTTGAATGCTTAACCATTTGCACCACCCAGGCACTTGGATGACTCTAGAGAACACCAAAAGAAAAGGAGTAGCAGCACCTAATTCTGCAAGAGGTAGACAAAATGAGTACAGGTAGTCCCAGACTTACGACGGGTTCTGTTCCGACGAGCCCATCATAAATCAGTTCTGACAGAAATCCAGTACCTCTTTTTGTTTGTTTGTTTCAGTATTATTGCCTTTTATTATCAGTATCTTTATAAATTTGGTCTTTGAACATTCGCAAGGGAACATCTGAGAATAACACCAGCCAATTATGTGCTGCAAGGCTATGTGTAGTACATATTACTAATGGTAAGATGTAAAAAAAAAAAAAAAATGTTCATAAGTGTAGATTGTTATAACTGGAACATGTTGTAGGTTGGGGACTACCTGTATTCTAAAACATTTATTGGAGCAAAATGTATAAGATTATCATCTAGAATCAAAAAAAGGTAAAATAGACGTCTCTAACAGTGCCACTCAAGTATTATCTGTGGACCACAGTGGGCTCACTAATAGACGGTTACCACTTTGTGGCAAGGCAAGTTCAGAAACTGAGAGAAAGCACTGGGAAACTTTTAGAGCAATTTGGCATGGCTGCAATATTGAAACAGGCATTATTTTTCTGTTTGTTTTTCTATTTTTGTTGTATAAAACAAACAAAAACCAAATTCATTGCTGTCAAGTTGATTCTGACTCATAGCAACCCTATAGGACAGAGTAGAACTCCCCCATAGGGTTTCCATGGAGTGACTGGTGGATTTGAACTGCTGAGCTTTTGGTTAGCAGCCAAGCTCTTAGCCACTGTGCCACCAGGGCTCCTTTTTGTTCTATGTTACCAATATATTGGTTTGTGACAAACTGGAAATATAAAAAAACTAGTTCATCACCAACATACCCATTGCTGTCGAGTTGGTTCTGACTAATAGTGACCCTATAGCACAGAGTAGAACCGCCCCATAGGGTTTCCAAGGAGAGGCTGGTGGATTCGAACTGCCGACCTTTTGGTTAGCACCCAAGCTCTTTAGCCACTGTGCCACCAGGGCACCACAGAATTTGATAAACACTAGTGGCTGGTTTCTGGCACATTGAAGAACCACATCATTATTTAAACCAGTTGCCATCAGGTCGAATCCAACTCATGGTGACCACATGTGTGTCAGAGTAGAACTCTCCTCCAGAAGGTTTCCACTGGCTGATTTTTTTAGAAGTAGATCACCAGGCCTTTTTTCCAAGCACCTCTGGGTGGACTCAAACTGACAACCTTTCAGTTAGCAGCCAAGCTCCTTGCGCCACCCATCATTGTTTAGAGCTCCCAATTCAGATTTTCTTTTTTAAATAAGCACAAATAAAGTCAATAGGGTATCATTTTTAGAAATAGTTTATTGACAACCCACAGCTCCAGGGACTGCCTCAAAATGTTTGCTTGATAATGTAGTACTGGGTATCGGGCTCAACATGACTCTGGACATGAAAACCACACTGAAGGGTTGAATTTCTCACTTTTTGCACATGCCTATCTTTGAAGATGTTAGGTAACTCTCAGAAAATATTGGCTTTTTTTTTTTCTTATCATTAAAAAGGAATTTCACGAATGCACTTTGAGTTTCATTTTAACATTAATACTTCTGATTTAGATAGTGAGAAGACAGCTTAACTGCTCTATGAAAGAAATAATATGTTCAAAACAACACTTTCTTTTCTGTGATGTTTGGATAACTTCAATGTTTTCTCCAACTTAATTTTAGAAGTGTTCCGAAAGATCCCATGGAATTCTCAACTGGTTCTCATGATTTCAAAAGAATTAAATCAGAGTTCTTGGTGACAGCCTACACTAGAGCTTATTAATTTCAGCGCAGCTTTCCATGCCTCTTACATTGAAAAGTTACATATTTAGTAGGCTTACCTAAAGCATGCCACTGAAATTAATAAATAATATCCAGTATGGTATTCATTACATGAAAACAATGAAGGTAGTAATAATTAAATTTTTGTTAGCAATTTCCTTTCTTCCAACCCTTTAAAAATAATTAAATTTGGACTCATTTTATTTCCCTTATTAGATACATTTAAGCAACAGATATAGAAGGGAATTTTCCAGAGGAAATATCAAATAAAATTAATAAAAGGAAAATATTTGTTTTCTTATAGACTGAGTAGTTTCCTCATTCACTAAGAGTGGTTTGTAATTTCTCAGTGGTTAAGAGATTGGCTGCTAACCAAAAGGTCAGCATTTCAAATCCACCAGCTGCTCCTTGGATACCCTGTGGGGCAGTTCTGCTCCATCTTATAGGGTTGCTATGAGTCAGAATCTACTGGACGGCAGTGGGTTTGGTTTTTGAAATTTTGCTTGCTGACATGGGCCTCTGCTGTGCCATCTTGTGGAAGACATTTTCAGGAATTGTGCTAACCAGTTCTTCCCTTGCCTCTGTGCTTTAATTTCTCCTTGTCTGTTACCTGAATCCCTAGGCTGACCATTTCAACAGACGTGGCAAGACCCTTCCTCAGCAAGAGTCCTTAGAGATTGAGTTGGCTGAGGAGAAGCCAGTTAAACGCTCCATCATCACAGTGGAGGAGCTAACAGAGCTAGAGCGTTTGGAGGACCTGGATACTTGTATGGTAAGACACAGCCTCTGTTACCACCCATTAGCCCATTCATTTGACTCTGCTATTGTTAATATCTCACCTTTACAAGCCAGACCAAACAAAACTTCCCTCTAGAGACAATTCTTTCAGAAACATGTTGCCTTACAGAGGTTGCTGATAAATCTAAGCTTCGGGACCCCACATTTGCACAGGCCCTTTCCAAAGCCATATATCTAACTTTTATTTATAATTTTGTGTTCCTTTTCTTAAATAGGTCCTCCTCTCTGCAGAAAAAAAAGAAAGAAAAGTTTCAATTAATACAAAACCTGTGTCCTTGTAGCCACAGTGGAAAAAATTCCTAAACTAATTAGAAGAAACAGATTATCTAACTTTTAAAGGTCATTTGTGACAGGGAAATATCTTTAAACAAAAAGTTGGCTATTAAAAAAAATGTAGGGAAGAACTCTTTTCAAAATAAAACACCTAAGATGACCACCTCTTCCTTGATTCTATCATTTTTTTGTCTGCTCTCGCTTGCTATTCATTCTTTACACTTTTTTTGGCAGGGGCGGGGGTGCTATACCTTTAAATTTGAATTTTCTGTGTATTTCAGATTCTGTTTCATTTGGTTGACTTGATGTGATTTCAAAGATGGAATAAACATTATAGCATTGAACAGTAGGCCTTGATTCCTTACCCATTTTCTGAGCTGTACCTTGTGCATCCATCTGGCCATATAATTAGAGTATTCAGATTGTTGATATTTTTTCTCTGGGTGCAAATTTCCTTCAGTCCTTATTTCGTTATTTTAAAAATCATATAATTATTACAGCTACTTCTCCCTTTACCATTATAAAAAGTTATATGTGGTTCTTCCATCCTCTGTATTCAATATGTTTATGTTTTACCAAGATGCTCATTTATTTTAATAATTCTTTATTATTTTAGAGAATGGAGTAAAACTAGGTTTGGACTACTTGCCCAAATGTGTGTACATCAGCTTCTGATTTTAGTAATTTTTAGATGCGGCCATTGTTGAATGGTACTTGTTTTCAACTTTCAAAAGGAAGGGCAACATATATGATATGGCTGATATTATTTTTCTAATCTGAAAGAGAATGTGAGTCTGTGAGTAGTTTCCTTATTTATAAACCATTGTTATCATTTTTAAAGTCTGTGAATAAAATAGTAGAGTACCCACCAGATAAAGCCCTGTAATATACAAGGAGAGTAGTAAAGAATACCTAAGATATAATCCTAAATTTCAAGTACCATTCTGATATAACTAGATAAAGGTGATAATTTTCTATATAAATATATTTGGCCAATATGGAAGGAATTATCAAGTTCTGAAAAACTGTTGTTTGACCAGTAAGGTCTGAAATGTATGTTTAAAAAGTATTTTAACTATTGTTTCCATTTTGAGGCAATAGAACTCAACACAGTGTTACCACTGGGTGATTGTTCCTGAAAGCCCTAGTGTAGGCCTAAGGGAAAAAAAAAAAAAAAAAACCCATAGCTATCAAGTCGATTTCAATTCATAGTGACCCTGTAGGACAGAGCAGAGCTGCCCCACAGGGTTTCCAAGGCTATAATCTTTATGGAAGCAGACTGCCACATCTTTCTCCCTCAGAGCAGCTAGTGGGTTTGAACTGCCGACCTCTCCGTTAACAGCCCAGCGCTTAACCACTCTGCCACCAGAGCTCCTTAAAAGAAAATAAGTAATAGGAAATAGATTTCAATTAAAACTTTAAATTCACAAATCATGCTTCCTGTCATGTGTAAGGGGGAAAAGGGTAAGGCAACGTGAGCTAGTGAAGTGTTGGATTTATAGGTTATGTGGTTTGGGACGAGGCCATGTTGACTGTGAAAGACTGGCTTACCTACTATGACGGTTGGTTTCAGATGTGTTAGTTTGTTTTTTGTTTGATTGATTTGATTTGAAAGAAAGAAATGAAATGAAGTGGGGTGAGGGTGAGGGAGATGACTTATTTGGAAAAAAAAATGCAAATGCAGGCCCACTGTCAGAACTCAAGGGAGAACCATGAAGCAGACACACCCAGCACATAGTGGCTTCCATTTTGTAAAAAAGTTTTTGTTGCTGTGACGCATAAAGAGGCAGAAGTAGACGCAGAGCTCTCTGAACTGTGCTCTAAGGACCACCCAGGTTAGAAGGGTGGTCTTTTTCTGAATCAGGAGGCCAAGGAGGTAGGCAGTTAGGGCCATTACTGATAAGCACCTTTTGAATCAGGGTAAGGATCAGGGCCTCAGGGGTTGAATGAGTGACAGAGAAACAAAAGAAAGAACTCTCTATTTACAAAAACAGAGACCAGAAGAACTAGATGGTGCCCGGCCACAGCCGATGACTGCCCTGACAGGGAGCACAACAGAGAACCCCTGAGGGAGCAGGAGAACAGTGGGATGCAGACCCCAAATTCTCCTAAAAAGACCAGGCTTAATGGTCTGACTAAGACTAGAAGAATCCCGGCGGTCATGGTCCCCAAACCTTCTGTTGGCCCAGGACAGGAATCATTCCCAGAGAAAACTCATCAGACATGGAAGGCACTGGACAGTGGGTTGGAGAGAGATGCTGATGAGGAGTGAGCTACTTGGATCAGGTGGACACTTGAGACTGTGTTGGCATCTCCTGTCTAGAGGGGAGATGAGAGGGTAGAGGGGGTTAGAAACTGGCAAAACGGTCACAAACGGAAGGAGTGGGCTGACTCATTGGGGGAGAGTAAGTAGGAATATGTAATAAGGTGTATATAAGTTTATATGTGAGAGACTGACTTGATTTGTAAGCTTTCACTTAAAGCACAATAAAAAATATTAAAAAATATATTAAAAAAATACATGGGCAGAATTTTTAAGTTCTGAAAATGGCATTTTTTTCTTTTGTTCTAACAAATTTTGTCTTTAGTCATTGTTCTAACTAGGCTAATTAAGTTGTTAAGTAGTAGAAAACCAGAGTCAAAACTGTCTTCGCTGTTAGGTTAATGAAAAAGAATATTTTTGTGTAAAAAGCGCAGTCAGTGAATTTTGCGTTGTAATGTTTTCCCCTATACTCTCTGCTAACCGTTGGTTCTAAGCACCGTTACACGGCGGCAGCTACCCCAAGTGTAGGGATCCCTGTCCTAAAGGGAACTGGATGTCCTAGCTTCCTGGGTGGTACAAACAGTTAAGCACTCAAGTACTGGCTGAAAGGTTGGTGGTTCAAACCCTCCCCGAGGTACTTTGGAAGACAGGCCTGGGAATTTGTTTAGAAAAGCTCACAGCCTTGAAAACCCTATGGAACGCAGTTCTACTCAACACGTTTAGGATTGTCGTGAGTTGGAATTGACGGAATGGCAACTAACAACAACAACAGCAATATCCTAAGCCAGTGATGGAAACTCACTGCTAGTTTGGAAGGAGTAGGGCCCAAGACTGGCCTTTTGTGTTACCCGTACTGCCACTTTCCATAATCAAAATAATATATCATGTGAGGGATGTGCTTCATAGTTCAACCATGTATATGAGACTATTGGGCACTCCAGCCCCAAAGCAAAGATGAGAAGAGAGGAAGGGTCAGGAAAACTGGACAAATGGAAACAGGGAACCCGGGGTAGAGAAGGGGAGAGTGTAGATACATTGTGGGGCCGGCAACCAATGTCACAAAACAATTTGTATATTAACTGTTTAATGAGAAACTAATTTGTTCTATAAACTTGTATCTAAATCACAATTTAAAAAAAGAAAAGGAAATCATTGTTTCTCATTGGTATCTATTACAAAGTATTTCAAATTGTGATCCTCACATGGTGTCATTAAAAAAAAAAGTTTGTAATACATATTTCAAAAGGAGAGAATTTTAATTTCTGTTCACTTCCTAAAGGATGTTGTTAGTTGCCCTTGTGTCAGCTCCAGCTCATGGCGACCTTACGTGTAACAGAACAAACATTACCTAGTCCTGTGCCTGTGCATAGTCCTTGGCAGCATTTACATCTAAAGTGACCTAGGAAGTTAGGACACAATATTGAACTGTTAATGTTCTGAATTATTAGAAGCAGATGTGTAGAAGCGTGTGCATGAAACCTTTCCAGTATCGAGTTATAAGCCCCTGGCAGGTAGAGAGCAGCCCCGGCGGTGCAATGGTTAAGCACTCAGCTGCTAACTGAAAGGTCGATTGGTTTGAACCCACCAACCACTCAGGGGCGGGGGACAAAATGTGTAATCTGCTTCCGTAAAGATTACATACAGCCTTGGAACCCTATGGGGCAGTTCTACTTTGTCCTATAGGGTTGTGAGTTGGAATCAACTCGAGACCAGTGAGTTTTGGCAGATAGAGATTGTGCCACACCCAGAGCTAGAGTGCTGTTGAATATGGTTGCTTTGGGAAATGTTTTAACTTCATAATTACCTGTAATATTTGTTCTTACCAAAATAACCCCTGAAACTTGCCCTGTACCTGTTGTTGACGACCGTATAGGACAGAGTAGAACTGCCCCATAAAGTTTCCAGGGAGCACCTGGTAGATTTAAACTGCCGGCCTTTTGGTTAGCAGCCTTAGCACTTAACCACTATGTTACCACGGTTTCCGAAACTTGCCCTAGGGAAGTCCAAAGTAACTCTGAGTCATTGCCAATCTTCTGTTAACAGATTCAAGATTGTTAACAGATTCTGGTACGTTTGTTCTTCGTGACATGTTGTAAATCCATTGTTGAACATCTCTTCAACAAACTTAATAGAGATTCTGGGCATCTTTTTTCCCCTGCCCTTGGATTTCTAGTCTTCATGTTTTCTTCCATGGTCCAAAACCCAATTCAGCTTCAGTGCTTAAGTCTCTTTAAATAGCCAATAGTTATAATCGTGCTAGGGAAGGTTTAAGGTCCTAAGTTAGGAGTAGAAATTTGTAATAATTGGAATTTAAGCATGACCTTCCCTGAAATGGAAACAATAATTCATATGATTGATTCCTTTGAAATAAATTCATCACTTAGTCAACAACTATTAAACTTAAGTTTTGACTAAGTGAAAGCTGAAATAAGAGTGATTGAGTGATTTGATGGGGCTTGTTATCTGCTGGAGGAATGACAGAGCTTCTAATCACCCTTCATTTTATAAAGAAAAGGGCTGTTCTCTGTAAAGTGGCAGAGAGGAGAATCATTAAAAAAAAAAAAAAAAAACTCTTTGTTTCCAATAAATAAATTCCCCCCCCACCCCCCCCCACACACCCCAGGTAGAAAGAAACTAATATCTAGTTTACCTGTTAGGCAATAGAAGGGAAATGGGACAAGAACTATTAGAATAACCTGTAGAATTTTTCCAACTATATAGGCTCTCATACCCCCATAGATTCTGATATTTCTTCAACTCCAGGGCAAAAAATCAAATGGTATAAAAATTATTTAACAAACACATATAAAGTACTCATGATGTTTTAGGCACTATTCTAAGCTCTTTATGAATACTAACCAGTTTAATCCCCATAACAAGCTCTGATTCAGGTCTTATTTGTATCTTCCATTCAACAAATGAGGAAACTGAGGCACAGAAAAGTAACTTACACAGCTAATAAGCAGTAGAGCTAAGATTCAGAGGCAGACAGTTTAGTACCAGAGCCTGTGAGCTTAACTAAAAAAAGAATCAAACCCACTGCCATCGAATTCATCCAACTCACAGTGACCCTATAGGACAGGGTAGAACTGCACCACAGGGTTTCCAAGGAGTGGCTGGTGGATTCGAACTGCCAACCTTTTGGTTAGCAGCTAAGCTCTTAAGCCACTGAGCCACCAAGATTCCTACTGTAATTAGTATATCAATTTTATATAAGGGATATATTATAGGGAGTCCCTGGGTGGTGCAAATGGTTAAGCACTCAACTACTAGCCAAAAAATTAATGGTTTGAATACACCCAGAGGTGCCCTAAAAGACAGGCCTGGTGATCTGCTTTCAAAAGGTCACAGCCTTGAAAACCCTATGAAGCCATTCTACTGTATACCCATGGGGTCACCATGAGTCAGAATTGACTCAACAGCAACTAACAACAATGTAGTATATATTTCTTCTAGTCAGAATTGTTAGATTTAATTAGACTGCTAGATTTACATAAAGTATGCTTACTAATCCCAGATTAAATTAATATGTGAAAGGTATGCATGTTCAATAAACTTAACATAGCCTATAGATTTTAAACATTATTGGAAACAACCGTGTCAAAAATCTGACATGCTCAATTGTTATTCAGTTGCTGGAAATGAATTTGCCCACTTTTGGCTCGCCTGGAACATTCAGTGCCTCTCCATGTGTTATTTTGCTGGTGACAGTAACTGATTAGCTCTCCAATCTCCTTCTTATCATTTCAACACACATGCCTCCTGTGTGATGCAGAGACGTGTGTTTACTTAGAATCTTTATTGTCCATAGACCATCTGTTCTTTTTCTTCAGTCAGGTGCTCTTAGTAAATCAGTCTTCCCAACCATACCTTTCAACTTTGGTTTCTTATTGGCCCTTGGGATATTGAAGGATGCAGTTCTCATACTGATTAGTTATCCCTAAATATTTAATTTGTCGCCATATATGGTTTACTACTTTTGAAAAATAGCAGAAGTTTGGAGCTTAGGGTAGTATGCCAAGTGGGTGAAGAGACAGTGTCTGTTTCTTAGGTATAACTAGCTCACTAATTTTATGAAATTTTCTCAATTATTTTAATGAGTGCTATACCAGTTTTAAATCAAAAGATTTAAAAGATATTCATGCAGTGGCGCGTCCTCTGCTTACTTCTATTTCCTAGGAAAAGAATTGTAAAAGGCTTGAATTAAACCAAAAACCCATTGCCGTCTAGTCGATTTTGACTCAGAGCGACTGTATAGGACAGAGTAGAGCTGCCTCGTAGAGTTTCCAAGGAGAGCCTGGTGGATTCAAACTGCTGACCTTTTGGTTAGCAACCATAGCTCTTAACCAGTATGCCAGGGTTTCCAGCCTTGAATTAGTACAGAATGTATCTTTGTGAATCCTGTCTCCAAGGATAAAATAACAATTATTTTGACTTAATAAATTCAACCTTGAATTTCAGCATACAATTTTTAAGTTTTTTAATTCAGCAAAAGTCCATTTTTCTTGGTAAAAATACTATTAAAAAAAAAAAAAAAAGAAAGAAGATGCCTCATTTTCAAGTACCAACAGTTATTAACTGTATTACCAAGTAAAAAAAAAACAAGTAGAGACTATTAAATCAGTATCTCATTTGAAATTAGTTGCACTAATATTAACTGTATGCAGAAGGTTGTTCAAGACCTAATGGTGAGTTTCCTCTTATAGTTTTATTTATTCCGTAATGTCTTTTTCATAATGAAGCAGCCTAAAAAAAAAAAAAAAATTTTTTTTTTATTTTATGGAAACCCCTTAGTCTCCATATTCTAAATATCAGAATGATAGTACAATCTCTGAGCCCAGCTAAAATGGATATTATATGTTCCTCAAAGTTTCTCCTAGTTTTTGAGACAGATCTTTATGGAAATGTCAAAAACACACCCCACCTTTTGGAGAATGCATTGTCTCCTCAGGGCCAAGCAGTTCCCTGATCTTTGAATTGTTAACTGGCAGGAATACCACATGCAGAGGCCCTATTCCAGGGACATCCCTAGAGATCTGTCCCATATGCTTCTCCTAAGGATGAAAGGAGGCCTAAGGCACAGTATTGACTGCTCCCATGAACTCCCCAAGAGATAAATGACGCCCTCTGCGAAGTCCTTCTGACTTTTTGTAGTCATTTCTGGAAGGATAAGAAGCCCTCACCTTTCCCCTGCAGGTGGCAGAGCAGACTTCACCTCCAGAGCCCCAAAGCTCACATTAGGAACCAAACTCCCCAGGGAGTGGATGGGGTGGACTTGGTATATCTCCTCCATAAAATGACTTAGAACATTAGCCAATTGTAGCTAGTCAGGGTATCCCAAAACCAGCATCCAAATTGTGCATCTAACCTACGGATTGGAAAGGATGGTTCTTAAGAGCTTAATTTTTTTGTTGTTTTTTTAATTGTGAATTCAAGCCAGTGTCTCATGCAAAAGCTTATACACACATTGTTAGGTGACCCTAGTTGCTCTCCCTACAAGGTGACAGCATACTCCTTCTTTCCACCCTGTATTTCCCGTGTCCATTAAATCAGCTCCTGTCCACCTCTGCCTTCTCATCTCACCTCCAGTCGGAAGCTGCCCACATAGTCTCATGTGCCTACTTGAGCTAAGAAGCCCACTCCTCACCAGTATCATTTTATGTTGAAGAGCTTAATTTTGACATGTAATGATAATTGTAAACAGTACGTTTGGTCTTCCCTCATGAATTAAATTAATCAAATCATTCTAATAACCTGTGGATTTATAAAACAGAAGCCATTCCATTACTTGTATGTATGTTACAGATGACATACAAGTATATTCATACTTCTCTTAAACAGAAAAAAAATTTTTTAAATAAAGTTTAAACTAGTGAGGTGTTCATAAAAAAAATAATAAATTTACTGACTCTTGGGGATAGTGCAATAGAACCACTCATAAATAAAATAATAGAAACCTCGTATTTTCACAGTGCCACAAAGACATATTTACTTCAGCGTCCTTCAGATTATCACTCCTTTCCAGTTGAAATCACAGACTAAATCCTTGTAGGACATAAATATTTTTCTCTTTAATTTTTGAATTGAGTAATATTCAAAGTGGAGAAAACAGATATGTTTAGGTATTATGAAGGTACTTTTTTTGTATATATGTATGTGAGAGAGCCTGTCTAAGGAAGAAGAAGGTGGGAAGTCTTTGAAAAGGACTTGTTTACCCAGGAGTTTTGTTGTTGTTAGCTGCTGTCAAGTTGGCTCTGACTCATAGCGACCTCATACACAATGTGTTCAGTCCGTTGTGACCCATAGGGTTTTCTTTGGCTGATTTTTCAGAAGTATAACACCAGGCCTTTCTTCCTAGTCTATCCTAGTAAGCTGTGCTGAAACCTGTTTAGCCTCACAATGACATGGAAGCCTCCACTGCCAGACGGGTGGTGACAGTGCGTAAGGTGTGTTGGCTGGAGTTGAACCGGGGTCTCCCACATGGAAACTGAAAATTCTGCCACTGAACCCCCACTGCTCCCTTCCTTACCCAAGGGTAGGGGATAGGAAATGGCTGGAAGAAGGTGGACACTGGTCTCAAAAGAGCCTAAAGGAGGAAGCTGGAGCACTTTATGTTGGTGAATCCTTAGATAGAGATGAGCTGTCAGAACTCTCCTGAGCAAAAGATAGAAAGTCAAGAAGGTCATTCATTCATTCAACAAATGCTTATTATTGGTTCTCTGAGTACCAGGCACAGGGCTTAGGTATTCTTGACTTCTTGCTTCAGATGGAAGGTGAATGAACCAATATGTTGCCCACCAAGTTGGCTGCATCGAAGGGCAGAAGTAGCAATGTTAGTCTGATGGACCACAGAACAGCAACTATCCTTGTGAGTCCTACACATGGAATTGCTTGGATGTTCAAAGATAGGAGTCTACCACTGACACGAAGTAATCTAGAAGGGCTTGAATTAGTACAGAATACATCTTTCAACCTTCTGATCACAGCCTATTAGTCATGCAATGAGCTCAATGATTGTGGCCAACCTTAAAAAAAAACTGATCTGAAAAAGAACATAAAATGTGAGTATAAAGCATCAGGTCACACCAGTTTTCCAGTTAAACATACACGTATGTGTAAATTGGATTGTGACATAAAATATGTTTTTTATGGTAGGCTACAGGCAAAAAAAGTTTGAGAAACTTTCACCTAGAGGAACTCCCTGTCTGCTGTGTTTCAACTTTCCCACAACACTGGGCACACAGCAGCTCCTTGTGTTGACCATTTTCATTCCTCACTCCACCCTAAAATCAGTGAAGGGCCAGGGGTAGATGAGGATATGGTGTTCTGGAGAGCCCCTGCTGATAAACTCACCCCTTTTTTCTCTATTTTGTTATGCCCCCATAGAATTGCTTTCACTGCAGTATGCTCTTGCATGATGTTGTTGACTTTCCTTCAGGGGCATTTTAAGAAATAAAATTAAAAACCCTATAAAACTTGAATATAACTTTGTTTTATTCATACTTAATTTTTTAATCTTAATTTCCTCTTTTTTTTTTTAATCTTGCTGTTCTGTATGGGGCTGGGCTCATTTTTGACACCAAGGTGGTTATACATTCATAAAGTGTTAGACACAGTGGGAACGTGCTCTGGTAGAGGTGTGCAGGTTGCTATGGAAGCACTGAGAAGGGGTGCCCAGCCCAGCCTGGGGGAGGGGTGTTATCAAGGAAGGCTTCCTGGAGGATGGTTCTGAGCATCATGCCTGGCACATAGTAGGCTCTCAGTAACTCTTGGTAGAATGAGAGATGGCATTTGAAAGAAAAGTTAGCTGGGAGGAAAACAAGCAAGTTAATTTAGCAGAGAGAGCAGGCCTGGAGTCAGGAAAGAACATAGCAATTTAGAGAGCTATTATAGTATTTTGGTATGGCACAGATGAAGTGTAGATGGGGGAGGAGGAGGAGTTCCTGGATGGTGCAAAAGGTTAATGCGCTCTCGCTAAGCAAAAGGTTGGAGGTTCAAGTCCACCCAGAGGCACCTTGGAGGAAATGTTTGTTGACTACTTCTGAAAAATCAGCCATTGAAACCCCGGTGGAACACAGTTCACTCTGACATACATGGGGATGCTATGAGTTGGAATCAACTCAAAGGCAGTGGGTTTGGTTTCAGCAATGGGTGGGGGAGAGGAGCAGCTGATGAGGCTGGAGGGGAGGGCATAAGCTAAATTATAAAGAGCCTTGTAAAGCTTACAGAGAAGTTGCTCATTCATTCATTCATTCTTAAGGCAACAAAGAGCCACTGAAAATGAGGGATACGGAGAAGGGGCAGATTTGGGGTAGAAATAGATCTCCATTTGGACATGTAGTTTTTGAGGTGCTTGCCAAGGCCCTGGTTGAGATGTCCAGTGGGGAATTGTAGGTGTGCCTCTAGGACTCAGCAGGCAGGATCTGCATTAGTGGTCAGCCATGCACAAGTAAAGCCACAGCACTAATGAGCTTGCCAGACTACCTTCCCTGAAACAATCACTGCCTTCTCAATTCTATAAGCACTTTTCTTTTTCTACATTCATGAAATGTATCTCAGTTTGCTTTGTATATCCAACTTGACATCTCCAATTAGATAGCCTAGAAGTATCTCAAACCCAGGATGTCGAAAACAGTCACTGAGTTTCCCCCTCTCCCCTACCTAAGCCTGCACCATCTAGATATATGACACCAACTTTGATTGTACCCGTTTGTCCGTAAGTCTACTAGTCAGCCTCCATCTCTCCTCTTCCCTCTCCATCATAGCTGTTTCTATCCCTCATGCAGGCCACCCTTGATTCTTTCCTAGACTCCTCTCTTGCCTCCTACAATCAGTCCATCTCCTACTCAGTGGCCAGTAGAGCTTTCTAAAGTATAAATCAGATTGCTTTCTAAGGTGTAGGAGTTCCCAGGTGGTGGATATGGTTAATACCCTCAGCTGCTAACTGAAAGCTTGGCAGTTCGAGTCCACCCAGAGACTCCTTGGAAGAAAGGCCTGGCAATCTACTTCTGAAAAATCAGCCATTGAAAGCCGTATGGAGCATAGTTCTACTCTGACATGCATGAGCTGGAGTCGACTTGATGGCAGCTGGTAACTGGTCTAAGGGTAGAACCCTTCGATGGCTTCCCATTGCACCCAGAATAAATTCAGCCACTTCCTCATGGTCCGCAAGGTCCTACGTGATCTGGCCCCTGCCTCTCTCCTCATTTTGTTCTACTCTTTCCTTTGTTCACTTTTCTGTAGTCACTGTGGCCTTCTTGCTTTTCCCTAGAACTTGCCATGTCTCCCCTCTGAGCTATTGTTCCTTAAGCTTGGAACATTGATTTTGTTTTTTTAAAATGTAGGTGGCTGGGGAAAGGAAACCAAGGCAGAATTCTGCCTCATGCTTTTAATTGTTTACATAGAAAGTAGATCAGACTAGATAATCTCAGTTATTCAGTCTAGTCTCTCATCGTACCAGCTATAGTTTAGAAACACTAATTAAGAACAGAGAGGGTTAACGTTTATTCTTCAGCTGAAATGTGGAAATTTAGAGAGCAAAGTTGTCCTATCCAAATTCTCAGTTTCCCTAAACATGCTCCAGAGGAAACCACTATCACTGCTGGAATTCAGTAGTCGGGTTTCCCATGTCTCGGGGTTTAGCCCAAACCCCTATCACAAGCCTACCCCTTATCAAAATCAAAATATAAAGTAAACAGTTTTTAGCTTTAGTCTTTGGTGTGTATGGTGAGGAAAATAATTTTCACTTAGATATTGAAAACATACTGGCCCATATGGAATCTAGACCAGAAAAATTACTTCTCATGCTCTGGATATAACTGCAAAACATTTCTTTTATATATTTTAGTCAAGATTACAAGAAGCCCTGGTGGTACAGTGGTTAAGTCTAGATTATATGACCTTCTGTGTATTTATTTGTTGGATTTCTATGTGCTCTACCTTCTTCAAGAAATTGTTTTAAGTGTAATTAGTGAAAATAGAAATTAAAAAGGCAAGGTGAGTGAATGGAGTTAAGAGGAAAAAATGAGGAAGTTATAATGTAGCACACTTGAGGATCAATCCTCATGCTATGAGTGTGGCTAGTCTCTTCCATCACTGCCTATGTCTCCCCCCAGTTCTGCTAGTTAAGGACGGATCCTTTACGTTGGAAACTAGCGCTGTAAGTTTTGGATTTAACATTTGATTATAAAATTGAGGTATGTGATGATTTCTCTGGCCTAGATAGAAGACCACCCAACCAGAACTAGCTGTAGGGTGGGTGCCTGCCAGCCAAGCTAGGATTTTCTTCTGGAAGCAGCTTCAAATCCACTCCGCTCTTCAGCAAGTACTCAGTTGAAATCCCAAAGTGCCATGCCCGTGGCCAAAATGGCTATGTCCTGAAAAGGATTTCTGAGCATTCTTTAACTTGGCATAGCAAAACCTCAGTAATGCTTCTCATTGGACACTGGATGACCTCTACTCCCCAGGTGAATGAATGAATTGACCCATTACATGCAGCACTTCCATGTTGAAACTTTGAATGTCGGAGAATGTCAATGAAACACAGTTTCTTATGGTTAATTTTAAGTAGGCACAACAGGTAGAGACCATGCCCATAAAATCTAAAACCATTCTTGTTTTGTTACAAAATAACGCCATAATGGCATATAAGAAGTACGTTGGTAGGAGAAAATTTATCCTATTTTTCCTGTAGCTTGGCTGCAAATAGTTAATTCATTTTAAAACGAGGTCAAAGCCCATGAAAAAATCAAAAGTGGCAAACAAACAATGTTCCATTGTTTTTGACAGATTTTCTCATGGGTGAAATACAAGAGTGTACTACTGAGAACCATGGTATAAAGCTAGGAGCAGATCAACCATCAAAATAATGGACCTGCCACTTAGAGAGGGATGTCCTGAGAGTGCATTCTCCCTTGAGATTCTCACTTGAGATTCCATACCAACGGGTTGTTAATTAAAAGAAATCAAAACTGAAAAGTTTGATAAAGATCATGGCTTCTGAGTCTGACCGGGCTTTGAACCGTTTTGGTGGTAAACTGCGTTTATCTGAATTTCAATTTGAGCTTGAAGAGTTAGGATAAAGGGATTTTAGGATCCAGTCTCAGAAAAACTTGGGGATCCATGAGGTTTGAGCCCACTTGCACTGTGAGTATAAATCAACTAAAATCAGATTTCCTGATTAATGATTGATTACTGCAGCCCTCCACCTAGATTTTTGGGCCTAAGTAACCAGGCCCTAAAAATCACCCCTCATCCTTTTTACTTGGCACCACTGGGAGTTTATTGGACTCAGGTCTTTTAAAGCAGTAAAGCAAATTCTTATAGGATTTAATCTGGTTTGTTTTTTTGTTGCTGTTGTTAGCTATTAATTTTTGTCTTTTGTATGAATCTACCCTTCTATGGACAGAGCAAATGTGTCACCCCGGGCATTTTAGGCTTGTTTTGATTCTTCCTTTTGATGTCACTGAACCATAATGCCCATTCTGGAGGAGATCGTTTAACTCTTTTCCTGACCTCCTCATTCTTGCCTTCCATCATAACATAGAATTTCCAAAGATCTAGGCCTAAAATGTCTCTCTCAAATATAATATTTATCTTAGTTATCTAGTACTGCTATAACAGAAATACCACAAGAGGATGGCTTCACAGGGCGTTGGCTCCAGGGGATGGCTTTCTCTCTCTGTCAGCTCTGGAGGAAGATTCCTTGTCATCAGTCTTCCCATGGTTGAGGAGCTTCTCAGGTGCAGGGAGCCCAGGTCCAAAGGACACACTCTGCTCTTGGTGCTGCTTTTTCTTGGTATGAGGTCCCGCCCCTCTCTGCTTGCTTCTCTTTCCTTTTTATATCTTGAGAGAGAAAGGATGGTGCAGACCACACTCCAGGGAACTCCCTTTACATTGGATCAGGGATGTGACCTGATGTTGTAGGGTGTTACAGTCCCACCCAAATCCTCTTTAACATAAAATTACCATCACAAAATGGAGGACAACCACACAGAACTGGGAATCATGGCCTAACCAAGTCGACACCTATTTTGGGGGGACACAACTCAATCCATGACAGTACTCAAGTGGGATATTCCCCTTGCTGCTCTTTCACAATTAAAGAAGATGTTAAAATGCTGTTCAACCTTTTATGACTATTAGAGTAACATTGAGCTTAATAGTGTGATAAAGTGCTTAAGAATTTTTCTGCATTTTTGGTACAGTACTGCTATAGCAAACACCTGATCAGGTATTGATAAGCCTAATGCATCTCTTTCCACATAGAACACTGACACATGCTCACATGGTGAGATATTTGCTTAAATCAGTAGCAGCTTGTTTCATTCTTGGGATCGCTCTTGAAAAAATACACGAAATTATATTCACTTTTTAAAGAGAACATTCAAGTATGAAATTTCACTTTGTCATCAGCTGCAAGATAATGTGTAAAAATGAGTAAAAAGCAAGCTGTTTAGTGTTTTGGGGAGAAAACATGAAAATGCTAAGGAGGTAAAGATTTCCTTTTCTTGTATCAAGAAAGAATTGCAGAGATCTGGGGAGTAAGTAAAAACCAAAACCCACTGCCAGTGCGTGCATTCCGACTCATAGCCACCTTATAGGACAGAGTAGAGCTGTCCCATAGCGTTTCCAAGGCTATAATCTTTATGGGAGCAGACTGCCACATCTTTTTCCTGTGGAGCGGCTAGGGGGTTCGAACCGCTGACCTTGCAGTTAGCAGCGTAGGGCATTAACCACTACACCATCAGGGCTCCTTCAGAAAGAAGTAAATGAACCATTTTTATTTCAAAATAGCCCTCCAGGGCGATCTTCGCAAAAGCCTGTCATCAGTGCTGTTCCCTGGATGTTTTTCTTTTAACCTCATGATGCCATTTTAACTTTTATATGAAATGAGGCTTCAGATATAAAAGGTAATGAGTGTAATATGAATAGCTGATTTAATGTTGTGTTCAGTGGGAAATATGACACATCACTGAATCTCGACGTATCGTTCCCCCTTTTATCCATTGACTTATTTCCATTCTCTCAGAGTTACTGCTTCCGTATATCTACTCTCCTTGGATTTTTAAAAGATGGATGCTACCCGGTAGTCATTACAGCGGTAATTAGACAGCATCTCTCTTTGTGAGATTGCACCTGCTCTTGTGAGGGTCTTAGACTTGTAAAAATGCAAATGCATAAAAATTGCTTTTTAAACTACAAATGTAATAACACTATTTGGTTAGATATTTGAGGGTATAAATTAATGAGGAATTACTGAGTTTCGGTTCCCCTTGAGAATTGACTCAGCTGAAAATCTAGTAGGGAATATTTCATTTTTACCATCTGGTTCATTAAGCAGGGATTACCCATATCCATTCTAAAAGGCCGTGCACAAAAAAGCACAAGGTGGGCCTAGGACATCTTGCATCAGAAAGCAAGGGTTGAGGCCAGGTTTGATGGGATCATTTCAAAGGACACAAAAGCCAGATTGAAAGGACTCCCACTGTGACACTCTGAGGACCAAAAAGAATCATACAGTAAAAAATTTTTTTAAATAAATAAATTTAAAAACAGTAAGATTGTTTTTTACAGAGGAATGGCATCTAATAAAAGTAGGAATAATGACAGAAGAAGAAATTCTAATTTGTAATCCTGGCATATTTATTAATTCAGGCAGGAATTGTCAGTGGTTGTTTAAATACTCATCCACATGGACTAAAAGTATCATCTCACAGAGTTATTATTAATTCTGAATGGAAAAGGTATCTTTATAATGGAGTGTTTGGGAGCTCACCACTCTAATCAGGCAATCAGAGCATCACCAATACTGGAACAACCTAACATCACTTATGTAGTATTCTTGCTAAAAACATTTCACCTGAATCTAATTATGAATAAACAAATCTAGAATTCTTCAAGAAACTCAGTATCACGAAAAAGAAAGCTAGGGGTTTGGGGATGCTGTGCTAGATAAGAAGCCCTGGTGGCGCAGTGGTTAAATTGCTCAGCTGCTAACCAAAAGGTCAGTAGCTTGAAGCTACCAGCTGTTGTATGGAATAAAGATGTGGCCTTTGATTCCGTAATGATTTACAGGAATCTAAGAAACCATATGGGGTAGTCCTACTCTGCCCTATAGAGTCACTATGAATTGGAATCAACTCAACGGCAGTGGTTTGTTTGGGTTTGGGTTTGGGTGCTGGATAAAAGGGACTAAACTAAAGAGACATGTCCATATATAGTGGATGAATTTTTGATTAGATCCTAGGTCAAAAAGGGGGATATTTATAAGACATTTGAGGGATATGTGAATATAGACTATAGTATGTATGTTAAAAAAAAAATTGCCATCAAATTGATTCCATCTCATAGCAATCCTATGAGTGTGTACATGAGATATTATATAATTCCTATTAATTTTTTTAGATGTGATAATCATATATTTTTATGTGGAAGAATATAATTCTTAGGGTATTTATACAGAAATTTTTAAGGGTGAAGTATCCAAATGTAAGCAACTTTTAAATGGTTAAGCCAAATGAAGTATGCATGTGTGTGTGAGTACACATGCATATGGGGGAGGGGGAGAATGGAGGAAATAAACCAATGTGACTGAATGTTGTCAACTGGTTAATCTAAAGTGAAGAGTACACTGGTATTTATTATACTATCCTTGAACCTTTTTTTTTTTTTCTTTTGGTAAATTTGAACTTTTTTTAGACTGAACAATTGTGGGAAAAGAATAAAAAGAAACAAACAAACTCATAGTTGTCAAGTCAATTCCAACTCATAGCAATCCGACAGGACAGAGTAGAACTGACCCATAGTGTTTCCAAGGAGCAGCTAGTGAATTTGACCTTTTGGTTAGCAGCCATGGCTCACCATAGCTCTTAACCACTGTGCCACCAGGGCTCCAGGGAAAGGATAGATGTATGTATTTGAAGAGATCATTGGTTTTAAAGAGATGGACCACCGGGGTCAATGAGGAAGTTTTTATCAGTCTAGCATGAAATGACAAGCAGAAGGACAACAGAGTAAACTTCTTATGAAAATAAATTTATCTAATTTTAAGGACTACCCTTTTATAACAGATTGTGTGCTTTCTATTTTATCTTTGTGCCTAAATGCCCTTCTTCTAGGCATTGCAGTTATAATAGTGACAATTTCTTTTTTTCTTTAAGACATACTATTGGTTAAGAGATCGGCTGCTAACCAAAAGGTCAGCAGTTTGAATCCACCAGCCACTCCTTGGAAGCCCTATGGGGCAGTTCTACTATGTCCTGTAGAGTCACTATGAGTTAGAATCGACTCAATGGCAATGGGTTTGGTTTTTTGGTTTATTTCTAAATACCACCACCTAGTTGATACATTAGGATTTTTTCTAATCCTGAGTTATCTGTTTAACCTTTTGATGTGATACGTAAAGAAGACACCAGAACACCATAATATTCCGGTAAATGGTACAGTAGCCTAGGAATGAGCCAAGAGAAAACCTCTCAGAATAAGAATCTTAAAGAGCAAAAGTGAGGACAAATTGGCAGAGTCCTCCCATTTCTGTGAGAGTTGTTATAGAGACGTTAATAAAATCAGAAGAGGATTGTGAAATATGGTGGGAGAAGGGATGATTCTAGCTTATGTAAGATTTATTCTTATTATTAATGTGAAGGGCCCTAGGTGGCACAGATGGTTTGCACTCGACTGCTAAAGGTTGGTGGTTCAAACCCAACCAGTGGTACCACTGAAGATAGGCCTGTCTATCTGCTTCCATTAAGCTTACAGCCAAGAAAATCCTGTGGAGCAAGTTTGCTCTGTAACACATGCAGTCACCATGAGTCAGAATCGACTCACTGGTTACTAACAACATTCACAAATAAGTCTTTCTGTGATTTCTTTAAAAATGACAGAGAAGTATAAAATAAATAAACCAAACACCTGTGTTCCTAGCAGCCTAAAGAGATAACTGTTAACATGTTATATCATTTTTGTTTTGCCAGTGTATTTCTTAACACCACAGCATAAGCTCAGGAACCTTATCTGTCTTATTCACTATTATACCTCCACTTTTCCAAAAGAATCCAGAGCACAGTAGGTGCTCGATAAATATTTGTGGAATACAGATAAAGGTCTAGCCTCATTTAACCACTTCTAACAGTCTCACTAGGGAGCTCTGGTGGCGCAGTAGTTAAAGCGCTTGGCCGCTAACAGAAAGGTAGGTGTTTTGAACCCATCAGCCACTCCAAGGGAGAAAGATATGGCTGTCTGCTTCCGCAAAGATTACACCCTTGGAAGCCCTATGGAACAGTTCTGCTCTGTCCTGTAGGGTCGCTGTGAGTCAGAATCAACTCCACAGTAGTGGAGTTTTTTTTGGCGGAGGGGAGGGCAGTCTCAGTCCTCTCCCCCTTTCCCCAAAGGCACCACGGTCATGAGTTTGGTTGAACTTTTCCTGTTGATTTCATGCATGTTCAAACATACACATGTATCCACAAACAGTGTATGGTTTTACATATTTTAGAATTCACCTAAATGGCATCATACCATATGTATCATTCTGAAATTTGATTTTTTCATTCAATATTATGTTTTTAGATTTGTTCATGTTATTACATGAGTTTTTGTTTTCCCCTTTTAAATGCTGTTCCATCATTTGAATAGACCTCATTTTATTTATCCATTTCCCTATTGATAGGCTTTTAGATTGATAGCAGTGTTTGATGTTATAGATTACTTCTTAAGCATGCCTCCCTCTTCTACCCCACCACACACTCTTTCTCCTTGGGAATAGAAGAATAAAATAATGACAGGATTAATAATGCTAATAATCTACCAATTTATTGAGGCCATTGATGGGCACTATGGACCACTTTGTAGTCATTATCTAATCCTCACAAGAAGTTGTTTTACAAACTAGAAAACTGAGACCTAACTTCAAAAGAGAATTGGCCGAAGTCCCACACCCCAGGAAGTGGCAGATCCAGAATCTGAGTCCAGTCCTTGGCTGCCAAAGCCTTGAGTGTGAGATATACTCCTGAGAGAGGAGGCCTCTCTTTGCCCACAGCTCCTTCCTTTGTCCCGATGGGGAGACGTTGAAGTCAGTCAGTATTGCCTAAATGAGCTCTAGAAGGAATAGAGGAATGAATTAATGAACTTTAAGCCATTGAAAAGTTAAAAGTTGATTTGTCTGCTTGCCATGGTTTCCCTCGTCATAGGAACTTTTTTTTTTTTTTTTTTTGCTTGCCTGTCATTTTAGGAGATGAATCAATTGAAAAGTTTGTCACCTTCACTTATAATGATCTTTAGGTGGATAATTGGGACAAAAGTCCTTGGCCTGGTTGAATTAACCTTTCACTAAAGAGAAGGAAACTCTAAAATTGTCTGTGGTACTCAGCCATTAGCTATAACTCTATTATGTATGTATGCATGTCACACACCTTTAAAGAAGTGTTTGAGGGGATACTGGTTAAAACAGGCAGGAGTCTTTACTTGGGGCAATTCAGGAATATTTGGAAAACGTATTTTTACCTTTCCTCCTTTCATTTAGCAAGGTTGTTCCTTGTACTAATTTAATTATCATAAAAATGAGTATTATTTGAAGAGAATTACCTAATACAGTAAGAAATTAGAAGTCTGGAGATCAAGACTTCTAGAGCATTGCTGGTGGAATCCTTTTCTGATAAGCAAATAATATCGATGGTTATGATGATGATGATGATAATGGGCAGTGCCTTTTACTTGTGTGCCGCCTTCCCTCTAAAGGAACCCAAACCATTTACTGTAACAGCATTTACAAGCTGAGAAGCCTTGTATGTTCATCCTGTTTTATGTTGAGAAAAATGGACACACAAAAAAAAAAGAACATGTAAAAAACTAAAAACAAAAACGTTGACCCCAGGTAGATAAGGTAGGTAGCTTTCCTCTGGGTGTGTTTTCAGGAGGTTTGGAAAGGACTCCCCCTGTTCAACTGCAGCCCCTACACACACGCACGCACGCACACACTTTGTTTTCATAAAGTTTGACATTCTAAATTGGACTTCTTGGATTTGGGGTGGTTTTTCTTTTTTGTCATTTTTGTTTTTCCTTTCTTTGATGGTTTTTTCAGAATAGTAAGATGCCCTAACAGTTACAATGACCGATGAGGCTTTAATAGTTATTTAATTAGAGATTTAATGTGAAATGTAAATGCCCTGAAATGAACAAGGTGACCTATACCCCTACTAACATAAGGTGTCATCAATATTAAACCACACTGTGGATAGATAGGTAACCATGCTAGCTCCTGGCATCAGATCCTCTCCCGAAAAGCTTGATGACTGAAAGAGAAAGAGAATTGAAGGATGCTGAATCCTAAAATGTGGTGGAGAACATGGAATGACATAAAAGACCCCCAGCAGGGATACCTGTACAGTTTCCTGTCTAGAGATACAATTTGCACACTTGGTTGCTGGGGCCAGTCCTGTGGCCCGGGGAGCCGGAGCATTTTGCAATATCCATCCACTGTTATGTCCTCCATGCGCCTCTGCAACTGATGACTTCCTTGTCCCCTAAATGGGATTAATGGCTTGTGGGGCTGATAACTGGCACTTTGCACACACTTAGCAAAAGAGATAATACCTATAAGTAAGAGTTTCTGCAATTTTTCAAGCTTTACTTGTGCTTCTGCTTATAAATAGCCAGGCTGAGTGCTGTAAGCTAGTAAGGTCTTGGCTTCATTCCTGCCTTGCCCTTTTGCCACAGTGGCTTTTTATGTATTTTAACTTTTCTGTTTTCTTTGTGAATGGTGTCTCTTTCCCCCCTCCTTTCTAGTGACGCTGTTGCTTTATCCCTCTTCCATTCATATTTTTTTTTCCCCTTTCTTTTTGCTGCATGGAGACCCTCTGCTGTACAAGTGTAAGTATTTTTTTGGTGGCTCTGCAGTTTCTGGCTGTACTAGTTTACATTCTTGTGCTCCATTTGCTTCTGTGCCGCCTGGCTGGTCTCCCGGGAGACCATGTTGTTGTCATCCATCTGCAGTTCCTGAATGAAATAGGCAGCAATTTAGAGACAAGATTGGATTTTACAAGATGGTTCAGCTAGCGAAACAGCCGATGAATTTCAAATATCGTCGTGTGTTGAAAGCAAGCAGAGTGTGGATGAAGACGTTGTAAACCTTCAAAAGGGAAAAAGTGCTTATTCCATTCGTGTAAAAAAAAAGAAAAGAAAAAAAGCGTGATTCCTTACACTTCCAGGTTCCCCCCCTCCCCCCGCCCCGAGTCTTGTCATATTACCTGTTCTGGACCCAAGGTTCTAGAAAACTGACAGTATGATTTGCCTCTTCGATTTGCAGCATTTTACTAACCTGATTCTCAACTGATACTGTTGTGTTTTGTTTTCTGAACCTCTAGAAGAAAAAGTAATTACAGATTCTCGGGCTTTGAGTAAAAGGGTTGTTTATTATTCTTTGTGCAAACTTGGTGAAAACAAACAGAACATAAAAAAATATATAAAAACAGAACATACCCCATCCTATTTTTCTGATGATAGAAGCAATTTAGACCTTGTTTTAATTTTTTAAGAATGACAGGTTAAAATTGGGCTTAATAGCAAAAGAAATGTTGGATTTTTTATAAGATTTCTAACATTAGTCTTTAACTTGTGGTCGTTGTTGACATATCTGTATTGAGTGACATGCAGAATAGCTTTAAGTCCTTTACAAAAATTGGATCAAATGAATAAGACTTTTTGAGTAACGTAGACTTGGATGCTGCTTCTGGATTCTTATCTTTGAGAAAAGAGCCATGGCGTTCTGTTCACATTATCTGCCACTGTGGGGATTTATTGGTGGCTTGTGATCTTAGGATGAAAAAGAAGTCTTTAGGATTTAAGTTCAGGATTTACTTTTATAAGTTACATTTTTTAAATAATGGCTTAACACCTTTTTCCTAATATTTTTTTGAGGATGTGAATATTGAAAATGACTTACCACTCGTAAAATGCATTTTTTAAGGTAAGGTAATTTTATCTAGGCGTAAAGCAATAGCTGGCAGTGTTAACCACAAATTGGTTTGTGAAAAGTCTGTTTGCATTGAACAGCTCTTCTGTTTCGATAGCTGACCTCCTTCATCTGATAGGTAGTTTGTGGTTTCCCTGACTCAGAAACCGTTTATGTACTATCAAAGGTAATGGTAAAAAATGGTTTGAGAAACTTAACCCTTTCATTTGATACATAAAGGGAAGAGAGTTAACAGTTCTATAAGTGATGATAAAGTCAACTTTTTTTCCAAGATGGAGTTCATCTAACCAAGGAGCCTATGTGTGTGACAGAGAGGAGCAGTGAAGATAGACCACGTCTCTAGAGAACATTTCATATCTGTTGCTAAATGTACACTTAGATGGATAAAAGAAGTCTGTTCTTACACTTCCCTGCTTTAGGGATCATCAGAATAAATCAATAAGATTGAACAAGTAGATATTTTCTGTAAGACTGTTAAGAAAAAAATTCCATAGAAAAGGAAGAAAAATATTAGAGAAATTAGATTTTTTTTCTCTTTGCTATTATACTTAAATCCCGTGAGGAAAAAAGATAATAAAACAATTTGTCAGTCAAGAGAAATGTGTGGAACTGGGTTGTATTCTTCATATCCATTGTAGAAACTAGCCTGATTGCAAGTCCTGCCTATTTTAACAAAGGCCATGGGCACTGTCCAAACATGGCATAAGTTTGGAACTAAGAGATAAGTCAAATATATTGAAATGCTATTAGAAGTTATTTGCACTTGTAAAGAGTGCATTAGATAAAGCAAGGCAGTGAAATACTTTACAATGCATTTTTGTGATATTCAAGCTTTGTATACTAGTCTTTGGCACACTAGAAAGATGGGCTAAGAGGAGCAAACTAGTTCTCTTTTGACTGATGTCAGTCACCAAAAATCCCAATGATTTTGTATGTTTCTCGATGTCTCTAAAATCAGGTTAAACTGAATTACCTATTTATAGATGGGCATTGATTTGTAATGAAGCAGGTGAAGTCAAGCTTTCAGGACCTTCATTTACTGATGTGACATGACTCAAAATGAGAAGAAATAGCTGCAAACATCCATTAATAATCGAAACCTGGAATGTCCAAAGTATGAATCTAGGAAAATTGGAAATCATCAAAAATGGTACATACAGACATCGATATCCTAGGCATTAGTGAGCTGAAATGGACTGGTATTGGCCATTTGGAATTGGACAATCATATGATCTCCTATGCTGGAAATGGTAACTTGAAGAGAAATGATGTTGCATTCATCATCAAAAAGAACATTCAAAAAGAACATTTCAAAATCTATCCTGAAGTATAGCGCTGTCAGTAATAGGACAATATCCATATGCCTACAAGGAAGACCGGTTAATACACACCAAACACTAAGGCCAAAGAGTAAGAAATTGAAGATTTTTACCAACTTCTGCAGTCTGAAATTGATCTAACATGCAATCAGGATGCATGGATAATTACTGGTGATTGGAATGCGAAAGTTGGAAACGAAGAAGAAGGATCAGTAGTTGGAAAATGTAGTCTTGATGATACAAATGATGCCAGTGATCACGTGATAGAATTTTCCAAGGCCAATGACTTCTTCATTACAAATACCTTTTTTCACCAGCATAATGGTGACTGTACACGTGGACCTCACCAGATGGAATACACAGGAATCAAATCGGCTACCTCTGTGGAAAGAAACGATAGAAAAGCTCAGTATCATCAGTGAGAACAAGGCCAGGGGCTAACTGTGGAACAGACCATCAATTGCTTATATGCAAGTTCAAGTTGAAACCAAAGAAAATTAGAACAAGTCCATGAGAGCCAAAGTATGATCTTGAGGGTATCCCACCTGAGTTTAGAGAACATCTCAAGAATAGATTTGACTCATTGAACACTTAATGACCGATGACCAGATGAGTTGTGGAATGACATCAAGGACATCATACATGCAGAAAGCAAGAGGTTGTTAAAAAGACAGGAAAGAATGAAAAGACCAAAATGAATGTCAGAAGAGACTCTAAAACTTTTTCTTAAAAGTCAAGTAAACCAAAAAAACCCATTGTGATCAAGCCAATTCCAACTCATAGCGACCCTTTAGGACAGAGTAGAACTCCTCTGTATGGCTTCCAGGGAGCATCTGGTGTATTCAAACGACCAGCTTTTGGTTAGCAGCCGTAGCTCTTAATCACTATGCCACCAGAGCTAAAGTGAAAGGAAGAAATGATGAAATAAAAGAGCTGAACAGAAGATTTCAAAGGGCGGCTTGAGAAGACAGAGTAAAGCATTGTAACGACATGTGCAAAGACCTGGAGATAGAAAACCAAAAGGGAAGAACACGTTTGGCATTTTTCAAGCTGAAAGAACTGAAGAAAAAATTCAAGCCTTAAGCTGTAACATTGAAGGATTCTACGGGGAAAATATTAAACAGCACAGGAAGCATCAAAAGCAGATGGAAGGAATATACAGTCACTATACCAAAAATAACTGATGGACGTTCAGCCATTCCAGAGGTACCATATACTCAGGAATCAGTGGTACTGAAGGAAGAAGTCCAAGCTGCACTGAAGGTATTGGCAAAAAGCAAGGCTCCAGGAATTGACGGAATACCATTTGAGATATTTCAGCAAACAGAAGCAGTGCTGGAAGTGCTCACTTGTCTATGCCAAGAAATTTGGAATACAGCTACCTTGGCAACCGACTGGAAGAGATCCATATTTATGCCTATGCCTGAGAAAGGTGATCCAACTGAATGTGGAAATTATTGAGCAATGTCATTAATATCATGTGCAAGCAAAATGTTGCTGAAGATCATTCAAAAGCAACGACAGGGAAGTGCCAGAAGTTCAGGCTGATTTCTGAAGAGGACGTGGAACCAGAGATATCATTGCTGATGTCGGATGGATCCTGGCTGAAAGCAGAGAATACCAGAAAGATGTTTACCTGTGTTTTATTGACTATGCAAAGGCATTCGCTGCGTGAATCATAACAAATTATGGATAACATTGCGAAGAATGGGAATTCCAGAACACTTAATTATGCTCATGAGGAACATGTACGTAGATCAAGAAGCAGTCTTTCAAACAGAACAAGGGGATACTGCGTAGTTTAAGGTCAGGAAAGGTGTACATCAGGGTTGTGTCCTTTCAGCATACTATTCAATCTATATGCTGGGCAAATAAGCTGGACTATATGAAGAAGAACGGGGCATCAGGATTAGAGGAAGACTTATTAACAACCTGTGTTATGCAGATCGCACAACCTTGCTAGCTGAAAGTGAAGAGGACTTGAAGCACTTACTGGTGAAGATCAAAGACCACAGCCTTCAACATAAAGAAAACAAAAATCCTCACAACTGGATCAGTAAGCCACATCATGATAAACGGAGAAAAGATCAAAGTTGTCAGGATTTCATTTTACTTGGATCCACAGTCAACACCCTTGGAAGCAGCAGTCAAGAAATCAAAAGATGCATTGCATTGGGCAAATCTGCTGCAAAAGACCTCTTTAAAGTGTTGAAAAGCAAAGATGTCACCTTGAAGACTAAAGTGCGCCTGACCCAACCCATAGTGTTTTCAGTCACCTCATATGCATGTGAAAGCTGGTTGATGAATAAGGAAGACTGAATAAGAATTGACGCCTTTGAATTGTGTTGGTGAAAAATATTGGTTATACCAGAGACTGCCAAAAGAATGAACAAGTCTGTCTCAGAAGAAGTACAACGAGAATGCTCCTTAGAAACAAGGTTGGTGAGACTAATCTCACGTACTTTGGACATGTTATCAGGAGGAACCAGTCCCTGGAGAAGGACATCATGCTTGGTAAAGTAGAGAGTCATCAAAGGAGAGGAAGACCCTCAATGAGATGGATTGACACAGTGGCTGCAACAATGGGCTCAAGCATAACTAGGACTGTGGTGATGGCACAGGACTGGGTAGTGTTTCATTCTGTTGTACATGGCGTCTCTATGCATCAGAATCAACCCTATGGCATCTGACAATATCAACAGGTTTGTTAATGACCCAAACTAAGACTCATCTGTAAATGGGACTCTTTCTATATATGGGATATGGATTTTTTTTTTACATATGTTTAAAGAATTAATACATTTGAAATGTCATAATTTTCAGGTGTCTTACATGTGTTTGGCATCTATTATAAAGGCTTTAATGATAGGAAGCCAGATTACCTTTGCCCATTAACCCCTTTACCTGAAATGTGATCAAGAGTCATGGAAGAAAAAAAAGTTGGAGGGCATCTTCATTCCATTCATTTCTTGAACTTCTTTGATATATATGTGCAACTATTTAAATGAAAGGAAACCCTGCTGGCCTAGTGGTTAAGAGCTACAGCTGCCAACCAAAAGGTCAGCAGTTCACATCCACCAGGCGCTCCTTGGAAGCCCTATGGGGCAGTTCTACTCTGTCCTATAGGAAGCTGTAAGTCGGAATCGACTCAACAGCAACGGGTTTTTTTTTTATTTAAATGAAATTGGTTGGAACTTACATCTCAAGCTACTTCTTGATCCTTTTATTTATCATGGTTGTGCGTAGGTAGATAGAACACTGAAGAGCTTTTCAAGACTAAACACAGCATATGTTTTGATAGTTTATGTCTCCTGAGAATTGTTTTCAGAGTTTTCACTTACGAGTAGACCAGTGAGGCTGCTAACTTTTCCAGCCGACTGCAAGGCCAGTTTTGGGCAGGACTGCATTAAAACTGGGTTCCTTGCCAGTTGCTTCGAACTGACTATGTTATAGAACCTGCTAAGCTTCTTGCTTATAGATATTCCTCAGCTTGTCTGCCTTTAACAAAATCTTTAAAAAATCAAATCAACAGCTTTCATTGTGTATTTCAGGAAGACTAGTCTGGATTTAAATGCAATTGCTCATTATTTTTTCTCTCCCTTTTCTCCCAACAATAAATAATGACAAAAGAATATTATTATTCAAACTGGCATAATTGTCAAAGTGGTAATGTTGTTTGCTTTAAAAGTCAGTGTTTACCAGTTCATTCTTTGAAGCAAAGAATGTTTTCAACCATGTGGATTTTTTGAGAAACCTATTAAATGAAATGAAAGTCTACAAACTAAGTTCTTTTAGTTATGTTATCTCTTCGATTACATAAATACCAATCTCCAGCATCAGTTAAACAAGTTGAAACATTCCTAAAATCTATCCGTATATTGATAATGAATGATACAGCAGGAAGAATGCTCGGCTGACTTCCGTAACTGTCCCTGGCACTGTTCCTACTGACGGCTTGAATGTTTGTCTTTATCTTCTTCATGGCCTCATTTCTTCCTTTGAATTTGTGTAGGTGATGACAAGGGTTTTCTCTACCTTTAACTTTCGTGTGATCCTACTGAGGGAGAGGACAGTGCTTTTTTTTTTTAGCATTGCCTCTTTATAATCAACAATTGACCCCAAATATAGGAACATAGCCTTAGGAAATATTGGCTTTGGTTTGATTTTTGGCCTCATTTTTAAAGGACTGATAGGATCAAAGATATCTTACTGAGAAGTGACAGCAGATGGAGACTCTTGAATCATGGCACTTTTCCCACTTAGTCTTTGCCCGTAATGTAAAGATCAAAAATTTTGGTGGCAGAAATGTGAAACAAAAGTGTTAACTGCTTGAATGTGACATACTACAAGCTCCGTGTTGCTCACAATGAATGATGAATAATTGTGTGTTTAATATTTAGTGACTGTTTTAGTCATCTAGTGCTACTATAACAGAATACCACAAGTGGTTGGCTTTAACAAAGAGAAATTTATTTCTTCACAGTAAAGTAGGTTATAAGTCCAAATTCAGGGCATCAGCTTCAGGGGAAGACTTTCTCTCTCCGCCAGCCTTCTCATCAGTCTTCCCCCGGACTAGGAGCTTCTCCACACAGGGTCCCCAGGTCCAAACAATAGGTTCTGCTCCTGGCACTGCTTTCTTGGTTATACTGAGGTCCCCAATTTCTGTGTTTCCCTTTCCTTTTATGTCTTGTAAGATAAAAGTCGGTACAGTCCACACCCCAGAGAAACCCCCTTTACATTGGATCAAGGATGTGACCTCACGAAGGGTGTTACAATCACGCCCTAATTCTCTTTAACATAAAATTACAATCACAAAATGGAGTACAACCACACAATACGGGGAATCATGGCCCAGACAAATTGATACACACATTTTTGGGGGGATATAATCCAATCCATGATAGCGACTGATTTTTTACCATCTTTCAATCGTATTCTTTATTTCCATTTTAGCATCCTTATATATAGCTTGCAGCTAAGTTCTGTATCACTCATTGTTCCTTCCAGCTATATAAATCGAATTTAAGTGATTAGGACTGGGGGAAAATCAAGAAGACAGATGTATCATTTAAGAAAATCGTAAACATTTAGGAATGTATCGTTCTGGTCTTCTCAGTCAGACTATTAGATATTACTAAGCCATCCTTTAAGGAAATGAAATAAGCAATAAATTTAAACTATCTACTGGAATGCACTGAGGTTTAGAAGGCAGGTTTTCTGTGATTAACTCTCTAAGTTCTTTCTTTATTTTATTGCTAGATGACTCCTAAATCCAAAAGGAAGAGTATCCATAGCCGAATGCTGCGGCCCGTTTCCAGAGCCTTTGGTAAGTGAGTTTTTAGCTAATGCCAATCATTTCCTTGTGATTATGAAACACCCTTCAGCAAGAACCTCGGGTCACTTCAGTGACATTTGAAAACCCTATGGAGCAGTACTACTCTGCACATGTGGGGTCACCATGATTCTGAATCCACTCAACAGCAACAACAAATACTGTTGTGTGCTATCGAGTCTATTTTTCACTCATAGCAACCCTATAGGGCAAAGTAGAACTGTCCCATAGGGTTTCCAAGGCTGTAAATCTTTATGAAAGCAGACTGCCACATCTTTCTCCCCTGGAATGGCTGGTGGGTTCGAACCTCTGACCTTTCAGTTAGCAGCCAAGCACTTAACCATTGTACCACTGGGCTCCTTAGCAACAAATGTTACTGATGGGTAAATATTGAGAAAGTTCAGTGATTTGTAAATGGGGCTTTTCTATGCCACAAGAGACTTAAAATTACTTTGGGGAATTTGTTTTTTTATCAGTCTGTATGCAGTAAGTTTTGGTCTGGGCCTTTGTTTTATTTTAGAAATGGAATTTGATCTGGATAAAGCACTGGAAGAGGTGCCGATTCACATTGAAGACCCTCCCTTCCCTTCCATCAGACAAGAGAAGCGGAGCTCAGGATTCATCTCAGAGTTGCCCTCCGAGGAAGGGAAGAAGCTGGAGCACTTTACCAAATTAAGGCCCAAACGGAATAAGAAGCAGCAACCCACCCAAGCAGCGGTAGGTGGTCTAGAGAAACCCCGTCTCTCCCTCATCCTTTCCTTCTCAGATGGAAAGCTGGTGAATCTTGATGAAATACATCACACAATGTGAGAGCTGGTAGTTTGGTGGCAGTTGCTGGGTTGTGCAAATGGTTAACACACTTGGCTACTGACTGAAAGGTTGGAGGTTTGAGTCCACCCAGAGGAGCCTCTGAAGAAAACTTGGCAATCTATTTCCAAAAAATCACTGGTCATTGAAAACTGTGGAATGCAGTTCTGTGCAGACACACATGGTCACCATGAGTCTGAGTCAACTTGACACCAGCTGGTTTTGTAGTTTGGGGAAGGCCACACTCTCAAGGTTTTCAAGGCTTCAGAACAAGGATTATCTTGGAAGTCCCTAGTTTCGCTTTGTGGATGGAGATAAACAGACTACATCTTTAGCACTTTACAGTGTCTGGATGAAAAGATATAAAATAAGTACCAAATAATCTATTTATAATTAAAAATAGTTTGCATTTGTTTTTGGAGTATACATGTACACTCCCCCCACCTCAGTGTCCTGACCTGCTGCTCTGGGGCCTTTGTTTTTGATAACCTGGAAACTGATATTGTGGGAACCAGTTGTGTGACCTTCAGCATCCTGAGATGCTCTTTCTCCTGCAGTAGAAGACTGAATTCTATGTTAATGAGCCCTAATGTAATTTACCCCTGACTCTCTCCAGTTAATGTCTTTTCTCTCCTTAACAGCCAAATTTCCTGAAAAAGTTTGTTTGTGTCTACTGTCTGTCTCCGTCACCTTCCTGTAACCCCACAATCCACCAGAATTGTCATTCTTTACCTGTTGTTAGCTGCCATTGAGTTGGCCCCAACTCTTGGCGACCCCATGCACAGTAGAATGAAATGCTGCCCTGTCCTGTGCCATCCTGGTGATCGATTGTGGATCAGATCACTGTGATCTAGAGGCTTTGTATTGACTGATTTTTGGAAGTAGATCTCCAGGCCTTTCTTCCTTGCCCATCTTTGTGTGGAAGCTCCACTGAAACCTATTCAGCATCATAGCAACATGTAGTCCTCCATGGACGGATGGGTGGTGGCAACACATGAAGTGCATCATCAGGAATCGAATGTAGGTCTCCCACATGGAAGGTGAGAATTCGACCGTTGCATCACCAATGCCTTATTATTCTATACTACCCACACCCCAAACTACCCTCCCAAGGTCACCCTGACCTAATCCAGTAGATGTATTTTGTGCTTCATCTTACTTGATGTTTCAGCAGTTACTTGACACCAGTAACTCCATCTTTCCTAAAGGCCATTTTCTCCTGGCCACTGAGTCGTTATACTCCTCTTTTTTACCTGTATTTCTAGGGACAACTTTTCAGTTGTCTTGTGCCTGGACTTTAAGTGTTTTATTTGCTGTCTGGGTGATCTCATCTAAACCATGGTTTCAGTCTCTGCATTGTTGGCTCCTGTTCTTATCTCCAGCTCAGCTCTGTCTTCTGAGCTCCAGACTCAGGTATCTATGTGCCTCTTGGACATTTCCTTTTCAATGTCCCAGAGCACTTCAGGCTCAACAAATTCAAAATTTAGAGCTTATTTTTCTTTTCAAACCTGCCCTTCCTCTTATATTCCCTTTCCCCAATGGAGCATCACTCATTGACAAGTTAGAAACCTGGGTATAATCCGAACACCACCTTCCCACCCTGATCCCTGCCTGCTCTCCGTCTTCCTCCCTGGCCCTATCTCATGCCTTCCCTAACTCCCATCTTGGTCTCCAGTCCTCCAGCGCTGCAGCCTTTCTCTTGTTGCTTCCCCTCATGAGCCCTGTGCTTCTTGGGCTCATTTTGAGATCTCGCTGAGGACAACTTCTCCAGGGAGCCTTCTCTGTCTTGACCTTTTGTGTTCCCCCAGGGCTGTTGCTGCACAACTTCCAGAGTACTGTTCCCACAGTCTAGTGGTGCCCAGGGCACAGCCTGAGTGGCCCTCTGTGGAAGCCCTGGCTCCTCCAGTGCCCAGTGGTTACCCCGTGATTAGGGCTGCAGTAACAAAGTACAAACTGGGTGGCCTAACCCTTTTGTGACCCAATTATTTGTTGCTTTTAATTTTTTGTTAATACTATGTGCTTTCAGTAATGGAGGGCATGCCGAATCATAGAGTGTGTCTGAATTTTTGGTAGGTAATATAGTTTTTGTTTTATGTCTCATTCTACAAATCATATCTAGAGCCCAGAGGTACATATGTGCACTTCTTGTGAACACAAATTCTGCCCCCAGAGGCCAGAGGTGTAAATGTATACCAAATAAGCATTTTTAAAATTCATGCTTTTCTTACCAAAAATGTAGTGATTTAGCACCACTTCATACAATACCCTGTCAAAACAGTAATTCACAGCACACGCCTGTTTTTTCTGTTTCAAACTGTGATATAGGGCCCTGCCTGCCAGCAGCATGTGCTGTCAGTGGGACAGTAGCTTCCCAATGAACCCCAGAGGTATAAAAAGTAAGTGGTAGCTATATATACCTCCAGTCCTAAAGGGTTAAAACAACAGAAATTTATTCTCTCACAGTTCTGGAGGCCAGAAATCCAAAATCAAGGTGTTGGCAGGGCCATGCTTTCTCTGAAGGCTCTAGGGGAGGATCCTTCCTTGCCTCTTCCTAGCTGCTGGTGTTTCCTGGCAATCCTTGGTGTTCCTTGGCATGTAGACCCATCATTCCAGCCTCTGCCTCCGTCATCACATGGCCTTCTTCCCTCTGTGCCTGTGTGTCTTATCTCTGTGTCTCTTCTCCTCTTTTTATAAGGACATAGGCTAGTCATATTGGGCTAGGACCTCCCCTACTTCCGTATGACCTCTTGTTAACTAATTACATCTGCAAAGACTGTGTTTCCAAGCAAGGTTATGTTCACAGGTACCAAGAGTTATGGCTTCATTACATTTTTTGAGGGGACACAGTTCAATCCATAACACTTTGTCATGCTCTTGTCATGTAGTATTTTCTCATCACTCTTCTCCCCTTGTCAGCAAGCTCCATGGAGGCAGGGCATGTGATTTACTATCCATAGTTTATCCTCAGCACTCGATATCGCTTTAGAACTTAGTAAAACCACAAGCCAAACCCATTGCCTCGGAGTTGATTCTGACTCATAGCAACCCTATAGGACAGAGTAGAACTACCCCATAGGGTTTTCAAGGAGCAGCTGGTGGAATCAAACTGCTGAACTTTTGGTTAGCAGGCAAGCTCTTAACCACTGCGCCACCAGGGCCTCTTAGAATATAGTAGGTACTCAGTAATCCTTGTTCGATGAGTAGGTAGATGACTGCAGACAAAGATGGATGAAGGTCACAGCAAATTATCTGCAAGGTCAATATATTTACTCACACTAGATCAGGCTTTAACTGTGTTTGGTTTATTTTCCTCATTTGGGTCTGAACAGCTTGACCTAGTTTCAAAAAGTAAAAGAAAAAGAATTTTAGTGTGTTCTTTTCTTGTCAGACTTACTTTTCAGTGAACATAAGCAAATTTGCATATTCATAGAGGAATAAACTTTTTTTTTTCATAATAAGGGAAGGGCTGCCTTTTCAGGTAGGGGAAAGCTAACATCCCACACAATAACCCACACTTTAGATTCTAGATTATTACTGAATAAATGGTTCCTCTTTGGATCTTTGCATGTGGAGAATCATGATATAACTTGTATGTAAAATAATGGCTTAAGTTTTCCCTCCATTAAGTCAGTGACCCATGAGAAAAGAGAATTTTGTGTACTTTTTTCTTTATACATTAAAAAAGAAAGAAGGGAAAGAAGCTGAGACAGTGCTAGTGGAGAAATGCACCAGATATAGCCTAGAGAGACTTACCTTTGTCTACATTAGAGCTGAGACTTGAAGGGTTAGCTCACCACAGGCCATTCCATCCTAGGTACTCTGTCTGAAACGCAGGGGACTTCCCCAGATTATGAATTATGGCCATGGTGATTATAGGACAGAGTAGAACAGCCCTACATTAGAGTTTTCAAGGCCGTAATCATGGAAGCACACTGCCACATCTTTCTCCCAAGGAGTGTGACTGGTAGGTTCAAACTGCCGACCTTTTGGTTAAGAGCTGAGCACTTAACCACTGTGCCACTGTGCCACTGGGCTCCTTTGGTGATAGACCTGACTCTTTTGCAGAGGCTTGGACTGAGAAGCCTAGATTAGCATGGTTTTCCTTGGGTTTGTAGGAAAATAGATTGCCTTGTAATTTCACAGTGCTTACAGTTTTCAGAGTGCTTTCGTATCTACCAACCCTGTGTAGCTGCCACACAAGGACCGTCATCCACATTTTCCAGGTGAGACTGAGGAGATTACGGCTTACCTTTATTATTAATATTTAGCAGCAGTAATCATTATTTAATATTACCATTTTTTAATTTGTTTTGTTTTTGCTAGGATTGAGGGGAATCCATTCACTCTGAATCTATCTTAGCCTTTCTAGAGCTTGAAATTGACTTTTAATGCCCTCAGTGAGCTGTTCTAACCACAAACTCTCAAAGCCAAGGGTAAATTAAATGCCATCTTGTCAATTTCTGTTGTTGTTGTTAGTTGTTACACAGTCGATTCTGACTCAGGGCGACCCCACGTGTGCAGAGTAGAACTGCTCTTAGGGTTTTCAAGGCTGTGACCTTTCGGAAGACAGATCATCAGATCTGTCTTCCCAGTTGCCTCTGGGTGGGCTCAAACCACGAACCTTTCAGCTTGTAGTCAGCGCTCAACTGTTTGTACCACTCGGGCACTTCTTGTCAGTTTCTCTTGGGTCAAACATTAATGCTATAACTATTAATTTCTATGCCAACAATATATACAAATAAATTAATATATAAGTATGAAGAGTAGATAACCTCGTAGAAAAGAAACTAAGTACAAAAATTTAACCTTGGGTTAAACCACAATCTTTCTAAACTACCAGACTTTTTAAAAATAATGAATTTAGACATTCATCAATGCATTTTAATTCCCTCCCTGCCCCCTAAAAAGAAAACCCTTGATTTATTTTTAATAGTGAGATAAAACATTCAAGTTTCTTCTCTTTTCACTTCATTAATGTATGTCTAACTATTCTTGCAGTTTACATTAAGGCTGGGCAGCACATAGAATTTACTCCTCTACCGAAATAGTAGAACAATATGCAGACTCAGACAACCCCCTCTTCCACTCCCAGGCAGTGTGTATCTGGACTAGACATGATATATTTCTAAGCCTACATCAGCTGGTTTCTAAAATACCAGCATTGCCTACTTTATGGGTTGTCCTGAGAAATAAATGAAAGTACACAATCTTTTATTAAACACAAATACTGTTCTTAAAAGTTACTATTTCCTTTTTATTAACTATATTAATATTATATTTACTTTTGCCTTTGTTCCCTTGCCTCCCTCCCCCACACTAAAGTGGAGGAGGAATTTTAAAAAAGGTACTAATTTAATACCACTCTTAGCTACCCTCACTAATTTGGGGATTCTTACCCATGTTTATTAAAAACGAGTCAGCTAGCTTTATAAATATTTGTATTAAAAAAAAAAATAGTGTGTTTTTTTAAGTTGAGATGACTTGCAGAAAGTCTGCTTTTGAGAAAGGCACTTCACATGAGCAAATTAGAGTGGAAATACCATTTCTGAAGCACTAGAACATCCCAGCATGCATATGAAAGGGTACAGCAGAGGGGGAGGAAAAAAATAGTGTAGTGTATTAGGTAGAATGACATCAGCTGCTATATGAAATAAATATTATGTTAAATCTCTGTTCTTTTGGAGTTTATTACTTGCTCTCATCATAGTCCAATGTGAGTATTTCTGGTCAGAGGACCCTAATGTGGTCTTTCAGGGGCCTAGGCTGCTTTCATCTGTGGCTCCACCCTCCCCTTTGGTCACTGGAGTCCTGTCTACTCAGCTGGGATGATGTAAAGCACTAAGGTTCACACATGCAAGGGTCCAGCCTAAAAGTGATGGAATTCACTTTCATCTAAGTGCCATTAGCCAGAATTTGACCACGTGGCCAAAAAAAAAAAAAAAAAAAAAAAACCAAACCAAATCTACTGCAATAGAGTTAATTCTGACTCAGAGAAAGCTCATAGAGTTTCCAAGGCTGTCGCCTTTATGGAAACAGACTGCCACATCTTCTCCTATGGAGTCGCCAGTGGTTTCCAACTGCCGACCTTTCGGTTAGGAGTCCATCGCTTTAACCACACAGCTACCTAACAGCAAAAGAGCCTGGAAAGGATATGACACTTCGCAGGAAGGGAGGAGTGCTGATGGCGTGATACCCATCCACTGTCAGTGAGGTGTTCCTTCTTTATGCTTTCACCTATCATAACTAAAAGTGAAAAATATATTTCCGTAAAGGAAAACCATTGAAAAATCTACATAGAGCAGTGGAAAGAGCACTGGACAGGGATTCAGGAAACCTGCCAGCTTTAGTTCTGATTCTGGCGCTGATTAGAATCTCCCAACGGAAGGAATTTCAAATGAGATCTATTCATTATACAAAGGAATATAAAGCCCAGGGCAGTAGCTGATTTGCAGTGATCATGCTCTGAATTACTATAATATACAATACGATGGCTTTACTTTGCGTGACACGTCAATGTTGATTGGTTTTGCCGTATTTTTTTTGCCATGACCCCAAATTTCTTGGCCAAGTGATGAAACAAACCAGCTCTAATTAAAATTGGCTAAATCCTAGGTCATAGATTTTCTCCTACATGGTTTGAATTGCTGTATCACTAGGCTGGAAGGGATTTTGAAGTCATGTGTCCATTCTCTTACCAAACCAAAAAACAAACCCACTGCTGTGGAGTTGATTCCAACTCATAGTGACCCCATAGGGTTTCTGAGGCTGTAAACTCTATGTTCTACAGAGTAAAACTCCCCCATAGGGTTTCTAAGGAGCTGCTGGTGGATTCGAACTATAGCTCTTAACCACTGCGCACACAGCCATCAGTTGGCCATTCCGTTTATATTGAACTCATTCTCTGGGACTCTAAGAAAATGTGGATTTCCGGGAGTCACGTTGGTAAGTCCAAATAAAATCAGGATTTTGTTACTTAGTAGACCAGCGAGAATGTATACTGGGTAGACACTTAGCAATTTTTGTTGTTATTTATCTAGTTGAGAAACTTCTACCCTACTTTGCTCATTTTTTTTTTTCAATGAATGTTTGTTTAATGTGACCGTATATATTTTTTTAGTATTTGTTGAGATTGATCAGCTATTTTTTTTTCTCAATCTGCTAGTGTGTTGAATCACACTAACAGATTTTTCTGATGTTATAACATTCTTGATCATGATGTTTCTGCTCTGTTTGATATACTGCTCATAGAGTCCTTCAGTTTGGCAACTTAAGGCTTCATTTTTTTTCTTCAGTTCTTGCAGCTTGAGAAAAGCTGAGCATGTTCTTCCCTTTTGCTTTTCTGACTCCAGTTCCTTGCACATTTCATTATAATACTTTACTTTGTCTTCTCTAGCTGCCCTTTGAAATCATCTGTTCAGCTCTTTTACTTCATCATTTCTTCTATTCACTTTAGCTACTCTACTTTCAAAAGCAGGTTTTAGAGTCTCTTCTGACATCCGTTTTGGTCTTTTCTTTCTTTTTAATGACCTTTTGCTTTTTTCATGTATGATGTCCTTGATGTCACCCCACAACTTGTCTGCTCTTTGGTTATTAGTGTTCAGTATGTCAAATCTATTCTTGAGATGACCTTTAAGTTCATGTGGGATATACTTGACCCAAGCCATGGTATTTTCAGTCACCTCATACGCTTGAGAAATCTGGACCATGAATAAGGAAAACCGAAGAAGAATTGATGCGTTTGAATTATGGTGTTGGTGAAGAGTATTGAATATACCATGGACTGTCTTAGAAGAAGTACAGACAGAATGCTCCTTAGAAGTCAGGATGACTAAGACTTTGAAGATTTTGTCTCATGTACTTTGGACATGTTATCAGGAGGGTCCAGTCCCTGGAGAAGGACATCATGCTTGGTGAAGTAGAGGGTCAGTGAAAAAGAGAAAGACCCTCAAAGAGATGAATTGACACAGTGACTGCAACAATGGGCTCAAACATAGCAGTGATTGTGAGGATGGCACAGGACCTGGCAGTGTTTCATTCTGTTGTACATAGAGCCACTATGATTTGGAACTAACTCAGTGACACCTAACAACAACAACAACAACAACAGTGTACTGTTAGGCTGGTGGCACTGTGGTTAAGTGTTTGGCTCTAATCAAAAGGTTGACAGCTTGAACCCACCTAGCAACTCCATAGGAGAAAAGACCTGGTGATCTGCTCCCATAAAGACCAAGCCTAACCACCAATGACTGCCCTGATAGGGAACACAACAGAGTATCCCTGATGAAGCAGGAGAAAAGTGGAGTGCAGAACTCAAATTCTAGTAAAAAGGCCAGATTTAATGGTCTGACTGAGACTGGAGGGATCCTGGAAGACATGGCCCCTGAATTCTGTTAGCCCAGAACTGAAACCATTCCCAAAGCTAACTCTTCAGACAAAGATTAGACTGGTCTATAAGAGATGATACTCATGAGGAAAGTGTTTCTTAGCTTAAGTAGATACAGGGGACTAAATGGGCAGCTCCTGTCTGGAGGTGAGATGAGAAGGCAGAAAGGGACAGAAACTGGTTGAATGCACACAGGAAATACAGGTGGGAAGGAGGAGTATGCTGTCACATTATAGGGAGAGCAACTGGGTCCCATAACAATGTGTGTATAAATTTTTGTATGAGAAACTAACTTGAACTGTAAACGTTCACTTAAAACACAGTTAAAAAAAAAAAAAAACAAATAGAAAGTAGTGCTAGGAGCAGAGGGGTTCCTTGGGACCCAGGTTCCCTGAGCTGAGAAGCTCCTAGACAAGGGGAAGATGATGACAAGGATCTTCCCCCAGAGCAGACAGAGAGAGAAAGCCTTCCCCTGGAGCTGACACCCTGAATTCAGGCCTCTAACCTACTAGACTGTGAGAGAATAAACTTCTGTTTGTTAAAGCAAAAAAAAAAAAAAGATCACAGCCTAGGAAACCCCATGGGGCAGTTCTGATTTGCCATACAGGGTCACTATGAGTCAGAAATTGACTCGATGGCACACAACAGCAACAACAGCAGACTTTGTTTGCTAATATTTTATTAGAATTTTTGCATCTAAGTGATAAGTGAAAGATACCTTTTTTTTTTTCCCCCTTGTCTACATTGTTTGTCCAGTTTGGGTATCTTCACAAAATTAGTTGGGAAGCTTTCTCAGCTTTCTTATTCTCTGAAGCAGTTTGCGTGTAACAGCGATTGCTCCTCTCCTGGGAAGCTATCCGGGCCCAGCATGGTGGGGGTGTATGTGTATGTGTATGTGTATGTGTGTGTGATGTGTAGATTTTTTACTAGGGATTTTATTTCTGTTGTTAGCTACTTGTTCTTGAGCGTTTTTTTGTCATTTGTATTTTTCTAGGAAATCGCCTCTTTAGTCTACTCGTTCATTTAGTTGCTAATAGAATCCCTTTAAGAGTTTTTAAATCTCTGCTATTCTAATAGCTATGTCCCATTTTTTTTTTTTCTATTATATTTTAATGCCTTCTCTTTTTCTTGGTCTTGTGGGGTTATTTGTCAGTCTTTTTCAAAGAACCAGCTTTTAGTTTTATCAGTCCTCTCAAGTTCATTAATTTTTCTCTTATTTTTACTATACTTCCTTCATTTGCTTCCTTTGAGTTTCTTATTTCTTGCCTCGATTGCTTAGCTCATCAGTTTTTCATGTTTGTTACTGTCTAATATATGCACCTAACATTCCATGATTATTCAACTAACTAATTAGCATTCCATGGGTTGTGTTTGTTCAAAGAGTTACTAAGGTACCTAATTGCACTTACTTCCCACCCATATCGCTCCATCCAGCCTACAAACGCATCACACAAGATGTGGCAGATGCCTTGTCAAAATGCCGGTGCCCTGCCTACTGCATTTTCCTGGTGTATTTATCTTAATAATCCTGGCAGAGGGAAAACGGGGGCAGGGGGTGGTCCCAATTGCCTTTAGTCCTCACCATCACTGGTTTACTGTTTAAGCATTCACAAATTATCCTTTTAGCAATTACTTACACACCATAAAAAAAAGATGCTTCTTTATTTCTCAAATATCCATAATGATTCCTGCAATTTTATTTGCGAAGTCTTTCCCTGAGCACAGATTCAGTCTGTTCCAGTTAGCTCAGGGCTCTCTTACCATCTTGGAGGTTTTTGCTCTCCTTTTCTAATAGCACCGCTGTCTTTTTCATTCAGAAATTTATATTCCTTGACAGGAAAGACCAAAATCAAATGGGATTCTGAGAACTCCTGATGTCTCTATGTCCTTTCCATTTGCTAGAAAATGAGCTAACACAGCATGTGTGTTTTGGCCTTGAAGTGTTCCGACACATTGTATTTCATATTAGTCTTCAGCTTTTCTGCTGCTTTTCCTAACAGGCCAGTGCCACCTCCTGCTTCCTGTTTGAACAGATGCATTTTAAGCTGCGTGTCATCGAAGACCTCCCAGTGTTCCTGGACTTCTCTTAACCTCTGTACTCTCAGGCTCTTTATCTCTAAAATGGCAGGGTTGGGCTGGGGTATCTGTAAGGTCCAGTCCACCCCTAAACACTGGCCTGTTCTGCTTGAAAGCAGAGTGCTTTGTTGAGCCCTGTGACTCCATCTCTGCAGCCCTTGATGCTCTCCGTGTCCCCAGAGAACCTCTTGTGCCAGCTATGAATTCTGTTTCAGAGCAGAAAAAAAGAAAGTGCCCAAGGGGAGAAATTATACTAGCAAACCTTAATTTCTTTTCCGAAAGTAGGAAGGGGGGTCACTTGAGGCAAAGCCTCTGTAGGTGAGCGAGGTGTGCGGCGGGGTGCGCTGGAAGGAAACCCTGTGTTAGGACCATGTGTCCCGGGTTCAGTCATTTTCCTTCATCTGTCAGTGACCAAGTGGGGGCACCCCTCATTCTCTGAGCCACAGTTTGATCTGTGACTAACCAAAAACGGAGATAAAACTATCTTTCCTTTCTAGTTAAAAGGGTCAATATAAGAGTGAAATATTAATTTGCAAAACATACGTAAACTCCCAAGTATGATACAAACTTAAAACCAGTTGCCTCAGAGTTAATTCTGACTAATGGTGACCCCACGTATGTCAGAGTAGAACTATGCTCCGTAGGTTTTTCAGTGGCTGATTTTTTGGAAGTAGATTGCCAGGTCTGTCTTGCCAGTTGCCTCTGAGTGGGCTCAAACTTCCAAATTTTTGGTTGGCAGGCGAGCAGGTTAACCATTTGCACCCCCAGGGAGTCCTTATATACAAACTTACATGCAAATGTAAACTAAAACCAAACCCCTTGCCGTGGAGTTGATTCCGACTCATAGTGACCCTGTAGGACAGAGTAGAACTGTCCCATAGGGTTTCCAAGGAGCAACTGGTAGATTCGAACTGCTGACTTTTTGGTTAGCAGCTGAGCTCTTAACCACTGCACCACCAGGGCTCCATATACAAATGTAAGGGGCTATTATTACTACAGAAATTCTTTTCTCCATTCTTTTTCCAAAGAACAAATGATAGTACAAGAAAGTTGTATACAACTTTATCTTTTGTAATCAAAATAAGAGCTTTTCAGTGGGCTTGTGTTTCTCTCTGTAACTGAATTATACAACTTTGCTGATTCTCTGCTCTATTGCATTGCATAGGAAAGCCTTGCTCCTGTATAAAACACCATTCAGACAAGAGGTATAATTGTTTTTATTATTCACATTTCATAGGGTTCTTTGTCTATTATCTGCCGTCTGCTCACTTTTCAATATTTCGTGAACCTAACTCCAGTGAGCAGTTCACTTTCATAATGGAGGTTTCCCAGTGAATGAAGTGGATGATTGTTAAAAGCAGATGATAGGCCTCTAAACAATGCGTATGCAGCCGTGAACCAAGTTTCCCCCTTAGCCAACTTGAGCCTTGCAAATCAATGGTTAAAAAGGTAACTTTCCCACCGCTCTGTGGGAAGACATCAGCACCAGATATCCTGACCACGAGAGAACTTGTCCTTGTACCCAGGAGCATGGGCAAGACACATGCTCCTTCTCAATGCCCCACAACCCGTCTGTGTGAAATAATAACTTAATATGCCATTGTAGACAGCAAATCAAGCATCTGACTAAGCTCGCTCTCTGTCTCTCTGAGTTGTCTGTTCAAAGAGAAACGCTAACTCAATGAATAGTTTCTTTATAACGTGTCACCAGTTTCTTTCATGAGACTCAAATTTTCATCTGCTTGCTGGACTCCTGCCTTAGATTTCTACAGAACTTCAAACACTTGTCTGAAATGGGGCTTTGTGTCTTCTTCCCCAGATCCTGTCTTTGGACTGTGTTCTCTAGGACCATGCTCCCATTCACCCAGCTTGGAAACTTCAACCTCTTCTTTGACAACTCCTTTCTTTCCATTCTCACTTCTCCAAGCTCAATTAGTTCCTCTTCACCTCCAAATTAGATTACTACCAGGGTCTTTGGTTTGTGTTCCTGAAAAGGTTTCCCTACTTGTAATGCCTGGCCTCTCCAGTCTGTCCTTTATGTGGCCCCAGAATTACCTGCCCCAAATGCAGGTTGGGTTATGCCACTCCTTTGTTGGTTCCCTACCACTCACAAAGTAAATTCTATACTCGTTAGCATAGGGTTCAAAGCTGTTCACAATCGGCCCTTGTATTATTAGTTGGGAAGTATTCAACTGAAGGTAATGAGATACTGAACTAAAAGTTACTTAAATAACGAGAAACATTATCTTTCCTAACCAGGGGGAATAGGAGATAACTGGTCAAAAGGGCTCACGATCCAGGACTGATGAGTTGGTTCAGTAGCACAACACAAACACCCAGGTGCTTTTCACCTTTCTACTCTGCCATCCTGAGCATGTTGCCTTTTGTCCTTAGGCTTGCCCCTCATGAGCTCCAGATGGCTGCCACAACTCAAGATGTCTCATCCTCACTCACATCATCACGCAGGAAAAACGCATTTTCTCCTCTGCAGGAAAACCTGCCCATAAGCTCCCCAGCAGATTTCCCCTTATACCACATTGACCCGGACTGACTCACGTACCCCTGTCTGTCAGTCACAGCAGAGGAGATGGGATTATGGTGTTTGGCTTATACCAGCTTATGTTGCCATCGAGTCAATATTGAGTCAGTTCTGACTCATGGCGGCCCCAAGGGTGTCAGAGTAAAACTCTGCTCCATGGGGTTTTCAGTGACTGATTTTTCAGAAGTAGATTGCCAGGTGTTTTTTTTTTCAAGAGACCTCTGGATGGACTCAAAACTCCAGCCTTTCAGTTAGCAGCCGACCATGTTAACCATTTGCAGCACCCAGGGAGGGACTCCTGTTTGGCTTACACAAATCAGTATTCACGTACTGAAATGACTCTGCCAGCAAGAAAGAAAGGGAGCGAGGGAGAAGATTTGGGAGTGGCTGTTCAGTGGCCACTATTCGTGTCTGCCAGGGTCGGGCCACAGCAATTAACCCCGCTCACCTACCTCACACCCCAGGCCACTGGAATTATCACCATTCTCAGAAGATATTGTGAGTTTCATATTTCCATGTACTTCTTCTTCCCTTGCCATATAGCTGGAATGCCTTCCTCTGCCTTTAGGAGCTCTTGACTCTTCACAGCCTGTGAGGTCGGAGCTTCTACTGATCCATCAGTCAGCATGGCTCATCCTCCAGGCATTGGTTCACAGTGCATCCCTCACTCCTGTTTCTTCCTGCGTTGTGTTACGATTGTGCATATGACTTGTCTTCTAGTAGTGTTTAGGAGAGCCCTAATTTGAGTCAAGGAGTCCCCGGGTGGTGGAAACAGTTAATAACGGTTGGCTGCTAACTGAAAGGTCGATGATTTGAGTCCACCAAGAGGCACTTCAGAAGAAAGTCATAGTGACCTACTTCTAAAAACTCAACAGTTAAAAATCCTATGAAGCACAGTTCTACTCTGACACACATGGGATCACCATGAGTCAGAATCAACTGTACAGCAACTGCTTGGTATTTTAGTCAGTCCTTTGCCTTCCCATGGCCCCCATCACAGTGCTTTGAATCGAGCAGTAATTGTTTGCTGAATTCTGACTAATATAAATTAACATTATACCTGTTTGTTTTGCAGGTCTGTGCTGCCAGCATAGTCTCTCAAGATGGTGAACAGAATGGTCTGATAGGAAGAGTGGATGAAGGTGTAGATGAATTTTTCACCAAGAGGGTGACCAGAATGGATTCTAAGTGAGTTCAGAGTCATTTTCATGAATAACAATTTAATTCACATTTAAATTACTAACAGTTAAGTTAAACTTTAGTGTTTGCTGAAGCCCATTGTTATGGGTTGAATTGTGTACCCCAAAATGTGCAGTCAACTTGGCTAGGCCATAACTCCCAGTACTGTTTGATTGTATACCATCTTGTCATCTGATGTGATTTTCCTGGGTGTTGTAAATCCTGCCTCTGTGATGTTAATGAGGCAGGATTAGAGGCAGTTATGTTAATGAGGCAGGACTCAATCTACCAGATGAGGTTGTATCTTGAGTCAGTCTCTTTTGAGATGTAAAAGAAATGAGCAGAGAGACACGGGACTTCATCCCACAAGCATGAAGAACCAGGAAGCATTTGTATCCTTTGGGCCCAGGGTCCCTGCGCTGAGAAGCTTCTAGTCAAGGGAAAGACTGATGACAAGGACTTTCTCCAGAGCCAGCAGAAGGAGAAAGCCTTCCCTGGGAGCTGGTGCCCTGAATTCAGACTTTCAGCCTCCTAGACTGTGAGAGAATAAATCTGTTTGTTAAAGCCATTCACTTGTGATATTTCTGTTATAGCAGCACTAGAAAACCATTTATATTCCTTTTTTTGTTTGTTTGTTTTAAATGGGATTTACTATTGTGATGGTTTACAAAATGTGGTCCATAGACAAGCATCATCAGTATCTCCTGGGAACAACTTAGAAATGCCCACCCTACCCAGATACTCCGGGACTGGGCACCAGCAATCTGTGTGGTTAACAGATTATGCTGAGACATGCTCAGGTTGGAGAACCACTGTGCTATTATTATAAACCAGACCACAAAATGTACCACTGCCACCCCTACCCCCTGGGTATTTTTTAGGGCTTTATTACATTTACCTGTGTGATTCCATTACAGGGCACTTGTTTATAATTTGATGTGTTTGGGGGCCCTAAATCATTGCTAAGTGGCAGGACTTTGACAGTGTGAAAATTGCAGTGGTATGAGTGATGGCTGCAGAGTTGGCCTCTAAAAAGTTCTCTCTGCATTTTCTTATTACTAAAGTGGAATTTTCTTAGAAGACAATTCAATGGTATGTTGTTGTTTTTTTTTTTAACAGCCGTTTAACTTGAAGCACTCCAGCTGTTAAAGTATGATTTATACCAAGCGGTTTAATCCCCAACTAAATGTAGATTCATCCTAAAATACACTCTTAACATGGATTTGTGTTTTTGTGTTACTCTTCACCTTGAGATATCAAATTCAGGAACGAATTTTAAACATAAGGATAAGCCAAGGATGGGCAGGCCAGGCACAGGTAGGGGTAGAACTAGTCCATTCTATAGATTGATGTGCCTTATCTTTCCCCAGCAGGATGGTGAGGTGGAAGTAAGTTAAATTTTTATATCCATAACAGAATAACTTGCTGAATCTTACAAGCTTTAGGCCCTAATGATTTGTCTTCTGTGACACTGGCCTTGAAGCTTGCCATACGAGACTTGGCAAAATTCTGTTATCCTATCCTTCAAGATCCAACTTAAATGTCATTTGTTCTTTGAAGCTTCCCTTTGACTGTCCCTCCTCCTAAATTAATTGATCTTTCTCTGCTGCTGACTTGACACCTTTTTTTTCCCTCCTCCGCACACACCTGTTACAACACACAGAATCCTTTGAGAGTTTGTTTAGGTTTTGATTTTTTGACAGCATAAGGACTAGGTGACTGCGTTCTCAACATAAGAGATTCAGGTGAAACCAAAATAAACAGAGTAAAATGGTAAAGTCCCTCTTGGTGATTTGCCTTCAAGACTTTTTTTTTTTTTTTCTTCTCAAACAGAATGCCATTCTTCAGCAGCAACACCTGGGTCTTATTCATCAGTATAACTTCAGTATCTAACAGAGTCTAACACACAGCATGCCCTCAGCCATTGTTGGTTGAACTAATCTTGACCTGGATCCATATAAAACCACGGGCACCGTTGTAGGTTCTCCTCTTCCTTAACTTCAGAAATGGATAGTTAGTTAGCGGGGAGGTGTGTGAGCATTCGATTTGGACCAATGTGGTGTTATACCTGCCCTGGTGTGATTTCTTCTACCCTTAATGCTACCTTCTTCTTTAATAAAGACTCTGAATAAAAGTTGGATCAATTTTATAAGGTGTAAAATCCATTTTCTACTAAGATACACTCTAGGAGGAGTCTGTCCCTGTTCCAGTGCAAAATTGTTGGAATTAGATACATCAACTTTCATCAAATGATGAAGGATATATATTTTTTCATTTCATTTTGTTATGTAAAAAAGAAATGATTGCCAGTTTGATACGTATAGGGCTAGCCATAGGTAAAATCATTAAGTAGTACAAAGAAAGTTTGAATAATCGAAGTTGTACATAGTCATGGTATAAAATGTTACATGTTCTGTGAGGCTTTAAAACCCCCTCCTTCCCAGCCCAAAAAAGTCCCTCATTTCTTTCCCCACCCCCTATTCTCAAGAGAAAACTACTTTCAATTCTTTCAGCTATTTATTTGCTTCCATATTCCTAAATAACATGCTTTTATTGTTATTTCCTGATACTTAGTTTTAGGTAATAAATAACTGTAACTGTTGATTTCTTACTGTAGAGGATAGTGATTTAGCTCTCATATGCAGTATCCCAGAAACCCTGATGGTATAGTGGTTAAGTGCTACGGCTGCTAACCAAGAGGTCGGCAGTTCAAATCCACCAGGCACTCCTTGGAAACTCTGTGGAGCAGTTCTTCTCTATCCTATAAGATCGCTATGAGTCGAAATCGACTTGATGGCAATGGGTTTGGTTTTGGTTTTTGTGCAGTATTCCCACCACCAACCAAATACACACACACGCATTTCTGCCCACCTTCTTTATTGTTGATTGGATCAGTATGTAGTGCTCACTTTATTATCACCGTGCAGATAGTGTATTATGATTATATTCCTCTCCCTATACAACTTTTTATTTTCCCTAGACTTATTAATTGGTCTCTTTTTCATTTGCCTGCTTTTCTTTATTGCTAGCACTGATTCATCCCCTAAGTCTCCAGTGAAGGTAGAACTCTCCTCTCAGTGTGTTCAGGTATTCTCAGTTTCATCTTCTTGGACACAGCTCTCTCACAGCTGTCTGGCCTGCTCCAATCTGATCTCTCAGCTGCCTCCACAGCTGCCATCCTGGGATTTCCCTTCATCATATGCTAGGGGGTTCCCTCCACGTCCTTCTGGTGTTTCCTATTTCCTTCAACCAGAGTCTTCCTCTTCCTCAATTTACTCCCTTGTTTTGGTTGAGTACCTCTTCTGCTTGCTTCCTGAGAAAGGGAGCATGGGAGGTGAATTCCTGAAACACTCAGATTTTTCATTTTGATTACGAGTGTGACTAGGTATAGAATTCTAGGTTGGAATCCACTTTACCTTAGAATTTTGAAAACTTTGCTCCATTATCTTCTAGCTTCCAGTGTTGCTAGAAGAATCCAAGGACATCTTGAGTCCTGATCCTTTGTGCCTTTTTTTCTTGTTTCTTCCTCTTCTCTAGAAGCATTTGGGATCTTTTCTTTGTCTCCAGTGTATTGAAATTTTATGATGATACGTCCTGCTTGGATTGTTTGTTTTTACCAACTAGCTGGGCACCCAGGAGCCATTTCAACCTGGGCATTCATGTCCTTTGGTTCTGGAATTTTTCTTGAATTATTCTTTCTTAATTTCTTTCCTTCTTTTTTCTCTGTACTCTTCTTGAACTTATGTTACCTAAATCATGTACTTGAACTTATGTTATCTAAATCGTATACTAATTCACCAGTTTTCTTACCTTTTCTCTCCTATTTTTCATTCTTTGTGCTTTTTTGTTTGTTTTGAGTTTTTCTTTACTTTCTGGGAGATTTCCTCAATTATATAATTCCAACTTTAAGTTTTTCATTTCTGTGGTCACATTTTTATCTTATTTTTGTTTCATGGATGCAATTCCTTTTTTCTGTCTCATGATGAAATGGAGCGAGGCACTAAAGAGCTTGGAAGCTTATGAGTAGGGTTTGTCCACTGGTGGGCTTCAATGTTGACTGTTCTTGGATCCTTTTGTTGGAGAGGGGACTCTTTTGACTGTCAGAATCTTTATTTCTTTTCTCACAGACTTGTCAGAAACTTTGATTTACTTCTTGGAAGGTATAAACCTGGCTGCCTCATTCTGGAAAACAGAATGAGAGAAAATGGCTAGAAGGTATCACTGCCCAATATGTAGTTTTTATGACCCTCCTGGTTTTCACTGAAGAGTCCCTGGATGGTGTAAACAGTTAATGCACTTGGCTGCTAATCTGAAAGATTGGAAGTTCATGTCTACCCAGACATGCTTCAGAATAAAGGCCTGGTGATCTACTTCTAAAAAATCAGCCATTGAAAACCCTATGGAGCACAGCCCTACTCTGACACACACAGGGTCACCATGAGTTGGAATCCACTTGACAGAAACTGGTTGGCTTTGGTTTTTACTATAGTACATGTACCTCAAGTGTTCCTGGTATCATTCACCTCAGAGTTTCTTGGTCCACCCTCCTCAGAGAGTAAACCTGGGCTGGGATGGGGACAGTCATCTGGCTCTGTGGCTTGAGAAGAGGATAGTTTCTTGAATAGGCTTTTAACTAGTCATCTTCTTTTAAGCCCCACCTTTGTTTCTAATTCCAGAGGTGGCAATTGCTTCTAATTCTTGAGACAGTGCAAATTAGCTTGCTGCCGGACCTCTCCCTGATGGTTTAGCTTTTAGCTTTATCAATTCTATAAAGTCAGTTATCACTCATAACTATTTTGGCTTCCAAATTTTGTTGTTTGGTCTTTTCTATCCTGTGAGTGTATATTTTGTTGTTGTTTAATCCCTTGCTGTCACATTAATGGGGACTCAGCATAGTTAAAATAGGTGTTCAATCTGCCACCTTTAATGAAAGAGTTGTTTGGAATACCTCCCACAGAGTCCATGTCATTTATTCTTTCTCAATTTCCGAGTGTTCTCTTTCCGATGGCCCTCTACCAAAGCCCACCCTCTGTGTTTTCATTTGGTTGCCTCTTTCAGTGACTTTACATTTAAGCAAGGACCCAAATCTTTGTGTAGATTGAGCACCAAGAGTGGGTTTTTGGATACTATTCAGTAACTATGGAAGGATTGCTAGGGGGTTATGAGAAATCTGGCCCTTTCTAGTATCCCCCAAATTAAATAAGGTAAGTCACCCACCTGTGTCTTGAGTGAAGCCATCTTTGTTTGTAGTTTTCACAAGTAGAGAGGCACATGACCAGAGCATTAAAAAATAAAAATAAAAAACCTCCTCTCTGCTCCCAGACCTACCACTGGCATCTTTAGCTTCTGTTTCTTAATTTGTGTGTGCGTTTATCTTCTCATCTATGGATATAGTGATAGTATCGCATGTTCCTGTTTATTTCCTTGGTGCAGTGACTTGGATGAACTTTTTAAAATGTTCCAGCATAGTTCCTGTATAAGCAGCAATCTCCATGTTTATATTTTGAATGATTCCTGCTGGAACGTATTACAGTAAAAGCCAACAGAGTTTGTGTCTTGGTTTGAATCGTAGGAGATCGTCATCAAGAGGCCCAGAGTCCCATGAGCTTAGTGAAGGAGGAGATGAAAAGAAAAAGCGAGATTCTCGGAAAAGTGGCTTTCTCAATTTAATCAAATCTCGATCTAAATCCGAGCGGCCACCAACTGTCTTGATGAGTGAAGAGCCCTCATCACCAAAAGGGGGAGGCAGAAGTCCAGCTGTGGACACAGCCAGGAAGGACACAAAGCCGGCCGAGCACAATGGCAGTTCCGAACGGATAGAAGAGATCAAAATGCCAGATTCCCTTGAAGAGGGTCAAATGGAAGAAATGGGGAAGGTGATGGAGCGTAGCGACAGCAGGGGCAGCCCCCAGGGCGGGCGAAGGTATGGGGTCCAGGTGATGGGCAGTGGTCTGCTGGCGGAGATGAAAGCCAAGCAGGAGAGGAGAGCTGCTTGTGCACAGAAGGTAAGGGACAGACTGCTTTGACTTGATTATCTTTGTGTTTTTCCCTGCTCTTGTTTTTTTTATGGGCAGGAGTGGTACAGAAACATAGCCGTTGTTCAAATCAAAACCGGAAACAAAAGACTTATTCCTAAAGGACCTGGAGTATAGACCACGAAGGCATGGCTGTGTTTTTCACTTTGGTACTAGGGTCATGTTCTTCCAGAGAGCCACAGCATATGAAGACAGGTCATAGGCTGAGAGTGCCCTGGCCTCTTCCCACCTGCCCAGGGGCTTTCTGCAAGTGTCATTAAGGAGCTGTCTAGTGAGAGCTGTTCTGGGGAAACACCCAAACCTGGGGAAAGACTGAGTCAACTGAATCGAAATGGACTTCTAGGGTGATTGGAGATTGAACTGACGAGCATATGAAAATAATTGAAACCAGATTATAACCATGTAAAGGGAGATCTGTTTTTCAGTTACTTCATAATTGATTGTCTTTTTTTAACTTAAAAATTTCTTGCTATACTCCAAATTTAAAAAGGCCCCCCAAAAAAGAGTCAAGATATTCTGTTAGAATTTATTGAATACTTGATCACTGATATATTTTGTCTACTGCCATAAAGAAAAACTTCCTGGTGTTGTTAGTTGCCATTGAATTGGATCCAACTCATGGTGACTTTATGTATAACAGAAGGAAACGTTGCCTAGTCCTGTGCCATCTTCACAAAAAAACTACATGGTGCAATATAAAAGTTGATGAGTGCCACCAACATCTGACTTTAAAGCATTATTTATTCTTTGAACCCAAATCCTTTTAAAATATAAGGTGTCTTTATTTTTTCTTTTTACCTCTATAAAAAAAAAAAAAATTTTTTTTTTTTTTACTCCTATAGCCACCAGAAGGATTGCATCCTTATTTGCTGCCGTTAAGATTAATATACGCATTGTTAACCTAGGTTTTGTTTTCTATGCATTATCCTGATCTCTTCCTCTTTTTTAAAACTGAATTCTCTAAAGAATGGAAGAATTCTTTATTTTATTTGAAATATCAGAAACAAAACAGCTCCCCTGCCAACGAGCCTTTGATTTGGATTTTTAGAAAGTAAATAGTAAACAATATACCAGGTATAGAGGGCTATTTTATTTTTTTAAACAACTAATTAGTTTCCAGTAACTCCTGCATCCTCTGTGATTTTACAGCTGTTCACCAGGGTCTCTCACCAACACTCACATTATATAGCAATTTGCTAGTCCCTGAACCCTCCTAACTCACTCATTAAGTGTCAGAGAAGATCTGGGAGAGGTCACCTAGATGGCTGTGCTCTGCTAACTCAACAAGGGAAGCATGATGTGGGCCTTCACTGCTCAGAACTCTGAATAAATACAACTACCACACTATTTTTGGAGCCCTGGGTGCAGTGGTTAAGAGCTTGGCTTTTAACCAAAAGGTCAGCAGTTCAAATCCACCAGCCACTCCTTGGAAACCCTATGGGGCAGTTCTACTCTGTCCTGTAGGGTTGCTATGAGTCGGAATGGACTTGACAGCAACGGGTTTGGTTTTTTTGTTTTTTACCACACGATTAGTGATTCAGATGCCCAAGTAAATGTGTAAACTTTAATCCATTTTATGGAAGTTTTTTATAACAGTGAATATGCTGTTTTCATTAATGAGCTGTTTAGTTTATCACAATTTCCAGCAATGAGCAGCTGCCTTTTGGTGGGAAGAGGAGACGTGCTAAAGGGTTCTTTTCCCCATGTGCTTTGGATTTGATGTATAAATTAGCTCAGCAACACAGTCCTTATGGTTTAGTATTTGTATTTGTTCAAGGCTTAGACTGATGATCCCTTGGCTCCCTCTAGTGTCTTTTTAAAACAACAACAATCCTAAAAAAAAAAAAAATCCTAAAAACAGTATATTAAATCAGATCAGCCATGGGTATTCCATCAGGTCAATAAATAATAAAAGAAAAAAAAAATTTTTTTTATTTGCTCTATGATTTTTTTCCCCCTAAAGTGCCATGACTGTGTTCTTTGTAAAGTTAGCAGCATAAGGATCAGTGGTCAATATACTATTGATAAAATATATATATACATGTGGTATTTTCACCCTCCTTGAATAATTCTCTTTGTTATTCACATTTGTTGTTGTTAGTTGTTGTTGAGTCAATTTCAACTTATAGCAGCCCCATGTGACAGAGTAGAACTGCCCCATAAGGTTTTCTGGGCTGTAATCTTTACGGGAGCAGATCGCCAGGTCTTTCTCCTTTAGAGCCACCAGGTGGATTCGAACTGCCAACCTTTTGGTTAGCAGCCGAGCGTTTAACCATTGTGTCACAGTGCTCCTTATTCACGTGTATTTAAAGAACTAGGAAAATGAAGATATGACATTTATCATTTATTAACAAAAGACAGAGCAAGTATTGAATGCTTACAGGTCAAATCTTTTCTTCTCGATACTGTCTAGGCAGCTGCAGGCACATGATGACAAATTGAAATTATTTTATCCATTGTCCACACAATCCTTGTGGGGGCTTGGAACTGCCTTGAGAAGCCTAGGAGGAAAAAGAAAAACAAAACAAAACAAAATTTCAGGATTTGGGGAAAAAAAAAAGTCAGTAAGCTAAGTGCCCAAAACCAAAACCAAGCCCATTGCCATCAAGTCAATTCTGCCTCATAGACACACTATAGGACAGAGTAGAACTGCCCCATAGGATTTCCAGGGAACACCTGGTGGATTCAAACTGCTGACCTTTTGGTTAACAGCTGTAGCTCTTAACCACTACACCTCCTAGCTAGGTGCCCAGGGCACCCAATTCGGTTGTCACACAGGGTTGCTATGAGTTGGAATCCCTCTCAGGCACTGGCCCTGCACTTGGGTGAGCCTGAAAGTGTCGCCATAAGTTTTGTGCCCACTGAGACATCATTTGGTGAACCCTAGTCCTGGCCCAAGGAGCCTTGGTGGAGCAATGGTTAAGAGCTCAGCTGCTAACCAAAAGGTTGGCAGTTTGAACCCCCCCGCCCCCCCAACTAGCTCCACAGGAAGAAGACTGGACAATGTGCATCCGTAAAGATTACAGCCTAGAAAATCCCATGGCACGGTTCTACTCAGTCACGTGAAGTCGCTCTGAATTGAAAACCAACTTGATGGCACCCAGCAATAGTCCTGGCCTTGTTTCAGTATTTCACATTATGATTTTGTTTGGGCACAGAAAACACACTCTCCTGCCTTCTGAAAAACCAAACCCACTGCAGTTGAGTTGATTCCGACTCATAGTGACCCTATAGGACAAGAGTACAACTGTTCCCTGGGGTTTCCAAGGAGCAACTAGTGGATTCGAACTGTCCACTTTTGGTTAGCAGCCTGAGCTTTTAGCCACTGTGCCACTAGGGAGCACCCTGCCTTGCAGTAGGCTATAAAAGGGGAGGACCAAGCACTCTGAACTTGAGGTCTGGCCAGGCCCAGTCTCTGGACAGCTCCAGCTTGGGGACTAAAGCATCTTCTGCTGGTCCTGGCTGGGAGTTGGTGGCAGACACTCGTCCAGGTGCAGAGGGTTCTGTGTGCAGCCCCTGACATGGGCTTCCTTCCCTCGGGCTCATTTCCCCATAGTGATGTGGTGGCTGTATATACATTTCTTCTCAGAGACTACTAGCACTCTCCACTGGTGAGAGTAGAGCTTTTGTGGCCTCGCTGAGTTATTCTCAGCATCCCTACGGTAGCAGTGCTCCCTTCTGTAGAGCTGTTACTCCTGTGCATGTGTGGCCATAACTGATGGAACATGTCCTAAATGAGTCAGATCTCAACTGCCTTTCAGATAAGCCCGCCTGTATCATCAAAGTAGCCCTAGTAGCACAGTGGTTAAGAGCTACAGATGCTAACCCAAAAAAGTTGGTAGTTCAAATCCCTGGTGGCGTAGTGGTTAAGTGCTGCGGCTGCTAACCAAAGAGTCAGCAGTTCGAATCCACTAGGCGATCCTTGGAAACTCTATGGGGCAGTTTTACTCTGTCCTATAGGGTTGCTGTAGGGTCGCTGAGTCGGAATCGACTTGATGGCACTGGGTTTTTTTTAGTTCAAATCCACCAGCCGCTCCTTGGAAACCCTATAGGGCAGTTCTGCTTTGTCCTGTAGGGTCACTATGAGTTGGAATCGACTTTATGGCAACAGGATGTCACCAAAAGGAGTTCTGATGGTGCAGTGGTTAAGCGCTCAGCTGCTAAACCAAAGGATAGTAAGGATAGTGATTTGAACCCACCAGCAGGTCCATGGGAGAAAGACCTGGCTATCTGCTTCTATAAAGATTGTAGTTTAGGAAACCCTATGAGGCAATTCTACTCTGTCACACGGGGTCACTACACCTTGGAATCAACTCAGTGGCACCCAACAACAACATCATCAAAACCATTTAAAATGAGGCATTGGCAGTGGATATTCACTTGTTAGGTTTCTCAGAAACACGAGATGAACAGGAATGAATAGGCCAAAGGCCTTAGGAGCATCACTCGTCCTCCTGGTCTACCTGCCCACTTCATTTTTAGTTTTTAAACAGGAGTGAGATATGGGTTGTCTTTGTCAGTAGGATCCATCAGTATTGTTAAGCAAGAACACTACTTTTCATGTCTTCTTTTTATCAAATCCCTGTTGCTGTCGAGTTGGTTCCAACTCATGGCGACCCCATGTTTTACAGAGTAGATCTGCTCCATGGTGTTTTCTTGGCTATACTCTTTATGGAGGCAGGTTGCCAGGCCTTTGTCCCACAGCACCACTGTTTGGGTTTGAATCACCAGCCTTTAGGTTAGTAGTTAAGTGCAACTTGGTTGCAAGCAAATGGTTAAGCAATCAACTACTAACTGAAAGGTTGGCGGTTTGAACTCATCCAGAGATACCTTGGAACAAAAGCCTGCAATCTGTTTCCAAAAGGTCACAGCCTTGAAAACCGCATGGAGCAGTTCTGCTCCGTAACACACGGGGCTGCCATGAGTTGGAATTGTCTCAGTGGCAGCTGATTTGGTTTTTGTTTTTATGTACACAACTCATTCTAATACGGACTTTCTGCACTATAACTTATCCAGAGGGGAGGGTGATACGTAGCTATGTCGGTTGCAGCCCTGAGACCATGGCATTTAACTTTCTCTGTCTTGGCCATCGCAACCTTCTTCCACCTGTGTTTTTTTTTTTTTTTAAATTCATGCCTTCCTAAGCCTGTTCAACTGTATTTGCCTTTTAAGAAATAGATCTGTGTCCTGTGGTGCTGCCTCAGTTCAGGGGAGATCCTGCCTCTTTCAGCCCCCCTTTCACCTCTTTCACACACTGAGGTTGGAAAAGTTTCAGCTGCTTTTAAAACTTGATTATTAGAAACCAGACCTAGAGAGGGTCATGTAAATTTTTAGTGTAAGCACTCCTATCGTGGCACCTGGGGAGACATGGAATATCAGGGGCTACAGAGCCTACCTAAGTGTCAGTAAGAAAATAGGAAATGTCACCAAGCCCACGGCTTCCCCTGACCCTACACATCTGATCTGTGGGAGCCCCCTGAGAACTCGCCCCCAGGTCCAGGACTATAAATAAACACAGAGCAGAAGCCCTTTCTTAAGCTCTGTCCCAGCAGGAGGGCCTCAGGGATCCAGACTGTTCAGACCTAGCCTGTGTAACAGCAGTAGCGTTAAGGAGCCATTATTTATTGTCATTTATTTTCTGCTTTTTTCTGCTTTGTTTTTTTTTCCTTCCACATTAAATAAACGTGCTTTTTTATCGGGGGTGGTGCTTGAATTTTTTAGAAGCTTGGGAATGACACCATCTCCCAGGATGCTTCTGGCCTATCCGTGAGCAGCGTAGAACGGTCGGATGGAAGTGGGGCAGGTAAGTCAGGCTGTTGCCTACCACCCCTTAGAAAAAAACATCTACCTTCTGGTTTTATGAATAACGTGCAACTAAAAGAAGAAAGGTAAAGATGGAGAGGCAAGAACAGGCCTCTGTGTTGTGTGTTCCGGCTTTCACATCCCTGTCCCTCACCCAGCTCCACCTGGGAACACGCCTCCTACCACTGTTACCTATGCCTGGACAGGGCACCTACACTGATTTCCCAAATGGAGGAAATTCTGATTATTTTCTTCAGTGAGGAGAACTCCCAAATTGTGGGCATTTTTAAGGATTTGAAAAAAGGTGGGGATGTGCCTGTTGTTTTTAAAAATAAGCCATGCATGGTATGTGGTATGGTGGCTCTTTTGTTTGGCCCCCTAACTTCTTGGGTGTACTAAAAGAATATGATATACTAGCAAGTGACGTGTAAAGTGCATATTCAGAACCTCGATTTGCCGTTCGACATTCTCATGCTTAGCTTTTGTATGTTCATGCAGGAAGGGTTGGAGTGTAAATCATATTTAACCTGCTTATTTTTGCTGGTAGTCTAGTTAAGTTGAGCTGTGATAGGTATGGAGGCGGGGGATGGGACATTTCCAGCCTGGGAGGTGACCATCGCATAGCCCTTTGCAAGCACTCAGTGTCTGCAGCTGGAGCCCTAATGGGTTATTGTCCAGAACTGAGGCACGTAACAGTTGTGTATTCCTGCACCTCAGGCCAGAACCAAGAAAGATCTAAAAGGCTTCGAATGCATTAAGAACTGCTATTTTCTTTGTACATTATTATGGAGCTGGTCCATTCAATATGAGTCTTGTCATCTGTGCAGTAGTCAGCAGTGATCAGAATAGCACCATCAAGTCCATTGCTTTTCTACAAATAACTTTTATCTTCCACTAGCATGTTTTGATTCTGTTCTAAAGTATCTGTGATGAGAACTGACTATAACTGGTTATAACACATGGTACCAGACTTCCCCTAGCTTTAAATTATTACTCTCTTTGACTTTTGATTTTTAAAGCAGGTGTGCTTTTTGTACCTGCTTTCATTTTTTAGTGCCGAAACTGCCCCCAGGTCTCCCAGAGAACCGCTTCAGTTTGGCGACACCAGAAAAGAATGCCAAAGCAGAGTCCAAAGTGGACATGGGCTCCAGGTCTCGGGGCTCTTCCAGCACACCCACCAGCCCAAAGCCCCTCCTGCAGTCCCCCAAGCCCAACCTGGCAGCCCGGCCCACCATCCCGCAGAAACCCAGGACTGCCTCGCGGCCAGGTAAGGCTGTTGCTGCTGGTCAAGGAGTCACCGTGACCAGGTGGCTTCCCCAGAGCCACTGGATCAGGGCTCCATGAACGGTTTCAGAGGCCGCAGTGAGCATGTACCTTGGTGGTGCAGTAGTTCAGTGCTTGGCTGCTAACTGAAAGGTTGTCACTTGGAACCAACCAGCTGCTCCGAGGGGGACAGATTTGGTAGTCTGCATCCATAAAGACTTACAGCCTTGGAAACCTCATGGGGCAGTTCTGCTCTGTCCCGTAGGGTCACTATGACTCGGAGTCGACTCAGCAGTAGTGGTTTTGATTTTTAGCGAACGTGTGTGGAGGGATAGTGCAGGAGGCCATCATGGGAAACTTGCCAGAGGCTGTGAAAGTGACGAGGACTGAAAAACAAAACAAAAGCCAGTTGTTGTGGAGTCAGTTCTCACTCATGGTGAACCCATGTGTGCAGAGTAGAATTACATTCCACAGGGTTTTCAAGACCTTTTGGAAGCAGATCTCCAGGCCTTTCTTCTGAGGTGCCTCTGGGTGGGTTTGAACCACCAACCTTTTGGCTAGCAGCCCAGTGCTTAATTGTTTACGCCACCCAGGGACTCTCACAAGGGCTGGGGGATTCTTATGTGAACGCTGGGGATTCTCAGACCATCCTTACTTTCAGGGCTACAACTTGGAGGGGGAAACAGGAAAATCAGTCTCCTGTTGTGTTGACACAGCCACAGTACATGATATGGCTTTCTGAAATCTGCCTTCAGGGAGGCAGGCCCTTAAAGAGTCAGTAGTTTAAGGATGGGGACCACAAATGGGGAAAGCATAAATTGTTTTTGTCCCAGATTCTGTGAAATATCAAGGGTTTAGAATAGGACTTGGCAGACTATGGGCTTGTGTTTGTAAATAAGGTTTTATAGGAACACGGCCGTCTGCGTACATATTGTCTATGGCTGCTTTTGAACTACAGAGGCTTGGTTGAGCAGTTGTGACAGAGATCATATGACCACAAAGCCTAAATTATTTATTCTCTGGCCTTTTACTGAGTCTTAGGTGAGAAAATCCTATGACAGAAAAAACTTGAAAGTCATTAGAGATGGATTAGTCTCTGCCTTGGTCTTTCCTGGAACTGCCCCTCCTCCATACCAGGTCTTTTTTTTTAACTTTCTAGTCTAGAAATTTTCAAACAAAAGTAAAATCAATAATAATAATGAACCTCGTATCAACCCTTCACCTCTATGCATTATTCCCCCACAGAAATTAGGCAAATAGGGATAAGATATATAGTCAGATTATACACATAGTAATAATAATGATAGTTACTCTTAATTGAATTCTTACCTGTGCCAGGCACTGTTCTATGTGCTTTACATGGATAAATTCCTAAAAATCCTCAGTATAGCTCCATTTTACAGATGAGGAAAGTGAGGCACAGAGATACTAAGTTTGCCAAATCACACAGCCACTGAGTGGCAGTCAGGTAACAGCATTCCACAGCCGCCTTCTACTGGGCTTTTACTTCATGGTCGTGTGTACTAGGAAGCACAGTGCATCATGGGAATTCACCAGTGTGCAGATGATTTGGGTGGAAAGAGAAAAAAGGCAGTATCCATTGTGCCCAAACTCATTCTTCTCCTGGATCTTTCCAATTTTCTTTCATAATTCTTTTATTCACCTAGCAGCCAGCTAGACCAATATTCCATCTTTACGGACCATTGGTCCCTCTAGAAACTCAGTACACAGACTCTAAAGAAAAGCACAAAGAAAGAGGTGTTTTAGGGTCCCTCAGGGAACTAACCCTTGAAGCAAATCACTTAGGACTCTATCAGAATCCTTCCTAATTCTACCAGTCTTTTTCACAAACCAAGCTAAAAGTTCTTCCTGATGGGCACATGAAATCTTTCTCGGAGCAAAGTAGCTTCATAAGAGAAGCAATGGGAAGAATAGAGGCAAAGAAAATAGTTAAGAAATAATTTTTTTTACTAAAAAAAAAAAAATATATATTTTAATGATAACTACTCAAAAGAAGGCTTGCCATTGGATTGTCAGCTAGTTACGTTCTCTACTCTGAAGTAAGGAAACAACTTTCAGACAGTATAATAATTTAGTCAGTTAATTTCGACTCCCTCATTGCTAATGATGAACATAAAACTTGCGGGATAGCCAATATTCTGTTGAAAGAAGTTTTTATTTTAGTTTATTTACTAAATGTGTTCATTAATTTCTTAGTACTTGGTATATGGAGACTTAGGTTAACAAACTAATATTTTAATAGAACTTGCCAGTTCAGCAGGCATTTTGAAATGCACTGTCTTAGTCATCTAAGTCTCATATAACAGAAATACCACAAGTGGATGGCTTTAACAAAGAGAAATTTATTTTCTCACAGTCTAGTAGGTTACAAGTTCACATTCAGGGTGTCAGCTCCAGGGGACAGTGTTCTCTCTCTGTCAGCTCTGGAGGAAGGTTCCTTGTCATCAGTCTTCCCATGGTCGAGGAGCTTCTCAGGCGCATGGACCCCAGGTTCAAGGGACGCACTCTGCTCCTGGCACTGCTTTCTTGGTGGTACGAGGTCCCCAACTCTCTGCTTGCTCCCCTTGAGAGATAAAAGGGGGTGCAGGCCACACCCCAGGGAAACTCCCTTTACATTGGATCAGGGATGTGACCTGGGTAAGCGTGGTGTTACAATCCTTTTTAAGATAAAATTACAATCACAAAATGGAGGGCAACCATACAGTGTTGGAAATCATGGCCCAGCCAAATTGATACACACATTTTTAGGGAGATATAATTCAACCCATGACATGCACCATCGCATTTCCTTGCCACAATTCTGTCAATTATAGTCAAGGCTGGTGGTGTTAGCATCTTCACAGTGTGTCTTTCTTGTCTCGTCCCTGCTTATGTGGCGAAGCAAGGAAGAGACTTGGAAGTATAAGGCTGAAGAGAACCTGGGTGTAGATTGTCTTCTACACGTACACACACACACCAAATGGAGAATTACCTTTTTGGTAAAGGAACAGAGATAATGATTTTTTCCTTTAAAGGAGTACAGTTTAGTTAGTCCTTTCAATTAGAGTAAAATAGCACTGGCTTTAGAATTGAGTGGCCAGAGTTCTACTCCTAGCTGTTTTGCCATCTTCTTAGTTTAGCAGGTCATTTATTTATTTATTATTAACTTTTATTAAGCTTCAAGTGAACGTTTACAAATCCAATCAGTCAGTCACATATAAGTTTACATACATCTTACTCCGTACTCCCACTTGCTCTCCCCCTATTGAGTCAGCCCTTTCAGTCTCTCCTTTCGTGACAATTTTGCCGGCTTCCCTCTCTCTCTATCCTCCCATCCCCCCTCCAGACAAGAGTTGCCAACACACTCTCAAGTGTCCACCTGATATAATTAGCTCACTCTTCATCAGCATCTCTCTCCCACCCGCTGACCAGTCCCTTTCATGTCTGATGAGTTGTCTTCGGGGATGGTTCCTGTCCTGTGCCAACAGAAGGTCTGGGGAGCATGGCCGCCGGGATTCCTGTAGTCTCAGTCAGACCATTAAGTATGGTCTTTTTATGAGAATTTGGGGTCTGCATCCCACTGATCTCCTGTTCCCTCAGGAGTTCTCTGTTGTTTAGCAGGTCATTTAATTTCTTCGTTTGTTCAGTGATCACCAAGTCCTTTCTGGTTCTAGAGGCCCATGATTCCAAGTTATTCTTGATAACCCTGGTATGTGTATGTGTGTATATGTAAACACACACATATGCCCATATGTGTTTATATTTTGACTACTTCACAGAATTTGACAGCAGGTAAAGGCGGTGGGTTGTAAATACTGCATATTTTGAGAAAACCAAACAGCCTTTGTGTTTGAGGCAGAGAGAACATTTGGTTCATTTACAGATCTAATTTTCAAATATCAGCTCATTGAAATTCTGTCTGCAGGATACACTCGCATCTGTGCAGATTTTAACCTTTTATAGAGTATTAATTATTTTTCTCTCTATGGATGTTATTTCACTGAGCAGAGACATAAAACTAATTTTTGGCCAGAAAAATTCTAGGATAATTTTTTTTTGGATTTGATGTTCTTGGAACCTGGTTTGTAGAACAGTTTGATTCATGTTTGTGTCTCCACAGAGGACATTCCAGACTCTCCATCTGGTCCTAGTTCCCCTAAAGTTGCTCTTCTTCCACCCGTCCTGAAAAAAGTTCCTTCGGACAAGGAGCGAGATGGCCAGAGCAGCCCTCAGCCCAGTCCTAGAACGTTTTCCCAGGAAGGTAAGAAATGTCTTCTCTGGGCTGCCTCTCCCCACAAGGAAGGTCATTTCCAGAGAAAGGAATTAATCCTGAACTTAATGGGTATCTCAGAGTTTGGCTTAGCATCCCTCGGATTAATTTTGTGGAACTAGAGTGGTTTCTTAGTTCTGAAACTTGACTCAGCTTTATTGATGACATTGGATTTTAGTGAAGGACCGTATACAGAAAGCAAAAAACATAACTGATACAGGCATCCAGCCCAAAGGTCTAAATCTTTATAAGAGTGATTACTGGATGCTCTTGAGCTGGTTCCCATCATGCTAGGAGTTCCTTAAAAATTATTTTGTGACTCATTTGGTGCTACCTGTAGATTTCTAGGTCCCAGTATTTTCCAGGAAAGTTTGCCCTAGTATGGTAAAGACACCCTTAAAATAGTTCAGGAGCAGCGCCCCCAGGCCTGAGAGAACATGTATCTCATCATTGTGTTCTCTTGGCCTTGAGATCAAGCATTCCTCATTCTCCAGTGTGTGTCACCAGCGTGGACACTATTAGGGTCTCATCACACCAGTTTGCACCTTCATTTTGCTGGAGTAGGAGCAGAGCCAAGAGTATCCCACGACTTGAATGCTGGCTCCTAAATCAGATCAAGAGTGGGCATCAGTGGAGGTGAGGGATGATCGGGGTGGCTACAGTACCCCAGCCATTTCTCTCACCCACCTAGCCTGTTCTTTTAAATTCACAATTGACTTTTGGACTCTGTTCTAAGCAAAGTGTTCTGTAAATGCTGCCTCTGAGCTTCTCCTGTAAAGAAATTCTAGAGCCATGCAGACCATCCCTATTCCCAGAGGATTCTTGATCTGGTATGGGGCTGATTGGTTTTCTTTTAATGTATTTAATACTTCAGAATTCTTTACTCTTGCTAGCTCTGACATCTTCCTACATTGTCCTTTTTTATTTTTAAATAATAGTTTTCTTGGGTTAAAGATAATAGAGAAAAAGTATTTCTGAGTACTATCTTTGGGTCTTGGGAGTCTCATTAAAATAATAATAATAGTAGCACTGCCTGCTTTCTCCTACATATTCTGAAGATTTATTTGGTGGGTACAAGCTTCCATGTTCATAGCCATCTATTGGCTAGGAATGAAAGAAGCTGGGTTTTGACCAAAGCTAGTAAACCACTTCTATCAATCAGAAACTGAAATCATCTATGGTGGCTGGTACCTATAGTCATTCCACATGGAGTAAATAAATACAGGGCTCAGTATTACAGTCACAGCCTTTGGCAGTCTTGGGATAGGAGGAAGAGCCCCTAGTGGTTGCTGACCTGACCAAGGAAGTGCCCCTGGCAGCCCTGGTCTTGCCACTCAGCCCCTCCCTCACTCCTACCCTCCGTTTTCCTCCTTCCGGCAAAAGCTTACTTTACATCTTTACTTAAAAGGAAGCTTTGAAAATGTCTGCAGGAATCCAAAGGAGAGAGAGAGGGAGGCAGGGAAGGGATAATAGTGGTAAGTAGGAACTCTCATTTTGTCTAAAACAACTAAAATAAATATCGAAGGATTTTTTTTTTTAAACAACAGAAGGTTGAGTTAAAAATAATTATTTAACATTTTTGGAAAATGATGTTTTCTAGATGCCTATAGACGATCAAAACAAGGTGTAGAGTAACCTACCAGCCTCTCGAGTAAGAATGTGCATCATGGACCTTCTGAGGGCTACCTAAGTGGGTAAAATACAGAATGCCACTAGTGTGCCTTTAGCTACTGTGGAAAAGTTGTGTTTTCTTTACCTGGAAGATAAGAAATAAAACAGACTGAGTTGCTTCAGTGGTAGACATTTAATTGCCTCCCTCCCTTCCTGCAATAGTGGATATTGAGTTCATGCCACCATCTTCCCATTTGGATGGTAGGGGCTGTGGAGCCATGGCAAACATTTACTGTCCCTCTAGGATCCAGAATAAGCTAATCAGAGATGGTATCACTTTGTTCTCAAGTTCAGGTCAAAATATACACAAGATGTGAGAACAGGTTGTGAATGTCCAAAGCGGTAAGATCGTGACTTCAGCTTGTTTATCAGCTTGTCCACTAAGGTGAATCAGGAATGACAGCCACTCGTGAGCCCTGTCTTTTCTTTATAAAGTGTTCCTCATGTACTCTTTCCTATTTTCTTGTACGTTATTCATGCTGGTTACTCCATTTCCTTGTTCTGTGCCGCCCTCTGGACTAGCGTGCCCAACTAATTTCTGAAACAGGTAAATCACTGTGATTCTTCTGGACTGTTCCATCGTGAATGTGATTTCCATTAACCCATCATGGAATCAAAATGGTAACACTGGGGCTTTTTTGTTAGAACCTTTTTGGGGCAGACTCAAAGCTCACCTCATTTTGCACGACATTTCCATAATGTTGGCTGTTGAGTTCTGTACATAACGGCAGTTCTGCCCAGGACCAGTACAACAGGTCCCTTGAATCCTAAGTGGGGTGGGTAAGATGATATTTAACTTTTAATATTACTATTTTTTATATTAATGTCAACACATTTATGTCTTTGCTAATATAAAGGGTAAATTGAATCCCTTTTCCTCAGTAGTGCAAAGAGGAGATTATTACAAAAGAAATTCAGATCATGACAATGACAAGCCTTCCAGTAGAGGGAAAAGATCTTCAAAACTGTACTCCACCATTGCAGAAGAGGAAGTGAATGCAATTGGGCACAGGAAGTCACAGCCAACAAATGGTTAGAGCCTTCGATTATCATCCTTCACTGATCCAAAGCTTATGAACTGGCACTAACAAAATGGAACTTTAATTGAGTAACTTCCAACCTGGGACTGGGCTAGGGATTATTCATAGAGCAGATTTTTTTTTTTTTTTTCTGTACAGCAACAGGATGGTCCTTCCATTTGGGGCAAAAAATGTTGACATGAAAACATAGAAATCTAAAATTAGAAATTCTTTTGAGGAGGACCAAGTTACTTTGGAGTAGAGTGACTTGTCCTTTCAAATTTTTGTGATTGTGCAGGTTTATTTTTATATTTGAGGTCATATTCTCTTCCTTTATATCTTTACGATTCTGTTAAATTTCATTTGGAATGAAATCAGAAATTCTTTGAGTAGCACAGATTATACCCTTAGAGAATATTGGCCTAACTTCTTACACTTTTTAGAAAAAGATAATTAAAAGCCATTAACTAGATGTAGACCTTATGTCATGTACATATCGTTCAGTGGATATTTTATGACCTTTTAGTAAGAAAGAAAAAGTACTAGTTATCTTTTCAACATTTAGGAACAATTTATTCTATTTTACAGCAGTTACTCTGTGCCTTCTGTCTTCCATTTGACACCATAGTAAATCCTGTAATGTTCTCTTCAGGTAAGAGTAGTCCCAAGAGACAAAAGGAGACAGATTTCAAATCAGTTTTAACCTCTAATGGGAAATTTTAGAACAAGCATTGCTGTTTACTGTGACCAAGAATATCAGATATTTTGATACATGAGATTTTGTTAAAGGACTTATGCCGTTGAAATGAGACCGTTTTCTTACTGTAAAACTTTAATTTATCAGCCTGGTGACGTAGTGGTTAAGTGCTACGGCTGCTAACCAAAGGGCTGGCAGTTCGAATCCGCCAGGCGCTCCTTGGAAACTCTATGGGGCAGTTCTACCCTGTCCTATAGGGTCGCTATGAGATGGAATCAACTTGACAGCCCTGGGTTTGGTTTTTTCTGGTTTAGTGTGAATGTTGGGAATGTGAGTGGTGGAGTCCCTGGGGTGGTGTAAATAGTTAAGTGCTCGACTACTAGCCAAAAGGTTGGCGGGCCGAATGCCTCTGATGACAACCCTGGCGATCTACTTCTGAAAGGTCACAGCCATTGAAAACCCTATGGAGCACAGTTCTACCTGGACACACACGGGGTCGCCATGAGTTGGAATCAACTCGATGGCAAGGAACAATAATGTGAGTGAATTTAGGCTCCTACCGATTATATGCATGGCCCAGCATTCCGGCTAGAACTCCACACCCTTCAGTGCCTTTTGAGAAAGCGTCTCAGGATACAAGTAAATGGGAGAGACCTTATTGTAGGGATGTTGTTGTTGTTAACTGCCATTGATTTGGCCCCCGACTAATGGCAACTCCATGCAGAACAGAATGAAACACTGCCTGGCCCTGCACCATTCCCATGATCGGTTACAGATTGGACCGTTGGGATCTGTAGGGTTTTCATTGGCTGACTTTCAGAAGTAGATCACCAGGCCTTTGTTCCTAGTCCATCTTAATCTGGAACCCCTACTGAAACTTGCTCAACATCATAGCAGCGCACAAGCCTCCCAGACCGTAGTGGCTACTCATGAAGTGCTTTGGCCAACTGCAAAAAGATAAACTGTTTTCAAACTCTCTCACTTTATTATTGATAAGAAAGCTCTTGTGGCCCCCCCTCAAACTTAACAGCCCCCTGAGTTATGATAATTCAAGTGGGAACTACAGTTTTTGAGAACTTTCCTTGACATAGATTTAAAAACAAAATCAGCAAAAACCTAAAAGCATTTACCAGCTTCCTACTGGTGACAATGCTTGGAGCCAGCCTTCTAGAGTGATATCTTTGGCTGAGCTGTGCGCTCAGACTTGCCTAGGGTCCTAGCTCATACCAGCTAGATGACAGGCTGGAGTTAAGGACATGACCCCCAGCATAAAGCAAAGTCTGTAGGTCATGTAGGGATAGAGCATTGTTTGAGTCAGACAGCACCTGCCCTAGAAAACACAAACTGAGGTGGCCCTTCACTTTGAAAGGTTTTCCTGTGTGGTAAACTTGTTTATAGACAGTTCTAACAACTGTTCTCTCTTGAAGAGATTTCATCTGATATTGCCAAGAAGATCTGTTATCTTCAAGTCATAGAAAATTTACATAAATGAGAACCTAAGACATGTATTTTCTGAAGAGGTAGAGTTATTTTTGAGAATATATTAAATTAGAAAGTTTATATGTTGCCTCTTGATAAGAACACCCTTATATAGATGTTTATAGATTCTGCAAATTTACATCTGAACTGCTGTATCAGTGGACTCATCATTTGATTATTAACCAAAACATCCTTGATAATAAGTTTTTCTTCTTTAAGAGGTTATTAAAAGCACTTTATACAATATACGTGTAGGCTCAGAGCCCATTCCCCAATGCCACAGTGATCATTCAGTAAGACACTGAATTAGAGTAGAAAGAGAATGAGCAAGCACAGAGATGGGCCAAATCACAGAAAGGCAAGGAGTAAAAATCTGTGTCTCCTATTTCCCGGTGACTCCATGACCTCTTTGGCTTACAATTCTCATTGTGATGGGCTGTGTCAAATTTTGATGGAATTAAATAGGACCATCTTGTATTTGCTGTCCCACCTTGAGGTCTTGACAGCCCAACAGTCCCCAAAAGTGATTTTTAACAGCAGCTTTTAATTTTCTTTTGTTAGTGCCGATGCCTACCACTTAACTGTGTTCACCTCTGAGAACTGCATGGCAGTCTGCTTTCTAAATAGTTCTGACTAACAGGTAGCATTCAGTAGAACAATTCTGTTAAACCACGGTGTGTATTTTCCTTTAAGTCTTTTAAGAGCAGCCTTGTTTACCCTAAAACAGCTTTGTTTTCTTAAATCATGTATTTGTGAAACAAAACAGAGACTATTGTTCTCAAATCATGCTGCCTATCTTTCCCATGACTATCCTGTTTTAATTGTCTGGCTATTTTAATGTTGATTTGACAGGTAAAATGCTTGGAATATTTGTAACTGTACCTTCTGAATTCCATATCATTTCGTCTCTGTATTGTAAGCTATGATGTTTTCATTAGCATATAGTCTATTTTCTTGAAGAGACTTTGTATGCATTTGGCTTTGACTTTGTGTGCATTGTAATGGATCTTAGTTGTACAGACTCTCTGATTCTGAGATTCCTTTTATATATCATTTGCCTCTTCCATAGTCTAACCCGTAGCCAACAAATCGTTGGCTGTGGCTTATAGTCTGTAAGGCAGTGCTCTTTCTTTTTCCACAAGATCAAGGTTCCACTTTCCCTACGTGAGTTCTTTAAGAGAAATTTAAGAGTTGGTTGGCATTTTTGGCTCTTGCCAAAAAAGTATAAAAAATTAGGACCAACTACTAAGGTCATCATAATGTTGTCCTCCTGGGAAATATGGATATCAGTGGAACTTAAAATGGAGAAGAGCTCAAATTTTCATATGAATCTCTGAATCTGAATTTACACACACTTTTAAGAAGCATTAAAATTAGAACATACATGTGCATATGCAAAGTCAAATCATCTTCAAGAATGACAGCTTTCATGTTTGAGCCTCTCTGCACCAACTATAGCCTTGATAGATGGGATGTGAATATAGAGTATTTCTGTTGAGTAAATGACCTACTCACTTACTTGAGTACTTCTTATAAATTAATTTCAGCGGTATGTGGAGTGGTGATAAATATAGATATTCTAGTACTTGAACTGTGCATATAAATACTTGAAGAAATGTAGTAAAACAATATTTTTTTTTTTTTGCCCTGAATAAAGTCAAACATTAAATCAGGCTGCCTTAGGAGGAGATCTGTCTGAATTAGCAGAAAATCTTTGAGTTTTTTATAAATATTTTAAAAAAAGTTCTGGAGTTCTAACTTTCAAACAGACATAATCGTATTTGGACCGTTCACTAATGGAAGCTTGAGCAAGCCAACTTCAATATAATTTTAATTAGCATCCTAATTGTATGCAATCAAATCATGCTTTGTAAGGGCTGGAAAAGAAACGTGACAAAGAACATTCTTCCTACAAAGCTATTTGTACTGGTGGTCTGGACTAATGAGGCAAGAGACCGGAAGACCTTAGGTATTTTGTCTTCCAACTCAGCTGCATTAGTTGTGGTTTTAGTTCCTTGATCTCACTATGCCTCAGTTTTCCTATCTGAGAATGGTGCCTACCGACAATACTAAGGAAAATGTCAACCTGGTACTAGTGTTTCTAACATACTTACATTCACAATTGGTAGCATATAGAATGGATTTTGAAATAAGTGTCAGCAGCCATAGTGAAATGATTTAACAGCCCTCTAGGAAGAACATGTCATTATTATTCCTAGCAACTGTTTTGAACAAATTGATTTCATAACTGGTAGTGTATCTATGTTATCAACCCAGAAACCAGCTTGTTAACTTGATGAAGCTTGCGTTAGTCCTCCCTATCCCCTGTCCAGCCCTGGTGGACCCAGAAGTTCGGTGTCAGTGACTGGAGACAATCAACATTTGAATGAGACTGAAGGGCTATCAGCCTCATGCAGGAAGACTCCTGTGTTGGATTTCTCTGAATTTTAATCAGACCTGCTGGGATGATGCTGGTCTTTAGGTTTATCTCCATTTTCATCTGTGATATAAACATGGCTGGTTGCATGAATTTCCTCATTTTTAGAGAGTACTCAGGTATCATATCACATAACATGAATTAGACCTGAGATTTCAGGAAGCTAAAATATTGACAAAGATGAAACATTTTATCATTTTTTAAATTTAAGAAATAGAGCAAATATATTTTTTCTGAGAAACAAATTAACAATGTATTTGTTTCTTCCCTTGAGCTTACAGTGTTGGAAATTTCTTTTTGAGTCATTTGATACAGAGAAATAATTTGGAATGAAAAAAATGTCTAGCAGATACCACTAGTAATACTCTATCTTGAGCTTAGATTTACTGCAGCGTGTCTTTAGGATGAAGATATTATAAATCTTCTTTACTTCACCCTGTTCTTAGAATAAATAGAATTAAGAACTTAAAGGACTCTTTGTGTATTACTGTCAAATTGGTTTTTTGATTAACAGCAAAATACAGGGACTTATTTATCTTTTTTCCCAATGGCTGGGTTATTAATAATTTTCAAAGGACTGATCAAACAAATTCATTTAATTTTTTTAATGTAATATAAAAGCAAGTTAAAAAAAACCAATTACAGTATTTATTTTTTGCATCTCCCCCCCCCAAAAAAAAAATTTGCTTAAGGATGTTTGGTAAAAAGAAGCCAAATTTTTGAAAAATTGTTTTTATGATGAGACTTAGAAGTTTTATTCTTTGCAGAATTTGAGGTAATTTCAGCTTACTGTCATTAACTAAAAATTTAAATTTTTATTATCTAGCTGGCCCTGACAAAGGAACTGTCAAGGGAAGTACTTTATTATGTTTACATTTTAACCATGAGGTTTAATAATCTTTCACTTCCTGAAACACTCTTGAGTGGGTTAAACATTTAAAAGCCAGCTCCAGCAAGATGAATTTTTTTTTTAGCAGGATCCTAAAATCAAAATGATTAGAAGCATCAAATGAACCCTGTAGGTTTTTCAGGACTGAAGCACTGTGTTCCTGGTTGGAACATTTGAACTTCTGAGTGATGAGAGCTCTACATTCTTCTTTCAAGCCACATAAAGTATGTGAGTGTGATATTTTTAGCTTAAGCGATATCTATACAATAGACATGGTGAGTAATATTTAATAGCTCTTAATAGCTGTGCCGGAGTACTCCATTTGAACCTTTTCCCAAGGTAGAGTAGGAGTGAACCTATGATCTAATTGGAAAGCACATGGGCTTTGGAGAACAAACCTGGTTTTAAATCCTGGTTCCAAATTTTGCAAGGAGCCCTGATGGCGCAGTGGTTAAGAGCTCAGTTGTTAACCAAAAGGTCAGCAGTTCAAATCCACTAGCTGCTCCGTGGAAACCCTATGGGGCAATTCTACTCTGTCTTATAGGTAGTTGTGAGGAGTGGCAATAATAATACAGAGAGTACCTGACATGTAATGAAGGCTCATTTATAGTAATTATCCTCCCATCCTTGTTTTGAAAATCTCAGTGGAGCCTTCCTATTTATATGTAGTCAGAACAGGCAACAATAATCTACCTGGAGATTGCCTCCAGAAGGACTCCATATACCACAGGCAATGTTTAACTCATTTCCACAAGACCTTAAGAAGTCCTAGAGAGTGGAGCTGAGGTTTTATGAGACACAGACCAGTCTGACAAAGATTCCTGGGGTCTTTCCTGGTATCCTGTTCCCAAAGCAGGGATGACCAACCCTAAGTCATCTGCAGAAGGCATCAAACGGAATGTCCGTCCAGCCAGTGCCTCCTCAAGGCTATGTTTGTCTTGTTCTGTGTGCTGAGCAAGGGGCTGGCTGTGATTGAGGAGGTCACCTGGTACAGAACAGCTTCAGAGTGCTCCTCCTTCCTGGCCATCTCCTCTGCTCCCCTGGTGTCTACGCCCTCTGGGGTTCTCCCCCTCAGGGTCTTGACCACATCTATGAGAGGTTTACCTTTCATAGACAGCCTGTGGTGTTTTTGTTTTTGTCTTTTCTTAAATTTGCTTCTGGTTTTTGTTGGTCCACGTCTAATTTCTGTCTAGAGTCACTAAATGTCATTGGTAAATTGTTTCTGAGAAAGCTTATCCCGAACCCTCCACTTTCCAGGGTCCCATTATTGGCCAGGCCACTGGTATTATCTTGTTGATAGATTTTATGACTTCCTTCCCTTTCTGTTTCAGTTTCAAGGAGAAGCTGGGGCCAGCAGTCCCAAGAGTATCAAGAACAGAAGCAACAGTCTCCTAGCAAAGATGGCCGTCAAGGCAGCAAGTCTAGCGACTCTGGGGAAGAAGCAGAAAAAGAGTTTATTTTTGTGTAAAGGTCACCCCTGCTGATGTCTCATTTGCAGGGTGCTTTTTTTGTTAGCCATCAGAGAGGGACCGAGGGCAATGCCTCTTCCCAGGCACTCTTTTCTTGGTGCTTTCTTTCCATATCTCTGCTCCGCCCCCCCACCTTTTTTTTTTGTTTGTTTGTTTTCTTGAGTGTAGAAACAAATCCATTTCTTAAGCAATCAAAGCACGTTTATTTGGTCTCCTCTCCCCTCCCCGCCAAGCCTTGGCATTTGATTTCTAAACATTCCTTCATATGCCTTCAATGAAAGCCAGCAATTATTCCATGGGTCCTACTTGAATTTCTCTGCAGCGGCTACAGATTACCCAGCCAGAGGAGTTTTTGGAAGATCAGTGAAGTAACTGGACACACTCTCACACAAGGAAATGCCACCCAGCAGATTGTATGGGGTGCTGCTGAAAGTACTTGTGTCAGATCTGCACATGAGCTGATATAGCAATTTATTCTTGATGTATGCAATTGCACATTGTAATTATATTAACAGAGCACACTAATAAATAACTTGTATAAAGTATATATACATTAGATGGTGGGTATGGTTTTTACATTCTCCCATGGGGAACTTCTTCCTTCCTGATGTGGAATTGTACATGTAAAGCTTGGTCCGTGACCTTTGCATAACGTCAACTAAGCACAGCGAAGAAAAGCGTCCAGGAAGCCCCCAGCTGATTCTACCACGTGCCCGGATTCATGTATATAGTTGATTGGAATGAGGTTTTATGAATATTTGTGTTTTTTGAAGGCCTTTAACTTCTGTCTGCATATTAGCTTTTAATGAGTGATTTTATGAGAGAATACTTTGCCCCCTGTATAAAAAAAAAAAAAAAAACTACTACTCTTTTTAAGACATTTCACAAATATTCACTTACATTACAGGCTGGAGGGATTTTACTCATATGTATATTTATACCAATAAAATGATTTTACAAATGGAATTTTTTACCTTCTCCAGTTACTTTTTTTTTTTTTTTTTTTCAGTTAGAACGGGCTTGTGGTGGTGAACTTTGTTTTTGTTTCCAAAAACCAGAATAATCACAGTTTCCAGATAATCAAACTGGGAGCCATGACATTAAAAATAAATGTAACTTGGTAATTCCATTGCCTTCTCATCCTCCTCCAGCCAGACCGGCACCTGGCATACTGTGAGTGCTCAGAAAATGTAGACTCAATGGTTTTCTGCAGGTGCGTGATTTCATGAGGCTGGACAGATCAAAGATTGTTTCCTCCAAACGTGGCCTCTGCTGTCATAAATGCTGATGGGAACAGACATCTCCAGTGGCCATCGAAGTGGGAGAAGTCTAAGAGGACAAAGATGAGCTTGGTGCCTCTGTGAGCTATCAGGCTGTGGGGAGGAAGACATACAACCCAACTAAATATGTGTAATACGAGCCTGAACTCATGATAAAAGTGCTATGGAAAAGGTGGCTCGTTCTGTCTGTGATGGTTAGGAGGTGTCAGAGGAGGTGATGTTTGCACTAGGCCTTGAAGTATTATCTTCACAAGTACAGGGACTCTGTCTTATTCATAGTATCCCCGAGAGATGTATGATATGACCCATAGTAGACATAGAGCTGGGGGGATCAGAAATTGAGTGTTCAGTCTAAGAGTAATCAAGTTCACGTTCATTTAGAAATACCATGTGGTAAAACTACGTCTGCTGCAGGTTGCAGCCTCTCTCTGAGTTAGAACATAGGAGCTGTTATTGGAGAAAGAGAAGGGAGAAGGTCAAGATCTTCATGGAAGACTGAACTACAGGCATGTTTCCTGTTTCTGCCATGTGCAAACCCTAAACTGAGAATGGGGGCATAGGGAATTCACACCCCATCTCAGGCATACTAACTAAATAAAAACCAAACCCTTTGCCATTGAGTCTATTCTGACTGATGGCAACCCCATGTGTTACAGGGTAGAACTGAGTTCTGTGAGGTTTTCTTGGCTGTAATCTTTACAGAAGCAGGTCACCGGGCCTTTTTTCCGGGGTGCCACTGAATGGATTCAAACTGCCAACCTTTAGTAGTTGAACACAAACCATTTGTACCACCCGGGAACCCTCAAGGTGTACCACAGAGGGGCCAAATAACCCAGGAATCACTTCTGTTGTGGGATGCATCCATTGTGTGGCTGGATTGGGTAGGCTGACTTCCCAATTTTATTTTTCTAATTTTTTTGGTTAATTTAACATCAGTTAGTTTGTGACTACTCAGCCCATGCTAGTTGGCCTAGTTTAACATTGGTTAGTTTGTGTCTACTTGGCCCATGCTAGTTGGCCAACAGTTGGTCAGGAAGGTGTCAGGTGTGGGAGAGAAGCCAAAGTGCAGTTAAAAATTGGCCACTGAAAGTCCTGGAAGAGGGTAGTCAACATGAGAAAGGAGGATTGCCTGCAGCAGAAAAGACATCCGCATCCTTTTGACTGTGTGGTATATTGGCTTATTACCCCATATGCTCCGTCTCCTCTTGTTGGCTATTCATTTTAACGCTCTATTTGCAGAACACAATATTCCCAGAGAAAATAATTTTGCCAACTTGAAGGGAAAACACAATGATACCTTTTGTGAAGAGGAGGAAATGAATTACAACAGGCAATCTCAGTAGGCAGCCAGGCTAGCCCTGAATTTTCAACAGAGAAGTTGGACCCGTCTTCAATCCCAAGTGTGAAAATCCTAAATTGAGATAGCCTTGAAAGGATTTCTTCTTCAATATTGGTTTACTTGGTAGATAAAAAGCACTGCCCAACTGTAATCCTACAGTGAAAATAACATGGTATTCATTCCTACTCTCCCTCTGTGGTCTTTTACTCTCAGCAAAAATATTGATGGACACCTTCTATAGCTTGTCCAGGGAGTTCCAATGGGACACTCTAGTTAGAAAGCTATAGATTCTGAAGTCTGGCCTTCACTTCTACTCACTCTATAAGGTGGTAAGGAAGCAGTGTGAGGGCATTGGTGGCTCAGTGGTAGAATTCTCCCCTTCCATATGGGAGACCCAGGTTCAGTTTTGGCCAATGCATCTCATGCCTAACCACCATCCTTCTGTTAGTGGAGGCTTGCATATTGCTATGAATGCTAAATCAGATTTTAGTGGAGCTTCCAGACTAAGATAGACTAGGAAGAAAGGCCTGACAATCTACTTCCAAAAACCATGTCATCCAATCCCAACTGATCATGGGGGTAGCTCTGGACTGGGCAGTGTTTTTATTCCATTGTGACTGTGGTCGCCATAAGTCAAGGGCTGACTTGATGGCAGTGGTGGTACAGTGGTTAGAACTCAGCAGCTACCCAAAAGGTTGGCAGTTGGAACCCACCAGCTGCACCTTGGAAACCCTGTAGGGCAGTTCTACTCTGTCCTATAGGGTTGCTATGAGTTGGAATCAACTCGACAGGAGTGTTTTTTTTTTTTTTTTGGTTTAACAACAAAGACGTAGTAAAATTTCACAGACCCTCGCTGTTCTGTCACTGCATGTTTGGGGTCCTGCTTTTCCTAAGTTACACACTCCAAACAGAAACCTACATCTGACTCACTTCCTTAATCCAGAATCCAGCCCCTTGGCCCAATTGCTAAAAGCCAGACCAGGGTGGCAAAGTAGGGAAAGCAAACAGCAATAGAATGATAAAGAGAAAGACAGAAACACTGTATTATTAGTCTCTCTCTCATGTTTGGAGTTTTCATTTGCCTCTCCTGAGATTTGACTGGACAAAGCAGAACTATAACTAAAAGCAATACTTTGAGGCAGCCTGGCCCTTACTCCCTCACTCATGATACAGGCTTGGGCAAACTATCTCCTTAGTAAGCTGCATTATTTTAACATCCGAGCCTCCTACAATTCTTGGCTCACACACCTTACATGTCAGAAAGCTAAGAGCAGGAGAAAGCTCAGTTCACCAAACTGGGCTGTAAATTTAATCTGCTGGTGCCATTAGCTCTACATGGAGTCCTGGGTGGTACAAACAGTTAATGTGCTTGAGTGCTAACCGAGGGGCACCCAGATGTTCTCAGAAGAATGTCCTGAAAATCTGTTTCTGAAAAATCAGCCATTTAAAACCCTATGGAGCACAGTTCTCTGACACACATGGGGTCGCATGAGTCAGGATCAACTTGGTGACAGCTGGTACTGTTAACTACACAGTATTTACTTTTAAGCCAACAACTTATCTGTGAGACAAATAAGGGAGACTGGCTTATTTGGCTTTTGTGTGAATGGTCATCTGCCCAGAGCCAGGGTGGTTTGCCTGGGGCTTGGAATGTTGATCACTATCTGCCACTGTCACCAAAATTGCCAAGGCTCAAAATGTAGAACAAAGTGTTTGAGACCTACAAATGTGCATCTCAGAATTTCTTAGGCTCAGGTCAGATTTTATATTGTTTCATAATCACAACTTGAGTTTGTAGCTTCCTTTGTAGGGGCAAATTACATAGAACCAAGTCCCTGAGCCATACCTAAAAATCTATCTCATGAATGAGAAACCGACCCCAGTCAGAGATTTCTCAACCTCAGCAGAGAGGACATATGTTTTCTCTAAGGGCAGGATCCATGTCCTCATTGGATGGTGGCAAATGTGAATAGAACTCAAGTCATCCATCCATACTTTCTAACAGCAGCTTGCATTAGATTTGAAGCAAAATGGGGCTGTCACATTGTGTACACACGATTAACATTGTGTGCCTATTTCATGCATCAACAGCCAACTCAGTACTTCAGGGATTAGGCCCAACTCTTTCCCTCCCTTGACATGCTATGATCATGAGGACATTCCTGATAATAAAAACATTTAACCTGGGCATCCAAAGTTGTGAAAGAAGGAATTATTTCAAGGACAGCATTGCCAGGGTGGTGAACACTCCGAGTTGTTTACCATGTGATCAGGGGTCCTGGATGCAGAAAATCCAATGCTGAAATGATGCGCTCAGAGCTTAATATTGACTCCCTGCAGAGAATTCAAAGATGAATCACACGTGGGCTTTTCCATGGAGGGTGTCCTTATGCATGGCAGTGACTGTGAAGTGACCATAGAACTGAGCCCTGGAGAATGGGTGATGCTCGTACGGTGGGAAGCTCACCTGAGAGGCATTTCTAGACCTACTCAAGGAACCAAGAGGTCTCCATGCTCTTCCTTCAGGTCCTCAGAGGAAGGGAAGTAGAGGTAGGGTGCTTTCCACTTCCTGATAGCCAAAAGTTCAAGCGGCCACTTGACACTTGGGCAGCTTCATTCACAGTGAGGCCTGGCGAGCCTTGGGAGCCTGTTCTATCAACGATCCAATCACTTGGAGGCTGGCTCCTCAGGCAGCCATATCCTCACTCTAGCCACTCTCCCAAGGCTACTATTCCCACATTGGTGATGATGCGTCCCACATCTTCTGCTTCGGCCCAGTCTCTGTTCAGCATTATTAGGACAACTCATGGGCATTGGAGACTCCATGTGTCCAATACTGACTATTCATGAGTAGTGTGGAGTGACCATGTGGCAGGCCCAGTAATGACACAGTCAAATTCCATGATGACGGGAGAGATCGCAGGGCTCACAAGAGTCAGCTCTTGCTGGAGGTCCAGATGGGGCTAGGACCTCCTATGCCTTTCCATTTCTATAGAGAAGGTTTTGACCAAAAGGTTTCTAAGCTTGCTGTTACCCCACCCCCAAAACCCATTGCCATCAAGTCAATTCCTACTCATAACGACCCTATAGGACAGAGTAGAACTGCCCCCATAGAGTTTCCAAAGCTGTAATCTTTATAGAAGCAAACGGCCACATCTTTCTCCCGCTGAGCAGCTAGCTGGTGGGTTTGAGCCACCACCTTTCGATTAGCGACCTAGCACTTAACCATGGTGTCACCATGGCTCCTTTACCCTACACCAGGTACTCTAATTGGTACCTGGGCACTATTACAAAGCCATAATATTTTCAATTGCCTCATATGCATGTGAAAGCGGAACAATGTAAAAGACCAAAGAAGAATCGACGCACTCAAATTGTGGTCTTGGTGAAGAATACTGAATATATCATGGACTGCCAGAGGAACAAACAAGTCAGTCTCAGAGCAGGCACAGCCAGAATGCTCCTTAGAAGTGACAATGGCAAGATTTCAGCTCACTTAATTTGGACATATCATCAGGAGGGATGTGTCAATCGCTTGAGGAAGACATTATGCTTGGTAAGATAGAAAGTCATCAAAAATGAGGAAAAGTCTTAGTTAAATGGATTAGCACAGTGACTGCCACTATGGGCTCAAACATACCAACAATTGTGAGGATGGTGCAGGGCCAGGCAACGTCTTGTTCTTTTATACATAAGGTTGCTATGAACCATAGCCAACTTGATGGCAACTAAAACCAACACCATTAGAGAAAGAATCTGGCTTTTCCCCCTCCAGGTAGGAGGGCAGGGAGGACCATTTGAAAACAAGGACATGGTTTTCCAGAACAGTGTGAAGTCCCCGGTACCTACATGTTGTTGTTGTTGTTAGCTGCTGTTGAGTTAGCCCCCAACTCATGTTGACCCCATGCACAACTGAATGAAACACTGCCCAATCCTGTACCACCCGCATGATGGGTTATGAATCAAACCATTGATCCACAGGACTTCTATTGGTTGATTTTTGGAATTAGATCGCTAGGCCTTTCTTCCTAGTCCATCTTAGTCTGGAAGCTCCAGTGAAACCTGTTCAGCATCATAGCAACACGAAAGCCTCCACTGACAGACTAGTGGTGGCTTCACATGAGGTGCATTGACCAGAAACCAAACCCAGGTCTCCCGCATGGAAGGCGAGAATTCTATCACTGAACCACCAATATCTCCACTGCCTACATAACAGTGAGCAATTTGCAAGCATATAGGGGAAGCAACTCCTACCTGGGCCATGCTGCTTTTAAAGACACATTAGAATTAATGTCTCTCCTCTCTTCCCAAGCCATAAATCTTAAAATAAGGGTCCTAGAGGATAAGGGCAGTTGGCAAAACACAAACGGTTTTTGATTGTTCCTGAAGCATTTGGGAAAGCATCAACAGATGGAAAATTTGTGTTATGGATTGAATTGTGTCCCCCCAAAATGTGTGTCAACTTGACTAGGCCATGATTCCCAGTGGTTGTCCACCATTTTGTCATCTGATGCAATTTTCCTATGTGTTGTAAATCCTAACCTCTATGATATTAATGAGGCAGGATTAGAAGCAGTTTTATTAATGAGGCAGGATTCAATCTACAGGATTAGGTTGCATCTCGAGTTAATCTCTTTTGAGATATAAAAGAAAGAATTGGGCAGAGAAGAGAGGGACCTCATACTACCAAGAAAAAGGCCCAGGAGAAGAGTGCATCCTTTGGAACTGGGGTCTCTGTGCCAAGAAACTCCTACATCCAAGAGAAGATTGATGATGAGAATCTTCTGCCAGAGCCAACAGAGAAAGGCTTCTCCTGGAAGTGGAGCTCTGAATTCAGACTCCTGGCCTCCTAAACTGTGAGAGAATAAAGATCTTTTTTTTTTTAAAGTAACCCACTTTTGGTATTTCTGTTATAGCAGCACTAGATAACTAAGACAGGTTGTGTTATTTGTTTTTTAAGTAGTGAGGGAAAGTCCAAACCCCGCAGTCTGTTCTGACCACTGTATGCAACACGCCCCACTGGCTCTTCTTGTTCCAGCAGTCGCTTCTACCAACTTTCCTAAAAGGTGCCAGTGGCACCTGCACCCTGTTTACTAGGAATGCATTGAAAACATCCTTAGTGAGATAGGGGAGGAGAGTAGGTGAAGGGAGAAAGAGAAGGGAGGAACATATCTCCCACTCAACATTGGAGCCCCAAAATACTGTTGACCATTTATTGAGCCAGGCAATATATTAAGTTCTTTTTCTGTATTATTTTAGTAAATATTTACAATTCTATGAGCTAGGCATTATTCGTATGGCCATTTTACAGACAAGGAAACTGAGGTTCAAGGAATTACAAACCTTGCTTCAAATCTTACATCTAGAAAGTGGAACCTGGGTCAGTTTTATACCAAACCCCAACTGGCAGCCCGTGAAGCTCAAAATTTACATAGTCTCAAAATGAACTGAATTTTTCAAAAGCTAATGCATTTAGCTTCAAAAGATGCTGTTCCCCAATAGACTGCTCCCAGCAGCATCTTGCCAGGAAACAGGCAGGAAGTTGGGGGCCGGGACTGACAGCAACTTATGTTCCAGCAGGCTCTGGACCATCTTGCTCAAAGAATCCAGAGAAGGAGGAAACGGCTGGCAGTGGGCCCCACTGAGGCATCTAACAGGGAAAGGTACTTTGTGTGAAAGGTGATGGGAATTCATCAGGCAGGCCAGAGCTCTTTCCAGTGTCAAGTTCCTGGTTTCTGTTCCTCTCTAAAGGTCCAACTGGAGATGTTGGGATCCAGTGGGAGGCCAAGGAATGTAGGGGAACTGTGGGGCTCCAAGGGAGTACCTCCAAGCTAAGACCCAGCACTCCTGTGGCTTTGGCACACTCAGCAGGAGACCAGCTTTCCCCACCTGCCACTGACTTCCAAAGTTCTAAACAGGACTTGTAACCTGTGGGCCACAGGCTGGATAGGATTCAAGGCAACTGTGAGCTTGGATTGCAGAGAAAATCACATCTTTATTGTCATTCACCTCATTTGCAATTTAGCCTTTTGTAAAATGGTACAACCACTATGGAAAACAGTATGGTGCTTCCTTAAAAAGCTAGAAATAGAAATACCTTATGATCCAGCAATCCTACTCCTAGGTATATGTCCTAGAGATATAAGAATAGTGACACAAATAGACATATGCACACCAATGTTCTTTGCAGCATTATTCACAATAGCAAAAAGATGGAAACAACCTAAAAAAACCAAACCCAGTGCCACTGAGTCGATTTCGACTCATAGCAACCCTATAGGACAGAGTAGAACTGCCCCATAGAGTTTCCAAGGAGCCCCTGGTGGATTTGAACTGCCGTCCTCTTGGTTAGCAGCTGTAGCACTTAACCACTACATCACCAGGGTTTCTGTAAGTGCCCATTAATGGAAGAATGAATAAACAAAATGTGGTATATACATACAATGGAATACTACACAGCTATAAAGAATAATGATGAGTTTGTGAAACATCTTATGGGTGAATCTGGAGGACATGATGCTGAGTGAAATAAGTCCATCACAAATGGACAAATACTGTCTGATCTCGTTTTAACAAAAAGACAAAAATAGGTGTACATACAGAAATCAATATTCTTTGGTAGTTATCAGGGATAGGAAGGGAATGGGGAAGTCACTCTAGACAGTAGACACTTGTTATTTTTGGTACTAAGGAAGGCAATATCAAATGTGGATGAAGTGTGCACGACTGGACCAAGGTAAATGATGATACTAAGAAGTACACAAGAATAAGGAACATAAGGGATGTTACTGTAAATGCTGTAACATATACAATTTTGCAACAGCAGCAGTAACAACCAAAAAATACATGAGTGGTTACATAGGTAGGTATGTATGCAAATATGCATATAAGAAGGTATATGTGTATACATACATGTGTTTGTATAGGTGTGTAGGCATAAGTATATACATGTTGGTGTGTGCTGCCCATATATTCACATATATATATATAATAAAGCACATAGGGACCAGAGTCATGGCTACTACCAAGACATAACCAAAACACCTTGCAGGATTGGTTTACTGGTTTTGAAGGCTTGGGACCATAGTCTCATGGGACAACTCAATTAGCACAGCATTTTTTTTTAGTCCATAAAGTTTATGTTCTACATTCTATTTTCACTAAGTAGTATCTGGGGTCTTAAAAGCTTGTGAGTGGCCATCTAAGATACAATTATTGGTTTCTACTCATCTAGAGCAAAAGAGAAAGAAGGAAACCAAAGACTCATAGAAGAAACTAGTCTACAAGACTTAATTTCCTACAACAACCATGGGTGGCTTCATCTATCCTAAGACCAGAAGAACTAGGTGGTGTCCAGCTACCACTACCAACCGTTCTGATCAGGAACACTATAGATGGTCCAGGGTAGAATGGGAGAAAATCGTAGAACAAAACTCAAGTTCTTTAAAAAAGGTCAACTTACTAGACCAGTATAGACTAGAGGAACCCTCAACACTATCACCCTGATATACCCTTTAAATTTTGAACTGAAATCACTCCCGGAGGTCACCTTTCAGCTAAGTAATAGATTGGCTCATAAAATAAATAATACCACCCTTCAGGATTGTGCTTCTTTTTTAAAAAAAATCTGTATGAGATCAGAGTCAAAATTTATTTTAGAGCAAAGATGAGAAGGTGGCCCTTGTGTAAATTTTCACCGAAAACACAATAAACTATATATATTTTTAAGTCATTATTTATTTGAGGGCTCCTTCCCTCCCTCCCTTTATGCCTCCCCCCTCCTCCCCTCCCTGCCTCCCTCTTTTCCTTCCTTCCCTTCCCTCCCTCCTTGCTTTGCTCCCTCTCTTCCCCTCCCTTCCTTCCTCTCTATCTCCCTTCATCCCTCCTTCCCTGCCCCTGCATCCCTACCTCCTTCCTTCCGTCCCTGTTTCCCTGCCTCCCTCCCTTCCCCTTCTTCTTACCTCCCTTCCTTTTCTTCTCTCCTTCCTTTCCTCCCTACCTCCCTCCCTTCCTGCCCCCTGGGTAGGAAAGTCCTGGGGTCAGCTCCACTACTCTGATTTGAAAATGGCACCCTGTTTCCTGCCAGGAGAAAACTATTTCCTGCCTGGTTTCTTGGTACTAGGAGTTCCTGGGTGGTGCAAATGGTTAAGTGCTCAGCTTCTAACCTAAAGGTTGATGATACGAACACACGCAGAGGAGCATCAGGAGACAGGCCTGGGGATCTGCTTCCAAATGTTACAGTCTTGAAAACCCTTTGGAACAGTTCTACTCTGTAACACATGGGGTCACCATGAATGGGAATCAACTCAACGGCAACTGGTTTGACATATTTATTTATTTTTGGTTTGTCCTGGCCCTACCCACACTTCAAAGTGAGCAGAGCCCAGCTTCCTGCAGCTTTCCCTTCACAGTTGGATCACACTGGGGAGAGGTAGAGGAAGGGTCCACCATCCAGAGGGGGCTTATTTCCTTACAGTGGGGAGCCAAGGGCCCAGAGCAGCCAAGCTGGTAAAAGCACTGATTGTGGCTTTAACATCAATCACATGCAGGGAAGGGGCACTGATTAGCTTAAACCCCCCTCACAAGGAAGACTTAGGGAAGTGGCTGGTCCATTTAGTGCACACAGGTAGTCATCAAACCAGCCCAGTACCTTCCCCGAAGGCTGCCTCCCAAGGCTAGCATCACCTCCCTTGGTGATTAATTTGCCAAGAGCTGGGGGTTGCTAAGGCTGTTCAGCCTAGATTGTTTCATAAAGTGCTTTTTTATGGAGGCCTTGGATAAAATGTTCCAAATGTCTACCCTCTCTTTGTTAAATAAGAAAAAAAAAAAGAAAGAAAGAAAGTGGGGGAAAGGCAGGAGAACAGCCTGAGGAGTTTCTCCTCCTGACTTTTCATACCCACATTTGATGGTGATTTAAGTGAGCAGCAAGGCAGGTGGAGGGGTGGGACCCTGGCACAGGAGCACCCTGGGTGCCAAGCTTCCTGCCCCTCCGTGGTGCAGAGACTGCTGCAGGCCGATTTGTGGGGCCTGGAAGAAGTGACTTGGCTTTTTTCCCACAATGTGGAAGATGTCCAGAGCAAAGCCGGGCATTAAGACAGTTCTGCCACCTGCCCTTGGTGGCGCCGTCTGTGCTGCAGGCTCTGGGAGCTGGTGACACAGAGTGGCGATCCCTGCCTGGTGGAGCCTCTGAATGTTGACTCTTCTTGCTGATGAGGTGGCTGTCATGGGGAAGGGTGGGTGTGGCACAGAGCCCTGAGTGCAGAGTGCATGGGGAAGGAAGGCAGGACATATGTGGAGCAGCCAAGCAGTGGCCACAGTGACAGAAACTGCCTCTGCCCTGTAAGTGGGAAGGAGGCTTAAATGACAGAACAGAGTGCATTACACAGGCAGTGTTCAGAAAAGAAATGTCTGGCAGTAAGCAGAGGACAAGCAAAAGTATCCCGAAGGTAAAAATGAGTTCTAAGTCATCCATAAGGAGGAAAAAAGTTTCAGCTTCGATGATTGCTGCTACATAACCCATTAAAAAAAAAAAAAAAAAAGCCATTGCCGCCGAGGTGATTTCGACTCACAGTGCCCCTATAGGATAGAGTAGGATTTCCAAGGCTGTAATTTTTATGGAAGCAGACTGCTTCCAATCTTTCTCCTTCGCAGCTACTGGTGGGTTCAAACCACCAGCTTTTCAGTTAGTAAGCAGAGCGCTTAACCACTGCACAGCTAGGGCTCCTTTGTTTCATAATAGAAAGGTTTATTATCCTAAAGAGTAATTACATTGGACCTAGGTGCTTTATTATACGAAGCTTCACTGGTATTACATGCTGTTTACAGGCCAAACACACACACACACACACACACACAATGTATGCTAGCAAATTAAAAGAGTTAGTGTTTTTGTAAAGAATTCATTAATGAGTCAGTCATGTGCACTCTATCTGCTTCTTTTGACCACTCCTCCTGTTTTCTGTTTGACACCAGCTACCTGCTGCTGGCAACTGTCCCAGACTGTCCACGACAGGCCTTGCTCAGTGCCTGGCACTTGGCAGGCAACTGACAAACACTTAGAGAATTAAGCCAAAATGACTTTTTGAATTAGTGCTGGTTTCCTGGGGCCCTAAAGAATTTCAGCCAATTTTTTCTTAAGGGCAAGCTAGGAATAAACTGGCCATTTTCTGGGTGGGGGGTGGGGGGTTGGGGGGGGCGGGGGGCCGCAGAACAAGAAAGGCACCTTTATTTCGTTGCACAAGGAAAATGGAGTCAGTTGGAGCTGCTGCCGCCAAGACTGCTCACCAAAGGTAGGCAGGCCAGTTACTTTTAAAGGGGTTTACAAATAGGGAGTTCACACAAATTACGTCAGCAGCATTCTTAACCATGCTAAGCAGGTGCAGTGGGATTTACATAAAAGCAGAATTCGAATGCAAAACTGGAGGGGAGGAAGCCAAGCAAAGAAAATAGGATTTTTAGTAAAGTACTGTGGGTGCTATCTCACCGCTTCCATTTCTTTTTGGACATTGGTCTTTCAAGACCAGTGTCCATTTTGAACTATAGGAAAGGGGCAAATATTGGGACCTACGCCTTCTGTTGTGGTTTCTGACCTCTCGTTGGTTTATAATTGACTGTTTACGAAATATTAAAAGAAAAAGAGTGGCTTTTGTGCCCTGTTTATGTGAATGTCTCCCTAAAAGATCTTTTTTTTTTTTTCTCTTTCAGATTGTCTTAGCTATTGTCTTTATACCTCAGGGTCCAGTTGATGTGTCGTTATGAGTCTTTGTGAGTCCAACCCCAATGGGTCACAATTTTATGTTCAAGGACTGGGAAAAATGGCTCTAATATTATCTCTTAAACCATTTTTTTCTTTTGATCAGAGATTGAAGATATTAATACCTGGACTTAGTTGAGCCCTTAGATGGTGGCCATAGCAGGCTCTTTAAACTCATGATGCTGGTTTTCCACCGGATACCATCTGGTTCTTCACCAGGATCTTAACGATGTCAATCTCATTGCTAAAGCGAGCAGACTCAATGTACGTCAACATTTTAGCCCGAGGGATTCTTTTGCCCTTTTAGGTGTGTAAGACAATTGAAGATAAATTTTATTATGCCTAATACTACCAGGATGCAGACTAAGAACATTACTATCTCTTGCATGAGTGATCTAGCCCACGTACTTATTCTTGATGGTCACCAACCAAATGAATCTGGTGTTTGTAAGGGTTTTACAATGTGTAACCAAGTAGCTTGCTGTCCAATTCTATGTATATCCTGTTGTACTTCTGTGTTTTTTATCCAAATGCAACAAGAGGTATTTGCTACAGCACAGGCCAGACTTTCTTGGACGAATAAAAAAAATCTTATGGCTATTTTGTTATCTCATGTCACCTTGGCTAATGAGATCAGAGATTACTGTTGTATATTTATCTCATTAGCAACTTTGTCTGTTATTTGCTCCATAATGATTGGTAATTTTTTTTATAGATTTCTCCAATTCAAGTATACCATAACTGGGAATTAAAGCTACCAACCTTACCCTGTGTGTTGGACCAATGAGTTTCTTTTTGACTCTTGTGTTAAGGTGTGTAACAATTTAACATTACCTTTTCCATGTTTACTAGTATCATTACTATGAATATCTAAAGGTAATCTTAAGATTCTCAGACTGTGTTGCCCATGCATTCACTAGAAATCTAAACAAGAGATTGCCCGGGAAAACTCACTGTCAGTTGGAAAGGGATCATTTAAAACCCATATAATTGGATCCACCACACACAAAGTTTGTCTAGAGGAGACAGAAGATAAAGAAAAAATTACATGTGACAACCAGATTTTCATTAGAGAATACATGATTAACAAGATGATATAGAATGGACCTCTCCTGTTGGAGGTCTTTAGTTGATCTGTTTAAAACATACTAAGTGTTCTTTTCGAGGGCAAGTTGTCCCTCCTTAGTCTACCTGTTAACAGTCATAGGTCACTTTTGCAGAAGCAGTAGTGTCACAAAACTGTTTTTATGACAGAAGAACTTCTAATTCAAGAGTTGCAATATCTAAACCCATTAGTTAAATAATTTAGGAGAAAGGAAAACAGTTTCTTACATCTAGAAAGTAGGACCTTAAAACATTAGCAATATTCCCACATAAAGCCCATAGTTTCCTTTCGTTTACTCAGTCTTATGTAGCAGATTTCTGTTCCACATGATTCTGGATCAGCCACAGTCAGCTTCTGTATAGGAATTCTAGAAATTTTATTCAGTCTAGTCACGGTCTGTTTCACAAGTCCTATATAGTCCATCTTTTTGTTGAGGTATCTTGGTCAAACATTTTCAGCAAATCAGCAAAGTAAAACTTATATGCAGATGACGACACTTAGTATAAAAAAAAAGTAGCCATGATTAACTTATAAAAATAATACTCTTATAGTGAAAGACATGATAGAAATTAATTACAAGCACAACATAAAGGCTAAATAAAATCTAAACTGGCCATTTTTAAAAGCTCTATAAACCTATAAATGTGTAAATCACTTGTGAAAAAAGGGTTAATGCCACCCAACTTTTGTCCCTAAAGAGTTGTGAAACAATAAATACTAATGTGATGAAGTAGAATTAATATTGGCAAAAGAAAAAAAAATGGTCTGCTTTGTCAATTTTTAAGCAACTTTATCGAGGTATAATTTACATGACATAACATTCACCCACTTTTACAGTTTGCTGAGTTTTTGTAATTTTAGGCAGTTGTACAGACCCCATCACGATCCAGTTTTTGAACACTTCCATCACCCCCCAAAATTCCTACATGCCTCTTTGTAGTCAATCTCTCGATCCCTTGGCCCCAGACAACCGTGATCTGCTTTCTGTCTCTGGAGTTTTGCCTTTCCTACAAATTTCGTATAAATGTAATCAGAGAGAAGGTAATTTTTTTGTGACTGACTTCTTGGCAAATGTTTTCTGCCCATTTTCTGTTACTTCTTCATCTCTAGTCATATTTGCTAGGGGATAATGAGAAAGTCGTTATGGGAAGGAGCATAGGAAGCTGGAGACCTGAGTTACGATCCTGGGTCTGCCACTCTGTCTGCTGACCTTGAGCTAGTCACTGTTCTGGAGTCCATTTCCCCATCAGGAACATTAGATTCATCATACTTCCTTTGACTACCTTAGAGGCAGAGCTCATACACAGAAGATATGTCCAGTGTGACCATAAAATTGATAAAATGTTGAACTAATTCCTTAAAAAAAAAAAAAATTTTTTTTTTTTTCTTACCAACTGGCAGATAGCCTCTGCCCTGGGCATTCCCCAAACACTCTTCTCCACCATCTCACCAACCTCAATGTCTCCTCCAGGACCCCCTAGACTTCCTGTAATCTAGCAAGAAGAGAAACAAATCCTGGATTTGCAAGGGTCTTTGGACTCTCCTTACCCCCCATATGCTTCAGTTGGTGTCCTTTCTGATTGCTCAGTGCCCAGACCACCAGGAATGAAACATCTGTTTACAGGAGGCTGCGTGGATGAAGTCTCAGCCTTCATGACAAGAAGAAAGTGCTTCTGAAAATCAGCCAGTGAAAACCCTACAAATCACAATGGTCCAACCCATGAGCAATCATGGGGATGGCACAAGGCCTGGCAGCATTTTGTTCCATTATACATGGGGTTGCCATGAGTTGGGGGCAACTCCGTGGGAGCTAAAAACAACAACAACAACAACAAAACTAACAAGAAGCTGGAAACATGACTTGCTTCTAAAATCCCATCCCGTTTTAGTCCAATGCTTATTTTCTTCTATGCCTGGAGAGAAGTCTTTAGAAACTAGGATTTTAGAGGCAAAATAAATTTATGGTTGGGATAAAGACATTACCTTCGGGGTAACTCTGCTGTTCCTTTCAGAGTTAGCACAGAAGGATTTGGCACCCAGATTTGCTTTCTTTCAAGGGAATATCAGTCCAGGTGATGTCAGCAAAACAACTTGAAATCTCTCCAGGTACATATTGATTTATCTCTGAGCTTTCTAGAAAGACAAGCATCTCAGCAGGTACTTGTAGCCTCATGAACAGCATTCTGTTCAACTTAGAGGGAGATGCCCCAGGGAAGAAATGAATCTTTGTTTGTTCTGCTCATTTGAGGAATTTATTAAGTCCGGCTCTGGCATGGAAGTTTGAGTGGGCTCCTAGACAAATATTAACATTTCTCTGAAAACAGGCTCATCTCCTTGACATTCTTCACCCAAATGTGTTCCTTCTTAGGAAAATTTCAGCTTAACTTAGGCGCAAAAGGTCAGAAGGCTAGAGCCTTCTTGTGTACATACCAACTTCTCCCTCTCAGAAGTGCCCCTTTAGTCCAAACAGATGACTTGGATCCCTACTACGTATTTAGTGCTGGCTATAATTCCTTGGAAACCCTGGTGGTGTAGTGGTTGAGTGCTATGGCAGCTAACCAAAAGGTCGGCTGTTTGAATCCAGCAGGTGCTCCTTGGAAACTGTATGGGGCAGTTCTACTGTAGGGTCGCTATGAGTTGGAATCAACTCAATGGCAATGGATTTGGTTTGTTTGGTATAATTCCTTACCTAGACAAATGCATACTCCTAAACTCACAATCCTGTGCCCTAAAACTACTTGTCTTCCTCCAGATGGAAATTTTCAGTTACCTGGGCATAAGCCTTAGTTGGCAATTGAACATGCACTAGAAGACATCACAGGCTGGATAGGGCTTGTGCCCAAAGATTCCTAGCTTTAATGAGGCCAACTATCTTAGTCATCTAGTGCTGCTGTAACAGAAATACCACAAGTGGATGGCTTTAACAAACACAAGTTTATTCTTTCACAGTCTAGTAGGTTAGAAGTCCAAACTCAGGGTATCAGCTCCAGAAGAAGGCTTTCTCTGTTGGCTCTGTAGGAAGGTTCTTGTTATCAATCTTTCCCTGGACTAGGAGATTTTCCGCACAGGAACCCTGGGTGCAAAGGACTTGCTCTGCTCCCGATACTGCTCTCTTGGTGGTATGATGTCCCCGTCTTCTGCTCGCTTCTCACAATCCAATCTTGTAGATTGAGTCCTGCCTCATCAACATAACTGCTGCCTATCCTACCTTATTAACGTCGTAGAGGTAGGATTTATAATACAAAGGAAAATCAGACAAAAAGTGGTGGACAATCATACAATACTGGGAATCATGGCCTAGCCAAATTGATACACATATTTTTGGGGGACACAATTCAATCTATGACACCTGCCATGAAGAAAATAAACAACCCAGTGAGACCCTGCTGATCTTCACCATCTACAACCAGGATTTGAAGAAGAGGTTTGTTGATTCTGGCTAGTTCTAAAAGAAGATCTTCATAAAGTGCAATCCTTGACAATATTTCTTTGTTGCTCTCCTGATGTGCCCCAGGGACTTATATATACACCTCCTGCCATGTCTGAGCCAATGGAAGAGGATGATACATGTCAGCATTTTCCCTGTCATTCTCCCTATGCCATCCTCCATAGATGTAAAGGAAAGGACGCAAGATGGGGAGTCAGAATCCTGAGTGACCCTTAGCTTTACCATCTGTCTGGGCCTCATTAGCCTCAATGATGACTAGATCAGTGTTTCCCAAACTTGCCAGGTGATTAGAATCTCCTACATAAGCTTTTTAAAAATTTAGCCTCAAGACTTTCATCCTAGGGATTTTAATTCAGCAGGTCTTAGATAGGGACCAGGAATCTTATATTTAATGAGTACCTCAGAAGCAAGAGTGGCTAGAGTTCAGCTTGATTACTTTGGACACCTCATCAAAAACCAATCGCTAGAAAAGGACACCCTGTTGGTAAAACAGAGGGTCAGTGAAAATGAGGGAAGCCCTCAATGAGACGGATTGACATGATAGCTGCAACAACAGACTTTATATACCATCAGGAAGATGGTGCAGGACTGGGAAATGTTTCATTTGTGGCAACATAAGGTTTCTATGAGTTGGAGCCAACCTGACAACAACTAATAACAACAACCCAAATTAGACCGATAGGGCAAGGCTTGGAAAGAACTGAATCAGATGCTACTGAAAACCCTTTCCAGATCTGGCAATGGGATTCTTAGGTGGATCATATGAATTCAGTACGGGAGATGCTGTCAGTCCAACCCTCCCCTGCTCTTACCCTTTCAGAGGCCATACTGTGTGGAGCACAGTGGGGGTAGCTTTTTCCTGGCACGGGCTTTGCTATTAACAGCAGTCAAGCAGTTAATTAAATGCCCAGGTTACCTGGTAACTCTGTACTTATTTCTTCTTGCACTTTAACTCACCAGCTGGCTTTATTCAAGTCTTTGAAGATTTGGAAGAAATGTTTTATCTTATAATAATAAGCTGAAATTCAAGGACTGACAAAGATGAGCTATCATTATGCACACATTATTATGCATGCTTTTATAAGCATGTGTGACAAACAAATTTTATAAATCACTCACTTTCCCTTTGTCTCATCTTTAGCCTCAGGCTTCTACTATGTTCTCAGAAAGAATATCACTGGGTAGAAGTACTTTATAGAAATGAAAAAAATTAAAAGAAAGAAAAGTGCATGAAACCTTTTAGTCACTCTAAGCACTGATACTAAAAAAAGAAAGTCTCACACTTCTTAATGCAACATCTATGCAAAGAAAAATGGAGTTCTTTTTTTTTTACAAGGATTCCTGGCATTAAGAACTTCTTATTGATTTCTGACTCTAACAGTGTGGTGTCTGAGATGCCCTGACTGACCTGCCCATCGAAAAGTAACTAAAAATGCTGGAATGAATGTTTTTAAATTCTTTTAAAAATATGCACATCAATATGCACTGTCAGTTTGGTAAGGGATGTTGTTGTTAGGTGCTGTCTTAGTCATCTAGTGCTGCTATAACAGAAATATAACACCAGTGGGTGGCTTTAACAAAGAGAAATTTATTCTCTTACTGTCTAGTAGGCTACAAGTCCAAGTTCAGGTCCTCAGCTCCAGGGGTAGGCTTTGGAGGAAGGTCCTTGTCATCGATCTTCCCTTGGCCTGGGAGCAAGCATCTCAGGGCAGGAATCTCGGGTCCAAAGGATGTCCTCTGCTCCCAGCACTGCTTTCTTGGTGGTATGAGGTTCCCCTGTCTCTCTGTTCACTTCTCTCTTTTATATCTCAAAAGAGATTGGCTTGAGACACCATCTAATCTTGTAGATCTCATCAATATAATTGCTGCTAATCCATTTTATTACATCATAGTGATAGCATTTACAGTACGTAGGGAAATCACATCGGATGATAAAATGGTAGACAATCATACAATACTGGGAATAATGACTTAGACGAGTTGACAGATATTTTTGGGGGGCACAATTCAATGCATGGCAGGTGCTGTCGAATAAGTTCTGACTCATAATGACCCTATGTACAACAGAATGAAACACTGCCCAGTCCTGCACCAGTCTCATGATTCTTGCTGTGTTTGAGCCCTTTGTTATAGCCACTGTGTTAATCCACCTCATTGAAGGTCTTCCTTTTTTTTCACTGACGCTTTACTTTACCAAGCATGACGTCCTTCTCCGGGGACCATTTCCTCCTGATAACATGCTCAAAGTACGTGAGACAAAGTCTTGCCATCCTTTCTTCTAAGGAGGATTCTGGTTGTACTTTTCCAAGACAGATTTGTTCATTCTTCTGATGGTCCATGGTATATTAAATATTCTTTGCCAACACCGTAATTCAAATGCTTCAATTCTTCTTCAGTCTTCCTTATTGACAAACCAGCTCTTGCATGCACATGAAAAAACTGAAAATACCATGGCTTGGGTGAGGTGCACCTTAGTCCTTAAAGTGACATCTTTGCTTTTTAACACTTTGAAGAGGTCTTCTGCAGATTTGCCCAATGTAATATATCATCTGATTTCTTAACTGCTGCTCCTATGGGCATTGAATGTGGACCCAAATAAAATGAAATCCTTGAAAACGTCAATGTTTTCTCTCTTTATCGTGATGTCGCTTATTGGTTCAGTTGTGAGGATTTTTGCTTTCTTTATGTTGGGATGTAATCCATACTAAAGGCTGTGGTCTTTGATCTTCATCAGTAAGTTCTTCAAGTACTCTTCACTCTCAGCAAGCAAGGTTGTGTTATCTGTATATTGCAGATTGCTTATGAGTCTTCCTCCAACCCTGATACCATGTTCTTCTTCATATAGTCCAGCTCCTCTGATTATTTTCTCAGCATACAGATTGAATAAGTATGGTGAAAGAACACAACTCTGATGCACGAATTTCCTGAATTTAAACCACACAGTATCTCCCAATTCTGTTCAAATGACTGCCTCTTGGTCTATGTACAGGTTTCTCATGAGCACAATTAAGTGTTCTGAAATTCCCATTCTTCGCAAAGTTACCTGTAATTTGTTATGATCCACACAGTTAAATGCCTTTGCGTAGTCAATTAAAACACAGGTAAACATCTTTCTGGTGTTCTCTGCTTTCAGCCAAGATCCATCTGACATCAGCAGTGATATCCCTTGTTCCACATCCTCTTCTTAATCCAGCTTGAATTCCTGGCAGTTCCTTGTCGATGTACAGTTGCAAACTGCCTTTGAATGATCTTCAGCAAAATTTTATTTGTGTGTGATATTAACGATACTGTTTGATGATTTCTGCATTCTGTTGGATCACCTTTCTTTGGAATGGGTACAGATATGGATCTCTTCCATTCAGTTGTTCAGGTAGCTGTCTTTCAAATTTCTTGGCACAGACAAGTGAGTGCTTCCAGTGCTGCTCCATTTATTGAAATATCACAATGGTATTTGGTCAATTCCTGGAGCCTTGTTTTTCACCAGTGCCTTCAGTGTAACTTGAGCCTCTTCCTTCAGCACCATCAGTTCTTTATTATATGCTATCTATTGAAATGGTTGAATACCAAGCAATTCTTTTTGGTACAGTGACTCTGTATTCCTTCCATCTTCTTTTGATCCTTCCTGTGTTGTTTAGTATTTTTCCCATAGAATCCTTCAATATTGCAACTTGAGGCTTGAATTTTTTCTTCAGTTCTTTTAGCTTGAAAAATGCCAAATGTGTTCTTCCCTTTTGGTTTTCTATCTCTAGGTCTTTGCACATTTCATTATAATATTTTATTTTGTCTTCTCGAACCACCTTTTGAAATTTTCTGTTCAGCTCTTTTACTTCTTCATTCCTTCCTTTCACTTTAGCTACTCTACATTCAAGAGTAAGTTGCAGAGTCTCTTCTGACATCCTTTTTGGTCTTTTCTTTCTTTCCTGTCTTTTTAATGACACTTGTTTTCTTCATGTATGATGTCCTTGATGTCATTCTACAACTTGTCTTGTCTTTGGTCATTAGTGTTCAATGTGGCAAATCTATTCTTGAGATGGTCTCTAAATCCGAGTGGGATATACTCAAGGTCATACTTTGGTTCTCATGGACTTGTTCTAATTTTGTTCAGTTTCAACTTGAACTTGCACATGAGCAGTTGATGGTCTGTTCCACAGAATTTCTTTCTGTGTATGGATATTTCCCTGTCACTGACAGTGTTGTATTTCAGAATAGATCTTGATATGTTCTTTTGACAGTGAATGAAACACCATTCCTCTTCAAGTTGTTGTTCCTAGCATGGTAGACCATATGCTTGTCCTATTCAAAATGGCCAATACTAGTCCATTTCAGTTCACTAATGCCTAGAATATCCATCTTCAAGCGTTCTATTTCTTTTCTGACAACTTCCAATTTTTCTTGATTCATATTTCATACACTCCATGTTCTGATTATTAATGGGTATTTGCAGTTGTTTCTTTTCATTTTGAGTTGTGCCACATCAGCAAATGGAGATCCTGAAAAGCTTTACTCCATCTATGTCATTAAGATCAACTCTACTTTGAGGAGGCAACTCTTCCCCAGTCATATTTTGAGTGCCTTCCAACCTGAGGGGCTCATCTTCCAGCACTATATCAGACATTGCTTTGCTGCTATTCATAAGGTTTTCACTGGCCAAGTTTTTCAGAAGTAGATCTCCAGGTTCTTCTTCCAATTTCTCTTACTCTGGAAGCTCCACTGAATCCTGCCCACCATGGGTCACCCTGCTGGTATTTTAAATACCGGTGGCATAGCTTCCAGCATCAGAGCATCACACAAGCCACCACAGTATGACAAACTGACAGACTAGTGGTGGTGGTAAGGGATGCTAAGGGGTTAGCAACTCTCCCGGCATGGACCAGTAATGTGAAATTTGCCTTCAAAAATGAAGGGCACCCAGAGACCAATGAAAGAGGCAGGCAACTCCAGTGTGTCAGCAGAGAAGTATCTTATGGAGAGTTACTTACAAAGCAAATCCTGGGTAGCTGCAAGACCAAAGCAGATCTCCATGCCCTGCAGTGGGAGGGTGGAGGTTTTATAGGAGTAGTAACAGTAGTGGATCCATGCCAGGGGCTTACATAAGAATACAAACTGTAGTGAACTAGTAGACCACATGGGGCACTCATGTTCGGCCTGGCAAAGCTTGTTTCTCTTTCAATAAGCCTGTTGCCATCGAGCTGATTCCAACTCATGACAATCCTATAGGACAGAGTAGAATTGTCCCATAGAGTTTCCAGGGAGTGGCTAATGAATTGGAACTGCCAACGTTTTGGTTAGCAGCCTGAGCTCTTAACCGCTATGCCACCAGAGCTCCAATAGTTAAGTGAAAACAAGAATCTGAAGGGATAAATATAGGCTGAGTCTGGTTTCTGCACTGAGGGAAATTGCCAAACCAGGTAAATTTGTCCTTCAAATTTCACATCATCAAGAGACAAGGCTTATGGTGAGGAGTCTAATAAGAGACTCACCTCCTAAAATTGGGACCCTAAAGGGCTATGCCTCAATGCTAGGGTAATCTAGAAAGATATAACCCTCAAGGGACTGGATTGAAAATGACCTATTTCAAACTTTAGTGCTGGATGGAAGGGAAAAGTGTGTATCCTTCCAAAGAATTTATAGCAACAAACCGGCCCTTATATAGATTTGTTGCCTGAATTCAGTATACCTGAGTATTCAAAACAAAAACCCTCACTCTTTCAATTCAGTTTAAAGTTGCCCTGGGCAGGTAATGTCCCAGACACCTGATATAAGCAAATGCAAATCCTCTCTGAAGAAACCTATTTTCTACTCAGGTCATAAAGTATTCACATAGATAAAACTCCAAAAATTAGATGAGTGTACATAGCCAGAATAAAAGAACAAGGAAATAACCACTATGAATGAGATCTAACAGAAAAAAAAAAAAAAAAAAACAGTAATTAGCATCAGACTTCAGATATGGGAAATATAAGATACAGAATATTAAATAATTATTTTAAATGTGTTTAAAGAAACAAAGGAGCTGTGGTGGTGTAGTGGTTAAGAGCTACGGATGCTAACCAAAATGTTGGCAGTTCGATCCACCAGCTGCTCCTTGGAAACCCTATGGGGCAGTTCTACTCTGTCCTATAGGGTCTCTAAGAGTTGGAATTGACTCGATGGCAATAGGTTTTTAAAGAAATAAAAGATTAAAAATATGAGAAAAGAACAAGCATTATAAAAATGACCAAACATACTTGAAAAATAAGAAAATAGATGGCACTAAAAAATAACTTCAATATTAAATTAAATACAGCTGAATAGAGAATTAGGGAACCAAAGACAGATTTAATAGATTATTCAGTATGCAGCACAAAGGAACAAAGAGATACAAAATACAAAAAAGAGAATTAGAGTAAGAAGAATTAATACACTTAGAATTCCAGGGAAGTGTTTGGGAGAAGGAAAGAGAGAGAGGAAGAAAGAGAAGGAAAAAGAGAAAGGATGAGAGAAGGAAATACTTGAAGTGAAAATGTATGACCCTTTCTAGAACTGATGAGAGATAAACATCGCAGATTGAAGTAGCCCTATGAATTCTAAGCAGGAAATATAAAAAGAAACCTACGCCTAGACACTGCCATGGATTGAATTATCTCACTCCAAAATTGTGTGTATTAACTTGGTTAGGCCATGATATGATTCCCAGTATTGTGTGGTTGTTCTTCATTTTGTGATTGTAATTTTATGTTAAAGAAGATTAGGGTGAGATTGTAACACCCTTACAAGGTTCTATCCCTGATCCAAGGTAAAGGGAGTTTCCCCGGAGTGTGACCTGTACCACCTTTTATCTCTCAAGAGATAAAAGGAAAGGGAAGCAAGCAGAGAGTTGGGGACCTCATGCCAGCAAGAAAGGACTGGGAGCAGAGCATGTCCTTTAGACCTGGGGTTCCTGCACAGAGAAGCTCCTAGTCTAGGGGAAGACTGACAAGAAAGAACTTCCTCCAGACCAACAGGGAGAGAAAGCTTTTCCCTGGAGCTGGAGCCCTGAATTTGGACTTCCAGCCTACTAAATTGTGAGAAAATAAATTTCTCTTTGTTAAAGCCACCCACTTGTGGTGTTTCTGTTATAGCAGCACTAGATGACTAAGACAGACACCAAAGACAAAGGGCTCTTTAAAGCAGCCAGAGCCAAAGGACAGATACCTACAAGGGAATTACACATAGGGCAACAGCTGAATTCTCGACAGAAGCAATGGAATCCAGAAGACCATGGGATAATATTTTCAATGTGCTGAGAGAAAGCAGCTGTCGTGATGGAAATCTATACCCAGCAACATTATTTATCAAGAGCAACACCAAAATAAAGGCTTTTTTTCTGACAGTGAATTCACCACCAAAAGCAAAGGTTTAAAGAGAACATTCCAGGAAGAATGAAAGTAATCCCAGATGAAAATTTTAAAATGCAAGAAGGATCAGAAGAGCAAAAACAAGCATTTTTTTTGAAAGATCTAAATGAAAAATGACTGTATAAAAATGATAATATCCTGTAGAATAATAATAAACTTAAATGTATAATAAAAACAGCATGTAAGTGCAGACAGGGTGATCAGCTCTAAAATTTTCTCAGGTTTTTGTGTTATTTGGGAGGACTGTAAACTTATAAATAAAATTTTAGTTTAAATAAGTTTACATGCTGACATCTCTGGGGTAAACAAACAAAAACCAAACAAACGCTAGAACAGAAAGAGAATGTATAACTTTCAAATCAGTAAAAGGGAAAATAAAATGAGCAAAAAAGAGAAAAAAAGATGAGATACTTTATCAATCAAGCAGAGAGGAAAGATAAACATATGCAAGGCATAAAAAATTGCACAAAATAAATCCACATATACCAATAATTGTAATAAATGAAAAGAGTTAAATAGTCCATGTTGTTGTTGTGTGCCATCGAGTCAATTTTGTCTCATAGCAACCCTATATGACAGAGTAGAACTGCCCCATAGTGTTTCCTAGGCTGTAATCTTTACTGGAGCAGATTGCCAGATTTTTTTCCCCTCTGAGCAGCTGGTGGATTCAAATCACTGACCTTTCAATTAGCAGCCAGGTGCTTAACTACTGAGTCACCAGGGCTCCTAAGAAGTCCACAGGCGCATCTCAAACATGTAAAATAACGAAAGTAAGTGGATGGAGATGGCTGTATCAAGCAAATGCTACCAAAAGAATGCTGGTGTGCCTATATTAATAGTAGATAAAACAGGCTTTAGTAAAGTAAAAAAATTACAAAAGATAAAAAAAAAAAAAAAGGTCACTACATAATAACCAAACCAAACCAAACTTGTTGCCATCAAGTTGATTCTGACTCATAGTGACCCTATAGGGCAGAGTAGAACTGCCCCATAGGGTTTCCAAGGCTGGAAATCTTTACAGAAGCAGACTGCCCCATTTTGCTCCTTTGGAGTGGCTGGTGGGTTTATTTACCTTGTTTTCCCTATAGGAGGTTGTCTTAGTCATCTAGAGTTGCTATAACAGAGATACCACAAGTGGATGGCTTTAATGAAGAGAAATTTATTTTCTTACAGTCTAGTACTAAAAAAAAAAAAATTTAGCTCCAGAGGAAGGTTGTCTCTCTCTGTAGGCTCTGGAGGAAGGTCCTTGTCATCCATCTTCCCTTGGTCTGGGGGCATCTCAGCGCAAGAACCTCAAGTCCAAACGACGCGCTCTGCTCCCGGCACTGCTTTCTTGGTGGTATGAGGTCCCAAACTCTCTGCTTACTTCACTCTCCTTTTATCTGTTAAAAGTTAAAAGGTGGTACAGGCCACACCCCAGGGAAACTCCCTGTACATTGAATCAGGGATGTGACCTGGTAAGGGTGTTACAATCCCATCCTAATCCTCTTTAACATACAATTACAACCACAAGATGGAGGACAGCCACAGAATACTGGGAATCATGGCCTAACCAAGTTAATACACACATTTTTGGGGGGACACAATTCAATCCATGATAAAGGTAGACAGGGATCAGCATATGTGGTCCTGGAAAATTATTGGATACAGTGTCAAACATCAGTTAAGAAAGATAATCTGTATGACATCACCAGGTTGGTGATCCTATTTTGTAATAAATAGCGGGAAAAGGAAAAACAAGGCAAATGTCATGAGTAATAATCAAGGTCTCCTCCTGTAGGGGCAATGGTGAATAAGTTTCAGCGGACCTTCCAGACAAATACAAAGTAGGAAGGTCTGGAGCCAGTGAAAACCCTTTGGATCACGTCTGATCCTGTTGTAAATGGGGTCACCATGAGTCACCATAATTGCAGGGGTGTGGTTAAATAAATGATGGCAAATCTCTATGATGGGCTTTGTTGCATATGCACAAAACAATTTGAAGTTTGGTGACACAGAAAACTGCTCAAAACATAAGGTTAAGACAAAAGAACACACTGCAAAAGTGTACAGATAGTGTGACCCCATTCTGTAAAATAAAATACATGTTCCTACCAAAAAAAAAAAAAATCGAAGGATATACTTCTCCAACTTTTGTACTCAGCACTTTCCCCACCAGGGGTGATACTGTTTTTCCTCTTTTAACCCAAGACATAGTCCTCAAAAATCCTTAAGTTTATTTTACCATCTTTCAAATATTTATGTATGGAAACTTTTTCATTTTAGTAGCTAACTCACATTGACTGTTTACTGTGTGTACTGTGCTAAGAAGTTTATATATATATATGTGTATGTATATGTATATACATACATAAAAAATATATATTATTTAACCATTGCAACAAAAGGTTTTGTTTTATTATCCCCATTTTACAGGCGAGGAAAGTGTAGCCTCTTTTGCATAACTTGCCTTATATCACACAGTTGGTAATAGCCAAAGATGGGACCCTGAACCCACAGCTGTTTGCCTCTAAACAGTTTTTCCTCCATTACTATTAACTGAAGTCTACACAAGTCCATACTTCAGTCAGATTTCCTTAGTTTTTACCTAATGTCTTTTTCTTATTCCAGGATACCACATTATACTTCGTCATCATATCTTCTTAGGCTCCTCTTGGCTGTGACAGTTTCTCAGACTTTTCCTCATGCACTGCATTTTCTCTAAACCATTTTTTATAAATACCTCATCACTGACAACACTATAGCAGCTATAATTTACTATGTACAACTCTGTGTGGCTCTGATCTTCATAGCAACCATTCAAAGCAAATATTATAATCCTCTTTTTATAGATGAGAAAACTGAGACTCAGAGAGATGAAAACTAATTGCCCAAGATCACAAAACTAGCAAGTGATGGAGTTAGGATCCTAACTCAGGACCATCTGACAATGAGTTACTATATATATACATATATTTTTACTACTCTGTCTTATATGGCATATGGCATGTGTGTGTATTTTAAGAATACATTCGAATGTTAACATCAGAGTCAGAAGTGCCATGAAGATGATTTATATCTGATTCAGAACCCTAGTGGCACGGTGGTTAAGTGTTTGGCTGCTAACCAAAAGGTCAGCAGTTTGAATCCACCAGACACTCCTTGGAAACCCTATGGGACAGTTCTACTATGTCCTATAGGGTCCCTATGAGTCAGAATTGACTCAAAGGCAACAGGATTTTATATCTGGCTGAACCCTCCCATCTGATCCCCAAGCCTCTGTTGACTCCCCAACAAAAGGTTCTAAGTATATGGCCAAAAGTCATCAGTGTCATTGAATTTACTACCTCACAAAGCAAGTTTTGAACAGTTCTGATGACTACAAGAGCTCTATGTTCCTCCAAATGATGTTCGCTCTTTGGTCTTACTGTGGCTCTTAGGAGTCAAACACAATCATCTATGCCTTCTGTTCAAGAATTTTGAAGATGGCCACCAAGTCTCCCCCTACGGAGGCATAGTTTGAATTTCCCACAGCATCCTAATTACACTGCTTTGAACCACAGTCCCTTGCAGTGTCTCGATTTGGTTGAAAGTTCTTAAAGTGGTATGTAGTATAGCAATGAGTATGTTGTATATAATCAGAGTTCAATAATTGCTGTCGACTGCCTCCTTGCTTAGTGTAACCTCCTAACACCAACATCACACCTCTTCTTCCCCATCCCTACCCCCTCCACACTGCATTTCTAAACGGTCAGGTCCAAAGAGCTCTAAAGCTGACACTTCTTCTAACCCTTTAAAATGTCAGCTCTTGCTAGAAAATCCCCTGAAGACACTCGTTTGGAAGGTGAGTCAAACGTAAGGGCGATGTTTTCTCTGAGTATGACAAACAAGTTCAAGGGTAGAGGCAGGGAGCTGTGGACACCCAGAGACAGCTCCTTTCTCCATGAATCCCCCTCAGCGCTGAAACAGACAGGAACTTCCCTGAGGATCTGTGAGGCCTTCGTGCAGGGCGGGGCCGGAGCCGACGTGCCAGATGCGGGGCGGGCTCCCAGCAGCTGGTTTCACCGACAGCCGCGGTGGAAGCTCGAGGTCCCCTCCTGGACGCCGCGGCGCCACCAGCTGCCTCGCCAGTTGCCAACGCACCCGCCCTACTGACAGGTCTCCAAAGCAAACCAGAGACCGAAAAAAGCAGGCGAGAGAGTCAGAAAATATCGCAAAGGAGTTGTTACCAAAGTTCTCTAGGTGTTCCGCCTGTTCTGGCCCGCCGGTACCTGCGCGTCGTGATCAGTACCATGGACAGCGCCCGCGCCGCCGGTCCCGGGATCCTGGACGCCGCCGGCTTCTGGCACGTCTGGCAGCGCTTTGACCCGGATGGTAAGTAGAACAAGCCACCGGTGTAGACGCGGCTCCGCGCCCCCCACCCTCCCACCGCTCGGCTGAAAGGACCTAGTTTCCCCTCCCTGCACTTCTACTCCGAGGGGAAAGTTGTCTACCTGCGCTGTTACAGCAGTATACCTGAAGTCTTTGAGCTGGTGTTGCGCATCTAGATAAAAAAAAGGTAACGTGGAAATTCAGAAAGAGAGGAGGGATTTGCCTCCCTTGCCAATCTTTTTGTGCGTTTGTGTATCGCATATATTCAAGAATATATATATATAATTCCGAATATATATATTCAAGTATATACACTTATACGTATATGTGGTTATATATTCACATATATATATCCGTCTACCTATAGATCTGGAAACCCTGGTGGCGTAGTGATTAAGTGCTACGGCTGCTAACCAAAGGGTCAGCAGTTCGAACCCACCAGGCACTCCTTGGAAATTCTATGGGGCAGTTCTACTCTGTCCTACAGATAGATAGATAAATATAGATATATATTCTAAATAAATATAGATATATAAGTCTATATATATTATATAAGAAAACCAAATATATAATAAATACAGATATATATTCTAATCTTGTAGGCTGATACTCGCCTACCTGAACCCTAAATGTGCTCATTTTTCATTCAGTGACTTTATTCTAAACCCCCAGCTTTTTCAATGGGAGGGTGAAAAGACATTCCCCCAAGAAAAAAAAACTACTTGAAAAGAAAGTGAAACTTCTTAATGTTTGCTTTCCTTTTATTAATCATTAAAGTTGCATAAAAGACATCTAAAGGCACGTTTTAACTCTGAAAACTAGAATTCAATACTTGCATTCTGTTAAAATTTTCCAAGCATCCAAAATCCTTAAGTTGGATTTTATTCTAAACTCATGCTGTTCATTGATTAAAATTTGTGTATTTAATAGCTATTATATTCTAAATATTAATATAAACCCCAACGTACAGCATTTACTCTGGAACTTGTTTTTACTGTTCAAATTTATCACTTAGTTATTGGAATAGCAAAGAGCTTGTGAAATAAAAGACAATTATTAGAAAAACACTAAAATGCCCCTTGTTGTTCTAAGTAACTGTTACTTATGCGTATCTTCTTGCATTTAGAAAAAGGTTACATAGAAGAGAAGGAGCTTGATGCTTTCTTTCACCACATGTTGACGAAAGTGGGTACCGATGTAAGTACTAGCACCACTAAGCATTAATTTATGTGTCTCTTAGTGAAATACAGTTAGCACCCAAGTCCTATGTTGACTTGTACCTCTTAATCCCATCTAATCTCTTTTCCTCCCTTAATGCGTGTACTTTTTCCCCTCTCTTAGCAACACAAAGGGAATTAGGCAGGTTTTATAAAAGGCACGACTGTGACATTAGACGTGCTGGTCACTAAATTCCCATCTAACATCTGTCATCCCTTCCGAGATCACAACTGTAGATTTAAACAACTCTGTTGTGAACGTCTCCGTGGTTATGTCTCTGCTGATGGATTTAAACCTGGAGGTAAGGTAGCGCCTTTGTTCAGAAAGGTGGAAAAAATGTTAAGAACTTTAAGGTCCTGGGTGTTTAGCACATAGGACACTTTTCTGATAGCAGGCCACAAACAAAATCATTTAAAATATTTTTTTCATTAGTCATTTTATTAGAAGAGGTTGCAGATTTCTTAGAGAAAGACAAATCAGAGAGTAACAACACATCCAGAGCCTATTTGTCCCTGGTCTCTCTCTCTCTCATCTGTCTCTCCATCTCTGTCTCTCATCTCTCTGTCTTTTTCCTGTCTCTTTGTTTCTCCTTCATTCCATCTCCAGCCTTTCTGTCTCACAATCTCTTTGTCTCTCCGTTTCCTGTGCCTTTTATTTCCCTTTTCCTCTTTCTCTCACTTCTATATCTGTCTTTTGTGTCTCTTTCTGTGTTATCTCTTTTTGCCCTTCTTTCCTTTTCTCTCATCAGTTTCTCATCCCTCTCCCCCTTTCCTCCTTCTCCTTCTCTCTCTCTCTCTCATATCTTTCTCTGTTCTTTCTCTGTCTGCCTGCTCCTCTCTACCATGCCCTCCCCCATGCAACCTATGAAGTGAATGGGTGGCAGCTGTGAAGGATGGAAAGTGTACTCCTTCTTTTTTCTGGTTCAGACCATTCAAATACACTTCTCTTTATTCTTCATTCCTGTGCTTATATCAGCTATGATCAAAGACAAAGAAGCTTCCTCCAGGAGAGGTTTACCTTCAAGCTGCTGCCAGGTATCACCCACTATCAGCCCATGTGTAACACTCCCAGCCTTGCTTACGGAGCTCCCACTTACTGTTGTAAATGCTAAGGCTAGGACATTCCAGAACCCCATAGATCTGACACATTTTGTCCAGCATGGAGTGGGGTATTCAAGGAAAACAAAAAGATGAAGGTAATACAATTTGAAGTCTGGGAATAAACTGGATGGTAAAATTCCTGAAAACTTAAATCCCCAGAGATTTAGAACTTGGGATCTTTTTAGAAGCCTCCTTGCTTTAGTGCCTTATAGGAAAGGGGGAGGATAGTTGCTGTCAGTGTTGCTCTCAGTGTCATGTCTTATTTTCAGTCATAAGGGTTGGTTACTCAAACACAAAGGTCTGTTCTAAGCTGATGAGACTGTGAGATGTCTTCTTCTGGGCCTTTGGCTGACTTTAAAGGGATTGTTGCCATTATTGAGAGCTGAGGGATGTCATCTTTTACATTTTTCCACTGCCCCTCCCTAAGGCCCTACCCATGGACTAACCCTCTCACACCAGGGCAACATGGTCCTTGGAGGAAGCGAGGCAGCATATGACACACCAGTGTCCTCTGCCACTGTGCTCAGTGCAGGTGTTCCTGTGGCCAAGGTTGCAGAGCTTTTAGAATAGTGGCTATTGAAATTTGACATGCTTAAGAATTATCTGTATTTGGTCAAATGCAGGCCCCTGGGCCTCATCCCCTAGATATTTCGGTTCAGTACATTTAAGGCATGCTTAGAATCCTATATTTTAAAAGCACCCTAAGTCAGTTTAGCATCTCTTTTCACTCTCTGTCCCTCTGGGAAAGATGACTGCCTGTCAGGGAGAGGATTCTAATCAGGCCAGTCCCGCTGAGCTGTGTGGCAGAAGCCCCAGGCACCTCTGCTTAGCACCTGGTTAAGGAGAGAGCTTTTGGCCACCAGGGTAATAAGTTATTTAAACTGTTATCCTGAAATGGTATCAACTGCCATGTTTCCCTTTTAAAATGCTGAGGCATTGCCCTGGGGGTCTGGTTACAGGGACATTCACCTGGACAACCATGATTGAGTGAATAATTCCTAATTCTGGGCATTTTTCCTGCTGAGTAATGAGTGATACCAGTTGCCATTGAGTCGATCATGACTCATAGCACCCGATGTGTGTCAGAGTAGAACGGTGCTCCACAGGCTTTTCAATGGTTGACTTTTTTGGCAGTAGATTGTCAAGCCTTTATTCTGAGGTGCCACTGGGTGCACTCCAACCACCAACTTTTCAGTTAGCATCTGAGCATGCTAATTGTTTGCATTACCCGGTGACTTAGTGTACTGACTAGGCCCTAGGAAAATCCTTAATAATAGGGAAAAACTTCAGAAATGAAGCCCCTTTAGCTGAAGGACAGTTACCATTTATTTGTGACACCTACTTTTTAGAAAAAAATTAAAAATTTTTTTTATTGTGCTTTAAGTGAAAGTTTACAAATCAAGTCAGTCTCTCGTATAAAAATTTATATACACCTTGCTATATACTCCCAGTTGCTCTCCCCCTAATGAGACCGCACACGCCGTCTCTCCACCCTGTATTCCCATGTCTGTTCAGCCAGCTTCTGTCCTCCTCTGCCTTCTCATCTCCCCTCCAAACAGGAGCTACCCACATACTCTCATGTGTCTACTTGATCCAAGAAGCTCACTCCTCACCAGTATCATTTTCTATCCCATAGTCGAGTCCAATCCCTGTCTGAAGAGGTGGGTTTGGGAATGGTTCCTCTCTTGGGCTAACAGAAGGTCTGGGGTCCATGACCTTTGCAGTCCTTCTAGTCTCAGTCAGACCATTAAGTCTGGTCTTTTTATGAGAATTTGATGTCTGCATCCCACTGCTCTCCTGCTTAATCAGGTGCGACACCTATTTTTGATGAGTGATGCCCGAGCAAGTATGGAAGTGGACAGCCAGAGAGGCCTCAAGGATGAGGCAGCCCTGCAACTGGAGTTTAGGAACAAACAAGCAGTTCTTCAGAGGCCCTAATAGCTCTATGTTCCTCTGCTGATTAGCAGGTCACAGAGACCCCAGAAGAAGGAATTTTGAGATTTCTAACAGCAGGCTGCCTGCTAGTCAATCTCAGAGAGCAACTAGCCTGCTTGTAATTATCTGCTGTATACATCCGCCAACGGAACTGACTTAATGGACCCATCAGCTGCTATTTATTGCTGGTGGTTTTTTTTGTTTTGCTTTTTTTGTTCCTTTTCTTTTCAAATGCTGAGAATTGGCCTCTGAACTGTGTCTAGATCTAGCCAGTCCATTGGCAGTACCCATTTCTCTGGCTATACACACATCCCACATACACAGATTGTTCCGCAGCCTGGGCCTCATTCAGTCCTGCAGAGATTATAAGTACCCTGCTGGGGCCTAGAGTCTCAGATAAGGTGGGCTGGGCCAGTGTTGATGGGGGATTACATAAAGGGAACCCCAAGCTCTGTTGCTTTAGGTCCATGGCATGGTCATGGATATCAGGGATAGAGGTCAGAGAGGACCGAAGTCAAGGCTCAGTGCCCTCAAATTGAAGGTGGCCTGTAGAATCTGTCCACAGCGTCTTCAAGTTCACACTTAGTTACTTGGCTATCTAATTTTCCAACAATGTAGCCAATGGTAGTTACCTTCCCTTGGGAATTCCCCACCCACAATAAGCAATTATTTGTTCATTCCACATACGCTATGCTACAGAGATACAGAAATGATTGCTTTCCTGGCAGAGCTCTTAATCTAGAAGGACAGGTTGAAATTCAAAGTGAAAGCCACCTGTTGAGTGATTTCTCTTGTACTTTTTCTGGATGGTGCACGTACACACACACATACACCGCAATGCAAACACACACAATCTGTGGTGCTGAGAGCAGAGAGGCTCATCTCTCTGTTGAGTGGAGTGTCACCTGAGGAAACCTGACTAGCAGGAGATCTTGGGCTCTCAGAGTAGCTGTTCACCTTCAGCAGAGAAAAAACATATCTCTAAGGTCCACTCCAGAGATGCCTCACCATGTGTAGGAATGGCCACTAGAGGTGGAGACAGAAATCTGGTGTCGAAATCCTAGCTCTGCGTTTACAACTGCGTGACATCGACATGTTATTTAAACTCCTCGAGTCTCAATTTTATTGTCCATAAAATAGGAATGATAATATTTTGGCCTATCTCACGGGGGCATAATGAAGACCAATGAGACAATACAAGTGAAACATTCTTTTTAGTTGCCAAAGTACTCATTGTTTACATATTTCTATGGTAATATGGTGTCCCTTTGGGTCCTTCATTGTCCCATTGTCTATTCTGGACAGCTTTGGCCTCAGAGCCACAAGAAGACTATACAATACAGGGATAGTTGAAGCTTACTCTCTTAACTGCTGAAAAGCTTTTAAGATCTAAATCAATATAACTGTCAATGGGGTTTCAACTTTGTGGGAGAAAATTTTCCAGGCCAGGGTAGCCTTTGGAGGATCCCCTTAAATCACATGCGCCACCGCTGTCATGAGTAAAAGAGGCCCTATATCCAGGGGTAAATAATAGACTGTAGACACACTGTCATCTCAGGGACTTCCTGACACTTGCTCACCTTTATACAATCGATCCAAGCATTGTTTCCCATTTCTTCACTTGAGATTTTGTTTGCAAATCATGAATGTCTTTTCTCGTACTTTTCATTTAATGTGTATTCCTTTAGGAAGGTATTGATTTTTTAACTAGGCCTTTGGCTATTCCCCATTTATGATCATCAAGTGAATATACGCAATGTCTTTACAGAACCAATCCTTTTATTTTAATCATTTTGGGTTTCTAAATACAGGACCAAAGCCATCAATACAGCAAATGGCTAGAATACTCAAATCCATTTAATTAATATATCATCTTAATCATGAATGATCTTGGTTTGGATTTGCCTTTTTTTTTTTAAGTTGTGCATATAGAAGCTATTTTTAGTTGTTATTGACATAACTCTTAGTTGTTTGCAAAAAAACTCACCTTCACTGCAATTTATTCCAAATTAAGTTTATCTGTCATTGTCCAGTATCCAGTTGGGGACTACACAAGCCGTAATCCATTCACCTCTTTCTGTTGCCTGCAGTTCATCCATTTATCATATTCTAAAGGTGAGGAGTGGAACAAAAAAGAGGTATAAATGCATTTCTATACTTGCTGGCAAAAGTTTGTCTACAATTGAACAAGGAAGAGGCACACACTATTGACTGCCATGAAACTTGGGGGTTCCCTGAAAAAACAAAATCAAACCAGTTGCCACGAAGTCGCTTCCAACTCATGGCAAGCCCACGTGTATGGAGTAAGATTATACTCCATAGGGCTTTCAAGGCTGTGACCTTTTGGAAGCAGGTTGCCAGGCCTTTCTTCAGAGGCACCGAAGCATAGAAAACAAGGTGATATGAGGGGATCCAATAGCTTAAGTCATCTAAGCTTAGCACATCTCTTCTACCTCACTGTCATGATCGCCCCATCAAACATTTGCTGTGCACTCACCTCTTGCAGTGGTGAGACTGTGTCAGGGGCCAAAATCCTGGTAACAATGCCCCAGGACCACCGTAGGATAAAATTGCCCTTGCTGACCAAGATGCTCTTTGCCTTTCCAAAAATTAGTTTTCAGATCTGCAGGGTCTCATGTTATTTAAAGCATCTGCTATCTAACCAACTGCCAGAGCCTATCCTGGAGAAATCCCAGAGCAAGTCACCAAGTCCTCATTGCCTTTTGTTTGAACCATTTCTCATTTATACATTACTCAATGTTGGGCTTTAACAATTCTGTTAGATGCTGTCTGCCTCATTTGCGGCAACAGCAAGATGGAGTGGAAAGCACACCCCGCATCAAAGCACATCCCACATCGAAAGTGCTGGTTTCAGTCTTGTCCTACCACTAACCCACAAATCCTTACGGTGGGCTTATATAAATCCTATGGGGCTACGGCACAGGAATGAGCAATGTTTTGTTCTGTTATACATTAGATAACCAGGAGCCAGAGCCAACTCACAGCAACAAACAACAGCAACAGCCAGGTGCATGGCACTTCGCCCCTCTCTGACAGGCTTCCTCATCAGTAACATGAAAGGGCAAGGGCTCAGATCCTTAGAAAAGGGGTGCCTAACACTTCCTGATTCTTTTCTACTTCACTCTTTTGCCCCCAAATCACCAAGACTGATCAGAAGGAAACAGATACCTTGACTGATAGTGCATCAATAAATAAAATTAATAAGAATATGACCAGACCTCTTTTCATATGCTAAGATTAAGAGGTAAAAAGTTTGCGATACCCTTCTTTTAGATTTCTCCACTCTCTGAGAAACGTTTGCCGTATGCAAAAGCTCATCTGAAGAGGTGGCTGCCTAAGGGAAAAGGGGCATGGCTGATGTCGATCCAAGTCAGGACCTGTCTTGTAACCTGAGGACACATTGTCACGTGAAGAGAAATTTATCTGACCAGTGACGGGAAGTTGTAAAGGGGAATTTCCATGTTAGAGGATGGAACATATGAGATCAAAAAAATTTCCCAAAGAGGAGAAGGCTAGCAGGTCAGCAGTAAAGCCAGGAGCTTCATGAATTATCCCCACACTCCAGGGCCATTGTGAGGATTCTGGGAAATCACACTTGTGAAACAGCCTGACTTGGTACCCACCCCATGGCTAGCCCTCCATGAATGTTTATTTCCCTGCCCTTCTTTCCTCATCTTGTGAATTAGATGTAGGCAGCTGTTAATTTCCCTAGTCACATTTTCCCTCCCACATTTTCCTCATATTTTTGGAACCCATTAGGGATAGGACTTAATGGAAAGGAAGCCAGAACAAAGCACATCTTCCATCCACCTGTGATGGAGGGCAAACGCCAGGTCCCCAGAACGCCATCATGTCCCCGGAGCCCAGAAGAGCGTCTGACACACAGCAAGCCCTCAATGGATGCTTGTGTAATGAATTAACAAAACCTAAGAATGAAATGAATGATACACACAGATTCAAAAGGTAGAGTAGACCACTAGTCTCACCCCTTTGGGAGCAAGAAATAATGAGGAAACCTAAAGATACAAGGGAAAGATTAGTCCAAAGGACTAATGGACCACATGTACCACGGCCTCCACCAGACTGACTCCAGTACAACTAGATGGTACCCAGCTACCACCACTGACTGCTCTCACAGGAATCACAATAGAGGGTTCCAGACAGAGCTGGAGAAAAATGTAGAACAAAATTCTAAGTCAAAAAGAAAGACCAGTCTTGCTGGCCTGACAGAGATTGGAGAAACCCTGAGAGTATGGCCCCTGGACACCCTTTCAGCTCAGTAATGAGGTCACTCCTGAGGTTCACCCTTCAGCCAAAGATTGAACAGTCCCATGGAACAAAGCAAGACTAAAGGGGTGCACCAGCCCTGGGTCAAGGACTAGAAGGCAGAAGGGGACAGGAAAGCTGGTAGTAGGGAACCCAAGGTAGAGAAGGGAGAGTGTTGACATGTTGTGGGGTTGTTAACCAATGTCATAAAACAATGTGTATACTAACTGTTTGATGGAAACTAGTTTGTTCTGTAAAACTTCATCTAAAGTACAATAAAAAGAAAAAAAAGGTGGAGTAGAGTGAAGGAAATTTCAGAAGGAAGGTTTTGAAATGATTAAAGCCCCTCTTTTATTATAGAACAGAAACAAAAAGCCCAAGAGGAGAAGTGTCAAGCTAGTTGGTGGAAAAGTTAGGTCCAGAGCCAGGGCCATCTCCCTATCTGGAACTATTCTCACTATATAGTCAGTGTTAAGGTGTAATGCATAAGTAAATGGTATTGCTTATTAAACTGCCATCAGGTCGATCCTGACTCATGTCAACCCCATGTGCGCCAGAGCAGAACTATGCTCCGTAGTGTTTTTAATGGCTAAATTTTTGGAAGTAGATCACCAGGCCTTTCTTCTGAGGTGCCTCTTGATGGACTTGAACTCTCAACTGTTCAGTTAGCAGTGATCATGTTAACCATTTGCATACCCTAAAGAACGTGAGAGGCACAGGAGGTAGCCAGCCATTATTGTGATCATCCTAAGTGTATTTGTTTTGTTCCTGATAATTCTCTTCACTTATTTCCGCATCAGCAAGGGTCATCTGGGTCTTCCATCTCAGGGAAAGACCCGTGCAGAACAACAGTGAACCAAAGAGTTGAGCTTAGCTTTTTTTTTTTTTCCAAAGTAAACTTTTGAAAATCATGGCAGAAGATAAAGGAGGCAAGAACGGTCAGAGTCCCGAGTACCAACAACCAAAGTCAGGCTATGAGTAATGTTATAGCTTTCTTTGTGGATTAGAGTCGCCAGTGGGAAGCTGAAGGCTCCCCAGTCTGTCTCCCTGAATAAAATGCAGTGAGCTTCATGGTTCCTTAGGCCCCACATGGACTACCCATTGTATAAACACAGACAAGCCTGCTCCGCTCAAGCAGCTGGATAGACCTCTTGGTGTTGCCATGCTGGTGCCGCCTTCCTCTCGCCACTGCCCATAGGGAGCCATGGCAGCCTGTCAGGCCCTGCCACTCTTCACAGCCACACCAACACCTGTTGGCATCGGGAAGAGGACTATCATGTCCCTGTTCTCAGAGATGCATGAAGGGCCTCAAGGAGCATGATGCAACATAAGCCAGAGAAACAAGATGTGTTGGGAAGGAAACCTTGAAGCATTTTAGTGTACAACTGACCTAATTTCTTTCCTTCCCTGCTGATGTTTCAGCATTTATGGTTTTCATCTGAAGGGCTATGTTCTCAGCAGTAGAGGTTTGTGAAAGCCGTTACCATCAGACTAACATATGTGTGTATGAATGGTTCATTGACAGGTTCTCGCAGAAGTCCACAGTCACCCACCAACACCAGCAGAAACTGTAGTCAGTCAACAGCCCCTCTCTCCCAAGCCCTTGTAACTCACAGCTGGAGGGCCTGGTATCAGGGATTGGGTGGTAACATTAGAGAGAATGAATTTAGCATGGCTGATGGAGTCGCGAATCTTGGAATCAGCCACTCTTTGAAATTAGCTGCACCTCTCAACGCCCCATATCAAAATTTATTCTCCATTGTTGATTGCATATATCAGATTTCTTTGTAATAATCCTGCCTTCCACTGACGAACAGTTTAATGCAAAGAAAAGATTGTACGTGGAGGGGACACGTAACATCTTTGGTAACTCAACAATTACGTTGGCTTCTTTTTTTTTTTTTCATCATTAATTACTTTCCCCTGCTAATTTATTTTTTCTCTGAGTGGACCAGGAGGAGATTAAGAAAAGCAGCCTATGACAGCCTCAGGGCCTAGAAGAGCTGCACTTTTCACTCAAAAATAGCATCAAATCTCCAAGTTCTTGGGACAAAAATCTGTATGTCAATTACAATACAGTCTTTTGTTACAACCAACTATATAAAAAATCTTCAAATTCCTTTTTTCAGCACTCTAGTCTCTAAGCTTCTTTTCATTCATATTTTAGGAACTCAATAGCTGTAAGTCTTGTCTAGTCAGGATTCCGGTAATTGATTGGTTGCTCAAGAAATCCCCATCACTACTTCCTCTTCCACAAAGAGTAGGATCAAGGGACCTGCTTTCCAGGTTACAGTACCATAATTATCAGCCTGTGTGCTCTGAATATTTGCTATCTAAACGTCATTATTGGAATACCAGTAGCTTTAATGTGGTTTTACTGGCCCGTTGCAGGATGCTATCATGGAAGAAAATCTTCAGAAGGTGAAACAGCAGATTATGGCTGCCCACGATGTCTCTAAAGACGGTCGTACACAGATGAAAGAGGTACTTTTCATGACTGTACCTTTCTTGGGCTGTAATTGCCTCTGAAAGACAATGAAATTCTTCCATTTGATTGGGAAATCAGAATATTCTACAAGTCAATTGACTTAGATAACTTTTTGTATTGTGATATATAGATACATATATAGTTATTAGTTGCTGTCGAGTTGGTTCCTACTCATGGCAATCCCATGTGTGTAGAGTAAAAATGCTCCATAGGGTTTCCAAGACTGTTACCTTTCAGAAGCAGATTGCCAGGCCTGTCTTCTGAGGTACCTCTGGATGGGTTTGAACTGCCAACCTTTCAACTAGTGGTCAAGCACTTAACCACTCGCCATTTCAACATTTTTTAAGCACACAATTCAGTAACATGGATTATGTTCATTATGTTCCGCAACCATCACCTTTTTCAGAATCACCAAGTCATCGAACTGGATCTGAAGGAAACATGCACCTGGATTTACAATGCAGCAGTAGAAGAAGTAGGGCCAGTGGTGGTTCAGTGGTAGAATTCTCACCTTCCATGTGGGAGACCCGGTTCGATTCCCAGCTAATGCACTTGTCTGTCAGTGGAGGCTTGCTTGTTGCTAGGATGTTGAACAACAGACCAAAAAGAAGAGGTGATTACTTAAATAATATTTTTGAAGTAATCACCTTTTGTTTTTGATCTGCCATGTAACAAGGAATGTGCAATTTCCCATCATTTTATTCAGATCAATCAAGATTTCTACCTATTTTACAATTGTGGAAGTGAGAATCTGTAGGCCTTTCAGTTATTTGATGCAACAATTGTCTCTTTGCACAAAGTCCTGTTTAAACTGCACCTAGCTATAAGGAAAAACTGACAGTAAATGAGTTTAAACTTCAGTAGCAGCTTCCGGAGGAATTTGGAAGAATCTATCCTTGGAACATACTAAGTGCCTAATACAATTATTATTATTTTTTATTGTAACCTCATGCAAGGCAGTTACCCACAAAGGGTAGGGTCAAAGGACCTGCTTTCCAGGTTAGAGTACCACAGTAATCAGCCTGTGTGCTCTGAATATTTGTACCTACTAGGGGTGCAATTATTTTTGAAAGGATCAGCGAATCAAAGAATGGCAATGAAAGACACAGAACTAAAAGCTGGGCTCTCCATTCTGAGAGCCTTTCTGCCCTATACTATGTCCCACCATGCCTTTTATCACAGAGCACTCCTTAAATGACACTGGCCATAATCTGAGACTGCTATTTCTTCCCATTCCTTTAGCTTGCCAGCATGTTCTTGTCTGAGGATGAAAACTTTCTTCTGTTCTTTCGCCGGGAAACTCCCTTGGACAGCAGTGTGGAGTTTATGCAGGTGAGTGGTTGTGTCTGTATGGAGGAAGAAGGTCAAGACAAAGCCAGGACTCTAGCTACCTGCCATGTCTGCCATCCGTCCTGCTCAATCCCCAATACCAAGGAAAGGAGCCATTAGTGATGTGCCAGGACATTGGCTCCAACCTCCAGGTGCTTTTCTCAGTGTGCTGGACTTGAGCTGCTGGATTCTTTGCCTAAGCTCAAGACAATGTTCTGGATCAGACAGGGGACCTGGCAGGTGCACCAAAGAATAGAAAGAGTTGAGGGGTGAGGGGAGTACTGTGAAGACTAGAGAGCGCATGCCCCAACTGAAGCCTATAGCCCTGTGGAGTTCCAGTGAACTTTTGCCCTTTAAGAATGCTATCTTGAAATCTATGTGAGCTACTTATTTTTAAATATTGGTAATTAATTCTGAAGGTATGGTGCAGCCAAAACATAACTTATTAGAGTGTCGGCCCAGCCAGCAGGCCTTGTGTTTGCAACCACTGGGCTTTAGTAAAAGCCAAATGAATGAATGACCTCCTGGCCCCTTTCTCTCTGGGTACACCTTCTCTCAGCCTCTAGGTGTTATGGTTCTGCTGGTGCAAAAGACCAGGGAAGGGCAGGGCAAGGTTCCTCCAAGGCCCCTAGAGTAGAACTAAGATAGCCATTGCATCCAGGGCCCCATTCCTCAAACAGGTACCAAATCCGTTTAGGAGATAACTTCTTTTTGCACTATGTTATTTACCTCCTGGCTCAATGGAGGTCATGTAAAATTAGACAAAATACGTGCAAGAAAATTCACAGAAGAAATTTGAATGGGCAGTAATATGTGCCAATAACCAAAGAAATGCAGATTTAAACAACCAGTGTTATCAAAGTGGTAAAGATTTTAAGAGGATTAATAAAAATAGGCAGAGCTGGCAAGGAAGCAGTGACAGATTGTCACTCATGCTCTGCTGGTAGGCATGTGCATTGGAATAATTTTTCTGGAAAGCAATTGTGCAAAAATGTATTAGGATCCTTTAAACTTTCTTTATCCAAAGAATTAACTAAAAAACAAAAAAACTTTACCCTTTGACTTAATACTTCTGTTTCTCCAGACAGTTGTCTTAAGGATATAATCAGAGATTTAGACACAATTTTTCTATATAATGATGTTCATTAAATACTGTATTTTTACTTAGTTAAAGCTGAAAATATAAATGTCTAACAGGGAAAAAAATTAAGTAAATTGTAATACATGTATATAGTTCATTCATTCCACAAATACTCATGAGCACCTGCAATATGCCAGGCCTGTAGGTGCTGGAGATTCATCAGAGAAGCCCCACCATGGAACCCTGTGTGTCACTAAAGATCAAATTGTCAGATTACATTTAATAACATGAAGTAAATGCCATTCAATGTTAAGAAACAGAACTTTGTGTGCACTAGGATCTTAACTTTATGTAGAAAAATGCAAATATTCCCCTACAAATTAACCATAAACAAGCTAGTAAGTAAATGCACACAAGAAAAAATATTATTGTTCGGATTTCAAGTGGTTTTATCCTTTTCTTTGCACTTTTTGTATGTTCCAGTTGTGCGTAGATTATTATTTAAAAGTTACTTTAAATACCATTTGCAAAGTAATTTTAATTATGTCTTAAAATGCTCACAGAAAATTTTGAACGGAAAATATAAATAGACCAACCAAATGTACAAACGATACGGGCTTGGGTTCCGGTTTGGGGTATATAATAGAAAAATGATGGAAAGGAAACAAAGAAACAATAAGTGATTCTCTCTGGGGGAGGAATTTCTAGAGATTATAATTTTCTTCTTGTTGCATTTTATCAATATTTTACAATATATATGCTTTACTTTTGTAATCAGAAAAAGTATTAAAATGTTGTTGTGTGCAGTCTCGAAAAATGGGAAAAGGAAACATCACTACAGACCCTCCCTATCCTCAGTCGTTTTGAGCTTTCTCAAAGAGCCCTTCAGTGAATGCAGTGTGGTCTCACTAAGTGGCTCCAAGAGAATGGAGTGAGTCATATTTGGTCACTTGTACCCAAATAATTGTTGTCACCAAAGAAAGCCTAACATTTTCAGATGCTGAACCAGTGACACTATCGTAAGTCAAGCAAACAAGAAAAAAATATTGGTTGTTTTTTAAATGGCAGGATTTGAAATGATTTTCTTTTCTTTGTGCTTTTTGCCTTTTCCAGTTGTGTGTAGGGTTAGTATTGCTTAAAAGTTATTTTCAATAACATTTTCAAAGTAATTTTAATGATGTCTCAAAATGCTCACAGAAAATTTTGAATGGAAAATATAAACAGACCAACCAAATGTATAAACAATATGGTTCCCAATTCTGTTTTGTTGGTTATAACAGAATGATGAAAAGGAAACAGAAATCTCTGGGGGAGGAATTTCTAGAGATTATAATTTTCCTAAATATAATAATTAATGAATGAATAGTTTAATGAAATAACTTTTCTAAATAGAATTAAATACACTTTTTCGAAATTATTTGAGAATGAATGGATTATTGTTCTTGTGGATTTCAGATCTGGCGCAAATATGATGCGGACAGCAGTGGCTTTATCTCAGCCGCTGAGCTTCGAGTAAGTGTCACTAGGAACTGTTGCTGGGTGACGGGTGGGTGTGTTCCTCCCTGGGAGTTCGATACATGTGCATATCACCTGTCTGATTTCTGTTGGCCCAAGAAACATGGATTTGAGGTTTTTACTTTTTACAAAACATATTCATGTTTTAGAAGTGTTGAAAGTGCAGATGACTGTGCTCTCTCGGGAAAGAGACATAGCTGAAGATTTATGACGTGTTTTTCATGCCTGGAGCTTGTCTCTGGGTTCCATGAGCTCCCTTAAAATAATGACGGCCCTCCAGTCACGGATTTATTGCTTGCTAAAAACACTACATCCTCCTTAAAACAAATAAATCGCCAGTTCCTAAAAGAAAGCCTCTTGAGAGCGTTAGCTTATTTGCTTGCTATACAAACTGTGACTCTTTTCTTGGCACCACAGAACTTCCTCCGAGACCTCTTCCTCCACCACAAAAAGGCCATTTCGGAGGCTAAGCTGGATGAATATACTGGCACCATGGTGAGTAGCTTTGAAGAGGGCAGCTTTCTTGCTCTCTCCCCAGGGCTCAGAAACAGTGCCTGGCACAGAGAGGATGCACGGGAAATATCTGCAGACTAAGTGAAATGCCCAAGAAAACTCAACTCTGGGAAAATTGGCTACAATGTAGCTGCTGTAGTTTCTCTCCTGGGACCAGACTGCATGTATCTGGGAGAGAAAGTTGCTTACCTGTCCTTGAGGAGACCTGGAAAGTCCAGTCAACACTAGGTTAATAAGCACCAGGCCAACAGATTTGATGTTAATAAGTTACATAGAAGCAAGTAAGTAGAAGACAATCATTACCACACTTGGAGGCCACCTCTCACCAGTGTGGCTGGTTCGACTCATTTAACATGTTAATTTAGTGAAGGTGAGAGTCAAACAGATAACGGTGTGCGTGTGTGTGAGTGTGTGTGTGTTCCATCTCTGCCACTTATTAGCTAAGACCTTGGAAAATTGTCGTGCCTCTCAGATTTATTTGCTTCATCTCTCTCTCTCTCTTTTTTTTTTTGCTTCAGCTCCAAAAAAACGTTGCGCTCGAGTTGATTCCATCCCATGGCCACCCCATGCAGGTCAGAGTAGATCTGTGCTCCATAGGTTATCGAAGGCTGATTTTTCAGATTAGATCACCAGGCCTTTCTTCCAAGACACCTCTGGGTGGACTTGAACCTCCAACCTTTACGGTTAGCAGCTAAACATGTTAACTGTTGGCTCTATCCAGGGACTCCAAAATGGGGGAGGGGGGATTGTGTTCTTGTTGTTAGTTGCTGTTGAGTCAACTCTGACTCATGGCCACCCCATGTGTGCAAAGTAGAATTGCTCCATAGGGTTTTCAAGGCTGTGACCTTTCAGGAGCCGGTCTCCAGGCCTGTCTTCTGAGGCACCGCTGGATGGGTTTGAACTGCCAACCTTTCAGTTGACAGTTGAGTGCTTAACCATTTGCACCACCGAGGGACTTCTAAAATGGAGATTAAAACAATTACTGTGAGGACAGTGTGAGCTGGTGCACATGGAGCACCTTCAATTGTGTCTAGAACATAATCAGTGGCCAAGACATGTTAGCTCTGGTTGTAGTGGTTGTTGTGCTCCTTGTTATTATTTCACTTTCTTCTTCTGGCATCCATGTCTTAGATGGCTCCTGAGACTACTTCAGTGTTGTGAGTCCCTGAAAAGTGAAGGTATAGGAGACAGTGTCTTTGGTGAACTCATCCTCATATTATTTTTCAGCATCTGAGTTTATGCATTTTTTTCCAGTACTTGTCAACAATGTGAATTGTATTGAATCTGGTTTCTCTACTTTCATTTTTTTTTTTTTTTTGCTTTACTCCCCCTCCCCCTTCCCCTACCCTAATCCTCAGATGTGTGTCCCAATCCCATCAAACTCTGCAGATTTCTTAATTTATGAGCTAACAGCTTGCAGGTTAGTTACCTAGGGGATTGTTACATTTATTATATAAAGAGTTCTTAAGCAGAGTCATGTTACTGCCCCTCTGGTGAGTAGATGGGGGTACATACCACTATGAAAAATACGAACAAACCAAACTCATTGCCAGAGAGTCAATTTTGACTCATGGTAACACCATGTGTTACAGAGTAGAACTGCTCCATAGGATTCTGACACATTATCAGGAAAGACCAATGCGTAGAAAAGGACATTGTGGTTGGTAGAGGGTCAGCAAAAATGAGGGAAACCCTCAATGAGATGGATTGGTGCAACAGCCGGTACAATGGACTCAAACATAGCAACAGTCATGAAAATGGTGGAGGGCCAAGCAACATTTTGTTCTGTTATCCACAAATTTGCTAGGACTCAGAGCTGACTCGATGGCACCTAACAACAATAATCTTAATGAAAGCAGATTGCCAGGCCTTTCTTCTGTGGTACTGCTGGATGGATTTAAACCACCAAACTTTATGTTAGTAGTCTAGGGCAACCATTTGTACCCTTTAGGGACCTATATCACCGTGAAGAAGCTGTGAATTCCTGGCAAAGTGTGTACAACTAGGTTGATCTATTTAGGTCTATGATTAGTGTTTTCCAAATGCTGTGTTATTTCTAACAACTTCTCTACAATGTTGGTATTGTTCATGCTATTTTATACATCTGATGATTGAGACTCAGAAAGGGTAAGTGACTTGAACAAGGTCGGTCACTCCCACGTTGAATATATAATTCGTCTGAAAGATCAAATAACTGAGAAAGTTAATTTACCCAGCCAAAGGCACCAGTTAAACTGGAAGCTGAGCTCTCCTTGTCTTTAGCCCTGGACTTTTCCTAGCTGTCGTCATGGACTACTCTTAACCCTGTCCCCAATCAAGGGAAATCTGCCCTGGGAAAGAAGCAAGTGATCTTGACCACAATAACTGGCCTAGACAGGAGGGAAGCAGATGCCCAGGAAAGAATCAAATCCCAGGACAGAATCTCAGTAAAGGAAACAATTTGGCTTCTTACTATGTTGATCTGTTTTAATTGCATGCAAAATGATGTTCTAAATCCTGAATAAATATGTGCTCAGCATTAAAGGGCTAAGTGGGAGATCCCTTAGGAGCAGGAAGCAGTTTCCTAGCTACAGGGAAATCTCTAGGTTCCTTCTGTCCTAAGTTCCACTGAAACCCTCTAATAAAGTAAATAATATGAAAAAGGAAATACAGAATATGCGTGAGGGACAGAGTAACAAGGAAGTTGCTTTTCTTGTTGAGTGTTTTAAACACTGATTTAATAGGATGGTAACACTGCCTGTCATCATCTTGATTTTAACTTACAAAACATGTAAAAAACATGCAATACAAAATGAAGTGTTTTCATTTAGAATCTCCAGCATGGTTCCTTATTTCCTTGAATATTTGTCACTCTGAAGTTCTTCCCCCACCTCCAGCTGAAAATACTAAACCACTGCTTTCTGTCTTCTTAAGATAGCTCGGCTATTTTTTTCCTCCTATTTTTCTTCACTGGGCTCATCCTGCAAGTCACTTAGACATCATCGCACCCTAAGAATTCATCCATAACCTTCTTAATGGTAAATCCAAGTACTCCTTCTCTGTGTCCCTATGGTACCTTGTGTATGCCACTGTCTTAATACTTACCATAGTCATTCATTTGATTCATTCTACAAAAGTAGTCATTAAATGCCTGCTGAGCCCTGGTGGCATGCAGTATAATGGATCATTTTTATATGGCCTTTCTAGCTATTATCTTGTGACTCCCACCAAATGATTGAGTGGGACTACGTAAATAAGGTGTTTGTGGTCCACCAATGTGATTGGACAGCTTGCTAATGTAAATAAGGTGTGTGGTACCCTTGTGGGGGAGGGGCCATATAAATAAGGTGTATAGAACCCTAATAATGGGATTGGTCAGTTTTGGCATCCTGCTAGGCATAAAATGATCTATCTCAGAGTAGAAAGAGGGGACCACACTACCACCAAGAAAAAAAGACAGGAGTGGAGCATGTCCTTTGGACCTGGGGCTCCTGGGCTTTGAACTGCCTACACTCAGTAGAGAGAGAGAGCTGTAACACTGGAGATGGTGTAAGATGGTGAGAAACAGTGGCAGCAGAACCAGGAGACTGGTGTGAGGTGATGCAGTGGGCTTCCTGGCCCAAGGAGTAAGGTAGTTATAGTGGGTGTGCCAATCCGTGGAGGGACAGAACTGAACACCTTCAGGCAGAAGGCTTCCTGGTGGGGTGGGGTGCCTCTAGACACTTGCCGACGGAACTAGGCTTGCCAACCCATGGAGTGAGATAGCTGAGTCCCTTTGGGCTGAGGCTTGCTGGTGGAGTGGGGTGCCCCTGGGCACTTACTGACAGTGCTAAAGAGCTTTGTAATACTTGCCCAAGCAGGACAGAGGCTGGGCCAAGGGGCTGAGAGTCCGAGGGCCAATGAGAGGCCTGCCTGCGGTCACAACTGAAATGAGACTGTCCTGTTTGAAGAACAATATCCTGAGTCGTTCCTGATCTTGAATTGTAAGCTGTCAGTTCCCTAATAAGCCCCATAACTGTGAGTATGGTTCGTGAGTTCTCTGTGGCCATTGCAACAAATTATCGAACCCACCAGAGGACTAGACAGTGCCGTGGGAGGGACGGCTGGTGTCAGAATTGGTAAAAACTTTGGAGGATGGAGGTGAGTTTGACCTCTGCTTCATAGGAATCAGCCTCAGGCTGTTGATCTTCATTTTGTTGACCTTGTTCGGCTGCTACCTGAAAATCTGGCAGTTCAAACCCACCAGTGACTCTACAGGAGAAAAGACCTGGTAATCTCCCAGAAAGGTTACAGCCCAAGGAACTCTATGGGGCAATTATACTATGTCATATACAGTGGCTATAAGTAGGAGCGATTGATGGCAAGCAACAAAAACATGCCCCAGGCACTATTCTAGTCAGTAAGGGTTCAACGGCAAACAATAAACATAACAAATAAGTGAATCACATTGCATATTGTTGTTGTCGTTAGCTGCACTCGAGTTGGCCTGACTTTTAGTGACCCCACACACAACTGAACAAAATGCTGCCCATGATGATCAACAGGGTTTTCATTGGCTGATTTTTTGGAAGTAGTTTGCCAGGCCTTTCTTCCTAGTCTATCTTAGTCTGGAAGCTCCGCTGCAACCTGTTCAATATCACAGCAACAAGCACGCCCCCACTGACAGATGGGTGGTGGCTGTACATGAGGTGCATTGGCCAGGATTTGAACCTGGATCTCCCACATGGAAGGCAAGAAGTCTACCACTGAACCACATTTATGAAGCTTTCCATTTGGAAAAATCTGGTAAATGAGGGGAAAAAAGGGAAAACTCACTTCTGGTACCCCCCTTTCAGTCCCCACTGTGCTTATCAATGAACAGACAGAGCATTGACCATAGGCAACAGTTAAGTTGTCCGTTTCATCCTTAAATATAGCAATCTCACAATGAGGCCCAATTGAAATACTTTTGAAAAATCTTCCTGATTGAGATCTTTCCTCCCAAGACTTAGTGGCTTAATGTATTTTTTCAAAAAGCTGATGTAATGGGGACCCTGTGGATTACAGAGAAGCAGCAATTCTTGAACTTTAGCAAAAGTGAGAGAAGAAAAGGTAGGCTGACAGGGAATTACAAGTTAAGTTGTTATGAGATGCTCTTGTCCACAGAGTACTTGTGGTATTTTTTTTCCCCCATTGGAAAATACCCAGTCCTTGTATTGGGTACTGAATATTTTAACCATAATAACCAAGTGCTCACTTTATGCTAAGCCCTGTGCAAAGCCCTTTTCAAACACCTCGTTTAATTCTCACAACAATCTTTTAAAATAAGTACTTTTAACCTCTATTTTACCAGTGGAAAAAAAAAAACTAACGATTACAGACTTGAACTGATCAAATACAGTAAGATGTGGAGTGGAAATTAAGACTCCAAACTCTGTTTTCAATGATAATATTCCTGTCTGAATGTCTAAATATTAAATTATTTAAAAAAAAAAAAACTTTCAAAGAAGGATGGTAAAGCTCCACAGAGAGATCAAGAAAAGAAGACAATCCTAAAAAGAAACTGAAGAGCAGGGGGAGGCAAAGCCATGTTAGGGGCTTTGGATTCTCAATTTTTAAAAGACGGTACAGGAGCTTTGACGGACATGATAGGATTTATTATCCAAAAAATTTGATTTTTCTCATCGTTAAGTTCCTAACTAATCCTAAAAACTGACACCTTATTAAACACCAAATAAGAGACGAATGAATGAAAAACATTGGGAAACAAAAATGAGTCCCACAAAATTGTTCTGAAGAAGAGAGGAATGCTGATTAATTTGGGGAAAACAAGAAGAAGAATGACTTGTGGCTGTATAAAGCCTCCTCCACCCACCCCCCAAAAAAAACCAAGGCAGTTGCCATCTAGTTGATTCTGACTCCTGGTGACACTATGTGTGTCAGGGTAGAACTGTGTTCCATAGGGTTTTCAGTGGCTGTTTTTTTGGCATTAGATTGGCAGGCCTTTCTTCTGAGGTGCCTCTGGGTGGACTTGAACCAGCAGCCTTTCAGTTAGTAGCTGAGCGTGTTAACCATTTGCACCACCCAGGGACTCTGTATAAAGCCCCAGAGGTCACTTAATTCAAACCACCCAATATAGGGAGGAGGAAAGGGCAGAGAGGAGACATGTAGACAGTTCAGAAGGTCAATACATGGCTGAAAAGACATGATGCATATCACACATCAGTCCAGAAGCCCTAGTTCTCCCAGAGCTCTTCTCTTTACAGCCACTCAGGCATAATTTTCTTTCATTGTTGTCGAAAATATACACAACAAAACATACACCTATTCAACAATTTCTACATGTTCAATTCAGTGATATTTATTACATACTTCAAGTTGTGCTACCAATCTCGCTCTCCTTTTCTGAATTTTTCTTCCCTCATTGACATAAACTCATGGCCCCAACTTCCTGTCTAAACTTTTGAGTTGCTGTTGTCAATTTGATCCCATAGAGATAGTTCTTTAAAAGAGCACAATGCTTAAGGTAGACTGTGTCTAAATTTAAGAAAGCTCAGGCTAGCTACATCTTACTACAAATGTTCTGAGCTGAAAATCTAGCAATATGTAATTTTTGATGACTTTGAACTTAGATCCATTAACTCAGACTCCTGTGAAGTAGTGGAGGTGAATCAGGGTGGCCCTACCCCACTTATAAGGGACATACCTAGGATGGGACTTGTCCGTTGATGTCTGCTTCATTGTTAAATCCTTGGGGCTCTTTTGCTTCTGCGTGCTGTAATTAAGTAGACTCATTTTTGTTCCAAATTGTCCCATGGAGATAGGCTCATGTCAATCAAACTCCAAGTGACCACTCATTGGCTCTTTATGCACGGGGGCGATAAGTAAGTGTTGAGGAATCTGGTGAGAGGGTTGTCACCCAAAGGTCTGTGTTTGATCAGAAGACTGAAAGAGCTTAATGAGATTTCAGCCAACCTACTTCATTTGTCTTCCTTACATGATTTACGCATTGCTGTTGAGTCAATTCCAACGTATAGTGACCCTATAGGACAGAGTGGACCTGCCCCTTAGGGTTTCCAGGGAGTGGTTGGTGGATTCCAACTGCCGACCTTTTGGTTAGCAGCTGGTTAGAGCTCTTAACCACTGTGCCACCAGGGCTCCTTCCCCACATGATAGAGGTAACTTGTACTTGTCCAGTGAACTGACTTGGGAACTGGACTCTACATTTTTTTAAATGATGTTTTACATTTCCCTAGAGACCTTTGGGTCCACTAACTTTCAGAAACTCAACGTTGTCAGAAAAGGCTTCTGTGTCCTGAGCTCTAAGGAAGTGATACACCAAGTGTGAACTCACATCACTGCTGCTTTCATGGTTTTTTATTGGGCAGTGGCTGACAGCCAAGGCAACATGACGATAAAGATTTAGTTCTGAGGTTTAGCATCAAACGCTTTACTTAAGAGATGTAACCTACTATATGAATTTAAATTGACCTGAATAAGGATAGGCATATTTGAAAACTGGCTGATGCATGAATAATGAATGAGGCAAGGCGGAATGTCCAATAAGCAGAGAAAAGCCGAGATCTGTGAACCCTGCCTTATTTCAATTCCTAATTAATGTTCTGGACAAGGAAGGAAGCTGCCTGTTAGCAAAATCCAATCATGACACTGAATTGAGAGGTGCTGCCAACACAGGCAGGGGAAAGATTAGCCGTCTGGATAGGAAATTAGTAAGTAATATTTAGTTATAAAAGGTAAGCTAATACCACTGGGAGATATTAAGTTTATACATCTAATTAGAGCATACAATTTGAACTATTGCAAAACAAATTAAAAGCCAAGACAGTGGCGGACAGAGATTTATATGAGATTAAGATCGTCCCCATTCCTCACCCTGGTTCCAGCTCTCATTCTTCCTTCCCTAGGCCCAGGCATTTACCACTGACCCCAGTCATCCTGAGACAGGTCTGCATTCAGTCCTGGGACTTCTCTTCTCTGTCTACTCTCACTCTGCAGGTGATGTCCATCAGTCACATGGCTTTAAATCCCAGCAAAATGCTGATGACCCCTTAATTTATATCTCTGACTCAGACCTTTCTCCTGAACTTGTTGGATACCCTTGAATGCATATTTCTACTAGGATGTCCAGCATGCATCTTAAACTTGTTATTGTTAGTTGCCAAGTTGTTAAGTCATCTTGTTGGTGACCTCATGTCAGGAAGAATGAAACGTTGCTTGGTCCTGCATCATCCTCCCAATCCTTAGCACATTTAAGTCCATTGTTGTGGCTATTGTGCCAGTACCTCTCACCAAAAGTCTCCCATGCCCTTGTTGGCCCTCTACTTCACCAAACATGATGTCCTTCTCAAGTAATTGATCTCTCCTGAGGACGTGTCCAAAGCCAACAAGTCGGATAATGCTCAGTTGTGATCTGCAGGGTTTTTGTTGGCTAATTTTCAGAAGTAGATTGTCAGGCCTTTCTTCCTAGTCTGTCTAAATCTGGAAGCTCTGCTGAAACCCGTCTACCACGGGCGACCCTACTGGTATTTGAAATACCGGTAACATAGCTTCCAGCATCATAGCAACACACAAGCCACACACCGTATGACAAACTGACAGGTGGGTGGTGGATTTCAAAGTTAGCATGTCCAAAATGGAAATTCTGACCTTCCCCTACAAAATTGCTCCATTAGTGGTCTTCCTCAGCTCAGTTAAGGTCAACTCCATCTTTCCAGCCATTCAAGCTAAAACTCTTGGAATTATTCTTGATGATTCTTTCTCTCATGCTTTAATCGAATTCTTCAGCACCCTGTGTTAGACTCATTCAAAATATACCTGAATCTGACTATTCTCTTCCAGATCCAAGCCACAGTTCTCTCTCTCTGGATTGTTAAAGAGACTTCCCAACAGATCTCTGTGTTTCCACTCTTTCCCCAATAGTCTCTATTTAACACAGCAGCCTGAGTGACCCTGTTATGTTGTGAGATACATCATGTCTTCTCTATGCTCCAAACCCTTTGATGGCTTTTGTCTCTCAGAAAAAAGCCAAAGTTCTTACAGTGGCCTGCTTCACACCACAGCTTACCTACCAGGTCACTACCTGTCTCACTTTGTCTCCTTTTATTCTGACACTCACTTGCTCTGATCCTGACACTCTATTATCTAACATACTTTCTGTTACTCTTACACACAAAATATGCTCCTGCCTCAGGTCCTTTGCACTTGCTGTTTCCTCTGCAAACAATGTTTTTATCCCAGATCTGCATATGCCTTACTCTCATCACTTTCAGGGCTTTACTCAAAGGTCACCTTCTCATCGGGGCTTTCTGTTACCACCCTATCTGAAATTGTAGCCCAACTCATTATTACATATGCTTCTTAATTTTTTTTTCTCTGTAGCATTAATATAGGAGCCCTGGTGGTACAGTGGTTAAACTGTTCAGTTGCTAACTGAAAGGTCTGTGGTTCAAACCCACCAGCCGCTTTGTGGGAGAAAGATGTGACAGTCTCTTTCCATAAAGATTATAGCCTTGGAAACTCTATGAGGCAGGTCTACTCTATTCTATAGGATTGTAATCAATTCCACCGCAGTAGGTTTGGTTTTCGTTTAGCATTAATACTGCTTAGCATAGGAGTCCCTGGGAGGCACAAATGGTTAAGCACTTGGCTGCTACTAACCAGAAAGTTGGAGGTTCAAATTCACCAGAGGTGCCTCGGAAGAAAGGTGTGGCAATTTACTTCTAAGAGCACAAGTAACACATGGGGTTGCCGTGTGTTGGAATCAACGGCAACTGTTTGTATTCTTCTCCAAGGTGACTAACATGTTGCTAGACACGTAGTAATTATTCAACCAATAATTGTTGATTGATAATATTGGGAAGCCTTTAAATCCCTGTTGAGACAGTATATGACTTCCAGACTTTTAAAGAGCAAGGCCTCTTTTTCAAGTTAAAAAAAAAAAAAGGACTGATAAGGAATGATTTCCAAGAATATTGTTAAATGAAAAAAGCAAGGGATAAAATAGTGTATAGAGTATGGTCTGATTTGTCCAAAAAAAAAAAAGAGAGAGAGAGAGATTATATGTTGTTGTTGTATGCCATCGAGTTGATTCTGACTCACAACGACCTTATAGGGCAGAGTAGAGCTATCCCATAGCGTTTCTTAGGCTGAAATCTTTACAGGAGCAGATCACCAGGTCTTTCCTCCGAGCAGCTGGTAGATTCAAACAACTGACCTTTCAGTTAGCAGCCAAGTGCTTGCTTAACCACTGTGACAGCAGGTCTTCTTAGATATTATATACACACATCTATGTCCTTGTGTGCTTAAAAAGCTTCTGGAAGGATGCACAAGATACTGTGAATGGTAGTTACCTCTAGAACAAGCAAGAGAGGGACTTGTACGTTGTACTTTACCCTCTACTGAACTATTTCCGTATTTTTCACCTTGTGTGTGCATAATGTTTCAAGTTATCAATTAACAATTATCTACAAAGTCCATGGTCTTCCTCACCCACCACATGACAATAGTTGTATTTTGGATCTATTGTTTGAGAAAGGGTCTGATAAGAAGGTACTTTTAAGCCAGGAATGCTTTTAAGTGACTTTGCCTCTCGTAATCAGCATGGCGTCTATAAACCCTTGTAAAAATATGAGAAGCATATAATTCACTCTAAGGAGAATTATGGGTAACTCCACAGTCCCTGGGGGATCTCTTGACTCATACTGGGAATCATCAGCCTACAGAATTTTAAAGTGTTTGTCGATAAGACACTGTGTTCCACTTCATTTAGTTTGTACAGATAATGTGTTGGTTAACCCTGAACTCAAGTCTTGGGAAAGCAGTGGCTGAGGTGAGAACAGTGACAGGGCTTAAGGACCTTCACTAACTTTCAGCAACAGGCCCTTCAACACGGAATCATGTCCATGCTGCCACCACCTTCAGCAGCCATAGCCCTCTGGGACTCCAAGACAGAGGGAAAAAATCAAGGCTTGTATTTCCTGCATTATATTCAGAGGTGGGAAAAATGTACAAAAAGAGACCATATCAGTGTGAATCCAGTGACAGCATTGAAGATTGATGACCTTAAAGTTAATTCAATTTTCATGAAGTTGCAATTTCTTTAAGGAAATTCAGACCATTGAGGTCTGAGAACAATCCACATACAGTATTTTTACACAAATAACACACACACCTTCTGTGTTTGCTTGCCGATGGAGGCGGGTAGGGGAGTGGGGCAGGCATTTTTCTAGGTAGCTATGCTAATTTTTTTACAGCAACATGTGAAGGAGGATTGGCATAGCAGGCTTGTGAGAATTGGGGGCAGGGGGAAGAGAAGGAGTGATTGGCAAACATGTAGAAGGTGCACATTATTTGCATAAAATGTGGTAAATAGTGTCTTTTTTGCTTTCCCTGGGAAAAAGAGGCAATTAGAAAGGTAAATATCATGTCTGTGGCACAATCTATGATACCAGATGTTTTATTTCATAGCCAAACATGAGGCAAACTAAATTAATAATGAGATACCCAGACTCTATAAAGCTAGCGACAAATAAGCTTAGATTAAAATCTTGCTACTTCCTTGGACAAATTACCTTAACCATTGTAAACTTCAGTTTCCTCATGTGTGACACACAGACAGTATTTCTTACCTTAAAAGGATTTTGCGATAATGAAATGAAATAACATCTGGCCACTATTATAGTTTTAAGGACTTAGAAGCCATGATGACCCAAGCAAAAAATGCTAAATGTTCAAAATTCACCAAAGGTTGTATTTCCAAAGGTCCTTGTGTGGTGCAAATGATTTTTGCTTGACTACTAACTTAGAGGTTGATGGTTCAAACCAACCCAGCAATGCTGCAGAAGAAAGCCCTGGCCATCTGCTTCCACAAAGATTACGGCCAAGAAAACCCTCTGGAGCAGTTCTACTCTGTCATACATATTTCCAAAGACAGACATGTTTATGATCAACTTTCTCAGTCACTGGGACTATGGACTTTTAGGATCCTACTCTTTCTTCTTACTTATAAATTGGTCATTTTCTGAGACTTCCTTTTTCTATTGTCAGTTTAGGGGGAAGGGCAAAAAGCAAGTTAAACTCAAATAACTGGATTAGTAATGAGCTACTAATTTGCTGCTTCAAAAGGGCCTTTTGAGGAAGAGTACTCTAGTGTGGGTTGGAGGGAATTCACAAATGGTCCAGTGTTGTGGTGTGTGGGTGTCACCTACCTGGGGAGTCCTGAATACCTTTTGCTACTGCTTAGCAGCCAAACAGCATCCATTGAGGAGGTACTGACCATCAATTACTCAGAGAAGACATGTAAGTGCAGATGTGTCTAAGGCCCCTGGACCCCCGACAATCCAATTCTCCCATCAGCCACACTGGCGCCTGCTCCTAAGGGCTATGCTCACTATACCAGGGACAGTGCTTAGCATCACTCTTATTCCTCTTCAACTGCGTTGGCAAAGTCATGAAACTACTACTTAGCTTTCAGAGCTGGAAGGGACCTACCTAGACCCTTAACCGTTTAGTCAGTGGTTAAGGAATACTGGATTGCATAAACAGTTAAGTGTTTGACTACTAAGTGAAAGGTTGGCAGTTCAAAGCCACCCAGAGGTGCCTTGGAAGAAAGGCTTGGTAATCTGCTTTCCAAAGGTCACAGCCTTGAAAACCCTGTGGAGTGCAGTTCTACTGGGGTCACCAGGAGTTAGAATCGACTAGATGGCATCTGGTTCTGGTATCAAACTACACAGTTTCAAGAAACCCTGGGTTCAGAGGCAATACTTCAGGAGTGAAAGGGAGCCTAGAAGGTTAGATTTTAGCCTTCTCCCACTAACTACTAGTACAGTTCTGCTTTGATATTTTATACATTGGGGCACTGTGCAAGATTTAATTAGAAAAATAGGGTACTGCCGATAAGAAAAGTTTTTAAATTATTGATGTAGTTATAGCTGAAGACGCTGAGCCCAAAGAGATAATGTGTCTTGTTTAATGCCACACAAGGACTGATTTCTGGTCTGGTATACCAGGTATGCTCCGGGCTTTCCTCATTAATCACATAATCACAGAGGCCCTAGAAAACCAGAAGAGCAGCTGCAGGGGAGTATGTATACTATTCGTTCCCTCATGTACACACGCAGTTGATTTTTCTTTTCTGCTTCTTAAGTGAGCCACATAGCCAGTCTTGTGATGGACAGAATATAATTCACCATACTGGTGTTCAGTCTTCCCCCAAGCCGATGCTGAGCAAAAGACTATTTTTTTCCCTTTGAGTAAGCTAACACAGCAATGGAGACAGGTCTTTAAAGCTCATGATAATCTAGCTTTCTATTAAAATAGGACCCCTTTTGATGATGGTGCTACCGAAAAAACTCATGGTTCATCCCCTAGCGAAGTCTATCATTATCAAGACTTTTACTGGACGTAGCTTTTATGCTTAAAGGACATGATTAGATGTGTGGAGCCTTGGTGGTGTAGTGGTTAAGAGCTCGGCTGTTAACCAAACGGTTTTCAGTTTAACTCCACCAGCTGCTCCTTGGAAATCTATGGAGCAGCTCTACTCTGTTCTACAGTGTTGCTATGAGTTGGAATCGACTCGACGGCAGTGGATGAAGGGTGGTATTCAAATGTATAAAATTATAACCTATGTAAACAGGCTCTGCAATACGCGTTTTTTGAAGCCAAAATTTGGGGAGAATGGGCTTTCCAATTAATTTCAAATATTAAAAATAAAATAGATTTGGAGAGAGTGGAAGAATGAGGCATGGATATATTTTAATGCAAAAATAACTTGAATATATTCTCAGTCTCTCTCACTGTTTCTTTTTACCTGTACAGCCTCCTCCTATAGATATGCTAGGAGATGTTCAGCTACATCCAGTGTTGTAAAGTCACAAAACTTACTCACTGCAACTGAGATATGTAAAGAAAATGTACCTTCTCTATTTTGTCTAAACCAGTCTGGTTTTCCAGATCAGTGGTTAGTAGAGAAATTTTTAACCTTCAGTTCTCTTTTGTTTAAAGCTTTGTTGTTGTTGTTAGTTGCTGTCGTCTAGTTGGCTCCAACTCATGGTGACTCCATGTACAACAGAATGAAATATTGCCTGGTCCAGTGCCATCTTCATCACCCTGGGTATGCTCAAGTTCACTGTTGCAGCCACTGTGTAATTTGAGTGTTTTCCAACCTAGGGGGCTCATCTTCCAGCACTATATTCTTTTGTGATTCATAGGGTTTTTCATTAGCTAATTTTTGGCAGTAGGTCGCCAGGCCTTCTTCCTAGTCTGTCTTAGCCTGGAAGATCTACTGACATGTGTGCATCACATTTGCTAGTATTTGAAATACTGGTGACATAGCTTCCAACATCATAGCAACACACAAGCTACTGCAGTAGGACAAACTGACAGATGGGTGGTACGTTTAAAGCTTCGTATGACCTGGTAGTTTAGACAGCCCCTTTGGACAATGTTAAGTTGCTTTACGGAAACCCTGGTGGCATAGCTGTTAAGTGCTACAGCTGCTAACCAAAGGGTTGGCAGTTCGAATCCGCCAGGCACTCCTTGGAAACTCTATGGGGCAGTTCTACCCTGTCCTATAGGGTCGCTATGAGTCGGAATCGACTCGATGGCACTGGGTTTCGTTTTTTTTTTTTCGTAAGTTGCTTTACACAGGGAAAAACTCAGTCTCCTAGATTTTGTTTGGTCATCTTCATCTAAACTAGACTCTTCTCCAAAAATGGCATCCAGGTGAATAAGGGGATAGAAGTGGTTTATGTGACTTCATGGTGGAGGGGAAGAGTTGAAGCCCCTAAGCACAATGCCCTGACTCCTCTGGTCTCCAGCTTGATGCCCCTTGACTATTCAGTTGCTGCTACCCTGCTGGCATGGATGACTAAAGTCTGTGTTGAACTCATGGCCCATACTCTTTGCTCCAGCAACTCTCTTGGGAAGTAAAGGCTTCTGCTAATCCAGCCATCCCTTAACACTCCCTGAATGCAGACCACTAATTCTGTGCCACATCCTTCTTCCAGCCTGCTGGCCCAATGGCCCACCCCACCCTCTGTTCCAGCATTGTCTCATACAGTGCCACAGCTATCCCCACGGAAGGCCCACTGGCTCTTGACTCAGCATCCGTGCCACATGGGTACTAAGAGAGTCTTGGGAAAGCTAAGCCACAGCAATGCTCTCTGTCTAGTGTTCTTCTTTATCTAAGGTCCCTCTCCCTCCAAGCTCCCCTTTCTAGCAGGGTTAGATTATATATCCACTTTACTTTCCTATCTCTGCCCTTCTTTCTTTTCCTTCCTATAATCCTTTGAGGCCTAGAGAAGGAAGGCTTTCCCCTATATCATGTCTTCCTCAACTCTTCTTGCCTTCATGGGAAAGAAAATGATATTTCTTCTCTACACTATAGGAGGTACTCTATGATATGAGTCCTCCAGGCTTGGTTGTTAATATGCTAAAGAGGGAGATAAAATTTCTTTTTTAAGAAAGCACTGTCTCAAAGCAAGAGCCCAGACTTCAAGCTTATAATCATTATGGAAGATCCTACTGTGCCTGTCAGCAACTGTGGCCATCAGTATCGCCATCCACCAGATAAGTCCCAGGCACATGGTAGAATCCCACTGCCCTGCACCTTTGAAGTTAGGTGTGGCCAGGGACTTGCTTCGCCAAACAACATTTTAATCAGTGTGTGATTCACTGTTCTCTTTCTACCATGGCAACCAGGAATGCTCCAGAGAGTAGCTGCTTTGTCACTCTGGGTTCTAGAATGTGGAAAACATGGGTTAGAACTCCCAACTAATGTTGATACTCATGTGACATGAATAAAAAATATACTTTTGTTGCATTAAGCCTCTGTGATCGGGAAGGCTTAGTGACTATGACCCATAACACAGAAGCTGACATACATCCCTTCTGTAGCAAATCCTAATCTTCCTCCAGGTAGTTGGACTCCTCAGACAATTTAGGCAAATATCATGTAATCAGAAGACAAAAATAGAGAAGTCCTTTAATAACTTTCAAAATGAATCCTTCTCATAACTATTTCTTACAACCATTTCCACTTCTGCTTTCCAGATGAAGATCTTTGACAAAAATAAAGATGGACGGTTGGATCTTAATGACTTGGCCAGGTGAGTAGTGTGGGCATGAGGCCATAGATTCAGAAATACTTTCCATGAGGGTTTGATGACATCATGTACTTTTTTTTTTTTTGAAGAACAGAGCTCAAGTCTATCCTGGAGTCTTAAAGAATAGATACCTCTTATCCAATAAGCTGTAGTGGTTCTGAATACTTTGGAGGTAACAGATCCCTTTGTGAAATTAATGAAAGTACTTCCCCCAAAATGCACAGCACACAAAATTTTTGTAAGGCAGGCCCTCCCTTCAGAGATCACAAAGGACATTTATGGTCCTAAATATTAGGATCCATGACATGAAGAGTCCTGGATCCTATTCACCGACTGCAGGAGCGTTGAACAGTTAGTTTAAGGTAGCCGCCAACTGAGCCAGACTCCATCTGCGCTCTCCGGTCTTTGAGTGCTGCCATGTCCTCAGTGGGCACCAAGACCCCAAAGGCTGGAAGTAGAGAGGAAAAAATAAGTTCAGAAGTGGCTCAGCATCTGTAGAAATGCTGTCTGTGGGTCTAGCTTTGTAATCATGTGCCTGGTGGTTCTGTATGCTTTGTTAAGGCCTGCTGACCCCAAAACAATGTGTGGTTGTCTACAAAAAGGATAAAGAGATTCTTAGTAGGTGAACAGAATTGAAACCCTTGGATTGCAGAATACACAGATACTCTTATAGGGGAGCAACTTAAAATGCTAGGTATGTCAAGATTAGGCTGGATGGCAATTGTAAACTGGATGATGATTGAGGGCAGGCAGTTACAAGACGAAGGTCAGTAGTGAATATAGTTGGGAGACAGAAATACCAAGGATTGAGGGTGAGTTTTCGATGACAGGGTCTTTACTTGGGAATGTCATGGACAGGTCAATATTAATTTTGTCTCTTAGAGGATGTTAACCTGAGTCAGGAATCACTGAGTCCTGCACTAGCTGTTTCCTCTCTTGGCAGCCATCTCTGCCAGGTCCTGAAGAGTATCTGCAAAAGGGAACACACCAAGACATTGACTCCAATACTCTATAAGTCTTCCACTCTGGGCCTCATAGAAGCTATGAGGCAGCCTGTGTCTTCTTTGGCTATTTTCCTCATGACCTTCACCCTTATTCTGGCTCACTTTGTTGGAGAAAAGACACTGGAAGACCAGTCAGAGGGGCACATTTTTCTCCCAAAGGCCTAGGGCAGAAGGGATCTCAGAACCCCCAATCTTGATTCTACTCCCTGGATACCACCCTGTTTCATTTGGCCAATCGAGGCAGGATTTTCTGTCAAGTAGAGGTCAATTCTGGGTTCACAGAGAGCTGAGAGAGAGGCAATCCTAGAAAGAGGGCCCGAAGCACCCAAAAGATTCTCTCAAAAGATGACAATCTGGGTGGAAAAAAAAAGAGCCTTTAATTTCTTTGCCATTTTCCCCAGATGCACCCGACCCAGTTAGTACCCTGATGCAACTCTGTACTTCCCACGGGTAGTGATAGTGGAGAATTCTTGAGCTCCCCCTAGAGGCTGGAGTGTGTCACTATCAGTAATGTCCTAGAGCTGCAACTCTCTACCTTATTAGTCCCAACACTGACTCCTGAAATATATTTCATAGACGACATGAACTACTGTATTAGTTCCTGTGATTGCTGTAACGTATTACCACAAACTCAGTGGCTTAAAATAACAGAAATATATTCTCTCACAGTTCTAGAGGTCACAAGTTCAAAACTAGTTATCACTGGGCCAAAATCAAGGTGTGGGCACAGCAGTCCTCCCCCTGGAGACTCTAGGGGGAAAATTCATTCCTTGCCTCTTCCAGTGTCTGGTGGTGGCCAGCATTCCTTGGCTTGTAGTCACATCACTCTAGCCTCTGCCTGTGTGGTCACATTGTCTCCTTCTCTTCTGTGTGTGTCAAATCTCCCTCTGCCTCTCTCTTATGAGGATGCATGTGATTACATTTAGGTCCCACCTGAATAATCCAGCATGATCTCCTCTTTTTAATATCCTTGACTTAATCACATCTATTTGCAAACACCTTTTTTCCAAACAAGGAAATGCTTTTAGGTTCCAGGCATTAGGACCTGATCACTTGTGTGTGAGGGGAGGGGTGGTGTGGGGGGGGGGCATTTTCGTTCTACCACACCTACATATGTACATAATTCTAAAATAGTTAACATAATGTCCAAACTATAAAATCAAGGAGAAATGAAAGTAGGTAATAATAAAATAATGTATATTTCTGTGTATAAGTGCTTGGTATAACCACAGTGAAGACAGCTGCTCACACCTTGGTATAGAATCACCATCAGTATAACAGCTCAGATGTCAACTGATACAAGTATGGTCTTTTAGAAACTCATGTATGAAGAGCTCAGTTACTGTTGATAAGGTTTTATAAAATAATAAGTTTCAGTAGAGTTTCAAATGAAATTAAGTACAATCATCCCTCAATTTACACAATTCAGTATACCATACAGGAAACTTACATAATTAGTATACCAAAAAAAAAATACCTTCAATCTTCGTGTAAATAGGAATTCAGTTCTAAGCTCAAATAATTATAAACAGGTTTTTTACATACCTCCAAGTCAGATGAGACATGGGACAATTCTTCATACTGTAGAATGGTCCATCCACTGTAACACGTGTAGGATCCCTGAACCTCAGCTACAAAATGCCAGTAGTGCCCCTTCTCACTGTTGTTGTTGTTAGGTGCTGTCAAGTTGGTTCTGACTCATAATGACCCTATGCACAACAGAACAAAACACTGCCCAGTCCAGAGCCATCCTTACAATTGTTGTTATGCTTGAGCCCATTGTTGCAGCCACTGTGTCAATCCACCTCGTTGAGGGTCTTCTTCTTTTCCACTGACCCTGTACTTTACCAAGTATGATGTCCTTCTCCAGGGACCGGCCCCTTCTGACAACATGTGCAAAGTATGTAAGACGCAGTCTCACCACCCTTGCTTCTAAGGAGCATTTTGGTTGTATTTCTTCCAAGACAGATTTGTTCGTTCTTTTGGCAGTCCATGGTATATTCAATATTCTCCAATACCACAGTTCAAAAGCATCAATTCTTCTTCAGTCTTCCTTATTCATTGTCCAGCTTTCACATGCATATGACGTGATTGAAAATACCATGGTTTGGTCAGGTACACCTTAGTCTTCAAGGTGACATCTTTGCTTTTCAACATTTTAAACAGGTCCTTTGCAGAAGATTTGCCCAGTGCAATGCATCTTTTAATTTCTTGACTGCTGCTTCCATAGATGTTGATTGTGGATCCAAGTAAAATGAAATCCTTAACAATTTCAATCTTTTCTCCATTTATCATGATGTTGCTTATTGGTCCAGTTGTGACGGTTTTTGTTTTCTTTATGGTGAGGTGTAATCCATACTTAAGGCTGTGGTCTTTGATCTTCATCAGTAAGTGCTTCAAGTCCTCTTGACTTTCAGCAAGCAAGGTTGTGTCATCTGCATAACACAGGTTATTAATGAGTGTTCCTCTAACCCTGATGCCCTGTTCTTCTTCATATAGTCCAGCTTCTTGGATTACTTGCTCAGCGTACAGATTGAATAGGTATGGTGAAAGGATACAACCCTGACACACACCTTTTCTGACTTTAAACCAATCAGTATCCCCTTATTCTGTCCAAACAACTGCCTCTTGATCTATGTACAGGTTCCTCATGAGCATAATTAAGTGTTCTGGAATTCCCATTCTTCCCAATGTTATCCATAATTTGTTATTATCCACACAGTTGAATGCCGTTGTATAGTCAATAAAACACAGGTAAACATCCTTCTGGTATTCCCTACTTTCAGCCAGGATCCATCTGACATCAGCAATGATATTCCTGGTTCCACATCCTCTTCTGAATCTGGCCTGAATTTCTAACAGTTCCCTGTTGATATACTGCTACAGCCACTTTTGAGTGATCTTCAGCAAAATTTTGCTTGCATGTAATGTTAATGATATTATTTGATGATTTCTGCATTCCATTGGATCACCTTTCTTGGGAATAGGCATAAACATGGTTCTTTTCCAGTCAGTTGGCCAGGGAGCTGTCTTCCATATTTCTTGGCATAGACGAGTGAGCACTTCAAGTGCTGCAACTGTTTGCTGAAACATTTCAATTGATATTCTGTCAATTCCTGGAGCCTTGTTTTTCGCCAATGCCTTCAGTGCAGCTTGGACTTCTTCCTTCAGCACCATCGGTTGCTGATCATATGCTACCTCTTGAAATGGTTGAATATCAATTCTTTTTGATATAATGACTTTGTGTATTCGTTCCATCTTCTTTTGATGCTCCCTACTTCGTTTAATATTTTCCCCATAGAACTCTTCACTATTGCAACTTGAGGCTTGAATTTTTTCTTCAGTTCTTTCAGCTTGAGAAACACCAAGTGTGTTCTTCCCTTTTGGTTTTCTATCTCCAGCTCTTTGAACATGTCATTATAATGCTTTACTTTGTCTTCTTGAGCCACCCTTTGATATCTTCTGTTCAGTTCTTTTACTTCATCATTTCTTCCTTTTGCTTTAGCTGCTTGACGTTCGAGAGCAAGTTTCAGAGCCTCGGTCTTTTTCTTCTTTCCTGTCTTTTCAATGACTACTTGCTTTCTTCATGGATGATGTCTTTGAAGTCATTCCACAACTCTTCTGCTCTTCGGTCATTAGTGTTCAGTGCATCAAATCTGTTCTTGAGATGGCCTCTAAATTCAGGTGGGAAATACTCAAGGTTGTAGTTTGGCTCTTGTAGTCTTGCTCCAATTTTCTTCAGTTTCATCTTGAACTTACATATGAGCAATTGATGGTCTGTTCCACAGTCGGCCCCTGTTGATAGTGAGCTTTTCCAATATGTAGTCGATTTGATTCCTGTGTGTTCCATCTGGAGAGGGCCAGGTGTATAGTCGCCATTTACGTTGGTGAAAGAAGGTATTTGCAATGACGAAGTCGTTGGTCTTGCAAAATTCTATCATTTGATCTCCGGCATCCTTTCTATCACCAAGGCCATATTTTTCCAACTACAGATTCTTCTTTGTTTCTAACTTTTGCACTCCAATCACCAGTAATTATCAATGCATCCTGATTGCATGTTTGATCAATTTCAGACTGTAGAAGCTGATAAAAATCTTCAATTTCTTCATCTTTGGTCTTAGTGGTTGGTGCATAAACTTGAATAATAGTCATATTAACTGGTCTTCCTTGTAGGGGTATGGATATTATCCTATCACTGACAGCATTGTACTTCAGGATAGATCTTGAAGTGTCCTTTTTGACAATGAATGCAACACCATTCCTCTTCAAATTGTCATTCCCAGCATAGTAGACAGTATGCTTGTCTAATTCAAAAAGGCCAATTCTAGTCCATTTCAGCTCACTAATCCCTAGGATATCAATGTTTATGCATTCCATTTTTGATGATTTCCAGTTTTCCTACTCTGAAAGTCTGAAACTTCATACATTCCAGGTTCTGATTATTAATGGATGTTTGCAGCTGTTTCTTCTTATTTTGAGTTGGGCCACATCAGCAAATGAAGGTCCCGAAAACTTTATTCCATCCATGTCATTAAGGCCGACTCTGCTTTGAGGTGGCAGCTCTTCCCCAGTCATCTTTTGAGTGTCTTCAAACCTGAGAGGTTTATCTTTGGGCACTATATCTTACTGTAATAATAAAAAAACACCCCTACAGGTATTCAAACACCCCCTAGGAGCAGTTCTGACAAGGTGGTACAAATGGTTAACATGCTTGGCTGGATGTCTGGAAAGGTTGGAACCTAAAGTCCACCTAGAGGCACTTTGGAAGAAACACCTGGTGACCTACTTCTGAAAAATCAGCCATTGAAAATGTTATGTAGCACAGTTTTACTCTGACACACATGAGGTATCCATGAGTTGGAATTGGCCCAACAGCAACTGGTTGTGGTTTAAAAACCTAGAAGGTAAGGAATATGCCTTAATCTCTTGAATAGCTTCTCAACTAGTGGAGTGTTACGTATACAAATCAAAAATAAAATAAATCCATTGCCGTTGAGTTGATTCCGACTCATAGCGACCCTATAGGACGGATTAGAACTGCCCCATAGGGTTTCCAAGGAGTGGCTGGTGGATTTGAACTGCTGACCTTTGGTTAGCAGCCAAGCTCTTTACCACTGTGCCTCCAGGGCTCCTATAATGTACATAGGAGGAGTCAATAATCCTTGTGAACTCAAGGAGTTAAAGCAGCAATGAATAGAAATGCAAAGCAACGAAACAGTTACTACGTGATTTCAAAATCATATCTTAGTCTCTGGAATATATGAATATTTTGTTACACGGCAAGAATGAATAAGGGTTGCAAACAGAATTAAGGTTACTAATCAACAGACCTTAAAATAAAAGAGATTATTCTGGATTATCTGGGTGAGCCCAATATAATAACAAATATCCGTTAAATGTGGAAAAGGAAAGCAGAGTGAGAGAGATTTGAAACTAGGCTGATGGCTTTGAAGATCCCTTGTTTTTGATCTTAGAGTGCAAGATTACAGACTTTTACCATTAAGGATGACATAAAATGTGAGTAATTGCACAGATGCCATTTATCAGGTTGAAGAAGTTCCCTTCTTTTCCTAGTTTGCTGAGAGTTTGTATCAGAAATGGATTTTGGATTTTGTCAAAAGCTTACTACATCTATTAAGATGATGATGTGTTTTTTGTCCTTTCATTGATTTTCCTAAGTCAAACCAACCTTGCATTCCTGAGATAAGTATCACTTGGTCATGGTGCATAATCCTTTTTATATGTTGCTGGATTCAATTGGCTAGTATTTTGTTGAGAATTTTTGTATCTATTATTTATAAGGGATATTGGTCTGTAGTTTTCTTTACTTGTATGTCTTTGTTTTAGCATCAGGGAAATACTGGCTCATAGAACGAGTTGGGAAGTGTTCTCTTTACTTTTTGAAAGAGATTTAGAAAGAGTGGTGTTAATTTTTAAATATTTGTTAGAATTCACCAGTGAAGCTTTTTCGTGGGAAGTTTTTTTGATTACTGACTCAACGTCTTTTCCTGTTATAGATCTGTTCAGATTTTCTATTTCTTCTTGAGACAGTTTCAGTAGTTTGTGTCTTTCTGAAAAGTTGCCTATTTCATCTAGGTTATCTAATGTATTGTAATACAATTATTCATAGTATTCCCTTATAATCTCTTTTATTTCTATAAGATCAGTAATGATATCCCTACTTTTGTTTTTGATTTTAGTAATTTGAAACTTCTCTCTTTTTTGTGTCAATCTAGCTAAAGTTTTGTCAATTGTGTTGATCTTTTCAAGGAAGCTACTTTTGATTTTCTTGATATTGACTATTGCTTTTCTATTATCTAGTTCAATTATTTCTGGTCTAATATAATATTTTCCTATTTATGCTTGCTTTTGAGTAATTTTCTCTTCTTTTTCTGATTTCTTTAGCTGGAAGTTTAGGTTACTGATTTGAGATCTTTCATCTTTAATGTGTTAGTTTACAGCTATAAATTTCCCTCAAAGCACTACTTTCACTACATCACATACATTTTGATATGTTGTGTTTTTGTTTTCACTCATCTCAGTGTATTTTCTAGTTTTCTCAGAAAATTAAAATAGTTTTGTAAGCAATAACAATAATAATAATTTTCTTATCTAGAGACTGGTAAGACTCAGAGTTTATAAAAGTTGTCCAGGAGCCTGAAAGAATTGCATAACTGAAGATTGTGTAACTCAAGTTCACATTGCTGGATTGACATGACGTTTTCTCCAAGAGTATATTTTTTAATTTCCACAAAATTTCCCCAAATTCCTTCAGTTCTTAATTTCTAATTTTATTTTGTTATGGTCAGAAAACATACTTTGTTTGATCCAATTCTTTTAAATTTATTGAGACTTCTTTTGTGGCCTAACATATATCTATCCTGAAAAATGTTTCGTGTGTGGAACATTGAGAAGAATGTGTATCCTGCTGTTGTTGAGTGGTGAGTTCTACAGGTGTTTGTTAAGTTTAGTGGGTTTGTAGTTCAAGTCTTCCATTTCCTTCTACACACTGTTGGAAATGGAGCATCGAAGTTCCAAACTGTTACTGTTGAAGTTTCTGTTCCTTCATTCAATTCTGTATGCGCATGTGCACAACCCTGGACATGGGCACAACCCTACATGTGTGTGGCCCCGAAATCTGTTGAAGCTTTCAAATCCCCTATGGACATCACATTTTGCAGGTTTTCCTTTTAAGCTTTTTGGTTATCCTATTGTTTATCCCAACTCTTACCCACTGCTTCAGTCATTTGTGATCTTAAACAATTGCCTCTAATTGTATTTGACATATGTCTTCAGGGAAAAGGCTTCTCATATTGGGCAAGCTCAGAATCAGGGCAAATAAAGACAGCCTTGAAAGCCTGTCTTCCCAGGCAAGCATCAAATAGGTCAAATAATGGTACTTTTCTGGGAATTAGCCTTTGAAGAGGGTCAAATTCTGTTTAGTCTTTTCCAGTGGCTCTTAAGCTGCTAGTTTTCCCTGTGATTGTGGGATACTGAGTCTCAAGACTACCATGAAGCTGAGGAGGGAAAGAGGCGGGAGTAGGGCAAATTAAAATGCCATATAACTTGATGTTTTTACCAAGCTTTAGCCATTTTTCTTGAATAAATGCTTTCTAGATTGCTAGAAGCTTTTGCTTAAGTTTTAGAGTTCTGAAAAAGTTGATTCTGACCATTTTTTCCAATTTTATTTGTTTTTATAGGAGAGAGAATTTTCAGATGTCTTTATTCCACCGTTTTCCATCAAGATGAATTTTTAAAAGTCACTCTGTGGACCACTAATCTCTATGAGAGCCCCAATCAATTTCTTTTTATAACATACAAATTCCTGCTTTTTAAGCACCTATTCTATTGTGCAGAATAATCTGGAAATTGCCTTTTCCTCGCACCGGAGCTGTGAATTTATTTGTAAGTGACAGCTGACAGATAATCATATGCATTTTTTTTTTCACCCCCATCTAGGATTCTAGCTCTTCAGGAAAACTTCCTTCTCCAATTTAAAATGGATGTAAGTATTGACATTTCTCTAAATAGATTCCTGTCATTCTTGTTTCTCTAAAGATTTGAGAGAGAGAGAGAAGGGAAGGCATCTGTTTGTCTTGGCTTGAACGTATCTAGAAACTAACAAGGCTCAGAGTGGATTTAAGGGATTAAAAGTTATTGACTCAAAGTTTATAAAAGTTGCTCCAGAACCTGGGAGTTGTACAAATGAAGTTCACATTGCTGGAGTAATATGATGCTTTCTCCATACACAGGCTTGTTCCACCGAAGAAAGGAAGAGGGACTTTGAGAAAATCTTTGCCTACTATGATGTTGTAAGTATGGCCTCTTCATATTGTGCTGGCAGTCTGTAGGCAGAAAACTTGTAGTCTCTGTGTGTGGAGGAGTCCTCCTACCCATGGACCCTAAACTTATGTGATGAATAGTGATCCTATATGTATGCTGGATAACCCTGGTGGCGTAGTGGTTAAGTGCTAAGGCTGCTAACCAAAGGGTCGGCAGTTCAATCCACCAGGCGTTCCTTGGAAACTCTATGGGGCAGTTCTACTCTGTCTATAGGGTCGCTATGAGTTGGAATCGACTCGATGGCACTGGGTGGTGGGTACGTATGCTGGTACATCAAAGCACCCTCAGCTTCTCTATATAAATTCTGAGAGCTAAGTGTGAATGACCAAAGCAGTGTTTATAGTTGAGAAGATAATGAAATCACAATGTTTGTTTTTTTTCTTGGTTCCAAAATAAGAGAAGAGTTCTCCTTCTTGGTCTCCATCTAAAATGGTGTGCTGAAAAGCCAAACCAAAACAAACAAGCAAAAATAAACAACAACAACAACAAAAATATATATCCTATCCAAAGACTTAGAAATAATGTCAGGCCTATTTAGCATAAAAATTATTTCTTTCATAGGACTAATTATTTGGTCCTACTTTGGAGAAGAAAAAATAATAATTCTAAAGCACACAGTCTGGCACAGGAATTGAATTTCTTGAGGAGAAGGTAGAAAAATACAAGAAGGAAGAAAAACATAAAGTTGAGAAAGATTATAAGAGATCTGATCAGACTGGACCTCGTGTGTCGTATTCTGAGCAGTAAAGAGCATTGCCTGTGAGAGACAGCAGAGTGTACTGGTTAAGCATGTGGCCTCTGTGATTAAAATACCTGTGTTTGAATCCCAGCTTATGGCCTTGTGACCTTGGGCAGGTTCCTTAACGTCTCTGTGCCTCAGTTTCCTTATGTGTAAAATTGGGGTGGTGAGTATAACAATCATACTTATCTCATGGGATTGTTTTGAGAATTATATGAGCTCATGTTTGCAAAGCTCTCGGAACAGGGCCTGGTCCACAGTAAGTACTAGTTAAAATCTGGTAAATATACTACGGAAACAGAATTTTAGAAATCATATGTTAAAGATTCAGAGTTAATGAAACTTGAATAGAATGGATGAAACCTTAGGGAAGAAACAAATTGTTTAATATGTATTGTATTTTGTAGACATTCATATTTTCATGGGTTATTAAATGCATAGAAAAATAAGTGTCTTATGTTCAGACCAAATGGTAACTCTAATATGCTCACTCAATCTATTCTCTCCTGATTTAAAATCTATACTTTTATAATCACCAAATCATTGCCAAATCCTAAAGCAAAATTTTAAAAGATGTCAGCTTATCCTTAAAAGGATCAATATGACATGAAGTTAACACTTTGCTGAACCAAAGCCCGGTACTTGGAAACCGAATAAAGTCAGTATATGCCATATAAATGCTATTTGTAAGAGCCAAGGAGCTCAAAATCACTGCTTCTAGTTTGGTTATCTGGTGGGAGCTATTTGCAATGAATTCTTTAATTCACATGGAACGTTCACATTCTACACAAAGAACATGGGTGGGAACATGTCATTTCTGAATCTGTTTGCACTTAGAAAGACTATCGATTTGGTCCATTTGCCTAATTTATCCCTTAGGTTTTTGACTTAAGAAAGTGATATTTGTATGATTGGATTTTTTTTTTTTTCTTTCAGAGTAAAACTGGAGCCCTTGAAGGCCCAGAAGTGGATGGATTTGTCAAAGACATGATGGAACTTGTCAAGGTGGTTTCATGAGTTTGTGTAGATGATTCCCATCATGAAGGGGGGTTGCCATTTAGATTGAGTTCTTAATTTTTGAGAATTGATGGTGCTGAAGATTAATTCCGGAAAGAAAACCTGGGAACATAGTTTATTTTACAACCTTTGAGATCCCATGAAAGTCAACAAATCTCCTTTTTTCTTAAAATCATTTGTAGTTTAACTTAAATGATGCCCACTGTAATGGTGCTCTTCCTCTCTTTTTTAATCATCATTTACAAGTCATCTGTGTAACTAAAGGAACTCAGTGCCATTGTTTATCTTACTGTTTTAGTTTTAGATTACAGAAAGTCCTTTTTATTAGCCCTTGATTATTAGAATAACTAAAACTTCCAATTTAATTTTCATGTAATACAGTCCAGATTTGGGATTGCATGTTTCACCATGGGCCTTCACTAATATCTAGTTTAGAATGACTACTTGTTTTTCAAGACCACTGCTATGGTTAGAGCTGATACAATTTAGATTTGTCTCCAACACAGAGCTGTCTTCACTAGGTAAACCACAACCAAACCTGTTGGCATTGAGTAGCCTCTGACTCATAGCAACCCCATGTGTTGCAGAGTAGAACTGCTCCATAGGGTTTTCTTGGTTGTAACCTTTATGGAAACAGATCACCAGGCATTTCTTTCATAGTGCCACTGGGTGGGTTCAAACCACCAACCTTTAGTTAGTAGATGAGTGCAAACCATTTGCACCACCCGAGAGTAGATAGGAGGGACCATTCCCTGGAGAAGGACATCATGCTTGGTAAAGTAGAGGGTCAACAAAAAAGAGGAAGACCTTTGACAAGATGGATTGACACAGTGGCTACAACAATGGGCTCAAGCATAGCAACGATTGTGAGGATGGCGCAGGACCAGGCACAGTTTCGTTCTGTTGTAGATCGGGTCTCTATGAGTTGGAGCCAACTTGACGGCACCTAACAACAACAATAGAAGTAGATAGTGTTATAAAAAGAAATCCTTTGGCGACCCTGGTGAACTATATTGACTGGCTGCATGATTCAGTTAAGCAGATCATTTCTAACTTCTTTTCTATGGGACCAACTAGACACTGAATTTAATAGTCTCATATCCTTAGGGATGTTTTTAAGGTTTGTTTGGGACACAATGATTATGTCCTGATTGGCCCGGATGCCAAAAAATTAGAGTAGTAATACACAGGACTCCTTTGACTATCTGATTAAAATCATGGAGGCTTGCAGCAGAAAAAGCCCCAGACACCAATTTTGGCATAAATCTCCGGGAGTTCACATGCTGTGAATGAGTGGGCATGGATGAGGTTTTTTCTGGATTCTAATCAGAATGACTGTGATGTCTTCCTAGACTCCTAATTTTTGCCGTTCCCATCCAAACGGATCCCTTGCCTCTTCTTTTTCTCCTCCACATATTGATTGTGTTGGAGATTTTACAGGCATTTGCACAGCCAGAATGATGGATGGGTGTTTTACCTCAATTGCTAAAGGAAAATCCCATTTGACTCATTATCTATTTAATGCCAGAATAACTTCTGCAATAAAAACTGAGCAATTATCCATGGGGCATTAAAGTTGCATAGCCGAAGGCCTTGCCAAACTGGAGTTTTCATTTCCTCTTGATAGAATGAATGGTGTCTTAGTTCCTCAGTGCTACTGTAACAGAAATACCACAAGTGGGTGGCTTTAAAAAACAGAAGTTTATTTTTCTCACAGTTCAGGAGGCTAAAAGTCTGAATTCAGCATGTGGGTCTAGGCAGAGGTCCTTCTCTGTCTATTTCAGCTCTAGTAGTCTGCAATCCTTGGAGATCCTGGGCTTGTAGATTCATCTGCCTCTGTAGTCATCAGATAGAGTTTGTCTTCCTTCATGTGTGCTTGCTTGTCTCTGTTCTGCTGTTTATATATCTCAGAGGTGATGAGGTTTAGGGTATACCCTAGTTAACGTACCAAAGAAAATCCTATTCTCAAGTGAGATTTCATCTACAAACACAGAGGTTAGTATTCCAACACTTATTTTGGGGGACACAATTCAACCCATAGCACTCCACCCTTTGGCTTCTCAAAATTTATATCATTCCCACATGCAAACAACTGTCACCCTATCATAAATGGTATAGTGATCCTGTTTTTTGGAGCTTGTGGCTTTCTCTGTGGAGAGGTGGGGGTACCATTTCCTGCCTAAGTGTAGAGCCTGGTGCTCCAGAACCTTACAAATTGCCAGCTAGAGGGCCTGGCCTCCTGCTTCTCCCAGGCCCTGCTTCCTAAAGTCTGCATGTGTGGGTGCCCAGCAGAAGTGAGCTATCAGTTATCAAACACATCTCCCTCTTCCCTTCTTTTGCTATTCCCTTAGGAGTCCCTGAGTGCTGCAAATAGTTAAGGACCCCAACCAGAAAGGCTGGGGGTTTGAGACCACCAAGAGGCACCACAGAAGAAAGGCCTGGTAATCTATTTCTGAAAAAATCCACCATTGAAAACCCTATGAAGCATACTGTGATACACATGGGGTCGCCATCAGTCAGAATCTACTTGACAACTTTGTTTTTTCTTTAATTTTATCCCAAACTTGTAGAAAATAAAATTTTCCCGGGTCTGAGATCTTATTTGTAGCTGAAGAGGTTGCCTGGCATCCCACATCTTTGCCAGGTGGTAGGACGCACCTCAGCAGGCCTGAGGGACTGGCTGTGCTTGAAACGGAAGCCATCAGAGGCACAGAATTTGGGACAGTCATTTCTGGAGGGGCTGCCATGGTGGTGGTGGCTGCTGCCCCTCCTCCTCTTTCTTACTCTCATTTTCATTCTCTTTTCCTCTTTCTGTTTTGAAAAGAAGAGGTTGGAAGGTTTTTTGCAGTGAGAAAGGACAGGATGATGGACAGTGCTTTGAGTCTTACAGATCCAAGCTTTAATCGCAGTTTGGCCACTTGCAAGCTGTGTATCAGAGGGAATATAACTTAGCGTCTCTGATGCCTGTCTCCTCATCCATAAAATGGGCACAATAATAGCTATTTTCCAAGGTTATCTGATGTCTAGGAATAACATCGACATGTAGCACAGTCCCTGGGTTTTCTTGGCTGTAATCTTTACGGAGCTCCAAAAATGATAATTTTTATTATTTTATTAGGACAAAGCTGCTGTAATCTTTAGAGTAAGTTTCTGAGCATAAGAATAATTAGCACTTGAGAGGAAACTTCATAAATGGAATCAGCAGCTCAATGCATGGCTGAGCCATTCTAGTGGGTAATCCTGTCTGAAATAATAACATAAAAGAAACCAGTGAAAAAGAGAGCTTCTGAGCAATAAGCATGCTTGTTAACAAAAATTAACTTACATACAGGTAAAAATTAGGCAGAAATCAATCTACATTTTTTTAGAACTCATAGTTTTAAAATTTTTGTTTCATTTTCTGATTATAAAATTATCTTTGCATAGTGTATAAAAACCAAAAATTAAGGAAAGTAACAGGTAAAAAGCAACTGAAAACTCAGGCTGAGAACCCAGGTTCTGACCACGTTGGGTCCTAGTTCTGGCTTTACCACCCACCAGCTATGTGACCTTGGGCAAGGTATTTAGCCTCTCCAAACCTCAGTTTCCTCATCTGGAAGATGGGACTAACCATAGATTCTACCTCCATAAAGTTGTAGTGAAGACTGGAGAAGACAGTATGTGAGAGGCAATTGTTGTTGTCCTTGAGTCAGCTCCAACACCTGGCAACCTGAAGTACAACAGAACGAAACATTACCTGGTCTTGCACCATCTTCACAGTCATTGGTATGGAGTCCATTGTTGTAGCCACTGTGTATTTTGAGGGGGCTCATCTTCTAGCACTATATCAGACAATATTCTATTGTGATCCGTATGGCTTTCACTAGCTAATTTTTGGAAGTAGATTGCTGGGCCTTTCTTCCTAGTTTGTCTTAGTCTGGAAATTCTACTAAAACCTGCCAATCATGATTGACTCTGCTGGTATTTGAAATACCGGTGCAATAGCTTCCAGCGTCATAGCAACACGCAAGCCACCGCTGTACAACAAACTGACAGATGGGTGACGGGAGAGGCAATTAACATTGTACCAGTTCAATAATTATTATCTATAACAATATTAAGTTATTATTAAGAGCTCAATAAATATTAGCTGTTGTTATGACTGTGTCACAAATCTACATGGAAATTAATAGAGCTCTCATAACTTTTTCTCTCTGGTCTTCGTTATTTCCATATAATTTTCTCAGGTATTTGTAGCAGTGTAATTTTACTAGGTTCTGTCTTAAAAATCATCCCTTTTGAGTCTGGATAATCTTATTAATTTTTAATGATTTCACCTCTCAGTTGTCCCTGAGTTTGCCAATGGCTTTCAAAGTTCAATGGAAGAAAATGGAAGTAAAATCTAAACCAGCAACATAGTGGATGAGATATTTTTCCTGAGAAAATTAAAGAGGAGGGGAAAATTCTAGGCCTGATAACTGTTGATTATAGCTCTATTCAAAAGATCACTTGGAAGCAGGGGTCAGCCTAACTCTTTGATGAATGCAAATCAACTCCATCAGAAACCAGAGGAGCCTCTGTCACTTTTGTCTCCGCCCTTCCATTTTTGTGAGGTGTCTGGGCGAGCCGAAAGATACCTCTCATTTTAAGTGCAAGCCAATTTGAGACAGACCTGTTTTCTAAGGACTAAGTTTTTTAAGTCAGGTCGTGACTAGTGCTATGGAAGCATTTTAGAAGGTCTCTGCTGCTCATTTTTTGAGCTAAAAAGGATGTACTTAATAGATGACTATTGACATTCTCCTCTGAAGCCAGATAATTGAGGGTGCATCACTTTATTGGATCTTTCCCAGTCTTTATTGGATTGTGCCTAGTCTTCAAGGGTCCTTTAAAAAAATTCTGCATATAATTTGAAAGATATAATCAAGGGATGACCATTGGTTGAATGTGACATTTTGTGGCTTCATAAAACACAGTCAGCTCCTGTGACTGTTTTATTTATATTCATCTTATATGAAAGGCCATGGGCCAAGTAAACAAATTGATAGCTGCAATTTATTTTAAAAGCCAACTATCAGAGCAAATCATAGCATCAGTAGGGATCTATATTAGTTTCGAAGCTTATAACATGGGGCCAGGGTCCCTGATGTTTGCAATAATAACTTTCAAGTCTTTTATTTCTTGGAAAACCAACGTATGTATGATGCATATGTTAACTTTGCATTAATTTTTTTTTGGTTACCAGAAGACCGCATCCCCTAACTTTAAGAAAATGATGTCCAACTCTGTCTTCTGTCTGATAGATGAAATAGCAAGCCCCTGAGGGAGACAACACAATAATTTCTGCACAAGATTTTTAGGAGCCTGTAGCTCCGTGGGAAACCCTGCTGGTATAGTGGTTAAGTGCCATGGCTGCTAACCAAAAAGTTGGCAGCTCGAATCCACCAGGTGCTGCTTGGAAACCATATGGGGCAGTTCTACTCTGTCCTATAGGGTTGCTATGAGTTGGAATCGACTCAACGGCAACGGGTTTTGGGTTTTCCTTTTTTTTTTTTTGGTTTTAAAGCTCCCTGAGGAGCCCTGGTCATACAGTGGTTAAGAACTCGGCTGCTAACTAAAAGGTTGGCTGTTCAAATCCACCAGCTGCTCCTTGGAAACCCTATGGGGCAGTTCTCCTCTGTCCCATAGGGTCACTATGGGTCGGAATCGACTCGACAGGAGTGGGTTTGATTTTTGGCACAGTTCCCTGAAGGGGCCCTGGTGACAATGTGGTTAAGTGCTTGGCTGCTGACCACCAAAAGATCGATGGTTTGAACCCACCAGCTGCACAGCAGGAGAAAGATGTGGCAGTCGGCTTCCATAAAGATTACAGTCTTGGGAACCCTATGAAGCAGTTGTAGTCTGTTATACAAGGTCACTGTGAGTCAGCATTGACTTGATGGTACACAACAACAAGGATAGTTCCCTGAGTGGTGCAAACAGTTTGCACTTGACTACTAATCTAAAAGTTGGCAGCTCGAACCCACTCATGGGTCCACAGAAGAAAGGCCTGGCAAATTGCTTCTGTAAAGATTACAGCTAAGAAAATCCTATGGAGCAGCTCTACTCTGTAACACATGGGCTCAACATGAGTCGAAATCGACTTGATGACAACGAATTTTTTGCTGTTGTTGTTGTTATTGTTCTTTATAGTACTCACTCAGCATAAAAATAAACACAGGAATCTGCAGCTTAAAATGGAAAATCAAAAGACAAGAACATTGAGATTCCCAGTACCCACTGAGGAGAAATAGAAATATGAACGGTGATGTTGGAAGCTACATAAATGATTCTACAGAGATGAGCAGGATGTCTGCTAGAAGGTGATGAGAGCCCCTACTTCCAGGCCACCCAAAAGTTCATTCTTTCCCCTGATAGACACCCTCTGCTTCTCTCTGTTTTATAAAGAAGATGGTTGGCAAGAGAGGACAGTATCTAACCTCAAGGGCTGAATCTAATACTATCCCTCCAAAGAGCTAGCCCTTATCACAAATCGTATTTTTTTTTCTACTACATTTTTTGTAGTGTAATAATGGTGTTTACATCATAAGGAAACCTGAAAATAGAGAGAAAAAAAAGAAGAAACAATCTCTACACCCTAACAGACCCACTATTAACTGACAACTATTAACTCCTGTGTATATTTTGTATATAATTGAGATTATAGTGAATAAGTATTTCCTAATATTAGTCACGGAAACCCTGATGGCCTGGTGATTGGAAACCCTACAGGGCAGTTCTACTGTGTCCTCTAGGGTTGCTGTGAGTCAGAACTGACTCAACAGCAGCGGGTTTTAGTATTAGTCATGGAGTCCCTGGATGGTGCAACTGGCTAATGTGCTCAGCTGCTAACCAAGTCTACCCAGAGGCACCTCAGAAGAAAGGCCTGGTGACCTACTTCTGAAAAAGCAGCCATTGAAAACCCTATGGAGTAGAGTTCTGCGCTGACACACACGGGGTCACCATGAGTCAGTTGACATGACGGCGACTGTTTTTATTTAAGTATTAGTCATCATTTTAGTGACTAGGTGACACTCCATCTGTGGTTGGATCAGAATTTACCTAAATATTCCCCTACTGCTACTAACTTAGATTATTTTCCATGTCTGTGATTTAAAATAATGCTATAATAAGTATCTTTGTGCATGAATCTTTTCCCGAATTTGGCCTCGTCCCAGAATAGCATTACTAAGTCACTGTAAACTTCCTGACCAAAAAAAAAAAAGAAAAAACGTTGCTGGCTAGTTGATTCAGACTCATAGAAACCCTACAGGACAAAGTAGAACTGCCTCATAGAGTTTTCAGGGAGCAGCTGGTGGATTTGAACTGCCCACATTTTGGTTAGCAGCTGAGCTCTTAACCACTGTACCACCAGGGCTCTTATTTGGCCTAGCAAAATAATCCTAAAAGAACGCCGACATGATCCTCCATTTTAATTTTACAATTTGCAATGGAAGATGATAATTAGAAGAAGTCTGGAACAGGACTGGCCCTGGATGTGGAATTTGTTATTGTTATTTCTTCCAGACAAGGAGAGATTAATGAGCTTGCTGACGGGCACCCGGCCAATGTCTTAAGCAATAATGTCTTGGCCTCTGCCTGTCTCCTTGGTGTTTTCAGAAACCAGTGTGGCCAATAAATATCAAAGGGGAGACAGAGAACATGTTGTAATTTTGCATAGTTCCAGAATGTGGTTCTGGATAATTAAGTATTCTAATTGGTAGAGAGTTATCATAAGTGGATTACAATGAAGTGCACTTACCACCATCAAAACTAGAATTCAGTCTCTCCAGCGGTCAGAGAATCTTTGAGATGGTGCAGTTTCAGAGTTGTGGTGATGAGATGACTCCAACCCTGGTGGCACAGTGGTTAAGAGCTCAGCTGCTAACCAAAAGGTTGGCTCTTTGAATTCACCAGCCGGTCTTTGGAAACCCTATGCAGCAGTTCTGCTTTGTCCTATAGGGTTTCTATTAGTTGGAATTGAATCAACGGCTATAGGTGTGGTTTGCTTCTTTTGGTTATTAATAGAGGGTTTGAACACCAACTTTCACTCTGTTAGGAGAGTTGGAATGTACAGGAAAGAGAGGGCATGTGACAGAAGCATGAAGGCTGCATTTGAGGACAGAGTCACCCGTTAATTCCAATATAATTAAGTACCTACTATCAACAGGCACTGGGGAGACAGAGCACGCCCATAGGCCTGTCCTCCTATTCCCAGGGCTCAAAGGGGTCAGATAAGCATTTTTCAGTCAATTATCCTGGAGCCACTCTCACACTTTTACATGAAATGGATGAGAAAATTTTTTTTTTTTTTTTTTGCGTAAAAGGCTATGATATAGTGTAATGCTGAAGAGATGGACTCTAGGGCCCATCTGCCAGAGATTAAACCTAGTTCTGACATGTGCAGCTGTGTGACTGTGGGCAAGGTTAATTAACCTTTCTGTGCCTCAGTTTCCTCACCTGTAAATTGAGGATGGACAGTAGGTACAATCTCATAGGGTTGTACTGAAGATTAAAGGTAACATGTATAGAGGCCTTAGGTCAGGAACTTGTGTATACTTACATTGGTGATCTCTTATTTAAACTGAGGCCCTGAGTGATCGTAGGTTATGTCTTCAGTGATTTGGGAATTTTAAACAGTAGCATTCAGGGCTCCTGATTCCTAATGGGTTGCTGAGCATTAAAAGACATAACTTCAAAGGTCCAAAGAAACTTCCCTTACACACACACACACACTCACATGCACACATGCAAATTCACACACTAAAAATGCTTCCCTCTAGAAGAAAATAATTACTTTTTCCGGGGGGTGGGAATTATCCTTCAATTAGGAGAAAAACAGTGTAGCTTGAATAAGGTAGATACATTGGCAAATTAATTCATACTAATGTGTAAATGATTACTACCCGATTTTTTTCTAAGAGTGAGATTTCCCAAAAGGATCCTTCCTCTCGTTGGAGAAAGGATGTGTAAACAAGTGGTTGAGGATGCCAAAACCTCCACTTTATAATTGTGCAACAATTGAGCTCCCTGAAATCCTGGATCTCGGAGTGCAGCTTGCTGTTTTCAGGACATCTGGGCCACACCTACACCTCCCTGCTGATGATACTCAGGGAAATATCCATTGTGGGTCCCAACAAAGAGAACTTATTACTAATGTATTACATCTTGGCCTAAAAGTCTAATAATTCGGGGCACCCTCAACAGAGGACTGAAGTTGGCCACATTTATGTTTTGGCCCGAGACTCTTTCACCTCCTGACTATCTCTCGCTGAATTCTGCTGCACTTTGGTGTTTATCCTTCCTGCTCTGCCGTCTGGGTCCCAGTTCCTGCTGCTCTCGTCCCTTCTTCTCCCTGTTAAAACCAGCTATCAGGGATAGACTCAGTGTCAGTCATTTACCCTGTCAGACAGTGCAAATGAGCTGATTGTCTTCATTTGGCTCTCTAGTTGAGGAATGAAAGGTTTTGTTCCCTTTTGTATTGATTTCTCTGGAAGCCAGGACACCTTGGGGTGGGTTGGGTGATGGGGAATGCTCCCAAGTGTATCAGCTTCCTAGAGCTGCTGTAACAAAACATCACCAACTGGGTGGCTTAAAATAATGGAGATTTATTATCTCACAACTCTGGAGGCTAGAAGTTTGAAATCAAGGTGTTGGCAGGGCCATGCCCTCTCTGAAAGCTCTAGGGGAAGGCCCTCCCTTGCCTCTTCCCAGCTTCAGGTGGTTCCTGGCAATACTTGGCGTTCCTTGTCTTGTAGATCCTTCACTACAGTCTCTGCCTCACTCTTCACATGGCTGTCTTCCCTCTGTGTCTCTCTGTCTCTTCTCTTCTTTTTATAAGGACACTGCCCATATTGGGTTACATACGACCCACCCTACTCTATTACAACTTTATGTTAAATGATAACATCTTCAAAGACCTTGCTTCCTAACATAGTTATACTCACAGGGACCTAGGGTTAAGACTTCAACATCTTTTTTGTGAACATAATTTTACCCATCACACCAAGGCTCCTGAAATTAAACCCTGCAGTCAGCTTCCTCCTTTGTCAGTCATAAAAACAATCCGGTAATCAGGGAGCTTGGGAATGTGATTAGTTGGGTTTTCCTTTCTCTCTGAACATTGACTTTCTAATTTACCCCGATACTAGGCTTTTCTCCACGAGAACAGTGTGAAATGGTGGAATGAGCATTTAATCAGAGTCAGAAGACTTGGGATAAAAAATTAAGTCTGCAGCTGTCTAGCTTGGCAAGATGTTTAAGCTCTGTTTGAGCCTCCATTTCCTAATCTATAAAAGAGGGATAATTATTTACCTCCCAGGATTATTGTGAGGACTAAATGAAATCACCTATGGAGAAGCACTTAGTTCAAGCATTGCTAACTTTCGTAGGCTTTGAATTTACAGCGTTTTCCTAGCTAACCTGCATCAAAATGCCTTCTTAGTCCCTAAACTATTCCTTGGAATAAATCCTACTTCCCTAGCTCAACAGCATAATGTTTTAGTTAGATTTCCATTCGTTACAACTCTTTGAAGTCAGAGTCACAAAAACCTCCCACGGGGAGATAATAAAATGTGTCTTCTCTCATCAGTGTAGCGAGACAGCATTTGTGATCATGATCTTCTGCTTTGAGGGAAAATATTTTTATTACAGATGGTAATAAGGTAGTTTTTTTTTTTTTTTTTTCTGTAAGAACTGCAGGGAGGTGATGAGAAATTAATCTGTTGACAGAAAACTTATCACTGGCCATACTTGGCAGAATGAGGACATAGGCCCACTCGCCATGGCCTATCTCCACCAAGGTTTACTTAGAAGGCAGGGTACCCCCTACCCATTACCCATTGCCGTGGAGTTGATTCTGACTCATAGTAACCCTAAAGGAGTGAGTAGAACTGCCCCATAGGATTTCCAAGGAGCACATGGTGGATTTGAACTGCCAACCTTTTGATTAGCAGCCGTAGGCCTTAACCACGATGCTGCCAGGGTTTCCGGGCACCCCTAAGCTTACCAAACATCAAGAGGGGAACATTAAAGGGTGTGGCCACCACTGGCTTTTTTACTGACATTTTTTTTTCCCTCCAGCCCAGCATCAGCGGAGTGGACCTTGATAAGTTCCGGCAGATCCTCTTGCGTCACTGTGATGTGAATAAGGATGGAAAAATTCAGAAGTCTGAGTTGGCTTTGTGTCTTGGGCTAAAAATCAACCCATAATTCCCAGACAGCTTTGCCTTTTGCTCTTGTCATGTTTCTGTGCTTCTGCTGGTAGAATTGTATCTGTGCTCTCACGAGGATGCAGTAGGCATACCTTCTAATAGAATGGTGTGGTAGTCTTCGGCAAGGGAGGGATGCTAGGGCTTTCCTTCCAATGTACTCCCACCTCACTGAAAGCCCCCCGAGGCCATGTCGGTGTTATTTTCTCCTTGACCCTGGGGCTTTCCTGTGCCCCCAGAGACTCAGCTAACCTGTTGGATCTGCTCTGCTTGTCCTTCCTTAGTCTTGTTGTGGGCTTTCTGCTGAGTCTGAATGGGTTTTGGTGTCTGTGGCTATCTTGTGACCTCTACAAATGGCTTTTGATGTGGAAATAAACTTGCAGCTGGAAACAAAGATGCACTGGCAATTGCTTTTGTGTTGTGACCTTTGAAATGTCCCACTCGATGGTTTGACAGACAAACTAGCTCTCTAACTGATGGGCTGAACAAGTTGAAGGGTATCCCTAATGGAACTCACACCACCCAGCCTTCAGAAGCCCTCGAATAGCCTCACCAAGGCTGAAAGGAGGAGTCACACTAATCACTTATATTCATCGGATGGAGGATACCAGAACACTCATCCAGGGCTGGGCTTTGTTCTGCTGTGTTTTGTGAGCTTTCATGGGGAGGTAGGTAGGAACACAGAGGACATCTGGACAAAATGTTCCCAGGTTGCCCAAGCATCTGCTCCCACCCATCCCTACCCCTTCAGCCAGTTTCCTCTAGCAAATCCTGACACTGTCGAGCATCTCTCCTATGTTCCTTAGCACAGAAATTTTAAAAAATGTAAACCATAGAAATGGTCAGAGATTTGATCAGTTGTCAATGTACAAGGATGTTTCCTTTTTTATAATAGAAGTTTGGAAACAACCTGCAAGAACAGCGTGGCGTCAGAGGTCCTCATTTAACTTCACGAGGGGCAAGGATAATCACCACTGATGTCAGTCCAAAGCTGATGCCTGTGAGATGGAGGTCAGGCATACCTCCACTCTCCAACCTTTTTTTTTTTTTTTTTTTTACCAATTCTGATACCAACCATTCACCCCCATGGCACTCTCTACTTCTCTGCTGAGAATTAGAAAGTTCATTGCAATGGCCACACAGAACTCAGACTCTACTCAAGATTATGGGGTTTATTAGAGAAGTAATAAGTTACAATTCAGGATCAGGATCAACTTAGAAGTAACAAGAACAACTCAGGATATAGTTCTTCTATCAGAACAGGTTCCTCTCATCTGCTGCTGTGGGCTCTGGCTCTTGGCCTGGGCTCCTACTTGGGCCTGGCCTCGACTCTACTCAGGTGAGTGTTACAAAGCTCTTTTGCTCTCCCAGTAAGTGCCCAGAGGCACCTCACTCCAACAGGAAGCCTCCTGCCCAAAGACACTCAGCAACCTTGCTCTGTGGGTCAGCAAGCTAGTTCCACCAGTGAGTGCCTAAAGGCACCCCATTCCACCAGCCAGCCTTCTGCCCAAAGGTGCTCAGCTCTCTCGCTCCGTGGGTTGGCAAGTTCGCGGTAGCCACCTTGCTCCATGGGCCAGGAAGCTCACCACGCCCTCTGCCTGCTGGTTTCCTGGTTCTGCTGCCTTCGTTTCTCTGTCGCTGGACTCTGTTGTGCTTGGTGCCACTTCTTGCTGCTGCTGTGCCATCTTTTACTGTCTTTGGTGTTACAGCTCCTTCTTTCAGGCTCCTGGGTCTAGGAGGTTCTCAGTGCAGGGAGCCTGGGTCCAAAAGACACACACTTGGCTCTCAGCTCTTCTTTCTTGATGGTAGTGAGGTCCCTCCTCAGCCTCTGGGATTGGCTTGTTTTAAACCTAGTGAGATGGCAAAACTCACCAATCCCTCGCAAGAGTTCCACGTACCTTAGTTACATTAATTAGTAGGCTGTCCAATCCCCTTTGTGGGTCACAAGCACTTTATTTGCATAGTCCCATTCAATCATTTTGTGGGAATCACAAGACCATGGCTAGAACGGCTGTATAATAGCAATTCACTGCACTGCACAACCAAAATATCCAAATGGCAAAGAAATGGTTAACTTATGCTGCACCTGTAATATGGAATATTTTCATATTATGCACTGATGAAAACAATGTTTTCAAAGAAAAAATAAGATGAGATATTTTATTTGATGATCTCCAAGTCTCTTTTGTTCTAAGCTTATAATTCTATTAATTGATTGATTAGTAAAATAAAATTTGATCATTGAGAATCTTTTTTTTCAAAACTTCTGATATGTGTTATTCCAAGTTTTGTAGCACCTCGTGTTTATTAAAAACATGAGCTCCTCAAAGAAATGTTTCATTCTTTCATATATCACATAACCACCTCAGAAAATGCCTTGGTGGCAAAAAATTTTCCTAGTGTTTATTCTTCGTATTTTTCTTTCAGTACTTGGGAGAAGGAAGAAAATTATTTCTTTTTCCCTTAAAAAACAAAAAGTGATGAAACAATTAACATTAGGAAAAAATGTGCAGCGACATTTTCAGACCACTAAGCGTACACACAGGAAATTGCTGAAACTGACCCGGAATGAATTAGGAAGTATACCTAAAGCAGAGATCAGATTATTGAAACTTTAAGAAAGAGCATTTCAGTAACTTAGAGAAATCCTTTAAACAAAAGAAACAGGCTTGTCATGACTTTATTCTGTTCTACCAAGTGACAAGGAAAAACTTCCAACTCTGTGTGGAGGCCAACAATAGAAATAAGAGAAGGTTAGGGGGAACCGGGGGTGGGGGAGCCTTTAAGAAAGCTGAAGTATTTTACGGCATGTCTTCTGATATGATTTCCCCCATCCTCCATTTTTATTTTGTCATAAAAATCTATCCATTATATTACTTTTAAAATTGAATTAGTGCTTGGCTAATTGACTTTCCTGGAACCTAATTATTTTTAAACGTCTTCTCAACTCATTTTCTATACATTTTGCAACAGAGTTGAGACACTCATTTTCCCATCCTGGAATTATAGTTGGTACCTTGAGTTTTTCCTTTGATAGCTGTGTTTATTAATTTGCTAGAGCATGAAATGATAAACCCCATTTCTCTCACCCCAAATTACAGTCAAGGAAACATCTTCTCTTTCTTCTTATATGCACCAAAGGGGGGAAAAAAAAGGAGAGAGAGAGCTGGCCTGCCATCTACTGCCACCTAGTGCCTATCTTTCATCAGGAAAACCTCACGATAGTGAAAATATGATCCTTCACACTTTATTTTGCTTTATTACTTGGAATCAACAAGATCAAAGTCAGCTCTTTGGCACAACATGACTTGTTAGATTATAAATCCCTTCCTTGGGACACTGAGTTTCTGTTAAGGTGATGGAAATATTCACGAACAGTTTAAGGTTGATGTTTGAACAACATGATGAACTTAATGTCATTGACCTGGACATTGAAGATTTCTGCAACTGCAAATTTTTTGGTACTTATATATTTACCACACACACACACACACACACACACACACACACAACCTGTACTAGTCAAAAAACATAATAAAAGAAAATGCTCCTTGACACCATTCACCTGGCCACAGTGATACCCATGTGACGGGCATTAAAAAGGACAGTTTTGTCCTTTTGTGCCTCCTGTGGCCTTTGAGGCATAAAGGATTCATTACATGTGTGACAGAGGAAAAACTTTAACATTCACTTAATTTATTTAACATATTCATGTATGTATTAGATAAAATACACTAGGTGATTAGTATATAGAAATTTCAATGACACAAATTCCTGCCCCCTTGGAGCTTGCATGGTTGCCTATGTACAGTTCCTCTTTTGTTTCCACTCACGGAGAATTTTATTTTCCCACTCGATTCCCAAGCCTCTGTTATGCAGCACGAGAGTACTGAGCAGAAGTAGAACTGCAGAAGCTAAAAAGGGCAATTGGCTTACGTTGGAAAAGGATAAGAGTCACTAACAAAGGAACAGACCCTAAGGAGACAGGGGAGTGAGAAAGTGAAGCAAAGTATGGGCTGGAATTAGGGGAGGGTTTAGGAGTGCTTGAAAAGACAGGAGAAGAGATTAGGGGCAGCTACGTGGGAAAGTTATAAGGGGAAAAAATGGGGAAATAGAAGGTTCACTGGGTTTTATTAGTGGAATTCCCCCTTCAATGTTTATTGAAATATTTCAATGGAGATTGAAATTTCCTTTAAAAGTTTTAGTTGTCAGATTGGTATTTTCTTGAACGAATCACTGTGCGTGAGTGCGCCAGATGGCTGCTTCATTTTATGTGAGTAACTATATTAGTCAGGGTTCTCCAGAGAAACAGAATAGGAGGTCTCTCTCTCACAAACGCTCTCTCCCTACCTCTACCTACCTACTTACCTACCTACCTATCCATGTATCTACCTATCCATGTATCTACCTATTTATCTATCCATCAACTATCTACCTAGTTATTTCCTTGCCTAGCTGCCTACCTACCTACCTCCTTATCTGTCTCTCTGCCTGTCTGCCTGCCTGCCTGCCTGCCTGCCTATCTATCTATCATCTACCATCTACCTACCTACCTACCTATCTACCTATCTATCTATCTGTCTGTCTGTCTATCTATCTATCATCTATCTAAAAGATTTATTTTAAGGACTTGGCCCATGTGATTGTAGAGGCTGGCAAGTCTGAAATTTGTAGAGCAGGCCAGCAGGCTGGAAACTCCAGTTACAGCCTTGAGGCAGAATTCCTTCCTCTTTGGAAAGTTTTTTTTTCTTTTGCTCCTAGCTCTTCAACAGATTGGATGAGTTCAATGTGCATTTTGGAAGGTAATCTCCTTTACTTAAGTTTAACTGATTGTAAATGTCAATCACCTCCTAGTGTTTGACCAAACACCTGGGCACAATTACCTAGCCAAGTTGACCCATAAAATTAATCACCATAGTAACATAGTATCCAGTGAGGCCATCTGATGTGTGTGGACTCTACTTCTATGAGGGACTGGAAGATGTTACCTGACAAACACAGCAGTGTGGTTAGTAGAAGAAGTGTTGGACCTGGTGTCTGAAATCCTGAATGTGAGTTCCAGCTTAGGCCATTTTCCTCTGGAGAAGGTCACCTTACCTTCCTGGGATCACATTTCTTCTGTAAAAGACAAAAGGCCACATGGATTGATTTCTAATCCAGCTCTAAGTACATTCTATGATTATAATCCATGTTACAGGATTGATAACCTAATTGATCACCTTTTGGTTAATATTGTAATCTTTTTCTGTTATTGTTTTTTGAGAACAACACTTTCACTCAAAGGAGTGGCTAGGTTTTCTGAAATACATGTCAGGCCAGTGGGGGACATGGATACATCTTGGAGTCTCTGATTGGTGCAGTTAGTGCACTCAACCATTAACTGAAAGGTTAGCAGGGGCTCCTTCACATCACTTGTTGTTGTGTGCCATTGCTGTTGTGTGCCGTTGAGCTGATTCTGACTTATAGTGACCCTATATAACAGGGTAAGACTACCCCATAGGGTTTCCTAGGTTTTAATCTTTATGCGAGCAGATTGCCAGGTCTTTTCTCCTGTGAAGATGCTGGTGGGTTTGAACTGCCTACTTTTTGGTTAGCAGCCTAGGACCCAATAATCTGTAATGTGTTCCTACCTTTGTTCTCTTCAGCCTGGCCCACTCTCAGCCACAGTAGTTTTAAAGTTGTCACTAAATGTTTACCATAGCCTGAGTCAAATAGACCTAGAAATTTAGTCTGCTGTTTTAAAAAGAAGAAAAAAAAATTAGAGTACATTGGAAAATACAATGAATGCCACTAGTTCCCCCATTTTCCCTTATCTAGGAAGATACACTAAGCTTCTATATTGGATGAAAAGGAAAGTTGGTTTCTCATTTCCTTTCCCAGTGCCTTTGTGAATATGTTGCTGAGGTCATTTTACACTTGCCATATTGATACAATTCTTGAAGTGTGGAGAGACTGTATCTTGCCCAGGAGCTCACAGTAAATTATTGATTGAGACTCAGACTCTGTTACCGTCAAGTAGATTCTGACTCATAGCCACCCTGTATATGACAGAGTAGGACTGGCCCATAGGGTTTCCTGGGCCAAACTGTATGGGAGCAGATCACCAGGCCTTTTGGCTCTCAGAGCTGCTACTGGTTTGAACCTTTGACCTTTCAGTTAGCAGCCAAGGGCTTAACCACCAGGCCTCCTTCCCACTTTCCTCCTGTCTAGCTTTCTTTGTTCTGTATTACATGCTCTGATCCCCCATCTCACATTCAGGGAATAGGCAGTTGAACTATTACTCAAAATGAACCAGATCAGTATATATTTGTATTTTTTTTTTTATTGCACTTTAGATGAAGCTTTACAGAACAAACTAGTTTCTCATTAAACAACTAGTACACATATTGTTTTATGACATTGGTTAACAACCCCACGACACGTCAACACTCTCACTTCTCAACCTTGGGTTCCCTATACCAGTTTTCCTGTCCTCTCCTGCCTTCTAGTCCTTGCCCCTGGGCTGGTGTGCCCCTTTAGTCTCATTTTGTTTCATGTGCCCATCTAATCTTTGGCTGAAGGGTGAACCTCAGGAGTGACTTCATTACTGAGCTAAAAATGTGTCCAGAGGCCATACTCTCAGGGTTTCTCCAGTCTGTTGGGCCAGTAAGTCTGGTCTTTTTTTCTGAGTTACAATTTTGTTCTACATTTTTCTCCAGCTCTATCTGGGACCCTCTATTGTGATCTCCAGATCAGTATATTTTTAAGGACAGATAACCTCATGAAGTGCTTCTAGTGTTCTAATATCCTATAGGAAAAGAGTTGTATAAATATCCTCATTTAATCAAATTGTCTTAAAGACCAGGAAGCAGTCAGGGTATGTCTGGGAAAATCTTTTCTGGTTTCGACTCCTGCTCAGACAGAATTTGTTTAACAGTGTTGTAATTCCCTTCACTTGAAAAAAAATACAAATTAAGGAAGAAAAATTACTTGAGAATATGAATATGAAAACGAACAGACTCTTTTAACCTCTGTCTGTCACTTATGGTTGTTTATAAAACAAGAAAACATCATTATTAATGAAAACAATAGCTTGTAAGCTAGTAGAGCCACCAACATCGAGATCATAGAAACATCTGCTACGGTGGAAGATTAAGTGAGTGTTTTCATTTTGTACCTTAATTACAAATATTAGTGTTTAAAATTGCTTGATAACAATTATTACCCCAAAGAGAACTCAAAGCTGAACATTGCTTTTATAATGCTCCCTGGAGCTTGTCTGTATGGCCGTATACAGTAACATGGTAAGTATAGGCCCTTTGGACCAAACAAATGCACCCAATGTTAAAAAGAAATTCTAGGATTTCATGGTCAGAAAGATACATAATGGGAAAAAAGCTATATGAACAAGAGGAAAATATCTGAACTTGGAATCTCAAGGCCACCACCCTCTAACTATGTGCTGTGTGCTATGTACAGCATCTATACACCCTCCTGCACAACTTGTTTGAGCCTCAGTTACCTCATCTGTTAAATGGAAATAATAATAGTAATACTTGTGTACACGGTTGGTGTAGAGATTGTATGAGTGAATGAGCTTGCTCAAGTGAAAAAGTTCTATAAACTATAAAGCTGCACACAAACATTAGGTAGGTGAGGCAGTTATACTTCAAGAAGGGGTGGCTTTGATTCATTGCTATTTTAAGTAATTAAGTCTGTCCTTCCTTCTCTCATTCCATCTTTCCTCCAGCAGCTCCTTAAATGTGCCCCTTGCAGTTATTCACTACTTGTTCATGGATTTGTATGTAAAAACATTTATGCTGACCATGAATCCTGGTCTTGAACCTTTGTGGCCACCTCAAGACTCATTCTGCTTGCATTTAACTCATTTCTATTTCAAGCCAAGAGTTTTTGGGTGATATAAATGGTTAACACAGTTGGCTGCTAACAGAGAGGTCGGTGATTTGAGTCCACCCAGAGGCACCTTAGAGGAAAGGCTTGGTGATCCACTTCCAAAAAGTCAGCCATTGAAAACCCCATGGAGTGCAATTACAAATATTACTGTTTAAAATTGCTTGCTAATAACTGTTGCCTCCCCCTCCCCCTGCCACCAACCACTCAAGTTGAAAGGCTGAAAGTTGGCTTTCAAGAGTACTAAATCATGCCATTTTCCCCACTAGGCTTGCATTTAGACCAAGGACTCTAGGGATGGTTTAACCTTACCCTTGGCTGACAGCCAGCCATCCTGCTGAAGCAGGAGCTGATTTTTTTTAACACAGGAGAGGGTTACAAATTAGAAAATTTGGGGTCAGAGAGGATAATTAGCTTGTCCAAGATCTTCCAGCTAGTTAATAGAATGAGTAGGATACAAATTTATTTGTAAAACAGGGACAATGTTTACCTCTTAGGGTATATTAGTCAGAATTTTCTAGTTGCAAACATGGGGCTTCCTCTCCTCAAGATAGTATTGACACAAAGCTTCAATCTTTCTTTCCTTTCACTCAAATAATTCTGGCAATCATTTATTGAACACTTTCTTGGTTATCTAGTGCTGTTATAACAGAAATACCACAAATGGATGGCTTCAACAATGAGAAATTTATTTTCTCACAGTCTAGGAGGCTACAAGTCCAAATTCAGGTTATCAGCTCCAGGGGAAGGCTTTTTCTTCTCTGTCAGCTCTGGAGGAAGGTCCTTGTCATCATTCTTCTCTTGGTCTAGAAGCTTCTCCACACAGGGAGCCTGGGTCCAAAGGATGCGTTATGCTCAGTGCTTATTTTTAGTGGTATGAGGTCCCCCTGTCTCTCTGCTTGCTTCTCTTTTTATATCTCAAAAGAGATTGGTTTAAAATGAAACCCAATCTTGTAGACTGATTCCTTTCTCATTAACATAACTGCTGCCTCATTAACACCATAGAGGTAGAATTTACAACACATCAGATAATCATGTCAGTTGACAAAATGGTGGACAATCACACAATACTGGGAATCATGGCCTAGCCAAGTCGACACCTATTTTGGGGGCAACAGTTCAGTCCATGACAAGCACTTAGTATGTGTCAGCCAGGGCTGGAACACCAATAAAGTGAGCGAGGCATTTGACCCTTGTGCCAAATTTAAGAGGGCATTAAAACAAAACAAAACAAAAAATACTTCGTAATCAAGATAAATAATGTTTTAATGCAATAGTTAAGAAAATCATAATACATACAAATCCATGATGAAAAATAAAAATCAAATTTTAAATAAAGACAAGGTCAGTATTACTGATTTTTGCCCCCGGATCCAATGTGGTTTGGCATGCCACAGGTGCCAGCTGACTATTATAAAATTTTATTTTGGGGTGGGCATCTTTGTATTTTCCTACCCCTTTCTTGTAAATCAACAGATAAGCAGCTCTACACTCCGCACTGCCCCAGGAAAAGTTCATGACGTTGGCCTGCATGTCTCCCTGATTTTTCTCTTCCAAAAGCCTAAGAACTTAGTCTGTGGAGAAGTGATGAGATGATTTGGGGGGAAAAGCAGCGAGTCTTGGAGAAGCAGGAAGGCAAGTTATCTCCCCAACCTCAACTGAAAAAAGAAATTTCCCCAGCTAGGGTAAGAAAGAGAGATATTTGGGTCTCAAAGCAGCTGGAATTAGACCCAGTTCCCTGGCAGGACCCCAGAAAACAGCAAGATCCAGGGGAGAAACAGGCACGTTGCATACCAAGGTTCCTTGTGTCCCAGGCGTGGTAAGAAAGAATTTGAGCAAGAGCAGACCTCAACAGCTTTGTAGACAAGAATGAAGTAGACAAAGGGATGTGGACCAAATGACAAATGCCTTCTCAAGACACTCACAGACACACACACACACACACACACACACACTCTCAATTCCTGGAGTTGTGGTACAATGGTGAGAAGGGGGAGGAACCTGTACTTCTTAAAGTTTTCACCAGCCAGGAAAAATGAGGCCTCAGAGTGAAAAAATGAAGCTATAGAAAATAAAATGATATTTCTTGTTCATTTGAATTTTATGTATACACATTTGTGGAAACCCTGGTGGTGTAGTGATTAAGTGCTACAGCTGCTAACCAAAGAGTCGGCAGTTTGAATCCGCCAAGCACTCCTTGGAAACTCTATGGGGCAGTTCTACTGTCCTGTAGGGTCGCTATGAGTCGGAATTGACTCGATGGCACTGGGTTTGGCTTGGTTTAGATACATACTATACATATTCCATTTAATTATGCAATGAGGATACTCTTAAATTATTTGTATTTTGCAAGTTAGAAAATTTGGACTCGGAGAGGTTAATTAACTTTACAAGGTCTCCCAACTAGGAAGTGGCAGAGTAAGAGAACTATAAATCACAAAGGTAGAGCTGGATCCTGGGGTTGGGATTAATGGCTCAAAAAATGACTCTCTCTCTCTGTCTTCCCCCTTCTCTCTTTCTCAGTTTCTAAGTCAGAACCTTTCTACTGTGCAGAAACGATGGCCCCTAATAATCTCATATCTGCATTTTCCTAGCTAACTAACTACAGGACCAACTAATTTCTGTCACTCCAACAGAAAAGTCCCAGGGAAGATCCTCGTTGGCCTAGCTTGGGTTACATGCCTGTCCATGAACCAATCACAGTGACTACAGGGACAGGGCACTTCAATTGAGGATGAGCAAACTACAACCCTGGACAAAACCAAGCCTACTGAGGGTCAAAACTGGCCACTCACATTAATTTATTTACTGCCTACGGCTGTTTTCATGCTACAACAGTAGAGCTGAATAGCTGTAACAGAGACCATATGTCCCATAAAGCCAAAAAGATATACTATTTGATGTTCCTTTACAGAAAAATTTGCTGAGGCCTGGTCTAGATCATCCAGACATCCCTGTTTCTGGGAATCACCTTCCTAAAAAACTGTGAGTGTTTTGCAACAGAACATTTCATCAGAAAAAGGCAGAGGGCATGCTGGGTAGGCAAACACAGCAGGTGTTCTTTACATACAAGTTTTGCCAAAAGTAAAGACACACATGGTGTAAATACCTAGAAAATAAGTATTAGCACCAGTTGCCATCGGGTTGACTCTGACTCATGGAGACCCCCACGTGTGTCAGAGTAGAACTGTGCTCCACAGGGTTTTCATGACTGATTTTTCTTAAGTAGATTGCCAGACCTTTCTTCTGAGGTGCCCTCTGGTGGACTTGAACCTCCAACCTTCCAATTAGCAGCCAAGCACATTATCAGTTTGTACCACCCAGGGAACCTCCCTAAAAAATCGTAGGTACTTTATTTTATGGATTTTTTCTCCTTCCCACACCCAAGCCAAAACCAAACCCATTGCCATTGAGTCAGTTCCAACATATAGTGACCCTAGTCTTCTATACTGAAAATTTTACTGTATGGATCTGGGTAGGACCAGGCAGATATTGAATGTAGGAGTCAAATACTATTCTCAAGAAATGAAAAGGAAGAAAGAAAAGTGCTTCCCTTTTGACAAGTACAAAATCCCTACAAATATCTAGCTTATAGTATAACTTCTCTACTGGCAAAGGTTTCCAGGCAATTGAAGACTGAAGAATGGTATTTGAGGAAAACAGAAGGTAAAAAATACAAAGAAAACAACCACAAAATCAGAAGCCACTGAGACTCACTCTTCCCCAGCCTGGGGGCTCTGAAGTTCTGGCTAGGTCTATTTAATCATGGTGGAGTTACAGTCTCCGAACAAATCCGTTCAGTGAAAGCAGGGCACCTGTGAATGATGTTTGCAGCTGGACTCTAGTCCTTCATGGCTCCTGCTGCTCTCAAATTTGGGGAGGGGGACTGTCTCAGGCTGGGTTCTCTAGAGAAGCAAAGCCAGTAAAGCGTATAAATATACATAGAGAGATTTACATCAAGAAAATGGCTCATGTGGTTGTAAAGGCTGTAATGTCCCAAGTCCATGGGCCAGGATAGAGGCGTTTTCTGATTCATGTAGCCGCAGGAGCTGGCGAACCCAAGATCGGCAGGTCAGAGAGCAGGGCTCTTGCTCAGAGGCTGTGAAGATCTATGAATCCCAAGATATGTAGGCAAGACCACAGGTAAGCTGCTAGCTCAAATCCCAAGAACCGGAGGTCAGATGAAGAGGAGCCAGCTGCAGGATCCAGAAAAAGCAAAAGCCCCTGAGCCTTGCCAGAATGTCCACTTATATTTGGATGCAGGCTACATACTGAAGGAAACTCCCTTTCAGCTGATTGGCTACTCACAGCAGATTTCATCATGGTGGTGACCACATATCAAATCTCAACAGGGGCGTGATCACAACTTTATACCACTGCCAAAACACCGAGACGCATTGTCCAGCCAAGTTGACACGTAGTCTTAACCATCACAGGAACTTGTTCAGGATCAATCCCAGCACAGAAGAGAAGTGACACCCCTTGTCTTTAGGGCCCCCAAGCCACCTTATCTTTCCATCTCTATTTAAATCCCTTTGAGGGACCATCTGCTTCAGAAACCCAGTCCTTCCTCAAATCTGTGGGATTTGACTTCTCTAAACTTCTTCCAAGTGAGAATAATGAAAATAACTATCCTGTAGGCTGTTGTGAGGTTTAAATGAGACAATGTACTTAGAGACAATCTCATTTCTTATTGCTGATAAGGGAGGCTCTGTCCCTGGCTAATGGAGTTGCAGGCCTCTATGGACAGTTGAAAGATGAATTTTGGAGAATCCTGACCTTACCAAGCCCCGAAAAGTAGGCAGGGGTCTTCCCTTCCACCTCGTAACACGACTAGCCTTGACTGCGATGCTTGAAACCCTCAAATATTTGGATTGTCCTGGTATTTTGCATTGTCTTCAAACTTGCATTTTCAGCTTAAATAATGAGGCAGCCCTCCTTCATCTATCAAAATATAATGCCTTTTTTTTTTCCTAGACATTGGAGCAAAATTTTACACCCCTAGTTATTTGAGTGCAGATGGTAGAAGAATTGAGTGAGAGAATGTTGTTGGCAGGGGGAAGGGGAGAATGGTTTGTGTGAAAACCCTTGCTTGGCACACACTCCCCTGCGTCTTTTTTATAAATCTGTGCCATTCTGAGTCAGCGCTGATTACTACATGCATAATTACAGTAATCTGCAGGCAAGCGTTAATATTGCTAATGATATCTCCTCGCAGAGTGATTATCTGAGAGCCATTCTCAGCTGTTGCATCAGGATTGCAGCATTTGTTTAACTCCAAATTTCACCAGTGGTGGAAAAGGCAGCGCTTGTTCGGTCAAAAAGAGCTGTCGAGGAGAAGGCAGTCTGCAATTAGATCAAGCATGCTGTCACCAGGGGGCTGGCAGGCCTGGCTCACGTGCTGTAGGGTTAGTAATGACCTTTACCAGATGTAGATTCTCAATATAAAGACCCTTGAATCCAGAACAGATAAATGAACTGAACTTTGTAGCTGACCACTTTATCTTTTGAACCCTGCGTGGATAAGCATTATCTGGGCTTACAAATTCTTCTGTCATCTCTTAAGGAATCAAACCACAGACCCCATCTGTAATCTTGTGCTTGGGTACTCCCTGGCCAATTCATCCAAAATCGTTTCTTTTCTCAGACCACTTCAACATTTTCCGAATATTTTTATCTTCATTTTTTTGGAGAGGGGAAAAAAATTCCAACTCCTCCTCCCTTCCCACACACAAATGAGATTGAATTCATCAGCTGTTCCTGCCAAGGAAACTACATCGCCTTAAAATTTTGTCTTAACAGGTACACAGAGTGGTCTTCCAAACACAGGGGATGACTCCTAATATGCTAAGACTCAGGTAATCTACCCAGGAGAGAGGTGTCCACTTGCATGGCTGAGTATTCAATTTGCTACACTGACCCTTCCTCTCCCCATCTCCCAACCCTGTCCTTGCCAGGAAGCCAAAGAAAGAACTTGCTTGGAGGGAAGCCCAACCTTTGATTGCTGACACATTCAAGTTCACAGAAATGTCAAACGACTCTCTATTGGCTACAACTTTTATCTGCAGCAGATTCACAACCCACTGCAAGATCAAATAACAGCCATGATATGCAAAAGCTTTAGCCAAATTGTTATGGATTGAATTGTGTCCCCCAAAAATGTGTATCAACTTGGCTAGCCCATGATTCCAACAATTGTGTGGCTGCCCATCATTTTGTGAGCTGATGTGATTATCCTATGGGTTGTAAACCCTGATCTCTATAACATTAATAATGCGGCCCTGGGGGCACAATGGTTAAGCATTTGGCTGCTAACCAAAAGGTCAGCAGTTCGAGTCTGGCAGCTGATCCTTAGAAACCCTATGGGGCAGTTCTACTCTGTCCTGTGAGTTGGAATCGACTCCATGGCAATGGGTTTTTATGATGTTAATGAGGCAGAACTCAATCTACAAGATTAGGTTGTATCTTGAGTCAATTTCTTTTGAGATATAAAAGATATAATCAAGCATAGAGGAATGGGGCCTCATTACCACCAAGCAAGAAGAGCCAGGGGTGGAGTGTGTATTTGGACTTGGGGTCCCTGTATTGAAAAGCTCCTAGACCCAGGGGAAGATTGATGGCAAAGACCTTCCCCCAGAGCCAACAGAGAAAACCTTCTCCTAGAGCTATCATCACCCTGAATTTAGACTCCTAGCCTTCTAAACAGTGAGAGAATAAACTTTTATTTGTTAAAGCCACGCACTCGTGGTATTTCTGTTATAGCAGCACTAGATAACTAAGAGATGTTGCCTTATATGGGTCCTCTGTTCCAGCCAGACTGGCCTGGAACCTTCCTACGTCTTGTTTGTGCCACACCATTCCCAACTCTTCTTCTTACACATCAAAACATTTTATCTTCAAGCACGGCTCAAAGCTCACTTCTTCCAGGGGCAATCCTTGACTACCCAGATGGAAACGGTCGCTTCCTCTCAGGAAGTGAGGTTGCTGGGCTGTTGGGAAAAGCACAGTAGGGCTGGACCCAAAACCCAGCTCTGCTGGGAACTCAACAGGAGACTTTGGGCAAATCATCTAACCTCTCAGTTTCCCCATCTGTGAAATGGAGATGATGTTGTTAGTTGCCTTTGAGTTAGCTGCAGCTCACAGCAACCTTATGTATAACAGAATGAAACGTTGTCCAGCCCTGTGCCATCCTCATAATTGTTCATATGTTTGAGCCCATCGTTGCAGCTATTGTGTCAATTCATCTCATTGAGGGATTCCCTCATTTTTGATGACCCTCTCTACTTTACCAAAAATGGAAATAGGATAGAGATAATTCCTCACAGAGTTGTTGGAAAGATTAATGCATGTGCGTGCATGTTGGGTTTCATCTGTTACAACTTCTATTTTCTGCTGTATGTGAGCAAAAGCAGACAGGCGGGGGAAAAGTAGGGAAGACAAGACACAGACATAACTAATGGCTCCTCCCTGCAGGAAATGGGGACATACAACTGCTGCCTTCATCCTGCTGGGCACCTAGCTAGGCAATGAATATGACAACCTGCTAGCAAAGAATTTACAGTCTAGGGAAGGGAGCCCAATGCCAGATGACCCCACAGGAAGGCAGGTACGTGCTTGAGAGAGCAGAAGAGCAACAACACCCTCCAAATGAGTAGAACTCAGCTTGGGTAAATCCTTACTCAAAATTTTGTGATCCCCAAACCTAGAAACACCTTATAATCTCAGCACACAGGTATATTTTGTGTCATCAAAACATTTTTTTTTTTCCTCCTTAATTGCATATGGTTTGGGGAGGCGGGGGGCCTGTCATAAACTTTTCTGTGCTGAGTGCTTCCAAAGACCTTATAAGAGCCCTGGGGGAGCTTGACACAATCACATTAAAAGAGCAAGTGCTCCTGAAGAAGAAGATAGGGGAAGAGTGGTTTGTCAATTGTTAAAAACTAAACACCCCCTTGGATCTGCTCTGTTGCTACTTGGACAATGGAAGGGAAAAACCACTTCAGAGAAATGGAGACAAGGGAAGAGAGAGAAGGGACATTAAAAAAAAAAAAAGTTGCCATCAAGTTGATTCCGACTCACAGTGACCTTATAGGACAGAGTAGAGCCGTCCCACAGGGTTTCCAACATTGTAAGTCTTTACAGAAGCAGGCTGCAACATCTTTCCCCGGCTGAGCGGCTGCTGGGTTTGAATCGTCCATCTTTCAGTAAAGCCCTTAACCACTGCTCTACCAGGGCTCCTTAAGGGATGTTTAGCTGGGATGAAAAACAGATGCCCCAGAGGACCGAGCATGATCTGAAGGGTAATATTCTCTAATAATAGAGCAAAACCTTAGAATGGCAAGAGTTTGGATGTTTTATTGGTATTTCCTAGAATTTACATATAATCAGGGCAAGGCCTTAAACACTAAGCACAACAAAGTTGATTGGAATGCTTGAGCCTAAAAAAACACTTGAGGGGGCAAGAGACTGCTTGATTTTCCAGTACTGACTCTCATGAGGAGCCCTGGTGGCACAATAGTTAACAGCTCAGCTGCTAACCAAAACGTTGGCAGTTTGAATCCACGAACTGCTCCTTGAAAACCCTATAGGGCAGTTCTAATCTGTCCTATAAGGTCAACCGTCAGTTGGAATTAACTCCACGGCAACTTTTTTTTTTTTTAACTCTTCTGAAGAGGGCGTTGGTGATTCAGTTGCAGAATTCTCTCTTTCTGGGTGGAGACCTAGGTGTGATTGCTGGCCAATGCACCTCACCGACTGCAGAGGTTTGAGTGTTTCTTTGATGCTGGAAGCTATGCCACCAGTATTTCAAACATGAGTAGGGTCGCCCATGTTAGGCAGGTTTCAGCACAACTTCCAGACTAAGACAGACTAGGAAGAAAGGCCTGGCAATCTACTTCCAAAAATCGGCCAGTGAAAATCCTACAGATCACAGTGCTCTGGTCTCGTTGTGCATGGGGTTGCCATGAGTTGGGGGCAAACTCCAGGCAGCTAGCAGCAACAACTCTCATTACTATGTATGAAAAGTGGGTGAGAGATTACAAAACACAAGGCTGAGTAAAAGATTTTGTAAAATTCCCATGGTTTAAGAGCTATATAAACATGCCTGGTTATCCTGTCTACAAATATTTCCCTTGAATTCGAGTTGCATCAGTTCTGGAGTTTGTCACTTTAAAAAGAAAATGTCATTGTCCTTTTGAGATACATATTGAAATATTTACAGATGAAATGATGTGATATCATTGGATATGCTTCAAAAGAGTTTGTGTAAAGCTAAGAGAAACAAAACTGGTCAGGAAGTGATGTTGTTGAAGCTGGATCATAGATGCATGGGGTGGTGGGGTGGGGTTTGATATGCTATTTTCTTCATTAAAGCTCCATAATAATAAGTTATTTATAAAAAGAAAGACTTTTGGCACAGAAATCTCACTTCTAGTCATCTATCCAAAGGAGAGAAAATCCAACATGTCTGTTTAAAAAAGACATCTATTGCTTTACTATTTATTATAGGCAAAAGCTGGAAAGAACCTAAATGTCCAATAGTAAGGAAATGGTTAAGTAAATTATGGTAAAGTCAATGTAATCAATGTAATGCAGGCAGTAAGAAATAATGTATTAAAAAACTATGTCATGAAAGGAAAAGATGTTTATAACAAAGTAGATAACCCAGACATAAAACTTTGTAAATCAAATGATCCCAATTTTATTTAAATCATATTTATGTAAGTATATGCATGAGAAGAGTTACTGGGTTGTGAAAGCAGTTAAGTACTCAACTATTAACCCAAATGTTGGTGATTTGAGTCCATCAAGAGGCACCCAGGAAGAAACTCCTGGCAATCTGCTTCTAAAGGGTCACAACCATTGAAAACCCCATGGAGCAGTTCTACTCTGACACACATGGGGTTGCCATGAGTTGGAACCAACTCAATGGCAATTGGTTTTTTGTTTTGTTTTGTTTTTATGCATGGAAAAGACCAGAAAAAAAAAATCACCAAAGTATTAAAAGTAAGTATATCTGGTGAGATTTTGCATAATTTTTCCTTTTCCTTTAAATTTTTCTGCATTACTCTCAAATTTTATACAAAAAGTGTTAGTACTTCATAAATAGTAAACAGTGCTACTTTTTAAACATCAGAGGCCCATCGCAGAATGTCTAAAAGGAGACTCATGAGGCAAGTCTGAATTGTGGAGTGTTTCAGTGTGGAAGTTGGTAAACCCAAGAGTTAGTCTGAAATGGAAACTTACAACTGAAATGTTTAAGAAAAAATATGATGAGCATGTCTTGTCTTTTCTTTAACTGCATTATCAGAACTCCCCAATGTAGAATATGCAAGATTGGTAAGTCTGTTAAAACAATATTAATTAAATATTAATATTAATAATAAAATATTAATTAAAACAATATTAAGACAATAATAGAAATCGATAGGAAGGAGTTTACTTAATATATTATTTGCAAATCAGGGTAACATTTTGACTAGGGAGTAAAAAATATTCCAAAAATGAAAGAACTTCCAAAAATTTTTATACACACCTTATTGCCATTGCCACGCAAATGAGGCCGAAACAATGTTTCCATATGAACAATTTACTCTAAAACACAGCTTTCAGTCTGACGCTGGAGTTTCTTTTCCTGAAAGTGACTGAATTTTTCAAAAGAGCACAATGCCCAAGGCAAAACTGTCTTCACTACTTAGCAAGACTGTTACCATTTGATTTGAAGGTGAATTTTAGGCCACCCGTCTGCTCAAGGATCAAGGTTCAAAATACCACCTCAGGGCACTGGACTTGGTGAGTCACCCAGCTTTGTGGACCCTAGAAACTTGGATTCCAAGAGAATTAAAACTGTTTCCCACTCCAAATTTGGCTCAAGGAAAGATAACTTCTATTCTCATTTCGTATTCCTACAGGGCGCTGAATACAAACCCCCAAAGATGTTCACATCCTAATCCCCAGAATTTGTGAAAATATTCATTTATATGGCAAAAGGAACTTTTTAGATGTGGTTAAGTCAAGGATTTAAGATGGGGGATTGTCCTGATTTATCTGGATGGGCCCAAATTAATTGCATGGGTCTTTAAAAGCAGAAGAAGAGGCAGAAGAGTGTGGCAGAGAGATACAATACAAGAACTTGACCCACCATTGCTGACTTTGAACATGGAGGAAGCGGGCCTCAAGAAAAGGAATGCCTCGACCTCTAGAAGCTGCAAATGTCCCTCACCTGACAACCAGCAAGGAGACAGGAACCTCAGTTCTACAATGACAAGGAGTTGAATTCTGCCAACAACATGAACGAGTAAGGAAATGCACACTCCCCTAGAACCCCCAGAAAGGAAAACATCCCTCTCAACACCTTGATTTTAGCCATGTGAGACTCGTGTCAGACTTCTCATCTACAGAGCTGTAAATAGTACATTTTTGCTGAATAAACGACTACATTGGTTGCAGTGTGTTAGGGAAGCAATAGAAAACTAATACAGCTTCCTTTCCCTTCAGAGCTTCTGTTTTATCTGAACCTTATCTCTGCTGCGGCGTAAGGCTTTTCCCTTGACGGGGAAGCTTGTTTTGCAGTGTGTTCACAGCCGACAGAAGTCTCTGATCTGAAGGACATCAGCCTCCTGAAGAGCGGCCGGTTCCTGATGAGTCGACTCTGACTCATGGCAACCCCGTTTATGTCAGAGTAGAGTGGCGCTCCGTAGGGTTCTTAAGGCTGTGACCTTTCAGAAGCAGATCACCAGGCCTTTCTTCCAAGTCACCTCTGGGTGAGTTCATAACCTCCAGCCTTAGTAGTAGAGCACTTAACTGCTTGCGCCACCCAGGGATGCCACTATTAATCTGTTTTTTTATTTCATGTTGGTAGCCATTTATTTTTATTATACTTGACAAAAGTAATAGCCCACAACAGATTGGATATTAAAACAACAACAACAACAACTAGTCCTTCACCACAACTGCTTTGGAAGCAATGGCTTAGAGCATAACTAGGTGTCAGTTAACCATCCGTGCCTGGGTGGAGTGGGATGCCTGTTTTTCAAACACTCCTCGTCTCACTGGGAATTACGCTGTACTTAGAAGCGGCCCTCACTAAATTAGAACCCTGTCAGTCTCCCTTGACTTCACCCCTTCCTGTCACCATTGCATGTCTTCCCAAGCCCAAAACTCCGCTCACTGGAGGGTAAGAACGGCAGCAAATAGGCACAAAGGATGGTTCAGCCACACTTCCTGCATTTACACACCATTGGCCCTGGTAGCACAGTGGTTAAGCATTAGGCTGCTAACCAAAAGGTCGGCAGTTTGAATCTACTAGCCACTGCTTGGAAATCCTACAAGCCAATTCTTCTCTGTCCTAAAAGGTCACTCTGAGTCAGAATCGACACAATGGCAACGGGTTTGGGTTTTAGACAGCCATTAGGGTCCCTGGGTGGTGCAAACGGTTAATACAAACCAAAAGGGTGGAGGTTCAAGTTCACCCATAGGTGTGTAGGGAGAAAGGCCTGGAGATCTACTTCCAAAAAATCAGCCATTGAAAACCCTATAGAGCACAGTTCCACTCGGACACACATGGTGTCGCCATGAGTCAGAGTTGACTTGACAGCAACTGCTAGACAGGCAATCTCACAGTGACCATGGCCTCAAATTCTGAGCCCTCTAGTGCACCCCAGAGGCAGCGTTGGATTAAGCCCTGCAGAAACCATACGTGCCTTTTTTGATATGAGTAAGAGCAGAGTTCTCCTTCATGGTGAAAGAGACCATATTTTGGGCTTTTATTGCTGCAGGAGTAGTGTGAGCTTTTGATAGCAGCTTTTTTTTTTTTTTCTAGACCCAGAAAAGCTCCCTGTTCGAAGCAAAGCATATTCCTAGACAAGTAGGAGGATAAAAGGAATTCTTCCCTCAGTCTCTGATCCTTAGGCTATGTACATACAGAGAAGCCACCTTAGAGAAAACACAGGTCCCGGTGTGTTTCACTCATCTGTGTGTTTGGATAGCTCCGTGCGCATTGTGAACTGTGAAATGTGGGCTTTGTTTTTTTCCGTTCAGATGGATCACGTGTGGACCTGTGCTGCTTCCCCACATCTGCGTGAGTTAACGTTTGAAAGGTAGAGTGGCCTTGCCCTCAGTTCTTCAGTTCCTGTCTGGGATATTGTCCTCCCCACAGGCAGGGGACACCAAAACTTTCTATTGCTCTTCCTCTCTGATAGTTCCCAACAGGCTTCCCTGAAACTTCTGCTGTAACATTACACACATGAATTTCAATTACATTTTCCACAATTTCTTTCAGAAACTGCACAAATAACATCCATAGAATTCGCCTCAACAGGGTTCCTGCTGTTTTCCTAAATGCTTCCAATAACTTTCTGATCTGACTGAGCAATCGTAAATACAAACTTCATGCAGACACTTCAGATACATGATATGGGTTTTTTTTTTTTTTTTTTCCTGAAAACCTAAGCAGCCTGTTGGGGGCAGTGGTAGTTCCGTGCTAGAATTTTCCTGGCCAACACATCTGTCTAGTGCCGCTATTTCAGAAATACCGAAATACCACCAGTGGGTGGCCTTAACAAGCAGAAATTTATTTTCTCACAGTTTAGGAGGTTAGAAGTCAGAATTCAGGTCACTGGCTCTAGCGGAAGACTTTCTGTCTCTCAGCTCTGGGGGAAGGTCCTTCTCTCTTTTCAGCTTTTGTTCCTTGGTTCTTTGACAATCTTCACGTGGCTTATATCTCCCTTCCCTTTGTGCTTGCTTGCTCCTGTGCCTAATCTGATCCTTTTATGTCTGCAAAGTGACTGGCTTAAAACACACCTTACACTAATATGGCCTCATTAACATAACAATTTCCTAAATGGGATTGCATCCACAAGCATAGGGGTTAGGATTTACAACATATGTTTTTTGGGGAATACAATTTAATCTATATCAGCACCTCAGTGGTCAGTAGACGCTTGGGCACTGCTATGATGCTGAACAAGCTTCAGCGGAGCATCTAGAATAAGATGGACTAGGAAGAAAGGCCTGGCAATCTATTTCCGAAAATCAGCCAATGAAAACTCTATGGATCACAATGTCTGGGGCTGTAACCTATCATGCGGACAGTGCTGGTCTGGGCAGTGTTGTCTTCCATTGTGCATGGGGTCACCATGAATCCAGGGCTTATTCAACAACAGCTAACAACACAATAGCAAGCAGCCTGTTGTAAAACTCAGGTGACAGTGTGTCCAGAGCCAAGCTCCCTACTGGCTTGAAGACAGAAGCAGCAACAGTAGAGGAGGCAGGAAGCGGGTTCCCAGGTACTCAGCCCCACCGCTTACATTTTTTCCATGCTTGCATCTTAAATAACAGGCATACAGTGTTTGATACAGAATCGACACACAGTAGGTGCTCAATAAATGTGAATTCACCTACCTCTAGCTGACACCCTAAAACCACACAATAATAATCAGTGGTAAGTTCTGAGCTTGGCCGCAGAACTTGTGGGCAATCAGGACCCTAGAAGCAAAAAAAAAAAAAAAAAAATTTTTTTTTTTTTAAAAAGAGAGGGTAATAATAATTTATTCTGTGTAACACTGAACGGTTCAGGTCACATAAACCTCATGGAGGATTCTTCCTTCTGTTCTATGACTGAGGAAGCAGAGGCTTGAGATGTCAAGAGACTTCCCAGGTCACCCAAGTGGAAAGGGGCAGAGCTGGGACTCAAACCCAGGACTTGTGAGGCAAAGGCCTTTTCTCCCACACTCCACCAACCATAAGGGGTAGACAGAAGTGGCTCCTCTCTCTTCCATGGCCAAGGAGGTGCCCAGGAATTGCTAAGGGAGGGAGTATGCTGGGAGTCAGGAGATGAGAGCCGCTCTCACATAGATCCGTCCTACAGGAAGGGGCCAACCCCCTGTGTCCCCAGCATCTGGCACAGGGCTGGACAACTTGCAGGCACTCAACAAGAGGCACTAGGAAGTGAAGGACACATCTTTGTCAAGCAAGGCTACATTAAGGAAGGACGGGCTCTGGGAAGGTGACCCTGGGCTGCTCCACTAGCACGCATGCTGCTGAAGGGCATCGAGGGTGCTCTGCCTCCCACTGCTCCGCACAGTGGGGACACTGAAGTGCCCACTCTAAACTGTAAAAGGGGGTGTTCTTCCCTCACTCTTGCCCATCCACAAACTTGCAGGCTGTTGTAAATCATACTTTAATTAGTAAACAGTAATCCCCTGAATGGAAAGGCCTTTATATTTCATTGTATTTCCAGAAACTCAAATAGAATCCAACACAGAAGAGGCTCTTGGCTCTCAGCAAAGGAGTGTTAGTGATGATACCAGATTTCTTTAGAACAGAGTTTCACAACCTTGGCTCTATTAATCCTTTGGGCTGGATCATTATTTTTTGTAGGGAGCTATCCTGGCCATTGCAAGATGTCTAGTAGCATCTCTGGCCTCTACCCACTAAGTGCCGGTAGTACCACCTAGGTATGACAACCAAAAATGTCTCCAGACACTGGCAAATGTGCCTTGGGGGTAAAATCACCCCTGGTTGAGACCCCGCTCTAGATGTAGAAAAGTGCTTTATCGAGGCAATCTCATTTTGATCGTCACAATAACCTTGTGAGGTAGTATCTTACACAGGTGGGGAGAGCTAAGACGCAGAGAGGTTAGGTCACCTCAGGGACATCACTAGAGGGGTGGGGGGTGCGGACCACACCCCCTGACACTGTCAGAGGGGGTGTCACAAAACGACCCCAGTGTATGCGGCACCCGGGGAAGAGCCGCCAAGGCAGTGGTGTCTCTAGGGTTGGTATCACCCGTCACCCAGTGCAGTAACTCGTTAACACTTCCCCATCCCCTCTTCCCCATCACCGGCCAATCAGTGTGCAGGCGGCCAGTCACTGGGCGGAGAGTAAAGTCTTGCCTTGGCCAATGAGAGAGGGGATGGTCTGCGGGGAGCCACAGGGGATGGGCCCGGGAGGGGTGGGGCTGCACGTCGCTCAGCTCTGTGGGAGGGGCGGGACCAGCCTGCACACTTTGCTCACCAGGAGGGGTTCGCCAGCCAGCCCCACCCACCCTGGGTGGGGGTGACACCATGAGTTACCGCACTGGGTGACATAAACCCTAGTGACGCTACTGGGTCATGTGTTCAAGAACACTCACCTCAGAAGTAGCAGAAAGTCTAATGCTCAAGGTTCTGGGATCCAGAAATAATGACTGAAACGAAACAAGTACATGTGTTGGTGGGTTTTCTACAACTGTTGTTCATGTAATCAAAATTCTTATTGTATGTTTCACGACTCACAGAAAGGTTGAAGTCTGAATGTTCATTTTAAGCACTGAATTCTATTTTTCTCCCTGGAACTGTGAAATGCACTATTCATAATCTCACTGTACATTTTCTCCAGTGTCATTTCAGAGATGCATTGAAGCTAGCTGGATATATTTTTCACATGAAATGACTACTGGGCTCCCTCTGGTGTCAGCTATGATTACACTTGAGTTTCAAGGAGCTCATGTGTGACCACATTTCAAGCTAATGACGAATTTGTTCTGCGTCAAGAGACAGTTTTAAAAAATCCAACTAGCTCTCGTTGATTACATTGTAAAATTGTTTTACTAGATTTTGCAACTATTCTATTAAAGGTCTAACATAACTTAAATTTTGTAATGCTAGAAAGCAACTAATGTCGATTTGCTGATTAAATTATTTTTAACGGACTCGAAGAGACATTTCAAACAGAAAATATATGTATGTGTGTGTATACATATATGTATGTATATATACATACATATATATATAAAAAAAATTACATTCATATATACATATACACACCAAACCAAATCCATTGCTGTCGAGTTGATTCCAACTCACAGCGACCCTATAGGATAGAGTAGAACTGCCCCACAGAGTTTCCAAGGAGCGCCTAGTAGATTTGAACTGCTGACCTCTTGGTTAGCAGCTGTAGCTATTAACCACTACACCACCGGGGTTTCCAATATATATATATAAATGAAAACGTTCAGCCTCCTGTGATAAGAAGAAATTCAAATTAACATAATATGACAGCATTTTTCCCTACTAACCAAATCTTTACTTAAACAACATCTAATTCTGTGAGGGAAAAATAAAACAGATAATCTCACGTTTTACTAATGGTCTTTTGATTGCAGCCATCTGGAAGAGTAATTTATTGATATGCATCAAAAACAATGTTCTTTGACCTGGTCATACTATACCTAGGACTGTTTTAAATAGACACTTCAGAAGAATGAAGAAGCTATTTGTACCTAAATGTTCATTACGGTATATTACCTCTTGTCTTAGTTATATTGTGCTGCTATAACAGAAATACCACAAGTAGATGGCTTTAAGAAAGAGAAATTTATTTCTTCACAGTAAAGTAGGCTAAAATTCAGGGCATCAGCTCCAGGGGAAAGGTTTCTGTCTTGTTGGCCTTCTCATCAATCTTCCCCCAGGCTAGAAGCTTCTCTGCGCAGGGACCCTGGGTCCAAAGGACGCGCTCTGCTCCTGGCACTGCTTTCTTGGTGATATGAAGTCCCCTGTCTCTCTGCTCCTTTCTCTCTTTTGTATCTCAAGAGATTGCCTCAAGAAACAATCCAGTCTTGTAGGTTGAGTCCTGCCTCACTAACACAACTGCTGCCCATGCTCCCTCATTAGCAGGATTGACAACCTACGGGACTTGTGGCCCAGCCAAATTGATACACACATTTTTGGGGGGCACATAATGCAATCCATGACACTTGTCATAATAAAATATTGAAAGCAGCCTAAGTAGCCAATTACGGAAGAAGAATGGTATATTTAACTAAATTAATGATACATTCACTCTAGAATTAAAAAAAAAACCTATTGCCATCAAGTCAATCCCAACTCATAGCGACCCTATAGGACAGAACAGAACTGCCTCATACGGTTTCCAAGGAGCAGTTAGTTGATGGATTGGAACTGCTGACCTTTCGGTTAGCAGCCATGCACTTAACCACTGCACCATCAGGGCTCCTTACTCCAGTATAGTAATGGTTAAAGTGGGCTGTAGCGTATGACTGCCTGGGTTGAGACACTGGCTCCAGGGCTAGCTTTTTAACTTCCAACAAGTTTAATCTCTTCACCAGTAAAATGGGTACACTAACAGTACCTGGTGGCGAAGTGGTTAAGAGCTCGGCTGCTAAGCAGTTAGAATCTACCAGCCACTCCTTGGAAACCCTATGGGGAAGTTCCACTCTGTCCTATAGGGTTGATATGAGTCAGAATTGACTCGACAGCAACAGGCTTGGTTTTCTTTTTATTTTTTTGGACAGTACCTACTTTTAGGATTATTTTGAGGATTAAACAAAATCAAATGCATAAAGCACTTAGAACAGTGTCTGGCACAAAGAAGTGCTCAATAAATGTCTTTTCATGGACTATTATGCAGCTCTTGAAAGAATTATGAAATTGATGTAACCACTTAGAAAAAAATCTAATGATAGGATGTTTGAACAAGCATAGCATTAAAATAGAAAATCTGTTATATATACGTAAAGGTTAGTTAGGAACACACAAAGACTAATTTGTCAGAATACTGGGATTATGGATGAGTTGTTTCTCCTCAATTTTCTATTTGCTATTATCTTATCTTTAAAATACTAACAAGTGGACAGCTGTAACCCAGAACAAAAATATATTCATTAATGCATTCACCCAGTAGTTAACCAGCCTTCTGTTTTAGGCACTGTGCTGGGCTAAACACTTAAGACATTATAACCAGCTTTATAGTTTAGTAGAAGAGGCAAGCACAAGAGTTAACTACTTCCACTGGGTTATGTTAAGTGGTACATTTGAGGTTCATTCAGGGTGCAACAGCGTTACAAAGACAGTTATCTAAATGATTCTAAGATGGGGCAAAAGGTCAAGAAAAACTTCACAAGTGAGATAATGTCTGAACATGATCTTGAGTGGTCTGTAGGAGTAAATGAAAGGGCAGGAAGAGCACTCTAGGGTAAGAACACAACTAAGAAAGGCAGAGTTGAGTTGAAGCAAAATGTTAGAGCAAAAATGCTGATGGATTCATGAATCTTTCCGAAACCAAATAAACTATTTAAACTAATTTTAGCTCTGACACAATTTTTTTTTTTTTTTTTTGACAGCTCTGATGTGCTTTGTGAGCTCTGATGGCCAGGCAGGTAGGAACACAGAGGAAACCTGGGAACGATGTTTTCCAGGTAACGCAAGCATCTCTTCCCATACCATCCCTCCCCCTTCTTCCGATAGACCCCTCTAGCAAATCCTGGCAGTGGAGCGCCGCAGCATCTTGGGGGCCTCTGCGCTTTCCTGGCTCCACCAGGACCACTCCTCACTTCACTCCGGGAACTCTGACAGGGTCCCTGTAAAAGGGGAGGGGCCAAGAGATTGATGGGGACATTTTAAGACACAATTCTATTATTCTTTGTTACTAAGCATTTTTTTTTTTGCATAAAATTATAGGTATCAAATATTCACACATGCTTCTCTACTTAATTCTGAAATTGATTTGCTTTCTAATTTTTGGCTCATTAATCTCATATTTAAAGACTTCATGATATTAAGCAATTCTAGCATGTTTGAAAGAAAATTCCATTCTTGAAGGGGCTTTGAGAAATCATGCAGCCTTGCTGATGGACAGATGTTCTGTAGGACTGCGCCCCAGAGGTAGACTGGAAACTGCAAGATTACGCACCTCCTGTTGTCCTAATCTAATCATCATTTAGGCATAGTCTTTAACTCATTAAAATATAAGTCCTAAAGTAGAATTTCCCATCTTTATATTATTTCAAGAACTACATGGTTGTCACAGGGCTGTAGTAATTGAAGCTTGCTTCTTCTCCGATGGGCTCCAGGAATGTCGTCTTGACTAGAAAGGATGACATTGCTACCACCAGGAGCCTAGTAGTCTGCCTGCTCTACCTACTTTAGGTGCTAAAGCTAGGTCCGCGCTGATAGGTATCTCCAAGGTCATTAGCTTAAGGGCTTTTGTCAACATTATTTGGCCTTCAGTGAATAGCTTTTGGCAACCTGTCATGAGAACCAAAAATTGTCCGCAAATCAATGTCACTTTCTACTCATTATGAGTTCTGGTGAATCATTTTTAGTGGCAGTCCGCTGCTAATGAATCTAAAACGTACTGTTCTTTATAACCTATGCGCAGCTTTCTCTGTGTCATTGTGGGTGGCTCTTAAAAGAGCCTTTGGTTTCAGGGTATTCTCCCCGCTCTCGGAATGTTCAGGTGACACGCTGAGCTTTACCCTCTAGGGGTGTTACTTGCTCTGGACTTTGTGGTGATGGCTCTCAGTCTTCTTGGGCAGCAGCACGGCCTGGATGTTGGGCAGGACGCCACCCTGTGCGATGGTCACGCCATCCAGAAGCTTACTGAGCTCCTCGTCATTACGGACGGCCAGCTGGAGGTGGCGCGGGATGATGCGCGTCTTCTTGTTGTCGCGGGACGCATTGCCCGCCAACTCCAGGATCTCGGCCGTCAAGTACTCCAGTACCGCCGCCAGGTACACCGGAGCGCCGGCCCCAATGCGCTCAGCGTAGTTGCCTTTCTTAAGCATGCGATGGAGTCTCCCCACCGGAAACTGCAACCCCGCGCGGGAAGAACGAGACCTCGCTTTCGCACGGGCCTTACCACCCTGTTTTCCGCGTCCTGACATAACGAATTGTTTTTAACGCTAAAAAGCTACCGTTTAGCCCCCCCCCCCCCCTGCAGCGAATTTATAGGCTGCCGGTAGGTTGTGCACTGCTATCTGATTGGCTGTTGGCCTTCTAGCCAATCAGGAAGCCTTACTACAATCATCTTATTTACATACATAGCACTACCAGTTATCCAATCAGACGTTGGACGCCCAAGACGTCATTCGAGCGCCGGCCTATAAATATCACTCTTTTTGTCGTTAAAAACTGGTGATTTCCTATCGACCAAAATTGTGCGTCAGCCATGCCGGAGGTGGCTTCAAGCGGCACTGCGGTCCCCAAAAGGAGCTTCAAAAAAGCTGTAACTAAAACCCAGAAGAAAGAAAGCAAAAAACGGAAGAGCTGCCGCAAGGAGAGTTATTCCATTTACATCTACAAGGTCTTGAAGCAGGTGCACCCGGATACTGGCATTTCTTCCAAGGCCATGAGCATCATGAATTCTTTTGTTATTGACATTTTCGAGCGTATCGTGAGTGAGGCGTCTCGCTTGGCGCATTACAACAAGCGCTCCACCATCACGTCCAGGGAGATCCAGACGGCCGTGCCCCTGCTGCTGCCTGGGGAGCTGGCCAAGCACGCCGTGTCCGAGGGCACCAAGGCCGTCACCAAGTACACCAGCTCCAAGTAAATGCACATGAAACCCAAAGGCTCTTTTCAGAGCCACCTACATTTCCTAAAAAGCTGTGGGCTTATTACTTGGTTAACAATTTTTGTCTTTTAGATTTAGGTTATTTAAGTGGACTCTGACGGTGCAGAAGCTAAGCGTTTATCTGCTAACTAAAGGGTCGGCAGCTCAAACTTACCAGCCACTCCTTGCAAACGAAGCTAAGCGTTTATCTGCTAACTAAAGGGTCGGCAGCTCAAACTTACCAGCCACTCCTTGCAAACACTATGGGGTAGTTCTTGCTCTACCGGGTCACAGGTGAGTCGGAATCAACTCAACGGCAATGCGTTTTTTTTTTTTTTTAAAGGCCCTAATGATAGGCCGAAAGTCTCAGAAGACGTGCTTTTAGTTTCTACAGCAGGAAAATTTAGATACTGGTTAAGGTGTATTTACAGAAGTTTATTTCCGTTCAGTTTACTTAATAGCGTTGCAAAAAGGAAGTTATGTAATGTTAGCTCGAATCAACTATACTTTCTGAATTTCACCTTGAGAATGCTTAAGAGACTGACAGTCTTGGCAACATTTTTCCTGAGCATTGAGGTCATCTCATGGATGGATTATAGCAGGAGTAATTCTCTAAAGGGACTTCTGTGGATTGAGAGAGGTGTCAGTAGTCAGCATTCATGTCACGTGGTTTCTGGGGTTGAAGAGTGTCCTGAGGGATGTGACTGGCCATTCTCTAAGACATCTTTTAAATTTCCTGTCTGTTCTGTAAGAAGGCAAAAACGTCTGGCATTGAACAAAGACCTTTTGACCTTAGGGAAGCTGGCATGGGAGCATGGAGGCTATTTTGCTTCCCCTTTACAATGGCTGTGGTGCATGAAAAAGTTCTTTCTATGGACCAATCTACCTGCCTTCAAACTGCTGGGAGTTGAGGCCCAAAATGCAGGTTTCTCGGCCCAGTGATGTCCTCTGTATATTTAGTGAGGCCTCTCTAGGCTGATTTATTTGTCGAGGGCATAGTGGAGTGTGGAGGTCTTGCCATCTCTCTAAGGTATTTCGTGTTGGAACCCAGCATCTGGCTAACCACAATCAACTGGCAAACAGGAGTAACTTTAACCAAATCTCTCTTTTTGCATTACTGTTCTTAACAAGTTATGGTGGAATCATTTTTTTAGTTTGTTTTGTAATAGGATTACTTAAAAATGTGGTTTGTGTCCTGTATTACTGGGTGTTCCAATTTTGACTGTAGGGTAGGCATCAAAATAAGATGCCCAATATTCACACCAGGGGACTTTGAGGGCAGGATTCACTCTGTCATAATCATCTGGACCTTTCTCTGAAGACAACCATAGACAAACAAAAAACCAATGATAATAGATGTTGTCAATGACATTAAAAAGAAGGGATCAAATTACTACAACTCCATAATACCTGTGGTTAGCTGGAATCTCCAATTTGATTGTTTATGTATCTTTTTTACTCTCATCTTTTTCTTTCTTTTTTTATTATTATTTAGAGATTATATATATGCTTTCTTTACATTAAAATAATGTAGATTGAATTTGATAGAATATCTGAAGGTACAGTCAAAATGCATTAAAAAAGTGCCCCATACTTTTGTGCACCATGAGACAGGCCCTGCACAACCTTGAATGCCTTAGCAAGGCACGGATAGAAGGGGCATCTGTGGCCATATTGTATTGGGGTAGGGGACATCATCTCTAATCAGAGATCCTAGCTGCCCCCATGAGATCCATGGGAAACAGCAGATATCTACAAATCCCTGTTACCCTTGCAACCACTCTCAACAGGCCCCCTGATTACCTAAGGACTGATGATTATTTAAACAAAAATTAACTAGGAGTGCTTGGAAAGGAAAACATTTTTGTTCCAACCAAACCTGATGTAGCTTTTACATTAGGTATAGTTTGACTGCAAGTAAATCAAAGTACCAACTGATGTTGAGTAATATCACTAAACAAAACACCCAGGTGCATGCAGGCTGATCAGAGCCCAGGCTCCACGGCCCTGCAGTCTTCTTGCCTCTGCTCTCCTCCGCACCCTGGCTTTAATTTCATGCTGGTCACAGTTCCAAATATCTGTGCAGACCCAACAAAGTAGAGACAGGAAGAGACAGTCTAACTCTCTGGGTCTCTAAGAACAAGGGCAGCCTTCCCAGAGGACTTCCCCTCCTGTCCCATTTTCTAGACCTGAGCCTAGTCCCAGGCACTGCCTGAGCCAATCACCAGCAGCAGGCACAACCATGTGATTGATATGACCTATCAGTTTCCTTCATATAAACTTGGCGTGTATGTATTTGGCACATAAATGTTGTTCTAGCTTTTTTATTTTCTTTTTATCGTTACTGTAAATGGGGGTATTTACTTATTCATATTTTTCTAACATTTTATTTTCATATGTAAATACTGATATCTGTGCATCATTTGTATATATGTATATCCTACGACTACTTCATTGGAAGTTCCTGGTGGTGCAAAGGGTTAAGCTCTTCACTATTAACTGAAAAGTTAGCAGTTTGAAGCCACTTGGAGGTGCCTCAGAAGAAAGGCCAGGTGATCTGCCTCTGAAAGGTCACAGCCTTGAAAACCATATGGAGCACAGTTCTACTCTAATTGAGAGCAAGGACAGCCTTCCTAGAGTTGCCTTGAGTTGGAATCTAATTGAATTGTCTTATATGCATAGTAGTTTTCTGGTAGATTCTGTTGGGTTTTACATGTTTGCAATAGTATTAGCTTTTCAGATAATATCATTTTAATATTTTCATAGTAAAAATTTTACTGAGCCCTTTTAATTACTGTATTTACATTTTGAATTTCTGTCTCTCGTTTGATTTCTGTGGCTCATATCTTTCACAAGGATGTTAATTTGAACTGAAGAGAGTGAACATCCTTTTCTTGTCTCCGATTTTACTGCAGATTCTTCTGAGCTATTCCTCCTTAAAATATATTTTATTATAATAGGGAAGAATCCTTGTCTATTCAGTTTTAAATCAAGACTGGATAATAAATTTTACCAAACGTCTTTTAGCAGCATCTGGAGATGATCGTAGATTTTTCCTCTTTAGATATTTTATGATGAATTATTTGAATAAATCTAATATTTAGCCATCCTTGCATTTCTCATATAAATAACATATGGGCATCATATGTTATTCATTTAATGTTTTGTTGAATTCTGCTTGCCATTTCATCATTTAGAAATTTTGCTTCGGTGTTACAAATTTTACTTTTTTGTTTGCAATCATGTTCAGCTTTTGGTGTCAATGTTTATCAATTCTTAAAAAATATAATATGGGGAATAGTGGTCTTGTTCTATATCTGGAAGTATTTGAACAACGTTGGAATTCTCTCTTTTTTTTTAAGCTTTGGCAAAATTCCCCTGAATTTTCCGGTTAGTAGCCAAGTGCTTAACCCTTTGTACCACCCAGGAACTTACAATGAAGCAGTAGCAGGATACACAAATGATGCACAGATATCAGTACTTACATATGAAACTGCAGCGCTAGAAAGATGTGAATAATACCTCCATTTACAATAACAACAAAAAGAAAATAAAATAGCTGGAACAACATTTATGTACCAAATGCATATACACCAAATTCGTACCTGGTATGTTTTCGGGGTGACAGGTTTTTGACAGTTTTCTCTATTTTTCTTCTACGAAATTGTTGTCCTTAGATTTGCTAACAATTTGAGATAAGTTTTTATAAATTATATTTAAAAAAAAAAAACTGTTTCAAGATATTCCCTTAGGCATAAGTAAATCAGTCTAAAATGATAATAATTCCATTATCTCCACTGTATTTATAACAACTCCTTTATTATCTTTGATTTTATGTTGGTGCCTTCTCATTTTTTTCACAAGCCGCATTAGTTATTGGTTAATATTTTATTTAATTCTGTTTTTAAATGCATTTATTTTCTATTTCTTAACGTTCGCATTTACTAGTTGTACTATTATTTTTTGTGTGTGTTCCAATTGTTATTTTCTACTCTTCTCATTATTAAACCTTCTTTCTGCTTCCACTGGTTCATTTTTTTCCCCAGCTTCTTGAGTGAGATGCTTACTTTATAGATTCACTCCTCATGTTGCATGGCTTTGATAACTTTAAATTTTAGTTACCATGGTTTAGCTAAATAACATCAGTTGTCAAACAACACAGTTCAAATTTCTTTTACCATGTGTATAAAACAAAAAACAGAACAATCCACACCGGTTGCCCTTGAATCAGTTCCAACTCATGGCAACCCCATGTGTTTCAGAGTTGAACTGCTCCGCAAGATTTTCAAGGCTGTGACCTTCAGAAGCAGATCACCAGACCTTTCTTCTGAGGCACCTCTGAGTGGGTTCAAACTGCTAATTTTTTGGTTAGTAGTCGAGTGCTTAACCGTTTGTGCTACCTAGGGACTCCACCATTAATGGTATATTAAAACTGAAACCAAATCTCTCATCATTGAGTTGATTCCGACTTATAGAGACCTTTATAGGACAGGGTAGAACTACCCCATAGAGTTTCCAAGCAGCAGCTGGTGGATTCAAACCACTAACCGTTTGGTTAGTAGCCAAGCTGTTAACCATTGCGCCAATAGTATATTAATGGTAAGTAATTTTTTAATTGGAGAAAGTACAAACGTCACCGCTAGCTCTTCAATCCGTTGGTTACTACACAAATAACAGATGCACATCATGGTCAGTGCCATGGATTGAATTGTGTCCCCCCAAAATATGTGTCAACTTGATTAGGCCATGATTCTCAATATTGTGTGGTTGTCCTCCATTTTGTGATTTTCCTATGTGTTGCAAATCATAATCTCTGCCTGTAGTTAAAGAGGATTAGGATGGGATGTAACACCCTTGCTCAGGTCACATCCCTGATCCAATGTAAATGAAGTTTCCCTGGGCTGTGGCCTGTACCACCTTTTATCTTACAAGAGATAAAAGAAAAGGGAAGCAAGCAGAGAGTTGGGGGACCTCATACTGCCAAGAAAGCAGTGCTGGGAGCAGAGTGTTTCCTTTGGATTTGAACCCAGGATTCCTGCTGGGAGGAACTCCTAGTCCAGGGGAAGATTGATGAGAACGACTTTCCTCCAGAGCCAACAGAGAGAGAAAGCCTCCCCCGGAGCTGACATCCTGAATTTGGACTTCTAACCTACTAGACTGAGAAAATTAATTTCTCTTTGTTAAAGCCATCCACTTGCGGTATTTCTGTTACAGCAGCTTTAGGTGACTAAGACAATCAATGACCAATCACATCATGAGATGTCAACATCATGAGAGTGTTGACACTGCCACCGTTTGAGAGACTCTAGGATACGCATCTAGAGGAACTTAGTGAAGGTAAGCTTACTGACATAATTGTAGAAAGAGGTTGTGCCAAAAAGAATGAAGGTGTCCCAGAGAAAGTGACACCAACAAAAAACTTCACATTGAAAGAACTCTCAGAGATAGTTCATGACATTGAAAGTGTAAAGGGTAAAATACTGGAATCTTAGAGAGCTCTGGTTGCACAGTGGTTAAACGTTTGGCTACTAACCAAAAAGTCGGCAGTTCAAATCCACCAGCTGCTCTTGGAAACCCTATGGAGCAGTTCTAGTCTGTCCTATAGCGTCTCTATGAGTTGGAATTGACTTGATGGCAACGGGTCTGGTTTTTTTTTTTTTTAATCCAAACTTAGAAAGAAGTATGGCAATTGATCAAGGCATAGAAAAGATGCTCACCCTGTATTGTATTATATGATGAGAAGAGAAGGCAATGACAATTTAATCTACTCTCGATGAGTTTTTTAAAAAGAACCAAAACACTATACACCCTGTGGGGGGCCTCACTTATAGACATGGTTAGGTTCCGAAGACCAGGTCGTTATATGAAATTAGCATTATGCGACAATGGATGGTGATTATATCAGATCACAAAATGGAGGATGACTACATCATTATATAACTGCCAAATTACATCAATACATAACTGCCAAGTTACATCATTACATAACTGCCAAATAATATCATTACATAACTGCCAAACCACTGAGAATAACGACCCAGCCAAGTTGACACGTAATCTTTGCCATCAAAGCCAGCATTACTCTTGCCTTGCACTTCAGCGTTCATTACTGCCAGATGTACACCATTAACTCCCAAAATAGTACATTCTTTTACCATTGTCATAAATGTGAAATGTCAGATAATGAGATAGTTGATGGGCGTTTAGCAGCTTCTAAAATCAGGTAGTGCGAGGCCTCTCACACTGTTTTTCAGTAATGCTTTACTTATCTGGGGCCTCTTCCCTTTTCATAAAAAGTCAGTGATTAGTTTCTTCATCATGCTAAAGAATGTTGTTGGAATTTGGATCAGAATTGCATTGTATCTGTAGATGACTATGGGTAATATTGACACTTTCACAATGCTGATTCTTCATATCCATGAGAATGTTGTGCTTTTGCATTTACATAGGTTTCTTGAAGTAGTGTTCGGTAGTTTTCTTTGTGTAAACCTTTTATGTCCCCTGGTTAGATTTGTTCCTAAGTATTTTATATTTTTGGAGGCTATTATAAATAGTATTGATTTTCTGATTTCCTTTTCAAAGTTCTCTTTGTTGGTGTAGAGGAATCCAACTGATTTTTGTATGTTAATCTTGTATTCTGTGATTCTTTTGTTTTATTATGTGGTGGATTATGTTGATTGATTTTCTAATGCTGAACCATTCTTGCATACCTGCTATGAATTCCACTTGGTCACGATGCACTATTTTTTTGATATGCTGATGAATTCTATCTGCTAGAATTTTGTTGAGAATTTTTGCATGTATATTCATGAGGGATATTTGTCTGTAGTTTTCTTTTTTTGTGGGGTCTTTGCCTGGCTTTGGTATCAGGGTTATGCTGGCTTCACAGAAAGAATTCGATATACCTTCCTTTTCTATGCTCTGAAATAGTTTGAGTAGTATTGGTGTGAGCCTTTCTCTGAATGTTTGGTAGAGTTCTCCAGCGAAACCAACCCGGCCAGGGCTTTGTTGTTGTTGTTTTTCGTTGGGAATTTTTTTTCATACCACTTCAATCTCTCCTTTTGTTATGGGTCTGTTTAGTTTTTCTACCTTAGTTTGTGTTAGTTTAGGTAGTGTATTTCTAGAAATTTGTGCATTTATTCTAGGTTTTCAGATTTGTTGGAGTACAATTGTTCATACTATTCTGTTATGATCCTTTTTATTTCAGTTGATTCTGTTGTGATATCATCCATTTCGTTTCTTGTTTGGTTATTTGCTTCCTCTCCTGCTTTTCTTTTGGCCAGTGCTTTGTCAATTTTTTTGATCCTTTCAAACACAAACTTCCGGTCTTGTTGATTCTTCCTTTTGTTTTTCTGTTCTCTATTTTGTTTATTTCTGCTCTAATCTTTATTATTTTCTTTCTTCTGGTGACTGTGGGCTTCTTTTGCTGCTCTTTTTCTGTTTGTCAGAGTTGTAGGGTTAATGTTTTGATTTTGACCCTTCTTTTTTTTTGTTGTGCCTTAGGTGAAAGTTTACAGCTCAAGTCAATCTTTCATACAAAATTTTAAACACATATTGTCATGTGACACTAGTTGCAGTCCCTACAATGTGACAACACACTCCCCCTTTCCATCCCAGGTTTCCCGCATCCATCCCACCAGCTCTTGTTCCCTACTGCCTTCTCATCCCGCCTCTAGACAGGAGCCACCCATTTGGTCTCATGTATTTGCTTGAACTAAAAAGCACACTTTTCCTTAGTATTACTTTATGTTTTATAGTCCAGTCTAATCTTTGTCTGAAAAGTGGTCTTTGGCAAGGGTTAACATAGTGTCCGGGGGCCATGGTCATGGCCATGATTCCTCTAGTCTCAGTCAGACCATTAAGTCTGGTCTTTTTTAGGTGAATTTGAGTTCTGTTCCACACTTTTCTCCTGCTCTTGTCAGTGACTTTCTGTTGTGTTCCCTGTCAGGACAGTCATTGGTGACAGCCGGGCAACATCTAGTTCTTCTGGTCTCAGGCTGATGGAATCTCTGGTTTATGTGGTTCTGCTGTCTCTTGGGCTAATATTTTCGTTGCTACTTAGGTGTTTTTCATTTTTGCTCCAAGTAGTTTGGGACCAAATGATGTAACTTAGATGGCCACTTACAGACTTTTAAGACCCCAGATGTCACTCACTAAAATGGGATGCAGACCATTTTCTTAATAAACTTTGTTAGGCCAATTGACCTAGATGTCCTCTGAAACTATGAACCTGTGGTCTCCAAACCCCACCCCCAGCTACTCTGTCCCTTGAAGTGTTTGGCTGTGTTGAGGAAGCTTCTTAGCTTTTGGTTTAGTCCAGTTGTGCTGACTTCCCTTGTATTGTGTTGTCTTTCCCTTTTACCCAAGAAGATTCTATTCTACTCTCTAGTTAGTGAATTCCTCTCTCCCTCCCTCCCCACCTTTGTAACTATCAAAGGATGTTTTCTTCTGTATTTAAATCTTTTCTTGAGTTCTTATAATAGTGGTCTCAGACAATTTTTATCCTTTTGTGACTGACTAATTTCACTCAGCATAATGCCCTGCAAATTCATCCATGTTGTGAGATGTTTTGCAGAATTTTTCATTGTTGTTTATCATTGTGTAATATGCCCTTATGTACCATAATTTGTTTATCCATTCATCTGCTGATGGGCACCTAGATTGTTTTCATCTTTTTGCTATTGCGAACATTGCTGCAATGAACGTGAGTGTGCATATATCTATTCACGTGATGGTTCTTATTCCTCTAGGACATATTCCAAGGAGTGGGATTGCTGGATTGTATGATACTTCTAGTTCTAGCTTTTTAAGGAAATTGATTTCCAAAGTGCTTGTGCCACTTTACATTCCCACCAGCAGTGCCTAAGTGTTCCAGTCTCTCCACAACCTCTCCAACATTTATAATTTTGTGTTTTTTGAATTAGTGCCAGCCTTGTTGGGGTAAGACGGTTTCTCCTTGTAGTTTTGATTTGCATTTCTCTAATGGCTAATGATCGTGAGCATTTCCTCACGCATCTGTTTGCCGCCTGAATGTCTTCTTTGGTAAAGTGTCTAGTCATATTCTTTGTGTGTTGTTAAATTGGGTTATTTGTCTTTTTGTTGTTGAGGTTTTACAGTCTCTTGTAGATTTTAGAGATTAGACCGTTGTTGGATATGTCATAGCGAAAATATTTTTCCCAGCCTGTAGGTTGTCTTTTTACTCTTTTGGTGAAGTCTTTTGATGAGCATAACAGTTTGATTTTTAGAAGCTCGCAGTTATCTAGTTTCTCTTCTGGTGTTCGTGCATTGTTAATTATTGTTTGTATTCTGTTTATGCCACGTGTTAGGGGGTCCTATCATTGTCCCTGTTTTTTCTTCCATGATCTTTATCATTTTAGATTTTTTATTTAGGTCTTTGATCCATTTTGAGTTGTTTTTGCACATAGTGTAAGATATGGGTCTTGTTTCATTTATTTGCAGATGAATAACAAGTTATGCCAGCACCATTTGAAAGACTGTCTTTTCCCCATTGAATGGACTTTGGGTCTTTGTCAAATATCAGCTGCTTATAGGTGGATGAATTTATGTTTAGATTCTCACTTCTGTTCCATTATTCTATGTGTCTGTTGTCGTACCAGTACCAGGCTGTTTTGACTATGGTGGTGGTTTAATAGGTTCTAAAATCAGGTAGTGTGAGGCCTCCTACTTTGTTTTCCTTCAGTATTGCTTTACTTATCCTGGGCCTCTTCCCTTTTCATATGAAGTTGGTGATTTGTTTCTCCATCTCATTAAAAAATGTCATTGGAATTTGGATTAAGATTGCATTGTATCTGTAGATCGCTTTGGTAGAATTGACATTTTCACAATGTTGTGTTTTCCTATCCATGAACATGGCATGTTTTTCCACTTACATAGGTCTCTTTTGGTTTCTTGCAGTAGTGTCTTGTAGTTTTCTTTGTATAGGTCTTCTACGTCTCTAATTAGATTTATTCCTAAGTATTTTGTCTTCTTGATGGCTATTGTAAATGGTATTGCTTTGGTGATTTCCTTTTCAAAGTTCTCTTTGTTGGTGTAGAAGAATCCAACTGATTTTTGTATGTATGTCTTGTATCCTGGTACTTTGCTGAACTCTTCTACTAGTTCAAGTAGCTTTCTTGTAGATTCTTTAGGGTTTTCTGTGTATAAGATCATATCATCTGCAAATAGGGATACTTTTACTTCTTCCTTGCCAATTTGAATATGCTTTATTTCTTTTTCTTGCCTTATTGCTCTGGCTAGGACCTCCAGCAGAATGTTGAACAGGAGTGGTGATAAAGGGCATCCTTGTCTGGTGACCGCTCCCAAGGGGAATGCTTTCAAACTCTCTCCATTTAGGATGATGTTGGCTGTGGGCTTTGTATAAATGTCCTTTATTATTGTGAGGAATTTTCCTTCAATTGCTATTTTGCTGAGAGTTTTTATCATGAATGGATGCCTTTCTTGTTTTTGATGTGTGCATTTATTGCTATAAATTGACTTCCAAGTGCTGCTTTTGTTGTGTCCTAGAAGTTTTGGTAAGATGTGTTTTCATTCTCATTTGATTTTGTGAAATTTTTTATCCCTTCCTTGATTTCTTCTATTACCCAGTGGTTTTTAAGCAAAGTGCTGTTCAGTTTCCTCCATAGTGTTTTCAATGGAGGTGAAAGTTGATTTCATCAACTGCATGTTTGGACGTAGACTGCCAGGCCTTTCTTTTGAGCCACCTGTTGGTGGGCTCAAACCTCCAACTTTTGGTTAGCAGCTAAACCCATCAACCATTTGTACCACCTGGAAATCATTGTTATAGAAAACCTAAGTAGCTGCCTAAACTATCTCTCCTTGAGATCAGAGGTGTAGACCAAACATGCACTAAGGACCCAGCTTTAGGGAACAAAGACAGGTGGTTGGAATGGGTGTGTGACCTCCAAAGACTTCAGCAATGTCAGACCAAAAAAAGAGAAAAACTTGAGTCCAAGAAAATGCATCTGAAAGCAGAGAAAACACAGCTCTTTGTCTTGTTTTCTTTTTTAAGAAAGACACTGTCTACTGTCTGCCTCTCAGTCTCTGTGTAATACAGGGTTGGCAAGGCAGAATTTTCTGAGGGCAGAAAAAGGAAAAAGTTAGGGCATGTGAAAGGTTTGGACTCTGCTGTGAGCACAGCAGGGACTGGTTTGGGAATTAGGCAAAGCAGATCTTCTAGGAGCCACCCTCCCCAGGCACCTTTATCCTAAAACAATTGCAATGGCTGCCCACAGGGATTTGCTCCAGGAGCAAAGGAGATATTATCTGTGTCTCCCTGTCTCCAGGCTGTGGTTTTGCATTGTCTGGTGGGGGTGGGGGAAGCAGAGAACATAGATGGGATCCAGTAAACTGTGGGCTGGGACAGGGGCAGGGCACATGGGCCTGTTTAGAAACTTGATGCTTTAATTAACCTAAAGACACCATGATGCCTCTGCCCAGAAGGGGAAAGAACTCCGCTATATGGTGTAGTCCTCAGAAAGGGGAATTTCCCAATCTCATCTCAGGTGAGACCAAGAGATACAGACAAGGCAAATCCTTGCAGGGAGCAGGACCAGAGGGAGCCAGGCCATCTTAATTAGGCAAATCACTGTACTGCTCTGTCAGGTAGACATCACTAGCCGTTAGGGTGGGACTAGTCATAGCCAAAGGAGCCCTGGTGGCACAGTGGTTAAACTCTGGCTGCTGACCAAAAGGCTAGCAGTTTGAACTGGGGCTGGCTTCAGGGCTCAGAAGTGCAGACTGGTGATTGTTAGTATTGGAGTTTCTATGCAAAAAGAGTACCCTAAAACCTTACCAGGTCATTCTGTTTTACATTTGAATTTGCAAAAAAAAAAAAAAAAATTTGTAAGAAATGTTTAACTCATATCTGGTCTATGAATCCAAAACTTAACTGGTGTGCTTCTGTGTCTAAAATAGGCCTACGTGTTCTGTCCTTTACCCAAATCTCAGACTGTTATTGTTAGGTGCCGTTGAGTTGGCTCCAACTCAGACCAACCTGTGTACAACAGAGCAAAACACTGCCCGGTCCTACTCCATCTTCTCAATCCTTGTTATGCTTAAACCCATTGTTGAATCCACTGTGTCAATCCATCTCATTGAGAGTCTTCCTCTTTTTGCTGACCCTCTACTTTACCAAGCATGATGTCCTTCTCCAGGGACTGATCCTTCCTGACAACATGTCCAAAGTATCAAAGTATGTGAGACGTAGTCTCACCATCCTTGCTTCTAAGGAGCATTCTGGTTGTACTTCTTCCAAGACAAATTTGTTCATTCTTTTGGCAGTCCATATATTCAATATTCTTCACCAATACCACAATTCGAAGGTGTCAATTCTTCTTCGGTCTTCCTTATTCATCATCCATGCTTTCACATGCATAAGAGGTGATTGAAAACACCATGGCTTGCATCAGGCGCACCTTAGTCTTCAGGGTGATATCTTTGCTTTTCATCACTTTAAAGAGATCTTTTGCAGCAGATTTGCCCAATGCAGTGCATCTTTTTATTTCTTGATGGCTGCTTCCATGGCTGTTGACTGTGGATCCAAGTAAAATGAAATCCTTGACAACTTCAATCTTTTCTCCATCTAACTTGATGTTGCTTATTGGTCCAGTTGTGGGGATTTTTGTTTTCTTTATATTGAGGTGTAATCCGTACTGAAGGCTGTAGTCTTTGATCTTCATCAGTAAGTGCTTCAAGTCCTCTTCACTTTCAGCAAGGAAGGTTGTGTCATCTGCATATTGCAGGTTGCTAGTGAGTCTTCCTCCTAACCCTGATGCCCCGTTCTTTGTCATATAGTCCAGCTTCTCGGATTATTTCCTCAGAATACAGATTGGATAGATATGGTGAAAGGATACAACCCTGATGCACACCTTTCCTGACTTTAAACCATGCAGTATCCCCTTGTTTTATTCAAACCACTGCCTCCTGATCTATGTACACGTTCGTCAAGAGCACAATTAAGTGTTCTGGAATTCCCATTCCTTGCAATATTATCCATAATTTGTTATGATCCACACAGTTGAATGCCTTTACATAGTCAATAAAACACAGGTAAATATCTTTCTGGTATTCTCTGCTTTCAGCCAGGATCCATCTGACATCAGCAATGATATCCCTGGTTCCACATCCTCTTCTGAATCTGGCCTAAATTTCTGACAGTTCTCTGTCAATATAATGCTGCAGCCACTTTTGAATCATCTTCAGCAAATTTTACTTCTGTGTGATATTAATGATATTGTTCGATAATTTCCACATTTGGTGGGATCACCTTTCTTGGGAATAGGCATAAATATAGATCTCTTCCAGTAGGTTGGCCAGGTAGCTGTCTTCCAAGTTTCTTGGCATAAATGAGTGAGTACTTCCAGCACTGTCTTCCAAGTTTCTTGGCATAAATGAGTGAGTACTTCCAGTTTGTTGAAACACCGCAATTGGTATTCCATCAATTCCTGGAGACTTGTTTTTTTTCCAATGACTTCAGTGCAGCTTGGACTTCTTCCTTCAGTACCATTGGTTCCTGCTCATATGGTACCTCCTGAAATGGTTGAATGTCAACCAATTCTTTTTGATATAGTGACTCTGTGTATCCCTTCCATTTTCTTTTGATGCTTCCTGAGTCATTTAATATTTTCCCCATAGAATCCTTCAGTATTGCAACTCGAGGTTTGAATTTTTTCTTCAGTTCTTTCAGCTTGAGAAATGCCTATTGTGTTCTTCCCTTTTGGTTTTCCATCTCCAGGTCTTTGCACATGTCATTATAATACTTTGTCTTCTTGAGCTGCCCTTTGAAATCTTCTGTTTAACTCTTTTACTTCATCATTTCAGATCTCAGACTACTGCCCCCATTATATTCTCTGCCCTGAGACAATGTAAAACCACAGCCTGGAGTCAAGGAGACACAGTTTACATCTCCTCTGCTTACAGGGCAAATCTAATGGGTGGTCACTGTAATCACGTTAGGGAGAAGTAAAGGTGAGTAGGTACTATCTGCTTCCCCCAATTCCACCCCCCCCCCAAAAAAAATCTGTGCTGTATTTACAGCAGAGTCCTAACTCTTCCATGCCTTAACTTTTCCTTGGAGCTCTGGTGGCACACGCAGTTTGAATCTATCTGCCACTCCTTGGAAACACTATGGAGCAATAATACCCTGTTCTATAGGGTTGCTATGAGTTGGAAATGACTTGATCACAAGGGTTTTTTTTTTTTTTTTTTAACTTTTTCTTAGAACATTTTGCCTTGCCAATCCTGTATTAGTAATATTGACGATTGATTACTCAATAAACAAATTACACAGGGGCTTAACCATGTTTATTTACTAATCTATAGTGCACAATTTCACCTCTCTTTCACCACAGATGAAATTGTGCACTACAGATGAGTAAGTAAACATAACTAAGCCTGTGCGTACCTTGCTTACTGTATTCTGCTGCGTATAGTGCTTACTGGTTAACCCGCCCCCTGTGTATTACATAGGGATTAAGAGATGGGCAGTAGGCAGAGAAAACATCTTATTGCAGACGGAACAACTTGGACGAAAGCTTTTCTATTTCTTGTCTGACCTCACTGATCTCTTTTGTGTTCATACATGATAATAAAACATGACATTTCAGAACCTAGGGGAATCAGGTAAAACATTGCTTGGAGGAAAAGTGATAGCTTTAAATACTTAAATTGAAAAATTAGAAAATATGAGTGTGAAGTAAGCATTCCACTCCAGAAGTTAATAAACTAGTGGAAGCTGAAAGGTAGTTTAATAATTAAAAATAAAATTAAAAAACCACAAAATAATAAATTAGAAACAGGTAAAACTGTAGAACTAATAAACCCAGAGATAAAGAACTAGCAGATAAATACATTCTTTTAGAAAAAAAATAAAACAAAGTAGGTTTACCATTGTCTTTTTTTTTTTAACATAGAATACAAACACAATTAAGGCATTATTCAAAAACGAAACTTGTTGCCGTGGAATCAATTCTGACTCATGGCAGCCCCATATGTTACAAAGTAGAACTGCTCCACAGGGTTTCCTTGGCTGTAATCTTTATGGAAGCAGATGTCTAGGCCTTTTTCCACAGCACAAAATGTTTGTGTTACTCCGGGACCTAAGACATGATACAGGAATTATAATAATAGACACAGTGGACATAACAGAATCATAAGAGGCCCCTTGTCATACCTCCTATTTTTAGAGAGCTTAAAAAATGTAATTGATCAAAACTGATTCCAGGAAAGATAGCCAATCATTCAGAAAAATTTTATAGAAGAAAAAAATACATATCAAAGACCTGTGATCCACAAAAGTCACTAAAGACAAATTGTTTCATAAGGGAATTTTACCAGATCTTTAAAGAACAGACAATTCCAATGCTGTGTCTACCGTTCCAAAACCAAAAAATCAAACCCATTGCCTTCAAGTCAATTCTGACTCATAGCGACCCTATAGGACAGAATAGAACTGCCCCATAGTGTTTCCAAGGAGCGGCTGGTAGATTCGAACTGCCGACCTTTTGGTTAGCAATTGAGTCCTTAACCACTGTACCCCCAGGGCTCTGTATACTGTTCCAGAACATAGAAAAAGATGGACATCCTCCATGTTACTTTTATGAATTGAATATAAAATTGATACCAAAAGCCAACAATTATTGCACACAAAAAATAAGCTAGAGACCATGATGGTTTATGAACATGATGCATGAAGTGGAATATTCTCCAAGACAGACCACGTGCTAGACCATAAAGGAGCTTCAATAAATTTCAAAGAATTGAAATCATACCTGGTATGTTCTTCACCCACAAGAAATCCACAATAGAAGGGAATCTGGGAAGTTCCCAAATATGTGAAATCATAACTAAAGCAGGCAAAAGAAAGAAAATAAGAAAGAATTCTGTGGAAATAAATAGAGAATAGAAAAATCAACAAGATCAAAAGCGAGCTCTTGAAAAGATCAACAAAATTAACAAACTACAATGACTAAGGAAAAAAGAAAGGAGGCTCCAGTTACTAAAATCAGGAATGAAAGAGAGGACGCAACTACTGACTTTACAGACAGAAAAAGGAATAAAAGGGGATACTGTGAGCAACTGTGTGCTATGAATTAGATAACTTAGACAAAATGGACAAATTCCTAGAAAGACACAAACTACCAAAGCTGACTCAAAAAGAAATAGAAAGTCTGAATAGAACTATAACATTGGACAGTTCAGTCATCTGTTTTTAGTTTCTTTAAGATCCATTCAATTTTTAAAGAGGACCTGCTCTCTGGGGATGATACAGAGCGTAAAAAGCTCAGGGAATGTCTCAGGTAGTTGCACACTGCTGGGTAATTTTTGCCATAAAGGTGACACTATTCTCTGGATGTGTTCAATTGTTCAACTCTGAAAATGTACTGAGAACCATCGAACTGTATACCATAACAGGTAAAATTTTATGGTATGTTAATTCTATCCCAGTAAAGTTGTTAAAAAATAAAAATAAACATCAAATTTTGAGGGAAGGATATTTAGCAATAGCACAAAAAATGAAGTACGTAGGTGTAAATCTTAAAAGGTATGTGCAGTGATTGTATGTGGAAAACTGCAAAAACTGATGAAAGAATTCAAAGAGCATCTAAATAAGTAGAGATAAAATGCATTCATGATGAAAAGATTCAATACTGTTAAGATGTTAAGTCTCCCCAATTTGAACAATAGATTCAATGTACTCCCAATCAGAATCCTGGCAAGCGGTTTTATACATATCAATTAATTGATGCTCAGATTTATAATGGAAGACAAAAGTACTAGAACAGCAAAAACATTTTTGAAAAAGAAGAACAAATTTAGAGGACTCACATTATTATCTGATATTAAGACTTACTATATACAACTACAGTAATCAAAAAGCCAAGAACTAGTCAACAAGACATTGTATTATTGGCAAAAGGACAGATACACAGATCAAGGGAACAGAACAGAGTGTTCACATAAATATAGTCAACTGATTTTCCTACAAAGTGAAAAAGAAATTCCAAATTGAAAAAACAGCCTTTTCAACAAATGATTCTGGAACAATTGGACATCCACATACCAAAGGAAAAAAAACAAAAAGAATCTGCAACACAGACCTCACACCGTACACCAAGATTAATTCAAAATGGATCATAGAACTACATGTAAAGCACAATGCTATTAAATTTCTAGAAGGAAAATAGGAGAAATCTGTATAATGTTGGGTCTGGTGATGAGTTTTTAGATATAACACCAAAGACACAATCCATGAAAAAAAAAGTTTAGAAATTCAACATTTTTGACATTAAAAACTGCTGTTCTTTGAAAGACACTGTTAAGAGAATGAAAAGACAGGCCACAGACTGGGGGAAAAACATTTGCAAATCACATATCTGATAGATAATTTGTATCCATAATATACAAACATCTCTTCAAACCCAACAATAAGAAAATAAACAATTCAATTAAATAATGAGCACTCATCTAGACACTCATCTAGAAAGATATACAGATGTCAAATAAGCATATAAAAAGACGATCGACTTCATTGGCAAATTAACAATGAGCTATCCCGACACACTTTTTAGAGTGGCTGAAATCCAAAACACTGAAAATACCAGATGTTGAAGGGGAATCACAGCAAAACGAACTCTCATTCACTGCTGGTGGGCTGTTTTCTTACAAAGTTAATCATAAGCTTACCATAAACCTAGCGATAGTGCTTTTCTGTATTTACCCAACTGGACTTGAAAAGATGTCCACACAAAAACCTGCAAATGAATGTTTATAGCAGTTCTATTCATAATGTTCAAAAAGTGGAAGCAACCAAAATATGCTTCAAAAGGTGAATGGATAAACAAATGGTAACATATCCATATGATGGGATATACCCATAAAAAGGAAAGAGCTATTAATCCACACAATGAAGTGGATGAATCTTAAATTTAACTTAAGTTAAAGAAACCAGGCTGAAAATGATACATTAAATGAAGAGTTGAAGGGATGTGGGAGCTAGGCAGATATCTGCTGTTTCCTATGATTAGAGATGCTGCCCCCCTCTCATACAGCATGGGTGCGGATGCCCCCCCCCCATGTGTCAGCTAAGGCTTGCAGAGGCTCTGCATTGGCTGTCTCACTGTGCATGTGGATTTTTACCGTACATTCAAATATTCTATCAAATGGTACTAAAGAAAGCATATATGTACACCGTAAGTCTTTTTTTTAGAAAGGCAAGAGTACAAAACAAAAAATTAATAGTCAATTTGGAGATCCATCTAAACACAGATTTCTGAGAAGTAGTAATAATTTGAACTCATCTCTCATGTTCGTAGCTTTTGAATTCAAAGTCTAGTATCGCTGATTTTTTATTTTTTTTAAATGCTCGTCTACTTTCTGAGAAAAGTCCAGCTAATCGTAAAAGAGTATATGTATCTTGCACCCAAAGTCCCCTGACTTGAATATTTGGCATCCTGTTTTTGATATATACCCGATGGTTAAGGTTGGAACATTCCAATTTTTAAGCCCAGTAACATGGGCTTAAAAAATGGGGACACAATCTCCTTTTTTAATGATCTTCTGTACTTTGAGTGCAGAGAGAAAACAAATGACCCCATCATAACTCGTAAGAAAAGTAAAGCAAAACGAGAGGTGATTCGGTTGAAGTTACTCCTATTTGCAAGTCAGTTGTGGTGAGCCAGATGTTGGGTTCCAACATGAAATACCTTAGAGAGATGACAAGATTTCTGTAGTACAATATATCAACATGTCCTCAACAAATAACAACCTAGAGAGATTGCCAAAAATGCACAGAGGATGTCACCAGGCCAAGAAACCTTGGGCTTTTGGGCCTCAAATCCCAGTGGTTTGCAGGCAGGTAGACTGGTCCAAAGCAGGAACTTTTTCATGCACCATAGCCAGTGTGAAGAGGAAGTGAAAACAGCCTTAATGTTCTCATGCCAGCTTCCCTAAGCTGTAGGCCATTTTCTGTCTTCTGATAGAATGGATCAGAAACGAAGGAAAAAAAGATATCCCAGCAAAAAGCTAGCTGCATCCCTCCCGGCACCCTCATCCCCAGAAATCATAACTACATGAACTGTATGAACTGAAGCTTGTATTCAGAAGGCTCTCTTCTTTGAAGTCACTTCATCTATGAATTTTGAGCTTTCATGAAAATTGAGGAAAATGCACATTTGAGTTCACTAACATTTAGAATTAGTCATGTTTGGTTACTCTCTCAAGACATGTTACATCTATTCTGCTTACTTTACCACATTATAGGGTGTGAAAAAGAACTTGCTAAATAAAACGAGTTCATATTCAGCTAGATACAAGGGTATTTTTAAGAGCCCACAGCTCTTTATATCATGTAGGTGGCTCTGAAAAGAGCCTTTGGGTTGTGACGCTTTGGTTATCACATGATTTTATTTGGAGCTGGTGTACTTGGTGACAGCCTTGGTGCCCTCGGACACAGCGTGCTTGGCCAGCTCCCCCGGCAGCAGCAGGCGCACGGCCGTCTGGATCTCCCTGGACGTGATGGTGGAGCGCTTGTTGTAATGCGCCAGACGAGATGCCTCACCAGCAACACGTTCAAAGATGTCAGTGACAAAAGAATTCATGATGCTCATGGCCTTGGAGGAGATACCAGTGTCAGGGTGGACCTGCTTCAGCACCTTGTAGATGTAAATGGAATAACTCTCCTTGCGGCATCTCTTGCGCTTTTTCCCCTCCTTCTTCTGAGTTTTAGTTACGGCTTTCTTGAAGCCCTTCTTGGAAATGGTAGTACCCTTAGAAGTCAGCTCCGGCATGGTTGGTGAATAGTGCCAATCCTCACCGGAGTTTTGGGAGCAAAAGAGTGGTATTTATAGGCTCGACACTCAAATGACGTCTTGATCAAAGAACATTTGATTGGATAATAGGTAGTGGTATATATGTAAATGAGATGATTCCAATAAGGTTCTCCGATTGCATAAGCAGCCAGTTCCATTAGCCAATCATCTACCAAATCAAGATCTACCGGTCACAGTATAAATAGGTTCCAGTACCGCCCTCCCCCCTCCCTCCTAACGGTAACTTTGTCCGTTATAACAGATTTTCTTTTGAGCTATGTCAGGACGTGGGAAGCAGGGTGGCAAGGCGCGCGCAAAAGCCAAGTCTCGCTCTTCCAGAGCAGGCCTGCAGTTTCCCGTCGGCAGAGTTCATCGACTTCTCCGCAAAGGCAACTATGCTGAGCGCACTGGGGCCGGCGCGCCGGTGTACCTGGCGGCGGTGCTGGAGTACCTGACCGCCGAGATCCTGGAGCTGGCGGGCAACGCGGCCCGTGACAACAAGAAGACGCGCATCATCCCGCGCCACCTGCAGCTGGCCATCCGCAATGACGAGGAGCTCAACAAGCTGCTGGGCAAAGTCACCATCGCGCAGGGCGGCGTCCTGCCCAACATCCAGGCCGTGCTGCTGCCCAAGAAGACCGAGAGCCATCACCACAAAGTCCAGGCCAAGTAATGCTTCCAACTCATAAAGCCCGGCAAAAACATCTTGGAGAAGGGGGCCGGAGGCAAGAGCTTAACTGAAACCAAAGGCTCTTTTCAGAGCCACCCACGGATTCAGAGAAAGAGCTTGGGACAGGTCAAGTGATTTGATGTCGCCAACAGTAAATTACTGATATATTAATAGGACTTTGAAAAGAATCTGTAGTTTTGATGAATTGAGGTTTCTGAACCCGTTCACTTTAAGGGTTAATAACAGCGCAACTGAAGTTCTTGGGGAAGATGCGGGCATCACAGTGGAACTGTCTTCAGTACCTACTGAAGGTAGGCAGAGTAGCTGCCCTAGCAGACTCCCGGCAGTGGACATGCCATCCTTAAGGAGTCTCTGGATGGTGCAAACTGTTAACAGGCTAAAGGTTGGTGGTTCGAGTCCACCTAGAGGCTCCTCGGAAGGAAGATAGGGCTGATGTTCTGCAGAAAAATCAGCAGTTGAAAACCCTATGAGGCACAGTTCTACTCTGACACACATGGGGTGGCCATGAGTTGGAATTGAGACTTGAGGGCAACTTTTTTTTTTTTAAGAGTAAGACCTGAATGATGGTTGGGTTAGAAGTAACGGAAGGCTAAACTTGCAGTTTTCAGCTCAACTCCTGACAGCACACCTACAGGATATTAGTAAAGCAGCAAGCAGAGCACCACATACCCCTAGGCTGCATGATTTCTCAAGTGCTTTCTAGCAGGGGATTTCCTTTGAGAGTTGTAGGATGGTTCTCTATTTTAAAATCTGTTAATGTCGTATATTAATAAGCCAAAGAATAAAAGGCATTTACTAATATTTGATGCCTATATTTTATATGAACAGCCCTGGTGGTGAAGTGGTTAAAGCACTTGGCTGCTAGCCAAAGGTCAGGGTTCCAACCCACCAGCCCTTTTTGGGGGAAAGATGTGGCAGTCTGCTTACCTAAAGGTTTACAGCCAAAGAACCAAACCCGTTGCCGTAGAGTCAATTCCGACTCACAGTGACCCTGTAGGACAGAGTAGAACTGTCTCATAGGGTTTCTAAAGAGCGGCTGGTGGATTCAAAGCACCAGGACTCCACCCTGTCCTATACGGTCGCTGTAAATCAGAATCAACTCGATGGCAATAGGTTTATATTTTATATGAAAAATACTTATTAAAAGTGAATAAATTTATTTCTTTGTGTGTAGGGTACATCTCAAACAAAAGCTTGATACCATTTCCGTGGTGAAATCCTAGTGTCAGTATAAATCAATAATGTGACAATTATTCAGGAATATAAGGTACTGAATTTTTCAAGAGGTTGAACTACGGAAAATGAGGTAAAATATTTTGTGGATACTTTTGTGCTGTGTACAAGTAAACATCCACAGAAACAACTGGAAAATGTTAAAGCAGCCAAATGTAAAATCTACAAAAATAAAAATGGCAATAAATTGGAGAGTGGACCAACAGTAAAAGTCAAATTTACCAAACACTATGAAAAATAAAATTTGCTATTTGTAACAAGCTGCTTAAACATTCACAAAATTAAAAATTATTTCTGTTAACAATAGTTACATAAAATAATTCCCAACTCTATAGAATTGAATAAATATAAGAGCTATTTGTTGAAAACAATTATTATACTAAACCTCTTGGGAATCTCATTTAGAAAGAAAGGAAAAATAAACCTAGAAAGTGTTTTAAAATTACAAGGAAGTAGTTTTTAAAAATCTTAGGTTAACATATTTGAAAATATTGATGAAATGTAAGCATTTTTGGAAAAATACAACTTGCTTGAATTGACCCTAGAAAGCCTTAAGGACTAAGAGGAATAGAAAAAACAAAAACATGGTCATCAATGAGCTACCATCCTCTAAGGCCAGATTTCCAAGGCTGTTTCCTGTCAGGCCTTTAAGGAAATGATAAATCTAAAGCTAATAAAATACTTGCAGATTATGAAAAAATTTAATTTGTATTTTTGAAGAAAACACGATAAAACCTATGAAGAAATTTTACTACTAAGTGCACCAGTCTCCGTTGTAATTAACAATCCACAAATCTTCCATTAAATAAGAACAACCAACTCTGGTACTCTGGTAGCACATTGAAAAATTAACCAGGATCCATCTAAGAAGTGTAAGATTGTTTCAAAGGTGAGTAAAATGCAAGCTTAATTCACTTTATAAAGTTACAAGAAAAAAAAGAGTTAAACTCAATAGATGCCTAAAATGCATTTGCTAATATTTAGCTGAAAACATAATTTTATAATATATCATAACATAATTTTCTTTCCCTAACACACTCTATTTTTTAAAACATGCTTTTAGGAACACGTGCTGGAATGATGAGAGCAGCCAATCAGAGCAACCACATCTGGCTCAGCCAATAAAAGCGCTGCATCCATTTCTGGGCCAGAGCGATTGCTCTGAAGAGTGAGACAGTGAGCCAAAGAGTACGCAGAGCATTTCAGACCTGGAGCTGAAGCTTGTTGTTTGTTTATTATAGAGATTTAAGAATGGGAATATAAAGTTGCCGCCAGTGGTCATGTCTTCTGCTTCTTTTGGCAAATTAAAAGAATAACAATGACAGCAGAGTTGATAAAGTTTGTGGTGGAAGGGAGGAATGATGGAGGAATGGAGAGAATGGATGTACACTTGGATTCCTTTCCTCAAGGACTATTTTCTGTTCCTGTTCTGTGAACTACCTCACTGTAATGCCCTTAACAATACCAATTCCCTTTTTTTTTTCCTTCAACTATTTTCATGTTCAGTTTCCTTTACTTGCAATTACATGCTACTGACAAATCCAACTTACAATCTTTAAGGATGGGCACAACAGCTAATAAAGTGTGCATGATCCTTAATCCACACCCATCATCATGGTTTTCCTTTTAGGATGAAATTAAATCCTGACCTGTCATTCAGAGGATAAGTAGATATTAAGAGAACAGAGGAAGGTTGAAATTCCACCAAAGGATGGTTTTTCTCCTTTTCAAAAAAAACCAAAAAACAAAAATTAAGGAAATGAAAAGACTTGTCTGGGTCCAATCAGGAGAGAGAAACCACATAGTAATTTGAACAGGGAAGGTTTAGTGTAAAAAAGTATTAAAAAAAAAAAAAAAGAAAGAAAAAGTACATAAAAGATAATATATAAAGAATTAACTCTTTAAGGACCCTATGGTGCAGTGGTTAAGGTTTGGCTGCTAACCAAAAGATCGGCAGTTGAAATCCACCAGCTGCTTCTTGGAAGCCCTATGGGGCAAATCTTCTCTGTCAGATGGGGTCACTGTGAGTCAGAATTGACCAACAGCAACAGGTTTTTTAAGGCCTGAGGTAGAGCACAATGGACTGTGATCAAGGCTTTCTTGGGGAGGGCATGGCTGTGACTCATTATGATGTCAGAGAATTCACTGTGGTACCTAGCTGATGGAACTTGCTGGAAATCTGTCCTCTAGGATGTGAGGGAAAGCCATTCAATGGGCGATGTCTCACTGGAGGCACCTCAATGAAGAATTGTCCAAGGGAAGGTGGTGTAATGGGAAGATGCTGTCCACTGGGTGCTGCTACCTACTGTTCCCTGAAGGAGCCAAACACTGGAGAAGCTCTGCTCATTTCAGGGGCTGGACAGTGGGGAAGCCATGCTCTCTGGAGAAGCCTCATGTGATGCAGTAGCCTGCTCAGGAAGTGCACCCAAATTTAAGATGTAAAACCCTTTTCCTCCAGTAATGTCTTTTCAGCACCCTCTACTGACAAGCTTCAGTGACAGCTGGTAAAGGAAAAATATTTAAAGGGCCCATGTCCATTTTCACAGAGCAGGCAAAAAGGGTAAATTTGGAGCTGAGAGGCAATAAGATTGATATAATGGTCAAATACAGGGCATGACTGGTCACTCTCAAGAAAAATTTCGGTGACTTATTAAAGCATTCCTGACATCATCTTCTTGGGCCCACCTCTCCAATTCTTGCCACTGTTGCTAAGAATGAGAGTAACACGAGCAATTTTATCCCTCAAGGATTCCTTGTTATTGTTCTGTGAGTTTTCTAAAATTAGTCAGGACTGAACATTAATTCAACTAAGTTTACTTCCAAGGTCTTTCTAAATTGTAGGAATAGAAGCAGTGCCTTAATGTGTATCCTCTGAAACTATGTTTATTGACACCGTTTAACCAAAATCATCAGCATTACAGTGTCAGTCAAGTACCGGTATCACTTAAAACCTATGACGCCTGCAGGAAGAGACCTGCAAAGTTGTTTCCTTATATATTTACCGATCCAATTGAGAATGCTCACTAATGACTTTCAGTTATTTTTGTACCGATGTAAAAACGAAGTCTCCTGCAATGGAATGCTTTCTCCTTATTGCCACTGCATAAAGGCAAAACCTGCAAAAAGTCACTGCTGCAGTAAGAGGTAAACTAGAAAAAAAAAAAGCCTGTCCACCAGCTCAGGGAGACAACAAGAAAGTGGAAAAAAGAACTGGAAAAAGTGGGTGGAGGGAGCAGTAATAAAACCCCAAAAGATATAGTCTTTAAAAATAAAAACTCCAGAAAAGTGAGTTGAGCACCAGATTAGACACCGTGGAATTCTCGAGCTGTAATGAATGGCTTGAACAAATGGGTATTTATGTTTCACAATTTAAAGACAGGCATCAGTAAAATGAACTACCCCCTGACTACCAGGACACAGGCTTTTTCTACTTTTCTATTCCACCTGTGTGGTAGAATGTACGTAACTCATAATATCTGCAGCCTTTCTTGGAAGAAGGATTGTACTTCTGGGCTACGTTAGTGTCACTCTGGAACATATGACTTGCTTTGGTCAAAACAATTGGAGCAGAAATAGCATGTGTAACTTCCAGGTATAAACTTGTTCTAACCAAAACCAAACCCATTCCATCGAGCCTGTTCTGACTCATAGCGACCATATAGGACTGAGTAGAACTGCTCTGCAGGGTTTCCAAGGAGCAGCTGGTGGAGTTGAACTGCCAGCCTTTGGGTTAGCAGCCAAACAGTTAACCACTGAGCCACCAGGGCTGCTACATAGCTCTTTTTCCTCTGCCAGGAGACTGGCAATGTTTCAGACAGAGCCTACCCATCAGCCTGGCCCCAACATGAAGTAGGAAATAAAACCATGTTACATATCATGGAGATTTAGGTGTTGTTAACACACAAAATTTCACCTTTCCTGCTCAATACAGAAATTATTATAAGGCATACGGTGTTACCATAGGTTAGAAACAATGCAAAACAAAACATTAAAATCTAAACTTTTGGAATTGGCTTCAGGGATGGGATGGGGACAGAAAGAAATGGGTATTGGGATTTAGGATGATAATTTCCATTTTGCATCCGTGAAACATTTAGTAAAACTGTTACCTACAGTAACAGAAGACAGATAATTTCTCTATTAATTTTATTAACCCTAATTTTTGTCAAAATAAATTTAAATTATGTGATTTACTGTTAACTACATTTGATGAGGCACTACAAAGAAAAAAAAAAATACACAATCTCCAGAAGTAATTAGCTGGTTTCCAAATCCTAACCCAAATAAGGAAACCTTGGAGGCATAGTGGTTAAGAGCTCGGCTGCTAACCTAGATGTTGGCAGTTCGAATACACCAGGCACTCCTTGGAAACCCTCTGGGGCAGTTCTACTCTGTACTGTAGGGTCGATATGAGCTGGAATTGACTCGACAACAACAGGTTTGGGGTTTTTTTTAACCCAAAAAAACCCATTGCCATTGAGTTGATTCCCACTCAGTGGAACTGCCCCAGAGGGTTTCCAAGGTTGTAAAAATTTATGGAAGCAGATTGCCACATCTTTCTCCCATGGAGTGGTTGGTGGGTTCGAATCACTTACCTTTCATTTAGCAGCTTATTGCTTAACCACTGTGCCACCAGGGCTACTGGTTTTCAAATAGGAATTTTAAAAAATGAGAAAAAACAATTTGTGATCATCTGCTAACTTAATGGTTGGTGATTCAAGCCCACCCAGCTGATCTGTGGAAGAAAGGCTTGGCAATCTGTTTCTATAAATATTACAGCCAGGAAAACACTATCGAGCAGTTCTACTCTATAACATATGGGGTTGCCATGAGTCAAGTTGACTCAGTGGTAATGGGCTTTGTTTTGTGTTTTTCCTGTTAACTCCAAACAGTTAAAGATAAAATCGAGAAATGATTTAAGCAAGAAAATCCTTTTTAAACTTAGCCTTGTGCAAGTCCCAAATCAAAATGGTACCATCACACTAATTATTAAGTCTATGAATGAACTAAATGTAATGTCTGTAAATAAGTTTGGTTGGCAAAATGTCTCAAGAAAATTAGTGATGGCTTTCCCATTGAAAGTCACTGACGTGCTTTCCCATATGACACATTCAAAGTACCCACTGAGAAAGAGATAAGTAGTTAGGTAGATAGATAAAATCAAATCTCCCAAAGAATAGTGGTTGTGGCTATTGGCACATGTCATAAATGGATAAGAAAATGCAGATTTTGAGAAATATAATACTGAAGTGCCACCAACTTGGATAAAAGAGGCTGTAACTCTTCAAGTCACATATTTCTTGGAGATGACCACCCCTTCTGGGGGGGAATAAGATGAGCTAAGAAAGCCGCTCAGTCTAAAAGGAGGATTATGTTCTCCAATTTCCTCTTCAAGTCTGGCCAAAGAAGATAATGGAAAAGGAAGGAGCAAGAGCCATAGAGAGCGAAGTTCTGGGGAACTATTCACAGAGTGCAAGAAAGGTGAGAGTGCAGAAGCAGAGATTAATTAGGGACTATGGACTGCCCAGAAACACTGGTGGTGTAGTAGTTAAGAGCTAGGGCTGCTAACCAGAAGGTCCACCAGGCGCCCCTTGGAAACTCTATGGGGCAGTTCTACTCTGTCCTATAGGGTCGCTATGAGTTGGAATAGACTCGATGGCAAAGGGTTTGGTTTTTTGGGTTTTTTTGGTTTGTGCACTGCCCTGGTGTCCTTGGATGATGCAAATGGTTAACACTCCTGGTTGCTAACCAAAAGGTTGGCAATTCAAGTCATCCCAGGGAAGCTTCGGAATGAAGGCCTGGTGATCTACTTCTAAAAAATCAGCCATTGAAAACCCTATGGAACAGTCCTACTCTGACACACATGGGGTTTCCATGAGTCAGAATCAACTTGATGGCAACTGGTGTTTTTTTTGTTGTTGTTGTTCTGTTCTTTCGTTTTTTATTCATTGCCCAAGTATAAACCAAAAAAACCGAACCCATTGCCATCCAGCTAATTCTGACTTATGGTGACCCCAGGTGTTACAGAGTAGAACTGCTCCATATGGTTTTCTTGGCTATAATCTTAATGGAAGCAGATTGCCAGGCCTTTCTTTGCAGTACTGCTGGGTGAGTTTGAACTGACAACTTTTAGGTTAGTGTGGCTGTTGTTAGGTGGTGTTGAGTGGGTTCTGACTCATAGCAACATAGCAACCCTACATACAACAGAACAAAACACTGCCCGGTCCTGCACCATCTTCACAATCGTTGTTAGGTTAGTAGTTGAGTGTAAACCATTTTAAATAGCTGCTCACATGATTTCAGACTTCCTTGAACTAGCAATGACTTTGTGTTTCCTCTATAGTTATCTTGTGCATGTTCTAACATAATGTGTTGGGTGTGCATGGGGGAGCAGACACCTTATCTTACTATTTCATGTGTTTCTGGAGCAGGAAAAGCCATATTCACACAGATGAGATAATATAAAAAATTATGAACATCAGGTCCGGTGCTGTGATTAAATGGAATTTCTGAGTTGGCTCACTTGGGAAGAGAGTAAGTATAGTTTGTGTGCAGAGAGTGAACTGAATAATTTTGAACAGAAGCTTGGACTGAGATAGATTATATTATTTCAAAACCATTCCCTGCTCATTGTCATGTGACGTCCAGTTCATGGGACTTGAACCAGTAGCCTGCTGTCTTACCTTCTGATCTTGGATTTGTCAGCCTCCACAGTCCGTGAGCTGGTAGCCTGTCTTCTGACCTGCTGGTCTTGGGTTTGTCAGCCCTCGCAGCTACATGAGTCAAGATAAGCCTCCAGCCTGATGCCTGACCCATGGACTTGGGACTTGCCAGCTTCTACAACCACATGAGGCATTTGCTTGAGATAAATCTCTCTGTCTATAAATATATGTATGTATATATATATGTATGTACACACACACACGCTTCACTGATTTTGCTTCTGTAGAGAACACAGCCTAAGACAAGGTATCTGGTTGTACGTAAGAAGCCTCAGCAGCTGCTCTTTATTGTTGTTGTTTTTGTAAATATATGTATCACACAACATTTGCCAATTCAACTTTTTATGGGTATACAACTTATTGATTTCAATTACATTAATTGGCTGTGCAACCCTTATCCTTAATCAATGAGATTTTTCCATCTCAGTAAATGAAAACTCAGTGTTCCATAAGCAACAACCCTCCCCACTTCCTTCTCCTTGCAGCCTCTGGTAACCACTAATAAACTTTGGTATCTATACATTTGCCTGTTCTTTTTTGTTTATATAAATGAGGTCATACAGTATTTGACCTGCTAGATACATCTATGAGTTGGAATAGACTCGATGGTAGCAGGTTATGTTTTTTGTTTTGATACAATTATATGAAACAAAACAAGCAACTGCTAAATGTTAGTTATAAATTAAGGCTTATCCAAAGGTGTATTTAAAATTATATATTTATGGTTATAAAGCACATAGGTTTCTACCTTAATAAAATGAACCTTAGTGTCCTGGGTAAAAGAACGCTTTTCATAAAACAAAACTTATCATTTCATAAACCTATATGTGAAAGAAACCTCAAAGAGTAAATGTAGGATCTGTGAAGGTCAACCAGGAGAAGTCAGACTAAGGGTATTTTTGTCCTCTGTTCAATGTGGCTAAGCTTGAAGTAGAAGAGTCCTAAGCACCCCAAACGCTCACATTCCCACTGTAGGCTTAGATAACTCAGGGTATGGAGTGAGGGAAAGTGCTCAGTTTTATAGGTTTAAGTTTTCTGAGTTATTATAAGGTGAACATCTCATGCTAATCATCAACTTTTCTTCTGATAATCTTTGCATTTCTTCTAAAGAATAGGGTAAGCCAACCATGCTGTTTTGCCCAGCACCAATGGGTTTCCTGGGATTCAGAACTATCAGTGCTAAAATTTGGAAGTTTCAGATAAAATGGGACAACTTGGTCTTCCCATATAGAAACCCAAGGAATATTGTCAGAATGAACGAGTGGGGCGGTGAGGAAATGACAGAATGAAGGACAACTTGCACCTCACATTTGTGTCTGGTAGTGATTATCACAGGAAGTCCTCTGAACAGTATGGCTTGTGTGATGTTTTTACATTCATAGAGCCTTCCATACTAGATGTTGTATTTAGAGATAATAAATCCACCCGATGGCTTGAACGTTTCCTAAAGAATCTTATTCATATAGACTTTACACGAAGAAAGATGTCTGTGACACTCATAGGACTACCGTTCCTTAGAGTCCCTGTGGTTCCACTTGTCAGAAAAATAAATGGAGAATAATAAAGAAAGTGTAGTCTTTATGACATCAAGTTCCTTCTCTCTCTTTTTTTTTTTTTTGAAGCTTCAATTTCCTTCCAGCATTGACTAACACACTGTCAGGAAATGGCTTTCTAAAATGGATATTCTCAAATGATCTTGTCTCCATCATCCATCCATTCATTCAACAAATATGTGCCAAGCAGTGTTGAAGGGAATTTAAAAAACCAAAACTTATGCCCTCATGAACCTTATACTGCAAAAAAGAAGGTAACAAAAAACAAATATAATAAGAAAATTTATGGTATATTAGTTTGTGATAAGTTCTAAAAGATAAGTAAAACAGAAAATGGGTTTAGGATACATACAATGTGAGGGAAGTTTTAATTTTAAATAGGGTGGTCAAAGAACAACTTACTGAAAAAGTAACATTTAAGCAAGAAAGTGAAAGGTAGTAAGGTAGTTTGCCTAATGACTACCTGGGTGAGGAATGTTCAGCAGAGGAATAAGTAGCTAGTGCAGTGGACTTGAGTCAGAAATGTACCTGGCATGTCCAGGAACAGCCATGTAGACCACAGAGGCTGGAGCAGAGTTGGGGAGGGAGAGTCTGTACGTGCCATGACAAGTAAGAACTGGGTGACAGTTAATGACCTGTTGTTTTCTGCCTCCAGGATTCAGAGTTGGGCTGGAGAGAATCTGGCTTTAGGCTACCATTAGCATATCAGCCCGGGCTTCTACCTTATCTTTAGCCAAACAGACATCCAAGACTGGGCTAAAGAACAATTACCCACTTCTGAGCAAACTGAGTGATCCTTAGGCCCACATGATTAAGCTGTTCATTGTTCCTCTCACAGATATTCTCTTTTCTTACCTGCAAGACTGATTAGACATTTGACTTTGTTTCCAGTGTCTCCTCAGAGATCTTGACTATTGTAATTCTGAAGATTCTGCCTGGACATTTTACAGGGAGATAAAAGGCTAGTTATTTAACTGTGAGCTCCTGAAGGCATAGGTGTGTGAATTTCTTCATGTTCCATTGTTATCCTGGTAAAAGCACCAGGACCTGCAAGACAATTTCTCACCAAAGTAAAAGCTGGAACCAAGGAAGCAAAAACTGAGAATCTTAAGGGGAATGTGTCCAAACCTCCAGATGATGAACCTGGAGGGCTATCATGACAAGAAATCATGAAACTATAAAAGCATCCCGTACACAACCTGAAGTCCTGGGCCAAAAAGTCAAATCAGAAGAATTCACCTTCACATCAAGTTGGGAGGGATACAGGACCATTCTGAGGCTTGACATGGACAGGACTTCTGGCTAAAACTTGCCAAGAAGGAAATGATAATAAAGACAGAATCTATTACAACAAGAGTAATGAATGTCATATAAGTAGTGTGGGTTTGAAACCACACACACACTCACACACCTGTCAGAGATGGGATTGAAACCATGCACACATACCCCTCCCCTCTCCCTTGTTTCCTGTGTTACTACTCTTGCTAACCACAGCTTGTTTTCAGCAAAATTTTCCAGGAAATGCTGACAGTTGATAACTGTGCCCACTGAGCCAGTTCAAGCCAGATCCTGGCACCTGTGCAGACTGACCCGGACCCAATCATCACTGGAAGGGAAGATATTCTTCAGCCCAAAACGTGGACATCCTATGGAGAGTGAATCAGCATTAGGTGCAGACTAACTCTGGACCCAATCATCAGCAGAAGGGAAGATATTCTTCAGCCCACACTTTCACCTGGGCCCCTTTAAGAAGGAGTCCTACAACACGGACATCCTATAAAGGACAAGTCAGCATTCAGGCCTCCAAATTTGGACATTGGAGGGTTCAGGGTGTCAGTACCTGCCCTCTAGGACTCACAGAAATAAAAAGCTCCCTAACCCTTTCAGACAGGGAGCACGCCAGTCTTTTTGTCGCTAGGCCCCACGTTGCTCCTTGTCTGTGCAGACAATAAAACTTGCCACTTTCTGTTCTCCTTGCAACTGGTATCCGTCTTATTTCAACTGGCTAACCCAAGAGGTGTTCGGTTACAGGTTGAGGCTGGTAGACATCACCTGTATCTGAAAATTTGCTTTTTATGGCTTCTAGCTTTAGAATCACAGATTCTATCACAGCTGCCTCCATAATACCTGTAGTTATCAGGCACTTTCTGGAGCCTGTCCTTTCACGACTGCCTTCTTTACGCCTGTATTGATCTCTGCCCACTATCTGGATTATGGATGTGTGTAGATATCTTGCATCTTAGTAAAAGGACACTGCTTAGTTTCTCTTCTATTGCATCATTTGTTCATGCTGTCATTTCTGTCTCTGAATGCCCTTCTGCTCTTCTGAATTTGGAATGCTATTCATTACTCAGTGAGTGCATTGCAACAGGTTTCTCTTTGTATATGGCCTTTCTGGCTCTGGGTTTGTAGTTCTGTCATGATAATTTGCTAAGCTACAATCTTAAAAGGGATTGGACAGTTTACTATGCAAATAAGGTGCTTGTCATCTACTGAGGTGATTGGTCTGTTTGTATCTTGGTAGGAGGAATAGGCTTATAAAAGAGTCAATCCCACAGGGGGGACCTCTCTGCCATTAAGAAGAGCTGGGAGCAAAGCACATTCTTTGAACCCAGAATCCCTGCACCAAGAACCTCCTAGACCCAGGAGACAGAGAAAGCTGTGACACGGGAGACAGCACTAGGTCGTGCAAGATGGCACAAGTGGTAAGAACCAGGAGATTGGTGTGAAAAGGCTGCAGTGGTCTTCCCGGCCCATGGATTAGGGCAGCTGCAGTGCCTTCGCTGACACAGAGAGAGAACTGAGCGCCTTCAGGCAGGAGGCTTAGTGGTGGAGTGGGTTTCTCTAAGCTCTTAACGGCGTAGCCAAAAGAGCTGTAGCTCAGCTTAGGGCTGGCCCAAGCAGGGACTGGCAGCAGATGCTCCAGTGCAGCCTGCCTGCATACACAGTTGAGAAGGAACTGAGAGGCGTATTGGTTGGAAGCTGTCATGATTGATGAACTGTATCCTGTCTCCTGAATTGTTCCTGTTGATCCTGATCCTGAATTGTAACCTATTGCTTCCCTAATAAACCCCATAATCATGAGTGTGGTCTGTAAGTTCTGTGTGGCTATCACAATGAATTACAGAACCCAGCAGAGAACCCTGGTGGCATGGTGGTTAAGTGCTACAGCTGCTAACCAAAGGGTTGGCAGTTCGAATCCACCAGGCGCTCATTGAAAACTCTATGGGGCAGTTCTACTCTGTCCTATAGGGTTGCTATGAGTCAGAATCGACTCAATGGCACTGGGTTTGGTTTTTTTTTTAGCAGAGAAGTAGAGAGTGCCATGGGAGGGACAGCTGCTATCAGAATTGGTAAAAAGTTTGGAGAGTAGATCTACATCTGACATCTACTTCATAGAAATCAGCTTAGGGCTGATCCTGATGGTGATTCTCATTATCCCCCTGAGATCAGGTGACTTCTGACACTACCGTGTTACAGTAGGCCTCATTTACCCACAGGTTCTTCCTAAAATAGTGTGCAAGGTCCACATTGACATGACCCCATAACAAATGTCGAGAGACTGTATACAGTGTATCTGCTTTCATTGAGCTTCTGTATGGGCAACATGGGGACCAGAAAGGGTAGTTGAAGTATTCAAGCAATAAACTGAACATTCATGAACACATACCATGGGGCAAGGCAGAGACTAAAGTCAAATATAGTCTCAGGGAGGGAGTTCAACATCTTGATAGGATAGATGATTTTAATCAAAGTATCACAGAAATGAATGTGAAACGACAACTGTGGAAAATGAAACGATGCACTGTACACCAGGCCGTGAGAAAGAATGATAATGGCATAAGCACTGGTTTTGAGGAGGGAGGGCTACCATTACATAGTTTCAGTTACGGTGGGATCTGAAGGACACCAGTTAACTGCTCCGGAAGGCAGTTGGGTAGAACATTCTAGGAAGATGGAACCACATAAGTAAAGGTTCAGTGGCAGGAGGGGTTTAAAAAATGTGGCTAGAGTATAGAGTTTGGGGAGCACGGTTTGCAAGAAAGATGTCGAAGTACCATATTTTTATGCAAATAACATGCACCTTCTACATTTGTTTGCCAATCATGCCCTCCCGCTGCGAGGTATTTTCATAAGTGCCACTAGGCCAATTTTTTTACATATTGCTGTAAAAAAAAAAAAAAAAGTAACTAGTGCACTTATGAAAATACCTTGAGGGAGGAGGGTGTGGTTGGCAAACAAAGGTAGAAGGCATGTGTTACTTGCATAAAAATGATATTTAACAGCAAGAACACACAGAACATTACGGGCCCAGTGAGTGCCCTTAAGGTTCTATTTTTTCAAAAGTTACTCTGGCTGCACGACAGGGATAAATAGGAATAGGAGTTGACTGTGTAGTCCAGGAGAGAGCGAAAGCATCGAGCACTAGGAAAGAAAGCAGTTAGACATGGAAAATCATTTGGTTTAGGAGATAAACTTGAAAAGACTCTGATACTAAGTGAGTGGAAGATGTCCAGCTCAACATTATGGCTCCTGAACTAATGCTAATTTTACCAAATTCAAAGGGTTCTCTGGCTCTTACCTACAGAATCTCAAAGAGGAGTTTTGAAGAATGACACACACACATTTAAACACTATAAGAGTGTGGCGTGGCTTAGGAAATCAGTATTTCATTCACTCTTGAAATCACCTCCTATGTACAAAGCACTATTCCAGGCACTGAAGGAAAGAAAAGGTCCTGCCCTCCCTGGTAACCACTAATAAACTTTGATCCCTATACATTTGCCTGTTCTTGTCTTTTTACATAGGGAGGTCATGCTATATTCGTCCTTTTGTGATTGACTTATTTCACTCAGTATGTTTTCAATCTCCATCCATGTGTTAGCATGTATCAGGACTTCATTTTTTTCTCTGGCTGAGTAGTATTCCATTGCATGTATGTGCCACATTTTGTTAAGATCGAAGACCACAGACTTCACCATGGATTACACCTCAACATAAAGAAAACAAAAATCCTCACAACTGGATTAATAAGCAACATCATGGATAAATGGAGAAAAGATTGAGGTTGTCAAGGATTTCATTTTACTTGGATCCACAATCAACAGCCATGGAAGCAGCAGTCAAGAAATCGAAAGACACATCTCATTGGGCAAATCTGCTCCAAAAGACCTCTTTAAAGTGTTGAAAAGCAAAATGTCACCTTTAAGATTAAGGTGCACCTGACACAAGCCATGGTGTTTTCAATCACATCATATGCATGTGAAAGCTGGACGATGAATAAGGAAGACCAAAGAAGAATTGACACCTTTGAATTGTGGCGTTGGCAAAGAATATTGAATATACCATGAACTGCCAAAAGAACGAACAAATATGTCTTGGAAGAAGTACAATCAGAATGCTCCTTAGAAGAAAGGATGGGGAGACTACATCTCACATACTTTGGATAGGTTATCAGTAGAGATCAGTCCCTGGAGAAGGACATGTGCTTGGTAAAGTAGAGGGTCAGCCAAGAAGAGGAAGAGCCTCAAAGAGATGAATTCACACAGTGGCTGGAACAATGGGCTCAAGCATAGCAACAATTGTGAGGATGGTGCAGGCTCAGGCAGTTTCATTCGGTTGTGCATAGGGTTTCTATGAGTCGGAACTGACTCAACGGCACCTAACAACAACAGCAACATACATCCTATGATGGGCATTTAGGTTGTTTCCACCTTTTGGCTATTGTAAATAATTCTGTAATTAACACTGGTACACATATGTCTCTTCTGATTGCTGCTTTCCAGTCCCTTAGGAATATTTCTAGCGGTGGAATTGCTGGGTCCTATGGTTCTGTTACCCAAAGCAGGTCCTGCTCAGGGTGGCTTCTCGACAGTAAAGACACACCGACATGAGGAGAGAGGAAGAGTGTTTATTGCAAGTGCACAGGCAAGGAGCAAGGAGGTGTATACCTCAAATCAACTTCCCCAAACAAAGGGAGGCAGAGCCTTTTATACAGTCTCTCACAAGGAAGTACATACAAACATTATGGACTACATAGGTTATCAGGACACACAGGGGCAGTAAGACAGATTGCATTTTTTTCCCGTGGCATGTAGGCTCGTAAGCTGGGTTTGGCAGGCTTGAGCCACACCCAGTGCTTTGAGGAAAATGGACAGGATGGGGTAGGTTCCAACTGGTCTGAGCAGCACCCAATTAAGCCAACTCATTACTATCACTTAAGGTTTTGCTTGATAATGAGTAAGCAGTTTCTGGCTGCATTAGCTGTCACTCCCCCTTTTCTTTGGGGATATGGTGATAAGCTATAGTCCCTGGGTTGTGGAGAGCATTTTGTAATTTGGGAAACAGCTCCTGGATGTGGGAGATTGTACTGTATAGAACAGCAGACAAAAAGTCCTGTTATGATTTAGAAAAATAAAAATAGTAAACAAATGCTTTAGCCAGTTATAGTTAGGTAACCAGGAGGTGAGCCAGTCAAAGATATTTGACCTATCTTGGTTAGAAACATGAAGCGAAATAGCTTTCTGACATATTACAAATCCAGCGTTTAGTCATGTTTGTCACACTTGCTACTGATTGAGCTGATCTGACAAAAGCATTACTATGCCATGACCATGTGAGGGACACAGTAAAAGAAGAATGAAGGTGAGGTACTACAGCTTCATATTTGGATGAAACAGGGTCTAGTTTAAGAGACCTACTATCTTAAACATGTGAAATATGAACAGGAAAGAAAACAACACAGTTAACAAACACTATAGGCTAAAAACTCACAGTCTCTTAAACAGATACTTCAGGTCTTGTAACGGCTTACAGTTCCAGTCGTCCTGAAGAGTTGTCGTTGTAGGGTCAGTGTCTGCGGCAGGTGCCACTTTCAACCAGGTGTGGTGAATCCGAGGTTCGACTCCCTTCAGTTTGCCTGCCATATGGGTAGTGAGAAGCACCTCGAAGGGTCCTTTCCACTTGGGCTGGAGAAGCTCATCTTTCCAGGCACACAGCAGGACCAAATTTCCAGGTTGAAATGGGTGGACCATCACCTCAGGAGGGTATTCTTGGCTGGCAAGGGCGTATCTGTGGAGAAAATAAAGCGTAGCAGACAAAGAACTCAAATACTTTTAATACAATTAAATGGTCACCATTCATCAGTCCGTGATCTTTCAGGAGCGGCTTCCCATTAACCAAAGCCATTGCCGTCCAGTCGATTCGTAGAGTTTCAAAGGAGCACCTGGCGGATTCGAACTGCTGACCTTTTGGTTAGCAGCCGTAGCACTTAACCACTACGCCACCAGGGTTTCCAACAGATTAACTCAAAAGGGCTTAATTTGAGCTTGCTTCTGGGAGCTGCCCTAACCCTAAACAGTGTTATAGGGAGAGCTTGTATCCATGTGAATTTTGCTTTTCGACATACCTTTGCTATGTGTCTTTTAAGTGTCTGGTTCATTCTTGAAATCTTTCCACTGGATTGTGGTCTCCAGCCTGCATGTAGTCACCATTTGATGTCCAAAAAACATACAACTTTTTGGGTTACGTCAGCTATGAAGTAGAGTCCATTATCATTTCCTGCGGAAGCAGGTAATCCAAACAACACTCCATGGGTTGAATAAAATTCTTAGTAAGCTTTCTTCCCATAACTCCCACCACAGGTATTGATTTCTTTGATAAGGGTCCTTTCATATTGTTAATAACCAAATAGTTGGCTCCAGTGTCCAATAAAAAGTCAATCATTTCTCCCCAACATTTATTTTAACCAGGGGGTCTTTAAGGGAAACAGGAATAAGATTGGCCCCTGGTCCCTCTCAGTCCACCTCTTCCTCTTGTTGTTTCATAACGCTTTCAGGTTCATTTTGGGCTCTATGTCTCTCAGGGTATTCTCTTTCCCAATGCCCTTCTTTTTTACACCACATGCATTGGTTTTTCCCTAGCCCAGGTGAGCTGGGTTAATGGGTGTTAATGGAGCACGTCTAAAGTCAGCTCATATCTTCATTGCTGCTCTTCCCCTTCTTCCACTCATTAGTGGATCCAGGTCACAAGTGAGGAGACCAAGGTGTCTACTCATTGGATCCCTTTAACTTCCAGTTCTGGAAGGGAGCTCTTTCTGATGAACACTGACTTTCCCTGCCTCGATGCATCCAACAGCAAACTGCTTGCTTGAAATTCAAAAAGCAAAATAGTCACCTTTTTTTTCCCCCTGCAGAGCCTGGCTTCAAAAGCACATCTTCTGTTCTCTCAGCAGTTCTGGGTGGTTCTGCATGTCTCTTCAAATGCATATGTGGTGGAGCTCAGGTTTTTGACTTAAGTCCCCACTATACACAGGGCTATTGGCTTGAAACAAAAAACCTGTGTTTCTTCCTGGCAAATCCTTGTCCCCCTTTTAGCATATTCAATTGGCTGAAGGCAGAGTTACATGCTGTCTGTAAGCTATAATACCCAATATTCATTTCTACCATACATTTGGGTGTGCTTTACAACATTAAATAGGAGAAGCACTCAATATCCACAGTACATTCAGATAAATGCATAATCCTAAACACATAACCCTTTTAAAACATTCCAGTTTAGTTTTCTCTATACCTTAACTATTCCCATTTATATGCACATGGCCTTGGGCCTCTGGCTGAGTGGAATCAGTAGACCCCAGCCCTCTATCAATCATCTTGCTTATCTAGCCTGGCTTTTTCCCCAGACCAAAGTAACCCTTTTCCCCAACAACCAAAGTAACCATCCAAAAAGTTTCACTTCCCAAGCACCTTGGCTCTTCCTATTACAAAGTTCCATGTTTGCATGCGTCTGGAGCCATTGCAAAGAATCCTGCTCCTGACGCAACTGTAAAAATGACTTGGAGGTGATGTCTGACCTCTACCACCTAGCACAGGGCGTTGCCTTAATGGATATAGCCCCATTGAGGGTTCTGGCCGCCCGCCCCCCCACAACCAAATTGGGAGCCATTTCAAGTACGTGCCCACCCGGGAAAGCGTCTCAGCACTGGAGGCCTCAGGGGCTAACCCTTTACAGGATAAAGGGGAGACCTATGACCTACAGGGTCCTCATCCGGAGGACTAGACAGAACAGGGGTTTTAACTTCAGTTTGGACCATGATTTTACATTGTTCCCACAAATTCTTGTTTTGCTGCAACGGCATAAAAGCTTCATACATTTTTTCATCCCCCTTTGTTTTAGTACAGAACAAATCTAACTCCAGTACGGTATATGATTTAAGGACCCATTCTCAGACCTGGTAGCGTTACAAAAAAATTCCATTTTAGGCTTTTTTATTGGATCATTTCCAAAATAAGACCAATTCTTTAAAATATACCCTAGAGGACTACATTCCGGAATGCTCAAATTATTTCCCATGATACCAAAACCTAAAACTACAGAATGGCTATTTAAAACAAAAAAATTTGACCTGACCTTCACTGGCTAAGCATTACCAGAATCTATATTCTATCTACTTTTCTACAAGTAGGATTTATTTCTGTGCCAAACCTGGAGTCACAGACAACTGTTCAGAATGAAAGTGTTTGACCTGACCTTCACTGGCTAAGCATTACCAGATCTATGGTCTATCCACTTTCTGAACAACAGGACATATTTCTGTACTCACCAAGGGAGTTTCTTCCCTCTTCTTGGGGCACGTGACACATTTCCCTTTCTCCTCCTGTAGTCTGCCACTGAGGGGCCTGAGGTCAGCTCCAACCTTGAGGGCCAAAATGAATCTACACTCAAGAATCAGGCAGTGCTGTGGTGGTCCCATCTGGAGTTGCCAGAATTCGTTACCCAAAGTAGGTCCTGCTCGGTGAGGCCTCTCTTCAATAAAGACACACCAAGGTGAGGAGGGAGGAAAAGAGTTTATTGCAAGTGAGCAGGCAAGAAGTAAGGGAGTGTATATCTCAAATCAAGGTCCCTGAACAAAGGGAGTCAGAACCTTTTATGCCATCTCTCATAAGGAAGTACATGCAAACATTATGAACTACATAGGTTACCATGGTGTGCAGGCACGTTAAGACAAATTGCATTTTTTTTCTTTGGAATGTAGGCTAGTAAACTGAGTTTGACTGGCTTGATCCACATCTAGTCCTTTGAGGACAATAGACAGCAGGGGTCAGGTTCCACTTGGTCTGATAATGGGTATTTTTTAAGCAGCTTCTGGCTGCCTTGGCTATCAGTTTGTTTTTAGTTTTTTGAGGACTCGTCCCAGTAGGGCCGCACCATCTTGCATTCCCACCAACGATAGATAAGTATTTCCATTTCACTACGTTCTTGCCAACATTTATTTTCCACTTTTAAAAAATCCTCTAAATGGAAGTGAAATGCTATCTCATTATAGTTTTGAAAAGAATGTCGGAATTTTAAGGGACCTATGGAAAAAATGATATATTACCTAATTAATGTCTGCTAAAAACAAGGCACTCTACTGGCTGCATAAGCAATCCAGCGTTAGCAAACCAAATTCTGTCTTTGGGATGTCTGTGACAGAGAATGCTAAAATTAGACATTATTAACAGAACATAAATTACTAAATAAGACATACACAACTACTCACTTTTTGACTATCTAGTTATGACGTTTCGCATTTACGACACTAGTGAAAAATCTATCCAACTATTTTTCCCATTCAGGAGAAGCCTAGATGAGAGGGAGAAGAGAAGGAGGGTGAGGTTTGCAAGAGGAAGAGAGGCCTCGAGGGCCACCCGCTAGAGTGCTTGCAGCGAGTGTGGGGCCCGTGGTGTGCAGTAGCCCGGGGCAGCTGGATTTCGAGGAGGCGGCCAGAGCCAGAGCTGCAGGAGTGGGGAAGGGGTGCTTGGAAATCTTATTTCAAAGAGGACTCTGCCACCTCTGCCGCCACCTCCAGGCCAAGGTGGCCAGGCTTCACCTGCCCACAGGTCTGGGAGCCACCAGCCATTGAGGCCTGTCCCTGGGGCCAGAGGAGTTGAAAGGTAGAGAGGTGAGGCATGGGGGTCCATGCAGAGGCTTGAGGCGTGGCCAGGTGATGGTGGGCCCCTGCTGCTCTGGAGGCAGTGGGCAACCCCTGACTACCACCACCACCCCCTCTAACCCCTGCAGGCTTCAAGGTGGTAGGGAAGGCGTGGTGGGAGGGGGTTCCTGCCACAGCAGGCGCATCCTAAGATGTGCTGGGAGTGTCCCGCCCGGAGATGACCAAGCAGGAGTGATACTGTCCCAAGGCAAGCTGCCACCCCAACTCTCATATAGCACAGATTTTCACCTTATGATCTGGTCTTTGGAACGGAACCACGTTAACGAGAAATAAACAACAACAAAAAAACCCAAACCTGTTGCCATTCTATAGGACAGAGTAGAACTGCCCTATAGGGTTTCAAATGAATGGCTGGTGGATTCAAACTGCTGACCTTTTGGTTGGCAGCCGATCTCTTAACCACCGAGCCACCAGGGCTCCAAGTAAGGAATGCAAAAAACCTTGTTGGCGTCAAGTCAATTCTGACTCATAGCCACCCTATAGGACAGAGCAGAAGTGCTCCATAGGGTTTCCAAGGAGCAACTGATGGATTCAAACTAGTGACCTTTTGATTAGCAACCAAGCTTTTAACCACTGTGCCACCAGGGCTCCAAGTGAGCAGTAGGTATACTTAAATTGGTAGATAGCTTTTTTTAAACATTATAGTCAAGTATAATAAACAGAAAAGTGTGCATATATGTACAATTCTCCAAATTTTCACAAAATGAATGAATTCTCTGATTGGCTCAAAGGGACCTTTCAATTTCTGCTAGATGTATGTCACAAAAGTGGCAAAGTATGCATCAGGATGCTAAGGTCTGTTAGTACAATTCACTGTTACACTCTCACCCTTTGTATTCAGAAAGTAGCTTTCTCATATTAACTGGGTGTCTTTAAGAAAAGGTGCTAAGTGGCCAACAAGAAGCTGACCTCTTAGAGGTCAGAGTCGGGGAACAGGCAGGGTCAAGATACAAGCAGCCTGAAAGTGCTGAGGTCAGAAAGCCCAAGGAGGGAGTGGACATGGGTCTTCTGAAAAAAGGAGGAAGGCTTGAAGTGGGCAATGAAACTAGAAGCCGCAAGCCAGAGAGTGAGGGGACAGGACGTCCAGAGAAGCAGGAAGTCAGGGCTGAGAAGTGGACATCCAGAGGCTGGATGTTGGAATGATTTGCCTTCGCTCTGAGGTCTAAAGTGCTCCCCACCCTCAGAAGCCAAGACTGTGGAGAGGAGGGTGGGGAATGGACAGAAAAACAAGGTGGAACCAGATGATAAAGCTCCCCGTGCTGGGAAGAAGTCAAGAGGCAGGAACTGCCATTGCTCTCCTGGTATTTCTGCATCGAGTCACACAAGGTTGATGGCCTTGGTTTACTCATCTGTGAAGTGAAAACTTGGGCCAGGTGACAGCTAAATCCCTTCCATTGTTTGGATTCTACACAGCAATGGATGGTCTCTTTCTGTTGAGACTAACAGATGACTTGTGTTTTCCTTAGTGGAATTTTGATTTAGATTTTGAATTGCTAATCTATTAACAGAGTTCAACACTTTCAAAAACTGTATAGAAAGGTATAGAGTGAAAATTTGTACTCTTATCCCATTTCCTAATCTGCCCTGATCTCCTTGCCCAGTCTTCAAGTATTGTTTATTAATTATGATGTATTCTTATGCTATTTCTTTACGAAAATTCCAGCATACGTGAATGTGAGTTCTTATTGTCTCAGCTTTTTTACACAAATCATTTAAATTGTTTATGCTGTTGTGCTCTATATATTAGTTTTTTTTTTTTTTGCCACTTAAAATACCTTGGAGATTTTTTCATGACAACTTCCTTATTGAATATTATTTGAGTTGTTTCCAGTATTTTGAGGAATGCTGCAGTGAAAACACTGTTCATTGTTCATTGTGAAATTATTTCTGGAAAGTACATTTCTGCACATCAGATTGGTGAGTTAAGAGATATCTGCAGTATACACACACATATAGATTTGAAGAAAAATGGCAAAGGATATGAACAGACAACTTATAGAAGAAGAAATATAAGTGGCTACTACATGTAACAGAAGGTACTTGACCTAGCTAGTAGTAAAAAAAAAAAAGGCACGTGCAAAATAAAACTGAAAACAGATTTATAGACATATGTACACAGTCCAATTGGCCTCCAGAGGGTATGAACAATATATGACAACATCTGTTTCTCCACATTGTCAGCACTGAGCATGTCAAAAAACTTTTGAATTATGGTCAGCTTGACCCAAGAAAAAGGATATCTCCCTTTAGTTTTATTTTGCATGTGTCTAATCAGTGAGGTTAAGAACCTTCAGTTATATTTAGAAACCACTTACATAGAAAAAGAAACCCTGGTGGTGCAGTGGCTAAGAGCTACAGCTGCTAACCAAAAGGTTGGCAGTTCAAATCCACGGGGCGCTCCTTGGAAACCCTACAGGGCAGTTCTTCTCTGTCCTATACGGTTGCTATGAGTCGGAGTGGACTTGGTGAGTACGGGTACATACAAGCCTCTTCTATAAATTGTTCATATTCTTTGCCTATTTTCCTTCTGTGTTTTGATCTTTTAAATATTGTATTTCCAAATGATTATTTTACATAATAAGTGCATTAGTCTTTTTTTTTTTTTTACAAATTCCGTCATACGCATATTTTCCCCCAGGTGCTAAAATTATATCAACTCAATCCAAAAACAGTGAATTTGTATGAATAGTGATAAGTACACAGAGAAAAGTCATAGATGTGGACAATCAATCCAGGCATCAGTCTGGGTCATGGTAGGCGGGTGGGCATTGAGGGCCAGGACCTCACCTCAAGTCTGATCCTTTAGTCTGCCCTGCTGTTTGCATCTGGATTTATCTGCATGATTCTTGAAGGTCTGCTGGCAGATTTTCTCCTTTCCAGAAAAATTCTCAGGCTAGACACCTTAAGGAAACTCTTCACTGCCATGGGTGAGGGAGGAGCCAGTTAGAAGGGTGGATGTGGAATGCCCAGAGGAGCTACCATCCTACCCCCAGAGCTTCTCTTCCCATTTGTACTGGGTCAGATCCAGCGTTAGCACCACCATGGCCTTCTTGGTGCTGTCTTATGGCTTCAGAGGCATTTCTAACTCAGGGACCCTTGTTGATGGTTTACATATTGCTCCTCAGTAGGGAATCCTTTGCCTCCTCTTCATAGAAGCTCAGTTCAGGTCAAAACCTAAAACCCAGTGCCGTTGAGTTGATTCTGACTCATAGCGGCCCTATAGGACAGAGTAGAATTGCCCCATAGAATTTCCAAGGAGCGCCTGGATGATTCGAACTGCCAACCCCTGGGTTAGCAGCTGTAGCATTTAACCACTACGCCACCAGGGTTTCCAGTTCAAGTCAAGATGCCCTAAACCAGCTCTGACACACAGACAAGAGGTGACAGGAATAATCGGTCACAGACAATGTCAACAGGGGCCTAACATCAAAATAATTCCTAAAAGGGACCCAAAGCTGGTGAATCATGGTAAACTTAGTTTTTCAGGTGAAAACAAAGAGTTAGCTGTTTTTAACATCACAATGCCACTGGTCTTGAGTGCAAAGAAATCATAAATAACGACAGCTTTTAGTTATAGAAGAATTGAACACGATCATGTAACATACATTATGAATTTTGTCCTATGATTTAGTCAGAGCAGATCTGTGACACATGTAGACCTACTGCTTTTGATAGATAGCTTCACCAGGTAAAGGATATGCAGCTGAATCAAGGAAGTATAAGTGAAGATCAGAGATGACCAAGACTTCTTCACGTAGCTCCCAGGATCCTTTCCCAGTCACACAGTTCATGCTTCATCTTCAGATAGTGAACCACCGAGCTACGTGGGGGATATATAGGTCTTAGTGGAGCCATCGTCTCTTCCAGTGAGGGTTTTTTGTGCCCAAAACAAAGCTGCAAGATCAGGCTCAATAGTAGAAACCAAGAAAACATAAAAATCTGATGAAGACCATCAATCTGTACATTTTCTATAAACAATGTAGACAAGTTATGACAAGTTGCCCCCTGTAAGTCTCAGATCCTAACCCAGGATTATATTAATCACTACTGAGTTCATTTTGTTCAGGTTTGGCCAACAGTCAGCACAAGTCCAGGCATTCCCAGAGATTTGCACAGTGTTGCAACAAGCCAGCTGAGAAGAACCTTTTGTTCATGAGAGAATATTTCACTCCTCTCTCTCACAAATATGCTGGCTTTCTCAAGGGACTAACACAGGTCTTTGTATACACAGCTAGAGCTATCTCATCCACTGATGCAGGATATTTCATCAGCCTGGTGATGTCATATGTTCTGTCAAAAATAAACCACTCAGAACACCATGAATAGATTGCCATGCAGGTTTAATAGACCATTGGCAACTGGGAAACATGTCATCACTGAGTGAATCAGTGTTGTGATTAATTAAGATTTTTAAAGTGTTGTATATACAATTTTAACAGGAACTTTGAACAAAACATTTTTGATGTGTTGACAATTAGGTCAGAATACCTACAGAAATCTTAAAAGAGAGCAGTATGTGCTCAAACATTATCAAAGCTTGCTAAGATAATCACAAGGCTACTGAGCCATGGTTGCAAGACCGCTGGAGTCTTGAAAACTGGGCATGTTCCTTAATCTTTGTTTTCTGAAAGAATAAGTTTCAATGTTTCAGTGATCCTGACCACCTAGGCACAATTATATGAAGCAAGACAAACTCAGGGAGCTCACGTTCTAGTAGCAGAGGTTGCTAATAACCAAGGAAAGCGTTCAGACATGTGATCCAAGTAAGTCTTTTACAGAAGCCGACGTTTTAACAGTGACAAGGAGTAAGCCCTGAGAAGATTTGAGGGTCGGTGGAAGTTGGGGGATTGGGCATTACTGGCAGAAGGAATTGCAAGTGTGCAGGCCTGTGGCAGAATGAGCTTCATGGGGAAGCCAGAACTGGCTGGAACTCTGCGAGTCATGGGGAGAGTGGTAGAGGAGATGACAGCAGACTGGCATGGCCCAGGTCATAAAAGGTCCTGAAGGCCATAAGAAGGATATTGGAACCTGTCCATTTTGTCCTAAGTTTACTGGGAAGGCTTTGGAAGTTTTTGAACAGGAAGTAAAATGATCATACTTACATGTTAAACATTTTGCCTGCTATGTGGGCATGGCCTTTAAAGAGAGTGAAAACATTGGGGCCAGGCTATGGCCTGTATTATTACCCTGGTGTTAGATGTTTGTGTTAGGAATGGAGGAAAGGAAAAATAATAGTATTTGGGGAAAAGTTGAAGGTACAACTGACAGAATATGTGGTGGAATGAATATGGAGTCCTGAGGGAAACTATAACATCCAACAGGACTCACAGGTTTTTGGCCAGATTAACGGGGGCAACTAGGTTAACCAAAATGGAGAAGCCTGGGGCAAAAGTGGTCTGGAGGGGGATTTAGGAGTTCTGAGCTAGTCTTGAAGCATGAGAAACATTTTAATAAGTTTGATCTGTTCATCAGTGAAGCTATAGAAGTAAGTTGAAAATTTTGAACTAGTAAGTAACTCCCATTTGTTATCGTTAAGGACAAAGACTTTGGGTAGTCACTTACTTCCTGGGAATCAGAAATTAATAGGAGAAGAATGAGGACCCAGCACGCCTCCTTCAGGGTAGCCCTCATTTTTTGCACTTAATGCTCTGCGTTTGAGATGTGGTAGTGGCTGCCTCTTCCCTCAGAGAGCAGCTTAGGTGCTACGGAGTGAGAGTTTGAAAAACCTGAACTATCTGGAGGCAAACTGGCCATTCAAAAGTATGCTTCAAAGGGGTAATAACATCAAGTACTTCAAAATAGACTAAGTAATCTGCAGCTTAACCTTCACATATTGGATTCTTTCTTTTTTTAGGAAGTCATTAATTTAACAAAAAATACTGGTCAAATCCATGACGAGACAATAAATGCAGCATTTAAGCTGAAGAAGATGTTCACCAGGGCTAAAAGCTTGAATTAATCAAAACAGACCAGACCTTTCCAATAAATTTATGTATGGGGGGAAAAAAACTCCATATGTCTTTGAGAAGTAGGTACTGGGATGAAGAGTTTGGTGCAGAACTATGAATGAGAGCCCAGAGCTGCTTCTGATATGAAAAAAAAAAAAAAAAAAAGATGGATGTAGAGACCAGAGAGCGATGACAGTTGATCTAGTAATAGCTCTGCACAGCATCTGAAATTGGACACCAAATGGACAGATGTTCGTCCAAAAGGAACAGAAAAAGTCCTGTCAAGAGAAACAGGAGTAAGAATGACTGACCCTATTTCTTTGTCTTCATTTCCAAAGTATCCTCAGCTTCCAAATTAATAGATAAGACTGATTATTTCAAAATTTGTATTTCTGCCTAAGCCCTCTGTCCCAAGGTACTGAGTCATAGACACAGCATCTCCTCGGCAACCTTCCGTTCTCAGTCTAGCTGGAATCTCAAACCCAATGTGTCCAAAACAAAGCTATGCTTTTCCTCTAGAAATCGGCTCCTTCTCCACTTATTTCCCTATCTCCACTGATGACAAGGGCATTCACTCATTTGCTCATCATAACCTAAAAGTCTCCCATTATTCTCACTCTTTCTCTCATCCCCATACCCAGCTTATTAATAAGACATACTCGCTATATTTCCATACCATTACCGTAGGGTCGATTCTGACTCACAGTAACCCTACAGGACAAAGTAGAACTGCTGCATAGGGTTTCCAAGGAGCAGCCGATGGACATGAACTGCTGACCTTTGAGTTAGCCATATTTCCTAACCACTGGGCCACCAGGGCTCCTCCATCAACAGAAGAGATCCTAAATCTGGTGTTCCCTACTCAGCCAACAACTCTCACACAGGTGGCTGCAATAGGTTCTTCCTGAGTCCTTTGGTTGCCAGTCTTATCCCTCATAGGTTGTGTATACAACACAGCTTCCAAAACCCATTATGACTCAAGTAGCAAGTCAAGACAATTCCGACTCATGTTGTTGTTAGGTGCTGTCGAGTTGGTTCTGACTCATAGCGACCCTATGCACAACAGGATGAAACTCTGCCCAGTCCTGCACCATTCTCACAATCGTTATGCTTGAGCCCATTGTTGTAACCATTGTGCCAATACATCTCTTTGAGGATCTTCCTCTCTTTCGCTGACCCCCTACTTTACCCAGCATGATGCCCTTCTCCAGGGACTGATCCCTGCTGATAACATGTCCAAAATACGTGAGACAAAGTCTCACCATCCTTGCTTCTGAAGAGCATTCTGACTGTACTTCTTCCAAGACAGATTTGTTCGTTCTTCTGGCAGTGCTATGGCATATTCAATATTCTTTGCCAATACCAGAATTCAAAGGCATAAATTCTTCTTCGGTCTTTGTTATTCATTGTCCAGCTTTTGCATGCATGTGAGGCTATTGAAAACACCATGGCTTGGCTCAGGTGCACCTTAGTCCTTAAAGCGACGTCTTTGCTTTTTAACACCTTAAAGAGATCTTTTACAGCAAATTTTCCCACTGCAATATGTCATTTGATTTTTCGATTGCTGCTTCCATGGATGTTGATTGTGGTTCCAAGTAAAATGAAACCCTTGACAACTTCAATCTTTTCTCTGTCTGCCACGAAGTTACTTATTGGCCCATTTGTGAGAATTTTTGTTTTATGTTGAGATGTAATCTACACGGAAGGCTGCAGTCGTTGATATTCAGCAGTCAATGCTTCAATTCTTCCTCCCTTTCAGCAAGCAAGATGTGTCATCAGCATATCATAGTTTGTCAATGAGTGTTCCTCCAGTCCTAATGCCACATTCTTCTTCATGTAGTCCAGTTCCTTGGATTATTTGTTTATCATACAGATTGAATAAGTATGGTGAAAGGGTGCAACTCTGACCCAGACCTTTCCTGATTTTAAACCACGAAGTAACCCCTTGTTCTGTTTGAATGACTGCCTCTAGGTCTATGCACAGGTTCCTCAGGAACACAAATAAGCATTCTGGAACTCCCATTCTTCACAATGTTATCTATAATTTGTTATGATCTACACAGTCAAATGCCTTTGCATAGTCAATAAAAGACAGGTAAACATCTTTCTGGTATTCTCTGCTTTCAGTCAAGATCCATCTGACACCAGTTACGATATACCTTGTTCCACATCCTGTTCTGAATCTACCTTGAATTCCTGGCAGTTCTCTGGCGATGTACTGCTACAACCACTTTTGCATTATCTTCAGCAAAATTTTACTTGTGTATAATATTAATGATATTGTTCTATGATTTCCACATTCTGTTGGATCACCTTTCTTTGGAGTGGGCAAAATATGGATCTCTTCTAGTCAGTTGGCCAAGTAGCTGTCTTCCAAATCTCTTGGCATAGGTAAGTGAGCACTTCCAGTGCTGCATCCGTTTGTTGAAACATCTCAACTGGTATTCTGTCAATTTCTGGAACCTTATTTTTCACCAGTGCCTTCAGTGCAGCTTGGATCTCTTCCTTTAGTACCACTGGTTCCTGATCATATGCTATCTACCACCTGAAGTGGATGAATGCCGACCAATTCGTTTTGGTCAGTAACTCTGTGTATTCTTCCCATCTTCTTTTGATGCTTCCTGCGTCATTTCTATCACCAAGACCATATTTTCAACCAGTGTTCCTTCTTTTTTTCCAACTTTAGCATTACAATCACCAGTAATTATCAAAGCATCTTGATTGCCTGGGATTTCCTATATACAGAATCATGTTATCTTTGAATATATATAGTTTTTTTTTTTTTTTCTTTCTTTCCAATTTGGATACCTCTTATTTCTTTTTTCTTGCCTTACTCCTCTGGCTGGGACTTCCAATACAATATAGAATAGGAATGGTGACAGCAGACATCCCTGTCTTGTTCCCATCTTCAAGAGGAATGCTCTCAATCTTTCTCCTTTGAGTATAATGTTGATGGTTGATTTTTCATAAATGCCCTTAGTCATATTGAGGAAATTCCTTTCTATTCCAGTATTGCTGAGGGTTTTCATCACAAAAAGGTGTTGCATTTTATAAAATGCCTTTTCTGCATCCCTAGAGATGATCATGTGGTTCTTTTCCTTTGTTCTATTAATGTGGTGTATTACATTGATTGATTTTGCAATGTTGGACCATCCTTGTCTTCCTGGAATAAATCCCGCTTGATCATAGTATGTAATTATTTTAATATACTGTTGAATTCTTTTTGCTAGTATTTTGAGAAGGATTTTGTCAACTATATTCTCAAGGGATATTGACCTGTAATTTTCTTGTGATGTCTTTGTCTGGCTTTTGTATTAGGGTAATGCTGGCTTTAGAAAGAGTTAGAGAGTATTCCTCTCTCTTCTACTTTTTGCAAGAGTTTGGACAGAATTAACTCAACTTTAAATGTTTGGTTGAATTCCCAAGTGACGCCATCTGGCTCAGGGCTTTTCTTTGTTGGGAGGTCTTTTTTTTTTTTTTTTTTTTCTTTTAATTACTGGTTCAATCTCTTCACTTGTTATGGGTCTGTTGAGATTTTCTACTTCCTTTTGAGTCAGTTCAGGCAGGTTATGTGAGTCTAGCAATTTGTCCGTTTCATCTAAGCTATCAAGTTTGTGGGAATACAATTGTTCATAGTATTCTGTTATGATCCTTTTTATTCAATTGGGTCAGTTATAATGTGTCTGCTTCCATTTCTTATTTTGGTTATTTATATCCTCTCTCTTTTTTTCTTTGTCAGTCTAACTAAAGATTTGTCAATTTTATTGATCTTTTCAAAGAGCTAACTTCTGGTTTTGTTAATTCTCTCCGTGGTTTTTCTATTTTCTATTTCATTTATTACTGCTCTGATCTTTGTTATTTCCTATATTCTTGTAGCTCTAAGTTAAGTATGCTGTTCTTTTTCTAGGTCCTCAAGTTGTAAAGTTAGACTGTTTATTTGAGATCTTTCTTCTTTTTTAATGTAGGCATTTACTGGTATAAAGTTCCACCTGAGGATTGCTTCTGCTGTACTCCACAAGTTTTGGTGCATTTTGTTTTCATGTAACTACAGATTTTTTCTTTTTTCTCTTGATTTCTTCCTTGACCCAGTGGTTGTTTGGTAGTGTGTCGTTTAATTTCATGTATTTGTGTATTTCCTAGTTTTCCTTCTGCTATTAATTCCTAAAATTACTTCTTTGTGGTTAGAAAAGATACTTGGTGTAATTTCAATCATTTAAAATTTGATGAGACTTGTTTTGTGGCTTAGCATATGGTCTATCATGGAGAATGACAAATTAGCAAAGGAGAAAAATGTGCATGGTTCTGATTTTGGGTGGAATGTTCTATGTATGACCATTAACTCTAATTGGTTTATGGTGTTGTTTAAGTCCTCTATGTCCTTACTTATCTTCTTTTTAGATGTTCTGTCCAGTATTGGAAATCTTGTACTCAAGTTCCCAACTATTATTTTGGAGTTTTCTATTACTCCTTTTAGACCTGTCAGAATTTATTTCACTGGAGTGCGGTGGCTCAGTGGCTAAGAGCTCAGGCTGCTAACCAAAAGGTAGGCAGTTTGAATCCACCAGCCACACCTTGGAAACCCTATGCGGCAGCTCTACTCTGTCCTATAGGGTTGCTATGAGTCAGAATTAACTCAACGGCAACAGGTTTTTGATTTTCTGGATGTGAGATACATATATATTTATAGCTGTTATGTCTTCAGAAGGAGTGACCCTTTTATTATCATGTGATGTCCTTCCTAATTTCTTATAACAGATTTTGATTTAAAATCTATTTTGTAGGAGCTCTGGTGGCATAGTGGTTAAGAGCTCAGCTACTAACCAAAATGTTGGCAGTTCAAATCCACCAGGCACTCCCTGGAAACCCTACAGAGCAGTTCTGTACTGTCCTATAGGATCAGTAGGAGTTGGAATTGACTTGACATAAATGGGATTTTTTAGGTTCAGTATTGAAACTCATGTATTGAATTCTCAACTATTATTTTGGAGTTAGCTATTACTCCTTTTAGAAGTGTCAGTATTTATTTAAAATTTTGGGGGGTACTGATGTGAGATGCACATATATTTGTAACTGTTACATCTTCTGAAGGAGTGACCCTTTTATTATTACATATGTCTTTAACCTCATAACAGATTTTGATTTAAAATCTATCTTGTCTGATATCATTAGTTGCATGGAATATTCTTTTCTATCCTGTCACTTTTAGTCTGTTTGTGTTCTTGAGCCAAAGATGTTTCTCTTGCAGACAGCATAAGGATGGATCTTTTTTTTTTTTTTTTTAATCCATTCTGCCACTCTGCCTTTTGAATGGAGAGTTGAGGCAACTTAATTTTTTTTTCAGTATTTTATGTATGTCATTCCATTGCTTTCTGATCTCCAGGGATTCTGAAGAGAAATCAGCACTTACTCTTTTTGAGCACCTCTTACATGGAAAGGAGCCCTGCTGGCACAGTGGTTAAAGCGCTCAACTGCTAACCAAAATGTCGGCAGTTTGAACCCACCAGCTGCTCCATGGAAGAAAGATGTGGCAGTCTGATTCCGTAGAGATTTGTAGCCTTTGAAACCCTATGGGGCAGTTCTACTCTGTCCTATAGGGTCACCATGAGTGAGGATAAACTCAAAAGCAATGGGCTTGGTTTTTTTATTGGTTACTTGTTATGCTGAGCTTTTCTCTTACTGCTTTCAGAACTTTTTTCTTGTCTTTGGTTTTCAAGAATGTATTACAGTGTGTTTTGGTATTCATTCTGCTTGGAGTTCACATAGCTTCCGGGATTTGCAGGTTCAACTCCTTACTCAGGTCTGGATATTTTTCTGTCATTATATCTTAGAATATTCTTCCTATCCCTTTCTTTCTCTCTTCTTCTGAGGCCCCCATGATCCTTATGTTGAATTTCTTGGTAGTGTCCCACAATTTCATTTGGCTTTGATTTTCTTTGTTCTTTTCTCTTGCGTCTCTTGAGACTTGATAAGCTCAGTTAATACATCTTCTAATTCACTTATTCTGTCCTCTGCCAGTTAGAATCAATCGTTGAATATCTCCCTCGCATTTTACAATTCAGATATTTTATTCTGCAATTCCAGTATCTCTATTTGTCTCTTTTTCTTCTTTTCCAATGATTTCTTTCTACTTGTTGAGTTTCTCAGTTTGTTTCCTGATCTCCGTTAGTTAATTGTCTCTGTGTTTTTTCCATTCTTTGAACATATTTAACATAATTGACTACTGACAGATCCAGGATGACAAACCAGGTTTCCTTGAACCTAACTCTAGTACTTTTCCTACCAAACTGCATTTCCTCGTAATTCTTAAGAATTGAGACAGTATCATACAAGATGTAGGACCTTTTTCTCCTGTATTTGCTTCCTTTTACATTCTTTTATTTCTGCAGATAAACACCAGTTCTTGGGGAGAGAGTCAAAATGTCTACTGTAGCAGAAACCAGTGTCACAGAGGAAGAAATTTCCAATGATAATTTACATAGGGCTCAAGAGCAAGCCTCCAGGAAAGGTAAAATCATGAACAGGGCTCTGATCCTGGATAACACTGAGATCTATGTCACCTCAACTTCCCTTTTGATGTTACTCTACTACCACCAGTGTCAAGAATTCTACATAGCTAAAAAGATTTTTTATTGAGAATTATTTTATTTCTCCCAAGAAACCTTAAAGGTTATGTGACAATAAGATACGAAGGCATTACTTATATGTGAAGAAAAAAAAAATCAGAGCAGATACTTTACAGGAAAGATTGAAATCAATCATAGCTTCTCTAAGTTGAGGGCATGTCCCATTAGACCTCTCTACTCATTTTAGGTTTAGACCTACCTCAAAGAGAACTGTCTTCTCCTTTACCCCATGTCATTGATGTCACCTTTCTACCTTTCTCTCATGTACATTACTGTAGCAAATTATAGGATGTTAACTTAGGTACAACATGGGAAAGAGGTGTCAGAGGGTCTGGGGAAAGTAACTAGATTTATTATACTCTCAGTTTTCAGAAACAGGGAAGCACAGCATACCATGATGCAGGGCCCGATAGAGGATTACACCTAGGGACAAGGTAACAACAAGCTGTAATTGTAGGAGAGGGCTTATGTGTGCAAGTGGCTTGGGGTTAGATAGGTTGGGCAGGCTTTCTGGTGACTGAACATTTTGAATAATTCTGTGGGATAAGGAGGCATAGGGCATGTCTTTAGTTGTTGGGTACTTGATCCTGGGATGATTAGGACAGGTCCTAATGGCCCAGTAGTGTGAGAACCTGATAAGGGGAGTGGTTGGACAGTGGACTTAATCAGCTGTTTGAGAAGGAGAACAGAGTAACCTTTAGCCAGGGCCTCAAAAGTGGGTGCAGGGAGCATTTAAAAAAAATGGTGCTGAAATTGACTATTTGGTGTCTTGACATCAGTTTTGAGCCTGATTATTTGGGTTCTTTGGAATGCCCTGTAGGGTAGAGGAGACTGTCAGGGAATAAGACATAAAATAACCTAAACAATGCAGAAAATTTTACATTATGGTAATTAAAAAAGGGGGGAAACAAATAGAAGTATAAGAAGTTTTATAGGCTGATCCATAATTAATTTTCCCATTTATATGGTATTAGCCAAGAAAGCAAATCTGAAGTTTTTGGGGCCTCTAACAATATCTTGGTGGAGTTGTAAAGTATGTTGAAGTAGGAGTCATATTTTTTATGATAATATATTAGTGTATTTCTTGTGTCAAAAAAATTAGTGGTATTTGTATGTAAGCAAGGGGAAGGGGTAGATGTGGTACCTGTGGACCACGATGCAGGGTGAGAGGTCATGGTGAAAAGCTGGAATGGGGAAACAGAAGAAATTAGGGTGTGAGGAGTCTTCTCTTCAGGAGCTCGAGGTGTGGACTAATATGAGGTAGTTGCCTCCTAGGGAAAGTAGTAATCATTATTAATTTTTAATGGCACAGATAGTAGTAACCTCTACAAGATTTCCCTTTAAGGATGAGAGCATAAGCTTGTATGTTTTGGCAGAGAGTCAGAAGTATACAACAACCATGGGCTAAGCAAACAGTGAGTGAACTCAAGAAACATAATAGAATCCATAATGTCAAGTGAAGAAAAACAGTAAAGGTCCCATGTCCAGTTTGTCAGTGCTTTAGGGGAGGCAGTCAGTGGGAATCTCCGGGGCAGTGGTCTTAGTGTACGGGGTGAAGTCGTCTTTGGTGTGGAGGGCAAAGTCACCTCCAGTGCAGGGGGTGATATCGCCTCAGTGTGTGGGACTGGGGTATCCTTCTCAGGTGGAGGTGTGTCATGCAGTTAGTAAGGTTCTAGGTTTACTTCCAATTAAGATAGGTGTAACTGAGGTTGGAGTCCCAGCACTAGCTTGTAGGAAGGCCCTCCAATTTAGCCAATTACTCTGGGTCCTTTACCTCAGTTGTCAGTCCAGTTGGTGATGGGCCTGTAGGGGAATCTGTGGTTAACAGGTCCCATGAGAGTATGTACCCTTGACCTGGTCTCCAGCCCTTATGTGATAGGGGCAGGGTAGATAACCCATAAAGGCAGGGGAAGACTTATTAAAGGGCTCTATATAATGAGTTTATATATATATGGCGGCAAGATATATCCCCCTGTAAATAAAGGAAAGGGCAGTGGAAAAGCTTTTTTTTTTTGAAAGGTTGATATGAGTTATGAGTGAGGCAAGGGGCCTTGAATTAAGAAAGATTAAGGCCTGGGGCAAGGGAGAGTCCCAATTAGGGATCCATTTGTCATTTTGTAACTTAAAAAGAAGTTGCTTGAGGAGCCCATTATGTCTCTCAAGTAAATTGACTGCTTGAGACTGATCAGGGAGATGAAATTTCCATTAATGCCTTTTCCAAGAGCCCAGCATTGTGTATTTTGAGAAGTGAAATGTCTGCCTTGGTCACTATCAGTAATGTCTAGAACTCTGAAGGAGAGAAAATGTATCCTAGAAAGGCTTTGTATTGTGACCTTAGTATACATAGAGATATGTGTGACCTTGATTAATATTTTGGATACCTGTGAGACAAGAGATTCTCAGTTTTTTACCCTGAAGGGGGCAACTTCCAGGTTATGGTCCAAGAGTTTGTTAAAAAAAAAAAAAAAGTGTAACGGGCAATTTGCGGGCCAGGGCATCCGGTGCTAGGATGACTGCTGGATGTTTGGCCAGTTGTGTTGGCCCTTGGGTCTTGTTTTTTACCAGGAACATATTGATTAAGGGATGGGAAGCAGCAACATTTCACCCAGGTCCATTGCTCGTGTGTGATGGGGATAGTGCTGTCCATACAGTCTGTGAATTCCCATTGCTATTCACTCAGTTAAACCCAAGGAGCTCCTCAGGTAGTCAAGGGGCCTGGGGGAGGGGTGGCCCCCTCCAGTATCATCATACCTGGCAAGGGACTGAAGACAGGGGAAACAACACCCTCCAGCAGGAGGAATAAGTCAGAGAGCCCAGGTTTGGCACCATCCTCTAGGCAAAATCATTGCATAATTAAAATGGAAGAGTGTTGGTGTTCTCCTGAATTGGTAAAGAGGAATCTGTGATGCTTTCCTGCCTCCCACTGACCCATCCACATATGCACTATCACCACTGTATAACAGCCAGTCCTCAAACAACATAGATGGCCCTTGCATAAGGGTTTAAATATATGGGGAAAAATATCACATACAAGTGGGCTTTGTAGCCTGAGACTGTATTGTTGGACCACATGGGACCTTGTAAACACCTTAGCACAAAGAAAAGAAAAAATGAAGGAATGTATTAGACTATCAGAGATGGAGTTCCAGCACTAGCTTATAAAGAATTCTAGTTAATTATAATAACTCTCTCATAGTGGGTGCATGCTCTGAGTCAGGCACTGCTCTAAGTTCTTTAAATGTATTGATTCATTTCATGCTCACAATAACCCTTCAAAGAAGGAAGGTGTTCCTGGCCTTATCCTATTTTACAAAAGATGGAACTCAGGCACAGAGGAATTATGTAACTCATCTAAATCATCCAGTAACAAAAGGTGACACTTGGATTCAAATGGGAGTGATTTTGTCTTCGTTGTTAACCATTATTATTATTATTATTATCAGATAGGCTTATTTTATTTGAGGAAATTGAAAAGTATTTTCACCTTCAATGTCTTCAAATTCTTGAGAATAGAAAAAAAATGTTAGAGTGTGTGAGGCAGGAAATAAATCAATAGGAAAACATAAAAGAGTAATCCAATATTACTGAATGTCTTCTTTGGTGAAGTGCCTGTTCATCCTTTGCCCATTTTTTAATTGGGTTATTTGTGTTTTTGTTGAGGTTTTGCAGTATCTTGTAAATTATAGGGGGTGGTGGGTGTAAATTTTAGAGATTAGACCCTGATTGGGAATATCATAGCCATATTTTTTTTCCCAGTCTGTAGATTGTCTTTTTACTCTTTTGGTGAAATTTTGATGAGCTAAGTGTTTGATTTTTAGGAGCTCCGAGTAATCTAGTTTCTCTTCTAGTGTTTGTGCATTGTTAGTTATGTTTTGTATTCTTTTTATGCCATGTATTAGGGCTCCTATCATTGTCCCTATTTTTTCTTCCATGATCTTTATCATTTTAGATTTTATATTTAGGTCTTTGATCCCTTTTGAGTCAGTTTTTGCACATGGTGTGAGATATGGGTCTTGTTTCATTTTTTTGCAGATGGCATCCAGTTATGCCAGCACCATTTGTTAAAGAGACTGTCTTTTCCCCATTTAATAGAGTTCGGGCCTTTGCCAAATATCAGCTGCTCATAGGTGGATGAATTTAAGTCTGGATTCTCAATTCTGTTCCATTCGTCTATATATCTGTTGTTGTGCCAGTACCAGGCTGTTTTGACTACTCTGGCGGTTTAATAGGTTCAAAAATCAGCTAATGTGAGGCCTCCCACTTTATTCTTCTTCTTCAGTAATGCTTTACTTATCTGAGGCCTCTCCCTTTTCCATATGAAGTTGGTGATTTGTTTTCCATCTCATTAAAAAATGCCCTTGAAATTTGGATCAGGATTGCATTGCACCTGTAGATCACTTTGGGTAGAATTGACATTTTTACAATGTTGAGTCTTCCTATCCATGTATTTTCACTTATATTCGTCTCTTTTGGTTTCTTGCAGTAGTGTGTTATAGTTTTCTTTGTATAGGTCTTTTTTTGTCTCTGGTTAGATTTATTCCAGTATTTTACCTTCTTGGGGTATTCACTTGGTAATTTCCTCTTTGAAGTTCGCTTTGTTGGTGTAGAGGAATCCAATTGACTTTTGCATATTTGTCTTGTATCTTGATACTTTGCTGAAATCTTCTATTAGTTCCAGTAGGTTTTTTTGTGGATTCTTTAGGGTTTTCTGTGTATAAGAACATATCGTCTGCAAACAGGGATAATATTGCTTCTTTGCCTATCTGGATACTCTTTATTTCTTTTTCTTGCCTTATCGCTCTGGCTAGGACCTCCAGCGGAATGTTGAATAAGAGTGGCGACAAAGAGCATTCTTGTCTGGTTCCCATTCTCAAGGGGAATGCTTTCAGATTGTCATGGATTGAATTATGTCCCCCCAAAAATGTGTGTATCAGTTGGGCTGGGCCATGATTCCTATATGTTGTGTTAGTGAGGCAGGACTCAACTTACAGGATTTGATTGTGTCTTGAGGCAATCTCTTGAGATATAAAAGATAGAAATAAGCCGAGAAACGGGGGGTGGGGGGAGCCTCATACCACCAAGAAAGCAGTGCTGGGAGCAGAGTGTATCCTTTGAACTCTGGGTCCCTGTACAGAGAAGCTCCTAGTCCAGGGAAAGATTGATGAGAAGGCTGACAGAGAAAGAATACCTTCCCCTGGGGATGACACCCTGAATTTGGACTTTCAGCCTACTTTACTGTAACAAAATAAACTTCTCTTTGTTAAAGCCATCCACTTGTGGTATTTCTGTTATAGCAGCACTACATGACTAAGACACAGACTCTTTCCAGGATGATGCTGGCTGTGGGCTTTGTGTAAATGCCCTTTATTATGTTGAGGATTTTCCCTTCTATTCCTATTTTGCTGAGAGTTTTTATCATGAATGGGTATTGGACTTCGTCAAATGCCTTTTCTGCATCAATTGATAAGATCACGTGGTTCTTATCTTTTGGTTTATTTGTGTGGTGGATTACATTAATTGTTTTTCTAATGTTGAACCATCCCTCCATACCTTGTATGAATCCCACTTGGTCATGGTGAATTTTTTTTTTTTTATATGTTATTGAATTCCATTGGTTAGAATTTTGTTGAGGATTTTTTCATTTAAGTTCATGAGGGATACTGGTCTGTAATTTTCTTTTTTGTGAGGCGTCTTTACCTAGTTTTTGTATCAGGGTTATGCTGGTTTCATAGAATGAGTTCAGGAATATTCTGTCCTTTTCTATACTCTGAAATACGTTTAGTAGTCTTGGTGTTAACTCTTCTCTGAAAGTTTGGTAGAATTCTCCATTGAAGCCTTTGGTGCCAGGGCTGTTTTTTGTTGAGAGTTTTTTTTTTTTTTTTTTTTAATTACCTCTTCTTTTGTTACAGGTTTATTTAGTTGCTCTACCTCTGTTTGTGTTAGTTTAGGTAGGTAGTGTGTTTCTAGAAATTTTCCATTTCCTCTAGGTTTTCAAATTTGTTGAAGTACAATTTTTCATAGTATTCTGTTATGATTTTTTTTTTTTTTTTAATTTCAGTTGGATCTGTTGTGATACTGCCCATCTCATTTCTTTTTGGGGTTATTTGATTCCTCTCCTGTTTTTCTTTTGTCAGTTTGGTCAGTGGTTTATCAATTTTATTGTTCTTTCCAAAGAACCAGCTTTTGGTCTTGTTAACTCTTTCAAGTGTTTTTCTATTCTCTATTTCATTTAATCCTGCTCTAATGTTCATTATTTGCTCCCTTCTGGTGCCCATTGGCTTCTTTTGCTGTTCTCTTTCTATTTGTTCCAGTTGTAAGGTTAATGTTTAGATTTTCACCATTTCTTTTTGGATGAGTGCAGTTATTGCCATAAGTTGAGCTCTGAGCACTGTTTTTGCTGTGTCCCAAAGCTTCTGCTAGGATGTGTTTTCATTTTCATTCTGTGAATTTATTTATTCTGCCCTCTATTTCTTCTGTAAATCCAATAATTTTTGAGCAAGATATTGTTCAGTTTCCATGTATTTGATTTTTTTTCTTGCTTTTTCTGTTACTGATTTCTACTTTCACAGCTTTATGGTCAGAAAAGATGCTTTGTAATATTTCGATATTTTGAATTCTGTTAAGGCTTGCTTTGTGGCCTAATATGTGGTCTGTTCTGCAGAATGTTCCATATGCATTGGAAAAGAAAGCATACTTGACTGCTTTTGGGTGGAGTGTTCTGTATATGTCTATGAGATCAGTCTGGTTGATTGTGGCATTTAGATCTTGTATGCCTTTATGGAGCTCCTTTCTGGATGTTCTCCACTTCACTGAAAGTGGTGCATTGAAGTTTTCTACTATTATTGTGGAACTGTTTATTTTTCTTTTCAATGCTGTTAATGTATTTTGGAGTCCTGTCGTTGGGTACATAAATATTTATTATGGTTATGCCCTCCTGGTATATTGATTCCTTAATCATTATTTAGTGCCCTTCCTTATCCTTTGTAGTGGATTTTGCTTTAAAGTCTATTTTGTCAGAGATTAATATTGCCACTCCTGCTCTTTTTTGATTATTGTTTGCTTAATATATATTTTTCTCCATCCTTTGAGTTTTAGTTTGTGTCCATGAGTCTAAGGTGTGTCTCTTGTAGGCAGTGTATAAATGGATCATGTTTTTTTATCCATTCTGCCACTCTCTGCCTCTTTGTTGCTACATTTAGTCCATTTACATTTAGAGTAGTTATCGATAGGTATGAGTTTAGTGCTATCATTTTGATGTATTTTTTTTGTGTGTACGTTGTTGACAATTTCTTTGTTCCACTTAATTTTCTGTGCCAAGTCATTTTTCCTTCTGTATTTTCTTTTCACTTTTTTCATTGTTGTTGATTTTTGATTTGCTGAGTCTTTGCATTTTTCATCTTTTTTATTTTGATGTGTAGGATTGTTTGGAAACCCCGGTGGCATAGTGGTTAAGTGCTACAGCTGCCAACCAAGAGGTCGGCAGTTTGAATCTTCCAGGCACTCCTTGGAAACTCTATCTGGCAGTTCTACTCCATCCTATAGGGTCGCTATGAGTTGGAATCGACTCAATGGCAGTGGGTTTGGTTTTTGTTGTTGTTGTTGGATTGTTAGTTTCTTCTGTGGTTTTACCTTAATATTTACCTCTATTTTTCTAAGTTTAAGCCAATCTGTTACTTATCGATATCACCTTGACTTCCTCTCCATATGAAAGATCCATGACTACATTATTTAGTCCCTCTTTTTTGTTTTAATGTTGCCATTCTTTACATATTGACATCCCTGTTTCTCTATTTTCAGTGTTTTAACTTAGATTTATTTTTGTGACTTCCCTGTCTGGGTTGATATCTGGTTATTCTGGCCCATGTTCTAGTCTTGGGTTGTTATCTGATGTTATTGATTCCTAACTGGAGCTCTCCCCTTTAGTATTTCTTGTAATTTTGGTTTAGTTTTTGCAAATTCCCTTAACTTCTGTTTACATGGAAATGTCCTAATTTCACCATCAGATCTGAGAGACGATTTTGCTGGATATATAATTCTTGAATGGTAATTTTTTTCCTTCTAAGCCTTATGTATGTCATCCCATTGCCTTCTTGTCTGCTTGGTTCTGCTCAGTAGCCAGAGCTTAGTCTTATTGACTCACCTTTGTGGATGATTTTTCATTTATCCCTAGCCACTTTTAAAATTCTCTCTTTATCTTTGGTTTTGGCAAGTTTGATTATAATATATCTTGATGACTTTCTTTTGGTATCTGCCCTGTGTGGTGTTCAATGAACTTCTTGGATAGAATCTTCTCATCTTTCATGATATCAGGGAAGCTTTCTGCCAAGAAATCTTCAACAATTCTCTCTGTATTTTCTGTTATCCCCCCTGTTCTGGTACTCCAATCACTCATAAGTTATTCCTTTTAGAGGCCCACATAATTCTTAGGGTTTCTTCATTTTTTTTTAATTCTTTTATCTGATTTTTCCTCAGATAAATTGTTGTCAAGTGCTTTATCTTCAATCTCACTAATTCTGACTTTCATTGCCTCAGTTCTGCTCCAATGACTTTCTATTGAGCTGTCTAATTCTGAAATTTTATTGTTAATCTTTTGGATTTCTGTTTGCTCTCTCTCTGTGGATTCTTGCTGCCTGCTAAATCTGTCCTTATGTTCTTATATAACCTTCTTAAGTTCCTCTGTTGCTTTGTGTGTTCCTTGGTTGGTGTGCATTTTGCCTGATCTTCCTCCTGATCTCTTGAAGAGCTCTGTATATTAATCTTTTCAATTCTACCTCTGGTAATTCTAAGAGTTTCTCTTCCTCTGGGAGGTTTGTTGGTTCTTTGTTTTGGCCACTTGCTGAAGCCATCTTGGTCTTCCTCTTTATGTGATTTGATATTGATTGTTGTCTCAGAGCCATCAATAAGTAATTATACTTATTTATTTTATGTTTGCTTACTATGTCCTAGCTTCTTTTTTTGTTTTGTTTTGACATGCCCAAACAGACCGGTCACGTGAGCTACTTGATTATTGGCATTTTTGAAGCTCTTACATCCTGTCACCGGGTGGTTAGAGCTGCTACTAGGTATATGAGCCTAGGAGTTCATTTACTTTGCTGGTGTGGATTCAGCTCAGGTGTCCAGGTCATCAGTCACTGAGTGTGTGGTGCAGCCTCTTACCTACAGTCCTAGATGGGCAGGGCTATGTAGGGATAATTCCAGTAGGCACAATTATCTGGCTGCAGTAGGGGGTTATGTCCAGGGACTGATGAATGCCCCTGGGTGCCTGGGTAGAAGGTGTGTACCTGTTCCCTCGAGCATGTAGGTGGGTGAGTTTTGCAGCTGGACTTTGGGCACCCAATGCTGTTGGCTGTAAAGACTGGGAAGCACCAATTATTCTCAGACCCATGTGGTAGGTGGCTGGGTGGAGTAGGTGGGGCCACCAGTCCTCAGACCCCTGATGTGGGTAGATGAGGACCCTGCATAATGGGCAGGGCAGTGTCAAATGTCACGAAGCTGTTATTCCTCCTTAGCTGTTGCAGTTGAAAATAGGCTACAGATATGTACGCTGTTGTACTGTGCTAATGAGGGCCTATGCTGTTGAAATGGGCCCGCACAAGTCTATGCAGGGGTGAAAGGCATTTGAAGTCCATGGACCCCTTATGCCTATGCCTAGGCAAAGGAGCTGTGCCTGCCCTGAGTTTCCAGCTTAGGGGAGCCGACAGATTATTTTTTCCTGTTTGTTAATTTGTTCCCTCTCCAAAACCTGGAGAATGGCTCAGGGCATGTGATGGGTCCCACTTCTGGCCCAGGAGACACGGCAATCACTGAAGCTGAACCCAGGACCATAGCAAAGGGGGGGGGGCAGGTAACTGAGAGAGAGGCACTTTCCAGAGTGGGGAAGGGCTTTTTTGATCCCATGCAGTAGGTTAGACACTTGCACTTAACTTTTGCAGATTCAGCGTTGCTTTCCCTGGTTTTGCAGGCTTGCTCAGTCTCTCCACTGCTCAGTTTCTGCAGGTGTGGAAAATGCATCCCGAGCATTACTGCTTGCCTCAGCCTGTGTGTGCCAGCTGATTCAGCCTGTAGTGTGCCTGCCAAGCCAGGTCTGGCAAATCCTTTTTGCATTTGAACTGTCTCCCCTTCCCAGCCCCCCTGCCACTCAACTTTGTCTTTGATGTTTAAGGTTCCTAGATTGTCACATATAATCGATTCCGTTGTTTTGGGGGGACTTTGTTGTAAAAGGGACCACAGGAAGTACCTGGCTACTCCACCATCTTGGCCCTGCCCCTTTTGCATTTTCTTTAATAGAATTTTAATTTAGAAGTTGAATTGCTAGTCTATTAATAGGACTCAACATTTTAAAAATATGTAAAAAAAGCATAGAGTAAAAATTCTTACTCCTACCCCTTAGCCTAATCTACCCTTATGTTTGTGTCCAGTTCACAGGTAAGTATTATTTATTAATTATTATATATCCTTCCATTGTTTCTTTAGGAAAATGCCGGCATACCTGAATCGACATTCTTATTTCTTTTTCATACAAAATATTGTATGCTGTAGATGCTGTTGTGTTTTATATACTAATATTTTGCCACTTAAAATATTTTGGAGATCATTTCATGAGAACTTCCTTACTGAGCAATATTTTGGTTGTTTCCAATATTCTGAACAAGGCTGCAATGCAAATTCCATTCATTTTTCATTTGTGAAATTATTTCTAGAAAGTAAATTTCTGCACATCAGATTGGTGAGCCAAGAGATATCTGCAGTATAAACTTACACACATACACATACACACATAAAAAACACATATATAGCTGTTAAAAAACCAAACCTGTTGTGGTAGAGTCAATTCTGACTCACAGTAACCCTATAGGACAGAGTAGAACTGCCTCATAGGGTTTCCAAGGAGTTGCTGGTAGATTCGAACTGCTGACATTTTAGTTAGCAGCCGAGCTCTTAACCAGTGTGCCACCAGGGCTTCACACATACACATACATATATATAGAAATTGCCCGACATAGAACAATAATAATACTTAAGAGGGCATGTTTCCCCATGAGTCAGCAATGAGCATGTCAAAAAAACTTTGAATTTTTGTCAGTTTGATCCATGAAAAGTGATGTCTCGTTGCAGTTTTATTTTGCATCTGTCTTATTATAAGGTTCAGTACCTTTCTAATATGTTTGTTGTTAGGTGCTGTTGAGCCTATTTTGACTGGTAATGACCCCACGTGACAAAGTAGAACCGCCCCATGGATTTTCTAGACTAATCTTCTTGGGAGCAGATTGCCAGGGATTTCTCCCATGGAGCCACTGAGTGGGTTCGAACCACCAGCCTTTCCGTAGCAGCCAAGTGCTCAAACATCCACATATTTTTCTTTTCTGTAAATTGTTTGTTCATATCTTTTGCCTATTTTTCTACTGGGGTTGTTTTTTTACATTTTTTCCAGATGATCATTTCTTATCATAAGTGCATTAATTTTTTTTTGCAAATTGAGCCATATGCATATTTTCCCCTAGGCACTAAAATTATAATGACTCATCTCAATAACAATGAATTTGCGTGAATTGTTATAAGTACATAGGGAAAAGTTATAGATGTGGACAATTTGTCTGGGTGATAGTGGAGTGGCTGGTGAGGACCAACATCTCATGTCACCTCTGGTCAGAGTCTGCACTGCTGTTTGTATCTGGCTTTATTTGCATTATCCTCAGAGGTCTGTTGGCAGATTTTCTGCTTTCTAGAAAAATTCTCAGATTCATAACCATAAGGAAACTCTTCACTGCCATAGGTAAGGAGCAAGCCAGTTATAAGAGTGGACATAGACTGCTCAGAGAAGCCATCTGTTTACTCTGTGTCTCTCCTCCCCATAGGGGTTCTCATCCCATCTGTGCTCATCAGATCCCTGTACTGGGTCAGATCCAGCACCAGGACCTCCGTGGTCTTCTTGATGCTATCTTTTGGCTTTGGCGCCTTCTATAATGCAGAAACCTTTGTTAACATCTGGAATATTGCTCCTCAGTAGGGATCTCTTTGCCTCATCCTCACATAAGCTAAGTTCAATGCAAGTAACCGTAAACCTGCTCTGACACACTGATAAAATGTGACATGAGAAAACAAGTCACAGGAAATGTTAGCACCAGCCTTACATCCAAATACTTTCAGGAGGGACCTATATCTGGTGAGCCATTGTGAGCTTAGTTTTCCAGGTGAAAATAGAAGGAGTCAGTGGCTTTTGACATCCCAGGTCTGCTTGTCCTGACTATAAAAACTCTTAAGTAACCACAATTTTAAGCTATGGTATAATTGATAATGATCATGCAATATGCACTATGAGTTTTGCCTTATGATATAGCTAAGTCAGATCAGTAGCAAATGAAATCCTACTGATCTTAATAGATGGTCTAAGAAGGTAAAAGATCAGGAATATATAGGTGAAGATCAGTGATGACTGATTCTTCCAGACATAACTTCCAGAATCCTTTCCCAGGACATGCTTTATCTTCAGATAATGAACCACCAAGATACCTGGGAGATACCTTGGTCTCATGGGAGCAATCATCTCATCCTGTCCAATGAGGGTCTTTTGTACACAATACAAGGCTGCATGATGAACTCAGTAGAAGAAAGCAAGAGACTATATAAACCAGGTGCAAACCATCAACCTGTACATTTTCTATAAACAATGCTGAGAAGTTAGTACGGGTTGCCCCTTAGAAGTCTGAAGCTTCAGTCTAGGATTGTATTAATCATTACTCAGTCCATTTCATTCAGGTTTGGCCAAGGGTCAGCACAACTTCAGGGACTTCCAGAGATAAGCAGAGAGTTGCAATAGGCCAGCTGATACCAACCCTTCTCTTACAGAAGAATATTTCTCTCTTTCTCACAGATACACTAGCTTTGTCAAGGGATTAACATAGGTGTTTGCACACACACGTGGAGCCATCTCTCCCACGACTGCTGGATTTTTCATCAGTCAAGTGAGATGATATGTTTTGATGAAAATATTCACAACAGAAACCTCAAAGCATATGTGCAAGATCTGTAGAGATCACCCAGAAGAAGTCAGACTAGGGGTATTTTTGTTCCCTGCTCAATGTGGCTCAGCTCGAAGCCAAAGAGTTCCAAGCACTCCAAATGCTCTCATTTCCACCCTAGGCTCTTGTCATACAGGGAAATTACCACAGGCTTGGGGTGTGAAGTGAGGGAAAGTGCTCAATTTTATGAGTTTATCTTTTGTGAATTTTTATAAGGTGAGCATCTCATGATAAGCATCTAATTTTTTTAGCAATAATATTGGCATTTTCCTTCAAGTATATGATTTGAAATTGACTTGACAGCAGTGGGTTTTTTATAGCGTGACCAAACATTCTGGTTTGCCTAGCACTGACAAGTTTTCTGAAGACGTGGAACTTCCAGTATTAAAATATCGAAATCTGGCATGAGTTATTCACTCTACACTGGAACCCAACAAATATTGACAGAATGAATGAGTGAGATGCTGAGTGAATGATAGAATGAAGGAACAACTTACACCTCACATTTATGCCCATGAATGGTTAGTGCAGAAACTCCTATGTCCATTATGGCTTGCTGGTATTTTTACATTCATAGAGACTACTATGCTAGAAGCCGCATTTGGATTTGTCAAAATAAACAAATTCACCTGATGGCTTGAGCATTTCCTAAAGAATCTTATTCATACAGACTTTACATGAAGAAAGATGTCTATGACACTGACATGAATATCATTCCTTAGGTTCAGTGTGATTGCCACTGACGAATCAGGAAATTGAATGGAGAATAACATAGAAAGGGTCTTTGTGACATCAAGGCCATTGATTATCACACTGTCAAGAAATGTTTCTCTAAAAAGGAAATTCTCAAATTCATCTTGTCTGTCCATCATTCATTCATCCATTCACTCATTCAATAAATATGTATTAAATGCTAGCATGTACCAAGTACATCAAAGTTATTGGCCTGACCTTTGGCCTGACCTTCGGCCTGACCTTCTACCTCATTTTCTGCAAAGCAGATGTCTAGGACTGGGTTAATGAAAAGACATTGCCCACTATGAGCGAATCTGGTGGTGTATGGTGTCCATATGATTAGTTGTTTATTGTTTTTCCTCACTCTCGTTCTACTTTCGTGCCTGCTTGAATGATTAGACATTTAATTTGAATTGACTTTGTTTCCAGTGTCTTCTCAGAGACCTTGGCTATTGAATACTGAAGATTCCACCTGGAAATTTTACAGGAAAATAAAAGGCTAGGTATTTAACTGTAAGCTCTTAAACACATAGGCAAGTCTGGTTTTCTTCATGTTCTTCACTATAATCCTTGTAAAAACCTCAGGACTTAGAAGACAACTTCTCACCAAAGCAAAAGAAGAACCTAGAACCATGGTAATGAAAACTGACATAATAGGGAGAGAGTTGTGTCCAAATACCCATAAAGTGAACCTGGAGAATTGGGATGACAAAAAAAAAAATCCTGTAACTATAGAAACCATTGTGTACACAACCTGAAGTTCTGGGAATGGAGGCCAAAGCAAACAGCCTCCCTCACATCAAGTGAGGCACTATTGGAGGCACTAGAGGACAAGAAGAGTCCTGCCCTCAGATGGCTTACACCCTAGTGGAAGAGACTGATAATAACTAATGAAAGTATTCAGAGAGGCGATCTAAGAAACCCTCTTAGAGGAGTTGGCATTTGAGCTGAGATTTGAATGGTGACAAGAAATAAACCCTGAGAATACTTGGGGGTAGGTGGCATTGCTGGCAGAAAGAATTGTGGCATACAGGCATGAGGCAGAAACGAGCTCTGTGGGGAAGGCAGAACTGTCTGGACCTCTGTGAGCTTGAGAATGGTAGAGGTAAGTCAACAGGCTGGGATGGCCATAAAAAGAAAGTTGGAATTTGTCCTAAGTTCACTGAGAAGGCTCTGGAAATTTTCTAAACCAGGAAGTCAAATGATCATATTTTCATTTTAAACCTTCTATCTGCTATGTGGGAATGGACTGAAAGAGAAAAAGTGGAAACAGTGGGGCCAGGTAAGGATTTATGTTATATACTTCGGTGATAGATGATTGTGTTAGGAATGAAGGAAATGAAAAATAATGTTATTGGAGAAAGGTTGGAAGGTATAACTCACAGAATATGCTGGTAGAATGAATGATGAGTCCTGAGGGAAATTATAAAATCAAAGAAGACTCCCTGGTTTGGGGCCAGAATAATTGGAGCAATCAATTTAACCACGATGAGGAAGCCTAGGGCAGCAGTGGTTTGGAGAAAGCTTCAGGGGTTCTGTTTGCAGCCATGTGAAGACTGAGATAGCTGTTGAATACTCAAGTAGAGAAGAAGGCAGCTGAAGCCACCAGTTTGGAGCTCAGGGAAGAAGTCAGAGAGAAGCCACTGTCACAGAGAAGGCATGTAAGAAAAGGGGACCAGCTGGGATCACCCTGGGAGTGAGTTTATTAGAGAGGAAATTCAAGGTCAGAGTCCTGAGTACACCAACATTCAGAGGTCAGGGAAAAAATGAGAGTTCAGCAAAAAAAAGATTGAGATGGAGAAACAAATAAGGCAGTAGAAAAATAAGGCTGGAGTGGTGTCAGCTAGCCATGTGAAACAAGGTATCAGGGAGTCATTACCTCTGTCACATGCTGATAGATAAGGCCTGGGAAGTGACCACTGAATTTACTCACACCAAGGTTGGGGGTGACAGCTTTGAAAAGCGCTGACTTGGTTAAGTGGTGGGGGTAAAAGGCTTTTGGAAGTGGGTTTAAGAAAGAATTGGATGTGACGAAACAGATTGCAATTATACACATGTCTTCTAAAATGTTTTTCTTCAAAAAAGAGCAAGATAACAGGGTGATAATATTCAGAAAAAACTCAGTGATCTTGGTGTAAATAATTATATTCAGAAAACCAACAAAATCACCCGATTCAACCAAAATATATTACATTTCCAGTCTGTGGAAATCTCAATTTTATTAAATAGGGGGACGTTGGAGGGAGGACTCAAAGGTAGAAGACATAACCCATCCCCATGAAGACAGACCCCTGAAAGTGACAAGCGGTGTAACCAAGGGGCATATGGTGCCAGGATTCTATACAAAGAAGACATAAGTGGCCTATGAGCTGGTCTGGAAGTAAGGGAAGATTTTAATGAGCTTGATTTGTTTATCAGTGAAGCAATAGAAGTACAGTTAAAAATTAAACCTTTGAACCAATAAAATCCTCCCATTTGTTAACATCAGTTCGAAAGATTTTGGGTAATCATTTACTCCTGGAAATTAAAAAATTGTAAAAATCAGAGAGAAATTTATGAGAAAGGAATGAGGACCCTGAACTCCTTCCTCAGGTTAGCTTTCATCTTTTCTCTTACTGTTCTGGTTCTGAGATGTAGGAATGGCTGTCTTTTCTCTTAGAGAGCAGCTGAATTTGCTGTCTTGCAATTGTGGGGGTGGGGAAGAGAAATTTCTCCTGAGATAATAGTGAAAAGTGAAAGAAGATATTGCGTTTTCCTAAAAGAAACAGTATCCCTGCTATCTAGGAATGAAGTGTTTCCAACAGTATAGCTGCAGAGGGACAGCCTGAATAATAGAAAGGATGTGGAGGCAAACTGGCCATTTAAAGTTATACTTTTAAGCAATAATGTCACCCAAATATTGGAAATAGACTAGACAATCTGCAGATTTTGAATCATATATTGGGCTTGTTTTGTAGGACTAATGAATTAAAAAAAAAGCACTTATCAAATCTATGCTGAGACAATAAATATAAATGCTGAATTCAGGCAGAGGAAGATTTTCATTAGGGCTGAAAGATCTAATTAATTGAAACATACCAGACTTTTCCAATGAATTTACATGTGGGGAAAATATTGTTATTGTTGTTAGGTGCCATCTAGTCAGTTCCAATTTATAGCGATCCTCTGCACAACAGAATGAAACCCTGCCAGGTCCTGAGCCATCCTCACAATCATTGCTATATTTGAACCCATTGTTGCAGCCACTGCGTCAATCCATCTGGTTGAGGTCTTCCTCTTTTTCACTGAACTCTAATTTGCTAATCGTGATGTCCTTCTCCAGGGACTGGTCTCTCCTGATAACATGTCCAAAGTAAACGAGACAAAGTCTCACTATCCTAATTTCTAAGGAGCTGTCTGGCTGTACTTCTTTCAAGACAAACTTGTTCATTCTCCTGGAAGTCCGTGGTATACTCAAGATTCTTTGCCAACACTGTAATTCAAAGGCATCAATTCTTCTTCATTCTTCCTTATTCATTGCCGAGCTGTTGCATGCATGCATATGAGGTGATTGAAAATAGTATGGCTTGGATCAGGCACATCTTAGCCCTTAGATTAAGACAGACTGGGAAGAAGGATCTGGCTATCTACTTCTGAAAAAAAGTGGCCAGCGAAAACCTTATAGATAGCAGTGGAACATTGTCTAATATAGTGCTGAAGATGAGCTCCCCAGCTTGGAAAGCATTCAAAATATGACGGAGAAGATCTGCCTCCTCAAAGTAGAGTCAATCTTAATGACCTGGATGGAGTAAAACTTTAGAAACCTTCCTTTGCTGAGGTGGCATGAGTTAAAATGAGAAGAAACAGCTGCAAACATCCATTAGTAATCAGAATGTGGAATAAATGAAGCATGAATAAAGGAAAAATGGAGGTAACCAAAAATTAAATGGGATGCATAAAGACCAATATCCCAGGCATTAATCGGACAATCATATGGCCTACTATTCTGGGAATGACAAATTGAAGATGAACGGTTGAGCATTCATCATCAAAAAGAACATTTCAAGATCTATCCTGAAGCACAACGCTGTTAGTTACAGGATAATATCCATACTCCTACAAGGAAGGCCAGTTAATACAACTATTATTCAAATTTATGCACCAACCACTAAAGCCAAAGATGAAGAAATTGAAGTTTTTACCAACTTCTTCAGTGTGAAATTGATCAAACATGCAATCAAGATGCACTGATAATTACTGGTGATTAGAATGCAAATGTTGGAAACAAAGTAGAAGGATAGGGAGTTGGAATATATGGCCTTGGTGATAGAAATATAGTTGGGGAACGTATGGTAGAATTTTGCAAGACCAATGATTTATTCATTGCAAAAACATTTTTATAACAACATAAATGGCTACTATACACATAGACATTGCCAGATAGAACACACAGGAATCAAATCGACTACATCTATGGAAAGGGACAATGGAGAAGTTCAATATCATTAGTCAGAGCAAGGCCAGAGGCCAACTGCAGAACAGACCATCAATTGCTCATATGCACGTTCAAGTTGAAGCTGAAGAAAATTAGAACAAGTCTACTATAGCCAAAGTATGACCTTGGGTATATCTCATTTGAATTTAGATACCATCTCAAGAATAAATTTCATACATTGAGCACTAATGATGGAAGACCAGACTAGTTATGGGATGACATCAAGGACATCATACATAAGGAAAGCAAAAGGTCATTAAAAGACAGGAAAGAAAGAAAAGACCAAAATAGATGTCAGAAGAGGCTCTGAAACTTGCTCTTGAACGTAGAGTAGCTAAAGCTAATGGAAGAAATGATGAAATAGAAGAGCTAAAGAAAAGATTCAAAGAGCTGCTCAAGAAGACAAAGTAAAATATTATAATGAAATGTGCAAAGACCTGGAGTTAGAAAAACAAAACAGAAGAATGTCCTTCACATTTCTCAAGATGAAAGAACCGAAGAAAAAATTCAAGCTTCGAGTTGCAATATTGAAGAATTCTACGGGAAAAAAAATTGAATGATGCTGGGAATGACAAATTGAAGATGAACGGTTGAGCATTCAAGTATCAAAAGAAGATGGAAACAATACACAGACTCACTGTACCAAAAAGAATTGGTTAACATTCAAATATTTCAGGGGTAGCATATGATGAAGAACCAATGGTACAAAAGGAAGAAATCCAAGCTACAGGAATTGAAGCAATACCAATTGAAATGTTTCAACAAACGGATGCAATGCTGGAAGTGCTCAGTCATGTATGCCAAGAAATTTGGAAGACAGCTACCTGGCAAACCTACTGAAAGAGACCATATTAGTACTCATTCTAAAGAAAGATGACCCAACAGAACGTGCAAATTATCGAACAATGCCATTAATATCACATGCAAGTACAATTATGCTAAAGATAATTCAAAAATAATTGCAGCAGTACATCAACAAGGAACTGCTGGAAATTCAAGCTGGATTCAGAAGAGGAAGTAGAATGGGGGATTTCATTGCTGATGTCAGATGGATCTTGGCTGAAAGTAGAGAATACCAGAAAGATGTTTATCTGTCTTTTATTGACTATGCAAAGACATTTGACTGTGTGGATCATAACTAATTATGGATAATATTGCGAAGAATGGGAATTCCAGAACACTTAATTGTATTCATGTGGAACCTGAACATAGACCAAGTGGCAGTCGTTCAAACAGAGCAAGGTTGAAAATCAGGAAAGATGTGCTACAGGGTGGTATTCTCCCACCACACTTAATCTATATGTTGAGCAAATAATCAGAGAAACTAGGTTATATGAAGAAGAATGTGGCATCAGGACTGGAAGAAGACTCATTAACAACCTGGGAAATGCCAGTGATGCAACCTTGCTTGCTGAAAGTGAAGAAGACTTGAAGCACTTACTGATGAAAATCAGACTACAGCCTTCAGAATGAATTACACCTAAACATGAACAAAAATCCTCACAACTGGACCAATAAGCAACATCATGATAAATGGAGAAAATATTGAAGTTGTCAAGGATTTCATTTTACTTGGATCTACAATCAATGCCCATGGAAGCAGCAGTCAAGAAATCAAATGATTTGCCCATTGCATTGGGCAAATCTGCTGTAAAAGACCTCTTTAAAGTGTTGAAAAGCAAAGATATCACTCTAAGGACTAAGGTGTGCCTGACTCAAGCCATGATGTTTTCAGTTGCCACATATGCATGTGAAAACTGGTGGGGGAAAATAAGACTAAATAAATTCCGTATATCTTAGGGAAGTAGTTAATGAGATAGTAGCTATGAGTGAGAATCCAGAGCAGCTGCTCATATGTAAAAAATGTTTGGTGGATAGAATAGATTTAACAGTTAAACTATTAATAGCTGTGCACAGATCCTTAAGTAAACATCACTTTTTACAGTGAATTGGTGACTAGCAGAAGCTCAGGATGGATGTTCACCTAAAGAAGACAGAATCATTCTTGCCAAGAGAAATTGATATAAAATGTCTGGCCCCATTTTTTTTTTTTTTTCTCTGAATCTTCCTCATTTAGCTAGCTTCCAAATCAATAGATAAGGACTATATACATATTTATGTTTTTATCTAGGCACCCTGTCCCAGGATACAGACTCATAAACACGGGCCTACTTGGCGGTCTTCCCTTCTGGGCCTAACTGGAATATCTAACCCAGTGTCTCCAAAACAAAACTCTTGCTTTCCTCCTTCTGTTCCCTTCCCTATTCATTTCTTTATCTCCTTTGAAGGCAACACCATTCACTTGTTTACTCTAGTAAGAAACCTAGAAATGTCCAATCGTCCTCCTCTCCTTTCACTCATCCTCATATCTGCCTTATTAGCAAGACTTACTGGATTTATTTTCAAAATAAATCTGAAATCTGGTCTTTTCCATCATGAGCAGCCTAGCCCCGCCACCATCAACTCTCACTTGTTGTTCTTGTTAATTGCCATTGAGTCAATTCTGACTCATGGTGACCACTGCAACAGTTTCTTCCTCAGTCTTTTGGTTCCTGTCTTATCCTTATAGGTAGTACACGATACAATTAAGTTACAGGGTCCTAAATGGGATGGTCTCTGCTCACCAATTTGATATGATCTACTACCATCATGCCCCTCATTCACTCTGCACTGGCACATTACACTACTTTCTTCCTCAGAAATCATGACACACTTGCGGTTCCTGTACCTGGAATGCTCTTCTCCAAGGCTGCTTCCTTCCTGTGGTTCATATTTCAGCTCAAATATAACCTGGTTATACAGTCTAACTAGGTAAAGTAGTTATAGTAAACAAGGGCTGCAGCCCTTCTCTCACAACACTAGTTATTTAGTCACTGACCCTGTTACTCATTTGTTTTATTCATAGCACATGCCATTTTTACTTATTTCCTTATTATTGTTCCTCTGATAGTATGTAATTTTCACGAGGATGCACACCTTGTCATACTGTCCAGGGCTGCATTCCCTGCACTACAAAACTTTGTCCTACTTTTCCATCTGTTGCCACCTTCCAATGCCCATTGTTACCTGCTGCAAAACCATTATTGCTGGTGACCAAATACCGGCAAGCGCTTCTGTTATACTAAGCATTACAGGTACAGAGCAATGTATTAAGAACTGAGTTGTTCAGTCATAGACACAAGAAAAAGAGCTAAGGTAGCAGACAATATTGGCTAAATCAATGAATGAACAGTGAACCCTTAGGCACTGGATACTAGAAGGGCCTGTGTAGGTAAAATACTTGAGGAAAATTTTTATCCGAAAGCTGTGTCTTCAATTCTTGTCACTCATACACAGCTTTCATTCTATCACTTCCCTAAAGTGTGGGCAGAAAACATAAGCAAATTATTTTTCCCTGCAGAATATTTTGTCCCTTTATTTTCCCATTTTCTTTTCAGAGTTACCACACTATTTCTTCAATGAGCATTGGTCTGGATTTCAAATCAACTTTCAGTTCATTTTTGAATCCTGATGTTGACTGGAGGTATCCAGGGTCTAACAAGCATGCCTTTGAATGACATAAATGAGACAGCTTGTCTGTTAATTAGGCACTTAGCAACTGTAGTGGTTACATACACAGACTTTATGTGATGTTTCCACTTACAGTTAAAAATAATGTAACTGAAGAATCAGATATATATTTGCTTCTACAATAATAGAAGGAATGCTCTGTAGTAAAAAGTCTTCTGGTTATTTCCAGTCTTTAAATAATCTCATCTTATAATTAGTAGCTCCAGTCCAATGAACTACACAAAATTTCAAGCACTATCTCAAACCTTCTCACTTCCTATACCTTATTCCTGGAAGGGAGGGTTTGTTTGGTTGGGCTTCTTGTCCCCTTCTTCTCTCACCTGCTCCCCTCACTCTTTTTGCTAAATGAGGCTTTGGAATCTTCCAGAGCTGGAGGAAGGGAGACAGAGAAGATAGTTAAGGCAGTGTGATAGTTAAGGTTGTGTGTCAACTTGGCTAGGCCATGAACCTCAGTGGTTTGGCAGTTATGATGCAGTTTGGCAGCTTTTTAATGATATAGTTACCTCCATAATGAGATCTAATATAATGTGATCACCTTCATGAGGAGATCTGTTGTGAGCAGCCAATCAGTTGAAATGGAGTTTCCTTGGGGGTGTGGCCTGCATCCAATATAGGTGGACTTTCTGGCAAGGCTTGCTGGCTTTTGATCACTCTGGATCCTGCAGCTGGCTCCTGTTGATCTGACCTCTCGGTTCTTGGGACTTGAGCTGGCAACTTACCTGTCATCTTACCTGCCAACCTTGGGATTCACTGGCCACCACAGCTTGGGAGCCAGGCACCTGCTATCTGACATTCTGATCTTGGATTTGCCAGCACCTGCAGCTACGTGAGTCAGGAAAAGCCTCCAGCCTGACCCTTGGACTTGGGACTTTCCAGCTTCTACATCCACTTGAGCCATTTCCTTTGTATAAATCTCTCTGTATATATATTTGGAGCCCTGGTGGTGCAGTGGTTAACAGCTCAGCTGCTAACCAAAAAAAAGGTTGGCAGTTCAAATCCACCAGTCACTCCTTGAAAACCCTATGGAGCAGTTCTACTCTGTCCTATAGGTTCGCTATGAGTTGGATTCAACTCTATAGCAACAGTTTTTATAAATATATTTATACACTGCACTGGTTTTTTCTCTAGAGAACCCAAACTAAGACATTTGGTACTCAGAGTGGTTCTAGAGAAAAAAAAAAAAATTGCAAGGATGAGTATTCTAAATGGTTCGCAAGTATTAGTCTTAAAGACGTTAATGACACTGTTTCCAGTAGTAAAGAGAGCGCTGCTAATTCACGGCATAAAGTGGCAATAAAAACACACAAAATATAACTACCAATAGATCAGGCATTGATGAGAGGCAAGGCTCTGAGTGACTGCATGTTTGATATCTTTCTACAATTTTGTCATAATAAGAAGTATAAAGAAGCTGGTTGGTTGTTCCTACTTTCGCAAGACAAAGTGGTGAAAGAAAGAGATGAGCTCAAGGTTCAGAACCAAAGCTCAAGTGCCACATAAGTTTCCATTTATGCCTGAAAGAAAGCCTTATTTATTGTAGTAACGGAGCTGATATTGCCAAAGACCAGACTCAGAGTCTCGTAGTAAGAATAGCAGAATGACAACGCCAGCTGAATTCCCAATCTCGAGTGGTGCCTAAAGTTAAAGTGAGAGCATTGATTGGGAAGAAATGGGATCCTGAAACTTGGGATGAGGACATATGGGCAGATAATTAGGAAGCTGGGGACACTGAGCCCCTAAATTCCATTGCATCACTGCTGCCAACAGAACAAGTCCTCTCACTCCCTTCTGGAGAGATTACTCCACATTTGTCTGCTAAGCCACCCTCTCCCCTAAAACCGTTAGCCCTTCCACCCCTACCTGATGAGCTTAACCTAGCTGTATCTGAAGAGGCTTTGTCTGAGTCATTGCTGGGGCATCACCTGAAGCAGATGTCTTACAAGACAATGCTGAATGTTCTCAGGACACATCCTGCCACCGATTTTAGCTCCTAGACCTATAAAAAATATAACTAGACTTAAATCCCAGCAAGCCCCAAAAGGTGAAGTACGAAGTGTGACCCAGGAGGAGATATGCTACACTCCAAAAGTTGTTGTGGAGGTATTGGATTTTCCTGCAGACTTTAGAAGTTAGACTTTTGTCAGATTTATAATAGCCAATTTTTTTCCCCAGCCTGAAGGTTCTCTTTTTTACTGTTTTGGTGAAGTTTTTTGATGAGCATAAGTGTTTAATTTTTAGATGATCCCAATTATCTAGCAGAAACCCTGGTGGCGTAGGGGCTAAGTGCTACGGCTGCTAACCAAAGGGTCCACAGTTCGAATCTGTCAGGTGCTCCTTGGAAACTCTATGGGGCAGTTCTACTGTGTCTTATAGGGTCGCGGTTTGGTTTTCAGTTATCTAGCTTCTCTTCTGGAGTTTGTGTGTTGTTGGTTACGATTTGTATCCTGTTAATTCCATGTATTAGGGCTTCTAGTATTGATCCTATTTTTGCTTCTATGATCTTTATAGTTTTTGGTTTTATATTTAGGTGTTTGATCCATTTTGAGTTAGTTTTTGTGTATGATGTGAGGTATGGGTCCTGTTTCATTTTTCTTGCAGGTGGACATCAGTTTTGCCAGAACTATGTGTTGAAAAGACTGTTTTTTTTCCCATTTGATGGATTTTGGGCCCTTGTTGAAGATCGAGTGACCATAGGTGAATGGATCTACACCTGGGTTCTCAATTCTGTTCCATTGGTCAATGTATCTGTTGTTGTACAAGTACCAGACTGTTTTGACTACCGTAGCTGTATAGTAGGTTCTGAGGTCAGGTAGTGCAAGTCTTTCTCCTTTATTCTTCTTTAATAGTGCTTTACTTAACTTGGGCCTCTTTCCTTTCCATGAAAAGTTAGTGATTAGTTTTTCAATCTCTTTAAAGAATGTTGTTGGCATTTGGATAGGGATTGCATTGTATTTGTAGACTGCTTTGGCTCAAATTCACACTATCGAGTCTACCTATCTGTGAGCATGTTGTGCTTTTCCATTTATGTAGGTCTCTTTTGGTTTCTTGCAGTAGTGTTTTGTAGTTTTCTTTGTATAGTTCTTTTACATCCCTGGTTAGATTTATTCCTAAGTATTTTATTTTCTTTAGAGGCTATTATAAATGATATTGTTTTTCTGATTTCCTCTTGTCATTCTTTTTATTGGTGTATAGGAACCCAACTGATTTTTTGATGGTTATCTTCTATCCTGCAACTCTGCTGAATCTTTCTATTAGTTCCAGTAGTTTTCTTGTGGAGTCTTTTGGGTTTTCTATGTATAGTATGTTACCATCAGCAAATAGGGACAGTTTTACATCTTCCTTACCATTTTGGATGCCCTTTATTTCTTTTTCTTACCTTATTGCTCTAGCTTGGACTTCCAGCACAATGGTAAGTAGGAACGGTGATAAAGAGCATCCTTGTCTTGTTCCTGTTTCCAAGGGGAATGTTTTCAGCTTTTCTCCATTAACGGTGATGTTGGCTGTTGGTTTTGCATAAAAAAACAAAACGTTGCCGTGGAGTGGATTCTGACTCATAGTGACCCTACTGGACAGAGTAGAACTGCCTCATAGGGTTTCCAAGGAGCAGGTGGTGGATTCAAACTGCCGACTTTTTGGTTACCAGGTGTAGCTCCTAAGCATTACGCCACCAGGGTTTCCTGGATTTGTATGGATGCCCATTACTAGGTTGAGGACTTTCCCTTCTATACCTATTGTGCTGAGAGTTTTTACAAGGAACGGGTGCTGGAGTTTGTCGAATGCGTTTTTTGCATCGATTGCGATGATCATGTGATTCTTTTATTTATGTGGTGGATTACTTTGGTTGATTTTCTAGTGTTGAACCATCCTTGCATGCCTGGTATGAATCCTACTTGGTCGTGGTGTATTATTTTTTTAATATGATGCTGAATTCTATTGGCTAGAATTTTGTCGAGAATTTTTGCATCTGTGTTCATGAAAGCTATTGGTCTGTAATTTTGTTTTAGTGTGGTATCTTTGCCTGGTTTTGGTATCAGGGTTATGCTGGCTTCATAGAGTGAATTCAGAAGTATCCATTCCTTTTCTATGCTCTGAAATAATTTGAGTGGTACTGGTATAAGCTCTTCTCTGAATGTTTGGTAGAATTCTCCCATGAAGTCATCTGGGCCAAGGTTTTTTTTGTTGTTGTTGGAAGTTGTTTTATTACCTTTTTAATCTCCTCTCTTGTTATGGGTCTGTTCAGATTTGCAACATCATTTGATATTAGTTTGGGTAGGTAGTGTGTTTGTAGAAATATGTCCATTTCCTCTAGGTTTTCAAATTTGTTGGAATATAGTTTTTCATAATACTGTTATGATCCTTTTTATTTCAGTTGGGTCTGTCATAATGTCCACCATTTCATTCCTTATTTGGGCTATTTGCATCCTCTCTGGTTTTTCTTTTTTCAATTTGGCCAATGGTTTGTTGATTTGGTCGATCTTTTCAAAGAACCAACTCCTGGTTTTGTTGATTCTTTCCATTGTTTTTCTATTCTCTATTTTATTTATTTCAGCTCTGATCTTTATTATTTCCTTTTTTTCTGGTGGCTGTGGGCTTCTTTTGCAATTCCTTATTTGTTTGAGTTGTGTAGCTAATGTTTTGATTTTGTCCCTTTCTTCTTTTTTGATGTGTGCATCTGTTGGTGTAAATTAACCTCTGAGCACTGCCTTTGCTGTGTCCCAAAGGTTTTGGTGTAACGTGTTTTTATTCTCCTTTGATTCTAGGAATTTTTTGATTCCATCTTTGATTTCTTCTATTACCCAGTGGTTTTTAAGCAGGGTGTTATTCAGTTTCCATGTAATTGATTTTTTTCTTTGCTCTTCCTGTTGTTAATTTCTACTTTGATGGTGTTGTGGTCAGAGAAGATACTTTGTTTTATCTCATGTTTTGGATTTTGTTGAGGGTTGCTTTGTGGCCTAAGATGTGGTCTATTCTGCAGAATGTTTCATGTGGGTTGGAAAAGAATGCATACTTTGCAGCTGTTGGGTGGAGTGTTCTATACATGTCTATGAATTCAAGTTGGCTGATTATGGCCTTTAGATCTTCTGTATCTTTGCTGAGTTTCTTTCTAGATGTTCTGCCCTTTACAGACAGAGGTGTGTTGAATCTCTTACAATTATTGTGGAACTGTCAGTTTCTCTTTTCAGTGCTGTTAGATTTTATTTTCTGTATTTTGGAGCCTTGTCATTGGGTGTGTAGTTATTTATTATGGTTATGTCTTCATTATGGATTGTCCCTTTAATCATTACATAGTGCCCTTCTTTGTCTTTTATGGTAGATATTGTTTTAAAGACTACTTTATCAGAGATTAGTATTGCCACTCCTGCTTTTTTTGGTAGTTGTTTGCTGAATATATTTTTTCCATTCTTTGATTTTTAATAAATTTACATTTTTGTTTCTGAGGTTTGTTTGTTGTAGACAGCACATTGATGGGTCCTGTTTTTTCCCCCCTCCCATTCTGTCATTCTCTGTCTCTTTTTCAGTGCATTTATACCATTTATGTTCAGTGTAATTATTGATAGGTGTGAGTTTATTGCTGTCATTTTGTAGTGCTGACGTTTTCTTTGTTCCTTTTACTCTCCTGTGCTAAGTTTCATTTTTGGATTTTTTTCACTTCTTGTTTTTGTAGGTTGTGCTTTTACTGAGACTTTCTGTTTTTCATCTTTATTTTGATGAGTAGGTTTGTTAATTTTCTTCGTGGTTACCTTGAAATTTACACTTATCTTCCTAAATTTGAACCAGTCTATTATTACTTGGTATTGCCTTGCCTTCCTGTCTCTTAGAAAGTTCTATACCTATACCGTTTATTCCCTCTTTTATTCTTCTGATGTTTTTGTCATTTACAGATTTACCTCTCTGGTTCCCTGTTGTAAAATCTTTTGGTTTTGAATAGCCCTTGAGAGTTCATTTCCTAGGTTGGTATCTGGCTGATGTGATCTTGTACCCTAGATTCAGGCTGTCATCTTTGTTGTTTGTTCTCAAACCAAAGGATTTCCTTTAATAATTCTTGTAAGTTTGGTTTGGTTTTTGCATATTCCCTCAATTTCTGTTTATCTGGAAATATCCTACTTTCACCATCATATTTGAACAAGAGTTTTACAGGATATGTAATTCTTGGTTGGCAACTTTTTTCTTCAAGGTTTTATATATGTCATCCTATTGCCTTCTTGCCTGCATGGTTTCTGCCGAGTAATCAGAGCTTAGTCTTACTGTTTCCCTTCTGTATGTAACTTTTCATTTTTCTCAAGCTGCCCTCAGGATTCTTTCTTTGTCTTTGGTTTTAGCAAATTTGGTTATGGTATGCCTTGGTGGTTTTCTTTTGGGGCCTATCCTATATGGGGTTCGTTGAGCTTCCTGGATGGTCAGCTTTTCATCTTTCATGATATTAGGCAAGTTTTCTGATGGTAATTCTTCCATGACCCTCTTTGTGTTTTGTTTTCTCCCCCTGTTCTGGAACTCTGATCACTTGTTAATTTTTGCTTTTGATCATTCTTAGGGTTTCTTCATTCTTTTTTCTGATTTTTCCTCAAAGTGGTATCCGAGTATTTGTCTTCAATTTTGCCGATCCTGTCTTCCATTGTTTCAAACCTGCTCCTCAGACCTTCTATGTTGTTGTTCATTTCTGAAATCTTGTTGTTTACCTTTTGGATTTCTAATTGTTGTTTTTGTATGATCTCTAGTTGTGAATCTATTTTGACATTTTGTCCCTGAATTATTTTCCTGAATTCTTCCATTTTTTTTTTTGGTCCGTATTTTCCATGAATTTGTTTATTTTTTCATCATTTTTGTTTGCTTTTTGCTTCAACTCCTGGACAGCTCTGAATATTTTAGATTTGAATTCCCTATCAGGTAGTTCCAGTGCCTCTTCTTTTACTGGAAGTTCATTTGGTGTTTTATGTTGTGTGCCTACTGGAACCATCCTGCCCTTTTTTTTATGTTTTGATATTATATGCAGTATTTAGAACATTCAGTAATTATTTTCTTCATTTATCGATTGCATATTTGTTTGTTTCATCCAGCTTTTTTGGTTCTATTTGGTTACGTCTGAGCAGCTGGCCTGTGTGTTCTTTTTTGTCTGCTCATCTGTGGGCACAATATTTTTCATCTCCTTGTCCAATGAGCAGCACCAGTTGCTCAGCTATGGTGCAGCAGGGCAGGTCCAGCTGAAGAAGAGGGGCTGGAATGGGCTGTTTGTGGCATGTACTGGGCTGACAAGTTGGCCAGGAGTCAGTGCAGGGCAGTTTTCAGTAGGCCATGCCTGTGCTGCTTGGGGGTGCGATGTTCAGCACACAGTGCAGACAGGAAGGCGGGGAGGTTGTAATGTGTGGAAGTAGGTTGGGTATGGGAAAGAAGAGAGAGGAGAAAGAGAAGCTTAAAAAAAAAAAAAAGCTGCTGAGGGAGCCTCCTGTAGGAATGGAGAGACAAAAAACTGAGAAATGAAGATAAACAAAAAGGAAAGAAGAAAAAATAAAATGAAAAAAGTAAAATAAAAAATTTAATTAAAAATTAAAAAAAAAAAAAGTCCCAAGGGATCCCATCAGTGTGGCTGTGCAGGCCTGGGAGGTGGCTCCCAAGTCGTGCAGTAGAGCCCAGGTAGAAGTGTTGGAGATGGCACACAGCATGAGGTATTCAGGAGACAAAAAGAAAGTAAGTAGAAAAAGATGAGAAAGCAAGAATGAAGAAAAATAAAAAGGAAAAAGAGAAAACAATGAAACAAGAAAGAACCCCCACCCCAGGGTTCCCTCCAACGTGGTGGTGCAGACTCAGGAAGCAGTTCCCCAGCTGAGCAGTGCTTCACAACCTGTCAAGAAGAAACAAAGATGGCACATGGAGTCAGGTGTTCAAGAGAAAGGAGGGGGAGGAGGTGAGAGGGAGGGAAGAAACTAAAAGAGGCTGAAAAAAGTAGCATCAGCAACAAAGAAATGGCACTGAAAGAGCCAGCTTATGTGGGTGGGGTAAATCCATGCAGCATGGAGCAGGTGCCTCCTGGGCCCTGATTGCTAGGCCCACTGAAAAGCAGTGGATTGGCCCCCTGGAGAGTAGTGGATCAGCTTGCTGGGAAGTGGTAGAGGCCGAGTAGGGGGAGGGAGGGTAGTAGGTGGGAAAACGTGTATCTCTGGTTACCGGGTGCTCTGTCTCCTGCTGGGAGCTCCATAAATCTGCTTCCCCATACTCCCTGTCCACCGATATCTGACAGGAATCCCGAGTGGCAAAACCATGCTGCGTTAGCTGATAGGGGACCTCCACTTGTATCTCCCCACGCTCTGTGTTCTCAGTCAGTTTCTTATTTCATTTGGTGTTTGGTTGAGTTCTTTATCTCTTCATTTGACACTTAGGGTTCCAGGACTGACATTTGTCTCTGTTTTACTTGGCTTTTCAGGATTTGCTATGGAGGAACCATGTGGTACTTCTGTCTATAACACCATGTTGGCTCTGCCTCTTCACCGTGTGATAGTTTTTTGTTGTTGTTGTTTTAAATTTATCTTTTAATCACCATAATAATTCACAAATACATTACTGTAACACATTTAAACAATAAAATGAAATCTTCCCTTGGCCATTCCTGCTCTTCCTTTTCCCCTCTACAGAGGTGACCGTTGTTATCAGATTAATGTATCTTTTCATCATTTTCTATGCACTCACAAACATACGTGAATGCATGATTTTGTATCATGTTTATGTATGTTTCATTTCTTTTTTTAGCTTGTACTAATTATTTTACAACTTGCTTTTTTTTTTTTTTAACTTCAACTGTCTTTTAAATCTTTATACTTTTTTAATGGACAGGTCCAATTAATTCTTTTGGATGACTGCATAGTATTCCAGAAAATGTATGCATCTTACTTTATTTACCTATTCACATATTATAGATTATTAGTTCCTGATTTTTTTTTACTTTTATATGAGTTGCTACAATGGGTATCCGACAGCATACTATTTCATGTGTCTGTGCATGTTGTTCTCTGTATCGCCATGAAACAGCAGTACTGAGTGGAAGGATTTGGTTTGACTCCCACAAACGACCCTATTTCTCCATACTTTTCCTAAACTCAGTGATAGCAATCATTAAAATGTTTAGAAACCTGATGGATAAGAAATGATGAGTTCTTGTTCTTTTTATTTCTGTGTCTTTGATACTGAGGTGGAGCATATTTTCTCTCATTTCATCATCTGTGTTTATATATACTCTGATAGTTACCTATTTTGGGCTCATTTTCCTATATTTGGCTTTTCTTTTTTCATATTAATTTGAAGAAGTTTAAAAAGCAGCATTCCTTTATCTGATATCAAGCTGTAAATAATTTCTTCCATTCTGCCAGTGATCTTTTATGGGATCTCTGATCATAAATAAACTGTATGCTTTCTAAATTTTTTACTATACTCATGATATATCTAAGTGTAGAATTAATTTCTTTCTCTGGATCGAGCCCCATGGTGATTCTTGAATCTAAGAAATCTTGTATTTGATCCATTCTGGAAAACTCTCAGGCATTATTTCTTAAAGGGTTACATTTCACCCTTTCTCCTTATTTTCTCTCCTAGAAGTTCAGTTCAACATATATCAGTCTTTTTCATTATCTCATTGATCTTTATTCTCTATAACTAGCTCAGCTCTATCTTCTAGTTTTCTAATTCACTGTGCTTTATCCCCCATCCCTATAGGAACTCACCTGAAGGCTGTGCATTACTAAAATTGACGCCTATCTAACCCCCAGTGCCCTGGCCACCAAAGAATTAGGTCATACTTCTAACTTTCAATTTCATGCATGGCTATATCTCTTACTATCGTTGGAGCTGCATTTAAAAGAAAGTATTTATAATAGACAGGTTTTTTTTTTTCATGTAATTTTATCCACTGAAAGCTTCCAAATGAATTTTCAAAAAAGATTGTTGTCAAGTTTTATCATCCCATTGATACTGGTTCCAGTTTAGAGACATGGAACACAGAACTAGAAAGAATTTACAAGACAGGGCCAGATCCCTCATTTAAAGACACAGAGACTAAGCCCCAGGGTAACTGTGACCTTCCTAAGGCCACATAATTGGTTAGTGATAGAGCCAGGATGACTAACCAAGTCTCCTGGACCCTAAGCACTCTCCCCACCAAACAGCATTTCCTCCAAATTCTTAAGAAAAGAATTGGGACTGTATCGTATGAGATATGGGACTATTTCTTTCTGTATTTTCTTCCTTTTGTGTTTTATTTTAGTAGATAAATGCCAGTTCCTGGGAAGAGAGAACCAAAATGTCTACTGCAGCAGAAGCCAATGTTGCAGAGAAAGAAATTTCCAATGATGGTTATTTACACATGGCTCAAGTGCAAACCTCCAGGAAAGGTAAAATCAAGCACAGGGGTCTGACCCTGGATAACAGTGGAATCTTTGTCACCTGGACTTCCCTTTTATACAATACCCTCCTGTAACCACTGTGCCAAGTATTCTACAGGGATATAAAGCATATTTACTGAGAATTTTTTCATCTATTCCAAGAATCCTTGAAGGTATATAGGACAGGTAGGTATTAAGTCATTATTTATAGATGAAAGAAAACAATTAGAGCAGATGTTAAGAAGGAAAGATGTAAATCAATCTTAGCTTTTCTGATTCTAAGTTAAGTGTACATCCCATTAGATTTCATGTTTGTTGTAGACCTGCCTCAAAGAGAACTGGCTTCTTTTTTACTTGATGTCATGGAAGTCATCCTTCCTCCTTCTTCTTATCTATATTACGACTTGGTGTTTTCCTATAATATGCCAGAAGGAAAACCTTGGAACAACTTATTTTACCCTAAACTCATAATGACTTATAAGTGTATGATTTATTAATTCCCTTAAAGACATTGGCTTTTCAAAAGATAATGTCTTCAAGAAGTAGAACAATAAGATGGAATACTTTTGTAATACTCAACATTTTAGCCAGTATGTCTTTTGGGAAGTGAGCACATCTTCGGGTAAGAGGCTTCTCTTAATCTCTTTCTCCAAAAAAAGAAATCAGCAGCATTCTAATATTCATTGTACGGTTAACCACTGTTTGACCCAGAATGAATAATATTCCATTGGTCAGTTTCCTTATCTGTAAAATAAAAGACTACTCTTGTATCTCTAAGATTTCATCCATTTCCAAATATTTAAAAGTAACTCATGAGTTGTGTGACCTTTTTAAAACTTTATATGTTTCTTCTTCCCTATATGTAAAAATGGGATGATAATTATCCTATCTCATAGGATTAAATGAGGATTAAATTAGTTAAAATGTGTAAACCATTTAGAACAGTGACTGGTACATATAAAACACTATATAAACATTAGGTATTATTGTTACTACTCACATGGTGTCCCCTCTCAGCCTACTTTTTGGTAATCACTGGAGCTTCCAGCTATAATGTGTCTAAAGTGGAACTCATATGTTGTCTTAAAAACACCAGGTCTTCCAGTTTCTGCCATAATTTTCTACAACATCTCCCCAACACACTTTTCAGTCCTCTGCTGACAACACCAAGAGCTACAGCAATATCAGACAATACCTTTGTAACTCACTTTACTCCAGCCTGTGGTTACAAGTGGCATCATGCTCATAATGTTAAATCCATTTTTGGCTAATTCTTATCTCATCTGATAAAGTTGAGCCCAAAGTATTCCTCAAAATCCCATCTGTCTATTTAATTGTGTCTCTAATTATTTCTTACACATGCTTACGAACAAACTCTGCTGGCTGTTTCATCAGTAGGTATCCAACACTCAGTTCCTCCCTCCTCTCTCTCTGGCCCATGCTCACTGGGTATTGCTTGTACAAAGGTAAATATAATACCTATTGAATAGTGAATGCATGCTTTACATCAGGCACTGTTCTGCGCACTTTACGTGTATTAATTCATTTAGCCCTCATCACAACTGTGCATGGAGATATGACAGGCATCAGGCCCATGTTATAGGAGACAGAACTCAAGAGATTAAATAACTGATCTAAGTCAACCAGTCAACTGAACTAAGTCAACTTTGATTCAAAAAAGTTTAGAGTGTATGAAACAAGAAATAAATTTGCATAAAAATATGAGAGAGGAGTCCATACAGATATGAAAGGAAACTGAAGAGGAAAAAATGTCATTGCCCCACATGAACCAGAGCCTCCACCAGCCTGACCCCAGTAGAGCTAGATGGTGCCTGGCTACCCCCACCGGCTGCTCTGACAGGGATCACAACAGACAGTCCTGGACAAAGCAGGAGAAAAATGTAGTACGAAATTCAAATTCATGAACAAAGACCAGACTTATTCATCTGACAGAGACTGGAGGAACCCCTGAGACTATGGCCTGCAGACACTCTGCTAACTCAGAGCTGAAACTACTCTTGAAGCCTACTTTTCAGACAAAGATTAGACAGGTCCATAAAACAAACAAGAACACTTGTGAGAAATGTGCTTCTTAGTTCAACCAAATACACGAGACCAAATGGGCAACTTCAGCCCAAAGGCAAGATGAGAAAGCAGAAAATGACAGGAATTGGACAAACGGACATGGGGAACTCAGGGTGGAAATGCTGTCACATTATATGGATTGCAGCCAATCTTATAAAACAATATGTGTATAAATTTTTGAATGAGAAATTAACTTGAGTTGTAAAGTTTCACCTAAAGCACAATAAAAAAAATTTTTTAAAGTTAAAAAAAGTATCATTGAAGAATTAACATGAAACTTAGGCACAGAGAGATTAAATGACTCATCTGATTTGTTTAGCCACAAAGAGGTGGCACCTGGGTTCAGCCAGAGAGGTTGAGTCTTTTGTCTACACTGTTAACCATTACGTTATCCTGATGTTACTATTTTATTTGAGGAAATTGACGAATATTTTATCTCTAAAAATAAATCATCAGGAAAATACAAGGAACCCAAAACAGATAAGAAAAGAAACTAAAGAGGAAAAAATGTCTTTGAAGAATTATGTAATATGGAATTAGCAGCAAGAAGAGAAATTATCACTACTGAAAATCATGTCAGTGACATGGAACAGAGGCTTGAAAAAGTCAAGGAGAACACAGAGGGTAGCAAGATACTGGATCAAATGATGATAAATAAGAAGAGAAGAAAACAAAGGTTTTATGTGAATAAATAAAAGCAAGCTAATTAAGCATTCAATTCACTGAACCTACAGCTTCAAGGTGACAGTGGTGCTTCAACGGTAGAATTCTCACCTCCCATGCGGGAGGCCCAGGTTCAATTCCTGGCCAACATACCTCATAAATAGCCACCATCTGTCTGTCAGTGGGGGCTGGCATGTTGCTATGATGTTGAGCAAGTTTCTTTAGAGCTTCCAACTAAGATGGACTAGGAAAAAAGGCCTGACGATTTACTTCTGGAAAGCAGCTAGTGAAAACCCTATTGGTCACAATGGTCCAACCCACACCAACTGATCACGAGGATGGATTAATACCAGGCAGTATTTCCTACCGTTGAACGTGAGGCTGCCACTAAGCAGAGGCTGACTCCATGGCAGCTAACAACAGCACAGCTTCATGGAAAGTACGTAGGAAAACAATCAATGACATAAGTGTAGAAAATAATGTAAACTCAAGTCATGATGGAATTGAAATAAAAAATGTATCCAAAAGCTGGTTCTTTGATGAAGATGCTATTCACAACAATAAAAAAAGAATCTACTACTCAGATTAATCAGCAGGGGTAATTAAATATAACAAATAATTATAAGAAAAATAGAGATTAAAAACATTTTAAAAAGGCAATAAGCTAATTAATGTGGAAATGTAGAGGAAGTAAATTATTTTCTAGGAAAATATAAGATATAAATATGAATAAAGAAAAATAGAATATGTCAAAAAGCATGTAAGAAATTGAGAAAGTTGTCAAAAAATTATCCTTTAAAACAAAGTTATGTTCTGGTGGTTTCACCAGAATAACTCTGTGAAATTTTTAGGAGCAGAAAACGCCTACATATTCCACACAGGAGAATTCCAAATAATCTATATAGATACCCCACCTTAAGATGTATGAAAAGGAGGGGCAGGAAATCACATTATAGTAAAGGAACCAACCAAACATTATCTCAAGCCAGGTGATCAAGGTTAACATCAGCATAATATCAACATAAGTCATGTTGATGGTATGTACCTTTGATATGATGTAATGAGAATGGTACTTTAAATATAGCGTGTGGCTTAACAATATAATCATGGGGGAAAAAATGAGATGAATGTTAATTGAGAACATTCTATGAAATAACTGAAGGGTACTCCTCAAAACTACCAAGGTCCTTAAAGACAAGGAAAGCCTGAGAAACTATCACAGCAAAGAGGAGGCTAAGGAGACCAAAACCAAACCAAACCCATTGCTGTTGAGGCAATTCCAACTCATAGCGACTCTGTAGGACCCTAAAAGAGTAGAACTGCCCCACAGGTTTTCCAAGGAGCAGCTGGTGGATTTGAACTGCCAACTTTTTGGATAGTGGCTAAATTCTTAAGCACTGTGCCACCGGGGCTACCCTAAGGGAACAGAATGACTAAGTGTAATATGATATCCTGGATGGAATCTTATTTATCTAAATTTCATGTGACCTTGGGCAATGCACTTAATCTTTCCATGCCTTGGTTTCCTCATCTTTAAGTGGGTAGAATAATAGTACCTAGCACTTGTGTGAGGGTTTAATGCTTGAACAGTAAGCACTAAAGGAGTATTAGCTACTATATTTGATAAGTTTACATAGTAACAGAAACAGGACATTAAGTTAAAACTAAGGAAATCTGAATAAGGTATGAACTTTAGTTAATAATAATGTGTCAATATAGGTTCTTTAATTGTGAAAAATGTACTATGCAAATATAAGATGTTAATAATAGTGGGAAGTGGGTGTGGGATACACAGGAATTCAATAATTTAGTAGTTCTAAAATTGTTCTAAAATAAAAAGTTTATTAAGAAAATGGTTGTGTGTTTAAAACACACCAGATCATAGATTGGGATGGGAAGTTTTATCCTTTTTTTTTTTTTACGTGGCAAATATACAAATGCACACACACAAAGTAAAAATTCAAGTCAATTATGTGAGTGAATGAAAAATTCTGGCTAAAATGTTAGCAAAATAAATCAAGTAATTCAAGAAAACCGGCCGAATATATTAAACAAGACAATATCAATCCAAAAATGAAAGGATAGTCGACATTACAAATAGTAATTATAATAAACTTACACAAACCTACTCAATCCTCCTCACAATGCCATGAGGTAGACAAATTATTATCCATGTTTTTATAGGTGAGACTCAGAGGCCACAGAGAGGTCAATAACTTGCCCAAGAACACACAGCTATAACTAGAGCACCTGGCATTGGAATCCAGGCATCTGACTCCAGGATTAATATATTTGATAAAACTCAGGTATTCATATAAAAATATTTTAAAAATAGAAATAGGATACCTTAATATCATAAAAGCACATGGCACACCAGTAACCACTAGCATACATAATGGTGTAACATGAGAAACATTCCCAGTAAATTCACCTATGCCAGGAGTGTCTTCTCTCACCACTCCTATTGTACATTGTTTTGAAAATGCCAGTGAATAAAATTACCCAAAAGAATGAAATAAGAGTTGCAAACAGCAAAAATAATCAACTGTTTTCATTATTTCACATAATATTTTTTATGTAGAAACTCAAGGGAGAAAACTGATGAAAACGATAGAAAACTGTTACGGAAACAATAATAAGTATTTTTTTAGGTGTGTGAGGCCTAACTGAAGATAACCATAAAATTTTACCTTAGGACAAAGAATAAGATTTGAACACATTGGGAAGCAGCCCTGTCTTGGCTAGAAGAGGCAATACTACAAACGTGGTCATTGGCTTGAATCTCTCATATCAATATGGTATCCGTCAAAATTCCAAGGTAAATTTTTGTGGGTAGAGAGTGTTGACTAAATACTCCCCGAGTTAAACTAAGGGTGAGGATCTGACTGTCAATTTCAGAAGCTTAGCAAGAGCATCACTACACAACAGGAAGCTCTGCCGGCCATTTCCAGTCATTTTGCTCCATGGAGGCAGCCAGGAAACAACACTCCCACATGACTTGGGCAGTGATCCCATATTGCCTCTGGGCTTTCTCTGCTGGGACAGTCTATCAACTATTTCCAGTTCTTTTCAAACTTCTGCATCTGGATTCAATCCCAGTGAAAGCCCTAGAGCTGCCATGGAACACTGGTAAATTTTGTGCAAGCCTAGATTACAGTATCAAGATGAAGTTTAAATATTTCTGTAATCAAACCCTAGCTTACCTTTCTAGGCTCATCATCCTCCACCCTTCAAACATTGTTACTCTTCCAAGTTCTCTAGTTATAAATGGCACCTTGAATCATCACAGCTGCCAAAACAGGTATCTGGAAGTGATATCCAACAACTTCCTCTCTCTCACTATCCATGTGCCGTCAATCACTGCTTCTGGCCAATTCTTTCTTCTAGCTCCACTTCTTTCAATTCCCAATCTTGACAGATCGTCCTGGGGCCCTGCACAGTAAACTATTCCTTAATACTTGCTCTGGCCACCTCCACACATTTTTTAAGTTTCCTCTTAAGCAAACTTCTGAGGGAGGTACCTCAATCCTCACCTCCCAGGGAAAAGGAATCCTTCAAACACAAGCAGAACAACGTCTGCTCTCCCTGTATTTCTGATTCACAGACAGCAATTTTCTCTCTGTCCAGACACAGGAAATGTGGGAGAGGAGCATTCTGATCATACGATTTTCTGTGCCCTCTCATTTTAGGATTTTGTTCTGTCCGTTATGGGTTGGCCATCATTTTGCTACTCTGTAATTTTACAATTTTCGCCCAACAAATGAACTTGAGCATTGCCATGCCAGCTATGGTGAACAACACAGCCCCACCCAGCCACCCCAATGCCTCCACAGAAAGGCCCACCACTGACTCCCAGGACTACTGGATTGAAACTCTAAAAGAATTCAAGGCAGTGGTAAGTGTAATGTGACTCCAGACGCTTTCTTTCTCTCAAATAATTTCACTTAAAGGGTTATTTTAACAAAATATGGGATTCATTTAGTCAGAAAATATTTATTGAGCATCTACTCTGTGCCGGGAACAACCTAAGGATCATAGTATGTATCTAAGGAGATTATATTGCTATTTTTTGAGTGTAACCAAGGACTTTGAATAAATATATATCATCGTCTACAATGATGAAAGTCTCCGTAAATAAGTTTCACAGAGTAATGCCTGCTTTCTGTTCATTTCTTCCACATTTTTTTAGTTACCTTGCATATGATGCTGCCTACTTTACAGACTTTCTTTCTGTACAAAGGCTCTGACATTTTAATTGGTGGTTAACTGTGTTATGGTAAACCGAAAGAATGTGTGGCTTTAAATTTAGGTTTTTTGATGAAATTGGTAGATTGGAAGAATTGAAGAGAGGTAAAAGGAAGAAGAACTCTCTATTATTTTTTACCTTTAAGTCCTCACAATAAAGACTGTGAACTCTCTAACCAAAGGCAAATAAATAATGAGATCCTCTTTCTCCTTTAGGCCCCTGTGTATGACTGGAGTCCTGAAATTCAGGGAATCATCCTCAGCTCCCTCAACTATGGCTCCTTCTTAGCTCCAATCCCTACTGGCTACATGGCTGGAATATTTGGAGCCAGGAGTGTGGTTGGTGCTGGCTTGTTCATTTCCTCAGTCCTGACTCTGTTCATTCCACTGGCAGCAACTACTGGAGTGACGTTGCTCATTGTCATTCGGGTTGTGCAAGGCATAGCACAGGTACCAAGAAGTCTTCCAAGTATGAATGGACTATAGGATCCAGAATGAATGTAAGAGTGCAATAATGAATCTTTTTTTTTTTGTCAGGTTATGGTAACGACAGGTTATTATTCAATTTGGGTCAAATGGGCTCCTCCACTTGAAAGGAGTCAACTCACCAGCATTGCTGCATCAGGTAAGTGATACCCTAATCCTCACCTTATAGGCACTGTCCAAGAATACTCTGCAATGGCATATCAAGGGAACCAAAGCTTTCACCCCAAGCAGAGTACTCTGTCTCCATAGTCCCTGCTTTAAACCACTATCCTATACGGTCCCTCTTGGTCATAACTGAATGCTTCGAATGTACCAAACCTTTGTGTAAGTACTTTGCCCATATTATTTGATTTTGTCTCAGAACAACTTAATGAGTCAGCTATATATAATTATTCCCATTTCACGTATAAGGAAATTGAGATATAAAGCGATCAATAACTTTCCAAGATCACACAGTTATTGAATGAAGGAACAAGGTTTGAACGTAGATAGTGTGGATTAAAGCTCATAATCTTAATCACTGTGCAACTCAAATTTGTTAAAAGAGTAGTCTGTAGGAATCACGTAGAGTCCCAAGCCTGATCTTTACACCCCGAATGTGCTTGCATCTTGTGTCAGGGGCACCGTTGGGATCCTTCATCGTCTTCGCTGTTGGTGGTCTCCTCTGCCAGACCATAGGATGGCCTTATATCTTCTATATCTTTGGTGAGTTTGCTTTTCAAATTTCAGAGTTTATTTGATGACAGAGAATGCAGGGCACTTTCGTTTGTTTGTTTCCTATGGAAGTTCGCCATGGTTAACAAAATCCTAATAGATATGGACCTTTACATAACCAAAGTTGACAATATTCAGAGCTAATCATGTGGTGAGTCTTGCTTGTTGGCAAAATGACATGTAAGTTTCAGTAGCCTCAGTGCCTAGCTAGAATAAGCCTTATGATTTTAAGGGCACTATAACATTCTTTCGTGTTTCTAAATTGAACCCACAAGGACCCAGAGTCCTTTCTTTCATAAAGTGCTGAAAAGGTTATTTTGATGGGATTTTACTGTAAATCATATACGTTCATGTAATATTTTCTTTTGAAGTTTGCCAATTATTACAATAACCGGAATATTGCAGGGACGTTAAGGAGTGGAGAATAAACCAATAAAGGCTGCAAGACACGATGGGTCAATATAAGGCTCACTAGTGAGCATAGTATGCACAGAGATGGCGCAGAAATGTCCAAAATACACATGGAGTGTTCCTGAGGCAATATTCTACTACTTTACAATATTACCTTTAACCAGTCCTGTTTGCAATCCTGCCAGTTGCTTTCAGCCATGGTTTGTGTTTCCTTTTGAAACATTCTGTGTTTGAAATACCATCTGCAAATTGTCTGATTCCTTAGAATAAGTCCCACTAAACTTTTCATTAGAGAATATTTCTCTTAGATGCTGCATTCTCATAACATCAGGTCAACAAATTCACCAGAAGAAAAAATATTTAAAATGTTATTTCTTGAGCACATCTACTTTAAAAAGTTCTGCCTCAGAAACTCCAAAAAAGCAGATGAGGAATAGTATTCGAGCACTGAGAGAGGCTTACTTATCATTCTGGGGAATAGTAGATAGTATATACATACTAGGAAATCAATAAATATTTGTTTTATGAATACTCAAATTCTCCAACACCAATGTGAGACTGTGCTAATTTTCACATCTATTCCTCCCTTAGTTTTAAATTCCTTGATGGCAGAATTGTGTCTTTGTAGTCTTATATTCTTAAAATCTAGCCAGTACGGTGCTGCTCCATGACATTTATGAATGAATATGTGAACAAGAAGCCAGCAAAGGTGCCCGAGAGCACTTAACGTTTTCTCAAGGTCCTAATAAAGAAATTTTAAGATGAGCCATATTTCTGCTCAATATTGATAAAGTTGAGCTCCTCATCACTACAATAATGTGTATACTAGAGGAAATTTCCTTGCTGATGATTGACTTCAGCTCATAATCAGACATCAGGTAATCAGTTCTACATTTTGACTGGTTCTTTACCAGAAAGTGCACTTTAAAGCACGGGAGAAAGAACTAGTAATCTTTTGTTATCGCTTCAACAATGGTGCATTTCCATACCTTCCAAACTGAGTGATATAAAACAACAATCATTTATTCTCACAATTCTGTGGAATGTCCAGGCAGCTCTGAAACCCATGTCTCTCATCTCCCTTGGAGAATTGGTTAACTGGGATATGTTCTTCCCATGGAAATCACCAAGACCCAAGAGGACAAGCAAGAACACACAATGCTTCTTAAGGTCTAGGCTCTGAATAGTTCCAAGTAGTTGTTGAAAGACGATTGTCCAGGTATGGACCAGTAGCTTGAAATTAGTCTCCAAAAATGGAGGGTGCCAAGAGACCGAAGGAAGAGGAGGTCAACTCCAGTGTGATAACAAAGGAGTATATTAGCGACACTTACATATGAGGCAAGTCCTGAGTGGCTGCAGGACCAGAACAGATCTCCACACCCAGCAGTGGGAGGGCAGAGGTTTTATAGTGGTGGTGGACAATTGTGGCTCCATGTCAGGGGCTTACTTAAGAATACAAACTTTAGTGAATTAGCAGACCGCATGTGGTGCCCATGTTCAGCCTTGCAAAACCCATTTCCTCTTTAGTTCACTTCTTGAGTCGGGCTCTTACAATCTGGCATGTGCCCCTTCTTATGCTGTAGTATGAAAGACTCTGTTCTGTCCCTGCTGGAAACAGATATAGAAGTGGGGTTGGCCAGGTATCATGTGGTGCCCACGCATGTGTAAGAGACAGAGAAAGTTATTGTGTGCACAAAACAGGGGAAAGTCTTCACTGATAAGGAGAAGGAACTATAAGAGAAAAGGTGATCCAATTCCCAGCCTTCTTATCAGAGAATGTCCTGGGCCCAAGGCCTTTACTTAGAAAGCCTGGATGGGATGTAGACAGTGATACACAGTCAAGGTCAAAGTCAAGAGGTGGGGAACTACCTCCACCTAAGATAGGACTATGTAAAGGGGTAGATGCAGGGAGGAGCAGAGAATTGAGGCCAGTCATTCTGACAACCACAGTAATCATCTCAGGGCAGAGTCAAAATGCAAGAACTCCAATGCAATGCTCACTGGATCCTCAATTTCTAGGTGGAATTGGCTGTGTCTGCTGTCTTCTCTGGTTCCCTTTTGTTTATGATGACCCCATGAATCATCCCTTTATCAGCACTGATGAGAAGGAATACATCGTTTGTGAACTGACCCAACAGGTACATTGAAGAACTCCCCTGTCATTTCTCACTGTGTCTGCCCGGATGTCTCTGATGTGAAGAGTGTAGTGAAGAGAACTCCTGTCTCTGATGGAGTGAATATTGATATGTGTTTTCTTCTAGGATTGTTCTCCAGGCTGGTCTCTTCCCATTAAGGCTATGATCAAATCCTTACCACTTTGGGCCATTTTAGTCTCTCATTTCTGTCAGTCCTGGCCTTTTTATATCATGACGGCGTACACACCAACGTACATCAACTCTGTACTTCAAGCTAACCTCAGAGATGTAAGTACAGAGAAAGGTCCATGTGTTCTTCTACTTGAAAGTTTAATTATATTATACTCTGTCTTTCCCAGGTCACAAAATCAGGAGATTGATCCAAATGACTCTCAATGGCAATGCAATGGGGTTAACTTCAATTGTGATTGATCTCAACGTGACTTGGTACTTATTTTTAGGGCAGGCCGATATGGTTCTAGATCATCTTGGTATTCATAGACTGTCATATGTGTTGGTTTATGCAAAACTTCTATATTCAATCATTCAATATTTGCTAAACAAGGACTGTACTGGCAGCATAAGCAATAAATGGTGAAAAAAACAAATTCTGCTTTTGAGATGCCTGTGACAGAGAAGTTTAAAAAAGATATGCTGAAATCAAGACATCATAAACAGAACATAAAGCCTCAATTAAGATTCATAGTTAAGCTGGTAAATAACTTTTTTAACAGTGTATTCAAGTATAATATACATAAAGAAAAATTGTTTATGTGCATACATCTCTCTGAAATTTTACAGAATGAATGGATCCTGTGATCGACTTAGTTGTTCTTTGCAAATGAATGGGTTCCAACTCATGGCCACCTTATTTATAACAGAATAAAACATTGCCTAGTCCTGTGCTATCTCCCTGGCAAGTGTATGGCACAAAAGTGGCAAAAATTACATTAGGATACTATGGACTGTTCATGACAATTTACAAAGCCATGGAATCACTCTCAACTTTTGTATTCAAAAAGTAGCTTTCTCATATTGACTGAATTCCTTTGAGGAAAGGTGCTAAGTGGCCAACAGGAAGATGACCTCTTAGTGATCAGAGCCTGGGGACCAGGCAGGGTCAGGATGCAAACAGGCTGGAAGTACTGAGATCAGAAAGCCCAAGGAGGGAGTGAACATGGATCTTCTCAAATAGGGAAGAGGGCCTGAAACAGGCAATGAAACCAGAAGCTCCAAGCAAGAGAATCAGGGTACAGGAGGTCCAGAGAAGCAGGAAGTCAGGGCTGAGAGATAGACTTCTCTAGGTTGGCTGTTGGAATGATTTGCCTCTGCTATGAGTTCTGGAGGGAGAACTCCCCATCCTCAAGGCCAAGGCGTAGAAGAATGAGAGTTGGGTATGAATGGAGAGACAAGCTGAAAGCAGGTGATAGAGCTAACCCTTTCCATTGTTTGAGTTCTACCCAACAACAGATGGTCTATTTTTCCTTGAGACTGAAATTTGGCTTGCATTTTCTTCAACAGAATTTTAATTTATAGGTTGAATCGCTAATCTATTAACAGAGTTCAACATTTTAAAACCTATATAAAAAGGTATAGTTAGAAAATTCTTACTCCCACCCCTGTTCCCAGTCTGCCCTAAACTCTGTGCCCAGTCCACTCATAACCATTTTTTAAAATTTCTTATATATTCTCACATTGTTTCTTTATGGAAATGCCAGCATACGTGAATGCACATTCTTGTCTTCTCAACTTTTTATACACAAAACATTGTATGCCGTATATGCTGATACATTTTATATATTAGTTTTTTGTATTTTAGGGGTTTTTTTTGCCACTTCAGAGACCTCAGGTATCTTTAATATCAATACATGAGAACTATCTTCCTGAGAAGTATTTGGGTTGTTTCAATTCTTTTGATCAACCTTGTATTGAAAACTTTTTTCATTTGTCAATGTGCAATCGTGAAACTATTTCTGTAAATTTCTACATATAACATTGATGAGTTAAGGAGTACATGAGTATAAATTTTTATATTTATATAGATTGTTGTATTGCCCTCTGTCTTAGTTACCTAGTGCTGCCATAATAAGAAGTACCACGACTGTGTGGCTTTATAGAACATAATTTATTGTCTCACAGGTTTGGAAACTAGAGGTCCAATTCAAGGCATTGGTTCTAGGGGAGGTTCTTTCCTTCTCCACAGCCCTGGGTTTCTGTGGTATTCCTTGGCTGCTTGTAGCTATATGTCGCATGTCCTCATCTTCCTTCTGTGTGTTTCTCTCCATGTTTGCTTTTCCTTTTTATAAGACAACACTTGGAAGGGATTAGGTTTAGGACTGACACTCTTCAGTATGACCTCATTAACACAACAAAAGAAAAATCATATTTCCAAACTGGGTCATATTTACAACTATAGGAGTTAGAACTTCTACTTATCTTTTTGGAAGACACAATTCAATCTATATCATCTTTCATAAATTCCTAACAACTTTTGAGAGTACTCATTCCCCTAGAGCAATATCTCAAAGTATGCTAAAAATATTTGGAATTTTGCCAGATTGTTCCATGAAAAATGATAGCTCACTATAGTTTTGTTTTGCATTTCTATTATTATGAGTAGGTTTAGTAAGTTTCAGTGTTCGACAACTTATTTTTCTTTTCTGTAAGTTGTCTGTTCATATTCTTTGTCTATTTGTTCTACTGGGTCCAGTCTTCTTAACAACTATTTCCAAGTGATCTCTGTACATGAAAATTGCACTAGTCATTTCCTGCAAATTGAACCATATGCATATTTTCCTCCAGGCACTAAAATTATATTGACTCAATACAATAACAATGAATATGTATGAAAATTGATGAGTATATAGGGAAAATTCATAGATGTGGACAACCTCCAGATATCAGTCTGGGTCTTGATGCATGTGCATGAGGGCCTGTGTCTCACTCATCTCTGGTTTTCAGAGTGGGATCTTGTCTGCCCTACCATTCATATCTGGCTTCATCTGCATTATTCTCGGAGGTCTATTGGCAGATTTTCTCCTTTCCAGAAAAATTCTCAGACTCATCACCATAAGGAAACTCTTCACTGCCATAGGTAAGGAGGGAGCCAATTAGAAGGGTGGATGTGGAATACTCAGAGAAGCTACCTGTTTACTCTGTGTCTGTCCTCCCCTCCAGGAGTTCTTCTCCCGTCTGTGCTCATGGTGTCCCTGTACTGGGTCAGATCCAGCGTCACCATCACTGTGACCTTACTAGTGCTCTCTCCTGGCTTCAGCAGCCTCTGTGACTCAGGAGCCCTTATTAACATCTTGGATATTGCTCCTCAGTAAGGAACCCTTTGTCTCGTCCTCATAGAAACTCAGTACACTTCAAGCTGCTCTGATATACAGTAAAATGTGACATGAGAAACAGAGAGAAACAAATCCCTGTTGAGGAATGTGGCAGTTACATAGGGTTGGATAAATAAAAGGACCTATGAGACTCCACAGCATATGCTCACATAAGGCTTTAATAAGGTAATGGATATGGTATGGAGAAAGAAAATGCAAGTGAGGATCAGAGATGACTGAACTTCTATGTGTAGCTCCCAAAGTCCTTTCACAATCACACAGAACACGCTTCATCTTCAGATAGTGACCCGCTGAGATAGCTGGGAGAGACCCTTGTCTGAGGAGAACCATCGCCTCACTCAACGAAGGTCTTTTATACCTAAAAAAAAAAAGCCTGCAAAATCAGGCTTAATAGCAGAAACCAAGAGAACATACAAACCAGGTGAAAACCATTAATCTGTACATTTTCTATAAATAATGTCGACAGGTTAGTACTGGCTGCCCCTTCAAAGTCTTACATCTAGCCCAGGATTATATTGATAACTACTCAGTCCATTTCAGGAGCCCTGGTAACATAGTGGTTAACTTTGGCTGCTGAACTGAAAGATCAGTGGTTTTAACCCACCAGGTGCTCTGCAGGAGAAAGATGTGGAAGTCTGCTTCTGCAAAGATTTACAGCCTTGGAAATCCTATGGGGCAGTTCTACTCTGTCCTATAGGGTTGCTATGAGTCAGAATCAGTTTGATGGCAACGAGTCAGTCCATTTTATTTAGGTTTGGTCAAGGGTCAGCACAAGTCCCCATCCCCATAGATAAGTACACAGTTACAACAGGCCATCTGAGATGAACACTTTGCTCACAGAAGAATGTTTCTCTAATTCCCTTTCCCTGTCACAGATACACAGGCTTTCTCAAGGGACTATCGAAAGTCTTTGCACAAATAGCTGGTGCCATCTCTCCCACCGCTGCTGGATTTTTCATCAGTCAGGTGAGGTCATATGTTGTGATGAAAATATCTATGAAAGAAACCATAAAGAGTGTGTGCAAGATCTGTAGAGGTCATGAGGAGACATCAGAGTAAGGGTATTTTTACTCTTTCCTCAAAGTAACTCTACTTGAAGCTGAAGGGTCCCAAGAACCCCAAATGCCGTCATTCCCACTCTAGACTCTGTCATGTAGGGACATTTGCATATATCAGGGTGTAGAGAGAGGAGGACTGCTCAATGTTATGAGTTCCTATTTTCTGAGTTCTTACAATTACTTAGGGATTTCCTGGGATGTGGGACTATCAGTGCTAAAACTTTGAAAATTTCAGGCAAAACAGTACGACTTGGTCAACTACGTAGGAACCCAACAAATATTGACAGAGTGGATGAGTGAGATGCTGTATAAATGACAGTGAAGGAGCACCCTGCACCTCCCATTTATGCCCATGAATAGTTAGGCAGAAAGTCCTCTGACCAGTATTGCTTGCATGGTGCTTTTATATTTGCAGAGACTTCCAGGCTAGAAGCTATATTTAAAGCAAACCAAACCCATTTTTGTCGAGTCTATTCTGACCCAGGAAACCCTGGTGATGTTGTGGTTAAGTGTTGTGGGTGCTAATCAAAAGGTTGGCACTTTGAATCTACCAGGTGCTCCTTGGAAACTCTATGGAGCAGTTCTGCTCTGTCCTATAGGGTCGCTATGAGTTGAAATCTACTTGACAGCAATGGGTATGGCTTTTATTTTGACCCATGGTGATGCCTGTGTGTCAGAGTACAACTGTGCTCCAAAGGGTTTTCAGTGGCTGATTTTTCAGAAGTAGACCTCCAGGCCTTTATTCCAAGGTGCCTCTGAGTGGACTCAAAATGGCAACCTTTCAGTTACCAGCCAAGAGCATTAACTGTGTGCATCATAAAGGGACTTTAAACTGTATTTACAGTAGTTATAGTAAACAAATTCACCCGATGGCTTGAATCTATTTAAAAAATTTTTTATTCATATGGACTTTACGTGAAGAAAGATGCCTATGACACTCACGTGAACATTCTTCCTTAAGGTTCAAGTAGATTTTCATAAGCCAGCCATGAAAATTAATGGAGAATAACAAAGAAAAAGGCATCTTTATGATACCAAGTCCTTTTTTTTTTTTTTGTTCTATTGCTTCAGTTCCTTTCCAGCCACTGACTAACACAATATCAGGAAATGGCTTCCTAAAATAGAAATTCCCAAATTAATCTTGTGTCCTAATCATTCATTCATCCCATATATATGTATTAGGCTTTAGCATGAACCAAGTAAATGCTACCTAAGGAAATAAAACAAACAAAAGCTCTTTTCCTGATGAAGCTTATGTTGTAGGAAACAAATTGACAGAAAACCAATGTAATAAGTAAATTTTGGTACATCGGGTGGTGGTAAATGGTAAGAGAAGAATAAAACTGAAAATGGGAATAGGACACATAAGAAGTGAGTGAAGTTTCAATTTTAAATAGGGTGGTTAAAGAACAGTGGGTTGAAAAGGTAACATTTAAGCAAGGAACTGCTTGAGTGAGATTCTGAAGGTGATGGGTGTCTGGGTGAAGAATGTTCCACCAGAGGGAATAAATAGCCAGCGCGATGGCCTTAAGACAGACAAAAAACAAAAAAAAAAATTTCTGTCAAGTTGATTCAGACTCATAGAGACCCTATAGGACAGAGTAGAGCTGCCCATAGGGTTTCTGGTGGATTTGAACTGCCAACCTTTTGGTTAGCAGCCGATCTCTTAAGCACTGCATCACCAGGGCTTCAGCCTGGCATATCCAGGAACAACCAGGAAGCCCACAGAGGCTGGAGTAGAGTTGGGGGAGCTAAAGCCTTTATGAGTCATGAGGGAAAAGTATAGGTGAGAGTTAATGACTTGTAGTTTCCTGCCTCCAGGATGCAGAGTTGGGTTGGAGAAATATCTTCTTGCTTTCTGCTACCATCAACGTATTGGGCCTGGCCTTCTACCTCATCTTCGGCCAAGCAGAAATCCAGGACTGGGCTAAAGAGCAGACAGTCACCCACTTCTGAGCTAACGGAGTGATGCATTAGTTCCAGATGATTACTGGTTCCTTGTTTTCCCTCATGGATTCCTCTTCTGTGCCTGCTTGAGTGATTAGACATTCAATATTAATTGATTTTGTTTCCAGTGTCTTCTCAGAGACCTTGGCTATTGTAACGCTGAAGACTCTGCCTGGAGATTTTACAGGGAAATAAAAGGCTACTTATTGAACTCAGAGCTCCTGAAGTTATAGGCGTGTCTGAATTTCTCCACGTTCTTCACTCCTTCCACTGTTATCCTGGTAAAAGTATCATGATTTGGAGGAGAATTTCTCACCAAAGCAAAAGAAGAAACCGGAATCAAGGGAGTGAAAACTGACAGTCATAACGGGAGTTGTGTGTGTCCAAACACCCAGAAGATGAACCTGTGGGGCTGCCATGAAAAAGAAATCCTGAAACTATAGAAACCTTTATGCATATAACTCGCATCCTGGGCCAGGAGGCCACAGCAGTCAAAGTCGCCGTAGCATCAACTGGGGAAGAATATAGGGTCACTTTAAAGCTTGGCATGGGCAAAATGCCTGGTTGAAAAATGCCAAGGAGGAGAAGATAATAAAGACAGAATTCATTAAAACGAGAAGGAACATCCTGTAACTGACGTGGGGGAGCAAAGCAGACTATATCTGACAACTATGTATTGCTTTCTATGGTTCCTAGCTTTGGAATCACATCTTTCTCTCTGATATCTTTAGGGATTGGAAACTTTCTGGAGTCCATCCTTTCACAGTGGCCTCCTGTTATGGCTGTATTGATCTCTGCCCAACACCTGGCTTGTGGATCTGTGCTGAGCTCCTGCACTTTTGTAAAAGGACACTGCCCTGTTTCTCTTCTATCCCCTCAAGCATTTGTTTATGCTGTCACTTCTGCTTTGTATGCCCTTCTTCTGCTCCTCTGACTTTGGAATCCTACCCACTATAAAGTGAGCCTCATTCAAAGTTCACCCCTTTTACCTACCAGGTCGTTCTAAATTATATGCAAGGCCCATGTTGCTGTGACTTCACAGCAAAAGTTAAGAGATTGTACATGGTGTGTCTTCTTTCACTGACCTCCTGTATGGGCAGCATGGGGACCAGTAAGGGGAGAAGAAACATTCAAGCATTAAAGTGAATACTAATGAACACATACCATGGGGCAAGGCAGAGACCAAGTCAAATATAGCCTTCAGGGAGCTCAACATCTTGATAGGGCAGATGATTTTAATTAACGTATCACAGAAATGAATGACAACTGTGGAAAATGAAATGGCTTGTGGTCTACCAGGCTATGAGAGTGAATGATAATGGCATATGCACAGGACTGAGGGTTGAGGGAGGACACCATTCAGAGTTTCAGTGGACCTGTATCTGAAGGACAACTGTTGACTGGTTCAGGAGGCAGATGGGGAGAACATTCTAGTAAGAGGGAACAGCAAAAGTAAATGTCCAATGGCAAGAAGGAGCAAACAGGTGTGGGTAGAACACAGAAAGTGAGGTCAGTATGTTTTTTGAGGAGGATAGAGAAGCATTTAATGGCAAGAGCACATATAGCCCTGTGGCCCCGGTGAGCTCATCTGTATTTTCTTAAAAGCAATGAGTAGTGTTTTAGTGGGAGAAGGTCTAATCAGGGTTGTATTTTCCAAAGGTTGCCCTTGCTGCATGAGAGGAATAGGAATAGGAGGTGACTGTGTAGTCCAGCAGAGAGGGATGACCCCTGGTATGAGGACGTAGGGGTGGCGAGAGATGGTTGCATCATTTGATTTAGGAGATAAACCTGACAAGACTCTGATACAAAGTGAGTCAGTAGGAGATGTTCAGGGCCGGAACTCAATATTGTGGCTTCTGAACCAGTGAGTGCTCTTTCTCCTGTCCATGCTCCATCTCTGTAAGAATCCTCTTCAAAACAAAAACCAAAAACACAAACTCATTGCCACAGAGTCGATTCTGACTCACAGCAGAATTTAAATGCGTCATTGGCTCTTATCTGTAGAGCCTTAAGGAGGAGTTGTGAAGAAATACTTTAAATACACAAACACATTAAAAAGTCAAGATCACTGGGAAGACTTTAGAAGGTTTGTAAACCAGGAAGTAACATGATTATATTTACATTTTAAACCTTCTGCTTCCTATGTGGGGGACTGAAGGAGAGAGAGTAGAAACAGTGGGACCAACTTGGGGGTCTATGTTATTTACCCAGGTGATAGATGATTGTGTTAGGAATGTAGGAAATGAAAAATAATGGTATTTGGGGAAAGGTTGGAAGGTACAACTCACAGAACATGCTGGTGAAATGAATGGTGAGTCCTGAGGGAAATTATAAAATCAAAGAGAACTCCAAGATTTGTGGTCAGATTAGCTGGAGGAGCCAGAGATGGGGAAGCCTGGGGCAGCAGTGACTTGGAGGTTGGATCCAGGAGTTCTAGTTGTGGCCATGTGAAGGCTGAGATAGTTGTTGGGTATTCAAGTAGAGATGAAGGCAGCTGATGTCACCAGTTTGGAGCTCAGTGAAGAGGTCAGAGAGTAGACATGTAAGGAAAGGAGACCAGCTGGGATAACCCTGGGAGTGAGTTTATTAGAGAAGAGCTTCAAGGTCAGAATCCTAGGGTACACCAAAATTCAGAGGTCAGGGAAAAGATGAGGGTTCAGAAAAAAAAAAAAAAAATTGAGAAAGACAAATAGGCATGAGAAAAATCAGGCTAGAGTTGTGTGCCCATCCTGGGGAAACAAGGCATCAAGAGGGAGCGTCAAGTGTTGACAGAAAAAGTCTGGGAAGTGACTGCTGGATTTGCTAGCACCAAAGTTGTTGCCCCTTTTGACAGGCACTCACCTGGTCAAGTGGTAGGGGCAAAGGTCTGTTGGGAGTGAATTCGGCAGAGAATTGGAGGTGATGAAACAGGCTACACCTGTGCATAAATCTTCTGAAATCTTTTGTTTCAAAAAGGAGCCGAATTACAGGGTGGTTATTTTCACAGAAAACTTAATGTAAATATTTATATTCATCAAACTACAAAAATCATTCAATTAAACAAAATATATTAAATTTACACTCTGTAGGTAGCTCAAGCCTATTAAATAAGGAAATGGTTGTGGGAAGACCAAAACACAGTAGCTATAACCCATTTTCACGAAGATGGTAATAACCCATTTCCACGAAGATGACAATAACCCTGACAGACCCCTGAAAATGACAAGGGCTGTAACCAAAGGGCAGGTGGTGCTGGGTTCCAGTACAAAGGAGACCTCAATTCGGGTTGGAGGTGAGGGGAGTTGTACATGACCTCTGAGCTAAACCTGAAGGATGAAGAAGATTTTAATGAGCTTGATCTGTTTATTGGTGAAAAAATAGAAGTAAAGTTGAAAATTAAACAATTAATCCAATAAAATCCTCCCATTTGTTAACATCACAAATAAAGGCTTAGGGTGATCATTTACCTCCTGGGGATTATAAAATTGTAATAAACTGAGAGAAATTTATGGGACAGGAATGAGGACCCTGCACTTCTCCCTCAGGTTAGCCGTCATCTTTTCTCTTACCGTTCTGCTTCAGAGACGTGGGAATGGCTGCCTTTTCCCTGAGAGAGCAGCTGAATTTGCTATTTTGCGATTGTGGGGGTGGGGAAGAGAACTTCTCTTTCCTGAGATAATTGTGAAAAGTGAAAGAGGATGTCGCCTTTTCCTAAAAGAAACAGGAGCCTCATTATCCAGGGAATGAAATGCCTCCAACAGGGTAGCTGCAGAGGGAGAGGCTGAATAACTGGAAGGATCTGGAGGCCAATCGCCCATTTAAAAGGGTACTTTTAAGGGTTAATATTATGTAAATATTAGAAATAAACCAGACAATCTGCAGTTTATGATTCGTATATTGGGGTTCATTAATTTTAGAAAGTGCTAATCAAATCTATGATGAAACAAGAAACGTAAATGCTGAATTCCGGCACAGGAAGATTTTAATCAGGGTTGAAAGGTCAAATTGATTAAAACAAGTCAGGCCCTCTAAAATTTCCCTGACCTCTAAATGGGGAAAATAAAATAAAAGACATTGCAAACGCCTTTAGGAAGTAGTAAATGAGATGAAGAGTTTGGGGCAGGCAACTTTTACTTGGGAGCTGTGAAAGCGAGCCCTGAGCTGTTTCTCTTATGGAAAAAAAAATTTCGATGTGGAGGCCAGATAGAAATGACAGTTGAGCTATTAGTAACTTTGCCCAGCAACTTAAGTCCCGCTGTACAGCGAATTGCTTCCTAAGGGAACAGACAGAGAAATGGTCTTGGCACCAAAAACTGATATAAGAATGGCTGGCCTCATTTTTTGCTGGTTCTTGCTTGTTTAGCCAGCTTTCAAATAAATAGATAAAGCTGATGATTTCCAAATTTGTATTTCCAACTAGACCACCTCTGTCCCAAGCTACAGACTCATAACACAATGCCTATTTGGCAATCTTCCGTTCTGGGTCTAACAGGCATCAAAAAGCCAACGTGTCCAAAACAAGAATTTTGCCTTTACTCTAGAAATAGAGAACAAGAGATTTTATTTCACCAACAACCCCTGCCTCATCCTTACTTCCCTTTATAATCCCATAATGCCTCTGATCATTTTGGATAGTAAAAAGTCTTCTGATTATTTTTAGACTCCAAATAATCTCATTTTATAGTTAATAGGTTCAGTCCAATGAATTGTAGAAAACTCCAAACTTTATCTCAAATGAGAGGTTCTCACCTCTTCTAGCTTGTCTTTGGAAAAGGAGGAGTTGTTTGGTGTGGCTTCTTGTTCCCCACTCACTCATCTGTTCCCTTTACTCTTGCTAAATGAGGCTTCTGATCCTTCTAGGGCTGGTGGCAGGGAGATAGAGGAGAGTCAGGGGCAGGAAATGTCTCTTGCCTGGAACTCTCTTGATCTGGCATTGGTACTTCCTGGGCTGGGTGGATTAATGTTTTTCTTGATGTCTTGGACTTTTTTAAAATGTTTTGAGTCCATGTTTTATTTCTTCAAATACTTTAGCTTGTTTATACTTTGTTTTTGTCAGTATCTTCTACGTAAGGAAGTTCTCAGCAGAATAATCATGTTGTGTATTGCGTCAGAGAACTTACTTCTGAAGGATCACTCCTGTGTTTATAATTTTGGATTTGAGCTCTTGTTACATGGAGTTTTATCTACAGTAATTCTATGTGGTTGGGGTTGAGCAAACCAACCTATACCCAATTCTTAGGTCAGTTTATCAGGTGGGGAGAAGTTCTCTGACAATGCAGATAGTGCAAATTCCAGATACTGACTCCTCTTAATATGGCTATGAATTGTCAGAATTTCAAAGGGAAGCTCTTTATTTTCACACCAGAGCTCAGCACAAGATAGATGAGAGTCATTGCCATCTCACTGTTGCAATAGGCAGAGCCCATTGAACTAAGTATAAAGCCCTTCCAGTTTTCTGGGTCTATGTTAGGATCTCTATTATTATTCTCTACCTGGCCTGGGCTTCACCCTTCACTGCTAGAGGAGCCTAGATCCCAAGTCGCTGTATTACTGAAATTGATGCATCTCTAACTCCCAAACCCAGGGCCACCAAAGAATTAACCGATGCCTTAGACTTTTCATTTCAACCATGGAGAGATGTCTTACTATCTTAGCAGCTATCATTTAGAAGAAGGTTTACTATATTTAATCTAGTATACCTAGGTGTTTATAATAGATGATTTTTCAGGTATTTTCATCCACTGGAATCTTCCAAATAAATTTTCAATAAGTTTGTTGTTAAGTTTTATAATCCCGTTGATAATGATTCCAGTTGAAAGACATGAGAACACAGAGCTGGAAAGAATTTATAGTACAGGCAAGATCCCTTATTTTAGAGACAAAGAGACTAAGCCCCAGAGCAACCGTGACCTTCCCAAGGTCGCGTAATTCTTTACTGATAGGACCAGGATGACCAGCCAGATCCCCTGAACTCTAGAACTTTTCTTACCAAACTGAATTTGCTCCAAATTTCCAGGTAAGTCTCATATGAAATATAGGACACTTTGCTCTGTATTTACTTCCTTCTGCATTCTTTTATTTTAGTAGGTAAATGCTAGGCCCTGGGAGAAGAGAACCAAAATGTCTACTGCAGCTGAAATCAATACCGCAGAAGGTGGGATTTCCAACGATGGTAATTTACATGTGACTCAAGCTGAAAAACTCCAGGAAAGGTAAAATCATGCAGGTGTCTTGTCCTGGATGACACTGAGATCCATGTTACCTCAACTACCCTTTCAGTGCTACACATCTTCTTGCTACCACCAGTGCCAAGAATTCTATAGAACTATAAAGGATATAAAGCAAATTAAATCAAATAATTCATTAAAGATAGTCTCGTTATTAAGAACAAGAAGGGATCATTCCAAAAATGAAAAAAGAAAGGATAGTCAAATATTATCAGGAGTAATTAGATGAACTTAAATGAATTTTTTAATTCTCATCACAATGTGATGAGGTAGGCACATTATTATCCCAAATTTCCAGATAAGTTATTGAGGCTATAGACAACTAAGGCCAAACAGCTGTAAGTAGAGCAGCAGGGATTGGAATCTAGGCATCTGGCAACACAATTGAAATACATTTGAAAAAAATCATATATTCTCATAAAAATATTAATGATAGCAATAAAAACAACAACAACAAAAAAAACCCAAAGCCGTTGCCATTGAGTCGATTCTGACTCATAGCGACCCTATAGGACAGAGTAGAACCACCTCATAGAGTTTCCAAGGACAGCCTGGTGGATTTGAACTGCTGACCTGGGAGAGCTTAATATAATCAAAGTACATGGCACATCAATAACCCAGGGACAGTCTATCAACCTCTTCCAGCTGCTGTCACACTAAATAATCTGGATTCAACCCCAGGGAAAGCCCTAAAGCTGCCATGGAACACTGACAAATTTTGTGCAAGCCTAGATTACAGTATCAAGATGAAGTTTGAATACTTCTCTAATTGAATCCTAGCCTAATGCTTACTCTGCTTACCTTTTGATTAGCACCTGAATTATACTTATTAAAAATCTAATATGATTCAGGGAGTGTACAAGGGACATAATATATATCCAAGGAGATTATATCCTTACTTCATGTCTATGACTGTAACCTAGTAGTAATCAGAATAAAACAAACAGATTTTAAAATTTAAGGGGGAATATATATATATTTTTTTATAGATGTAGATGGAAGCCTGGTGGCACAGTGGTTAAGAGCTTGGCTGCTAACCAAAATGTTGGCAGTTCAGATTCACCAGCTGCTTCTTGGAAACTCTATGGGGCAGCTCTACTCTGTCCTATAGGGTCACTATGAGTCAGAATCGACTTGACGGTGATGGATATAGATACAGATATATATGGAGAGAGCGTCCTGGTCATTTAAGGGTTAAGCACTCAGCTAACTGGAAGGAGGTCGGTGGTTTGAACCCATGAGCTGCTCTTGCTCCTTGGGAGAAAAGACCTGGCAATGAGCTCCCATAAAGATTACAGCTTGGAAACTGTATTGGGTAGTTCTACTCTGCCATAGAGGGTTGCATCCTCTACAGGGATGAAAATCTCCACAAGTAAGTGTCATGGGTTTAATTCTATTTTCTCTTTACTTCTTCCTCACTTTTTTATTATCTTGCATACGATTGTTTCTATTTCTAGGCTTCCTATACATATTCTCCTATATTTCAGATGGTTGGTTAATTGTGTCAGGTTAAGGGGAAAGATTGTGCTGGGCACATATTTAAGTTTTTTGATGAAACTGGTAGATTGGATGAACTGGAGAGAGGTAAAAGGAAGAAGAGCTCCCCATTATTGTTTGCCTTTCAGCACTCACAATAAAGACTGTCAACATTCTAACCAAAGATAAATAAACATGAGATCCTCTTTGTCCTTTAGGGCCCTGTGTATGACTGGAGTCCTGAAATTCAGGGAATTATCCTCAGCTCCCTCAACCATGCCTCTTTCTTAGTGCCAATCCCTACTGGCTACCTGGCTGGAATATTTGGAGCCAAGCATGTGATTGGTCCTGGCTTGTTCATTTCCTCAGTCCTGACTCTGTTCATTCCACTGGCAGCTGATACTGTAGTGACATTGCTCATTGTCATTCGGATTATCCAAGGCATAGCCCAGGTACCCAGCTGTTTTCTACATATGAGTGGTTCCAGAATGAATGCAGACGTCCAACAGTGAATATTTTTTTTTTTTTTCAGGTTATGGTGACAACAGGTTGTTATTCAATTTGGGTTAAATGGGCTCCTCCACGGGAAAGGAATCAACTCATTAGCATTGCTACATCAGGTGATTGATACCCTAATCCTCATTTTATATGTGCTGTCCAATAATACTCTGCCCTGGTATGTTAAGAGAACCAAATCTTGTACCCCAAATACTCTGTCTCCATAGTTTTTGCTATAAGCCATTAACTTATACTCTCTTTCTTGGTCATAACAGAATGCTTACTCTGTGTCAAACCTTTGTTTACATGTACACGTTACATATGTATTAGTTTACACATAATAAGCTTTGCACATATTATTTCAATTTAGCCTCAGAATAATCTTTTGAGGCAGCTATCTGTAATTATTCCCATTTCACATGTAAGGAAATTGAAACACAAAGAGATTAATAACTTGCCAAAGATCACACAATTACTGAATGAAGGAGCAGAATTTGAACATATGTACCTGGGTTTAAAGCTCATACTTGTAATCACTATGGAACTCAGCTTTGTTAAAGAGTCAGTCAGTAGGAAGCACACAGAGTCCCAAACCTGGATGTCTCACCTAGAAGATGCTTGCATCTTGTGTTCAGGGATAATTCTGGGACCCTTCATTGTCTTTGCTGTTGGGGGTTTCCTCTGCCAGATGATAGGATGGCCTTATATCTTCTATATCTTTGGTGAGTGTTAATTTTCATATTTCAAAATTTTATTTGATAATAGAGAATGCTGGCATGATTTTTTTTTTTTTTTTTTTTTACGGGGGTTGGGAAAGGAGGATAAGTTAGCCACGGTTAACCAAATCTTGTTAGATATGGATATATACCTAGTGAATGTTGATAATGGTCAGAGTTAATCATGTGGTGAGTCTTGCTGACTTCCAAAATGACAATTAAATTCAGTAGCCTGAGTGCCTAGCTAGAGTAAGCCTTATGATTTTAAGGACATTATAACATTATTTCCTGCTTCGAAATTGAACCCACAAGGATACAGTGCAATTTCTTTCATAAGGTGTGGAAAATGTTATCTTGGAAGGATTATACCTTAAATTATGCTAATTTATGTAAATCCTTCTTTTTAAAATTGCCAACTTTACAACAACCAGCATATCATAGGAACATGATCTAATCAGAGGTAAAATACTGATCATAGAGAGTGGAGAATAAACCAGTAGAGGCTGCAGGACAGGTCAGACCCACATAACTCTCAGAAGTGAGCATAGTACCCAGAGAGATGCTCAGAAATGTCCAAAAGACACACGAAATGTTCCTGAGAAAATATTCTGCTACTTCACAAACTTAACTTTTATTCAGACCTGATTAGATCCTTCCAGTTGCTCTCAGCTATAGTTTGTTTGTTTGATTTTGAAACCTTTTATGTTTGAAGTCCCATTTGCAAATTGATTCCTTAGAGTAAGTCCCAGTCATGTTTTCATTAGTGGCTAGTTCTCTTGGCTCCTGTGTTAGATTCTTATAACACAGGTCAACACATTCATCAGAAAAAAAAAGTAAAATGTGATTACTATAGCACATTCAACTTCAAAGACTCTGCCACAGAAACTTCACAAACCAACCAAAACCAAACCCAGTGTCATCGAGACTCGACTCAGGGCATGTGCAAATAATATTTACACACTGAAAGGTTTACTGTGCTATGGTTTTGAGAAACAATAAGCTGCATATAATTAACAATAAATAACTAAATGTTTGTTGAATGGATACTAAAATTCCCCAAGCACAATAAGCAACATTGCTAATTTTCATCTAGTCTTCCTTTTTAGATTTAAAATCCTTTATAACAAGATTGTGTCTTCATAGCCTTATGTTTCCAAAATGCAGCATAATGCCTGGTGTATGGTGACTTGTCAGTGACATTTATGAGTAAATGTGTGACCCATAAGCCAACAAATGAGACAAGAACTCTTAACACTTTCTCAAAATCCTAAAAAGGGAATGTGAAGATAAGCCATATTTTCACTCAATCCTGATAATGTTGAGTTTCTCAACACTGTAATAATGTATGTATTAAAGGAAATTTCTTTGCTGAGGACTAACTTTAGATTATGTCTAGAAGTTGTCTAGGTAATCATTTGCACATAAAAGTGAGCTGCTAACTCTTAGGTGCTTTGAGCAAGGTAAGACAGCATAATGGAAAGATTCAACGATGAAAGGAATTCTGCAAAAGCATGAAAAGAAGGAGAGATGCTAACTGGTCCTTAAAAAGTGAGGATATTTGCAAACACAGAGGACAGGAACTTGTAAGAGTCAGCTATAGCCTGAATAATTGTGGCCTTCCAAAGGTCCCAAAACTCAGTGGTATAAAACAACAATGATACTTTTGTGGGATGTCTGAGCAGCTCTGCAACATGCATCTCTCAAATTCTTTGGACACAAGGTTAACTACAGTATGTTCTTCCCATCGAAATGGCCAAGACCCAAGAGGCCAAGCCAAAAAACTCACAAGGTCTAGGATCCTAATGGTTCTATGTCATTGTCAAAAGCATGTTACGTGACCAACACAAAAGTCAAGAGGTGGGGAACTACCTTTGACCTCTGATAGGGTCTTCCCAGGATTTAGATGCAAGGGTGGGGTGGGGGTGGGGTTGGTGGGGAAGAGAATTAGAAATCATTCTTTGAAGCAGAGGAGTCATCTCAGGACAGAGTCAAAATGACAGATGAACGCCAATGCAGTGTTCACTGGATCTTCTTTCCCTAGGTGGAATTGGCTGTGTCTGTTGCCTTCTTTGGCTTCCTCTTGCTTATGATGATCCCATGAATCATCCCTTTATCAGCACTGATGAGAAGACATACATCATGTCTTCACTTGCCCAACAGGTACATTGAGGGACTCCGCTGCCATTTGCCTCTGTGTCTGCCTGGATGTCTCTGACGTGAAGAGTGCAGTGGAGAGAAATCCTGTCTCTGATGAAGTGAATATTGACATGTACTCTCTTCCAGGATCGTTCTCCAGGCTGGTCTCTTCCCATTAAGGCTATGACCAAATCTGTATCACTTTGGGTCATTTTAATCTCATATATCTGTGAATCCTGGCCTTTTCATATCATGACAACGTACACACCAACATACATTAACTCTGTACTTCAAGTTAACCTCAGAGATGTAAGTTCAGAGAAAGCTCTCTGTGGTCTTCTGCTTCAATATTTCATTGTCTAATCCTCCGTCTCTCCCGTAATCACAGAATCAGGGGCTTGAGCCCAAGGACCCTCAAGTGGTTAATGCAACCGAAGTCACATAAATTCTGATTGATCTCAATGTGACTTGCTGCTTATTGGAACATGGTGTTATTTATGGTCCTAGGTCAGCTTGGTTATTTATAGAATGTTATATGTTTAAGGGACATATGCAAAAATTTTATATTCAATCCCTTCAATATTTGTTAAACAAGGCGCTCTGCTGGTAGCATACACATTAAAGGGTTAACAAAACAAATCCTGCCTTCCAGAGGCTTGTGACAAACTTAAACAAGATATGCTGAAAATAAGACATTAATAACAAGACACGAATTTCCAGTTAGGATTCATACTTAAATTGGTAAATAACTTTTTTAAAAAATATTGTATTCAAGTATAATATACATAAAAAAGTGTGCATATGTGTACAGTTCTCTGAATTTTCACAGAATGAACAGATTTTTGATTGGCTTAGTGGAGACTTTTAAGGCCTAGTAATGTGTATGTTACAAAAGCAGCAAAGAGTACACTAGGACACAGTGGCCTATTAATTTCACAAGTCCATGGAATCACTGTTACATTCTCATCCTTTATACTCAAAAAGAAGCTTTCTCATATTGACTGGACTCCTTTGGAGAAAGGTGCTAAGTGGCCAACAGAGAGATGACCTGTGAGTGGTCAGAGTCTAGGGAGCTGACAGGGTCAGGATGCAAGCAGGATGGAAGTACTGAGGACAGAAAGCCCAAGGAAGGAGTGCCTGTGGATCTTCTGAAAGAAGGAGGAGAATAGCTTGAAGCAAGCAATGAAATCAGAAGCCCCAAGCCACAGAATCAGGGGAAAAGGATGTCTAGAGAAGCAGGAAGTCAGGGCTGAGAGATAGACGTCCTGAAGTTGGCTATTGGCAATAATTTGTCTCTTGTGTTAGGTCGAGAGGGCTCCCCACCATCAGAGTCCAAAGCTGAGGAGTGGAGGGTTGAGTTTGAATGGAAAGGCAAGGCAGAACCAGATGGTAGAGTATTCCGTGCTTAGAAGTCAAGGGGCCATCACTCTCCTGGTATTTCTGCATTAAGTCACACAAAGCTGATAGGTTTACTCACCTATGAAATGAATAGCTTGGAGCAGGTGATAGTTAAATTTTTTCCATTGTTTAGATTCTCCTCAATAATGGATGGTCATTTTTTCATTGAGACTAAGATTTAACTTGCATTGTCTTCAAAAGAATTTTAATTTAGAGGTTGATCGTTAATCTATGCACAGGGCTCAACATTTTAAAAGCTACACAAAAAGGTATAAAACAAAACCCATTGCATCGAGTAGATTCCAACTCATAGCAACCCTATAGGACAGAGTAGAACTGCCCCATAGGGTTTCCAAGGAGCGCCTGGTGGATTCAAACTGCTGACCTTTTGGTTAGCAACTGTAGGTCTTAACCGGTATGCCACCAGGGTTTCCACAAAAAAAAAGGGTGTAGAAGGAAAATTCTTATTGCTACCTCTGTTCCCCATCTGCCCTTATCTCTTGGTCCAGATGACACGTAATTTTTTTTAGTAATCTATTATATTCTTACATTTTTTACGTAAATACCAGCAAACATGAATTCATGTTCTTATTTTCCGAACTTATTTTACACAAAACATCATATGCAGTATGTACTGCTATGCTTTATTTATTAGTTTTTTGCCTCTTAAAATGCCTCAGAGATCTTTCATATCAGTACATGAGAACTTTCCCACTGAGTGATATTTGGGTCATTTCTAATTTTGAGCAATTCTGCAGTGAAAACCTTGTTCATTTGTCATTTTGCACTTGTGAAGCTTTCTCCAGAATAAATTTCTGCATATCACATTGGTAAGTCAAAGGGTATATACTGTCAAATTGTCCTTTCTCTTAGTTACTTAATGCTGCCATAACAAAAATACCACAAGTGTGGGGCTTTAAACAATATAATAGATTGTCTCCCAAGTATGGAGGCTAGAAGTCCAAATCAGTTTATAGGCTTTGTGGGAGGATCTTTCCTTCTCTGTTGCCCTGGGTGTTCCTTGGTGTTTTATGCTCCCTTGTGGCTGTATCTTCACATATCCTCTGTCTTTGCCCTGTGTATGTCCCTCCATGTGCCTTTCTTCATTTTATAAGACACCACTCAGAAGGGATTAGTTTGGGACTCACCCTACTCAGTAAGACCCCATTAGCATAACAAAAGGAAAGCTCTTTTTCTAAACTTGGTCATATTTACAGTTATGGGGGTAATAACTTTCACTTTTTTTTTAATATTTTTTAGGGGACCCAATTCAATACATAGCACCTCCATAAAAAAAAATAGGGCACTGATAATTATTGGGAGAGTCTGTCTCCCTCTGACACCACGGAACATGCCCAAAATATTGGATCTTTGTTAATTTGTTCCATGAAAAATGAGATCTCGATATAGTTTTTACACTTCAGTTATTATAAGTAAGGTTGAGAGTACATTTTAATATATTTAGTAACCATTCATATTTGTTTTCTGTAAAATGTTCTATCATTTTTCTATTTTTATACTTGGTTTTGGTCTTTTCAATATCTATTTACTGAGGGTCTTTATATATGAAAAGTGCATTAGTCCTTTTCTGCAAATTCAGTCATATGCATATTTTCCCCTAGTCATTAAACTGTACTGATCAAATCAAATACTAATGGATTTGTATGAATAGTGTAAAGTACATAGAGAAAAGTCACAGATGTGGGCAATCAGTCCAGGCATCAGACTGGGTCATGGTGGGTGGGCTTTGAGGGCCAGCACCGTATCTTATGTCTGGTCCTCAGAGTGGGATCCTGTCTGCCCTGCCGTTTATAACCAGCTTTCTCTTCCTGATCCTCGGAGGTCTGTTGGCAAATTTTCTATTTTCCGGAAAAATCCTCAGCCTCATAACCATAAGGAAACTTTTCACTGCCATAGGTAAGGAGAGAGCCAGTTACAAGGGTGGACGTGGAACACTCAAAGAGAAGCCACGTATTCACTGTGTCTATCCTCTTCCCGCCTCCCCAGGAGTTCTCCTCCCATCTATGCTCATGGTGTCCCTGTACTGGGTCAGATCCAGCACCAGCACCTCTGTGACCTTCTTGATACTGTTTCCTATCATCAGCAGCTTGAATAACTAAGGAGCCGTTGTTAACATCTTGGATACTGCTCCTTGGTAGGGATACCTTTGCCTCATCCTTACAGAAGCTCAGTTCGGTACCAAAAAAGCCCCAAACCCATTGCCGTTGGGTCGATTCTGACTCATGGAGACCCTAGGGGGCGGAGTAGAACTGCCCCATAGGGTTTCCAAGGAATGCCTGGTGGATTTGAACTGCCAATCTTTTGTTAGCAGTTGTAGCTCTTAACCACTATGCAACCAGGGTTTCCCAGTTCAATACAAGTAGCCCTAAACCTGCTCTGACACACAGACAAGATGTGACATATGCAACCCATCACAGGAAATGTCAACAGTAACCCTACATCCAAAAAATTTCTGGAAGGAACCTAAAGCTGGGTAACCTTTGTAAACTTAGTTTCTCTGTGTGGAAACAAGAGTGGTCAGTGGCTTATAACACCACAGTGCCAAGACCACAGCAAAACTGAGGGGTGGAGGCGGGGAGATTCTCATGAATCTCTCTGCATGGGGAAATGCAGCAATTACACAGTGTTGGATAATTAATAGGACTCATGAGGCTCCACGGAGTGTGCTCATGTAAGGCTTCAATAAGGTAAAAATTATGGTAGAGTAGAAGAAAGTATACATAAAGATCGGAGATGACTGAGACTTCTATTTGTACCACTCAAAGTCCTTTCACAGGAACAGAGAACATACTTCATCTTCAGATAGTGAACAGCCAAGACACCTGGTCTCAGAGGAATCGTTTTCTCAACCAGTGAATTGCTTTGTCCCCCAAACAAGGTGCAAGATCAGGCTCAATAGCAGAAACCAAGAGAACATACCAGCCAGGTACAAACCATCAATCTGTTCATTCTCTATAAACGATGTAGACAAATTAGCACAGATTGCCCCTTGGAGGTCTCAGACACTAGGACAGGATTATATTAAACACTATTCACTCCATTTTATTCAGGTTTGTCCAAGGGTCAACACAACTCCTGGTATCCCTAGAGATAAGCACAGAGTTGCAACAGATCAGAGGACGTGAACCCTGTACTCACATGAGAGTGTTTTTCTATTTCTCTATCCCTCTCAGATACTTTCGCTTTCTCAAGGGACTAGCAAGTGTTTTTTCACAAATAGCTGGGAGCCATTTCTCCTACCACTGCTGGATTTTTCCTCAGTCAGGTGAGGTCATATGTTCTGGACAATATTAAGAAAAAACCGAAAGAGTATATATAGGATCTGTTGAGTTCACCTAGAGAATTTCAGACTAAGAAGATTTTCGTTCCCATCTCAATGTGGCTCAGCTCATAGCTGAAGAGTCTTGAATAAAAGCTCTCATTCCCACCCTTGGCACTGGTCGTGCAGGGAAATTTCCACATGCTCACGGTATAGAACAAGGAGTGCTTAATTGTATGAGTTTTTTTTCTTTTTTTCCTCAGTTCTTATAAGATGAGCTTCTCATGGTAAGCACCAAGTTTTCTAACAATAATCTTGGCATTTCTCTTAAAGACTAGGGTGACCTACCATGATAGTTTGCCCAAAACTGAGGTGCTTCCTAAGATGCAGGGCTATTGGTGCTAAAACTTTGAAAGTTTCAGGCAAAACGAATTGATTTGGAACCCAACAAATACTGACAGAATGAATGAGTGAGATGTTGAGTAAATGACTGAGTGAAGGAACAACTAGAACCTCACATTTATGCCCATAAATGGTTAGGGCAGAAAGTCCTCTGATCAGCATGGCTTACATTGTATTTTTACATTTATAGAGACTTCCATGCTGGAAGCTGCAGGTAAATCAAATTCAACCCATTACTGTAGAGCCTATTCTGACTCATGGAGACCCCATGTGTGTCAGAGTAGAGCTGCACCCCATAGGATTTTTAATGGCTTATTTTTCAGAAGTAGATTACCAGGCCTCTCTTCTGAGTACCTCTGGGTGGACTTTTGGTTGCCAGCTAAAACTGTTAACTGTTTGCACAACTCAGAGAATCCAAAACTATATTTAGAATTGTATAATTAAGAAATTCATCCAACACTGTGAAGATTTTCTAAAGAACTCTATTCTCACAGACTTTAAATGAAGAAAGATGCCTATGACATTCACATGAACATTCTTTCATAAGGTCCCTGTGGTTTTCCACGGATGATTCAGGAAAATGAATGGAGTTTAACAAAGAAAACGTTGTCTTTATGACATCAAGTCCCTTCTTTTTTTTTCCTGAAGCTTCAATTTCCTTCTAAACATTGACTAACATACTGTTAGAAAATGGTTCTCTAATATACAAGTTCTCAAACTTATCTCCCATTGTTCATTAATTCATCCATCCATTCATTCAATAAATATGTATTAAACTTTAGCATAGTCCAAGCAAATGCTACCTAAGGAAATAAAACAAACAAAAGTTCTTGCCCTGATGAAGCTTATATTGTAGAAAAGAAATTGACAGAAAACATATGCAACGGTAAATTTTGGGTACATTGGGTGGTGGTAAGTGCTAAGAGAAGAATAAAACTGAAAATGGGACTAGGACACATAAGAGGTAAGTAAAGTTTCAATTTTAAATAGAGTGGTTAAAGAACAGCTGATCGAAAAGGTAACATCTAAGCAAGGCCCTAAAGGAAGTGAGGTGACAAACATAATAGCTATCTAGGTGAAGAGTGTTCCAGCAGAGTTGTAAATAATGTCCCTGGCATGTCCATGCACAACCAGGAAGCCCAAAGAGGCTGGAGCAGAGTCTTTATGAGCCATGAGAGACGAGAGCTGGGTGACAATTAATGACTTGTATTTTCCTGCCTCCAGGATTCAGAGTTGGGCTGGAGAAATGTCTTCTTGCTTTTGGCTGCTATCAACGTTTCAGGCCTGGCCTTCTACCTCATCTTTGGCCAAGCAGAAGTGCAGGACTGGGCTAAAGAGCAAACAATCACACCCACTTCTGAGCAAGCCGAATTACGCATTCATTTCAGATGAGTAGTTGTTCCTTGCTTTCCCTCATGGGTTTCCCTTTTGTGCCTGCTTGAGTGATTTGATATTTAGCATGGATTGATTTTGTTTCCAGTGTTTTCTCAGAGACCTTGGCTATTGTAATGCTGAGAATTTCACCTGGACATTTTAAGGGGAAATAAAAGGCTACTTATTTAAGTTTGAGCTCCTGAAGGCGTAGGTGTATCTGAATTTCTTCGTTTTCTCCTCTCTCTCCACTGTTATTCTAGTAAAGGCATCAGGGGCTGGAGGAAAATTTCTCACCAAAGTAAAAGAGAAAGTCAGAATCACAGAAGTCAAAATTGAGAATCATAAGAGGACTTGTGTCCAAAACCCAGAAGATGAACTTATGGAGCTTTTATGAAAAGAAATTCTGAGACTGTAGAAACAATAGTGCCTATAAGTTGCAGTCCTGAGCCAGCAGAACAAAGCAGACATAGTCAGCCTCATATTAAGTATGGAGGAATATAGGGTCATTCTGAGGCTTGGCATGTGCAGAATGCCTGATTGAAAAATGTCAAGGAAGAGATGACAATATTGACAGAATCCATTATAATAACAGAAAGGAAGATCCTATAACTAATGTGGTGATAGCATACTAGACTGCTTTCTATGGCTCCTAGCTTTGGAATCAGAGTTGCCCCTATAATACCTGTAGTGCTTGGGCACTTCCTGGAGCACACCCCTTCATGGATGCCTTCTTTATGGCTATGTTGCCTTCTACCCAACATTTCTGTGCAGAAATCTCACATCTCAGTAAAAGTACACTGCTCAGTTTCTGTCCTATCCCCTCAAACATTTGTTTATGCTGTCATATCTGTCTTGAATAACGTTCCTCTGCTTCTCTGAGTTTGGATACTAACCGCCATTGAATGGACCTCATTCAAAGTTCATGCACTTGCCTACCAGGTCTTCCTAATTGTAGGCAAGTCCTGCATTGCTTTGACCCCATAACAAATGTCAAGAGACTGTGTATGGTGTGTCTGCTTTCATTGAGCTCCCATATGTATGAGCAGCATGGAAACTAAGAAGGGAAACAGAAGCATTCAAACATTAAACTGGAAGCTAATGAACACATACCATGGGGCAAGGCAGAAACCAATGTCAAATATAGCCTCAGGGAGCTCAACATCTTCATAGGTCAGATGAGTCTAATCAAAGTATTACAGAAATGAATGCGAAATGACTACTGTGGAAAATGAAATGACTGGTCATATACCAGGCTTTATGAGTGACTATGAGACCATATGCACTGGTCTGAGGGATGAGGGAGGCCCAGCATTCCAGAATTTCAGTTGAGCTAGAATCTGAAGGACAATAATTAACTGCTACAGGAAGCAGCAGATGGAGAACATTCTAGGAAAAGGAAACAGGAATGTAAAGGTTCAATAGCAAGAGAAGCAACCAATGTGGCTAGAGTACAGCTAGTGAGGGCAGCATGGTTTCAGGGTGTGGAGGTGGTAAGATGTGGTGAGATCATTTGATTTCAGGAGATAAACCTGACAAAACTCTGATACAAAGTAAGTGAGTGAGTAAAGAGGTCCAGGCTAAACTCGATATTATGGCTCCACTGTCCATATTCCATCTCAGTAAGAATCTTCTTAGCTGAATTCAAATGAGTCATTGGCTATTAACTACAGAATCTTAAAAAGTAATTGGGAAGAGATGACACACATACAATAAAAGATGATAAGAGCAGTGAAGTGACTAAGGAAATAAATCATATAGAGACTTCATTCACTCATGAATTCACCCCATTAGTATTTAATGAGCACTGCCATCAAGTCTATTCTGATTCATAACGACCCTATAGGACAGAGTAGAACTGCCTCATAGAGTTTCTAAGGAGCGCCTGGTATATTTGAACTGCTGACTTTTTTGAACTGCTGTAGCACTTAACCACTATGCCACCAGGATTTCCTATTTGGGGGACTAGAGGAAAGAAAAATCTCTGCCCTCAGAGAGCTTTCACTCTAGCAGCAGAGGCTGATGATAACCAAAGAAAGTGTTTAGACAGGTGAGATAAGCAAGTCTATTACAGAAATTGACATTTGAGTTGAGACCTAAATAGTGAAAAAGGAGTAAGTCTGAAGAATATTTGGGAGTAGATGGACATTGGGGAAGGGGTCCTGGTGGCACAGTGATAAAGCATACGACTGGTGACTGAAAGGTCATTGGTTGGAACCCACCAGCCACTCTGTGGGAGAAAGATGTGGCAGTTTCCTTCCATACAGATTTACAGCCTTGGAAACCCCGTGTGGCAGTTCTACTCTGTCCTATGATGTTGCTATGAGCCAGAATCAACTCAGGGGGAATGGGTTTTTTGGGCATTGGGAGTTGGGCATTACTGTCAGAAAGAATTGCAAGTACAAAGGCCTGAGGCAGGATGAGCTTCATGGGGAAGACAGAACTGGCTGGAACTCTGTGAGTCAAGTTAAGAGGGGTAGGGACAAGTCAGCAGGCTGACATGGTCCAGGTCTTATGATGTCCTGAATGCCGTCAGAAGGAAATTGGAATTTGTCCTAAGTTCACTGAGAAGTTTTTGAAAGTTTTGTAAATCAAGAAGAAATGCCATCATATTTACATTTTAAACATTCCACCTGCTATGGGAATATGGATCAAAACAGAAGCAGTTGAAACACTGTGACCAGATGATTGTGCAAGGAATGGAAAAAATGAAAAATAATGGCATTTGAGGAAAAGTTTAAGGTGCATCTGACAGAACATGCTAGTGGGATGAATACCGAGTCTTGAGGAAAATTACAAAATCAAACAGGACTCTGAGGTTATTAGCCAGATTAACTGGAACAGCCAGTTTAACTAAGATTGGGAAGGCTGAGGCAGAAATGGTTTGAAGGTGGCTTCAGGAATTCTGCTTGTGATCAGGTGAAGACTGAGATAGCTGTTGGATACTCAAATAGAGACCAAGGCAGGTGAGTCACCGGTTTGGAGCTCAGGGAAGAGGTCAGAGCAAAGGCATGTAAAGAAAGGGGATCACCTGGGATCATCTTGGAAGTGAGTCCATTAAAAAAGAGCTTCAGGGACAGAGTTCTGGTGTACACCAACATTCAGACCTTAGGGAAAAAGTTAGAGATCAGCTAAAAAAGACTGAGAAAAGGCAACAAGGCATGAAAATATCAAACCAGAGTAGTATATGCCAATCATGTGAAATAAAACATCAGTGAGTCATTAACTCTGTCACATGTTGGCAGAAAAGGCCTAGAAAGTGATGGATGGATTTTCCTGCACCAAGATGGGTGGCCACTTTCACTAATGCTGATTTGGTCAAGTGTTGGGGGCAAAGGTCTGTTGGTAACAGGTTCAAGAGAGAATTGAAGGTGAGGAAGCAGACTGCAATTATGCATGAATTATCTGAAATATTTTGGTTAAAAAGGGAGCAGAATCATGGGTTGTAATTTTCATAGAAAATTCAATAGCTTTTGTGCAAATAGTTATATTCAGAAAATCACAAAAATTTAAATTTACCCAAAATATTTTAAATTTCTAGTCTGTGGAAAGCTCAGTTCTATTAAATACAGAAATTAATGGTAGACAGAAGACTCAAAAGGCAGAAGATATAACACATCCACATGAAGAGAATTTGAAGGGGAAACAGGCTTTGTGAGACAAACATGAACTCCTTCATGCATTCTTCTAGTTCATTATTATTTACTAAGTCATTTTATGTAGGTCCCTGGCATGAAGCCACTACTGTCCACCACCACAATAAAACCTCTGCCCTTCCACTTTGGTACGCGGAGACCTGCTTGGTCCTGTTACCACACAGGACCCTCTTCATTTGTAAGTCTCCCTAATAAACCTCTTTGCTGTTACCCTGGAGTTGCCCATCTATTTCTTTGGTCTCTCGGCACCCTCCATTTTTGGAGGCAAGTTTTACATTACAGTCCATGCCGGGACAGTATTACAACCTGACAAACCCCTGAAGACTGCAAGTACTGTAACCAAGGGCCACATGGTATTGGGATCCTATATGCAGGAGACCTAGATTCAGATTGGAACATGAGGGAACATGTAAGTGACATCTCAGTTGGGCTTAAAGCAAGAGGAAAATTTCAGTGAGCTTGACTTTTTTATTAATAAAAAAATAGAAGCAAAGTTGAAAATTAAACCATTGAACCAATAAAATCTTCCCATTTAGTAACATCAAGGATAAAGATTTTGGTATTCATTTACCTCCTGAAGATAACAAAATTATAATAAATAAAGATTAATTTATTTGAAAGGAATGAGGACCCTGCACTCGTCCCTCAGGATAGCTGTCATCTTTTCTTTTACAGTTCTGCTTTTGAGATATGGGAATGGGTATCTTTTCCCTAACAGAACAGTTGAATTTGCTGTTTTGCCATTGTGTGGGTGGGGAAGAGAACACCTCTCTCCTTAACAATTGTGAAAAGTGAAAAATGATGTCACCTTTTCCTGAAAGAAAGAAGGCCCCCTATGCAGGGGATGAAATGCCTCTAACAAAATAGCTCCAGAAAGAGAGCCTGAATCATGGGAAGGCTCTGTTGGTTAACCGGCCATTTGAGAGTGTAGTTTAAAGAGTTAATGTCACTCATATTTTGAGAATAGATGTCATGGATTGAATTATGTCCGCCCCAAAACGTGTGTATCAACTTGGTTAAGCCATGATTCCCAGTATTCTGTGGTTGTCCTCCATTCTGTGACTGTAATTTTATGTTAAAGAGGATTAGGGTGGCATTGTAACACCCAACCAGGTCACATCCCTAATCCAGTCAATGTAAAGGGAGTTTCCCTGGGGTGTGGCCTGCACCACTTTTTATCTCCTAAGAGATAAAAGGAAAGGGAACCAAGCAGAGAGTTGGGAATCTCATACCACCAAGAAAGCAGTGCTGGGAACAGAGCGAGTCCCTTGGACCTGAGGTTCCTGCGTTGAGATGCTCCCAGACCAAGGGAAGACTGACGACAAGAACCTTCCTCCAGAGCTGACAGAGAGAGAGAGAGAGAGAAAGCCTTCCCCTGGAGCCAGTGCCCTGAACAGGACTATGAGAGAATAAACATCTCTTTGTTAAAGCCATTTACTTGTGATGTTTCTGTTACAGAAGCACTAGATAACTAAGACAATAGATGGGACAATCTTCACTTTATGATTCATATTTTGGGCTTGTTCTGTAAGATTCATTAATTTTTTTTTTTTAAAGTGCTGATCATATCTCTGCTGAGAAAATAAATGTAAATGCTGAATTCTGGTGGGGGAAAGTTTTCATCCAGGTCGAAAGATCTGATTAATCAGAACAGACTAGACTCTTCCAATGAATTTATATGTGGGGGGAAAAAAAGCAAAATAAGTTTCACATGGATTTGGGAAGTAGATAAATGGGATGAAGAGGTTGGGACAGACAGATTTTACTTGGGAGCTATGAGTGATATCCCGGAGCTGCCTCTCATGGGGAAAAAATGTTTTGTGCAGAGACCTGATAGAGATGACAGCTGCACTATTAAGAGGCTTGCAAAGTATATTAAGTAAAGTCTCACCGTACAGTGTATTGGAGATTAGTAGGGCAGATATTTATTCAAAAGGAGCAAGCACAGAAATAGTCTTGGCAAGAAAATCTGATATATGAATGCTTGGACCCATTTCTTTGCTAGGTTTTGCTTATTTTGACAACCTCCAAATAGATAAAGCTGATGACTTCAAAATTTGTGTTACCGCATAGGCCTTCTGTTCCAAGGTACAGACTCATAAACACAATGCCTGCTTGGCAGTCTTCCTTTCTGGGTCTAACAGGCATCTCAACCCAACATGTTCAAGAGAAACTTGCTTTGCCTCCCAAAATCTGCTCCTTCTCTGCTTGTCGCTTCATCTCCATTGAGGGCAACACCATTCATTCTTTTACTTAAGTTATAAACCTAGAAGCCTGCCATGATGCCCTGCTTTCTTTCGCCTTCATATCCACCTCATTAGCAACACTTATTGGCTCTGTCTCCAAAATAGACCTCAAATCTGGTCTTTTCTACCCCAACCATCCTAACCCAGCCGACTTCGCCTGTCCCACAGGCAAACTGCAACACTTTCTTCCAAGTCTCTTGGTTCCTATTCTTGTCCCTCATAGGTCATGGACCACACAGCAGGCAAAGTAAATTCAATCTAAGGTCTAAAAAAAAAACAGTGCCGTTAAGTCAATTCTGACTCGTAGCAACACTATAGGACAGACTAGAACTGCCCCATAGAGTTTCCAAGGAGCGCCTGGTGGATTCGAACTCCCAACCCTTTGGTTAGTAGCTGTAGCACTGAACCACTACACCACCAGGGTTTCCAATCTAAGGTCTACAGGGTCCTAAATGGGGTGGTAAGTGTTTACCGCTTTGACCTCAGCTCTTATTATTATCCTTCTCCCTGATGCTGCACTGGACACATTGCATTTTTTTCTACCTTGAAAAAACATGGCACACTTGCTGGCTTCTTTACCTGGAATGCTCTACCATACAGCTGCTTCTCTCCTCCACATGCACCTTTCAGCTCAAACCCAACCTTCTCCTACACAGTCTGAGTAGGTAAAGTTGTTAGACTAGACAAAAATAGTAGCCCTCTCACAAAGCTGGCTACTTAGTCACTGTCCCTGTGTTTATTTGTTTTCCTCTTAGCACATGCTGTTTTTACTTATTTCTTCCATATTGTGGCGCTGCTTGGATGTAACTTTCATGAGGGTACACGTCTTTGTCTCTGTGTTTCTAAATGAATGATCAAGCCTGTATTTTAAATTCTTTCTCGTTCTGTATTCTCATGTCTCAACTGGAAGCAGTAACAACATGATGACCTACAAAGCAATATCTCACCTTTCCCCCTACTGCCACCTTCCACTGTCCGTTTTGACCTTCGGCAAATTCTATACTGCTGGTGACCAAAAAATTGGCAAGTACTTCTGTTATAATAAGTATTATAGAAATGGGGTAATTTAATGAGAACTAAGCCCTTCAGTTGTAGGCACGAGATAAAAAGATAAAGAAGTAGAAAATTCCATTAATTGATTCAACAAGTATTCACTGAATCAATCAATGAACAGTGAGCACTTAGGCATTGGTGTACCAGAAGGGCTTGTTTAGGTAAAATCATTGCGAGAATTTTTTATCTGAAAATTTTCTTCCATTCTTGTCTCTCATACAATCCTTTCAATCCTATCAATTGACCTAAAGTGTGAATAGAAATGATAAGCAAATTATTTTTACCTACAGAATATTCAGTCCCTTCATTTTCCCACTTTCTTTTCAGAGTTACCCAACCAATCTTTCTCCAGTAAACATTGTTCTGAATTTCAACTTTCAATTCATTTCTGACCCACGGTGGACTGGAGTCTCTGTGGTCTAACAGGAGAAACTTCAAATGACATAAACGAGGAGTTTGTCTGTTAATACACATTTACCAACTTTAGTTGGTAACATACACATACTTTATGCAATATTTCCACTTACAGTTAAAAACTATATCACCAAAGAATCAGACATGTAATTGTTTTTACAATAATAGAAGGAACACTCCATAGAGAGCAAGTGGAAAGATATTTTATTTCACCAAAAGCCCCTACCTTACCCTTGTACCCTTTAAATCTGCAAAGCCCCATAACCTCTCTGATCATTTTCAGATAGGAAAAAATCTTCTGGTTATTTTCAGTCTTCGTCTAGTCTCACTTTATAATTAATAGATCCTGTCTAATGAAATGCAAAACTCCAATGAAGCTTCTCACCACATCCAGCTTGTGCCTGGAAGGGAGGGGTTGCTTGGTTGGAATTCTTATCCCCTTCCTCTGCTACCTGTTCCCCTCATTCCTCTTGCTAAAGGAGGTTTCTGACTCTTCTAGGGCTGGTGGCAGGGAGAGAGTCAGGGACAGGAAGCACCTTCTTGCCTGGAATACTTCTGATCTAGCATGGCTGCTATCTGGGCTGGGTGTATTTTTTTTTCTTATGTCTTTGACTCTTTTTATGTTGTAGAGTCCGTATATAATTTCAATTGTTTTAAGCATGTTTATATAATGTCTTTATAAGTTTCCTCTAATTTTGGAAGTTGTCAGCAGAATAATGCATTGAGTCTCAGGGTTTACTTCTCATGGACCACTCCGTGGACATTTATAATTTTGGGTTTTGGGCTCATATTACATGGAGATTCATCGACAGTAATTTTGTGTGGTCAAGGTTAAGCAAACAAGTCTGGGCCCAATTCTTAGGTCAGTTTCTCAGCAGCGGGCAAGCTCTTAGAAAATGCACATAGAGTGAATTCTAAACGTCAACTCCTTATAATATCATTATGAATTTTTAGAATTTCGAAGGGATCTCCATTATAATTCACTTCTTGTCTTGAGTTTCATCCCCCATCCCAAGTCTCTGCAATACTGAAATTGATGTATCTCTAACCCCACCCGCAGGGCCACCAAAGAGTTAGCTGATGCCTCTAACGTCTCATTTCATCCACGGGGCTATCTATGACAATCTTTGGAGCTATGCATTTCAAAGAAGGTATACTATATTTTATCTAGTATGTCTAGGTGTTTGTAATGGACAATTTTTCAGGTATATTCCTCTACTGGGAGCTTCCAAATAAATTTATTAAAGGTTGTTTTTGAGTTTTATCATCATGTTGCTACTGCTTCCAGTTGAGACATGTGAATACAGAACGGGAAGAATTTAAAATATAGGCTTGATCGTTCATTGAGAAACACAGAGACAAATACGTGGGATAACTCTGACCTTCCTAAGGCCACATAGTTGCTTAGTGATGGAGCCAGGGTGACAAATCAGGTTTCCTGAATTCAACTCTAGCACTGTCTCACCAAACTCAATTTCCTTCTAATTCTTTTTTTTTTTTTCGAACTTTAGATGAAGGTTTACTGAACAAACTAGTTTCTCGTCACACAGCTAATACACACATTGTTGTATAACATTGATTAACAACCCCACGACTTGTCAACACTCTCCCTTCTCAACCCTGGGTTCCCTATTACCAGCTTTCCTGCTCCCTCCTGCCTTCCAGTCCTTGCCCCAGGGATGGTGCACCCCTTTAGTCTTGTTTTGTTCTGTGGGCCTGTTCAATCTTGGCTGAAGGGTGAACCTCAGGAGTAATCTCATTACTGAGCTGCAAGGGTGTCTGGGAGACGTACTCTCAGTGTTTCTCCAGCCTCTGTCAGGTCAACAAGTCTGGTCCTTCTCTTTGAGTTAGAATTTTGTTCTACATTTTTCTCCAGCTCCGCCTGGGACCCTCTATTGTAGTTCCTGTCAGAGCAGTCAGTAGTGGTAGCCAGGCACCATCTAGCTGTACTAGACTCAGTCTGGTGGAGGCTGTGGTAGATGTGGTCCATTAGTCCTTGGGATGAGTCTTTCCCTTGTGTCTTTGTTTTTCTTCATTCTTCCTTGCTTCCGAAGGGGTGAGATCAGTGTAGTATCCTAGATGGCCACTCACAGGCTTTTAAAATTCCAGACACTACTCACCAAAGTAGAATGTAGAGTATTTTCTTTATTAACTCTGCTATACGAATTGAGCTAGATATTCACTGAGACCATGGTTCCCACAGCCCTCAGCCCAGTAATTCAATCCCTCAGGGAGTTTGGATGTCTCTATGGAACTACCATGACCTTGCCTTGTACAGGTTGTGCTAGCTTCCCCAGTATTTTGTACTGTCTTACCCTTCACCAAAGTTACCACTAATTTATTGTCTCCTTCTAGTTCTTTTTTTTTTTATTGCGCTTTAAGTGAAAGTTTACAAATCAAGTCAGTATCTCATACAAAAACTTATATACGCATTGTTATATGCTCCTAGTTTCTCTCCCCCTAATGAGACAGCACACTCCTTCTCTCCACTCTCTATTTTTGTGTCCGTCCAGCCAGCTTTTGACATCTCTGCCTTCCCATCTCCCCTCCAGACAGGAGCTGCCCACATAGACTCATGTGTCAACTCGATCCAAGAAGCCCACTCTTCACTAGTATCATTTTCCATCCCAAAGTCCAGTCCAATCCCTGTCTGAAGAGCTGGCTTTGGGAATGGTTTCTGTCCTGGGCTAATAGAAGGTCTGGGGACCACGACCTTCAGGGTCCCTCTACTCTCAGTCAGACCATTAAGTCTGGTCTTTTTACGGAAATTTGAGGTCTACATCCCACTGCTCTCCTGCTCCATCAGGGACTCTCTGTTTTGTTCCCTGTAAGGGCAGTCATTGGTTGTAGCCGGGCACCATCTAGTTCTTATGGTCTCAGGCTGGTGTAGTCTCTGGTTTATGTGGCCCTTTCTGTCTCTTGGGCTCATAATTACCTTGTGTTTTTGATGTTCTTCATTCTCCTTTGCTCTAGGTTGGCTGAGACCAATTTATGCATCTTAGATAGCCATTTGCTAGACCCCAGAAGCCACTCTCCAAAGTGGGATGGAGAATGTTTTCTTAATAGATTTTATTATGCTAATTGACTTAGATGTTCCCTGAAACCATGGTCCCCAAACCCCCGGCCCTTCTGCGCTGGCCTTCAAGGCATTCAGTTTATTCAGGAAACTTTTTTCCTTTTAGTGTAGTCCATTTGCGCTGACTCTCCTGTATTGTGTGTTTTTTTCCTGTCGCCTAAATTAGTTTTTGTCTACTATCTAATTAGTGAATGCCCCTCTCCCTCCCTCCCTCCCTCCCCACTCTCATAGCCATCAAAGAATATTTTCTTCTCTGTTTAAACTATTTCTTGAGTTCTTATAATCGTGGTCTCATACAATATTTGCCCTTTTGCAACTGACTGATTTCACTCAGCGTAATGTCTCCCAGATTCCTCCATGCAGATTCCTCCATGCTATGAAATGTTTCACAGATTCACCATTGTTCTTTTTCCATGTGTAGTATTCCATTTATTTATCCGTTCATCTGTTGATGGGCACCTTGGTTGCTTCCATATTTTTGCTATGGTAAACAGAGCTGCAATAAACATGGGTGTACATATATCTGTTCGTGTAAAGGCTCTTATTTCTCTAGGATATATTCCAAGGAGTGGAATTTCTGGATCATGTGGTAGTTCTATTTCTAGCTTTTAAAGGAAGCGCCAAATCGATTTCCAAAGTGGTTGTACCATTTTACATTCCCACCAGCAGTGTCTAAGTGTTCCAGTCCCTCCACAGCCTCTCCAGCATTTATTATTTTGTGTGTTTTGGATTAATGCCAGCCTTGTTGGAGTGAGATGGAATCTCATTGTAGTTTTGATTTGCATTTCTTTAATGGTTAATGATTGTGAGCATTTCCTCATGGATCTGTTACCTACCCAAAAGTCTTCTTTAGTGAAGTGTCTGTTCATATCTTTTGGCCATTTTCCAATTGGGTTATTTGTCTTTTTGTAGTTAAGTTTTTGCAGTATCATGTAGATTTTAGAGATCAGACACTGATTGGAAATGTCATAGCTAAAAACTTTTTCCCAGTCTGTAGGTAATCTTTTTACTCTTTTGGTGAAGCCTTTGGATGAATATAGGTGTTTGATTTTCAGGAGCTCCCAGTTATCTAGTTTTTCTTCTGGTGTTTGTGCATTGTTAGTAATGTTTTGTATACTGTTTATGCCATGTATTAGAGTGCCTAACATTGTCCCTATTTTTTCTTCAATGATCTTTATTGTTTTAGATCATATGTTTAGGTCTTTGATCCATTTTGAGTTCACTTTTGTGCATGGTGTGAGGTATGGATCTTCTTTCATGCAGGTGGATATCCAGCTATGCCAGCACCATTTGTTAAACAGACTGTCTTTTCCCCATTTAACTGACTTTGGCGCTTTTGTCAAATATCATCTGCTCATGTGTAGATGGATTTATGTCTGGTTTCTCAATTCTGTTCCATTGGTCTATGTATCTGTTGTCGTACCAGTACCAGGCTGTTTTGACTACTGTGGCAATATAACAGGTTCTAAAATCAGGTAGTGTGATGTCTCCCACTTTGTTGTTCTTTTTCTGTAATGCTTTACTTATCCGGGGCCTCTTTCCCTTCCATGTGAAGTTGGTGATTTCTTTCTTCATCTCATTAAACATGTCTTTGGAATTTGGATCAAGATTGCATTGTATCTTTAGATAGCTTTTGGTAAAATAGACATTTTTACAATGTTAAGTCTTCCTATCCATGAGCAAGGTGTGTTTTTCCACTTATGTAGGTCTCTTTTGGTTTCTTGCAGTAGTGTCTTGTAGATTTCTTTGTATAGGTCTCTTATGTCTCTGGTAAGATATATTCCTAAGTATTTTATCTTCTTGGGGGCTACTGTAAATGGTATTGATTTGGTGATTTCCTCTTTGATGTTCTTTTTGTTGGTGCAGAGAAATCCAACTGATTTTTGTATGTTTATCTTTTATCTTGATACTCTGTTGAACTCTTCTATTACTTTCAGTAGTTTTCCTGAGGATTCGTTAGGATATTCTGTGTATAAGATCATGTCATCTGCAAATAGAGATACTTTTACTTCTTCCTTGCCAATCTGGATGCCCTTTATTTCTTTATCTAGCCTAATTTCTCTAGCTAAGACGTCCAGCACAATGTTGAATAAGAGTGGTGATAAAGGGCATCTTTGTCTGTTCCCGATCTCAAGGGGAATGCTTTTAGACTCTCTCCATTTAGGGTGATGTTGGCTGTTGGCTTTGTATGAATGCCCTTTATTCTATTCCTATTTTACTGAGAGTTGTTATCATGAATGGGTGTTGAACTTTGTCAAGTGCCCTTTCTGATTCAATTGGTAAGATTATGTGGTTCTTGCCTTTTGTTTTATTCATATGATGGATTACATTAATTGTTTTCTAATGTCGAACCATCCCTGCATACCTGGTATGAATCCCACTTGGTCATGGTGAATTACTTTTTTGATATGTTGTTGAATTCTATTGGCTAGATTTTTGTTGAGGATTTTCGCATCTAAGTTCATGAGGTATCTAGGTCCGTAATTTTTTTTTTGTGGTGTCTTTACCTGGTTTTGTTATCAGGGATATGCAGGCTTCATACAATGAGTTTAGGAGTATTCCGTCCTTTTCTATGCTCTGAAATACCTTTAGTAGTAGTGGTGTTAACTCTTCTCTGAAAGTTTGGTAGAATTCTGCAGTGAAGCTGTCTGGGCCAGGGCTTTTTTTGTTGGGGGTTTTTTGATTACCTTTTCAATCTCTTTTTTTATGGGTTTATTTAGCTTTCTATCTCCTTTTGTGTTAGTTTAGGTAGATAGTGTGTTTCTAGAAATTCATCCATTTCTTCTAGGTTTCAAATTTGTTAGCGTACAGTTTTTCATAGTAATCTGATATGATTCTTTTAATTTCAGTTGGGTCTGTTGTGATATTGCCCATCTCATTTCTTATTCAGGTTATTTGCTTCCTCTCCTGTTTTTCTTTTGTCAGTTTGGCCAATGGTTTATCAATTTTGGTAATTTTTTTAAAAGAACCAGCTTTTGGTCTTATTAACTCTTTCAGTTGTTTTTCTCTTCTCTATTTCACTTAATTCTGCTCTAATTTTTATTACTTGCTTTCTTCTGGTACCTGAGGGTTTCTTTTGGTGCTCTCTTTCTGTTTGTTCAAGTTGTAGGGATAATTTTTTGATTTTGGCCCTTTCTTCTTTTTGGATGTGTGCATCTATTGATATAAATTGAGCTCTGAGCGCTGCTTTCGCTGTGTCCCAAATGTTCCAATATGAAGTGTATTCATTCTCATTGGATTCTATTAATTCCTTTATTCCATCCTTAACATCTTCTATAATCCAGTTGTTTTTGAGCAGCGTATTGTTCAATTTCCAAGTGTTTGATTTCTTTTCCCTGCTTTTTCTGTTATTCATTTCTACTTTTATGGCCTTATGGTCAGAGAAGATGCTTTGTAATATTTCGATGTTTTGGATTCTGCTAAGGCTTGCTTTTTGACCTAATATGTGGTTTATTCTAGAGAATGTTCTATGTGTGTTGGAAAAGAAAGTACACTTGTCTGCTTTTGGGTGGAGTGTTCCATATATGTCTATGAGGTCAAGTTGGTTGATTATGGCATTTAGATCTTCCGTGTCTTTATTGTGCTTCTTTCTGGATGTTCTGTCCTTCACCAAAAGTGGTGTGTTAAAATTTCCCAGTATAATTGTGTTGATGTCTATTTCACTTTTCAGTGCTGTTAGAGTTTTATTGTATATCTTACAGCCTCATCGTTGGGTGCATAAATATTTAATATGGTTATATCCTCCTGGTATATTGTCCCTTTAATCATTATGTACTGTCTTTCCTTATCCTTTGTGATGGATTTAACTTTAAAGCCTATTTTGTCAGAAATTTATATTGCCACTCCTGCTCTTTTTTGATTGTTGTTTGCGTGATATGTATTTTTTTCATCCTTCAAGTTTTAGTTTGTGTCTCTAAGTCTAAGGTGTGTCTCTTGTAGGGAGCATATAGATGGATCATGTTTTTTTTTACTCCTTTCTACCACTTTCTGTCTCTCTATTGGTACATTTAGTACATTTACATTCAGTGTAATTATGGATAGGTATGAGTTTTGTTTTTTTTTTTATGAGTTTAGTGCTGTCATTTTGATGTCTTTTTTGTGTGTTGTTGACCGTTTCTTTTTCCCACTTAATTTTTGTGCTGAGTAATTTATCTTATGTATTGTCTTTTTCTCTTATTCATTGTTGTTGATTTTGTTTCTGCTGAGTCTCTATTTTTTTCTTGTATTTTATTTTCATGAGTACAATTGTTAATCTCCTTTTTGGTTACCTTAATATTTAACCCTATTTTTCTAAGTTTAAATCCAACTTTTTTTTTTTTTTTTTAATATATGCACACCCATGCTTACTGCAGCTCTGCCCACAATAGCAAAAAGTTGGAAGCAACCAAGGCGTCCATCAACGGACAAATGGGTAAACAAATTGTGGCAAATTCACACAATGGAACACCACGCATCGACAAAGAACAGTGACGAATCTGCGAAACATCCCACAACATGGAGGAACCTGGAAGGCACCACCCCGAGCGAAACCAGTCAGAGGCAAAAGGACAAACATTGTACAAGACCACTATCACAAGATCTTGAGAAATAGTAAACCCGAGAAGAACACACACTCCTGCGGCCATGAAGGGGGGAGAGAGGGAAGGTGGGTGAGGATCCTCCGTTGATTAATCAGTAGATAAGAACTGCTTCAGGTGAAGGGAAAGACAACACTCAACACATGGAAGGTCAGCTCAATTGGACTGGACCAAAAGCAAAGAAGTTTCCGGGATAAAATGAATGCTTCAAAGGTCAGCAGAGCAAGGGCGGGGGTCTGGGGAACATGATTTGCGGGGACTTCTAAGTCAATTGGCAAAATAATTCTATTATGAAATCATTCTGCATCCCACTTTGAAATGTGGCGTCTGGGGTCTTAAATGCTAACAAGCGGCCATCTAAGATGCATCAATTGGTCTCAACCCACCTGGAGCAAAGGAAAATGAAGAACACCAAGGCCACACGACAACTAAGAGCCCAAGAAACAGAAAGGGCCACATGAACCAGAGACCCACATCATCCTGAGACCAGAAGAACTAGTTGGTGCCCGGCCACAATAGATGACTGCCCTGACAGGGAGCACAGCAGAGAACCCCTGAGGGAGCAGGAGATCAGTGGGATACAGACCCCAAATTCTCATAAAAGGACCAAACTTAATGGTCTGACTGAGACTAGAGGAATCCTGGCGGCCATGGTCCCCAGACCTTCCGTTGGCACAGGACAGGAACCATCCCGGAAGACAACTCATCAGACATGAATGGGACTGGTCAGCGGGTGGGAGAGAGACGCTGATGAAGAGTGAGCTAATTATATCAGGTGGACACTTGAGATTGTGTTGGCAACTCTTGTCTGGAGGGGGGATGGGAGGATAGAGAGAGAGGGGAGCCGGAAAAATCGTCACGAAAGGAGAGACCGAAAGGGCCGACTCAAGAGGGGGAGAGCAAGTGGGAGTAGGGAGTGAGATGCATGCAAACTTATATGTGACAGACACAGTAAACCCAACTTTTATTTCTTTATATCACCTTGTCTTCCTCTCCATATGAAAGATCTATGACTACATTTCTAAGTCCCTCTTTATTGTTTTAATGTTGTCTTCTTTTATATATTGACATTGCTGTTTCCTGTTTTGAGCCTTTTTTATCTTGATTTATTTTTGTGATTTCCCTATTTGGATTGACACCTGGTTGCTCAGTCCTTTGTTCTAGTCTTAGGTTGATATCTGATATTATTGATTTTCTAATCAGAGGACTCTCTTTAGTATTTCTTGTAGCTTTGGTTTGGTTTTTAGGAATTCCCTAAACTTCTGTTTATCTGGAAATGTCCTAATTTCACCTTCATATTTGAGAGACAGTTTTGCTGGATATATGATTCTTGGATGGCAATTTTTTTCCTTCAGTTTTTTAAAATATGCTCTCCCATTGCCTTCTTGCCTGCATGGTTTCTGCCAACTAGTCTGAGATTATTCTTATTGACTCTCCTTAGTAGGTGACTTTTCGTTTATCCCTAGCCACTCTTAAATTTCTCTTTATCTTTGGTTTTGGCAAGTTTGATTATAATATGTCTTGGTGACTTTCTTTTGAGATCTTTGTTATGTGGAATTCGATGAGCATCTTGGATAGGTATCTTCTCATCTTTCACGATATCAGGGAAGTGTTCTGCCAACAAATCTTCAACAATCTCTGTATATTTTCTGTTATTCCTCCATATTCTGGTACTCCAGTCACTCGTAGGCTGTTTCTCTTGGTAGAGTCCCACATGATTCTTGGGGTTTCTTCATATTTTAAAATTCTTTTTCTGATTTTTTCCAAATAAATTTGTGTGAAGTGTTTTATTTTCAGTCTTACTAATTCTGCCTTCTACTTGCTCAATTCTGCTCCTCTGACTTTCGATTCAGTTGTCTAATTCTGTAATTTTATTGTTAATCTTCTGAACTTCTGATTGCTGCCTCTCTATGGATTCTTGCAGCTTATTAAATTTTTCATTATGTTCTTGAATAACCTGTTTAATGTCTACTGCTTTTTCTGCATATCCCTTGTCTTGTTCTGTGTATTGCCTGATCTCCTTCCTGATCTTGTTCCTGATGTCTTGAAATGTTCTGTGTATTAAGCTTTTGTATTCTGCATCCAGTAATTCCAGGAAGGCACCTTCATCCAGAAGATCCCTTGATTCTTTGTTTTGAGAGCTTGTTGAAGCGATCATGGTCTGCTTCTTTATGTGATTTGATATTGACTGTTGTCTCTGAGCCATCTACAAGTTATTGTAATAGTTTTTTTTTCTGTTTGCTTTCTGTATCCTACCTTCTTGCTTTGTTTTGTTTTGATATGCCCATATGGGTTGCTTGAGTGAGCTAGCTTGATTATTTTCACCTTTGGAGCTCTGACGTCCTGTCCCCAGATGGCTAGAGCTGTTATCAGGTATATCAGTCTAGGAGTCCATTCACTTTTCTTGTATGAATTCAGCTCAGATGTCCAGGTAAATGACCATCAAGTGTGTGGTACAGGCTCTGTCCTAGAATCTTAGAGAGTCAGGGGTGATTGGTGTAGGTACTGGTATCTGGTTGCAGCAGGGGGTCAAATTCTGAACAAGGCAGGGGGCTGAGTATTGTCCCCCAGGTGTCTCTGAGGAAAGCATTCCCTGTTCCCTAGAGTGTACAGGTGAGTTCTGCAGATGGACCACAGGCACCCAATGTTTTTGGTTGTAAGGACTGGGAGGTACCAGTTATCTTTGGACATCTGTTGTGAGTGGCTTTTATGATGTGAGTGGAGACACCAGTCCTTAGGCCCCTGATATGGGTAGGTGAGGACCCTATTTAATAGGCAAAGCAGTGTCAAATATCAAACACCCACCTCTCCACCACACAGTTGAAACAGTTGCAGTCTGCCAACAAGGGCCTATTCTCCTGAAATAGGCCTACACAGGTCCATGCGGGGGGAAAAGTTACTCAAAGTCCACAGATCATTTCTGCCCGGATAGGAGCAGCAGATTATCTTTTTCCCCAATAGTGAATTTATTCTTTCTCCAATGCCTGGAGAATGGCTCAGGACACTCAGCAAAGCCTATCTCAGGCCCAGGGAAATTGACAGCCACTGAACCCAGCTTGGAGGCAGGGGGCCTGGTAAAATATACCCAAGTACTTAGATTTTGCTAAGAACACTATTCTTCTCTGCTTCCAGAGGTGTGCGTAGGCTGTGTGGCTGGCTGTCTCTCCCTGAGGAAACTGAAGCCTGAACAGTACTGTCCGCCTGCCACAGTCACTCCTGGGAATGGTGCCTGAGGGTTTTCAGCAATTTAGGTCCAGCAACTCCTCTCTGCTTCTGAACAATTTCTCCCTCGTCCTGATGCTTGGTCCATTTTCTAACTTTGCCTCTGATGTTCAGGGCTCCTAGCTTGTCATAAATATAATTGTTTCACTTGTTTTTTCGGGTCTTTGTTGTAAGAAGGATCACCAGAAGCCTCTGACTACTCTGCCATCTTAGCTCTGCCTCTTCCTTCAAATTCTTAAGAAAAGGATTAGGACAGTGTCATATGAGACATAGGACACTTCTTTCACTATTTGTCTCCTTTTGCATTCTTTTATTTTAGTATGTAAACACTAGTCCCTGGGAGAAAAGAACCAAAATGTCTACTGTAGCAGAAGCCAGTACCAAAGAAGAAGACATTTTCAACAGCAGTAATTTACACATATCTCAAGCACAAGCCACCAGGATAGGTAAAATCTTGCGCAGGCATCTTGTCCTGGAAAACTTTGAGATCTATGTCACCTTAACTTCCTTTTTGGTGTTGCACAACATCTTGCTACCACCAGTGCTAAGAATTCTATATAGCTGTAAAGCAAGATAAATCAAGAAATTCGTTTTAAAAAAACCGTCTAATATACTAAGAACAAGAAGAGATCATTTCAAAAATGGAAAATAGAAAGATATTCAAATATTAACAATAGTAGTTATAATGTACTTACAGGAATTTATTCAATCCTCATTACAATGCCATGAATTAAGCACATTGTTATTCCAGTTTTACAGATCAGATACTGAGACTGCAGAAACCCAAGGCCACACAGCTGTAAGTAGAGAACCTGGTATTTGAACCAAGGTATCTGACTCCAGGATTAAAATGCAGTTAATAAAACTTTCTATTCCCATAAAAAATATTAAAACTAGCAAAGAGAGCTTAATATAATAAAAGTACACAACACATCAACAACTACCAGCATACCTAATGGTGTAAAATGAGAAGTATTTTGAATAAATTCATCTATGAGAGGATCACCCACTCTCACCACTCTTATTTGACATCATTTTGAAAATACCAGTGAATAACATTACCCAAGTGAATAGTGTTATGAATGGCAAAAATAATCAAATATTTCCATTATTTGCACATGTTTTTTAGGCAAAAACCAAGGGAAAATGACTGATGAAAATGATAGGAAAAAGAACTCAGTTATGGAAACAATGAAAAGTATTTTAAAAATAGTGTAATGCTTTTTCCTTTAGGCCTCTGTGTATGTCTGGAGTCCTAAAGGTACCTATAAAATTCTACCTTAGGACCCAGAAAAAGACTTGAATATATTGGGAAGCAGCTCTGTTCTTGGCTAGAAGAGGTAATGCTATAGATGTGGCCATTCACTTGAATCTGCCATAGTCTTAGTTATCTAGTGTTGTTGTAACAGAAATACCACGAGTGGATCATTTTAACAAACAGAAATTTGTTCTCTCACAGCCTAAGAGGCTAGAAGTCCCAATTCAGGGTGCCATCTCCTGGGGAAGGCTTTCTCTCTGTGTCAGTTCTGGGGAAAGTCCTTGTCATCAATCTTCCCCAGGTCTAGGAGCTTTTCAGCGCAGGGACCCCAGATCCTCCTGGCTCTTGTTTCTTGGTGGTATGCGGTCCCTATGTCTCTCTGCTTGCTTCTCTTTTTTTATATCTCAAAAGAAATTACTTGAGACACAACCTAACCCTGTAGATTGAGTCCTGCCTCATTAACGTAACTGCCTCTAATCCTGCCTCGTTAACATCATAGAAGCAGAATTTCTAACACATAAGAACATTACATCAGGTGACAAAAGGGTGGATAATCACACAATACTGGGAATCATGGCTCAGCCAAGTTGACACACATTTTGGGGGAACACAATTCAATCTATAACAGCTATACTAATATGATGTTGATAAAAATTCCAGTGTAAATTTTTGTGGATGATGGGGTTTACTAAATGCTGCCTGAGTTAAACCAAAGTCAGACTCTAACTGCCAATTCCAGAAACTTAGCAAGAATCTCACTATACAATAGGAAACATTGCTGGCCATTCCAAGTGATATTGCTCCCTGGAAGAGGCCAGGAAAATGTTCCCACATGCCTTGAGGCCAACCAAAACCAAACCTGTTGCCATCAAGTCGATTCTGATTTATAATGACCCTCTAGGACAGAGTAGAACTGCCCCATAGGGTGTCCAAGGAACCGCTGGTGGATTTGAATTGCCAACCTTTTGGTTAGCAGTCGAGCTCTTAACCACTGTGCCACCAGAGCTCCCAATAGCATTGAGGCCAGTGATCCCATATTACCTCTGGACTTTCTCTGCAAGGACAGTCTATCAACTCCTTCCAGCTGTTATCAAACTGAATTCAATCCTATGAAAAGTCCAAGAGCTCCCGTGGCACACTGGCTAATTTTCTGCAAGCCTAGATTACAGTATCAAGATGAAGTTTAAATACTTTTATAATACAACCTTAGCCTAACCTTCCCTAATGCTTGCTGTGGTCATCTCCACACATTCTTTAAGTCTCTACTTAAGCTACCTCCTCTCTCACCTCTCAGGGGACAGGTGTCACCAAACACCTACAGAGCAGCATCTGCTCTCCCTGTATTTCTGACTCACAGACAGTAACCTCTTCCCACTTCTGGGCTTAGGGAGGGTAGGAGAAGAATATTCTGATTATAAGATTCTCTGCTCCCTCTTGTCTCAGGCATTTGTTCAGTCTGACATGATCTGGCCACCATCTTGCTACTCTGTACTTTTGCAATTTACACCCAACAAATGAACTTGAGCATTGCCATCCCAGCTATGGGAACCTCAGGGCCCCACCCAGCCACCCTGATGCCTCCACAGCAACTCAGGACTACTGGAATGAAACTCTAAAGGAATTTAAATCAGTGGTAATTTTAATGTTACATTGGATTCTGTCTTTGTATAAAATGGTTTGACTGGATGGGTTAATCTTATCAAAAGATGTGATTAATTTAACCAGAATATATTTGTTGAGAATTTATTATGAGCCAGGAAAAAGATAAGGAACAGAACACGTAACTAAGGAGATTATATCTTTATTTAGTCTTAGTGTCTATGAGTGAAAACTGGGATTAAGTTAGAATAAAAGAAACAGATTTTAAAATGTTATGGGGAATTGAGGAAAATGTAACGGGGAACAGAGAGAGAAAGAGAGAGAGCTCTGGTGGTGCAGTGGTTAAGAACTCAGCTGCTAACAGAAAAGTCAGCTGTTTGAATCCACCAGCTGCTCCTTGGAAACCCTATAGGACAATTCTACTCTGTCCTATAGTGTCGCTATGAGTTGGAATCGACTGGAAAGCAACAGGTTGGGGTTTATATATACGTGAAAATCTTCACAAATAACTGTCACAGATTTATATTTACTTCTCTTTGTTTCCTCCACTTTTAAAAAATTACCTTGCGTATGATTCTTTCTCCTTTCACGCTTTCTGTCTGTACAGTCTCTCTTATATTTTGAATGGTTCGTAAATTGTGTCAGTGTAAGGGAAAGAGTTGACAGAGCCTCACTTTTGCTTTAACTCTGGCAGCATTTAGTCAACTATCCTTTAACCCTATTTTTAGGTTTTTGGATAAAACCAGTAGATTGCAGGAGTTGGAAAGAGGTAAAATGAAGAAAAACTCTCTGTTATTTTTTTGACTTTCAGCTGTCACAATAAAGACTGTCAGTACTCTAACCAAAGAAAAACAGTGAGGTCTTCTCCTTTAGGGCCCTGTGTATGACTGGAGTCCTGAAATCCAGAGAATCATTCTCAGTTCCCTCAACTATGGCTCCTTCTTCGCTCCAATCCCTACCGGCTACGTGACTGGAGAATTTGGAGCCAAATGCATGGTTGGCGGTAACTTGTTCATTTCCTTAGTCTTGGCCCTCTTCATTCCACTGGAGTGACATTGCTCATTGTAATTCAGATTATTCAAGGCATAACCAACGTACCCAGAGGTTTTCTAAGTATGAGTGGAAGAATATAGGATCCAGAATGAATGCAGACATCCAAGAATGAATCTTTTTTTTTTTTTTTCAGGTTATGGTAACAACAGGTCAGAATCCAATTTGGATCAAATGGACTCCCTCAATTGAAAGGAGTCAACTCACCAGCATTGCTGTATCAGGTAACTGATACCGTAATCCTCACCTTATACACACTGTCCAAGAGTAATCACAGTGGCGTATCAATGGAACCAAACCTTGCACCTCAACTGCTCTGTCTCCATTAAAAAAAAAAAAAACCTGTTACCATTGAGTCAACTCGGACTCAAAGAAACCCTATAGGACAGAGTAGAACTGCACTGTAGGATTTCCAGGGAACAGCTGGTAGGTTTGAACTAACTACCTCTTCGTTAGCAGCCGAGCTCTTAACCACTGTGCCACCAGGGTTCCTCTGTCAACATAGTCCTTGCTATGAGCCACTATCCTATACTGTCTTTCTTCATCATAACCGAAGGCTTATTTTTTTGTTTATACATGTATATGTTACACATATATGTTATTTGTTTACACATAATATGCTTTGCACATGTTATTTCATTTAGACTCAAAAGAATCCTAGTAGTCAGCTACCTATAATTATTCCCATTTTACACATAAGGTAATTGAGACACAAGGGGATCAATAACTTGTCCAAGATGAAACAACTACTGAATGAAGAAGTAGGAATTGAACCTAGGTATTCTGGATTAAAGCTCATACTTGTAATAACTATGCAACACAGGTTTATTAAAGGGTCACTTAATAGTAAGCACACAAGTTTCCGAGCCCCGATGTCTCACCTAGAAGATGCTCACATCTTGTGTTCAGCAATAATGCTGGGATCCTTCATCATCTTTGCTGATGGTGGTCTCCTCTGCCAGACCATAGGATGACCTTATATCTTCTTTATCTTTTCTATATCTTCTATATCAAATCTCAGATTTTTATTTGATGGCAGAGAATGCTGGGGTGCATAATATTTTTTTGAAGGAAGTTAGCCATGGTTAATCAAAACCTATTAGATATGCATGTTTATATAACCAATGTTGATAATGTTCAGAGTTAATCATGTAGTGATTAATTAATCTTGCTGGCTTCCAAAAGGACATTTAAGTTTCAGTAGCCTGAGTGCCCAGCTAGAATAAGTCTTATAATTTTAAGGGCATTATAACAATATTTTCTGCTTCAAAATTGAACCCACAAAGACACAGAGTATTTTCTTTCATAAGGTATGGAAAGTATTATCTTGGAGGCATCATATTTTAAATCATGCTGATTCATGTAATACCTTCTTTTAATTTCTCCAATTATTACAACAACCAGAATTTGGTAGGAATGTTTTCAAAATGAGATAAAATACTGATTGTAGGACTTGGAGAATATATCATTAGAAGCTGTAGGATGGTGTAGGCCCATGTCTAGCTCAGAAGTGAGCATAATACCCAGAGAGTTGCTACAGAAATTTTTCAAAGACAAATGGAGTGTTTCTGAGGCAATATTGTACTACTTTACAATCTTACCTTTATCCAGCCCTGGTTGGAATCCTTCCAATTGAGCTCAGCTATGGTTCTTATCTGTTTAATTTGGAAATATCCTCTGTTTGAAATCCCATCTGCAAATTGCCTAAGTCATCAATATCTCACTGAGACTTGCTGGTTTCTGGCGAAGGATGGTGAGGACCTATGTCAGTTTAGTAAGTCTTGCTAGTGTTTTCAATAGTGAATAGCTCTCTTACACCCAGCGTTCCTATAACACCAGGTCAATATATCCACCAGAAAAAAAATGTATAAAATAATTACTATAGCACACCTACCTTCAAAGTCTTTGCCACGAAAACTTCCAAATGGCAGGTGAGAAATAGCATTCAGGAGATGCTTACTGTGTTTTGAGTATATACATAATAAGACATTACTAAAAATTTGTTGAATGAGTACTAAAATCCTCTAACTGATAATTTTTCGTATCTATCCCTCCCTTCTTAGATTTAAATTCCTTGATGGCATAATTGTGTGTTTATAGCCTTATATTTTCAAAATTTAGCATAATGCCTGCTGTATGATGACTGCTTAGTGGCATTTATGAATAAATGTGTGAACATCATGCCAACAATTGAGGATGAGAACTCTTTACACTTTCTTAAGATTCTAAAATGAAAATTTAAGATCAGCAATATCTCCACTTGTCTGAGACTGAGTTATCAAGAGAAGTAAAACAAGTGAAGTGTGTGTGTATATACATACATATATATATACATACACATACACACACACACACAGATTTATCTCAAGGAAATGGCTGCAAACTCCAAGTTTGTGGGTCAGGCATCAGGCTGGCGGTTTCTCCTGACTCACATAGCTGCAGGGGCTAACAAACCCAAAATCTTCAAGTCAGATGGTAGGCTGCTGGCTCACAGGCTGTGGAAGTTGATGAATCCCAAGATAGGCAGGCAATATGGAAGGCCGATGTGATGGTTAAGGTTCTGTGTCAACTTTGCTGGGCCATGATCTTTAGTGGTTTGGCAGTTATGATGTAGTTTGGTAGCTATGTAATGGTGCAATCATCCCCATAATGAGATCCGATATAATGTAATTACCTCCATGATGAGATATGTTATGGGCAGCCAATCAATTGAAAGGGATTTTCCTTGGGAGTGTAGCCTGCATCCAATATAGGAGAACTTTCTGGCAAAGCTTGTTGGCATTTGCTCGTTCTCGATCATGCAGCTCACTCCTGTTCATCTGACCTCTGGTTCTTGGGACTTGAGCCAGCAGCTCACCTGTTGATCTTGGGATACGTCAGCCTCTGCTGCCTGTGAACCAGAGACCTGCTGCCTGACCTACCGATCTTGTTTCAACAGACCCTGAAGCTACATGAATCAGGAGAAGTCTCTAGCTTGATCCATGGACTTGGCACTTTCCAGCCTCTTCAACCATGTGAGCCATTTCCTTGATATAAACCTCTATGTATACTTATTTATATGCTTCACTGGTTTTGCTTCTCTAGAAAACCCAGCCTAAGGCATTGGTACCGAAAGTGGTTCTACAGAAACAAAACTGTAAGGATGAGTTTTCTAAATTAGTTCTCAAGTTTGGTTAGTCTTAAATATGTTGTTGACTCTGTGTCCAGTAGTAAAGAGGGCACTGCTAATCCATGGCATGAGGTGACAATAGAAATACACAAAAAAATCACCACCAATAGATGAGGTATTGGTGAAAAGTGAGGCTCTGAGTGATTGCATGTTTGATACTTTTCCACAATTTTGTCAAAATGAGAAGTATAAGGAAGCTGGTTGGTTGGTCCTTGTCATGGACTGAATTGTGTCCCCAAAAATATCTGTCAATTTGGCTGGGCCATGATTCCCAGTATTGTGTGATTGTCCACCATTTGTCACCTAATGTGATTTCCCTATGTGTTGTAAATCCTATCTCTATGATGTCAATGAGATGGGATTAGTGGCAGTTATGTTAATGAGGCAGGACTCAATCTACAAAATTGGGTTGTGTCTTGAGCCAATCTCCTTTGAGATATAAAAGAGAGAAGTGAGCAGAGAGACATGGGGACCTCATACCACCAAGAAAGCAGTGCAGGGAGCAGAGCACATCCTTTGGACCTGGGGTCCCTGCACCTGAGGAGCTCCTAGATCAGAGGAATATTGATGACAAGGACCTCCCCCAGAGCCAACAGAGAGAAAGCCTTCCCCTGGAGTTGGCGCCCTGGATTTGGACTTGTAGCCTATTAGACTGTGAGAGAATAAATTTCTCTTTGTTAAAGCCATCCACTTGTGGTATTTCTGTTACAGCAGCACTAGATAACTAAGACAGTCCTGCTTCCGCTAGATGAAGTGGTGAAAGAAAGAGATGAGCTCATGGCTTCAGAGTCAAAGCTCAAGTGCTGCATAAATGACCTCAAAGTTTCCACATGTGTCTTGAAAGAAAGCCTTATTTCTTGTAGTAACAGAGCTGATATCGTCAAAAATCAAACCCAAAGTCTTACTGTAAGAGTGGCTGAATTATATGCCAGTTGATTTGGTGGTGCCTGAAGTTAAGGTGAGGGCATTGATTGGGAAGAAATGAGATATTGAAACTTGGGATGGGGACATATGGACAGATAATAAGGAAGCTGGGGACAATGAGCTCCTAAATTCCATTGAACCACTCCTGCCAACAGAATGAGCCCTCTCACTCCTATCTGAAGAGATTACTCCATTTTTGTATGGTAAGCCATCCTCTCCAGTAAAACCAATAGCCCCTCCATCCCCATCTTTGAGATTAACCCAGCTGTGTCTCAAGAGTCTTTGAGTCATTGTCTGGGGCATCGCCTGAGGTAGATGCCTTACAAGACAATGCTGAATGTTCACAGAACACATCCTCATCACCTACACTATGCCACCAAGACTCCTATTTGCATGTTAGAGAGTGAGAAATTCATCTGACAAAAATTCAGCCACCTTCCACCTCAGTGAAATTTCTAGGGGTTTCAGCGTGTAGGGCACGTTGAGCTATTCCTTCTAAAGTGAAGGACAAGTATTGCATCTGGCTCCTCCCCAAACTAAAAAGGAGACACAATGTCTGGTAAGTCTCTTTGAAATTTGGAGGCAACATATCCCTCATTCAGGTGTGTTACATCAGCCTATTTATCAAGTGACTTGAAAAGCTGCTAGTTTTGAATGGAGCCCAGACCAAAGCAGGCTCTGCAACAGGTTCAGGCTGCTGTGCAAGCCACTCTGTCACTTGGACCATATGATACGGATGATCCAATGGTATCTATAATGTCCGTGGCAGGTAGAGATGCTGTTTGGAGTTTTTATCAGGCCCCTATTGTTGAATTGTCACCCTGGTGACTCAGTGGATAAGAGCTCAGCTGCTCACCAAAACGTGGCCAGCTCAAATCCATCATGTGCTTTTTAGAAACCCTATAGGACAGTTCTACTCTGTCCTGTATGATCACTGTGAGTCAGAATCAACTCGATGGCAATGGGTTTGGGTTTTGGCTTCATTGTTGAATCACAGCACAGACCCTTAGGATTATGGAGCAAAGCCTTGCCATCCTCTGCAGATAACTACTCTCCTTTTGAGAAAGTTTTTGGCTTGCTACTGAGCCTTAGTAAAGAATGAATGCTTAACCATGGGCCTCCAAGTCTCCATGCAGTGTGAGCTGCCCATCACGAACTGAATGTTGTCTGACCCAGGGTGTCATAAAGCCAGATATACACAGCAGTACTCCATCATTAAATGGAAGTGGTATATATGAGATAGAGCCTGAGCAGGACCTGAAGTCACAAGTTGCGTGAGGAAGTGGCCTAAATGCCCATGGTCTCCACTCCTGTCACATTATCTGCCCTCTCCCAGTCTGCACCTATGGCCTTATGGGGAGTTCCTTATGTTCAGTTGTCTGAGGAAGAGACAACTTCTGCCTAGTTTACAGATGGTTCTGTGTAATATGCTGGTACCACTCTTAAGTAGACAGCGGCAACACTGCAGCTCCTTTCTGGGGCCTCTCTGAAAGACAATGGTGAAGGGAAATCCTCCCAATGGGCAGAGCTTCCAGCAGTGCACCTGGTTGTTCACTTTGCTTAGAAGGAGAAGTGGCCAGACATGCGACTGTGTACTGACTCATGGGCTGTGGCCAATGGTTTGATGGGACGTCAGGGACTTGGAAGGAACATGATTGGAAAATTGATGACAAGGAGATATGGGGAAAAGTTATATGGATAGACCACTCTGAATGGGCAAACACTGAAGATATTTGTGTCTCATGTAAATGCTCACCAAAGGGTGATCTCAGCAGAAGATGATTTTAAGAATCAAGTGGATAGGATAACATGTTCAGTGGAAGCCAATCATCCTCTTTCCCCAGCCACTCCTGTCATTGCCCAACTCGTGAACAAAGTGGCCACTGGGGTTATGCATGGGCTCAGCAACATGGACTTCCACTCACCAAAGCCAACTTGGGTACAGTCACTGCTGAGTGCCCAATCTGCCAACAGCAGAGACTAACACTAAGTCCCCAAAATGGCACTGTTCCTCAAGGTGATCAGTCAGCAACAAGGTGACAGGTTGATTACAGTGGACAACTTTCATCATGGCAAGGGCAGCATTTTGTTCTTACTGGAATAGACATTTATTCTGGATATGGATTTACCTTCCCTGCATGCAATGCTTCTGCCAAAACTACCATCTGTGAACTTACAGAATGCCTTATCCATTGTCACGGTAACCCACACAACATTGCCTCAGATCAAGGGACTCATTTCACAGCAAATGAAGTGTGGTAGTGGGCCCATGCTCGTGGAATTCACTGGTCTTACCATGTTTCCCATCATCCTGAAGCAGCTGGCTTGATAGAATGGTAGAATGGCCCTCTAAATACACAATTATGGCACCAACTAGGTGGCAATACCTTGCAGGGTTGGGGCAATGTTGTACAGGAGGCTGTATGTGCTCCAAACCAGTTTACAATATATGGTGCTATTTTCCCATAGCCTGGATTCATGAGTCCAGGAATCAAGGGGTGAAAATGGAAGTGGCAACACTTACTATTACCCCTAGGGACCCATTCACAAGATTTTTGCTTCCTGTCCCTGTGATACTATGCTCTGTGGTATAGAGGTCTTAGTTCCAAAGGGAAGAATGCTCCCACCAGGAGATACAACACTGATTGCATTAAACTGGAAGTTAAGAATGCCACCTGGCCACGTTGGGGTCCTCATGCCTCTGCATCAACAGGCAAAGAAGGGAGTTACTGTACTGGCTTGTGTGATTTATCCCGATTACCAAGAGGAAATCAGATTGATATTACATGTTGGAGGAAATCCTGATGGTGTAGTTGTTAAGTGCTACAAGTGCTAACCAAATGGTCAGCAGTTCTAATCCACCAGGCATTCCTTGGAAACACTGTGGGGCAGTTCTACTCTGTCCTGTAGGGTCACAATGAGTTGGAATCGCCTTGATGGCAACAGGTTTTTTGTTGTTGTTGTTGTTTTTATTGTTTTTAATGGAGGTAAAGAAGAGTATGTCTGGAATACAGGGGATCACTTAGGACATCTCTTAGTACTACCATGCCCTGTGATTAAAGTCAGTGGAAAATTACAAAACCCAATTCTAACATAACTACTGTTTCACTGGCTTTGCTTCTCTAGAGAACCCAGTCTAAGACAGCCATTAATTCAAGTCCCAAAAACTGGAAGTCATATGATGACAAGCTGGATGCAGGATGCAGAACAAGCAAGCTTTGCCAGAATGTCCATTTGTATATTGGATACAAGTCACACTCCTGAGGAAACTCCCCTTACAACTGACTGGCTTATCATATCATTGAGGATGACTACATCGTTACATAACTGCCAAAATACATCATTACATAACTGCCAAGCTACATCATTACATAACTGGCAAACCACTGAGAATCATGGCCCTGACAAGTTGACACACAAGCTTAAACATCACACCACTCAATCCTGATAAGTTTGAGTTCCCCATCACTGTAACATATATATATATGAGAAAATTCTTGTATTATTATAATGTAAGATATATTATTAACAATTAATGAGATATATTATTAGAGGAAATTTCTTTGCTGAGGATTCACTTCAGCTCGTGTCTTGAAGTTGTCTGAGTAAGCAGTTGCACAATATAATGAGCTGTTAACTGTTAAGTACTTTTAGACAGGTAGGAGAGTGTGATGGAGAGATTTAATGATGAAAACACAGGTAGAGTGAGAGATGCTAACTGGCCTTTAACCAGTGAGGTCATTTGCAAACAAAGGGTAAAGTACCTTTAAGAGTTAGCTATAGCCTGAATAATGGTGCATTACCAAACCTCCCAAAACTCAGTGGTGCAAAACAACAATTATTTATTGTCATAGTTCAGTGGGGTATCTGGGCAGCTCTGCAATCTGTGTCTCTCATCTTCCATGGACAGTAGGTTAACTGGAGTATGTTCTTCCCATCCAAATAGCCACCCAAAAAGACAGGAAAAACACACACAAGTTTTAGGCTCCCAGTGGTTCTATGTCATTGTCAAAAGCATGTCACACAGCCAAGTACAATATCAAGAGGTGGGAACATACTCTCCACCTATGATAGGGCAATGGAAGTGTTTATATGCAGTAAGGAGCAGAAAATCTGGGCCAGTCATTCTGTCAAGTACTGTGTTCACCTCTGGGAAGAATCAAAATGAAAGAACTTCAATGCAGTGCTCGCTGGATCCTCAATTTTTAGGTGGAATTGGCTCTCTATTCTCTTCTTTGGTCCCCTCTCATTTATAATGACCCCATGAATCATCCCTTCATCAGCAAGGGTAAGAAGACACACATCATGTGTGCAGTGTCCCAACAGGTACATTAAGGACCTCCCTGTCATTTCCTGCTATGTCTGCATAGGTGTCTCTACTGTAAGGAGTATAGTGGAGAGAACTCCTGCTCTGGTTGAGTGGATATTGATAAGTGATTTCTTCCAGGATTTTTCTCTAGGTTTGTCTCTTCCAGTTAAGGCTATGATCAAATCCCTACCTTTCTGGACCATTTTAGTCTCCTATTTCTGTCAATCTTGGTGTTTTTATATCTTGACGGCACACACACCAACATACATCAACTTTATACTTCAAGTCAACCTCAGAGAGGTAAGTTCAGGGAAAGCTCCTTGTGTTCTTCTGCTTGAATGTTTCATTACGTAATGCTATGTCTCTTCCATGGTCACAAAATCAGGTGTTTGAGCCCAAGGACTCTCATGTAAGTAATGCAACCAGGTTAACTTTAATTCTGATTGATCTCAATGTCACTTTTTGCTTATTGAGGAAGAATGGTAAGGGTCTATGTCAGCTTGGTATTTATAGAATTTCATATGTTTAAGGAACCTATGCAAAAAATTTATATCTATTCAATATTTGTTAAAGGAGGCACTCTGCTGGTAACATATGCAATAAAGAGTTAACAAAACAAATCTTGCCTTCTAGAAGCCTGTGATGACAAAGCTTAAACAAGAAATGCTGAATACAGCATTATTAACAGGACATTAAGTCCCAGTCAGGATTCATGCTTAAACTGGTAGATAAATTAACATTGTTTTAAGGTATATATAAACAGAATAGTGTACATATGTGAACAGTTCTCTGAATTTTTGCAAATGAATGGATGCTCTGATGTCTTGGAGGAGCCTTTTCATGCCTGGTGGGTGTATGTCACAAAATGGGGAAGAGTGCACTAGGGCGATGGCCTATTAGTGGCAACTCACAAGCTGTGGGATTACTTATATATTCTCACTCTTTGCACTCAAAAAGTAGCCTTCTCATAGTGACTTGACTCCTTTGGAGAAAAGTTACTAAGTGGCCAAAAAGGAGCTGCCCTCTTAGTGGTCAGAGTCTGGGGAGAAGGCAGAGTCAGGATGCAAGCAGGCTGGAAATACTGATGCAGAAGCCCAAGGAGGGAGTGGATATGGGTCTTATCAAAGGAGGGTGGCCTGACGTAGGCAAAGAAATCAGAATCTTCAAGCCAGAGAATGAGGGGACAGGAGATCCAGAAAAGCAGGATGTCAGTCCTGAAAGGTAGACATTCTGAGGCTGGCTGTTAGGAATGATTTGCTTCTGATGTGAAGTTTGGAGGCCTCCCTACCCTCAGAGGCCAAAAATGAGGAAGGACAGGATGGGATATGAGTGGAAAGACAAGGTGGAACCAGATGGTAGAGCGCCCCATGCTCTCCTGGTACTTCTGCATTGAGTCACACAAAGTTGATGGCCTTGTTTTAGCCGTCTGTGAAATGAACAACTTGGGCCAGGTGATAGCTAAACTCTGCATTGTTTGGATTCCATACAACAACGGATGGTCTCCTTTTCGTTGAGACTAAAAGTTCACTTGCATGGTTTTTGATAGAATTTTAATTCAGAGTTTGAATTGCTGATCTATTAACCAAAAATACCAATCTGCTGCTATTGAGTCCATTCCAACTCATTGCAACCTCACGTGCTTGAGAGTAGAACTTCTCTATAGGGTTTTCTTGGCATCTTTATAGAAGAAGATAGCAAGGCCTTTCTTCTATAGTACCCCTGGGTGAGTTCAAACCAACAACCTTTAGATTAGTAGCTGAGCACCAAACCATTTGTTTCACCCAGGGACCTAATCTAATAAGAAACTTCAACATTTTAAGAACTATATAAAAACATAAATTGAAAATTCTTGCTCCTACCTCTGTTCCCAGACTGCCTAGGTAACACGTAACTAATTTTTTAAAATTTATTCTTACATTTTTTTTTTTAACTCCAGCATACCTAAATGCACATTCTTATTTTCCCACCTTATTTTACATAAAACATTGTATACTGTATATGCTGCTTTGTTTTATTTGTCAGTTTTTTGAAACTTAAAGTACATTGGAAATGTTTCATAATCAATACATTAGAACTTTCTAATGGAGCAATATTTGGGTTGTTTTTATTCTTTTGAGCAATGCTGCTGAGAAAAACTTGTTCGTTTGTAATTTTACATTTGTGAAACTATTTCTGTAAATTTCTGCATATCAGGTTGGTGAGTCAAAGGGCATATACAATATGAACATTTTATGTAGTATTGTCAAATTTCCCCCCGTCTTAGTTACCTAGTTCTGCTATGATAAAAAATACTGTAAGTGGGTGACATGAAAGAACAGAACTGATTGTGTCGCAGTTTTGGAGGCTAGAAGTCCAAATCAGGGCATTGGTTCCAGGGGAGGGTCTTTCCTTCTCTGTACTCCCAGGAATAATAAGGTCCTTGGTGCTCGTACCCATACCTTCACTGGCATGTGGCTTCCCCTATGTGTGTCTCTCCAAGTCTGTTTTCTCATTTTATAAGATCACTCAGAAGGGATTAGGTTTGGGATCCATCTTCCTTGATGTGACCTCTCTAACATAACAAAAGAAATACCCTATTTCAAATCAGAGTCATATTTACAAGCACAGGGGTTAGGACTTCCACATATCTGTTTGCTAGACACAATTTGATTCATAATGCCCTCCATAGGGCTCTAAAAATTATTGAGAGTACTTGTTTCCCTACAGTTACACCACAGAATATTCTGAAAATGTTTGGAATTTTGCAAATTTGTTCCATGAAAAATGATATCTCACTGTACTTTTATTTTATATTCCTGTTATTATATAATTTTTTTTGTATTTAAGTAAGATTGAGTACCTTGTAATATATTTAGTAAACACTTATTTTTCTTTTCTGTAAATTGTTGAAATCCTTTGCCTATTTTTTACTTGTTTTTGGTCTTTTTAATATCTATTTCCAGGTGATCTCTATATATGAATACTGCAGTAGTCCTTTTCTACAAAATGAGTCATATGCATATTTTTCTCCAGGTGCCAAAGTTATATTGGCTCAATCCAATAACAGTGATTTGTCTGAATAGTGATGAATATACGGAGAAAAGTCACAGATGTAGAAAATTGGTTCCAGCATCAGTTTGTTTCATGACGAGGGGAGTGAGTTCCTCAGTGTGTGATCTTGTCTGTCCTGCCTTGGCTTCATCTGTATTATCCTCAGAGGTCTGTTGGCAGATTTTCTCCTTTCCAGAAAAATTCTCAAACTTAGCACCTTAAGGAAACTCTTCACAGCAGTAGGTAAGGGGCCAGCCAGTCACAGGGGTGAATGTGGAACACTCAGAGAAGCCACCTGTGTCCATTCTTCCCCCAGGAGTTCTCCTCCCATCCATGCTCATGGTGTCCTGGCACTGGGTCAGATCCAGCGCCGGTACCACCATAGCCATCTTGATGCTGTCTCCTGCCATCTACAGTTTCTGTTTCTCAGGAGCCTTTCTTATTATCTTGGATATTGCTCCTTGGTAGAGGGCCCTTTGCCTCATCTTCACAGAAGCTCAGTTCAGTTCAAGATTCCCTAAACCTGCTCTGACATACACATAAAATGTGACTCGAGAAAGAGATCACAGGAAACGTCAGCACCATCCCTACATTTAATTACTTCCTGGAAGAGACATAAAGCTGGTCATAAAACTTAGATTCTCCAAGTGGAAGCAAGAGGGGTCAGCGGCTTATAGGATTAAAGTGCTGCGATCTCAGCTCAGCCGGGGAAGGCTCCCACAAATCTCTCTGTTGAGAAATGCAGTAACTACATGGAGTTAGATAATTAAAAGGACCCATGAGACTCTGCAGGGTATGCTCACTTACAGCTTTAAGAAGGTAAAGGATACTTTACAGCAGGAGAAAAAAAGTAGAGGTGAAAATCAGAGATGAATGAGAATTTTACATGTGGCTCCCTATGTCCATTCAGTCACACAGGACATACTTCATCTTCAGAGAGTGAACTGCCAAGATTTCTCGGAGGTACCTGGGTCTCAGGGCAGCCATCATCTCAGCTAACGATGGTCTTTTGTACCCAAAACAAGGCTGCAAGATCAGGCTCAATAGCAGAAACCAAGAGAGTGTACAAACCAGGTGCAAACCATCAATCTGTTCATTTTCTATAAGCAATGTTGACAAGTTGGTACATGTTGCCCCTTGGAAGTCTCGGACTCTAGCATAGGACTTTATTAGTCATTACTCAGTCCATTTCATTCAAGTTTGTCCAAGGGTCAGCACAACTCCAGGCATCTCCAGATATAAGCATAGACCAGTTGAGATAAACCCTTTGCTCACATGAGAATCTTTCTCTCCTTTTCTCCCTCTCACAGGTAGCTGGTTTTCTCAAGGAATTGTTAAGTGTCTTTGCACTCATAGCTGGAGCCATTTCTCCCACCACGGCTGGATTTTTCATCAGTCAGGTAAGGTCATATGTTGATATAATATTTTTACATTATATCATGGCATAGTGGTTAAGACCTATGTCTCCTAACTAAAAGAGTGGCAGTTCAAATCCACCAGGTGCTTCTTGGAAACTCTGTGGGGCAGTTTTACTCTGTCCAACAGGGTTGCTATGAGTTGGAATTGACTTGACGGCAATGGGTTTTTTTTTTTTTTTTTTTTAATCAACATATGACAATATTCTTAAGAAAAAACTCAAAGCGTATGTGTAGGCTTTATAGAGGCCATCCAGAAGAAGTTACCCATGCTCAGGGTGCAGAGAGAGAAGGAGTGCTCAATTTTATGAGTTTATGTTTTCTGAGTTCTTGTAAGATGAACCTCTCATGGTAAACATCAACTTTCTTAGCAATAACCTTGGCATTTCTCCTATAGAAAAGAGTGACCAACCATTCTGGTTTTCCCCACACTGAGGGGATTCCTGGGAAGCAGCACTATCAATGTTAAAGCCTCAGAAGATTCAGGACTTATTGGTTACCCCACATAAGAAGCCATAAAATATTGACAGAGTAAATGAGTGAGATGCTGAGTGAAAAAGAGAGAGAAGGAGCAGCCTGCATCTCACATTTATACCCATGAATGGTTAGAGCAGAATCTCCTCTGACCAGTATGCCTTATATGGTGCTTTTATATTCATAGAGACTTTCTACACTAGAAGCTGCGTCTAGTTGTCAAAAAAAAAAAAATCAGTTGATGGCTCGAGCTAAGAATAAGAACCCTATTCATATAGCCTTTACATGTAAAAAGATGTGTATAGCAATCACATGAATGTAATTCTTTAAGTTTCCTGTGATATTCCACCAGTAAGTCAAGAAAATGAATGGTGAATAATGTAGACAGTGTCATCTTTATGTCATCAAGTGCCTTCTCTTTTTTGAAGCTTCGATCCCCTTCCAGCCACTGAGTAACAGTCAGGAAATAGTTGTTTATATGGAAATTCTCAAACTGACCTTACCTCTCCTTCCATTTATTCGTCTATCCATTCATTAATTCAACAAATAAGTATTGAACATTAGCATGTACCAAACACTGTTTAAGAGAATAAAATAAACAAAAATTCTTACCCTTATGAAGCCTATATTATAAGAAGGAAACCACTAGAAAATGAATGAAATAAGCAGAACATATGGTATATTGGTTTGTGGTAAGTGCTAAGGGAATAAGGGAATAGGGCACATAAAAGTAGATAAAGTTTCCATTTTAAATAGGGTAGTTTCAAAAATCCTCACTGAGTAGTGTCTAGGATCTTAAAAGCTTAGGAGCAGCCATCTAAGGTACAATTATTAGTCTGTATTCATCCTGAACGAAAGAGAAAAGTAGAAACCCAAGAATCAGAGAAGGAGCCAGAGTAGCACTAACTATGCCCATGAACTACTGCCTTCTCTGTCTTGAGACAAGAAGAACTACGTGGTGCCCAGCTACTACTACCGAACATTCTGATCAGGGATACAATAGATAGATCCTGATAGAAAGGGAGAAGAATGTGGAACAGAACTTCACATTCTTAAAGAATCCAGGCTTACTGGACCTATTGAAGCTGGAAAAGTTCCCAGAATATTGCCCTGAATTAACCTTCAAACCTGTCAAGAAAAGAAGTCCTGACAGTATAGAAACCATCATGTATAAAACCTGCGGTCCTGGGCCGAGTGACCAAAGCAGATGAAGTCATCCTCACAAGTGGGGAGAAATGCAGGGCCATTCTGAGGCTGGGCATAGACAGGATACTTGATGGAAACATGCCAAGGGAGAAAGGACAGTAAATATGTATCCATTCAAATAAGAGGAATGAACATACTATAATTAATGTGGGGAGAGCAGAGTAGACTTCAACTGTATCTGACAACTTGCTGTTTATGGCTCCTGTCTTTGGAATCACAGCTGCCTCCATAATACCTGTAGGGATCGGGCATTTCCTGAAGTCTACCTTTTTTGTGGCTGCCTTCTTTATGACTCTACTGGTCTCTGACCAGCATCTGCTTTGTGGATCTCTTCAGATCGCCTGCATCTTAGTAAAAAGACATTGCCCTGTTTCTGTCTTATCCCCTCAAAGATTTGTTTGTGCTGTCACAGCCATCTTGAATGTCCTTCTTCTGCTCCTCTGACTTTGGAAGCCTACTCACCATTCATTGGGCCTTATTCAAAGTTCACCTGTCTTGCCTACCAGGTCTTGCATGCAAGATCTGTGTTGGTTTGTCCTCACAGCAGATGTTGAGAGATTGTGTATGGTGTGTCTGCCTTCACTGAGCTCCTGTATGGGTATCATGGGGACCAGGAAGGTGACCAAAAACATTCAATTATTAAACTGAACACTAATGAACACATATCATCAGGCAAGGCAGAGACCAATGTCAAATGTAGCCTCAGGGAGCTCAACATCTTGATAGGGCAGAGGATTTTAACAAAAGTATCACAGAAACAAATGTGAAATGACAACTGTGGAAAACAAAATGGCTCATGATAATGTCAGATTATGACAGTGAATGATAAAGATATATGCACTGGTCTGGAGGGGTGAGAGAGGACCACCATTACAGAGCTTCAGTTAAGATGAGATCTGAAGGACAACAGTAAACTGATTCAGGAAGCAGGTGGAAAGAACATTCTGGAAAGAGGGAATAGCACAAGCAAATGTTTGGTGTCAGAAAGAAGCAAACAAGTGTGGAAAGAGTAGAGAGAGTAAAGACATGGTTTGTGAGTAGTATGTAGAAGTATTTGACGGCAAGAACACATAGGGCACTGTGGGCCCAATGGGCTCATCTGTATTTTCTTAGAAGCAATGGGTCCTGTTTTAGTGGGAGGAGACCTAAACAGGGTTCTATTTTTCAAAGGTGTCTCTGGCTGCACGAGAAGAATAAATAGGAATAGGAGGCAACTGTGCAGTCTAGGAGAGAGTGATGGCCGCTGACATGAGGGAGTGGAGATGGTGAGAGTTGGAGAGATCATTTGATTTAAGAGATAAGCCTTAAAAGACTCTGATACTAAGTGAGCGAGTGGAAGATACCAAGGCTAGAACTCAATATTGTGGCTTCATTGTCCATGCTGCAGCTCACTGAGAATCCTCTAGCAGAATACAAACTAGTTATTGGCTCTTACTTACAGAACTTTAAAGAGGAATTGTGAAGAAATGACACACATGCATTAAAATACTTAAAAATCTTAAATTTGCTAGGAAGGCTTTAGGGGATTTTTAAACCAGGAAGTGACATGATCATATTTACATCCTGAACATTCTGCCTGCTACGTGTGGATGGCCTGAAAGAGACAGAGAGTGGAAACAGTGGGACATCTGCAAAGGTCTGTATTATTTACCCATGTGATAGATGATGGCATTAGGAGTGTAGGAAATGAAAAATAATAGTATCTGGGAAAAAGTTTGAAGGTAAATCTGACAGGACATGCTGGTGGAATGAATGTTAAGTACTGAGGGAAAGTTCAAAATCAAAGAGGCCTCTGAGGTTTTTGGCCAGTTTAACTATCAGATTTACCTTCAAACTTTTTCCCTAATGCCATCATCTCATTTACCACCTGGGGATCAGAAAACTGCAAAAATTTCAGAGAAATTTATGAGAAAGGAATGAGGACCCTGCACTTCTCCCTCAGGTTAGCTGTCATCTTTTCGCTTACTGTTCTTCTTTTGAGATGTGGGGATGGCTGTCTTTCCCCTCAGAGAGCAGCTGAATTTACTGTTTTGTGATTGTGGGTGTGGGAAAGAGAACTCCTGTTTCCTGAGGGGATTGTGAAAAGTGAGAGGACGTTGCCTTGTCCTAAAAGAAATAAGGTCCCTACTATCTGGGGAATGAAATGCCTCCAACAGGATAGCTGCAGAGGGAGAGTCTAGATAATCAGAGGGATCGGGTGGTTAATCAGCCATTTAAAAGTATACTTGTCACGGTTAGTATCACCCAGATATTGGAAATAGACTGGATCATCTCCAGTTTAAGGTCCGTATATTCAGCTTGTCTTATGGGCTTTACTAATTTTTTTTTTTTTAAAGTGCTTATCCAATCTATGCTGAGCCAACAAATGTAAATGGTGAGTTTTGGCAGAGGAAGGTTTTCATCAGGGCAGAAAAATCAAATTGATCAAAACAAACCAGACCCTGTAAATTTTCCCTGACCTTAAATGGGGATAATAAAACAAAATAATTCTGCATGGCTTTGGGAAGCAGTAAATGTGAAGAGTTAGGGGCAGACAACTTTTACTTGGGAGCTATGAATGAGAGCCCTGAGCTGTTTCTCATATGGAAAAAAATCTTCAGTGCAGAGACCAGGTAGAGATGACAGTTAAGCTGTTACTAGCTTTGCAGAGCACCTTAAGTCTCTTTGTACAGTAAACTGGTGACTAGCAGAATAGATGTTCAACCAAAGGGAACAGACACAGAAAGAGTCTTGGCAAGAGAAACTGATATATGAATGATTGGCCCCATTTCTTTGCTGGTTCTTGCTTATTTGGCCACCCTCCAAATAAACAGATGAGGCTGATGACTTTTGAATTTTTTATTTTCTCCTAGGCCTTCTGTCCAGGGTACAGGTTCATAAATGTAATGCCAACTTGGTAATCTTCCCTTCTTGGTCTAACATGTACCTCAGACCCAAAATGTCCAAAAGAAAACTCTCGTTTTTACTCTATAAATCTGCTCCTTCTCTCCTCATCACCTTATCTCCACTGAGGGCAACATTGTTCATTCCTTAACTCAAGTGAAAAACCTAGAAGGCTTCCATGATTCCCTTCTTTCTTTTACCTTCATATCTGCTTCATTAGCAAGGCTTATTGGCTCTATCTCCAAAATAGATCCCAAATCTGGTCTTTTTCACCACAACCAGCGTAATCCAACCACAATGTCTTCTTACACAGGCAACTGCAATACAAGCCTCTTAGTTCCCAGTCTTGTCCTTAGAGGTTGTATACCACATAGCAGCCAAAGGTCGACTGGGTCCTAAATGAGGTAATATCTGTTCACTCCTTTGATCACATTCCTATTCTTGTTCTTATCTTTCACTCTGCACTGCACACATTTTACTACTTTTTATCTTCAAAAAAAAAAAATATCTCAACCTTGCTGACTCCTTTTCCCAGAATGCTCTTTTCCAGAGCTGCTTCCTTCTCTAGGTTCACATTTCAGCTTAACTATATCCTTCTCAGACAAAGTCAAACTAAGGCTAGGCAACTGCTCATGATTGTAGTTACTTTGTCACTCTTACTGTTCCTCTTTTTTTTTCTTCGTAGCTAATGTCATCAAATAATGACTGAATAAATGAATGAACTAGCGCTAAGTGAACTCATTGGCACGCTACAAGGGTCTGTGTAGTTAAAATGGTTTGGGAAATATTTCACCCAAACACTGTGCCTTCAATTCTTGTGACTGATACAATCATTTTATTCTATTAATTGCCCTAAGGCAAGGACAGAAAAGATAATCAAATTATTTTTGTCTGCAGAATATTCAGTCTCTTCATTTTCCCAGTTTCTTTTCAGTTACCAGAGTCACTCTATTTCATCAACGAGCATTGGTTTGGATTTCAATTAAACTTTCAGTTCATTTCTGAATTCTGATATGGACTGGAGGTCTCTGTCATCTAGTGTGTACTTTTGAATGATATAAATGAGGCAGCTTGTCTGTTAATTAATCACCTATCAACATAAGCCACTAATCAACACAAACATTATGCAATGTTTCCATTTGTTGTTAAAAACAGTATCACCAATGAATCAGATGGATATTTGCCTTTACAATAATAGAAGGAACACTTCATAGAGCAAGTGGAAAGTAATTCTATTTTACCAGCAACCCCTACCTCACCCTCACTTCCCTGTATATTCGTGCAGCCTCATAACCTCTCTGATCATTTTCACATAGTAAAAAGTCAGCTGGTTATTTTCAGTTTCTAAATGAGCTCATCTTATAATCAATAGGTCTAGTCCAATGGAATTTACAAAACTCCAAAATTTATCTCAAATCAAAGCTTCTCACCTCCTCCAAAAGGAGCTCTGGTGGTGCAGTGGCTAAAGCACTTGGATGCTAACTGAAAGGTCTGCAGTTCGAACCCACCAACCGCTTCGTGGAAGAAAGATGTGGCAGTCTACTTCTGTAAAGACTTACAGCTTTGGAAACTCTGTATGGCAGTTCCACTCTGTCTCACAGGGTTGCTGTGAGTTGGAATCAGCTCAAGGACAGTAGGATTTTTTTTTTGGCAATTCCTCCAGTTTGTGCCTGGAAGGGAGAGATTATTTGGTTGGGCTTCTTGTCCCCTTCCACTCTCACCTGCTGCCCTCCCTCCTTTTTCTAAGTGAGACTTTGAAACCTTCCAGGGCTGGTGACAGAGGAATAGAGGAGAAATCAGTGGCAGGAAGTGTCTTTTTTTTTTTTTTTTGCTGGAATTCTTGTGACCTGGCATTGGTACTCTTGGGCTGGGTGACTGTTCAATGCTGACTCCTTCTCTTAAAGGGAAATTTCAAGATTTCCTTACGTCCTATGTATAGAAAATTCCAAAGAATCTACAAGAAAGCTTCTAGAACTAACAGAGGAATTTAGTGAATTCGGGTACCAGGTCAACACATCAGTTCCTGATCATATTCTACCTCCTAAGATGGCTGAATGTCAATTAATTCTTTTTGTTATAGTAACTCTGTGTATTCCTTCCATCTTCTTCTGATGCTTTCTGTGCCGTTTAATATTTTTCTTGTAGAATCCTTCGATATTGCAACTTGAGGCTTGAATTATTTCTTTAGTTCTTTCAGCTTGAGAAATTCCAAGAGTGTTCTTCTCTTTTGGTTTTTTAACTTCAGGTCTTTGCACATGTCATTATAATACTTTACTTTGTCTTCTCAAGCCTTCCTTTGAAATATTTTGTTCAGCTCTTTTACTTCATCACGTCTTTCATTTGCTTTAGCTACTCAATGTTCAAGATCAAATTTCAGAGTCTCTTCTGACATTCATTTTGGTCTTTTCTTTCCTGCCTTTTTAAATTATTTTTGTTTTTTATTTTTATTGTGTTTTTTTTTAAGTGAAAGTTTACAAATTAAGTCAGTCCCTCATACGAAAATTTATATACACCTCTCTATGCACTCCTAGTTGTTCTAGCCCTAAGGAGACAGCGCACTCCTTCTCTCCACCCTGCATTCCTTGTATCCGTTCAGCAAGCTTTTGTTCCCCTCTGTCTTCTCATCTCCCCTCCAGACAGGAGCCGCCCACATAGTCTCATGTGACTACTTAAGCCAAGAACCTCACTCCTCACCAGTATCATTTTCTATCTTATAAAAAAAAAACAAAGAGTCCAGTCCAATTCCTTTCTGAAGAATTGGCTTTGGGAATGGTTCCAGTCTTAGGCTAACAGAAGGTCTCAGGACTGAGACTTCCAGGGTCCTTCTAGTCTCAGATCATTAAGTCTGGTCTTTTTACAAGAATTTGAGGTCTGCATCCCACTGTTCTCTTGCTCCCTCAGGGGTTCTCTGTTGTGTTCCCTGTCAGGACAGTCATTGGTTTTAGCTGGGCACCATCTCATTCTTCTGGTCTCAGACTAATGTAGTCTCTGATTTACGTGGCCTTTTCTGACCCTTGAGCTCACAATTAACCTTGTGTTTTTGGTGTTCTTCATTCTCCTTTGCTCCAGATGGGTTGAGACCAATTGATGCATCGTAGATGGCCACTTGCCAGCATTTAAGACCCCAGACAACACTCACCAAAGTGGGATAGAGACTGTTTTCTTAATAGATTTTTTTATGCCAGTTGACCTAGTTGTCCCCTGAAACCATGGTCCCCAGGCCCCCGTCCCTGCTACTCTGGCCTTCAAAGCATTCAGTTTATTCAGAAAACTTCTTTCCTTTTAACATAGCCCAGTTGGGCTGACCTCTCCTGTATTGCGTGTTGTCTTTCCCTTCACCTAAAATAGTTCTTGTCTACTATCTAATTAATGAATTTTACTATCTAATTAATGAATACCCCTCCCTCCCTCCCTCCCCACCCTTGTAAGCATCAAAGAATATTTTCTTCTGTGTTTAAACTATTTCTTCAGTTCTTATAATAGTGGTATCATACAATATTTGTCCTTTGGCAACTAATTTCACTCAGCATAATGCCTTCCAGATTTCTCCATGTTATGAAATGTTTCACAGATTCATCATCATTGTTCTTTATTGATGCATAGTATTCCATTGTGTGAATATACCATAATTTATTTATCCTTTCATCCCTTGATGGGCACCTTGGTTGCTTTCCCATCTTTTTGCTATTGTAAACACTGCTGCAATGAACATGGGTGTGCATATATCTGTTTGTGTAAAGGTTCTTATTTCTCTAGTATATGTTCCAAGGAGTGGGATTGCTGGATCATATGGTAGTTCTATTTCTAGCTTTTTAAGGAAGCACCAAATCAATTTCCACAGTGGTTGCACCATTTTACATTCCCATCAGCAGTCTCTAAGTGTTCCAGTCTCTCCACAACCTCTTCAACATTTATTATTTTGTGGCTTTTGGATTAATGCCAGCCTTGCTGGAGTGAGATAGAATCTCATTGTAGTTTTGATTTGCATTTCTCTAATGGCTAATATATATATATAAAAAATATATATATAATGGCTAATGATCGTGACCATTTCCTCAGGTATCTATTAGGCACCTGAATTTCTTCTTTGGTGAAATGCCTGTTCATATCCTTTGCCCACTTTTTTAATTGGGTTTTTTGTCTTTTTGTTGTTGACTTTTTGCAGTATCATGTAGATTTTAGAGATCAGGCGCTGATTAGAAATGTCATAGCTAAAAACTTTTTCCCAGTCTGTAGGTAATCTTTTTACTCTTTTGGTGAAGTCTTTGGGGAGCATAGGTCTTTGATTTTTTAGGAGCTCCCAGTTATCTACTTTCTCTTCTGGTGTTTGTGTATTGTTAGTAATGTTTCACATACTATTTATGTCATGCGTTAGGGCTCCTAGTGTTGTCCCTATTTTTTCTTCCATGATCTTTATCGTTTTCAATTTTAAATTTAGGTCTTTGATCCATTTTGAGTTAGTTTTTGTGCATGGTGTGAGGTATGGTTCTTGTTTCTTTTTTTTGCAGATGTATAATCCAGTTATGCCAGCACCATTTGTTAAACGGACTGTCTTTTCCCCATTTGATTGACTTTGGGCCTTTGTCAAATATCAACTGCTCATATGTGGGTAGATTTATGTCTGAATTATCAATTCTGTTCCACTGGTCTATGTGTGTGTTGTTGCACCAGTACAAGGCTGTTTTGACTACTGTGACGATAAACATGTTCTAAAATCAGGCAGTGTGAAGCTCCCACTTAGTTCTTTTTCAGTAATGCTTTGGTTTCTGGACAAGTAATGCTTTACTTGTCCAGAAACCCTGGTGGCATAGTGGTTAAGTGCTACAGCTGCTAACCAAAGGGTTGGCAGTTCAAATCCGCCAGGCGCTCCTTGGAAACTCTATGGGGCAGTTCTACCCTGTCCTGTAGGGTCGCTATGAGTCGGAATTGACTCGACGGCACTGGGTTTTCTGGGTTTTTTACTTGTCCAAGGCCTCCTTCCCCTGCATATAAAGTTGGTGATCTGTTTCTCCATCTCATTAAAAAATGTCATTGGAATTTGGATTGGAATTGCATTGTATCTATAGATTGCTTTTAGTAGAATAGACATTTTTGCAATGTTAAATCTTCATATCTATGAGCAAGGTATGTTTTTCTACTTAAGTAGGTCTCTTTTGGTTTCTCGCAGTAGTGTCTTATAGTTGTCTTTGTATAGGTCTTTTATGTCTCTGGTTAGATTTATTCCTAAGTATTTTATCTTCTTGGGGGCTACTGTAAATGGTATTGAATTGGTGATTTCCTCTTTGATGTCCTTTTTGTTGGTGTAGAGGAATCCAACTGATTTTTGCATGTTTATCTTGTATCCTGATACTCTGCTGAACTCCTCTGTTAGTTTCATTAGCTTTCTTGAGGATTCTTGAGGGTTTTCTGTGTGTAAGATCATGTCATCTGCAAATACGGAAACTTTTACTTCTTCCTTACCAATCTGGATGCACTTTATTTCTTTATCTAGCTTAAGTGCTGTAGCTAAGACCTCCAGCACAATGTTGAATAAGAGTGGTGATAAAGGGCATTCTTCCCATTCTCAAGGAGAATGCTTTCAGACTCTCTCCAGTTAGGGTGATGTTGGCTGTTGGCTTTGAATAAATGCCCTTTATTATGTTGAGGAATTTTCCTTCTATTCCTATTTTGCTGAGAGTTTTTATCATGAATGAGTGTTGAACTTTGTCAAATGCCTTTTCTGCATCAATTGATAAGATCATGTGGTTCTTGCCTTTTGTTTTATTTATATGATGGATTATATTGATTTTTTTCTAATGTTGAATCATCCCTGCACACCTGGTATGAATCCCACTTGGTCATGGTGAATTATTATTTTTTTTTTGATATGTTGTTGAATTCTATTGACTAGAATTTTGTTGAGGATTTTTGCATCTAAGTTCATGAGGGATATAGGTTTGTAATTTTCTTTTCTTGTGGTGTCTTTACCTGGTTTAGGTAGCAGGGATATGCTGGGTTCATAGCATGAGTTTGGGAGTATTCCATCTTTTTCTATGCTCTGAAATACCTTTAGTAGTAGTGGTGTTTACTGTTCTCTGAAAGTTTGGTAGAAATCTCCAGTGAAGCTGTCCGGGCCAGGGCTTTTTTTCACTGGGAGTTTTTAAATTACCTTTTCAATCTCTTCTTTTGTTATGGGTTTATTTACTTGTTCTACCTCTGTTTGTGTTAGTTTAGGTAGGTAGCCTGTTTCTAGAAATGCATCCATTTCTTCTAGGTTTTCAAATTCGTTAGAGTACAATTTTTCATAGTAATCTGATACGATTCTTTTAATTTCAGTTGGGTCTGTTGTAATATTGCCCATTTCATTTCTTATTCAGGTTATTTGCTTCCTCTCCTGTTTTTCTTTTGTCAGTTTGGCCAATGGTTTATCAATGTAGTTAATTTTTTCAAAGAACCAGCCTTTGGTTTTGTTAACTCTTTCAATTGTTTTTCTGTTCTCTTTCATTTAATTCTGCTCTGATTTTTATTATTTGCTTTCTCCTGGTACCTGAGGGCTTCTTTTGTTGCATTCTCTCTATTTGTTCAAGTTGTAGGGATAATTCCTTGATTTTGGCCCTGTCTTCTTTTTGTATGTGTGCATTTATGGCTATAAATTGAGCTCTGAGCACTGCTTTAACTGTGTCCCAAAAGTTCTGATGGGAAATGTTTTCATTCTCATTGGATTCTCTGCATTTCTTTAATCCATCCTTAATGTCTTCTATAACTCTGTCATTTTTGAGCAGGGTGTTGCTCAGTTTCCAAGTGTTTGATTTCTTTTCCTTGCTTTCTCTGTTATTGATTTCTACTTTTATGACTTTATGGTCAGAGAAGATTCTTTATAATATTTTGATGTTTTGGATTCTGGTAAGGTTTGCTTTATGACCTAATATGTGGTCTATTCTAGGGAATGTTCCATGTGAGTTGGAAAAGAAAGTATACTTGGCTGCTGTTGGTTGGAGTGTTCTGTATATGTCTATGAGGCCAAATTGGTTGATCATGGCATTTAGATCTTCTGTGTCTTTGATGAGCTTCTTTCTTGATGTTCTGTCCTTCACCGAAAGTGGTGTGTTGAAGTCTCCCACTATAATTATGTGGCTGTCTATTTCACTTTTCAGTGCTGTTAAAGTTTGTTTTATGTATCTTGAATCCCTGTCATTGGATCTATAAATATTTAACATGGTTATGTCCTTCTGGTGTATTACCCCTTTAATCATTATTTACTGTCCTTCCTTATCCTTTGTGGTGGATTTGACTTTAAAATCTATATTGTCAGAAATAAATATTGCCACTTCTGCTCTTTTTTGATTTTTGTTTGCTTGATATGTTTTTTTTCCATCCTTTGAGTTTTACGGAAACCCTGGTGGTGTAGTGGTTAAGTGCTACAGCTGATAACCAAGAGGTAGGCAGTTTGAATCTGCCAGGTGCTCCTTGGAAATTCTATGGGGCAGTTCTACTCTGTCCTATAGGGTTGCGATGAGTCAGAATCGACTCGACAGCAGTGAGTTTTTGAGTTTTACTGTGTTTGTGTTTTTAAGTATAAGGTGTGTCTATTGTAGGTAGCATTTAGACAGATTCTGTTTTTTAACCCATTCTACCACTCTCTGTCTCTTTATTGGTGCCTTTAGTATTTTTTTTTAGTCCATTTATATTCAGCGTAAATGGATAGATATGAGTTTAGTGCTGTCATTTTGATGTCTTTTTTTGTGTGTTGTTGACACTTTCTTTTCTCACTTAGTTTTTTGTGCTGAGTAGTTTATCTTTATATGTTGTCTTTTCCTCTTATTCATTGTTATTGATTTTGTTTTTGCTGAGTCTTTATGTTTTTCTTGTATTTTATTTTGTTACGTAGGATTGTTAGTCTCCTTTGTGGCTACCTTAATATTTACCCTTATTTTTCTAAGTTATAACCAAACTTTTATTTCATAATATCGTTTTGACTTCCACTCCATATGAAAAATCTATGACTACATTTTTTAGTCCCTCTTTATTGTTTTAATGTTGTCTTCTTTTACATAATGACATCACTGTTTCCCTGTTTTGAGTGTTTTTTTATCTTTTTTTTTTTTTTTTGTAATAACCATTTCTGGGTTTGTATCTGGTTGCTGTGTCCCATATCAATTTCTGATAGTATTGACTTTCTAACCACAGAACTCTCTTTAGTATTTCTTGTAGTTTTGGGCTGGCTTTTACAAATTCCCTAAACTTCTGTCCTAATTTCACCTTCATATTTGAGAGACAGTTTTGCTGGATATATGATTCTTGGTTGGTAACTTTTTTCCTTCAATGCTTTACATAAGTCATCCATTTTCTTCTTCCCTGCATGGTTTCTGCTGAGTAGTTCAAGCTTATTTTTATGGACTCTCCCTTGTAGGTGACTTTTCATTTTTCCCTAGCCACTCTTAAAATTCTGTCTTTATCTTTGGTTTTGGCAAGTTTGATTGTAATATTTCTTGGTGACGTTCTTTTGAGATCTACCTTATGTGGGGTTCGATGAACATCTTAGATAGATATCTTCTCATCTTTCATGAAATCAGGGAAATTTTCTGCCAACAAATCTTCAACAATTCTCTCTGTATTTTCTGTTTTTCCTCCCTGTTCTGGTACTCCAATCACTGATAGGTTATTTCTTCTGATAGAGCCCCACATGATTCTTAGGGTTTCTTCATTTTTTTTTTTTTAATTCTTTTAACTGATTTTTCTTTGAATATATTGGTGCCTTCTGTTTCCTCAATTTTGCCCCTCTGACTTTCTATTGAGTTGTCTAATTCTGTAATTTTATTGTTAATCTTCTGAATTTCTGATTGCCGTGTCTCTATGGATTCTTTCAGCCTATTAAATTTTTCATTATGCTCTTGAATAACCTTTTTAATTTTCTCAGATGTTTTATCTGTGTGATCCTTGTCTTGTTCTGCATTTTGCCTGACCTCCCTCCTGATCTCTTAAAGAGTTCTGTATATTAATCTTTTGTATTTTACATCTGGTAATTACAGAAGACGTCTCCATCCGGCAGATTCCTTGATTCTTTGTTATGAGAGCTTGTTGAAGGGATCATGGTCTGCTTCTTCATGTGATTTGATATTGACTGTTGTCTCTGAGCCAGCTATAAGTTATTGTATTAATTTATTTTAAGTTCACTTATTGTATCCTAGCTTCTTGCTTTGTTTTGTTTTGATATGCCCCAATAGGCTGCTTGAGTGAAATAGCTTGATTATTTATGTCTTTGAAGCTCTAACATCTTGTCACCAGACGGCTGGGTCTGTTACCTGGTGAATGAGCCTAGGAGTCCATTCACATTTCTTATATGGACTCAGCTCAGGTGTCTAGGTATTTGGTCATCAAGTGTGCGGTACAGGCTTTTTCCTACAGTCTTAGTAGGCCAGAGGCGAGTGGTGTAGGTACAGGTATCTGGTTGCAGCAGGGGTCTTGCTCTGAACAGGGCAGGGGGCTGCCAACTATCTCCCAAGTGCCTGTGAGCTAATTCCATCCCTGTTCCCTAGAGTGCACAGGTGGGTGGGTTCTGCAGCAAGACCATGGGCACCCATTGCTTTCAGTTGTAAGGACTGTGAGGCACCATTTATCTTGGACCCATACCACAGGTGGCTAGGTGATGTGGGTGGAGCCACCAGTCCTCAGGTCCCTGATGTGGGTAGGTGAAAAAAAAAAAAAAAGGTCAGGACCCTGTTTAATAGGCAAAGTGGTGTCAAACATCAAAACCCCACCTCTCCACTGCACAGATGAAACAGTCGAAGTCAGATCTCAAACACATACACTGTTGCAGTCTGCCAACAAGGGCCGACAAGGACTTAGTTTCCTGAAATTGGCCCACACAGGTCCACACAAGGGTGCAAGGTATTCAAAGTCTGCAGACCATTTGTGCCTGAACAGGAGCTGCTTCTGTCCTGAGCTCCCCAGTTACTGAAGCTGGCAGATTATCTTTTCTCCCATTTGTTAATTTATTCCTTCTCCAAGGCCTGGAGAATGGCTCAGGGTGAGGAGCAGGGCCTACCTCAGGCCCAGAGAAATTGACAGCCACTGAAGCTGGCTTGAGGGCTGGGGGCTTGGTAAAATAAACGCAAGTACTTAGCTTTTGCCAAGAGCACTGTTCTTCTCTGTTTCTGGAGGTGTGAGTAGACTGTGTTGCTTGCTGTCTCTCCTGAAGAAACTGTGTCCCAATGATACAGTCAACCCTGCCGCACTTGTTCCAGGGGATTGTGCCTGAGGGGCTCTGGTTTCTGCCAAATCATATCTGGCAATTCCTTGCCACTTCTGAACCATCTCTGCCTCTCCCTGTTGCTCGGTCTGATTTCCTAACTAGGTCTTTGATGTTCAGGGCTCCTAGCTTGTCATATACATAATCGTTTCACTTGTTTTTTCAGGTCTTTGTTGTAAGAGGGATCCCCAGAGGTATCTGACTACTCTTCCATCTTGGCCCTGCCCACCCTTTCCTGTCTTTTTAATGACTTCTTGCTTTCTTCATGTATGGTGTCCTTGATGTCATTCCACAGCCCGTGTGGTCTTCAATCATTAGTGTTCAATGAGTCAACTCTATTCTTGAGATGGTCTCTAAATTTAGGTGAGATATACTCAAGGTCGTACTTTGGCTTTTGTGGACTTGTTTTCATTTTCTTCAGCTTCAACTTGAACTTGCAGGCAAGCAACTGATGGCCCATTCCACAGTCAGCCCCTGGCCTTGTTCTGACTGATGATATTTTTTCTATCATCTCTTTCAACAGATGTAGTCAGTTTAATTCCCATGTATTCCATCTAGCTAGGTCCATGTGTGTAGTCATTGTTTATGTTGTTGAAAAAAACATTCAACTATTTCAAGATGTACCATATGACCAGAAACCAACGGTGCTGAAAGAAGAGGTCCAAGATGCACTGAAGGCATTGACAAAAAACAAGGCTCCAGGAATTGACGGAATACCAAATGAGATGTTTCAACAAATGGATGCAGTGCTGGAAGTGCTCACTCATCTATGTAAAGAATTTTGGAAGACAGGTACCTGACCAACTGACTGGAAGAGATCCATATTTATGCCTATTCCAAAGAAAGATGAGTCAACCAAATGTGAAAATTATGGAACAATATCATTAATATCACATGCAAGAAAAATTTTGCCAAAGACCGTTCAGAAGAGGCTGCAGTAGTACACGGGCAGGGAACTGCTAAAAATTCAAGCTGGATTCAGAAGAGGATGTGGAACCAGGGATATCACTGCTGATGTCCGATGGATCCTGGTTGAAAGCAGAGAATACTAGAAAGATATTTACCTGTGTTTTATTGACTATGCAAAAGCACTTGACCGTGTGGATCATAAAAATTATGTATAACATTGCAAAGAATGGGAATTCCAGAACAGTTAATTGTGCTCATGAGACTGTATATATATCAAGAAGCAGTCATTCAAACAGAACAAGGAGATACTATGTGGTTTAAAATCAGGAAAGGTGTGAGTCGGGGTTTTTTCACCACACTTATTCCATCTGTATGCTCAAGAAAGAATCTGAGAAGATGGAGTATATGAAGAAGAATGGGGCATCAGAGTTGGAGGAAGACTCTTTAACAAACTGTGTTATGTGGATGACACAACCTTGCTTGCTGAAATTGAAGAGGACTTGAAGCACTTATTGATGAAGTTCAAAGACCACAACCATCAGTATGGATTACATCTCAACACAAAGAAAACAAAAATCCTCACAACTGGACCAATAAGCAACATCATGTTAAAAGGAGAAAAGATTGATGTTGTCAAGGATTTCATTCCACTTGAATCCACAATCAACACCCATGGAAGCAGCAGTCAAAAATTCAAATAACACATTGCATTGGGCAAATCTGCTGCAAAAGAACTCTTTAAAGTGTTAGAAAGCAAAGATGTCACCTTGAAGACAAGGTGTACCTGCCCCAAGTCATGGTGTTTTCAATCACCTCGTATGCATGCAAAAGATGGACAGTGAATAAAGAAAACCAAAGAAGAATTGGTGCTTTTGAATTGTGATGTTGGTGAAGAGTACCAAATATACTATGGACTGCCAAAAGAACAAACAAATCTGTCTTGGAAGAAGTACAACCAGAATGCTCCTTAGAAGTAAGGATGGTGAGACTATGTGTCACATATTTTGGACATGTTGTCAGGAGAGATCAGTTCCTGGAGAAGGATATTATGCTTGGAAAAGTAGAGGGTCAGGGAAAAAAGGAAGGCCCTAGATAAAATGGATTGACGCAGTCGCTACAATGGGCTCAAGCATAACAGTAATTGTGAGGATGGCACAGGACCAGGCAGTGTTTCAGTCTGTTGTACATAAGGTCACTATGAGTCAGAACTGACTCATAGCACCTAACAACAACAGGGCAACACACAAAAATAAGTTGGGTTTCTCTACACCAGCAATGAGAATTCAGAAAAGGAAATTAAGAAAACAATTCCATTTACAATAGCATCCAAAAAAAAATCAATTATCTGGAAATATGCTTAACCAGGGATGTGAAAATCTATACAATGAAACTTATAAAATATTCCTGAAAGAGATTAAAGAAAAGCTAAATCAATGAAAAGAACCCTGTGTTCATGGATTGGAAGACTTAATCGTGCTGTCAATACTACCCAAAAGGATCTATACCTTCAACCCATTCTCCATCGAAATTCTGCCTTCTTGACAGAAATGGGAAAAAAAAAAAAAAAAAAGATCTTTAAATTTACGTAGGATGAATAGCCAAAGCAATTTTGAAGAACAAAATAGGAGGACTCATGCTTCCTGATTTCAAAACAGACTATACAGCTACAGTAATCAAAACAGTCTGGTGCTGGTGTAATAACACACACATAGACCAATGGAATAGAATTGGAAGTCCAGAAATAAACCCATACATCTACAGTCAAGTGATTTTTGACAATGGTGCTAAATCCACACAATGGAGAAATAACAATCTCTTTAGTAAATGGCTCTGAGACAACTGAATATCCACATGCAAAAGAATGACGCTGAACTCATAGCTCACACCATACACAAAAATTAACTCAGAATGGACCAAAGACCTAAATGTAATAAATAAAACCATAAAATTTGTAGAAGAAAAGTTAGAACTATGGCTTTGGGACCTAGTTTTTAATAATGGAGTCTTAGATTCTACATCAGAAGCACTAGCAACAAAAGACAAAATAGACATATAGGACTTAACCAAAGTTAAAAATTGTTGCTCAACAAATGACTTTAACAACAAAATGAACAATCTACAGAAACATATATAGGATAAGCGTTTAATATTCAGAATATATGAAGAACGTCTACAACTTCACGATGAACCTGCAGGCATCTGTCCCTGCATCTTTGCACTTGCAGCTGTGGGAAGTATCACAACTTCCCAGTATAGCATGCTCTGCCCCTGCTCTGAAGTCTCAGTCCAAAAGTCACAACCTCATCCCTTTAGATTCTGATGCATATGTCACTCACCTTCATACAAACATGCACATTTCTCAAAGGGACATAAATCAAGCCCTCTGAATGACCCTACTTGCAGGCAGCCTCCATCATTTGAATTGAAGTAAGGGAACAGTATACTCGACTCTTCTTTTATGAAAAGCAGGTGAGAGAATGGTAGGGCATACCAGCCATTTACTCTAAAGAAATTCTGTCTCAGCTTCTTCATCTCAACCACATTGAGCCCTTGAACTGAGTCAACATCCCCCTTCTTCTGAGTCCTGTATTCACTTTGGAATGTGGGCAACACTTAATTGTCTTGTTGTTTACATATCATGAGTTCAGTCAAACTAGAGTCAGAAGATTTCTATTTTAACACCCAGTTGCACGCACACATACATACAAACCTGCACACACACAGTTTCTGAAGGTGTCAGTCAGAACCAAAGATTCCACTGGCAGCTGAAGCTGGAATGACCTTGCTCTTGCCATTTGAATTGTTCAAGGTATAGCCCAGGTACCAAGATGTCTTCTAATCATGAGTGGAATATAAGATCTAGAATGAAAGTAGATATGCAAAAATAACTGTTTTTTTCAGGGTATAGTAACAAGAAGTCAGTATTCACGTTGGATCAGATGAACTCCCCAACTGGAAAGGAGTCAACTCATCGGCATTGTTTATCAAGTAATTGAGACCCTAATTCCCGCTTTATACACATTGTCTGTGAGTACTCTGCAATGTCATATCAACAGAACCAAGATGTTGCACCTCAACTACTCTGTCCCTTCTCTAAACTACTATCCTAAAATGTCATTTTTGGTCATAACTGAATGTTTACTATGTGCCAACCCTTTGCTTAAATACTTTCCCCGTACTATTTGATTTTAGTATCAGAACAACGTTATGAGTCAGCTCTATATAGTTACTCCCATTTAGCACGTAAAGAAATTGAGAGATTAACATGTCCAAGATCACACTGTTACTCAATGAAGGACCGCTATTTGAACCTCGGTCGTCTGGAGTAAACCTCATACCTTTAATCACTACGCCACTCAGCTTTATTAAAAAGGTCTATCAGTAGGAAGAATATGGAGTCCCAGGCCTTGCTTTCTCACCTAGAATATACTTTCCTCTTGTGTCAGGGGCAGTCCTGGGATCCTTCATCTTCTTCAAGGTTGATGTTCTCCTCTGCCGGATCATAAAAAAAATCATAAGATGGTCTTAAATGTTCTACATCTTTGGTGAGTCGTACTTTTCAAATCTCAGAGTTTATTTGAAGACAGAGAGTGCTGAGTGTGATTATTTTTATGAAAGTTAGCCATGGTTAACCAAATCCTAATATATATGAATGTTTACATAGCAAAGTTAATAGTATTCAAAGTTAATTATATGGTGATTCTTGCTGTCTTCCAAAATGACATTACTGATTTAGTAGCCTGAGTGTGTAGCTAGAATAAGCCTTATGTTCTTAAGGGCATTATAAAATTGTCATGGATTGAATTGTGTCCCCCAGAAATATGTGTCAACTTGGCTAGGCCATGATTCTCAGTATTGTGTGCTTGTCCACCATTTTGTAACCTAATATGATTTTCCTATGCGGTGCAAATCCTACCTCTGTAATATTAATGAGGCAGGATTAGAGGCAGTTATGTTAATGAGGCAGAACTCAATCTACAATATTAGGTTGTGTTTTAAGCCAATCCCTTTTCAGATATAAAAAACAGAAAGTGAGCAGAAAGACAAAGGGACCTCATACCACCAAGAAACAAGAACCAGGAGAATAGCAGGTCTTTTTGACCCAGAGTCCCTGAGCTGAGAAGCCCCTCAGCTGGGGAAGATTGATGATAAAGACCTTCCCCTAGTGCCAACAGACAAAGAAAGCCTTCCCCTGGAGCTGGCACCTTGGATTCGGACTCGTAGCCCCCTAAACTGTGAGAGAATAGATTTCTCTTTGTTAAAGCCACCCACTTGTGGTATTTCTGTTATAGTAGCACTAGATAACTAAGACAAACATTATTTCTTGCTTCTCATTTGAACCCAATGAGCTCTGGTGGTACAAGTAAGCATTCTGTTGCTAACCTAAAGGTTACTGGTTCAAACTCACTCAGAGGTTCCACAGGAGAAAGACCTGGCAATATGCTCCCATAAATATTACACCCTAGAATACCCTATGGGACAGTTCTACTTTGTCATATCGAGTCAATATGAGTGGGGACAGACTCCAAGGCAACTAACAACAACAACAAATTGAACCCATAAGTATACAGAGGAATTTATTTCCTAAGGTGTGGAAAATGTTATCTCGGAGGCATTATACCCGAAATCATGCTCATTCGTGCAATACCTTCTTTTAAATTTCTCCAATTATTACTATTACCAGAGTATTGTAGAAAAGTGGCCTAATTGGAGGTAAAAACTGATTATAGATAATGGAGTGTAAATCAGTAGAAGCTGCAGGATATGGCAACTGAGAACTCTTTTTTTTTTAGTAGTTTTTATTGTGCTTTAAGTGAATGTTTACAAATCAAGTCAGTCTGTCACATATAAACTTATATACACCTTACTACATACTCCCATTTACTCTCCCCCTAATGAGTCAGCTAGCTTCCTCCTTCCAGTCTCTTCTTTTGTGACCGTTTTGTCAGTTTCTAGCCCTCTCTACCCTCCCATTTCCCCTCCAGACAGGAGATGCCAACACAGTCTCAAGTGTCCACCTCAGACAAGTAGCTCACTCTTCGTCAGCATATCTCTCCAGCCCATTGTCCAGTTCCTTCCATGTCTGATGAGTTGTCTTCGGGAATGGTTCCTGTCCTGGGCCAAAAGAAGGTTTGGGGACCATGACTACAGGGATTCCTCTAGTCTCAGTCAGACCATTAAGTCTGGTCTTTTTATGAGAATTTGGGGTCTGCATCCCACTGTTCTCCTGCTCCTTCAGGGGTTCTCTATTGTGCTCTCTGTCAGGGGAGTCATCGGTTGTGGCCGGGCACCATCTAGTTCTTCTGGTCTCAGGATGATGTAAATCTTTAGTTCATGTGGCCCTTTCTGTCTCTTGGGCTCATAATTACCCTGTGTCCTTGGTGTTCTTCATTCTCCTTTGATCCAGGTGGGTTGAGACCAATTGATGCATCTTAGATGGCTGCTTGCTAGTGTTTAAGACCCCACATGCCACTCTTCAAAATGGGATGCAGAATGTTTTCTTAATAGATTTTATTATGCCAGTTGACTTAGATGTCCCCTGAAACCATGGTCCCCAGACCCCTGCCCCTGCTACACTGGCCTTCGAAGCATTCAGTTTATTCAGGAAACTTCTTTGCTTTTGATTTAGTCCAATGGTGCCGACCTCCCCTGTACTGTGTGCTGTCTTTCCCTTCACCTAAAGTAGTTCTTATCTACTATCTAATTAGCGAATGCCCCTCTCCCACTCTCCCTCCCTCCCCTCTCTCATAACCATGAAAGAATGTTTTCTTCTCAGTTTAAACTATTTCTCCAGTTCTTATAATAGTGGTCTTATACAATATTTGTCCTTTTGCAACCGACTAATTTCACTCAGCATAATGCCTTCCAGGTTTCTCTATGTTATGAAATGTTGCACAGATTCGTCATTGTTCTTTATCGATGCATAGTATTCCATTGTGTGAATATACCATAATTTATTTATCCATTCATCTGTTGATGGGCACCTTGGTTGCTTCCATCTTTTTGCTATGGTAAACAGCTGCAATAAACATGGGTGTACATATATCTGTTCGAGTAAAGGCTCTTATTTCTCTAGGATATATTCCAAGGAGTGGAATTTCTGGATCATGTGGTAGTTCTATTTCTAGCTTTTAAAGGAAGCGCCAAATCGATTTCCAAAGTGGTTATACCATTTTACATTCCCACCAGCAGTGTAGAAGTGTTCCAATCTCTCCACAGCCTCTCCAACATTTATTATTTTGTGTGTTTTGGGTTAATGCCAGCCTTGTTGGAGTGAGATGAAATCTCATTGTAGTTTTGATCTGCATTTCTCTAATGACTAATGATCGTGAACATTTCCTCATATATCTGTTAGCTACTTGAATGTCTTCTTTAGTGAAGTGTCTGTTCATATCTTTTGCCCATTTTTTAATTGGGTTATTTGTCTTTTTGCAGTTGAGTTTTTGCAGTATCATGTAGATTTTACAGATCACAAATGTTATAGCTAAAAACTTTTTCCCAGTCTGTAGGTAGTCTTTTTGCTCTTTTGGTGAAGTCTTTGGGGAGCATAGGTGTTTGATTTTTAGGAGCTCCCAGTTATCTAGTTTTTCTTCTACATTCTTTATAATGTTTTGTATACTGTTTACGCCACGTATTAGGGCTCCTAACGTTGTCCCTATTTTTTCTTCCATGATCTTTATCGTTTTAGATTTTATATTTAGGTCTTTGATCCATTTTGAGTTCGTTTTTGTGCATGGAGTGAGGTATGGGTCTTGTTTCATTTTTTTGCAGATGGATATCCAATTATGCCAGCACCATTTGTTAAAAAGAATGCCTTTTCCCCATTTCACTGTTTTGGGGCCTTTGTCAAATATCAACTGCTCATATGTGGATGGATTTATGTCTGGATTCTCAATTCTGTTCCATTGCTCTCTGTATCTGTTGTTGTACCAGTACCAGGCTGTTTTGACTACTGCAGCGGTATAACAGGTTCTAAAATCAGGTAAAGTAAGGCCTCCCACTTTGTTCTTCTTTTTCAGTAATGCCTTATTTATCTGGGGCCTCTTTCCCTTCCATATGAAATCAGTGATTTGTTTCTCCATCTCATTAAAGAATGTCCTTGGGATTTTGATAGGAATTGCATTGAATGTATAAATTGCTTTGGGTAGAATAGACATTTTAATGATGTTAAGTCTTCCTAACCACGAGCAAGGTATGTTCTTCCACTTATGTAAGTCTCTTTCGGTTTCTTGCAGAAGTGTACTGTAGTTTTCTTTGTATAAGTCTTTTACATCTCTGATAAGATTTATTCCTAAGTATTTTATCTTCTTGGGGGCTACTGTAAACGGCATTGATTTGGTGATTTCCTCTTCGATGTTCTTTTTGTTGGTGTACAGGAATCCAACTGATTTTTGTATGTTTATCTTGTATCCCGATACACTGCTGAACTCTTCTATTAGTTTCAGTAGTTTTCTGGAGGATTCCTTAGGGTTTTCTGTGTATAAGATCATGTCATCTGCAAACAGGGATACTTTTACTTCTTCCTCGCCAATCTGGATGCCCTTATTTCTTTATCTAGCCTAACTGCTCTGGTTAGGACTTCCAGCACAATGTTGAATAAGAGTGGTGATAAAGGGCATCCTTGTCTGGTTCCTGATCTCAATAGGAATGTTTTCAGGCTCTCTCCATTTAGGGTGATGTTGGCTGTTGGCTTTGTATAAATGCTCTTTATTATGCTGAGAAATTTTCCTTCTATTCCTATTTTGCTGAGAGTTTTTATCATGAATGAGTGTTGAACTTTGTCAAATGCCTTTTCTGCATCAATTGATAAAATCATGTGATTCTTGTCTTTTGTTTTATTTATGTGGTGGATTACATTAATTGTTTTTCTAATGTTGAACCATCCCTGCATAAAAAAAAATACCTGGTATGAATCCCACTTGGTCATGGTGAATTATTTTTTTGATATGTTGTTGAATTCTATTGGCTAGAATTTTGATGAGGATTTTTGCATCTACAGTCATGAGGGATATAGGTCTGTAATTTTCTTTTCTTGTGGTGTTTTTACCTGGTTTTGGTATCAGGGATATGGTGGCTTCATAGAATGAGTTTGGTAGTATTCCGTCCTTGTCTATTCTCTGAAATACCTTTAGTAGTAGTGGTGTTAACTCTTCTCTGAAAATTTGGTAGAACTCTGCAGAGAAGCTGTCTGAACCAGGGCTTTTTTTTTTGTTGGGAGTTTTTTGATTACCTTTTCAATCTCTTCTTTTGTTGTGGGTCTATTTAGTTGTTCTTAGTTTAGGTAGGTAATGTGTTTCTAGGACTTCATCCATTTCTTCTAGGTTTTCAAATTTGTTAGAGTGCAATTTTTCATAGTAGTCTGCTATGATTCTTTTAATTTCAGTTGGGTCTGTTGTAATATCGCCCATCTCATTTCTTATTCAGGTTATTTGCTACCTCTCTTGTTTTTCTTTTGTCAGTTTGGCCAGTGGTTTATCAATTTTGTTGAGTATTTCAGAAAACCAGCTTTTGGTCTTGTTAATTCTTTCAGTTGTTTTTCTGTTTTCTATTTCATTTAGTTCAGCTCTAATTTTTATTATTTGTTTTCTTCTGGTGCCTATGGGTTTCTTTTGTTGCTCTCTTTCTATTTGTTCAAGTTGTAGGGATAATTCTTTGATTTGGGCCCTTTCTTCTTTTTGGATGTGTGCATTTATTGATATAAATTGGCCTCTGAGCACTGCTTTTGCTGGGTCCCAAAGGTTCTGATAGGAAGTGTTTTCATTCTCATTGGATTCTCTGATTTCTTTATTCCATCCTTAATGTCTTCTATAATCCAGTCATTTCTGAGCAGGGTATTGTTCAGTTTCCAAGTGTTTGATTTCTTTTCCTTGCTTTTCCTGTTATTGATTTCCACTTTTATGGCCTCATGGTCAGAGAAGATGCTTTGTAAGATTTCGATGTTTTGGATTCTGCTAAGGCTTGATTTATGACCCAATATGTGGTCTATTCTAGAGAATGTTCCATATGCACTAGAAAAGAAAGTATACTTGGTTGCTGTGGGGTGGAGTGTTCTGTATATGTCTACGAGGTCAAGTTGGTTGATTGTGGCATTTAGATCTTCTGTGTCTTTATTCAGCTTCTTTCTGGATGTCCTGTCCTCCGAAAGTGATGTGTTGAAGTCTCCTACTATTATTGTGGAGCTGTCTATCTCACTTTTCAATGCTGATAGAGTTTGTTTTATGTATCTTGCAGCCCTGTCATTGGGCGCATAAATATTTAATATGGTTATAACTTCTTGGTGTATTGTCCCTTTAATCATTATGTAGTGTCCTTCCTTATCCTTTCTGATGGTTTTAACTTTAAAGTCTATTTTGTCAGAAATTAATATTGCCACTCCTGCTCTTTTTTGATTGTTGTTTGCTTGATATCTTTTTTTCTATCCTTTGAGTTTTAGTTTGTTTGTGTCTCTAAGTCTAAGGTGTGTCACTTGCAGGAAGCATATAGATGGACCTTGTTTTTTAATCCATTCTGCCACTCTCTGTCTCTTTATTGGTGCATTTAGTCCACTGACATTCAGGGTAATTATGGATAGGTGTGAATTTAGTGCTATCATTTTGATGTTTTTCTTTGTGTGTCGACAGTTTCTTTTTCCCACTTGATTTTATGTGCTGGTAGATTTTCTTTATATATTGTCCTTTCCTCATATTTGTTGTTGTTGATTTTGTTTCTGCTAAGTCTGTATTTTTCGCTTGTATTTTATTTTGATGAGTAGGATAGTTTGTCTCCTTTGCGATTACCTTATTATTTACCCCTATATTTCTAAATTTAAAACTTTTATTTCTTTGTATCGCCATATCTTCCTCTCCATATGGAAGGTGTATGATTACATTTCTTAGTCCTTCTTTACTATTTTAATGTTGTCTTCTTTTGTATAATAACATTGCCATTACCCTGTGTTGTGCTTTTTTTTTTTTTAATCTTGCTTTGTTTTTTTGGATTTCCCTGTCTGGGTTGACTTTTGGTTGCTCTGCCCAGTGTTCTAGTCTTGGGATGGTACCTGATATTATTGATTTTCTAACCAAAGAACTCCCTTTAGTATTTCTTGTAGTTTTGGTTTGGTTTTTATGAATTCCGTCAACTTGAGTTTATCTGAAAATGTCTTAATTTCACCTTCATATTTAAGAGACAGTTTTGCTGGGTATATGATTCTTGGCAGGCAATTTCTTTCCTTCATTTTTTTAAATATGTCATCCCATTGCCTTCTTGCCTGCATGGTTTCTGCCGAGTAGTCCGAGCTTATTCTTATTGGCTCTCCTTTGTAGGTGACTTTTCGTTTATCCCTTGCTGCTCTTATAATTGTCTCTTTATCTTTGGTTTTGGCAAGCTTGGTGACTTTCTTTTCAGATCTACCTTAGGTGGAGTTCGATGAGCATCTTGGATAGATATCTTCTCATCTTTCACAATATCAGGGAAGTTTTCTGCCAACAAATCTTCAACAATTTTCTCTGTATTTTCTGTTATCCCTCCCTGTTCTGGTACTCCAATTACTCGTAGGTTATTTCTCTTGATAGAGTCCCACATGATTCTTAAGGTTTCTTCATTTTTTTTTAATTCTTTTATCTGATTTTTCTTCAAATATATTAGTGCCAAGTGATTTATCTTCGAGTTCAGAAATTCTAGCTTCTACTTGCTCAATTCTGCTCCTCTGACTTTCTATTGAGTTATCTAATTCTGTAATTTTATTGTTAATCTTCTGAATTTGTGATTGCTGTCTGTCTATGGATTTTTCCAGCTTATTAAACTTTTCATTATGTTCCTGAATAATCTTTCTGAGTTCTTCAGTTGGTTTATCTGTGTGTTCCTTGGCTTGTTCTGCGTATTGCCTCATTTCCTTCCTGATGTCTTGAAGGGTTCTGTATATTAAACTTTTGTGTTCTGCATCTGGTAATTCCAGGAATGCACTTTCATCTAGAAGATCCCTGGATTCTGTGTTTTGAGAGCCTGTTGAGGTGATCATGGTTTGTTTCTTTATGTGACTTGATATTAACTGTTGTCTCTGAGCCATCTATAAGTTGTTGTATTAGTTTATGCTTACTTAATGTGTCATAGCTACTTGCTTTGTTTTATTTTGGTATGCCCCTATGGGTTGCTTGAGTGAGCTAGCTTGATTATTTTCTCCTTTGGAGCTTTGGTGTCTTGTCCCTAGCTGGCTAGATGTGTTATCAGGTATATCAGTCTAGGAGTCCATTCAGTTTTCCTGTATGAATTCAGCTCAGGTTTCCAGGTAGCTGATATCAAGTGTGTGGTACAGGCTCTGTCCTACAGTCTTAGAGGGGCAGGGGTGATTTGCATATATACTGGTATCTGATTGCAGCATGGGGTCACACTCTGAACAAGGCAGGGGGCTGAGAATCGACCCCTAAGTGTCTCTGAGGAAAACACATCTCTGGTCTCTAAAGCATGCGGGTGGGTGGGTTCTGCAGAGGGACCATGGGCACCCAAAGTTTTTGGTTGTAAGGACTTCGGGGTACCAGTTATCTTTGGACCCCCGTTGCGGGTGGCTGGGTGACCTGAGTGGAGCTACCAGTCCTTAGGTCCCTGTTGTGGGTAGGTGAGGACCTTGTTTAATAGGCAAAGCAATGTCAAATGTCAAACACCCATCTCTCCACCGCACAGTTGAAATGGTTGGAGTTTGCCAGCAAGGGCTTATTCTCCCAAAATAGGCCCACACAGGTCCATGCAGAAGGGAAAGGTGCTCAAGGTCCACGGACAGCTTATGTCTGGACAGGAGCCACTTCTGTCCTGAGCTCCCCCGGTTAATGGAGCTAGCAAACTATCTTCCCCCCCAGTTGCAAATTTTTTCCTTCCCCAAGGCAGGGAGGATGGCTCTATGTGCTCACCAGGGTCTATCTCAGGCCCAGGGATTCAGCCGCTGAAGCCGGCTTGGGGGTGGGGGGGTGCGGTAAAATATAGGCAAGCACTTAGCTTTTGCGGAGAGCTCGCCATTCTCAGGTTCCAGAGGCGCGAGTGGGCTGTGTGGCTGGCTGCTTCTCCCTGAGAAAACTGCTGCCCAACACTAATACCAGCCTGCCACTGCTGCCGCCACTCCAGGAATGGTGCCTGAGGGCTCCCTGCGATTCAGGTCCGGTAACTCCTCTCCGCTTCTGAACGGCCTTTTCCTCCCCCTGCCCCTCATTTCGTTGTCTAAGCTTGCCTTTGATGCCCAGGGCTCCCAGCTTGTCACAAATATAATGCTTTCACTTGTTTTTTCAGGTCTTTGTTGTAAAGAGGGCTCGACGGAAGCGTCTGTCTGTTCCGCCATCTTGGCTCCGCCTCCCTAAAGATGAAATTTTAAGATCAGCCTTATTTCACTCAATCCTGATAATGTTGAGTTCCTCATCACTAAAATAATGTGTATATATTTTTTAAATTCTTTGCTGAGTATTAACTTGAGTTTATGTCGAGAAGTTGTCTGGGTAATCAGTTGCACATAATAATGAGCTGTTAACCCTAGATGTTTTGAGAAATGTAAGAGAGAGTAATGGGAAGATTTAATGACGAAAGGAACTTTGTGAAAGCATGACTAGAAGGAGGAGTACTGACTAGTGCCATCAAGTCAATTCCAACTCATAGCAACCCTATATGGTAGAGTAGAACTGCTTCATAAGAGTTTTCTAGGCTGTAATCTTTACGGCAGTAGATTGTCAAGTCTTTTCCCCATGAAGCCACTGAGTTGGTTCAAACCACCAAGCTTTTGGTTAGCAGCTGAGCGCTTAACCATTGTGCCACTAGGGCTCCTTGTACATGTACGTATACACCAAAAAGAACCAAATCCCTTGCAGTTGAGTCGATTCCGACTCATAGCGACCCTATTGACAGAGTAGAACTGCCACATATGGTTTCTGAGGGGTGCCTGGTGGATTCAAACTGCTGACCTTTTGGTTAGCAGCTGTAGCTCTTAACCAGTATGCCACCAGGGTTTCCCGTGTATGTATAGCTCTCTGAAACTTCACAAAATAAAACATATGCTCTGATCAGCTTAGATGATCCTTTCCATTCTATCTAGATGTGTGTCACAAAAATGGTAAAGAGTGCATCAGGATACTATGGTCTGTTAGTGGCAATTCATAAAGTTATCAAATCACTGTTACACTCTCATTTTGAAAAATAAGTGCTAAAGACCAACAGAGAGCTGACCTCTTAGTGGTCAGAGTCTGCAGAGAAAGCAGGGTCATGACACAAGCAGACTGGAAGTACTGAGGTCAGAAAGCCCCAGGAAAGAGTGTACATGGATCTTCTCAAAGAAGGAGGATGAGGGCCTGAAGCAAGCAATGAAACCACAGAATCCACAAGCAAGCAATGAAGCCACAGAATCAGGGAACAGAAGTGCCAGAGAAGCAGAAAGTTAGGGTTGAGAGATATACATCCTGAGGATGACTTTGGAACAATTTGCCTCTGATGTGAGATCTACAGGGCAATGAGAGTCCAGGCCTCTTGTTTTCTCAGCATAGGAAGCTCTACCATCTGGTTCCACCTTGTCTTTCCATTATACCCCACCCTCAGAGGCCAAGACTGAAGACAGGAGAGTGGAGTATGAACGGTAGGCAAGGTTGAACCAGATGGTAAAGCTTCCCATGCTAAGAAGATAAGAGGCCTGGATTCCCTTTGCTTTCCTGGTACTTCTGCATTGAGTCACACAAAGTTGATGGCCTTGGTTTAGTCATCTGTGAGATGAACATTTTGGACAAGTTGATAGCTAAATTCTTTCCATTGTTTGGATTCTACACAAAAACAGATGATTTCCTTTTTTTGAGACTAAAATTCAACTTGCATTTTCTTCAATAGAATTTTAATTTAGAGATTGAATTGCTAATCTATTATAAAAAAAATAATAGAATTTTTTTTTAATTTATTGTGGCTTTAGGTGAAAGTTTACAGCACAAATTAGTTTTTCATTCAAAAATTTGTACACAACTTGTTTTGCGACATTGGTTGCAGCCCCTGCATTGTGTCAGCAGTCTCCCTATTTCCCTTTCCACCCTGGGTTCCTAGTGTCGTTTCATCCAGTTTTCCTGTCCCTTCTTGCCTTCTCCTCTTTGCTTTTGGGCAGGTGTTGCCCATTTGGTGTCATATATTTGATTGAACTAAGAAGCCCATAACTCATGTGTGTTATTGTTTGTTTTATAACCCAGTCTCAACTCTGGCTGAAAGAACTTCAGGAGTGGCTTCAGTCCTGAGGTAGCAGGGTGTGCAAGGGCCATAGACTTGGGGGTTCCTCTAGTATCTGTCAGAGCAGTAAGTCTGGTCTTCGCTTGTTTGCTTTTTGTGAATTTGCATTTTGTTCTACATTTTTCTCCCATTCTTTCTGAGACCCTCTGTTGTTATCCCTGTCAGAGAGGCCTGTGGTGGTAGCTGGGCAGTATCTAGTTCTTCTGGGCTCTGGCTGGTGGAGGCTATGATTCATGTGATCTATTAGTCCTTTAGACTAATATTTTCCTTATGTCTTTGGTTTTCTTCATTCTCCTTTGCTTTGGGATGGGACCAACAGATGTATCTTAGATGGCCATTCACAAGGTTTTAAGATCCCAGGTGCTACTCACCAAAGTAGTATGCAGAACATTTTCTTTATGAACTCTTAGTTTTCTAGTGCTGCTATAACAGAAATACCACAAATGGATGGCCTTAACAAAGAGGCATTTATTCTCTCACAGTTTAGGAGCCTAGAAGTTCAAATTCAGGGTGCCAGCTCTAAGGGAAGCCTTTGTCTCTCTGTTGGTTCTGGGGGGAGGTCCTTGTCATCAATCTTCCCCTGGTCTAGGAGCTTCTCAGCTCAGGAACCCAGGGTTCCAAGGATGTGCTCTGCTCCCAGCACTGCTTTCTTGGTGGTATGATGTCCACCAGTCTCTCTGCTCACTTCTCTCTCTTATATCTCAAAAGAGATTGACTCAAGATACAACCTATCTTATAGATCGAGTCTTGTCTCATTAGCATAATTGCCACTATTTGTGCCTCACTGACATCATAGAGGTAGGATTTACAACACATAGTAAAATCACGTCAGATGACAAGATGGTGGATAATCACATAATACTGGGAATCATGGCCTAGCCAAGTTGACACTTTTTGGGGGGATACAATTCAATCCACAGCAACTCTGTTATGCCAGTTGACCTAGATGTCCCCCAAGACCATGGTCCCCAGCCCTCAGCCCCACTAACTCGGTCCCTCAAGGAGTTTGGATGTATCTAGGAAGCTTCTACGACTTTGCCTTGGTCAAGCTGTGTGTCTTTCCTTTACCTTCACCAAAGTTAACACTTGTCTACTATCTAGTTAGTGATTCCCCTCCTCAACCCTTCCCTCCCTAGTAACCATCAAAGATTGTTTCTTTCTGTGTGTAAACCTTTTCTTGAGTTTTTATAATAGTGGTCTCATACAATATTTGCCCTTTTGTGATTGACTTATTTCACTCAACATAATGCCCTCTGGATTCGTCCATGTTGTGAGATGTTTTGTTGATTTGTCATTGTTCTTTATTTTTGCATAGCATTCCATTGTGTGGGTTGTTGTTGTTAGGTGCTGTAGAGTCTGTTCCAACTCGTAGCGACCCTATGCACAACAGAATGAAACACTGCCCGGTCCTGCGCCATCTTTACAATCGTTATTATGCTTCATCCCATTGTTGCAGCCACTGTGTCAATCCACCTCATTGAGGGTCTTCCTCTTTTCCACTGACCCTGTACTTTACCAAGCATTGCGTCCTTCTCCAGGGACAGATCCCTCCTGACAACATGTCCAAAGTGTGTAAGATGCAGTCTCTCCATCCTTGCTTCTAAGGAACATTCTGATTGTACTTCTTCCAAGACAGATTTGTTCATTCTTTTGGCAGCCGGTGGTATATTTCATATTCTTCGCAAACACCACAATTCAAAGACATCATTTTTCCTTCGGTCTTCCTTATTCATTGTCCAGCTTTCACATACATATGATACAATTGAAATTACCATGGCTTGGGTCAGACACACCTTAGTCTTCAAGGTGATATCTTTGCTTTTCTACACTTTAAAGAGGTCCTTTGCAGCAGATTTGCCCAATGCAACATGTCTTTTGATTTCTTGACTGCTGCTTCCATGGGTGTTGATTGTGAATCCAAGTAAAGTTAAATCATTTTGTGTATGTACCATAATTTGCTTATCCACTCATCTGTTGATGGGAATTTAGGTTATTTCCATCTTTTGCTGTTGTGAATAACGCTGCAATGAACACAGGTGTGTATATATCTTTTCTTGTGATGGCTCTTATTTCTCTAGGCTATATGCCTAGGAGTAGGATTGCTGGATTGTATGGTATTTATATTTCTAGCATTTTAAGGAAGTGCCATATCATTTTCCATAGTGGTTGTACCATTTTACATTCCCAGCAACAGTGCATGAGAGTTCCAATCTCTCTACAACCTCTCCAATGTTGCTGTTTTTTTTTTTTTTTTTTAATTAGTGCCAGTAATGTCAGGGTAAGATTGTCTTATTGTAGTTTTGATTTGCATTTCTCTAATGGCTAATGGAATCCTTGGTGGTGTAGTGACTAAGAGCTACAGCTGCTAACCAAAAGGTCAGCAGTTCAAATCCACCAGGTGCTCTTTGGAAACACTATGGGGCAGTTCTACTCTGTCCTATGGGGTTGCTTTGGGTAGGAATTGACTCAAAGGCAGCGGGTTTATTTTCAGATTTTTTTGAAATGGGGAGGAAGAGCCTTTCTGAACCAGGAGGGACAAGACCTGGGTGAGAGTTAATAACTTGTACTTTCCTCCTCCGGGATTCAGAGTTGGGTTGGTGAAATGTTTTCTTGTTTTTGGCTGCTATTAACATATTGGGAGTGGTCTTTCTCTTCTTTGGGCAAGCAGCCATCCATGACTAGGCTAAAGAGCAGACATTGAACCACTTCTGAGCAAACCGAGTAATGCATTAGGTCCAGACAATTGCTTGTTGTTTTCCCTCATGAATGTCCCCTTTTCATGACAACTTGACTGATTAGACATTTAATTTGAATTGACTTTGTTTCTAGTCCCTTTTCAGAGAGCTTGGCTATTGTAATACTAGAGAGTCAGTCTGCAGATTTTACAGGGAAATAAAAGGTTAGTTATTAAACAATGAGCTCCTGAAGGCATAGCTGTGTCTGAATTTCTACATCTTTTCAACTCTTTCCACTGGTATCCTGGTAAAAGCTTCAGGAGCTAGAGGGAATTTCTCACCAAAGAAAGAAAGGAAGCCAGAACTGCAAGGATGAAAACTGAGCATTAGAAGAAAACTTTTATCTAAAGGAAATCCTGGTGGCATAGTGGTTAAGAGCTATGGCTGCTAACCAAAACGTCAGCAGTGCTCCTTGGAAACCCTATGGGGCAGTTCTACTCTGTCCTATAGGGTCGCTATGAGTTGAAATCAACTCAACGGCAATGGGTTTATCTTAAAAATCTGAAAAAAATAGAAACTATCAGGTACACAATCTGAAGGCCTGGCAGGGAGACCAAAGGGGACAAATTTTCCCAAATATTGAGTGGAGATGGATGCCACTGAGGCTGGGCAAGGGCAGGAAGCCAGGTTGAAACATGCCAAATAAGAAAGGACATTAAAGATAGAATCCATGGTAACAAGAAGAATAAATGTCCTATAACTAATGTGAGTTGAGCCTGGTAGACTTCAGCTATATCTGACAACTTGCTATCTATGGTTCTTAGCTTTTGAATCAGAGATGACTGCATAATTAATACCTGTAAGTATTGGGCACTTCTTGTAGTCTGTCTTTTCACAGCTGCCTTCTCAATGGCTATATTGACCTCTACCCAACATCTGGTTTGTAGAGCTGTTCATATCTCTTGCACCTTAGTAAAAGAACACAGCTGTGTTTCTCTCCTATCCTCTCAAACTTTTGTTCATGCTGTCATGTCCATCTTGAATGTTCTTCCTCTGCTTCTCTGACTTTGGAATCCTACTCACGATTCAGTGTACCTCATTCAAACTTCCCCTCATTTGCCTACCAAGTCTTTATAAATTGCATCCAAGATCTATGTTGGCTTAACCTCACAGCAAATGTTGAGAGATTGTGTATGGTGTGTTTGCTTTCACTGAGCTCCTGTATGGGCAGCATGGGGAACAAGAAGGGAGCAGAAGCATTCAAGCATTAAACTGAACACTAATGAGAGGCAAGGCAGAGTCCAAAGTCAAATATATCCTCAGGGAGATCAACACCTTGGTAGGTCAGATGAGTTTAATCAAAGTATCACAGAAATGATTGCTAAATGACAACTGTGGAAAATGAAATGGCTCGTGGTACACCAGTTTATGTGAGTGAATGATAATGGCATATACACTGGTCTAAGAGAGGAGGGAGAGCTACCATTACACAGTTTCAGTTGAGCTGGGATCTAAAGGGCAATAGTTAACAGTAGACAGATGAGGAGAAAATTCTGGGAGGAGGGAACAGCACAAGTAAATGTTTGGTGGCAGGAAAGAGCAAACAAGTGTGGCCAGAGTACAAACAGTGAGGGCAGCATCGTTTTTGAGGAGGGCATAGAAGTATTAAGCAGCAAGAACATGTAGCACACTGTAAGGCCAGTGAGTACATCTGTATTTTCTTGAAAAAAATGGGTAGTGTTTTAGTGGGAAGGTGTGTAATCAGGGATCTAGTTTTCAAAGTTTATGGCTGTGTGAAAGGAGTATATATGAATAGGAGTTAACTGTGTAGTCCAGGAGAGAGCGATGGTCCCGCCGTGAGAAAGTAGAGGTATCTACAGATGGATAGATCATTCGATTTAGGAGATAAACCTAAAAAGACTGATACTATTTTTTAGTGAGTAGGAGATGTCCAGGGCTGTATCACAATATTATGGCTCCATTCTCTATGCTACAGCTCAGTGCGTATCCTCTCCAAAACCAAAACCAAACCCATTGCATTGAGTCAATTCCTACTCATAGCGGCCTTATAGGACAGAGTAGAACTGTCCCATAGGGTTTCTAAGGAGCAACTAATGGATTCAAACTGCCAGCCTTTTGGTTAGCAGCCGTAGCTCTTAACCACTGTTTGCCACCAGAGCTCCAAGTAACCTCTCAGCAGGATTCAAATGAGTCATTGGCTATTTGTGAAGAAATGACAGACATACATCTAAATACTATAATAAGAGCAGGTCATGACTAAGGAAATAAATTATGTGTAAACTTCATTCATTCACTCATAAAGTCATTCTAGAAGCATTCAGTGAACACTACCTATATATGAAGCACTATTATGAGGCACAGGAAAAAGAAAAATCCCTGCCCTCAGGGAGCTTATACTCTAGTGGCAGAAGCTGATGATTACCAAAGAAAGTGTTCAGAGAGGTAATCTAAGCAAGTCTCTTACAGAAGTTGGAATTTGAATGGTGACAAGGAAAAAAGTCATAGAAGATTTGTGGGTGGGTGAGCATTGAGGAGTTGGGCATTACTGGTAGGTGGATAAAAAGTGTAAAGGCCTGAGGCAGGACCGATTTCCTGGGGAAGCCAGAAATGTGTAGAATTCTGCGAGGCAAAGGGAGAGTGGTAGACGAAAGGTCATCAAGGCTGGCCCGTGGCCCAGGTCATATCAGGTCCTAAAGAGCCTAAAAAGGCCATTTAAGTTTGTCTTTTCTTTTTTTTTCCTACCTTCACTGAGAAGGCTTTGGAAGGTTTTTAAACCAGAAAGTAACATGGTCATGCTTACATTTTAAACATTGAAAGAGTAAAAACAGTCAAGCAAGGTATTAGTTTATGTTATTTACCCAGGTGATAGGTAATTGTGCTAGGAATGAAACTAATGAAAAAGAATGGTATTTATAAAAAAGTTTGATGGTACATCTAACAGAACATTCTGGTGGACTGAATGTTAAATCCTGATGGAAATACACAATCGAAGAAGATTCCAGGTTCTTCACCAGTTTAACAGGAGCAGCCAGTTTAACCAAAATGGGAAAGGCTAGGACAGAAGTGCTTTCAAGGAGGCTTCAGGAGTTCTGCTTGTGGCTATGTGAAGACTGAGACAGATATTGGATACTCTAGTAGAGGTGAAGGCATCTGAAGTGGAGAGACAATGTAGCAAATTTGCGATGTACTCCCAATTCATCCCCAATTTCCAGATAGCCAGGAGGTCATTAGAAAAAAGGAACTAATAACCCATATGGATTGCTCCATAAACATCACATCTTTCTGATCAGACCCTGAACACATGTTAGCACATGGAAAGTAGCTTTTATTACTTCCAAAAAAGGCTAACAGCATACAACAGATGAGCAGTTCTCCCAGCCTCAAAAGCATTTCTGGCAGGGAGGATAGCTCTTCCATTCACACCCACTTTGCGTCATGGGTGATGGACTTAAATGGGACAGTCGTATGAGATGCCAGTCACCCCTCCCCCCAGCTTTTGGAAACTGTCCCAGTGGAGATAGGAAACTTATCCATGCAAGCCTTCCACCTGGCATTTTGGGTGAGGAACACAATCTAGGCCTACCTTCTGCCCATCTCCAACTGATCAGGTAGCTCCAGTTAGGAGGGCTGTAAGCTTATGCTTATGCTACGTGTGCCCCAGTAGCATCATAGGCGAGGAGACTTTAAGGTGCCTCAGCTGACCATTATTATAACTCAGGGGTTACATGACTAGGGTCTACGTGACCCATTACACGAAACACGATGTAATTTCCCAGACTGACCACCCTAGGAGGGGAAAGTCAGACATCTTGGTGCCTTGCCCAGGATTGTATCTGTTCTATCCTGCTGACATTTAGACAAACCATTAGGCTTCAGGGGGCAGGGCATATCGTGGTGCTTTGTTCCTGAGGCTCAAAAGCACTATCATGGGGAGGAACAGTGAAGACAGGGCAATCTCGCTTGTCTGAAGGAAGGCCTCCTCACATGAAATGACCAGTTTGGAGCTCAGCGAAGAGGTCAGAGAGGGTCCACTGTCAAAGAGAAGGCATGTAAGAAAAGGGACTACCTGGGATCATTGCTAGGAATGGGTTTATTACATAAGAGCTTCGTGAACAGAGCCATGGCATACACCAACATTTAGCTGTCAGGAAAAAGATGAGGACTCAGCAAAAAAAAAAAAAAAAATTGATAAGGAGTGACAAATAAGGCACAAGAAAAATCAGTCCAGAGTGGTGTCTGCCAAACATGTGAAACAAGGTGCCATGAAGTCTTTAACTCTGTCATGTGTTGACAGAAAAGGCCTGGTCAACAATCAGTGGATTTTCCAGCACCAGGGTCAGTAACAGCTTTGATGAGTGCTGACCTGGGCAAATGGTGGGAGAAAAATCTGTTGGGAGTGGGTTCAAGAGAAAAGTGGAGGTGAGGAACAGACTGCAAGTATGCACCTATCTTCTGAAATAGTTTGCTTAAAAAAGAAGCAAATCATAGGGTAGTCGTTTTCACAGAAACTAAGTGGCTTTTCTGCAAATAGTTATATTCAGAAAACCATAAGAAGTTAATTTATCCAAAATATATTAAATTTCAACTCTGTAGTTTGCTCAATTCTATCAAATAGGGAAATTCTGGATGTAGGACTCAAAAGGCAGAAAATACAACCCAACTCCATGAAGATGACAGTTAACACTGCAGACCCCTAAAAGTGACAAGTGCTAGAACCAACGGGCATATAGGGCCTGGATCCTATACTAACGTAACCTGAATTCAGATTGGGAAATGAGGGAAGATGTATGTGACTTCTGGGCCAGGCTTGAAGCATGAGCTTGATCTGTTTATCAGTGAAAAAAATAGAAGTTGAAAATTAAACCACTGAACCAATAAAATCCTCCCATCTAGTAATATTAGGGATAAAGATTTTGGGTAATCATTTACCTCCTGGGGATTTTAAGATTGTAATACACTGAGAGAAATTTATGGGACAGGAATGAGGACCCTGCACTTCTCCCTCAGGTTAGCTGTCATCTTTTCTCTTACCGTTCTGCTTCAGAGACGTGGGAATGGCTGCCTTTTCCCTGAGAGAGCAGCTGAATTTGCTATTTTGTGATTGTGGGGGTGGGGAAGAGAACTCCTCTTTCCTGAGATAATTGTGGAAAGTGAAAGGGGATGTCGCCTTTTCCTAAAAGAAACAAGCTCCTCACTATCCAGGGAATGAAATGCCTCCAACAGGGTAGCTGCAGAGGGAGAGGCTGAATAACTGGAAGGATCTGGAGGCCAATCGCCCATTTAAAAGGGTACTTTTAAGGGTTAATATTATGCAAATATTTGAAGTAGACTGGGCAGTTTGCAGTTTAAGACTCATAATTTAGGCTTGTTTTGTGGAATTCATTAATTAAAAAAGAGTAGTAAAGGCACTGATCAAAACTATGGTGAACCAATAAATGTAAATACTGGATTCTGACAAAGGAAGATTGTCATCAGGGCTGAAAAATCAAATTCATAAAAACAGCCCTTGCCAATGAATTCACATACTGGGAAAATAAATTCTGCATTTCTTTGAAACAAGTGAATGGGATGAAGGGCTTGGGCCAGACAACTTTTACTGGGGAGCTATGAATAAGAGCCCTGAATGTGTCTCATAGATTAAAAAAAAAAAAAGTTTGGCGCAGAGTCCAGATAGAGATGATAGTTAAGCTACTAAAAGCTTTGGCCAGCAACTTAAGTCTGCTTGTACAGTGAATTGGTGATTAACAGGGCAGATGTTCATCTAAAGGGAACAGACAGAGAAAGAGTCTTGGTAAGAAAAAGTAATACAAGAATAACTGGCCCATTCACCCCACCACCCGGTACTTGCTCATTTAGCTGGCTTTGAAATCAATAGATAAGGCTGTCTGTTTCTACCTAGGCTCTGTGTCCCAAGGTACAGAGTCATAGACACAAAGTCTACTTGGCAATCTCAACAAGTTGATTCCGATTTGTGGCAACCTCAGGTGTGTCAGAGTAGAACTGTGTTCCATAGGGTTTTCAATGTCTGATATTCTGAAATAGGCCTTTCTCTTGAGGAGCCTCTGGGTAGATGTTCAATAAAAACTCTTGCTTTTCTTCTGGAAATCTGCTTCCTTCACTGATCATTTCTCCCTCACCGTTCATGGCAACACCATTCATTCGTTTGCTCATGTCATAAATTTAGAAGTCTTGCATGATTCCCTGCTTTCTTTCATCTTCATATTCGTCTCATTAACAAGACTTACTGGCTCCAAAATAGATCTAAATCTGATCTTTTCCACTAGAACCAGGCTAGCCTACCCACCATCGACTGTCACACGGTGACTGCCACAGTTTCTTCTGGAGTCTCTTGGTTCCCAGTCTTGTCCCTTATGGTCACTCACTACACAGCAGCCAATGTAAATCCAATCTCCTTACTATGGTCTGGAAAAAAAAAACATCGCTGGTGAGTCGATTCCAACTTATAGCAACCCTATAGGACAGAGTTGAACTGCCCCATAGGCTGGTGGATTTGAATTGACGACCTTTTGGTTAGCAACTGAGTTCTTAACCACCGCTCCACCAGGGCTCCTACTATGGTCTGCAGGGTCCTAAATGGGGTAGTCTCTGTTCACCACTTTGATCTCCTCTCCTATTGTTATCCTCTTCCCTCACTCTGCAATGGACCTGTTACACTACTTCCTGCCTTGAAATGCTTGGCACACTTGCTGGCTTCTTTGCCTTGAGTGCTCTTCTCAACAGCTGCCCACTTCTCATGGTTCACGTTTTAGCTCAAATGTAACTTATACATACATCATCAGACTACATAAAGTAGTTATGCCAAACGAAGGGAGCAGCTTATCTTTCATGATGCTAGTTACTTAGTCACTGTTCCTGTTACTCATTTCTTTTCTTCATAGCACATATAATTTTTACTTGTTTCTTTTTTATTGTTCCTCACCTGGGATGTAACTTTCAGGAGGGTGCACATCTTGGCATATCGTGCATGGCTGCATCCTGGGCCCTAAAACGTCTCTGTCCTATTTCTGCCCTCCTCTCTCTCCTTCCACTGTCTGTCCTAACCTGTAGCAAAACCATTATGGCTAGTGTCCAAAAAACCAGCAAGTACTTCTGCTATAATAAGTGTTATCATGATGGGTCAAATAAATGAGAACTAAGCCCTTAATCATAGACACAAGAGAAAGAGCTAAGTTAATATTCTACTCATTGATTCAACAAATATTGTCCAAATCGATGAACAGTGAACTCTTAAAAAAGAAAAAAAAAGAACTCTTAGGCACTGATATTTCAGAAGGCCTTCTTCTCAACGTTGTCTCTTGTAGGTCATGCACCATGTAAGTAAAACACTCGAGAAAAAAAGCTTACCTCAAAGATGTGTATTTAGTTCTTATGATTCATATACTCCTTTCAATTCTATCAATGTCCCTGAGGTGTGAGCAAAAAAGATAAGCGAATTATTTTTTACCTGCAGAATATATAGTCCATTTTCCCAGTTTCTCTTCAGAGTTACCCGACCACTCTATTTCTCCAATGGTCATTGGTCTGGATTTAAATTCAATTTTCAGTTCATTTCTGAAATCTGATATAGACCAGAGGTCTCTGTGGTCTAACAGGTATGCCTTTGAATGACATAAATGAGGTAGCTTGTTTGTTAATAAGCCACTTACCAACTATAGTGGTAGCACACCTGGACTTTATGCAATATTTCTACTTATAGGTTCTTAAAAACAATATCACCAAAGAATCAGAAATACATTTGCTTTTTGCAGAAATAGAACAAACACTCCATAGAGAAAGAGTGGAAAACAATTTTATTTCACCAATAACCCATGCATAACTCTCACTTCCTTTTATATTTGCTCAGTTTTACAACCTCTCTGATCATTTTCAGGGAGTAAAAATTCTTCTGGTTATTTTCAGTCTCCAAATAACCTCATCTTGTAATTAACAGGTTCAGTCCAGTGAAATGCACAAAACTCCAAACTTTATCTCAAATTAAAGCTTGTAATCTCCTCCAGCTTGTGTCTGAAAGGGAGGGGTTATATGGTTTGACTTCTTGTCCCCTTCCTTTCTCACTGCTCCCATCATTCATCTTGCTAAATTATACCTCTGATCCTTCTGGGGCTGGTGGAGGGGAGATAGAGGAGAGTCAGGGACAGGAAGTGTCTTTTTGACTGGAACCCTTAGGATCTACCATTGGTGCTCTCTTGGCTGGATGGATTGGTTTCCTTTCTTGGTTTATTGGACTCTTTTTAGTTTTTAGGGTCCATCTTTTAATTCTTCAGTCATTTTAAGCATGTTTACATATGGCTTTATCATTTTCCAGTATTTTTAGGAGTTCTCAGCAGAATAATCCTGCTGTGTAGTGAGTCTGAAAACTTACTTTTGATGGGTCACTCCTGTGTTAATTACTAATTTAAGCTCATATGTGGTTGGGGTAGAGCAAACCAGCCCGTGCCCAGTTCTGGGTCAGCTTCTCAGCTGGGGAGGAGTTCTCAGACAATGCAGATAGTGTAAATTCCAAATGCCCACTCCCCTTAATATGGTTATCAATTTTCTGAATTTCAAAGGGAAGCTCTTAATTTTAAAACCTTTTCTCCGGACAAAGTAGATGAGGTCATCATTGTCACTGCTGCAATAGGCAGAACCCTTTTAACTAAGTGTGATGCCCTTCTTGGTTTCTGGCTCTATATTAGAATCTCTGTTACAATTCTCTGCCTGGCCTGTGCTTCATTCCCCATTCCATTCCTATAAAAAAAAAAAAAAAATTATAGATGCCTATAAAAAACCTGTTGCCATCAAGTCGGTTCTCACTCATAGCAACCCTACAGGAGAGAGTAGAACTGCCTATAGGGTTTCCAAGGAGCGGCTGGTGAATTTAAACTGCCGACTTTTTGGTTAGCAGCCTGAGCTCTTAACCATTGTGCCACAAGGGCTCCATAGTGTATATACATTAAAAAAAAAAAAAAAAAAAAAAACCTTGCTGTGGAGTTGATTCCAACTCACAGCAACCCTATAGGACAGAGTAAACCCGCCCATAGAATTTCCAAGGAGCACCTGCTGTATTTGAACTGCTGACCTTTTGGTTAGCAGCTGTAGCTCTTAACCATTATGCAACCAGGGTTTCCCCATAGTATATATAGGTGTTTATAATAGAGAATTTTTTTTCCAAAAGAAGCTTCCAAATGAATTTTCAATGAGGTTTTTCTTAAGTTTTATCATTCAGTTGGTACTGATTCCGGTTGAGGGCCATGAGAACACAGAACCAAAAGAACTTATAATGAAGTCCAGATCCCTTATGTAGAGACATAGAGACCAAGACCCATGGTATCTGTGACCTTCCTAAGGCCACATAATTGGTTATTGATAGAGCCAGGATGACCAACCAGGCCTCCTGAACCCTAATCTAGCACTTTTCTCACCAAACCTAATTTCCTCTTGATTCTTAAGAAAAGGATTATGATAGTATCATATGGGATACACGATACTTCTCCCTCCCTTTTGCTTGTTTTCTTTTGCATTTTTTTATTAGCAGGTAAATGCTAGTCCCTGAGAGGAAGGAACCAAAATGTCTACCATAGCTGAAATGAGGGCCACGGAAGAAGACATTTCCAATGACAGTGATTTACACACATCTGAAGTGCAAACTTCCAGGAAAGGTGAAATCATGTACAGGCGTCTTGTTCTGGTTAACACTGGGATCTATGTCACCTTGACTTTCCTTTTAGTGTTATACAGCAACTTCTTGTTATCACTAGTACTAAGAATTCTATATAGCTGTAAAGGATATAAAACAAACCAAATCAAGTAATTCATTAAAAACAGTCTAATATATTAAGAACAAGAAGAGATCTGTTTTTGTTATCTCATGCTGCTATAACAGAAATAACCAAGTGGATGGCTTTAACAAAGGGAAGTTTATTTTCTCACAGTCTAGTAGGTTACAAGTACAAATTCAGGGTGTCACCTCCAGGGGAAGTCTTTCTCTCTCTGTCGGCTCTGGAGGAAGGTCGTTGTCCTCAATCTTCCCCTGGTTGAAGAGCTTCTCAGGCGCAGGTGGTATGAGGTCCCCAGCTCTCTGTTTGCCTCCCTTTCCTTTTATCTCTTAAGAGATAAAAGGTAGTATAAGCCACACCCCAGGGAAACTCCCTTTACCTTGGATCAGGGAGGTGACCTGAGTGAGGGTGGTATTACAATCCCACCCTAATCTTCTCGACATAAAATTACAATCACAAAATGGAGGACAACCATACAATACTGGGAATCATGGCCTAACCAAGTTGATATACACACTTCTGGGGGGACGTAATTCAATCAAGATCGTTCCAAAAATAGAAAACAAAAGGATAGTCAAATATCATCAATAGCAATTACATGATCTTACATGAATTTATTTAATCCTCATCACAACGTCATGAAGTAGGCATGTTATTATCCCAATTTCATAGATCAAATTCTGGGTCTACAGACACCCAAAGACACACAGCTATAAGTGGAGAAGCTGGGATTAGAATCCAGGCATCTGATGCTAGGATTAAAATACATTTGAAAAACTCATATGTTCCAATAAAATTATTTAGAACAGCAATTAAAAAAAAAAAAAAACCTGTTGCTGTTGAGTTGATTCTGACTCATGTGGACCCTATAAGGTTGCCATGAGTTGGAATTGACTCTATGGTAACAGATTTGGTTTAGTTTTTGGTACAGGGCAGAGTGGAACTGCCCCATAGGGTTCCCAAGGAGTGGCTGGTAGATTCCAACTGCTTTTTGGTTAGCAGCCAAGCTCTTCAGTACTGTGCCACAAAGGCTCCAAGAACAGCAATGTTGTTGTCGTTAGGTGGCATCGAGTCGGTTCAGTTGGTTCTGACTCATAGGGATCCTATACGATAGAGCAGAACTGCCCCGCAGGGTTTCCAAGAAGCTGTTGGTGGGTTCGAACTACTGACTTTTTCATTATCAGCCAAGCTCTTAACCACTATACACCAGGGCTCAAACAATAGCAATAAGAGAACTTAAAATAATAAAAGCACGCAGCACATCAACAACTACCAGCATAGCTAATGATATAAGATGAGAAGCATTTCTAGTAAATTCACCTCTGACAAGATGGCCACTCTCACCACTCCTACTTAGCATTATTTTGGTAATGCCAGTGAATAAAATTACCCAAAAGAATAAATTGTTACAAGTGGCAGAAATAATTAACTGTTTTTGTTATTTACAAATTATTGTTTTAATCAAAACTCAGGTGAAAATAACTTATGAAAATGATAGGAAAAAGAACTTAGTTACGGAAACAATAAAAAGTACTTTCAAAATAGTGTGAAGATTAGCTGAAGATAACTATAAAATTCCACCTTGGGAGAGATGAAAAGACTTGAATATATGAAAAAGAATCGCTGTTCATGGCTTAGTAGAGGCAGTACTATAAATGTGGCCATTCCCTTGAATCTGTCATATTAATACGATATTGATCAAAATTCCCATATAAATTTTTGTGGATGAAGAGGGGTTGACTAAATTCTCACAGAGTTAAACCAAAAGTGAGGATCTGTCAATTCCAGAAACATAATAAGAGCTAAACTACACAATATGATACAGTGCTGGCCATTTCCAGTGATTTTGTTCAATGGCAGCAGTCAGGAAACTGTGTCCCCACATGCCTGAGAATGGTGATCCCATATACTACCTCTGGGTTCCTCTAGCTGTCATCAAACTAAAGCATCTAGACTTAACCCCAGGGAAAGTTCTAGAGCTGCCATGGATACTGGCTATTTTGTGCAAGCCTAGATTACAGAATCAAGATAAATTTTACATACTTCTATTTTTGAACCCTAGCCTACTCTTCCCTAATGCTTGCTCCTCTCAAATCCACACATTCTTAAATCTCTACTTGTGCTACCTCCTCCCTCACCTCCCAGGGGAACAGGTATCCACAAAACACCTATAGAGCAAGGTCTGCTCTCCAGATATTTCAGAATCGCAGATATCAGTCTCCTCTCATTTCTGGGTTTAGGGAGGGAGTGTGGGAGAAGAACATTCTAAGACTCTCTATTCCCTCTTGTCTCAGGCATTTGTTCAGTTCGACATGGACTGTCCATCATCTTGCTGCTCTGTAATTTTGCAATTGTCACCCAAGAAATGAACATGAGCATTGCCATCCCAGCGATGGTGAAACCCACAGCCCCACTGAACCATTCCAATGCCTACACAGAAAGGTCCCCCACTGACTCCCAGGAATACTGGAATGAAACTCTAAAGGGATTTAAGGCAGTGGTAAGTTTAAAGATACTCTGGATTCTTTCTTTCTCTAAAATGATTTGAATGAATGGGTTATCTTGTCAAAAGATGTGATTTATTTAACCAGAAAATATTTATTGAGAATTTGCTATGATCCAGGAATAACACAAGGAACATAATATGTATCTAAGGAGATTATATCCTTGCTTAGTCTTAGCATTTATCAGTATCCCAAGACTAAGTTAGAATAAAAGAAACAGATTTCAAAATTGAATGGGGAATATATATGTATGTATATATGTGAGAGTTCTAGCTCTCACAGGTTTTACTGCATGTATGTGTATGAAAACTAGTTTTTTTTTTTATGTGTATACACACACAATTATGAAAATCTCCACAAATAGGTGTCACAGATTTATGTCTATTTTCTCTTTGTTTCTGTAAAAATGGCATGGCAAGGGCATCTGATCTCCTCTAACTTCACAAGGGAGAAGGGGAATCAAGATCAACAACCCAAGGTTGATTGCTATGAGGCAGAGGTCAGACATACTTCCACCTTCCAACCTTTTTACTAATCCTGACACCAACCGTCCCTCCCATGGCACTGTCTACCTCCCTGCTGGGCTCAACAATCAATTGCAACAGCCACACAGAACTCACAAACCAAACTAACAGTTATGAGGCTTATTAGGGAAGTAACAGGTTACAATTCATGATCAGCGATGACTCAGGATATAGTTCTTTGATCAGGACAGCTTCGTCTCAGCTCTGCTCACAGGCAGGTCTCTCTCTGTGGCCTTCAGTCCCTCATACTGGCCTCTGCCCTGCTCGTGCAAGTGTTACAAAGCTCTTTTAGCTCTGCCGATAAGCGCCCAGAGGCACCCCACTCTATCTGTAAGCCTCAGCCTGAAGGCACTCAGCTCTAGTTCCGTGGGTCAGCAAACTTAGGTCCACTAAGTGTCCAGAGGCACCCTACTCTGGCAGCAAGACTCCGGCCCAAAGACATTCAGTTTTCTCAATCTGTGAGACAGGAAGCCCACCGTGCCATCTACTGCTGGTCTCCTGCCTGTGTTGCCAGCAATTCTCTGCTGCCACTTCTTGCCATCTTCAGTGTTACAGCTCTCTTTCTGTCCTAGCTCTGCTGCCCCTTTTTGTCTTCTGTGTTACCGCCCCTCTCTCTCTCTTTCTCTGTCTCTCTTTAAGCCTATCGAGATGACAAAACTGCTGGGCCACAATTACCACTGTCTTCATGTGGGCAAGAGTTACAATATCATGGTAAAAAAGGCCATATAAAAGTGATCCATCGTACCACAATTTCTTCTACTTTTTTTCCATCAATTGCATATGATTTTTTCTGCTTTGTGGGCTTTCTTTCTATAAAGGCTCTCATATTTTAAGTGATTGGTTAATTGTGTCAGGGTAAGGGGAAAGAGTATATTGGGCTCATATTTAGATTTTCTGGTGAAACTGGTATATCGAAGGAATTAGAGAGAGATAAAAGGAAGAAAAATTTCCCATGGTTTTTTGCCTTTATGTTCTTACAATAAAGACTGTCAACATCCTAACCAAAGACAAATAAATAATGACATCCTTTTTGTCCTTTAGGCCCCTGTGTATGACTGGAGTCCTGAAATCCAGGGAATCATCCTCAGCTCCCTCAACTATGCCTCTTTCTTAGCACCAATCCCTACTGGTTACGTGGCTGGAATATTTGGAGCTAAGCGTGTGGTTGGTGCTGGATTGTTCATCTCCTCAGTCCTGACCCTGTTCATTCCACTGGCAGCTGATGCTGGAGTGACATTGCTCATTGTCATACGGGTTGCCCAAGGCATAGCCCAGGTACCCAAAGTTTTTCCATGTATGAGATTTTCCATGAATGTACACATACAACAATGAATCTTTTTTTTTTTTTTTTCAGGTTATGGTAACAACAGGTCAGTATTCAGTTTGGGTCAAATGGGCCCCTCCAACGGAAAGGAGTCAACTCACCAGCATTGCTACATCAGGTAATTGATACCCTTATCCTCACCTCATATGCACTGTCCAAGAATACTCTGCAATAACTTGTCAAATGAACTAAACCTTACAGTCCAACTGCCGTGTCTCTATAGCCTTGCAACAAACCACTATGTTATGCTGTCTTTCTTAGTAATAACTGAATGCTTTCTATGTACCAAACCTTTGTTTACACATGTATATGTTACACATATATTTGTTTACACATAATATGCTTTGTACTTATTATTTTGATATAGCCTCAGAACAATCTTATTAGTCAGCTATCTATAATTATTCCCATTTCACACATGAGACAATTGAGACACAAAGAGATCAATAACATGTCTGAGATCACACAATTACTGAATGAATGAAGGAACGGAATTTGAACCTAGATATTCTGGATTAAAGCTCACACTTGTAATCACTATGTAACTCAGCTTTGTTAAAGGATCAATCAGTAGGAGGCACACAGAGTCCCAAACCTGGATGTCTCACCTAGAAGATGCTTGCATCTTGTGTTCAGGGATAATGCTGGGATCCTTTGTCATCTTTGTTGTTGGTGGTCTCCTCTGCCAGACCATAGGATGGCCTTATATCTTCTATATCTTTGGTGAGTTGTGCTTTTCAAATCTCAGAGTTTAATTCAATGACAGAGAATGTTGGGCATGATTTTTCATTCATGGAAGTTAGCATGGTTAACCAAATCCTATTAGATATGGTTACTTATAAAATGTTCAGAGTTAATCGTGTGATGATTATTCTAATTAATCTTACTGGCTTCCAAAATGACATTTAGGTTTCAGTTGCCTGAATGCCTACCTAGAATACCCTTTATGACTTTGTGCTTTTAAGGGCATGATAACATTATTTCCTGCTTCTAAATCGAACCCATAAGGACACAGAGTAATTTCTTTCTTAAGATGTAGAAAATGTTGTCTTAGAGTGATATTTTAAATCATGTAACAACTTCTTTTAATTTCTCCAATTATTTCAATGACAAGAATATTATAGGACTGTGACCTAATCTGAGATAAAATACTGATTGTAGGATATGGAGAATAAACCAGTAGATGCTGCATGACAGTGCAGGCCCATGTAAGACTCTACAGAAATTGCTACAGAAATTTTCCAAAAGACACATGGAGTGTCCCTGAGGCAATATTCTGCTCTGCACAATCTTATCTTTATCCGACCCTAGTGGAAATTCTCCTAGTTGCTCTCAGCTACTAGGAGAATTTGTACCGATTTAAGAACTTTCTATTTGAAATCCCATATTCGAATTGTCTGATCCCTTAGAGCAAGTCCCCCTAATGTTTTTATTAGTGACTAGTTCTCTTATATCCAGCATTCCTATAACACCAGGTCAACATATTCACCAGAAAAAAAAAAAAAAAACTGTGCAAAACTTGACTACTACAGCACATCTACCTTCAAGGCTTGCCATGGAAACTTCAAAAGGACACATGACAAATAGTATTCAAGTACAGAAAGATGCCTGTGCTTATGGTTTTGAGAAGCTGTAAGCAGCATATACATAGTAAGAAATCACTAAATATTTGTTAAATGAGTATTAAACTCCTCCAATTCCAATGTGCTGCATTGCTAATTTTTTTTTTTTATTTAGTCCAGGAGGTAGGGGTTTTCTTCCCTTCTTAGATTTAAATTCATTGATGGCAAAATTGTGTCTTTGTAGCTTTATATTTTCAAAATATAGCATAATGCCTGGTTTATGGTGACTGCTCAGAGTGACATTTATGAATAAATGTGTGAAGAGCAAGCCAACAACTAAGACTGAGAATTCTTCAGACTTCCTTAAGATCCTAAAATGGGAATGTTAAAATCATTTTAATACTGTATATATTACAGGAAATTTCTTTGCAGACGATTAACTTCCGTTCATGTCTTGAAGTTTTCTGACTGGCAAAAAATCAGTTGCACATCATAATGAGCTACTAACTCTTAGGGGTTTTTAATCAGGTAGGAGGGCAAAATGGAAAGCTTTAAAGAAGAAAGCATGGCTAGATGGAGAGATGCTAACTGGTTCTTAAACAGGTCATTTGCAAATAAAGGCATCAAGAACTTTTAAGAGTTAGCTATAGCCTGAATAATGGTGCCTTTCCAAACCTCCCAAAACTCAGTGGTGCAAAACAACAATCATTTATTGCCATAGTTCTATGGGATATCTGGGCCTCTCTGCAACCTGTGTTTTTCATCTTCCTTGAACAGTAGGTTAATTGGAGTATGTTTTTCCCATTCAAATATCCACCCAGAAGGACAAGGAAAGCACACACACAAGTTCTAGTCTCCTAGTGGTTCTATGTCATTATCAAAAGCAAGTCACATGGCTAAGTCCAAAGTCAAGAGGTGAGAAAGTACCCTTCACCTATGGTAGGGCAATGGAAGTATGCATATGCACGGAGGAGCAGAGCATTGGGGCCAGTCATTCTGCCAAGCAAGGTAATCATCTCTGGGAAGAGTCAAAATAAAAAAACTCCAATGCAGTGCTCACTGGATCCTGGATTTCTAGGTGGAATTGGCTGTGTCTGCTGTCTTCTCTGGTACCCTCTCATTTATGATGACCCCATGAATCATCCCTTTATCAGCACTGGTGAGAAGGAATACATCCTGTGTACACTGGCTCAAAAGGTACGTTAAGGGACTTCCCTGCCGTTTCCCACCATGTCTGCCTGCATGTCTCTGATGTGAAGAATGCAGTAGAGAGAACTCCTGTCTCTGATGAAGTGGATGTTGATATGTGCTTTCTTCCAGAATTGTTCGCCAAGCTGGTCTCTTCCCATTAAGGCTATGATCAAATCCCTACCACTTTGGGCCATTTTAGTCTATTCTTTCTGTCAATACTGGACTTTTTATGTCGTGACAGTGTACAGACCAACATACATCAACTCCGTACTTCAAGCTAATCTCAGAGATGTAAGTACGTAGAAAGGTCTTTGTGTTCTTCTGCTTGAATGTTTCATGATGTGATACGGAGTTTTTTTGCATGGTCACGATATCGAGGGCTTGAGCCCAGGGACCCTCATGTGAGTAATGCAACCTGGTTAGCTCACATTCTTACTGATCTCAATGTGACTTGATGCTCATTGGAGAAGGATGATGAGAGATCAAGGTCATATTGTATTGATAGAATGCCATCTTTCTAAGGGGCATATGTAAAATTGTATGTTCAATCTATTCAATATTTGTTAAATGAGGCACTGTGCTGGTGACACATAGAGCTAAGGGTAACAAAACAAATCCTGTCTTCCAGAACCCTGTGACCAAGAAATTTAAACAAGATACACTGAATAGGACATTATTAACAAGACATCAAGTACCAATTAGGATTCATACTTAAATTGGTAGATAAAATTTTAACATTGTTTTCAAGTATAATATATATAGAAAAGTGTACACATATGTACAGTTCTTTGAGTTTTCATGAATTGAACAGATACTCTGATTGGATTTGTTGTTACTGTTATTCTTAGGTGACCCTATAGGACAGAGTAGCACATCCCCATAGGGCTTCCAAGGAGTGGCTGATGGTTAGCAGTCGAGTTTCAACATTTTAAGACTATATAAAAATGTAGATTGAAAATTCTTACTCCCACCCCTGCTCCCAATCTGCCCTGATCACTGAGTCCAGTTAACATATAACTGTTTTTTAATTTCTTATTTATTCTTACATCATTTCTTTTTGAAAATGACAGCACACGTGAATGTGAATGAATGTTCTTATTTATGCTGTATATGTTGCTTTGTTTTATATATTAGTTTTTGCCATATAAAATACATTGGAGATGTTTCATTTCAGAACTTGCTAACTGAGCAGTACTTCAGTTGTCTTTATTCATTTGAGCAATACTTCCAAGAAAACCTTGTTCATTTGTCATTTTGCATTTGTGAAACTATTTCTATAAATTTCTGCATATCAGGTGGATGGGTCAAAGGGTATACACAGTACGAGCTTTTTATATATTACCAAATTGCCCTCTGTCTTAGTTACTTAGTTCTGCTATGACAAAAAATACTGTAAGTTGGTGGCATTAAAGAACAGAACTGATTGTGTCACAGTTTTGGAAGCTAGGAGTACAAATCAGGGCACTGGTTTCACGGGATGGCCTTTCCTTCTCTGTACTGGGTATGACGAGGTCCTTGGCTGCTTGTACCCATAACTTCACTGGCATCTGTCTTTCCCTGTGGGTGTCTCTCCATGTCTGTTTTCTCATTTTATGAGACATCACTCAGAAGGGATTAGGTATGGGATCCACCTTCCTTGGTATGACCTCTTTACCATAACAAAAGAAAAGTCCTATTTCAAACCAGAGTCATATTTACAAGCACAGGGTTTAGGACTTTCACATATCTGTTTGGGAGACACAATTCAGACCTTAACACCCTCCTTGTTGTTGTTGTTCTTGGGTACTGTGTAGTCAGTTCCAACTCATAGGGACCCTGTGCACAACAGAATGAAACACTGCCCAGTCCTGTGCCATCCTCATAATTGTTGCTATGCTTGAGCTCATTGTTGCAGCCACTGGGTCAGTCCATCTCATTGAGGGTCTTCCTCTCTTCTGCTGACCTTCTACTTTACCAAGCATGACGTCCTTCTCCAGGGACTCTTCCCTCCTGATAACATGTCCAAAGTATGTGAGATGTAGTCTCACCATCCTTGTTTCTAAGGTACATTCTGGGTGTACTTCTTCCAAGACAGATTTATTCATTCTTTTGGCAGTCTATGGTATATTCAATATTCTTTACCAACATCATGATTCAAAGGCATCAATTCTTCTTCAATCTTCCTTATTCATTGTCCAGCATCCACATGCATATGAGGCTATTGAAAACACCATGGCTTGGATCAGACTTAGTCCTCAAGGTGACGTCTTTGCTTTTCAGCATTTTAAAGAGGTCTTTTGCAGCAGATTTGCCCAATGCAATGTGGCTTTTGATTTCTTGACTGCTGCTTCCATGGGTATTGATTGTGGATACAAGTAAAATGAAATTCTCGACAACTTCAAGCTTTTCCCTGCTTATCACGATGTTGCTCATTGGTCCAGTTGTGAGGATTTTTGTTTTCTTTATGTTGAGGTGTAATCCATACTGAAGGCTGTGGTCTTTGATCTTCATCAGTAAGTGCTTCAAGTTGTCTTCACTTTTAGTGAGCCTGGTTGTGTCATCTGCATAATGCAGGTTGTTAACGAGCCTTCCTCCAATCCTGATGCCCTGTTCTTCTTCATATTGTCCAGCTTCTCAGATTATTTGCTTAGCATACATATTGAATAGGTATGGTGAAAGGATACAACCCTGACATACACCTTTCCTTTTCTATTTGCTGAGTCTTTACGTTTTTTTTGTTTTTTATTTTGATGTGCAGGATTGTTAGTTTCCTTTGTGGTTACCTTAGTATTTACCTCTATTTTTCTAAGTTTAAGCCAAACTTTTATTTATATTACCTTGACTTCCTCTCCATATGAAAGATCTATGACTACATTATTTTTTAGTCACTCTCTTTTGATTTAACGTTGTCATCTTTTACATAATGATGTCTCTATTTCCCTGTTTTGAGGGTTTTGGCTTTAACTTATTTTTGTGATTTCTCTGTCTCAGTTGATATCTGGTTGCTCTGTCCTGTGTTCTAGTTTTGGGTTCTTATCTAATGTTATTGATTTTCTAACTGTAGGAGTCCCTTTAGTATTTCTTGTAATTTTGGTTTGGTTTTTGCAAATTCCCTAAACTTTTGGTTATCTGAAAATGTCCTAATTTTGCCTTCATATTTGAGAGACAGCTTTGCTGGATATTTAATTCTTAGCTGGCAATTTTTTGTTTTCTTCAAGGCTTTATATATGTCATTCCATGGCCTTCTTGCCTGCATGGTTTCTGCTGAGTAGTCCAAGCTTATTCTTATTGATTCTTTTTTGTAGGTGACTTTTCATTTATCCCTAGCTGCTCTTAAAATTCTCTCTTTACCTTTGGTTTTGGCAAGTTTTATTATAATTTGCCTTGGTGGCTTTCTTTTGAGATCTACCTTATGTGAAGTTCGATGAGCATCTTGGATAGATATCTTCTCATCTTTCACCATATCAGGGAAGTTTTCTGCATTTTCTGTTATCCCTCCCTGTTCTGGTACTCCAATCACTTGTATGCTATTTCTCTTGATAGAGCCCCACATAATTCTTAGGGTTTTTCATTTTTTTTAATTCTTTTATCTGATTTTCCTTCAAATATGTTGGTGTCAAGTGCTTTATCTTCAGTCTCACTAATTCTGACTTGTTTCCTCAATTCTGCTCCTATGACTTCTATTGTCTAATTCTGAAATTTTATTGTTAATCTGAATTTCTGTTTGCTGTCTCTCTATGGATTCTTTCAGCTTATTAAATTTGTCATTGTGCTCTTCTCTAATCTTCTTAAGTTCCTCTAATGCTATGTCTGTGGATTTCTTGGCTTGTTCTGCCTTTTGCCTGATATCTTACCAGATCTCTTGAAGAGTTCTGTATATTAATCTTTTGTATTCTACCTCTGGTAGTTCCAGGAAGATATCTTCATCTAGAAGATTTCCTGATTCTTTGTTTTGGGAGCTTGCTGAAGCCATCATGATCTTTATGTGATTTGATATTGACTGCTGTCTCCAAGTCATCAATAAGTTATTGTGTTTATTTACTTTATGTTTGCTTACTATGTCCCAGCTTCTAGTTTTGTTTTGTTTTGATATGCCCAAATAGGCTGCTCAAGTGAGCTAGTTTGATTACTGGTGCCTTTGAAGCTCTAACGTGCTGTCCCCAGGTGGTTAGAGCTGTTACTAGGTATAGGAGTCCAGGAGTCCATTTATTTTTCTTGTATGGATGCAGCTCAGGTGTCCAGGTAGTCAGTCACCAAGTGCGTGGTGCAGGCTCTCACCTACAGTCTTAGACAAGCAAGGGTGATTGGTGTAGGCACAGATATCTGGCTGCAGTAGAGGGTCATGTGCTGAGCAAGGCAGAGGACTGACAACCACCCCTGAGTGTCTGTGAGGAAATCGTGTCCCTGTTCCCTAGAGCATCTAGGTGGGTGGGTTTTGCAGCCAGACTGTGGGCACCCAATGCTGTTGGCTGTAAGGGTTGGGAGGCATCACTTATCTTTGGATACTTGTTGAGGGTGGCTAGGTGGCATGGGTAAGCCACCAGTCCTCAGGCCCCTGATGTGGGTAGGTGAGGACCCTGCTTAACAGGAAGAGCAGTGTCAAACATCACAAGCCTGCCTCTCCATCATGTAGCTTAAACAGTTGAAGTTAGAGTTCAGGTATATATCCTGTTTTACTGTGCTGATGAGGGCCTACACTATTGAAATGAGACCACACAAATCAATGCAGGAGTGAAAGGCATTCAAAGTCTGTGGACCACTTGTGCTGGTGCATAGGCAAAGGAGCTGTTTCTGCCCTGGGTTCCCAACTTAAGGGAGCGGGTAGATTATTTTTGCCCCTTGTTTGTTAATTTGTTCCTTCTCCAAGGCCAGGAGATGGCTCAGGGTGAGCGACAGGTCCTACTTTCAGCCCAGGGAAAGTGGCTATCACTGAAGCCAGCTCAGAACCCACTGAAGAGTGGGGGGAGGTCAGTTAAATGGGAGAGTTTTTTCCAAAGGGTTGTTTTTTGGTCCACACAGTGGGTTCAACACAAGTTCTTATCTTTTGCCAAGAAGGCTGCTTTTTGCTGATTCTGACAGTGTGAGTGACCTTTCCGCCACTTGGTCTCTCCCAATGTGGAAAACACATCCTGAATGCCACTGTTTGCCTTACTGAGCTTGCACCAGCAGAATCAGCCTATGGGGTACCAGTTCCCACCAGTTCAGGCCTGGCAACTCCTTGCTGCTTCTGAACAATTTCTCCTTCCCCCTGCTGCTCAGTCTGATTCCTCAACTTTGCCTTTGATGTTCAGAGCTCCTAGATTGTCATTTATAATCAATTCACTTGTTTTTTGAGGTCTTTGTTATAAGAGGGACCACTTGGAAACATCTGACTACTCCTCCATCTTGGCCGCACCTTCACCTTTCCTGACTTTAAACCATGCAGTATCCTCATGTTCTGTTTGAACTACCACCTCTTGGTCCACGTACAGATTCCTCATGAGCACAAGTGTTTCAGAATTCCCATTCTCAGCAATGTTATCTATAATTTGTTATGATCCACACAGTCAAATGTTTTAGCATAGTCAATAAAACACAGACCCAGAAAAAACGTAAACATCTTTCTGGTATTCTCTGCTTTCAGCCAGGATCCATCTGACATCAGCAATGATGTCCCTGGTTTCACGTCCTCTTCTAAATCAATCTTGAATTTCTGACAGTTCTCTGTCGAGATACTGCTACAGCTGCATTTGAATGATCTTCAGCAAAATTTTGCTGGCATGTGATATTAATAATATTGTTCTATTTTTTGTAATTCTGCATTTGGTTGAATCACCTTTCTTGGGAATAGGCATAAATATGGATCTCTTCCAGTCAGTTGGCCAGGTAGTTGTCTTCCAAATTTTTGCATAGATGAGTGAGCACTTCCAGTGCTACATCCGTTTGTTACAACATCTCAGTTGGTAGTCCGTCAATTCCCAGAGAATTGTTTTTCACCAATGCCTTCGGTGCAGCTTGGACTTCTTCCTTCAGTACCATCAGTTGGTTGAACACCAACAAATTCTTTTCGGTATAGTGGCTGTCTGTATTCCTTCCATCTTCTTTTGATGCTTCCTACACTGTTTAATATTTTCTCCATAGAATCCCTCAGTATTGCAACTTGAGGCTTGGATTTTTTTATTTAGTTCTTTCAGCTTGAGAAATGCAGAGCGTGTTTTTCCCTTTGGTTTTCTCTTTCCAGGTCTTTGCACTTGTCATCGTAATACTTTCTTTTCTCAAGCCATCCTCTGAAATCTCTTTAGCTCTTTAATTTTATCTTTTTTTTCTTTTGCTTTAGCTATTTGACATTCAAAAGCCAGTTTCAGAGTCTCTCCTGACATCCATTTAGCTCTAAAAATTATTGAGGGGACCTGTTTCCCTATAGCCACACCACAGAGCATACTGAAAACATTTGGAATTTTGCCTATTTTTTCCATGAAAAATGATATCTCACTCTAGTTTTATTTTGCTTTCCTGTTATTAATCAATGAGTTTTTTTAAATATTATAAGTAAGGTTGAATACTATTTAGTATATTTAGTAACCATTTAAAGTGTCTGTTCATATCTTTTGCCTATTTTTCACTTTTTTTTACTTTTCTGAAACAATTTTCATATTAAGAAAATTAACAATAATTTTGTAAGTGTGAAGTTTTTCAAAATAAAAAGGAAAAACATAGATTCCTGGAAATTTCTCTTATCCACAAGCCTGTTCTGCTTCAGTATATCTGGAGCAGGGCCCAGGAATATGCCTCTTGAACAAGCACTCTCACTGTTTTCTTCTTTTTTTAGTTGTACTTTAGATGAAGGTTTACAGAACTAACTAGTTTCTCATTAAACAGTTAGTACACATATTGTTTTATGACGTTGGTTAACAACCCCACGATATGTCAACACTCTCCCTTCTTGACCTTGGGTTCCTTTTACCGGCTTTCTTGTCCCCTCTTGCTTTCTAGTCCTTGCCCCTGGGCTGGTTTTCCTCTTCAGTCTCATTTTGTTTTATGGGCCTGTCTAATCTTTGGCTGAAGGGTGAACCTCAAGAGTGACTTCATTATTGAGCTAAAAGTGTGTCTGTGTTTTTGGTCTTTTTAATATCTATTTCCAGGTAATTTCTGTATATGAAAACTGCACTAGTCCTTTTCTGCAAAATGAGTTATATGCATATATTACTCCAGGCACTAAAATTATATTGGCTCAATTCAATAATGATTTGTATGAATAATGACAAGTATATAGAGAAAAGTCATGCATGTGCATAATTTGTATTGGCATCAATCTGGTCATGGTGGGTGAGTGGTGAGAGCCTGCACCTCACTTCATCTCTGGTCCTCAGAGTGGGATCCTGTCTGCCCTGCCACTTATACCTGGCTTCATCTGTACAATCCTTGGAGGTCTGTTGGCAGATTATCTTCTTTCCAGAAAAATTCTCAAGCTTATCACCATAAGGAAACTCTTCACTGCCATAGGTAAGAAACGAGCCAGTTACAAGGGTGGACATGGAATGCTCAGAGAAGCCATCTGTTTACTCTATGTCTGTCCTCCCCCTAGGAGTTCTCCTCCCATCCCTGCTCAACATGTCCCTGTATTGGGTCAGATCCAGCACCAGCACCAGTGTGGCCTTCTTGATAATGTCTCCTGCCATCAACAGCTTTTGCTTCTCAGGAGCCTTTGTTAACATCCTGGATATTGCTCCTCGGTAGGGACCCCTCTGCCTCATTCTCACAGAAGCCCAGTTTAGTTCAAGAAGCCCTAAACCTGCTGTCTTAGGCTGGGTTCTCTAGAGAAGCAAAACCAGTGCAGTGTATAAATATAGAGATTTATATAAAGGAAATGGATTACGTGGTTGTAGAGACTGGAAAGTCCCAAATCCATGGGTCAGGCTGTAGGCTTCTCCTGACTCACATAGCCACAGGTGCTGGCGAATCCAGGATCGGAAGATCAGATAGCAGACCTCTGGCTCACAGGCTGTGGAGGCCAATGAGTCAGCAGGTAAGACAGCAGGTAAGCTGCTATTCAAGTCTCACATATCAGTGGTCAGATGAACAGAAACCAGCTGCAGGATCCAGAGTGAGCAAAAGCCAGATAGCCTTGCCAGGAGGTCCACCCTCAGAGAAACTCCCTTTCAACTGATTGTCTGCTCACAACAGATCTCATCATGGAGGTGATCACATTACATCAGGTCTCATTATGGAGGTGATTACATCATTAAAAAGCTGACAACTACATCATAATTGCCAAATCACTGAGGATCATGGCCCAGCCAAGATGACACACAAACTTAACCAACACACTGGCTCTGACACATGTATAAGATGTGACATGTGCAACAGACCACAGGAAATGTTAACACCAGCCCAACATCCAAATAATTACTGAGAGTGACCTAAATCTGTTCAAACATTGTAAACTTCATTTCTCCAGGTGAAAATAAGGGTGGTCAGTTCCTTATAACATTTCAATGCCATGATCACAATTCAGCGGGGGTTACTCCCACAAATGTCTCTGTTGAAGAATGGAGCAATTCACAGGGTTGAATAATTGACAGGACTCAGGAGGCTCCACAGAATGTGGTCATGTAAGGCTTCAATACGGTAAACGGTCCTTTACAGCAGGTGAAAGAAAGTATAGGTGATGATTGGAGACGACTGAGACTTGTCAGGTAGCTCCCTAGTCCATTCACTCACAGAGAACACACTTCATCTTCAGATAGTGAACTGCCAAGATGTCGGGGAGCCATTGTCTCATTCAGTGAGGGTCTTTTGTGCCTAAAACTAGGCTGCAAGATCAGGCTCATTAGCAGAAACCAAGTAAACATATAAACCAGGTTCAAGCCATCAGCCTGTTCATTTTCTGTGAATAAAGTTGACAAGTTAGTACAGGTTGCCCTTGGAAGTCTCAGACCTCAGCACAGGATTATATTAATAACTACTCAGTCCATTTCATTCAGTCCCCGCCACCCCCCCCCCTCAAAAGGGTCAGCATAACTCCAGACATTCCCAGGAATAAGCACAGAAGTGCAACAGTCCAGCTGAGATGAACGCTTTGCTCACAGAAAAATGTCTCTCCTCCTCTCTCTCTCTCAGATACACTAGCTTTCTCAGGGGACTATCACAAGTCTTTACACACACAGCTGGAGCCATCTCTCCCACCACTACTGGGTTTTTCATCAATCAGGTGAGATCATAGTTCTGAAGAAAATATTCTTAAGAAAAAACTCAAAAAGCTTATATGTAGAATCTATAGAGGTCACCCAGAAGTCACCCATGCTCGGGATGCAGAGAGAGGAGGAATGCTTGATTATATGAATTTATGTTTTCTGAGTTCTTATAAGATGAACCTCTCATGGTAAGCATCAACTTTTATAACAATAATACTGGAATTTCTCCTATAGAAAAGAATGACCAGCCATCTTGGTAGCAGACTGCCACATCTCTCTCCCACAGCACCGCTGGTTGGAAACCATCTTTCGGTTGGTTGGCAGTCGATCGTTTTAACCGCTGCACCACCAGGGCTCCTAGTTGTGGAAAAAAATCCAGCTGATGGCTTGAACTATAAATAAGAATCTTTTTCATAGCGACATTACATGCAGAAAGATGTGTATGATACTCATGTGAATGTCATTCCTTTCTGTGATTTTCCACCAGTCAATCAGGAAAGGGGAGCCCTGGTGGTGCAGAGGTTCCAGTGTGTGGCTGCTAACCAAAAGGTCAACCTCTGGATCCCACCAGCTACTCCATGGGGAGAAAGATGTGGCAGTCTGCTTCCGTAAAGATTACAGCCTTGGAAACCCCATGGGGCAGTTCTACTTTGTCCTATAGGGTCACTATGAGTTGAAATTGACTCAATGGCAGCAGTTTTAAGTCAAGAAAATGAATGAGGAATAATACAGGAAGGGTCGTCTTTATGATATCAAGTGCCTTCTCTTTTTTTGAAGTTTTAATTCTCTTCCAACCACTGACCAACACACTGTCAGAAAATAGTTGTTTATATGGAAATTTTCAAACTGACCTTATCTCCCTTCTCATTTATTCATCTATCCATTCATTAATTCAACAAATATATATAGTACATTAACATGTGTCAAGCACTGTTCAAGGGAATAAAACAAACCAAAGTTCTTGCCCTCATGAAGCCTATAAGAAGGAAACCAACAGAAAACAAATGAAATAAGTAAATCCAAACCGAAAAAACCAAACCAGTAGCCGTGAAGTCGATCCCAACTCATAGTGACCTTATAGGACAGAGTAGAACTGCCCCACAGGGTTTCCAAGGAGTACTTGGTGGACTCGAACTGCTGACCTTTTGGTTAGCAGCCGTAAGCCTTAACCACTACGCCAACAGGGTTTCCAAATAAGTAAAATGTATGATAAATTGTTTTGTGGTAAAAGCTAAGAAAAGAATAAAAATGAAAGGGGAGTAGGTTTCCAAATAAGTAAAATGTATGATAAATTGTTTTGTGGTAAAAGCTAAGAAAAGAATAAAAATGAAAGGGGAGTAGGGTACATAAAAGGTGAATGGAGTTTCAATTTTAAATAGGGTAGTTAAAGAATCTAACACACACACACACACAAAAACAAAATAAGCAAAGACTGGCAGGAAGTGGATATCTTGGAGAAGAGTTTTCCGCAGAAAGAATACCCAGTGCAACAGCCAAAGGCAGAAATATGCCTGGCATATCTGGGAACAAACAAGAAAGCCCTCGGAGGCTGGAGCAGAGTTGGAGGAGGAAGAGCCTCTCTGAGCCATAACACAAGAACTGGGTGGCGGTTAATGACTTTTATTTTCCTGCTTTCAGGATTCAGATTTGGGTTGGAGAAATGTCTTCTTGCTTTCAGCTGGTATTAACGTATTGGGGCTGATCGTCTACCTCATCTTCAGCCAAGCAGAAGTCCAGGACTGGGCGAAAGAGTGAACAAGCACTGACTTCTGTGAAAACGGAGTGATGTATTAGGTCCAGATGATTACTTGTTCCTTGTTTCCCCTTACAGATGTTCCCTTTAGTGCCTGCACAACTCACGAGACATTTAATTTGAATTGACCTTGTTCCCTGTGTCTTCTCAGAGTCCTTGGCTACTATAATAGTGAAGATTCTGCCTGGAGATTTTACTGGGAAGTGAAAGTCTAGTTACTTAACTGTGAGGCCATGAAGGAATAGGTGTGTCTGACTTTCTTCATGTTCTCCACTCTTTCCACTGTTATCCTGGAAAAAGCATCAGAATTTGGAGGACAATTTCTCACCAGAGGAAAAGACGAAGCCGGGATTATGGGAGTGAAAACTGAGAACCATAAGGGAAGTTGTGTCCAAACACCCAGAAAATGAACCGTGAGAGCTAACATTAAAGGACCAATACCATAGAAATGATAATGTACACACCCCGAACTCCTAGGCCTGGTGGTGAAATCAGACAAATTTGTCCTCAAAAATGAGGGGGGATACAGGGCCATTGTGAGGTTTGGTGAAGGCAAAATGCCTGGTTGAAAATGCCAAGGAGGAAAGGACAGTATAGACAGAATCCATTTTACCAAGAGGCATGAATGTCCTATAGCTAAAGTGGGGAAAGCATAGTAGGCTTCAACTGTGTGACAACTTGCTTTCTATGGCTTCTAGCTTTGGAATCAGAGTTGCCTCCCTAATAGCTGTAGATACCAAGCACTTTCTGGAGTCCACTATCACACAGCTGCCTTCACTTTGGCCATATTGGCCTCTGCCCAGCATCTGGTTTGTGGATCTGTGCAGAAATCTTTAATCTTAGTAAAAGGACACTACCTATGTTCTCTCCTATCCCCTCAAATATTTGTTCATGCTGTCACTCTCGTCTTGACTTCCCTTCTTCTGCTCCTCCAATGTGATTGTGGGAGCTGGCAAACCGGAAATTTGTCAGTCAGTCAGCAGGGTAGAAAGTCCAGCAGCCTTCAGTCTGAAAGCTGTAGGCCAAGTGGGCTGAAAAGTCCAGCAGGGTATTTGTGTCTTAAGGGATAATTCTCCTTTGGGAAACTTCAGTTTTTGCACTTGGGGCCTTCAACTGATTGGATGTGGCCCACCCACATCATGGACGGTAATCTGCTTTACTTTGAGTCAACTGATTGTCGTAAATGTTAAACCAAAACCAAACCTGTTGCCGTTGAGTTGATTCTGACTCATAAATGATAGTCACATGTAAATTCTTTCACAGCAACATCTAGACTGCCATTTGACCAAACATCTGGGCACCATAGCCTGGACAAGTTGGCAACATAAACATAACCATCACAGATGGTGAGAGATGGAACGAAGAGAGCTCCTGCCTTTTCACTGGATGGTTAATGATCACGTCCATGTATGTTAGTGAGAAGTCAGGGAGGGTCTGCCAAGTGATTTTACTTGAAATTGAGGTAGGGACTGACAATTTGTGTTGTAAGGAAAAGACCTGAAGTGCTCATGGCAGAGAAGAGGAGAACTATGTGGCAAAGATGCCCTGGAGAGGTGGCAGGCACGTGATGACCTCCTTTAGAGGACCTGGAAAACCTCACATTTTTCCTCACCTGTTCGTTATTGAGTTTCCTCTACTCAGTCTGATTGTAAACTCCAAAATTTCAAGAACCATGGGACTTTATTTTATACTATCTTTAATGCAAATATGTTGTTTCATATGCATTAGGTGCCAGTAAAAGCTTGTTGAATCACTGTATGAATCAATGAGTGGAACGGCACTGGTGGGGGATGGAATGGAATGGTGTGGGGGGGGCACTTAGCAGAAATATGTGTGGGAAGAGAAAGCACCCTATTTTGACCCAGTTTTCCTTTAATTCCCTTCGTTTGTGAAAGGGTAGAATCACCTAAACATATAGACTCCTTTTCTCATCTAATATTAAGATATTGAAAGATTAGGTTTGCCCCATTCCCTTTCTCTAGCAATCACAGAGCCAAACCCAGGCTTTCATCAGTGGCAAAGTGTTTGCCCATCAGGGAACAGGATCTCTTGCTGGCTTCTGAGCCATGCCATGTCCTCATTTATTCTCCTCCTTTCCTTCCTTGGACCATTTTATTGCTTTCTAATTTGTCACTTTTAGCTCTTTCTGAAAGTAAACTTGATTTCTCCCTGGGCCCACTAAAGAGGTAGCTGACTTGTCCAGTTTCCTCCCTAGCTAAATGTCCTTAAAGTACAGAAAGCTTTTAAGATTTTCTACTGGCCCACACACGTGCAACACTGAAGAGTAAAACTTGAAAATACAAAAAAGATCTTTCCAGAAGTCTTAGAATAAAATGTTCTCTTGTGCTTGCTAATTGGTTTATTTAATCATTTATAATTAATCATTAAATAATCATTTATAAACCATCCAATGTAGAGAGAAAGAGAGAGATTAAATTCAGACATGTTGCATGTTATATCTTACAAACAATACGTTTTAGGAAAGAGATGTACGCAGGGTGTGAAGGTAGTAGAACTGGCCCCTTGGAATCCTCATGCCATCTTCTTCCTTGTGCTGACAACACCTCTCAGCTTCAGACTCACGGGCTGGGCCCACTTCCCATCAATAAGGAGGTCCATCCCAGGTTTTCTGAGCCCTCAGTTTTGTACCAAGCTTTGTAGAGAAAGAAAAAGAGTGCACATAAATGTCACTGGTAAGTTCTTGTACCAAGAGGACATAAGAAAGCTTTTCAACATTTTAGAGGAATAAATAAACTGGTTTAGTATGTGTATATGCATATATATTTATATATTTCTTTCAAGGTGCCTTCTTTGCCTCATAGGTAGGTTACCCTAGAAATTTGTTACACTTCTTCCCACTTGACATAAAAATAAATGTAATTATCTGGTGCAATTTTATCACCTTCTCTCTTCCCGACCTTCAAAAGTCTGTGTGTGAGAGCTTTGACGAGTTCCAACATTTTTTTCGGTACAAGCACATGGTGGGGTCCCTGGGTGATACAAACTGTTAACGTGCTCAGCTGCTAACTGAAAAGTTGGAGGTTCTAATCCACCCAGAGGTTTCTTGGAAGAAAGGCCTGATGTTTTACTTTGAAAAATCAGCCACTGAAAATCCTATGGAGCCCAGTTCTGCTCTGACACACATGGGATCACCAGGAGTCTGAGTCGACTCCACAGCAGTTGGTTTTCTAGGCACATGGTATGAAGCCAGGCATCATTTCCTTTATAACCATGCTATATCCTAAAAACAGAGCTCAAAAACACAGTGCACACCTATATGGTTTGGAACACAGGTAGTTTATATTGCTCCTATCGATGGCAGTGGGTTTTTTTTATCCCTAATAAGAACACATTGATCAAAAGATTGGCAGTTTGAACCCACCCAGAGGTACCTCAGAGGACAGGCCTGGTGATCTGCTTCTAAAAGAGCATAGCCTTGAAAACCCTATGGAGCAGTTCTACTCAGTACACATGAGGTCACCACGAATCAGAATTGACTTGACAGCAATTGGTTTGGTTTTGGGTTTTTTAATGACTGTCTATAAGAGCCTTAGGTCCCTGGGTGGCACAAATGGTTTTCTCTCAGCTACTAACCTAAAGGTTGGCAGTTAGAACCTACCCAGCAGCACCATGGAAGAAAAGCCTGGCCATCTACTTCCATAAAGATTACAGTCAAGGAAACCCTGTGGAGTAGCTCTGCTCTATATCACGTGGGGTCGTCATGAGTTAGAATCAACTTGACAGCAAGGGGTTTGGTTTTGATACAAGTACCCCAGACGTGTTTTTGTGTGTTAGCTGAATATAAGAATTCCTTTAATGTAGGTAATCATGGTGTATTTTATCCCAGGGAGGAACATAAAATGCTACAAAACGACAATAAGGATTTCACCAGCTGCTGAGAGAAAATTTGATATCTCTCACCAAAAAGTCAGTACTTTAAATGTTCACAGCCCATCTGAAGGAAGAGAAGCATCTCTTGCCCTCTTCTTTTCTGGCATGGGCTCTATTTGGCAAAATCCTTCATAAAAATTTATATTGAATAGTTCTACAATGGCGAAAGACAACATTGCATGGGAAGCTGCAGCATAGGTGTAGGTGGTAAGACACAACTGATACGAAATTCCAAAGTGAGGTGTGAGAGCATTTACAGATATGTGTACAGGACATGTTCAAGATCCAGTCATATGGCTCTACGACCATTCGGGACAGCATGAAAGCGAAAGGCTCAGGAGAGTGGAGATTCAGACAGGCTTTATAAGGAGAATAAAAACTGTGCCATGATCTCTCCATCCTGCCCCCCTCTGAACTCCTGCTCCCTCCCCACATAAATAGCAGTAACCCGGATCAGTGCAGAAAGAACTTCTCCACCTTCTTCCAGGTCCATGGCTCTGGGCTTTACTGACCTTTTAGATCAGATGCTTACCAAATACTTACATGGACAATTATTACAGTTATAACCAGTGAGCTAAACAAGCATGGCTTGGAGGATGTAATCAAAATGCAATTCTATGTTATCTTCTACTCTCTACTGTGGTAAAGTAGAGGATCATCGAAAAGGAGGAAGACCCTCCAGGAGATGGGTTGATGCAGTGGCTGTAGCAATGGGCTCAAGCATAACAACTATTGTGAAGATGGCACAGGATCAGGCAGTGTTTCATTCTGTTGTACATAGGGTCACTATGAGTTGGAACCCACTCTAACAACAGCTCTCTAATATTGATTTAATTTGATTAAATACTTTAAATACTACCTAATCCTTAGACCACGTTCATATTTCACCAACTGTACCAGTAATGTTCTTTTTGGCAAAAGCATCCAGTTCAAAATGTCACATTGCATTTAATTGTTATGGCTCTTTAGTCACCTTAAATCTGTAATTGTCCCTCATTCTTTCCTTGACTTCACTCTTGTAAGGTTCTGCCATTAGAGCTATCTTAATTTTTCCCAAATAGATTTAGTGTAATTTAATGCAACTGCAAAAATCACTGCAGTTGGCCTTTTTAAAAATGACCCAACGATTTTATGTATCATCTATCTATCTATCTATCTATCTATCTATCTATCTATCTATCTATCTATCTATCTATCTATCTATCTATCTATCATCTATCTATCTATATTTGCCAAGAAATATGGAAGACAGCTTCCTGGCCAACTGACTGGAGGAGATCCATATTCATGCCTATTCCCAAGAAAGGTGATCCAACCAAATGTGGAAATTATAGAGGTTTCAGAAGAGGATGTGGAACCAGGGATATCACTGCTGTGTCAGGTGGATCCAGACTGAAAGCAGAGAATACCAGAAGGATGTTTACCTGTGTCTTACTGATTATGCAAAGGCATTCAACTGTGTGGATCATAACAAATTATGGATAACATTGCGAAGAATGGGAATTCCAGAACACTTAATTGTGCTCATGAGGAACCTTTACATAGATCAAGAGGCAGTTGTTCAGACAGAACAAGGGGATACTGATTGGTTTAAAGTCAGGAAAGGTGTGCTTCAGGGTTGTAGTCTTTCACCATACCTATTCAGTCTGTATGCTGAGCAAATAATCCTAGAAGCTGGACTATATAAAGAAGAACGGGGCATCAGGATTGGAGGAAGACTCATTAGCAACCTGCGTTATGCAGATGACACAACCTTGCTTGCTGAAAGTGAAGGGGACTTGAAGCACTTACTGATGAAGATCAAAGACCATAGCCTTCAGTATGGATTGCACCTCAACATAAAGAAAACAAAAATCTTCACAACTAGGCCAATGAGCAACGTCATGGTAAACGGAGAAAAGATTGAAGTTGTCAAGGATTTCATTTTACTTGGATCCGCAATTGACAGCCATGGAAGCAGCAGTCAGGAAATCAAAAGATGCATTACATTGGGTAAATCTGCTGCAAAGGACCTCTTTAAAGTGTTGAAAAGCAAAGATGTCACTTTGAAGACTAAGGTGTGCCTGACCCAAGCCATGGTATTCTGAATTGCATCATATGCATGTGAAAGCTGGACAATGAATAAGGAAGACAGAAGAAGAATTGACACCTTTGAATTGTGGTGTTGGCGAGGAATATTGAATATACCATGGACTGCCAAAAGAACGAACAAATCTGTCCTGGAAGAAGTACAACCAGAATGCTCCTTAGAGGCAAGGATGGAGAGACTGTGTCTTACATACTTTGGACATGTTGTCAGGAGTGATCAGTCCCTGGAGAAGGACATCATGCTTGGCAGAGTACAGGGTCAGTGGAAAAGAGGAAGACCCTCAACGAGGTAGATTGACACAGTGGCTGTAACAATGAGCTCAAGCATAACCAAGACTGTAAAGATGGCTCAGGACTGGGCAGTGTTTCGTTCTGTTGTGCATAGGGTCGCTATGAGTCGGAACCAACTCGATGGCACCTAACAACAACAACAACCTATGAAACTTCCTAACCAAGCAAGTTTTTATATTCTCATTCCATAAACTACTGAATATTCTTACCCCAGTACAACAGATACCCCTTACAAACAACAAGTTACTATCCAGTTGACTCAGACTCATGGCGATCTGGTGGGTGTCAGAATAGAACTGTGTTCCATAGGGTTTTCAATGGCTAATTTTTTGGAAGAAGAGTGTTAGGCCTTTCTTCCAAGCACATGACTATTTGCACCAACCAGGGGCTCCTTATGAGTAACACAACCCACAAATTCTTATAGTATTTAAGAGAAACGTGATCCCCCTAACAGCAATGATGATCATGAAAACACGCTGTTATGGATTGAATTGTTTCCCCCAAAATGTACGTCAACTTGGCTAGGCTATGATTCCTAGTATTGTGTGGTTGTCCAACATTTTGTCATCTGATGTGATTTTCCTATGTGTTGTAAATCCTACCTCTATGATGTTAACGAGGCAGGATTAGAGGGAGTTATGTTAATGAGGCAGGACTCAATCTAAAACATTAGATTGTATTTTGAGTCAATCTCTTTTGAGTTATAAAAAAGAGAAGCCAGTAGAGTGACATGGGACTTCATGCCATCAAGAAAGCAACACCAGGAGCAGAGCGTGTCCTTTGGACCAAGGGTTCCTGCACTGAGAAGTTCATTGAACAGGCTAAGGCTGATGACAGGGACCTTTCCCCAGAACCAATAGAGAGAGAGAGCCTTCCCCTAGAGCTGGCACCCTGAATTTGGACTTCCAGCCTCCTAAACTGTGAGAGAATACATTTCTCTTTGTTAAATCCATCCACTTGTATTTCTGTTATAGCAGCACTAGATAACCAAGATATACACCACAAAGTGAAATTCTGAGAGACCTGACTCCATAAACATATGTAAATATGTTTCTGCACATCAGCTGCTAAACCCGAGTTCCACTCCTTGACTCCCTTTCACTGGGCATCTCACAGGAATTTAACATAAACCAGAACTCTCTCCTTGACACATGTTCTGCCCTAGGCTTCCTGAGGGTCCTACTCTCCTGGTTTTCTTCCCACCTCACTGGCCACTCCCATGTATCTTTTTCTGGTTCTACCTTCTCTAGCATGGCTTTAAATATCGAGTCCTGGGGCTTGGTCACTGGGCCCTCCGTTTTGTGTATAAACTTTCCCCCAAGGTTGCCCCAGTTATATATGCCAATGACCACAAAAGGCATCTCTTCAACTTAAACCTCTCAACTGTGCTCCAGACTTTTATGCCCACTTATCTACAGGATGTTTCCATGAGCAGGAGGATGGCAAATGTAAGGAAGAATTTTCCAAGGAAAAAGAAATTGGCAGAAGATTAAGTACATATTTGTAATGATAATAAATTCTGTTGAATTAAACCATCTATTCAAAAGCGACGGCTCTCAGAGTGGGTGAAATAAGAGAAACCAACTATAAGCCCTTTGCAAGAAACACATATTAAATAAAATGTTTCAGCAAGGCGGAATTTATAGACTATGCAAACTATTCCGGGAAATCTAAAACTAGCAAAAAAAAAAAAAAAAATTAGAGGTTGCAACATCAGAAAGTCAAGAGTAAAAATCACAAAATGGAAAAGGCTGATAAATTTACAAAGTCAGAAGTACCTTTCCAATTAAGATATAATTATCAAAATCTAATGATAACCCAGGGTATTCAATAATAACTGATTGGACATAAAAAGAGATATGAATAGAAATAACAATAATGGAAATTTTAACATGGAACATTCAGTATTTGATAGGTCAAACATAGAAAAACAAATGAGATTTACAGGGTCTGAATAAACTAATTGATGTGATTATTTACATAGCTGTATCCAAATCTGTACCTTGGAAATAGAGGATAAACCTTTGCTAGCATCCGTGGAATATTTCCTAGTGCTGTCATATGCTTATTCATAAAGACAGTCTTAGTAATTTCTATATTAAAATATTTGGATGAGTTCCCATTCATGTTAACTGTTGGTTATATTCTACTGTTTTAACTTAATGTAATTACTTCAACAGAGTTTATTAACTAAGAATACATTGATAGACTTGTTTAATTTTTGCCATTCTTGAGCATGCATGCATCTTGACTAATTTTTGTGAGTGTACCATTATGAAAATTCTTACTAGTGGCAATATTTATCAATTTCATTTTTGATTGATAGTATCAAATTTCTCTGCAAGCCTCATTTAGATTATTGCCTCCAACAGATTTGCTAATTGGTTACTGTAGTTTAAGGTGAAAAAAATTATTTTTGTATTACAGGTTAACCAAGAAGCTTATTGCATTCATTTATTGTTTCTATAGTTTTCTGGTCAGTCCACTTGGATTTTCTAGTCAGATAATCATACCATCAACTTGTAATGATAATCTTGCCCTTTATGCCCTCTTTTTTCATATGTATATCTTTTTTATTTTGCTTCTCTCACAACTCTTCCTCTTAAGCTTAAACTTCATTTTTTGTTGCATAGATAAAATCTCGACCCACCAGGTCTGCACCCATAAGCCCTACCTTCTCTCTACTAAAACCAGAAAACCAAACCTGTTGCCATCAATTCTGACTCATGATGACCCCATGTGTTACAGAGTAGAATTTGTTCATACAGTTTTCTTGCCTGTAATCTTTAAGGAAACAGATCACCAGGCCTTTCTTTCGAGGTGCTGCTGGATGAGTTCAAATCACCAATATTTCAGTTAGTGGAGTGCTTAAATATTTGTGCCACCCATGTAAACTGTACCAGTGGTAAATTAATGATAGGAGAAAGGTTTCATTGTAGAACTATTTCAACTAATACATGAATAAGACGATAGAATTAGAATATCCCCATTTTGCAGCTCCCAGTGAGTTAAGGAATCCAGGTGTTGAGAATCAACAACTGTTAACATTAGATAGATATACAGACATTATGTAGCTCCTGATGGAAGAACCCAGGACCACCAATGTCTTACTAAGTAAACCAGGTCTGGTCAAGCCCCTAGATAGAGCTACTGTTTCCAAACTGTGGGAGGTTTTACAGGGGAAGCCTGAGATAAAAAGAAATTTAAAAGACATACCAAATGTTCTTAAATTGGCAAAACTAACCCTTATATCTGTTGTGTCATTTCTGATTCGTGGTGACTCCATGTGGGTCAGAGTAGAATGTGCTCCACAGGGTTTTCAATCACTGGTTTTTCAGAAGTAGATTCCCAGGCCTTTCTTCTTAGCTGCCTTTGGGTGGACTTGAACTTCCAGCCTCTTGGTTAACAGCCTAGGACTTTAACTGTTTACAGTATCCAGAGATCCATAAAGAAATGTAGAGAGGAAAAAAAATTATTATAAATGTCAGATAGTCATTACTTTTAGGGGGAGGGAAGGATAGTGATTCTTGGGACCACATGGAGAACTTCTGGGATGCTGGCAATGAAAACTTTCTCTGCCTCAACTTACCCAGCAACGCCACTGTGGTCTCTGAGGTTTGCCCTGAGCCCGCCATACCGTAGCTCTTAACCACTATGCCAACAGGGTTTCCTTGAGTCATTCAGAGGGGAAGAAATCCAGGCAAAAGTGAAGGAATTGGCCCTGGGTAGGAACCTAGATTTCATCTATAGTAGTGGAAAGAATGAGACCCTTGTGACGTAGTGGTTTAGAGTTCGGCTGCTAACCAAAAGGTTGGCAGTTCGAATCCACCAGGCACTCCTTGGAAACCCTGTGGGGTGGCTCACCTCTGTCCTATAGGGTCGCTATGAGTTGGAATTGACTCAATGGCAACGAGTTTTTTTTTTAGTGGAGAGAAAGTTCCCTGGGTGGTTTAAACCAGGGGTTTGAACCCATCCAGAGGCCCCTTGGAAATGTCACAGCCTTAAAAACCCTATGGAGCAGTTCTACTCTGCACACATTGAGTTTGCCGTAAGTTGGAATCGATTCCACAGCAACTAATGACAGCAACAATTTATATAAGAAAGGCACTAGATCAGATTCTCTTTTAAACTCACTTTAATGGGCGATTTGTTGCCATTATTCAATTGAAAACCATTCTTATCAGCGTCAGCTTTAAGGGATCCCTTGTCAAACTCCTTACCAAATTCTTGGAGCTAATAAAATTTGGCCCATTGGCAACATTTGCCGCAAGTGTTCAGTCTCACCTTCTTAAAACCCTTTTCTCACTTCACATCTGAGACACTACATTCTTCAACTGTTCTACCTAGCTCATTGAAGGCCCTTCCCAGTTTCCCTTGCAAACTCTCTCTTCCTCACGTGTAGATGTTAGAGAGCTCCCAAATCAAAAACTAAACCCATTGCCCGTGGAGTCAACCCCAACTCATGACAATCCCACACATTGGATCCCTGGGTGGTTTTGAATCACCAACCCTTTGGTTAGTAGTAGTCAAGCACCAGCGCAAACCATTTGTCCCACCCAGGAACATTAGAGACCCCCAGGCTCTCAATTTTATATCTCTAGCCCCACCATTTACTTAGCATTTCAAACCAGTACATCTTCCAGGCTGCATGCCCTTTCTATCAGGACGTCTAATAGCTTCAGACTTAACCTGGTCCCCTGACCTCTACCCCTTCGTTCTTCCCTATCTCAGTCAGCAAGACCACAGTTTACTCAAGAGGTCATCCTCAAGTCCTGCACCCCTGCTCCCCACGAAGACTCTGAGTTCTGCCTTCAAAACGGCCCTTAATCTGATCACTTCTCACCTTCAGAGGCGCGTATGTTGTCTTTCTTTAGCCCACTCCTGAATTTCTGCTTTACCAAATATAAGGTAGAAAATGAGGCTTATCACACTAATGGCTGTCATGAGAAAGAAGACTTTAAACCAGGGATATTCTGGATCCTAAAGGATTAAAACATAAAGTAATTAAAAACTATCATTCTTGTATTTGTTTTTTTAATAACATTTAAAATTTAACATTAAAAATAATGTAGACTCAATGCAGGTGACTCAACAAACATGGAAAAACACACTCATAAGTAGCAACCAAAAATAGGTCATAATTTCATTCTACAGAAATAACTACTATTTAAGTCTTTCTACTCTTTGATCTATTCTATGCACACAGTAAATTTGAAGTATATAAAAAAGACATTATGATCTTCAAGTACTAATGTTAAAAATGCATATAGTTTTTCATTTAGAAATATATCATAAACTGCATTTCAATAAATATTTGACTACATCATAGTCTTTACTGGCTGATTTATTATTTTTATAATAAAATAATTATTTTATTATTTTTATAATAAATCAGCCAAATGTTAAAAATGCACGTAGTTTTTCATTTAGAAATATATCATAAACTGCATTTCAATAAATATTTGACTACATCATAGTCTTTACTGGCTGATTTATTATACAGAGTTTAAATCTATAAAATTTATTTAAACATTTTTTATCCTTTATTTCTTATATTTAAATTTTTTCCTTTTTTTTGCTGCTATCAATTATGAATTTCCAGTAGTTAACTGCATACATATCAATCCTTTTGAATCAAATGTTATCAAATAGCTTTTCCTCATTTCTAAAAACAATGTATTTTCTTCTTCAGTTTCTAAGACTGTAATCTTTACAGAAGCAGATGTCTTTCTCCCATGGAGTGGCTAGTGGGTTTGAACCATCAACCTTTTGGTTAGCAGCAGAGAGCTTAATGACTGTACCACCAGGGCTCCTTCAAAACTTGTGATATGGAATTAAACTATACAAAATTTATAATACATTTGGGGGATATGATATCTTTACAATCTTAAGGAGTCCATCCTAGAAACCTGATGTATCAACGCTTCATATATTTTCAGTGATAGTTCTCACTAAACCTGTAGTTTTTTCATATGGACCTAGTACATTGTTAAGTGTTTTTTCCATAATTCTTTTATAATATTGGTTGATACTGTGTTTTAGGTTTTGCTCCAATATGATGTCTACCTTCAACTTATTTTTTTCCAAGGAAGACAAAGACATTACATGTAATAAAGTTATTTTTTCCCTCTCTTTTACATTATGTATATCCATGATTTAGTTCTCTTGACCATTTGTGTTTGCTAGCATTTCCAGAATGCTAAACAATAGGGTTGATAGCAAGTATCCTTATATTTATTTTTAGTACTTTTTCAAATATTCTACTCATAGTTTTGAGTTTTCTACTATAAATGTCAAGGTTGGCTTTTAATTCATAAGCAGGGTAAGCATATATATTTTACAGTCTGGTTTAATAATTCCAACATTTGTTTCCTTAGGGGTCTGTTTCTGTTGTTGGTTTTTTTCTGCTGACTCTCCCTTATTTTGTCATACTTCCTCAATGTACCTAGTTATTTTTTATTGTGTTCTGAAGATTGCATTTAAAAATTGTTTTTAGGGACAGTTTGATATTTAGGATGATGTCATTTTCCCCTAGGCAGTGTTTTTGTTTGCTTCTTCCAGGCATACTTGGCAACATTAGCAATCCTGAATCATTTTAAATAAAGGCTCCATATTTTTCTGGTCCACTGAAATGATTCAAAGTAGACCATGTGAGGAGTGGTTTATTTCTGTTCACCTTTACTCATCAGATGCAGTTCTTGGAAGGTCTCAGGGGAAAACATTAGTTTATCAGGGCCCTCACCATTGTCAGGCTCTGATTATCAGCAAAATAATAACGTATGTATATATATAATTGTTATATACAGCTTTCCTCATCCTAAGAAAAAGTTACTTCCTAGTCCTTTGCTCATTTCTTTGAGTTCCTGGTTTCTTCCATATCTTGTTCATTACAGCTTTCTGTCTCTGGTTTTCTGAAGCTTCATAACCCAAAACCAGATCCATTGCCTTTGAGTTGATTCACACTCATAGTGACCCTATGCTTCATAGAAGACTCTTTTTACATTTTCCCAGCCATTTTAGTAGTCTTCATTAAGAAAGCTAGCCCAAATGATTTAATCTCCCAGAAGCAGAAGCCGTACTCATTCCTTTTGCTGTATCTAATCTGAAATTTCTAATTTTGATGTTTATATTTTTTATTTCCAGGGGTTAGATTTGATTGTTAAAGCTCATGTTTTTTTTTGTGTGTGTGTGTTTTCAATTCCCTCTTTCACTTTGTTAAACATTGATATGTAAGTTTTCAATATTTCTGAGCATTTAATTCTATGGTTTTTATTTCTTCTAACTCTCAGTCTTGGCACTTTATTATAACTTCATAACTTCAAGCATTTTTTGATCTTTGATTGTGAAATAATTTTCACTGGAACTACTTTCAGGAGGAAACTCTGGAGCCTGTGTTCAGGGTATGTTTTCCCAGAGATGATTTTATTTGTTTCTACCAGGCATCTGTGAGCTTTGCTAGCCTGGGACTGCTTGAAATTCAGTTCTAAGATTGTGGCTTTTGGAAAAAATAGAGCATTTGAATTTGGAATGGAGAATCTTGTGAAAGTTGGTTTATTGCTACAAATCTCAGAAGAGAGTTTTATTTTGTTTTCAGTTTTTCCTTCTCTTTACAGCTGAAGTTGAGATAGAAATGCTTTCTTACTGAGCAGAGACAAATTTGGATAGTTCTTGAGGCATATTTCTTCCTTATTTTTAGAAGTCAGCAGAGAAATTAGCTCAGCCAACAACTTTTGGAAGTCAGTTCAGCACCTTTGAGTTAGCTCAATGTAGAATATGCTGTAGTAGGCTCTATGCTCAGGGACAGGTACCAGATTCTATTTCCTGGAGTTCCCCGTTTTTCTGACCAGGGAGCTTCTGTGGTTATTGTAATGCTTCCTGCCTTTCTGATAGCATAAGCCTGTAGGGTGTGATGGTGGTGGACTCATCTCAATGGGAAATTCAGCCATGGTACATGCAGACCACCTCTCCTTGGTTCAAGCTGTTGGTTAAGGGGCATTTGGAGGAAATGCTTACACACTACTACTCAGCTTGTAGGTTTTTCTTCAAACAACTCAAGTTTGTATATGAACCTCATGGTACTCATGGTGTGAGGGTGTAGTTCTTTGTGAATTCCAGCTTTATTCCTGAATTTTCATTCTGACTTTTTTTTTTTTTTTTTTTGAGTGGTTTTAAGACTTTATCCTCAGTTTGTCCACTGTAAATGAAGATATATAGATAACTCATAACTGGCAATTTACCCAAGGCAGCCAGTGGCTTCAATGGCCATTTGCATCACTGGAATCAAACTCCATTTTCATTTCTTTTTTTAAATAATTTTTATTGAGCTTTAAGTGAACGTTTACAATCAAGTCAGTCTGTCACATATAAGCTTATATACATCTTACTCCATACTCCCACCTACTCTCCCCCTAATGAGTCAGCCCTTCCAGTCTCTCCTTTCGTGACAATTTTGCCAGTTTCTAACCTTCTCTACCCTGCTATCTCCCCTCCAGACAGGAGATGCCAACACAGTCTCAAGTGTCCACCTGATACAAGTAGCTCACTCTTCATCACCATCTCTCTCCTACCCATTGTCCAGTCCCTTCCATGTCTGATGAGTTGTCTTCGGGAATGGTTCCTGTCCTGGGCCAACAGAAGGTTTGGGGACCATGACCGCCGGGATTCCTCTAGTCTCAGTCAGACCATTAAGTCTGGTCTTTTTATGAGAATTTGGGGTCTGCATCCCACTGATCTCCTGCTCCCTCAGGGGTTCTCTGTTGTGCTCCCTGTCAGGGCAGTCATCAGTTGTGGCCAGGCACCATCTAGTTCTTCTGGTCTCAGGATGATGTAAGTCACTGGTTCATGTGGCCGTTTCTGTCTCTTGGGCTCATAGTTATTGTGTGACCTTGGTGTTCTTCGTTCTCCTTTGATCCAGGTGGGTTGAGACCAATTGATGCATCTTAGATGACCGCTTGTTAGCATTTAAGACCCCAGACGCCACATTTCAAAGTGGGATGCGGATTGTTTTCATAATAGAATGATTTTGCCAATTGACTTAGAAGTCCCCTTAAGCCATAGTCCCCAAATCCCCGCCCTTGCTCCACTGACCTTTGAAGCATTCAGTTTATCCCGGAAACTTCTTTGCTTTTGGTCCAGTCCAGTTGAGCTGACCTTCCGTGTATTGAGTATTGTCCTTCCCTTCACCTAAAGTAGTTCTTATCTACTAACTAATCAGTAAATAACCCTCTCCCACCCTCCCTCCCTCCCCCTCTCGTAACCACAAAAGTATGTGTTCTTCTCAGTTTATACTATTTCTCAAGATCTTATAATACTGGTCTTATACAATATTTGTCCTTTTGCCTCTGACTAATTTCACTCAGCAAAATGCCTTCTAGGTTCCTCCATGTTATGAAATGTTTCAAAGATTCGTCACTGTTCTTTATCGATGCGTAGTATTCCATTGTGTGAATATACCACACTTTATTTAACCATTCATCCATTGATGGACACCTTGGTTGCTTCCAGCTTTTTGCTATTGTAAACAGAGCTGCAATAAACATGGGTGTGCATATATCTGTTTGTGTGAAGGCTCTTATGTCTCTAGGGTATATTCCGAGGAGTGGGATTTCTGGGTTGTATGGTAGTTCTATTTCTAACTGTTTAAGATAACGCCAGATAGATTTCCAAAGTGGTTGTACCATTTTACATTCCCACCAGCAGTGTATAAGTGTTCCAATCTCTCTGCAGCCTCTCCAACATTTATTATTTTGTGTTTTTTGGATTAATGCCAGCCTTGTTGGAGTGAGATGGAATCTCATTGTAGTTTTAATTTGCATTTCTCTAATGGTTAATGATCGAGAGCATTTTCTCATGTATCTGTTAGCTGCCTGAATATCTTCTTTAGTGAAGTGCATGTTCATATTCTTTGCCCACTTCTTGATTGGGTTGTTTGTCTTTTTGTGGTTGAGTTTTGACAGAATCATATAGATTTGAGAGATCAGGTGCTGGTCTGAGATGTCATAGCTGAAAATTCTTTCCCAGTCTGTAGGTAGTCTTTTTACTCTTTTGGTGAAGTCTTTAGATGAGCACAGGTGTTTGATTTTTAGGAGCTCCCAGTTATTGGGTTTCTCTTCATCATTTTTTGTAATGTTTTGTATTCTGTTTATGCCTTGTATTAGGGCTCCTAAGGTTGTCCCTATTTTTTCTTCCATGATCTTTATCGTTTTAGTCTTTATGTTTAGGTCTTTGATCCACTTGGAGTTAGATTTTGTGCATGGTGTGAGGTATGGGTCCTGTTTCATTTTTTTGCAAATGGATATCCAGTTATGCCAGCACCATTTGTTAAAAAGACTATCTTTTTCCCAATTAACTGACACTGGGCCTTTGTCAAATATCAGGTGTTCATATGTGGATGGATTTATATCTGGGTTCTCAATTCTGTTCCATTGGTCTATGTGCCTGTTGTTGTACCAGTACCAGGCTGTTTTGACTACTGTGGCTGTATAATAGGTTCTGAAATCAGGTAGAGTGAGGCCTCCCACTTTCTTCTTCTTTTTCAGTAATGCTTTGCCTAGCCGAGGCTTCTTTCCCTTCCATATGAAGTTGGTGATTTGTTTCTCCATCACATTAAAAAATGACATTGGAATTTGGATCGGAAGTGCATTGTATGAATAGATGGCTTTTGGTAGAATAGACGTTTTTACTATGTTAAGTCTTCCAATCCATGAGCAAGGTATGTTTTTCCACTTAAGTAGGTCCTTTTTAGTTTCTTGTCGTAGCACTTTGTAGTTTTCTTTATATAGGTCTTTTACAGCTTTGGTAAGATTTATTCCTAACTATTTTATCTTCTTGGGGGCTACTGTGAATGGTATTGATTTGGTGATTTCCTCTTCAATGTTCTTTTTGTTGATGTAGAGGAATCCAAGTGATTTTTGTATGTTTATCTTATAACCTGAGACTCTGCCAAACTCTTCTATTAGTTTCAGTAGTTTTCTGGAGGATTCCTTAGGGTTTTCTGTGTATAAGATCATGTCATCTGCAAATCGAGATAATTTTACTTCCTCCTTGCCAATCCGGATGCCCTTTATTTCTTTGTCTAGCCTAATTGCTCTGGCTAGGACCTCTAGCATAATGTTGAATAAGAGCGGTGATAAAGGGCATCCTTGTCTGGTTCCTGTTCTCAAGGCAAATGCTTTCAAGCTCTCTCCATTTAGAGTGATGTTGGCTGTTGGCTTTGTATAGATGCCCTTTATTATGTTGAGGACTTTTCCTTCAGTTCCTATTTTGCTGAGAGTTTTTATCATAAATGGGTGTTGGACTTTGTCAAATGCCTTTTCTGCATCATTTGATAAGATCGTGTGGTGTTTGTCTTTTATTTTATTTATATGGTGGATTACATTAATAGTTTTTCTAATATTAAACCAGCCTTGCATACCTGGTATAAATCCCACTTGGTCGTGGTGGATTATTTTTTTGATATGTTGTTGAATTCTATTGGCTAAAATTTTGTTGAGGATTTTTGCATCTATGTTCATGAGAGATATAGGTCTGTAATTTTCTTTTTTTGTGATATCTTTACCTGGTTTTGGTATCAGGGATATGGTGGCTTCATAGAATGAGTTAGGCAGTATTCCGTCATTTTCTATGCTTTGAAATACCTTTAGTAGTGGTGGTGTTAACTCTTCTCTGAAAGTTTGGTAGAACTCTGCAGTATAGCCATCCGGGCCAGGGCTTTTTTTTGTTGGGAGTTTTTTGATTACCGTTTCAATCTCTTTTTTTGTTATGGGTCTATTTAGTTGTTCTACTTCTGATTGTTTTAGTTTAGGTAGATAGTGTTTTTCTAGGAATTCATCCATTTCTTCAAGGTTTGCAAATTTGTTAGAGTACATTTTTGTAATAATCTGACATAATTCTTTTAATTTCAGTCGGGTCTGTTGTGATGTGGCCCATCTCGTTTCTTAATCGGGTTATTTTTTTTCTTTTCCTGTATTTCTTTAGTCAGTCTGGCCAATGGTTTATCAATTTTGTTAATTTTTTCAAAGAACCAGCTTTTGGCTTTGTTAATTCTTTCAATTGTTTTTCTGTTCTCTAATTCATTTAGTTCAGCTCTCATTTTTATTATTTGTTTTCTTCTTGTGCCTGATGGATTCTTTTGTTGCTCACTTTCTATTTGTTCAAGTTGTAGGGACAGTTCTCTGATTTTGGCTCTTTCTTCTTTTTGTATGTGTGCATTTATCGATATAAATTAACCTCTGAGCACTGCTTTTGCTGTGTCCCAGAGGTTTTGTTAGGAAGTATTTTCATTCTCGTTGCATTCTATAAATTTCCTTATTCCCTCCTTAATGTCTTCTATAACCCAGTCTTTTTTGAGCAGGGTATTGTTCAGTTTCCAAGTATTTGATTTCTTTTCCCTAATTTTTCTCTTATTGATTTCCACTTTTATGGCCTTGTGGTCTGAGAAGATGCTTTGTAATATTTCGATGTTTTGGATTCTGCAAAGGTTTGTTTTATGACCTAATATGTGGTCTATTCTAGAGAATGTTCCATGTGCGCTAGAAAAAAAAGTATACTTTGCAGCAGTTGGGTGGAGTGTTCTGTACAAGTCAATGAGGTCAACTTGGTTGATTGTAGCAATTAGGTCTTCCATGTCTCTATTGAGCTTCTTACTGGATGTCCTGTCCTTCTCCGAAAGTGGTGTGTTGAAGTCGCCTAGTATAATTGTGGAGGTGTCTATCTCACTTTTCAGTTCTGTTAAAGTTTGTTTTATGTATCTTGCAGCCCTGTCATTGGGTGCATAAATATTTAATATGGTTATATCTTCCTGGTCAGTTGTCCCTTTTATCATTATGTAGTGTCCTTCTTTATCCTTTGTGGAGGATTTAAGTTTAAAGTCTATTTTGTCAGAAATTAATATTGCTACTCCTCTTCTTTTTTGCTTATTGTTTGCTTGACATATTTTTTTCCATCCTTTGAGTTTTAGTTTGTTTGTGTCTCTAAGTGTAAGGTGTGTCTCTTGTAGGCAGCATATAGACGGATCATGTTTCTTTATCCAGTCTGAGACTCTCTGTCTCTTTATTGGTGCATTTAGTCCATTTACATTCAGTGTAATTATAGATAAGTAAGTGTTTAGTGTTGTCATTTTGATGCCTTTTTATGTGTATTGTTGACAATTTCATTTTTCTACTTACTTTTTTGTGCTGAGACGTTTTTCTTTGTAAATTGTGTGTTCCTCATTTTCATAGTATTTGACTTTATGTTTGCTGAGTCGTTATGTTTTTCTTGGTTTTTGTCTTGAGTTATGGAGTTGTTATTCCTCTTTGTGGTTACCTTAATATTTACCCCTATTTTTCTAAGTAAATACCTAACTTGTATTGTCCTATATCGCCTTGTGTCCCTCTCCATATGGCAGTTCTATGCCACCTGTATTTAGTCCCTCTTTTTGATTATTGTGTGATCTTTTACATATTGACTTCAATGATCCCCTTTTTGAGCATTTTTTTTTTTAATTAATCTTAATTTGTTTTTGTGATTTCCCTATTTGAGTTGATACCAGGATGCTCTGTTCTGTGACCTTGTGTTGTGCTGGTATCTGATATTACTGGTTTTCTGATCAAACAATTTCCTTTAGTATTTCTTGTAGCTTTGGTTTGGTTTTTGCAAATTCTCTAAGCTTGTGTTTATCTGTAAATATTTTAATTTTGCCTTCATATTTGAGAGAGAGTTTTGCTGGATATGTGATCCTTGGCTGGCAGTTTTTCTCCTTCAGTGCTCTATATATGTCATCCCATTGCCTTCTTGCCTGCATGGTTTCTGCTGAGTAGTCTGAACTTATTCTTATTGATTCTCCTTTGTAGGAGACCTTTCTTCTATCCCTGGCTGCTTTAAAATTTTTCTCTTTATCTTTGGTTTTGGCAAGTTTGATGATAATATGTCTTGGTGATTTTCTTTTTGGATCAGTCTTAAATGGGGTTCGAGGAGCATCTTGGATAGATATCCTTTCATCTTTCATGATGTCAGGGAAGTTTTCTGTCAGCAGATCTTCAACTATTCTCTCTGTGTTTTCCATTATCCCTCCCTGTTTTGGGACTCCAATCATACACAAGTTATTCTTCTTGATAGAGTCCCACATGATTCTTAGGGTTTCTTCATTTTTTTTTTTAATTCTTTTATCTGATTTTTTTTTCAGCTATATTGGTGTCAATTCCCTGGTCCTCCAGATCCCCCACTCTGCATTCTAATTGCTAGAGTCTGCTCCTCTGACTTCCTATTGCGTTGTCTAATTCTGTAATTTTATTGTTAATCTTTTGGATTTCTGCATGCTGTCTCTCTATGGATTCTTGCAACTTATTAATTTTTCCACTCTGTTCTTGAATAATCTTTTTGAGTTCTTCAACTGCTTTATCAGTGTGTTCCTTGGCTCTTTCTGTAGATTGCCTTATTTCATTTCTGAGGTCATCCCTGATGTCTTGAAGCATTCTGTAAATTAGTTTTTTATATTCTGCATCTGGCAATTCCAGGATTGTATCTTCATTTGGGAAAGATTTTGATTCTTTAGTTTGGGGAGTTGTAGAAGCTGTCATGGTGTGCTTCTTTATGTGATTTGATATCAACTGCTGTCTCCAAGCCATCTCTAAGATATTGTAGTGAATTATTCTATATTTACTCACTGAGTCTTATCTTGTTTTGTTTTCTTTCAATATACATAGATGGGCTACTAGATTGTGCTGTCTTGATTGTTGTAGCCCTTGAATCACTTATGTCCTATTACCAGCTGGTTTGGGCTGTTGCCAGATATATAAGCCTAAGAGTCCATTCACTATTCTTGAGTCGAATCTGATTTTGGGTCATCAAGTGTGTGGTGCAGACTGTCACATATCCACCTTGAGAAGTAGTGGTGATAGTTGTATGCACCAGATTCTAGTAGCAGCAGGGGTTCACACACAGCAGGGGGGGCAGGATGCTGACAGGCTTCCCTCAAGTGTCAGGGAGGTAGGTGTGTCTCTATTCCTAAAGCACCTTGGTGGGTGGGCTCTGCAGCTGTACCTTAGGCCCCCAATGCAAGTACCTCTACAGATTGGTAGGTGTCACCCTCCTTAGACCCCTAAGGCAGGAGGCTAGGTGGTCTGGGGGGATCTTCAGCCCTCAGTTCCCTGTTTTGGGTCAGTGAGGGCTCTGTTGAATATGCAGAGATATCAGACCTGGGAAACTTGTCTTTCTAGTAATCTGCTAAAACAATTACAGTCAGATCCCTATCAGAAATGCCTTTGCATTATAATAGCCACCTTGTTCCCTGTAGGGATGAAAGCCCAAGACTGTGGATCACATATGCTTGGCTGGAGCTGGTTCTGTGTTTTTAGTCCAATTAGGGAAGAATTTTTGGTCCCTGGGTTTTTTGTAGCTGCTTCTCTCAGGCCAGGAGAATGGGTTAGGAAAAGACCCAAAAAAAAAAGAAAGAAAGACAGAAAGAAAAACCGCAGAGCAGTTCACTCTCTGGCTCAGGAAATTCCAATGTTAATGAAGCTGCCTGGGAAGGGGAGGGGAGGGTTCAGATAAATAGGAGAGAGTAGCACCTTGGAATATAGACAAAGTTACTTATCTTGCTTGGAATGACTGTTTTATCTGAGACTCCCAAGGGGCACGTCAACTGTGTGCGCTGGCTGGGTAGAGATTGCAGCAGCCAAATCTGGATTATTAAAATTGGCAAATGACCCCAGGGATAAAGTGGTGGGAGTTTTCAGCTCACCTCTCTTAGGTGCTATCCTCAGGTGTTTCTGATTGTGGTTGCCTCAAGTGCTCCCTGATGCCTTTCAATGAATACTTTTGGTGTTTATTCGGGCATTCCAAGTTTTTCTCAGTTAGAGTGCCAGCCAGCCATACACTGCTCCATCCTATCTGGAAATTGAGTAAGTTTCTAAAAGTTTGCTTTATAATTATAAAAGTGTGCTGTTAGATGCATGGAAATTTAGAATATTTCATCTTCCCACTATCATCAGGTGCCAACTCATAGTGGCCCTATGTACAATAGAAGGAAATACTGCCCTGTCCTGCACCATCCTCACAATCGTTGCTATGCTTGAGCCCCCTGTTGTAGCCACTATGTCAATCCATCTCGTTGAGGGTCTTGCTCTCTTTCACTGACCCTCTGCTTTACCAAGCAAGATGTCCTTCTCCAATAACATGTCGAAAGTATGTGAGACGGTCTCTCTGTCTTCGCTTCTAAGGAGGATTCCGTTCATTCTAGGGATGGATTTGTTCATTCTCATGGCAGTGCATAGTATATTCAATATTCTTCACCAACTCCATAATTCAAAGGCATCAATTCTTTTTCAGTCTTTCTTATTCATTGTCCAGCTTTTATGCACATATGAGGCAACTGAAAACACCATGGCTTAGGTTAGGTGCTACTTAGTCCTCAACGTGACACTTTTGCTTCTTAACAGTTTAAAGAGGTCTTTTGCAGCAGATTTGCCCAATGCTACAGAGCAGAAATTATCAAACGATGTCGTTAATGTCACACACAAGCAAAATTTTGCAGAAGATAATTCAAAAATGGTTGCACCAGTACATCCACAGGTAACTTCCAGAAATTCAAGCCAGATTCAGAAGATGACATGGAATGAGGGATATCATTGCTGATGTCAGATGGCTCTTGGTTGAAAGCAAAGAATACCAGAAAGTTGTTTACCTGTGTTTTATTGACTATGCAAAGGCATTTGACTATGTGGATCATAACAAATTATGGTTAACACTACAAGGAATGGGAATTCCAGAACACTTAATTGTGCTCCTGAGGAGCCTGTACATAGACCAAGAGCACCTGTTCAAAAATCAGAAAAGGTATGCATCAGGGTTGTAGCCTTTCACCATACTTATTCAATCTGTATGCTGAGCAAATAGTCTGGAAAGCAGGACTATATGAAGAAGAATGTGGCATCAGGTTTGGAGGAAGACTCATTAACAACGTGCAATATGCAATGACATAGACATAGCCTTGCTTGCTGAGATCGAAGAGGACTTGAAGTGTAATATAAAAAATAATGCTTTTACAAATTCCCATTAATAGAAGCATCTTAAAACACTTAAATTCATTTATACCCTCTCTTGTGCAATTATTGTAGTGCGTTTTAATTTATATCCTGTAAGATATTATTGTGCTTGTTTTATAAACTCAGTAATTATTAGTTTTACTGTAATATTTTTATTCTCCATTTCTCTTCATTTATTCCTACACATCTATGTTTCATCTGTGATTATTTTATTTCTGCCTGAAAAATTCTCATTTAGCAGTTTTTACATTGGAGGTCTGTTGTTGATAAATTTTATAAGTTTGATTGGAAGTGTTTTCATTTTACTTCGATTCTTGAAGGATATTTTTACTGGATATAAAATTTTAAGCTAATAATTATTTTCTTTTTTGCATTTTAGAGATATCAGTTGATTGGCTTCTCAGTTTCGTTCTTTCTGTTGAGAAGGCAGCTGTCAGTCTTATTATTGTTCCTTCGAAAGTAATGCACCTTTTCTATGAGGCTCTTTTAAAGATACTCACTCTCTTTCCCTTACTTTCCTTATTTGTAGTGATTACTATGACAGGTCAATATGTGCTTTTCTATTTACCTGTTTTTTATTCCATATTGATGACATCTTTAACGACTACATTCCTTTCCAGGCTCAGAAGTCTTTAGCATGCTATGGCTATGGAAAGGGATTTAACTATTTTTACAGAAAGAGGTGCTTTCATTCCACGATCAGTGATGTAAAGAGAATCCCCATTGTCAAGAATCCCGAATGCCATGACAAGTCTTGGTTTTTTTGCCTCTGTTCCCCAGGGTACTGCCCTACACAACTTCTGAGAACCCATTTATATCGAATCTATGTTCTCCAGGGAGCACAAAATTACCCGTAAATTGCAATGTAAACAGCACCCCTGGAGTTGTGCAAATGGCAGAGCTACTTCTGTCAGCAAACTTATTATTTTCTAAGGCATAGCAGTGTTTTTAAGTCAAACATATTTTGATTCAAACCTCTGGTAAGATCCCAAACCAGTGGTGAGATCTTGGGTGGACAGCTTAGTATGTGAACCTCAATTTCCTTAGTTGTAAAGTAGTATTTAAAGTAGTATTACCAATATTGGTGGGTTATCATGAGGATAAGCATGCACACAATAAAAATAGGAATGGTGTAGCTAGCATTTATATAGTATTTGCTGTGTGCCAGTCACTATTCTATGCACTTAGCATATCCTAATTTATTTAATCCTCATAATAAACCTATGAGGTACATATTCTCTTATTACTCCCATTTTACAGATGAAGAAACAGGCATAAAGGAGGTAAATAATTTTCTTGAGGTAAAAGGACGTACTAACATTGAAACCCAGTCATCTGACTGTAGACTTTGTATTCTTAATCATTGGGCTATACATACATCTGTATATGTATATGTGTACGTATACATATACTTATATATATATATACGTATATATGTATGTATAAAAATATATATATACATATATACGTATACATACATATATATACTTATTGTACAACAGTACAAAACACTGCCCAGTGTTTCAGCAAACAAGGGTATCATCTGCATATTGTAGATTGTTAATGAGTCTTCCCACAATCCTGACGCCTTATTCTTCTTTATATCATCCAGCCATCAGATTATTTACTCAGCATAGAGCTTGAATAAGTATGGTGAAAGGATACAACTCTGGCACACACTTTTCTTGGTTTTAAACCATGCAGTATTGCCTCATTCTGTTCAAACAACTGCCTCTTGGTCTATGAACAGGCTCCTCATGTGCACAATTAAGCATTCTGGAATTCCCATTCTTTGCAATGATGTCTGTAAATTGTTATGATCCATACAGTTGAATGCCTTTGCATGGTCAATAAAACATAGGTAAACATCTTTCTGGTATTCTCTGCTTTCAGCCAGGATTCATCTGACATCAGCAATGCTATCCCTTCTTCCACATCTTCTTTCGAATTCAGCTTGAATTTCTGGCAGTTCCCTGTCAATGTACTGCTGCAAACATTTTTTAATTATCTTCAGCCTAATTTTACTTGTGTGTGATATTAATGATATTGTTCAATAATTTCCAAATTCTGCTGTATCACCTTTCTTTGGAATGGGCACGAATATGGATCTCTTCCAACTGGTTGGCCAGGTTGCTGTCTTCCAAATTTCTTGGCATAGATGAGTGAGCACCTTCACTGCTGCATCTGTTTGTGGAAATGTCTCAATAGGTATTCTGTCTATTCCTGGAACCTTGTTTTTGCCAATGCCTTCCATGTAGCTTGGACTTTTCCTTCAATACCATTGTTTCTTGATCATATGCTATCTCCTAAAATGTTTGAATGTTGCCAAATTCTTTTTCGTTACAGTGACTCTGTGTATTCCTTCCATTTCTTTTGATGCTTCCTGCATCGTTCAATATTTTGCCTATAGAACCCTTCAGTATTGGAACTTGAGGCTTGACTTTTTCTTCAGTTCTCTCAGCTTGAGAAATTCCAAGTGTGTTCTTCCCTTTTGGTTTTCTAACTCCAGTTCTTTGCATATGTCATTATGATACTTTACTTTGTCTTCTCGAGCTGCCTTTTGAAATTGTTCAGTTCTTCATCATTTCTACCATTGCTTTAGCTACTCTACATTCAAGATCAAGTTTCAGAATCTTCTGACATCCATTTTGGTCTTTTCTTTCTTTCCTGTCTTTTTGATGACCTTTGGGTTTCTTCATATATGATGTCCTTAATGTTATCCCACAACTCATCTGGTCTTCAGTCATTAATGTTCAGTGAATCAAATCTACTCTTGAGATAGTCTCTAAATTCAGGTGGGATATACTCGAGGTCATATTTTCACTCTTGTGGACTTGTTTTAATTTTCTTCAACTTCACCTTGAATTTGCATATAAGCAATTGATGGTTTATTATGCAACTCATGTCTGACCTTGTTCTGACTGATGATATTGAGCTTCTCCATTGCCTCTTTCCATGGATGTAGTTGATTTGATTCCTGTATATTCTGTCCAGTGCTGTCCACGTGTATAGTAGCCATTTGTGTTGTTGAAAAAGGTATTTGCAATGAACAAGTTGTTGGTCTTGCAAAATCCTGTCATGGGATCCCCAGTGTCATTTCTACTGCCAAGGCCATATTTTCCTACTACATATTCTCCTTCTTTGTTTCCAACTTTCACATTCCAGTGATCAGTAATTATCAATGCATCTTGATTGCAAGACAATCAATTTCAGACTGCAGAAGTTGGTTAAAATCTTGCAATCTCTTCACCTTTTTCCTTAGTGACTGGTGTGTAAATTTGAATAATATTTGTATTAATTGGCTGTCTTAGTCTGGGTTCTCTAAAAGAAGCAAAACCAGTAAAGCTTATAAATATATAGAGAGAGATTTATATCAAGGAAATGACTCACACACTTGTAGAGGCCGAAACATCCCAAGTTTGTGGGTCCAGATAGAGGCTTCTCCTGATTCATGCAGCTGCAGGGGCTGGTGAACCCAAGATCAGCAGATCAGACAGCAGGGCTTCTGCTCACAGGTTGCAAAGATTGAAGAATCCCAAGATTAGCAGGCAGGATGGCAGGTAAGCTGCTAGCTCAAGTCCCAAGAAATGGAGGTCAGGTGAACAGGAGCCAGCTGCAGGATCCAGGGTGAGCAAAAGCCTGTGAGCCTTGCCAGAAAGTCCACTTCTATTTAGTGCAGCCCACACCACCAAGGAAACTCCCTTTCAACTGATTGGCTACTCACAGCAGATCTCGTCATTGAGGCAATATCATTATATCAAATCTCATCATGGAGGTGATCACATCATCATATGTATATGTGTGTATATATATATATATATATATATATATATATATATATATATATATATCCCATATGGAAACCCTGGTGGCAAAGTGGTTAAGAGCTCAGGGTGCTGGTCAAAAGGTTTGAATCTACCAGGCACTCCCTGGAAACAGTATGGGGCAGTTCTACTCTGTCCTATAGGGTCTCTATGAGTTGGAATCAATTCGACAGCAATGGGGTTTTTTTGTTTTTGTTTTTGGTTTATATTCTATACATATAGAGGTGTATCCATTTATCTATGTTCTATATGTCTATGTCTACATCTACCTATACTTGGGTACATAATTATTACTTACATGTCTGACCTATATAGATGTTTTTCCAAAAATTTTGTCCTGCTGGGCATGAACTCCAAAATAACTGAACTCTTAAAACACCATTGAGAGCTTAGATTCAAGAAAGAAAGGGACTTTTTAAAACCCTACCTGGGAGCGATATCCCAGGCATTTATTGTTATTCCAGGTATAATAAAGCTTCCTGTTGCACTAGCAATTAACAGGAAAATGACAGTGCTGTTGAAGCTGGAACTTAGGTAAAGCAGACACATACTGAAGAGGGCAGGGAGGAGAAGTCCTAGAGAGTGAGACAAACAACACAGTCAGGAGCTTTCTCACAATGGAGTGAAGATTCTCCCAAATGCTTGAATGTCTTGGCTGGTCCTTACCTAGTGTGGTAAAGAGCTTCCGGTTGTTAACTGTGCTGAGAATATTTCTGGATGAAATGAAGTCTGCCATCTGTCCTGCTAGGATAGCACAGATCCAGGCAAACAAATAGGGGAGGGCAGACAGCAGCCCATTCTGAGGAGGAAACATTGTTCTGAGATTGAGTATGGTGGAAATGTGGTATTGATACACACAGCAATCCTTGCACTGAAATTCAGTATCTAAACTTTGTACTGTCTTATGGGAGTCCATCAACATATGGTCCCAGAATTACAGCTGGAGCCTTGTTCCCAAAAGAAAAAGGGAAATAAGTAAGAGGTAAGAGTTGTCACAATCTGTCTAATTTTCTATTTAAGTATAATGGACCTGAGAGCAGTAGACAGTAGCGAGGAAGACTACATTGGGAGTGAGAAGGACTGGCCTTGGAGAATACAAAAGAGATAATAATGGTAACAGTTATAAATGTGTGTGTTCTCGTTCTGGGCCACTTGCTTCTAACACTTGAAATAACTCCATGGTTTCATGAAAGATGAAACCTAGCAAGAGAGCTTAAATGGCCTCACCCTTAGTCTGGTCCCTAGGCAGATATTAGATATTCATTACAGAATATGCCAAAGTGGCAAATTCAGACTTTATTTCTAAAGGAGTCTTTTCTGACAACCGTAGCACCAAGCAACAGGAGCTTCCAGGCATCAATCATTCTCCAAGTCCAACAAGCAATGGGGTTGTGATTAAGAGGTGCCAGGTCTTTCAGAGAAAGACCTGAGCAGGGGCTCACAACCCAAGATTCGTGTCCTTACCCAAGGGGAAGGATCTGTAAGAGCTGAGGGATGTGGCAGGGCACAAACAAGTGGCTTTCAGGGAAGAACACTAGTCCCCACAGGGAAAGGTAGCACTAGGACAATCATATAGTGAATGGGATGTAGAGAATCTGTGGGAACATGAGTGTATGTGTATTGTTGCAGAAGTACCAGTGTCTATACCTGCACCTTTTGTCCTGGGCAATGCTCACATAAGAACTGAGCGTAAAGAACATCAGCTAAACAGTTCAGGAACAGGCGAGAACTGACACTTGGGTCCTGAGAGACAGAGAAATGAGCACAGAGTTCTTCATAAAGTTAAAGGGAGAACAGAGCGTGTACTTACTTCTTTTATATTAACATGAAGCACAGGGTTGATATACGTTGGGATGTATACATTCAAAATGCTATTTGACCAGAAAAAAGCAAAACTACCAAGAGAAATGGCCCAGACTGGAAGAGACTTAAGCATAGACTTGATGGGTAGAGATTGTCGACTTGAGATGAACTGGAAAAGAACCCATTAGTCATTAATACATTGAAACAAGCTGAAACATAACTCGTTTGGAGCATCATATGAAAGGTGCTAAGGACGTGCATCTGTGTTTTACCTGCTGGGCAAGGGAAGCCATGATGAATTCCTTCTCACTGATGCTTATACATGGGTGGTCCTTTGGGTTATCATAAACCAGAAGGAGCCAGAGAAGACATAAGGCACAGCCACAAAGCAGGATTAGTTAAAATTGGAATCTTTTCAGTCTGTGGTGGGACTCTTTCCCAGACTGGCATTTTTCAATGTATTAGTCTGAAAACCTGGATCTTCTTTTTCTTTCTTGAAACTTTGCAGTAAGGGTCACATTTTTTTATAGCTCCCCCAGTATCTACACCTGCCATCCATACCCCAGAATGAATTTTACAGGAATGGTGGAAAGCTGCCTGGCCTCAGGAAATCTGATCTCCTAGCCTCTGCATCCCTCTGTGAATGATATCTTGGCCTTCCTGCCCTCCAGTCCTAATTTTTATAGACTCCTAATGTGTTCCACCACACCAGCCATAGGAGTATGGCACTGCTTAACCCACACAGGGCTTGAGAGTCACCCAATTTGGTGAGCTAGGCCTCAGCCATGTTCCTGAGATATAGCCCAGGCTTAAGGCATTGTACAAGTCCTGTAAGAGTTTGCCAACTTGGTTCTTGTTTTTGAGTTTCCTGTACCAGTGACCTGATCATAGGAAATCCTCTGTTAGGACAGGGAATATATAGTACTCACCAGTCAGTCTTCTAGAAATGCATTCATTCATTTGACAAGTATCGATTAAACACCCGTTATGTACCGTGCCACCATCTGTCAGTTTGTCATAATGTGGTGGCCTGCATGTTGCTATTGATATGCTGAAATACCAGCCCAAAGGTTGGAATGCACTATACAATGGCCATAACAATGGACTCAAACATACCAATGATCATGAAGATAACACAGGACCAGGCAATATTTCAGGCTGTGCAAGGGATTATCATGAGTCAAAGCTACTAACAACAAATACACTATGCACTATTCTAGGTACTGGGGACATAGCAGCAAATAAAATAGACAAACATTCCTGCCTTCATGGGGTCTGCTTTCTAATGGAAGAGAAAGAGACAATGAAAAATCAACAAGTAAAATCTACTGAATGATGGATGATGACAAGGAGCGTGGAGGAAGGCCATACAGGGAGAGGGAGGGAGGAGTGCCATGCTCAGGGAAGTCTGGGATATGAATGCAGACATCTGGGGCAAGAACCCTCCAGGCAGAGGGAGTAGTAATTGCCAAGGCTTTAAGTCAGGAAAGAGCCCTGGTGGAGTAGTAGTTAAGAGCTCCGCTGCTGACCAAAAGGTTGGCAGTTCAAATCCACCAGCCGCTCCTTGGAAACCCTGTGAGGCAGTTCTACTCCATCCTCTGGGTTGCTATAGGGTCGCTATGAGTTGGAAGCAACCAGATGGCAATGGAGTTTTTTTTTGTGTTTTGTTTTCGTAAGTCAGGAGGCCAGTATGACTGGGTGGAGAGAGCAAAAGGGAGGACGGAAATGGATGAGGATAAAAAGTAATGAGGCCAGATCATATGGACACTTGCAGTTTTTATAGCAACAGTATTAAGATGTGTGTAACTTTAAACTACATTCAAAGGATATTTTGACCTCATTCTGTAACCTCAGAACCCAATCCTAAGGCAAAATGTAAGTAGAGAGAAGTGAATATCTAATAAATACATGAGTAAGGCATACATTTGTATGTGTTAGCTTATTCAACCCTCAAGAAATTCATATGGTGCTGGTATTATCTCTTTTTCAAAGTAAGGAAACCGAGGCTCAGAAAGGTCAAGTTACTTGCCCAGGGACGCATTATTAAACCTGTTGGAATCGAGTATTTACGTGTGCTTCCATTTAGTCTTGCTCCAGGCCTCTCAAATGTTAAAACAGGCCTAGCCTCCATGTCCAGTAATCAAATTTCTTTTGTCCTCATCTTAACCATAACGAACAATACCGTTCTTCCCCTTGGTGCCTTTGATTCTGACTCCATGCATTGGCCCCAAAGCTCAGGTCATTCCTTTTCATCTTAGTCTCTTTGGCCCTGCCTCCTTGCATTGGACTTCATTCCTCTGGCCATTTCTCCTCAGCCTTTTTCTAAGACTTATTCTCTTCTATTTGCCATAACACTTGCCTTTCTTCCAAAGTTCTGCCCCAGGCTCCTTCTACCCTAGGGTTATATTCCCTCCCTAGACAATATCATTTGTGCTAGTGGTCAAGAGCTCCACTGTTAACCAAAAGATCAGCAGTTTGAATCCACCAACCTCTTCTTGGAAACCCTATGGGGCAGTTCTACTCTATTCTATTCAGTTCTACTCTACTCAACCTACTCTATAGGGTCACTATGAGTTGGAATCAACTAGATGGCAACAGGTAACAGGTATGCACAGTCATGCATATATAGTTCTGAGCACAAGGCCTGGCTTGTAAAAACAAACAAACAAACAAAAATCAAACCCATTGCCATCAAGTCAATTCCAACTCATAGCGACCCAATAGGACACAAAGAACTGCCCCAAGAACGTAATAAATGTCGACTTCTCTCTTTCAATAGGATTCAGGCTTTTTTATATTGCTAACTTTATATAAATTCTTATACTAGGTTTTTATTTTTTTACTTTTGCTTCTTAAATTCTGAATAATAACTGAGCTTTCATAGAAAGTGACTGATTGCTAAGGTCATGTGTCACCTTGGCTGGGACATGATCCTCAGTGGCTTGGCAGTTATGATGTAGTTTGACAGTCATATAATGATGCGATCACCTCCATGATGAGATTTGATATAGTGTGATCACCTTTATGATGGTTCTGCTATGAGTAGCCAATCAGTTGAAAGGGAGTTTCCTTAGGCGTGTGGCCTGCAACCAATACAGGTGGACTTTCTGGCAAGGCTGGAGGGCTTTTGCTAGCTCTTGACCCTGCAGCTGGCTCCTGTTCATCTGGCCTCCAGTTCTAGGGACTTGGGTTAGCAGTTTACCTGCCATCTTCCCTGCTGATCTTGGGATTCCTCAGTCTCTGCAGCCTGTGAGCCTAGAGAAGCCTCCAGTCTGACCCATGGACTTCGGACTTTCCAACTTTTACAACTGCGTGTGCCATTTCCTTAATGTAAATCTCACTATATATGTATTTATAAGATTTACTGGTTTTGCTTCTCTAGAGAACCCAGGCTAAGACAGTGACTCACCAAAAATATAGAAGACAATGGGCCAGCCCAGGGACTGACAGATGAATCCAGTCAGCAGCAGGACAATGAAGGGTCCCAGAAAAAACCCTAATGAAAAGACACAAAGGACACCTTTGATTAATCCAGGCATCTGAAAGAAGAGACAAGGTAACCTCATGGTAGCAGTGAGCAATTTCCTGTGAAATAAATTGGTAGAGCATAACGCTGGGGAGAAGAAAAGAATACAATATTTACTTTTCTCTCTTATTTGAGATAAGAAACCTACTCCATTGAAGATAGTTTTGTCATCTTTAAAGCTAGGATGCTGGAATGGATGATTCCCAAAGCTCTTGACAGTTCAAAACACAAATGTTTCTTACAGCTGTAGGAAAGAACATGATCTAATGAGATGAAAATATGATTCAGCCATTTTGGACCCCAAGTCCCTACCTGATAGACTTATAGAGGTAAGTCTGCCTCTTTCCCCGGGAGGGGCCCATTTGACCCATATTTCATGCTGTGCTGTTCCTGCCATCCCCTGAAATTAGAAACATGATCTCTGATATTTTCCATGAATTTAAAGCCTGTTCAGTTTTTGCATTATCTCAATACCTGAGTTATGCCCTGGACTACTCGGCACAAGATGACTGAAGTTTTTCCAAGTTTAGCTGCCAGCGGTATGAACAGGCTGAACAGAGAACTGAAGAATAGCCCACAGCCAACCATCTTCTTTATAGAGTATATTCCAGACACGTATCCACTAAGAATTTGTGTTAAGACTAAACCATAGTAGATGGAACTGAGGATGATCCCCTGGATTTCTGGGCTCCAATTATACACGGGATTCTGAAAGAAAAGAGGAGACACATCTAACTAGTCTGCATATGGGAGATTTACTGTTATATTCCAGGGATGTGGGGAAACTGGTCTTCTCGTTCATCCCATGTAAAGATAAAATAGCTCCCCTCTGCCCAACGTTCTTTATTATAGGGTTTTTTTATTCCTTTACAACACCGATTTTGTGCACGTGTTTACATTTTATAACTGATATCCTCAACTAATACAAAGTCCTTGTGGTCAAGGGCACCATTCGTGCCTCCAATATCTGTCACAGTGTAGACATTTAATATTTATTGCTTGAATGTTGCCAAAGTCGTGTAAAGTACATGTAGTACTAGAAACCTAAGTTGGCATTTCCCTATTCAATATATTTACTAGTAGTCATTAGACAAAGCACACCATATATAAATTATTCTATACCAACCTTATGAATAAATATTTATATATGTATAAATTTGCATGAGTCATGTAAATGAATAAGAAATAGATGATATCCCAATAGATAAAAATGGTTGAAGGATATCAATAGCTAATTTATGAGAGAAAAAACTGAAGTGACCAATAAACATAGGTCACAGAAACATGTACAATCCCATTAATAATAAAAGAATATCTATTTTAAAGTTATGGTAGAATTTCTATGAGGAGCCCTGATAGAGCAGTGGTTAAGTGCTCAGCTGCTAACTGGAAGGTCAGTGGTTCGAACCCACAAGCTGCTTCACTGGAGAAAGATGGGGCATTCTACTTCCATAAAGATTTGCATCCTTGGGAACCCTATAGAGCAGTTCTACTGTGTCCTACAAGGTCTTTATGAGTCAGAATCCACTCAAAGGCAACGGGTTTGGGTAGAATTTCTAATTATCGGATTAAAAAGCAGTTGTCATTAAGTGGATTCCAACCCATGACCACCCTATATGTGTCAGACTAGAACTGTGCTCCATAGGATTTTCAGTGGCTGATTTTTTGGAAGTAGATCACCAAGCCTCTCTTCCAAGGTGCCACTAGGTGCACTCAAATGGCCAACCCTTTGGTTAGCAGCTGAGTTTTTTTAACAGTTACACCACCAGGGAGTCCAATGATCAGATTGGTAAATTTTAAATAGAATAATAATACACATTGTTTGGCTATGAATGAAGCCTGATTACAGAGTATCCCTCATTCATGTGTATCACCTTCTCTCTCATCTCCCGTCCTAGTCTTTTCTATATTTAGGATTCCTCACTGTGTTCTCTGTGGTGTCTATTCTTCCTTGTTTTTCTTGTTATTTGGTGCTTTGATTTTGTATCCAGTGAGTTGTTCTTCAAGTAACAAAATCAGAAAAACTGAACATGTGAAAACTTAATCAATATATTAACCATCAGTTTTTTTCCTGAGGAATTTACCAGAGGACAAGCTTTAGCCAACCAAGGCATGATTGGGGCAATATTATCCAAAGAATTGATGGTGGGGAGAAGTGAATATGTAATTAGAGAACTAAGGGAGTCCCTGGGTGATGCAGGTTAAGCACTCAACTACTAACCAAAATGCTGGAGACTCAAACCCATCCAGCAATACCTCAGAAGAAAGGCCTGGCGATGTGCTTCTGAAAGGCCACAGCCTTGAAAACCCTATGAAACCCAATGCTACTCTGCATGTGTGCAGTTGCTGTTAGTTGGAATTGACTCCACAGCAACTGGTTTTTGGTTTATAGACATAAGACTAAAACTATGATGGTAAGAAAAGTCGCAGAATTTTATGTAATTATTATATACTCTGTGTAGAAATAATTCAACTAACAAAAAGAAAGGAGACTAAAGAGGGAAAGTAGGAGGTAAAATGAGCTCTCAATAATAATTGGGAGTAAAAGGATGTCATTTAAATCATTGTTACATAAAAAAAAACAAGATGCACTACATTGCATATAGTGTGATATCTTTAATATACAAAAGGGGTGAAAATAAGCTGTGTTTGTATTTGGCTGTAGATTCACAAATGAACACATGGAAAAGTACAGTGAAAAAACATTCCTCCATCCTCCTTTCCATTTTTTCCAGCATCTACATCTTCTGACGGATAACAACTCATAAACTTCCAGATGTAAAAATTAATAAAACATTTAAAAATATTGCATGTTCAAAACTTAAATAAAAACCAGGATGTACCTTCACCTTCACGTCTGGCTTAAAAGATTTTCCCTTTTTTCTTTTGTCCAAACTTCTCTATTCTAAAGAAACTCTAACTCCTAGAATAAACGTGGTCCATTTTACTCTTCTTCATATAGAAGGGTTCACACACAACACACACAAAGCCCTTTACAAACACTGAGGCATATTTTAATTATGGAACATGTTTATCTATATTACTATTTTCCAGGTAGATCAAGACTTGAGCTTCTTTTTCTATTTACTATTGTCTTCTCTAAAGTATGATAACATTCAATCTCTGTACAAATTAGCACAATAGGATTTTAAACTTATGATTCTGAGTAATATTTTCGATATACCTTTATGTTGTCTGGGAGCTTGTTTGCGGAGGTGTTGTATGACCCGTGTGGGTATGTGGTGTTCACCATGGCCACCATTGTGAGGTTCAGACATGTGCGTTGTGCCATTATTACAACATTACAGGAGAGTATGAGAAAAGATAATCCATAGCGAAAGGAACAAAAACCTGGAACTGGGAAGTGGAAGAGAAAGTGTCAATTGATAACACAAACTGAGGTCAAAATATAGTTTAACATAAGGAAGCATCACTCAGAAATCTGAATCCTTAGATAAAGGTTTAAAATTTTATTGTACCTATGACTTTTGAGACAATAAGACACAATAGGAAGATGTGAGACTAATTTTAGTCCCTAAAATATAATCCTAACTAGAATGCCCCCAGAAGATTAAGCGACCCCTCCACATACTCTGAGTCATGTCAATTTTCAAAAGACTGTTTACAAATACCCTGAGTTACCCTTGGGTGCAAGTCTCCTTACAAAGACATGTTCTCTCAAGGAAATTGCTGCACTCTTCAAACTTACCAGAGTACTCTGGCTAAGAAACTTGTGTGTACACAGAAAAAAAAGGCGTTTTTAAAAATATAACCAACTTATTGAGTGAGTATAATGCTAGAGTAATCAGTATAATGTTGGCGTAAGACCAAACAAACTCATTAATAGAAAAAAAAAAAAGGGGAGTTTCGAAACAGATGCACATACATTGTCAAATGCTTATAAATAAAGGCACCAATGCAACTCAATGGGGGAAAGCAAAGTCTTTTCAATACACGAAAAGGGGACACTGAGCTTCCTTTAAGGTGATGGAAAATTTGGAGGCTACATAATAGTAATGGTTGAACAGCACAATGACTGTAATGTCACTGAACTGTGCATGTGAAAATCATTGAAATGGAAAATGTTCTGTTACATGGATATTTACCACAATAAAAACAAACAAACAAAAACATCTGTCTACAAAAAGACTTGTACAGAAATGTTTATAGCAGCTTTATTCAAAATAGCCGAATGTATGGAAAGCATGAACAGACTGTGGTACATTAACAAAATAGATATTACTCAGAATAAAAATGAAGCAGCCCCAATACACTAGGCGACCTGGATGAATTTCAACAAAAATATGCTCAGCTCAAGAAGCGAAACATGAAAGAGTAAATACTACGTGAATCTATGAAGTTCAAAAACAGGCAAAATGAATCTATGTGGCTAGATACTAGAACCGCTGTTTTCTCTGGGAGAAGAGGGAATAGACTGGAAAGGGAATGATGGGACTTTTGAAGTGATATAATGTCCTACGAATGTCCCGGGGTGGTGCACACAGTTTGCGTTCAACTACTAACTAAAGGTTGTCAATTTGACCCCACCCAGCAGCACCATGATCTGCTTCCTTGAAGATTACAGCCAAGAAAACCCTATGGAGCAGTTCTGGTCTGTAATATGTGGAGTCATCATGAGTTGGAATTGGCAATAGGCTTTTGGTTGGAATCCTCTTTGGGTCTTGCTTACAGATGTATGGGTTAGTCAAAACTCATCAAAAAGTGTATCTGACAGTGATGTATTTTATTGTATGGAATTATACCTCAATAAAAATTAAAAATTTATTGAGAATCTATGATCACATATCAGATTGCCATGAATCCAAAGGTTTCACGGCACATTTGTTGTTAAGGAGACAACAAAGAAAAGAAAAGCTATATTGTTACAACCCAGTGAGGGACAATTTGACATCTTTTTCATTATTGTTTTGGCTGGTATAGAGAAATGAATATGACTTTTAGATATTGATGCTATACCCAAAAATCTTGCCAAAACTTACTATTATTTCTAAAAACACATCTGTTAATTTGGGGAGGTTTCCTATATAAAAAATCCACTGCCATTGAATGTATTCTGACTCATAGTGACCCTATAGGACAGTGTAGAATTGCCCCATAGAGTTTCCCAGGAGCACCTGGTGGATTCAAACTGCTGGCCTTTTGGTTTAACCACTGCACCACCAGGGTTTCCAGTTTCCTGTATAGGCAGGATACGAATGATGATGATTTTATTTCTTCCTTTCCAATCCTTATATTTTTCGTTACATTTTCTCATTGGATCAGAACCGTCCGTGCACTGCTTATTGCAGCAAGCATTCCTGGCTTTACACAGAGTGATTCTGATGTTTCTACATTTTGGATGTTTAATGTTTTGTTGTAGGTATACTTTATAAAGTATATTTGTTTTCTATTGCTATATAACCAATTATCGCAAATTTAGCAACTTAAAACAACACCCAACTACCTATATGAGCTTATAAACGGATCCTGCCCTAGATTCTCCAGAAGAGAAGTCATTCTGGCCAATCCCTTGATTTCAACTTTTCAGAACCTGAGCTCACTACTCTGTAGCTCAGAAGCACAGGCATAGTGGGCTGGGTTCTCTGCTCAGGTTCTGAAAAGTTAAAATTTAGGGATTGGCCAGAATGACTTCTCTTCTGGAGAATCTAGGGCAGGATCCGTTTATAAGCTCATATAGGTAGTTGGGAGAATTCTGTTTTCTGCAGATGTAAGACCGAAGTCTCCATTTTTCTGCTGACTGTCTACCTAGAGCTGCTCTCATCTCCTAGAGGCTGTTCACATTATTTGTCATGTGACTTCCCTTTACCTCCAAAGCCAACAATGGACCATCTCCCTTGTGTAAAGTCCCTCTTATGCTTCGAATTTCTTTAACTACTTTGTCTGTGACCTCTAGACCTAGGTTTGAAGGGCTCATGTGATTAGATTAAACCAGCTGGATAATTTCCAAATTTTCAAGTCAACTGATTTGAGACCATTATTATAGCTGCAAAATCCCTTCAAGCACCACCTAGATTAGGGTTTGATTGATATTGTGGATTGAATTGTGTCCTAAAAAAAATGTGTTGTAAATCCTTACCTCCATGCCTGTGGTTATAATCTCATTTGGGCATGAGTTTTCTTTGTTACGTTAACGAGGCAAGGTTAGTGGCTGTTGTATCTTGAGTCAGTCTCTTTTGAGATATAAAAGAGACTTAAAAAGCAAGCAGAGGAGAGATCAGCTAAGACAGAAGCCAAGACACACGGAGATCTCCAAGGAACCAGGAAGCAGAAGCTGAAGAAACAAGGACCTTCCTCCAGAGCCAACAGAGAGAGAAAGGCTTCTGCTAGAGCCGGTGCTCTTAATTTGGACTTCTAGCCTCCTAATCTGTGAGAAAATAAATTCCTGTTGTTAAGACCATTCACTTGTGGTATTTCTGTTATAGCAGCACTAGATAACTAAAACAACTGAATAACAGGGAGAAGATGTATGCACACAAGGGGCTAGGTATCACGGGGGAACTCTTAGAATTCTGCCTACCACAGTCCACACTCTGGTCCTCAAAGATTCTTGCTCACTCTACATGCAAAGTACATGTACCCTATCTCAATCTCCCTAAAAGTCTCATCTCCTTGCAGTACCGGCACAAGTCCATACATCATCGTACTCTCATTAGCTCAAAGGCCAAAATTTCATCATCTAAATCATCTATACTAGGGGCAACCTAGGCTCCTCCTGGGAGAAATCCATCCTAGGGCATAATTTTTCTCCAGCTATGGACTTAGGAAACTAAAGAGACAAAGTATGTGCCGCAACACTCCCAACACAATCAGGGGAAATGCATAGGATAACAACTACAGACATTCAATTCAGAAAGGGTGAAATGGAGGATAGAAGGTAGTCATCGATCCATAAGAGTTTTGAAGCCCAACCAGACGAAATGTTGAGTTTTTCTTGAGACCTGAGAATAAACCTGTGTGGCTTTTGGCTCTGCCTTCTGGGCAGCTCTTTCCTGAAAAGGACTGGAAGAACTTACTAATGAAGATCAAAGACCACAGCCTTCAGTATGGATTGCACCTCAACATAAAGAAAACAAAAATCCTCACAACTGGACCAATGAGCAACATCATGATAAATGGAGAAAAGATTGCAGTTGTCAAGAATTTCATTTTACCTGTATCCACAATCAACAGCCAGGGAAGCAGCAGTCAAGAAATCAAAAGATGCATTGCATTGGGTAAATCTGCTGCAAAGGACCTCTTTAAAGTGTTGAAAAGAAGGGATGTCACCTTGAAGACTAGGTTGTGCCTGACCCAAGCCATGGTATTTTCAATTGCATCATATGCGTATGAAAGCTGGACAACGAATAAGGAAGACTGAAGAAGAATTGACGCCTTTGAATTGCGGTGTTGGTGAAGAACATTGAATATACCATGGACTGCCAAAAGAACAAGCAAGTCTGTCTTGGGAGAAGTAAAGCCAGAATGCTCCTTAGAAGCAAGGATGACTAGACTGCGTCTTACACACTTTAGACATCTTGTCAGGAGGGCTCAGTCCCTGCAGAAGGACATCATGCTTGGCAAAGTACAGGGTCAGTGGAAAAGAGGAAGACCCTCAACGAGGTGGATTGACACAGTGGCTGTAACAAAGAGCTATGTTACAAGCATAACAACGATCGTAAGGATGGCACAGGACCGAGCAGTGTTTCGTTCTATTGTGCATAGCGTCGCTGTAAGTCGGAACCGACTTGATGGCAACTAACAACATCTTAGAATTATGCCTACAACACATTCATAGTTAACTAAGAGTGCTTATTGTGAATAAGTGTTAAATTAATTTAAAAGATTTTTTAAATCTATTGAGATGATCTCATAGGTTTTTTTTTTATTATTAATTGATATTGAATGACATTTATATGTTTTCCAGTATTAAACCTCTCTTTCATTCTTGGGATGCACTGATCTCGGTTTTGTTGTTTGTTTTTTAATGTTTTCATAGCTGTTAGGTTTGTCTTACTATTACGTTCTTTAGAATTTTTGAATCTTTATTCATGATACTTTGTAGTACTACTAACTTTTCTGTATATGTTTGAAACTTTTACTTCTGTTTCTATTGAATTGAATTTTTATATATTCCTGTTGAAATTAATTTTATATCATTATGCAAAATTCTTGAAGATTATTTGAAGTACTGTAATTTTTTAACAAATTAGATGTCTATAAATAAGTGCTTATTTAAATAAATTATAACATATCTATATCAAACATGTGCAGCTCAAAAAAAAAAATACTGAGGAAGCTCTTTATGTATAAATGTGGAAAACTCTCTCAGATGTACTGTTAAGTGAAAAAAGCCTTCAGTACTTGTCAATTTAGTTGGCTAGTTTTCTAGACTGCCTCCTACTGAAAACAGATAAGCATATTAGACAAATTATATTTAAAGTAAACCATTCCATTAAAAGCATGAAAAGAGGAACTGTTCAGATGAACTATTCAGGACAAGTGCTTTGTGAAGATAGGATCCTCAAGACATAAGCTGAGAGCTTACAGCCATGGCTGCCTATCAGCTTGTGCTGATCCCACAGGGTGAGAACCCCTGGAACCTGCTGCTTCAGTGGCTGATAAGTCGCAGACCTGAGCTTGGCGGGGTATGAGGAGTTGAAATGTGGCAGCCAGGTGCTGTGAGATGTTGGCTACCAGTTTGACATCTGCTTCACCTCAGTGCAGAACAGTGCAATCCGGACCCTCTGGACGGTGCTGGATGCCATTGACCAGATGCGGCGGCCAGTAGTGAGGACCTGGCACCTCAATGAGCAGCACTATAGGGGTCTGACTGGCCTCAATAAAACAGAAGCCGCTGCCAAGCCCAGTGAGGCCTAGGTAAAGATCTGGAGGTGCTCCTCTGATGTCCCACCACTGCCAATGGAACCTGACCACCCCTTCTATTGCAACATCACTAAGAATGGTAGGTATGCAGACCTCACTGAAGACCAGTTACCTTCCTATGAGAATCTGAAGGACACTATTGCTTGAGCCCTACTCTTTTGGAAAGAAGAAATAGTTCCTTAGATCAAGAAGGAGAAACAGGTACCGATTGCAGCACATGGTAACAGCCTTCGGGGCATCATCAAACGTTTGGAGGGTCTTTCTGAACAGGCTATCGTGGAGTTGAACCTGCCCTACCATCAGTAAAGCCATGGAAGCAGTGGATGCCCAGGGCAAGGCCAAGAAGTGAAGGCAAGTAGGCAGACTGCTATTCCAAGGAACACCCACCTGCCCATCCCATTCCTCTGCACTGCTCCCTGCACATGTCATGCAGACCACACCTGTAGGCATCTTAAGTTGTAGCTGCAGGTAGGGGACCGGTAGCTCCCATTTCAGCCATTTTGTCTTCCGTACTCTCTCCTTTCATACAGTCTAATGAAAATGGCACCTCTGGGGCATGGCCCTCAGTCCAGGGCCTACGGAAGACTCCTGTCATCCAAAAGAGGTAGCAACTCTGGGGTTTTTGCTAGTGCTTTGCTTACTAAAGGTCTACTTGAGTAGGGGGTAGGGAGGAACCATGCTAGGTATGACCAATAAGGGGAAGCAAAAAAAAAAAAAAAAAGCCTATTCCTATTGCCAGGAGCCAGTGGTCCTGTACTTCTGTATTCAGGTCACTGTCTGGGGCACTCTAGTCATTCCAGTGGAAGATGAATGCAACTGACGTGGTGATTAAAAAAAAAAAACCCTGTTTCCTATCTGATCCCAGAGAAGCTGGCTCCAGAAGTTGGCATCAACCCTGAATGTTTGTTTATGTGTTGCATTTTCTTTTACAAAAAGAAAAAATACACGTAAATAAGAAAAAAACAAAAACCTTTCTGGGGTTTCTAGTGGCAGTTGAAACAATAGTATCACGTATAATCATCAGAAAATAAGTCATTCTACACACCCTGTGGAGAGGCTTCTTGACTTCTAAGGGGTAGGAGTTCATCCTGCTATGTATTTTAGATTCCTCCCCTGCCTTACAGGTTTGTGGCAGTGAAATGCCTATTTGATCATAACTAAACGTGTCTTTTCACTCAGTCTGATTTCTGAAGCATGTTCTAGTTGCTTGACCCTGCCACCTGGGCCCAGTACTCAGTTTGAGCATAACTGTAATGAGTCGGAATAGACTCGAAGGCACTGGGTTTTTTATCTGGGTACTAAATCTTTTTTCCTGATCAGTATAATAAAGGACTGATATGCAATTAAGAAAAAAAAAAAAAAGACATAAGCTGAGTATCGAAAGCTTGTTTTTTCCCTGAGAACATTTGGTCTCAGGTTTTTTGGCTTCTCAGGGCTTGGGTAGAACAGGACCCTGACAAAAGAGAAATACACTTCCCAAGAATACTGAGATACCAGTGACTTACTAGGTCAGTGATGGGTGAAGGATCGCTCCTCAAGCCTTGCCAGGGACTGTTAGAAATATTTGCCATGTGTTAACCTTAGCCTGAGCAGAAGGAAGGAAGGAAGAAAACAGTGCCCCTGGGGAACTTTAATCACCAGTCAACCCTTGCTTTCATTTTCAGTCTAAACTCACTGTACTTGGGTTATCTAAAAAAATCTCAAAAAAAAAATTAAAAGTATTTTAAACCAAGACATTTGTTTAAAGCAGAAACCACACGTGCCTGCCCACACATGCACATACACACATACATATTCAGGATGGTTTGATCAAAAGCTTCATAAACACCATCTTAAAATCAAAAGGGAAATAAATACACCTGAAAAGCTAACAGAAACACTGTGAGAACCCCTGGAGGAGAGAAGAAGGCCATGACCTAGAGGGGAACCGAACCAAACCGAACCGAACCCAGTGCCGTTAAGTTGATCCCGACTCCTAGCGACCCTATAGGACAGAGTAGAGCTGCCCCAAGGAGCACCTGGCAGATTCGAACTGCCAACCTTTTGGTTAGCAGCTGTAGCACTTAACCACTACCCACCAGGGTTTCCACCTAGAGGGGAAAAGGGAAGAAATTCCCATATGGGCAGAGGTTGTTGTGATGAAGTAACAACCTAAGAGTGATCTTTTGAGTTTTGCTCATTTTTCTCTTCCACATTGCTCCAAGAAGACCATGAATTACTTCTATGTAAGTCTTGATATAAAATAAAAGCACAAGAGGAATTGTATTGGTCTATGTGTCCGGGACTCTGCTCATTGTTCTTGTGAGGCTGCTGAGGATGTAGATGGCATGTTTGGTGAGGTGATATAGTTCACCTGGCTGTGGGTGCAGGAGGTGCTCTCCCTGGTCTTTGGATGGGATGTTGTGTGTGTGCTCCACAGCTTGCTAGATGGTCTGGGCAAAAGTGCTCAGAAGGGAAAGACAATATACAATACAGGGGAAGTCACCAAGACTTGACCAAGGTAAAGGCATAGAAGTTTCCTAGACACATCCAATTTGAGGTACTGAGTTGCTGGGGCTGAAGGCTGGGGTCCATGGTTTGGGGAACATCTAGGTCAAGTGACATAACACAGTTCATAAAGAAAACGTTCTATATTCTACTCCAGTGAGTAGTGTCTGGGGCCTTAAAAGCTTGCAAGTGGACATCTAAGATACAGCTATAGATCCCATCCTGTCCCAGAGCAAAGGAGAATGAAGAAAACTAAAGACACAAGGAAAATACTAGCCCAAAGGACTAAAAGACCACATGAACCAGAGCCTCCACCAGCCTGAGCCCAGAAGAACTAGGTGATGCCGGGCTACCGCCACTGACCACTCTGACAGGGATCACAACAGAGTCGCAGACAAAGTGAGAGAAAAATGTAGGACAAAATTCAAATTCACAAAAAAAGACAGACTTACTGGCCTGACAAAGACTGGAGGAATCCCTGAGACTGTGACCCCCCCTAAACACTGCTAACTCAGAATTAAAAGCACTACCAAAGTCCAGTTTTCAAAGATTAAACAGGATTATAAGACAAAAAAAAATAACACACGAGTAATGTTCTTCTTAGTTCAATCAAGTATATGAGACCAAATGAGCAACTCCTGCCCAAAAGCAAGACAAGAAGGCAGGAAGGGACAAATGGATATAGGGAACCCGGGGTGGATAGGGGGAGAGTGATGGCACATTGCGGGAATTGCAAACGATGTCACAAAACAATATGCATATAAATTTTTGAATGAGAAACTAACTTGAGATGAAAATTTTCACTAAAGCTCAATAAAAAATAAATAAATAAAGACGTGTTCATCAAAAAAGAAAAGGAATTCTAAAGCGCTTGGGGCCTGAATAACAGCAAGGCACACTATGTCAAACTCGTAAGTACAGTTAGACCATAATGTGTGTCTCCAAACATATTTATTGGAAAAGAAAAGAGAACTCAAAAACTTGGAAAATGAGCAAAGGGAGAAACTCAAAGAACAAAAAAAGAGGGGAAATGTTAAGTATATGGACAGAAATCAATATAGAAAAAATGTATATGCATAAAAGCGTATATATACATATGTGTGTAATTTTGTGTGTAAATTTGAAAACACAAGTAAAATGGAAAATTTTTAAATATCAAAATAATTGCATACCAAAACTGATAGAAAAAGAAATATACAATGACTAACTTTTATTTAAATCCTAAAAGTAAACAATCATTTGCCTGACTCCTTCTTCTGCGGCGATTCTGTCCCCCATGACATGTACACAGCTTTGAACCAATAGTAATAATTCCTTGTTGTCCTTCCCCTGTCCTGCTTAAAATAAACAGTTTCTCTACAAAAATGTTCAGAGAATATCCGACTGTTGACATTATTGTCGAAAGATGCAAGGACACAAGAACATTTATCCTGACTCATTTCCATCTACTAATCTGTCTTCTTCTGCTTGAGATGGAACCAAAATAGCCTATTTCCTTTTGATATTCTCTGCCAAATGATAAACTGACAATTGTACGAGAATGGAATAGCTTGAGATACATTATAAGCAACCAAGTTACATGGATACTTTTTATTTAAGGATGCTATGATAGAAAACTATAACAAAACTGGGTTATTTATTTTTCTTCCTTTTCTGATCAAACCCTTGATATGTTTTTCATGGCTAATCCTCTTACATGAACTCTATGATGTCATGTTTAAGAAGCCTTAAATAAAACCTCTGTGACGGAATAGAGAGAATAAAGTGCTACCTTTCTTGGGAGGAAGCTGGTTATCCATTTGTATACAGGGCTGCAGTTGCTTCTTTTCTTGCTGAAGGGTTGGGTCTCTATCCACTAAGAGTGCAAAACACACTGATATCAGCATAATATAGGAAAGAAACTGACCAGACACCACCCAGTACTGCTCTCTGATTTAAAACATGCATCAGAGGAAAACTTGCTTCACCCTGTAAGTGTCAAACAACCCTATTATGTCCTCCCTTTTGTATTTCCTTTTAAGATTCTTTTGCTTGCTTAAAAATATACAGAAAACAAATAAAAAACGCTGCCAATCCAGAAATCTATATTCAGTGAAAATATCCCTCAAAAGTGAAAAAGAAATAAAGATTTTATCAAATAAACAAAAACTGAGAGAATTCATTGCCAGTAGACCTGCCCTTGAAGGAATACTAAAATTTCTTCAGGCAGGTAGAAAATTCGATAGGCCAAAAACTTGGCTGTACAGGAAGAAAGGAAGAACATTGAAAAGGGAATAAATAAAGGTAAAATAAATAAATTCTTTTATTTTTTTTGGCCCTTGTTTTATTCTCATACACACCACCACATATACCACACACCAGTCATTCACATATATGCATACGCCCACCACACACATACAGTTAGCCTTTGACTTATGACCAGGTCCCATTCCGACTACTCTGTCATAAGCTGGTTCCGAGGTAAGTTGAATGTCTCTGTCTCTCTTTCTGGCTCTCTCTCTCTTTTTTTTTTTTTTCAGTTCTCAGAGCCTGCTATATGGCAGCGTTTTGAACAATGAAACATCCAACATCTGTGAGTGAACATCTGAGAATGATAATAACATCAGCAAATTACTCGCTGCAACATCATATGTAGTACGTGTTACTAACGATAAGGTGTGCAAGAAAAAGAAAAAAGATGGCCATAAGTGCGGTTTGTCATAACTCAAATATGTCATAAGTCAGGAACTACCTGTATGGCACACAGCACACATCACAGACACATACATATACTCTACACACAAAACACATATGCACCATATCACACACACAACAGCACACATATCACAGACACACTTAAATATACACTAGCACATACACCACAGACACACCACAACATTCGCAGATACACAAGCACCACACACCACACACACACAAACACACACGCACACTTTTTTTCTTGGACAGCCAAACGACCCTTTGCTTCACACCAATCTATTGGAATTTGTTCTTTCTTCTCTCCCTTATGAAAAGCCTCTAAAGAAAGGTATGTCTATTTTTTTTTTCCAAAATATCCTCAAATTGCTAAATAAACTGAGAAAAAAAAAATACCTTTGATAAAATCCCTGCCACAGAAGACTCCCTTATTTTCCTCTGGGAAATTAATTAATTGTTAATTTCACTTCATAAGCAGTAAGACTAACCTGATTCAAGACAGAAAAGAGATTCCTTCTTCCTCTGAAGATTTTTCTCTCAACTTTACAAAATATCTATCTCCTGGATTTACTAGTTTAACCCTTTAAATCCTTCATGATATCACTTGACCTCACCAAGTCAAAGTTAAAAGCTTAATTTTTAACTTCACTTTAACCCTGCCTTGAGTCTAGAAATCATAAGATGGACTAGACCCTGGGAATCTGCAGTAATTTCATGGCCACATTAAACTGAGACCTATAGTATCTCTCCCTGCCTGTATCTCTCCCTGCCTGTATCTCTCCCTGCCTGTTCCGTAAGTGTTCCCAGGGTTTTCTGTTGCGGATAGCTCTAGGTATATAACGCTATTCTGACATGAAATGGTATGGATTTCTAAATGATCTATTAGTTTTTTCCTCTTTCGTTCCTCTCTTTTCTTCCTTCCCTCTTTCCCTCAACTCTTCTTTCCTTTCTCTGCTTCTTCCTCCTTCCCCTCCAGCCCCTTCTTCTCCCCTTCTCTTCTCTCCCTCTCTCTTTCAAGGGTCACATCTGTCTGACATTCAACATATTCAGAAAAAGGTACATTTTATTAAGGCATGTCCTCTGAAGGATGTTACCTCCCTCATAGTTTCTTCTGCAAAAACTCTTCAAGTTCTACTGGTTCAGCCAGATGCCTGTAGTAATACTTGGGAGCACGTCTAACTTTGAAGGCAACCTAATGATCAGTTAGGAACTTCTAATCCCTTAAGCCATCACCCACCCATCAGTTTGTTGTACAGTGGTGATTTGTACACTGCTAAAAAAAAAAAAAAAAAAAAAAATTTTTTTTTTTTTTTTTATGCTGGGAGCTATACTATCAGTATTTCAAATGCTAGCAGGGTTACCCATGGTGGAAAGGTTTCAGCAGTGCTTCTGACTAAGACGGACTAGGAAGGAAAGCCTGGTCTTCTACGTAAGAGAATTAAGTAATGAAAACCTTATGAATTACAAAATTACAACACAATATCGTCCAATATAGCACTGGAAGATGAGCCCTCTAGGTTGGAAGACCCAATAGCCACAACGGTGGACTCAAGCATACCATTGATCATGAAGATGACACAGGACCAGGCAACATTTTATTCTGTTATACACAAGGTCATCATGTGTTGTAGCTAACTCAACAGCAACTAATAAAAAGGGTCCCTTCAATCAGCAATTTTGCACTATAGATAGTTTATTACATAGTTAACAAGCACTATTTTTATTTTTTATTATGCTTTTAAAGTACCCAATATACTCTTAGCACATAGCAGGTGCTCTATAAAAGGAACCTGTTATTTTCTCCCTTGATGTCCTTTTTTTTCCCATTAGATTTTTTTCTTCTGGTTCTGCTGATCTTCCTCTGCATGTCCCAGGACATGCTGTCCGCTGTGGAGGAAACCAAAGTTGACACTTTCTGGTATCAGAGCCCTTTTACTGATTGAAAGCCTTGGTCAGCAGTCATCCAAAGTCCATGTTTTAAATAACCATCTGCTGTCGGTGTCCCAGCACCGAATACTGATTAACCTGAGTGAACACTCTTTCTCTTTGCTGGTCCCTAAGCTTTCTGTTACCCCGCGAGACTACTTGAAATTCCTTTTATAGGATTCTGCATCTGGATACTGTGTCTTCCTTATCAATATTTTTTAATTGAACATTTTATTATGGAAATTTTCAACCATCCAAAAAAGTATAACAGTCTAATATGACTGTGTACTATTGACCATTTTAAAGATTATCAATATTTTGTCATTCAAGTTTCCATCTATAACTGATATTTTCTGTGGTACATGTATTTTAAACCAAATTTCAGACATTATGACATTTGTCACATATACAGATCAGCATGGGTATCTAACTGATAGGGTCTTTTAGAAACATAAATAACATGCCACCAGAGCATCTGATAACCAAAAACCCCTGGTATCATCTAATATCCAGTAATTATGAAAATTTTCCCAATTAATTATTACATCTCTCAATGTCTCTTTTATGTTATAACAGCTCTTTTCACCATTTAACATCTTTGATTACCTAAAAAACCTGAAACAGCACCAGATCATATGTAGACTCTCTCATCACTGACTTGGTTAATTGCACCTTTCTAGTTTTTTTTTTAGTGTCATTTGATATCTTTTTTATTCCTTTACAGCCTATAAATGGCTAGGTAGATTTAGAGGCTTGATTAGATTCAGGACAAGAACATTTCATAGGAGGGCTGGGTACTTTCTATTGCATCTTGTCAAAAGGTACATGACAGCAGGTGGTCTCACTTTAAGTGATGATCAGATTGATCAGATATTCTCAGCTTGACTTATGCATGAATAAAGTTTCCTGTCAACCTTTAACCTCTGGCTTTTATTGTTGTTGTTGTTAGGTGCCATAGAGTTTCCAAGCAGTGGCTGATGATTGCAAACTGCCAAACTTTTGGTTAACAGCTGTACCTCCTAACCACTTTGCCACCAGGGCTCCATGGCTTTTATTAACTGTTAGTAAATGTTGCCAAGATTCATTATTTCATTAAAAGTTACAAAGTCATACACCAAAATATTACAAAGCATCTTCTCTGACCACAAGGCCATGAAAGTACAAATCACTAACAGAAAAAGCAGGGAAAAGAAATCAAACACTTGGAAACTGAACAATACCCAGCTCAAAAATGACTGGGTTATAGGAGACATTAAGGATGGAATAAAGAAATTCAGAGAATCCAATAAGAATGAAAACACTTCCTATCAGAACCTTTGGGACACAGAGAAAGCAGTGTTCAGAGGTTAATTTATACCAGTAAGTGCACACATACAGAATGAAGAAAGGGCCAAATCCAAGAAGTATCCCTACAACTTAAACAAATAGAAAGAGAGCAACAAAAGAAACCCTCAGGCACCAGAAGAAAGCAAATAATAAAAATGAGAGCAGAATTAAATGAAATAGAGAACACAAAAACAATTGAAAGAGTTAACAAGACCAAAAGCTGGTTCTTTGAAAAAATTAACAACATTGATAAACCATTGGCCAAACTAACAAAAGAAAAACAGGAGAGGGAGCAAATAACCTGAATAAGAAATAAGATGGGCGATATTACAACAGACCCAACTGAAATTAAAAGAATCATATAAGATTGCTACAAAAACTTGTACTCTAACAAATTTGAAAACCTAGAAGAAATGGATGAATTTCTAGAAACAGAAGACCTACCTAAACTAACACAAACAGATATGTTGTTGTTGTTGTTAGGTGCCGTCAAGTCAGTTCCGACTCATAGCGACCCTATGCACAACAGAAAAAAACACTGCCCGATCCTGCGCCATCCTTACAATCATTGTTATGTCCCTGGAGAAGGACATCATGATTGGTAAAATAGGTTGTCAGGGAAAAAGAGGAAGACTCCACATGAGATGGACTGACACAGTGACTGCAACAAATGTGCTCAAACATAGCAATGGTTGTGGGGATGGCGCAGGACTGGTCAGTGTCTCGTTCTATCGTACACAGGGTTGCTATATGAGTTGTAACCAATTTGACAACACCTAACAACAAGTCTATCATGCCTCCTTTATTAATGAGCCGGAATTTTCTACAAAAGAAAAATTATCAACTATTTGATCATACTAAAATACAGATTTTATAGGGAATTCATGAAAAATGATTTTTTATAAAATTTCAGAATAATGATATGATGCCTACACAATGATGACCAAGTAATATTATGAACTCATGGATTTTATGTATGTTATGTATTTCATTTCGTAACAGTTCTTTTGATGTTCATACTGCCAGCAACAGTCCCTTCAAGCTGTCTCCCATGTCATTTGACATAATTCCAGTGGTCTCGGATAGCTACCTTGCTTATCGGCACAAAATAACCTTTCAAGAGCCCTGTTATACATTTCTCCAGACCTGGATTCTCCAACAAGTGTTTGTTCTTTTTAACAGAAAATAAAATTTAGAGATCTTACTCTGGGCACCTGGATGCTCATTGCTTCTGTGTCTCATTACTTCTAGGGCCTTTTCAGTGGAAGAATTTTAAAATACACATTTTTTTTAAAGAAAAATTATGAATTTTTTTCTGACATTTCCCATTCAAACTTAAGATTAGAGTGATTTCTCAAAAGTCTTTGATTTCAGATTCTTACATAGTCTTCTTGAGTTTAATATCTTGGTTCCTTATAAATATAATTGCTTCTTGCTTCATTTAGTATACCTATAATAATGTCAAAATAACATATTATTATGAACAATAAAACTACTGTCTTAGGTTCCCCAGAAGCAGACTCTGAGATGAAGTTTTGTGTAAAAGTGATTTAATAGAGAGTATTTTCACAAAACTACAACAAAAGGAGTAGGAGAGTAAAGAAGTAGGCCAGGAAAGAAGGAGGTCAAACCAGGATATAATAACAAATAAAGTCAGGCAGATTAATTTCAGATTAATCTGTCAGGGGAACTGTGAGGACAGTGTAGGTCACATGTCAGGGTGTCCTAACAAAAGTCAAAGAAATTGAAGGATTTATACCCCTGCACCCATCAATGCATTGATAATTACTGGTGATTAGAATGTAAAAGTTGGATTGCAAAGAAGAAGGATCAGTAGTTTGAAAATATGAGCTTGGTGATATAAATGATGATGGAGATCTCATGACAGAATTTTGCAAGACTAATGACCTATTTATTGGAAATACCTTTTTTCAACAACATAAACAGCAAAATTATACATGTGAATCTCAACAAATGGAATATACAGGAATCGCATTGGCTACTCTGTGGAAACAGACAATGGAGAAGCTCAATATCCTCAGTCAGAACAAGGCCAGAGGCCAACTGCAAAACAGGCCATTAATTGCTCAAAAGCAAATCCAAGTTGAAGCTGAAGAAAATTAAAACAAGTCCACGAGATCCAAAGTAGGACCTCGAGTATATACCACCTGAATTTAGAGACCATCTTAAGAATAGATTTGATGCATTGAACATTAATGAGTGAAGACCAGATAAGTTGTGGGATGACATCAAGGACATGATATATGAAGAAAGCACGAAGATCATTAAAAAGACAGGAAAGAAAGAAAAGATCAAAAAAAGCATATCTGAAGAGACTCTGAAACCTGCACTTGAAAATAAAGTAGCTAAAGCAAATAGAAGAAATAATGAAGCAAAAAAGCTGAACAGAAGATTTCAAAGGGCAGCTGGAGAAGACAAAGTAAAGTATTATAATGAAATGTGCAAAGATATGGAGTTCGAAAACCAAAATGGAAGAAGATGCTCAGCGTTTCTCAAACTGAAAGAACCGAAGAAAGAAATCAAGCCTTGAGTTGCAATATTGAAGTATTCTATGGGCAAAATATTGAATGACACAGGAGGCATCAAAGGAAGGTGGAAGGAATACACAGAGCCACTGTACCAAAAAAAATAGATTGACGTTCAGACATTTCAGAAGGTAGCACATGGTCAAGAACGAATGACATTAAAGAAAGAAGTCCAAGATGCACTGAAGGCATTGACAAAAGCAGGGCTCCAGAAATAGATGGAATACCAACTGAAACATTTCCACAAATGGATGCTACAATGGAAGTGCTCACTCGTCTATGGCAAGAAATTTGGAATACAGCTACCTAGCCAACTGACTAGAAGAAATCCATATTTGTTCCCATTCTAAAGAAAAGTGATCCAACAGAATGTGAAAATTACCAAACAATATCATTAATATCACACAGAAGTAAAATTTTGCTGAAGATAATTAAAAAATGGTTGCAGCAGTACCTCAACAGGGAACTGCTAGAAATCCAAGCCAGGTTCAGAAAAGAGCATGGAACTAGGGATATCATTGCTGATGTCAGATGGATCTTGGCTGAAAGCAGAGAATACCAGGAAGATGTTTATTTGTTTTTTAATTGGCTATGAAAAGGCATTCTGCTCTGTGGATTATAACAAGTTATGGATAACACTGAAAAGAGTGGGAATTCCAGAACACTTAATCATGCTCATGGGAAACCTGTACACATACCAAGAGGCAGTCCTTTGAACAAAATGGGGGGATACTGTATGGTTTAAAATCAGGAAAGGTGTGTGTCAGGGTTGTATACTTTCACCATACTTATTCAATCTCTACGCTGAGCAAATAATTCAAGAAACTGAACTATATAAAGAAGAATGTGGCATCAGGATTGGAGGAAGACTCATTAACAACCTGTGATATGTAGATGACACAACCTTGTTTGCTGAAAGCCAAGAGAACTTGAAGCACTTACTGATGAAGACCAAAGACTACAGTCTTCAGTATGGATTACACCTCAACATAAAGAAAACAGAAATCCTCACAACTGGACCAATAAGCAACATCATTATGAACAGAGAAAATACCGAAGTTGTCAAGGATTTCATTTTACTTGGATCCACAATCAACCCCCACAGAAGCAGCAGTCAGGAAATCAAATGATATAATGCATTGGGCTAATCTGCTGCAAAAGATTTTGCTTTTTAACATTTTAAAGTGTTAAAAAGCAAAGACTTCATGTTAGGACTAAGGTGCGCCTGACACAAGCCATGGTATTTTCAACTGCCTTATATGCCTGGGAAAGTTGTACAATGAATAAGGAAGACTGGAGAGTTAATGCATTTCAATTATGACGTTGGCAAAGACTACTGAATATATCATGGACTGCCAGGAGAATGAACAAATCTGTCTTGGAAGAAGTACAGCCAGAATGCCCCTTAGAAACAAGGATGACAAGACTTTGTCTCACATACTTTCAACATGTTATCAAGAGGGATCAGTCCCTAGAGAAGGTCATCATGCTTAGTAAAGTAGAGGGTCAGGGAAAAAGAGGAAGACCCTCAATGAAAGGGACTGGCACAATGGCTGTAATAATGGGGTCAAACATAGCAATGATTGTGAGGTTGGCACAGGATTGGGCAGTGTTTCATTCTGGCTATGAGTCGGAACCAACTCAACAGCATCTAAAAACGATGACTACCCCTGGTAGCCCTTGAATTCATGCCTTGAATTCATAGGCACTACTGTCTTTCAGTGAATACAGGCAAAGTAGGTTCCAGTAGCCCTCAGGCCAAGTGATGAATTTATTGGTTGTTGGCAGTAGAAGCACAAGAAGTGTGTGTGTGCACCAAAAAAATAGAGGATTCTAGGGGATATGGGCAAAGCTCTGTCAGCATCTGTTACTCCTTGCACTATTCAGTTCCATTCTCTCCTCACAGTAAGTTTATATCACTGATTCTTCAGGAAGAAAAGAGAAGGGCTAGTGAAATACTTGCATTTCTGTTACTGCAATTGGTCCTAGAAAACAAAATTGATACAATCTCTCTCTTCTTTCCATTCCAGGTCCTCTTTACTCTTGGCCAGCAGTTCTGCTGATTTGGGTTGTCTGCTAAATAGGATGACTTGAACCTTCATCTCTGAGGGGTTAAGGTGATGCTCCTATTTGTCTCCAGTTGCTGTATTTATCCATTAATGGTTAAAATGATGCATGGGCCCCCCTGGATCCTAGACGTATTCCTCCCCATCCCTATTATGTAGCTGCAACCAACCTTCTCATGATGGTACCAGCAAGAGAAGCCCAAAGAACATATTTACCAGATAAGTAGCTTCATACCAAGTAAGAGAACCTGCATTGATCTGTTCTTTTTTTTTTATTTTATTAAAGGTATTCCATCTGGCACATGTAATTAAGGCTACTGTTGGATTAAATTATGTTAATCCTCCATCCTCTGCTACAATCAATTTTTGCTGTGACTACTCTGATGAGTTGCATGGGAATATAATAGGGACCATCACTCTGGCATCCTTGAAGCCTTTAAAATTGATTTTCAGATTCTCCAGAAGCAGACCCTGAGGTGAGCATTCCTGTGAAAGTGATTTATTAGGACGTATTGTTGTTATTGTTCAAGTCCACCCAGAGGCAATCTACTTCTGAGAAATCAGCCATTGAAAACCCTGTGGAGCACAGTTCTACTCTGACAGACATAAGGTCACCATAAGTTGTAATCAACTTCATTGAGCTGACAGTTGCAATTGGTTTGGTTTGGGGTTTTGGTTGTTGTTGGTTGCCATTGAGTTCACTCCAGCATTATTCTCTGTCATTTCATCTAGGATGCAAGTATTGTTAATTTGAATTCCTAATTTGGCAGGAGTAGACAATTCTGAGAATTCCTATTTGGACTTAAGTGACATTATATCCTGAGTCACAACAACGTATTCACACACGCACACACAAAGCCTCCTTTATCCAGCTTTATATTCTTCCCCCAACACCTTGGTCAAATACTTCAGGCACGATCTCCTTGTCCCTGTTCCTTTGTTGGTGAATAATCCTTCCCCTTCCTTAGCAGAGCTAACATTACACAGTTTGGCTATCCTAAGGCCTGGACTAATTATTTGTCTAGGAGGTATTAGACAAACTTAGAATAGAACTTGACTAAGTAAGTATTATCTTGCAAGGCATCTGTATCAACTGTACCATCTGCATGATCATCAGGTAAAAGGAGGCTGCTGTCCCCCAGCACAGGGCAGTGGGCTGCTCCTTTAGGATGAGGCATTTCAGTCCTACTTCGGACTTGACTTTAGCCTAACAGACTTGCTGTAGCTCTGAATCCAGCCTTCTTTGTATTTCTGCTATTCTTACCATCAAATCTTGAGTCTGACCTTCAGAATGGGTCAGACTTCTGGCTACTGAGATAAAGGTATCTTTAAATGCTGCCATGGTGGTTTTCTATCTTTTATACAATGCTCTGATGTGATTGGCCAGCCTGAGCACATCTGTCATACTGACCAACAAACCATCAAGCCCAAAGTCCTTATAATTGCCATTTCCCCCATATCTCTCAAATGCTAGAGATATTGACTAAGCCAGTTCATTTCCTTCCATTTGTATCCCATGTCCCATTCTGATGCACCACGATTTTAATGTCACCACAAGCCAGAGGTATTACCATAATTCTTACTAGTATCAAAGAGGTCCCTTTGCCGTCTGCCTTGTGAATGATCCAACTCCAGAAGCCCATTCTGAAAGTCTTCATCCTAGGTCCCCTTGTGGAGACAACTGGCTGAAGTCAGATTCTCCAAAAGGAGACCCCGAGGTGAGTATTCCTGTGAAAGCAATTTATTAGGACATGTTGTTGTTCTTCAAGTCCTCTCAGATGCAGTCTAATTCCGAGAAATTAGCTATTGAAAACCCTATGGAGCACAGCTCTACCTTGATATAAATACCATCACCATAAATTAAGATCAACTCCATTGAGTTGATGGTTGCAACTGGTTTGGTTTTGGGTTTTGGTTGTTGTTATTTGCCATTGAGTTGACTCTGGCTCATGGTTTGCACTTAACTACCAACCTAAAGGAGCTCTGGTGGCTTAGTGGTTAAAAGCTTGGCTGCTAACCAAAAGGTTGCAAGTTCAAATCTACCAGCTGCTCCTTGGAAACCCTATGGGGCCATTCTACTCTGTCCTCTGGGGTCGCTGTGAGTCAGAACCAATTCAAGGGCACCTAACAACAATAATAACACTAACCTAAAAGTCTGTGTTTTGAACCCACCCAGTGGGGCCACAGAAGAAAGCCCTAGCAATCTAGTTCTATAAAGATTACATCCAAGAAAACCCTATGGAACAGTCCTACTCTGTAACATATGGAGTTTCTATGAGTCAGAACCAATTTAACGGCAATGGGTAATTTAAGATTTTTTATCTGTTTGTGGGAACAATATCTTCTAGATTGGTTTTTCCTCTACTTCTTTACTTTTGTACACAGAGCTAAAGTGGGGACTGTCTCATGTTGAACTTAAGCTATTTTCCTCACTATTATTCAGTTAAATATGGACATTCCTGGGAAAATTGGGCAACAGATACTGGTGATTGTTGTACAACATGACTAATGTAATTGGTGTAAGTAATGTAATTAATTGATGTAATTAATGTAATTGAATTTTACATGTGAAAAACTATTGAACTGGCAAATGTTGTGCTACATATATTTTTACACCAATTAAAAAAAAAGAAATCCAACAGGAGCCAGTAGATAAGGGAGTATAAGATGCAGTTCATGCAGGTCGGTCCCTGGGGCCTAAGCAGGATGAAGATTGGAGCACACACAGGAGGAGCAAATAGACAATACCCAAAGCAGAAAAATATAAAGTGATATTTATTTTCAAAATCAGGAAAAATCGTTGCTTTAACAATTTTTTTTTTTTTTTTAACAAGGTTGCCACCCTAGATTAAGAGTTTCAAAACATGGATTCTTGTTTCAATGTCCAGGAACTGTGAATTTGGCATCTTGGCTCCCACACAGCAGCTCCTCTGAGTCCATTGTTAATTCCATGAAGCGACAACTATGTTCTTAGCTATCATTTTAACTGAATTTTCATTCATCTTGCATTTTCTTCAAAAAGAAATCCAAGTAAAAGAAAGAATTTATCTCATATTTGAAAAGAACCACAACACAATTTTTTCCATGGGTATTTTCATCACTAATTCCTTTCCATTTGTGAAATAAGGTGTCTAATGGCTTTTCCATCCAAGGTAGAATAACTAAGAAAGGAAAATGACATGGAATTTAAAAAAACCTTAAATAGTGTTCTATGGTTATAATCATAGACGAAATCATTATTCTTTACCTTCATAAACGAGTGACTTTCCTCTCTTTAGCCCAGTCCTGGACATCTGCTTCTCCAAATATGATGTAGAAGACCAGTCCTAACGTGTTAATGGCAAACAACAAGAAGAAAATGTTCCTCCATCCAAATTCAGGGTCCTGGGGACACAAACTCCCAAGTAAATATTACCCCTTTCATCCTTTTTTCTATGAAATGTCATATTGACATTTCAGAACACAATGTTTCCTCTTGGGTTTCTGTGTAGAAATTCATTGCCTGAAAGTGGCTCGATAGTTTGATGGAAGGAAGAATTTGGAAATGCACTCAGAAAACACTTAATAAAAACAGTTTGGGAACCTTTGTGATTAACCTACAGAATTCAATTTGTCACTATAAAAGTGGCATAAATTTTCTATTTTGCATTACTCTTGTCTATAGGAAACCCTGGTGGCGGTACTGGTTAAGTGCTACAGCTGCTAACCAAAGAGTTGGCAGTTCAGATCTGCCAGGCGCTCCTTGGAAACTCTATGGGGCAGTTCTACTCTGTCCTATAGGGTCGCTATGAGTTGGAATCGACTCGACGGCACTGGCTTTGGTTTTTTGTTTTTTGTATATGACTTATGCTAAAAATGCTTTCAAGATTCTCCTTAAGTTGTGATGGCTTAGTGAAAAGACTAAGGGCTTTGGAGTTAGACAGGTCTAAGAAGAATTATCCCCCACGTGTCTGTCAGTTTGTCATACTGTGGGGGCTTGAGTGTTGCTGTGATGCTGGAAGCAGTGGCACTGGTATTCAGATACCAGCACGGTCACCCATGGAGGACAGGTTTCAGCTGAGCTTCCAGACTAAGACAGACTAGGAAGAAGGACCCGCAGCCTACTTCTGAAAAGCATTAGCCAGTGAAAACCTTATGAATAACAGCGGAACGTTGTCTGATATAGTGTTGGAAGATGAGCCCCCCAGGTTGGAAGGCACTCAAAAGATGACTGGGGAAGAGCTGCCTCTTCAAAGTAGATTCGACCTTAATGACGTGGACGGAGTAAAGCTTTCAGGACCTTCATTTGCTGATGTGGCAACTGAGAAGAAATGTTTCTTCTCATTTTGAGAAGAAATAGCTGCAAACATCCATTAATAACCGGAACCTGGAATGTACGAAGTATGCATCTAGGAAAACTGGAAATCGTCAAAAATGAAATGGAATGCATAAACATCAATATCCTAGGCATTAGTGAGCTGAAATGGACTGGTATGGCCATTTTGAATCGGACAATCATATAGTCTACTATGCTGGGAATGACAACTCGAAGAGGAATAGTGTCGCATTCATCGTCAAAAAGAACATTTCAAAATCTATCCTGAAGTACAATGCTGTCAGAGATAGGGTAATATCCATACGCCTACAAGGAAGACCAGTTAATATGACTATTATTCAAATTTACACACCAACCACTAGGGCCAAAGATGAAGAAATAGAAGACTTTTATCAGCTGCTACAGTCGGAAATTGATCGAACATGCAATCAAGATGCATTGATAATTACTGGTGATTGGAACACGAAAGTTGGAAAAGAAGAAGAAGGATCAGTAGTTGGAAAATATGGCCTTGGTGATAGAAACAATGCCCGAGATCGAATGATAGACTTTTGCAAGACCAACGACTTCTTCATTGCAAATACCTTCTTTCACCAACATAAACGGCGACTATACACATGGGCCCCGCCAGATGGAACACACAGAAATCAGATTGACTACATCTGTGGAAAGAGATGATGGAAAAGCTCATTATCATCGGTCAGAACACGGCCAGGGGCCAACTGTGGAACAGACCATCAATTGCTCATATGCAAGTTCAAGCTGAAACTGAAGAAAAACAGCAAGTCCACAAGAGCCAAAATATGACCTTGAGTATATCCCACCTGAATTTAGAGACCATCTGAAGAACAGATTTGATGCATTGAACACTAGTGAGCGAAGACCAGATGAGTTGTGGAATGACATCAAGGACATCATCCATGAAGAAAGCAAGAGGTCACTGAAGAGACAGAAAAGAAAGAAAAGACCAAGATGGAAGTCAGAGGAAACTCTGAAACTTGCTCTCGAACGTCGAGCAGCTAAAGCAAAAGGAAGAATTGATGAAATAAAAGAACTGAAGATTTCAAAGGGCCTCTCGAGAATACAAAGTAAAGTATTAAAATGACATGCGCAAAAAGCTGGAGATGGAAAACCAAAAGGGAAGAACACGTTCGGCACTTCTCAAGCTGAAAGAACTGAAGAAAAAATTCAACCCTCAAGTTGCAATACTGAAGGTTTCCATGGGGAAAATATTAAATGATGCAGGAAACATCAAAAGAAGATGGGAGGGATAAACAGAGTCATTATATCAAAAAGAATTAGTTGATATTCAACCATTTCAAGAGGTGGCGTATGATCAGGAACCGATGGTACTGAAGGGAGAAGTCCAAGCTGCTCTGAAGGCACTGGCAAAAAACAAGGCTCCAGGAACTAATGGAATATCAGTTGAGATGTTTCAACAAAAGGATGCAGCGCTGGAGGTGCTCAGTCATCTATCGCAAGAAATATGGATGACAGCTTCCTGGCCAACTGACTGAAGAGATCCATATTTATGCCTATTCCCAAGAAAGGTGATCCAACCAAATATGGAAATTATAGAACAATATCATTAATATCACACGAAGCAAAATTTTGCTGAAGATCATTCAAAAATGGCTGCAGCAGTATATCGACAGGGAACTGCCAGAAACTCAGGCTAGTTTCAGAAGAGGACTTGGAACCAGGGATATCATTGCTTATGTCAGATGGATCCTGGCTGAAAGCAGAGAATACCAGAAGGATGTTTACCTGTGTTTTATTGACTATGCAAAGGCATTTGACTGTGTGGATTATAATAAACTATGGATAACAATGCGAAGAATGGGAATTCCAGAACACTTAATTGTGCTCATGAGGAACCTCTACATAGATCAAGAGGTAGTTGTTCAGACAGAACAAGGGGATACTGATTGGTTTAAAGTCAGGAAAGGTGTGTGTCAGGGTTGTATTCTTTCACCATACCTATTTAATCTGTATGCTGAGCAAATAATCCTAGAAGCTGGACTATATGAAGAAGAATGGGGCATCAGGATTGGAGGAAGGCTCATTAACAACCTGCGTTATGCAGATGACACAACCTTGCTTGCTGAAAGTGAAGAGGACCTGAAGCACTTACTAATGAAGATCAAAGACCACAGCCTTCAGGATGGATTACACCTCAACATAAAGGAAACAAAAATCCTCACAACTGGACCAATGAGCAACATCATGATAAATGGAGAAAAGATTGAAGTTGTCCAGGATTTCATTTTACTTGGATCCACAATCAACAGCCATGGAAACAGCAGTCAAGAAATCAAAAGACACATTGCATTGGGCAAATCTGCTGCAAAGGACCTCTTCAAAGTGTTGAAGAGCAAAGATGTCACCCTGAAGACTAAGGTGCGCCTGACCCAACCCATGGTATTTTCAATCACATCATATGCATGTGAAAGCTGGACAATGAATAAGGAAGACCGAAGAAGAGTTGACGCTTTGGAATTGTGGTGGTGGTGAAGAATATTGAATATACCATGGACTGCCAAAAGAACGAACAAATCTGTCCTGGAGGAAGCGCAGCCAGAATGCTCCTTAGAGGCAAGGACGGCAAAACTGCGTCTTACATACTTTGGACATGTCGTCAGGAGGGATCAGTCCCTGGAGAAGGACATCATCCTTGGCAGAGTACCGGGTCAGCGGAAAAGAGGAAGACCCTTAACGAGGTGGATTGACACAGTGGCTGCAGCAATGAGCTCAAGCATAACAACGATTGTAAGGATGGCTCAGGATCAGGCAGTGTTTCGTTCTATTGTGCATAGGGTTGCTATGAGTCAGAACCAACTCGACGGCACCTACCAACAACAACAACAACAAGGATTCTGATTTTACAAATGTTCTCTTAGCAAAAAGATTTATCCTATTAGATTTTCAGTTTAATCATCAGGAAATAAGGATAATAATAATCCATCTTTACAATTGGTGTGAAATTAACAATTAAGTTGATTGCATGTGAAACACCTATATCAATGCCTGAATGTATCAGACGCTTAAAAATGTTTACTTTCATTATCCTTTCTCTTTTGCATGGCTATGCAAATGAAAATTGCAAAATGGTACAGAAGACAAGGCAGGTAGCATCTATAAATTGAATCATCATCCCAAGCCACCTATGCAGCTCTGTAATTTCAAATTCAGAGACTGTATATTACCAGTAGATTAATATTTAGTTCTTTTTTTGATTTAGGAATGAGCCAACATTGAGATCACCAAATACTTGTTCTACATTTTTCTTTAGGTCCCCGGGTGGAACAAACAGTTTGTACTTGACTGCTAACCTTAAAAGGTTGGTGGTTTGAACCCACTTAGCGTCACTACAGAAGAGAAGGCCTGGCAATCTCCTTCTGTTAAGATTAAGCCAAGAAAACCCTATACAGCAGTCCTACTCTGTAACACATGAAGTCATCATAAGTCAGAATTGACTGGACAGCAGCTAATAACAGCTTGATCTTCATGACAAAGCCAACCACGATTTAACTTTATTTTACAATCTTTGAATACTTTATTTGTAGTATTAACTTTACAAATGGATTTGGAAAGGCATTTTTAAAGTCCTTCTTGACATGAAAACTTTACCTGACTGAGGAGAAATCCACTGACAGTGGGTACCAGGACAGCTGCTATGTATCCAAATCCCCTGGCGACTCCCATGAGAAAACTGGAATGTCTGTGGGTAAGAAGAATGTTCCAGGCTAGATGCAGAGGTGCTTGACAATATCCTTCAGCCCTGTTCCATATAGGACTCCATCCTCTAACTATGTCATAAAGGACCCTGCACTGTCTATATTCAACAAAAGGTCGTAAGACACATCAATAGCATCCCCCCTCCCCGCCCCCCCATACACACACATGCCAGAAAAAAATGGCCACAGGTCCATTTGTGATCCTTGCCCATGCTTTACTATTTTCCAAAGTTTGGGGCTCCCAGAAAGCTGAGCCTTTTTCAGAAAATGTGCAAATAAGAGTGGAGAGTAGAGTCCTACCTTGGAGCAATATCTAAGGCATTAATAGAAACCCCTGACTGACACAGCGACGCTAGTCCGCAAGAGATGATCAGAAAGGTTACTGTTGTAATGTAGCTGGACCTGAGGTAGGGCAGGGCAACAAGGATCGCTGAAGAAGGGAGATTTCCTAGGGAATGAACAACAGACAAATTAAATAGTGAGATGCATTCTTTGATTGTTGTATGTCTTGTGAATTAATTAATTATTTAGGCTCTGTTCTTACCTAAAACTGTGGCAAGTTTCCTCACTGTAACAAGCCTAAAATTCTTGGTCAGAAGGAAATCTGCCAGTTGGCCTCCTAGGATGCCAAAGGCCCAGGCCAAAAGAAAAGGAAGGGCAGACACGATCCCATTCTAAAGAAAACAATTGGAGCAAACCATATTAATAAAGGCAGTGAGGTCACAACTTTCACGGGTCAATCACTCCTAATCATACTGCCATCCTGAAATCATGCTTTCTTATGAAAATCAGTAACCTCTCAATAACACCACCAGAAGGTATTCAATCATACCTTCAATCATAGTGGCATGAATATAAAATATTAGGTTACTTTGATAATAAGAGAGAAATTTCTCTAGATGGAATGATTTATGAAGACACAATGATTAGTGAGTCATGCAAACAGGAAAATAAACTGGAGGGAAATATACTCACATCTCTGATGTTAATGTCGAACGCAGAGCTGATATAAGTCGGTGTGTATACAACCAGTACAGTAATTAACCATTGGTAGCCCAAAGAGCAAAGAATCATGGACCAAACGGGTAGAGATCTGACCATATCTTTGATGGGCAGAGACTGCCTAGAAGAGCTGACCTGAAAACAAATTTACTCATCAGAACACTAAGACCTGAGAGATGCTCACACACTCTTAGCCACCCTGAGAAATCCAGACACTAGAGAAAGTAGAAGTCCTAATGTGTACCTGTTGGGCCAAGGAGGATGTGATGTATTCCTTCTCTGAGATGCTTATCCAAGGGTGAGAAACAGGGTCATCATAAACCAGAACAACCCAGAGAAGGCTCCAGACACAGCCCAAACCTCCTGCAAGCAGAGGATAAAATTGGCACAGGGCTGATACTTGCCTTCCACATGAATTTCTTTACATTGGAACATGCTAATGGTATAGAACCCAGGAAAAGCTCTTGCTCATAATATCCCCTTTCCATTTCTCAATTAAAAAAAATTATATATATATATCTCACGTGAATATTTCAACTTTCTAGCACCCATTCCTTGTTTATTTCTGTATGTACCAATCACAGACTCTAAAAATAGCACCACAATACTTGGTATCTCAGTCTTTTTAATATCATCCATTCTAATAGATGTGTTAAGATATTCCACTGTGGTTTTTATTTGAATTTCCTTAATAACTATGGATGTTAGGCAGCTTTTCATGTGTGTATTTGCCCTCCATAAATCGTCTTTGATGAAGTACCTATTCAACTACTTTGCCCATTTTTTAATTGAGTTGTTTATTTTCTTATTGTTGAGTTTTGAGAATTATTTACACATTTTTGGTAAAAGTCCTTATCCTACATGTGTTTGCAGATATTTTCTCCATGTCTCAACTTTATTGTTATTATTATCATAACAATGTCTTTTGAAGAGCAGAAGTATTTAACTTTGATAAAATCCAATTTATCAATTCATTTTATGAATCTGGCTTTTTGGATCGTATCTAAGAAATCTTTGCCTAATCTAAGGACAAAGATTTTCTCCTATGTCTTTTTCCAGAAGTGTAATAATTTTAGGTTTAGGATTCATTTTGATTTAGCTTTTGTTTTTGACTATGGTGCAAAGTGTAGATCAAAGTGCTGTTTTTTGGTTTTTTTTTTTTTTTTGCATATGTGAACATCCAATTTTAAGCACCATTGAATTGCCTTTGCACCGGTTTAAAATATTTTTTTCCTTAAATGTGTGAGTCTGTTTATGACTCTATTCTGTTCCTTTGACCTATTTGTCTATTTTTATGCCAACACCACTCTGTGTTAGTTCTTCAGCTTTGTAATTCATTTTCAGAGTTGTTTGGCTATTCCATGTTCTTTGACTTTTCATATGAATTTTAGAATCCACTTGTCAATTTCTACAAAAAAAGGCAGAAATGGACACTCAAGACAGTTGTATGCTGAGATTTTGATTGACAATGCATTGAATCTATAGATCAATTTGGGAAGAACTACCATCTAAAAACATTGAGTCTTCTACTGGGATGCCAGCACAACCTGTACAAGGGAAGGCCGTGGAAGCTCCATAGACACACCCAAACTCCCTGAGGGACCGAATTGCTGAGCTGAGGGCTGTGGGTACCATGGTCTCAGGGAACATCTAGCTCAAATGGCATAACAGAGTTTATAAAGAATATGTTCTACATTCTACTTTGGTGAGTAGCAACTGGGGTCTTAGCCTGTTAGCAGCCATCTAGTATACTCCACTGGTCTCACCCCTTCAGGAGCAAGGAAGAATGAAGGTTTACAGAACAAACTAGTTTCTCATCAAGAGGTTAGTATACACATTGTTGTATGACATTGGTAAACAACCCCACAACATGAAAACACACTCCCTTCTCAACCCTGGATTCCCTATTACCAGCTTTCCTGTTCCCTCCTGCCTTCCAGTCCCTGCCCTAGGGCTAGTGCACGTGTTTAGTCTTGTTTTGTTCCGTAGGCCTGTTCAATCTTTAGCTGAAGCATGAAATTCAGTCTGGTGGAGGCCTTGGTAGATGTGGTCCATTAGTCCTTTGGACTAATCTTTCCCTTATGCCTTTAGTTTTCTTCAATACCTCTCCTCTTCTTTAGATACTGCACAGGTCACTGTGAAGTTCTGTCCATCTTATTACTAATTTTTTTTCTCTGTGTTTTATGCTGTATGATTTCTATTGCTATATTTTTTTTTTTTACTTTTTTAATTAACTTTTATTGAGCTTCAAGTGAACGTCTACAAATCAAGTCAGGCTGTCACATATAAGTTTATATACACCTTACTCCGTTCTCCCACTTGCTCTTCCCCTAATGAGTCAGCCCTTCCAATCTCTCCTTTCTTGACAATTTTGCCAGCTTCCAACTCTCTCTATCCTCCCATCCCCCCTCCAGACAGGAGATGCCAACACAGTCTCAAGTGTCCACCTGATATAAATAGCTCACTCTTCATCAGCATCTCTCTCCTACCCACTGCCCAGTCCCTTTCATGTCTGATGAGTTGTCTTCAGGGATGGTTCCTGTCCTGGGCCAACAGAAGGTTTGGGGACCATGACCGCCGGGATTCCTCTAGTCTCAGTCAGACCATTAAGTCTGGTCTTTTTATGAGAATTTGGGGTCTGCATCCCACTGATCTCCTGTTCCCTCAGGGGTTCTCTGTTGTGCTCCCTGCCAGGGCAGTCATCAGTTGTAGCCAGGCACCATCTAGTTCTTCTGGTCTCAGGATGATGTAAGTCTCTAGTTCCTGTGGCCCTTTCTGTCTCTTGGGCTCTAAGTTATCGTGCGACCTTGGTGTTCTTCATTCTCCTTTGTTCCAGGTGGGTTGAGACCAATTGATGCATCTTAGATGGCCGCTTGTTAGCATTTAAGACCCCAGACACCACATTAAAGTGGGATGCAGAATGTTTTCATAATAGAATGATTTTGCCAATTGACTTAGAAGTCCCCTTAAGCCATAGGCCCCAAACCCCCGCCTTTGCTCCGCTGACCTTTGAAGTATTCAGTTTATCCCGGAAACTTCTTTGCTTTTGGTCCGGTCCAGTCCAGTCCAGCTGAGCTGACCTTCCATGTATTGAGTATTGTGCTTCCCTTCACCTAAAGCAGTTCTTAGCTGCTAATTAATCAGTAAAAAACCCTCTCCCATCCTCCCTCCCCCCTTCGTAACCACAAAAGTATGTGTTCTTCCCAGTTTATACTATTTCTCAAAATCTTATAATAGTGGTCTTATACAATATTTGTCCTTTTGCCTCTGACTCATTTCGCTCAGCATAATGCCTTCCAGGTTCCTCCAGGTTATGAAATGTTTCACAGATTCGTCACTGTTCTTTATCAATGCGTAGTATTCCATTGTGTGAATATACCACAATTTATTTAACCATTCATCCGTTGATGGACACCTTGGTTGCTTCCATCTTTTTGCTATTGTAAACAGAGCTGCAATAAACATGGGTGTGCATATATCTGTTTGTGTGAAGGCTCTTATTTCTCTAGGGTATATTCTGAGGAGTGGGATTTCTGGGTTGTATGGTAGTTCTATTTCTAACTGTTTAAGATAACGCCAGATAGATTTCCAAAGTGGTTGTACCATTTTACATTCCCACCAGCAGTGTATAAGAGTTCCAATCTCTCCGCAGCCTCTCCAACATTTATTATTTTGTGTTTTTTGGATTAATGTCAGCCTTGTTGGAGTGAGATGGAATCTCATCGTGGTTTTAATTTGCATTTCTCTAATGGCTAATGATCGAGAGCATTTTCTCATGAATCTGTTAGCTGCCTGAATATCTTCTTTAGTGAAGTGTGTGTTCATATCCTTTGCCCACTTCTTGATTGGGTTGTTTGTCTTTTTGTGGTTGAGTTTTGACAGAATCATATAGATTTGAGAGATCAGGTGCTGGTCTGAGATGTCATAGCTGAAAATTCTTTCCCAGTCTGTAGGTGGTCTTTTTAGTCTTTTGGTGAAGTCTTTAGATGAGCATAGGTGTTTGATTTTGAGGAGCTCCCAGTTATCTGGTTTCTCTTCGTCATTTTTGGTAATGTTTTGTATTGTGTTTATGCCTTGTATTAGGGCTCCTAAGGTTGTCCCTATTTTTTCTTCCATGATCTTTATCGTTTTAGTCTTTATGTTTAGGTCTTTGATCCACTTGGACTTAGTTTTTGTGCATGGTGTGAGGTATGGGTCCTGTTTCATTTTTTTGCAAATGGATATCCAGTTATGCCAGCACCATTTGTTAAAAAGACTATCTTTTCCCCAATTAACTGACACTGGGCCTTTGTCAAATATCAGCTGCTCATATGTGGATGGATTTATATCTGGGTTCTCAATTCTGTTCCACTGGTCTATGTGTCTGGTGTTGTACCAGTACCAGGCTGTTTTGACTACTGTGGCTGTATAATAGCTTCTGAAATCAGGTAGAGTGAGGCCTCCCACTTTCTTCTTCTTTTTCAGTAATGCTTTGCTTAGCCGAGGCTTCTTTCCCTTCCATATGAAGTTGGTGATTTGTTTCTCCATCACATTAAAACATGACATTGGAATTTGGATCAGAAGTGCATTGTATGTATAGATGGCTTTTGGTAGAATAGACATTTTTACTATGTTAAGTCTTCCTATCCATGAGCAAGGTATGTTTTTCCACTTAAGTATGTCCTTTTTAATCTCTTGTAGTAGTGCTTTGTAATTTTCTTTGTATAGGTCTTTTACATCTTTGGTAAGATTTATTCCTAAGTATTTTATCTTCTTGGGGGCTACTGTGAATGGTATTGATTTGGTGATTTCCTCTTCGATGTTCTTTTTGTTGATGTAGAGGAATCCAAGTGATTTTTGTATGTTTATTTTATAACCTGAGACTCTGCCAAACTCTTCTATTAGTTTCAGTAGTTTTCTGGAGGATTCCCTAGGGTTTTCTGTGTATAAGATCATGTCATCTGCAAATAGAGATAATTTTACTTCCTCCTTGCCAATCCGGATGCCCTTTATTTCTTTGTCTAGCCTAATTGCTTTGGCTAGGACGTCTAGCATAATGTTGAATAAGAACGGTGATAAAGGGCATCCTTGTCTGGTTCCCCTTCTCAAGGGAAATGCTTTCAGGCTCTCTCCATTTAGAGTGATGTTGGCTGTGGCTTTGTATAGATACCCTGTATTATGTTGAGGAATTTTCCTTCAATTCCTATTTTGCTGAGAGTTTTTATCATAAATGGGTGTTGGACTTTGTCAAATGCCTTTTCTGCATCAATTGATAAGATCATGTGGTTATTGTCTTTTGTTTTATTTATATGGTGGATTACATTAATGGCTTTTCTAATATTAAACCAGCCTTGCATACCTGGTATAAATCCCACTTGGTGGTGGTGAATTATTTTTTTGATATGTTGTTGAATTCTATTGGCTAGAATTTTGTTGAGGATTTTTGCATCTATGTTCATGAGGGATATAGGTCTGTAATTTTCTTTTTTTGTGATGTCTTTACCTGGTTTTGGTATCAGGGAGATGGTGGCTTCATAGAATGAGTTGGGTAGTATTCCGTCATTTTCTATGCTTTGAAGTACCTTTAGTAGTAGTGGTGTTATCCCTTCTCTGAAAGTTTGGTAGAACTCTGCCTTGAAGCCGTCCGGGCCAGGGCTTTTTTTTGTTGGCAGTTTTTTGATTACCGTTCCAATCTCTTTTTTTGTTATGGGTCTATTTAGTTGTTCTACTTCTGATTGTGTTAGTTTAGGTAGATAGTGTTTTTCTAGGAATTCATCCATTTCTTCAAGGTTTGCAAATTTGTTAGGATACAATTTTTTGTAATAATCTGATATGATTCTCTTAATTTCAGTTGTGTCTGTTGTGATGTGGCCCTTCTCGTTTCTTATTTGGGTTATTTGTTTCCTTTCCTGTATTTCTTTAGTCAGTCTAGCCAATGGTTTATCAATTTTGTTAATTTTTTCAAAGAACCAGCTTTTGGCTTTGTTAATTCTTTCAATTGTTTTTCTGTTCTCTAATTCATTTAGTTCAGCTCTCATTTTTATTATTTGTTTTCTTCTTGTGCCTGATGGATTCTTTTGTTGCTCACTTTCTATTTGTTCAAGTTGTAGGGACAGTTCTCTGATTTTGGCTCTTTCTTCTTTTTGTATGTGTGCATTTATCGATATAAATTGACCTCTGAGCACTGCTTTTGGTGTGTCCCAGAGGTTTTGATAGGAAATATTTTCATTCTCGTTGCATTCTGTGAATTTCCTTATTCCCTCCTTAATGTCTTCTATAACCCAGTCTTTTTTCAGCAGGGTATTGTTCAGTTTCCAAGTATTTGATTTCTTTTCCCTAATTTTTCTCTTATTGATTTCCACTTTTATGGCCTTGTGGTCTGAGAAGATGCTTTGTAATATTTCGATGTTTTGGATTCTGCAAAGGTTTGTTTTATGACCTAATATGTGGTCTATTCTAGAGAATGTTCCATGTGCGCTAGAAAAAAAAGTACACTTTGCAGCAGTTGGGTGGAGAGTTCTGTATAAGTCAATGAGGTCAAGTTGGTTGATTGTTGTAATTAGGTCTTCCGTGTCTCTATTGAGCTTCTTACTGGATGTCCTGTCCTTCTCCGAAAGTGGTGTGTTGAAGTCTCCTACTATAATTGCGGAGGTGTCTATCTCACTTTTCAGTTCTGTTAAAATTTGATTTATGTATCTTGCAGCCCTGTCATTGGGTGCATAAATATTTAATATGGTTATATCTTCCTGGTCAATTGTCCCTTTTATCATTATGTAGTGTCCTTCTTTATCCTTTGTGGAGGATTTAAGTTTAAAGTCTATTTTGTCAGAAATTAATATTGCTACTCCTCTTCTTTTTTGCTTATTGTTTGCTTGACATATTTTTTTCCATCCTTTGAGTTTTAGTTTGTTTGTGTCTCTAAGTGTAAGGTGTGTCTCTTGTAGGCAGCATATAGACGGATCGTGTTTCTTTATCTAGTCCGAGACTCTCTGTCTCTTTATTGGTGCCTTTAGTCATTTACATTAAGTGTAATTATAGATAAGTAAAAAAAAAAAAAGTGTTGTCATTTTGATGCCTTTTTATGTTGTTGTTGACAATTTCATTTTTCCACTTACTGTTTTGTGCTGAGACATGTTTCTTTGTAAATTGTGAGATCCTCATTTTCATAGTATTTGACTTTATGTTTGCTGAGTCATTACATTTTTCTTGGTTTTTATTCTGAGTTCTGGAGTTGTTATACCTCTTGGTGGTTACCTTAATATTTACCCCTATTTTTCTAAGTAAAGACCTAACTTGTCTTGTCCTATATCGCCTTGCTTCCCTCTCCGTATGGCAGTCCTATGCCACCTGTATTTAGTCCCTCTTTTTGATTATTGTGATCTTTTACATATTGACTTCAATGATTCCCTGTTTTGAGCATTTTTTTTTTAATTAATCTTAATTTGTTTTTTCGATTTCCCTATTTGAGTTGATATCAGGATGTTCTGTTCTGTGACCCTGTGTTGTGCTGGTATCTGATATTATTGGTTTTCTGATCAAACAATTTCCTTTAGTATTTCTTGTAGCTTTGGTTTGGTTTTTGCAAATTCTCTAAGCTTGTGTTTATCTGTAAATGTTTTAATTTTGCCTTCATATTTGAGAGAGAGTTTTGCTGGATATATGATCCTTGGCTGGCAGTTTTTCTCCTTCAGTGCTCTGTATATGTCATCCCATTGCCTTCTTGCCTGCATGGTTTCTGCTGAGTAGTCTGAACTTATTCTTATTGATTCTCCCTTGAAGGAGACCTTTCTTTTCTCCCTGGCTGTTTTAAAATTTTCTCTTTATCTTTGGTTTTGGCAAGTTTGATGATAATATGTCTTGATGTTTTTCTTTTTGGATCAATCTTAAATGGGGTTCAATGAGCATCTTGGATAGATATCTTTTCATCTTCCATGATGTCAGGGAAGTTTTCTGTCAGCAGATCTTCAACTATTCTCTCTGTGTTTTCTATCCTCCCTCCCTGTGCTGGGACTCCAGTCACACTCAAGTTATCCTTCTTGATAGAGTCCCACATGATTCTTAGGGTTTCTTCATTTTTTTTTTTTTTTTAATTCTTTTATCTGTTTTTTTTTTCAGCTATATTGGTGTCAATTCCCTGGCCCTCCAGATCTCCCACTCTGCATTCTAATTGCTAGAGTCTGCAACTCTGACTTCCTATTGCGTTGTCTAATTCTGTAATTTTATTGTTAATCTTTTGGATTTCTGCATGCTGTCTCTCTATGGATTCTTGCAACTTATTAATTTTTCCACTATGTTCTTGAATAATCTTTTTGAGTTCTTCAACTGTTTTATCAGTGATTCCTTGGCTTTTTCTGCAGTTTGCCTTATTTCATTTCTGAGGTCATCCCTGATGTCTTGAAGCATTCTGTAAATTAGTTTTTTATATTCTGTATCTGATAATTCCAGGATTGTATCTTCATTTGGGAAAGATTTTGATTCTTTTGTTTGGGGGGTTGTAGAAGCTGTCATGGTCTGCTTCTTTATGTGGTTTGATATCGACAGCTGTCTGTGAACCATCACTAAGATATTGTAGTGATTTATTCTATGTTTGCTCACTGAGTCTTATCTTGTTTTGTTTTCTTTCAGTATACGTGGATGGGCTAGTAGATTGTGCTGTCTTGATTGTTGTAGCCCTTGACTTACTTATGACCTATTACCAGCTGGTTAGGGCTATTGCCAGATACATATGCCTGAGTCTATTTACTGCTCTTGTGTAGAATCTGATTTTGGGTCATCAAGTGTGTGCGGCACCCTAACACCTATCCACCTCGAGAAGTAGTGGTGATAGTTGTGTGCACCAGATTCTATTAGCAGCCGGGGTTCACACTCCAGGGGGGCAGGATGCTGACAGGCTTCCCCCAAGTGCCAGTGAGGTAGGTGTGTCTCTATTCCTAAAGCACCTTGGTGGGAGGGCTCTGCAGCTGTACCTTAGGCCCCCAATGCAAGTACCTCTACAGATTGGTAGGTGTCACCCTCCTTAGACCCCTAAGGCAAGAGGCTAGGTGGTCTGAGGGGATCTTCAGCCCTCAGTTCCCTGTTGTGGGTCAGTCAGGGCTCTGTTGAATAAGCAGAGATATCAGACCTGGGAAACTTGTTTTTCCAGTAAATCCACTAAAAAAAATGCAGTCAGATCCCTATCAGAAATGCCTTTGCATTGTAATAGCCACCTTGTTCCCTGTAGGGATGAAAGCCCAAGATATGGATCATATATGCTTGGCTGGAGCTGATTCTGTGTTTTTAGTCCAATTAGGGAAGGATTTTTGGTCCCTGGGTTTTTTGTGGCTGCTTCTCTCAGGCCGGAAGAATGGGTTAGGAAAAGACCAAAACAAAAGGGAAAAGAAAAGCCACAGAGCCGGAGCTGTTCTCCCTCTGGCTCAGGATATTCCAATGTTAATGAAGCCGCCTGGGAAGGGGAGGGGAGGGTTCAGGAAAACAGGAGAGAGTAGCACCCCAGGATATAACCAAAGTTGCTTATCTTGTTTGGGACGACTATTTTATCTGAGATTCCCAAGGGGCCTGTCGCCTAAGTGTGCCGGCTGGGTAGAGATTGCCCCCGAGGGTCTGGCTCGCAGAAGCCGCGGTCAGGTCCTCCGCTGCCAGTCCACAGCCCAGCGTCAAGGATCCCCGGCTGGGACGCTGCAATCCCGGTGTTTTTAGTCCAATTAGGGAAGGATTTTTGGTTCCTGGGTTTTTTGTGGTTGCTTCTCTCAGGCTGGAAGAATGGGTTAGGAAAAGACCAAAAAAAAAAAAAAAAAAGGAAAAGAAAAGCCGCGGAGCCAGAGCCGTTCTCCCTCTGGCTCAGGAAATTCCAATGTTAATGAAGCCGCCTGACTGGGACGCTGGCTCCAGGCTCCGAAAACAGTCGCTGCTTCCCCGTAGTTGTTTGTTGTCCGTCTCTGTCACTCAGGTCAACTCTTTAAATCTGTGTTTGTTGTTCAGGGTTCGTAGATTGTCATGTATATGATGGATTCACTTGTTTTTCTGAGTCTTTGTTGCAAAAGGGATCCTAGGTAGCATCTACCTAGTCAGCCATCTTGGCCCCCTCCTCTATTGCTATGTTTTTAAGTTCATTTATCTTTTCTCCTGGTATATCTAATCAGTGAGCTGTTAAGTGCTCAAAGAAGAGGAGAGGGATTAGAAAAATAAAATATTTGAAGAAATAATTGCTGAACAAATTTCTTCTGTTATAGCTAGTCTCTCATCTGTCATTTTGTCATACCGTGGTGGCTTGCATGTTGCTGTGATGCTGGAAGCTATGATGCTGGTATTTCAAATACCAGCAGAGTCACCCATGGTGGAAAGGTTTTAGTTGAAGCTTCCAGACTAAGACAAACTAGGAAGAAGTATCCCTTCCTTTTCTATGTTCTGAAATAGTTTGAGTAGTACTGGCATAAGCTCTTCTCTGAATGTTTTGTAGAATTCTCCAGTTGTTGTTGTTGGGAGGTTTTTTTTTAATCTATTTATTATCTTTCAATCTCTTCTCTTGTTATGGGTCTGTTCAGATTTTCAACATCATTTTGTGTTAGTTTGGGTAGACAGTGTGTTTCTAGAAATTTTTCCATTTCCTTTAGTTTTTCAAATTTGTTGGAGTACTCTGTTATGATCCTTTTCATTTCTTTTGGGTCTGTTGTAATGTTCTTCATTTCATTTCTTATTTGGGTTATTTGCATCCTTTCCTGTATTTCTTGTGTCAATTTGGCCCACGGTTTGTCGATTTTTTTGATCCTTTCAGAGAACCAGCTTTTGGTTTTGTTGATTCTATTTTTCTACTCTCCATTTTGTTTATTTCTGCTCTGATCTTTATTATTTTCTTTCTTCTGCTGGCTATGGGCTTCTTTTGCTGTTATCTTTCTATTTTTTCAAGTTGTAGAGCTAATGTTTTGATTTTATCCCTTTCTTCTTTTCTGATGTGTGCATCTATTGCTATAAATTGACCTCTGAGGACTGCCTTTGCTGTGTCCCAAAGGTTTTGGTATGATGTATTTTCATTCTTGTTTGATTCTAGAAATTTTTTAATTCCATCTTTGATTTCTTCCATTGCCCAGTGGTTTTTAAGCAGGGTGTTATTCAGTTTCCATGTAACTGATTTCTTTTCCTTGCTCTTCCTTTTGTTAATTTCTGCTTTGATGGTGTTGTGGTCATAGAAGATACTTTGTTTTATCTCAATGTTTTGGATTTTGTTGAGGGTTGCTCTGTGGCCTAAGGTGTGGTCTATTCTGGAGAAAGTTCCATGAGTGTTGGAAAAGAATGTGTACTTTGCAGCTTTTGGGTGGCATGTTCTATATATGCCTGTGAGGTCAACTTGGCTGATTGTGCCCTTTAGCTTTTCTGTATCTTTGTTGAGTTTATTACTAGATGTTCTATCCTTTACCAAGAGTGGTGCATTGAGGTCTCCTACTATTATGGTGGAATTGTCAATTTCTCTTTTCAGTGCTGTTAGAGTTTGTTTTATGTATTTTGGAGCTCTGTCATTGGGTGCGTAGATGTTTATTATGATTAAGTTTTCATGATGGATTGTCCCCTTAATCATTATACAGTGGCGCTCTTTGCCTTTTATGGAAGATTTTGTTTTAAATTCTATTTTATCTGAGATTAGTATTACCACTCCTGCTTTTTTTCGTAATTTGCTTGATTTTTTTTCCATCCTTTGATTTTTAACAAATTTACACCTTTGTTTCTAAGGCGCATCTCTTGCAGACAGCATATTGATGGATCCTATTTTTCTATCCATTCTGTCACTCTTTGTCTCTTTATGGGTGCATTTAGGCCATTTACATTCGGTGTAATTATTGATAGGTGTGAGTTTATTGTTGTCATTTTGTAGTGCTTTTTTTTGTGGTGCTGATGTTTTCTTTGTTCCTCTTACTCTTCTGTGCTGAATTCCTTTTGTTTGTGGATTTCTTTTGTTTTTATTGAGATTTTATGTTTTTCTTCTTTATTTTGGTGAGTACGTTTGTTAACTTTCTTTGTGGTTACCATGAAATTTATCCTTATCTTCCTAGGTTTGAACAAGTCTATTACTACTTGTGCATCGGGTCACTATGAGTTGTTATGCATAGGGTTGCCTTGAGCTGAAACCGACTTGACAGCACCTAACAACAACAACATTATTACCTGGTATTGCCTTGCTTCCCTCTTCATTAGAAAGTTTTATACCTACATCATTTATTCCCTTTTTTATTGTTCTGACGTTGTCAGCATTTACATATTGACCTTTCTGGTTCCCTGTTGTAATTCTTTTGGTTTTGGATAGCCCTCGAGAGTTCATTTCCTAGGTTGGTATCTGGCTGGTACAATCTTGCATCATAGATTCAGGCTGTGGTCTGATGTTTGTTCTCAGACCGAAGGACTCCCTTTAATAATTCTTGTAAGTTTGGTTTGGTTTTTACATACTCCTTTAATTTCTGTTTATCTGGAAATGTCCTAATTCCACCATCATATTTAGAGTTTTGCAGGATATATTATTCTTGGTTGGCAATTTTTTTTCTTTCAAGGTTTTATATATGTCATCCTGTTGACTCCTGCCCTGCATGGTTTCTGCTGAATAAGCAGAGCTTAGCCTTATTGTTTCTCCTCTGTATGTGACTTTTTGTTTTTCTTGAGCTGTTCTTGGAATTTTTTCTTTGTCTTTGGTTTTAGCCAGTGTGATTATTATATGCCTTGGTGATTTTCTTTTCAGGCCTCTCCTATATGGTGTTCATTGAGCTTCTTGGATGGTCAGCTTTTTGTCTTTCATGAGATTAGGGATGTTTGCTGTTAGCAATTCTTCAGTGATCCTCTCTGTGTTTTCTGTTTTGTCCCTCTGTTCTGGAACTCTGATCACTTAACAGATTTTTGCTTTTGATTGTGTCCCACATAATTCTCAAGTTTCCTTCATTTTTCTTTGTTCTTTTTTCTGGTTTTTCCTTAAACAGAATTGTATCCAAGAGTTTGTCTTCAATTTCACTGATCCTGTCTTCTATCATTTCCAACCTGCTCTTCAGCCCTTCAATGACACTGTCCATTTCTGAAATCCTGTTGTTTACCTTTTGGATTTCTAATTGTTGTTTCTGCATGATTTCTAGTTGTGAATTTATTATGTTATTTTTTTCTTGTATTACTTTTACTGAATTCTTTCAATTTTTTGCCTGTATTTCCCATTAGTTTATCTATTTTTTTCCTCATTTTTGTCTGTTTTTTGCTTCATCTTTTGGATAGCTCTTAATATTAGAGATCTGAATTCTCTGTCAGGTAGTTCTAGTGCCTTTTCTTCTACTGGAAAGCCATCTGTTGTTTTATTTTGGACACCTACTGGAACCAACCTGTCTTGTTTTTAATATGTTTTGATATTGTCTGTTGTCTTAGGGACATTCAGTATTTTCTTGGTTTATTGATTGTAGATCTGTTAGTTTTGTCCTGCTTTTCTGTTTTATTTGGCTATGTCTGGGCAGGCAGGCTGTAAGTTCTTTGTTGTTTACTCATCTGTGGTCATTATACTTTTCACCTCCCTGTCCAATGGGCAGGACTTGTTGCTCGGCTATGGTGCAGCAGGACAGATCCATCTGAAGGGGAGGGGCTGGGATGGATTGTTTGTGGCACATACTAGGGTCGAGAGAATGGGCTGGGAATTGCTGCTGGGCAGATTCCAGTAGGCCATGCCTGTGCCGGCCAGTGGTGTGATATTCAGTGCATGGTGCAGGTAGGCAGGAAGGAGAGGGGAGGTTATGATGTGTGGAGCTAATATGGGTATGGGAAAGAGGAGAGAGTTTAGAGAGAAACAGGGGCCCAAAACAAACAAACAAACAAACAGAAAGGAGTGCTAAGGGAGCTTGCTGTTGAAGTGGAGAGATGAGAAACTGAGAAATGGGAAAAACGAAAAGGAAAAAAAAAAGCTAGATAAAAATTTGGAAAAAAGAAAGGCCCTCAGGGATTCCACCCATGCAGCTGCAAAGACCGGGAAAGTAGCTCCCAGGCTGTGCACTATAGCCTGGCTAGAGGGGGTATAGATGTCACACAGTGCCAGGTATTTCGGAGACAGGAAAAGAAGGTGAGTACGGAGAGATGAGAACTGAGAAATGAAGAAAGACAGAGTAGAAAAAAGAGAAGAAAGAAAGAAAAGAGAAATGCCTTCAGGGATTCCACCTACATGGCTGCGCTAACTTGGGGAGTGTCTCCAAAGCTATGCAGTGCAGCCCAGCTAGAAGGGGCTCCGAAGCCATGAAAAGAAAAAGAAAACAAACAAAACAAAGCAAAGCAAAAGAAAAAAAAGCCCCAGGAGCCTACCAGTGTTATGTCACAAGCCAGGGCCGTGGTTCCCCAATCCAGTGGCACTTCACAGCCTTTCAAGAGGAAACAAAGATAGCACATGGAGCCAAGTGTTTGAGAGAAAGGAAGGGGAGGTGGTGGAAGGCACAAAAGAAACCAAAAGAAATGGAATAATGCAATAACAGCAACAGACAAGTGGCACTTAGGGGGCCGGCCAATGTGGGGAGGGTGAATCCAAGCAGCCCAGGGCCAAAGCAGTTGCCTCCAGCCAAGAGACTGCAGCCAGCAGGAAGCAGAGGAGGCCGAGGAAGGGGGAAGAAGGGTGGAGGTTAGGAAAGCGGATATCGCTGGTTACCAAGTACTGACTCCTGCTGGGAACTTTGTGAAGCTGCTTTCCCATACGCCCTGTCTGCTGATCTCCGATGTGGATGGGACAAATCCAAGTGACACAGATGTTACACTTACCAGCCAGCTGAACTGCCACTGCCAGCCTGAAAGCTTGGAGCAGTGGGGAGAGAATAGGGGGTGGGAAAGTATGTATTCCTGGTTACCGGGTGCTCTGTCTCCTGCTGGGAGCTCTGTGAAGCTGCTTTCCTGTGCTCCCTGTCCACCCGTCTCCAACAGGAGTCCAAGATGGTGAATCCAAGTTGCATTAGCTGATAAAGGACCTCCACACATATCTCTCCTCACTCTCTGTTCTCTGACAGTTTCTTATTCTATTCGGTGCTTGGCTGAGTTCTTTATCTCTTCATTTGACACTTCAGGTTCCAGGATTGATGTTTGTCTCTGTTTTACTTAGTTTTTTGGGTCTTTGCTGTGGAGGGATGGTGTGGTGCTTCTTCTATGCACCATGTTGGCCAGAAGTCTCTCTTTTAAATTTTTTAAAGTTTATGGACCAGAATATTGTCTATCTTTGTAAATATTTAAAAACGCATTGCCATTGAATCAGTTCTGACTCATGCAGAGTAGAACTGCCCCATAGGGGTTTCCAAAGCTGTAAATCTTCATGGAAGCAGACTGCCACATCTTTCTCCTGCAGAATGGCTGGTGAATTCAAACTGCTGACCTTAAAGTTAGCAGCTGAGCACTTAACCACTGCATCACCAGGGGAGGACCAGCAAGTGTTTTGTTCTGTTATAAGTAAGGTTGCTATGAGTTGGAACCCATTTAATGGCACAAAACAACAACAGCATTGTATATGTTTGAAGCACACTTAAAAAGAGTTTCTATTCTGCTTTTGAGAGGCGCGTACCATAAATATCAATTAGATAAAATTTGTTTTTAGTGTTTTTGAGATTTTCTATATTCCTTTTGATTTTCTGTCTTTGTATTCTATTGATTAATACAATAGAGAAGGATTTTTATGTCTCCTTCTGAATTGTGGGTTTGTCTATTTCTCTTTGCAATTCTATCGGTTTTTACTTCTTGTATTTTGAAACTCTGATGTTAGATACGTATACATTTTGGATTGTTATATCTTCTTGGTGAATTAACACTTTCGTCTTTATATGCTGTCTATTTTTATTCCTGGTAATGTTCCTTGTTCTAAAGTCATCTTTGTCTGATATTAATGTATCCACCCCAGATTTCCCTTGAGTAGTGTTTTGTGGTCCATCTTTGTTCAAGGTTTTATTTTGTACCTATTCATGTCTTTAAATTTAAAACAGGATATAGTTTTGTTGTATTTTTATCCAATCTGAATTTGCTGTCTTTTAATTGGTGTGTCAAAACCATTTACATTTAATGTAATTCTTGTTATGGTTGAATTTATGTCCACCATTTTATTATATGTTTTGTTTCTTTCCATATAGTTTTATTCTTTTCTCCACATTTCTCTGCGTTATTTGGTAAAAATGTGTCTTCAACTCCCCTTCTCTTTGTTTCTCTAATGTCTTCTGTCTTCCAGGTATCCAGTGCCTTCAGGAAAATTACACCTTACCTAGGACACTCTTGTTACTTGACCTAACCTAAGACAAATCCCATAGCAGCACCTATATCACTGGACTTCTTTCTTCCATCTCTCACAAACCACTGCTCTGCAAGTCAGTCTCCCACTGCTTGCAAAGACAGGAGAGTATGTGTGAACTTTATGTTAAAAATAAAATCAATAACACATTATTATAGGCAGGAGAACTTCAGAATTCTTAGATGGTGTAGGTCAATTATTCCCTAATAATATATGCACATATTTTGTTTTTCCAGGATCATTCTAGGATTCTTCTTTCTTGACTAATTTCCTCCAGAAAAGTACATACAGATACTCAGAAGAATTTTTCTGAATACTGAAACCTAGAAAATAGGAGATAACAGCTTACCAAAGATATAAAAGACAAAAGGCCACCCAATGACTTGACTGATGAAGCCACCCAGGAGGATAGCAACGAAGGGTCCCAGTGCCATTCCTGCAAAGAGACAGAGAGCAAGCTATGGGACTTTGGGCACCCATCCAGCAGACACATACAGAATGATGAATAACATGATATAGAGCAGTGTCATCAAATCATAAAGAGATAAGCATATTAGAATACATGAACTGGGATTCACGATTCAATTCATATGATTTCCTGGGAACCTATTTTTCTGGCAGTTCCCTAATAAGGTTGCAGATGACAGTCATGCTTCAGTTTATACTGTTTTAATTTAAAAATAGTCTTATGTTTTTAATTTTTAATTACACAAGTCATATATGCATATAAATTACCATGAAGAGTCAAAGTTCCTCTTACATGCCCCCCCATCCATTTTTCTTTTCAGTTTGAAGTTAGCCACCAGTAAATGCATACTTTTTATTTCCGCATACATTTCTATAAGTGAATTTATGTGATATGTAAATAGAAAGCTAGGATATTTGTTTATAAATGTGCTAAGAGCCCTCTGTTTTAATTTCTATAGCTTTACACAGTATTCTCATATATGGTAGGGCACATTTCTCTTTTTACAACTTTTTCAAACATTTTTAGGCTATTGTGTTATTTGCCAGATGAATATTAACATCAGCTTGTCAAATTCTATACATCTGTATGTGAGTTATTATTTTTAAATAAGTAGGATGATAATGTATCTATTTTTCTGATTTTTCATTTAACAATTGGTCTTATGTTTCCACACCGCTATGTAGATTCTACCTACTTATTTCTGAGAATAGATATAATTAGTCATTTCTAAATGATTTACAATTGTTTAAAATAAGTAATTTATTTCTGTGCAACAGAGTGTCAAAAGTGGACTTGCTAGATCGAAGGCTATGTGCATTTTAAATTTTGATAGATCCTGCCAAAGTATTCTGTCCAATTAAATTTCCAACAAATACTGGTTTTTTTCCTCATCATCTTGACAACATTAGAAAAAATAGTGTTTCCAATATGAATTTAAAACAGTATCTCATTTTACTTTTCTTTTTTTCTGACTTATGGTCAAAGTTGAGCATTTTTTCTGTTTCAGTGTTATTTAATTTCTTCTATGAATTGTCTATCTTTTTCTCTTTTGCTTGTTTAACTTTGCCTTATTGACTTACAGAATCTTTATATATTGTGAGTAATAATTCTCTGAGACATGCTGGCCACAATTCTGTTCTTCCATATTTAACTTTGTTTATGTCGTGCTTTGAATTCAGCAGTTGTAAGTATATATTGGGTCTGGTCTATGAATCTCTCATGTAATGACCTATAGATTTATGTATTTATTTGCTTAGGAGGGCTTTCCCCACCCCACAATTTTAAAAATTGTCACTTATGTTTTCCTTCTCTTCTGGCCATGCCCTTTATTTAAGCATCTTACATGCATTACCTCGTTTAATTACTAGTATCCAAACTTACAGGTGAAGAAATGGAGAGATGTAGCAGTTAAATAACTTGTTCAAGGTCACGTGGTTAATAACACATGAGGCAGCATTTGAAATGAGGCAGCCTGGCTCCCAGGCACAAATAGCTAAAGATGGAAATCAGTACATTTTTCTGCCACCAACTCCATCAAATATGTAGCTTTTCCCCCAAATCTCTGCCTTGGCTCCAGTTATAATAAAGTGTAAGTTCCTCCATCCATGCAAGGCCAGGCCTCCTCATGTTTTTGGACCCCATCTCGTCCATCTACACCAGGTCTGGGCTCCTACTAGTACACATTCTCACTTCTGCATCCTCACTTAACTTCCTCATGTTGGTTCTTTCCCATTCACATGCAAACACACCTTCATATGACCCATATTGAAGAAAACATACAAAGCAAAACAAAAAATTACACCTCTTCAGAATTCCCTCCATGTAGTTCACCATTTGTCTGCTCCTCTTCAGGGGAAAAATTCTCAAAAAGCTGTGCATACTGCCTCCATTTCCTTGCCTACCATTCCCTCCTCAGCCAACTCCAAACACATTTCCAGCCCCACTACAACACTAACATGGGTCTTGTCAAAGTCTTTAATGACTTCTACCTTGTCAAACCCATGGCCACTTGCTCAACCCCCAGCACCATGTGGTAGAGTTGATCCTTCATCTCTGAACGAATGTTCTTTCATTGCATCTGTCACACCACACCCATCTTGTTTTCTCACTGACTCATGGGAAGCTTCTCAATCCCTTTTGCTGACATTTCATTATCCTTTTCTGAGACCTGAATATTGAAGGGCCTATGTCATTGGTTTTCTTCTCTTCATCTACATTCTTTCTTTGGGTGATCTTGTCTTGTTCCAGGACTTTAAATACTGTCTTTTTATATGCTAAGGAATTTCAGTAAGTCTTATTCTCTCGTATCATCACTGAATCCCAGACCATGAATCAATTTTCCACTATGGAAATGGCCCATGCATCCTCTGATCAAGAAACCCATGGCTGTTAGCAGGTTGTTTAGCAAACTAAGCTGTGGTCAGTCATACTTGTCCCTATGCAGAGTGCCTTCCATCTGTGGACTCTTGTTTGGACCTCAACTCTAGTCCTTATAATCACACCAAGGAAGGCTGTTTGAATATTGCACACTCTTAAATTAGTTAGTGTGATCCTTCCACTTACTTGAACCCCATCCTGAATGGGTGTTAACTTACCCATTTTTCTTATATGCATCTCTCTGTGTGTTTTAAATTGATTTAACAGATTGAAATTCTAGCAATTTGCAATTAATTTGGCCTAAAAGCCCATCTGTTCCATGATCTCTGGTGTAGTTTGCCAGGTGCTATACAGGAATCCCCCCAACCACCTCACCCCATTGCTGTGGAGTCGATTCCGACTCATAACAACGCTATAGGAAGAGATAGAACTGCCCCATAGGGTTTCCAAGGCAGTAACCTTTATGGAAACAGACTGTCACATCTTTCTCCCACAGAGCAGCTGATGGATTCTAATTACTGACCTTTCTGTTACGGAGCCTTTAACCACTGTGCCACCCAGGCCCCTCCTACAGCGGGACAGATGTGCTTTATTCATTCAACATTATATTTCTAAGACTCATCCATGTTGCTGCATACAGCTGTCCTTTCTTTATTTTCACTGCTGTATGATATTGCACCATTTTTAGATTAAAGGTCTTTTTTTCCCCCTTATTTTCAGGCTTGCTTCAATATTAGCCACCAGTTGTTTGTTCTGCTTAGTCTTCCCTTCCTTAAGTTATTGAGTTCCATAAGTGGCTATAAAGTTTCCTGCCAACAATATCTGTGCCTTTGCCGGTACCCTTAGAGGTAAATACAGGGTATTTCGTCCTAGAAGGTGGCAGTACCTGGGCCCTTCCACTAAGGGCACATGCCTTTCCGGGGAATCTTCCACCAACCTTTCCCAGTGTAGCCTGCTGAGGAACCCCAGCACCTGGGCAGATTCTGCAAGAACTGATGAGGCAAGTGGGTAGATTCGGACCCCTCCACAGGCTGATCGGTTCCTCTAGCAGCTTTCTGTTGGGGCTCCTCAGACTGCCATGGACTCTGAGATCTCTGAAGCTGGTTCTAGAGACCAGGAAAGACAACCTGCCTGTGGCCCCTGAGATAATGCCCCAGTTCCGAAGACAAGGAAGCCTCCGGAGAACTTGAAGTTCTGTTGGCTCCTGAAATTTCTCTAGACATGGACAGTTGACCTATGCTGGTGGTTCAGTCCCTAAGTAATATGACTTGAGAGAAAAGGGAGTTGCCTATTTGCCATAAGGCACTATCTTCATTCCATGTCTTTTAAATTTTCTTTCATGCTTTCTATCCTCTGACCTTCTTGCATTGTATTCTGGAATAATCTCTCAATTTATTTGTTTTATTTGTTCAGTTCAATAACTTGATGGTCATCTCTGTACATTGAGGTATACAAATCATTCACTTCAATTAAAAATGTTGGCAATCATATTTTAATTTGTTAACTACTGGTATTTGTTAGTCTGCCTTTTTTTTTTTTTTTTTTTGCTTGCTTGTTTGTTTTTTAATTAACACAATCTACACATATGCCCTAGCAGCTTGCTGATGCTGTTTCCTACTTTATTAAAGTTTTCTCCTAATTCCTTTATTAATGTCTTTTTTATTTGGGTTAGTTCTTGTAGTTTTTTGAGCTTGGGGTCTCTGTTTCATGCTCTTGGTTCCCATCAAAGGTTTGAGGGTTTGAGAGGGCCTATCCTTATTTACAGGAACCCTGGTGGCACAAATGGTTAAGTGCTTAGCTGCTAACCAAAAGTTTGGTGGTTCAAACCCACCCAGTCTCTCTATAGGAGGAAGACCTGGTGATCTACTTCCATAGAGATTACAACCAAGAAAACGCTATGGGGAAGTTCTACTCTGTCACACAGGGTTACTATTAGTAGAAATCAACTCAATGTTACCTAACAACAACAATAGTGTTCTTATTTATAAGGAGCCTGGGAGGCACAAATGATTAAGCACTTGGCTGCTAACAGAAAGGTTGGTAGTTCAAAACCACCCAGTATCTTTGCGGAATATAGGTCTGACAAACTGCTTCCATAAAGATTACAGCCAAGAAAACCCTATAGAGCAGTTCTATTCTGTAATACATAGGGTCTCCATGAATCAGGAGCCATCTTGACAGCAGCCAACAACAATAACAACAATTTGTATTTATATCTGCGGAATGCCCTTGGTCAGGTGTGGATTTCCTTAGTCCAAACTGGTGCCTCCATTTCCCCATCAGTGGATACAAACTCTGATTACAGGGATTAATCATCTAGTGTTGTGAGGAGGTTTAGAGGGGCATGCAGTTTGGCAGGGTGTATGTATAGCTTGTTTTCTGGAATTGAAGATTTCCTTGCCTTCTTGGTACCCACAAGTTATCTGAAACAAGTTACCCTTGTTTTCTTACCCAGCACCCTTTCTGGTAATCTCCTGTGTATTATCCACACTCTTTCCATTTCTCCCTCTTCCCCAGTACAGCTCAGGCTTCTTCCTCCAGAATCCTCATTCCAAGAGCCTGCCTAGGCAGATCTTTATTAGAAAGCAGTTTTCAGGACGACTGAGCTCCATTCCAAAGAAGACTAAGTTGAATCTGTACTTTTTACTGGATACTGGCATAAACTCCAATATATCAGTAATTTAAATATAAAAAACAAAGCCATACAAGTCAAAGAATAAACATAGGTAAACGTCCTTACAACCTTTCCATCTACGGCTCAAAACCCAGAAGTCATAAAAGAAAGAATGATCAATTTCAATACATAAAAATATATTTTTAACAAAGCCTCCCTGAATCACAAAAAAATCCTTATAAGCAAAGTCATGTCATAAATGACAACCCAGGGGAAATAACCAAAAGTCATGTCATAGACAAAGGACAAGTCTCCTTAATGTATCAATACTTTTTTAGTATTAAGCAGGAGAAGAGAAACTTATAATAGAAAAAATGTCAAAGAACCCAGTGGGAGAATATTGGGTTGCAGTGTACCCAATTTGGTTGTATGCCTTTACCTGATAAAGCTATGGCACAGAGTCTGCTTCGTTCATGTGGAGGACACCATTTTTCCCAAAGTGCATACTGACCCCCCAATCCTGATCCCTAAAATAAAAACAGAGTTCTTAATCTGTGATACCATGAAGAAATTTATATTCAGCTCAGATTTATAAAATATCTAGGTACCTGGCTTATGCCATGGACTATTCGAGTTACAATGAGAACAGTTAGTCCAAGATCAGCTGCCAGAGGGGTACAAAGAATGAGAAGTGAAGATCCAAACAAAGCAACACCAAACACTCGCTTTGTTCCTACTCTTCCAGCCAGGTATCCACTGGGAGCCAGAGTCAATATTATGCCATAGTTGACAGAACCAAAGATGATACCCTGGATTTCAGGGCTCCAATTATATACAGGGACCTTAAAGAAACAGAGAAGGCTGTAGTAAGCCACTTACAGCAAGGTTCTTACATACCTTAAGAAGCTCCTTTAGATCTATCACTTGCTTTGAAATCAATATTTTCTCAACCAAAACTTTTTAACATATAAACTTCGGGAAAATAAACGTCCAAACAAACAGCAACAACAAGAGCACAACTTGAATCTTGCATTGCTTACCCCTGCAGGAAGACTATTTGCGGCTTTATTTGGGCCACCGGACGAATTCACAGGCAGCCCCTCGGTGGAGACATTAACCTGAGGCTGAAGGTCTGTGTTGTTGACCATGGCTACCATGGTGATGTTCATGATAGTATTTTGTGACATCAGTATGATGTTGCAGAGTTGTAGGATGAAGGCCACTCCATAGCGAACAGAACATAGACTTTGAACTGCAAATATTACAACATTAGTTACATTAGGGCTTTCCTTATTAATCCAGCACTTGTTTTTTTATAAGTAATGATATGGAAAGGTACTGCAAACCATCATCTGATGATTTAAATGGAAATTCTATTGACTTTAGAAAAGAAGATAAAACAGAGGAGATCACTGACTCCAAGGGTCTTTTATACCACACTCCCTGACTTGCATATGTGTGTGTGTTTTCCACATGTGTATATGTGTGTGTGCACGTATATGTATGTGTGTATATATGGAGTATATATACATTATGGAAACTCTGGTGTCGTAGAGGTTAAGTGCTACGGCTGCTAACCAAGAGGTTGGCAGTTTGAATCCAGCAGGTGCTCCTTGGAAACTCTATGGGGTAGTTCTACTCTGTCCTATAGGATCGCTATGAGTCGGAATCGACTCAATGGCGGTGGGTATACATAAGTTATATATATAAAATTTTATAATATATAACACATTATATATTATATATAATATCACATATTCCAATAATATGCTTTAAATATAATTTATAGATATAATTTAAACTTTGGGGAAGTTGTTCATTGGTGTAGATGATTATTCCACTCATATGTCTTCAGCATTGAAAACAAAATTTCACTTAAGTTTTGAATTAAACTCTTAGAAATATTTTTCTTGTCAGTGAAATTGACACCTCAAAACAGGGAAAAAGTATAGAATAATGGAAAGAGAAACAAAGAGAGCATTCAAATAATCTGTATTTGTACTTATAGGAAAGAAGGTTTTAAAAGTAGAAATCTCATTCTCCTTTTCCCAGATCCTGGCTGTATTGTCTAAAGAATGTAACACATGGGGAAATTAGCTTTTGTGATTGAAATTAAAGAAAAGAATTGTTCAGAAACTGAAATGTGAGGTAAATTGGTTATATATGTATACTCTGCAAATTAGATACATGTACACTGCAAATTAGATCAAACCATACAAAAACCCCATAGACTGGTTCTCCAGTGAGCAGAAGACACCCTGTCCAAAGAACAAGTAAGATGTGTAAGTCAGGAAACCATATTTACCTGGTCTCAGATTTCTTTTCAGGACTTCAGCCAGGGTCGCTCTTCAGGACTCTCTCCACCCCCTTCACTTTTTTCCCAATGGCAAGAGAAGGGACTTATTAGATCAATAAACTTGGATAAATAAATTTAGTATATGTAGCTCAGCTCCTTCTGCAGTCTGATTGAAGACTATCTACTCTCCCACCACGTACCTAATTTAGCAGATCTAGGCTCTGCCCAACAGGGAAGTCTGGGTTTGTGCAGCTCAGCCTTCGCCTGGATAGATAGTGGTGGTTGTTTGCCATCGGGTGGATTCTGACTCATAAGGACCCTATATGATAGCGTAGAACTGTCCCATAGGGTTTCCTAGACTGAAATTTTTAGGGAAGCAGGTTGTCAGGTCGTCTCTCCTAAGGTGCTGCTAATGGATTCAGATGGATAATCTTTCTGTTAGCAGCGGAACACTTAAACATTGCACCACCAGGGCTCCTTGCCTGGATAGATAAACCCGTCCAGTTCAGGAGAAACATTAGGGAGCTGAGTTGACCACTCTTCTAAGACATGTCCTCCAGTCCAGCTTTTATATCTTCAAAAATCACTTAACAAATGCGTATTGGACACCCCCAATGTCAGGGTCTTGAAGTATAACAGGAAACAAAGCAGATAACTAGCCCTGCTTTAGTGGAGCTCACATTCTAGAGGGGAGCACACAGTATGAAAAACAAAAGAGCAAATCATATAATGTATTAGATGGTGATAAGTACTGTGGAGAAAATAAAGTAGGACAGTAGGATGGGCAGAATCTTAATGAGGTGCCAGAGCTGGTCATGTAGTTATTTGGGGAAAAGGCACACTTACTAAGGTGAACAGCCTATGGGAATGCCCTGAGGCTGGATGGAGAGTGTCTGCTGTGTTCAAAGAACCAAAAGGTGGTGAATAGGACAGAGCAGAGTGATCCAGAGGTAAAAGAACAGATACAAGGTAAGAGAGATAATGGAACCTGGAACATTTAAGGCCACATGGGCTACTGTATGGAGTTTGTCTTAGGCTTCGACTTCAAGTGGGATGAGAGCCATCTGAGGGATTTGAACAGAGGAGGGATATGATGTGACTTCCATTTGGAAAGGATCTTTTTGGCTGCTGAATTGAGAACAAAACGATAGGGGGAAAATGCACTTAGGAAGCTACAGATTATTATTTTTTTGTTCCACTAAAAATCAACCGATTAACCAATCAACTAATCAAAATTAATAGGCCTAAAATTAAACTCCTGAGCTGTTCTCAAACTTGCTCCACCCAGAGTCTTTCCCAACTCAGTTGATAGAAATCCTATCCTTCCAAACGCTTTGGAATTATTCTTGATTTCTTTCTTTCACACCCTCCACCCAGTCTATATGGAAAATACTGTTGTCTTCACATTCAAATTGTATGTAGAATCCAACCACCTATCAGGACTACTGCTGTCACTTGGTTTACGGCTCCTTCTGCACGGTTCTAGGTACCAGCATATTAATATTTTGTCAAGAGTTTTGCAATAGCCTTCACCTTAACTTCCTGCTTCCAATCTAGTCTCAACATAGCAGCTTGAAGGCTCTCCCCAACCCAAAACCATTGCCGCCGAGTCGATTCCAACTCATAGCGACCCTGTATGAAAGCTCTCATCATACCATAAATCAGATCACCTCTCATCTGCTCAAAATCCTCCACGTGACTCCGCTTTTGTTTAGGTTAAAAACTAAAACCTCTATAACAGCCTACGGAAATGAAATATTTACACCCTTTGTCTCAGAAATTTAACTTCTTGGGAATAAACCTTAAGGAAATAATTTCAAATGTGAGCAGGTATTATGTTAAAGGGTGTTCATTTATCTTGTTTTATTTATAATAAGCGAGTAACAAAACAAAACCCCACAACATAAATATCCAATCACAGACAGATTTTTCAGGTAAAATACTTTATCTATTAGATATGTTAGAATAATAATAATGTGTATCCTTTAAGAATAGTGATTGTGAGTATTATAGAGCAATATGGGAAAGCTTGTGTGGCCAAATTAAAAAAATATATAACACAATATACACAGTACAAGACTATGTAAAATATGAATAGGAAAGTGAAAGAAAATGAATAAAACAAATTATAGTAGTTGAGTAGGCTGGTGAATTACAGAATTTTTTTATTTCTTGATTTTCAAAGTTTCTGTAATTAGCTTTTCCTACATTAGTGAATTAAATAATAGGATTATGTTTACAAGATTATATGCAATAACAAGCAGGATACACAATACTACATGTAGACAATTTGGTAGCAATTATCAAAAATGTAAATGCATATAGACAAAGATTAGAAGGTAATTATCAAAAATAGAAGAATTTTTTTTTTTTAGGAATAGTATTAAAAATTAGTTTCCTTTATCTATTTGCCAATATATGTTAATGTTAATTTATTTTTTAAAAAAATTAAACAACTTACAAGACATAAATTCATTTCTTTGCAATAAAACATTATACATAAAGAATCCACCTTAAAGTCCTAAATACACGCAGCCAAGGTCAAGTTTACCTTTCCTGGGAATGAGCTTCTCATCCAATTGCATGTCTTGGGAGTGCTTACTCTCCCCTTCTGTGGGGCTCAGCTTTCTTGTTGTGGCCATCTCCCTTCTCCTCTCTTGGTGACTGTTTTTCACCTACCAAGGAGGAATGAAATCCACAGGGGTCAGCTGAGAGAGAGAGACACCTTTGAAACACAGTGGGCACCAAACAAACAAAAGCTGGGCTATTTCACGTGGATGAGGTGCAGGGAGGCTCATTACCCCTTTTGGCTCAATACACCAGGTGTTCTGCAGCTAAGTTTTGGAACTGTTTATTACTTAGGGTTTAGAGCACTCACTGTGAGCCAGTTTAAGAGCACTGGCTTTGGGGCTAGGCATTCCCAAGTTCAAATCCAGGCTTCTGATTTACGTACTGTGCCAAATGCCATAAAAAGCAAATTTCAGTACTTCAGTTTTCCCATCTGTTGTTAACAATAACTATTATTATTTCTTTTTCTTCCCTTATTGCACTGTCTGTAATCTCTAATAAAATATTTAATAGACATGGGTAGGAATGGACATCCTTGCCTTACGTTAAAGAGAAAGCATAAATTCTTTTACCACTAAGTGTAATGTTAACAGTAGGTTTTTTGTAGATGCCCCTTAACAGGTTGAGGTAATTCCCTTCTATTGATATTTTTCCAAGAGTTTTTAGCAGGAATGCATGTTGGATTTTGTCAAGTGCTTTTTCTGTGTCTATTGGGATAATCACATCATTCTGCTTTTTAATATTGTAATACAGTAAATAACATCGGATCATTCTTGAATGTTAGACCAACCTTGTGTTACTGAAATATATATCATTTGATCATGATGTTTTATTCTTTTAACATATTGTTACAATCGATTTGCTAAAATTTTGTTTAGAATTTTTTCATTTATGTTCATAAGAGATGTTGAGCTGTGATTTTCCTGTAATGTTTTTCCTTATTTTTAGTATCAGGGTAATGCCAGCCACTTAGAAAAGATTGAGAAGTATTTCCTATCTTCAACTTTTTTGGCAGAGTGTCTGGAACTGGCATTTTTTCTTCTTTAAATGTTTTAAAGAATTAATCAGTGAAGTCGTCTGGGCCTGAAGTTTTCTTCAGTGGAAAGGACTTTATGTACAAATTCAATTTTTTTTTTTAAACAAATACAGGGCTATTCAGATTATCGCTTATTGAGTGAGCTTTGGTAGTTAGTGTCTTTCAAATAATTTGTCCATTTCACCTAAGTTGTTGAACTTATTGCCATAAAATTGTTAATAATACTCCTTTATTATCTTTTTAATATCTGTATAATCTTTAGAGATGTCACTTCTCTCATTCTTAATATTGGTGATTTCTGTAAGCTAACTTTTTTGTGATCAGCCTGGCCGGAGAATTAGTGACTTTCTTAATGTTACCAAACAACCAGCTTTTGGTTTGGTTGAATTTCTCTCTCTTTTTTTTTTTTTTTTCTGTTTTCTATTTCACTGATTTTTCCTTTGATCATTATTTTTCCTTTCTTCTGGTAATTTTGGATTTAGTTTCTTATCTTTTTCTAACTTTCAGACATGGATTCTGAGGCCATCGATTTGACACCTTCTTTCTTTTCTAACAGGCATTTAACATAAATTTCAAAAAAAAAAAAATTTTTTTTTTCTTTTCTACCAGGCATTTAACATAATAAATTTCCTCCTAGCTACTGCTTTAGTGGAACCCCACAAATTCTGACATGTTCTGCTTTCATTACCATTCAGTATAAATTTTTTTCTAATTTCCTTTTTGATATCTTCTTTGACCCATGTGTTATTTAGATGTATGATATTTAGTTTCTAAATATTTATAAATTTTCCATGAATCTTTCTGTTATCAATTTCTAATTCAATTTCATCGTGGTTAGGAAAAAACTTTTGTGAATTGAATCTTTTTTAAATTCATTGAAACTTGTTCGAAGGCCCAGAATCTGATCTGTCTTGGGAAAGTTTTCATGTGCACTTGAAAAGAATGTGTATCTGTTGGATGGAGCATTTGATAAATGTTATAAATGTTAATTAGCTCAAGCTATTTGTTATCATTGTTCAAATTTTCTACATTCTTGTTGACTGTTCCACTTGTTTTCTTAATTATTGAAAGAAGTATTGAAAATTCGGACTATGATTTTGGGTTTACATATTTCTCCTTTTAGTTCTGTCAGTTTTTGCTTTATGCACTTTGAAACCCTGCTATTAGCTATATCAACACTCAATATTGTTCATCCTCTTGAGAAATTAATCTATCATTATGAAATTGCCTTCTTTATGCTTGTTAACAGAGTTTGCTTTGAAATCTACTATGTCTGATATTAAAATAGCTATATGAACTTTCTTTGAACTAGTGTTAGCATGGCATGTCTTTTTCTATCTTTTTACTTTTCCCTATTTGTGCTTTTATATTTAAAATTCATTTCTTTTAGGTAGTATAGAGTTTGGCCTTGCTTTTGTATCCACTCTGATAATTTTTGCCTTCTAAATTGGGGTGTTTAGACCATTTACATTTAATGTGATCACTGATATGATTAAATTTAAATATATCATCTTTCTATTGTCTCATCTGTTCTTCATCCCCCCCCCCTTTTTTTTTTGGTCTTCTTTTGAATTAATTGTATATCTTTTGATAGCTCATTTGATCTCCTTTGTTGTAGCTACAACTCTTTGATTTGTTGTTTTAGTGATTTCTTTAGGGTGTATAGTATACATCTTTAACTGCTTAGGTACAGTGTCCTGAGAACTCTGGCCTCCTTTGTCTCTTTTGGCTCCTAACTCCAACTCCTTAACTCAAGGAGTCTTCAGGCTCTACTGGGCTTCATTCTCCCTGTGCCATGGCCTGGAAATTCTCTCAAGATGTAAGCTGGGGCCGTTGTAGGGCTCACTTCATTTATTTCCTGTCTTTGAAGGATCACTGTCCTTTGTTACCTGATACTACTTGTTGCCATAGGGTCAATTCTGACTTATGGAGATCCCATATGTTCCAGAGTAGAACTGCTTCTTGGCTATAATCTTAACAGAAGCAAATTATGACGTCTTTCTTCCACAGTATCACTGGATGGGTTTGAACCACCAATCTTTAGGTTAGTAGTTGAGCACAAACGGTATGCACCGCCTTGCCGGGTACCAAGTGTCTTTGAAAAACCTTGTTTCATATATTTGCCTGATATTTTTGGTTGTTTCAGGTGATAAAGTATATCCAGTCTGTCTGAGTTACCTAGTGCTGCCATAGCAGAAATACCACAAAGGGTAGCCTTAAAAGCCTTAGAAAACATAAATTCATTTTCTCACAGTTCAGGAAGCTAGAAGTCCAAATTCAAGTTGTGACTGTAGAGGGAGTCCTTCTTTGTCTATTTCAGCTTCTAGTAGCTGGCAATCCTTGGAGATCCTAGGCTTATAACTGCATTTGCCATGTGTATCTGTCTTCATACGACATCTTCCACTGTGTGTTTCTGTGTCTATTCTGCTCTCTTTATAATTCAGAAGCGATTAGGTTTAGGACACACTCTACACTGGTGTGGCCTCATTTACACACACACATGCACACACACACAAAAAAAACCTTCATACAAGGTTATATTTACAGGTATTAAGATTTCAGCACATATTGTGGGGGATACAATTCAGTCCATAACATTGTCCCTATTACTCTACCTTATCTGAAAGCATCTGACTACCTAGCCATTTTTAAACTATTCCTTGCTTCCTAGAATCATAAAATATTCATACCCATCTTGTTTATTCCTGGCCCAAGACATGAACCAGCAGCTGCACTCCAAGAAGCAATGATTCACCTTAATAGAGAGTAGTGTTAAAGACCCAAATCTGGACTCTACATATATATATCATATATGTCATTGGGTCCAATAACGTTGATGTAAGGCTCGTTTAGTAACATGAGTTACAAGTTTATAAAGATACTTCTAATTAAACTGTTATATTGTTAATCTTTTAAATTTTTTTCAAATATTAAAATTTATTTAATCTACATCAACCTAGATTTATAAGTCCTAGAATTGTACATGTCCTTCTCTTAAAATTTTTGTGTCTCACATACCACCAGCTATGGTCAATTATTGACACAAAATTGCTAATGCAAGCTCCTAACTTCCACAGTTCATGTCTGTTTTGCTCACTTAGATATCTCCAGCACCTGGCAGAATTTCTGGTTTGTAGTAGGTGTTCTTAAACAACCAACAAGTGTGATTTATAAAAGCTTTCAACCTGAACATGATTGCTTGAGGTAAAACTTGTAGAATCTTTTAGGAGCATTCTTATTTGGGTGGGGTAAACATCAATGCATTGTCATATTTTAAACTCAGTATTTATTGACTTGGGAAACCCTGATGGTATAGTGGTTAAGTGCTATGGCTGCTAACCAAAGGGTCGGCAGTTCAAATCTGCCAGGCACTCCTTGGAAACTCTATGAGGCGTTCTATTCTGTTCTGTAGGGTCACTATGAGTCGGAATAGACTTGACGGCACTGGGTTTTATTTATTGACTGGAGCCCTGGTGACGAAGTAGTTAAGTGCTTGGCTGCTAACTGAAAGGTCGGCGGTTCAAGCCCACCATCCACTCCATGGGAGAAAGATTTGTCGGTCCGCTTCCGTAAAGATTACAGCCTTGAAAACTCTGTGGGGCAGTTCTACTCTGTCCTATAGGGTCTCTATGAGTAGGAATTGACTCCACAGCAATGGGTTTATTAATTGATTAAATAATTACTTTTGTAAAGTGTCACTTCTTTCAGCCAGCCTGCTAACATCTCTTTTAAAACATAGCCTCATCCACATTTTAAAAACCTCCAAGTCATTTTGAATATATTTTATCTAAATTAATGTGACTTGAACGAAATACTCATTTCCTGTGGCAACAACTGACAAGAACATGAGATTCCTTATTACACTAAGTTTGACCAATATGTTCTCATGCAAAAACTTACACTAATTTAAGGAATATGAAGTTAGCACAACTATAAATGCAGGAAAAAAATTTATGACTCATATTCTCTTAGTACCAATAAACCAAGTGCCATTACAACAAAGGCAGCCCAGCCAGGAAAGAAGAAATTGCAGGGCCAAACTTGTGCATTTATAGATGAAGAAATGAACAATAAATGAGTCTGGCAATGAGTAAGGATTCCCTGTGCCTCAGAACCATGCAAAAAACAAAAACAGAAATCCCTCAGTCTTTAGACTTTGTCTCACGTTGAAGTGTGGCAGGATTGAAGAAAACCTGGGGTAGACTATCTTACTAGCTGTCCCGCCATGTTTATATGTGGGTACCCCGCAGTTATAATAGGGCCAGGATTTTTTTTTTTTTCCCCCTTGCTCTTCTGGTTCTTTATTTTTTAATTTTATTTTCCTTTTTCTCTTTTGGTAAGTTTCTTAAAAAACAAAAATTTTTTTTTGAAACTTTTCCCAACTAGAATACAGGAAGGTTGAAATTGTTTGCTCTGGGAAGAATTATGGTATACACAGTATCCCTGCAGACCAGGTGTGGTGAGGTCAGCATCCTTCCCAGCAAGATAACATAGGAGAAGTCAAGTATGTGGGCTTGAGAGGTCAGCAGGGCTCATCCAAACACATGGAACATATTTTTATACCAAACCTGTTGCTATCGAGTCGGTTCCAACTCATAGCAACCCTATAGGACAAAGTAGAACTGCCCCACAGGGTTTCCAAGGAGCAGTTGGTGGATGCCAACCTTTTAGTTAGCAGCTGAGCTCTTAACCACTATGTCACCAGGGCTCCTATTTGAATACATATTGACAAAATCTTGCCATTTGGCATCCTAATTTCATAGTGTGACCAGGTCATTTTAGAACAGGGCTTTTGTACCCAGGCTCAGGTAACACAGCATAGGAAATGCAGTCTCACCATCTCCTCTTCCATGTGCACTTCCAACCAGACTGGTGGCCTTTTCGCCAATCTGGACTTCTTCCAGGTGACTGTCTCCTATTTCAACAGCTCTCTTTATTTTTCATCATTGGTCTAGAAAACTGTGCTGGCCATCTGGGTCAGAGGCTGGATGGTGTTGTATGTGCTGTACCTGGCACCCTGAGAAGTTTCTGGTCTGATGAAGAATTTTCTGGGTGTCAGCTTCCTGCAGAGATGGTTAGGTTTAAATGCAGGGTGTGTCCTACTAACACCACCCTTCCTACCTATCTGTGAGATCACAGGTGCCATCAGAGTTGCAGCACCTACATTCCCAAATCTTGAGGACTCTCTCCAATTACCTCTCACTGCTGCCCTCAGCCCACCTGCCATCTTGTGCTGACCTTGGTGATGGTTCTACTGACTTATCTCTACATTTCCTCTCCTATCCCTGCCATTTTCACTTGATTAAATTTTGTACCATCTCATTGGCTCTTCATTTTGCATTCCTTCAGAAGCTGTCTTAGGTCACAGCCACCCCTGTCCTGTGTCAAAGCCCTGGATCCTGATTGACCTGGCCAGGGTACTGAAGCAATGACCTCAATTACAAAAGGCTGGAGTCCTTCAGCACACTTTACTGTAGCAGATCTGCACAGGAGACAAGCCCAGTACAACCTTCGTGGGGGTCAGTAAGTCTTCAGGTAAGAGATGGAGATGTGCTTGCCGATCCTTTCTTATCTGAAACGTTTCTTTACAACTAGCTTAGAGCTCTTCTTGTGTGTCCCACCAGCTGTTTGTATAACATAATGAGTCAGCCCTTGACTCATGTTGACCCCGTGAACAACAGAACAAAACTCTGCCCAGTCCTGTGCCATACCATCCCCATGATCAGTTGTGGACCGTTGTGATCCATAGGGTTTTCATTGGCTGATTTTTGAAAGTACATAGATCACTGGGACTTTCTTCCTAGTCCATCTTAGTCTGGAAGCTCCACTGAAATCTGTTCAGCATCAAACAAACACAGCCTCCACTGACAGACAGGTGGTGGTTGTACATGAGGCACATTGGCCAGGAAACCCAGGTCTCCTGCATGGAAGGTGAGAATTCTACCACTGAACCACCACTGCTCCCACAGAAGTAATTATAAAAACAAACAAAAAAACTCATTGCCATTGAGTCAATTCCGACTCAGAGAGACCCTGTAGGGGTAGAACAGCCCCACAAGGTTTCTAAGGCCATAATCTTTACGGAAGCAGGCTGCCATATCTTTCTCCCACAGAGCCGCTGGGTGGGTTTGAAACTTTCGACCTTTTGTTTAGCAGCCCAGCACTTAATCTCTGCACCACCAGGTCTCCTGAAATAATTTTAGCTACTATTTATTAACTATTGTGCCAGGTATTTAACATTAACTCCAGATGGAGATATTACTGACTGTCTTCATCCAGGTCACCCAGTTAGTACACGAAAACTGATATTTGTTCATGAACCAGTTTGACCCCCCCCCAAAATTCAGCTTTTAAACATCTTATAACAGTACCTGTTTCTTGGAAATGTCTTTTACAGTTGGCACTGTCTACACTAGCTAGTCTGAAAGTTTGTGGGTAATTAGGGACAAAACTTTCTGTTTCTTGCTTTTACCTCTTTTCTGTCTGCCTTGTTAAGGAGTTAGCAACTTTTGTATTTTCTCTCACTTTCTTTTTAATCAATAAAAGAAAACCTGGGATATGGGGAGTATATAAAAGGTATCAGTTGTTACGCGGTAAGGACCCTTAGAGGTCTGTGATATCAAAGTTTTCATCTTTTAGGAGGGGAAGCAGATGCCCAGAGAAGATAAGTGACTTACCGACTTAGTATCTGAGGAAGGACTTCAAGGTAGAGCCCTGCGTTTCTTTCCTGCTCTCTTTCTTTACCTCCTTGCCAGCAGAAAGCTTTGGCATTCAGTTCTTTGGATGGCTAATCATTAACGAGATATGTAAAAGTAGACTTTGGAGAAGAGCTTCTTGCCAAGTCACCTTCAGAGACATTTTCAGAAAGCCATCTCTTCCAAGCTTGCAGTCAAACCTCCCTTTGCAGCTCTTCCTGCTTCTCTGCTGGTGTAAGTTTGTCACCCTTTCTGCTCACATGAGCCTAAGATGCCTTGTCTATTTAAGACATCTGCATGAGGTCAATTTGTTTTTTGGTGGCTTTAATGTCTTTGGTTCTATTTTTTAAAGGTTCAAAGAGGGAAAAGATAATATTAGAATTAAATACAAGATTTTAGTATCTTATTTTTTTCTTCTTCTTTGAAATGTATGAATATATTACAGATAAATTTGAACTGCATTGCTTTCCCTGGTTCCCTTCTCTTTTCCTCACCAGAAGAAACAATCTTTTTTTTTTTTACCATGTATATGTGCGTTCAAGGAGCCTCCTGGGTGAAACAAGTGGTTTTCCATCAGCTGCTAATTGAACCCACCCAGGGTTGGCAGTTCAAACCCATCCAGCATCTCTGCAGAAAATGGGCCTGGAGATCTACTGCCATAAAGATTACAGCCAAGAAAACCCTATGAAGCAGTTCTACTCTAAAATACATGGGGTTGCCATGAGTCAGGGGCCAGAGTGAGGGCACCTAACAACAACAACGTGTGTTCACAAACTAAAAAAATAATAATGCTTTGTATTATCTCTTAAACTTGCATACATGCTAACACAGCATATGGACCATTCTGTAACTCATGTTGGAAAATTAATATCAAAACGAAAGTCATTGCCGTGGAGTCGATTCCCATTCATAGCAACCCTATAGGACAGAGTAGAATTGCCCCATAGGGTTTCCAAGGAGCGGCTGATGGATTCGAACTGCCGACCTTTTGGTTAGCAGGCAAATGATTAACCACTGCACCACCAGGATTCCAAGTTGGAAAATAGGCAACATGAATTTGGAACAAATTGAGACCAGACTCCCAATTTCTCTTGTTGATACTTATTTTCATCTACACTCCCAGACAATTGGAAAACATCCTCATTGCTTCCTGAGCTTGTGTGTAGTTCCCCTGGTCCTTGTCTCATAGCTGAGGCAACACCTTCAGAGTCCCAGCTTTGCATAGAAAGTTAATTTCCAGCTCCTTGTGTGGTCAGGGCTTGTGCCCCAGACTCCTTTCCCTATATAAGCATTAGAATCAGACTTTAGCCTAGGAAAGTTAATCTGGATTCTGCATTCCCATGAGCTATCCTGGCTTTAGCTGTATACTGAGAGAGTAAACCACCAATATAACTATTTGGGCTGTATACCTATTTGAGCTGTGTCATGGATTGAATTGTGCCCCCCAAAAGTATCTGTCAACTTGGCTAAGTCATGATTCCCAGTAGTGTATGATTGTCTACCATTTTGTCTTCTGATGTAATTTCCCTGTGTGTTGTAAATCCTATCACTATGAAGTAATGAGATGGATTAGTGGCAATTATATTGATGAGATCTACAAGATTAAGTAGTGTCTTGAGCAAATCTCTTTTGAGATATAAAAGAGAAGTGACCAGAGAGACATGGGGACCTCATATCACCAAGAAAGCAGCACCTGGAGCAGAGAGCATTCTTTGGACCTGGGGTACCTGCTTGGAGAAGCTCCTAGTCCAGGGGAAAATTGACAAGAAGGATCTTCCTCCAAATTCAACAGAGGGTGAAAGCCTTCCCCTGGAGCTGACACTCTGAATTTGGACTTCTAGGCTACTAGGTTGTGAGAAAATAAACTCTTTGTTAAAGCCATCCACTTGTGGTATTTCCATTATAGCAGCACTAGATGACTAAGACAAGCTATGTACCTATTTGAAGTGAATTCCCATTGCCATCAAATCTATTCCAACTCATGGTAACCCAATGAGTTAGAGAGCAGAACTGTTCCAGAGGGTTTTCTTGGCTGAAATCTTTACAGAAGCAGGTCACCGGGTCTTTTTTCCATGGTGCCCCTGGCTAGGTTTGAACTGCCAACTTTTTGGTTAGTAGTCAAGCACAAACTTTTTGCACCATCCAGGGACCTTTCGAACTGTATAGTAAAAGGGTAAACCACCTGCCAGGACCCTATACAGGTGAGCAATGGAAGCCTGACAGATCCTATCACTGAGATCAAAAATTCAGAAGGAGATGCCAGAGTCTCGGTGATTCAGAGCTATTACGTACTGAGCATTTATTATATGTCATTCTCACAATTATTTCATGTAAGTATATGTCATCCTCACAGTTCTTTCAGGTAGGTTTTATTATATTCTTTATAAAAGAAAAACAGATTTGTCACATCTGCACTTTAGTAACTTAAGCATGGATAGTCTAACGTAGGTGAAATTGACATTTCACCTTCCTTTGTAAAAGATTTTTCCCTGAGTCATCTTTAGAGGACTCTGGACTCTGGATGAATAATCAACAAACTTCAAAATTCAAATATCACATGAAATATTTCCGGCTGTAAATTGTCCAACTCAGAAAGTATGACTTGGTTTTGCAGCTTAATTTTTAACTTCATTTTCAAATGTGTATGGGTTGTTTGTTCTTTCTAATTGACTTGACGATTTTGTAGAAATAGACCTAAGTTGTTTCAGTGTGGGAAAAAAAAAAATCCAACTTTGTTTCATCTCTATGATTAATTTTTAAACAATTAAATATAAATGGAAATATTTTCATGACTTGTATTGCAATACCCACCTTTTTTTATTTTTTGAGTTTATATGTGTTCTTTTTGAGTGAGGTTGACTTTTGAATTGCTTTATTTTGGTCATGAGAATCATTAGAGAGGATAGAGTGCACATTTACACTTTGATTGAACAGTCATCCTGAGTTGTTTTCAAAAAACTGTGAACTACTGTAGTTAATTATCAGCCACAGGACAACTCAGCAAGATGTTGGCTCTGGCCCTGAGTAAAATCATGGGACTTTAGTGCACATCCTACTGTGAGCACAGAAAGCCTGCTGTCTTTAATCCGGAAGGCCAGAACAGGCCCTGGCAGAGGAAGCACCTCTCATGTGTACACTCTGCCCCAAACCTCCAGTATCTACCCATGTTTCAACTGATTCAAGGGAAGCCTTCAAACAATGTGAGTATGAATCCTGAAACTAAAGATTTGGCTGACTGGCAACACTCATTCTCTGGAGCTTGGGTGGTTTTTCACACATACTCTAACGATGTACCCACATATCATATTATGTTTACTCAGAACCGTAAGTCCTCATCATGGTTTTGGAAAATCCTTTTTCCTCCAAGTTCAAGTCAAACTCCTGTTTTGCCTCTGCATTTCTATGACAAATGGGCTCAGTCTGGTCATCAAGCTCAAAGTAGAATGCCATCTTCACTATTTTGCTTTCTTTCAGCTGAGCAAAATGGTACATCTTTTGTCACCTACACAAACACATTCAGTGATGTGCCCAATTGTCATACTGCAAATTCTTCTTGCTTCCCTCCCCCCTCTTAGACACGGTTTTTTTCTAACCTTCTTTCTGGTTCTAATGCCCTTTATTTTAGCAACTACAGTACCACAGACTCCCAGCTAAAACTTTAAAATAGTGTATTATTGAGGATAGCAGACACAGAAAAGAAAAAGAACAATTGTAACAAATATAATCTTTAGGAGAAGACATGGAAGAAAATTAAGAGTGCTTATGGACTGAGGTGTTATTTGCTTCCAGGCAAGGTGAAAAACAAAATTAGTTTAAGATTTGAAACATAAGAAGGATATCATAACTATTGAGTCAGTGAGACAAGGCTCTATTGCTCTAACCAGCACAGGTTATATACTTATACCATGCTGACTTTATATCCAGACACCTTCACTTACTACCTAGCACTTGGAACAGTGTATTTGTTTTTGTTGTTGAGCCTTCCTTATCTGGAATCACTGAAACAATCACAGATAAATCATGCAACAAAACAAAATCACGTATCTACCTTGCACATAATAGAAAATCATAAATAAGAGTCACCATCTGTCTTAGGCTGGGTTCTCTAGAGAAGCAAAACCAGTAAAGTGTATAAATACATACATATATATAGAGAGAGAGAGAGATTTATATCAAGGAAATAGCTCACCCTATTGTAGAGACTGGAACATCCCAAGTCAGTGCATCAGGATAGAGGATTCTCCTGATTTACGTAGCTGCAAGATTGGCAGGTCGTAGAGCAGGGCTCTTACTCACAGGCTGTGAAGGTTGACAAGTCCCAACATCAGCAGGCAAGATCACAAGGCTTCTCCTGATTTATGTAGCTGCAGGGGCTGGTGAACCCAAGATGTTAGGTGTTCAGTCTCTACTAAGGCCCAGTAACAAGTCAAAAGCTGTTTCTCAAAAGGAGAGTAGTTATCTGCAGAGGATGGCAGGGCTTTGCTCCAAAATCCTAAGGGTCTGCCCTGTGATTCACCAATAGAGGCCTGCCAAAGATTCCAAACAGCATCTCTATCTGCCAAGGACACTTTAAGCACTGTTGGATCAGCTGGATCATATGGCCCAAGTGGCAGAGCAGCTTGCACTGCAGGCTGAACCTGTTGCACAGCCTTCTTTTGTTCTGGCCACCACTCAAAATTAGCAGCTTTCTGAGTCACTAGATAAATATCCTGGAGCAGCACACCCAAATAAGGAATGTGTTGCCTCCAAAATCCAAAGAAGCCCACTAGGAATTGTGCCTCCTTTTTAGTTGCGGAAGCAGCCAGATGCAATAACTTATCCTTCATTTTAGAAGGAATATCTTAACATGTCCCACACCACTGGACCCCTAGAAATTTCACTGAGGTGGAAGATGCCTGAATTTTTGTGGGATTAATTTCCCACCCTCTAGCATGAGAATGTTTTACCAATAAGTCCAGAGTCATTGGCACTTCTTTACCAGGTCGAATCAGCATAATGTCATCAATTCAATGGACCAGTGTGATGTTTTGTGGAAGGAAAAGGTAATCAAGGTCCCTGTGGACTAAATTATGACATAGGGCTGGACAGTTGATGTAGCCCTAAGGTAGGCAAGTGAAGGTGTATTGCTGGCCTTGCCAACTGAAGGCAAACTGCTTCTGGTGGTTATTTGAAACAGGTATAGAGAAAAAGGCATTAGCCAGATCAATAGCTGAATACAAGATACCAAAAAAAAAAAAAAAAAAACCTACCAGGAGCTGTATTAATTTGCTCAAGCAATAAAACTACATCTGGAACAACAGCTGCACTTGGAATCACCACCTGGTTAAGTTTTCCATAATCTACTATCATTCTCCAAGATCCATCTGTTTTTTTGCACAGGCCAAATAGGCAAGTTGGATGGGGATGTGGTGGGAAATACCACCACTGCATCCTTCAAGACCTTGATGGTGGCAGTAATCTCTGAAGTTCCTCCAGGAATGTAGTATTGCTTTTGGCTTACTATTTTCCTAGGTAGGATCAGTTCTAATGGCTTCCACTTGGCTTTTCCTACCATAATAGCCCTTACTCCATTTGTCAGGGATCCAATGCAGGGGTTCTGCCAGTTGCTGAGTATATCTATGCCAATTATGCATTTTGGAACTGGGGAGATCACTACAAGATGAGTTTGGGGACCCACTGGACCTACTGTGAGATGGACATGACCCAAGGCTCCATTAAAAACCTGACCTCCATATGCCCCCATTCTGACTGGTGGGGCACAGTGACGTTTTGGGTCTCCTGGAATTAGTGTCAGTTCAAAGCCAGTATCCAGTAACCCCCAAAAAGTCCGATTATTTTCTTTTCCCCAGTAAACAGTCACTCTCATGAAAGGCTGTAGATCCCTTTAGGGAAGGCTGGACAGAGATTAACAGTATAAATTTTTGGCAGTGTATTGGAGTAATTCCTCAAGGAGACCTAGCCTCCCCTTCATTCAAGGGGTGTGGGTCTTTAAACTCACTCAAGTCCAGGAACTGATTGAGGAACTGTGACTCTCTATTCTGGGGATCAACTTAGACTGTTCACTTGACCTAGACTTCATCTGTTTGTACAGATCAAGTAAATACTTAGTAGATTTCGTATCTATTTCACTCCTGGGGACTCCATGACTATGTAGTTAATGTCATAAATCCATACAAGTCAGACTAACCTGATTACTGCTTTGACTCCACTATCCATTACCGTAACCATGCCCACCTTTTCTTTGTCGATTGAGTGCGGTCACTTGGCCCCTACTACCGTGTGGTGAAATCAGCCCCATTGGTGTCTTAATTCAGTTAGGGCAGTTCCCACTGTCAAATCTGATTTACATGAAATAGCAACCACAGTAGTCTTCAAAGATGCTGGAGCTCCCTTCACAAATTTGTTCCTCTCAGTTGTGGTAAAAGGTGTGTCCTCTGAGCATTCCATGCATGGGTCTGTGGGTCTAAACTGATAAACCCACTCTAGCATGCCAGTTTCCCTAAACCTTTGGATAACTTCTTCTACAGTATACCAAGGCAGGTCTGGTACTTCAACTTGATTTAGTGTAGGCCACCATATAATTCATGCTTCAGCACCCCAACCAAATAAACTATTAGATCCTTTCCAAACTTCTTGAGCTGAAACATTGAATGAAGAATCTGTGCTTAGTGGACCCATGGCAATAAACTCAGACTGATCCATCTTTATGTTACTTGCACCATTATCCTACACCATTAGTAGCCATTCCCACACATATTCCCTAGGTTTCTGTTTGTACATTTTAGAAAAGTCAAGCAGTTCTTTTGGAGTATAGTGTATCTCCTCCTGGGTCACACTTTGTACTTCACTTTTTGGGGCTTGATGTGACTTGAGTCTAGTTACAGATCTAGAAGCCAGAATTGGTAGTGTGGAGTTGTTTTGAGAACATTCAGCATTGTCTTGTAAAGCATCTGCCTCAGGCAATGCACAAGGCAATGACTCAGGCAAGGGCTCTTTAGAGACAGCTGGGTGAGGGCTAATCTCAGATGGGAGTGGAAGGGTTAATGGTTTTTCTGGGCAGGATGGTGTAGCAGACAAACATCAAGTAACGTTTTCAGATAGGAGTGGTTCTGTTGTCAGGAGTGATTTAAGGGCTTAATGTCTCCAGCTTCCTGATTATCTGCCCATATGTCCCCATCCCAAGTTTCAGGATCCCGTTTCTTCCCAATCAATGCCCTCGTTTTAACTTCAGACACCTCTCAAGGTTAACAATTGAGCTGGCGTTGTAATTCAGCCACTCTTACGATAAGACTCTGGGTTTTTCCGGCAATATTAGCTCTGTTGCTACAAGAAATGAGGCTTTCTTTCAAAGCACAGGTGGGAACTTTGAGGTCATTTATGTGGCACTTGACCTTTGACTCTGAAGCCTCGAGCACATCTTCTTTTCACCAGTTTATCTCCAACCAGCCTCCTTATACTCCTCATTCTGACAAAACTAGAAAGATATCACATCTGTGTTCACCCAGAGCCTTGCCTTTCACCATTACTTTATCTATTAGTGGTGATATTTTGCATATTTGTATCACCACCTCATGCCATGGATTAGCAATGCCCTCTTTAATACTGGAAGCAGAGTCAGCATCATCTTTAAGACTAACCAGACTTGAGAACCAATTTAGAAAATTCATCCTTGCAACTTTGTTTCTCTAGAACCACTTGCGGTACCAAATGTCTTAAGGCTGGGTTCTCTAAAGAAGCAAAATCAGTAAAGCATATATATAGAGAGAGAGAGAGATTTATACCAAGGAAACAGCTCACTCGACTGTAGAAGCGAAAATGTCCCAAGTCCATGGCTCAGGATAGAGGCTTCTCCTGAATCACATAGCAGCAGGGGTGGCGAACCCAAGACCGGCAAGTCGGAGAGCAGGGCTCTTGCCACAGGCTATGAAGGTTGACGAATCCCAAGATCAGGAGGCAATACCACAAGGCTTCTCCTGATTCAAGTAGCTGCAGGGGCTGGCAAATGCAAGATCAGCAGGTAAGCTGCTAGCTCAAGTCCCCAAAACTGTAGGTCAAACAAGAGGTAGCTGCATGATTCAGAAAGGGCAAAAGCCAGAATGTCCGCTTATATTTGGATGCAGGTTCACACCCAAGGAAAATCCCTTTCAACTGATTGGCTACTCACAGCAGATTCCATCATGGAGGTGATCACATATAAACACTGAGAATCATGGCCCAGCCAAGTCGACACACAATCCTAACCATCACACCATCTGCCACGGTTATTGTTTTAATTATTATTTTTATTATCATAATTTCTGAAATACCATGGAATGGTAGTCATGACTAAAATTAATTAATTAAAATCAAACTCCCTCAAAAGAAACAAATGTAATTAAAACAAAAAGTTGGAGGTGGCAATCCATATCAAGGAAATATCTTGAGTAGATTGCTTACATGCAGTTCAACAAAACAGAAAAGTATTCCCTGAAACCTGGAAGTAGAACAAAATTCTCTTTGCTTAATAAAAAGTGCCTATAAAAGCTAGAATAAACATTCCACTCAAAGGTGAACCTTCCTGTTAAAAGTTTTGATGGTTAAGGTTGTGTGTCAACTTGGCTGGGCCATGATTCTCAGTGGTTTGGCAATTACGTAATGATGTAGATTGACAGTTATGTAATGATGTGCTAGGCTTCCATGATATGATCTGAGAAGCAAGCAGAGAGAAAGGGGGACTTCATACCACCAAGAAAGCAGCACTGAGATCAGGGCACATCCTTTGGACCTGGGTTCCTGTGCTGAGAAGCTCCTAGTCTGGGCAAGACTGATGGCAAGGACCTTCTCCAGAGCCAACAGACAGAGAAAGCCTTTACCTGGAGCTGGCACACTGAATTTGAATTTCTAGCCTCCCAGACTGTGAGAGAAAAAAAATTCTGTTTGTTAAAACCACCCACTTGTGGTATTTCCATTATAGCACCACTAGATAACTAAGACAGCTACTCTATGTCCAAAAGCAAGTTTCAAAGTTTTTTCTGACATCCATTTTGGTCTTTTTTTTTTCTTTCCTGTCTCTTTTATGACCCTTTGCTTTTTTCATGCATGATGTCCTTGACGTCATTCCACAACTGTCTTTGGTCATTAAAGTTCAGTGAGTCAAATCTATTATTGAGATGGTCTCTAAATTCAGGTGGGATATACTCAAGGTTGTATTTTGGCTCTAACGGACTTGCTCTAATTTTCTTCAGCTTCAACTTGAACTTGCATATGAGGGATTGATGGTCTGTTCTGCAGTCTGTCCCTGACCTTGTTCTGACTGATAATATTGAGCTTCCTCATCATCTTTTTCCACAGATACAGTCGATTTGACTCCCGTGTAGTCCATCTGGTGCGGTCCATGTGTTTAGTCACCATTTATGTTGTTGAAGAAAGGTATTTGCAGTGAAGAAATTGCTGGTCTTGCAAAATTCTGTTATGCGATCTCTGGCATCATTTCTATCACAAAGACCATATTTTCCAACTACCAATCCTTCTTTGTTTCCAACTTTTGCATTCCAATCACCAGTAATTATCAATGCATCTTGATTGCATGCTTGATCATTTTCAGACTGCAGAAGTTGGTAAAAATCTTCAATTTCCTCATCTTTGGCATTACTAGTTGACGTGTAAATTTGAATAACAGTCATATTAACTAGTTTTCCTTGTAGGCTTATGGATATTATCCCATCACTGACAGCGTTGTACTTCAAGATAGATAGATCTTGAAATGTTCTTTTGACAGTGAATGTGATGCCATTCCTCTTCAATTTGTCACTTGTGGCATAGTAGGCCATATAATTGTCCTATTCATAATGGCCAATACCAGTCCAATTCAGCTCACTAATGCCTAGGGTGTCAATCTTTATGCATTTTCATTTCATTTTTAACAACTTCCAATTTTGCTACATTATACTTTCTACATTCCACTTTCTGATTATAATGGATGTTTGCAGCTGTTTCTTCACATTTTGACTCATGCCACATCAACAAACAACCAAAAACTTGACTCCACCCACATCATTAAGGTGGACTCTACTTTGAGGAGGCAGCTCTTCTTCCCCAGTGGTCTTTTCAGTGGATTCCAACCTGAGAGGCTCGTCTTTCAGCACTATATCAGACAATGTTCCACTGCTATTCATAAGGTTTTCATTGGCCAATTTTTCAGAAGTAGACTGCCAGGTCCTTCTTTCTAGTCTGTCTTAGTCTAGAAGCTCTGCTGAGACCTGTCCACCTTGGGTGACCTGATTGGTATATGAAATACTGGTGGCATAGCTTCTAGTATCACAGCAACACGCAAACCATCACAATAGGACAGACTGACAGACGTGTCTGTTATACCGCAGCATTGTTTGTGAGGAATGTACTACCTATGTAGGTATACAATTTTACATACCCCACCAGCGATGCATGAAAGTGCCTATTTCTCCTCATGTTGTCAACAGGATAGCCTGCCTCGCTTTTAGGTGATCAGATGGTGAGAATTAGCATCTCTGTGTAGCTTTAATTTACTTTGCCTTTTCAAACTAAATTGAGCCTGTTTTCATATATTTAAGAGCCCCTTAACATTCTTTTTCTATGAACACTTTATTTTGTTACGTAAATAGGAACTTTTTAAAAAGTTTTTAAAAAGTTTACTTTAAACTTTTTAAAGTAAATCTGTCATCTTTAGAATGTTTCATCATATTATCCAAGAGTATGAGGTGAGTTTGCATTTATTCAAGTCTACATTGGTTTTTCTTAGGATTGTTTTAAAGTTGTCCTCATGTAGGTTTTGCACATTTTTTGTAAAATTTATTTCTACATATTTAATTTTCTTCTTGTTGCTCTTGCAAATGGGATTTTTTTCCCAGTATATTTTCAAAATGGTTTTTATGGAGGGATACTGACTTAATTTTTGAAGGTCAGTCTTGTGCCTGGCCACCTCATAGTCGTGGCAGTGTTTTTTGTTAATCCTTTTGGGCTTTCCAGGTTTACTAGTCTATTATCTCATAAAAAGCTAGTGGTTATCTCTTTCTTTACAGTTCTTTGTTTCTACTCTCCCCTCCCCCCTTCAGGAACTCCTTTCTGTGGGACTTATTTAACACTAAATTTGCACATGAGTCGGAATCCACTGAAGGCAGCTAACGGCAACAACAACAATGTGCTGGGCACTGTTCTAAGTACTTTACATGTAATAACACTTCTGCGTCCTCACAGAAATCCTCTGTGGTAAAAAACTGTGGTAGACACTGTTATTATTCCTATTTCCCAGAGAGTTTAAATAACTCGCTACTAAGATATGGAGTAAGGAAACCAACCCTAGGAGTTAGGCTACTGTATTCCTCTTCTGTCAAAAACCCAAATGCTTAGAGAAACACCAAAAATTAATGTGACAGAATATATTAATGTGAGTAAATGCTGTTTGAATTAGACTATATATCCCAAACATACTGGAAATGCACTTTAAAAAACGGACAGTTAAAGTGGTTATATAGGTCATTGCTATGTTAATTTATCAAGAGAGAGCATCAAAGCACAGAGCAGGTTACAAAAGCAGTCACCAAGAACATGCCATACATCCTAAAACAGCCTCTAGTCAGACCCTGGATTCCTGCTTTTTGAAGCCAGCTGCACGTAGATAATTTTCCAAAAGAACACAATGCCTAAGGCCAAATGGTCTCCACTAAGCTATCGTTTGACCTGAAGGTGACCCAGGGAACCAGTTCCTTCAAAGTTCAAAAGGATACCTAAGGGCAAATGACCTGGGTGGGTCACCCAATTCCATAAACACAGAAATCTGGATTCCTGGAGAATCAAAATGATTATATCACCTCTTATCCTCTAGATTATTCTATGTATTACGTAAATATTGAAATCTACTTCCATTTACCCTAAGATTTCCCTCATATTTTCTGTTGTATTTTGGCACTGCTTTGAATTTGATCTTTGTCAATTTTCTTCCAATTTATTGAGGCAGTCTTCCATACTTTCTCCCTTCCTTTCACCCTACCTGCCACCCTCCCCTCCTTTCTACCTTCTTTGTAAACTCTGGGGATATTTGATATTTTTCAGCGAATTTTCTTTTTTCATGCATCCTATTTTTTTAAGGACAGTAGATCATCAGATATTTCTGATATTATTTATTTATTTTTAAATATTTTTACTAACACTCTTCTATTTTTTTGAGGGGAGGGGTAGTTTTCCTGTTAAGTTTGGTGCTGTCTCATTGAAGGTGTTGTTTTACTTGTCTATTGATTTTTGTTGTTTGTGTTGAATTGTCCAATAGAAGATTATATTCTTACAACATAAATGTGAATTATCACCTACCTGTAGGTTAATGAACTTTCTGATTCCAGAAGCCTGTGTTGGGAGAGAAGAGTGAGGGTGTGATGTGCCAGGGGTGTGAAGTGTTGGCATTTGGAATTTGGGAGCCCCTTGTTCTTATGTGGGAGCCCTGGTGGCACAGTGGTTAAGAGTTTAGCTACTAACCAAAATGTCAGCAGTTATAATCTACCAGCTTCTCCTTGGAAACCCTACAGAACAGTTCTACTGTGTCCTATAGGGTTGCTATGGATTTGGACATTCTCACTTCTTAGCTTACAGGAGACCATGTCAACTCTGAAAGTGTAGCTAAATTTGATATTTTAACCTGGAGAAAATGTAAAGAGTAATTTCTCTTGAACTTCCAGCCAACATGGCACCATAGACAGAAGCACCATGCAGTCCTTCCACAAGAAAGACCAGAAAAACTAAGTAAAACAGAAACAAACATCGATCCTGGAAATTGAAGTGTTAAATGAAGAGATAAAGAACTCAGGTAAGCACCAAATGGAATAAGCAACTGACAGAGAAGAGAGAGCAAGGAGAGAGACATGCGGAAGTCCCTCATCAGCTAACATGGCATAGATTCACCATCGTGGACTCCTGTCAGAGATTGGTGGATGGGGAGCATGGGAAAGCAGCTTCATGGAGCTCCCATCAGGAGACAGAGCAGTGTGTAACCAGCAATACATGCTTTTCCAATCCCCATCTTCTCCCTACTGCTCTACTTCCACGCTTCCTTTTTGTTTTTCTCTATTTCTTGGTTTCTCATCTCTCCACTCCAACGGCAAGCTCCCTTAGCACTCTTTTTTTTGTTGTTGTTTGTTTGCTCTTTTTTTTTTTTTGGCTCCTGTTTCTCTTTCCTCTCTTTTCTTTCCCATACCTATATTAGCTCCACACATCACAACCTTCCCCTCCTTCCTGCCTACCTGCACTATGCACTGAACATCACACACCAGCGCAGCACAAGTATGGTATACCACAGCCTACCCAGCACTGATTCCCCACCCACCCTGTAAGCCCTAATACATGTCACAAACAACCCATTCCAGGCCCTTCCCTTTAGCTGGACCTTCCCTGCTGCACCATAGCTGAGTGACTGGTCCTGCCCATTGGGCAAGGAGGTGAAAATTATTGTGACCACAGATGAGTAAACAACAAAGAATACGCAGCCTGCCTGCTCAGACATAACCAAATAAAACAAAAAAAGCAGGATGAAACAAACAGATCTACAATCAATAAATGAAGAAAATAACTACTGGGTGTCCCAAAGACTGCTGACAATATCAAAACATATTAATAAACAGGACAGGATGGTTCCAGTAGGGGTCCAAAATAAAACACCAGATGACTTTCCAGTAGAAGAAAAGGCACTAGAACTACCTGGCAGGGAATTCAAACCTCTAATATTCAGAGCTATCCAAGAGTTGAAGCAAAAAGCAGACAAAAATGAGGAAAAAATAGACAAATTCATGAAAAAGAAAGACAAGTTCTTGGAAAATATGGAGAAAAAAATGAAAGAATTCAGGAAAACAATACAGGAAAAATATGCCAAAATAAATTCACAACTAGAAATCATACAAAAACAGTAATTAGAAATCCAAAAGATAAACAAAAGATTTCAAGTTTCATAGAAGGGCTGAAGAGCAGGCTTGAAATTATGGAAGACAGTCTCAGTGATATTGAAGATAAGTACTTGAATACAACTCTGTTTGAGGAAAAATCAGAAAAAAGAACAAAGAAAAATGAAGAAACCCTGAGAATAATGTGGGTGGGATACAATCAAAAGCAAAAGTTTTCAAGTGACTGAAGTTCCAGAACTGAGAGAGAAAACAGGAAACACAGAGAGGATCGTTGAAGAATTGCTGACAGAAAACTTCACTAATATCATGAATGATGAAAAGCTGACCATCCAAGAAGCTCAATGAACACCATGTAGGATACACCTCAAAAGAAAAACACCAAGGCATATCATAATTACACTCAAGAAAAAATACTGAGAGCAGCTCGAGAAAAACAAAAAATCACATACAGAGGAGAAACAATAAGACTAAACTCTGATTATTTGGCAGAAACCATGCAGTCAAGAAGACAATGGGATGACATATATAAAACATTGGAAGAAAAAAATTGCCAACCAAGAATAATATATCCTGCAAAACTTTCTTTGAAATATCATGGTGAAATTAGGTCATTTCCAGATAAACAAAAATTAAGGGAATATGTAAAAACCAAGCCAAACTTACAAGAATTATTAAAGGGAGTCCTGCAGACTCAGAACAAACAACATCCAACCACAGCCTGAATCTAGGGTGCAAAATTGTACCAGCCAGATACCAACCTAGGAAATGAACTCTCAAGGACTATCCAAAACCAAAAGAATTACAACAGGGAACCACAGAGGTTAATCTGTAAATGACAACAGCATCAGAACAATGAAATAGGGAATAAATGGTGTAGGTATAGAACTTTCTAATGGAGAGGAAGGCAAGGCGATACCAGCTATAATACACTGGTTTAAACCTAGGAAGAGAAGGGTAAATTTCAAGGTAAACACAAAGAAAGTTAATGAACATATTCACCAAAATAAAGAAAAAAATAAAGTTTCAATAAAAACAAAATCTACAAAAACAAAAGAAATCCACAAACGAAAGGAATTCAGCACAGAAGAGTAAGAGGAACAAAGAAAACGTCAGTACTACAAAAAAAAAAAAGCACTATCATACCTATCAATAATTACACTGAATGTAAATGGCCTAAATGCACCCACAAAGAGACCAAGAGTGACAGAATGGATAAAAACACAGTATCCATCAATACGATGTCCACAAGAGACACACCTTAGAAAAAAAGACTTAAATTTGTTAAAAATCAAAGGCTAGAAAAAAATACATTAAGCAAATAACTACCAAAAGAAGGAGTGGCAATACTAATCTCAGGTAAAATATACTTTAAAACAAAATCTGCCATAAAAGGCAAAGAAGAGCACTGTATAATGATTAAAGGGATGATCCATTATGAAGACTTAACCATAACAAACATCTACACACCCAATGACAGAGCTCCAAAATACATAAAACAAACTCTAACAGCACTGAAAAGAGAAATTGACAGTTCCACAATAATAGTAGGAGACTTCAAGACACCACTCTCAGTAAAGGACAGAACATCTAGAAACTCAACAAAGATACAGAAGAGCTAAAGGGCACAATCAGCCAAGTTGACCTCATAAATACGTATAGAACACTCCACCCAATAGCTTCAAAGTACACATTCTTTTCCAACACACATGAAACTTTCTCCAGAATAGACCACATCTTAGGCCACAGAGCAACTCTCAAAAAAATCCAAAACACTGAGATAATAAAAAGTATCTTCTCTGACCATAACACCATCAAGGCAGAAATTAACAACAGGAAGACCAAGAAAAAAAATCAATTACATGGAAACTGAATAACACCCTGCTTAAAAACCACTGGGTAGGGAGGGGGCCAAGATGGCGGACTAGGTAGACGCTACCTCGGATCCCTCTTGCAACAAAGACTCGGAAAAACAAGTGGATCGATCACATACTTAATAACAATCTACGAACACTGAAAAACAAACACAGATTTAGAGACGGAGAACAAACAAATACGGGGAAGCAGCGACTGTTTTTGGAGCCTGGAGCCAGCGTCCCAGTCAGGTAACCTTGGCACTGGGCATAGGTCTGGGCCCAGGAGAGCTGAACTCAAAATCTTATCACAGCGCAAACAAGGGGAGCAGCCCTACCCCCCTGAACTTACCCCGGGAGGGGGCCCAGCTGGTCCCTGCGGGCAGCATGGTGACGCAGATGGTGGGAGAAGTCCCCAGGAGGCAGTGACTGGTTTTGGAGCCGGGAGTGCAGCGTCCCAGCTGGGGAACCTTGGCGCCGGGCATCTGACTGGGCGCTGTCACAGCGCAAGCACAGGGCGCAGCCCTGCTCCCCTGAACTAACCCCGGAAGGGGGCCCAGCCAGTCCAGGGGGTGGAGCGGTGACGCGGCTGGCGGGACGAGAAGTCCCTGGGAGGCAGCGACTGATTTTGGAGCCGGGAGTGCAGCGCTCCAGCAGGGGAACCTTGAAGCTGGGCTTTGGACTGGCAGCGGAAGATCTAACCGCGGCTTCAGCGGGTCAGACCCTCAGGGGCAATCTCCACACAGCCAGCACACATAGGTGACACGCCCCTAGGGAATCTCAGATAAAATAGTCATTCCAAGCAAGATAAGTAACTGGCTATATTCCGAAGTGCTACTCAACTATTTCTCCGAACCCTCCCCCACCCTTCCCAGGAGGCTTCATTAACATTGGAATTTCCTGAACCAGAGGGAGAACGGCTCCGGCTCCGCGGTGGCTTTGCTTTCCCCCCTTTTTTTTTTTTTCTTTTTGGTCTTTTTCTAACCCATTCTTCCGGCCTGAGAGAAGGAACCAAAAAAAACCCAGGGACCAAAAATCCATCCCTAATTGGACTAAAAACACAGAACCAGCTCCAGCCAAGCATATATGATCCAAATCTCGGACTTTCATCCTTACAGGGAACAAGGTGGCGGTTATAATCCAAAGGCAGTTCTGATAGGGATCTGACTGCAATTTTTTTTTTAGCGGATTTTCTGGAAAAACAAGTTTCCCAGGTCTGATATCTCTGCGTATTTAACAGAGCCCTAACTGACCCACAACAGGGAACTGAGGGCTGAAGCTCCCCCCAGACCACCTAGCCTCTTGCCTTAGGGGTCTAAGGAGGGTGACACCTACCAATCTGTAGAGGTACTTGCACTGGGGGCCTAAGGTACAGCTGCAGAGCTCTCCCACCAAGGTGCTATAGGAACAGAGACACACCTACCTCACTGACACTTGGGGGAAGCCTATAAGCATCCTGTCCCCCCTGGAGTGTGAACCCCAGCTGCTAATAGAATCTGGTGCACACAACTATCACCACTACTTCTCGAGGTGGATAGGTGTTAGGGTGCCGCACACACTTGATGACCCAAAATCAGATTCTACTCAAGAATAGTGAATAGACTCAGGCATATATATCTGGCAACAGCCCAAACCAGCTGGTAATAGGTCATAAGTAAGTCAAGGGCTATAACAAACAAGACAGCACAATCTACTAGCCCATCCACGTATACTGAAAGAAAACAAAACAAGACTCAGTGAGCAAATATAGAATAAATCACTACTATGTCTTAGTGATGGCTCAGAGACAGCAGTCGATATCAAACCACATAAAGAAGCAGACCATGACAGCTTCTACAACCCCCCAAACTAAAGAATCAAAATCTTTCCCAAATGAAGATACAATCCTGGAATTATCAGATACAGAATATAAAAAACTAATTTACAGAATGCTTCAAGACATCAGAAATGAAATAAGGCAAACTACAGAAAAAGCCAAGGAACACACTGATAAAACAGTTGAAGAACTCAAAAAGATTATTCAAGAACAGAGTGGAAAAATTAATAAGTTGCAAGAATCCATAGAGAGACAGCATGCAGAAATCCAAAAGATTAACAATAAAATTACAGAATTAGACAACGCAATAGGGAGTCAGAGGAGCAGACTCGAGCAATTAGAATGCAGAGTGGGAAATCTGGAGGACCAGGGAATTAACACCAACATAGCTAAAAAAAAAATCAGATATGAGAATTTAAAAAAATGAAGAAACCCTAAGAATCATGTGGGACTCTATCAAGAAGAATAACTTGCGTGTGATTGGAGTCCCAGAACAGGGAGGGAGGACAGAAAATGCAGAGAAAATAGTTGAAGATCTGCTGACAGAAAACTTCCCTGACATCATGAAAGACGAAAGGATATCTATCCAAGATGCTCATCGAACCCCATTTAAGATTGAGCCAAAAAGAAAAACACCAAGACATATTATCATCAAACTTGCCAAAACCAAAGATAAAGAGAAAATTTTAAAACAGCCAGGGAGAAAAGAAAGGTCTCCTTCAAGGGAGAATCAATAAGAATAAGTTCAGACTACTCAGCAGAAATCATGCAGGCAAGAAGGCAATGAGATGACATATACAGAGCACTGAAGGAGAAAAACTGCCAGCCAAGGATCATATATCCAGCAAAACTCTCTCTCAAATATGAAGGCAAAATTAAAACATTTACAGATAAACACAAGCTTAGAGAATTTGCAAAAACCAAACCAAAGCTACAAGAAATACTAAAGGATATTGTTTGGTCAGAAAACCAATAATATCAGATACCATCACAACACAAGGTCACAAAACAGAACATCCTGATATCATCTCAAATAGGGAAATCGAAAAAACAAATTAAGATTAATTAAAAAAAAATGCTCAAAATAGGGAATCATTGAAGTCAATATGTAAAAGATCACACAAAAATCAAAAAGAGGGACTAAATACAGGTGGCATAGAACTGCCATATGGAGAGTGATACAAGGCGATATAGAACAATACAAGTTAGGTTTTTACTTAGAAAAATAGGGGTAAATATTAAGGTAACCACCAAGAGGTATAACAACTCCAGAACTCAAGATAAAAGCCAAGAAAACGTAACGACTCAACAAACATAAAGTCAAACACTACGAAAATGAGGATCTCACAATTTATTAAGAAAAAGTCTCAGCACAAAAAAGTAAGTGGAAAAATGAAATTGTCAACAACACACATAAAAAGGCATCAAAATGACAACACTTTTTTTTTTTTTTACTTATCTATAATTACGCTGAATGTAAATGACTAAATGCACCAATAAAGAGACAGAGAGTCTCGGACTAGATAAAGAAACACGATCCGTCTATATGCTGCCTACAAGAGACACACCTTACACTTAGAGATACAAACAAACTAAAACTCAAAGGATGGAAAAAAATATGTCAAGCAAACAATAAGCAAAAAGGAAGAGGAGTAGCAATATTAATTTCTGACAAAATAGACTTTAGACTTAAATCCTCCACAAAGGATAAAGAAGGACACTACATAATGATAAAAGGGACAATTGACCAGGAAGATATAACCATATTAAATATTTATGCACCCAGTGACAGGGTTGCAAGATACATAAATCAAATTTTAACAGAACTGAAAAGTGAGATAGACACCTCCACAACTATAGTAGGAGACTTCAACACACCACTTTCGGAGAAGGACAGGACATCCAGTAAGAAGCTCAATAGAGACACGGAAGACCTAATTACAACAATCAACCAACTTGACCTCATTGACTTATACAGAACTCTCCACCCAACTGCTGCAAAGTATACTTTTTTTTCTAGCGCACATGGAACATTCTCTAGAATAGACCACATATTAGGTCATAAAACAAACCTTTGCAGAATCCAAAACATCGAAATATTACAAAGCATCTTCTCAGACCACAAGGCCATAAAAGTGGAAATCAATAAGAGAAAAATTAGGGAAAAGAAATCAAATACTTGGAAACTGAACAATACCCTGCTCAAAAAAGACTGGATTATAGAAGACATTAAGGAGGGAATAAGGAAATTCATAGAATGCAACGAGAATGAAAATACTTCCTATCAAAACCTCTGGGACACAGCAAAAGCAGTGCTCAGAGGCCAATTTATATCAATAAATGCACACATACAAAAAGAAGAAAGAGCCAAAATCAGAGAACTGTCCCTACAACTTGAACAAATAGAAACTGAGCAACAAAAGAATCCATCAGGCATTAGAAGAAAACAAATAATAAAAATTAGAGCTGAACTAAATGAATTAGAGAACAGAAAAACAATTGAAAGAATTAACAAAGCCAAAAGCTGGTTCTTTGAAAAAATTAACAAAATTGATAAACCATTGGCTAGACTGACTAAAGAAATACAGGAAAGGAAACAAATAACCCGAATAAGAAACGAGAAGGGCCACATCACAACAGACCCAACTGAAATTAAAAGAATCATATCAGATTATTATGAAAAATTGTACTCTAAAAATTTGCAAACCTTGAAGAAATGGATGAATTCCTAGAAAAACACAACCTACCTAAACTAACATAATCAGAAGTAGAACAACTAAATAGACTCATAACAAAAAAAGAGATTGAAATGGTAATCAAAAAACTCCCAACAAAAAAAAGCCCTGACCCGGACGGCTTCATGGCAGAGTTCTACCAAACTTTCAGAGAAGAGTTAACACCACTACTACTAAAGGTATTTCAAAGCATAGAAAACGACGGAATACTACCCAACTCATTTTATGAAGCCACCATCTCCCTGATACCAAAACCAGGTAAAGACATCACAAAAAAAGAAAATTACAGACCTATATCCCTCATGAACACAGACGCAAAAATCCTCAACAAAATTCTAGCCAATAGAATTCAACAACACATCAAAAAAATAATTCACCCCGACCAAGTGGGATTTATATCAGGTATGCAAGGCTGGTTTAATATTAGAAAAACCATTAATGTAATCCACCACATAAATAAAACAAAAGACAAAAACCACATGATCTTATCAATTGATGCAGAAAAGGCATTTGACAAAGTCCAACACCCATTTATGATAAAAACTCTCAGCAAAATAGGAATTGAAGGAAAATTCCTCAGCATAATAAAGGGCATCTATACAGAGCCAACAGCCAACATCACTCTAAATGGAGAGAACCTGAAAGTATTTCCCTTGAGAACGGGAACCAGACAAGGATGCCCTTTATCACCGCTCTTATTCAACATTGTGCTAGAAGTCCTAGCCAGAGCAATTAGGCTAGACAAAGAAATAAAGGGCATCCGGATTGGCAAGGAGGAAGTAAAATTATCTTTATTTGCAGATGACATGATCTTATACACAGAAAACCCTAGGGAATCCTCCAGAAAACTACTGAAACTAATAGAAGAGTTTGGCAGAGTCTCAGGTTATAAGATAAACATACAAAAATCACTTGGATTCCTCTACATCAACAAAAGGAACATCGAAGAGGACATAACCAAATCAATACCATTCACAGTAATCCCCAAGAAGATAAAATACTTAGGAATAAATCTTACCAAGGATGTAAAAGACCTATACAAAGAAAACTACAAAGCTCTACTAATAGAAATTAAAAAGGACATACTCAAGTGGAAAAACATACCTTGCTCGTGGATAGGAAGACTTAACATAGTAAAAATGTCTATTCTACCAAAAGCCATCTATACATACAATGCACTTCCGATCCAAATTCCAATGTCATTTTTTAATGTGATGGAGAAACAAATCACCAACTTCATATGGAAGGGAAAGAAGCCTCAGATAAGCAAAGCATTACTGAAAAAGAAGAAGAAAGTGGGAGGCCTCACTCTACCTGATTTCAGAACCTATTATACAGCCACTAGTCAAAACAGCCTGGTATTGGTACAACAACAGACACATAGACCAGTGGAACAGCATTGAGAACCCAGATGTAAATCCATCCACATATGAGCAGCTGATATTTGACAAAGGCCCAGTGTCAGTTAATTGGGGAAAAGATAGTCTTTTTAACAAATGGTGCTGGCATAACTGGATATCCTTTTGCAAAAAAATGAAACAGGACCCATACCTCACACCATGCACAAAAACTAAGTCCAAGTGGATCAAAGACCTAAACATAAAGACTAAAACGATAAAGATCATGGAAGAAAAAATAGGGACAACCTTAGGAGCCCTAATACAAGGCATAAACACAATACAAAACATTACCAAAAATGACGAAGAGAAACCAGATAACTGGGAGCTCCTAAAAATCAAACACCTATGCTCATCTAAAGACTTCACCAAAAGAGTAAAAAGACCACCTACAGACTGGGAAAGAATTTTCAGCTATGACATCTCAGACCAGCGCCTGATCTCTCAAATCTATATGATTCTGTCAAAACTCAACCACAAAAAGACAAACAACCCAATCAAGAAGTGGGCAAAGGATATGAACACACACTTTACTAAAGAAGATATTCAGGCAGCTAACAGATACATGAGAAAATGCTCTCGATCATTAGCCATTAGAGAAATGCAAATTAAAACTACAATGAGATTCCATCTCACTCCAACAAGGCTGACATTAATCCAAAAAACACAAAATAATAAATGTTGGGGAGGCTGCGGAGAGATTGGAACTCTTATACACTGCTGATGGGATTGTAAAATGGTACAACCACTTTGGAAATCTACTTGGCATTATCTTAAACAGTTAGAAATAGAACTACCATACAACCCAGAAATCCCACTCCTCGGAATACACCCTAGAGAAATAAAAGCCTTCACACAAACAGATATATGCACACCCATGTTTATTGCAGCTCTGTTTACAATAGCAAAAAGTTGGAAGCAACCAAGGTGTCCATCAACAAATGAATGGGTAAATAAATTGTGGTATATTCACACAATGGAATACTACGCATCGATAAAGAACAGTGACGAATCTGTGAAACATTTCATAACCTGGAGGAACCTGGAAGGCATTATGCTGAGTGAAATTAGTCAGAGACAAAAGGACAAATATTGTATAAGACCACTATTATAAGATCTTGAGAAATAGTATAAACCGAGAAGAACACATACTTTTGTGGTTACGAGGGGGGGAGGGAGGGAGGGAGGGAGAGGGTTTTTTACTGATCAATTAGTAGATAAGAACTGCTTTAGGTGAAGGGAAGGACAACACTCAATACATGGAAGGTCAGCTCAATTGGACTGGACCAAAAGCAAAGAAGTTTCCGGGATAAAAGGAATACTTCAAAGGTCAGCGGAGCAAGGGCGGGGGTTTGGGGACCATGGTTTAAGGGGAGTTCTAAGTCAATTGGCAAAATCATTCTATTATGAAAACATTCTGCATCCCACTTTGAAATGTGGCATCTGGGGTCTTAAATGCTAACAAGCGGCCATCTAAGATGCAGCAATTGGTCTCAATCCACCTGGAGCAAAGGAGAATGAAGAACACCAAGGTCACACGACAACTAAGAGCCCAAGAGACAGAAAGGACCACATGAACCAGAGACCTACATCATCCTGAGACCAGAAGAACTAGTTGGTGTCCAGCCACAATCGATGACTGCCCTGACAGGGAGCACAACAGAGAACCCCTGAAGGAGCAGGAGATCAGTGGGATGCAGACCCCAAGTTCTCATAAAAAGACCAGACTTAATGGTCTGACTGAGACTAGAGGAATCCCGGTGGTCATGGTCCCCAAACCTTCTGTTGGCACAGGACAGGAACCATCCCCGAAGACAACTCATCAGACATGAAAGGGACTGGACAGTGGGTAGGAGAGAGATGCTGATGAAGAGTGAGCTATTTATATCAGGTGGACACTTGAGACTGTGTTGGCATCTCCTGTCTGGAGGGGGGATGGGAGGATAGAGAGAGTTGGAAGCTGGCAAAATTGTCACAAAAGGAGAGACTGGAAGGGCTGACTCATTAGGCGGAGAGCAAGTGGGAGTACGGAGTAAGATGTACATAAACTTATATGTGACAGTCTGACTTGATTTGTAAACGTTCACTTGAAGCTCAATAAAAGTTAATTAAAAAAAAACTGGGTAATAGAAGAAATCAGAGATGGAATAAAAAAATTCCTAGAATCAAACAAGAATGAAAACACATCATAACAGAACCTTTGGGACACAGCAAAGGCAGTCCTAGGGGTCAATTTATAGCAAGATTCACACATCAAAAAAGAAGAAAGGGAAAAAATTAAAATATTAGCTACACAACTTGAACAAATAGAAAGATAACAGCAAAAGAAGCCCACGACCAGCAGAAGAAAAGGAATAATAAAGATCAGAGGAGAAATAAACAAAAGAACGGAATAGAAAAACAATAGAAAGAATCAACAAAAGTTGGTTCTTTGAAAGGATCAAAGAAAGGACAAACCATTGGCCAAATTCACAAAAGAAAAACACAAGAGGAGGCAAATAACCTAAATAAGAAATGAAATAGGGGATATTACAGCAGACCCAAATGAAATAAAAAGGATCATAACAAGAGTATTATGAAAAACTATACTCCGACAAATTTGAAAAACTAGAGGAAATGGAAAAATTTCTAGAAACACACTACCTACCCAGACTAACACAAAATGATGTTGAAAATCTGAACAGACACATAACAAGAGAAGTGATTGAAATGGTAGTAAAGAAAACTCCCAACAACAACAACAAAAATCCCTGGCCCAGAAGGCTTCACTGGAGAATTCTACCAAGCATTCAGAGAAGAGCTTATGCCAGTATTACTCAAACTATTTCAGAACATAGAAAAGGGAGAGATACTTCCATATTCATTCAATGAATCCAGCCTAACCCTGATATCCAAACCAGGCAAAGAGACCATAAAAAAATAAAATTACAGACAATAAGCTGTCATGAATACAGATGCAAAAATTTTCAACAAAATTCTAGCCAATAGAATTCAGCATAATATCAAAAAAATGATACACTATGGCCAAGTATGATTCATATCAGGTGTGTAACATTAGAAAATCAACTGATGTAATCCACCACACAAGTAAAAGGAAAGAAAAGAATCACATGATCATCTCAATAGACACAGAAAAGGCATTAGACAAAGTCCAACACCCATTCCTGATAAAGACTCTCAATAAAATAGGTATAGAAGGGAAATTTCTCAACATAATAAAGGGCATCTATGCAAAACAAATGGCCAACATCATTCTTAACGCAGAGAGGCTAAAAACATTCCCCTTGAGAACAGGAACAAGACAAGGATGTCCTTTTTCACCACTCCGATTTAACATTATGCTGGAAGTCCTAGCTAGAGAAATAAGGCAAGAAAAATAAATAAATAAAGGGCATCCAAATTGGTAATGAAGAAGTTAAACTGTCCCTATTTGGGAATGATATGATACTGTACATAGAAAACCCAAAGACTCCAAGAGGAAACTACTGGAACTAATAGAAAGATTCAGCAGATTAGCAGGATACAAGATAAACATACAAAAATCAGTTGGATTCCTATACACCAATAAACAGAAAGGTGAAAAGGAAGTCATGAAAGCAATACTATTTATAATAGCCCCTAAAAAAAATAAAATACTTAGGAATAAATCCAACCAGAAATGTAAAGGACCTATACAAAGGAAACTACAAAACACTGCTCCAAGAAACCAAAATGGAAAAACATACCATGTTTACAGAAAGGTAGACTTAACACTGTGAAAATGACAATTCTACTCAAAGTGATTTATAAATACAATGCAATCCCTATCCAAATATCCACAACTTTCTTTAAAGAGATGGAAAAACTTGTCGTTAACTTTATAGGGAAAGGGAAGAAGCTCCCGATAAGTAAAGCACTATTAAAAAAGAAGAAGAAAGTAAGAGGATCCACACTACCTGACCTCCGAACCTACTATACAGTTATGGTAGTCAAAATAGCCTGGTACTGGTACAAAGACAGATACGTTGACCAATGGAAAAGAATTGAGAACCCAGACATAAATCCATCCACCTATGGTGACCTGATCTTTGTTTTGACAAGGGCCCAAAGTACATCGAATGGGGAAAAGACAGTCTTTTTAACAAACGGTGCTGGCAAAACTGGATGTTCATCTGGAAAAAAATGAAACAGGACCCATACCTCACACCATATATAAAAACTAACTCAAAATGGATCAAAGACTTAAATATAAAGCCAAAAACTATAAAGTTCATAGGAGAAAAATAGGATCAATACTAGAGGCCCTAATATACAACATTAATAGGATATAAACCACAACCAACAATACACAAACTCCAAAAGATAAGCTAGATAACAGAGACCTTCTAAAAATTAAACACTTATGCTCATCAAAAGACTTCACCAAAAGAGTAAAAAGAGAACCTACAGACTGAGAAAAAAAATTTGGCTATTACAAGTCAGACAAAAGTTAATCTCTAAAATCTACGAGAAAACCCAATACCTCTACAACAAAAAGACAAATAGTCCAATTAAAAAATCAGCAATGGAAATGAACAGGCACTTCACCAAAGAAGACATTCAAGCGGCCAAGAGACATATGAGGAAATGCTCCTGATCACTATCCATTAGAGAAATGTAAATCAAAACCACAGTGAGATACCATCTCACCCCGCCATTACTGGCACTAACCAAAAAAACAAGAAATAAGAAATGTTGGAGAGACTACGGGGAAATCAGAACTCTTATGCACTGCTGGTAGGAATGCAAAATGATACAACCGTTTTGGAAAACGATATGGGGCTTCCATAGAAAGCTAGAAATAGAAATACCTTATGATAAAGCAATTCCACTCCTAGGAATATATCCTAGAGAAATAAGGGCCATCATAAAAACAAACATATGCATACCTATGTTCATTGCAGCATTGTTCACAATAGCAACAAGACTGAATCAACATAGATGCCCATCAACAAATGAACAGATAATCAAACTGTGGTACATACCCACAATGGAGTATTATAAAATGATAAAGAACAATGATGAACCTGTAAAGCATCTCATAACATGCATGAATCTGGAGGGCATTATGCTGAGTAAAGTAAGTCAATAACAAAAGGATGAATATTGTAAGAGACCACTACTATAAAAACTCACAAAAAGGTTTATGCACAAAAAGAAACAATCTTTGATGGTTACAAGGGAGGGGAGGGGCGGGGTGGAAAAACGCTAAATAGACAATAGATAAGTGGTAACTTTGGTGGCGAGTAAGACAGTACACAATACTGGGGAAGCCAGCACAACTTGTACAAGGCAAGGTCATGGAAGCTCCACAGACACATCTAAACCCCCTGAGATACTGAATTGCTGGGCTGGGGGTTGTGGGGACTATGGTCTCAGGGAACATCTAGCTTAATTGGCATAACATAGTTTATATATAAAAAAACAGTTTTACATTTTACTTTGGTGAGCAGCGTCTGGGGTCTTAAAAGCCTGTGCATGGCCATCTAGGATTCCCCACTGGTCTCACTCCTTTGGGAGCAAGGAAGAATGAAGAAAACTAAAGATACAAGGGAAAGATTAGAGCAAAGGACTAATGGGCCACATCTACCATGGCCTCCACCAGACTGGTCCAATACAACTAGATGGTGCCCATCTACCTCCATGGACTGCTCTCACACAGATCACAAGACAGTGCCCCCAACAGAAATGGAGGAAAATGTAGAACAAAATTCTAAATCAAAAAGAAAGACCAGGGAGATGGAGCCAAGAAGGTGGAATAGACAGACACTCCTGGTGAGCCCTCTTACAACAAAGACCTGAAAAAACAAGTAAAAATAGTATATTTATGACAAGCTAGGAGCCCTGAACAACAAAGGCAAGCTTAGAAAATGAACTGAGGGGCAAGAGGAGGAAAAGAAGGTTCAGAAGTGGAGAGTAGTTACCAGACCTGAATCACGGGGAGCCCTCAGGCACCATTCTTGGGAGTGGTGGCAGCAGGCTTGTACTAGCGTTTGGCCACAGTTTCCTCAGGGAGAAGCAACCAGCCACACAGCCTACTCACACCTCCGGAACCTGAGAAGAACGGCACTCTCGGCAAAAGCTAAGTACTTGGGTATATTTTACCATGCCACCCTACCCCCCAACTCCCAAGCCGGCTTCAGTGGCTGATTTCCCTGGGTCTGAGATAGGTCATGTTGAGCTCCTAGAGCCATCCTCCCGGCCTTGGAGAAGGAATAAAATTTGCAATTGGGGGAAAAGATAATTTGCCAGCTCCATTAGCTGGGGGAGCTCAGGACAGAAGCAGCTCCTATCCAGGCATAAACAGTCTGTGGACTTTGAGTACATTTTCCTTCTGCATGAACCTGTGTGGGCCTATTTCAGGAGAATAGGCTCTAGTTGGCAGACTCCAACCATTTCAGTCGTGCGGCTGAGAGCTGGGTGTTTGATGTTTGACATTGCTTTGCCTGTTAAACAGGGTCTTCACCTACCCACATCAGGGGCCTAAGGACTGGTGGCTCCACTCAGGTCATCCAACCACCTGCAACAGGGTTCCAAAGATAACTGGTACCCCCGAGTCCTTATGACCAAAAACATTGGATGACCATGGTCCATCTGCAGAACCCACCCACCTGGACACTCTAGGGAACAGGGACATGCTTTCTTCAGAGACACATGCAGGACAATTCTCAGCCCCTTGCTTTGTTCAGAGTGTGACCCCCTGCTGCAACCAGATACTGGTACCTACACCAATCATCCCTTCCCCTCTAAGGCTGTAGGACAGAGACTGTACCACACACTTCATGGTCAGCTATCTGGACACCTGAGCTAAATTCACACAAGAAAAGTGAATGGATTCCTAGACTGATACACCTGATAACAGCTCTAGCCATCTGGGGCCAGGTTGTCAGAGCTCCAAGAGCAAAAATAATGAAGCTAGCTCACTGAAGCAACCTATCTGGGCATACCTAAACAAAACAAAGCAAGAAGCCATGACACAGCAAGCAAACATAAAATAAACTAATACAATAACTTATAGATGGCTCAAAGACAACAGTCAATATCGTCACATAAAGAAACAGATCATGATCACCTCAACAAACTCTTAAAACAAGGAATCAAGAGATCTTCTAGATGAAAGTTCCTTCCTGGAACTACTAGAGGCAGAATACAAAAGATTAAAATACAAAACCCTGCAAGACATCAGGAAGCAAACGAGGCAATACACAGAACAAGCCAAGGGACACACAGATAAAGCAAATTAAGAAATTAAAAAGATTATTCAGGAACATAATGAAAAATCTAATAAACTGGAAAATCCCATAGACAGACAGCAATCAGAAATTCAGAAGATTAACAATAAAAATACAGAAGTAGACAACTCAGCAGAAAGTCAGAGAAGCAGAATTTAGCAAGTGGAAGGCAGAATTTCTGAACTTGAAGATAAGCACTAGCCACTAATATATTTGAAGAAAAATCAGATAAAAGAATTTTAAAAATTAAGAAACCTTAAGAATCATGTGGGACTCTATCAAAAGAAACAACCTACGAGAGATTGGAGTACCAAACATGGAGGGATAATAGAAAATACAGAGAGAATTGTTGAAGATTTGTTGGCAGAAAACATCCCTGATATCATGAAAGATGAGAAGATATCTATCCAGGTTGCTCATCAAAGTCCACATAAGGTAGATCTCAAAAGAAAGTCACCAAGACTTATTATAATCAAACTTGCCAAAACCAAAGATAAAGAGAGAATTTTAAGAGCAGCTAGGGATAAACGAAAAGTCACCTACAAAGGAGAGCCAATAAGAATAAGCTCAGACTACTCAGCAGGAACCATGCAGGCAAGAAGGCAATGGGAAAAACCAGCAATGGGATGACATATATAAAAAATTGAATAAAAAAAAATTGCCAGCCAAGAATCTTATATCCAGCAAAACTGCCTCTCAAATAAGGAGGTGAAATTAGGACATTTCCAGATAAAACAGAAGTCTAGGGAATTTGTAAAAACCAAACCAAAACTATAAGAAATACTAAAGGGAATTCTTTGGTTAGAAAATCAGTAATATCAGGTATCAACCCAAGACTAGAACACTGAGCAGAGCAATTAGAACTCAACCCAGAAAGAGACATCAAAAAAATAAATCAAGATAAAAAAAATGCTCAAAACAGGGAAACAGCAATGTTATTATGTAAAAGAAGACAACAGTAAAACAATAAAGAGGGACTAAGAAATGTAGTCATAGATCTTCCATATGGAGAGGGAGATAAGGCGATACAAAGAAATAAAAGTTAGGTGTAATTTAGAAAATAAGGGGTAAATAATAAGGTAACCACAAAGGAGACAAACTATCCTACACATCAAAAGAAAATAAAGAAAAAAATAGAGACTCAGCAGAAACAAAATCAACAAAAACGAATATGAGGAAAGGACAATATACAAAGGTAATCTACTCAGCACATAAAATTGAGTGGGAAAAGGAAACTGTCAACAACACACAAAAAAAAGACATCAAAGTGATAGCACTAAATTCATCCCTATCCATAATTACACTGAATGTAAATGGACTAAACGCACCGATAAAGAGACAGAGAGTGGCACAATGGATTAAAAACATGATCCATCTATATGCTGGCTACAAGAGACACACCTTAGACTTAGAGACACAAACAAACTAAAACTCAAAAGATGGAAAAAATATGCCAAGCAAACAACAATCAAAAAAGAGTGTGAGTGGCAATATTAATTTCTGACAAAAATAGACTTTAAAGTTAAATCCATCATAAAGGATAAGGAAGGGCACTACATAATGATTAAAGAGACAATATACTGAGAAGATATAGCCATATTAAATATTTATGAACCCGGTGTCAGGGCTGTAAGATACATAAAACAAACTCTATCAGCATTGAGACGTGAGATAGCTCCACAATAATAGTAGGAGACTTCAACACATCACTTTCAGTGAAGAACAGGGCATCCAGAAAGAAGCTCAGTAAAGACACAGAAGATCTAAAAGCCACAATAAACCAACTTGACCTCATAGACATATATAGAACACTCTACCCAAGAGCAGCCAAGTATACTTTCTATTCTAGAGCACATGGAACATTCTCTAGAATAGACCACATATTAGGTCATAAAGCAAGCCTTAGCAGAATCCAAAACACTGAAATATTATTAAGCATTTTCTCTGACCATAAGGCCATATAAATGGAAATCAATAACAGAAAAAGCAGGGAAAAGAAATCAAACACTCGGAAACTGAACAATATTCTGCTCAAAAAAGACTGGATTATAGATGACATTAAAGGTAGAATAAAGATATTCATAGAATCCAATGAGAATGAAAACACTTCCTAGCAGAACCTTTGGGACACAGTGAAAGCAATGCTCAGAGGTCAATTTATATCAATAAATGCAAACAACCTAAAAGAAGAAATGGTCAACATCAAAGAATTAGCCCTACAACTTGAACAAATAGAAAGAGAGCAACAAAAGAAACCCTCAGGCACCAGAAGAAAACAAATAATAAAAATTAGAGCAGAACAAAATGAAATAGAAAACAGAAAAACAGTTTAAAGAATTAACAAGACCAAAAGCTGGTTCTTTGAAAAAATCAACAAAATTGATAAATCATTGGCCAAACTGACAAAAGAAAAAAAGGAGAGGAAGCAAACAACCTGCATAAGAAATGAGATGGGCGATATTACAACAGACCCAACTGAAATTAAAAGAATCATATCAGATAACTATGAAAAATTGTACTCTAACAAATTTGAAAACCTAGAAGAAGTGGAAGAATTCCTAGAAACACACTACCTACCTAAACTAACACAAAGAGAAGTAGAACAACTAAACAGACCCATAACAAAAGAAGAGATTGAAAAGATAATAAAAAAAAAAACTCCCAACAAAAAAAAAAAAAACCCTGGCCTGGTCAGCTTCACTGCAGTGTTCTACCAAACTTTCAGAGAAGAGGTAACACCACTACTACTAAAGGTATTTCAGAGCATAGAAAAGGACAGAATACCACCAAACTCATTCTATGAAGCGACCGTATCTCTGATACCAAAACCAGGTAAAGATAACACAAAAAAAGAAAATTACACACCTATATCCCTCATGAACTTAGATGCAAAAATCCTCAACAAAATTCTAGCCAATAGAATTCAACAACATATAAAAAATAATATACCATGACCAAGTGGGATTCCCACCAGGTATGCAGGGATGGTTCAACATTAGAAAAACAATTACTATAATTCATCATATAAATAAAACAAAAGACAAGAACCACATGATTTTATCAAATGATGGAGAAAAGGCATTTCACAAAGTTCAACACCCATTCAAGATAAAAAAAAAAAATCTCTCGGCAAAAGAGGAATAAAAGGAAAATTCCTCAACATAGTAAAGGGCATTTATACAAAACCAATAGCCAACATCATCCTAAATGGAGAGAGCCTGAAAGCATTCCCCCTGAGATTGGGAATCAGACAAGGATTCCCTTTACGACCACTCTTATTCAACATTGTGCTGGAGGTCCTAGCCAGAGCAATTAGGCTAGACAAAGAAATAAAGGGCATCCAGATTGGCAAAGAAGAAGTAAAAGTATCACTATTTGCAGATGACATGATCTTATACACAGAAAACCCTAAGGAATTCTCCAGAAAACTACTGAAACTAATAGAAGCATTCAGCAGAGAATCAGGATACAAGATAAACATACAAAAATCAGTTGGATTCCTCTACACCAAGAAAAAGAACATCAAAGAGGAAATCACCAAATCAAAACCACTTACAGTAGCCCCCAGGAAGATAAAATGCTTAGGAATAAATCTTACCAGAGATGTGAAAGACTTATACAAAGAAAACTACAAAACACTTCTGCAAGAAACCAAGAGACCTACATAAGTGGAAAAACATACCTTGCTCATGGATAGGAAGACTTAACATTATAAAAATGTCTATTCTACCAAAAGCGATCTATAAATTTAATGCATTTCTGATCCAAATTCCAACGACATTGTTTAATGAGATGGAGAAAGAAATCACTAACTTTATATGGAAGGACAAGAGGCCTCGGATAAGTAAAGCTTCACTGAAAAAGAACAAAGTGGGAGGCCTCACTGTGCCTGATTTTAGAACGTATTATACTGCCTCAGTAGTCAAACCAGCCTGGTACTGGTACAACAACAGATACATAGACCAATGGAACAGAATTGAGAATCCAGACATAAATCCATCCACATGAGCAGTTGATATTTGACAAAGGCCACAAAGCAGTGAAACGGGGAAAAGACAGTCTTTTTAACAAATGATGCTGGCATAACTGGATATCTATCTGCAAAAAAAAAAAAAAAAAATGAAACAAGACTGATACCTCACACCATACACAAATACAAGCTCAAAATGGATCAAAGACTTAAATATAAAATCTATAACGATGAAGATCATGGAAAAAAAAATAGGAACATTAGGAGCCCTAATACATGGCATAAACAGTATATAAAACATTACTAACAATGCAGAAGAAAAACTAAATAACTGGGAGCTCCTAAAAATCAAACACCTATGCTCATCCAAAGACTTCAGCAAAAGAGTAAAAAGATTACCTATAGACAGAGAAAAAGTTTTTAGCTATGACATTTACGATTAGCGCCAGATCTCTAAAATCTACATAATACTGCAAAAACTCAACTACGAAAAGACAACCCAATTAAAAAATGGGCAAAAGATATGAACAGACACTTCACTAAAGAAGACATTCAGGTAGCTAACAGATACATGAGGAAATGTTCATGCTCATTAGCCATTAAAGACATAAAAGCAATAAGATTCCATTTCACTCAACAAGGCTGGCATTAATCCAAAAAACACAAAATAATAAATGTTGGAGATGTTATGGAAAGATTGGAATGCTTATACACTGCTGGTGGGATTGTAAGATGGTACAACCACTTTGGAAATCACTCTGACGCTTCCTTAAAAAGCTAGAAACAGAACTACCATAGGATCCAGCAATCCCGCTCCTTGGAATATATCCTAGAGAAATAAGGGCCTTTACATGAACAAATATATTCGCACCCATGTTCACTGCAGCACTGTTTACAATAGCAAAAACGTGGAAGCAAACAAGATGCCCATCAACAGACGAATCGATAAATAAATTATGGTATATTCACACGATGGAATACTATGCATCGATAAAGAACAGTGATGAATCTATGAAACATTTCATAACATGGAAGAATCTTGAAGGCATTATGGTGAGTGAAATCAGTCAGTTGCAAAAGGACAAATATTGTATGAGACCAGTAGTATGAGAACTTGAGAAATAGTTTAAACAGAGAAGAAAATACTCTTTGATGGTTACTAGAGTGGGAGGGAGGGAGGGAGAGGGGTTTTCACTAATTAGATAGTAGATAAGAACTACTTTAGGTGACCGGAAAGACAACACACGATACAGGCAAGGTCAGCACAACTGGACTGAACCAAAAGCAAAGAAGTTTCCTGAATAAACTGAATGCTTCGAAGGCCAGCATAGCAGGGGCTGGGGTTTGAGGACCATGGTTTCAGGGAACATCTAAGTCAATTGGCATAATAAAATCTATTAAGAAAATGTTCTGCATCCCACTTTGGAGAGTGGTGTCTGGGGTCTTAAACGCTAGCAAGTGGCCATCTAAGATGCATCAGTTGGTCTCAATACACCTGGACCAAAGGAGAATGAAGAACACCAAGGACACAAGGTAATTATGAGCCCAAGAGACAGAAAGGGCCACGTAAACCAGAGACTACATCAGCCTGAGACCAGAAGAACTAGATGGTGCCTGGCTACGAGCAATGACTGCCCTGACGGGGAACACAACAGAGAACCCCTGAGGGAGCAGGAGAGCAGTGGGATGCAGACCTCAAATTCTTGTAAAAAGGCCAGACTTAATGGTCTGACTGAGACTAGAAGGACCCCAGTGGTCTTGGCCCCCAGACCTTCTCTTAGCCCAGGACAGGAACCATTCCCAAAGCCAACTCTTCAGACAGGGATAGGACTGGTAAGAAGTGAGCTTTTTGCACTAGGCGGACCCTAGAGACTATGTTGGCATCTCCTGCCTGGAGGGGAGATGAGAGGGTAAAGGGGTTTAGAAGCTGGTGAAGTGGACATGATAAGAGACAGTGGAGGGAGGGAACAGGTGTCTCATTAGGGGGAGAGCAACTGGGAGTATGTAGCAAGGTGTATATAAGTTTTTGTGTGGAGACTGACTTGATTTGTAAACTTTCACTTAAAGCACAATAAAAATTAAAAAAAAAAAAAAGACCAGACTTGCTGGCCTAACAGAGACTGTAGAAACCCTGAAAACATAGTCCCTGGACACACTTTCAGCTCAGTAATGAAGTCACTCCTGAGGTTCACCCTTCAGCCAAAGATTGGACAGGCCCATAAAACAAAATGAGACTAAAGGGGCACACCAGCCCAGGGGCAAGGACTAGGAGGTAGGAGGGGTCAGGTAAAAAAAAAAAAAATAGGGAACCCAAATTTGACAAGGGAGAGTGTTGACATGTCATGGGGTTGTTAATCAATGTCACAAAGCAATATGTGTACTATTTAATGAGAAACTAGTTTGTTCTGTAAACCTCCACATAAAGTATAATTTAAAAAAAAATTTTTTTTTTTTAAGGGTAACCTCAATCTTATCCTTTCCTTTTTCCTTTGTTTTGTTGCCTTCTGATACCTTAATGGAGCTCTTGTGCAGTGGTTAAGTGACACGGCTGTTAACTATAAAGGTTGGCAATTCGAACCCACCAGCCACTCCTTGGAAATCAAATCCTATTGGGCAGTTCTACTCTATCCTATAGGGTTGCTGTGGATCAGAATCAACTCAATGGCAATGGGTTTGGCTTTTTTGGTTTTGCTACTTTATAAAGAGGAGTGTTTGCCTCAGGCTCCACTTGGATTCCTTCCAGCTTCAACATTTACATTACAGCTGTTGATTAGGCTCAGTACCTTTCAGTTCCTCCCTTCCCCGCTCTTATTCTCATTTTTCCCTTGGTGATAAATTAGGATGAGGAGGAAGATCACCACCATTGTTGCTAGAAAAGAGGAAAGGTCATAATTAGGAATCCAACCCAACCCGTTTATTGGTCATTACACTGCAAGGTGAAGTTTCATTGTGCTCAATTAGTTGTGGCTTTTATTTGTCAAACTCAGGTATTTGTGAACAAAAATACAATTCATCACATCCAAGGTTCTGATCACAAATATTCAGTTCGCTGTCCTTTCCACACTCAGAATATACTCAATGCCCTCCCCCCAGGAATAAAAACCCCAAACTTCCATCCACTCACATCATCAGATTTGAAGTGCAGGATCTCATGATAACCTCTACATTAGCCTGTAATTGGGTCCTTTTGCTCCGAAAACCAAAGAACTAAAATGACATATCTGCTTCACCCCTACCCCATTCACACACCCAACATACAACAATGGAATAGGAATAAGGTAGCTACAAAAACATGAACGAGACACTAGGCACTTGTCCAAGGAAATTCTGAAATCATGTTTGGCAGGTATTGCAAGGGTTCTCTATCCTAGATATAAGGAACATTCCTTGATTAGTCTATAGCCTTGTATCCTCAGAGTTGTTCCACAGCTCACTCCCATCTGGGAAATCTTTATTTTTCCATTATTTTATTTACTTAATTAGTTATTAATTTACTTTTTTACTTATTCATTCATTCATTCATTTATTTATTTCCACATTTGAAAAAGACATTAGAGGGTATACTCTTACTTAGGGACTAAACAGTTTTTGAAGTCCACCTTCTGCCCAAAAAGATTGCAGTCCCAGGGTAACATTTTAAGTCTTAAATAGTCACAGTGCCTTTAGTCCAGACTGATTTGTATTACAACTCTCAAGAACTTTGTTGATGTCTTACTTTATTTCAAACAACTTCACATGCCAACCTCACACTCCCACAATTCACTTTGAGATTTGATCCTATCTCTTCGTCTCTCTTTCTCCGGACTTACATTGTGATACTTTGAGCCTATCAGATTTCAGTAGGAATTTTTATCCTTAGTCTTATGTTCCTACACCAATTTGCTAAACCAAAACTATTTACTGGGTATTATCTTCCCCCCCCCCCCCACAACTTGTCTGTCAGTTTGTCATGCAGTAGTGGCTTGCATGTTGCTGTGATGCTGGAAGCTGTGCCACCAGTATTTCATATACCAGCAAGGCCACCCATGGTGGACAGGTTTCAGTGGAGCTTCCAGACTGAGACAGTCTAGGAAGAAGGACTTGGCAATCTACTTCTGAAAAAACTGGCCAATGAATACCTTATAAATAGCAGTGGAGCATTGTCTGATATAGTGCTGGAAGATGATCCCTTTAGGTTGGAAGGCATTGAAAATACGACTGAGGAAGAGCTGCCTCCTCAAAGTAGAGTCGATCTTAATGATGCAGATGGAGTAAAGCTTTTGGGACTTTCATTTGCTGATATGGCACAACTCAAAATGAGAAGAAACAGCTGCAAACATTCATTAATAATCAGAACGTGGAATGTATGAAGTGTGAATGTAGGAAAAGTTGAAGTTGTCAAAAATGAAATAGAATGCAAAAAGATCGATATCCTAGGCATTAGTGAGCTGAAATGGATTGGTATTGGCCAATTTGACTCAGACAGACATGGTCTGCTATGCCACCAAAGACAAATTGAAGAGAAATGGCATCACATTCATCATCAAAAAGAACATTTCAAGATCTTTTCTGAAGTACAACACTGTCAGTTACAAAATAATATCCATACACCTAAAAGAAAGACCAGTTAACACAACTGTTATTCAAATTTACCCACCAACCACTAATGCCAAACATGAAGAAATTAAAGATTTTTACCAATTTCTACAGCCTGTAATTGATCAAATATACTATCAAGATGCATTGATAGTTACTGGTGATTGGAATGCAAAAGATGGAAACAAAGAAGGAGGGTTGGTAGTTGGAAAATATGGCCTTGGTGATAGAAACGATGCCAGAGAGCACATGAAGAATTTTGCAAGACCAACAACTTCTTCATTGCAAATACACTTTTCAAAAACATAAATGGCGACTGTACACATGGACCCTGCCAGATGGAATACACAGGAATCAAATTGACTACAAATATGGGGACAATGGGGAAGCTCAATACCAGTCAGAACAAGGCCAGGGGCCAACAGCAGAAGAGACCATCATTTGCTCCTATACAAGTTCAAGATGAAGCTGAAGAAAATTGAAACAAGTCCATGAGAACCAAAGTATGACCATGAGCATATTCCACCTGAATTTAGAGACCATTTTGATAATAGATTCGATGCACTGAACACTAGTGACCACAGATCAGGTGAGTTGTGGAATGATATCAAGCATATCATATATGAATAAAGCAAAAGGTCATGAAAAAGACTGGAAAGAAAGAAAAGACCAAGATGGATGTCAGAGAGACCTTAAAACTTGCTCTTGAAAGTAGAGCAGCTAAAGCGAATGGCAGAAATGATGAAGTAAAAGAGATGAGCAGAAGATTTTAAAGGGCAGCTAGAGAAGACAAAGTATTATAATGAAATGTGTAAGGACCTGGAGTTAGAAAACCAAAAAGGAAGAACATACTTGGTGTTTAGGAATACCACAAGTGCATGGCTTTAACAAAGAGCAACTTATTTCCTCACAGTAAAGTAGGCTAAATGTCCAAATTCAGGGTGTCAGCTCCCCAGGAAGGCTTTCTCAGTCAGCTCTGGAGGAAGGCCCTTCTCATCAATCTTCCCTTGGACTAAGAGCTTCTCCACACAGGAAGCCCTGGTCCAAAGGACGTGCTCTGCTCCTGCCATTGTTTTCTTGGTGGTACGAGGTGTCCCCATCTCTCTGCTCAATTCTTTCTTTTATGTCCCAAAAGAAATTGGCTTGAGACACAATCCAATCTTGTAGACTGAGTCCTGCTTCATCAACACAACTGCTGCTCATCCCCACTCCTTAACATCAGAGAGTCAGGATTTACAACACATAGGAAAATCAGGCCAGATGACAAAATGGTGGACAATCACACAATACTGGGAATCATGGCCTAGCCAAATTGATACACGTATATTTTGGGGACACAATTCAATCCATGACACTTAGCATTTCTGAAACTGTAAGTACTGAAGAAAAAAGTCAAGCCTTGAGTTACAATACTGAAGGCCAAATATTGAATGATGCAGGAAGCATCAAAAGAAGATGGAAGGAATGCACAGAGTCACTGTTCCAAAAAGAATTTGTCAATATTCAGCCATTTCGGGAGGGAGCATATGATCAAAAACAGATGATATTTAAAGAAAAGTCCAATCTGCACTAAAGGCATCGGCAAAAAACAAGCCTCCAGGAATTGACAAAATACCAATTGAGGTGTTTCAACAGACGGATGCAGTACTGGAAGTGCTCACTGGTCTATGCCAAGAAATTTGGAAGGCCGCTACCTGGCCAACTGACTGGAAGAGATCTATATTTGTGCCCATTGCAAAGAAAGGTGATCCAACAAAATGCAGAAATTCTCTAACAATGTAATTAATATCACATGCAAGTAAAATTTCACTGAAAATAATTCGAAAGCGGTTGCAGCAATACATCAAGAGGGAAGTTCCAGAAATTCAAGCTGGATTCAGAAGAGGACTTGGAACAAGGAATATCGTTGCTTATGTCGGATGGATCTTCACTGAAAGCAGAGGATACCAAAAAGATATTTACCTGTGTTTTATTGACTATGCAAAGGCAATCAATTTTGTTGATCATAACAAATTATGGATAACATTGCAAAGAATGGGAATTCCAGGACACTTCATTGTGCTCATGTGGAACCTGTACATAGACCAAGAGGCAGTCCTTTGAACAGGTGATACCGAACAGTATAAAATCAGGAAAGGTGTACACAGGGTTGTATCCTTTCACCATGCTTACTCAATCTGTATGCTGAGAAAATAATCTGAGAAGCTGGACTATATGAAGAAGAACTAGACATAGCTGGAGGAAGGCTCATTAACAATTTGCAATATGCCAATGACACAACCTTGCTTTCGGAAATTCAAGAGGGCTCGAAGCTCTTACTGATGAAGATCAAAAACTACAGCCTTCTGTATAGACTACACTTCAACATAAAGAAAACAAAAATCCTCACAACTGGACCATTAAGCAACATCATGATAAAAGATTGAAGTCAAGGATTTCATTTTACTTTGATCCATAATCAACAGCCCTGGGAGCAGCAGTCAAGAAATCAAATGTACAATGCATTGGGCAAATCTGCTGCAAAAGACCTTTTTAAAGTGTTAAAATGCAGAGATGTCACATTGAGGAGTAAGGGGCACCTGAGCCAAGCCCTGGTATTTTCAATCATCTCATTTGCACGCAAAAGCTGTACAATGAATAAGGAAGACCAAAGAAGAATTGATGCCTTTGAGTTGTGATGTTGTCAAAGAAATTGAATATACTACGGACTGCCAGAAGAACAAACAAATCTGTCTTGGAAGAAGTACAGCCAGAATGCTCCTTAGAAGTGAGGATGGCGAGACTTTGTCTCACGTACTTCGGACACGTTATCAGGAGGAACCAGTCGCTGGAAAAGGACATCATGCTTGGTAAAGTAGAGAGTCACTGAAAGAGAATAAGATCTTCAATGAGATGGATTGACACAGTGGCTGCAAAGATGGGCTCAGGCATAGCAATGATTGTGAGGATGGTGCAGGACCGGGAAGTGTTTTGTTCAGTTGTACACAGGGCTGCTATGAGTTGGAACAAACTTCAGGAAGGCACCTAATGACAATAACAATTTTAATAATGTAAAATGGGGTAACACGGTAAACTGGGTAAGCAGCATGTGGGAACTCTGCATTCTCTTCACATCTTGTTTGTAAATCTAAAATTATTCCAAAATTAAAAATAAAAAAGTTTATGCTATTAGAAGGCAGAATAGGAGTTTAGGGACTAGAAATGAGTATGAAGGGCCTTCATGGGTGACAGTAGTGGTCAACTTTTTTTTTTTTTAATTTTTATTGTGCTTTAAGTGAAAGTTTACAAGTCAGTCTATCTTACAAACATTTATATACACCATGCTATATACTCCGTTGCTCTCCCCCTATTGCGACAGTACACTCCTTCTCTCCACCCTCCATTTCCATGTCCATTCAGCCAGCTTCTGTCCCCTTCTGCCTTCTCATCTCCCCTCCAAATAGGAGCTGCCCAAGTAGACTCATGTGTCTACTTGATTCAAGAAGCTCACTCCTTACCAGTATCATTTTCTATCCCATACTCCAGTCCAACCCCTGTCTGAAGAGTTGGATTTGGGAATGGTTCCTGTCTTGGGCTAACAGAAGCTCTGGGGTTCTTCTAGTCTCAGTCAGATCATTAAGTCTAGTCTTTTTCCAAGAACTTGAGGTCTGCATCCCACGGCTCTCCTGCTCCATCAGGGGTTGTCTGTTGTGTTCCCTGTCAAGGTGGTCATCAGTTGTAGCCAGGCACCATCTAGTTCTTCTGGTCTCAGGCTGATGTAGTTTATGTGGCCCTTTCTGTCTCTTGGGCTCATAATTACCTTGTGTCTTTGGTGTTCTTCATTCTCCTTTGCTTCAGGTGGGTTGAGACCAATTGATGCATCTTAGATGGCACTTGCTAGCATTTAAGAACCCAGATGCCACTCTCCAAAGTGGGATGCAGAACATTTTCTTAATAGATTTTATTATGCCAATTGACCTAGATATCTCCTGGAACCATGGTTCCCAAACCCCCGCCCCTGCTAAACTGGCCTTCAAAGCATTCAGTTTATTCAGGAAACTTCTTTGCTTTTGGTTTAGTCCAGTTGTGCTGACCTCTCCTGCATTCTGTCTTGTCTTTCCCTTCACCTAAAATAGTTCTTGTCTACTATCTAATTAGTGAAAACCCCTCTCCCTCCCTCCTTCCCTCCCAGTCTAGTAACTATCAAAGAATATTTTCTTCTCTGTTTAAACAGTTTCTTGAGTTCTTATAATAGTGGTCTTATACAATATTTGTCCTTTTGCAACTGACTAATTTCACTCAGCATAATGCCTTCCAGATTCCTTCATGCTATGAAATGTTTTACAGATTCATTATTTTCCTTTTTCCATGCGTAGTATTCAATTGTGTGAATATACCATAATTTATTTATCCATTCATCCGTTGATGGGCACCTTGGTTGCTTCCATCTTTTACTATTGTAAACAGTGCTGCAGTGAACATGGGTGTGCATATATTTATCCATGTAAAGGCTCTTATTTCTCCAGGATATGTTCCAAGGAGTGGGATTGCTGGATCATATGGTAGTTCTATTTCTAGCTTTTTAAGGAAGCATCAAATCGACTTCCAAAGTGGTTGAACCATTTTACATTCCCACCAGCAGTGTATAAGTGTTCCAATCTCTCCACAACCTCTCCAACATTTATTATTTTGTGTTTTTTGGATTAATGCCAGCCTTGCTGGACTGCGATGGAACTTCATTGTAGTTTTGATTTGCATTTCTCTAATGGCTAATGATCGTGAGCATTTCCTCATGTACCTGTTAGCTACCTGAATGTCATCTTTAGTGAAGTGTCTGTTCATAACTTTTGCCCATTTTTTAATTGGAATACTTGTCTTTTTGTAGTTGAGTTTTTACAGTATCACGTAGATTTTAGAGATCAGGCGCTGATCGGAAACGTCATAGCTAAAAACGTTTTCCCAGTCTGTAGGTAATCTTTTTACTCTTTTGGTGAAGTTTTCGGATGAGCATATGTGTTTGATTTTTAGGAGCTCCCAGTTATCTAGTTTCTCTTCTCGTGTTTGTGCATTGTTAGCAATGTTTTGTGTTCTCTTCGTGTCATGTATTAAGGCTCCTAGTGTTGTCTCTACTTTTTCTTCCATGATTTTTACTGTTTCAGATTTTATACTTAGGTCTTTGATCCATTTTGAGTTAGTTTTTGTACATGGTGTGAGGTATGGGTCTTGTTTCATTTTTTTGCAGATGGATATCCAGTTATGCGAGCTCCATTTGTTAAAGAGACTGTCTTTAACCCATTTAACTGATTTTGGGCCTTTGTCAAATATCAGTTGCTCATATGTGGTTGGATTTATGTCTGGATTCTCAATTCTGTTCCATTGGTCTATGTATCTGTTGTTGTATCTACTGTTTTGACTACTGTGGCAGTATAATACGTTCTAAAATCAGGTAGCGTGAGGCCTCCCACTTTGTTCTTCTTTTTCGGTAATGCTTTATATCCGGGGCCTCTTTCCCTTCCATATGAAGTTGGTTATTTGTTTCTCCATCTCATTAAAAAATGCCATTGCAGTTTGGTTTGGAATTGCATTGTGTCTATAGATTGCTTTTAGTAGAATAGACATTTTTACAATGTTAAGTCTTCCTATCCATGAGCAAGGATGCTTTTCCACTGATAGAGGTATCTTTTGGTTTCTTGCAGTAGTGCCTTGTAGTTTTCTTTATATAGGTCTTTGAAGTTCTTTTTGTTGGTGTAGAGGAATGTAACTGATTTTTGTATGTTTATCTTGTATCCTGATTCTCTGCTGAACACTTCTATTAGTCTCAGTATTTGTCTTGAGGGTTCTTTAGGATTTTCTGCGTATAAGGTCATGTCATTGGCAAATAGAGATACTTTTACTTCTTCCTTACCAACCTGGATTCCCTTTATTTCTTTATCTAGCCTAATTACTCTGGCTAGGACCTCCAGCACAATGTTGAATAAGAGTGGTGATAAAGGGCATCCTTGTCTGGTTCCCAATCTCAAGGGGAATGCTTTCAGGCTCTCTCCATTTAGGACGTTGTTGGCTGTTGGCTTTGTATAAATGCCCTTTATGATGTTGAGGAATTTTCCTTCTATTCCTCTTTTGCTGAGAGGTTTTATCATGAAAGGGTGTTGGACTCTGTCAAATGCCTTTTCTGCATCAATTGATAAGATCATGTGCTTCTTGTCTTTTGTTTTATGTGATGAATTCCATTAATTGTTTTTCTAATGTTGAACCATCCCTGCATACCTGGTATGAATCCCACTTGGTCATGGTGAGTTATTTTTTTGATATGTTGTTGAATTCTATTGGCTAGAATTTTGTTGAGGATTTTTGCATCTAAGTTCATAAGGGATATAGGTGTGTAATTTTCTTTTTTTGTGTTGTCTTTACCTGGTTTTTGTGTCAGCGATACGGTGGCTTCATAGAATGAGTTTGAGAGTATTCCCTCCTTTTCTATGCTCAGAAATACCTTTAGTAGTAGTGGTATTAACTCTTCTCTGAAAGTTTCTAGGACTCTGCAGTGAAGCCGTCCAGGCCAGGGCTTTTTTTTGTTGGGAGTTTTTTGATTATCTTTTCAATCTCTCCTTTTGTGATGGGTTTATTTAGTTGTTCCATCTCTGTTTGTGTTAGTTTAGGTAGGTGGTGTGTTTCTAGAAATTCATCCATGTCTTCTAGGTTTTCAAATTTGTTAGAGTACAATTTTTCATAGTAGTCTGATATGATTCTTTTAATTTCAGTTGGGTCTGTTTTGATATTGCCCATCTCATTTCTTATTCTGGTTATTTGCTTCCTGTCCTGTTTTTCTTTTGTCAGTTTGGCCAATGATTTGTCAATTTGTTAATTTTTTCAAAGAACTAGCTTTTGGTCTTGTTAACTCTTTCAATTGTTTTTCTGTTCTCTATTTCATTTAATTCTGTTCTAATTTTTATTATTTACTTTCTTCTGGTGCCTGAGGGTTTCTTTTGTTGCTCTCTTTCTATTTGTTCAAGTTGTAGGGATAATTCTTTGATGTCAGCCCTTTCTTCTTTTTGTATGTGTACATTTATTGATATAAATTGACCTCTGAGCACTGCTTGCACTGTGTCCCAAAGGTTCTGATAGGAAGTGTTTTCATTCTCATTGGATTCTATGAATTTCTTTATTCCATCCTTAATGTCTTCTATAACCCAATTGTTTTTGAGCAGGATATTGTTCAGTTTCCAAGTGTTTGATTTCTTTTCCCTGGTTTTTCTGTTATTTATTTCTACTTTTATGGCTTCATGGTCAGAGAAGATGTTTTGTAATATTTCATTGTTTTGGATCCTGCTAAGGCTTGCTTTATGACCTAATGTGTGGTCTATTCTAGGGAATGTTCCATGTGTGTTGGAAAAGAATGTATACTTGGCTGCTGTTGGATGGAGTATTTGTATATGTCTGCGAGGTCCAGTTCATTGATTGTGGCATTTAGATCTTCCATGCCTTTATTGAGCTTCTTTCTGGATGTTCTGTCCTTCACCAAAAGTGGGGTGTTGAAGTCACCTGCTATAATTGTGGAGCTATCTCACTTTTCAATGCTGTTAGAGTTTGTTTTATGCATCTTGCAGCCCTGTCATTGGGTGCATAACTATTTAGTATGGTTATATCCTCCTAGTATATTGTCCCTTTAATCATTTTACAGTGTCCTTCCTTATCCTTTGTGGTGGATTTAACTTTAAAGTCTATTTTGTCAGAAATTAATATTGCCACTCCTGCTTTTCTTTGATTGTAGTTTTCTTGATATATTTTTTTCCATCCTTTGAGTTTTAGTTTGTTTGTGTCTCTAAGTCTAAGGTGTGTCTCTTGTAGGCAGCATATAGATGGAGCATGTTTTTTAATGCATTCTGCCACTCTTTGTCTCTTTATTGGTGCATTTAGTCCAATTACATTCAGCGTAATTATGTATAGGTATGAGTTTTTTTTTTTTTTATGAATTTAGTGCTGTCATTTTTATGTCTTTTTTGTGTGTTGTTGACTGTTTCTTATTTCCACTCAATTTTTTGTGCTGAGTAGTTTATCTTTATATATTGTCTTTTCCTCTTATTCATTGTTGTTGATTTTGTTTTTGCTGAGTCTTTATTTTTTTCTTGTATTTTATTTTGTTGAGTAGGATTGTTAGTCTCCTTTGTGGTTACCTTGGTATTTACCCCTATTTTTCTAAGTTTAAACCTAACGTTTATTTCTTTATATCGCCTTGACTTCCTCTCATATGAAAGATCTATGACTACATTTCTTAGTCCCTCTTTATTGTTTTAACATTGTCTTCTTTTACATAATGACATTGCTGTTTCCCTGTTTTGAGCGTTTTCTAATCTTGATTTATCTTTGTGATTTTCCTATCTGGTTACTGTGCTCTGTGTTCTAGTCTTGGGCTGATATCTGATATTATTTATTTTTCAACCAGAGAACTCCCTTTGGTATTTCTTGTGGTTTTGGTTTGGTTTTTACAAATTCCCTAAATTTCTGTTTATCTGGAAATGTCCTAATTTTGCCTTCATGTTTGAGAGACAGTTTTGCTGGATATATGATTCTTGGTTGGCAATTTTTTTTTTCCTTTAATGCTTTGTATAAGTCATCTCATTGACTTCTTACCTACATGGTTTCTGCCGAGTAGTATGAGTTTAGTCTTATTGATTCTCCTTTGTAGGTGACTTTTTGTTTATCCCTAGCTGCTCTCTTTGTCTTTGGTTTTGGCAAGTTTGATTATAATACGTCTTGGTGACTTTCTTTTGAGATCTACCTTATGTGGGCTTTGATGAGCAACTTGGATAGATATCTTCTCATCTTTCACGATATCAGGGAAGTTTTCTGCTAACAAATCTCCAACAATTCTCTCTGTATTTTCTGTTATCCCTCCCTGTTCTGGTACTCCGATCACTCATAGATTATTTCTTTTGATAGAGTCCCACATGTCTTAGGCTTTCTTCATTTTTTTTAATTCTTTTATATGATTTTTCTTCAAATATATTGGTACCAAGTGTTTTATCTTAATCTCACTAGTTCTGCCTTCCACTTGCTCAATTCTGCTCACCTGACTTTCTATTGAATTGTCTAATTCTGTAATTTTATTGTTAATCTTCTAAATTTCTGATTGCTCTCTATAGATTCTTGCAGCCTATTAAATTTTTCATTATGTTCTTGAATAACTTTTTAATTTCTTCAACTGCTTTATCTCTGTGTTCTTTGGCTTGTTCTGAGTATTGCCTAATCTTCTCCCTGATTTCGTTCCGGATGTCTTGAAGAGTTCTGTATATTAATCTGTTGTATTCTGCATCTGGTAATTCCAGGAAGGCACCTTCATCCAGAAGATTCCTTGAGTCTTTTTTTTAAGAGCTTGTTGAAGAGATCATGGTCTCCTTCTTTTTGTGATTTGATATTGACTGTTGTCTCTGAGCAATCTATAAGTTATTGTATTTGTATATTTTATGTTTGCTTACTGTATCATAGCTTCTTGCTTTGCTTTTGTTTTCAGTGAGCTAGCTTGATTATTTTTGCCTTTAAAGTTCTAAAGTCCTGTCACCAGATGGCTAGAGCTGTTATAGGTATATGAACCCAGGAGTCCATTCTCTTTTCTTGTATGGATTCATCTCAGGTGTCCAGGTAGTTGGTCATCAATTGTGGGGTACAGGCTCTGCCCTACAGTCTTAGACAGGCGTGATTGGTGTAGGTACAGGAATGTAGTTGCCGCAGGGGGTCATGCTCTGAACAAGGCAGGGGGCTGACAATCTTTCCCCGAATGTCTGTGAGGAAAGTGCATCCCTGTTCCCTAGAGCACACATGTGTATGGGTTCTGCAGATAGACCATGGGCACCCAGTGCTTTTGGTTGTAAGGACTGGCAGGTACCACTTATCCATGGACCCCTGCCATGGGAGGCTAAGTGACATGGGTAAAGTCACCAGTCCTTAGGCCCCTGATGTGGGTAGGTGAGGACTCTGTTTAACAGGCAAAGTGTTGTCAGACAACAAATACCCACCTTTCCACCACACAGCTGAAACAGTTGCAGTGTGGCAACAAGAGCCTATTCTCCTGAAATGGGCCCACGCAAGTCCATGCAGGGATGACAGGTATTGAAAGTCCACGGATCATTTGTGCCTATACAGGAGCCACCTCTGTCCTGAGCTCCCCAGCTTAGTAGAGCTGGCAGATTATCTTTTCCCCCAATTGTGAATTTATTCCTTCTCCAAGACCAGGAGAATGGCTTAGGACATGCAGCCAGACGTATTTCATGCCCAAGGAAATTGACAGCCACAGAAGCCGGCTTGGGGGCTGGGGCCTAAGTAAAATAAACGCAAGTAAAATAAACGCTCTTTTGCCGAGAGCACTGTTCTTCTCTGATTCCAGAGGCATAAATAGGCTGTGTGGCTCACTGTCTCTCCCTGAGGAAACCACATACAGGACACTATCGCCAGCCCTGTCGCAGTCACTCCAGGGAATGGTGCCTTAGGTTCCCGGTAATTCAGGTTGGGCAACTCCTCTCTGCTTCTGAACCATTTCCACACACCGCCCCCCCGCCCCCCCCGCCACTCAATCCATTTTCTAACTTTGCCTTTGATGTTCAGGACTCCTAGCTTGTCATAAATATAATCATTTCACTTGTTTTTTTTGGGTCTTTGTTGTAAGACGGTTCACCAGAAGTGTCTGACTACTCCACCATCTTGGTCCTGCCTTGAGTCATCAACTTCTTGATCCAGGAGCTATTTATGAGTGTGTCACTTTATGAAAATTTAACTTTCTGATATGTGTAGTTTTTTAGATATAAATTAAATTCAATAAAAATTATTAAATTTCTGATATTTTAAACAAGATAATTGCTATTAGCTCTTCTCCAAGTACTCTTAGTTCCACAGTTTAGAATTCTTTAGTAGTGGAAGTGACACATTCTGAAAAAAAGTTCTCCTTTAAACATAATTTTTTTTTTTATTTTCCACATGTAACACGTTCACATGGTTCGACATTCAAAACCTACAAAATGAAACAATAAAAAGCAAGCAAACAAAGAAACAAAAAGTCAGAAACAAAACAGCTTACCCATGATCTTCTGTCCCTCATTTCCGTCTTGAAAGAAACCAATGTCATACTTCCTGTGTATAGTTCCAGAGACAATTTTTTTTTTCAGTTTCTTTTTAACAGAAAGGTTGGTGTGCTACCTCTTTATAAACAAATTAATACACATCCTTTGTTCATTTTATTACTATTTAAAATAAATTTAGGAAACAGGAGGAATTGTCCAATATTTGTCATGTTAACACACCAAAAATTTTCAATTATATGTATTTGTCTTGTAGGTTTTTTTTTTTTTTTTTTTTTCGTTTTTATCCCACTTGTTTTGAATGTGTTTGGAAATCACAGTGTAGATTTAGAGACAAGTACTTTAAACTATTTTCTTTTCTCTTGTGTCTTAAAACTTTGAGAGCAACAAGCAATCCTGAAATATTCACTCAGTTATTCACCATTTAAAATATTCTTATCGCACATCCACTTTGTCACATTTTTGTTAAGAAATGAACTAAAAAAAATTTTTTTTTTTAATAAAAAGATTATTACCACCCTCTAAGAGATCACAGTCAGGTAAAATAAATAAATGTGCAGAACTTTAATTATAGTACAATGTGACAAGGCTTATATAGGGTGAGTGATTCTGCTGGGAACATTTTTAAAAGGCTTTCTTGGAAAGTAGATATCTGCGTAAGAGTTTTCTAAGTGAGAAGGCATGTACAGTGGAAAATACATATGATATCAAAGTATAAAAAAGGACAGAAGATGGCAGATGCTGTGAAATCCTTTCTGTGAGGCAATGGGGCAATGATCGTAGAATTGCTGAGTGAGTCAGGAAGAGTGACTAATACAGTACCAAATCAAGTAATAATTAAAAAAAAAAAAATAGCAGTGGCGAAAAGCCCAAACCCAGGGTAGATGGATTTTCAGCAACAAAGCAGACAGCAGAATCCAGCCAGCTTGCTAGGGTGCCGGGATCCTCTTTTCTGGCATCAAAAACCCCTGGGGCCTAGGAGACTTGTACATGATGGATACAGGTATAGAGACTGTTTGCTTCAGTGTAATCCAGCAGTCGCCTAATGAGAGCAACCACTTCCAAATGCCGTCACTGTGTTTAGTTAAGGCTCATGATAAGCTGATGGTTTGATCTCTTATTGATTTTAGCAGAGAACTGGGGCAACCTGCAAAGTAAGCAGAAGTTACCCTTGTTCTGCATACACTCATGCACACTTGGAGAGCGTGGCAGCTGTGGTTATTTTGTGCCCAGTTGCATTGAAAGCTTTTAACTAATTAGTCTTATTAGCCTTCATTTGGAGTCAAATGTCAAACAATAATCTTCTATCTTGTAAGAATGGAGCCCTGGTGGTGCAGTGGTTAAAGGTCAGCAGTTCAAACCTTCCAGAGCTCTGAGGGAGAAAGATGTGACAGTTGGCTTCCCTAAAGATTACCAACCAAAACCAAACCCATTGCCGATGAGTTGATTCCGACTCATAGTGTTCCTAAAGATTACAGCCTTGGAAACCCTATGGGACAGTTCCACTCTGTCCTATAGGGTCACTATGACTAGGAATCGACTCAACAGCAATGGGATTTTGTAGGTGGGTCCATTTTAACTAAACAAGGCTTAAGTTTGGATATTTTCTCGAAGGTCTCTTTAAACTCTGCGTACACTCTAAGAAGTCTTCAGTATCCTACGTACTGCGATAAATCAAAAGGTAGTAACTTACATAAAGGTGTCAATTTATGTCTTTATCAAAGTCACCATTATCTTCAATTTCTAAAAAGATCCATTTCATGTTTTGCATGTTTTCCTGATCATTAAGCTCAAATCAGATTGCTTGGATTTAAATCCCATTACATACTATCTCTGTGCCTCTCTTACCTCATTGTAAAACAAGGGCCATAACACAATCTAACCCATTGGATTGTTTTGAGGATTGTTGTTGTTGTTGTCAGCTGTCATCAAGTCAGATGTTGTGATCCGGAGGGCATTTCATTAATTGAATTTCAGAAATAGAACACCAAGACTTTCTTTCTTGTCCTGCTGAACTCTTAATCTGGAAGTTCTACTGAAATCTATTCAGCATTATAGCAACATGCTGCATATGAGGTGCATTGGCTGGGACTCAAACCCTGGGAATTGAACCCAGGTCTCCCACATGGAAGACGAGAATTCTACCACTGAACCACCACTGCCCTCTGCTGTGAGAATTAACTGGCATATAATAAGCAAAATTTTTTTTTTTTTTTTTATAATAAGCACATCACAAAATTTTGGCTATTACTGTATTATTATTTTTATTATTCACTCTTCTTACACATGCTGATTCTTTTGCCTGGAATATACTTATTACCGGATTACTATTGAAAAGAACTCGTTATAAAGACTGATGATAATTAACTTTGGATAAATATGTGAATAACAGTAATATCTGCATAAAATGAAAGAATACCTCAATCATCATGACTAGGTCACCATTCTGAACCTGTCTGACCCATTTTAGTTTGTCCCTATGCCCAAGTGTGAGGCCAAAGACGCCATTTACATCCATCCTCTGTATAGCAGCAACCGCATATATCACACCTTGAAATTGCTAAACAGCTATTCCTCAGGCTTGTTTCCAAGAACCTCAACAAAAATTAGAGCTCTGGGTGGCAGATTGCCCTGAATTTTCAAGCTCCTGCGTAATCATAGAGTTGTAAGTATGGTCCACTAACCTCCATGATGCTTAGCCTTTCTGCCGTACTGAGCCTTCTGTTTATGTCCATGGCACCCAATTTCTCTGAAAGTCTCTCCCAGGGGATGGGGTTGGAGTTGGGTGTGCAGTGTCAGACCATTAGCACTGATTCACCCCAAAATTAGGGAACACTTTCTGGAACTGAAGAGTCCCATGCCAAAAAGGGGAGGACACTCCCCTGGTTTCAGAAAGGCCAGTGGACATGGCCACTTGCCTGTGGTTTCAACAAACACTGACAAAAGCCAATGCATTCACTGGCTGGAGATGCCCATGGACTATGCTCCCTCGGCACACTCCCCAGTCATTTAAATAAATAAACTAACATCATCTGATGTATAGCTTAAAGCCAAAGAATTGCAGTGACACTGGGAGAAACAAGGAGGGCTCTCAAAGAGAAACCATCTACATGTTATTTTGGCCAACAATTGACTTAGGTAGAACTGGTTCTGTTCTACAAGTAAAAATGAAAAAAAAAAAAAAAAAAAGATTTTATATGAACACATTTCCAAGATTTCTTATGCCTTCTTACTAGCATCTCAATTTTATTTTGGTGGATGCTCTCTTGCCAGCTCTGTGTGACCATATTGTGATAGTGAATCATGATGTCCTCCCTTTGAAAGTTTAAAGGTTTCATTGAGGCTCTGACTTCCAGGATCTGGTAAAGATCCCCAGGATCTGGTAAAGATCCCCAGGATCTGGTAAAGCTAAGGAGTGCCACATTTTACCTAAATTTTGTCAATTAAATCAACTCCTTAGACCCTGTATATTGACTATAGAGATAGGAGAACAGAGAAAATAGGGTTAAATGCCGTTATTTCAGCAACAGAGCAAGGTCCTGCAGCTAAGACATTCTGAGGCTGCCTGGTTCTTTTGGCCTGCCTTTAAAAAAAAAAAAAAAAAGTTTTTTTTTTTTGATCCTGAGAGCAGCCCCCACCTCAACTTCTTTGAATAAATCTACTTGTCACTTAACCAATCCAGAGTTAGTTTCTGTAAGTGCAACCTAAAAATTTCACTGATACAAACTTTTTTTTTTAATTCTCATTATGAAAAAAGGAAATCAATATTTCTGGTATTTTTTAAAGAGATTTTCACAAGGGGGAAGGAGTAAATTTATAACATTTCTAAAACTTTGTTAAAGGACTCAGAACAAATATAGACTCTATGCAGCAAGTTATAAAAACCAAAATGTGGCAATGGATTCAGGAGGCAAGGGGAACTGGTAGTATTAAAGTAAGATTTTAAATAACAGATAGTGTTATGGAAAATTTTTAAACAAGACCAGAAATAGTAAATGTCCAAATAAATATTGCTGAAAAAGAAACAAGTTGTATAGAGAAGTGGTCTTCAAACTCTTTTGATTGTGTACCATATAAAAGAATTTTGAAAAGTTAAGGTACCTCCTTGAACATTTGTAACTTGGCCTCTACATTTTTCATCAAAAATATGAGTTATTTTGTAAATAAGAGAAAACATTGAAAGTCTGATAAAATGAAATGAGTATTAGAATTAGAATAAATGTTTCATGACATGAGCTGATTTTAATAAAAAATATTAACCACCTTTGCTTATAATCCATACCAAAATCTAAAAGTAGTCACGTAACTTTTTTATCAAAGGACTTTATCTAGTATATCTGCAGCTTCAAGTGGAAAAAACAGTTCCCCAACCTGTCTTGTTTCAGTCATTCTAAATTCAGAACATTCCCACTCCAACCAATCTTCTCCTATAACAAAAGGACACAGCAGGCAAGGAGAGGTAGGAAAACCAAGAGCCAAGGTGAATGCATTAATCATTAATGGCCCCTCCTGAAGCCAATACTTGGAATTACCCCTTTATTGACAGCCAGGAAATGTTTACACTCCAAGCATTACACTACAATAAGATGTGGCTGCCTTTCTTTTTTAAAGTAAGAAGAAAGCTGTTGTGAACCTGGGTGCATTCTCAGATAATTTTAGGAAATAAGTTGGGGAAGACCTTGGAAAGGTTTTGTATGCCTCCGTGGGGAATACAAGTAAAAGGCCCAATGATAAAAGTCAGCAGAAAATAGTACATGACCATAAAGTTCTCTTATACAGATAAAAGGAGCCCTGGTGGTGCAGTGTTTAAGAGCTCAGCTGCTAAACAAAAGGTTAGCAGTTCGAATTCACCAGCCGCTCCTTGGAAACCCTGTGGCGTAGTTCTATTATCTCCTATACTGTCGCTATGAGTCAAAATCAATTCAACAGCAATGGGTTTGTCTTTTTTTTTTTTGTATTTTTTACGGATAAATGGATGAGGGATTCCTAGTTAAGCACATACACACACAATAAATAGATCAGAATCACTAATTAAAAGTTAATTGAAAGAAACTCTAGTTGAAAAGCAAATCACTCATGACGATTCAGGCAACAGGTTCAGTGATTGACTCCTTTGAACGTCCTGCTGAAAGTATAGAATTCCAAGGTAAAAACAGAACGCTAACCTAAACATACTTATTCAATATGTATGCTGAGCAAATAATCCGAGAAGCTGGACTATGTGAAAAAGAACGTGGCATCAGGATTGGAAGAATACTCATTAACAACCTGTGTTATGCAGATGACACACCTTGCTTGGCTGAAAGGGAGGAGGACTTTAAGCACTAACCAATGAAAATCAAAGACTACAGCCTTCAGTATGAAGTGCATCTCACTATAAAGAAAAAAATTCTCACAACTGGACCAATAAGCAACATCATGATAAGCAGAAAAAACTGAAGTTGTCAAGGATTTTGTTTTACTTGGATCCACAATCAATGCCCATGGAGGCAGAAGTCAAGAAATCAAACAACATACTGCATTGGGCAAATCTGCTGCGAAGTCCTTTTTTAAATGTTAATTAAAAAAAAAAAAAGCAAAGATATCACTTTGAGGACTAGGGCATGCCTGACCCAAGCCATGGTATTTTCAATCACTTCATATGCATGAAAAAGCTGAACAGTGAATAAAGAAGACCAAAGAAGAATTGACACCTTTGAATTATGGTGTTGGCGAAGAATACTGAATATGCCATGGACTGCTAACCCGATCCAGTGCCGTCGAGTCAATTCCGACTCATAGCGACCCTACAGGACAGAGTATAACTGCCCCATAGAGTTTCCAAGGAGCGCCTGGCGGGTTCGAACTGCTGACCCTTTGGTTAGCAGCCGTAGCACTTAACCACTATGCCACCAGGGCTTCCACTACAGAGTTAGAATGAACAAATCTGTCTTGGAAGAAGTACAGCCAGAATGCTCCTTAGAAGCAAGGATTGTGAGACTTCATCTCATTTACTATGGACATGTTATCAGGAGGGAACAGTCCCTGGAGAAGGGCATCATGATTAGTAAAATAGAGGGTCAGCAAAAAAGAGGAAGACCCTCAATGAGATGGACTGATACAGTGACTGCAACAATGGCCTCAAACACAGCAACAATTGTGAGGGTGGCACAGGACTGCGCAGTGTTCATTCTGTTGTATATAGGGTCACTATGAAACAGAACAGACCTGAAGGCAACTAATAACAACAACCTTAACATACCTCTACTACAAACAAAAAACAGTTGTTGGGTCAGACTTTCTCATTATATTAGAACACCAGAAGAGACTAGCAGGAAGCCAATACTGTTTTGAAGAAGAAGAACTATGAAGCACCAATTCTCTTCTCAGTAAAGTGAATATTTTAATGTATTAAGGCTCTATAATGAGAGTATAATGAATTTTTAAAAAATTCTCAGCTATTCTGGGACTAAGGAGCTGTAATATTCAAGTACAAGAACTGTTCCAAAAAGTCTTCATTGAGATGCTTTGAGGTGAAGAAGTGGGCTAAGAGGGCTGAGTCATGACAAAAAAAAAAATGCCAGTGGCAAGGAGGAGGCTGAGGTAAATACAAGGTTCCCAGGGCAAAAAATTTAAGGAGGCATTCAGTCTCTGGTGCTGATCCTGCACTTGCACGGCCTGAGAAAGGTTAAAAAGCCTGAGAAAGGGTACCTTCTTAAATATTGCTCTCTGAGAATTTCTTCTGCCTCACTCTAATCTTGGCCTTTGAATTACATTTAAATAACAGTGATAAATAGGGTGCCCAATAGGATACAAGTGTTATAATGCTTATGAAGAAAGTAACTAATTCAAAACTAAGAACACATTAACTCCAATGGGTTAGAGCAAAATGTCCAAAGAATAGCAATGGAACCAAGAAGAATGTGCTTAGGTGATATGTTAGGATGTCTCTGTGTGCCAGCTTCCTCATGGTATAAAAGGAAGGAGTCAATAGTTGCTTTTATACTCCAAAGGTTATTAACTCAAGAAATAAGACATGACGTGACAAAATGTAAAATGCCCACAAAAGTGGACTTAGAGGGAAAGTTCTCTAAGGCTTAATTTCTTTCCTAGTTAGGTAAAAGTGAACGAAAATAAAGTAAGTATTCAAAACAAAAATTTATAAAAAGTAAATGACAGGGAAATAGCAGATAGGAGAAAAATGTACAACAAAATTCTAAGTCACACACAAAAAAAAGTCAGACTTACTGGTCTGACAGAGAGTGGAGAAGCCCTGAGATTATGCCCCCCAGACACCCTTTTAGCTCAGTACTGAAGTCACTCCTGAGGTTCACCCTTCAGCCAAAGATTAGACAAGCCCATAAAACAAAACAAGACTAAAAGGGCACACCAGCCCTGGGGCAAGGACTAGAAGACAGGAGTGGGGTGGGAAAGCTGGTAATAGGGAACCCAAGGTCCAGAAGGGAAGAGTGTTGAAACATCGTAAGGTTGGTAACCAACGTCACAAAACAATATTTGTACTAATTGGTTAATGAGAAGCTAGTTTGTTCTGTAACCTTCATCTAAAGCACGATAGAAAGAAAAAAGTACAAAAAAAATTGTTTCGGAATTTATAGAATTATTCCATTTAAAAAATATAAATCTATGCCTTGGCTTTGTGAATAGAAGATTTTCATACTAAGCTTTATGCTTCCTGCTTTGTGTTAGAGTTAACGAATGGCTTACCTACTATTTATTGCCTGTCCACCTTCCCATTAATTTAAATTTTTGTCAAAGAAAATTGTTTTAAAGGCTTTAAGTGTGTTTTATACTCACCACATACACGAGGAGATTTAATTTTAGCTAATTTACTCTAATTGATACTTGGCTAAAAGTTTTCCATAACTTGCTTAAAGGTATGAAATATTTCAGGAATGAAAGAGAAGGAATACTACTTTCTAAGAAAAAGGTCTTTGAAGAGACACATTTAATAGGTGTGTTAGTTTTTTAGTGCTGCTACAACGGAATACCATAAGTGTATGGGTTTAACAAAGAGAAATTTATTCTCTCACAGTCGAGTAGGCTACAAGTCCAAATTCAGGGCATCAGCTCCAAGGGAACGTTTTCTCTCTGCCAGCTGTGGAGGAAGGTCGTTGTGATGCCATCAGTCTTCCCTTGGTCTGGTAGCATCTCAGCGCAGGAACTCGGGTCCAAAGGATGTGATCTGCTCCCAGTAGTTTTCTTGGTGGTATGAGGTCCCCATGTCTCTCTGCTTGCGTCTCTCTTTTATATCTCAAAAGAGATTGGCTTAAGACACTACCTAATCTTGTAGACCTCATCAATAGAACTGCCGCTAATCCATCTTGTTATATCACAGCGATAGGATTTACAACATTTAGGTAAATCATATCAGAAGATAAAATGGTAGACAATCATACAAGGGAATCATGACCTAGCCAAGTTGACAGACATTTTGGGAGACACAACTCAATCCATGACAGTGGGTTAAACTACTCTGAAAGTTTTGGTTCTAAGGCAATTATGAAGTTGAGATTTTTCTCTTCTCTGGTTGACCTTTAAGGATATTATGTAGCTCATTTAGCTAACAGAGTTGAAATGTGTGATATAGCACGCCAAGTATGGTAATGTCAAAGTAAATTGGGAATTTCTCTGCCCTTTACTCTTTTTTAAGTAATTACTCTTAAGAAATACTAACTGTAAAAAGTAAATCATAATTTCAAAAAAAAATTTGGTCTTTATAATCTGTATGATTTTTTTCTTACAAACTTTTAGTAAAAGGGGGGGAATCTATGAATTTAGATGTTTTTTTTTTTTTTTTACAAAATATCAGATATCCAGTACATAAATTTTTAAAAGACCACCAAATAGAGAAGTGTGCTATTACATCAGTTGAAACCTAGTTTTCTTATTTTGTGATGATTTTAGAATAAAAAAATAAGAGTGCCAAATAAGCTTAAATCTACTGTGTTTTTGTGCAAAAGATGCACGCCTTCTGTGTTTGTTTGCCAGCCATGAAGGTATTTTCACATGCAGGCTAATTTTTTTTTTTTTTTTTTACAGCAACATATGGGGAAAGGTTGGCATGGTGGCGCTTGTGAGGGTACCTGGGGGGGCGTGGCTGGCAAGCAAACTTAGAGGGCACACATTGTTTGTGTGAAAATAAGGTATTCATTTATATTAAATATTAAAATTATCACAAATAGAAAATTCTACTTTTGAATGTATGATCTGTTAAAGAAACATGCATTCACATGATAACTTTTATGTCTAATTTCATACATTGCTAATATTCAAAGCTACTTTTCACTTCAGAATTCTTCTATCTTAAGTTTGGGGGAAAGGGGGTGATAGGGCTGACTGAATAGAAAAAGGCTAACAGCCCAAACATCAAATAGATTTATTTTCTCATTCAGGGGCCTTAACTGATATTTTATAATAAGTGAGTTTTTATTTTCAATCTTTTTATTGGCTTTTGGGAAAATATCCTTTCATTTGATGGCAATTCATTCAAATAATTTTTATCCCAAGTAACAGCTAAAGAAAGAAAATGAGCTACACAGTTGAGATGGGTACGTAGCACAACCCAGGAACTCTGCTTTCTTAGAGCACAGGCTCAAAAATACCTCTTGGCTTGAATTAAGAGATTCTCTTCACCTGTTAAATTAGCCCCAAGATTCTAGGCCTTGTGGTCCCACCGGGTTTCTAAGTATGATGAGAACTTTCCAACAAAAGTTGGAGCAAAGCCAGAGTCACTTCTGTGTGTGGAGAGAACCTGTGTGGTGGTGGTGGTAGCAGTGGGCATTGGCTGTAGAGTCACAACTGTGACTCATGATGACCCCATGTGTGTGCCGAGTAGGAGCTGCTTCATGGGGTTTTCAAGGCTGTGACCTTTCAGAAGCAGATTGCCAGGCCTGTCTTCCGAAGTGCCTTTCAGCTAGTAGTCAAGTTCTTAGCCTTTTGTGCACCCTAAAAAAAAAAAAAATTTTTTTTTTTTTAGGGACTTTTTTTTTTTAACCCTGGTGGTGTAATGGTTAAGTGCTATGGCTGCTAACCAAAGGGTCAGCAGTTCGAATCCACCAGGTGCTCCTTGGAAACTCTGTGGGGCAGTTCTACTCTGTCCTATAGGGTTGTTATGAGTCAGAATCAACTCGATGGCACTGGATTCAGGGACTAAAGAATGTATTTTAAGTTTTAGGAGCCAGAATTTATTCCTGTTGGGGTTGATGATGACTAATTTGAGAATCTTAGGGAAATAAGGAAAATGTAAGGAAGGTCAAATGATCTTTTTCACCCTTGAAGGGAATTTCTCTGATATGTGAAGACTTCCTAGGTAGCATTCCACATTGTTTAAACTTCAGTATTCTTCTCCCCTGCATAAATATCCATTTCCCTTGAAAGTGTCTCTGTCATCTCTCTCTCATTTTCATTACATGTTCTAAACTTACTGCCCCTTCTGAAAGTGTCCACACTGTCTCCCATCACATTCATTTTTCCTACACTATGAGCTTTCCAATTCTACATTCTTCTCACTCTCCAGCTTTCTGCATTTCATCTTTCTTCATCATTTCATCTTCTCTCTCCTGCATTTCATCTTTTCCTGGACATTTTCTAGCCACTAATCTTCTGGAATTTAGCTAAAAAAAAAAACCTCATTGCCATGGAGTCAATTCTGACTCTTAGTGACTATACAGGGCTGAGTAGAGCTGCCCCATAGGATTTCCAAGGAGCAACTTGTGGATTCAAACTGCCGACCTTTCAGTTAGCATTTGAAAGCTTTAACCATTGTGCCACCAGAGCTCTGGGAACTTGGTTAGGATAAGTTTTTTTTTTTTTTTTTTTTGCCTGATAGAAATAATTCTAATCTAAATAATTAGAAAAAGGTATATTTAATTTTAGCATTTAGAATTTTAATAGAATTTAATCACATAAATAAACACCCATGTTTCCCAATATATATATATATATATTTTAAAAATCAAGACTTAAAATGTCAATTCTGTCAACTTCAGCCTTAAAATTCTATTCTGAGTTCGGTAACATGTAGCTACAATTCACAGCGGGTCTTCTCTGTGTCCATAACCACCCCCATGATTATGTTCACATAGATTTTTGTTCATCTAATACTTTCCAGAGAGAAAAATTCAAAGACAACAGGAATTGACTTTTCAAGTCTGTCCAGTAGTTCTCAACCTTAGCTGCATGTTAGAAAACCCTGAGGAATGTCTAAAAATTAGTGCTATCCGGATCCCACCCCAAACCAATTCAATCAGAATCTCTGGAGCAGGACTATGTAAGTTTTAGAGACGACCCCAGGGAAACCTAACACAAAACCAGTGTTGAGAACTGCTGAGCCTAAGGCCAAGGGTACAAAGAAAAAATGGCAATTACAGTAGTACAAAAAACGTTGAAAAGTTAGCGGTCACTACTGCACATCAGTTTATAATGTGATATCCTCAGAGGCGAGTGAGGTTCTCCTCTTTGGCCCAGTCCTGGATTTTTGCTTGTCCAAACTTGAGGTAAAAGACCAGACCAAACATGTTGACAGCAGCCGACAGGAAAAACACATTCCTCCATCCAGACTCAGAATTCTAGACACACACACAAAAAACACACAGAATCATGTTCTTTCTCACTAGTTCCTTTTCTGCCAGTTCAGAAAATCCTCCATTTTGTGTACCACAAAGCCGATCACAAAAAATTGAGGGACCACTATGCCCTAGCCACCTAACATCTAAACCCATCAAAGATGGTTTATGAAACTGTTGGAAACCAAAGGACTCTAAAATGCACATTGGTTTCTGGATTGGGATCGATTTTTCTTTAAATCCATACAAATTAATCTACATTATTGTTTTCCTAGAACTTTGGATCTCGACAGTCATGACAACATTGTATCATTCACATAAAGTTCTACATAAAATGGTGTCTTTAAGATCTCGCATGTGCAATTGCTCTTATTTTGTTTTATTTATGGCTTGGTTGTTAGCGTCAATCACAGCAACCCCTTAGATGAACACAACAATAAAACATGAGCTATATTTGATCTGCCTGTGTCATCCTCCTCACCAGTCCATACTAAGTTATAGTTCACTTCCAGCATTATAGTCACAGTGGATTCCTAGGAATTTGGTCAAAAAATAACCCTGAAGCTAAATCACATAGAAATAAATTAAAAAAAAAAAAAAAGGCACTTTTCCTTGTAAAGTGACTCTCATGAGTCCTCTCATCCCAGCTTGGTTCTGTCTTTCATCTTTCCCACCAGCCTATACTTCTGAGCAAGCCTCATGCTCCATGCCACCGGCAGTGTGTCATATCCATTCTCTTTTCACCCATGATTTAACCTCTCTTTAAACTGGCCTTGGGAAGCTTTGTGTTTACTTTCTTTTTTTTTTTTTTTAAGTTAAATCAATCATGATCTTCCCTTTTTGCCTCTCTGTCTTCACCTCTTACCATTCCTGGACATGTATGATTCACTGTGGCCATAACTGAGAACACTTCATGGGTTTGTATCTCTAGGATGTCATAACATGCTGTCTTCTCTACCCAATTGTTCATTTTCACCAATTTAATATCTATTCATTTTTGGAAATTCAGCTTATATTTTTCTTCACCTGAGAAACTTGACCTGGTACAGTTTGTCTGAGATGCCCCCGTAAATAAAATAATTGTGTTTTATCCATGCTTGTTTCCCCCATCAGACCATACAGTCCTTGAGAGCAGAGGCCCTACAGAGTATCCTCAGTGCCTAAAACAATACAGCCACTTGTAGATGTTCAATAAACTGGACCCAACCTGACTAATAAGGAATCCAGTGGCAGTGGAAGAGATGATTCCTGCGATGAGCCCAAATCCCCTTGAGATGCCCATAAGGAAACTTGAATATCTGTGGAGAGATAATTTTATATAGAATAAGAGATCCTCATGGCATCTGCAGTAATTCAATATTAATGCAGCTTGACTCTAATGGCAAAGTCATTTTCCCTAATGCAATTTTTTGTTCACTTGAAGACATTCATAGCAATGTCTATTTGCCAAACCTAAAATCACCAATCCACTCAGTTAACAACCAGGGAACAATTCAGTCTCTCTGGAAGCCAGGGTCCCTACTCTGGCTGTTCAACACGGGAGGCCGTTTGTATAGTGGGTAAGACACAGGCTCTAGAGTTAAACTGCTTGAGTCCAAACCCTGGCTCTGCCCCAGAGTCACCCTCATAAAGCAACTTAACCTTCTGGTGTCTTGGTCTTCACCCCTATAAAATGGGGATAACAATAGGGCCTACCTGTTGGAGTTGTGCGAATTAAATGTGTTGATATACGAGAAGTCTTCAGAGCAGGGTTTTGTTCATGGTGAGTACATATGCAGTAGCTAATATTATCAACGCCCTAGAAGCTTTTTCAAAATATATATGTGTAGGCTCTTTCTCAGAACACACAGTCCAATCTCTGGTGGGGAGGCTTGCGAATCTTTTTATCTAAACGATTATTAGCCAAGACTGGGGACTGTTGTTCTAAAAACGCCTTGGGTTATGGCCACATACTGACATTTCTAGTTATTTGGCACTGTATCATCATTTAGTGAATGTCAATAACAGGAAGGAGTTGAAGAAGATGGCTAAGGCCTAACACCTCTGGAGGAGCCTAGAGGAGGAAAAGATAGGTAAAACTCTTACCTGGGCGCGATATCTAAGGTGTTGATGATAAAACCCGAGTCACACAAGTTGCTGGTCCCAGGAATAAGTATCAGCAAAACAATGGTTGTCATGTAACTGGAAGTCACAAAGGGCAATGTCACAGCGCAGAGTGATGGAAGAAGGAGCCCTGGGCAATGAGGACACGCCATCAGGAACCCTCTTAGACCACAAGTAGAAAAGGGGATTGGTTAACCGGGCCCATGGGCCTATCCTTACCTAGGGACGAAAAGAGTTTTCGTACGGTGATTAGTCTGAGAAGACTCCTGGACAGAAGAAAATCTGCCAACTGACCTCCTAGAATCGTACAGCTTGAGGCAGCAATAAAAGGTAGGGAGGACAGAACCCCACTCTGAGGGAAGGAAAATTAAACAGTGAGTAATTACAGAGGTGCATATAGCACTAAAATTTATCACTTACACAGACCAATCAGCCCGCCCCTGACATTCTGAGTCATTTTAGGGAATTACCATCCTTTTCCACACAAGAAAAACACTGTCTCAAGCAAGAATGACAGCACCTGAATCACACTGCTCCCCAGAGAAGAGCAATATTTATTTTTAAAGGAAACTGAAGAATCAGGAGTTATGGCAGAATGCGATAGTGGTTAAGAACACAGATGCTGGAGCAGCTCTACCACGATTATTATTGTGTAACCCAAAGTAAGTCATATTACCTCTATATGTCCCTATTACTGCACCCATGTGATTGAAATCATCACAGTGTCTCTCTCGGGGTCACTGTGAGGGTTAAATAAGTGGTTATGTGCAAAGCACAGAGAACAGTGACCAGAATAGTAGGGAGCACAGAGCTATGTCTCTTTACTACCATTACCATCACTTTCATAGAAGTATAGGAAGTATACTTACATCTCGAATGTTAACATGGAGCACAGAATTGATGTACGTAGGTAGGTATGTTATGATTATGGTGCATAACCAGAAATGGCTGAAAAAACCCATGAAAATGGCCCAAAGTGGTAGGCATCTGACCATAGCCTTTATCGGGACAGATCGTCTAGGAGAACTGGGCTGAAAGGAAATATCTAATCAACACTGGTATTAGAACAGGCCAGAGGCCACCTCTCCTGGGAGACCCACGCCTTACCCCAGCGATCTCGGCGCTGTTCACAGGTAGAAGGGGTACACCATACCTGTTGAGCCAGTGAGGACACGATGTGTTCTTTTTCCCTGACACTAATGCATGGGTGATGCATGGGGTCATCATAAATCACCACGAACCACAGGAAGCAGCAGACACAGCCAATGCTACCTGGGAAGCAGGGACCCAATTAGTTTTCCGGTTGATTTGTGATCTGGGAGGAGTGGTTTCCCCTGAAGTGGCATGCCTGCCCCCACAAACACACACATCTATTTATGGTGACTCCACCATAAAAAAAAAAAATAAGGACGTACATTTTCCCACTTCTTCTTTTCGTCTCTTAATAAACTCTTTTTTACCATTAAAGCTTTCTAGATTTAAAAAAAAAAAAAATTTTTTTTTCTTTTTACCACCTCTCAAATACAGTCTTCATTTGTCAGTGTTAGAACCCTCTAGAAATAGCATGAGCGTGAATATTGCATAGTGTAAATCAAAATGGCCTGAGCTTAACATCACTGATAATAAAACTATCCAAGCTAGAACTACACATTTAAGACACCATTTGGCTATAACAACAGAACAATCCATAGATACGTGTCTCATTGCTAGGACTTATTATTTGAAGAAGATTCTATGTTAAAAGCCTCTAGGGACAATGTTCTTTGAATTTCCTCTAATTAATGGGTCCATCCATTCTTTTATTTATAAAGAGAAAAGTCAGGCCCTATGATAGGCACCAAAGTAGTAAAGACATTGTAAAATGGATCCCTTGCCTCAAACACTTCACAAACTAATGGGGACAGGGGGCAAATAATCACACGTCAATGTGTCCTAATGAAGAAATAGCAGGAAGAAGCATAGAGGACAGAATCTAATGGGATAAGTCCTAGAAAGTTCCATGGGGGAGGAGACATTTGAACTGAGTATTGCAAGATTTACCAAGTACAGACTAAGGTTAAGGGCACCTTGGGCAGAAATAATACTGATAATGAAATACAAAGACACATTGAAGGTGTGCTTCACCAACTTTGATATCTTAATTACGACTAGACCAGACATTTTAATTATAGTGGGAAAGATTCTGCAGGTACTTGGAACAGGGGGGTAAGTCTGCATTTCTGATTTCTCAGAAATCAGAATTATGTGTACGTCATCTTCTCTGCCCTGGGCCCAGAACACAGTGCTGCCCAGCACCACCAGGACAATATCAAATCAAGCTGTGTGGACTAGAATAAGAAAGTTATCAATCCTCAACATTCTTCATCATCTTCCATTTACAAAAGACATTTTCTCTCACATGGGAAGAATGTGGAGAGTAGAGGCATCAAAATGGATGTCTGCGAAATGCAAGCATTCGTATTTGAGATAAAGTGACTCACCAAAGATATAGAAGATAAAAGGCCAACCCAAGGCCTGGCAAATAAGTCCCCCCACACAGAGGATGATGAAGGAGCCAAATGCTACCCCTGAGGAGAAGGGGAAGAGAAAAAAAACTTATGTCAACACAAAACCTGAGACTGAATGGTCATCCAAGACATTGTCCCAGCAGTGAAGTGGCACACTTAGAATGAGTGGGTAATAAGAATTTTTCTTTCTGCTCACAAATCTCCCCCAGCAAAGCCACATGAAGTCATTAGAATTAATAAATAATATGCCATTGACTCATCAATGGCTCCTACACATCAACGTGACCAAATCCAAATCCCTCTGTCTGCAATGGGTAAAAATACAAAAAATCAAACCTGTTGCCACCAAGTCAATTCCAACTCATGGCAACCCCATGTGTTAAATAGTAGAACTGCTCTATAGGGTTTTCTTGGCTGTAATATTTACGGAAACAGGTCACCAGGTCTTTCTTCCACAGCACCACTGAGTGGGTTCAAACAGCCAATTTTAACGTTAGTAGTCAAGGTAGCATTTGCACCACCCAGGAATCCATCTCTGGAATGACAGCCCACCTATATTCCCTTATGATTAGAATTGCATTCAGGCAGGGTGCAACATGAGTTTGGGAGAAGGAAAGGAAAGACTTACAAAAATTAGTTAGATACCATCACTGTGCTCACGGAGTTGTCATTCCAGTTGGAGAGAAAAGTGTAACCAAATTTACTATTACAAATGTAATACAAGGTAGATCTTGCATTATTAACACATTTTACAGAAATTCACAGTGAAAAAAATGCACTTTATATGGCAACACAATACACATACTCAAATACACGCAAACATTTCCACACACTACCACACATATACACGCATGCCTCAAACAAAAGTTTCATGAAACAATACTTCCCCTTACCATATGCAATGTATTCTAACATTCTATTCTATTGACTTTCATTTTTCAAATACTGATTTTGGCCCACCAATTTAATTTTATGACCCTCTAATGGGCCCCAACCTGTAATTTGGAAAAGAAAACTGATTTAGAATATAGATGTGATAATGAAAGTATAATATGCTATAGAATTATACTTGAGGAGAAATTAATAATGATTATAAGATTTAGAAATTGTTTTACAAGAGCTAAACAGTTTGTGGGTTATTAAACAGTATGTTGGATAAAATTTTGGCAAGTGGAACTGGGAGCCAAGGACTTTCCAGTAATATGACCCAGTAGAATCAGAGTCAGAGAAAATTTAAGTGCAGATGTGTGGGGCGGGGGGTCGGGAGGATGGGAGGTAACGCATGGCAAGTGCAATTGGAGCCTTGCTTGTAGAAGGTTGTTGAATAGAGTGGAAAGGCAGGTTGGGGACAGATGCACAAGCATCTTAATACCCATGCAATAAAGAGGTCGATCTTTATTGTGCAGTCATGGAGGAACACACTGAAGTGTTCAAGTAGGTGAGAAAAATGCCCAATCTGTGCTTTAGGAAGATAATGCAACTTTGATGGGAAGGAGGCTGGAAGAAACAAAGCCAGAGGAGAGAGATCAGCTGAGAGTGGCACTTGAGATGGAGGAGGTGTTTCCAAATGCGATGGAAAGAAGCTGGCAAGCAGAGAAGGTTGCTATGAGGTAAAACTCCATAGGATGTGGCCATGTACTGGACCTGGAGTGAGAAGTTTGATGGAAATCTCAGTTCTGTTCTTCAGGAATGCACTCTCAGGGCTACCAGTTGGGGTAATACAGGGATGATGAAGTTGTGGAATCCTTAGTATGATGACAAACTATGGAAAGACAGTCTAGCCCGGTGATGGAGAATATGCACTCTCGGGTCAAACCTCCCGGCTTTTTGAAGTTGGACAATTTACTTAATCTCTGCATACCTTACTTCCCTCCTCTGTAAAATGAGAATAATAATAATAAAAAAAAAAAAAGTACCTACATCAGAGGTCTGCTGTGAGGATTATCTCCGAAGAGTAAAGCGCTCAAAATAGCAAAAAGCTCAGAATAATGCTGACTCTTTAAACATTGCTTTCCAACCTGATTTTTCTCTTTACCACTCTGAATTCTAATAGTCTTAATTTTCACGTGTACATCTTTGCTAAAATGGTCTTTTCACAGCTTACCTGACTTTTTACCATTTACGCAAATTCTTAAAGTTCTTATCTATTTCTTACAAGACTCTTCTGAGGCCTTTCCTGCTTCTCAACCTCAGTGGCTTACAGTACAGGCGTTTCTTTCTTATTTGCTATGTAACTGTCTTACATTGTTTCATTTTTTGGTGGCATTTTTCTCCCTCTTCCCTAAGCCATTCAATTCAGAGAAAGAAAGCTGTGGTAGGGATGAAGCAGATTACGAAACTTTGACCCATGTATGTATCCTTACCTGATCCCGCAATGGTAGTGAGCTTGCTTCGTTCCAGTGGGGGAGCCCATTTTGCCCAAATTGTAAACTGACCTGTCCATGCCATTCCCTGAAATGAAAATCATTAACAACTTTGATCTCTAGTAGAATTTAAGAATCTGTATTACACCCAGAATGAGAAAGTATCTGAATACCTGGGCCATGCCCTGGATTGTCCGAATCACAATGACCAAAATCACCCCAAAGTTGGCTGCCAATGGTGTGAAGAGGGTGAGAAGAGAAGAGATCAGTAAACCAGTACCAAGAATATGTTTTGCTCCAAATATTCCTGCTAAATATCCACTTGGGATCAGAGTCAATATTATTCCATAGTTGATGGAGCTAAAGATGATGCCCTGAGTTTCTGGACTCCATTCATACACAGAGGCCTGAGGAAAAGAAAGAAAGAAAATTCTTGGCTAAGAAGCCCTTTTATGAAAACCCACCTTACAGCCAGGAGTTGCTTGGGGTTGATAGGACCCTATCATAAAATATCTATCTTTTGTTTGTCTTTATTTTTTTTAAGCTAACTTAAATATCTCACATTTCCATACCAAACAATTATACCCCTAACTTGCACCTCTCAGAGGGAGAGAAAAACAGAGTAAGTGAAGAAGAACACAGGTAAGTAAAATGATTACAGAGATGGATAATAAACCAAAAAACTAAACCCATTGCCACCGAGTCGATTCTGACTCATAGAGACCCTGTAGGACAGAGAAGAACTGCCCCATAGGGTTTCCAAGGAGCACCTGGTGGATTTAAACTTACTGACCTTTCAGTTAGCAGCTGTAGCTCTTAACCACTATGCCACCAGGGTTTCCAGATGGATGGATAATAGGAAGAAGCAAATAGAGGGAGCTACTGAGAGATGGTTCATACACGAAAAAGCTTCCTTTAACTATTTCTCCTTCTGGCAAAGCTTGGGTGACAAGTTGACTCTCATTATAAAGAATAAAGAAAACACACCAAATCAGTCCTCAGTTAACAACAACAACTACAAAAATCATGTTTGGGAATTCTGGTTTGTTCAGGCAGAGCTGACTTTCTAAAACACATATTGCAAGTGGGTAATATCACATTCTTCTTCTAATATAACTCAATAAGTAATTTCTGGTAGCCCACTAGATTTATGGCATCATGCTGAAAGTTGAAGTAGAAAGCCAAAGAATATAAAATATGAAGTATTTTACCCACTTACAGTCACTAAATAATTCAGGGTATATGATTCATGTCAGAATGAACATAAGTAAAATAAGGACTTTGAGGAGAAAAAAGAACAATTTGGGAAGATTCCAGGAAGGAAGCACTATTTGATCTATTCTTTAAATAATGACTATGATGTACATAAAGAGAGAAAGGAAAAATCAGTCTCGTTGGAGAAAACAGCAAAAGTGGACTTGTAGCATTTGAAATAATACCAACTGATCAGGAACTAACAGGGACTCTTGCTTGCTCAGAGAAAAGACTCTCCTAGGGCCATTGAGGAATCCCTGGCAGCATAGTGGTTAAGAATTTGGCTGCTAACCAAAAGGTTGGCAGTTCAAATCCACCAGATGCTCCTTGGAAACCCTATGGAGCAGTTCTATTTTGTCTTATAGGGTCACTCTGAGTCGGAATCGACTCAACAGCAATGGGTTTGTTTTTTTTTTGGTTTTGTTTTGGGATCATTGAGAGCATACGTGACTATGCTGGGAAGTGGGGCCCAATTCTGGAGGAGCACAGCATGTTCCAGGGAGAGTTTGGCAACTGAAAGGTGCTCTAGATTCCTAAGCACAGGAGTATGGATGTTAGAATGGATGATGGAAGAAAAACTGGAGACGCGAGGGGGGGTCATTACAAATGAGCTGAGTCAAAGACAATAAAAACATAAATTATGGGGATAACATTGGAAATGTACAATACATGATAGTTTAAGGAATAATTTTTGAAAGAGAGATAATCATGATTTTCATATAAATATTAAATGAACATGTCAAAGATTTTACTAAACTCATTGACTAATGAGGAAACCACTCATACAACTGGTTCAAATGAGAATTAAAAAAAACAGGCATATATAAGCAGTAAGTAATGCTGAAATAGATTTTAAATAGATGGCAAAAATGGCTTATTCAACTGTGTGTGTGTGCGGGGGGTAGTTATCAACTGGTTTTATACAGGACAAAATTCATTTGCAAGGCTACCAAAAAGATTCATTTGCACAGTTATCTGTTATATACAATTTAGAGAGTTGTAAAACAGCTCAAAGGCTTTGACAAGCACAGAATCTCCCACAGAATCAGATAACCCAGAAGGATGTGCTTAGACAATGTCTACTTTTCCATTGAAGATATCCAGTAATCTGTTTGGTTCATTTCAGAATTTTTTGAAATTTTCCCTGCAGCACCCCTACCTAGTAATCATAACATCTCAAAGAAAGTTCATTTTTTTTAATCACAGGTGTAAGCAATGTCTCAAAGAAAAACAAACCCATTTCTTTTTAGTTTGTCATTAAAAAGTCATGGTTCTATACTCTGTTGACAAGATCTGAGCCTTCCTTTCAAAATGGATTTTCCCTCTCTACATAAAGCCTTCTTCTGCCATTAAACTTACCCCTGTATTAAATTCCTTGATGGATCTGCTGGGGTTATTGAAGGCATCTGTAAGGGGTCCCTCTGTGGAGACATTAGACATATTGTGCTCCTCAGTGCTGTTCACCATGGCAATAATTGCAATGCTCAGACTCACACGCTGGGTTATCATGGTGAAGTTTGAGAAGTGCATGATGACAGCCAGCCCATAGCGTAATGAACAGAAACCTGGACCTAGAGAACAACACAGCAATACACAATGAACATATTGACTGAGACCCATTTCTCCCACAGCTAAATCTGAAAGAACATCAAATGACCGCGCGCAGTTCCACCATCTTTTTTTTTTTTTTTTTTACCAAAAAGGCTACGAACACCCTGTGTCAATTTCTTTTGTTGGCTTCAAAACAATGAATTTTGGATCTTACAATTAAGGAAGGTAAATACAGTTTTCTTCCAGAGATGTGCAAAGCAGATGATAGAGAAAAAAACTACATGCAAGGCACATAGGTCACATTGCTCGAAATGAAAGTGAATGGGGAATACACGGTGGCAGAGCTAATCACAAAACCCAAGTCTCCCAGCTGCAAGTCAGTGGTCCTATTCATTATGCACATTCGTTTATCACAAAGCCTGAAATTTCATACTTAGATGTCTTTAGATTAAGCTAATCACACATTCAAGGGTTCTCTTTAAAAATAGCCGGGAGATGGCAATTTAAGGGAGCATTTTCACTAACTCTTTAGTGTGATGTCCACCTGGAATAATCCTAGTGGTGTGTCATAGGCCCTGCTTTCATATATGGTCAGTTGTGTTTTGCTTTTGTTTGTTTGCTGGCTTTTTAAATTAATACAGAGAATCATTTTTACAAAGTTTGCAGTTGACATGATGCTGGAGGAGTAGTCAATATATTGTAATACCAAAGAATGAAAAATAAAAGTTCCCACAAAGTAGTACTCCTAACTCATTGCCATCAAGTCAAATCTGACTCATAGAGACACTGTAGGACAAAATAGATCTGCCTCATAGGGTTTCCAAGGAGCACCTGGTAGATTCAAACTGCCAACCATTTGGTTAGCACATTTGGTTAACCACTGTGCCACCAGGGCTCCCAAAGTTGTAAAGTGGACCAACATTGATAGGGCTCCTACTTGAATGATGGATTCAATTTCTTATGCATATTTGGAGAACTAGGACCAAAGAAAAACAAAGAGATGACCTATAAAGAAGCAGATAAAAATATAATGGAATAAACAGATTTTAACACCCAAATATGTCCAAGGATAGGATTGGCTACCTGCAAAAGAAGTTATTCCATGTTACTGGAGGTTTCCAAACTTAGGGGAAATAGCCAGCCACTTAGCAAAGATATTATAGCAGGGATTCATGCATAGTTTGGGGGTCTGTTTAAAATGACTTTTTCAAGACTCATTCCATTCCTTAGATCCCAGGACATACTGATCACTCGGCTTAATTTCTGATAAATAAGTAGGTGGGGCTCCCTAAGGAAAACACAACAGGCAACTATAATCTGCCAGGATTGAGGGCTGGGGCTGAGTCTGCTGTTGCACTGGGAGAGCCTCTACCAAGTGGTGACAAAATGAAAAAGGGAGGAGAGGAGAGCAAGGGTGTGTCAAGAACACTGAAAATAACATCTACCACAGCCTCCACCAGACTGAGACCACTACAATTAGAGGGTCCCATCTACTACCACTGACTGCTCTGACAGAAATCACAAAAGAGGGTCCCAGACAGAGCTGGGGAAAAATGTAGAACAAAATTTTAACTCACAAAGAAGGCCAGACTTACTGGTCAGACAGAAACTGGAGAAACCCTGAGATTATGGCCCCCAGACATACTTTTAGCTCAGTAATGAAGTCACTTCTGAGGTTCACCCTTCAGCCAAAGATTGAACAGCTCCATGAAACAAAACGAGACTAAAGGAGCACGCCAGTCCAGGGGCAAGGACGAGAAGACAGGAAGGAACAGGAACACTAGTAATAGGGAAACCAAGGTGAGAAGGAAGAGTGTTGACATGTCATAGGGTTGTTAACCAATGTCATAAAACAATACGTGTACTGTTTAATGAGAAACTAGTTTGTTCTGTAAACCTTCATCTAAAGTACAATAAAAAAAAATTTAAAAAAGAACATGGAAAATAGCTTCAACTTTTCCATAATGTAGCCTGCAAACAAGAGAGGTGATGTTACCTTTCCTGGTAGAAGGCTTCTCATCCATCTGGCTTCCCTGGGAAACGGTGTCACACTTTGTGGTGGAATTTCCCTCTACCCTGAATCTCTTTTACCACGACCGTTTTTTATCTATGGAGAGAACATTATCCAAACAATGAGACAATTTTCTCGTATTAATGTTGCCTCCTCTTGGCATGAGTAAAAGTTTTGACTCAACAAACTATATATGATTTATATTTTATTGCAAATTTCAGAGGATTAGATTAGATTTTACATAAAAATCTGGCTTTAAGCCCCAGGAATGTGACTTATAGTATCATATAGTATCCAATCATTCATTTCCTCATCTGTTCACTAAGGATAATGCTCCTTTCTGTGTGGTGCTGTAAGAATTAAATGAGACAATTACAAGTGCTTTATAAAACCACAGAGAATTATACAAACGTAAGGAGTACTATGGCTTGTATGTAGCAGATCAGAAAATGAGGCAGTTAAACTTCAGAGCTGAAGAGGAAAGTTCTGGAGCAGACTTTCTAACCAGGTTTCCATTCCACCTATACAACCAAAACAATGTTCCATGGTATCTTCTGTGAAGATGAGGGACAATACTGCATGATACATATGCATGTATTTTAAAACAATGTTCCATGGTATCTTCTGTGAAGATGAGGGACAATACTGCATGATACATATGCATGTATTTTAAATGTTTATATGTATCATATTTAAAGGTTTGTTGCTGTCAGCTGCCAGCAAGTTGATATCCAGCTCATCCTGACCCTATGCACAACAGAACAAAACACCCCATCTTGAGTCATTCCCATGATCTGTTGCAGATCAGATCATTGTGATCCATAGGGTTTTCACTGACTGATTTTCAGAAGTAGATCACTAGGCCTTTCTTTCTAATTTAAAGGTTTAAATGTATGTAATATATTTAAATGCATTATATTTAGTTACATACATCCCCCTGCATATATATCATGTGTAATTTTCTACCACTCATCTGTCAGTTTGTTGTACTGTGGTGGCTTGCGTATTGCTGTGATGATGGAAGCCATGCCAAAAGAGCCGCTCATGGTGGAGAGGTTTCAGCAGAACTCCTAGACTAAGACAGACTAGGAAAATGACATGGCAGTCTACTTCTGAAAAAATTGGCCAGTGAAAACCTAATGAATAGCAGTGAAATATTGTCTAATATAGTGCTGGAAGATAAGCCCCTCAGGGTGGAAAACACTCAAAACAGGACTGGGGAAGAGCTGCCTCCTCAAAGTAGAGTTGACCCGTCTTGGTCATCTAGTGCTGCTATAGCAGAAATACCACAAGTGGATGGCTTTAACAAAGAGAAATTTATTCTCTCACAGTCTAGCAGGCTAAAAGTCCAAATTCAGGGCATCTGCTCCAGGGGTAGGCTTTCTCTCTTTTGGCTCTGGAGGAAGGTCCTTGTCATCAATCTTCCCCTGTACTAGGAGCTTCTCAGCACAGGGACCTCGAGTCCAAAGGATGTGCTATTCTCCTGGTCCTTGCTTCTTGGTGTTAGGAAGTCCCGCTGTCTCTCTGCTCACTTCTCTCTTTTATATCTCAAAAGAGGTTGGGTAAAGACACTACCTAATTTTGTAGATCTTATCAATATAACTGCCACTAATCCATCTCATTACATCATAGTGATAGGATTTACGAAGGCACATCGGGGACAAAATGGTAGACAATCATACAATACTGGGAATCGTGACCTAGCCAAGTCGACAGATAATTTGGGGGGCACAATTCAGTCCATGACACGTCTTTAATGATGTGGATGGAGTCAAGCTTTAGGGGCCTTCCTTTGCTGATGTAGCAAAACTCAAAATGAGAAGAAATAGCTGCAAATATCCATTAATAGTCAGAATGTGGAATGTACGAAGTATGAATATAGGAAAATTGAAAGTCATCAAACATAAAATGGAATGTATAAAGATCAATATCCTATACATTAGTGACTGGTATTAGCCATTTTGAATCAAACAATCATATGATCTACTATACCGGAAATGACAAATTGAAGAGAAATGGCTTTGCACTCATCCTCAAAAAAGAATATTTCAAGATCTACCCTGAATTACAGTGTTTTCAGTCACAGGATAATACCCACATACCTACAAGGAAGGCCAGTTAATATGGCTATTATTCAAATTTACACACCAACCACTAATTCCAAAGATGAAGAAATTGAAGAAATTTACCAACTTCTGCAGGCTGAAGTTGATCAAATATGCAATCAAGATGCATTGATTATTACTGGTGATTGGAATGTGAAAGTTGGAAACACAGAAGAAGGATTGGTAGTTGGAAAATATGGCCTTGGTGATAGAAGATGACATGATAGAATTTCTCAAGACCAATGACTTACTCATTGAAAATACCTTTTTTCAATGACATAAACAGTGACTATAGACATGGACCTTGGTGGATGGAATACACAGGAATCAAATTGACTACACCTGTGGAAAGAGACAATGGAGAAGCTCAGTATCATCAGTTAGAACAAGGCCAGGGGCTTGGAACAGACCATCAGTTGCTAATAAGCAAGTTCAAGATGAAGCTGAAGAAAATTGAAACAAGTCCATGAAAACCAAAGTATAACCTTGAGTCTATACCACCTGAATGTAGAGAGCATCTCAAGAATAGATTTGATGCATTGAGCACTAATGACCAAAGAACTGACAAGTTGTGGAATGACATCAAGGACGTCACACATGAGGAAAGTAAAAGATCATTAAAAAGACAAGAAAGAAAAGACCAAAATGGATGTCGGAAGAGGCACTTAAACTTTCTCTTGAATGTAGAGCAGCTAAAGCTAATGAAAGTAATGATGAAGTGAAGGAGCTGAACAGAAGATTTCAAAGGGCACCTCAAGAAGACTAAGTATTATAACGAAACGTGCAAAGATCTGGAGTTAGAAAACCAAAAGGGAAGAAGATGCTCATCATTTCTCAAACTGAAAGAACTGGAGAAAAAATTCAAGCCTCCAGTTGCAATAGTGAAGGATTCTATGGGGATTTTTTTTTTAATTGTACTTTAGATGAAGGTTTACAGAACAAACTAGTTTCTCATTAAAAAAATTGCACACGTGTTGTTTTGTGACATTGATTACCAACCCCACCACATGTCAATGCTCTCCCCTTCTCGACCTTGGGTTCCCTCTTATCAGCTTTCCCATTCCCTCCTGCCGTCTAGTCCTTGCCTGTGGCCTGGTGTGGCCCTTTAGTTTCGTTTTGTTTTATGGGCTTGTCTAATCTTTGGCTGAAGGGTGAACCTCAGAAGTGACTTCATTACTGAGCTAAAATGGTTTCTCCAGTCTCTGCCAGGCCAGTTTAAGTCTGGCCTTTTTTCTGAGTTGGAATTTTGTTCTCCAGCCCTGTCTGGGACCCTCTACTATGATCCCTGTCAAAGCAGTCAGTGATCGTACCTGGGCACCATCTAGTTGTGCTGGACTCAGTCTGGTGGAGGCTGTGACAGTTTTTTCAAGACCCTACAGGGAAAATATTGGATGGTGCAGGAAGCATCAAAAGAAGATAGAAGGAATACACAGAGTCATTGTACCAAAAAGAATTGGTCGATGTTCAACCATTTCAGAGGGTAGCGTATGATCAAGAACTGATGATGTTGAAGGAAGCGGTCCAAGCTGTTCTGAAGGCATTGGTGAAAAACGAAGCTCCAGGAATTGACTGAATACCAATTGAAATGTTTCAACAAATGGATGCAACACTGGAAGTGCTCACTTGTTTATGTCAAGAAATTTGGAAGACAGCTGCCTGACCAACTGACTGGAAGAGATCCGTATTTGTGCCCATTCCAAAGAAAAGTGACCCAACAGAATGAGGAAATTATCAAACAATACCAATAATGTCACGCACAAGTAAAATTTTGCTGAAGATAATTCAAAAATAATTTCAGCAGTACATTGATAGGGAACTGTTAGAAATTCAAGCCAGACTCAGAAGAGGATGTGGAACAAGGGGTATCATTGCTGATGTCAGATGGATCCTGGCTGAAAGCAGAGAATACCAGAAAGATATTTACCTGTGTTTTATTGACTATGCAAATGCATTCGACTCTGTGGATAATAACAAATTATGGATAACATTGCAAAGAATGGGAATTCCAGAACACTTAGATGTGCTCATGAGGAACCTGTACATAGACTAAGAGGCAATCGTTCGAACAGAAGAAAGGGATACTGCGTGGTTTAAAATCAGGAAAGGTGTGCATCAAAGTTATATCCTTTCACCATACTTAATCTCTATGCTGAACAAGTAATCCAAGAAGCTACACTGTATGAAGAACCAAGCACTAGGATTGGAGGAAGATTCATCAACAATCTGAGATATGGAGATGCTACACCCTACCTTGCTGAAAATGAAGAAGACTTGAAGTACTTACGGATGAAGATTAAAGACTACAGCCTTCAATATGGATTATACCTCAACATAAAGAAATCAGAAATCCTCACAACTGGACCAATAAGCAATATCATGATAAACAGAGAAAAGTTTGAAGTTGTCAAGAATTTCATTTTACTTGGATCCACAATCAGTGCCCATGGGAGCAGCAGTCAAGAAATCAAACAATGTATTGCTTTGGGCAAATCTGCTGCAAAAGACCTCTTTAAAGTGTTAAAAAGCAAAGACATCACTTTGAGGACTAAGGGGCGCCTGACCTAAGCAGTAATATTTTTAATTGCCTCATATGCATAGGAAATCTGGACAATGAATAAGAAGAATTGATGCCTTTGAAATATAGCCAGAGAACTCCTTAGAAGCTAGGATGGCCAGACTTCGTCTCACATACTTTGGACAAGTTATCAGGAGGGACCAGTCCCTGGAGAAGGACATCATGCTTGGTGAAGTAGAGGGTCATCAAAAGAGAGGAAGACTTTAACGAGATGGATTGACACAGTGGCTGCAACAATGGGCTAAAACACAGCAATGATTGTGAGGGTGGCACAGGACAGGGCAGTGTTTTGTTCTGTTGTACATAGAGTTGCTATGAGTCAGAGTCAACTCAACGGCACCTAACAGAGATCCCCAGGTATAAGTGTAATTTGAGCCCCAGTATTAAATCATGAAGGCTGCCAATTGGTATATTTCCAGCTGATATTAAGGTTAATTTAGAACATATATTATAGAGGTGCAAAAGCCAATCAACACTCTTTTGTGTTTTGCTGTATACATCATTCTAACAATAACAATTTAATAACAATAATAAAATTATTATAATAAATTTTGGATTTCATATTGGATCATATTACCAATCTTTGTTTAAATTTGATATCTCTCTCTCTTTTATATCTAGAGAGAGAGAGAGACATATATATAGACACAAATATATAAAATTTCCTCCCCCTGTGTCCAGATTTCTGTTTGTTCATTTGTCACTGGATATACTATGGGAAGCTCTCTCTTTTTAGCTTGTTCATATTTACACATTTTTCTTCTTCTTCTTCTTCTTGTTATTGCCATCAAGTTGATTCCAACTCATGGCGATCCCATATGTGCAGAGTAGAATTGCTTCTTAGGGTTCTCTTGGCTGTAATCTTAATGGAAGCAGATTGCCAAGCCTTTCTTCCTCAGTACCACTGGGTGGATTTGAACTGTCAACCTTTAGGTTAGCAAGAGAGCAAACCATTCTCACCACCCAGGGACCTTACCCTTTACCACTGCCTCTCCTTTACTTTCATATTTTAGGTACAAGCTTAGAACATAGTACAATAGTTTCATTTTTGGGTATTCAAATGAAAATTTACATAATTTACGTAATATTAAATCAAGTTTTAATCATTTGCTCCAGAAAGAAATTTGATAATGTAAAATATTTGCACGTTGAGCTATATATACATTACATTGTATTATATTATATTATCAAATTTCTTTCTGGAACATATATATATAAAGCTACTTTTTTTTGTTGTTTTTATGTTAGTGAAACCAAATCACAAACCTATCACCTTAGTTTTCCTTCATGTTTTCCATCTGTTGACATCCAACAGGAAGGGCTGAAAAGCCCTACTTAGCTTTTATGGTCACAGATACTATTTTCAATTTTGTCTCAATAGTTAATTGCAGTTGTTAATTTCCCTAATTTCTTTCCATGAGACAAATTCAGAAACCAGGCTAACATCTCAAACCTTCCTAAACAGAGGTCTTTCTGTAACACAGTAATAAAAAAAAAAGTCTTTTTTTTTTTTAATAGAAATGATTATTCTAAAATACGCACACAGAAGTATATGAAATGATGGGTTCTGAGCACTAGGGTGATTGATGTGAAATTAGAGACGGTGGAATCAATTTCAGCCCAATTGTAAGCAATAGAAAACATGTAACACCATTAAAGGAGTCCCTGAGCGGTACAAATGGTTAAGTGCTTGTCTACCAGCCAAAAGGTTGGTGGTTCAAATCCACCCAGTGGTGCCTCAGAAGACACACCTGGCAATATGCTTCCCAAACCTTACGGAGCAGTTCTATTCCGCGTGGAGCCACCATAAGTCAGACTCAGTGGCAATCAATAACTAACAACAACAACATTGTCAAGGACCTTCCCATTCAAGAGTGAAACATGTAAAAGAATAATCATAGCATCAAGGCCATAAATACAGGTAGGAAAATGGAATAAAGATTTAGTTAAAAGCAAATTTAAAAATTATGTTAGGATGCAATATAGGGTTGTAGTTGAGATAAAATAATTAATAATATAGACAATATGGTTTATGCAATCTATTCCCTATTCTTCTTAGTCTAGAACTCACTATCTTGTTGTGGGGGCTTTCTATTGCTCTTAGAGTTCCCTAATATTCAACCTGTCTTGCATCATCTTGGTTAGCCAAGTTTCTCAGTTTACCCAGAGTAAATGTTACATGTGGTTGAAAGAGCGTAAGCCTGCAGTTCAAAGGGCACCCAAGGACCAAGTTCTGTTCTACCATTCAGAAGCTGAGTAAACCTAAGCAGGTTTCATAAGTTCCCAGAGCTTTAATTTTTTCATAGGAAAAAATGAAGACAATATTACTTCATGAGATTGTTATGAGTAAAACTAACAAATGCATGAGAAATGGCCTGTAAATTGTAAAATATTATGCATTGTAACATGTTGCTATTGATATAAACGACAGCAGCAATAATGAACGGTCACAATATTGGCACTTTGGCCCCCTCAGGTCCTTAAATAAGAAGAAGTTTTCAGCACATAAAATAGAGTTCTATAGAAGTCTGCTGTATTGCTTGTTAAATTGGCTTTAAACTTTCCTTTTAAAAGTGGGTTCTTCTGGACTGGAATCCACAAGACGGGTATGGGGGGATGCAGCTTTCTGCAAACATTAGAGAACAGGGGAAGAAATAGTTCCTTCTGTGTCAGCAAAACTGAAGTCCCTTTCATCACCTGCCTAAACTTCTGAAATAAAATCAGTTATCCAAGTATATTGTTTATGTCATGCTGTCAATTCATTTGTAAATTTAATTATAAAAAAAGAAGAAGTACAAAGAAAGAAAAAGTGTCCTCAGCAGCCATGGTGGGCAGTCACAGAAGGCTGGGTTATGTAAATACTGAGGAGCACCACCCTCAAGGGCCTCAGAGCTGGTCAGGAAAAGATCACCCTCCACACACCAGTGCCTTGCTCCTTTCCTCCAAGCAAAAGCCTTGAGTGGAAACTTCCAAGTCAACCTGAGGCCTCTTGTGCTTTGCAATTGGGATTTTTCCCCAGCAGGTTGGTAGATGGCATCTTCCCTGAGCCTTTTCCCTTCTGGCTTCTGGTCATAATGTTAGGTGCCATGGAGTCAGTTTCAACTCATGACGACCCCATGTGTGCAGAATAGATCTTCTCCATAGGGTTTTCAAGGCTGTGACCTTTCAGAAGCAAATTGCCAGGCCTGTCCTCCCTGGTGCCTCTGGGTATGTTTGAACCATCGACCTTTTGGCTAGTAGTTAAGAGCTTAACCATTTGCCCCACCCTGGGTGCCTAATAAAACCAAAAAAAAAAAAAAAACCCATTGCTGTCAAGTCAGTTCTGACTCATAGTGACCCTACAAGTAGCCATAATCTCTCCAAGTACATTTTCTCAGCCATGCAAGGAGCGTAACAAACCAGATGATCTCTACAAACGTTCCTGCCTTCAGTCTTACAACAACCTCATTCATGTTTTCCTTTTCTTGGGAAACAATTTCAAGCACATATAGAAATCTGAAAAGACTCATTAGTCTCATTTCCCAGACCCAAATCTTGCTAGTTCTGATGCAATATTCTATTCCATGGTCAAAGACCATCTTACTCATCAAATTGGCACAGTTGATACTCACAGGGTGCTCACAGAAGTGATCATTGTCCGCAGTGTCCCTTGGCACCGGTGGCCTCTCAAGCCTTGCTCTAGGGTCTTGATTGAATCTGTTGCCTTTTTTAGAAAGTTTCTTCTTCGTTTTGGAATCCAAGACCATTCCCAGGTGGAGATCTTTAGGATGCTGTTAATGTTTTCCCTCTGACTTCCCCTAGATCTGTTCCCTCCGTTTAATGGATCTCTGATTGATTAGTAATTACCCTTCGACCCAAAAATAAGAAAATTACTTCTCTTCGCCTTTAAATTAGTATGATAAGCCCTAGACTATAGGCTAACTTCAAGAAAGAGGGAGTTTCCGTCCCTCCAGCCCTTTCAAATAATTCTGCACAGGCTCATAGGGGTAAACTGTGGCAGTCAGACAGTACCAGCTTGACCCTACATTCTCAGCGCACAGAAGCTGGACTTGGCTTTGTCGTTTAATTTTTAACTTCATTTTCAAGTTCTCACTGACAGAGTGAGAGATCTCTATGACATGTCACTGTGTTTTTTTGCTTTGAACTGTGCATACAGCCATTTCATCTATAAACTTTTTTCCTGGAAGGAAGACCACGTGGTAAAGAAGAAAGCAGGGTTCATGGGATTGGAGAAATAGGGTCAATTCTACCTTGACTTTCTAGTTTTCTGTGACCTTGGACAAGCACTTAATCTTTTTGAATTGGTTTCTACATTAGTAAAAAGCACAGGTTATAATACTCAATTCATAGGGTTAGTGGGCAAATTAAATGATTTTTTTTTATATATGCTAACTGTAATCCCCCCCCCCAAAAAAAACCCTTTGCAGTCAAGTCGAGTGCGTTCCGACTCAAAGGGACCCTATAGGACAGAGTAGACTGCCCCATAGAGTTTCCAAGGAGCATATGGTAGATTCAAACTGCTGACCTTTTGGTTACCAGCCATAGCACTTAACCACTATGCCACCAAGGTTTCCTTGGTAAATGGGACGTTCCCATTAAGTGTTCCATTAAGTCTGCTAAATTTCCCTTAAGTATTTGGTGTCCACGGTCTAATAAATATGAACTCTGGATAGTCTGCCATCTTCCCACGAAGATGCCTAGACCATTCCTTCCTACTTCTTATCTGTGCCCTTCCTACTCTAGTCTCTGTTTGGCTCCTGATGCCTTGATTCATGTCCTGTTCTTAGCCTTTGAGCTGTGGTTGTTAACTGTCTCTTCTAGTTTGACTCTTCTAGTTCTGCCTCATTAAATGAGGCAGAAGCCTGCCTGCCCTTCTTAGCTTTATCTGCTTCAAACTTCCATGGGGGAATGCCTATATACTGGTCAGTCTCACCAACCTCCCCAAAAGAGCCTACTGGAGCCAACACCTTGGCCTGGCTACACGGTCCCTGCATTTGTTTTCTATTGATGCTGTAACAAATTATCATAAACTTGGTAGTTTTAAAAAAATTTATTATCTTAAAGTTCTGGAGGTCGAAAGTTTGAAATGGGTCTCGCTAAGCCAAAATCAAGGTATAGGCCAGACTCTACTCCCTCCAGAGGCTCTAGAAAAGAATCGTTTTCTTGACTTTTCTAGAGGCCACCTAAATTCCTTGGCTTGTGGCCCCTTCCTCCATCTTTAAAGCCAGCAGCATAGTATCTTCAAATTTCTTTCTCTCACTCTGATCTTGCCTCTAACAGAGACCCTTGTGAATACATTGTGCCCAGCTGGGAAATCTAGGATAATCTTCTTATCTCTGTAACATCCCTTTTGTTATGTAAGGTAACACATTCACAGGTTTCTGGAATTAGTACAGGGAACTCATGGGGTCGGGGGGCATCATTCAGCCTTTCATAGCCCTCTTTTGATGGGTGGAAGGGTACAAGGAAAAACTGAAGCAGTGGATCCTTCCTTCCATTAATGAAAAGTTCTGGCTACTGACTTATCATAAAATCATCATGTACCTAATCAGTCAATAAAAGTATTTAAGAAGGGGGCATTTAAAAATTTTGTGCTGAATCTGGCCAGAAGAAGTTATGACATTTTCTAACTTGAACAAAGGCACAGCATGAACTGGCAGCAGCCCACCAAGAGTAGTAGCCAGGAGTTGATCCCAAAAGAAGAGTATTTATAAGACGAGAGTGGTCAATAGTGTCCAATGCCACAAGTAAGACACAAGCTGCATTTCTCAAGTTGCATCTTTTGTTGAAAGAGTGTAATGCTGTAGTTGGAGTTGAAGCTCCTTGAAGTAATCTTGCATATTTTGAGAAAAATATATCCATAGTGCTTGGCACGGTATCTGGCCAACTGTATGGGTTTGATAAATGTTAATTTACTAAACGAATGATTTCTTGAGTCACACTAACCACCACGGATTAAGATTTCTGTAGCTGCTCTAAGGTCCTCTTCCCTAGCTTGATTTTCACACAACAAAGTATTGTTAAACCATCTCAGTGAGCTAATGTAGCATGAAGGATCAGACATCTTTAAAAATAAGGTTTCTCTGGCCTGGCGTTAAGAGCTATTTCCAATCAGAGCAGTTCAGTTCCACACTATTTTGTGAGAATTTGCTACGTTCCAGATACAGTGCTGCCTTCGGAGAATACCAGTTTGTTTAAGACCTGGCTTATGACTCCATAGAGTTCAGAGTCTGGTAAACCATACTACACACAAAGACAGACAACTAAGATGAAGGGCAATGAGCACAAAGGGTACAAGTGTGACCAGAGTACTGGGAGAGAACAAATAAAGGTCCCTGCCAACTCAGCGGTGTTGGGAAAAGGCTTCCTGGAGGAAGGTGTGGTCAGTCTCCATGGGTGGAATGAATGAGTCGATAGTGTAGGGGAAGGATCTTCCAGGCAGAGCAACTCCACAGAAGCTTGGTATGGGAAATTAGATTGTTCAATACAACCAGTGATTAAAGTATAAGGCATGAACGGTATTTGGCGAAGTGACTGGAAACATGATAAATATTTTTTTTTAAACTAGCCAGAAATGGAAATAGAAATTTTTCATTTCCCTAGCAACAAAAAGCTGTAAAATTTTTGGAATCATATGAACAAGACAAGTATGACTCAAAAGAAGAAAATAATAGAATTCTATTAAAAGACATCAAGCAAGATCTGGTTAAACAGATAAGAAAATTTAATATCACAAAAATATTGATTCTCCCCAAATTAATAAGCACATTCAGTGATTTTTTTCAGTGAAAGTCCAATTCAACAGGGAAGAAAAAATGGAAAGACAAATTAAAAACAGCCTAAATGCCCATCAATGGGATTCTGAGTAAATACATTATGATACAATTTTGTCATAATGAAAAATGAAGAAAATTAAGCTATAGAAAGAGTAGTATCTACACCATTTGACTTAGATGTTTTTGTGTAATGTACTGGGCCTGGGTACTATAATTTTAAATTAAGAAAGTAGAGGGCATACAAAGATATTTTATTTTTATAAGAAAACCCTGTTGTTGTTGTTAGGTGCTGTCGAGTTGGTTCCCACTCATAGCTACCCTATTCACAACAGAACAAAATACTGCCCGGTCCTGCACCATCCTTACAATCGTTATGCTTGAACCCATTGTTGCAGCCACTGTGTCAATCCACCTCATTGAGGGTCTTCGTCTTGTCCGCTGACCCTGTACTTTGCCAAGCATAATGTCCTTCTCCAGGGACTGATTTCTCCTGACAATATGTCCAAAGTATGTAAGACGCAGTCTCGCCATCCTTGCTTCTAAGGAGCATTCTTGTTGTACTTCTTTCAAGACAAATTTGTTTACTCTTTTGGCAGTCCATGGTATATTCAATATTCTTCACCAACACCACAATTCAAAGGTGTCAATTTTTCAGTCTTCCTTACTCATTGTTCAGCTTTCACATACATATGATGCGATTGAAAATCACATGGCTTAGGTCAGGCGCACCTTAGTCTTTAAGGTGACATCTTTGCTTTTCAACACTTTAAAGAGGTCCTTTGGAGCAGATTTACCTAATGTAATGTGTCTTTTGATTTCTTGACTGCTGCTTCCATGGCTGTTGATTGGGGATCCAAGTAAAATGAAATCCTTCACAACTTCAATCTTTTCTCCATTTGTCATGATGTTGCTTATTGGTCCAGTTGTGAGGATTTTTGTTTTCTTTATGTTGAGGTACAATCCATACTGAAGGCTGTGGTCTTTGATCTTCATTAGTAAGTGCTTCAAGTCCTCTTCATTTTCAGCAACCAAGGTTGTGTCATCTGCATAATGCAAGTTGTTAATGAGTCTTCCCCCAATCCTGATGTCCCTTTCTTCTTTCTATAGTCCAGCTTCTAGGATTATTTGCTTGCACAGATTGAATAGGTATGGTGAAAGGACACAACCCTGTCACATACCTTTCCTGACTTTAAATCAATCAGTATCCCCTTGTTCTGTCTGAACAACTGCCTCTTGATCTATGTACAGGTTCCTCATGAGCACATCTAAGTGTTCTGGAATTCCCATTCTTTGCAATGTTATCCATAATTTGTTATGACCCACACAGTCGAATGTCTTTGCATAGTCAATAAAACACAGGTAAACATCCTTCTGGTATTCTCTGCTTTCAGCCAGGAACCATCTGACATCAGCAACGATATCCCTGGTTCCACGTCCTCTTCTGAAACCGGCCTGAATTTCTGGTAGTTCCCTGTCGACATACTGCTGTAGCTGCTTTTAAATGGTCTTCAGCAAAATTTTGCTTGCGTGTGCTATTAATTATATAATTTTCACATTTGGTTGGATCAACTTTCTTGGGACTAGGCATAAATATGGATCTCTTCCAGTCAGTTGGCCAGGAAGTTGTCTTCCATATTTCTTGGCATAGAGAAGTGAGCACTTCCATTGCTGCATCCATTTGTTGAAACATCTCAATTGATATTCCATCAGTTCCTGGAGCCTTGTCTTTTGCCAATGCCTTCAGAGCAGCTTGGACTTCTTCCTTCAGTACCGTCGGTTCCTGATCTTCATGTGCTACCTCTTGAAATTTTTGAACATCAACTAATTATTTTTGGTGTAATGAGTCTGTGTATTCCTTCCATCTTCTTTTGATGCTTCCTGTGTTGTTTAATATTTTCCCCATAGAGTCCTTCACTGTTGCAACTTGAGGCTTGAACTTTTTCTTCAGTCCTTTCAGCCTAAGAAACTCTGAGCATGTTCTTCCCTTTTGGTTTTCTGTCTCCAGCTCTTTGCACGTGTCATTATAATACTTTAATTTGTCTTCTCGAGCCACTCTTTGAAATCTTCTGTTCAGTTATTTTACTTCATCCTTTATTTGCTTTAGCTGCTCGACTTTTGAGAGCAAGTTTCAGAGTCTCCTCTGACATCCATCTTTTCTTTCCTCTCTTTTCAATGACCTCTTGCTTTCTTCATATATGATGTCCTTCCACAACTTATATGGTCTTTGGTCATTAATGTTCAATGTATCAAATCTATTCTTGAGATGGTCTCTAAATTCAGGTGGGATATACTCAAGGTCATATTTTGGCTCTCATGAAGTTGCTCTGATTTTCTTCAGTTTCAGCAATTGATGGTCTGTTTCACAGTCGGCCCCTGGCCTTGTTCTGACTGATGATATTGAGCTTTTCCATCACCTCTTTCCACAGATGTAGTCGATTTTATTCCTGTGTTTTCCCTCTGGCAAGGTCCATGTGTGCAGTCACCGTTTACGCTGGTGAAAAAAGGTGTTTGCAATGAAGTTGTTTGTCTTGCAAAATTCTATCATTCGATCTTCAGCATTGTTTCTATCACCAAGACCGTATTTTCCAACTACGGATCTTTCTTCTTTGTTTCCCACTTTCCCATTCCAGTCACCAGTTAATTAATGTATTCCAATCACCAGTTAATTAATGCATCCTGATTGCACGTTCAATCAATTTCAAACTGCAAAAGGTGATAAAAATCTTCAATTTCTTCATGTTTGGCCTTAGTGGTTGGTGTGTAAATTTGAATAATAGCCATATTAACTGGTCTTCCTTGTAGGCGTATGGATATTATCCTAACACTGACAGCATTGTACTTCAGCACAGATCTTTTTTTTTTAAAATAATTTTTATTGTGCTTTAAGCGAAAGTTTACAAATCAAGTCAGTCTCTCACATATAAACTTATATACACCTTACTACATACTCCCATTTACTCTCCCCCAATGAGTCAGACTGCTCTCTCCTTCCAGTCTCTCCTTTCATGACCATGTTGCCAGTTTCTAACCCTCTCTACCCTCTCATCTCCCCTCCAGACAGGAGATGCCAACATAGCCTCAAGTGTCCACATGGTGCAAGTAGCTCACTCCTCATCAGCATCTCTCTCCAACCCATTGTCCAGTCCAATCCACGTCTGATGAGTTGGCTTCGGGAATGGTTCCTGTCCTGGGCCAACAGAAGGTTTGGGGACCATGACTGCCGGGGTTCTTCTAGTGTCAGTCAGGCCATTAAGTCTGGTCTTCTTATGAGATTTTGGGGTCTGCATCCCACTGTTCTACTGCTCCCTCAGGGGTTCTCTCTTGTGTTCTCTGTCAGGGCAGTGATTGGTTGTGGCTGGGCACCATCTAGTTCTTCTGGTCTCAGGATGATGTAGTCTCTAGTTCATGTGGCCCTTTCTGTCTCTTGGGCTCATGATTACCTTGTAAGCTTGGTGTTCTTCATTCTGTTTTGATCTAGGTGGGTTGAGACTCATTGATGCATCTTAGATGGGAGCTTGCTAGCATTTAAGATCCCAGAAGCCACACTTCAAAGTGGGATGCAGAATGTTTCCTTAATAGATTTTGTTTTGCCAATTGACTTAGATGTCCCCTGAAGCCATAGACCCCAAACCCCTGCCCCTTCTTCGCTGACCTTCAAAGCATTCAGTTTATTCAGGAAACTTCTTTGCTTTTTGTTTAGTCCAGTTGTGTTGACCTCCCCTGTATTGAGTGTTGTCCTACCCTTCACCTAAAGTAGGTCTTATCTACTATCTATCTAGTCAGTAAATAACCCTCTCCTACCCTCCCTCCCTCCCCCCCTCATAACCACAAAAGAATGTGTTTTTTTCAGTTCAAACTATTTCTCAAGATCTTATAATAGTGGTCTTATACAATATTTGTCCTTTTGCAACTGACTAATTTCACTCAGCATAATGCCTTCCAGGTTTCTCCATGTTATGAAATGTTTCACAGATTCATCACTGTTCTTTATCGATGAATAGTATTCCATTGTGTGACTATACCATAATTTATTTACCCATTCGTCCATTGATGGGCACCTTGGTTGCTTCCATCTTTTTGCTTTTGTAAACAGTGCTGCAATAAACATGGGTGTGCATATATTTGTTCATGTAAAGGCTCTTTTTCTCTAGGGTATATTCCAGGGAGTGGGATTGCTGGGTCATATGGTAGTTCTATTTCTAGCTTTTTAAGGAAATGCCAGATTGATTTCCAAAGTGGTTGTACCATTTTACATTCCCACCAGCAGTGTATAAGTGTTCCAATCTCTCCACATCCTCTCCAACATTTATTATTTTGTGTTTTTTGGATTAATGCCAGCCTTGTTGGAGTGAGATGGAATCTCATTGTAGTTTTGATTTGCATTTCTCTAATGGCTAATGATTGAGAGCATTTCCTCACGTATCTGTTAGCTGCCTGAATGTCTTCTTTATTGAAGTGCCTGTTCTATCCTTTGCCCAATTTTTAATTGGGTTGTTTGTCTTTTTGTGGTTGAGTTTTAGCAGAATCATGTAGATTTTAGAGATCAGGAGCTGGTCAGGGATGTCATAGCTGAAAATTTTTTCCCAGTCTGTAGGTGGTCTTTTTACTCTTTTGGTGAAGTCTTTAGATGAGCATAAGTGTTTGATTTTTAGGAGCTCCCAGTTATCTGGTTTCTTTTCATCATTTTTAGTAATGTTTTGTATTCTGTTTATGCCTTGTATTAGTGCTGCTAACATTGTCCCTATTTTTTGTTCCGTGATCTTTATTGTTTTAGACTTTATGTTCAGGACAGATCTTGAAATGTTCTTTTCGACAATGAATGCAACATCATTCCTCCTCAAGTTCTCATTTCTGGCACAGTAAACTATATTATTGTCCAATTCGAAATGACCAATGCCAGTCCATTTCAACACACTAATGCTTAGGATATGGATGTTTATGCATTCCATTTCATTTGTGGTGATTTCCCATTTTTTCCTAGATTCATACTTCGTACATTCCAGGTTCCGATTATTAATGGATATTTACAGCTGTTTCTTCTCATTTTGAGTCACACCACATCAACAGATGGAGGTCCCGAAAGCTTCACTCCATTCACATCATTAAGGTTGATTCTACTTTGAGGAGGCAGTTCTTCCCCCATTTGTCTTTTGAGTGCCTTCCAACCTGGAGGGCTCATCTTGTGGCACTACATCAGACAATATTCCACTGCTGTTCATAAGGTTTTTACTGGCTGATTGTTTTCAGAAGTAAACTGTAGGGTCCCTTTTCCTAGTCTGTCTTAGTCTGGAAACTCAGCTGAAACCCATCCTCCATGGGTGACCCTGCTGGCATCTGAATACAGTGGCATATCTTCCAACATCACAGCAACATGCAAGCCCCCACAGTACGACAAACTGACAGACACATGGGGGAAGAAAACCCTATATATGTGAATATTTGTCCTGAATAAGATTCTATGAGCTAACTTCGGAAATCTGGTTGAGGAAGAATGAGTGAAAAACAGTGAGTTGATAAAAAAAAAAAAAAATTATAAGACAAAATATTAACACAAAACAAAAAAGTGATCGCAAAAAAGCACATGTATAGCCCGTGCATATAAAATTATGTGTGCATGCATATATGCATATTGTGTGAATGCACATATGTAAACATACCCATTTATGTGTGTGTGTGTGTGTGTATGCATATAAAGAGGAGAGAGAGAGAATGAATATGAGAGGGTCACCAGAACACCTAAGGCGTTTCAGGTGAACCTGACTTTCTCCCTTAGGTTTTTCTGTATGTTTTAAATTTAGTAAGAAAAGCATTCCTGAATGGTACAAATAGTTAAATCACTTGGTTGCTAACCAAAAGGTTGAAGGTTCAAATCTACCCAGAGGCGCTTTAGAAAAAAGGCCTGGCAATCTACTTCTGAAAAATCAACCATTGAAAATCCATGGAGCACAGTTCTCCTCTGATACATGTAGAGTCTCCATGTGTCAGAATCAACTCAATGGCAACTGGTAACTGGTAATCAGAAAAAGTGAAAACTTACTTTAATTTTAGAAAAGCTGAAATAATTCTAAGTCAGTGAATAGTGGTAGATCTGGAAGAGGAATCAATGGGGTCAGGTCACAAAGGCCTTTCATGCAATAGCCAGGACCATGGAATTTATCTGTAACTCCTGTGCCACCTTAAAACAGATGTGTGTGGACACAGGAGCAGAAATGCACTGCAGCGTGCCGTGTTCACTGGAAAAATATAAAACATTTTTCCGAAATGTCAATTTGACTCAATAATTTGGGAAATATTTTCGTTTCGTTTGCAAATAGTAGCAGGCAGATGTGGGAAGAAGAACCGAGTGTGATGTACCATGGAACTGGGGGTGAGTTGGTTATTTGTTTTCCTTTGGTATTCCTTGGCTCAGACTCAAGGCAGCTCAAAACCCAGAAGCAGGAACTGAGGTGTAGAGAGAGATCCAAAAGAAATCCTTTAGTTCTGGCTCATGGACCAGGAAGTGGGATGCTTTTAACACTCAAATACTGGGGAAAAACCCCTATAATTTTTCTTTCCTCAATTCTTTCCCACCTCAGCCCTCAAACAATCCCACAGACAAAACTCTAAGGTAAGGGAACTTTTCTCTCAAGTCAAGGGAACTATGGTCTCAAAAGTCTAGGGTAAATGTCCACTGGCCCTGAAAGAATGCAGCAGAGTGGTGTAAACAAACCCCAGCTTTCTGGCCAAAGGCCAAAAAAGGGGAGCCCCAAGAAAATGGAAAGTACCAAAGAGTTTGTGAAGAAAGACAGGCTCCAGGAAGCAACCCCATGAAATTGTGTATGAACTCCTGTGCTCACTCCCAAGCTGAGTATGGATGGATTTGACCTTAACACGGTCTATTATTGAAAACAAACAAACAAAAACATTACTGTTGAGTCAATTCCAACTCATAGTGACCCTAAAGGACAGAGTAGAACTGCCCCATAGGGTTTTCAAGGCTGTAATCTTTATGGAAGCAAACTGTCACATCTTTCTCTCATGGAGTGGCTAGTTGGTTCGAACCACAGACCTTTCAGTTAGCAGCCGAATTCTTAACCATTGCACCACCAGGGCTCCTTCAACAGCATATCATAAAAAACATTGATAAATGAACCACAGGATACATTACCATAAAGGACGCTTGCTGGCCACTGGGTGGCACACATGGGAAAGATCTGAATAGCACTGCAAAGACTGAAAATTGAATTGACATGAAAGCAACAACCCACAGAAAGATGATGGAACATGCAGCCTGAATCCAACTAGGTTGATTGTTTGCTAAAACAAACTTATCAATACTCTAAACAGGATTTTAATGAGACCCAGAGTCTTGTAAGGTAATATTTAAAATGAGCAAGATACAAACTGTCAGGAAGCTGAGCTGGGCCAGAGAGAGCTGAGCTGAGCTGCCAGGTGTTGTTGGAGTAGCTGATTGAAACAACAAGCCAGAATAAAAGTGAGAGTCAAGTCTTTAATTACTTACTGTGATAGTATAAGCAAGAGAAACCTGGAGAAGGCATCAACTCCCCCTGTTCCATTTTCTTCCAAGAATGGTAGCCAGGCAAGAGTCAGGTGGATCAGCACAGATAGAAACATCTCACTGCCAGGGGAGCCCCAAACAATAGGCTTCTTCAGTTTTATGGACCCGGGGGCCAGGGTGAGGGCCAGGGTGAGGACAAGTGTAGAAAAGCTCTGAGTACAGAGTCAGAGTGGGAAAAGTGTCTTCAAGGTCCCCCACACCCATGTACCCCTCACCTCCTGATAAGGCTTCAGCAGAGACACTTAAGGAAGTCCTCTACTGAAGGCCCCTGATAAAACGACCTTTACAGGAGGTGCCCAGGCTAGAAATGCAGACATACGTAAGAGGATGGCCAGCCAGTGGGCCTGAGTCCTTGTCTGCAACTCCCTTCAGAGATTGCAATGCACTGGCTGTGCCCCAAGTCTGGTGTGGGGAGGACAGCTTTCCCCCATGTGACCTTCCAGGCAAAGCCTTTGTAATTGCCTAGACTCCTCACAAATCAATATTACTAGGCATATGACAAATCAGGAAAATAACATCTCACAAGAGAAAAAAATGATGCCAGTGCTGAAATGACACAGATATTGAAATCATCTGACAAGACTTTAAAGTAGCTAATGCTCCAATAAGCAATGGCAAACACTCTAGAAATAAATGGAAAGTCTTTCAAAGAAATATAAAGAAGTACTAAACGGAAATTTTTGAACTGAAAAAAAATTACAAAAAAAAAAAATTCACTGGATGTTTCAGTAGCAGAATGGAGATGACAGAGGAAAGAGCCAGTGAACTTGAGATAGATTACCAGAAATTATCCAATCTGAACTAGAGAGAGCAAGAGAAAATAAGATTTTAAAAATGGACAGAGCATGGGGACCTATGGTACAATTTTGGAAAGGTCTATAATTTGTGCTATCAGTCTCAGAAGGAAAGGAGAAAGCACAATGCAGGAAAAAATATTTGAAGAAATATTGACTGAAAACTTCTCAGATACTACAGATCCAAGAAGCTCAGAAAACCTGAAACTGGACAAGCCCAAATAAATCCATGCCCAGACACATCATAAACAAACTGCTGAAAACTAAAAACCAAGAAATAATCTTGAAGGCAGACAGAAGAAAATTTAGAGGACAAGAATGATTCAGATGACTGCAGATTTTTCATCAGAAATCATGGAAGCCAAAAAGGAGTGACATAATATTTTCAAGTGATGAAAGAAAAGAACTGTCAGTCCAGAATTCCATATGCAACAAAGATATCCTTCAGGAGTGAAGATGAGATAAAGATATTCTCAAATGAAGAAAAATGAAGATTAATTTGTAACTAGCAGGTTTGGTCTAAAAGAATTGCTAAAGGAAGTTCTTCAGGCAGAAGGGAACTCATATTAGAAAGAAACTTGGAAATCAGGAATGAAGGAAGGGCAACAGAAAAGGTAAATATCTGGGTAAATACAGTAGACTATTCTTATCCCCTTAAGTTCTCTGAAATACGACATTGAAAACAAAAGTTATAGCAGTGTCTGGTGGGATTATTGATGTATGTAGATGTAATATATAAAATAACTACCAAACAGGTTGGGGAGGGTAAAGGGTTCTACATGATGACAAAAGCTCTACTCTTGAAATGGTGAAATATTGACTCTAAAATAAATATAATACAGGTATGGTAAAAAAAAAAAAAAAAAAGTGTAAATATAACTCATACTAATCACCCAGAAATAATCATAGCTTTGGTACTTATCATTTCTGATTGATTCTAGTGCATAGGAAGGTATACATATTCAGACATACATTTTTTAAAGGGAAAATGAGATTCAAGTACCCATATGGTCTTACAATCTACTCCTCACTTAACATCTTATTGAAGTCATTATATCATTTTGAATGTATGTATATGGACATAAGAACATCTTTTTTAAGACCTGCATAATATATTGTATAGATGCATTATAATTTATTTAACCAATTAGTATTTCTTAACATCTGATTTGTTTCCAATGTTTTGCTAACATAAACATATGCCATTATAAAAGATATACTTTTCACACCTCTGTGATTATTTTCTTACTATATGTAAATGGAATAACTTGTTCAGTTTTAACATGTATTACCAGATTGCCTTCAGCATAGTCTTTACTTCACATTATAACAGGTAACTCTCCAACAAGGTTCATGTCTTTGCTCTCCGCTCCATGCAATGCTAGTCTCCGTTTCTTCTCTTTTTACTTCTCTAATTTATGCAACATTACACACACAAACACACACCCCTGTTGCTATCGAGTCTATTCCAACTCATAGCGACCCTATATAGGGCAGAGTAGAATTGCCCCATAGAGTTTCCAAAAAGCGTCTGGTGGTTTCGAACTGCTGACCTTTTGGTTAGCAGCCATAGGTCTTAACCACTATACCACCAGGGTTTCCAAGGCCTCATTAATCCTGCATTGCTGCTGTTGGAGACTCAATCTCTATCCTCTTCAGAGCATAGCCAGAAGATCCTCTTAGAAAAATTTCAATTCATCATAAGCTCAATCCCTTCCAAGTTCATTTTTCTACCTAATTTCCAAGTGTGACTTGCACTTGAGGATATGCAGCTGCCCCTATGGTTTGATACCTTGGTGTGTCTGAATTCCTAACTAAAACCTTGGACCAGATCCTACAGAGCTCACACATGTCTCAAGCCTTCAGCTGAGTGTGTAGTTTTAACCTATTATCACCTGAACTTCTTACAACGTAAAAGCTCCAAAAGGACAACAACAAAAAACCTGTTACCTTCGAGTCACAGCAACCCTATAGGACAGAGTAGAACTTCCCCATAGGGTTTCCTAGGAGTGCCTGGTGGATTTGAACTGCTGACCTTTTGGTTTAGCAGCCGAGCTCTTTACCACTGTGCCACCAGGACAAAGCCCCCAAAATTCACCTCAATTTGCTGCACTCTATTTTTTTTTTGTTTTTTTTTACCAACTTAGTCTTGTTAAAACAATATTCTGACAATGAGTAAATTCACAGTTTATTTCGTTTCAAAAGGATTCCTGAATCAGGCGGCAGGATCCCAGTGAAATCAGAAAGTACTCTCTCGAAAGAAAGCAAACTGAGAATTTGTATGGAAAGCTAAAAAAAAAAAAAAAAAGCTGAGTAAAAGACAAAACAGAAAATTGTATATATATATATATATATATATTTTTACATACCATGAGGTCATGCACAGAGCAAGATGTACAGAGCATGCCTTATCTATTCAAAAGAGTCTGTTTATCATCTAAGTTAAAACATCTAAGTGAGTAAAAAAAAAAAAAAGTGAGTAGGCTAGTCAAAATGTGTACACAAGCAAAAAGGTTTATGCATTGAGGTCAAAGGAGATAGAAATTTCAAACGGAGGTCTTTGAGGTGAAATCTTTCAGGCTTTTCAGCTCCAGCAAGTCTGGAGGACAAAGTACAAATTGAACAGTTTTGCTGAGAGATCAGATATTTACCAGGGTTTAAAGGCCCAATATCTTCAACAACCATCCTACCCCTTCCTGAGGTTCGCATAGCAGGTTGGCTGTGGGGACACCCCAGGCTCGGTGGCTCTTATGGAAGAGGGAGGCTCAGAACCTGCATTCTTTCTCTCAGTCCCAACACTTTTTGTTAGCTTTCTTATAGCATTTAAAATGTAATGTTTTGTTTTTAACACATCTCAGCTTTCTGGAAACTCTTACAGGAAGTAAATCACATTCTTAAGTGAAGGCTAGGGCTGCCGTAAAGAAGCTGTTCAATATGCTCATTATAGGAATAAACGAATCGATTTTAAAATGACTGTTTGGATATAATTAACATTGTAAGTTCTAATCATTTAAAATCATCCATGTGAGCCAGCCTAAATGTACATTTCTTTAATACCGGTCAAAGAAATATTTATGCTTTCTTAAAGGCAAAGCCTCATGGGCTTAAGCCACCAAAGATGCAAGAGTGCCATCTATTGGTCAACATGTAAGCAGAGATGGCTCTAAGAAAGCCATGTAAAATATATTTAATAATGTGCCCTTTATGTATATGGAAACCCTGGTGGCGTAGTGGTTAAGTGCTATCGCTACTAACCAAAGCGCCGGCAGTTCGAATCTGCCAGGAGCGCCTAGGAAACTCTATGGGGCAGTTCTACTCTATCCTATAGGGTAGCTATGAGTTGGAATCGACTCGACGGCACTGAGATTGGTTTGTTTTTGGTTTATGTAGATATGTAAAAATGTGAAAGGGAGATGGTAACAAAATTGGCAGATGTGGTCATGGTATTTTCCCGAAAAATATTTCCTCCTTTTAAATCACACAAAATGTAACGATACGTTTAAATGCAAAAGAAAACTATATCACTAGAAATGTCACCCATAATAGGATTGAAACAGGGATTCCAATTACCACTATTGATGTTCAATATCGTATGGGGGTTGTTAGCCAGCATACTACAGGAAGAAAAATAAATGTGAATGTCAAGTACTCATGGTTTAAATATTCCTACCAGAAGGTAAAGATTGTTGGAATAGATTTAAAAAAAAAAAAAAAAAACTGCAAGAACTGAATATATACTAGCTAGAAGAGAAACACCTTAAATATAAAGACAAAGATACGTTGAAAATAAATGTATAGAGAAAGCTATGTTACTGCAAATTGTGGGTTCGAGCCACCTGCCGCAAAGCCCATACTGAGACAGGAGGAGGTAAGCAGTAAGAAGGCTTTATTGAATACCGGTATTCAAGAGACAGAGGCGGTTAAATTTCTCCCAAATTCTGTCTCCCCTAAAGGGTCGATGGGAGGGTTTTATATGGGAAAGATCAGGGTTACCTAATGTTTTGAGCACGTAGTCCACAGATGGTCTTATACATCACAAAACAACTACAAAAACTCTTTATTAAACTAAAGATAAACATGTCAGGCATCTGGACTCTAATCAGTATATTTATAACAGGCTGAAAAACTCTCATAAGGATCTCTCAGCTAGTGGAGCTGTTTTGCCAAGTCCACTGTGGCTGAGATAGGGAACAAGAAAGAAAGCCTTCCTGTCGGTTTGCAGGCTGAAGGCCATTTCTCAAGAGAACAAAGAAAGAAGGGAGACCAAGGCCACAGGAGGTGAGAGAACTCCACACCCCTTTGGAAGAGACTGGTGCAGCTGGTACAGTTAAAAAATGTTTAGAGATTACTCAGAGCATCATCATGGCGTTAGTCATGTCAAGTTCTTAACCACCTATTTTGAAGCGGGGGAAACATGTTGTAATGTATTAGGGTGTTTGTTATGTTTAAGAGTGGAACAGGCTGCTCAGCTATATTTTGAACAGAGCCTGCACCATTTTCCAAGGACTAGAGATAAATCACAGTTTATACAGCTATACTAAAACAAATGAGAAAATATATTCTCCCTAATATTAACACACTTAAGAAAAAGTATATTTGCTACTTCAGCTATACTATATAAACAGTAAACATTAAAAGGCTGGGATGGCCATATTAACAACAGGTAAACTTGAAGACAAAGAGTATTATTACCAGAAAAGATATTTTGTATTAGTAAAAGGGTCAGTTCATCAAGAAAATATAAAAGTCACAAATACGTGTAAGTCTGATAATAGAGCTTTAAAACACATGAAGCAAAATTGAAAGAATTAAACAGAAAAATAGACAAGTCTAAAATCACTGTTGGAGATTTTGCAACATTTCTTTCAGCAATTTATGGAATACAAAAAAAAACCAAACCCATTGCCATTGAGTCGATTCTGACTCATAGTAACCCTATAGAACAGGGTAGAACTGCTTCATAGGGTTCCCAAGGAATGAATTAACAGAATAACCACATAAAATATAAATACATAGACGATCTGACCAACCCTATTAATCACCTTGAACTAATTGATATTTATATAATATTCCACCCAACATCTGTAAGAAATGAAATTCTGATACATGGCACCACATGAACAAACCTTAAAAACACTCTCCTCAATGAAATAAGTCAGACACAAAAAGACAAACATCATATGATTCCACTTATATGAAATCCCTAGAACAGACAAATACATAGAGACAAAAGTTTATTAGTGGTTACCAGTGCCTGGGGAAGTGGAGAGTGGGAAGTTATTGCTTAAGGCGTACTGAGTTGTTTGGGATGGTGAAAAACTTCTGGAAATAGACAGCAGTGATGGTGGCACAAAGTGGTGAATGTACACTTACAAATGGCTAAAATGGCAACTTTTTGTTAGGATATATTTTACTACAATAAATTTTTTTAAGTGTAGCCTTAATGTTATGATTAGAAAACAATAAGACAAATTCAGATGGTCTACATTCTATATTAGAAGACAACCGGCCAGACTCAATATAGGGGACCGTTATGCATAAAAGGGGAGTCCCTGGGTGGTGCAAATGGTTAAACGCTCAACTACAAATCAAAAGGTTGGAGACTGGAACCCATCCAGGGGCATCTCAGAAGGTGGGCCTGGTGATCAGCTTCTGGAAGGTCACAGCCTTGAAAACCCTATGGGGCGGTCCTACTCTGCACTCATGGGGTGGCCATGAGTTGGAATCAACTTGATGGCAACTAACAATAACAGCTATATAAAAGGAGCCTTAAAAGACACAACAACTAAATAAATGTATGTGCCTGGATTGGACTGTATCTTAGATTTAAAAAAAGCTATAAAGTGTATTTTTGGAACAGTTACTTTTAAGTGTTTAAATGCGCACTGTGTGTCATAATATTATTGTATGAATGTTAACTTTCTCAGATGTAATAAAGGTAATGTGGTTATGTGACATGATGTCTTTGTTCTTAGGAGATAAATGTAAAAGCATTTAGGAATAAAGTGTCTCGACGTCTGCGACATATTTCTAAATGGTTCACAAGAAACACACACACACAGAAAAAGAAAGAAAACAGAGTAAAATATTTGCAAGTGAATTTAGATTAAGATCATCTAAATGTTAGTTGTAATTATTCTTAAATTTTTGCATAGGTTGGAAAGTTTTCAAAATAAACTTTTGAAGAAAACAAAGAAACAAACAAAAAGATGTACAAGACTTTCTCACTGAAAACTGCAAAAGATAAAATTGGTAGAAATTAAAGAAAGCCTAAATAAACACAGGAATATGCAGGTTTTAATATGGATTGGAGGCTCAACATTGTAAAATTAATCTTTTTTTTTAATTTTTATCATGCTTTAAGTGAAAGTTTACAAATCAAGTCAATCTCTCATACAAAAATTTATATACACCTTGCTATATACTCCTAATTACTCTCCCCTTAATCAGACAGCACACTCCTTCCCTCTACTCTCTCTTTTTGTGTCCATTCCACCAGCTTCTGACCCCCTCTGCCCTCTCATCTCCCTCCAGATAGGAGATGCCAACATAGCCTCATGTGTCTCCTTGATCCAAGAAGCTCATTTTTCACCAGCATCATTTTCTATCCCATTGTCCAGTCCAATCCCTGTCTGAAGAGTTGGCTTTGGGAATGGTTCCTGTCTTGGGCTAACAGAAGGTATGGGGACCGTGACCACTGGGGTCCTTCAAGTCTCAGTCAGACCATTAAGTCTGGTCTTTTTACAAGAATTTGAGGTCTGCATCCCACTGCTCTCCTGCTCCTTCAGGGGTTCTCTGTTGTGTTCCCTGTCAGGGTAGTCATTGGTTGAAGCCGGGCACCATCTAGTTCTTCTGGTCTCAGGCTGATGTAATCTCCAGTTTATGTGGCCCTTTCTGTCTCTTGGACTCAAAATTACCTTGTATCTTTGGTGTTCTTCATTCTCCTTTCCTCCTAAAATTAATCTTTTAAGTCAATACAATTAAAAACACAGAAAGGTTTTTAGTAGAAATCCATAATCTGATATTAATATTTATGTAGAAATAAAATGAATAAGGAATCAAGACAACCTTGAAAAAGAAGAACAAAGCTGGAGGACTTCAACTACCAGATATCAAGCTTTGAAAATTGTAACAACTGAGAGCATAGGTGTTAGTGCAAAGGCAGATAAATAAGCTTATAGGTCAAAGTGGATCCTCAAAACAGACTCACACATAAATGGTCACCTTCTTTATAATTAAGGTGACCCTTGCAGGGACGTAGTGAGGGTAACAGCACCTGGGGCAATCTCTAAGTTGCACTTCCCTCCCACAATTTCAAGATGAGTAGACGTTGGTAGCAGGGAAGGTCATCAGAAATGCCTTCCCCTCTCTTGTCCCACTGCCTTAGTCAGGGGCCTTTCATGTTTGTGGCACCTCACAATGTTATTCTGGGGCCTCCTCCAGCACCCCATGCACTTGTGACTGAGGGCAAGTGCCCCCTCTCTACCCCCCTCCCTCCGCCTCCACAGCCTTCAGTATAGTGGGGGGAATGATGATATTTTCAATAAATGGAGCTTACTCAACTAGATATAAAACTATTAAAAAACAAATGTCACATCATACAGAAAATGGAGTGTAGATCTAAATGCAAAAGATAAAATTTTTTTTAAGCTTTTAGGAAAAAAAAATAAATAAGAAGATAGCTTCAAGACCCTGGGGTAGACCAAAATTTTCTAAACAAAAATTTTCTAAACAAAAGCATACCATTAAGAGGGTGAAAAAGCAAGCTACAGGTTGGTAGAAATATATTTATTATATTATATATAAGTTATAGATGATATATCCTCGATACCAAAAAATACGGAAGGCAAGAGGGTAAGGGCTTGTGTGGAGGTTACGGTATATCAATGTACCCAGCGTTATCCTGGAATGAAGAGTTTAGAGGTAAGCAAAAATCGCTAAACACTTTTTAGTAATTCTGTTTTATGAAAGATTCTATGAGGCTGTATGGAAGACAGCTTCCTGACCAACTGACTGGAAGAGATCCATCTTTATGCCTATTCCCAAGAAAGGTGATCCAACCCAATGTGGAAATTATAGAACGATATCATTAATATCACACACAAGGAAAATTTTGTTGAAGATCATTCAGAAAACGGCTGCAGCAGTATATCGACAGGGAACTGCCAGAAATTCAGGCCGATTTCAGAAGAGGACGTGGAACCAGGGATATCATTGCTGTCAGATGGATCGTGGCTGAAAGCAGAGAATACCAGAAGGATGTTTACCTGTGTTTTATTGACTATGCAAAGACATTTGACTGTGTGGATCATAACAAACTATGGATAACATTGGGAAGAATGGGAATTCCAGAACACTTAACTGTGCTCATGAGGAACCTTTACATAGATCAAGAGGCAGTTGTTCGGACAGAACAAGGGGATACTGATTGGTTTAAAGTCAGGAAAGGTGTGTCAGGGTTGTATTCTTTCACCATACCTATTCAATCTGTATGCTGAGCAAATAATCCTAGAAGCTGGACTATATGAAGAAGAACGGGGCATCAGGATTGGAGGACGACTTATTAGCAACCTGCGTTATGCAGATGACACAGCCTTGCTTGCTGAAAGTGAAGAGGACTTGAAGCACTTACCGATGAAGATCAGAGACCACAGCCTTCAGTATGGATTGTACCTCAACATAAAGGAAACAAAAATCCTCACAACTGGACCAATGAGCAACATCATGATAAATGGAGAAAAGATTGAATTTGTCAAGGATTTCATTTTACTTGGATCCACAATCAACAGCCATGGAAGAAGCAGTCAAGAAATCAAAAGACGCATTGCATTGGGTAAATCTGCTCCAAAGGACCTCTTTAAAGTTTTGAAAAGCAAAGATGTCACCTGGAAGACAGGTGCGCCCGACCCAAACCATGGTATTTTCAATCGCGTCATATGCATGTGAAAGCTGGACAATGAATAAGGAAGACAAAAGAAGAATTGACACCTTTGAATTGTGGTGTTGGTGAAGAGTATTGAATATACCATGGACTGCCAAAAGAACTAACAAATCTGTCTTGGAAGAAGTACAACCAGAATGCTCCTTAGAAGCAAGGATGGCGAGACTGCGTCTTACACACTTTGGACATGTTGTCAGGAGGGATCAGTCCCTGGAGAAGGACATCATGCTTGGCAGAGTACAGGGTCAGCGGAAAAGAGGAAGACCCTCAGCAAGGTGGATTGACACAGTGGCTGCAACAATGAACTCAAGCATAACAACGATTATACGGATGGCTCAGGACCGGGCAGTGTTTCGTTCTGTTGTGTATAGGGTCGCTCTGAGTCAGAACCGACTCCACAGCACCTAACAACAACAACAACATGAGGCTGTATAGGAGGGAACTAACAGAGCCTAGATGTGTCAAGGAAAGCCTCTCTACATTTGAGTTTGGTGTAAAGACAATTTCGGGACAAGGAACATAGCAAGGATATGTTCAAGAACTAAAAGAAATCCAATTTGGCTGCAGCAGAGACTGGAGAGATGAAAGGCAAAAGATCAGGTTGAGAACATAGCCAGGACCACACCAGGGAGAGCCCTTTAGGCCATGATGAGGATGAGGACTGACATAATCAGAATCACTTTTACACAAGTCACTTCGACAGCAATGTGAAGAATAGGTTGGAGGGAGAAAGCAGAAGTGGATAAAGGAAGATGAGTGAAGAGGGTACAGTAAACCAGGTGAGAAGTAACAGTGTTCTCAACTATTTGTCTCTTTATATTTAAAGTGAGTCTCCTGTTGGCAGCGTATAGTAGGATATTGCTTCTAATCAAATCTGGCAACCTCTGCCTTTGAATTGAGGTATTTGATCATTTACATTAAATGTGATTATTGATATGTGCTGATTTAAGTCTACAAACTTGCCATTAGTTTTCTATTCACCCATCTGTTCTTTATTCCCTTTTTTATCTTTGTTTCCTTTCTATTGGACAACATGAAAATTTTCTTATAATTCCATTTCATTTTCTTTTGTGGCCTATTAGCCATAATTCTTTGTTTCGTTATTTTAGTAGATGCTTTAGAGTTTATAGAATATATCATTAATTTATTATAACCTATCTTCACACCACATGTTCAAGTGGTATACCACTTTACATACAGAAGTGGTGTTGTCAGGTACCATTGGCTCACAGTAACCCCATGTGACAGAGGTGAGCTGCCCCATAGGGTTTTTTTGGCTGTAATTTTTATAAAAGCAGATTGCCAGGTCTTTGTCCTGCAGAGGTGCTGGGTGGGTTCCAACTGCTGCCAATCTTTCGGTTAGCAGTCGAGCACCTACCCTTTTCACCACCAGGGCTCCTTCACATGTAAGATAAAATATTTCTACTTCCCATTCTTATTTTTTTGCTGTTGTTGTCATATGTTTTACTTTTACGTATGTTATAAACCCCACACTACTTTGTTACTTTTTTGCTGAAACGGGGAGTCACCTTTTACAGAGATTTAAATAATATTTTTAAAATTTTATCTATTTTCCCATTTAATTGCAGTTTTAGTGGTTTCATTCCTTTGTGTAGATCCGTATTTCAATTTGGCATCATTTTTGTTCTGTCTGAATGACTACTTTTAACATTTCTTGTAGATCTAATCAGCTGGTGATGAATTTCTTAAGCTTTTATATTTCTGAAGTAGTTTGTATTTCCCTTTCATTTTTAAGAAATGTTTCTGTTGGGTAAAGAAGTCTAGGTTTTTCAGTACTTTGAAGATTTTGTTCCACTGTCTTCTTGCTTCAGTGAGATATCTGTCATCTATAGATTTGTTCCTCTGTCTTTTTTTCTTGGCTCCTTTTAAGAATTTTTTTCTTTATCACTAATTTTGAATGCTTTGATTATGATGCACTTTGGTGTTGTTTTCTTCATATTTCTTGTGATTGTGGTTCATTGAGCTTCTTGAATTATAGTTTTCATCAGATTTTAGAAAATGTCAACCATTATTTCTTCAAATATTCTTTCTGACCCTCCTCCCATACCTCCTTCCCTTCAGAACAGATACAAGTAGCACCCAACTTACGATGTATTGAAGTTACCACCATCTATTTTTTGTGGGTTTTGGTTTGTTTTGCCTTGGTACGTCTTATCATAAGTAGTATGTTGTAGCTTATAATTTGCTAATGTTATCATTCTCAGATGTTCACTCACAGATGTTCAATTTTATGATTTACTGTTCAAAACTGCGAGATGTGTAAATATACTGATACTAAAAGGCAATAATGATGAAAACTAAAAAAAAAAAAAATGAGGTATTCAACTTATGTCAGAACCAAATTACAAGGGAGTCATTAGAAGGGAACCTTGTTGTAAATCGGGGACTACCTGTACATTAGGAGGCTTGAAGTATCCCAGAGCTCACTGATGCCCTGTTTGTTTTTGTTTGTGTTTATTTTCTCTTCTCTCACTTTATATAGTTTCTATTGCTATGCCTTCTTTCTCTGCTGTTTTATTTTGCAATATCTACCAAACCAAAAAATATCTAATCTACGATTAATCCTATCCAGTGTATTTTTGTCTCCCTTGTCATAGCTTTCATCTCTAGTTCAATCTGAATCTTTTAAAAAACCTTTCAGATCTCTTTTTAACTTTTGAGCATATGTAATACAGTTATAGCAGCTATTTAAATATTATTGTCTGCTAATTCTAACATCTGTATTAATTCTGGGTAAGTTTTGATTGGTTTTTCTCCTCATTGCAGACTTTTTCCAACTTCTTTGCATGCCTGGTAATTTTTTTCTATTAATTTTTCATATTGTGATATAATTCACATACCATAAAGTTCTCCCTTTTTTATGCACAATTCAGTGGTATTTAATATATGCACAGGGTTGTACAATCATCACCACTGCTGATTCCAGAACATTCTCATCTCCTCAAAAAGAAACACCATATCCTTTAACAGTTACTATCCATTCTCCCCTTTTTTTAGACCCTGATAATCATTCATCTACTTTCAGTCTCTATGGATTTGTCTATTCTGGGCATTTTATATAAAAGGAATCATATAATATGTGGCCTTTTGTGTCCGGCTTCTTTCACTTACCCTAATGGTTTCAAGGTTCATCTATGTTCAAGCTTGTATCAATACGTCATTCTTTTTTATGGCTGAATACATTCCATTGTATGACAATACCACATTATACTTCCCCTTCATCTTTCAATGGACATTGGTTTCCACTTTTAGATATTCTGGATAATGTTTCTATAAACATTCACATACCAGTTTTTGTATAAACATATGTTTTTAATTCTCTTGGATATACCTACAGAAGAGTGGAATTGCTGGGTCATATTCTAATTCTATATTTAACCTTTTCGAGAAAATGCCAAACTGTTTTCCAAAGTGGATCACCATTTTACATTTCTACGTGCAGTGTGTAAGGGTTCCAATTTCTCCACATCCTCACCAACACCTGTTATTGCGCAGTTTTTTGTTTGTCTGTTTGGTTATTATAGCCACCCTAGTGGCTCATTGTGATTTTGATTTGCATTTCCCCAAATGCACATGTTGAATATCTTTTAGTGTGCTTATTGACCATTTGTATATCTTCTTTGGAGAAATGTCTAATTAGATCCTTTGTCCATTTTGAAATAGAGTTATTTATCTTTTTATTAATGAGTTATAAAAATTCTTTCTATATTCTAAGTACAAGTCTCTTATCAGAGGTATGATTTGCAAAAACATTCTCTCATATTGTGAGTTGTCTTTTTGCTATGAAGCACAAAAAAAAAGTTTTTGTTTTTTTTTTTAGTTTTTGGCTATTACAAACCAGACAAAGTTCTAATCTCTAAAATCGACAAGAAAATCCCACACCTCTACAACAAAAAGAAAAATAATCCAATTAAAAAATGCGCAAAGGAAATGAACAGACATTCACAAAAGAAGACATTCAAGCAGCCAATAGACATATGAGGAAATATTAGAGAAATGCAAATCAAAAACACAATGAGATACCATCTCACCCTGGCATTACTGGCACGAATCAAAAAAAAAAAAAAAACCAGGAAATAACAAGTGTTGGAGAGGCTTCGGGAAGACCGGAACTCTTATGCACTGCTGGTGGGAATACAAAATGATACAACTATTTTGAAAAATGATATGATGCTTCCTTAGAAAGCTAGTAATAGAAATACTATATGATCCAGCGATCCTAGTTCTAGGAATACAGCCTAGAGAAAAAAGCCGTCACACAAATAGACATATGCACACTCACGTTCATTGCAACATTGTTCACAACAGCAAAAAGATGGAAACAACCTAGATGCCCATCAACAGATGAATGGATAAACAAACTCTGGTACATACACACAATGGAGTACTATGCAGTGATAAGGAACAATGATGAATCTGTGAAGCATCTCATAACATGGATGAATCTAGAGGGCATTTTGCTGAGTGAAATAAGTCAATCACAAAAGGACAAATATTGCATGAGACCCCTACTGTAAAAACTCATGAAAAGGTTTACACACAAAAAGAAACAATCTTTGATGGTTACGAGGGAGGGGAGGGGTGGAGATGGAAAAACACTAAATAGACAAAAATAAGCAGTAACTTTGGTGAAGGGAAAGACAGTACACAATACTGGGGAAGACCACATGACTTGTACAAGGCAAGGTCATGGAAGCTCCATAGACACATCCAAACTCCCTGAGGGACAGAATTGCTGGGCTGAGGGCTGTATGACCCATGGTCTCAGGGAACATCTAGCTCAATTGGATAACATCGTTTATAAAGAAAATGTTCTATATTTTACTTTGGTGAGTAGTCCTGGGGTCTTAAAAGCCTGTTAGCAGCCATCTAGGATACTCCACTGGTCTCACCCCTTTGGGAGCAAGGAAGAATGAAGAAAACTAAAGATATAAGCAAAAGATTAATTCAAAGGACTAATGGAGCACATCTACCACAGCCTCCACCAGACTGAGTCCAGTACAACTAGATGGTGCCTGGCTACTGCCGCTAACTGCTCCCACAAGGATCACAATAGAGGGTCCCAGACACAGCAGGAGAAAAATGTAGAACAAAAATGTAACTCAAAAGAAAGACTAGACTTGCTGGCCTGACAGAGACTGGAGAAACCCTGAGAGTATGGCCCCCAGACACCCTTTCAGCTCAGTAACGAAGTCACTCCTCAGATTCACCCTTCAGCCAAAGATTGGACAGGCCCATAAAACAAAATGGGACTAAAGGGTCACACCAGCCCTGGGGAAAGGACTAGAAGGCAGGAGGGGACAGGAAAGCTGGTAATAGGGAAACCAAGTTTGAGAAGGGAGAGTAATGACATGTTGTGGGGTTGTTAACCAATGTCATAAACAATATATGTACTAACTGTTTAATGAGAAACTAGTTAGATCTGTAAACCTTCATCTAAAGTACAATTAAAAAAAAAGTCAACTGACCATTAAAAAAAAAATTTAGTTTTGGTGATATCCACTTTAGGTATTTTTTCTTTGTTGCTCATGTTTTGTCATTATCAAAGAAACCATTGCTAACCCAAGGTCACAAAGATTTACCACTATGTTTTCTTCTAAGGGATTTATAATTTTAGCTCTTATATTTAGTATTTGATCCATTTTGAGTTAATTTTTCTATATAGGGTAAAGTAGGCATCCAAATTCATTCTTTTGCGTATAGATCTCCAGTTGCCCCAGCAAGATTTGTTGAAAAGACTATTCTTTCCTCCACTGAATTCCCTTGACATCCCTGTCATAATTAATTGACCATAAATGTATAGGTTTATTTCTAGACTCTCAATTATAGTTTGCTGATCTATGTGTTTATGTCAATTATCTCAAAATTGATCTATGGATTCAATGCAAGCCAACCTAAATCCCAAAAGGGTTTTGTGGGGCCAGGAGGTGGGGGGAAAAAATGGCCAAGGCAATCTTGATAATACTGAAGAGTATTTATTTTCAGATATCAGGACTTATTATAAAGTGATAGTGATGATGACAGTATAGTATAGGCACAGGGATGGAAAAATAGACCTATAGAACAGAATAGAGATTAAGGACACTTGATTGATAACATATCTGACACTGTAGTGCAGTACAGAAAGTGTGGGCTTTTCCAATAAATGGTGCTTGATCAATGGAATATCCTCATGATAAAAAATTAACCTTGATCATTTTGTCACACTAAATACCAAATTCAGTTCTAAATACAGTGTAGATCTAAATGTGAAAGGTAAAACAATAAAACTACTAGACAAAAATATATTAGAATATCTTCATAACCTTGGGTTAGACAAGATTTATTTTATGGGAAACAAAAACCACTAACCATAAAGAGAAGATCAATAAATTGGACAACTATAAATTAAAAAGTTTTGTTTGTCAAACGGCACCATTTTTTGCAAACGGAGTAGAGAAGATATTTGCAATCCATATGTCTGAACTAATATTGATGATACAGAAAAAACATCTAAAAATCAGTAAAAGAAGCAGTCAATTCAATAGAAAAAAAGAATAGAATTTTGAACAGGGACTTCTAATAAGATGGTTGGCAGTTCAAATCCATCAGCTGCTCCTTGGAAACCCTATGGGGCAGTTCTACTCTGTCCTTTAGTGTCGCTATGAGTTGGAATTGACTCGATGGCAATGGGTTTGGTTTAGGTTTAAGACCCAATAAAATTTCAAAAGTGTTCACCTATGTTAGTCAACAGGGAAATGCAAATTGAAACCATAATATGAAACTACCACACAATTGGGATGGCTAAAGAGTGTTGGTAAGAGTGTATAACAACTGCAAATCTCAAATAATAATAGTGAAAGTATAAAATGCTACAACTAAATTAGAAAATACCTGGCACACTTACTGTCTACTCAGCAATTCTACTCCTAAAAATGGACACCAAAAGACATGTACAATAATGTTTATGGCAACATATCTCATAACAGCGAATAACTGGAAATGACACAAATGAACATTATCTGTTCAGTGGATAAATTAATTGTGTATATTTGTGCAAGACAACAATCTGAAGGAACAATTATTACTTGCAACAATATGGATAAATCTCACAAGCATTATGTTTAAGGACAGAAGTCAGCAATAAAACAGTACATACTATATGATTCTGTTTAAGAAAAATTCAAAACCAGCAAAATGAATCTATGGTGATAGAAGTTGGCTTAGGCAGAAATGGCATGGTGAATGACAGACCTCTGGGTGCTGGGAGTGCTCCATTTCCTGATCTAGGTCGTGGACTCAGGGATGTGTTGACTTTGTGAAAATGATCCACTTAGGATTGGTACAGGAGCTTCTAAACTTCCTGCAGGACTAGGAAGAAAGGCCTGCTGATCCATTTCCAAAAATCAGCCATCCAAAACTCTATGAATCACTATGGTCTGATCTGTAACTGATCATGGGGATGGCTCAGGACTGGGCAACATTTTGTTCCATTGTGCATAGGGTCACCATGAGTCAGGGGCCCACTTGACAGCAGCTAACAACAATGCTACATTGATATAGAACACTTACTTAAAAGCTATGAAAAATATGCAAATAATCTCAAAATTTTTCAAGTATTGGGATAGAAGATGATTGATGAAACAAGTAGAAATTATTCTCACACCAAGAAGCAAATTGTAATAAAAATGCTTCCCTCTTCTCCATTGCCATCCAGTCGATTCTGATTCGAACTGCCTACCTTTCGGTTAGCAGCCAAACTCTTAACCACTACGCCACTAGGGTTTCCAAAAAAAAAAAAAAAGTTTAAGTCATACCAAAAGGAGTAATTTATTAAGAAGTGTTAAGTTGCCAGTAGAATTAATGAACAAGCTCTTGGCCTGTTTGACAACCCAATTAATCACAAGGAATGAGTCATATAAACATATTCAAAAATATTCAAATTTTTGGTGATTATTACAAAATACTGAGATCTCTGGATAAAATATAAAACTCATAATATGCTACTACAATAAAAATACTAATGACATCTGGCTAACAGTTTCTCTCAATTCAAGAAGTTCTATGCCCCACTTAGTGACTTATCTTTTTATTCTTTCTATAGAAAACATTACAAAATTGTTGTCATATAAAGAGGTAGTCAAGAACATGCAGCCAAAACATGTAGGAAAAAAGTATTCTAGAGGTGTGTCAGGCAGTAAATTAATAGAATTGTGTTATTTTTTATATGCTGTACTATTTGAGACATTTGCCAGTTTTTAAAATTTATACACTTGTGTGACTTCTTTTCTCATTCCAAATAAATATTCACTCTTGTACATAATTTTGTATTTGTAATTTTGTGTTCTTTTTTTGTAAAGGGGAATCCTAAATCAATTAGCTTCCTCTATGGAACCTATGGTGGCGTAGTGGTTAAGTGCTATGGCTGCTAATCAAGAGGTCGGCAGTTCGAATCCACCAGGCACTCTTTGGAAACTCTATGGGGCGGTTCTACTCTGTCCTATAGGATCGCTATGAGTCGGAATCGACTTGATGGCAAAGGGTTTGGCTTTGGCTTGGTTACCCATTGCCATCGAGTTGATTCTGACTCATAGCGACCCTATAGAACAGAGTAGAACTGTCCTATAGGGTTTCCAAGGAGTGGCTGGTGAATTCAAACGGCTGACCTTTTGGTTAGCAGTGGAGCTTTTAACCACTGCGCCACCAGGGCTGTCCAGCCAGGGATAATCACCCAAGTCCCAGCCCACCCTCAGAGCTGGCTTCTTTCAATCAAGCAGCCATATATGTCTTGAGAAATGTAGGTTCAACCTATATGCAAAGGATGCTAAAACTTCCTTTGGGGAAGTTGTTTTTCATGCCCCTCAGTCTGAATAGGTCAGAACAATCTCCTCCCAGGCTAATTTTTTACCTAGAATTCTTAGTCCTCTTTTCCTACCTCTAAATGGGGCTTACTTTCCTCTCTTTGGTCATCTGAAGAGTTGTCCTCAAGATCACAGCTGTACTTTGTAGTTCTTAATTCTCCTCTAAGCTCCCTTTCCTAGAGGCCCAGCTTGCCTCTTACTTCCATTTTCACTTTCTCCAAACCATCAATATATCCTACAGGAGGAAGAGAAGTAGTTCTCTGGGAAACCAGTGACTACCATGGATCCAGTACTTTCTGGTACCACCTGCCATGTTAACTTTCCTGCCACCCCAACACACACCCCCCACACACACAAGTGCATGCACACACATACACCAACATTTCCTGTATTGTGTGTTTAGTGCAGCTCAGAGAGTTACTCTTCCATAGTCACTATGTCTGGCACTATCCTAGACACTTGGCATTCATCAGTGAACAATACTGGGTGGTACAAGTGGTTTGAGATCAGCTCCTAACCTAAAGGTTGGTGATTGGAGCCCACCCAGCAGCACCACAGAAAAAAGGCCTGGTGATCTGCTTCCATAAAGATTACACCCTAGAAAACCCTATGGAGCAGCTCTACTCTGTAACACATGAGGTTGCCATGAGTTGGAATCCACTCGAAGGCACAAGACAACAACTATCATACCATGTGTCTAGATACATCTCCAAACCCTAATTCTTTGTGGAGATCAAATCCTAAGACCCTTTCTTCTAGTCACAATATATAATCTCTGATTCTCAAACCGGCATATTCTTTCATATGTATTTTCTATTGTACATGCTTTCTCACCTGGAAAACTCTTATGCAAATATTTGCTTCCCTAGAAAGCTCAAAGGAATTCCCTCTTCTCTGCTAAGACCTTCCTCTCACTGCATGAACCAGCCCCTCCCTCATGTAACAGGAAACAGGTGCGAGGCGGGGGAGCGGCCACAGAGAAATCCTGTCGTAAAGTTGTTGCTTTTTTCGCGTTCTTTTTTGGTAGTGATAATTTTTTTTTTTTTTTTTTTGACTTTTGCTGTCTTCCTTTTCTCTGATCCCTTAATAAGATAAATTTGGGTTGAGCTGGGTCTGGGTCCGGAGTCACATCTACAACAGTGAAAGTCAAGGGGATCTACAAAGGATCATTGTAGGATCAGGGATTAGGGGCTCATTCTTTTTCTTCTCCCCATGTTCCAGTTGCCTTGGGAGTGGGTATGTTCTGTACTATGCATGCTGTCTGTTAGCACAGGACACCCCAAGTCACTGCAAAATGTCAGAAGACATTGTGAGTACCCAGGAAATCACAGTGCTGAAGAGAGACTCCCTTTAGGGCTGGGAAGTGAGGAACCTGTTTCTCAATTTGGCCTCCAGCCTAAATTGTTGAACTAGGAGGACTGGAGTTGGGCTGAATTCCCCCACGTTCCCTTCCCTAGGTCTGTTGCCCTCAGCACAGACCTCCTGTGTTCAAGTCAGCACCTGATCAGCACCTGGACCGCTGCCCAGAGTTGGACCCGGGCTGCTCCCAGATTCCAAGTTTAACTCTTACCAACTCCCTCGAACCACTGTTATTGGTGGTGGTGTTAGGTGCAATAAAGTCAGTTCTGACCCACAGCAATCCTTTATGACAGAGTAGAAATGCCCTGTAGAGTTTCCTAGGTGTAATCTTTACAGGAGCAGATCGCCAGGTCTTTTCTCCGCTGATGGGTTCTAATCGCCAACTTTTGGTTAGCAGCCAAGTGCTTAACCATTGTGCCACTACATATATTCATTTCTGAAGCAAATATTTATTGTGCATATATTATAAATGTCTCTTTCACCTGGAACTATAAATGTGACAAAGTCCTATTTTGAGATGGTAAATCTGTTTTTCCCCCTAATAGTTCTAAATTGGGCAGGGGTGAAATTTTGCTCCTATTTTGAACTGGAGAAGCTGGAGCTGAGTTACTAAGTAGTTGGCCCTGACCCCACAGCCTTTACTCCACAGAGCATTGATCTGACAGGTCTCAGGGTGCCAAAGTGAGACCACTCACTGTGGCCATAGTGGCTAGTTTCTCTGCCCTGGGCTGCTGGCTCTGGCTACTGAAAAGCATTTGAGTCCTGCAGATGGGCATTGAGGAGGCATGTGAGACACAGCCACAGCACAGAGAGGAATAGGTGGCTAGCTTGGAAGCATTTTGAGATGCAGATGAGCCCCAAGCCATTACCACACTTTTTCACCACACCCTTCAGAGCAATTATAAAACAATATACAACCTAAAAAGAGCAACAACAACAACAAAAAATTAATGTCAGCCAGGAAGGCTTATGGGTCCCAAAGGAGTTGGTGGCAAAAGCAGAAAGATCTACAGTCAGAGTCTAGGAAGTAACTCTCTGCGTGCTTCCTGCTTTCAGATACTCTGTGCAAGATGAATTACTGGGGTACTGATGTGCCCCTTCTTTTTATTTCCTACTGCCTCCCCCTCCCTTCCAAGATCAGCTGAGTGCAAAAAGTGTGGGCTTACCAGTACAGAATGAAAAGATCTTTGTGTTTGCAAATCTGGGGTCTCTTGGAGCTAAAGGGCAGAGGGCAGATGCCTCTGAGTGGGGACAGGCTTAGGTTGAGCACCATTAAAAATCCTTTGCCATAGAGTCAATTCCGACTCCTAGTGACCCTATAGGACAGGGTAGAACTGCCCCATGGACTTTCCAAGGAGTGCCTGGTGGATTCAAACTGCCAACCTTTTGCTTAGCAGCTATTGCACCTAACCACTAGGCCACCAGAGTTTCCAGACTGAGCACAGAGGGATGTAAGTCGCTTAAGGGTCTTTGGTATTTTTGTTTTTCAAGAATAGTTGAAATCCATGCCCTGTCCCTGTGCAGCAGGGGTTGTGGGAGTCCCAAACGCCTAGGTAGGTACGAGGGCTGGACTGTGCCTCACCCGGCACCGAGGGAGAAGGTGAGACTCTTTCCTTTGGAGGGGACTGCACTGTCTTAGGCTGCTCAGTGGAGGCTATAACAGACAGAAGATCATCATTTTCTCCTCCATCTTCTCAACCCCAGGTCAGGTGGAGGAATGCTCCCCACCCCTCAAAACCTGAACAAGAAGCAGTTCTCTCAACCCTGTCAAATAGGAGCTAAGTCGGGTTTGATGTAATCTAGAGAAATAAGGAAGCATGACATTTCCCAGCCTGGAGTTGTGAGGTCAAAGTCATCATCCTCATTGGAGCCTTTTAAGGATTCCAGTGGGATCTTTGGAGCCCTGGTGATGCAGTGGTTAAGAACTTGGCTGTTAACCAAAAGGTCAGAAGTTTGAATCCATCAGCCACTCCTTCGAAACCCTTTGGGACAGTTCTACTCTGTCCTATAGGGTCACTACGAGTTGGAATCAATTCGACAGCTGTGGGTTTTTTTGTTTCGTTGTTAGTGGGATCATTATTCAAATCCTCTAGTTAAGTGCTTTTCAAACTTTAGGTCGTAATACATTAGAGGATTTAGAAATAAATTTTTGTGGCACCCAACAAGAATAATAATTAAAAAAAAAGACTAGTAAAGAAAATGTGAGAATCCATGGAACGAGATAGACAGGTGGATAGCTGCCATTGAGTTAACTCTGATTCATGGAGACATTGTGTACAATTGAACAAAATGTTGCCTGGTCCTGTGTCAGCCTCGTGATCACTGGCATGTTCCAGTCCGCCATTCTAGCTACTGTGCCAATCCGTCTCACTGAGGGTCTCCCGAGATGTCCCAAGCCCTCAACTTCACCAAACATGCTGTCCTTCAGTGACTGGTTCATCCTAATGAGTGGGTCGAGCAACGTTCTGTTGTGCTCCAAAGAGTTTTCATTGGCCATGGATTCTCACATTTTCTTTACTAGTCTTCTTTTTTTTTTTTTTTTAAATTCTTGTTGAGACCCATAAAAATTGATTTCTAAATCCACTAATGTATTATGACCTAAAGAAGTAGATTCCCAGGCCTTTCTTCTTAGTCTGTCTTAGTCTGCAAGCTCTGCTGAAACCTGTCCACCATGATGACCCTGCTGGTACCTGAAATACCAGTGGCATAGCTTCCAGGATCACAGCAACACACAACCCACCACAGTATGACAAACTGACAGACGGACAAAAGAACAACAAACAACCCATTGCGGTCAAGTTCTATTCCGACTCATAGTGATCTTATAGGTCAGAGTAGAACTGCTCTTATAGGGTTTCCAAGGAGCAGCTGGTAAATCTGAACTGCTGACCTTTTGGTGTCAGTGGGGATCAAAATAAGAGTAAGCATTTGTCTTAGTCATCTAGTGCTGCTGTAACAGAAATACCACAAGTGGATGGCTTTAACAAAGAGAAATTTATTTTCTCACAGTCCAGTAGGCTAGAAGTCCAAATTCAGGGTGCCGGCTCCAGTGAAGGCTCTCCCTCTGTCAGCTCTGGAGGAAGGTCCTTGTGATGCATCAGTCTTGCCTTGGTCTGGGAGCATCTCAGCACAGGAACCTCAGGTCCAAAAGACATGCTTTGCTCCCGGCACTGCTTTCGTGGTGGTATGAGGTTCCCACTCTCTGCTAGCTTCTCTTTCCTTTTATCTCTTGAGAGAGAAAAGTTGGTACAGGCTACACCCCAGGGAAACTACATTTACATTGAACCAAGGATGTGACCTGGTAGGGGCAATACAATCCCACCCTAATGATCTTTAACACAAAGTTACAATCACAAAATGGAGGACAACCACACAATACTGAGAATCATGGCCTAACCAAGTTGATACACATTTTGGGGGGACATAATTCAATCCATCACATCATTTTTCTTAAATTTTCTGTAATTTGGTAAATTGTGCCTATGTTCGTGCATGTGATGCCATGATACCAGAATCAACTCCCAAATGACTGAGAGTATCACCTGCCTGTGTATTAGGTAGGTCTTTGGCAAATTAGTCTAAGTTAATATGTACTGGTTTAATAAAAACTGCTATGTCTTCTCTGATTTTTCCATGATAAGTATCATAACCCATTACTGTTGAGCCGACAACAACTCGTAGTAACCTTATAGGACAGAGTAGAACTGCCTCCATAGGGTTTCAAAGGCTGTAATCTCTACAGAAGCAGACTGCCTCATCTTTATCGAAAGGCTAGTGGGCTCGTACCACCAACCTTGCAGTTGGCAGCCTAGCACTTTAACCACTATGCCACCAGGATTCCTTGTTAAGTATAACACAGCTGTACGTTTTTATTCTACTGGGGTATGTTCCTCCTCAACTTATATAGATTTTGCTGATCAATTAATCTAGCATTACTTGGATTAATGTTAAGGTTATTAAAAATGTAAAATTGTGTGTAACCAAATTGATTCACGATGCTGACAAATTTTATTTCAATACTAATTATGTTTTACGTAGTATGTCTGCATGAAGATCATTAGGTAACTTAAAACCTTGAACTGATATTAAATTGAGTTAATCAATGGATATACATTGGATGCCTGGGTCATTTCTAAGTAAGATACAGCATGGGAACATTGATTACTTAGCACAATTTTAAGTTTATATTCTTGTGTTTCTTTTATGTTCTATAGAAAGGCTGTATTTTGGGTCCATGTTAATGAAGTGCTTGTTTTTGCTACTTTGAGAAACTGTATAAGGGGTGTGTGAGGTTGTATAAAGCTGTGCTGTGTGTATTCACGAGCTCTGCTAGTCTGCCAAAACATGTAACTGAGTTTTCAATTATCCACCACCTTATTTACTCTGTGAAATGAAAGTGACTTTGGCTAAAAGTTATAATTAACATAAGTGTTTGAGAACATTTTTAAAACAAAGCCAAACATGTTGCCATTGAGTCAATTCTGACTCACAGCAACCATATAGGACAAAGAAGAATTGCCCCATAGGGTTTCCAAGGAGCGCCTGGTGGACTTGGACTGCCGACTTTCTGGTCAGCCGCTGTAGCTCTTAGCCACTATGCTACCAGGGTTTTCTGAGAGAATATAATTTAGGAGCAATATTTTCAGAGAAACAAAACTATGTACATGCTATTTTTTCAAAGAAAAGAGTAATTTTGCTTTAAAGCAATGATTCTCATCTTTGGGGAGTTTTTTTGTTTTTGTTTGTTTTGGTCTCCAAGCCTCTTCAAACTTTCTGAGGATCCCAAAGAGCTTTTACTTTGTAGGTTACAACTATTTATGATTACTGCATTGGAAATTTAAAAAAATGAGACATTTTTTAATGCTTATTTTTAATTCATTCAAAGAGAGCAATGCTGAACACGTTGCATGTTAATAACATCTTAGCAATATTATTACATGAATTCTGACCTTATGGACACCCTGAGATTTGTCCTAAAGTGTCAATTTGCTCCAGAATATGAAAGAGTATAACAAAGGACAAAATGTAGAAATGAATTTTATTTGTGTTGGCTGGTAATACCTGACTGAAAAGTTCTGAGATGTGTTAAAATGTTAGCCAAGTTTGCTCAGTTATGATGGGCTTGTTTCCTTGGCCTATTTTTTATTGCTTTTGCCTAAAATAGGAACAGTTATTCTTTTCCTTTCTAATTTGCCTAGGTAGCAAATATTCTCTTTCCAGAATAATTTCATTTGCTCTATGTTGTCTTTTTTTTTTTTTTATGTTGTCTTTATTTAAGAAGACAAATAAAGGTTCCTCACTTAGCAATCTTTGTTTTTTATTGTATCATCTTTTACAAACTTGAAAAAAAAAGCATTCTTGGCTCTAGAGCCATACAAAAACAACTGGCTAGATTTGATCCAGAAGCCGTAATGTGTCAACCAATGAATAAAGAAAATCTTTAAAACACGATCATTTTTATATCTGTGTGAGATTCATACTTTACCTTCAAAAGTATTTTTTAACACCTATAGCTGAGATATAGATGTTGACGGCACTGGGTATAGCTGAGATCTGTTTCCCTCTGGATAATGTGAATTATTCCCACGCACTTAGCATGATGCCTACCGCAGTACATGCTTAATAAAAATCTGCTGGCTCCCATGTTGTAGGAGTCCCTTCTATGCTCTTCTACTGATCCATCTCAGAGGCGCTCTCTTGGTTTTGTCTTCTGGATTTCCACTTGCCACCAGCTGGACTCACACCCACACCAAAGCACCAGAGCACAGAAGATGGACATCTGCTTCTATCTCCACCCCTCCCACAGCTGTAACTGTATGGCCAAAGTATAAACTAGCCTTTTTTTTTAAAAAACTAATTTTTATTGTGCTTTAAGCGAAAGTTTACAAATCAAGTCAGTCTGTCACATATAAACTTATATACACCTTACTACATACTCCCATTTACTCTTCCCCAATGAGTCAGCCCACTCCCTCCTTCCAGTCTCTCCTTTCGTGACGATTTTGCCAGTTTCTAACCCCCTCTACCCTCCCTTCTCCCCTCCAGACAGGAGATGCCAACACAGTCGCAAGTGTCCACCTGATACAAGTAGCTCACTCTTCATCAGCATCTCTCTCCAACCCATTGTCCAGTCCCTTCCATGTCTGATGAGTTGTCTTCGGAAATGGTTCCTGTCCTGGGCCAACAGAAGGTTTGGGGACCATGACTGCAGGGATTCTTCTAGTCTCAGTCAGACCATTAAGTCTGGTCTTTTTATGGGAATTTGGGGTCTGCATCCCACTGTTCTTCTGCTCCCTCAGGGGTTCTCTGTTGTGCTCCCTCTCAGGGCAGTCATCGGTTGTGGCCGGGCACCATCTAGTTCTTCTGGTCTCAGGATGATGTGAATCTCTAGTTCATGTGGCCCTTTCTGTCTCTTGGGCTCATAGTTATCCTGTGACCTTGGTGTTCTTCATCCTCCTTTGATCCAGGTGGGTTGAGACCAATTGATGCATCTTAGGTGGCTGCTTGTTAGCATTTAAGACCCCAGAAGCCACACTTCAAAGTGGGATGCAGAATGTTTTCTTAATAGAATTTATTTTGCCAATTGGTTTAGAAGTCCCCTTAAGCCATAGTCCCCAAACCCCCGCCCTTGCTCCACTGAACTTCGAAGCATTCATAAACTAACCTTTTTAGCAAAGGCATGTGATAGCTTTACTGTCTCAAAATATTGAATTTAGAGTTGCCAGACAAAATACAGGATTCCCAGTTACATTTGAATTTCAGATTTTGTTTTAATTAAAAAAAAAATTTTTTTTTTTTTTAATTTGCAATAGTTGGGACACTCTTATGCTAAAAAATTGTCATTTATCTGAAATTCAAACGTAACAGGGTTTCCTCTATTTTTATTTGTTAAGTCTGGCAGCCCTATATTTACTGAGAATCTATTACACTCTAAGTTTGGAACCCACCAGGGGCTCCGTGGGAGAAATACATGGCAGTCTGCTCCCATAAAGATTACAGCCATGGAAACCCTATGAGGCAGTTCCACCCTGTCCTAGAGTATTGCTGTAAATCAGAATCAGCTGGAAGGCAATGAGTTTATTTCAGCATAGGGGATTGTAGTGAAGTCGAGAGAATTCAGGACTGATCAAGGAAAAATATATAATTACTAGATAGCAGTGTTATGCAGCAAGAGATTATTGGGGCCAATGTATTAACAGCTGCATACAGCGGAGGTCTCCACAGCAGAAGGTCTGCCAGAGGCACCTTAAGGAAAGACGGCACCAAAAACCCTGTGAAAGGGAAGGGAGTAGTTTATGTGTTCCTATGTGATGTCCGCCTGCAACAAGCTGGGTGGTCTCTGGGTCAGTGGGCTCTGAAGGCAGCAGCATCTTTGTAGTCTCATAACTACAAGGCCAGCAGATGTTGGCTGCAGTTGTACGGGGTATGTAAAGCAGGCAGGCTCTAGGTGGCTAAAAATCTGCTTATTTGGACTTTTTTTTTGAAACAATTGAATATTTGGATATTTGAGTTTGGTGCCAGCAGGCTTTTTTTGGGCTAACGAGTCTCAACTTCCTATAAAGAAGTAAACAACTTGGGGCCATTCCACAGAAGCCATCTTTAGTTCATTTATATGACAGGGACACAGCCAGGAACAAGACAAAATACCTCCCTCACAGAACAGACTATTAAGTGGAGACAGGTTAATAAACAAATTCACTGTTGTGTTAGCTAGATGAGCGCTAGGTGGAAAAATAAAACAGGGTAGGTGGGTAGAGAGAGTAAAGTTGGATGCTGGTTTTAGCAGAGAGTCAGGGAAGACTTTTCTAACAAGGTGACCTTTAACAGGAAACTAAAGCAGTGGTTAAGAGTTAAGGCTGCTAACCAAAAATCAGCAGCTCGAATCCACTAGCCACTTCTCAGATACCCTATGGGGAACTCTACTGTGTCCTGTAGGGTCACTATGAGTCGGAATAGACTCAATGGCAGTGGGCTTTCAGTTAAGTGAGGGAGCCAACTGTGTAACTATGGGGTGAGGGCACATTTCAGGAAGACAGAATGGTAAGTGCAAAGGACCTGGGTCAAACCAAAACCAGTCACCATCAAGTCAATTCCAACTCATGGCCACCCCATGTGTGTCAGTGTAGAACTCTGCTCCATAGGGTTTTCAATGGCTGATTGTTTAGTAGATTGCCAGACCTTTCTTCCAAGGCACCTCTGGGCACACTCCAACCATCAGCCTTTGGGTTAGCAGAAGAGCAGGTAACCACTTGCACCACCCAGGGATTCCCAAAGACCTTGGAGGGGGGTTTAATTGGCCAGTTCCAGGAATAGCAAGAAGGCCACATGGCTGGGCAGAGTGAGAGAGGGGAGAGGGGTAGGTGTGAAGTCTGAGAGAGGCCGGTGGGGCATCCTTGCGTAAAGCTCTGGAGGCCTCGGTTAATCTTTCTAGGTGCTAGAAAGCTGAGCTTTAAAAGAATAAAAATAGCACCGGTAGAGTTGTAATTGCTCGGGGGTGCAGTTGTTCAGCGATTATCTGAGGAGCTTGTTAAGAGCTGTGTTTCAGGAAAAACAAACAGGGAATAGGTCGAGATATCCCAAACTGGACTCTTGTTTCTCAGATGAACTCTTTCCTGCCCAATTCCCTGGAAGGCTTCTCCTGCCTACATCTAGCCCCATGGATGCAACCAACTGAAACTCAGGAACATCACCGGTGAAAGGAAAACTGCTAATTCAAGAAACTGCCAGGATTCGAAAGTCCCAAACCGAATGGCTCAGAACTGCCTCGGAGGACGAGCTTTACTTTCTGGATCTGTCTCTGCCAAAGTTAATCAGAGTGCTCAGACCCAGCAAGACTTCCTGCCAGCGGACGTTGGGCCCTCCCTTGAGCGCTGCTGTGAGAAGCGTTTTGAGGAAGTAAGTTTATAAAGCTAGCTTTTTTGTTTTCCCTCCACTTCAACTTCACTGTTTCCTTCCGGGATCTTTTGGGGCTCCGCCTCCCACAGTGGTTTCACTTCTGAGTTTAACCCGGTCTGAGTTAACTTTTCTACCCACACTCCGAAAGTGGCCGCTACAGAGGGGACTAGCAGGGAATATGTGACGGTCGGCTGTGGAGCAACGAACTTGGGAAAGGCCCAGGCCCAGGTTTTCTTGGTGGAGGGATATGATTTCTGCGTGTGTGAATGTGTGTGTGTGGGTGAGGGGTGGGGTAGGTACGCTTCGTGGTGCGAGAGCCTCTCCAAATCTGAAAATCGTCAGAATTTTTCCTTATAGCTCTCACTCGTGTTTCCTTTCTCTTTCACCAGCCCTCCGTGCCACATTTCAGAAGATCCGGGTTGTGAGGTGACTGAAGGCCAGGACAGCACCCTGGGACTTCAGAAGAGGGGAGGCACTTCTTCCCTAGCAGCGCAGCAGCCCGGGCAGAGAGGGGCTTCGTGTATCCTTTGATAGAAATCATCTGCCGAGGAATAGAATTCTCCAAGATGACACTCTGTGTGGCTCCAAGAGAACGGTCCTGATTATCAGAGGGAAAACACCTATCCGGTAAACCAAAACCATTGCAGTTGTGTCGATTCCAACTCACAGGGACCCTATAGGACGGGGTAGAACTGCCCCATAGGGTTTCCAAGGAGCGGCTGGTGGATTGGAACTGCCTGCCGATGTTTTGGTTAGCAGCTGAGCTCTTAACCATTGCGCCACCAGGGCTCCATAGATCTGTTAACTTTAGTCAAAATCCTGTTTTTAATTCCAGGCTCAGTCAGTTCAAAGGAAAGGTCACTTTTCGATTTTTCGCTCTCCTTCCAATCTCTCTCCCAAACTCTCAGGGATGGGAAGAGGGAAACAGGACTAGGTTCCTGAAACAGCTGCAGCAGGGGGTGAGAGGTCAGATTCCTTTGCTGTCTCTGGTGGCTGCGTCTTTACTGATGGACATTAGGGGGTCCAGCACCAGGGATCCCACAGAGGCTTGATTGCCCCCACCTGCCTCCTTTCCCACCTCCCCCACGTCCTGGCCAGGCTTGCCCACAAGTTCTGCGAACTCCCTGTGCTCCAATCACCCTGGACTTCTGGGAGGCAGTCCTGACCTGGAGAAGGGACAGTCAAGGCCCTAGTTCTCTGGGAGCTCTGCCCCCCAGACTAACCCTTCCCCTCTCTATCTCTCTTTCTAGTACTCTCTCCCTAAGTACCATGAAAGGAGCCCTGGTGGCGCAATGATTAAACACTTGGCTGATAACTGAAAGATCAGCAGTCTGAACCCACCAGCTGCTCCACGGGAGAAAGATGTGGCAGTCTGCTTCTGTAAAGATTACGGCCTTGGAAACCCTGTGGAGACTCCTATTCTGTCCTGTAGGGTTGCTATGAGTCAGTATCCACTCCACAGCAATGGGGTTGGGTTTTGTTTTTTTTTTTTTCCAGAAGTAGCAGGAGGGAGGTTGGAAAAAGGACAAACCGGTTCTTCTAGTTGCCTTGGTTATTTTCATATTCCCCTGGCGGGTCTCCACTGAGACTTTATTAATCTCCGGAATTTTTTTCATCTTGGAGTGAGGGCAGGGTAGAGAGATCTGGGCGTGGATGATTCAAACTTGATTATGTCAATGGAAACTTCACAAAACCAAAAACCAAACCCACCACTGTCGAGTCGATTCTGACTCATAGTGACCCTATAGGACAGAGTAGAACTGCCCCATAGAGTTTCCAAGGAGCACCTGGGGGATTCGAACTGCCCACCTCTTGCTTAGCAGCCATAGCAGTTAACCACTACTACACCACCAGGGTTTCCTAGAAACTTCACAGACCACTTAATTACTCCAGTGTTGCTACCAGTCAAAAAGAGAATTCTTGATGTTCACTAGGATGTGAAAGTTTCACACTCCCTCACTGATTTCTCTCTCTTGGGGCAACTTCTGTGAGGACACCTTCCTTACTCCTCTATTTGTCTCAGCACTTGGTCCAAGAGAATTTTTGCACTGATGGAATGTCCTAGATCTGGGCTGTCATATAGCCACCAGCCACATGTGGCTACTAAGACTGAGAAACTGAATTTTAATTTTATTTCATTTTAATTAAACAGCTATATGTGGTAATAGCTACCATATTAGACAACACAGCTAGATGTTTATGCATCTTCTAGATTCTAGTCCATTTCTTCTCTCTAGAAAGAAGACTTTAAGACCCGTGCAGTCCAGCGACAGCCAACTCATCACACAGAGGCTCATGTGAGGTGTATTTCCATCACTGTTGAAAATTCTGGCTGCTTTATCTCTGCTTCTAGATCCACTGTTCAAGGTTTTTAATAAAAGCCATGGCCTCAGCCACACCTGCAAAAAAGATGAGGGAGGAAGCCACCTGCTCCATCTGCTTAAACTTGATGGCTGACCCAGTGAGCATCAGCTGTGGACACAGCTACTGCCACTTATGTATAGTGGGCTTCTTTGAGAACATAAGGCACATGAAACCACAGGAAGAGAAGTTCTTATGTCCTCAGTGCCGAGCCCCCTTTAAAACGGCGAGCGTCCGGCCCAACAAGCAGCTGGGAAGCCTCATTGAGGCCATCAAGGAGATGAACTGTGAAATGGTATGTGAAGAACACGGAGAGCAACTCCACCTGTTCTGCGAAGACGAGGGCCAGCTCATCTGCTGGCGCTGTGAGCGGGCACCGCAGCACAAAGGGCACACCACGGCTCTTGTCGAAGATGTAAGCCAGGGGTACAAGGTGAGTGTGGGGGCCAGAGAGGCTCGCCAAGGCCTGGTCTCATGCTGTTCTCCAAGACCTGAGATTGTTTAGTCTGAAACCCAAGATTATGATCCGGAAGTGCAGCTTTCGTTGTGTCATTCTTCTGAAAAACAGTTTTGATGGGTCCTCACTAAATCAAGTCCAGACTGTCCATCCTGACTTTCAGCAAGATGGTCAGACTCTTGTCTCTCCATTCTGGATAGAGTGAACTTCCCCCTGTCCTAGAACACATTGTGGTCAAACCCACATCTGCATGTTTTATGGCTTCACACTGGGTATACCGTTTAAAAAAACCACAATGGGACCCACGTGGTAGGGTCTCAAAATACAGGGGAAAAAGACACACTACCTTTTAGATAGCCTACATTTTCAGCCCAAGCCCATTGTTGTCAAGTCAATTCCAACTCATAGCAACCCTATAGGACAGGGTTTCTGTAGGGTTTCAAAGGAGAGGCTGGTGGATTCGAACTGCTGACTTTTTGGTTAGCGGCCTAGCTCTTAGCCACTGTGCCACTGGGGCTTCTACATTCTTGGAGGAAACATTGAAAAAAAAAAGTTGCCTTCAAGTCGATTCCAAAGGAGACCTCATGTGTTATAGAGTAGAACTGCTCCTTAGGGTTTTCTTGGCTATAGTCTTTACAGAAGGAAGTCACAGTCCTTTGTTCCACAGTGCCCCTGGGTGGATTCGAACCACCAACCTTTAGGTTAGTAGTCAAGTACAAACCATTTGTGCTACCCAAGGACCTTAGTAGGGAAGAAAAACCTGCAAAAAAGACTGCCTGGCACCCTCTGTTTTGGGTGACGAGAGGGAGCAGGGAATAGGGAGTGATATCAGGGAAGCCTTCCTGGAAGAAGTGACTCTTGAAGGACACAAAAGTTAACCATATATAGAGGGATGGAGAAAAGAGAGGGCATTCCAGGCAGAGGGGATTGCACATGCAAATGCATGGCAGTGAGAGCTTTCCTGACTCATGGTGACGAGGATGGGGACTGTGCGTATGGAAAGGCAAATGATGACATGGGAAAGAAGGTTGGGGCCCAGAAACTTGTTATCAGCTCGGAGTCTGTATCCTAGCCCATCATGGTACAGACCACTAGGAGATGTTCATTTGGGAAATGATGGGTCAGGTTGTCATTGAAAAGATCACTCTGAGGATGGAGCAAATGGCTGGGTGGTACATACGGTTAAGCGCTGGACTACTAGCTGAAAGGTTGGCAGTTCGAACTCACCCCGAGACACCTCAGAAGAAAGGCCTGGCCATCTGCTTCTGAAAGGTCACAGCCTTGAAAACCTAAGGAACGCAGTTCTACCCTGCACACGGAGGGTCGCCATGAGTCAGAATCTACTCAATGGCAACTAACAACAACAACATTCAACATATAAAATACGTAACCTTGAGAATAATGAAACACCAAAAATGAAAAGATCATCCTGGCATGGATAAAGCATAAGGACTATCAAGGAGTAAAATTCAAATTATTCCAATAAGAAAGGGAAGAGGGAAGTTTCAAGCAAGATTCAGGAAGAAAATCGAAGGGTTTGGAAATGATTGGTTGTAGATGATGAAGGAGAGGGAGTGATTTGGGGCAACTCCTGGATTTCTCATGCAAGATCACGCAAAGGACAGCTGCCCTTGGCGTGGCAAAATGAAGGAGCAGTGAGAATAGTCCACTGCCACATTCCTTCTCTGTCTTGCCTAGAAGATGTTGTCCCCATTGTGGGACTCCTTGTTCCCTGCTCCATGGGTGTGGAGGTGGTCTTATATTAAAGCTCCTGATTCTTCATAAGGACATGTCAATACCGTTCAACACACAGTGGCTCTTTCTTAAGCTTCATGGAACAGATAATAACTGTAATGTGAATATTCACATTTTAATTACTTTCCCCCCACATAGTAAGAAGAGGAGCAGCTCAGGGTAATGGTTATAAACACAGACTCAGGAGCCAGATTGCTCAGGTTGAAATTCTACTTCTGCCACTTGCTAGATGGGTAACTTTGGACAAATTATTTAATATTTTATTTTCACAGCAGTAATAAGAGATCTTTAATGTCTTCATGCCTTGATTTCCCCATCTGTAAAATGGAGATTGTTCTGAGCTTTAAGGACATTAATAGTATATGTAAAGCTCAGAATAGCACTTGGGATATAACAAGGGCAATGCAGGCTTTTGTTAGTTACATAGGGCCCTTCCTTGAGAATGCTAGAAAATTGAAAAGTATACTTGTTGGGTTTACAGAAGGACAGGAGCCAATTCTTTCAGTGTTGACCAAAATTTGCAATTTGGTTCAGCTTCAAATTGCTTTCTATGAAAATGAGAGCAACTATTTTTTAAAATAAACTAAAAGCTTGACATAACCCATAAGCTCATTGCCATTGAGTCAATTCCAACTTGTAGTGACCCTATAGGACAGAGTAGAACTGCCCCATAGGGTTTCCAAGGAGCAGCTGGTGGATTCGAACTGCCAGCCTTTTGGTTAGCAGCCAAGCTCTTAACCACTGTGCCAAGCTTTACACAGTAAGTGAATCTTTTTAAGTTGATTTCATGATACTATCCTTTTAAAGATAACAGGGCCCCTTCCTCCATTACCTGTTTCTAGTAACTCCAGCCATCACGCATGTCTTTCCTTCCTGACCCACCCATAACTCCTACAAAGTTCTATGCGTGCCAAACACTTGGGCATCAATGGAAGTTGGAATCACAGCTCAACCACTGAGTAGTTAATAGTGCCTTGGGCAAGTTACTTAAACCTTTTCTAATCCTCAGTTTCTATTGCAGAAAAAATGTTAAGAATCCTATCCATTGCTCAGGTTGCTGAGGGGATCAAATATGTTACTGCAACTACAGCCCTTAGCATGCTCCCTGCCAAACTGTGTTGTTGTCGTCAGTTGAGTTGATTGTGATTCATGGCAACCCAGTGTGTGCAGGGTATAACTGCTTCATACAGTTTTCAAGGGCCAGGAACTTCCAGAAACAGATCACCAGGCCTGTCTTCTGAGGTACCTCTGTGTGGGTTCCAACCGCCAACCCTTTGTCTAGTTGTTGAGTGCTTAGCCATTTGTACCACCTAAGGACTCTGTCAAACCATAGGACTCAATAAATATTCACTGTTATGCTAACATATCTTGAGGAGCTGGGATTCCCCATGGGAACAGACACATTTAGATGCCTAATGAAGCATTGGCAACTTGAATTGACCTTACTCACTGAATTTTTCCTTCAGGAAAAACTTGAGAAAGTTGTGACAAACTTGAGGCAACTCAACGATGAATGTGTGAATCTGAAGGTATTGATGACAAAGCAAATAAACGAATGGAAGGTAAGAATCTGAGTTTATCGATCTCAAGCTATTTTCCATCTTAGAGCTCGTCCCCAGGGGATAGTTGAGGCAGACAATGATGGCTTATTCTCACTAAACCAGACCAAATAGCAGAAGAAACCATTTTTTGTTTTTATTTATTTACATCCGTGAGAATTTAGCTTTTACCCCCCACACCTTAAATTCTTCAACAGTAGGCTAGAATTCCTGATACCTCTGTGAGCAGAAGTAGAATTTGTGTTCGTTTACCTAGAACCAGCCTTGACTAGATTTGAATTGTAAATACCTCAAAATACCTTACTGGTTTGAAGGCCTCAACCTTATTAGCTTGGCAGTTACTACAGTACAGGAGCTGGCTTTTCAGCCTTTCAGGCTCAAATAACCAAATGAAAGGTAAAAATCTGAGTTTGTGATCATTCTAGAAACAGACTCACTCCAAGGTAGGATTCATATTCCTCAAGCTCATGAGGCTGATGTGGGAAACCCATTTAATATATAATGAGGACCCTAACTGCTGCAAGAACCTACATACTTGTAACTGCAGGAAGATGGGGTCTCTGAGGATATTACCAGGGCTAGCCAGCTTCCCCATTCTCACAACCACATTCCTTTATGGAAATACTTACGTAATCTATCAGCTTTCAGTTAAATCCCACAGCCCTATTTTGCCTCTTTCAAGCGTGTTTTCCGATCTCTTCCCTGACCCTTGACACCAAGGGTGTTAAGGTTAAAGTTTAGTTCTCAGAGGACACTCTTACTTCCCTCATTTCAGGGATCTTGGGGAAAGGGAAGGGACTTGACTGTAACCAAAATATATGGAAACCCATCAATACAAGAGTTAAGGCTGTACCCGTCTTCTACAGAAAAAAAGCTCCACTTCATCCTAACTCAATGACCTTCTACCACAACATCACAGGCATTGAAGTGCTGCATAAATTGAGTAAGCACTACTGGAAATTGTAACTCTACGTCCCCAAAATGCAAGCTGAGCTCCATAAGGTATATCATTTGGTTTCTGCCAGTCTTACACATGGGGATGATTAAATGACCATTTGACCCTAGACTGATGGATAAATATTTCTCAGTTAATTCATAATAAAAGCATGCCAATCCAGGACCTCCTGCAGTTGAGAATGATGGACTCTTCTATCAGTCTGGTTCCCTTAAAATACAGTTTTGTTGATATTCATTACAAACTTTTGCTTCAGGAAATTCCCTCAGACTCAGAGATACCTTCTTACAATTCAAATAAAAATTGGTTTTTATCCTCGAAACTGATAAAGTGTTTGAACTTGGCCCTATTTCAATAATAAAATTATCTAGTACCCTGACCCCCACCCTTCTCCTGTATGTTGGCTGGAGAAGACAGAAGTAAATAATGTGATTGTGGAGAATTGGGGATAACCCGTCACACAGCTGAGTGCTTGCCTCCCAGGCATGACTCTGCTACAGGGAACCTGCAACATTCTTCTAGCTCAAGAGGCTCATGGAAAAATACTGCCACAATTACTGAGCATTTTTTCATGTCTCTAGGAGAAGATAGAGGCTCAGAGAAAAAAAATACAGTCTGACTTTCAGAATCTCCAAATCTTCTTGCATGAAGAGGAGAAGCTTTGTCTGTGGAAGCTGGAGAGGGAAGAAGAACAGACTCTAAGGAGACTGAAGGACAATGATGAAAGCCTGGAGCTGAAGAGCTGTGAACTTATGAGCTACATCCTGGATCTGGAGGATAAATGTCAGGGCTCACCCCAGGAATTGCTACAGGTGAGGCTGTGGGCTTGGAGGAGGAAAAGAAAGTATCTGTGATTGATCTATTAAAGAGGGGAATGGTAAGGAAGCATGAAAAAAAATTGTAAGGACTGCCCGCCTTACTCAAAAGCAGCATATTAGCAGGGGAAATTTAAAGTAATGTTTCTTTTAAATATGCATCAGTATCTTCAGGATGGCCTCTACTAGTCTATAGGGGAGCCTTGTGATAATTAGAAAAATACAGCCCATCTGGGTGGATGTAGCTTGGTGAGCCCAACAGAACCATGGAATGACTTTCTCCACCATTTTCCCCTTGGGCTTTGTGCACAGAACCCTGACATTCAGACTCTCTCCTGAAATACTCTTCCAGGTGAGTGGTGATGATAAAGTGGGGCAGCCAAAATGAGAGAGAACCTTTTCCCTTATTTGCTTGAAGAGCCCTTGCTCCAGAGATATTACAAGGTCTCCTTACAGCTGCATGAAGGGTCCAGCACATTGAAATTAACACCTTGGACTGTTACACTTGGCTCCTACTAGTAGTACACTGTAGGGTTGAGAGTGTAGCTTGGCTGTATCACCACTATGTGACACCTACTGCCATCACTTTAGTGACCCAGTCAGGGGCTGTGCATGGATTCACCACTAACGACCTTCATCATAAAAGATCTCCAATATGGGCTCACTCAGAAGGAAATTGGATCACCAAAAGCAAGTCTTGTCAAAGGGGACATGGGCAAAGCTTCTGGCCCCTTCTCCAAGTAGCCCACAGGTTGACGTGATTGTGAACATTACAGCTCCCCTCAGACTTCAGAAAGGAAAATTAAGAGACTCAGAGGTTGGTAAATGTCCTACCATGTGGAATCTCCAAGGGGACTGGGATGTGGCCGTTATCTCTGGGCATCCATCAATACCTAAGGCTGGAGTTGTTCTCTTTACACCTTTGAAAAGTGGGTTTATAGAGAACAGCTCCACATGCCAAGCCCCATGAAATACTGATGTTCCCACACTCACCTTTTGTCTTTCTTCCTCTATAGGATGTGAAGGACACTTTGAAGAGGTAAGTGTTGTATGAATGTAGGAGGGGAGGGTTGGGGTATATAGAGGTGAATGGAATGCAGCACTGAAGAAGTCTTGGAACTCTGCTTGTTTTAGGAGTTGGGCTGTGAAGCTAGAAACACCAGAACCCATCTCCCTGGAGCTTAACAACATGTACAATGTTCCTGAGCTTTACTTTGATGTGAAGAAAATGCTAAGAAGCCATCAAGGTAAGTGAACTCAAAAATCTCTACGCGCTATGTGGACAGAAGAGAACTTAAGCAGTAACTGAGTTCATGACCTGTCCCTGAGAGGTCGTTTGTTGTTTTCAGTGGAGCCGTCACACTCTTCCTTGTTAGTTCCAATGCTCAGACAGGAGGCACAGCATACCGGTTATCTGTGCAGACCCTTCAAATCCTTGCTTTCCCATGTATTAGCTGTGGGACCCCAGGCAAATCACTGCTTCAGTTTCCCAATCTGAAAAATGGAAACATTAAATATTCCTACTGCATTGGATTATCATGAAAATTAAATGCATGAACATGTGGAAATGCTTAGCACAGTGCCTGGCACATGATCAAAACCACATCGTGGTATTAGCTGCAATTATAGCATCTATCACTTTTATTTCAGTCAACTGTCAGCAGTGCAAGAAAGGTGAGTATTATGGGCTGTGATCCAAATGGTTTTAAGGACTTGGCCCAGATAACAGAGATGGTAAATGTTAGAACTGTAACCAAAACCACGTTTTACCGACTTCAAAAGCTCAGCTTCCCGCTCCTTTGATTCTCTTAAATGGTACTTGCCATACTTTCACAATCCCTTATCTACAATTACAAAATTCAAAAAGCTCTGAAAACTGAGTGTTTTCATAACTCATTTGGCTGCAAAATCTTACCTAACCTGAGATGATGTGGTAGAAACCTTATGGATCACAGTAGTCTGATCTTTTTGTGCATGGGGTCGCCATGAGTTGGGGCCAACTTAAGGGCAGTTAACAGCATCAAAATACCTGAAAAAAGTGCATATTATCTGCTTATTAGTTTCTGGATTTTATATGTGACTGTTAGATCTGGATTGTTTTTTGTTAAATCTTTCATGTTTTCTATTTGTTTCATCTGCCATGATCTATCCATTATGGAGAGAAGGCTGTTAAAATATTTCACGGTCATAGGGGTGATTGTAGAATTGTCTTTCTCTTTGTAATTCTGTAATTTTTGATTTGTAGATTTAGAGGCTATATTAGGGCATGCATGTTTAGAATTGTGGTATCTTCCTAGCAGATAGTACATTTTATCTTTATGAGGTGACCCTCTTCATCCTTAATAATGCTTTCACTTAATATCTTTTGACAACATTGAATAGCTATAGCAGCTATATAAATATATTATCCATTTTTTAACTTTTAACCTTTCTGTATTTTTTTGTTACATGTATCACTTATAAACGCTCTTTGGAAACTCTATGGTGCAGTTCTACTCTGTCCTATAGGGTCGCTAGGAGTCGGAATCAACTCGATGGCAGTGGGTAGTGGGTTTATAAACAATATATAGATGGAATTTTTAAAGTCCAATTGACATTTTGTCCTTTAAATGGTATTACCAATTTGTAAACCTGTTAATTTCTTAACCTGAGTTTTCCTGGATCATTCAGGGAATGTAAATTGAAACCCCAAACTTTGTTGAGGGCAGACTAGTGATAAAGGGTGCCAATAGAGTAATAAAGGAGTTATTTTCAAAAGTAAGGAAGAGAGGAATCAACAAGGAGAGTGAAGAACCCAGGGCTTTGATAGTGGGGAGACATCACCTTTCCTGGGCCTCAAGTGACAGGCATAGGGAGCTGTAATTATAGGCAACTATAGCCAAGATAGAAGAACAGACCATCCAAATCATAGCTAATAGGGAGGGACAGTGGTACTAAATACTCCTTACTCTGCTTCCTTCTGACCCCATGGTGTCTTCTAATGCTTTCCAGTGGCTGAATCACACAGAAGTCAAAGGGGAGGGAGCCTGTTTGATATATCCACAGAGGTCAGCCTTCCTTGGGACAGAGTGGGGTAGAAAAGGTGGAGAATGGTCTGGAGGGGCAAACAGAGAACAGGACATGTTTCAGAATACTTTATTTCTCTTCTTGCCACAGTCCAGCTGATCAGTGTTTAGCCCAGTAACACATAGACTTCTTAACTCTCTTGCTAAAACATTTTATTACTACCTTTCATTTTTAAAGTTGCATTGCTTATTATTATATATTATTGCTAAAATATTTTAGTTTACCATATTTTTTCTGTCTTGCTTGATTCTAGCCAATTTTTTTTTTTTTTAATGTATATTGGTCCTTTGTGTATTACCTTAAACTAATCCCTATTGAACCTTATCTGAAGTAAGAAAGAGGAGCTTACACTTAAAAGTCATGGGACTGGGTGTGTGTCTGAGGTCTAGGTAGAACTGTGGGTCTTCCAATAACAAGCTATGACATTAGCTGAGTCAGGTTCCTTCTTTGATCCTCAGTGTTGGTAGTTATCAATGGACATGGGGAAGGACTCCTTTCTGTCCCAGTATTCCAGGATTACTGGAAGATCCACGAGGGAGAGGAAGGTCTTTGGAGAGGACAGTAACCATATCAGCTCTAGGTAGTTCTGGTCCTTAAGCTCTCTGAGTGACTAAGTCAGTGATGATGATGAAGATGATGACAATGATGATATTACTATTACTACCATTTATTGGCCACTTACCATGTGTGAGGAATTTTACAGGCACCAAATGTATGTTAGCTCCTTCATTCCTCCCCATCATGCTCTGCAACAGGTATGACAATTTCGACTTTATATTTAACAAAACTGAGCCTCAGAGAGTTAAATGCCTTGCCAAAGCTTACACAGCTAGTAAGAAACAATGCTTAGATTCAAACACAGGCTGATTTTATTGAAAATGAACTATGCTTTCAACACCAAAAAAATATTGTCTTTCTTTGCAGTCAGTGTGACTCTGGATCCAGATACAGCTCATCGTGAACTAATTCTGTCTGAGGATCGGAGACAAGTGACTCGTGGATGCTCCCAGGACAATCTTGACACTTCTTCCAAGAGATTTAGTGCCTTCCCCTGTGTCCTGGGCTGTGAGGGTTTCACCTCAGGAAGACACTACTTTGAAGTAGATGTGGGAGAAGGAACTGGGTGGGACTTAGGAGTTTGTATAGAAAATGTGCAGAGAGACAAGAGCATGAAGCAGAAGCCTGAGTTTGGATTCTGGACCATCAGGCTATGCAAAAAGAAAGGCTATATAGCACTTACCTCTCTCCCAGTTTACCTTCATCTAAAGGAGAAGCCCCTGGTTGTGGGGGTTTTATTGGACTGTGAGGGTGGAGTTGTATCCTTTTATAACATGACCACCGGTTCCCACATTTTCACCTTCCCAAAGGCCTCCTTCTCTGATACACTCCGGCCCTATTTCCAAGTTTATCAATACTCTCCTTTGTTCCTACCTCCTCCAGATGAGTAAAGAAAGAAGTAAAGTCTCCTTCTTGATTTAACCAGCACAGAGAACATAATGTACATCCCGTGAGGAGAGAGATTTGGACTGCTTTCTTCACTGCTTTTTTCCCCAGTGCACTTAAAAAATATGTATGGAATGAATGGATATATAAAGACTGTAAAAATACCACAGATTGTCAGCCTGAACTGAGGGAAAGTGAGATAGTAGCAATGACCATATATTGTCTTGTCTATCCCTCTTCAGTGGATTCAGGGTTTTGATTTCCAAAAGTTCTTGAGTGATGGGCAGGGAAAAGTCAATGACTGACCCAGAGGCCAGGAAGCCTGTGTTCTCTCCCTGTTTTGAGGCCATTTGAACGGGTATGTAGGGGATGAGAGAAAGTTGCAATTGTCTCTGCCTACTGCATAAAAAGGAGCCCTGGTGGTGCAGTGGTTAAAGCACTTGGCTGCAAACTGAAAGGTTGGCGGTTTGATACCACCAGCTGCTCCTCAGGAGAACGATGTCGCAGTCTGCTTCTGTAAAGATTTATAGCCTTGGAAACCTTATGGGGTAGTTCTACTCTGTCCTATAAGGTCACTATGAGTTAGAACTGACTTGATAGCAGCGGGTTTTGTTTTATTTCTTTCTTTCTTTTTTTACTGTGTAATAGAGCAGGAAGATTAAAATAGTTAATCTTCCAACCACTGGCAGGCTGGTTAGTAATCTGAGCTGCAATCCTAGATGATGTAGGCAATAACAAAGTAAAGTGTGAGACAGAAGTTAAAATTAGCTTACAACGAGATGCTTGAAATAGGAAGGCAATTAAGAGTAAAAATAAATTCTGACAGGGAACTCAGTTCTCAAAAAGAATTCTATGTTTTCCAGAATGTGCTAAAGCCAACTGTCTTGAAATGTTTATAAACCTTAACAAATACTCGTTGCTGAAATGATTGTTGACAGTCTTTATTTTTATTCAGATATGATCAAATAGACCTTAATTCTCTAGAGGTTTATTCTCAAAGCTATATTCCATATTCTACTAGAGTGGGCCAACGGAGGACAATAAAGTCAGTCAACACACAAACAACATTACCAATGACAAGAAAAAGTCACTAAATTGTTAAATTTCATAGTAATTTATAGTTGATATAAAAAGTGATGTTTGCTGTCAGAGGGACCGAATTACTGGGCTGAGGGCTGTGGAACATCTAGCTCAATTGGCACAACATAGTTTATAAGAAGAATGTTCTATATTCTACTTTGGTAAGTGGTATCTGGGGTCTTAAAACCTTGTGAGCGGCCACTAAGATATTCCACTGGTCTTATCCGGTCAGGAGCAAGGGAGAATGAAGAAAACCAAACACACAAGGGAAAGATTAGTCCAAAGGACTAATGGACCTTAACTACCACAGCCTCCACCAGACTGAGTCCAGTACAACTGGATGGTGCCTGGCTACCACAACCCAGTGCTCTGACAGAGATCACAATAGGGAGTCCGGGACAGAGCTAGAGAAATTGTAGAACAAAACTCTAACTCACAAAAAAAGACCAGACTTACTGGCCTGAGAGAGACTGGAGGACCCCCAAGAGATGGCCCCCAGATACCCTTTTAGCTCAGTAAGTCACTCCTGAGGTTCACCCTTCCACCAAAGATTAGACAGGCCCATAAAACAGACTAAAGGGGCACACCAGCCTAGAGGCAAAGACTCGAAGGCAGGAGGAGACAGGAAAGCTGGTAATAGGGAACCCAAGGTCAAGAAGGGGAGAGTGTTGACATGTTGCGGGGTTGGTAACCAATGTCACAAAGCAATATGTGTACTAATTGTTTAATGAGAAGCTAGTTTGTTATGTAAACCTTCATCTAAAGTACAAAAATTGATGTTTGCTGATGTTAAGGTCCTCTGACATCACCAATTATATAGTAATTCTTCTCAAAGGAAGTAAAGTATGAATGTCCGTTAATTTTTAAGCCTCCCCAGATGATAGACTACTATCCAGTGCAACAAGAAAAATGAACATATGATAATTGCAAACTCCCCTCAAGAAATCACTCTGGGCATAAAGGAAATAAAGCAAAAGAGCCATATTTGGATGTCAGAGGCATGGTTGGGCATCCATTTCTGCCCAAAGTAAGAAAGAGAAGAGTTCAGACAGTCACCAACATTTCCCAGCCTCGGACATTATAGTCATATTAATACAGGCTGGGTAGTAGCTAGAAACAAAACCCCTGTCTTATTTATTCTCTGCCCCTACAGACCCAGCACACTAATCCAGGTCTGGGGCCTAGGACCCACTTGATAAGTGAGAAAGGCCACTTTCAAACACAGGGTAAATGAAGGCACAGCATGAATATTGCTAAACTAAACTGTACCTTGGAGCCCTGATGACACAGTGGTTAAGAGCTCAGGCTGCTAACCAAAAGGTTGGCAGTTTGAATCCACCAGCCGCTCCTCGGAAACCCTGTAGGGCAGTTCTATTCTGTCCTATGGGGTCGCTATGAGTCAGAATCAACTCAATGGCAGCTGAGTTTGGTTTGGGGGTTTTATCTCTACCTCGGCATCCTGCAATCCAGGCGGCATCCCTAACATTGGCAGGCCCTAGAGCACTGTGCTCAGAGGGAATTCTGTATCCTTCCCTTAAACACTTAAATTGCTGAACAAGAAAGAATGATAAAATAAGCATTCAACTAAAGTTTTTTTTTTTTTTTAATTAACAAAGCAAACTTTTGGAAACCATAAGGAACGATGTAATAAAGATAAAATAAGAAATTGATTGGGATGCAGGCCAGCTATAGAAATAAGAAATCATTTCTGCAGCGGCAAGGTGTTGCAACTACCCGGTGTACCCGATCCGGAGTAGGGTGGGAGGAAGGACCCGTGCCACTGCCCTGGGCTGTGGCCTCCCGCCATCCCGGCAGGACCAGGAGTCGGAGGACCGAGTCCAGGCCTCGGTCACTTGGGCCTGCGCCTGGGATTGAGGGCAGTCTCCTGGCTAGGCTGCCTACGGGGAAATCGAGGCTCCACGGGGTCTGCGAAAACGGCGGGGACACTGTTCCTTGAGCCCTCGAGGGAATTTAAGTTGCATAGCCTTCTCCTGGAAACCTTGTGTAGTGCTTAAGAGCTACAGCTGCTAACCAAAAGGTCAGCAGTTCGAATCCGCCAGGCGCTTCTTGGAAACTCTGTGGCGCAGTTTTACTCTGTCCTATAGGGTCGCTATGAGTCGGGATCGACAGGACAGCAACGGGTTTGGTTTTTGCTTTTACTTCCCTGCCGTAGTCATTGCTAGAGTTCAGGAAAGGTCCTGGAAGATCACGGTTACGGGTTTATTTTTTACAAAGTTTTTTTTTTTTTATGTTTGTTTTGTTTGTCCATAAAACAACCCATCTCTCCTCAGAGGCGATTCTTACATTCGGAATTCAGTTATTTATGAAACACTCGCACAGAGGTGAGCAAAGGCGCAGAAAGCAGCGGTTCCGAGCAGGACTTCATCCGCTGGGTCCAGGGTCGGGAGGAGGAGATCGCCCAAAGCAGGACTCCGGCGTCAGCTGCGCTGAACGCTCTCGCGATGGCCTGCCGGGGCGCATCTGATTGCCTGGAGCCGCCTCTCACGCCGCAGGAGCCCCGCCACCACGCTGGCCCCGCCCCCGGCCTGCGCGGGCACCAGCGCCCCCTAGTGCCTCCAGCTATGCTGGGCGCGCCCCACAGGTGGCCAGTTTTTACTTTTCCCGCCGCCCCTCCTTCCAGCGCTTTTCACGTGATAGGTCACTTCTCCGCCCCTTACCCAGGATGGTCTGAGTCCTAGGGACCTTTCTCACAGTCTCAGGGACTGAGATCTGTACGCAGCACCCCAAGAAGCCCTTCAGCGGCCTCCGCAGACGCAGCTCTCTTTCCTGTTAAGGACAAGAGCTCTGAGGATGCAGCCGCTCTTGAAGGAATCTCCAGGTGTTGGAGATGGTGACTCCGGACCTGAGTCCCGCCCAGGGACATGGAGAGAATGTGGTGAGTTAAGAGACCAAAGCGGGGGAAGGGGGTTCGAACCCGGGAGGTGGTGAATTAACTTCGTCCTAGCTTCCTTAATTGAACAGAAAATCTTCATTTTCATATCATCAGAGTCATTGGTTTTTGTCTTATGGCTTGTGCTTATGGGGTTTAGTTCGAGAAGTTTTTCCCAATCCCTTTAGTTTGCACAATGGTCTCCTTTCCTTTTACAAATTGTAGAGTTTTACCTTACCCTTTTAGGACTTTTGTTCACGTGGAGTCCACCTTTGTATGTGATGGTAGGTCAGGATCCAGTTTAATTTTTGTCTTTCAGTGAGCCAGTTTTCCTGGCATCATCTACAAACTATCTCTGCACTGCTTCCTTTTCTTGTGAATATGTTAGTCCCCTTATCCACCTGAGCCTGACTCTGAGTTCCTGATTATCTTCAAATGTTCCTTCTTTTTTTTGCCAATATGAGGCTCATGTTATTACTGTGACATTGTTATCTGCATGGGCTGGTCCACTTTTGATCCTGTATTTCAAAGTTAATTATTTTGAGGCTTCTTCCTTTTGTGTAAATTTTGGAATGTGTTTATTCTCAAAAGCGATTCACTAGAATTTGTTATAGACTGCAACAAATGCAGATTTTCCCCTATTTTTAAAATTTTTATTTCTTTTTCATCATTGTTATGTATTGAATTGTGTCCCCCTCAAATATGTGTTGTAAATCCTGACCTCCATGCCTGTGGTTATAATTCCACTTGGAAATGGGTTTTCTCTCTGAAATTAATGATGCAGGATTACGGTAGGTCTTGAGTCAATCCATTTGGAGATATAAAAGATTAAACAAGCACCGAAAGCTAGCAGAGATGGGAGAAGAGTGATGCCAAACCACATGAAGATCACCAAGGAGTAGAAGCTCAGAAGAGACAAGGACCTTTCTCCAGAGCTGACAGAGAATTTGGACTTCTAGCCACCTAAACTGTGAGAAAATAAATTTCTATTTGTTAAAGCCACCCACTTGTCATATTTCTGTTATAGCAGCACTAGATAACTAAGACGGTCATTTTTGCCAGAAATCAGTGCTTTTGAAAGAACTGGCTTTTAATTTTGTTGTTATATCTTTATTCTTTCTTTCCTCCTCCTTTTGTTCATTTTTTCTTTAGAAGTTAAAATGTACCTGCTAGACTTAGCATATAACGTCTTTAAATCCCCATATGACTGAGTTTATCCAATAGCTGTTTAGTGACAGATAAACTAGGAAAATATGAAACAACCAGAATGATGGAACATGGAAGGTTCAAAGGTGGCTTTAGTTAGGGAGGCAGCTACGGGCTAAGATAAAATTTGTAAGTTGTTTTCTATTTTAATTAATCATGCCATTATTTCACCCTTTAATTTCCATAGTATTCTTTAATTTTTATTATAAATAACTTAATTCTTTCAAGGTATTAATAGTTACTTTCCATTTCAACCAGTAATATATTGAATAACAAATTAACATTATTGAAGAATAATTTTTACACAATAAAAGGTATCTGCATGAATTATATGCAGTCCCTGGGTGGTGCAAATGGTTAACATACCCATCTGCTAACTAAAAGGTTGGAAGTTCGAGTCCAGCCAGAGGCTCCTCCAAAGAAAAGCCTGGTGATCTACTTCAGAAGAATCAGCATTGAAAACTCTATGAAGTGCAGTTCCACTCTGACACAAAGTCACCATGAGTCTGCGTCAACTCAATGGCAACTAGTTTTATTAATTGTACAATTCAATGAGTTTTATAAATATGTATTAAGAACAAAACAAACCAAAACTGTTGCTGTTGGGTCCAACTCATGATGACTCCATGTGTTACAGAATAGAACTGCTCCGTGGTTTTTCTTGTCTGTACTCTTTATGGAAGCAGACTGCCAGGCCTTTTTTCTGTGGCACTGCTGGGTAGGTTCAAACTGCCAGCCTTTAGGTTAGTAGTCCAGTGCAAACTGTTTCCATCACTCAGGGACCTACATTCATATAGTTAGTGACATAATCAACGTACAGAACATTTTTATCAACCTAGAAAGTTCCCCTCTGCCCCTTTGCAGTCACTGCCCTGCCCTCTACAACTCTGGCCCAGGAAACCACTGATTTCTCACTAACAGCTTAGTTTTCCCATTCCTAGAATTTCATAAAAATGGAATTTATATCATAAGCATTCTTTTGTGTTGGCTTATTTCCCTCAACATGTTCTTGAGATTCATCAATGTTATTCCATGGATCAGTAGTTTGTCCCATTTATTGCTGAGTAGTATTCCATGATATGGGTATATTACAATTCGTTTATCTAGTCACCTGCTGATGGACATTTGGGGTGGTTCTAGTTTATAGCATTGTAAAAAAGCTGATATGAACACATGTATACGGGTCATGGTATGGACATATTTTCTTTCTCTTAAGTAGAGTTTACTGGGCTATATAAGTAATTGTTTAATTTTATAGGAAACAGCCAAATTCTTGAAGTGGTGACAAGATTGGCCACTTCCACCTGCAGTGTATGAGAGTACCAGTTGCTCCACATCCTTGCTAACACTGGAGATTGTCAGTCTTTTTAATTTTAGCCATTCTATTGGGTTGAAGTGGTATCTCATTATGGTTTTGGTTTACCCATTATTTTAATTGGCTTGTTTGTCATCTTATTAATCTAGTTATAGATTCTTTATATTTTCTGGATACGAGTCCTTTGTCAGATATATGTATTGTAAAACCACAATGAGATACTACTTCATATCCACCAGGACGGCTATTTAATAAAAAACCTGGGAATAACAAGTGCTAGTGAGGATGTGGAGAAGTTAGACTCCTTATCCATCGCTAACGGGAATGTAAAATGGTACAAACAATGTGGAAAACTGGCACTTCCTCAAAAAGCTAAAAGTAGGTTTATCATATAACCCAGCAATTCCACTACTAGGTATATATCCAAAAGATTTGAAAGCAGGAACTCCAAACAAATACTTGTATACTAAAGTTCATTGCAGTGTTATACACAGTAGCAAAAAAGTGGGAACAACCCAGTGTCCGTCACCAGATGAATGGATAAACAAAATGTAGTATATACATACAAGGAAATATTATTTAGTGGTAAAGAGAAATGAAAGTCTAACGCACGCAACTACATGGATGAGCCTTAAAATCATACGCTAAGTGAAATAAGTCACACACAAAGGACAAATATTATATGATCCCACTTATATGAAATATCTACAGTAGGTAAATACACAGAGCCAAAGGTAAATGAGTGGTTACTGGAGGCTGGGAGGAGAAAGGAATGGGAAGTTGTTGGTTAATGGGCACTCAGTTTCTCTTTGAATGAAAAACTTCTGAAAATAGATAGTAGTGATGGTTGCACATCATTGTGAATGTAATTAACGTGACTGAATTGAACACTTAAAAATGATTAAAATGTCAAATTTTATGTAATGTTTATTTTACCAAATTAGCATTCAAAAAAAAAAAAAAAAACTAACCATAGATGTGTGGGTCTGTTCCTGAGTTTGTGCTTCTGTTCCATTGATCTATGTGTCTATCCTTATGCCAATACATACTATCTTGGTTACTGTAGGTTTTTAATAAAGTCCTTGGACTTGTTTCTTTTAAAGATTGCTTAGGTTACCCTTAGTCCTTGGCATTTCCATATAAATTTAGAATTAGGTTTCCAGTTTCTGCCAGATGTATTTTTTATTGGGACTGTATTACATCTGTATAGCAATTTGAAGAAAATTAACGTCTTAAGAGTTTAAGCTTTCCAGTCCACAAATATGGCATACCTCTCCACTTATTTAGGTCTTAACTGGATTGACTTCAAAGGGACTTAAGGAAACTTTTTGAGATCATTGAAATATTCTGTATCTTGGTTAGGTGGTAGTAATATGGGTGTATGCATTTGTCAAAACTCTGCAGTTTACTGTATATAAGTTATATTTCGATGAAGTTGATTTAAAAACCAAAGCCAAAAGTTGCCTCAGTTATTCCATTTATTTTCTTTTTTTGGTGTGATTCGTCATCATCAGAGTCATCTGACCTGAACATCATTTTATCCGTCAGTTCTGTGCTGAAAATACTGCCTTGGCTAAGTACTGTGTTAATATCCAACCAAGCCAGTCCGGAGCCTGTGGGATATTGTGTGATGTGGTAGAGAAAATTTCTTTGCTTTAGTCTCTTCCTACACGCTCCAGACCTTGACAGAATCCTGGCTTTTCCCCTGAGAGCGTTGTTTTCTGAGGAGCTCTCTTCCTGCAAGTTAGATACTCCCCTTATCCCACAGCTTTGGGATTGAGAGGTGGGGTGTGTCTTCAGTGTTCCCCAATGTTTTTTCCACACTTAAACTCTCCCACCCTGAGGGAAAAGCCCTCTACTTGCAGCCAGGCCATTCAGCCTTGTCACCCTGTGGCTCTCTCACTGTTGTCAAACAACCTGGTCACTTGCCCACATTCGGTATAGACCTCATCACCTAGTTCATGTTGTTCTACCCTAGCCTTATCCCCAGCCTGGGTGAACTCAGTGCTCATGTGGAAAGCCCACCCAACACCTTGGAATATAGTTCCTCTAAGGCCTGAACCACAAAATGCAGCTTCTTGGGCCTCACTCTCCACATTCCGATAAAATAAGGTCTCAGGTGAGGCCCATGAATCTGGATTTTAACAGGGACCCCATGTGATGATTTTGCACACTGGAATTTGAGAAGTGCCCTCTTGGACTATCATTTCCTCATTGCTCAGCTCCCGTGTTCCGCTCCATCAGAGCCACAACTCAGAATCAGCCCCCCTGGAATCCAGCCATCATCTGGAACAAGCCCTAGCCAACATCTCTCTGAAGTAGTAAATAAATTCAACATTGCATATTCCTCTCCACAGTCTCATCCTTATCGACCTTTCACTCTGTTATTTGCATCGCCCTGTGGTTTGACCCCTTCTAGTCCCATGATCCCTGTCTTATCCCCATCTCTGCACTGCCCTCTCTCTTCAGTTCCTGCCCTATTCTGCCAAGACATCACAGTCTGTCCATCCATTGCATCTCTTGATATCCTTATCTCTCTTGTCCCCTTATTCTTGCACTTCACCAGTTGAACAGAACTTTAAATTTTGGTCAGCCCCACCAACCACATCTGTCCCTAGGCAGCTGGGCTGTGCTAGAGAAATACCATGTACTGTCATAGAGTCATGGTTTGTACCTGCTGAGATATTAGTCAGTCCATTCCCCATTCTCCACACTGGCTATTGCAAATCTCCTCCTCTACACTCATTTCTGTTTTGCCACCATATTGGGCATTATTCTTACCATATGACCTTTGCCCTGTTCATGAAGAAAACCAAAGCCATCAGTAGAAACTTCATCAACACGGAATCAAAAGTATTCATTGTTATGCTCTGCTGAAATACGGGAGAGAGAATTGTGGGATGGAGCAAAAATTTTGTTTTAACCACTAGGAAGGTTCTGTTTTTTTCTTTAGTAGATAGAAGACAGAGAAACATAACAAATAAGCTTCTTTTACTAAAGAAGCTTAATAAAAGTTTGCTGCTGTTCCACTGGTAACATGTAAGGTGTCAATTTTTCAGACCAGCCATTGTCTAGTGACTTATGGAATAATCCAAGTAATGTTTCACAGACCAAATGAGCTTAAGCCTAAGGGACCACCAGTGTGTCATATTTGATAACAGGCAAAAACCGTGTTTAGAGCACATGGAGGGCTCTTATGTTTTCTTTGGATATGGGGAATTTAGAGAACAATAATACGAAAGAGGAAAATACATCTGCTTTGGGAATTTTAAAGTATTTAGCCTAACAAATCTAGACAGTATAGTCATCTGCTGATTAAATGCTGGTTCTGGTAAAGGAGAAACTCGGCACTTCTGGAAAAAAAAAAAAAAGGGCAGGGGATGTTGCCTTTGATATTTTGTTTTTACACTTCCACATAATAAATACAAATTTAAACAAGCTTGAGGGGAGCATTTTATTCATTCAATTAGCCTTTAAAGTTAAGCATACAGGTTAATGTCCTAAACCACATAAAGTGAATGGCTTTGTAAATTAAGAAATTCTGATAAAGTCAATACGGTAATATGATGAAAAGTTCATAAATGGCCATTACCTTGGAACATATCTTAAGGAATCAATTCTTAATTTTGGAAGCAAATACCTAATTTTGGAAATATTAGTATAAACCAAAAGCAAACCAAACCCATTGCCGTCGAGTTGATTCCAACTCATAGCGACCCTATAGAACAGAATAGAACTGTCCCCCCATAGGGTTTCCAAGGAGCACCTGGTGGATTTGAACTGCCAGCCTTTTGGTTAGCAGCCGTAGCTCTTAACCACTACACCACCAGGGCGTCCAAAGTTAATATAGCAGCCAAAATACTTTGGAATTTGTTCTAACCAAACGGATGAGTGGCTTTGTAAATTTAGCTGTACAATCAGGTTTGAAGAATTATATAGTATTTAAATGATTATTATCAACACACAGAAAGCTAACAAAAATGCTGGCTTAAATCAAAAAAGAAAAAGCAAAATACAAAATTGAGTGTATATGACAAACTATGGAAAATATACTCAACAGATTTATAAAGGTTAGAAGTTAATGTAGAAAAGTAAATATAGCTGTTGATACTTTGTTCTGAATATTTTAATAATTGGCTATTTAACCTTTTCTCCGAACAGTTGGAAATAGCAGGCATGATGTTTTGGAAAGCCCCCAGCTTCAGCTTTTTCTAATTGTATGGTTAGCCCATCATCTGCCAGGGGCTCCCTCTGCTGGGCAAATCTGGGAATACACTGAAACACTCTGGCTCCGTAATTCCCTCTCTTCTGGTTCCAGGAGAACAATTCCCTCTAGTTTTCCCACACTCCACCCTCTTGGGAGACCTACACTGTGATATTCCAGTGTCACCCTGTTATGTCCACTTTGTATTCAAGGCGTATCAGTCTACTGTCTCCTGGAAGGCTCCCTTCAGCTATAAATCTCATCCTGAACTTTACCTTTTAGAAACATTCTTGATCCCCATACTACAGTATGTGTTAGGTGCCCTGGGTGATAGGTTGGTAGAGATATATGATGAAAGACAATTGCAGGATGGAGAAAGGGGCTGCCTAGATGGAGGAACACTGACTGGAACTCAATTTAAGAATAGGGATTAAAAGAATCAACATGTATTGAATCTGTACAAAACGGTTTTACTCTATCCTGCCCCATGTAAAAATCAGCAGTGATAAGGCAGTAGAGTTTCCAGTTTTAGGGTTGTTCGTCCCTCAATTTCTTTCTTCAATCTGAAAATTCAAGATAATTAGTTGTTTATGATCTTGCCAAAGCCCAAATTTGAGTCACCTAAGCTAAGATACTGGCATTCAGTAGGGAATCATGACTTCTCTGCCAGCTCAAAGTGGTAGCCATGGATTCTTAACTCTTGGTGAGTTGCATAATTATAAGAAGTAATAAAAGTTCATTGTGGATGTGGAACAAATGACCATAAAATGAAGAACAAAATTTTAGTGATGGTTGAAAACTGAATTCACTTATCGTGTGGGAATATACCCAGGGGACATAGATGGGAAATAGCAGGTCTCTGTCCCCTCCCATCTCCACTTCTTTCCCTCCCTGGTGGCAAGCTTCCCCTGCTCCTTACTTCAGTTGCAGTATTTCCTAGTCCTTTGCCTCATGGTCTTTCTATTGCACAGGCAAGATCACACATGTAACTTTTTTCTACCCCCATACCCAGCATGGTACACCTGTACTCCAGCATGGCTGGGGAAAAGCTCCCAATCTTTAATTTTTTGGTCCATATAAATCCATGGTCATGAGCTTCACCTGGGTTCTCTATACTGCCCACCAGTACCAACCTTCTAAGATTTGTTTTATTTCTGCTTAAATCATTCAACAAATATTTATTAAGCACCGACTTTGTGTAGTATAGGCACTGAGGATTAAGTGGTGAATAAGACAGTCTCTGCCCTCATGGAACCTACATTCTGTATGGAAGGTATTCCAGATATTCCCTCTCGAAGCTTTGAGCCCCTCCCGCTCTCTCCCAGCACTCACTTTCAGCTCTTATCTTAATCCCACCTTCATGGGAACAATAGAAGCCATCATGGTAGAATGCCAACTTCCTGATTGAACTGCACATGCCATCTTTTACTCCTTCAGCCCTATAAAGTCTAAGTGCCATATTAGGGTTCCAAGAGGTCAGAGTTAAACCAGAATGTTTAACCGAAAAGAACATAATGAAGGGATTATTTACAAAGGCGCTGACAGACTTAGAGGGAACACCAAGGAATGATGAGGCATCCAGGGAACAGCAGCAGAGGCGATCTGATACCGCCATGTGGTGGCTTTTAAGATCCAATCTCTTCTGTATTTTGCAGTGATGCTATAGCTAGGATCTTGCAAACCACATTTCTGCTTTGCCAACTGCCTCCCCACTAGTCTTTGTCAATAGGAGGCACAAGAGGAAGCCTGAATGGCTGGAAAAGCAAGAAAGGACTTCCTACTTACGTACTGCTTGCAAATATTTTTTTTCTCAGATTGTCAATTGTCTTTATTACTTAGGGTGCTTTTTGCCAGGTAAAGGTTGTCAAAGTTAATAATATTTTCCTTTTATGCTCTAGATATTGAGTCAGTTAGGAAAGGTTTCCCCACTCATTTATAAAGTAATTAACCCATATTTTCTTCTAATAATTACATAGTTATATTTTTAATGCTTAGGTCATTTTAGAATTTATCCTTGTATATAGTTGGAGGAAGAGATACAATTTTTTTTTTAATACTACTATCTAAATGATTTAACATCATTTATTAAAAGGGTTTTCCTAACTGATTTGTTTTGCCGTCTTATACTAAATTTTATATACACTTAGGTCTCTTTGTGGATTTTGTGCTGGTTCATCAGACTGTCTATATATTCATTCACCATTACCACTCTGTTTTAGTTACAGAGGCTTTACAATACGTTTTAATACATAGTAGTCTACCTCTCATCCCTCAATTGTTCTTTCTGTTTTTTTTTCCTAGCTGTTCTTGCTTGTTTATTTTCTAAATGAACTTTTTATCAAATCAAATCAAAGCATTGGCTGAGGGAGGTGATAGTTTTTTTTTTTTTTAAATTGGGATTGCATATAAATTATAAATTTAAGAAGAACTGATATCCTTAAAATCGAGTCTTCATATCTAAGTACGTGTGGTTCTGGGTAGTGCAAATGGTTAAACACTTGGCTACTAACCTAAAGATTGGCGGTTTGAATCCACCCAGAGGCACCTGGGAAGACAGGCCTGGCGATCTGCGTCTGAAAGTTCACAGCTATTGAAAACCTTATGGAGTGCAGTTCTGTTCTCAAATGCACGGGGTTGCTGTAAGTCAGAAACCGGATGACAACTGGTTGGTTATCTAAGAATATGGAATGTTTTTCATTTATTGCAACCTATTTTTGCATTTTTCAGCATTATTCTAATAGTTTTTCTCACATAAGTTTTAGACATTCTTGTTACATCTATGCCTAAGTATTTTATTTTTTGCCATTTGTAAATGGAATCTGTTCTTCTGTTATTCTACTTAGCAATTGTTTCTATATAAGAAGGTTATTGATTTTTCTGCCTTTAAGCCTAATACTCTGCTATTCTTTATGCTTGTAGTTTTCCCATGAATTATTTGAATTTTCAAGATACGTGATCTTTACACAGAAAAGTATAAACATTATTGAAATTAAACAATAAAATTAAATAGAAATGGAATATATTGTACTCATGGTTGAAACACTCAGTATTTTAATGGTGTCAGTTGTCACCAAATTGATCAATAAATTTGTGCAATATTAATCAGAACTCCAACAAGTTTTGTTATAGAAATAAAGTGTCCAAACTTAATATGCAAATGCAAAGAGCTAAGAATAGCCAAAGCGTTCTTGAGGAAAAATGAGGTGGAACACTGATAAAGTAATAATAATACCGTGTGGTATTGGTGCAAGTAAGGCAAGAATTTTGTATACACTAAAGACAGCACTTTTATCTTTGGGGGTAAAGAAGAACTTTTAATAAGCTGTTGAGCCAGCTGGATAACTGCTTCTAAAACCAGGATAGACTTCAAGTAGATCAAAAATTTTAATGTAAAAAATAAAGCAACCCACAGATGTAATAGAAGAAAATATAGGTTAATTTATTCTTAGTGCAGGAAAGACCTTTCTAGCTATTACTCAAAACTAAAAGCCATGAATGAAAATATTGACAGATTCATTTACATAACAATAAAAAGGTTGCAGAGCAGAATTCATCATAAACAAAGTTAAAAAATAAATGACTATCTGGAAAAACATTTTGCAACTCATTTTGCAAAAGGCTTATCTGTAATATATGTAGGGCTTCTAGAATCAGATTTAAAAGGAGCCAACAGTTTTCTTAATAAAAAGGTGGGCAAAGGACATTCACAGTGCACAAAAAAGGACACGAGTAAAGTAATTTACTTGTTTGGTTTTGATTACAATAGCAAAATACTTGAAGCAACCCAAGCATCCAGCATAGGGGACTGGATAACTTAGCCATGGTTCCTTCACAAGATGGATATCATGTACCTGTGGAAAGAGGTGAGGAAAGACCTCTGTGTCCTGTTACAGACACAGCTCCAGGACAGACTGCTAAGTGAACAGTGGTACAGAACATGTATGTGTTATGCTATAACTGAATGGGATAGAAAAAGATATATAGTTTAGCTCGATTTGCGTAAAGAAACACTAAGAGGTGAACCATATGGAAGGGACAGAGGTGTGGACTTCTTAGTGCACATCTTTTTATATAGTTTTGATTTTTTAATCATATTAATATATAGTTTGTTCAAAATTAAATTAAAAAGATGTGATCAATGATAGTTGAGGTCTAATAACATGTCTTAGGTCTTTGTATTTGTTTTTAAGGTTGCTTTGTTGTAATTTTACCAAAACCTGTCATTTGCAATGTTACTTTTTTACGCTTTGACATAGAAATCTCACTTTTGGGAATCTATTCTGAGATAACACTTGAAAATGACTGTAATTTTTGTTAAATATATATATATTTTTAAATCCGACAATAGGTAACTGATTAAAATGGTACATACACATGATGGAATTTTACTCAACAACTTTTTAGTAGTTCATACCTCTGTTTTAGTCCAGTTCTGTTATTATATGCAGAATATTTTTTTTTTTTTTTGCTGACTTCCACTTATCTGGGCTGATTTTCAAATACTTGAAAAATATATTATGGTGTAGTAAAGAAAAAAAAAAATTTACCAGTAATCCACCCTCTTCCTTCCCTGCCTCCAACATTTCCCTTTTTTACTTTGGCTACTCACAATACAAAAATCAAAGATGAGAGATTTTTCCCCTTCGTCTTTTTCCCATCTATGTGTGATTATTGTATGATTTACTTACCAAAACCCATTATTTGTAGCCTGTACCATCTTAGTCTCTGGATGGCACAAATAGTGCCACAGTGAAGGAACCATGGTTTAGTTATCCAGTCCCCTATGCTGGATGCTTGGATTGCTCAGCTGTTAACTGAAATGTTGGAGGTTCCAGTCTACCCAGAGGTACCCTGGAGGAAAGGCCTGGCTATCTACTTTGGAAAAATCAGCCTACTCTGACACACATCAGGTCGCCATGAGTCGAAGTCAACTTAAAGCAACTGGTTGCATTTTTTGTTTTTGTTTAATATACCTCTTCCTAAGAGGCCCCACTGATCTTCAGTCAGTCCTGGAAGTCATATAACCTCCTATGCTTTCCTTTGCTTCCTCCCCTCTTTTTAGAGCCCCACAGGGATAAACCAATTAGTAAACAGAATTTTTATGTCACCCTTGTCACCTGCTTATCTTAGGAAGATCCCTAAGACAATCAATGAGATTGATGTCAAATCTCTCTCTGCTAATTTGTATTAATACTAGATCTAATATAATTCTGTGATCAGAACATCAATTTAAATGATAGATTCTTGGATTTGGAAATGACCATAGGGAGTATCCTAACCATTGGTGTTCAGAGTTTTTTTTTTTTTTACTGTGATCCTCAATAAGAAATGCATTTTTCTTCATGTCCCAGCGCGTGCCTACGAATGCCTAACATTAGTACCTGAAACCTAACTTCCACGAAGCCATATTTACCTTTGATGTGGTACGTACAAATATGTTCTGTTCTCTTCTATTCCATGTTTGAAAAACACTGCTCTAATTCAACCCTTTTACTTTTAAATAAGTGAAAGCACTAAGAAGTGCAATAATTTGTATTTATCCAGGAGAAATGGTCAGAACCAAGTCTCCCCAACCCTTGATGTTGGATGCCTCAGGACTCTGTCCTCTCTTGTCTCTTTATACTCTTAGTCACTTCCTTGGTCACCTCATGACTTTAAACTCCGTGGATATACCAGTGACTTTCAAGTTTATAACACCAACTCGGTTCAACTGTATCCTCCACAAAAGTACTCTTGTGAAGGCCACCGTAACTCCATGCTACTAAACCCAGTGTACTGTTCTCACCTTCATCTACCAACAGCATTTGATCCCTTGATCACTCCCTCCTCCACCATGTAATCTCATAGCTCTGCAAACTTCACAAAAGGATTTCTGATTCACCCTTCCCTAACTCCACCATCACACACCTGTTCCTCCCTTATAGGTGACCCTCTTAGAAGAATACTCCTCATTCTTCTAGTTGAGGCTTTCAGCCACATTGATTTTGAGAGCTTAACATCTAAGAAAACACCAAACCACTTTAAAAAGTAGAAAACCTGTATGATCATATCAATATATGAGAAAAATCTAGCCAACATGCAAAACAAAATTTCAAAGGAAAATAGGAATAAAAGGGAACCATTTAAATACAACAGAAGTGCCAAAAATAACAAAAATAAAGAGGGAGCAGAGCAATGGTAAAAAACTAAAAATAATAGCAATGAATATTATCCTAAAGAACAAAATACTTAATACCACTATGTCTGTTAAAACCAGGAACTAAGGAGGGATGCCTGCTAAAATTATTATTTGACTTTTCTTGGAGATTCTAGAAAACACAGTATGAAAAGAAAATACTTGATAGTCACATTGAAGAAAACAAACAGTGAAATTATTTTGTTGATGACTAGAAAAAATCAAGGGATTCTAAAGGGTAAAGAAAGAAAGCGAAACTAGAATTACAGAAGTTGGAAAGTTAGCTGGTAGAAGACATCAATACATTTCTTCCCTCCTAACAATAATACCTAAAAAAAGAAAGAAAATGAGAAGAGTATTCCATTTACAATAGAAACAAGTCTGTAGACTAATTAGGAATACAATTAAGAAAATACATGACATACAAAAAACAATTAAATCATAAGTCAACTGAAAAAGTGGGAAGATATTTTTGAATGGGAAGAAAATGTCGCTGCTAAGCTTCTCACAAAATAAACCAAAAATAATTTTAACACAATTAAAATTAGAACCAAATACAGTCTTTTGAATATTGACTAAAGTGGTTTAAAAGTGTATATTGGACGTATACATGCCCAAGAACAGCCAAGAAATTTTACATAACTGTGAGTGGGAACTTGCTACCTTAGATATCAGAGCATATTATAAAGCCATTATAATCAAATTAATATGGTATTGACAAAGGAATAGACAAAAAGATCAGTACAAAAGAGCAAGAATTGAGAAATAGATGCCATTATATGAGAATTTAATAAATAATAAAGATGGTACATTTTTGTTCAGTGGGGAAATGGATGGATTGTTTCATAAATTGAGAACAACTGGCCATCCACATGGAAGAATGTACATTTTCTAATACCACATAAATCCTAAATGAACTAAAGATTAAAAACTTTTTTTTTTAAAGCAATGAATTTTTAAAAAGAAAATCTAGAAGCCTGCATAAGTAATGGAGGGAGTTGGCCTTCTTAACCAAGAGTGGAAATGTAGAAGCTGTGAAACTTGTAACTAAAACATTTTAGTATTTTAAAATTTATATACATGTGTGTAGTCTGTAATGTAATACATACTCTCACCTAGCAATCCCAGACTGAGGACTTTATTTGCACCATGGTGAGCAGCGATAACTGGGAACAATGTGAATGCCTATCAATAGGAAATGGATGAATAAATGATGCTACTTCATGTGAAATATGTTTTAAAAAATGAGGAAGCATGTAATTAGACCAGTTGACTAAAAGGTTTTGTTAATAGAGAAAAACAAGATGCAGAGAAGGGTAATATCACCATCTTGTTAAAAACAAACAAACTGACCGAAAAGCAAAACAAGGCATGTTTTGGGTATTTTTTTTTTTTTATGTAAGTCTGAGTTCAAAGGAAAACATGCATGACTACATACCAGTTTGTTTACGTGAGTTAGGGAAGGGGGAGCAAGAGTGTGAATTGTCCATATGTGAGGGGAGGAAAGGAGCCAAGCAGAACAATGGAAAAAAGGAAAAGACCATTAGAAAAAACAGAACAACCGGTTTTTAATAAATTTGTATATGCATATATAAAGTTCTACAACTAATTGAGCTGCACCGAGTAAGCGCAATTCATGCTATCTTTGTTCAGTATGAACAAAATAGACAAGCTAGTAAAATCTGAACCCCAGAATTTATTTAAATTCCAAAAGCTTTACGGGGCAATTCTGCGAAAAGGCTCCCAGTATTAATGTAGGGTGGTGTCACCAGGGTTGAAAGCCCTGCACGCGATGAAATACGATCCAGTTAGGCACGGAGTGGGATTTTCAAGTATTATCCAATCAGGGCAGTTCTGTTGCTAGAAAGGAGCAGAAAAAGCGAGTGAGAGCTTTTGAGCTTCAGCTCTAAAACTGCATGGCAGCCAAGCTCCTTTGTTTGGGCAATGGCTCGCACCAAACAGACTCCGCGCAAGTTAAGACGAACCTCTGCTTCCAGAGCTCCGCCACGAAGGTGCTACATACGTGCGAGGCCTACGTGACGGGGTTATTTGAGGACACCACCTGTGCCCCATCCACGCCAAACAGGTCACCATCATGATCAAGGACATCAAGCGTTTTAACTATAGGTTTCGCTGTTTACCCCAAAAGGACTTTTCAGGGCCAACAGGTTTTGGAAAAGGCTGCCTGAACAATAGACCCTGATGACACAACGCGCAGGACGGGAGTAGACCCATGTCTGCACGTACTACACGCTTCAAGTCTGGGGCAGAGGTCCGATCTTCGTGGCTAATTAGTATGGGATGCCAAGGTGACGGGTATGGCCAGAAAGGCCCCCCAGGTGATTCTAATTACAGGACAGTTGCCTCTGGCAGAGAAAACTAGGCAAGGGACTTATTCGGAACCACCATAAAACCTTTGAAGACCTACCACTCGGTTAAGATTTAATGCTCAGGTGCGAAGACTAAGAACTCGCAGAGTAATCCTGGTGCTAAGCAAAGCTATTTTTTTTTTTCTTCCTTTTTTACAAGTGGCTGAAAAATCTGTTACTAGAGCTCTTTTCCTGAAATATGTAGGTGGCTCTTAAAAGAGCCGTTTGGTTATTGAAGAAGCTTCCAACCAGAACTTTACTTTTTCTTGGGAGCCGCCTTCTTGGGCTTGGCAGTCTTCGGCTTGGTCACCTTTGTCTTCGCTCCTTTAGGCTTCACCGCCTTAGCTTTAGCAGGGCTCTTAGATACCTTCTTGGCCTTCACAACCTTAGGCTTCTTGGGACTCTTAGATTTTCTTACCACCGCAGGCTTCTTAGCCTTCTTCGGAGTCTTCACACTTTTCTTGGCGGTAGCCCCAACAGGCTTTTTAGGCTTCTTAGCGCCTGTTGCTTTAGCTTTGGCTGCCACCTTCGTGTTGCTAGGCTTGGCTTCAGCGGAAGACGCCTTCTTGTTGAGTTTGAAGGAGCCCGAGGCGCCGGTGCCCTTGGTCTGCACCAGGGTGCCCTTGCTCACCAGGCTCTTCAGGCCCAACTTGATGCGGCTGTTGTTCTTCTCCACATCGTAGCCGGCAGCTGCCAGCGCTTTCTTGAGTGCGGCAAGGGACACGCCGCTGCGCTCCTTAGAGGTGGAAACTACCTGCACTATAAGCTCCGACACAGACGGTCCTGCGGGTTTCTTGGTAGTAGGGGCAGCCTTCGACGGCTTCTTCGCCTTCTTGGCAGGGGGAGCTTTCTCAGGAGGCGTGGAAGCAACCGGGGCGGGCGGCGCGGTCTCCGACATGGCGACACCAGGAAAGAGCAGAAAAAACCACTAGGACCTGACAAGACAGGAGAACGCAAAGGGGCCCGAGAGCCGCGTATTTATAGGGCGGGACCTTGTCGTGATTGGTGCGCGCCGACGCCCGCCCCCCGAGCGCCCCCTGTGCCGCCACCTAGCACACTGGGTTTCAGATGGCTGCAGGAGGCAGAGTAGGCTTATTGCGCTTCTCTCTGACGCGCAAGCGCACCCAGACAGCGGCGCCTGCGGTCCCAAGGCTTTCCCATGTAGAGATGGAAACAGTGAGTGGGATAGGGTCGAGCTCTCTGTTGCCCAGCCACGTCAGAGTGCTACTTTCCTCCCCCAAAACAGGTGGTGTGTGTTTTGGTTTGGTTTGCAAATAGAGGGAGGCCATCTAAATTCCAATCACCTGACAATTTCACCTCGATCTCCAGAAATCACTAACACCGCAGTTAACATTCATGTTGTAAGTGTGGAAGGTTTGTCAGAGCAAATGCAGTTTTTGTAGTTGGATGTTATTTCCGCAGCCTAACATATCTCACACACGAATGTTCTATGCCCTTGTTAATCATCCGTTCCTACAACATACCCCGAACAAGCCCAAATGTTTACACCCTATATATGTTCCACATCACCATATGCTATTACCACATGGTGATTTTTTTTTTAATTGAAGAAATATCAAGAGCTCAAAATCGAGCACTGAAGTTAAATGCAGAGTGGACTACACAGTTTCCTAATACGCTTTATGACCGGGGTTGATCTCGCCTTATTGGGGAAGCGACAGGGGACGTCCTAGGAGTAAGATTTTGGGGCAATCCTTTAACTTGTCTGATGGTATAAAGAGCATTTGGAAGCACCAAGGAGCTGAGCGACTTCACATTGCGAACCAGAGACTAACAGAATAAAGCAGTGATGAACCAGGGTCTCATTACACTTTCCTGCCCAAGGTTCCGAGCTCCTAGCCCTTCCATGAGCTTGGATATCACGTATTATTCGCGCGCGCGCGCGGTTGCTGTTCTCAAACAAGTCCGGCCTTAGAGCAAGCAAACTGACTGTCTCCACCTCCCTCAAACCACCTAACTGTAGCAACAACCGATTCTAATAAGTCAAAGAGGAGCTCACTTGTAAAGGTCCTAGATACATTTCCCTCCCGTTTTCTCTATTACTTTCTCCTGTTACCCATTTTGGGACTTTATAGTTTTAAAATATATTACATTCTTTTTGTTAAGAATTTAGAAAAGAGCCAGTGAGAACAAAATTGCGCTTCTTTTTGTTTGAACGCTAGTTAATTGCAGAACCCTCGAATACAAACTTCCTGTACAGGGGTTTCGTGAAGAGTACACTTTTTAAGAAAACAGACTTCTATTTGTGGATGTAATCAAACGCTTCCAGCAGTAACAACCACCAAACACTGCTAAAAAAAAAAAAAAAAAAACTCCACAAATGAGCTGACTGAAGGAAGGTTTCTACCCTAGTTTCATTGAAATAATGGTTTTCGCCTCCTGATTTTCGGTTGAGCTGGCTTCAAAAACAATGGAACCCCTGTGCAAATAAGGTGTGCTAGATCTGCTTTTTTATTGGCAGTTGAGTAAAGGTTTCTTAACCAATAAAAAGGGATAATCTGTGCTACCTCCTCTTTGTGTAAAATGATCACATCTTACGTTCTGTGAGGTTTTCCTTATAAGGAAATAAGTTGTTGGGTTTTGCCCACTTCGAATCCACTACTCTCTCTGTCAGGACCATTATTACGAACTACTGGGGGCCGGCATGCGGGTTCACGGGGCGGCTGTGCTCGAATACCTGGCATCCGCCATTTTGGAGCTGGTGCGCGACGTGGCCGGCACCAACTAGAAGACGCCATCATCCCGCGCCACTGGCCGCTGGCCAACCGCAAGGCTGAGCAAAGTCGCCATCGCGCAGGGCGGAGTCCTGCCCCCAAAGACCGAGAACTACAAAAAGGACAAATATTTCCGCTCTTGGTGGCATGTAGGTTTTAGAGATTATTAAAATGTTAAAAGTTCACTTTCCTGAGCTGCCTGCTCGCGCAAAAGGAAGTCTTGCACCTTCCACTCTGATCAGCCAAATTGTCTTTATTAAAGTAATACCACAGCCGCTTTACATCTAGGGAAGTGTTCTCTAGGCTTCAGGATGTAAAACCTTGACAGCGCTCTAAGTGTAGAAATTAGAAAACAGCGAAAAAGGACACAGGTTACAGAAAATGTTTCGGCGAACGCCGGTGTATTACTTCGATATCTAAGGTTATTACTTGTAGGTTTCAATGAAAGGTAAAGGTTCTCGGTCACTTAAAACATCACAAAGGACTCCCTTTTTTTTTTTTTTTTTAAAGGTTTCGCGGACTTCTAAACTAATATCAGGTAGAATAGCATTGACGTATACATTTCACGGGGGTGGGGGAGAAAGGGCAATATTCCCTTTTTTCCCCGATGAACTGAAGGATTTCACAGAACTGAGGGACTACAATATCATTGAAATCTAGTTTTATGAGGAAATTAACTGCTCTATCAAACGCATCGCGTTCAGACTAGTGAAAGTTGAGAAAAGAAGGTAAAATGTGAAAGGAGCAGAGCGCAGAATATAGTAGCCAATGAAACTGCACCATTGCCAGAAGGCGCGCTTAAAAAAAGACCAATCAGAACATAGCGCGCGATATTTGAATATTTTCTCATCCAATCACTACACCTCAGGAACTATAAATACTAGCAAAGACGCTGGGGAAAGTACTGGCATCAGTTCTTAACCGTCTGCTTCTACCTTGTTTATCATGGCTCGCACAAAGCAAACTGCCCGTAAATCCACCGGTGGCAAGGCGCCCCGTAAGCAGCTGGCCACCAAGGCTGCCCGCAAGAGCGCCCCGGCCACCGGCGGCGTGAAGAAGCCCCACCGCTACCGGCCCGGTACCGTGGCGCTGCGCGAGATCAGGCGCTACCAGAAGTCCACCGAGCTGCTGATCCGCAAGCTGCCTTTCCAGCGGCTGGTGCGCGAGATCGCGCAGGACTTCAAGACCGACCTGCGCTTCCAGAGCTCGGCCGTCATGGCGCTGCAGGAGGCGTGCGAGGCCTACCTGGTGGGGCTGTTTGAGGACACCAACCTGTGCGCCATCCACGCCAAGCGCGTCACTATCATGCCCAAGGACATCCAACTCGCTCGCCGCATCCGCGGAGAACGAGCATGATTTTAACTAAGTTTTCGTGGAAACATCGCCTCACTCAAAAGGCTCTTTTCAGAGCCACCCACGTTTTCAAGTAAAATGGCTGTAGAAGACACTACCATCAAATTTAACTGTTTTCGTCAACTATATGCTTGAAAGCCTGGCATGAACCTTTCACTGGTTTACATGTGTACTCTTATCTGAACATTAGACGGGTAAACTGGTCCTTAAGCATTTCAAATGCATTAAATGCTCCACCAATTATGAAAGATGAATAAAACTGTCAAAGGTATATCAAAGCACTATGTGGGTGGAAAGCAGTACAGACTTTTTTTAAAGTCTAAAACGTTCAAATTAATACTCTTTGATCTTGACGCTTTTACAATTTTCAAGTTTCTCGTGAATGAATCTTTCTGCCTTTTAAAGAGTTTCTTCTTTCGAAAGAAATTTTTAAAAATGTCACATGTACATATTTAAACTCCTAAACCTAATTACTTCAAGCAGAACAGGGTAACCCACTTTAACAAGCAAAGGCCGGCTGGAAAACCGGGCTCCGCCTCACTCTCGCGAGTTCCAGCATTTGGAGGCGGGTTTAAGGGAGGGGACTGTTGACGTCACATTTCCCGCCGGCGGGCTTTCCATTCATTCGCCGGGGGGTGGAGGAGGAAAAGGGAGGGACAGTAGGTATATAAGAAGCAGCTCTGTCTTTCTTGCTCACTTGCTGTGAGCTTGCTTGTGTGATCATGTCTGGTCGCGGCAAAGGCGGGAAGGGTCTTGGGAAAGGCGGCGCTAAGCGCCACCGCAAGGTGCTGCGCGACAACATTCAGGGTATCACAAAGCCTGCCATTCGGCGTCTGGCTCGGCGTGGCGGTGTCAAGCGAATCTCGGGCCTCATTTATGAGGAGACCCGTGGGGTGCTTAAGGTCTTCCTGGAGAATGTGATCCGCGACGCCGTCACCTACACCGAGCACGCCAAGCGCAAGACGGTTACTGCCATGGACGTGGTCTACGCGCTCAAGCGCCAGGGGCGCACTCTTTACGGCTTCGGCGGCTAAAGTTTTTATCTGACCCTTCTGAGTCTATTTTCCAAAGGCCCTTTTCAGGGCCGCCCAACTGGTCAAAAGAAGAGCTGTAATGATGAGGCATAATATAAGGACTCGAGCAATTAAGGATTTGGTAGCCCTAGCTCACAGTGAGGAAAAGTGACGTTTTTTCCTCTTACTTAAAACTGAGTGGCAAAATTTGGCCTGAGGCATGTATACAGTCAAAGGCGCACATATTCCCCACCTAGTTCCCTCGCCCCACTTAACTGGATAAAGTAAAAAACAGTATTTCCAACTCAAGAATAAATGGAAAAAGACCAGGCGTTGTAAGGAGCTTGCATCCGTTTCTAGGGAACAAAGAGAAACAGTTTGTCCAATCAGCGAACCCCATCCATGGCTGTTATCCAGTCAGAACTGATGAGTTAATGCCATTCTCCAAGGGAGCCATCTAGGGGGATGGGAAAACCCAGGGAAAATTTGTTTTGTCTTTAAAACTGTAGTCGTGGCCGAGTGGTTAAGGCGATGGACTAGAAATCCATTGGGGTTTCCCCGCGCAGGTTCGAATCCTGCCGACTACGGACTATTTGGTGCCCTGGTGCTGCGGTGGTTACAAGTGGTTTCTTGGACACTGTAAGCTGTGCTTCTACTCTGACGTATAGGGCTTTTGTTCGGTATGAGTCGGAGCAGATTTCATTTGGAAACTCTGGTGGCATAATTTGGAAACTCTGGTGGCATAGTAGTTAAGTGTTACGGCTGCCAACCGAAAGGTCGGCAGTTCGATTGGCAGTTCGATTCCATCAGGGGCTCCTTGGAAACTCTATGGGGCAGTTCTATTCTGTCCTATAGGGTCGCTATGAGTCAGAATTGACTCGACGGCAGTGGGTTTTTGTTTGGTTTTTATTTTTGTGGATTATGAAATAGATATCTACATGGCCTTAAGACATGTCCTGAGAACAGAACTGCAATTATCACTAAAAAAAAGAGAAAAAGTAAATGATGGGCTGGGAGGAAACCAGATTCATACAATACCAGCATATCCAGGCATTGGATTCAGGGGAAATTAAAATCTGGCCTAGGAAGAAAAGGCACCTCCCTTTCTTTGAGTAGCAACACGGCCCTCAGCACTTAGCCATACTTTTCTTCTTTCCTTCACAGGTACCAGTTCCCCCTCCACAGGCCACAGCAGTTGACTTTCCTCATCCCACTCCCACTTTTACCCGATAATCCAGTTGGACACTGTCTTTCTCTTGACCTCTGCGGTTTTAGACACCGCTGAGCACTCTTCCTTTTGACTCTTCCTTAATATATCATGACTCTGCCTCTGATTTTTCTTTCTACTCTCCCTCAGTCCTGTATTTAGTATCCCCCAGGTTTCTGACCTTGCCCCTTTGGTCACACATATCTCCCTAGAGATCTCACTTATATCCATGACTTCCATCCTTTCCAATGACTGTCCGGTGTTGTCTTTATCTGTACATCCGACAGGGCATCCAAAGCAAAATTCATCATGTCCCTCAACTACTCACCACTTGAATTGACCTCAGTCCAAAACCCGAAAGCCATCCTCAAATCCATCTTCACACCATACATCCAATCCCCAAGTCCCACATGGTCCACCTTTGAAATCCCATGTATGTGCTCACTCCTTTCTCCATTTTCACTGCAACTACCACTGTTCACTTGCACAGTGAATCTAAGAACAACAAAAAAAAGTCAACAACAAAAACCTAAACTGTCCATATAATCCCCGATTAACGACTCATAGCGACCCCATAGGATAGAGTAGAACTGCCCCATAGAGTTTACAAGGAGCACCTGGCTGGATTCAAACTGCTGACCTTTTGATTAACAGCCATAGCACTTAACCACTACACCACGAGGGTTTCCATAATAAATAGAAAAGGCAGGCTCAGAGAGGATAATTGAATTGCCCAAGACCACACAACTGATAAGTATGATGAGTATAATAAGTCTTGGTTGGTTACCCAGGAAAGGCTCATTTTACACCTATTGTCCTGGTTTAATAGGAGCCCTAATGGGGCAGCGGTTAAGTACTTGACTGCTAATCTAAACTCCCCCCAGCTGCTACACTCCAGAGAAAAGACCTGGCGAAACTACTCCTCTAAAGATTACAGCCTGTGAATAAAACTCTGTGGGCACTTCTACTCACTAGGGTCACTATGAGTTGGAATTGACTCAATGGCAATGGGCTTGATTTGGACCTGGTTTAAGTATTAAGAGTGTTGTTTCATTACAAATAAAACTTTTATTAATAGGAACCCTCCTTTCACTCTCAAAGTGTTCCAGTTTGGAGAATAAATGACATGGTCCCCTTCTGGTTGATCGGCTGGATCAGTCTGGAGCTAGGGGCTCCCTGACACTAAGCCACTACACAATACCATCTGCCATTCCTCCCCGGAGCTACTGGAAGCTCTAACTGATCTCTTCATCACCAGTCTGCCACCCTCCAATTCCTTGTCCATATTATTGCCAGAATTATCCTTCTGATAAGCAAACTACTGCCACACTCAAAATCCTCAAGTAATTTCCCTTACCTTTTGGGCTAAAATTCTAAAAATCATAAGAAGACATTCACAATGATCACATTGTTTCTTTCTCCTAAATCCCACGCCATTCCTCACTCCCAATAACACAGACAGACTTGAAGAAACCCATTCTTACTCTCAAACAGTTCATTGTTTCTCAGATCTCCCAGCCACTACATAAGCTATACTTTCAGCCATTAATTGCCCTCCTAAACTTGCTCTTTTTTCAATTTCTAATTCAAGGATGACTGTTCCAGGATACTTCTTCCTAACCTGCCAAGATTACTCGTACTCTTAGCCTAGACACTCTTTTGCATCTTTTTTATTTTTCCCTTTGTATCTTGAGTAATTAAAAAAAAAAAGATTGCCATCAAGTCAATTTGGACTTATGGCAACACCAGGTGTTACAGAATAGAACTGAGCTCCAGAGAGTTTTCTTGGCTGTAATCTTTACCAAAGCAGATGGCCAGGCCTTTCATCCGTGGTGCCACTGGCTAGGTTCTAATTGCTGACCTAAAAAAAAAAAAAAAATTTTTTTTTTTTTTTTTAGGTTAGTAGTCAAGCACAAACTGTACCTATAGATTAAACTTCTATAATTTTATCAACTTCACAATAATTATTGGCTTTTTAGAGTTTGTATTCTCTAGTGGACCTTGATCCTTGATACTTCAGAATAGTTTTGGTTTGTTTCTTATTACCTAAACTTGGCCTAGCACATAGTAGGTGCTTTTGAGCTTTATTCAGTTAATGACTACATTATCTCATTAAATTCTCACATCGACCTTGAAGAGTATCTCAGAAAAAGACAACTTTCAGAGCAGTCAGTGAGACAGAGGTATAATATGCTAACTATGCCATCTAATTTTAATCTGCATTTCTAGACTAAACAGCTATGTTTTGAGAAAAACATGTTTTTTCCTCAGTGGTCTAAACCAGAATATAAAACCATATGCCCCAAGGGGTCTTGACCAAGTGACCATCTACAAAAAAATATCAAACTCATTCCTTTCGAGTCAATTCTAACTCACAGCAACCCTATAGGATAGAGTAGAACTGCCTCACAGGGTTTCCAAGGAGCACCTGGTGGATTCCAACTGCTGATCTTTTGATTAGCAGCCAAACTCTTAGCCACTATGTCACCAGGGTTTCCAGTGACCATCTACACCCTTCAAAATACAAGTACTCAGAAAGAGTGCTGTCTGGGTGCTGTTGTCAACAAGATATTTTTGTAAGATAGTCAAAACACGTGTAAGCATCCTTGTGGGCATGATATAAGCATCCTGTGAAACTATCTGTAATATCACTAACTATACTATTAATAATCGGTAACCAATCAGAGTGTGATTATTGTCATACTCACTGATTTTCCTGTAATTACCGCCCCTATGGTTTGTGTCCTGATTTTACACCACAAGAATACTTGTATAACAGCGCTGCCCGGGGACTATTTGGTTCCATTTTCAGTGGGCTCTATGGCTCCCCAATTGTAATTGTTTCAAACCCTTAATAAACCTCTCTGTTTTAACTTGAAACAGCACGCACATTCTTCTCTACAACAAGAGGACTGTTTTATCCTTAAAGAACGCTCAGTAGGATTTAAATCGGAAGCCGGTGTTTGAGGCTCTACATCAGACCCAGAAGATGAGGAAGGGGCAGTTGATTGAGAAAAATAGAAATTAAGGTGATAAAAATGTTCTAAAATTAGATTGTGGTGATAATTGTACAACTAGGTAAATACACTAATATTCATTGGATTATACACTTAAAATGAATATGCAAATTATACTCAAAAAGCCACTAAAAAAAAAAAAAAAAAAAGACAACCTCCAGGCAGGGTAGCAGGAAATGAGGCTGCAGAGTGGGCCCCATTGCTCTGTGAAGCACCTTGTGTACTACATACAGATGTGTGGGCATTGTCCAGTCCTAGTCATTGTAGCTAAACAGAGTTTTTAAGCAAAGATGTCTCCTGGCCCAATTATGCATTAACGTAAGTAGATTGGGCTTCAGAAACTCAGAGCTGGAGGAAAGATGTGAACTCATTTTAGTTTGGTTAATAGGGAGACATTCTTATCTGAAGAGATAGTCACAAATGCCTCTTTCAGTTAATTCTTTCTTTCTAGTATCCTTTTTATAGAGGGATGATTTCATCCTCTGCATATTAGCTTCGACTAGTGTTTCTTCTAAATTTTTGGATTCTGTTTTCCACCTGATAATCGTCCTCCTTCAGGTGGGGAGATGATCCTGAATTATTCAGGTGGGCCCAGTGTAATCACAAGGGTCCTTAAAAGTGGAAGAGGAAGGCAGAAGAGGAGGTCAAAGTAGATTAGGTGTAAAAAGGACTAGACCAGCCATTGCTGGCTTTGAAGATAGAGGAAGGGGACCATAAGCCCAGGAATGTGGTGGCCTATAAAAGAAAGAAAAGGCAAGGAAATAGATTCTTTCCCCCAGGGCCTTCAAGAAAGAACACAGCTCTGCCAACACCTTGATTTCAGCCCAGAGAGACCTGTGTTGGACCCCTGACCTACAGAACTGTAAGTTAATACATTTGTGTTGTTTACCATTAAGCTTGTGGTAATTTGTTACGGTACAAAATAGAAAACTAATACACCAATCATAGAAGTACTTCTCTTTCCTGACTTCATCCAGTAATAAAGCAGAAATTAACTTCCTAGACCTCTTCTCAAAATCACCTAACACGAGTCCAGATATCGTAAGTTCCTTTCTAACAAGCTCTGAGACATTCTACAATTCCTCATATCATGTTCTCCCTTGTTGTAACCACTTAATAAACCCAGCTTGTCAACTGCATTGTAATTCATAGCCTTTGGCAACTTTGGAAACATAGCTCCTTGGAAACTCTATGGAGCAGTTCTACTCTGTCCTATAGGTCGCTATGAGTCGGAATCAACTTGACGGCACTGGGTTTTAGTGGGTTTGGTTGGAGGGCATTGACAGATCCCAGTGGAAATATGAAAGCTGCATGGGTGTGGGGAGGGTAGGGAGAGGTGCAATGGTAGAAGGGAAGGAACAGGAAAAAGACAGGCATTTCATTACTACCTGCTGTGTACAAGGCACTTACACACACCAGATCTTATTTAATTTATAACGTCACTCCTATGTATGTTGATGACTCCCATATCTACATTTCTAATCCCAAACTTCTCCTAAACACAAGATTTATATAACAAACTCTCTACTAAACATCTCGCCTTTACATCTCTAAAAGGCGTCACAAGAATAACGTGTCTGAAATAGAATTCTTAATTCCCAACCCCTTCAGCCCTGTGAATCTTATTCCTTACCCAGTCTCTACCCAGTTGCTCAGGACACAAACCTAGGAATTACCTTTGATTATTCTCTTCCCCTGACCCCACATCTAACCATCAATAAAGTCTTGTTCACTATGACATCAAAATATAATATTATAGTTATATTATACATTATATAATGTGTTAATAATATGTCTATCAATCTTCCTTTTGCTTAGCTGCTCGAAGCTCAAGAGTAAGTTTCAGAGTCTCCTCTGACAACCGTCTTGGTCTTTTCTTTCTTTCCTGTCTTTTCAGTGACCTTTTGCTTTCTTCATGGATGATGTCCATCACTTAGAACAAATAAGTCCAAGAACTAAGCTAAAGTACTCCAGAGACAGTACACACAGAACTTTCCCTTCTTTAGTAGGGCTGTGTAGTATCCTATTTTATGGAGATTATGTATCTCGAGGAGCCCTGGTGGCATGGTGATTAAGAGCTCAGCTGCTATCCAAAAGGGCAGCAGTTTGAATATACCAGCCCCCTCTTGGAAACCCTATGGGGCAGCTCTACGCTGTTCTGTAGGGATGCTATGATTCTGATTCAGTGGAACACAACAACATATATCTCGTAGCCATTGCTGTGCATTTGATTTGGACTCATGGCAACTCCGTGTGCGTCAGGCTAGAACTGTGCTCAACAAGTTTGTCAATGATTTTTCAGATCACCAGGCCTTTATTCTGAGACACCTCTGGGTGTACTGGAACCTGCAACCTTTTGGTTAGCAGCCAAGCATATTAACCATTTGCATCATCCAGGGACTCCACATATGCACATATGCATACCATAGTTTTGGAAACCCTGGTGGCATAATGGTTAAGTGCTACGGCTGCTAACCAACAGGTCGGCCGTTCGAATCCACCAGGTCCTCCTTGGAAACTCTACGGGGCAGTTCCACTCTGTCCTATAGGGTCGCTATGAGTCGGAATTGACTCGACGGCAGTGGGTTTTTTCATACCATATTTATCCAGTCACTTCTGATCAACAATTACTTTGTTTCCACTAACTTCTGCATTTTTATCTGTAGTCCAGACCTCTCACCTGAACTCAAGAATTTCATTTATTCAACTGCCCACTCAATATCTCCTTCAGAGAGAGGCCTGTTAGCAAACAGAATAACCAGGCAACAAAGTTCTGTTTTTGCCCAAGTAGTCATTAATACATTTCTCAAGCATTAAATCATTTTTAATTTGCTGAATATTCAGCTGGTTGATTTCTCAATTTGGGAACATCATTTTTTTTAAGCTTTTCATAACCATTTTGTAGAGTTTAAAATATTCGTAGTAAAAATAAACAAATGTGCACTTTACAAAAGGGGAGGGAAAGAGAGCTGGAAAAAGGTGGGGGAGGAGGGAGGTGTGAGAGGAGATGAGAGCAACTGTTGCCTCAGAGGAGGCTTCCCCCTTACAGCTTCAGCCTAAGGCCCTGCCAGAGGCCTTCGTTGGAATGAATTCAGAGGGAAGAATCAGAGACCTGAATTAGGTAGCACACACATTCCCTTTATCTAGGAAGTGGGGACTTACAAACTTCTTAAGCAAAAATCAGCAATACCAAGGCTCCTTTAAAACTGAGATCACGGAGTTTGGGGGCGAGGGGTGGGGACATGGCATGTCGTGATGCCAGGCTCAAATTCAGGAAGCGCCTTATTTCTCAGCAAGCTGGGCTGACGCAGACCGAGTTGACGAAGGTTTGGGGTGCGACCAGCCTGAGCTGGGTGTAGGAACAACAGTTAATAAAGCCAAAAGACTGCAGATCTTCTCTGACATGTCCAAAGGCAGAAACACTGGGAATAAACACCCGACGTTCTGTATTGATGTATTTTAATCCAACTGCCCGCCTGCAAGCCGCTGGCCAGTACTCTTGCAAGCTCGCGGTCCTTGTGCATTGGCTGAACCCTAATACTAAAAATGATCTTACCGTTTAACAGGCTCCCTCCAAATTAACCATTAAAAAAAGAAAACCGTTCCCGTTGAGTCGATTCCCACTCACAGCGACTCTATAGGACAGAGAATTGCCCCATAGCGCCTGGTGGATTCGAACTGTCCACCTTTTTAGTTAGCAGCCGTAGCACTCAACCAGTACGCCACCAGTGTTTCCAAATTAACCATAGCCGGTATGTAATAGTCCAATTCCATTCAGCGCGGGGCAGACCGGAACCCAAAGGGGTAAAGTGCTTATGGCCCTGACAAACGCCACAGGAACTGAGGTGAAAAGACAAGGACTTCCAGCTGCCTCAGCAGTTTCCTCTTCTAAACCAGCCCCAATACCATTCGTGCTCTTGCTCTCTGATTGGCTAAAGATTCCGCGCTCAGCAGTGCGCTACCCAATTGACTGGAAGAGGGCGGGCCACTGAAGGCAAACCAAGGGGTAAAGGCAATAAGGGGCAAAAAAGGGTTAACTTACTCGGCTGCATTTAAACCTGGGAACTGAGATTTGAGCCCAGGTAGAGGCGCTTCAGGCGACCCGGGGATCTACTTCCGAGTAAATCACAAACACTATTAAAACCTCAAGGCACTCATAGGTATGCCTAGTCCACACTGTAATGCAGCTGCTTTGGCACCCTAAATTCTGAATACCGCAAAACACATTAGAGCACAGCTCCTCCTGTAAATCAGTGGGTGGCCCTTAAAAGGGCCTTTGGGAAGACAAAACTTTTTAAAAGGAGGTACATAACCTTAACCTCCAAAGCCGTAAAGAGTGCGACCCTGACGTTTGAGCGCGTAGACCACGTCCATGGCAGTAACCGTTTTGCGCTTGGCGTGCTCGGTGTAGGTGACAGCGTCGCGAATCACGTTCTCCAGGAAGACCTTGAGTACCCCACGAGTCTCTTCATAGATGAGGCCAGAGATACGCTTAACACCACCTCTACGAGCCAAGCGCCGGATAGCGGGTTTGGTGATGCCTTGGATGTTGTCCCGGAGCACCTTACGGTGTCGCTTAGCGCCCCCTTTACCCAAGCCCTTCCCGCCCTTTCCACGGCCAGACATGACTAAGTTCTTCTACTCAGAAGCTCACAGAACGCAGTGACTGAACGCTGAGCCACGAGTACTTTATAATGAAGCATCGGACCTCATTGAGAACTGAAAGCTCAGGCGGGAAACAGCGCTTCCGCCTCCCAGGCAGTGAGTGACTCACAGGCTATGAGGGAGGGGACATAATTTTAATCCCTCGATTTCTTGCTCCTGTTCACTGCACTGCTATTTGAATCTGAGCTGTGTTTTAGGCTGAGGATTTTAATACGTGCTTTTACTTTAATAAAAATGGACCCCTGGTGGCGCAGTGGTTAAGAGCTCGGCTGCTAACCAAAAGGCTGGCAGTCCGAATCCACCAGCCGCTCTTTGGAAGCCCTATGGGACAGTTCTTTGTACTATAAGGCCGCGATGAGTTGGAATCAACTCGATAGCAATGGTTCTTTTTATTGACAAAGCACTATCTCTTTTCATTCAGAGGTGTATGAGCGCACTAGCTGTGTGACCTTGGATAGGTCCTTACAATGCTGCCTTCATTTTCTTCACCTATAAAGCTGGGATAATGATAGTACTTAGGAAAGTTTTGTAAAGATTTTAATTAGTTAACGCAAGCAAAGCGTTAGGACAGATTGGTGCAAACAATGCCTACATAAATGTACTTTTCTTTGAACTTATTATTACTTAAAGCATGCTTGGGTTTGAAGGGATATTGCCTTGGGATCTCATTTTCAAGCTTTTACTCCCAGCACAATGTCACCTAACAACGACAACGTTACCAACAGCAAATATGCACACATTAGTGAGAACTGTATTTTTTATCACAGCATTTCAAAGATTACAAGATACTGATGGACTCAGTGTTTTGTTTTTCATACATGACATATTAAAAATGACTGTCCAAAAATTTTGCTTTGCACTTCTCCCCAAAGTGCCTTGGAAATCAAGACCATAGGCCTTTCCTGCAGTCTGGCCTACAGTACAGTTCAAACTTCTACACTAATTTCTCACTGTTGTGTTAATCTCCCTAATACCTGAAAAACTGGAAAGGCTACTACTAAAGATCATCAGAAAAATATACCCCAAACTATACCTTCTCCTCTCCTCTGCAAGTCATCTTTTTTTCACAAATCACCATATAGACTCCTGGGCAAGAAAAGTCCTTCCTATGTCTTGCAACAACTAACTCTTAATAGATGTATATACATTATGATCTGTACATTAACCAAACCGAACCTCTCAGCATCCAGTCGACTCTGAGTCATGGTGACCCCATGTTGTACAGAGTGGAACTGAGCTCCATAGGGTTTTCTTGGCTATAAACTTTATTAAGGAATCTAATCGACAGCTTTTCTTCTGAAATACCTCTTGGTGGGTTCAAACCAACAACCCCTGGGTTAACTGAGTGCAAACCATTTTAGAAACCAGGGACCTATCTGTACATTAAACAAGATTTTTTTGTCAAGAGCCCATTTAGTCACACCTCGAATACAAATAGATGTTTCGTGCAATTATATTAAAATGCTGGCACTGCTCTCCAAAATGCTCACTACATTTTCTTTCACAGCTGTCAATTTCTTCTGTTCTTTGATTTTTAAATATCTACTGAAGTTCGTTTCTAAACTGTGCGGAATCTATGCACCTACCTAATTCCACCTGAGAAGAAAATTCAGAGGCTAGTTTGAATTTTCTTTTCAAATTTTTAAAAAAATCCTAAAGCGTAAGGTAAAATTATACACAGCCCCTGGGAAAATTAATAGTAACTATACAATGCTATGTGCCCCAAAATCTATTCATATCATGCCAACAACAACCCTATAAGGTAAGTAGTGTTACCCCATTTTTCCAACGATGGAGAGGCTGACTTGTCTAAGATCACACCAAAATAAGTAAATACATCCCTGTAGATGTGACCCTATAGACAGGGTAGAACTGATCCATAGGGTTTCCAAGGAGCAGCTGGTAGATTCCAACTCCCAACCTTTTGGTTAGCAGCTGAGCCCTTAACCACTGTGTAACCAAGGCAAAAAGTAAGAGAGTAGGTAAATAGTAAAGCTGGGGTTGAACACGGGGAACCTAGCATTCAAATGCTGCTCTATTCTGCCAGCTTCCAGAGTCTTTCCTAAACAAACAACAAAACACATTGCCATTGAGTCGATTCCGACTCATAGGGACCCTGTAGGACAGATGGAAATGCCCCATAGGGTTTCCCAGGCTATAAATCATTAGGGAAACAAACTGCCACATTTTTCCTCCAGGGAAAGGCTGGTGGGTTCAAAATGCCGACCTTTAGGTTAGCAGCCAAGCGTTAAACCACTGCACCACCAGGGTTCTCTGGAATCCTTCCCCAGAAAGGCTAAAAAAAAGCCCAACCAAATCTATTGCCCTCAGTCGCTTCCGACTCACAGCGACCGTACAGGACAGAGTAGAACTGCCCCATAGTTTCCAAGGAGCGCCTGGTAGATTTGAACTGCTGACCTTTTGGTTAGCAGCTGAATGCTTAACACCACCACGTTTTCCAAAAGGATGATGCATTCTAAAAGAGTGCTTACCTTTTTCTCTTTGACACGTGGCGGCTGCTGTGTTGAGGGGTGCAAGGGAGTGAAGACTGAAGCCAGAATTCATGTTCTGCAGCTCCTGGAATTGCCGACCTAAGCCACTGCCTTCTGGTAGTAATGGGCATTTTTACCAGCAGCTTAATGCTATCCTATCAGTCCTACTATTTAACTCACCTTTTTTCCTACCCAAAAGCAAAACCAAACCTATCGCCGTTGAGTCGATTCTGATTCATAGAGACCTATAAGACAGAGTAGAATTGGCCCACAAGATTTCGAAGAGCGCCTGGTGGAATCGAACTGCCGACCTTTTCGTTAGTAGCTGAGCTCTTGACCACCACATCACCAGGACTCCCTTTTCTCCTACAGACGCAAAAAATATTGAGGAAAAAAGTCAAGTAGTGTATGTGAGAACAAGGGCATCTATGAAAAAAAAAAAAACTTGGCCTTTCCCCTCCCAGGGCTGAGTCGGGGAGAAAGTAACCTTATTTTAGGACAAGGACACTGGTGCCTCTCAGACCCCTCCCATGGGTAGTCTAAAGTAAAAGGAATTTGTATATATATATGTATATACATATATGTATATATATACATACCTAGGTAAAGTATCAGGGCGAAGGCTTTTTAATATTGAAAAGTCTTACACTTCAACTTTAAAAGTTACCTTAAATCCTTTACAAAGAAAAACAGTAGGCATCAGGGAGGACTTCACAGGTTATTCCTTATATTTTAAGACATGGAATTACAGGACTGAATACTCTTCTTCTCATATTTAAATTTGATACTAACTAGGTATTTTAACAAGACTAGCCCAACTTGATGCACTTTCCATATAGCTTTTGGGAACGTGGAAACCTCCTGCCTTCTAGGAGAAACCATCCCATTGTTCGTTTTCTCTCCTCATACGATAAAGGGCACGCACCACTTACTGACAATGTGGCTACTGAAACAATTTAGTAGCTTTTACATAATCCTATCACCATATCACATGTGCATAATCTGCTACAGCCGCTTCTGTTTAGAAAAGTTGAGTGGCTCTGAAAAGAGCCTTTGGGTTACTGGGAAAAAAAAAAGTCCAAAGTCCAAGTTTACGCCCTCTCCCCGCGAATGCGGCGAGCGAGTTGGATGTCTTTGGGCATGATGGTGACGCGCTTGGCATGGATGGCGCACAGATTGGTGTCCTCAAACAGCCCCACCAGGTAGGCCTCGCACGCCTCCTGCAGCGCCATGACCGCCGAGCTCTGGAAGCGCAGGTCGGTCTTGAAGTCCTGCGCGATCTCGCGCACCAGCCGCTGGAAAGGCAGCTTGCGGATCAGCAGCTCGGTGGACTTCTGGTAGCGCCTGATCTCGCGCAGCGCCACGGTGCCGGGCCGGTAGCGGTGGGGCTTCTTCACGCCGCCGGTGGCCGGGGCGCTCTTGCGGGCAGCTTTGGTGGCCAGCTGCTTGCGGGGCGCCTTGCCGCCGGTGGACTTGCGGGCTGTCTGCTTGGTACGAGCCATAACTAGGGCTGTAAAAACTAGAGTGCTGACAGAAGCGTCTGAGGGAATGAAAGAGCTACCCTTCTTTTATAGAAGCAGACAACCAACTAGTGGGCCCGAGAATATTCAAAAGTCCCCGCGCCTTCTCCGGATTGGTCCATCGCCATAGGCGACCTGGGTTAAGAGCTGCTTTCCGGTTGGTGAAGGAATCACGCCCTCGCGTCACCGTCTATTCTGATGTCGTCTTACTTAACCATTCTCTTGTCTCTCGACTGTGGACAAATAATCTTGCACTGCACGTTTCAAAAGCTTTAAAATTGGGAAGTAGTGTAGAAATCCGAAGACTACGAAATCCTCCAGTGAATACTGTTTTTTAAAAAAGCAATCTCTCGAAGATATCTTGTATGAAATTGGGGGGATTTGCGTATGGCCTATTTAAAAAAAAAAAAAAAAAACTTCGCCGGCCATTCACACGCATAGCTATCTATATATATAATTACTCTCTTGGGTATGCTACCTTCACGTGCAGTGAGGGAAAAAACTCCATTTCGGAAGACACAGAGAATTTATGATCTAAATGTTAAGGTGTGTAATTTACCTTATGTATTATAAACTGTTGAACATAAGGTAGGGCATAACGTGTTCCTTAATCTTTATCAGGAAATGGAGGGCAACGGTTAAAAATCAAAAGGCTTTCGCTGTTACTTGTCCTTTCCCGAGATGGCAAATTTCTTTTTTACTGGAAAACTTTCCGTAAGGCACTTCTGGAATACAGATTTGTGTTTACTCCTTCCGCTTGGCTACAAATCTAATTGCCTGCCCCTCACCCCCATTAAGGCTGAAGCTTCTTACGCTGAACTTTGTTTATGGCTTTTCTACCTCACACCCAATGTTCTAGCAAGTACTTCCACTGGGGAAAAAAAGACCTAGCAATGTGCTCCCGAAAGTTAATAGTTTTATCTGTGGCAAAGCCTTTTTGAGAAAAGAACTAATGTCCGCAGCGCGACTGCTCTTTTAACAGAAACTGTAGGTGGCTCTGAAAAGAGCCTTTTATTACCTCCTTGCTCGTCAGTGTGGAAATACACGTATAGAATGCTTTACTTGCCCTTGGCTTTGTGGTGGCTCTCAGTCTTCTTGGGCAGCAGCACGGCCTGGATGTTGGGCAGGACACCGCCCTGCGCGATGGTGACTTTGCCCAGCAGTTTGTTGAGCTCCTCGTCGTTGCGGATGGCCAGCTGCAGATGGCGCGGGATAATTCGAGTCTTCTTGTTGTCGCGGGCAGCGTTGCCCGCCAGCTCCAGAATCTCGGCGGTCAAGTACTCCAGCACCGCTGCCAGGTACACGGGAGCACCAGCACCAACACGCTCGGAGTAATTGCCCTTGCGGAGCAGACGGTGCACACGCCCCACAGGGAACTGCAAGCCGGCTCTGGAAGACCGGGTCTTAGCCTTCGCGCGAGCTTTGCCTCCTTGCTTCCCACGGCCTGACATAACTGCCGGTCAATATAAACAGCCAACCCGACAAGGCCTGAAAAAATAAATTACGTTGCTACACAAGAGAGGTATTTATACTGATAGGGGGCATGCTGTGTGCACTTCTCCCATTGGCTATTGTCAAATACCCAATAGAAAATCAGAACCTGCATCCTTCATTTGCATATAACCCTTCGTTCTTGTGTGAGGTTTATGTTTGATCCAATCGGTAATCCGAGTTGATGAGCCTTTACTTGAGTACTAATAATTAAAAACTGAAATAATTATGCTCTCTTAAAACACCCTTCTTAACGTAATCTGGAGTGTAGGGATTACCGTATTGTTCTGAACGTTGGCTACTGGTCCTTTATCGGGCTTCTGACTCAATTTCGAAAAGGAATAATAAAAAAAAAACAAACTTTGCGTTCCAGTGGATTCCGACTCCTAGCGACCCTACATAGACTCAGACAATTACTAAGTAAACAATTAAGAAGCACTTCTGTTCCAGACATTGTTGTAACTCTTTTAAATCTCACGAGAATGGAAAAGAGAGAGGGAGAACAATTTAAGTGATTCTTTACAAGTCTCCTTAAATTACAAACAAAAATACGAACGCAAAGACTGCATGAGCTAGCCTGTGACCTAACAGAGCAAGTCTATTTTACTCTCATATCTTACATATAATGCCTTCAGGATTACTTTGAAGGTATATACAGTGAGTATTATCCCCATTTTGAAGACTGTGAAACGGACTTAGAAGGTTATTTACCTTGCCCAACGCCACACTGAGCTAAGACGCCAAGGACTCCCAAATACTTGCTGTAAAATCTCTTACCCTTCCCGTATGCCCTTCCCAACCCCCCATCCCTTCTCTTTTCTCACTTAGCTACAACACATCAGACTAGTTCTTTCAGAAAACTCCCCCATCTTCCTCCCTAATTTACTGTACCCCTTCAGATTAGAGGGTTGGCAACACTGAAGTACGAGATTATAAAGAGTCACGGGATTGTTTCAGGAAATGGAAGAATAACCCATCCATTGCACACAAATTGAGATTATGGTATTATAAAGCAGTGCATTCACCGAGGATATTACAGAATCTTTATGTAGTCTTAACCTCTCACGTTGTATGTTTGTTCGTTTAGCCTCTCACATTCAGGAACTTAAAATCAAGAGCGATTTCCACGAGAAATTTTGTTTTTCCTTTTATGGCCCATGAGATAGAAGCACATGGGGTCCTGGAGAAGGCGGAGAATGCTTTCGGAAATTTCTGAGGTTTCAGGCCTAAGGGTCTCTTTATTCCCAAACAGGATGGTAAAAGGAACAAGCACCTAGGCCTGAGAAAACCTGCTCCTAAGCCCTCTGTCGGGAACTATAGTTTTGAAGCCTCCTGGAGACTCCGTCCTCCCCCCACCCCTCCCCAGCCCGCCAAGCCACGACTTCTACTGCGGTTTGGCCGGACCACACTGCGGCCTTAACCACAGTTTGAATTTGGTGCCAGAATCTTGCGCAGATGGGAACAAGGATTTTGGTGCAGGGGAGGACCTGCAGAGGTGTGTCCTAAATCTGTCCTTGGACCTGAACACCACCGCCATGATTCAACATCCGGATCTACAAATGTGGACATGGAAGGGCTACGGGCGGAGAGTTCCAGGCACCAAACCCAAACCCCAAATGCCACCGGAAATAATAAAGCTTCTCAACTCCTTCAGACAGTGAGCACGTGATCTTTGGGCCCCTAAACCCCATGTTGCTCTTTGTTTGCTCGAACAATAAATTTCCACTTTCTGTTTCTCTTGCAGCTGGTGGTGTGGCCTCCCTCATATTTCCATCGGCTAATAGTACAGGGCAAGAATGCTTGGGTTACAGATTTTGGCAACTCTGCCAGGACTTGCAAACTCTGAAACCTGAGCGGTGAGCATCCGGACCCCCAAACCCTTAAGTCTCGCCACGACCCCACTTGGTTGGTAAGGAGTTTCAGGTGGCCGCCGTGATCCCCGCCCTAGGATGAGGTCCGCTGGGTCCCCACCTCACCTTGGAAACAGAAACTGGAAACTTGATGGGAAAGGCCTCTGAATTAAGGTAAGCATGCGGAACCTGGTTATTCCTCTGGTCACCTGAGGGGGGTTAAAGCTCCCCCCCTCAGAGGGGTTACAGTCCCCCTGGGGAGCAAGGCAAAGAAGAGGGTGACGACAGCGCAGCCCTAAGACCCGACCACAAGGTTTGTAAAATAAGGGAAGTGGGGGTCCTGGCTCCGTGGACCCTTCCTCAGCCTAGCTGGTGTCCCTCACCCCATCTGAAACCAAGGGTATCAGGTTGCCCTAACATCAGCGATGGTGGGAGGGGTTGAGGCAGGACTAAGCCATCTCAAGGCCTGAGCTGTAAGGGGGGATCAAAGCCCTGCTAAGATTGTCCTGTCACTCCAGAGATCACCCTGCCATTGGCGAAGATCTTTCTTTCAGAACACTTTCCTTTTCTCTTTCCGTTTCTCTCTCTCTACCTCTGCTCTCCAACAGGAGAAAACGGGCAACTTAGTTTTGGGTCCTTGATTTTGGTTAGGCTCAGGTTTTGGTTCTGTGTGTGGTTTTGGTTCAGAGGATGTCCTTTTTGTATTAGTGTTCTTTGTCTTTCTCATGGATGCTCCTCTAGGTTGGCGGGGGGGCTTCCTTTCGTTTGAGTACGACTGGAGTGTTTTTTGTTTGTCCTTGTGCGAGTGTATAGGAGTAAGAACATGGATAATACTAAAGCATTCCGGAGTGTTCACCCTTAGGGTATACTTTAGAGAAGTGGGATTTAATTCAGCTGTGATCGTAGGGAAAAAGAAAAAGTCCACCGCGACCCTCTGGACCCCAGCAGCGCGCACAGCTTACTTCTCCCCGCCCCCCAACCTGTGCCGGGAGGGAAGGGACAGAGAATCAAACAGCAAGGGCCGTCCAAATGTCCTGGCGATCCTCCCTTGCTGTCACCCTATACGAGGTGGGGGACACCCCATCAAGGGAGTAATGTGGCCCAGGGTGTCCCAAAGCCAGAACAGAGCCAACAGGGAGAGCCAGCCTCCTGCCAGTATCCCCTCTGTCAAACAACTCCATTGGCGACGGGGACATGGATCGGGTTCAGGTTCCCTTTAGTACAGCAGACCTGATTAACTGGAAGAATAACACCTCAGGATGTCGAGAGAAGCCAAAGAAAATGTATGAACTGTTTACTGCCGTCTTTAACTCTTTTGATCCCACATGGGCAGACTGTCAATCTCTCTTAAACACCTTCTTCCCCCCGAGAAGAGAGGGAGATGGTCCTAGACAAGGCCCCAGAAGAACTCAAAGGCGACATGACGCTCAGCCAACTGGAGATGCAGTTGAAAACATCTTCCCCCTCCAAGACCCCCACTGGGAACACAATCGCACAGCAGAGTAAGGTAGGCTCACCCTGTATCAGGACTGTCTTTTAGTGGGCCTTAAAGGTAGAGTGCCTAGGCTCTTAAATTGGAACAAGATATATAAAATTAAACAGCATAAAGATAAGAATCTCTCAGCTTTTTTCGAAAGGATTTACTGATCAGGATCCAGAGGACCCAGCAAATGCTCAAATGGTCAATAGTATTTTTATAAGACAGTGTGCCCCAGACATTGGGAAACAACTTTGTAAGATAGAGAGGGGAGTAACTATGAGTATCAGACACCTAGGCGAGACGGCATTCAAGGTCTGTAACCACAGGGAAGACAAAAGCAGAAAATGCCAGGTTACCTTACCACCAACAGAAGTACAGAATGGGCCCTCTGAGAGGAGAAGACCATGCGCACTTGCAGGGCCAGACCCCAAACGCTGCTGGGAAGTAACCAGTGTGTGTATATTGTAAGCAGGAAAGCCACTGGAAAAGAGAGTGTCCCAAGAGAAAGGGCGAATACCAAGCAATTCAACACGAGGCCTCTCTGGTTGATAATCCCAGCATGGTGGCTCGACCTGTTGTCGCTCCAAATTCAGCCACCCCTCTCCTCACTCCGCCCCTGGGAGACTCCATCCACCAGGACTGTGTCCAGGCGGTGGGCCTGATCCATGCCAGCTGCCCAGGCCCACAAGATCAACTGTAGTGGATGCTGATTTAGAAGTCTTCACAGGCAAAAGTAGCTTTGTTGAGGGTGGCCAACAGAGAGCAATCTACACAGTTGTCAGCTGCACTGAGGTCCTCAAGGCAAACACTCTCACAAACAGAGCCTCGGCCCAAAAAGCTGAACCAATTGCGATGGTCCCGGCCTTGCGGCTGGCCAAGTCCAAGTGAGTGACCATTTATACGGGTTCCGAGTACGTGTTGCCAGTTTTACACATATATGGGGCTTTGTGGAAGCAGAGGGAGCTTCTGAATTGGGACAGTAAAGAAATCAGACAGGGCCAACAGATTTTACAACTCATTGAAGCGGTGTCACTCCTTGCTGCTCTGGCTGTGGTACACTGCAAAGGACATCAGCAAGAAGAAACAGTAGTGGCCCAGGGCCACCAAAGGGCCAATTTAGAGGCCAACTGGGCGAGAAGAACCATGACCCCAGTAGTAGTGGCTGATTCTAACTGCCACAAGTTACAGAAGACCTTTATATGGGCCATTCACGATAATTGCAGAAATAGGAGACGGACAGGGGAGAAACAGTTAATGAGTCTTGGAGGAGTAAAAGGGTAGAAAGCAGGAAGAATGAAGAGAAAACGGAAAAGGAAATAAGAAAAGGCATAGAAGGAAAAAGGTAAAATATCGAGAGAAAGAAAAATAGGAAGAAAGGAGGAAAGAAGGTAAAGAAGAAGCAAAAGAAGGTGAGCAGGAAGTAGGAAGAGAGGGAAGAGGTCTCCCTCAGTATTAAAGTCCATTATTTGCAAAAAAAGAGAAAACAAGACCTTCTCAGCAGCATCGGAGAGGAACAAGCAGGAATATGTTCCAGGAGAAGATTGCACGGAAAAAAAGGTGAATCGGTCTATTGAAGCCCATCTGGCCAAACATTGCCAGAAGATCCAATTAACATGAGTTAAGGCCCTTCCCCTGGCTCTGTTCAGGACTAGGGTTGCACCTCGAACCAAACTTAAGGTAAGCCGTTTTGAGCTTATGTATGGGCGTCTTCTCCTCTGTAACTTGTGGGAGGGCGTGATTACTCTGGGTCCTGAGAATACCTTGGAGGCTAGAGACATGCACAAAGCTAGCCTGTTATTAAACATATTTGTATTCTGTGGCAGGGGTGCTTGACTCTTTTTACCAGTTCATGACATGATGGACCCTTCTACAACCTGCAGTCTCTCTTTCCGGGTCAAGACCTGGAGCACTACAGACCTGGCAGGAGAACAAACCCCCAGCACTGCAATCAAGATCACCAGAAAGGGAGTATGGATCCCCCACTCTCACACTGAGCCAGCCTCTACTCAGGGTACCGACCAACAGGCCCTGCAGAACAGTAAGAATTGGCAGGACAGTAATAACTGCGAAACTCAGGCTTCAGAGGATTTCAAGTGATAGACAATTGTGCCAGCTGATTGTCATCCCCTGGTGACTGGGTAGGTTGTTACCTGACTCTGTTTACGTTTACCGCCTATATGTGCCTTTATATCCTGCTTATTTCCTGTGTCTCTCTGGAGGAAGAGCTGGGCCCCCAGAATGGCAAGATAATTATCTCATAAACACCTCGACACCCTCCACTTAAAAGGTCACTGGGCCTGCTTCACCACCCACCTCCCCCCCCCCCCGCCCCACCAGTTCAACCAGGCCCAATTCCACAGGATATGTGGGATATACAGTAAAGGCAGCAATCCCAAACTTAACATGGTGTCTTCCCCCTCTAAGATCCTTGGCTGTGGGGGTCCTGCTGTTTGTATTTGGGCCTTGTTTGTTTAATCTTTTAGTAAAGTTTGTGTCTTCCCAAAGTTCCACCTGCAGACGATGCTGTGATGGGGATATCACCCCATCTACCCCAACAGGTTCCAGCTAGAGCCCGGTCCTATGCCAGCTCACCTAGGCAGCAAGAAGAAGCTATAGAAGATGAGACCTTCGGCTCTAACCCATTTTAAGATTAAAAGGAACCTGGTAGATGGGGGATTGACGCCTCTGCCAAGACTTCCCTCCATTCTACCATGTTCCCCCCAGCAGCCCGCCAAGCCAAGGCTTCTAACTGCAGTTTGGCCCGACCACACTGCGGCCCTAACCACAATTCGAATTTGGTGCCAGAATCCTGCTCATGTGCGAACCAGGATTTTGGTGCACGCTAGGACCTGGAGAGCTGTGTCCTCAATCTGTCCTTGGACCTGAACATCACTGACATGATTCAACATCCGGACCTCCAAATGTGGATATGGGAGGGCTGAAGGTGGAGAGTTCTGGGCACCAAACCCAACCCCAGACACCACTGTAAGTGACAAAGCTCCCCAACCCCCTCAAACACGTGGTCTTTTGGGCTTCTAAACCTCATGTTGCTTCTTGTTTGTGCAAAATAAATTTCCACTTTGTTTCTCTTGCAACTGGTGGTGTGGTGTCCGCCTCATTTCGACCAGCTAATAGGACAGGACAAGAACCCTCATTTGGTTAGTTTCATCCAGGGAACCTGGCAAGAAAATAAAGTTGTTCAGTTTCTGTATCTTTCTCTTACAAATATTCTGACACCTAGGAATTTTTCTTCTAACAATATTCTACTTTATCTTAAAAAAAAAAAAAAAAAACTTCACCATCAACAGCAGTAATAAATACAGGGAAAAAAATATTGCTCTTGGGTGGATTTCTGACTCATAGCAACCCAATGGGACAGAGTAGAATTGCCCCATAGAGTTACCAAGGAGTGGCTAGTGGGTTGGAACTGCTGGCCTTTTGGTTAGCAGCTGTAGGTCTTAACTACTATACCACCATGACTCCAAATACAGAAAGGAGGGGCAATAGTTATTAATTAGAAGGGTCAAGAAAAAGTTCATGAGGGAAATGTGCATGAGTGTTTATTTACCATACAATAACTGAGCATGATAGGGTTCCAGTGTATATAAAAACAAAAAACCAAACCCACTGCCCACGAGTCAATTCCAACTCATAGTGACCCTACAGGACAGACTACAACTGCTTCTTAGGGTTTCCAAGGCTGTGATCTTTACAGAAACAGATTGTCATATCTTTCTACCGAGGAGCAGCTAGTGGGTTCCAACCACCAAGCCCTCTGTTAGCAGCTCAGCACTTAACCAATGCACCATCAGGGTTCATTCACACTGTGTAAAGCAGTGAACCAAGTAGATCACAACCTGTGCCCTGTGGTGATACTATTCCAGTAGGAGGAGATATACAATAAGGTAAGTGCATAATAAATGTGTAATATATATATATTTTGGTGATGAATGGAGAAAAAGCAAGGAGAGGTGGGGACAAGGCAGGCAAACAGGATGGACAGGGAAAATGTCACCAAGAGGAAGTCATTTGAGTTTAGACCTGAAGGATATGAAGAAGCTGGCCAGGTAGGTAGAATAAATATATCATAAAAGGCTAAATGTATTCAAAGCCAGGGAAATGTTAGGAGCCAAAAACGAGAAGGTAAAACTGTTTTAATTTCCTGAAGACACAGTAGGCTGTGTTATGGAATAGTAGAAATACACAGGGTTACATTAGGGGGAAAAAAAAGCCTAGATTAAGGGTTGCTTTGAAAACCCAAGCTAAAAGGGTGAGAACAGACAGTCACAACATCAAGAATCTATATTCCACTGAGTCATAAAGGAAAATAAATGCACCAGTCACTTGAAGTCACCCAAAGTCAGAGTCAAGAAGCATTTGACATCTGATATGAATAGAACAATTTAACAAAATCCTGTCAGTAAGAGCCTCAAAATAAGTAAACACTAGATAGACACTAGCCTTTGAAAACAAATCTTGTGGAATACAGCTTTTGCAGGAAAGATGGTGAGGAATATTATATTCCATATAAAATGCAAGGAAAAGTAGTTTTTCACCAGTTATAACTCCAAGTTCAGGAAGAGTGAAAGTGAGATAATTGGACATGCACTGGTGTCTACAAAGGGCCCTGGTGGCACAGTGGTGAAGAGCTCAGGCTGCTAACCGAAAGGTCAGCAATTCAAATCCACCAGCTGCTCCTTGGAAACCCTATGGGGCAGTTCTACTCCATCCTATAGGGTTTCTGTGAGTTGGGATCGACTTGATGGCAAGAGGTTTGGTATTTGGTTTTTGGTGTCTATAAGCTATGACAAGAGAGTGAATATCTAGTTTTTGCTCAAATAAGTCAAAGAAGTATAGTTTAGTTTGAACACACTTGAGGAAAAACTAGCTAGCACTGAGGTAATTATTAAGAAAGAGCTACTCCGAAGACAAATCTGGTGGTACGAGGTACCCAGCCACTCACTGGATGTGGTGAGATGGAAACATAAGGAAGGAGATATACAAGCCTACCTTGAACCATGAAGTGGGACAAATTCCCTGAAGGAGTTAAAGGTGAAAACCAGGGTGAACAAAGAAAGGAAGAGCTTCTGCTTTTGAATAAATGTGTAATTCCAAGCATATTCTCTCAGATCTCTAGCCAGAGGAGAGCTATCCAAAACAGTGGCCACTAGCCATATGTGGCTACTGAGAACTTGGAATGTGGTAAGTGTGATATAAAATGTGTTGTAATGTAAAATAGACTTAGTATGAAAAAGATGTAAAATATTGATAATTGTTCACATGAATTGCATGTTGCAATAATACTTTGGCTATGTGGTTTAGATGAAATATACTATTGAGGCTACTAGAAAATTTAAAATGACATACATGGCTATTTCCGTTGGTCAGCACTGTGTTAGAATGTTTTATCTTTACCTTCTCTCACAATATTTAAACAATGCTAAATACAGCCCCCTCTCCCACCAGTGCCCATATTTGTTTTTTGTTAACCAATCTGTAAGTAACATATTAAACGAAATTCATTGCCGTAGAGTTGATTCCGGCTCATAGCGACCCTATAGGACAGAGTAGAACTGCCCCATAGAGTTTCCAAGGAGCACCTGGTGGATTCAAACTGCAAACCTTTACGGTTAGCAGCTGTAGCACTTAACCCTATGCCACCAGGATTTCCAAGTAATATATTAGGTACCTATTACACACTTGGAAACCCTGGTGGCCTAGTGGTTAAGCATTACGGCTACTAACCAAAGGGTCCGCAGTTTGAATCCACCAGGCGCTCCTTAGAAACTCTATGAAGCAGTTCTACTCTGTCCTCTAGGGTTGCGATGAGTCGGAATCGAATCGAATCGACGGCACTGGGTTTGGCTCCCCCCCCCCCCGCCCCCCGCCTCCTTTGGTTTATTACACAGTTAGGAGCCCTGATGATGATACAGTGATTAAAATGTCTGGCTGCTGACTCGGTTTGAACCCACCAGCCACTCTGCAGGAGAAAGGTGTCGCAGTCTGCTTCCCTAAAGATTTACAGCTCTGGAAACCCTATGGGGTAGTTCTACTCTGTCCTGTAGGGTCGCTATGAGTCAGAATCAACTCGATGGCAGTATGTTTGGTTTGTTTTTTGTTTTTGTTTTTGTTTTTGTTTTTATTTTGCACTGTGACATTTGAGGAAGTATTCATGTTATGATCACAGAATCTTACTAGGCATCAGCCAGGACTGCTTTGGCTCCAGGTACTAGAATTTGAGTTCCTTGGGAACAGAAATTTTTGCCTGTTTTGTTCATTACTATATTCCCAGCACCTAGAAAGGTGCCTAATACAGAGGTTCTGAATACATTTTTGTTGAGTAGATGAATGGCTTCATTAAAAAAAAAAAAAAAAAAGCCAACCAAAGGTTGTTTGCACAATAAGGATATTTATTTCCTTGCATAAGAAGATGTTCAGAGCCTGGGAGATCCAGAGTTGGTCTGACTCTAAAACAACGTCATCGTGACCCAGGTCAGGCTCAGTGTGTTGGCTATAGCTAATGCTTGTCTCCTCATGGTCTGAACATGGCTGGCTTGGTGCCAGGAGTCAATGCAAACAAAATAACATCCAGCTGAAGAAAGAGGGCATTTCCTCCCATGTTCCTGTTTTTACTAGGGAGAACCAGGAACAGACAAGTTTAAAAGTGACATATAAGGAAAATAAATTATTCCAGAAGTCAAATGAATTGGAAAGTAGATACTGGAATTAGGCGTTCAGGCTGGAGTGGGAAATGCGTGAACAAAGACAGTGGCATTGGAATGAAAAGAGGGGAAGGACAGGAAGGAAGAAGAGTTATTTGAAAGTAAGAACCTGAAAGATTCAGTGACAGATAAACTACAGAGAATACCGGATAAGGACTGGTCAACAATCTTCACAGATTTAAGACTATATTAATCTTAACAGAAGTGGGAATGAGAAAAGAAGAAATGTGAAGAGCAATATGATGGTGTGTCATTCTATATGCTGTTGATATGACAGCAAACTATACACCTGGATTCTCTGGCTCTCAACCAGATGTGTGGACTTCAGCTGTGGAAAGAACTGAAAACCTGAGACCCGATTGTAGACATCAATCCAATATCTGAATTAAGTCTCACTGAGGCCACTGACAAAGGCAGGCTAAGGAATGGAAGAGAAGACTCAAGGCTGGGCTGTGGTAGTATCATCCAAGCACTTGGAAAGCATAGAAAAGAAATATATAGAATCATTAACTGTCAGAAAGAGAGAAGATCTAGAACGGAGAGATGTAAACAATGCCAAATGGACACATTCACTACTGTAAAATGGCAATGACTCCTACATTTATCTATAGAGTTAATGTCATCTCCACCAAAGTCCCCAAAATATTCTTTTGTAGAGTGTGGGTGAAGTGCATGGGGAGAGGTAGGGGGAACAAGAGAAAGAATTACAAAGTCATTTATTGATTATTACAAAGTTATTGCAAAGAACATCCATTGCATGTCCATGGTTCTAGAACTCCCATGGGCTTCCCAATGTGGTATATGTTTATGTATATGGAGGGGGAAAGGTCAGGTGTATAACACGATCATGACACAGATAAATAAATATAAATTTTTAGTGACTGTGTTCCAGACTAGACTCAGCTTACACTGCAAGAGTTAGAACCATGAATACTTTGGTTTTTATGTTTACCTTATAGACATTACAAAACACCAAATAAGAACAGGGGACAATAAGATCCCTCATTTTGAAACAGAAGCCTAAAAATGATAATATATTTTCAAAGATAGCTCAAGTTTACCTTTTCCAGATCAACTGGAATGTGGCATTCATCTGACAGAAATTCTAATAAAGCCAGTTAAGAGGCTTCCAGTACTTCAAAAGCCATTGTTAAAAAAAATAATAATAATAATAATCACTAAATCTGTCTTAGTTTTTTTTTGCTGCTGTAACAAATACCACTAGTGGGTGGCTTTAAAGAACAGAAATTTATTTTCTCACAGACATTAAAGGAAGCTAAACCAAAAAAAAAAAAAAAAACCTAACCCACTGCCGTCGAGTTGATTCTGACTCATAGTGACTCTCCAAAATCAGGGGACCTGCTCCAAACCCTGGTGGTGTAGTGGTTAAGAGCTATGGATGCTAACCAAAAGGTCGGCAGTTCAAATCCACTAGGTGCTCCTTGGAAACCCTACAGGACAGTTCTACCCTGTCCTATAGGGCCACTATGAGTTGGAATTGACTTGAAGGCAATGGGTTTGGTTTTTTGGGTTTTTTTTGTTTTTGGCTTTAGAGGAAGGTTCTTTCTCTATGGGCACTGAGGCAAGAGCCTTGTCTCAGGTCTGTAAGCCCTGAGTTCATCAGTTCCTTGGTGTAAAAATGGCCTGGGGGCGGCATCTGACCTACTCTAACTTCACAAGGGGAAAGGAAAATCAACATCAACAGCCCAAGGCTGATTCCTATGAGGCAGAGGCCACACAAGCCTCTTCTCTCTGCCATCTTTACCAATTATGACACCAACTCTCCCTCCCATGGCACTCTCTACTTCTCTGCTGGGTTCCATAATTCATTGCAAAGGCCACACAGAACTCACAGGCAATACTCATGATTATAGGGTTTATTACAGAAGTAAGAGGTTACAGTTCAGGTTCAGGAACACTAACAATACAGTTCTTCCATTAGGAAAGCCTCTTCCCAGCAGTGCTCACAGATATGCCTTTCCCTGGCCTTCAGTCTCTGCCCAAAGGCACTCAGCTTTCTCACTCTGTGGTTGGGAAGGCCCCCATGCTGTCTCCTGCTGCCATCTATATGCCTACGTCATCTTATAGCCACCCTGTAGGACAGAGTAGAACTGCCCCATAGGGTTTCCAAGGCTGGATTCTTTATGGAAGCAGACTGCCACATCTTTCTTCCACAGAATGGCTGGTGAGTTCAAACCACCAACCTTTCACTTAGCAGAGCTCATAACAACATCCAATTTTATTTATATTTATTGAGTATAAAAGGCTATTCATACGCAGAATGTGTTCTTTGTGAAATTCATCTAAAAATAGTCATTTTGTCTTTTTATATTGTTTTCTTAGAAACAATGAATAAGAATTATTTCAAAAGTCTCGAGCCAGATGTTTGACTTCTGATTCTGGACCAAGGTGGAATGCCTTACTTCCCCTTATTACCTCACCCTTTGCAGTTTCAGTCCAGTGTATTGGAACTCATGGCAACCTCATGTGTTCCAGAGCAGACCTGTACTCCATAGGGTTTTTACGGCAATGAGCTAGAAGTGGATCACCAGGCCTTTCTTCCTAGGCACCTCTGGGTGTGTTGGAACCACCAACCTTTCAATCAGTAGCTGTACACTTAAACATCTGCACCATCCAAGGAATTCCTATTCCTTGCCCTAATTTTATATGAAATGAAGGTAAAAGGAATCTGAAAGGTAAAGAGAAATCAGACCAGCTAGGAACCTCAGGACAACAGGGTGGTGAGTTCTCTGTTTTCTTCTTGCCTCATATATCCCTGACTGTGTGCTGGAGAACTTGGCAACATGAAAATGCCAATGGAAGCAGACAAAAAGTCCTGGATGATGGAATGTCCATTGACTTTTATTTGTTTATTTACAATTATGTGTAGTGGTTATTACTATTTTTTTTAAATAATAAGCAGGCATTATTTTTCCAGGAAGTTTAAAAAAAAAAAAAACTCATTTAGACATGTTTCTGTTAGGCACCGTCGAGTCGGCTCTGATTCATAGAGACCTTATGTACAACAGAGTGAAACACTGCCCAGTCCTGCTCCATCCTCACAATCTTTGTTATACTTGAGCCCATTGTTGCAGCCACGGTGTCAATCCACCTCAGTGAGGGTCTTCCTCTTTTTCAATGAGCCTGTACTTTAGCAAGCATGACATCCTTCCCCAGCCACTGTCCCTCCTGATAACATATCCAAAGTATGTGAGAAGTCTCGCCATCCTTGCTTCTAAGGAGCATTCTAGCTGTACTTCTTCCAAGAGAGGTTTGTTCATTCTTTTGTCAGTCCATGGTATATTCAGTACTCTCTTCACCAACACCATGATTCAAAGGTGTCAATTCTTCTTCAGTCATACTTATTCATTGTCCGGCTTTCAAATGCATATGAGGTGACTGAAAATACCATGGCTTGGGTCAGGTGCACCTTTGACCTCAAAATGACATCTTTGCTTTTTAACACTTGAAAGAGGTCTTTTACAGCAGAATTGCCCAATGCAATATGTGGTTAGATTTCTTGACTGCTACTTCGATGGGTGTTGATGGTAGATCCAAATAAAATGAAGTCCTTGAAAACTTCAATCTTTTCTTCATTTGTCATGATGTTGCTTATTGGTCCAGTTGTGAGGATTTTTGTTTTTTTATGTTGAGATGTAATCCATACTGAAGGCTGCAGTCTTTGACTTTCACTGGTAAAAGCTTCAAGTCCTCTTCGCTTTCAGCAAGCAAGGTTGTATCATCTGCATATTACCAGTGGCTAATGAGTCTTCCTGCAATCCTGCCACCATGATCTCTTTCATATAGTCCCTCTTCTCAGATTTAGACATGTATCATCTAATGGAAATTAAAAGCAAGGGAAAATAATGAAATGTTTCTAAGGGATGCTGAAGACAGAACTAAGAACAGTCTATGCCTTTTCACCTGCCATGAAGCATTGGGCAGGGCTGTCCTTATCTCCTGACTGTCACCCCTTTTTTCTCAAATCATAAGCTGTCTCCGAACCTCCTGTCATCTGTCTCTTTTTGAGCCTTTCTTCTCCTTTCTTAATTCTGTCACCCTACCTCCAAATCAAAATTTTCCCAAGTCCCCTCCATCTGGTTCTGAGCGCCCACAGCTCAGCCAAGGGTATCTCCTCTTTTCCCTCCCTCCATCAGTTCAGCTCCTCCTTTCTTCAGGTTCTCTTTATTGGATAGGGTGGTAGTCAAAACTTACTATGACCGAAAAAATTGGGCATGCAGTGTAGGTTATTTCTCTGTCTCTTTTATTTTAACCCTGTGGTAGAGGAATGGTCTTCCTCTACACCACCCATCCAGGCTGCCTAAGTAAAGGCTTTGGGACCAGAACATTCCTCTGACAAGCTGAAAATTGGATCGCCTTTTCTCTCCCAGTTCCTTCTCCTTATCAGAGAAGTCTTGCCCCTGTCCTGGACACACAGTAATGTTCTCTGTCTCTCTTATATGCACAATCAACATAAAGCACCTGGTCAACCCCACTTCTATATTTGTTCACAGCAGGGATGGAACTGAGCTCTCTCATACTATGTACTATGGTACAAGAGGGGTGAACATAGAACATTTGCCCTGCAGTGGCCATATGTGGGATGAACGTGCTGGCCATGGGAGGCTGGTGCCCACTAGTGAAGCCACTCATGCTCTGTCTCTTCTCTGTGTGAGTAAAACTTTTCCTATGCACTGACAGACCATGTATGTGGTCTTTTGCTGGCTATTGTGGACCCTGCTTCAACACCTTGAGACTGTAGCTCTGGAGAAAATGTGGGTGTTAGTTAACTAGGAAAAGGGTACATAAACCTTTTTAGTACTTCCCTCAAGCTGATGGACTTGTCCACTGTCCTTGCTGTATCGAAAGTTGGAACCTCATCAGAATCAACTGACATTTGTAAATATGAAAATTTCTGGCTTCTCACATCTCCCCTCATAGACCCAAGGCCTACCAGCCAGCCCAGGTACGTGATTTTTTTTTTTTTTTTTCTTAATTCACTTGTAAAGATCAGCCAGATAAAATAGCGATGGCAGAAAGGCCTAGTTTTGAGTTTAAGCCTGGAATGTAATTTGGGCTTGTCAACTAAGGGTCCCCAAACCCCAGTGCCGTCGAGTCGATTCCAACTCATAGCGACCCTATAGGATGGAGTAGAACTGCCCCCATAGAGTTTCCAAGGAGCGCCTGGTGGATTTGAACTGCTGACCCTTTAGTTAGCTGCCGTAGCACTTAACCACTACGCCACCAGCATTTCAACTAAGGGTATAACACCAAAAAACCCATTGCCCTCAAGTTGATTCCAGCTCATAGTGATCCTACAGGACAGGGTAGAACTGCTCTATAGGGTTTCCAAGGATCTCCTGGTAGATTCTAACTGCTGATCTTTTTGGTTACAAGTTTTAGATAAAACATTCTCAGTTTCTTATTTGAAAGGAGAAAGAGAGAAACAAATAAAAGAACAAAAGAAAGCAAGCAGGCAAAACTTATGAAGGACAAATTGGAGAGAAAATAATCCCTACCTCAAGAGATTATTTTGAAAATGTGGAAAATCAAATATTAAATAAGCTTCTTGCCAATTTCAGAACTCAGGAATATTTCCAAAGGGACCTGTGGGCCATTTCTTTGAAATGTAAATGTCAAGAAAGATAGCGCTCCCAACTCCCATTTTTCTGGGAGGAGATGAGCATGCCTGCAGACTTAGCTCCAAACTACAAACCTACCTCCAACCATAAAGATATGAGACATTATTAATTGATTATCTTGAGAACATGTATGTAATGGGTTGTGTTATGGAATGAACTGTGTCCCCCAAAATGTGTATCAATTTGGTTAGGCCATGATTCCCAGTACTGCGCAATTGTCCACCATTTTGTGATCTCATATGATTATCCTATGTGTTGTAAATCTTAACGTCTATGATATTAACGAGGCAGGATTAGAAGCAGTTATATTAACAAGGCAGAACTAAATCTTTAGGATTAGGTTGTATCTTGAGTCAATCTCTTTTGAGATATAAAAGAGAGAATTGAGCAGAGAGGAGTGGGACCTCATGCCACCATGAAAAAAGCATAGGGAGCAGAGTGCTTTCTTTGGATCCTGGGGTACTCGTGCTGAGAAATTCCTAGACCATGGGAAGATTGATGACAAGGACCTTCCCCCAGAGGCGACAGAAATAGAGCACCTTCCCCTAGACCTGGTGGCCTGAATTTAGACTTCTAGCCTCCTAAACCGTCAGAGAATAAATTCCTCTTTGCTAAAGCCAACCACTTAAGGTATTTCTGTTTTAGCAGCACTAGATAACTAAGACAGGTTGCATCCACTTAGCCACATAGAGGGGTGAGATTTCTTTGTCTTTGCAATATCTAAAGCAGATTCCCTGTGATGCATCCCCTCCTGGCTTAATGCTTATTCAATAATAAAATTGTGTTCTTTCTCTTCCAACTTTGTGATCTTTTCTGAGTTTGCAGATTTTTTAAATTATATTTCCTCAACAGATGTTAAGATACAATATTACTACCTACGTGTCAGCCTTCCAAGGGAGGAACCTACAGGACAGTGATCCTTAAACTGCAGCCTGAGTTCACTACTTCTTGTTTTGGGGGGCAGGCAACCATTGTTATAATGTAAAAAAAACCAAGCATTATTCATTTTCAAGACAAATGTCTCATAATATCTTGCATACACTGGGATAGGAAGTGCTTCTCATACTGAGGCTGACATCTTCCCTGGGATCCTGGAGAAGGTGATTTTTACTTTCCTTTAAAAGATCCTGTTTGAGAAATTCTTTAAATTTTGCTTTGTTCTCCAAAGACACTGCTGTATGTCATCTACATAAGAGACTGATAAACAGACTGAACATACTTTTCCTTTTAATTGGCAGCTGTCTTTTTTCCCTGTCTTCCTACCTTCCCCGTACCCTGCACTCAAAATCGGTACTTTTGAGGTTCTAGATTCTTGCTAAAGAGCCTACAAGAAAAACCGGCAGTGGGCCCCTCCAACTGAGATCTTCCCAGTCAGACACAAGGTGGCGCCAGATGGGAAATAGAGGGAAATTCAAACCCTTTGTCCTCCCGGAGCTCTAGCCATTATCCCGCCCCATTCTGGTGACAAGCCCCTAACGGTAAGTGATACATGAAATGAGGTCCGGATTTCTTGCATTCGATTAAAAAAAATTTTTTTAAACGGCTGTGCAATGGCAAAGAGGTCGAGTAGACGCTCCAGAATTTCCCAGAAAAACAACCGGAGATCTCCCTTACCTGTGCCCCAATGCAGGCAGCCACGTCTGACATCTTGAGTTCATGTTTCGGGCGAAAACGACCCGACATCCTCCTCCTCCTCACTCTTGGGGCAAGAGCCTGGCTAACCACGCTCTCAGGGGTAACTACGCACGGAAACGTCTTAACCACTCCGTTATTCTCCAGGGACCTTCCAGTCACCACTAGGAAAGTGCTGGGACGCAGGAGAGAAAGAGCGTTCTCGAGTATAAATAAATAAAAATCCCAAGGATTGCATCAAACACTGAAAATACGAGTTTAATTAAGTTAAAACAGCTTTTTCGGAGGGAGCTAGGGCAGCAGAAAAAATTTGTCAGTTTAACTTGGTCTTTAAGTACCTCAGCTTTTCTCTCTTATGCACAATGATCGCAATTACAGCTCTCTTCCGAGAAAGTAGGTGGCTCTGAAAAGAGCCTTTGAATTAAGAAAAACCTACGCAAGCCCGTCTATTTAGAGCTGGTGTACTTGGTGACGGCCTTGGTGCCCTCGGACACCGCGTGCTTGGCCAGCTCCCCGGGCAGCAGCAGGCGCACGGCCGTCTGGATCTCCCTGGACGTGATGGTCGAGCGCTTGTTGTAATGCGCCAGGCGAGAAGCTTCCCCAGCAATGCGTTCGAAGATGTCGTTGACGAAGGAGTTCATAATACCCATCGCCTTGGATGAGATCCCGGTGTCAGGATGGACCTGCTTCAACACCTTATAAACGTAGATAGAGTAACTTTCCTTGCGGCTGCGCTTGCGCTTTTTCCCATCCTTTTTCTGCGCCTTAGTTATAGCTTTCTTAGACCCCTTTTTAGGAGCTGGTGCAGATTTAGAAGGCTCAGGCATAACTGTTCAGAACTGGAACTGAACCGCTTAACAACCTCTTCACCACCGAAGTTAGGAAAAATCCTGGAGCCCTCTCTTTATAGTTGCATAATTCAAATGAGGGTTTACGAACTCTCACCTCTGATTGGATAGTAGTACACTTTGCCAAGTACGGTGTTTATGCAAATAAGCAATACACACTTTCTTTTCCTATTGGACAAAACAAGGCTGTCTATTTTAACCAATCAGGCAGGGTACATTCATAGCCCTGCATTGCCTATAAGTGCGTTTTTCCAGCTTAAAACGCTTTCAATTTGCGTGTTGGTTATAGTGTAAAGTGCGATGTCTGGGCGGGGAAAGCAGGGTGGTAAGGCTCGCGCCAAAGCCAAAACTCGGTCCTCCCGCGCCGGGTTGCAGTTCCCGGTGGGCAGAGTGCACCGCTTGCTCCGTAAGGGAAACTACTCCGAGCGAGTCGGAGCCGGCGCACCGGTGTACCTGGCGGCGGTGCTGGAGTACCTGACGGCCGAGATCCTGGAGCTGGCGGGCAACGCGGCCCGCGACAACAAGAAGACACGTATTATCCCGCGCCACTTGCAACTGGCCATCCGCAACGACGAGGAGCTCAACAAGCTGCTGGGCAAAGTCACCATCGCGCAGGGTGGCGTCCTGCCCAACATCCAGGCCGTGCTGCTGCCCAAGAAAACCGAGAGTCACCATAAGGCTAAGGGCAAGTGAAGCCCACAAATAAGCAGTAAAAACACTTCCTTGTTCTCAACCAGACAAAAGGCTCTTTTCAGAGCCATCCACACTTTCAAGAGAGAAGCTGATAACTCTGTATTTGTATATTCCTAAACTACGTAGTGTTTAAAAGTAACATAAGAAAAGCCTGTGTCGTAACCAATAAGATACATTAGTTTAAAGAGCACCAGGAAAGTAGGTCGTTCAGAATATTTTGTATAAAAAGAAACCTAACAAGCAAAATAAGGTGTTTTACAAAACAGGCGGGGCCGAGAAATGTTGGGGCTCGAAAAACGAAGTAAGGAAATTCACCACGTCCTTAACCAATAATAAAGCAGTGTTAGTTCCTCAAATTCTGAATCTAGAAAAATAATCTTGTCCAACATTAACCAGTGACAATTTGTTGCTATTCTGTGTGTACCCGCCAAATCTGAAACCGTCGCTTTAACTGCTTCGCCAGATATTCCACCCAGGTACATTGACATATAGATCACAAAGGTTTCACAAACTCAGGATTAGGGGAGCTACAATGACCAGGGCTTGTGTCAGTCCAGGCGACTCGCGATAATTTAACTGGAAAAGAAAACAGACGGTTAAGTGCAGACGATAAAACTGTACTTAATATGTGGGGACCACCAGTATTGACATAACCTGCAAGCATGTTAAGGATTCATGATCTCATGTCCCATTCAGATATATGGAATCAGAATTTACATTTTAACAAGATCCCTAAAGGGTTCCTCATGCACACAGTACATGGAGACGGGCAGAACTAGAACTTTAGAAAATTAATCCCCTACAAATATCTGAGATTAACAAAAGGAATCCCGGATGATGAAGTGGAATAGTTCATCCAATCACAGTCTCTAGTTATTAACCAATCACCAGTCAGTCATCAGCCAATGGTTTTATCGCGCGGAACTTTTGAAACTTCATAAAGCCAATCAGGTCGCTTCAAACTATATTTAAAGGCAATTTTACCACCAGTTTGCTAGACTTTTTGTTTGTTTTCAGTCTCTCCGTGATGGCTCGTACCAAGCAGACAGCCCGCAAGTCCACCGGCGGCAAGGCACCCCGCAAGCAGCTGGCCACCAAAGCTGCCCGCAAGAGCGCCCCGGCCACCGGCGGCGTGAAGAAGCCTCACCGCTACCGGCCCGGCACCGTGGCGCTGCGCGAGATCAGGCGCTACCAGAAGTCCACCGAGCTGCTGATCCGCAAGCTGCCTTTCCAGCGGCTGGTGCGCGAGATTGCGCAGGACTTCAAGACCGACCTGCGCTTCCAGAGCTCGGCCGTCATGGCGCTGCAGGAGGCGTGCGAGGCCTATCTGGTGGGGCTGTTTGAGGACACCAATCTGTGCGCCATCCATGCCAAGCGCGTCACCATCATGCCCAAGGACATCCAGCTGGCCCGCCGCATCCGCGGGGAGAGGGCGTAAATTGCCACTTTTCCCTTTGACTTCAAAAAGGCTCTTTTCAGAGCCACCCACACTTTCACTCAAAAGTGGTTGTACTCTTAATTTACCTATTTTGCTTACTAGCCACCTGTATGTATGTAAATGCCCACTGAAAGCTTAATTCAGCTGAGTCAAAGACAACCGTTTCTTTTTAAAAGAGGCCACTATCTGTTAAGGTTTGATGGCTGACGAGGTATTAAACTGCAGAGCTTCTGTCTCGCTGAGGTAGATTGGCGGGGACACCCTAGGGCTTTAAAGTTTGTAAAATCTAGTGTTCCCTTAGGATGGAAAGTTCACATTCCAATTTATAAAAAGTTCGTATCCACAATATTCAGAAAGAGGATATTTTATGAATACACCGCAGTGTTTTTCTGTATTTTTGTCTGTATACTCAGATTATGTCTTCAAAATTAATTTGTATTTTCTACATGGACAATGGGAAGATATTTCCTAGCATGTTTGATCACAGCTTCTTTTCTGTTATTGACAATTTAGAAGTTTCAGTTTTAAAACATTATTGGGTGTCCAGTAATTTTCAGGATTTTTTTCCAATTTAGGAAATCCTGTATCAAGCTTCTTTCCTATGTGAATGAAAAAAATCGGGAGAACTCTTCACAGATTAGCTACAGGGTCAGTATATTTTAAATCTTAATTCTCCTGTGCACTAAGCACTTACTCTCAGTGGGGGGCGCAACGGGTATGTGGATGTCTTGCTGTGACATCTTGCCCTGCATCTTCTTGTGAGCATTCCAGGTATCCCAGCAAATAGTAGTTTTCTTTGAAGCCATTCTTTCATCAGTTTAGTTAACAAAAACTGAGCTATATAGGAGCACGCCTATAAATCACTTACCTCATTAACCCCAAACTAAACGTATCTCCAACTAAATTTTCTCTTACACAAATCCCAAATACACTCACCAACGTTCCAATATAATCAGACACAAGGTGAATTGTAATGGAAGGGAAGACTGAGTGGAAATCAGCAACCATCATAAACAACTGTAAGTAAAATACCTTATTATTGCGAAATTAAAAACAAACCAAAAACTATTAAGACCAAGTAAACGCACTGTTAAGGCCTTTCCCAGGGCCTTGGAAAAAAAAAAATTGCTGAGCCTGATGCTTCCATTACCCGTCCCCAACCCAGTGCCATGGAGTCAATTCTGACTCATGAGAACTGGCTATGCTTTTCAAAATTATACATGGGGTTTCTCTGCCCCCTGCCAGTCTGGTCCAATACACTTCGATGTGAGCACCCTAGGAATTAATTGAGTATCTCTGGTCTGGAGTGTCTGCGTAGTCGGGGCTTAGTGGTTAAGGTGATGGGCTAGAAATCCATTGGGGTTTCTCTGTGCAGGTTTGGTTCCTGCTGACTATGAGCATTTTTGGAACCCTGATGGCGCAGTAGTCAACAGCTTGGCTGCTTAACCAAAAGGTCGGCAGTTTGAATACACCAGCCGGTCCTTGAAAACCCTATGGGGCCAGTTCTTCTCTGTCCTGTAGGGTCACTATGAGTCAGAATCGACTTGATGGCAAAGGGTTTGTTTTTGTTTTGCTTTGGCCTGGGATACTCCCAGACCCCTCAGATGTATCGCTGCTTTGCATGATGCTATGGCTATAGAATTGCTATGAGTCGGAATCGACTCGAAGGCTCTGGGTACTGGGTATGGCTGGTGGTACCATTCTCAGAGATATCAGGAGGAGAAAGATTAGTGAGGAGGATATAAGGTCACCTCTAAGCAACCTGAACTCTTCAGTGCTAAAATGAGTTGCCTGGGATAACAATTTTGCAGGGTTTTATAGGCTCGTTCTGTCCTGAAAATGACCTTCCTTTATAAAGGTCACCATAAAAGTGAGATAATAGAGATGAATTCATTAGAGAAGTCTGTGTAGTAGCTCTAACCTTGATAGTTTTCCATGGGTCAAGTACCATCCGAAGCCTGAATTATTATGTATAATCCTTACTACACACTGTATGGCAAATTCTCTCACTGTATCCATTTTATAGAGCTGGAACTTTAGCCTGAGATATTTTGGTTAATTGGCCAGTCATCCCACTAGCAAATATCATTGCTAGGATTTAATCCCAGGCAATCTCACGCCACACTCACACTCTTAATATCTTCTAATGAATAAGATTACCCAAACATGGGATTTATCAGATCTAGAGTTTCCTCCTAAAGGCTAACTCGATTTCAGAAGTGGGAGTACACCCCATTGGGCTGCGTCAGGGTAGATGGGGAGGGGCTGTGATGACCTAGTTGTTAGTTACCATCCCGTGATCTGAACTCATAGTTACCTAATGTGCTGCAGAGTAGAGCAGCTCCGTAGGGTTTTCTCGGCTGTAGTCTTAAAAGAAGCAGATCACCGGGCCTTTTCTTCTATGAGTGAGTTCCACCTGCCAACCTTTAGATTAATAGCGGAGGGCAAACCATTTGCCTGGTGGCGTAGCCTAGGCGAAATCCGGTTGTGTGGCCAGAGAACAGATGTGAAGTGAAATGGGTAGAGTGGTCTTAGGGACGCTCCCTGAGCTTCAGGAAAAAAAACAACCAAACCAAATCCATTGCCCTCAAGTTGATTTCAACTCACAGTGACACTATAGGACAAAGTAGAACCGCCCCATAGGATTTCCAAGCAGCGGTTGATGGATTCGAACTGCCTTTCTTTTGGTTAGCAGCCAAATGCTTAACCACTGCACCACCAGGGCTCCAAGGGCTTCAGAACAAGGTCAGAATAATTGTTTCCCTAGAAACTTCTAGATTCTGCTCCAGAACAAGTATATTTATTTACTATTGAGCTGGTTTCTCCAAGACACTAGACATGTGTGGCTGTTAAGCACTTGAAATGTTGCTAGTCCAAATTAAGATGTGCTTTAAGAATAAAATACAGACCAGATCTTAAAGATATAGAATTAAAAAAAAAAAACTCATTAATATTTTCATATTGATAACAAGCTAAACTTATAATATTACAACTAAAGTGGATTAAAATGAGTTTTGTTTTGCTTTTTTAGTTTTTTTTAAATGTAGCTACTAAAATTTTTTAAATTATATCGTGGCTCCCCTTATATTTCTAAAGAAGAGTGCTAACATGTATTTATAGTGGATAATCACACTGGCTCAAGGATCAGAAACTTATTTTCTACATCTTTGAGCGCTTTTCTTACCATCACCAAGCCTCAGTTTCTTCATCTCTAAAATGGGAGTAGTAGCCCTGGTGGTGCAGTGATTAAAGTGATTGCCTGCAAACAGAAAGGTCAGTGGTTCGCAGCTCATGGGGAGAAAGATGTGGCAGTCGCCTTCCCTAGAGCCTTGCACCCCTTGGAAACACTGTGCGGCAGTTCTACTCTATCCTATAGGGTCGCTGTCAGTCAGAATCAACTCAACAGAAAGGGGTTTGGTTCTTTGTTAACGGCACCTGTTTCAAAGTGCTGTGACGAGAAAGTGTATGAAAATAAATGTAGAGTGTTCAGCACTAGTGTTTGGCACCTTGTAAGTGCTCAAGAAATGTTACCTCTCAATGCTGTTGTTGTCACTGTGCCCTAAATCCCTGCTCCCTTCTGAAATCCTCTAATGATGTAATCCTGTCTGGCACTGGACCTGTTCAACTCTGGCATGGATTTCAGCCACAAAGTCACCTTCTACATATCCTCAGGGAAAACAGAAGAAAAACCTGGAGCTTTGCCTGGGGAGGGAGGTAATAGGACATTTAAATTGTCAGCCACAAGAGCACTGTGTATATACAAAAAATAAAAATAAAGTTTGGAGTAATGCATTACAAGTAACTCTAAATTTCTGTATTATCCACACTTCTATCATACATGGTCAATTAGAACAATTCATGCACTATGAAAAAGCATTTTGGGGGTTAAATTATCTGTCAGCGCTTTAGTTTATGGAGCATTCATTGCCATTTTTGGCTCCCTAGCAGTGTTTGGACAATTCTTTAAGTTTATTTTTGCCATTGTTAATATTTTTTATAAAACTGAATGAAAAATTGAAAATGATAAAAATTAACACTGTCAAATTAAAGTATAGGTCGTATAAACTAAATAAAATTGAGACAAGGATCAATTGTGTTTTTCTCTAAGTAGCCAATTTTTAGATTCATCTTTGTGGCTCAGTGATCTTAAGCCAGTCAATTATCAGAACAATTATAAGTGAATGGAACAAAATTAAAGAACATGGACAGATTTGAGCAAAAATATTGTTGAAGATTGTATCTAAAGAACTGGTAAATCTAGAGATTTTTGTAATAATTTTTAGCTCTCTGTGAATGAACTCTCCCACCTGTTGCCCTGTATGACAGAGAACTGCCCCATAGGGTTTCCAAAGAGCAGCTGGTGGATTTGAACTGCCCACCTTTTGGTTAGCGGCTAAGCTCTTAACCACTACATCACCAGGGCTCCAATAAGGGTGAATATATATGTGTGTATATATATGAAGGGTGAATATATATGTATATATGTGTGTGAATGCAAACGTACACGTACAAGTATTGATTTTGAAGGGTACATTTAATTTGAAAGTAAGGGACATCTTGCATCTAAAGTAAATATGCTTGCAGGAAACATTCAATATTAGAATCAATTGAAAGTATATAAACCCAACAGATTGAGACCCCAACCTCTTGGACATTCCCAAGAGATTTGAAGGAAAATTAGAGAATTGACTCTCTTTGCTTAGGTTGATTCTTCCCCTATTTAACTCATAGGGTTGATGTGAAGATCAAGTGACTGGATGAACCTGAAAGTATTTGAAAAAGTAAAGGGACATAAGAAGCGTATGGTGTCATTATTATAAAACTAATTGTGATTACCTTTGGACTGTCATAATTAGGCCATCTGGTACTGCAACTTAACCCAAACTGAGCTAAGTGAGGTGGCCCCAGATCTTGGGATAAGAGTTCAGATGGCCCAAAGAACTGGAAACTCAGGAGATGTCAGAAACCCAGACTGTCCAGCTCTCTCATTTCTGCTTTTAATTTATTTTATGTATTTATTTATTGAACTTTTGCTCCATGCTACTCTTTTTGTCCATCAGATCTCTTGATTTCTTCCACGTGATGACTAAGAAGGCAGCTCTCAGCCCTGAGAACAGGCCACCTGAGTTTCTGTAACTTAATTCAATATTTAATAGAAAATCTGATTGACTCAAATTGGTCCAATGGTCTCTATCTGGACCAGTCAGCCATTGTTTAAGGTCAGTCATCTCTCCTCTCTGAAATTGTTGTACACAAAAGATAGTTTATATTGAGAAATATTGGCTCTCAAGCTTTGGACCAAAGGTGAGGTCAGAGAAGACTAGCATGTTTGGGACCAGAGAGTATTTTATAGTTGCATGGCCTTATGGTGACCAGAAACCATAGCCGGTTAACTTAGCACCTGAAAGGGGCTGGTGAAAATTGTGCTCTAAGTGTAAAATACACACCATATTCCAAAGACTTAGTACAAGGATAAAAAAAAGTAAAATATCACTGGTTTAAATAAATAACATTATTAAAATTGATATTGATTTCATCTCTTTCCTTTCTCATGTGACTTCTAAATGGTTTGAAATTATATACGTAGCTGCATTTGTGCTCACCGTCCATAGCTACGGACAGTACTTTTCTGCAGATTGTTAATTCACTCATAACTGGGGATCTTTGATGTGCACATTATGGGATGCTCGACCTCAAGGTATCTAAAATTATTCTATCTCCACTTCCAACAATAAAGGAGGTCAATGTGTAATAAGAAACAAGAAGATTTGAGAAAATTTAAAACTCTCCCAACAAATACAAAATACTTGAACAACTGGAAAGACATAAAATGTTCTTGAATAGGAAAATCAGCATCATAAATGTACTGGTTCTCCCCAAATTAACTTATAAATTTAACACAATTCCAACAAACTACCAATAGAGTATTGAGGGTTTTTATGAATGATGGGGGTAGGAGGTGAAGGCAGTACAAAGTACATATGGAAAAATGAATAGTCAAACAACAAATAGAATAACCAGGAAAATTCTGAAAAACAGCAATGAAAGGTGACTAGCCTTATCAACTATTAAAAACGTATTATAACATCTCAGTTATTAATCATTTCATCATTATTTGAGTAGCTACTAAAAGAGGTATTCTTCTCAGTCAGCATTGAAGATAGCACTGTAAACAGTACTTGAAACAGGGCAGCCTCACTTTAGGAATGGCCAGAGAAACCCAAAGAACAGAATAGAGAGCTGAGAATTAGTCTACCAGTCCACAGAATTTAGCCTATGAGGAAGTTGGCATCTCAAATGGAGAAGGGTGGCAGAGATGGAGGAATTCATAAAAGATCGGGGAGGGAGGGGTGGCTCTGTATACTAAACTTTACACTAAAATACAGAAAACTTAAATGAAATAAATAACACAAAATTACTAAAAGAAAGCATAACGGAATTTTTTTTTTTTTTTTTTGTATTGTGACAGTAAAGAGGTGTTCCTTATTTTCTTATTTACTGTTTTTAAAAAGTATTAAAATGTCTCAATTCATTTGCAGTGAGCGGTTAGGTAAACCCCACGGTCAGCACCACCGCTATAATGGGGAAATTAACGCACACTAGATTGGTCGGTGGGACAATGGATAAAGAACTGAATTGCAGGTCTCCAGAGTCCCTGTCCCCAGAACTTGGATCTCAAGAAAATGTGTGTGCACCAGAATAAAAAGCAGAACTGCACTTTCCGTATTCAAGAGGAAAGTCGTGGATATGAAAAGAATTCAGAGTATTGCTAATGAAAACTAAAGGCCTTTATCAGACATCCCCCCGCCCATACATATATTTTCAATAGTTAATCAATACTTCTGCGCTGAAATATTTGGACTGCGCAAATATGCGGTTAAAGCAACCTCAATATCCAGATACTTAAGTCTATTTAAAGTGTGGATGGGTGGCCGGCCTGGCGGGACAAAATGGCCGCTTAAGAGTTCTCTTTTTGATACACACAAATTCACTACACTATTGCAAAACTGCAGGATACTCGGAACGGAAAGATCAGAGTCCAGCCTCGCCCTGGTGGAAGGGTCATAGCTGCTGCTGTAGCTGCTATTTTTAGAAGTCCTTTGTTGGCACCTAAAAGGAGAATTAGCAGAGGAATGCAAGACCCCTCGAGGCACAGCGGTTACTTGCTCGGCTGCTAACCGAAACGACGCCGGTTCGAAACCACCAGCTGCTCCACGGGGAGAACGATGTGGCAGTCTGTTTCCAAAAAGATTACATACAGCCTTGCAACCCAGCTCCTGGTTCGCTAGGAGTCGGAATCGACTCGACGGCAGCGGTTTTGGGTTTCGCAAAACAAAGACGCCTCCACCCACTTCCTTCCCAGGGTTGGATGCTGCCAACGCCCCCAGGAAACAGTGTCTTGACTTTCGAGAACATGGAAATACCAGACCCATTTCTGCAACAAGTGAAAGGGGCAGATTCTCTAAACCCAAATGAACCAAAACAGAGACTAGACAGGAGGTCTATCACTATCCAATTATATTCAGGTTTATCATCAGGGGCTGGAGGTGTGGGCCAACCCGTTCGTAGGGCGGGACTTTTGAATGATTTTTTTCTAGTCCAATCGGGATTCCCTTAAGACCAAAGCACTAGCTTTTCCTTTAATTCTGGTTGTTTTGCTGTTCACTGGCGCGGGGCGGGGCTGGCGGATATCCCAAGTACACCAGCAACAGCCGAGCCTCGGAACAGCTGACCAGGAAGCTAACCAAGAGCGGGGTAGAATAGGGAAAGCTTTAGATCGAGAGGTAGAAGGGACAACTTCACGGCCGCCACTGTTCTCTCCACCCTGCCCTGCCTACCCCACCTTATCGGCAAGCCGGGGAGGAGGTAAGAGGGTTCAGCAACATCCTTACAATTTATTCCCCCGCAAGCTACCCTTAGCCTTCCCATAAACGACCCCATCGAGTCGGAGATTGAAGTGTTAAGCTCTTTTTTTGAGATCTGTGGTGGCTCTGAAAAGAGCCGTTTGGGTTTTAGAAGCAGGCGTTCACCAACAGCCTATTTCTTCTTGGGTGCAGCCTTCTTAGGCTTGGCAACCTTGGGCTTGGCTGTCTTGGGTTTGACAGCCTTCGCTGCACTCTTGACGGCCTTCTTGGGCTTGGCAGGTTTGGCCTTCTTTGGGCTCTTAGCCACTTTCTTGCCTACAGCTGCAGCCGCCGGCTTCTTCGCTTTCTTCGGGGTCTTTTTGACGCTCTTTTTCGGGGTAGCCGCCCCGGTCGCCTTCTTGGGCTTCTTGGCTGCCCCAGCGGGCTTCTTGGCCTTGGCAGCGCCAGCCTTCTTGATTTTGGGCTTGGCTTCCCCGGAAGCTGCCTTCTTGTTGAGTTTGAAGGAACCGGAGGCGCCGGTGCCCTTGGTCTGCACCAGGGTGCCCTTGCTCACCAGGCTCTTGAGCCCAAGCTTGATGCGGCTGTTATTCTTCTCCACATCGTAGCCAGCGGCCGCCAGTGCCTTCTTGAGCGCGGCTAGGGACACGCCGCTGCGCTCTTTGGAGGCGGCCACCGCCTTGGTGATGAGCTCGGACACCGGGGGCCCGGACGCCTTGCGGCGCGCCCCCGCAGGTTTCTTGGCAGCTTTTTTCTTCACCGGGGCTTTCTCCACGGGAGGCGCAGCAGCAGGGGCAGCGGGAGCTGTCTCCGACATGATGAAGATCTGGAACTCGAAAACAAGTAGCAGAGAGCCAGTGGAGAGACACCCGGGCCGGACCGCCGTATATATAGAGCGCAGGCGCGCGCTGATTGGTGCTCCGGTCGCCCGCCTGGCTGGCAGACTCCGAGCCGCCGCGATGCGCCCAAGTTGTGTTTGTTCCACCTCACAAAAGGGGGAAAATAGCAAAATGCCCTGCACCAAATCACCAGAGTTTGGTCGAGAAAGGGTCCGAGAAGCCTTAGGCTTCGTGCTCTCCAGTTATTTTCTCCGCAACCACAAACACAACGCATCCAGGGGGCCCCAACTCCCCCAACTCTGTGCGAAGTCCAGGGCAGTCAGACACCACTTTCTGTTTTTCTTCTAAATTACCTGTTCACTCCTTTGCCCCAGAAAGTTCTTCTTTCCAGGAGTGGTTGGGCACATGCTTCCCTTCTTGTAGGAACTAAAACGGAATGGTTTCCACATCAAGTTTCACGATAATTTTGTTTCTTCGCAAGGGAAGTAACACAGGTCCTCTGTGAATTCTGCGTATAGACCCACAGGAACTGTGGACTGGGACAGGGATTCCGGGACCAGTCCAGAGCAATTAGGGCGTGATGGGAGAGGGTACATAAACCTTGGGGGGTGGTCGTTGATGGTTGGGGGTTAGAGACTTAAATCCTTGACTGGAAGACATTTAAACTCTATCAACTCCGTCTTTTCATACATGGGGGCGGGGCAGCCTTTTCACTTCTCCAAAGGCAAAAAATTGAGCTGTTTATAAAAAGCGCTCAGGGTCCCTTCTGGTCTGTGCAAAGCAGGGGTTCTGGTCCTCAAAAAGAGTGATAATAAGAGAAAAAGGGAAACCCTCCCCCCTTCACAACAGACTTGGCACTAGAGTTATTGAGATAATCTGTTTTCAAAGTAAGAAGTGTTTATTTATTTACGTTCCTATACTGAAATACAGAAATGGATTTCACCCCATGAAAATTCTAAGTTACTTCCAGTAACAATATCTTACAATATCATAGTATATAGAAGGACACTCTCTACCTGGCAGCTCAAACATACAGAATGGAAAAATAAAGTTACTGACGTTCATAAAGCATACTTTTTACTTATAAGATGAACCATAGACTGGAGCTAGAAAAACACAGAAAGTTTTAAAGAGAAATAGAGGAAAAGTACTAGAAGATAGGAACAGCTATGCCATCTGTTGTTGATGAGACTGATACCACCTCTTCTCATCCACTCTAAAGTTGGACGTCTGTATTCTGTTCGGAAGTTTGCTTTGCTACTCTAGGTTTGCTGCTTCGTATTTTGCTCTTTTGTCACAAGCAATTGCAAATTTTGCCTTGAGAGAAAAGATTGAGTAAACGTTGTACCTGTGTATTTAGTATAATTATAGATTTAGAGACAGAGGAAATACTACATCTCACCAGAAATTCCTGTTCAAATATGTGTCTACAGAAGAAAATATGGCTTAAAGACGCTTGTCTTCCATTGTGATAAAGTTAAAAGGGGCTTTACAAATAAGGCAGAGTGATAAATCAAAAAATGGGGTGTCTTCTCTTAAACTAAGAATGACCCCATGGTTTCACTGAATAACATTCATTTAACATTTAAAAACAGCCCTCTGGGAATTAGCAGCCTAATAAGATTAGTGATGAACTAACAGCCTTAAAAACCGCCTTAGACTGACTGTCCATTAGTGTGTTAGACACACTTTTCCACTAGCAATTGTAAGACATTATTCAAAGTGTACAAATAGGTGAAGCGCCTTCATCGTATTAATATATTTTGCTAAAAAATTAAAAAAATAAAAGGACATACCACTTCGTACTGATTCTATGTGTAACAAGCTCCCTTCTCCTGACATTTAGTTAAATTATCCACCAGGAAAATAGCTGAGTGGAGTCTTGATTGCTAGGTCACTGGATCTCTCTTCACTATAAATTGGTGTCCCAATTTATAAATCATCAGGATATAAATCAATCAAATCACATCTCTCTACCTGCAAATCTGAAGACCAGACTTCAAGTCATCAGGGCAGCTAACTAAACCAAATCTAACCGGTTATCGTTTAGTCAATTTGAACGCCTGGCGACCCCATGTTGACCAGAGTAGAACTCTGCTCCTTAGGGTTTCCCATGAGTGACTTTTCTGAAGTCGGTCACCAGGCCTTTCTTATGAAGTGACTTGGGGTAGGCTCAAACCTTTAGCCTTTCAGTTAGCAGTCAAGCATGTTAACTATTTGCACCACCCAGGGATTCCAACCCTTCTTCAGATTCCTTTCGTTTTTGCTGAGAAAAACTATCCAAAACTTATTCAAAACTTAGAAATACGACAAAACTACTACTGCTTGTCCTTTGAGGTTGTATTAGATTATTGTCTAAAAGTTTCGCTTACATGTTATCTGATGCTCTAGGGCAGCAGTATACAATAAAATACAATGTGAATCGCATATGTAATTTTTAATTTTCTAGTACTCACATTGAAAAAACTAAAAAGGTCAACTTAATTGTAATATTATGTCTTATTTAACTATCCAAAATATTATCACTTCAGCATTAATCATTATTTTCAAAAAAATTAGATATTTTACATTTTTTAACACTATATCTTCTAAAATTAATCCACATTTTACATTTACAGAACATTTCAGTTCAAACTAGCCACACTTCGAGTCCTCATTGGCCCCAGGTGGCTACCATATTGGACAGCTTGGCTTTAAGGGAGGGTAACTTTTGGTTATTATTTACTTCCAATTAGAGACAGATTATGTAAAATTCCATGCTCACTTATACCAAAAAAAAAAAAAAGTTGCCGTGGAGTCCATTCCGACTCATAGCAACCCTATAGGACAGAATAGAACTGCCCCATAGGGTTTCCAAGGAGTACCTGGTGGATTCAAACTGCTGACCTTTTGGTTAGTAGCCAAACCCTTAACCACTACACCACCAGATTTTCCTATTCACTTTGCCTCTCTACTGGACAAAAAAATAATAATGATTTATTAATTTCCTCTTCACTTACAGGAGATTAATAAATTATTCATTTTTTGGTCCAGTAGAGAGGCAAATGAATTCTTTCCAGAAGAGAGAACCCTATGGGTTCTGATTGTATTTACCAATTTTGCAGTCATCTTCCAGTGTTCTTTCTTTCACTGACTAGATACACATTTAAGTCTGGTTTATTCTCTTTGACCTAGCTTGGCCATCCTTTTTGTTCCCTCATTAGGGACTTATATCATTTTTTGACACGTGCACAAGCTCTCTAGTGATACACTTGTATGAGAGTCATGTTTAACTTCTTGAAAATTATGCTTTCATATATGGTTAGTCAGTTAGACTTGTTTGTTCTATGGGTTCATTTCTGAATCAGAACCTTTAGAAGCCATTCTGAAAAGTGGAAGCTACCAACTTTCGGACCTTCAACTTTAAGCGATCTTAGATCCAGTAGGTGTCCTGTGGAGTGTCAGGCTTTGGAGTAAGACTGAACAAGGCTGTGAGCAACAAAAGTTCTATTAAAATTAGCCCCAAGGAAAAAACTTATATTAAAGGTGTGGTCCTCCCACTCAGAATTCACGGTATCAAGATAAAAATCCATTGCCATTGAGTCAATTCCAGCTCAAAGCAACCGAGTAGAACTGCCCCATAGAGCTCCCAAGGAGCACCTGATGGATTCAAACTGCTGGCCTTTTGGTTAGCAGCTGTAGTTCTTAACCCATACACCACCAGGGTTTCTTTCCAAGGAATGACTGGTAGATTTGAACTGTCTACCTTTTGGTTGGCAGTCAAACTCTTAACCACTGTACCACCAAGGCTCCAGTAGCCACCAATACATTGAGGACAGACTTAAAATATTGTGTTGCAACATATTGTGTATTCTTGTATTTACACACATCATGAATATTAGGGATTAGTTAAGTTTCTTTCACACCACATTCTTCAGGCTCTGGAAACACTGATGGACAAAGGTAAATATGCAGAGCAGAATGTCACATCCAAAAGGCTATGATGGAGCTGGAGAAGCTCAAACAGCATGATGCACTCAAAGGAGACTGAGAGGAGTTTCTGGAAGAGGTGTGTGGAACAGGGGCTGACGGCTGACTTTACTACCACTTTTCTCCTTCTAAAGCGTACCAGAGGAGGGTTCTGTCTGCTTTGGGATTTAGCTAATTCCCTGGGTGATGCAAACAGTTAATGCACTCTGCTGCTAACTGAAAGGTTGGAAGTTCAAGTCCATACAGCCTTGGAAGAAAGCCCTGGTTGCCTACTTCTTAAAAACTAGCCCTTGGAAACTCTATGGAGTACAGTTCTGCTCTGACACAAACGGGGTCACCATAGTTGGAGTTGACTCAAAGGCCACTGTTTTTTTGTTTTGTGTGTGTGCATGTGAGTTTAACCTAATATAAACAAATCCCTGTCATAGGCCCCAGCTGGGAGTGATTAAAACCTGCGTCTTCCAGACTCACCAAGGGATGAGGCTCCCACACCACTGGCAGGGCCCGTTTCAAAGAGTGTGGTGCTAGTGCTGCCATCCACTAGGAGATAGACAGCATAGGCCAGCCTGAGAAAAAGTGGACAGGAAGAGACTTCAGGAGACTGGCAGTATAAGAAAGACTGGCATCTTAAATGCCCTCTAGTCAGCTTCCTTGCTTCTGCCCTAAAACCATTCTTACAAATAGCCCAGAGGAAGTTTCCTGTTCTCTTTTTAAATTTTGCAGGCAAATGGCCAACAATTAGGCCATTATACCTGAGCCAAAATGCTCCTTTCCACCAGTGTTTCCACAGCCTGAAGAATATGGTGGGAAAGAAAATTAAAAACCCTTAATATTCACAATGTGTGTAAATACGAGAATACACGATATATTGCATTGCAATATTTTAAGGCTGTCCTCAATTTGTTGGTGGCTATCTTGATACCGGAAACACTGGTGGCGTAGTGGTTAAATGCTATGGCTGCTAACCTAAAGGTTGGCAGTTCAAATCCGCCAGGTGTTCCTCAGAAACTCTGTGGGGCAGTTCTACTCTGTCCTATAGGGTCGCTATGAGTCAGAATCGACTTGAGGGCAATGGGTTTGGTTTTTTGGGTTATCTTGATACCATGAATTCCAAGTGGGAGGACCACACCTTTAGCCTAAATTTTTTCCTTTAGACAAATTTTAATAGGATTTTGTTGCTCACGGGCTTGTTTTTCTTATCTATAAAGTGCAGAAAATTAAAATACATCCTCAACTATTAACGACTTACTAATATTTTCAGCGAGTCTTAAATGGAAGCAATTTTCACCGTTAAAATTTCAAAGGTCACAGGGATCACAACACAAGGCCCTGGACAGAGCTGGAGAAAAATGTACAACAATATTTTAACTAAAAAAAAAAACACACATATTGGTCTGACAGACTGGAGAAACCCCGAGAGTATAGTCCCCGGACACCCTTATAGCTCAGTAATGAAGTCACTACTGAGGTTCACCCTTCACCCAAAGATTAGACAGGCCCATAAATGAAATGAGACTAAAGGGACACACCAACCCAGGGACGAAGACAAGAAGGCAGGAAGGGACAGCAAAGTGATGGAGAACCTAAGGTTGAGAAGAGGAGATTATTGACATGTTGTGGAGTTGGCAACAAAATAAACCAAAAACCAAAACCCAGTGCTGTCAATTCCAACTCACAGCGACCCTATAGCAACCCCATGGGGCATGGTAGAACTGCCCCATAGAGTTTCCAAGAAGCACCTGGCAGATTCGAACTGCCGACCCTTTGGTTAGCAGCCGTAGCACTTAACCACTACTCCACCAGGGTTTCCAGGTGTCACAAAATAACATGTATGAATTCTTTAATGAGAAACTAGTTTGCTCTGTAAACCTTCATCTGAAGTACTATTAAAAAAAAAAAAAAAAACAGAAACTAAGGGTGAACACACTGGCAGAAAGACAGAAGGAATACAGAAAATGTACTAAGAGTCTCTCATTTATGAATTGCTCAAGTTCTTTTAGAAACAAATGAGTGACAACTGTCACAAATTCCTATCTCATGACTCAGAGTTCCTTTCTATTCAGGGCTACTCACTGAGGTGGTTGTTGTTGGGTGCCGGTGAGTCAGTTTTGACTCATAGGGACCCCTTATATTACAGAATAGAACTGCCCCTCAGAGTTTTCTAGGCTGTCATCTTTAAGGGGAAACTCTGGTGGTGTAGTGGTTAAGAGTTAAGGCTGCTAACCAATAGGTCGGCAGTACGAATTCAGCAGATGCTCCTTGGAGACGCTATGGGGCAGTTCTACTCTGTCCTATAAGGTCGCTATGAGTCAGAATCAACTCGAAGGCAATGGGTTTTTTGGATTTTAACGTTTAAGGGAGCAGATCACGAGATCTTTTCTCTTGCAGAGACCTTTCAGTGAGCAGCCGAGCGCTTGACTGTTGTGCCACCAGGGCTCCTTGCTCACTGTGCATAAAGGCTACTGTTTAACCAAAAGTTATAGGAAAATCTGCGAAGGTAATTAAGTCAACTAACTGCATAACATTCAACGAATTATTACATAATGAAAGTGGGAACAGTAAAGAGTGAGTACTAGAAGGAAATTAGCAAAGGAGCAATATGCTTATTATACACATAGAGTACTTGAGAGTTTAACTTTAGCCAAATTATGACTTCTATAGCTACGCGTCAACAGCTTTGATTAGCTCCGGCCTTATAAACACGCATCGCAGACGTAGGCAGTTGCCAAATTTGGGTTTTGTGACATTAGTTTAGTTAGTCGAGATGAGGGCTATGATCGGTGCTTTTTAAATTGCAGTGCGCTTTACCAAGGAAATGGTAAGAGGGAAATCACATCCTAGGTCTACTTCTGCCAGTAATTAATTGTGTGATCTGGAGAAAGTCATAATTTCTCTGTGCTTTCTTTTTTTCTTCCATCAAATAAAGGCTTTGGATTAAAGAAAAAAAAAAAAATGTCAAAGGCCATTATGAGAGATGGAGGGCAACGTTCATGCAGATACACCCTTGCCCACAGTACCCCGTGTTGTTTGTTGCTATGGGCACTAGATGGCACTCCGAAACAACCAACGCTGATTTTGGAGGCTGTGGTTGGGTGTCTTCGAGTGGCTTCAATTCATAGCGACCCTATAGGACAGAGTAGAACTGTCATAGGGTTTCCAAAGCTGTAATCTTTATGGAAGCAGACTGCCACATCTTTCTGCCGCAGAGCAGCTGCTGGGTTCAAACCGCTGACCTTTTGGCTAGAAGCCGAGCACTTAACCACTGAGTTACCAAATTTCTTCTGGCCTCTATGTAATTGTTAACCTCTAGTTAAACGCCCTGCTGCTAACCGAAACGTTGGTGGTTCGAGTCCATCCAGAGGCACCTCAGGAGAAAGGCCTGGTGATGTACTTTCAAAAAAGCAGCCATTAAAAATCCTATGGAGCACAGTTCTACTCTAATGCACGTGATTATCTCCATAAGCCTGAATTAACTCAATGGCAACTGGAAAAAATGTGCATTATATTCCCTAACAGCTTTCCATCTCTTTTGGTAGGCAAAAAAAAAAAAAAAAAAAACCAGTGCCGTGGAGCCGATTCCGACTCATAGCGACCCTATAGGACAGAGTAGAACTGCCCCACAGAGTTTCCAAGGAGTGCCTGGAGGATTTGAACTGCTGACTCTGGTCAGCAGCTGTAGCACTTAAACACTACACCACCAGGGTTTCCCTTTTGGTAGGCAGAAATTATTATTTCTACTTGACAGATGATAATAGATAGATTCAGGACAAGCACTGGGAAACCATGAGATTGCAATAAATCCAAAGACAGGGAAGAATATGGAAGGAACAAATAAGTGGCTTTCCTTGTTGCTTATCTACAAGGAGAAACTTAATTGTCAGGTGGTCTAGAAGATTAATGCTGGGTATTCCATTCATTCCACAAGGAATTAATCAGCACTTCCACAGGCCCAGCACTGTGCTGGGTGCAGGAGATACGAAAGTTAATAAGGCAAGCTCTACACCACAGAGGAGAACTGAGTAATGCAAACAGTTAAGTGCTCGAGTGCTACCTGAAAGGCTAGTAGCTCAAACCTACCCATGGGGCACCACAAAAGAAAGGCCTGGCCCAGTGATCTGCTTCTGAAAGGTGACAGCCATAAAAATGCTACGGAGAGCAGGTCTACTCCGAAACACCAGGAATAGGGATTGACTCTACACGGCTTGTTTGGTTTTTTGGTTTTTATGCTTACGGAGGAAAAAGGTAGGAAAAATGTAGGTAATAGTGGTTTTGAAGAAAGACCAGAATCAGTTGCTATTAAGTCGATTTCAACTCTTAGCACAGTGCTTAACTGTTCAGCTAATAACCAAAAGGTTGGCAGTTTCAATCCACCAGCTGCTCCTTGGAAACACTATGGGGCTGTTCTACTCTGTCCCATAGGGTTGCTATGAGTTGGAAACTACTCAACAGCAGTGGGTTGGTTGGTTGGTTTTGTATCTACTTAAAGAGATATGAGGGGTTTGTGACTTTACTATGTGCCTAGGACCAAACCAGTACCTTAATTGTAAACTACCTGTTACCCATTCCTATAGAGTAGTGTTACACATTAGAAGTACTCCATAGGGTTTTCTTGGTTGTAATCTTTATGGAAGCAGATTGCCAAGTCTTTCTTCTACAGCACCATTTGTTGGGTTTGAATCGCCAACCTTTAGGTTAGTAGTCAAGCTCAAACTGTGAGCACCACGCAGGGACCTCGATTGTAAACTACAGTTGTTGTTTGTTGCCGTCGAGTCAATTTTGACTGGTGGCTACCCCATGTATGCAGAGTAGAACGGCTCTGTAGGGTTTTCAAGGCTGTGACCTTTCAGAAGCAGATTGCCAAGCCTGTCTTCTGAGGTGCCTCTGGGTAGATTCTAGCCACCAACCTTTTGGCTAGTAGTACAGTGTTGCAGTGAAGTGATTTACTTAAAATGGCCCTTCTAGCCATAGTCTTTGTAACTCCCACACAATGATTGGGTGGAACCATTAAGGTGTATGGAACCTTAACAAGGTATAGTAGTTGGTGTTATGTGTCAGCTTGGCTAGGCCATGATTCCCACTTCTGTGTGGCTATCCTCCATTTTGTGATTGATGTAATTATCCTTCATTTTATGTCTTAAATCGTAACGTCTGTATGTTAGTGAGGCAGGATTAGTGTGGGCTGTATCTAAGTTACAGCCTTACAGGAGGGCATGACTCAAGTCCCGCCCTTACTCAAGTCATGCCCTGCACTGAGGTGTGACCTGCATCCATTGTGTACATGTGGCTGCTCTGGCATGGCTCTCCCTCTCTGCATCTGGATCCTGCATCCAGCCCATCAGTGTCTGACCTCTGGTTCTTGGGATTTGAGCCAGCAGCCTGCCATCCGATCTGCCAGTTCTGGGATTTGCCAGCTTATGCAACCCTGTGGGCCAGCAGCCTATCGTCTGACCTGATAGACCAGCTTACACAGCCTTGTTAGCCAGCAACCTGTCATCTGGCCTGCCGATTTGGGTTTGTCAGCCCCTGAGACCACATGAGTCAGGAGAAGCCTATGCCTGATCCACGGATTTGGGATTTGCCGGCTTCCCCAACCACATGAGCCATTTCCTTAATATGGTTTGTGAGTTTTGTGAGATTTTGCACCAAATTATGGAACCCAAAGATGGGAAGGAGACAACTGGAGGGAGGAGGAGTAGTTTATGTAAGAGATCATAGAGTGGTACGGCAATTTGGAAAAGTTTGACATTTGGGACGTCTTTAACCTCCACCTCATAAGAACTACATTTGTGCTGATCCTTATGAAAGAAATTATTCATTTAAGTGTTTAACTGTTTTCGCCACCCCGGGACTCCAATTGTAAACTACATTCCCTTAAATACAATGGAACCCAATCAAGACCCCAAAAGAAGATTGTACTAAAGTGCAGGTTGTGTAAAAGTCAAACAGAAGATCCTCCCATCCTACCCATAGTTTTCTCATCTATGAAATGAAAACATAACTAACTAAAAAGAATCCATTGCCGTCCAGTTGATTCCGACTCATAACGACCCTATAGGACAGAGTAGAACTGTCCCATATGGTTTCCAAGGAGCGCCTAGTGGATTCAAACTGCCAGCCTTTTGGTTAGCAGCTGTAGCTCTTAACCACTAGGCAATCGCTATATTAATTAATTTAATTAAAAACTCCCAGATTGCTAATTAGTACTTTTGAAGAGTTTTAGAGAATGAATGGCATATAGAGACTGTTTTTTACCTTTAAAATCTCTAAGGCTAATAGAATTGCTGAAGAATAACAATTACCTCTAACAGATCTTGCTTTGGGCGCAACACTCGCTGCCCAGCTGAAAGCATTTACAAAGTGGCATGCTGTTTGTACCCATAGGCACTAGATGGTGCTCCAAATTAAAACTGACTGGAGTGACAGCTGAAGCCCAGGTTGCCTGGCTGTGTGATCAATTAACAACTCTGGGTTGACACTGCATCACTTGGCAGATTTCAAAACTCATCCATATACATAGTTTCTTGGTGAACAGAAATGATTATCACCCACAATTGACAGTAGTAAGAAGCCATGAGTCTAGAGTAAAAGCCCAGGGCCGGCAAGTAGGAGGCTGGCTGTCAGGTCAGCTGATCTGTACTTTGGAGTCAGTACTATTTATAAAATAATTAAGTTGCCAAGTGGGCGAGAACCTCAAGTTGGTTGATTCATTCACTCCCCCAATTATTAAACGGGAAGTAATGATAACTAGATGGTACAAATGGTTAAAGAAGCCGGCTGCAAACAGGAAGGCTGAAGGTTCAAACACACCCAGCAGTACCCCAGAATAAAGGCCTGGTGACCTGCTTCCATAAAGATTACAACCAAGAAAACCCTATGGAGCACAGTTCTACTCTGAAACACGTAAGGATGCCAGGAGTCAGACCAACTGGACAACAATGAGTTTGTTTTTTAGGTTTTGGTTGTTGTTGTTGTTGTTTTTTGGTTAGCCCTTTAGTGCCTATGGAAACCCTGGTGGTGTAGTGGATAAGAGCTAAATCTACTAACCAAAAGGTGAGCAGTTTGAATCCACCAGGCGCTCCTCGGAAGCTCTATGGGGCAGTTCTACTCTGTTCTATAGGGTCGCAATGAGTCGGAATTGACTCCATGGCAACGGGTTTGGTTTGTTTGTTTGTTTTTAATATAATACCAATGGTAAACAGTGGGTTTCTATTACCATCCAGTCGATTCCAACTCATAGCGGCTCTGTAGGACAGAGGCAACTGGTGTCTAGAGGTCTGTGGCCAGGAATGTATTTGTTTTTTATCGGTTGTTCTCTCTGCAGGCGTAAGATTCAGCATTCTCTGGTCTGACAAGTTATCTACGTGCTCTCCAGCTTCCAAAATTCTGTTTCTATCTCTCATGGGATGTCTCTTCTCCCATTCTCCCATTTCAGGGTTTCCAAGTATTTGGGAAAGTATTCAAAAGCCCTACCTCATGTAAATTAACAAAAAAAACTAACACGCAAAAGAAAACCAATACCATTGCCATCGAGCCAATTTCAACTCATAGCCACCCTACAAGATAGAGTAGAACTGCTGCATAGGATTTCCTTTTAATCTTTATCAAAGCAGACCACCGCATTTTTCTCCCACAGAGAGGCTGGTGGGTTCAAACCACCGACTTTTCAGTTAGCAGAGCAGCACTTAACCACTGCGCCACCAAGGTTCTCAAACACTGGGTTAACCTTGATTATATACCAGGCAATGTGCTAAGGGTTTCATTTATCAAACATGATTTTTCATCTAATTATTAATATTATTCTATTAATATTAATATGACTCCAGGCTCTTAGATGACTCTCTAAACCAAATCGTATTATATACAGCTTATTCCTAATCTACCAGGCCTGACCTGTCCCTGGAGAAGAACGTCATGCTTGGTAAAATAGAGGGTCAGAGAAAAAGAGAAAGACCCTCAACGAGATAGATTGACACAGTGGCTGCAACAATGGGCTCAAGCATAACAACAATTATGAGGATGGTGCAGGACCAGGCAGTGTTTCGTTCTGTTGTACATAGGATCGTTCCGAGTCAGAACTGACTCCACGGCACCTAAAAACAGCATTGGTGTACACAGCCCTAGTGGTGCAGTGGTTAAGAGCGCATTGTTAACCAAAAGGTTGGCAGTTCGAATCCACCAGCCAGTCCTTGGAAACCCTATGGGGAAGTTCTACTCTGTCCTATAGGGTCACTATGAGTCAGAATTGGCTCGAAGGCAGTGGGTTTTGTTTTTTGCTTTAATGGTGTCTATTGGGATGCTTCTTAGAATTGAGGATGGCAAAACTTCAACTCCCATATTTTGGACATGTCATCACAAAAGACTAATCACTAGAAAAGGACATAATGTTTGGTAAAGTAGAGGGTCAGTGAAAATGAGAGAAACCCTCAATGAGATGGTTTGACAGAACAGCCATAACAATGGGCTCAAGCATACCGATGATCATGAAGATGGCACAGGATCAGGTAACGTTTTGTTCTGTTATACCTAAGGCCACCATGGATCAGAGCTGATTCCACAGCAACTATCACCAACAACAGTGGTATCTATCTCTGTTAACGGTTGTAAGAGGTTGTTCTCATAAAGTATGATTTGGTGATCAGAAATTATCACCCCCATTTGAAAAACGAGAGGACTAAGGCTCAGAAAAGCTGGAGGAAGTCCATAGTACAGCAGAGGGCCAGGAAGAAGCAAGCAGGGCCCTAGGCTCTTAAGTAGATGATATTTGTTCTAAGAAATAGCATTGTCAAGAGGATCGGAAGTATATCACTGCTATTGCTCATGAATACAATAGAATTCCAGGTCATTGCTATTTGCCTATTTAACGTATTATGGCATATCTCCTCAGCCTGACTATAAACTCCTTGAAAGCAAGATAAATTTGAAAATGAAATGAGACAACGTACTCACAGGGTTTATCATGGTTCCTGGAACATAGCGTTTACTCCTACCACTATCACATCTCTTACTATTAGTATTTACTTAAAGGAACCAACTTGTGGTTACGCATGATGACTCAACACACGTCAGTCTTGCTCCTTCTCTAAGCCCCACCCAAATGAGAGTAATAGGATTTACAAAGAAGGCATAAACCCTCGAATACAAAGAGAATCGAGAAGAGACACCCCATGAGAGATATAAACAGAATTTTGGAAGCTGGAGGGCAGCTAGATTACTCGTTAGACCAGAGAAGGCTGAATATTACAACTGCAGAGAGAACAACAAATAAGACACAAATGCATTTCCGGCTGCAGGACGCTAGACACCAGGTATCTCTGATGCCAGGTGTTCTGTATGTTTCTATAAAAAAAAACCCAGTGCCATCGAGTCGATTCCGACTCATAGCAACCCTATAGGACGGAGTAGAACTGCCCCAGAGAGTTTCCAAAGAGCGCCTGGTGGATTTGAACTGCCGACCCCTTGGTTAGCAGCTGTAGCACTTAACCACCATGCCACCAGCGTTTCCTATGTTTCTATAATGATCTCAAATCCCATAAGGTATAAGTCACATTATGCTTTCAAAATACATATGTATAAGCTCTCATAAACTTAGAAATATGCCTACCTCTGGGAGACTCACTAACATTAACTATGAATCATCAGTAACTTACACGCCATGAGAAAGTTATTGAGAAAACTTTTGAACTTAGACATAGAAGTATGTGACGTATGTAAACAACTTTTAAATTCACTTTGACCTGGCATGCTGTAACACAAGAAAACATAAATCTAAACAGCCTCCCTAATTTCTGACCTTGAAGAAAAGGTGAACACTAACTCTGGAGAAAAGACATAACATCACCCTGGCCCTTCTTGTGTGGAGTGAATGTGACAAATTCACAAATAAACTCTAAATTTCTGCTCACTCACTGAGAGAAGGCAGAGATGGAACGGAGATTCTGTTCACCACCGCTGACCTTGGACCCTAGGTAGGAGGGACCTCTGCCAAGTTGGAGCCATGGTTAAGCCTTCCTCCCAAAACCTCTCATTAAAGGTAAAAGCCTGAAGTCTAAAGACTTGAACTCTAACCATTGAACTAACATTGTAATTGAAATTGTTAATTCTGATTCTTCAGTCCTGAAAGAATGTTGTGAGGTCTTACTTGCATGCCTTGATGTGATTATCGTGCAATAAACGAAGTGAGTTTATGCATTCAAACCTGAGTATCTCTCCATTAATTTTCTAAGATAAAACCCTACATGACACCAGGGATATGGCTGGGAAAAAAAACGGGACAATTCATTAGAAATCTGCGAGAGGAACATTTTGATGCCCAGATCTCCTCCCTACCGTACAGACACTCAGGCGATTGCCCTAGCCCAACCTCAGCAGAAGACAGGGTTTTTCTTTGGTAATGTTGAACTAGAGGTAGAATTATCAAGAAAAAAAACAGATGACCCCAGACATTGAGGAATCTAATGGGGGAGCTAAATATATTATTATACATTAATATATATTTGTGAGTCAGTGCAATTCATTCTCTAATACTGATATCTACAAGGAGCTCTGGGAACACAGAGTAGAGAGCCAGTAAGTCTTTCTAGTGGGTTGTGGTTGGCTTATAGAGGAGCCAATTTCATCTTGAACATTCATTCATTTACTTATTCATTTATTCAGCATACACATATTTATTGTGTGCATAGTCATGGCAGGCGAAAGTGGTAAACAAAATAGACAAGGTTCCTGCGCTCCCTGTCTAGGAGGAGTTTGAAGGAAAAAGAAGAGAGAAACACCTCAAACTGAGGGAGGAGCATGTAAAAGAGGTGGAGATAGGACAGGCAAACCCATTTTAGGAAGAGTAACTGGAGTCATCTTGTCACTGTTTTATCACCCAAGAGGCCAGTACACCAGGTAGCTGGGAACTGGGTGAAGGATTTCAACCCAAGAAAAACACTTTATGGTGCCAGTGACTAGCCTAGTATATTCTACCTGAAAGACATTTTTCCAGGCTAGGTTGAAGTCAAAGAAGGAGCAACAAGGTCTGAAGGATGCTATTATAAATAGATGAAGAGTCTGGTGTCAATAGAGTAAGAATTTGAATGAAGGAGTGAAAAAAAATAAGACAGATGAGGGAGACTAAGACCAGATTATGTAGAATCCCTAGGGGATACATGTGGTGAACATGCTCACTGATAACCAAAAGATAGGTGGTTTGAGTTAACCCAGAGGTACCTCTGAAGGCCTGGAAGTCTGCTTCTGAAAAATTAGCCATCGAAAACCTTAAGGGGAACATTTCTACTCTGACACACATGGGGTCACTGTGAGCTGTCATTCACTCAATGGCAACTGGTTTGGTTTGTTTTAGGCTAGAATAGTGCCTGGTAAGTAATGGTGGTGTTGTTAGGTGTCATAGAGTCAGTTCCCACTTACAGCAACACTATGTACCATAGACCAAAACACTGCCCGGTCCTGCACCATCCTCACCATCATTGCTAGGTCTGAGCCCATTGCTGCAGCCACCGTGTCAATCCATCTCGTTGAGAGGCTTCCTCTTTTCTGCTGACCCTCTACTTTAACAAACATGATGCCCTTCTCCAGGGGCTGATCCCTCCTGATAACATGTGCAAAGTACACTAGACAAAGCCTTGCCATCCTTGTTTCTAAGGAGCATTCTGGCTGTACTTCTTCTGAGACAGATTTGTTCAGTCTTCTAGCAATCCACGGTATATTCAATATTCCTCACCAACAACAGAATTCGAAGGCACCAATTCTCGGTCTTCCTTACTCATTGTCCACCCAGCTTTCACATGCATATGAAGCAACTGAAAGTACCATGGCTTGGATCAGGCACACTTTAGTCCTCAAAGTGACATTTTTGCTTTTTAAACTTTAAAGAGGTCTTTTACAGCAGATTGGTCCAATATAATATGTCATTTGATGTCTTCACTACTGTTTCCATGGGCGTTGATTGTGAATTCAAGTAAAATGAAATCCTGAACAACTTCAATCTTTTCTGTTTATCATGATGTTGCTTATTGGTCCAGTTGTGAGGATTTTTTTTTTCTATATGTTGAGGTGTGATCCATACTGAAGGCTATAGTCTTTGATGTTCATTAGTAAATGCTGTAATAAAAACCCCTGGATTCTGACTCATAAGCACCCTGTAAACATGGGTCAGTTGAAGTGACTGATTATTGTAGGTGTATCAGTTTTTTTTTTTTTTTTATCAGTTAGGACTGAGTTTGGCTGAATATATCAAGAAGACCCAAATAGATAGGCTACACCCGCACAACCGAAAACGTGGTCTGTGGACAAGTGCTGATCCACAGACAAGTACTGTCCTGCCACAAAATAAGGACAACAACTGAGAATAAGCAATTAGAGGCTATTGTATCAATCTGACATTGCTGAGACCTCCAAGTGCATGATCACTGAGCTCCTCTCATTGAGCAAGGTATAGGCTAGTTTGGATGCTGCAGAATCGTGTGGTCAGTCACGTGTAGTATGAGTGATGTACTAGTCATGTGCAGTAGGACCACAAGGTGCTCTAATATTTAACAAGAAACCTTGAGAGGAATGCTGTAATGTCCTGTGGTCAGAGACCCTCAAACAGAGTCCCGTGGCCCTCAGATTCAAGTCTTCATCACAGACTACACGGCTTTCCCTCTACCTCTCCAGCTTCAGCCTCTGCTCTAGCCTCCTAATCTTGTCCTTGCTCATGACTTCCAGCCACACTGGCCACCTTCTTTAGGTGTTTTAAAATAAGCCAAGCTCTCTTTAAGGCCTTGGGCCTTCCCATGTGATATTTCTTTTGCATGGATTACTCCCACGCCCATCCCTATTCTATCTTCCCTGACTAAATCTGCTCATCTTGCAGATGTAAGCTGAAATGCGCTTTTCCCTAACCTCCCTAGCAGGTGTCTGGTCTCCCTCTTATCCATCCTCCTGTAATCCTTAACTTTCCTTTCATGGGTAATATATTAGTTTCCCAGGACCATTGTAACAAATTGCCACAAACTGGATGTCTTAAAACAGCAGAAATTTATTCTTACACAGTTCTAGAGGCTAGATGTTTGAAATCAAGGCATCAGCAGGGCCATGCTCTCGCTAAAGACTCTAAGGAAGGATCTGTTTCATACCTTTATCTTAGCTTCTGGTATTGCTGGCAATCCTTGGCATTCCTTGGCTTGCCTCCATCACTACATGGTATTCTCCCTGTGTGTTTGTCTTTTCTCCTCTTCTAAGGACACCAATCTTATTGGACTAGACCCCATCCTAATCCAGCATGATCTCAATTATATCTGCAAAGACCCTATTTCCAAACAAGGTCACATTCACAGGCTCTCAGGTAAAGACTTCAACAAATCTTTTCAGAGTACACTATTCAATCAATAACAGATAATATATATATGATCTACACATGCCTATAAATGTAATCATATATGTATATATGATCATCCACACACATATATGCTTGATATATATATATATATATATATGTATGTATGTATGTATGTAAGTATATCTCAAGTCTATCCCTCCAACTAGACAGTAAACTTGAGGGTCAAGCACCAGGTCTGAAGGTCTGATTTCTCCATCAACACTCCTCTAGTAAGAGCACATTTCCTCAAGCATTTCAGATCCTTAATTATCTATGGGATGAAAGAAAGAATAAATAAATGAATATATGGTACAGGAACAGGGTAAGGTGTATACACAAATAATTTATAAAGCATAGTAGATGATGTATAAGTGTTTCATGTGATGAGCTCTCAGAGGTCAGACTCACTCCATGGGGAGAAGGACATGCAGACATCTGAGGGAACGCAGCCCTTGATGTGCAGAGAATAGGGAGGGAATTCAAGATGGAGAGCACAGATTCAGCAAAGTCACAGAAGTGAAAAATCGTGGGCTGTGTTTATTGGATGGTAGACTTATATAAGGAAGATAAGGTTAGATAGATCGTTTGAGTTAAATAGTATTTAGCAGGAGTCCAACATGCTAGGAGCTATGCTCAGCCTGGTAGTGATGTGTGAAATAGATTGGAAGGGGTAGAGACTGAAGCCAGCAATGTAGGACATTGCAATGGTGCAGTGATCTAGGAAGATGAATATTTCTCTGTGGGAGAAAGACGTGGCGATCTGCTTCTGTGAAGATTACAGCCTAGAAAACCCTACTGGGCACTTCTACTCTGTTGGAATCAACTTGACAGCACCTAACAAAAACATATGGCAAAGGGTTAATATCTGTAAACTATAAAGAGCTTATACATATCATTTAAGTAAGGCAACCTTCCCTCCAAAGAAAAACGAACTAAGAACATGGACTGGCAATTTATTAATAAGAAGTCAAATGGAAAAAAATAACTTCAAAAGTAGTCTAAGCAATGCAAGGTAACACAATTGGACAATGTTTGAAAGACATTTTTATCTGATATTTGAGACTATTAGCAAGGATTTAGGGATTTTTGTTAGGGAATAAACACAATGCTGTTTTTAGTTAAATAAGCACAGTCTTTCTGGGATCCAAGCCCCAGTCTTGGATCTAGCAACTTCAAGTGTAGAGGCATGTTGTTGTTGTTGTTGTTGTTGTTAGGTGCCGTTGAGTCGGTTCCAACTCATAGTGACCCTATGCACAACAGAACAAGACATTGCCCGGTCCTGAGCCATCCTCACAATCGTTGTTATGCTTGAGCTCATTGTTGCAGCCACTGTGTCAGTCCACCCCATTGAAGGTCTTCCTCTTTTTCGCTGACCCTGTACTCTGCCAAGCATGATGTCCTTCTCCAGAGACTGATCCCTCCTGACAACATGTCCAAAGTACGTAAGATGCAGTCTCGCCATCCTTGCTTCTAAGGAGCATTCTGGTTGTACTGCTTCTAAGGCAGGTTTGTTTGTTCTTTTGGCAGTCCATAGTATATTCAATATTCTTCGCCAACACAATTCAAAGGTGTCAATTCTTCTTTGGTCTTCCTTATTCATTGTCCAGCTTTCACATGCACATGATGTGATTGAAAATACCATGGCTTGGGTCAGGCGCACCTTAGTCTTCAAGGTGACATCTTTGCTCTTCAACACTTTAAAGAGGTCCTTTGCAGCAGATTTACCCAATGCAATGCATCGTTTGATTTTTTGACTGCTGCTTCCATGGCTGTTGATTGTAGATCCAAGTAAAATGAAATCCTTGACAACCTCAATCTTTTCTCCATTTATCATGATGATGCTCATTGGTCCAGTTGTAAGGATTTTTGTTTTCTTTATGTTGAGGTGCAATCCATACTGAAGGCTGTGGTCTTTGATCTTCATTAGTAAGTGCTTCAAGTCCTCTTCACTTTCAGTGGGCAAAGTTGTGTCATCTGCATAGCGCAGGTTGTTAATGAGACTTCCTCTAATCTTGATGCCCTGTTCTTCTTCATATAGTCCAGCTTCTTGGATTATTTGCTCAGCATACAGATTGAACAGGTATGGTGAAAGAATACAACCCTGATGCACACCTTTCCTGACTTTAAACCAATCAGTATCCCCTTGTTCTGTCCGAATAACTGCCTCTTGATCTATGTAAAGGTTCCTCATGAGCACAATTAAGTGTTCTGGAATTCCCATTCTTCTCAATGTTATCCATAATTCGTTGTGATCCACACAGTTGAATGCCTTTGCATAGTCAGTAAAACACAGGTAAACAGCCTTCTGGTAGTCTCTGCTTTCAGCCAGGATCCATCTGACATCAGCAATGATATTCCGTTATGAATAGAGGCGTAGGCCAAGGAAATATTGTAATATGCTTAGGTTAAATATTAGATATGGATCACAATGGCAATAGTGTTTATAATATTGAAAAATTTAGAAATAATTCATTTGCTTACCACAGAGGATTAAAAAATCAAAAGCCCACTGCCATCAAGCAGATTCCGATTCATAGTGACCCTATAGGTCAGAGTAGGACTGCCCCATAGGGTTTCCAAGGGGTGCCTGGTGAATTCAAACTGCCAACCTTTTAGTTAGAAGCCATAGCTTTTAACCACTATGCCACCAGAGTTCCCTAATAGAGGATTGGATAATAGCATATTCATACACTGAAATACTATGTTGCAGAAGAATTTTTAGCCACAGAGAAAAGTTTTTGTGGTATGAAGTAAGAAAAAAAAAACTATCACAGAACCATGTGTACAGTATGATTCCATTTTCTCTTGAAAATAAAGTTTATACACACACATACACACATATATCTATATCTTAGCTGTAGCTCTAATCTATTAAAAAAAACTGGAAGAAAATAACACAAATATGTTAATGAGGTTTATCTCTAGAAGGTCAGATTGAAAGTGCTTTATATTTTCTCCTTTTTACTTGTTTGGTTTCTTTTTTTTTTTTTTTTTTCCTATAAATGTGTATGGAGTTTGTAAATCAACTGCTATGATAGCAGTATGCCCCAAGTCTGTTGGCACACGAAAAAGTAGTAGAATTTTCAAAGGCTGTCAGAGGTTTGAGCTGAGATGTGGTGTGAGCTGAAGATGCAAGGCTGAGTAACTTCTGGAACGATACGGAAATGATAACATCAGAAGCAAGAGGTGGGCAGGGAATGGAAGCTGATTTCATGGAATTTTAGTCTTGCCCAGCCCATGATGCTCCCCAGGTATGACAAAACCAAACTCATTGCCTCGGAGTTGATTCACCCTACAGAGCAGAGTTGCACTCCATAGGGTTTTCTTGGCTACATTCTTTATGGCCACAGATGGCCAGGCCTTTCTTCCACAGTGCTGCTGGGTGGGTTCCAACCGCCAACCTTTAGATTAGTAGTCAAACACAATCTGTAACACCCAGGGACCTTTTCCAGGTATGACCAAAAAAAAAACGTAAACCCCCTGCCATGGTGTCGATTCCGGCTCATAGCGACCCTATGGGACAGAGTAGAACTGCCCCATAGAGCTTCCAAGGAGTGCCTAGGTGGATTCAGGCTACTGACCTTCTGGTTAGCAGCCGTAGCTCTTAACCACCACACCACCAGGGTTTCCCCAAGTATGACAGGAAACCTTAAAAGCAGTGGTGTTCAAGCTTGATGGTGTATCAGATCACCTGGAGGACCTTTTAAAACAGATTAGTAGGCTCCACCCCTAGAGCTTGTAATTCAGTAGGTTTGGGATTGGGCCTGGGAATTCACATTTCTAACAGGTTCCCAGGCGACACTGGTACGGAGGTCCAGTGATCACGATTTGAGCACTCCCAACCTGTTCCACTTTTTGGGGAGGAGTTGCTTAGTGGGTGTGGTGCAGGCCCTGAGCAAGTAAGAGGTGGCTGCCAGCGTGGGCAGGCTCGCAGACTGGCGCTAATCTCCTGGCATCTGAAAGGAAATTACAACGCCCTCTGGAGCACACCCGCTAGCTCCCAGCAGCGCTTCCTTTGGGAAAATTTAATCTGCACCAAAATGACTTGGTTTTTTTTATTTTATTTTATTTTATTTTTCTCCCCGAGACATGGTCTGGCCTCTCAAGGACCGATTCCCTTCCGGAGGCAGAGCAAGTGAATCCTGGAGTAGCCACCCTTCGCTCTCTTCCCACCGTTTCCCGGGTGCCCAGGGCCGAGCCCGCGTCTGCGGATGCCCCTGTGTCGTCCTGTTTCCAGCAGGCGCCGTCTTTTCCCAGGCCTCTTTTGTTTCTTCCTCCGCGAGGCACCTTCCTCTTCCTTAAAATAAATTATAAATAAAAATAAATAAAAGTCCCGTGCTCCTTACGCGCCTCTCTTCGGGATGTGTCCAGGATTTCTTCCGCGACTAAACTGGGAAGAGCTGGGCAGAGGCAGCTGGAGCAGGAGACCTGCTCTGGGCAAGAGAGTAAGAGGGCGGATGGAGCCACTGGAAGGGGACCCCCCCACACCACAAGTAGTGAGTCAAAGGGAGGGAGGGAGGTGTTGGGAGAAGGGGTTTGGAGAGGAGTGGGGTAGTGGTGAAGGTCACCTAAAAGTGCACAGTATTTTTTTTCTTGTGTGGACGAATAGATGAAAAGGGAAAAAAGTTTTCCTAACATCCTGAGTTTATACCCGTGGCTGCATCAAACAAACAACCCTCTGCGGTCGAGTGGATTCCAACTCTTAGTGTCCCTATAGGACGGAGTAGAACTGCTGCATAGGGTTTCCAAGGAGCACCTGGTGGATTCGAACTGCTCACCTTCTGGCTAGCAGCTGAACTTTTAACCACCAGGGTTTCCAGCTGATGCATTGCAAGACAAAAAAAAAAAAAAGGTCAGGAGTAAAGTAGAATAAAAAGTACCATCTATTGAAATTGGCATGGCCTCTCTCTCTAAGGATAGCTTTCGTTAGTGGTCTTTAAGTGATTAAGGCAAAAACTTATTTATGTCTGTGAGTTATTCAAACTCAGCTTTACCAAACTCCAATCTCCCCATTTGCAAAATAGGGGCAAAGTATTTTTCAAAAAAAAGATGAGAATCTTAAATATGATTTTCATATGTAAACCGCTTAGCAGGATCCTTGCTTCAGTGCTGGCATTCTGAAAATTTTATTTCATTTTTCTTTTCTCCCTCTGAATGATAAATAGAACTCAGACAATTTGAGATTACAGTTGAGGGGAAGGCAAAGATAGAATCTTGGAGCTTGTTATAAATTGGATTGTGTTCTTAAAAAATAAGTGTTGTAAATCCCAACCCCTAATACTTGTGATTAATACTTGTGAATGTAATCCTATTTGGGAATAGAGTTTTCTTTGTTACATTAATGAGGCCGTAACAGTACAGGGTGTGTTTGTGATTGAAAAAAAAATTAGGCACAGAGAAGGAAGCACAAACAGACTGGGGAAAATAGATTCCAGGCCAAATGAAGATCACCAGGGAACCAATGAACAGAAGTTTAAAAGAGACAAAGACCTTCCCCCTCCCCGCAAGCCCACAGAGAAAGAAAGCCTTCCCCTATAACCAGTGCAGTGGATATGGACTTACAGCCTTCTGAAGATCACTGGTAGCTCAATGGTTAAGAGCTTGGTTAAGCAAAAGGCTGGCAATTTGAATCCACCATCCTCTCCCTGGAAACCCTATGGGATAGTTCTATTCTGTTCTGTAGGGTTGCTATGTGTCAGAATTGACTCAGCGGCAACGGATTTGGTTTTTGTGTTTTAGCCTCCTGGACTATGAGAAAATGAATTTCTTAAACGACCCACTTGCAGTATTTCTTTTATAGCAGCACTAAGAAACCAAGAGCTGGAAACCATTTATGGATGAGGTCAGGGCTGCACCTGGCTTTAGGCCTTAGGTCCTATGCCATCAAGTGTGCCAACACTTTTCAGGAGATGAGAGACGGCTACTGAAGACCTTTGAGCAGGAGAGCAGGTTGTACTGGAGAGCCATTTGATCAGTTGCATTTTAGAAAGGTTTGTCTGGAACCAATGGCCTCAGAGTTCTACTTCCATTAATATAGGTTAGTCTGTTTCTACATCCTGGAAGGATGAATCAGAACCAAAGCTCCACCCATTCCTATGCCTATTAAGTAAGGAATGATTTCACCAAGACATCCAACTGGGAAGAAAATATGTCCTGGCCATGGGATCATGGGATACCATGTTCTCACTGAACAGAAATCAGAGGTCCTTGGGGTGGCCATGGGATCACGGGATACCATGTTCTCAATGAACAGAAATCAGAGGTCCTTGGGGTGGCTCTAGGTGGGCTCTTCTGCCATCTTGAGACAACTCCTTCTTGCTGCCACCACCCATGCTGGAGAATTCATTTCTGAAGAGAGCATCTCTCTTGCATGCTCATATTCACATTCTCTACGTGAGCATAGCTCAGTCCAGAAGCAGTTCCTTGCATAAGTGAATGAACCACTTTTTGAAATATGACATTAGGAGCCAGAGCCTTCAAAGATGAGGTCTATGGGAGGTCCTGGAGGACTCCAAGGAGTGGGAGGAGCTGGAGAAGAATATGAAGCTCTTCAGATGGGAATCCAGAGTGTTGCTGTGGGACACCATGAAGCACAACAGCCAGAGTGAGTGGGAAAATGAGCTCTGAAATGAGGTGGGGACAAGATCAGGAGGGGTAGATCCCACGGACGCCCATTCATCCCCATTTTTAAGTCTAGAACCTGTTAGGGAGTCTAACCTCCCTTTAAGGTTTCTGTGATGAAAGGGTGGCAGGTTCTCTCTGCCCAAATGCTGCCCAGGGAAAAGGAAATGGGATCTTTTATTACTCTGGCCTGAAATAACACTCCTTTGGAGGGGCTTTGGGATACCAGGGCCTTACATTCTGCAGATGGCTCTGGGCTGTGATCCCCAGGAGGATGGCAATTCTGAGAGCTTCTGGAAACACGTTTGTGAGGGGACAGGTCTACTTCTCTTACAGCAGGAGTCACTTAGCTGGAATGCATGCTGACACTCCCAAGGCCCAGGATACGGTAGAAAGGGTGAAGGAGAAAGGCTTGGCACACCACCACCATGCCTTTATCAATGAGGACTATAAACACTATCTTCAGAAGTACCCAGGGCCTAGGAAGAAACTCCTAGTACTATTAGGTAACTGTCCCTTCTAATGGAATCTTTAAGAGTGGGTTCAGCCTTGTGACCCCTGCATTCCTTGCCCCCATCCTTTGGCCAGAAAAGCCAATACTCTTTAGGACTTCACAAGGGCTCAGTACTTAGGCATGTGGTCAGATCCTGAGGCTGAGGGCTAGGTCCTGGTTTTGTCAGAGCTGGGACTGGCCTGAACGCAACTGAGACGCAGGTGGGAACAGGTCTGGCTCCCTTTAACCAAGATCACAAGAGACTGGAATAGGAACACTGTCTTGGTTATCTAGTGTTGCTATAACAAAAATTTATTCTCTCACAGTTTAGGACCCTAGAAGTCTGAAATCAGGGTGTCAGATCTATGGGAAGGCTTTCTCTGTCTGCCTGCTGTGGGGAAGGTCTTCAATAATCTTCCCCTGGGCCTAGGAGGTTCTCAGCGCGGGGACTCCCAGACCAAAGGACATGCTCCACTCCGGGTTATTCTTTCTGGGTGGTATGAGATCCCCCTCTCTCTGCTCAATTCTTTCTCCTTTTATCTCTTGTAAGATAAAAAGTGATGCAGGCTCCACCCCAGGGAAACTCCCCTTGCATCAGATCAGAGCAGTGACCTGAGTAAGGGGGGTTGAATCCCACCCTAATTTTCATTAACATGACCTAATCCTGTCTCATTAACATAATGGACAACCCATTCCCAAATGGGACCATAACCACAAGCATAAAAGCCCATACCCCTTGAATAGATTCTGACTCATAGCGACTCTATAGGACAGAGTAGCACTGGCCCATAGGGTTTCACAAGGAGTGGCTGGTGGATTCAAACTGCCTACCTGACCTTTTGGTTAGTAGCCGAGCTCTTAACCACTGCACCACCAGGGCTCCAAGCCATCGGCGTAGAGGCTAGGATTTACAACACATCACAAAATGGGGGATAATCAGTTCACAAAATGTAGGACAACCACACAATACTGGGAATCATGGAGTAGCCAAGTTGACACATACTTTGGGAGTGAACAATTCAACCCACGACAAACACTACGCCGATTACCTTATAGGCTGAATGTTAACTGATGAGAGAACTGGAATTCAAGGTTCAGCTTGGATGAGGCACTTGCTTCGTGATAAGAAATTTAACATGAGAAACCAGATTACTTTTGTTATCCATTGATGACGTGGTGAGTCCGAACCAGGCGATAATTTTAATGAATCACCCCTTCACCTAACACAGCCTATAAGGCTCTCTCTTCCACACACTTGATGGATGCAGAGTTGAATTTTCCTCTTGGGGTCTAGGCTATCCACTCCCATGGATGTTGTTTTCTGTTTCCCTCAAGTCCCTCATGAGTCTTCACTGTTCACCCCCTTCCTTGAGCATTCTTTCTTCAGACATGTTTCAACACCGATAGCTTGGGCTAAGAAAACATTTAGAGGTTTGAGTCCACTGCGAGGTGCCTCAGAAGAAGGACCTGCTGATCTACTTTCAAAAAGTCAGCCATCGAAAACCCTATGGAGCACAGTTCTACTCTGACACCCATGTGGCCACCTTGAGTCGGAGTCAACTCATTGGCAACTGGCGGGCCCTTGGACTGCAACTTGTATCTGTCAGTAGAATGTCCTTAAGCCTGATTGTCAGGCTAGAGAAATGCAGAGTCCAGTTGGAGGTGATTTATACAGCCAAGCCCTGCAGCAAATTAGTTATGAGAGACAATTGGGTAAAGTGCAGGTTACCTGCAGGGGTCTCGGCTGGGAGAACACCCCTTGGGTGGATATTTAGAAGGCTTTTTTTATTTAATGGCACAGAAATATAAAAGAGTAGCAGCTGGAATCTGAGAAGAAATCATCCTTCATATCTGTAGCTTAGGACTCACTTTTTGACCACAAATCTCTGGTTAGTATGCGACCATAGCCAGCCGAGGAGATGTCCTCAGAGATTTGCTTGGAGAGGCCACCCACCCCGCAGTTGTTTGGAAGACACACTTACATGGCAGCTAATGTCTCTTAACCCTGGAGTATTGTTTCCAAGAGATATTGTAACAAATTGTAGCCCTGGCGGGGCAGTAGTTAAAAGCTCGGCTGCTAACTAAAGATTGGCAGTTCAAATCCACCTGCAGCTCCTTGGAAACCCTAAAGGGCAGTCCTATTCTGTTCTAGAGAGTCGCTGTGAGTGAGAATCAACATGGCAGCAAAGAGTTTGGTTTGGTTGGTTTATTATAGCAAATTACCACAAACTAGGTGGCTGAGAACAACAGAAATTTATTCTCTCAGCTCAGGAGGCCAGAAGTGTAAACTCAAGGTGTTGGCAGGGTTAGATCCTTCTGGAGCCTGTGATGGGGTACCTGTTCCCTGCCTCTCTCCTAGCTTCTGGTGGTTACTAGCAGCCTTTGGCATTCCTTGGCTTATAGCTCTTGTCATCAATCTCTGCCTCCTTCACCACATGAGAGCCTTCCCTGTGTCTCCTTGAAGTAGCGAAAATGCATTTTCTTTAGTGTTTTAGTATTAGAGAGAATATATTTTCTCATTTGTTTTAGTATAGCTGTATAAACTGTGAATAATCTCTAGTCCTTAGAAAATGGTGCAGGCTCTGTTCAAAATATAGCTGAGCAGCCTGTGCCACTCTTAAACATAACAAACACCCTAATACCTTACTACATGTTTTCCCCTCTTCAAAATAGGTGCTTGAGAGCTTGACATGACTAACGCCATAATGATGCTCTAATCTCTAAACGTTTTTTAACTGCACCAGCTGCACTGGTCTCTTCCAAAGGGGTGTGGAGCTCTCTCAGCTCCTGTGGCCTTGGTCTCTCTTCTTTCTTTGTTCTCTGGAGAAATGGCCTTCAGCCTGTAAACCCACAGGAAGGCTCTCTGGCATTTTTAATCTGCAACTTTCTTTCTTGTTGCCTATCTCAGCCACATTTGACTTGGCAAAACAGTTCCACTAGCCGAGAGATTCTTATGAGAGTTTTTCAGCCTGTTACAAACATACTGATTAGAGTCCAGACGCCTGATATGCATATCTTTAGTTTAATAAAGAGTTATTTTGTAGTTGTTTTGTGACGTGGACTACGTGCTCAAAACATTAGGTAACCCTGATCTTCCCCATATAAAACCCTCCCATCAACCCTTTAGGGTAGACAGAATTTGGGAGAAATTTAACCCCCTCTGTCTCTTGAATACCGGTATTCAATAAAGCCCTTTTTTTCTTTTACTGCTTACCTCCTCCTGTCTCAGCATTGGCTTTGAGGCAGGCGGCTGAAACCTGCAATTTGCGGGAACACCCTCTGTGCCTATGTATCTAAAACTTTCTCTCTACTTGTCACCAGATTTAGGGCCTACCCTAATAGAGTATGACTTCTTCTTAACTTGATTATGTTGGCAAAGACCCTATTTCCAAACAAGGTTGCATTCACAGGTACGGGGTAAGGACTTAAAGATATTTTGGCGGGGGACACAATTGAAACCACTACACCTGAGTAGGTTTATATTTAAACTGCACTACCAGGGCTCCTTTAATCATTTTAAATACTTGCACAATTTTTCTTAACACAAAGATATTAACATAATGGTTGGATTTATTTCATAATTTTGGAATTTAAATATGACGAATATGGCAAATATGGTAAAACGTTAGCAATTTCCAATCTATGTAGTGGATATATGGTGATACATGGATACATGGGTGTCTGTCATACTGTCCTTTGCTGCTCTACATGTTTGAAATTTTTCATAATAAATGTCTTCTTTAAAAAATATATTTACCATATTAATTTTTAGTTTATTGGATTTTAAGTGATACTTAAGTATTTGGAGATATTTTCTTTGTTAATCAAATAACTGGATAGTTTTAAAATCAGATATATTGATGAATGTAATTGCTGTCAATAGGTTGTACATACCCATGAAAACTTGAATTGGCAAAGTTGTGTGATAGATATATTTACAACAATGGGAAAAAAAAGAGTGGCTGCTGAGACTGCTTATGTACAACCAAACACCTCATGGGACTTGGTTCCTTGGTTTGGAGGTTTAGGGTCATGGTTTCATGGAACATCCCAGTCAGCTGGCCTAATAACATGTTCAGTGCTTCTATTCCTCCTAGTTCCTTATGTAGTGCCTGGGGTCTTAAAAGCTTGTAAGGGGTCATCCAAGACACAACAATTGATCTATTTTCCTGAAAGACCAGAGGAAGAAGGAGAGTCAGGAATAGGAGGAGGAAGTGTGTGGCTAATTGCCTCCATGAATAACTGCCTCTTTTGCCATGAGACCAGAAGAACTTGATGGCGCCCGTCTGCCATTGCTAAACATTTTGATCAAAGATTCTACAGAAGAATCCTGATCAAAAGGAAGAAAATGTAGAACGGAATTTAAAATTCTCATGGAATCCAGCATTTCTGGAATTGTGGAGGCTGGATGAACCCTTGAAACTATTGCCCTAAGATAATCTTTAAACCTTAAACCAAAAATATTCCCTGAAGTTTTCTTAAAATCAAGCAATGGTTTAGCTTAACTAGTAAAGAATGTCTGCCTTGAGCATTATGCTTTTTTCAGATATATATGTATATGGGATAAAATTGACAAGAGCAACTTGAAAGATTAGGGAGGAAACTTAGGGGGCAGTGAGTTTACATTAATGAGGGAGGAACAGCTCAGAAAAGGTGGGTGAGAATGGTTGCGGAACTGGGACAATGTAATCAATGTCACTGAACTGTACATGTAGAAACGGTTGAATTGGCATATGTTCTGCTGTGTATATTCTCAATAACAACAAAATAAATTATAAAAACAAAAAATCAAATATATTAAATTTCTAATCACAGTTTAAAAGTTTTTCACAACTTGGTTAGTCAATTGTAAGAGCCCCTTTAAAAATGTTAAAATTTTCCTGTATTCACAAGCCCAATGATAACATTTAACAATTAAACTTAAAAGTTTAATTTTTTCATACTAATGAATTGAACTTTCTTGTTGTTAGGTGTCATCGAGTCAGCTCCAACTCATAGCAACTCTGTGCACAACAGAACAAAACATTGCACAACATAGCAACGCTATGCACAACAGTCCTGTGCCATCCTCACAGTTGTTGCTATACTTGAGCCCTTTATGGCAGCCACTGTGTCAATTCATTTCATTGAGAGTCTTCCTCTTTTTCACTGGTGGGGTCCGACGTTACCAAGCATAATGTTCTTCTCCAGGGACTGATCCCTCCTGGTAACAAGTCCAAAGTATGAACGTTACATTTTTAAAATACCAGAATAGTTCCTGAATAATCCTTTTGTATGGAAACAGAAACAATACATTGACAACATCAGTTCTGTTTTAGTGGGAAGACTAGGGGTAGAGTGACTTGATCTCCAGGTTCTGGGAGACATCACTGTAGTGTCTGCCTCTTGTATGTCTGTCACCTGCTGCTGCTGCTTGGCCAGAAGCATTCACCCTGGTGAGTCCTCTCTCACAGTAGAAGACTTTTAGAGCTGTACTGCCCACTACAGGAACCACCGCCACATGTGGCTATTGAAATTTAAATTATAACTAAGTAAAACTAAGAATTCTGTTCCTCAGACACACTAGCCACAATTCAAGTGCTTGAGTTAGCTGCATGGGGCTAGTAGCTTACTGTATTGGCCAGTGCAAAAAGATCTCCATTATTGCAAAGAGGTCTATTGGACAATGTTGTTTTAGAGCCTTCTGTACCTTGAGATTAATTCACTCGAATGTTGCTGAGGGAGTTTTCAGTGAAGCCTTTTTCTGGCAGCCTGGGCTTCATGAAACATGAAACTCCATGATTCATCCTTTCCTATCCATCCTTGAATGTTCGGGAAGGGCTGAGGCTGAACCACCTCAGGGGTTGAGGATGGCCTGGGGAACATGACTGGGTTCTGGGTGTCTCAGGAGGGAGGGGGGAAGGGCCTGGGATGAGGGCAGCCTAGGACCCATTCCTCATTCCACTTCTGTGCCTCAGAACCCGCTTAGTAAATGTGACCAGCCATCAGACCTTTTGACAGGAAGTGGTGCTGCTGTGCCACGCCCTGTGTCTCTTCCCCTGTTCTACCACATTGAGCTTGTTTAGGAGCCAGGAAGACTTGAGCTCAGACCACAGAGGGTGCCGCCTAGCAGGAATGGAAGCTGTCATGGCTGAGTGAATGTGACTGTCCCTTGAGGAGAAGAAGCCAGATGCTCCTACGACACTGAGCACAGAGGCCTGAACAGGATTGGCATAATGAGGGGTAAGGGTCCAGGCTGGCAAGGTTGGTAGCTTAGGCATGGTCTGGCATCTTCACCTGAACAGGGAATTATGTTTAAAGACCCAGAATCCAACCTGCTGGTGAGATAGAGTAGGATGGGTTCAGAAATTCAGTCCCGTTGAACCCCCATATGTTGCATCTCATCTCAGCGTCTTCATCTGACTCCTGGAACACCACTACTAGGGTGCCTGTTTTCGCAGGCATTTTGGCCGTGGTCGGAGTTGTAGTGCTTTGAAAAAAATGACTCTGATCAGTTAAGGAAGGTGTAAAGGGGAGTAAGGCTTCTCTCAGTCTTTTCTGCACAATCAGCTGTGGCAGCTCCAGGCCAGACAGCGCCTCTTAGGTACAATTTGCCTTCCTGGGGTAGGAATGTTACCAGAATAAGGGTCTTGCCTCTCACTGGTCAAGAATGAGTAGGTAAGGCACGTAGTTTTCCACACAAGGAAAGCTTTATTGAAGACGCTTGCAAGCAGAGATGATGAAGGCCTAGAAAAATGCATGCTCTCACCTCCCAGAACAAAAGACAAGCCCCAGTTTTTAAAAGTTCTTGGGTGGGAAAAGATTCATGTTTATTCATAGACACAGGCAGGGATATGTTAACTAAGGTGCACGCGCAGCAGCTTTCCAAAATGGCTCCTGTCCTAGAGGCCTCTGGGATCGTAGCAGGACTTACTGTGGGGTGTCGCACCTGCACAGTCTCCCACTCCCCAGGTTCGATTCCTGGCTGGGGCTGTAGCCCCTCACTGTCCCTGGTGGAAGGTCACACAGCAGTCACAGGTGGATGTTCTGTGCATGTCCCTGGGCCTGGTCTTCTGCAACTGCTTCTGAAAGGCAACTTTAAAGAAGTTTGTGGGCTAGTTTTAGATACCCTGCCCCATTCTGGGAAATGGCTTTGTTTCTGCACCCTGGCCCATTTTTTGTTATTTTGTTTGCAGATTTGGGGGCCCCTCTGTTCCTTGTCTTACTAAGTCTCTAGGTTCCACACTCAACTCCCTATTAACCTCCCTGACAATATAGTCTATTTCTCTTTTACTTGTTTCTCTTCTAACCACAACAGTCTCTTCACTATTTCTCAAACAGGCACCCTCCGATCTCAGGGACTTTGCTCCCTGTCTTAGGAACTCCGCCTTGGCCTTTTACTGTGTCCAACAAGTGGGGTGTGTTAGCTGCCGCCAAGTCAGCCCAGCGACCCTGTGCACAATGAAATTGAACGCTTGTGATCCATAGGGTTTTCACTGGATGATTTTTGGAAGTAGATTGGCAGGCCCTTCCTCCTCGTCTTAGTTTGAGAGCTCTGCTGAAACCTGTTCAGCATCGTAGCAACACTTACAGATGGATGGTGGCTGCACTAGGAGTGCATTGGCCGGGAATTGAAGCCAGGTCTTCCTACAGGACTAGGAAGAAACCGAAAAAAGAACCAAACCGGATGCCCTTGAGTCGATTCCAACTCATAATTCAATTCTAACTCATAGTCAACTTATAGGACAGAATAGAACTGCCCCACAGGGTTTCCAAGGAGCAGCAGGTAGATCTCAACTGCCGGCCTTTTGGTTAGCAGCCATGGCTCTTAACCACTTCACCACCAGGACGCCTCATAGAATGCCTTTAATCCTCCAGGTCCCTTGTTCCTGGAACGAGGAACAACACACACACAGGAGTATGAGCAAGTGTGTGTGTGTTTTTAATAATTTTTATTGAGCTTTAAGTGAACGTTTACAAATCAAGTCACACCTTACTCCATACTCCCACTTACTCTCCCCCTAATGAGTCAGCCCTTCCAGTCTATTCTTTCGTGACAATTTTGCCAGTTTCTAACCCTCTCTACCCTCCTATCTCCCCTCCAGACAGGAGATGCCAAAACAGTCTCAAGTGTCCATCTGATACAAGTAGCTCACTCTTCATCAGCATCTCTTTCCAACCCATTGTCCAGTCCCTTCCATGTCTGATGAGTAGTCTTCGGGAATGGTTTCTGTCCTGTGCCAACAGAAGGTTTGGGGACCATGACCGCCGGGATTCCTCTAGTCTCAGTCAGATCATTAAGTATGGTCTTTTTATGAGAATTTGGGGTCTGCATCCCACTGATCTGCTCCCTCAGGGGTTCTCTGTTGTGCTCCCTGTCAGGGCAGTCATCGGTTGTGGCCGGTCACCATCTAGTTCTTCTGGTCTCAGGATGATGTAGGTCTCTGGTGCATGTGGCCCTCTCTGTCTCTTGGGCTCATAGTTGTCGTGTGACCTCGGTGTTCTTGTTCTTCGTTCTCCTTTGCTCCAGGTGGGTTAAGACCCATTGATGCATCTAGATGGCCGCTTGTTAGCATTTAAGACCCCAGATGCCACATTTCAAAGTGGGATGCAGAATGTTTTCATAATAGTATTATTTTGCCAATTGACTTAGAAGTTCCCTTAAGCCATAGTCCCCAAACCCCCGCCCTTGCTCCGCTAACCTTTGAAGCATTCAGTTTATCCAGGAAACTTCTTTGCTTTTGGTCCATTCCTTTTGAGCTGACCTTCCGTGTATTGAGTATTGTCCTTCCCTTCACCTAAAGTAGTTCTTATCTACTAACTAATCAGTAAATAACCCTCTCCCACCCTCCCTCCCTCCCCCCCTCGTAACCACAAAAGTACGTGTTCTTCTCAGTTTATACTATTTCTCAAGATCTTATAATAGTGGTCTTATGCAATATTTGTCCTTTTGCCTCTGACTAATTTCACTCAGCATAATGCCTTCCAGGTTCCTCCATGTTATGAAATGTTTCACAGATTCGTCACTGTTCTTTATCAATGCGTAGTATTCCATTGTGTGAATATACCACAATTTATTTAACCATTCATCCGTTGATGGACACCTTGGTTGCTTCCAGCTTTTTGCTATTGTAAACAGAGCTGCAATAAACATGGGTGTGTGCCGGGGGCCAGCCTCAGCAATGAACAGGGTTACCAGAGGAGGGGTAGAGTTCGGCGAAAAAGAATGAGAGGTAGTGTGTCTTATATTTTCATTTTGCAGAAAAAGAAGCCTCTGCTCTTTATTTTTTACATGGTCTTTTATATCATAAGCTTACAAAAGCATAACATCGCATGATCAATAAAGGGGCAGTACAAGATATAATCATAAACATCATTTCCCAGAGACATAATTTTCCAAGTGACACATAGTACAGTTCCGCATACATACACAAGTACAATGAGTTTTTGTTTAATTGAAGAGAATATTTTGTTGATATATTTTTACACGAAGTAACAATTGACTTCATACTGCTTTACACTTTATGCTTAATCTTGCAATACCTTCCACAGTTTTTATAATAATTAATCTTTTTGCAAAACCATTGCCACATAGGCTTTGTCCATTTTGTCCAGGGTGGCCAAATTCTTGTAGTCCAGCCACTTTAGGTTACGTCATATTGTCCGCGATTATGCCAAGGACAATTAGCCCAATCTCTATACCCAAAGACCAGTCAAGCGCAGCAGTGAGCGGGGTAGACGAGAAGGTTGACCTGTAATTGGCTGAGAAATTGGCTGAGAGAACTCACTGCCTTTTGTTTTTCCACTTTTATGGGATCATGTGTGGGTGGTGGTTTAATCACAAAAAGGGCCTTGGTAAATACCAGGATTTCACCATCCTATTTTTGTTTTCCATAGTCGAGCTATTTGTTTTTCCCCTAAGACAACTTCATGTTGATCCCCAAGTAATACACGGGCTGTCCCTACCCGGGATTTCACTAGGGGATTATGAGTAGGAAGCCCCCCGTCCAAAGGTCCCTAAATCTATAATGGAATTTTATGCTTATACATTCTGCTATACACAGGCTGAAAATGAAACAGACACATAACACAGATGACAGAGATATTCCTGACTTTTCAGGAATTCTTCGATGTTTATGCTAGGGGCAGTGGGTGCAGAGGGGCCGCCCTTGCAGCCTGGCTCTTCCTGACTTTTCAGGAATTCTTCAATGTTTATGCTGGGGGCAGTGGGTGCAGAGAGGCTGCCCTTGCAGCCTGGCTCCTCCTGACTTTTCAGGGATTCTTTGATGTTTATGCTGGGGGCAGTGGGTGCAGAGGGGCCGCCCTTGCAGCCTGGCTCCCAGCAGGTGTGCATACATCTGTTTGTGTGAAGGCTCTTATTTCTCTAGGGTATATTCCAAGGAGTGGGATTTCTGGGTTGTATGGTAGTTCTATTTCTAACTTTTTAAGAAAACGCCAGATGGATTTCCAAAGTGGTTGTACCATTTTACATTCCCACCAGCAGTGTATAAGAGTTCCAATCTCTCCACAGCCTCTCCAACATCTATTATTTTGTGTTTTTTGGATTAATGCCAGCCTTGTTGGAGTGAGATAGAATCTCATCGTAGTTTTAATTTGCATTTCTCTAATGGCTAATGATCGAGAGCATTTTCTCATGTATCTGTTAGCTGCCTGAATATCTTCTTTAGTGAAGTGCGTGTTCATATCCTTTGCCCACTTCTTGATTGGGTTGTTTGTCTTTTTGTGGTTGAGTTTTAACAGAATCATGTAGATTTTAGAGATCAGGCGCTGGTCAGAGATGTCATAACTGCAAATTATTTCCCAATCTGTAGGTGGTCTTTTTACTCTTTTGGTGAAGTCTTTAGATGAGCGTAGGTGTTTGATTTTTAGGAGCTCCCAGTTATCTGGTTTCTCTTCGTCATTTTTGGTAATATTTGTATTCTGTTTATGCCTTGAATTAGGGCTCCTAACATTGTCCCTATTTTTTCTTCCATGATCTTTATCGTTTTAGTCTTTATGTTCAGGTCTTTGATCCACTTGGAGTTAGTTTTTGTGCATGGTGTGAGGTATGGGTCCTGTTTCACTTTTTTGCAAATGGATATCCAGTTATGCCAGCACCATTTGTTAAAAAGACTATCTTTTCCCCAGTTAACTGACCCTGGGCCTTTGTCAAATATCAGGTGTTCATATGTGGATGGATTTATATCTGGGTTCTCAATTCTGTTCCACTGGTCTATGTGCCTGTTGTTGTACCAGTACCAGGCTGTTTTGACTACTGTGGCTGTATAATAGGTTCTAAAATCAGGTAGAGTGAGGCCTTCCACTTTCTTCTTCTTTTTCAGTAATGTTTTACTTATCCGAGGCTTCTTTCCCTTCCATATGAAGTTGGTGATTTGTTTCTCCATCACATTAAAAAGTGTCATTGGAATTTGGATCGGAAGTGCATTGTATGTATAGATGGCTTTTGGTAGAATAGACATTTTTACTATGTTAAGTCTTCTTATCCATGAGCAAGGTAAGTTTTTCCACTTAAGTAGGTCCTTTTTAGTTTCTTGCAGTAGTACTTTGTAGTTTTCTTTGTATAGGTCTTTTACATCTTTGGTAAGATTTATTCCTAAGTATTTTATCTTCTTGGGGACTACCGTGAATGGTATGGATTTGGTGATCTCCTCTTCGATGTTCTTTTTGTTGATGTAGAGGAATCCAAGCGATTTTTGTATGTTTATCTTATAACCTGAGACTCTGCCAAACTCTGCTATTAGTTTCAGTAGTTTTCTGGAGGATTCCTTAGGGTTTTCTGTGTATAAGATCATGTCATCTGCAAATAGAGATAATTTTACTTCCTCCTTGCCAATCCGGATGCCCTTTATTTCTTTGTCTAGCCTAATTGCTCTGGCTAGGACTTCTAGCCCAATGTTGAATAAGAGCGGCGATAAAGGGCATCCTTGTCTGGTTCCAGTTCTCAAGGGAAATGCTTTCAGGCTCTCTCCATTTAGAGTGATATTGGCTGTTGGCTTTGTATAGATGCCCTTTATTATGTTGAGGAATTTTTCTTCAATTCCTATTTTGCTGAGAGTTTTTATCATGAATGGGTGTTGGACTTTGTCAAATGCCTTTTCTACATCAATTGATAAGATCATGTGGTTTTTGTCTTTTGTTTTATTTATATGGTGGATTACATTAATGGTTCTTCTAATATTAAACCAGCCTTGCATAAGCCTTGCACACCTGGTATAAATCCCACTTGATCATGGTGGATTATTTTTTTGATATGTTGTTGAATTCTATTGGCTAGAATTTTGTTGAGGACTTTTGCATCTATGTTCATGAGGGATATAGGTCTGTAATTTTCTTTTTTTGTGATGTCTTTACCTGGTTTTGGTATCAGGGATATGGTGGCTTCATAGAATGAGTTAGGTAGTATTCCATCATTTTTTTATGCTTTGAAATACCTTTTTTACCTGGTTTTGGTATCAGGGATATGGTGGCTTCATAGAATGAGTTAGGTAGTATTCCGTCATTTTTTATGCTTTGAAATACCTTTAGCAGTAGTGGTGCTAACTCTTCTCTGAAAGTTTGGTAGAACTCTGCAGTGAAGCCATCTGGGGCAGGGCTTTTTTTTATTGGGAGTTTTTTGATTACCATATCAATCTCTTTTTTTGTTATGGGTCTATTTAGTTGTTCTACTTCTGATTGTGTTAGTTTAGGTAGGTAGTGTTTTTCTAGGAATGCATCCATTTCTTCAAGGTTTGCAAATTTGTTAGAGTACAATTTTTCATAATAATCTGATATGATTCTTTTAATTTCAGTTGGGTCTGTTGCGATGTGGCCCATCTCGTTTCTTATTCGGGTTATTTGTTTCCTTTCCTGTATTTCTTTAGTCAGTCTGGCCAATGGTTTATCAATTTTGTTAATTTTTTCAAAGAACCAGCTTTTGGCTTTGCTAATTCTTTCAATTGTTTTTCTGTTCTCTAATTCGTTTAGTTCAGCTCTCATTTTTATTATTTGTTTTCTTCTGGTGCCTGATGGATTCTTTTGTTGCTCGCTTTCTATTTGTTCAAGTTATAGGGACAGTTCTCTGATTTTGGCTCTTTCTTCTTTTTGCATGTGTGCATTTATCGATATAAATTGACCTCTGAGCACTCCTTTTGCTGTGTCCCAGAGGTTTTGATAGGAAATATTTTCATTCTCGTTGCATTCTATGAATTTCTTTATTCCCTCCTTAATGTCTTCTATAACCCAGTCTTTTTTCAGCAGGGTATTGTTCAGTTTGCAAGTATTTGATTTCTTTTCCCTAATTTTTCTGTTATTGATTTCCACTTTTATGGCCTTATGGTCAGAGAAGATGCTTTGTAAGATTTCAATGTTTTGGATTCTGCTAAGGCTTGCTTTATGACCTAATATGTGGTCTATTCTAGAGAATATTCCATGTGCACTAGAAAAGAAAGTATAGTTCGATGCTGTGAGGTGGAGTGTTCTGTATAAGTCAATGAGGTCAAGTTGGTAGATTGTAGCAATTAGGTCTTCCGTGTCTCTATGCTTCTTACTGGATGTCTTGCCCTTCTCCGAAAGTGGTGTGTTGAAGTCTCCTACTATAATTGTGGAGGTGTCTATCTCACTTTTCAGTTCTGTTAAAGTTTGTTTTGTGTATCTTGCAGCCCTGTCATTGGGTGCATAAATATTTAATATGGTTATATCTTCCGGGACAATTGTCCCTTTAATCATTATGTAGTGTCCTTCTTTATCCTTTGTGGTGGATTTAACTTTAAAGTCTATTTTGTCAGAAATTAATATTGCTACTCCTGCTCTTTTTTGCTTATTGTTTGCTTGATATATTTTTTCCATCCCTTGAGTTTTAGTTTGTTTGTGTCTCCAAGTCTAACGTGTGTCTCTTGTAGGCAGCATATAGACGGATCGTGTTTCTTTATCCAGTCTGAGACTCTCTGTCTCTTTTTTGGTGCATTTAGTCCATTTACATTCAGCGTAATTATAGATAAGTATGTGTTTAGTGCTGTCATTGTGATGCCTTTTTACGTGTGTTGTTGACAATTTCATTTTTCCACTTACTTTTTTGTGCTGAGACGTATTTCTTTGTAAATTGTGTGTTCCTCATTTTCATAGTATTTGACTTTATGTTTGCTGAGCCGTTATGTTTTTCTTGGTTTTTATTTTGGGTTATGTAGTTGTTATACCTCTTGGTGGTTACCTTATTATTTACTCCTATTTTTCTAAGTAAAAACCTAACTTGTATTGTCCTATATCACCTTGTATCCCTCTCCATATGGCAGTTCTATGCCACCTGTATTTAGTCCCTCTTTTTGATTATTGTGATTTTTACATAATGACTTCAATGATTCCCTGTTTTGAGCGTTTTTTTCTTTTCAAAATTAATCTGAATTTGTTTTTGTGATTTCCCTATTTGAGTTGGTATCAGGATGTTCTGTTCTGTGACCTTGTATTGTGCTGGTATCTGATGTTATTGGTTTTCTGACCAAACAATTTTCTTTAGTATTTCTTGTAGCTTTGGTTTGGTTTTTGCAAATTCTCTAAGCTTGTGTTTATCTGTAAATGTTTTAATTTCGCCTTCATATTTTAGAGAGAGTTTTGCTGGATATATGATCCTTGGCTGGCAGTTTTTCTCCTTCAGTGCTCTATATATGTCATCCCATTGCCTTCTTGACTGCATGGTTTCTGCTGAGTAGTCTGAACTTATTCTTATTGATTCTTCCTTGAAGGAGACCTTTCTTTTATCCCTGGCTGCTTTTAAAATTTTCTCTTTATCTTTGGTTTTGGCAAGTTTGATGATAATATGTCTTGGTGATTTTCTTTTTGGACCAATCTTAAATGGGGTTCGCTGAGCATCTTGGATAGATATCCTTTCATTTTTCATGATGTCAGGGAAGTTTTCTGCCAACAGATCTTCAACTATTCTCTCTGTGTTTTCTGTTATTCCTCCCTGTTCTGGGACTCCAATCACACAGGTTATTCTTCTTGATAGAGTCCCACATGATTCTTAGGATTTCTTCAAATTTTTTAATTCTTTTATCTGATTTTTTTTCAGCTATATTGGTGTCAATTCCCTGGTCCTCCAGATCTCCCAATCTGCATTCTAATTGCTCGAGTCTGCTTCTCTGACTTCCTATTGCGTTGTCTAATTCTGTAATTTTATTGTTAATCTTTTGGATTTCTGCATGCTGTATCTCTATGGATTCTTGCAACTTATTAATTTTTCCACTATGTTCTTGAATAATCTTTTTGAGTTCTTCAACTGTTTTATCAGTGTGTTCCTTGGCTTTTTGTGTAGATTGCCTTATTTCATTTCTGAGGTCATCCCTGATGTCTTGAAGCATTCTGTAAATTAGTTTTTTATATTCTGCATCTGGCAATTCCAGGATTGTATCTTCATTTGGGAAAGATTTTGATTCTTTAGTTTGGGGAGTTATAGAAGCAATCATGGTCTGCTTCTTTATGTGGTTTGATATCGACTGCTGTCTCCGAGCCATCACTAAGATATTGTAGTGATTTATTCTATGTTTGCTCACTGAGTCTTATCTTGTTTTGTTTTCTTTCAATATACGTAGATGGGCTACTAGATTGCACTGTCTTGATTGTTGTAGCCCTTGAGTCACTTAAGTCCTATTACCAGCTGGTTTGGGCTGTGACCAGATATAGAAGCCTAAGAGTCCATTCACTATTCTTGAGTAGAATCTGATTTTGTGTCATCAAGTGTGTGGTGCAGACTGTCACCTATCCACCTAGAGAAGTAGTGGTGATAGTTGTGTGCACCAGATTCTAGTAGCAGCAGGGGTTCACACACAGCAGGGGGGCAGGATGCTGACAGGCTTCCCCCAAGTGTCAGTGAGGTAGGTGTGTCTCTATTCCTAAAGCACTTTGGTGGGTGGGTTCTGCAGCTGTACCTTAGGCCCCCAATGCAAGCACCTCTACAGATTGGTAGGTGTCACCCTCCTTAGACCCCTAAGGCAGGAGGCTAGGTGGTCTGGGGGGAGCTTCAGCCCTCAGTTCCCTGTTGTGGGTCAGTGAGGGCTCTGTCGAATACGCAGAGGTGTCAGACCTGGGAAACACGTCTTTCCAGTAATCTGCTAAAACAATTACAGTCAGATCCCTATCAGAAATGCCTTTGCATCATAATAGCCACCTTGTTCCCTGTAGGGATGAAAGCCCAAGACTGTGGTTCACATATGCTTGGCTGGAGCCGGTTCTGTGTTTTTAGTCCAGTTAGGGAAGGGTTTTTGGTCCCTGGGTTTTTTGTAGCTGCTTCTCTCAGGCCAGGAGAATGGGTTAGGAAAAGACCAAAAAAAAAAAAAAAAAGAAAAGAAAGAAAAACCGCAGAGCAGTTCACTCTCTGGCTCAGGAAATTCCAATGTTAATGAAGCCGCCTGGTAAGGGGAGGGGAGGGTTCAGATAAATAGGAGAGAGTAGCACCAGGGCATATAGAGAAAGTTACTTATCTTGCTTGGGATGACTGTTTTATCTAAGATTCCCGAGGGGCACGTGGACTGTGTGCACTGGCTGGGTAGAGATCGCCCCCGAGGGTCAGGCCTGCATCCTGTGCTTGCTCTGTCTCAGAAGCTGCGGTCAGTTCCTCCACTCCCAGTCCAAAGCCCAGCGCCAAGGTTCCCCTGCTGGGACGCCACATTCCTGGCTCCAAAACCAGTCGCTGCCTCCCAGTGACTCCTCCTCCCGTCAGCCGAGTCACTGCGCTGCCTGCGTTCACTGGCTGGGCTTCCCCTGAGGTCAGTTCACGGGGCTAGGGCTGCACCCCCTGTTTGCCCTGTTTCAGGATGCCGTGATCAGCACCCCTGCGCACAGTCCAAAGCCCGGCTCCAAGGTTACCTGAATGGGATGCTGGCTCCGGGCTCCGAAAATAGTCGCCGCTTCCCTGTGGTTGTTTGTTCTCAGTCTCTGTCACTCAGGTCAACTCTTTAGATCTGTGTTTGATGGTCAGGGTTCGTAAACTGTCATGTATGTGATCGATGCACTTGTTTTTCCAAGTCTTTGTTGCAAGAGGGATCCGAGGTAGCGTCTATCTAGTCAGCCATCTTGGCCCCGCCTTCGTGTGTGTTTAATACATTTATGTATTCCCTTCTGTGACCATATCTCACTTCTATGTCACCCTCACAGACAGCATTCTAGTAAGTAAATGGGTCCATTGTGGCTGAAAGTATCCTTCAGAAGATATTTTGTTGTTTTGCATACATGCGTTTTTAATTTACTAACATAACGCCTTGTGATCCTTTCATGTGATTTGGCAGACATCTAATCCATTGCTTCTAGGTCCATATCACACCACATTTTACCACCCCACTCTCTAAATGAAATGTACCAAGTCTCCCTGCACCTTTTTGCCACCCACAAGCATGCTCCTTTATGGGATGTTTAAGAAATTCTTTGTAAAACATTCCCAGAAATGGAATTGATGCTCCAGTCTGCACTCCCATCCGCAGTGCATAAGGATTCCTGTATCCCTGTCTTAGTCACCTAGTGCTGCTGTAACAGAAATACCACAAGTGGATGGCTTTAACAAAGAGAACTTTATTCTCTCGCAGTCCAGTAGGCTAGAAGTCTGAATTCAGGGCACCAGCTCCAGGGGAAGACTTTCTCTGTTGGCTCTGGAGGAAGGTCCTTGTCATCTGTCTTTCCCTGGTCTGGGAGCATCTCAGCACAGGAACCTCAGGTCCAAAGGATGCGCTCTGCTCCTGGGGCTGCTTTCTTGAAGGTATGAAGTTCCCAACTCACTGCTCGCTTCCCCTTCCTTTTATCTATTATAAGATAAAAGGTGATACAGGCCACACCTCAAGGAAACTCCCTGTACCTTGGATCAGGGATGTAACCTGAGCAAGAGTGTTATATTGCACCCTAATCCTTTTAACCACGGGCAGAGATCATGATTTGTAAGACATAGAAAATCATAAAATGGAGGACAACCACACATGGCGTAACCAAGTTGGTACATATTTTTGGGGGACACAATTCAATCCATTACACCCTGTCTTAGTAATTTAGTGCTGCTATAACAGAAATACCACAAGTGGATGGCTTTAACAAACAAGAAGTTTATTCTCTCACAGTCTAGGAGGCTACAAGTCCAAACTCAGGGTGTCAGCCAAGGCTTTCTCTTTCTGTCGGCTCTGGAGGAAGGTCCTTCTCATCAATCTTCCCTTGGACTAGGAACTTGTCCGTGCAGGAACCCCAGGTCCAAAGAATGCACTCTGCTCCTGGAGCTGCTTTCTTGGTGGTATGAGTTTACCCCCCGCCCCCATCTCTGCCTGCTTCCCTTTCCTTTTATCTTGTGTAAGATAAAGGTATTGCAGGCCACACCCCAGGGAAACTCCCTTTATATTGGGTCAGGAATGTGATGTGAGCAAGGGTGTTACATCCCACCCTAATCCTCTTCAGCATAATCCAATCTTGCCTTATTAACCACAAGCAGAGATTAGGATTTACAATATAAGAAAATTACAATCACAAAATGGAGGATAACCACACAATAGTGGAAATCATGGCCTAACCAAGTTGACACGAATTATGGGGGTACACAATTCAATCCTTGACAATGCCCATATCTATAACAACCCTGGGCATTATTCAGCTTCTGATTTGTTAATCCACCGCTCATCCGTCAGTGTGCTATATTGTGGTGGTTTGTGTTGCTATGAGGCTAGAGGCTATGCCACTGGTATTTCAAATTCCATTAGGGTCACCCATGGTGGACAGGTTTCAGCAGAGCTTCCAGGCTAAGACAGACTAGGAAGAAAAATCTGGTGACCTACATTAAAAAAAAAAAAAAAAATGAGCCAATGAAAACTCAGTGGGTTACAAAATATTATCCAAGACTTCAACTCACTTACTTTGGCTGGGTTATCAGGAAGGACTGATCACTGGAGAAGGGCATTATATTTGGCAAAGTGGACTGCTAGCAAAGGTGAGGGAAACCCTCAATAAAGTAGATTGACACACTGACCACAACAATGAAATTAAACATGTGGATAATCATGAAGAAACCCTGATAGAGTAGTGGTTAAGAGTTACTGCAGCTAACCAAAAGGTCAGCAATTCAAATCCACCGGGCGCTTCTTGGAAACTCTGTGGGGCAGTTCTACTCTGTCCTATAGGGTCAAATGAGTTGGAATTGACTCGACGGCACTGGGTTTGGTTTGGTTTGGGAATGATCATGAAGATGGTGCAGTACCAGGTAACAATTTGTTCTGTTACATGGGGTTGCCAACAGTCAGCCAACTCAATTGGAACTACCAACACCAACAATTTGTTAATGCTCTAATAGACACAAATTGATATGTTACCTCACATTTCTTTTATTACCAAGTGCTTTGGGTTTCCCTTTACATAAATCTCTTATTCATTTCTTCAATCCATCTTTGAGTTGGCATTCTTATCTTATTCTTGTTGATTTACAGAAGTTACTTGTGTATTCTAATAACTAATCTTTTTGTCTGTTTGAGACCCTGCATATAATTTTCTGCAGTCTGTCAGCTGTGTGTTACCTTTATTGGTGGTATCCTTCATTGAACAGGAATCCTTGATTTTAATATACCAAATTCATCCATTCTTATAATATTGTTTGTGCTTTTGACATTTCTGACTGTGCCCTAAATTTATCCTCTCATAACTTCTTTTCACTTCCCCATTCCCTACCACTCCTTCCTCCCCACCCACCCTCACCCAATCCCTTTTTATATCTACTTTGCAACACTGTAGTGATATTTAGATTCTGCTGGAAGGCTTATCTGGTAGGCTCGCCCTGCAAGCATGCCCCCCCACACACACACATACCTTTATCTACCTGCCATAGTGCAGGGCTCAGAATCTCCATACATGCTACCAACATCTAGATAGCATTCAGCTACAGCCTGCTCCAGCTCTGTGCCCAGCTCCTATGCTGGCTCCAACTTGCATAAGCAGAGGCACAAGCAGGGCTTCCTGGGGGGTATGGGTGGAGGCTGGGTTGGAGCCCTAGGACCATTACCAGCAGTGACAGGAACAGTGGTAGGTGGGAAGCAACTTCAATGAAGAGTTCAATTTCGGCGGTCTTCTCTGGAAATATCACAGTTTTCTGTGTGTGAAAGCAGTGGAAAATCTGGGCCCAATTATCTCAAAAATGAGCCTTTTATCGTCAAGGACCAATGACCCACACATTACTGTAGAGTGAGGTGTCTGCGAGTGAAGAGCAGAGCTGACTGTGTGGTTGTGAAACGAGAAAAAACATAAAACATTCCATTTGATAAACTTGAGACCTAGGAAATAAAGCTTTAATAAATATAACAAAGTTAATTTCCATATGGTAGTCAGAATTTTAAAGGAGGGGGAAAGGAGAATCATAAAATGGAAGCACAGGCTATTACGTGGGACAGCGGGTGGTGTCTAGAGTGAGAGTTTTGCAAGACAGAAGCGAAGAAGACAGACACCATTATTGTGCCAGATTCTGATAGCCAACAGCTTTCAGGGACCCTCGTGGAAATCACCCACTTCTTTGCTGCAGACCTCTGAGATCATCTGCGGGGATTCCTGGGATTCCTACTTCCTGGTTTCCTGCGCAGTAGAGGACTCCCTGGGTGGCACAAATGGTTAAGAGCTCAGGTACCAATCAAAAGGTTGGTGGTTTGAGCCCACCCAGAACTGCTTCAGAAGAAAGGCCTGGTGATTTGCTTCCAAAAAAATCAGTCACTGAAAACTCTTTAGGGTTATCATGAGTCGGGATGTTCTCCACAGCAGCTGTTTTTGTTTCTTTGTTTTATTTTTTGCTAGCAGTAGCTTCTCTGACCTTGGCTGTCTTAAGCCTTTACTTCCCTGCATTAAATCTCTTTTTTTCTTGAAATACTTAGAATCGTTCCTAATTTTGTGAAGGAATCATGACAGATACAATTATGGAAATCATTTTCTGGGATTGATTCTGCAATAATTTTTTTTAATCATTTGATTTTCTTTCCTAATAAAAATTGTAAGAAAACAAAAAAAGAAAAGCGTTGCCTGTCTGGTCAGTCAGTGGGGGTGAAAGGTAAGGGAAGTCAGGCATATGTGTATATATGGGGGGGGTAAGTCTGGTGTATGTGCATATATGGGGGTAAGTCAGGTATATGTGCACATATGGGGAATATGGAGATACGGAGAGAGGCTGGGTATATGTGTACATATGGGAGGAAGCCAGGCATCTGTGCATGTATGGGGGAAGTCAGTACAGTTTATGTTTATATACTGGAGGAGGACAGATATGTGTGTATACGGGCGGGATGTTTAGGCGTAAGTGTATCTAAGTCTGTGGAAGGAGGGGAGGTCATCCGGCTGCCCTCTGTGGGTTCCGGTAACTGTCCCCTCCCCTTGCTACAGCAGGCTACAGCGGGAGGGGTACGTCACATCTTTACTGTGATTATCCCCTAGGCATGGCAGAATCACCTGTGCTTGTTTCCCACAAGATCCTAGCTGACAGATCTTTTACAATCATCTTTATTGTTTACACCATAACTTAAGTTACAGCTGTCTCAGTAGTGGAAACCCTGGTGGCATAGGGGTTAAGTGCTACCACTGCTGTACAAGAGGTCGCGGCAGTTAGAATCCTCCAGGCTCTCCTTGGAGCCTCAATGGGGCAGTTCTACCCTGTCCTATAGGGTCCTATGAGTCAGAATCAACTCGATGGCAGTACGTTGGTTGAACTCCAATGGTTAAGTGCTCGGCTGCTAACCGAAACGTCGGCGGTCTGAACCTACCAGCCACTAGGTGGGAGAAAGATGAGGCAGTCAGCTTCCATAAAGATGGCAACCTTGGAAACCCTATGGGGCAGTTCTACTCTGTCCTATAGGGTCACTTTGAGTAAGAGTCAATTCAACGGCATTGGGTTTAGGGTTTTTTCTGTTGTTGTTAATTTACTTGAGGTAGGGCTTTCAAACACTTTCTTTAAATAAATGCTGTACCTGGGCTTTATCCTGGGTGATGCGAACAGTTAATGTGCTTGGCTGCTAACCTAAAGGTTGGAAGTTCAAGTCCACACAGATGTACCTTGGAAGAAAGGCCTGGCAATCTACTTCCAAGAAATCAGCCATTGGATACCCTATGTATCCTGTGAGATGAAACTAGGAAAAATTCTACTCTGACACACATGGGGTTGCGATGAGTGAGAATCGACTTGACTGCATCTGGTTTTTATTTCACTTTTCAGGTGGAAGAAGAGGGCAGGCCAATGATGTTTACCAGCTTAGCAACAACAACACAACACACAAAATTTACACCAACAAGACATATCTATTACAGCACAAATCACTAAGTGAGACAACCACTTTCAGACAATGATTTTTACAATTCCTGAGGCCTGGTCATCTTGCAAGATTTCCTTTGTTAAAAATAACATTGGCAAAATTCATTTTATGATACAGAAGGCCTCTTGACTTTTTGGAAATTTCAGGAGAAGAAGTAAGATTTATCCTTCTATATTGCTGAGATTTCTTTCAGCAGAAGTTCAAAAAATCTTCACTTTTCAAGGCACAGACTAGGAGTTGCATGAATTAGCCCTGAGAAGGGACAAAAAGCAGGCATGTCTGAAAGGCTCAAAACTGCTATGAAAATAAAAGGGGTGGAAAAGGGTTATTAACAAATGGTATGTGGGGGCATGTTGTTTTGTATATATACGCCTGTTATGTATTGAATCGTGTCCACCAAAAATGTGTGTCAACTTGGCTAGGCCACGATTCCCAATATTGTGTGATTGTCCACCATTTTGTCATCCGATGCAATTCTCCAATGTGTTGTAAATCCTAACCTCTATGATATTAATGAGGCAGGATAAGAGCAGTTACGTTAATGAGGCAGGACTTAGTCTACAAGATTAGGTTGTGTTCTGAGTCAATCTCTTTTGAGATATAAAACAGAGAAGCAAGCAAAGAGAGACAGGGAGACCTCATACCACCAAGAAAGCAGCATCAGGAACAGAGTACATCCTTTGGACCTGGGGTTTCTATGCTGAGAAGCTCCTAGACCAGGGGAAGATTGACGACAAGGACCTTTTTCCCCAGAACCAACGGTGAGAAGAAACCTTTCCCCTAGAGCTGGCACCCTGAATTTGAACATGTAGCCTCCTAAACTAGATATATACATATACATATATATATATGTAGGAAACCCTGGTGGCATAGTGGTTAAGTGCTACGGCTGCTAACCAAAAGGTTGGCAGTTCAAATCCACCAGGCGCTCCTTGGAAACTCTATAGTGGAGTTCTACTCTGTCCTATAGGGTCACTATGAGTCAGAATTGACTCGATAGCAATGGGTTTTTTTGTTGTTGTTGTTTTTACTTATAGAGAGAGGAGAGAGAGAGCTTTATTTCAAGGAAGTGGCTCACACAATTATGGGGGCTGACAAGTAACAAATCCCTATGTCAGGTGGCAGGCTGGAGACCTCTGCTGGCTCACGGGATTGCAGGACTGATGCATCCAAAATCTGCAGGTCTGGTGACAGGCCAGTGACTTCTGTAGGCTTTTGTCCTAAGATCCGCAAGTCAGGTAATGAGAAGAATGTGGGTTGAGAGAGAGAGAGAGAAAGTGAGCTTTGCCAGAACATCCATTTACAGTGAAACCTGTGAGAGCCTGAACTCAAGGGGATTGCCTTGTTTTTCCAGTCTCTAAAGTTTTCTTCCTTTGACAGAGTGTAGTTTTACTACTTTTCTATCGCTCATTTTTTTAGTGGAAAATATTTTAGTTGTCCTCTGACAGGCTTCTGAATCACATAGGCTCAGGCTTTCACAGGTTTTACTGTGTATTCTGGAGGCAGATCACACCCCCAGGGAAACTGCCCTTTCAACTGATCAGATCACAACATGGATAGTGATTATATTACATCACATTATAGTACATTACATTATAGAACAGCAACGAGTCCAGTATCTGGCCAAACCAGTGAGAATCATAGCCTAGTGAAGTTGATACATAAAATTGACCGTCCCAGACAATAAGGCCTAATTCTAGTTCTTACATGTCCCAGGAGTCATTTAGCATCGTCCGCAGCTTCCTACCCTGAGTGGGTGTTGAACTCCAGCATTTCTGTGTGCTTGGAACAGAAGATGGGATCAGTGTAAGGTAGCACAAGATTGGGTAAAGGGGTTTCTTCCTTATCAATTCAGTTTACTCTTTAGACGTGGAGCTGCACTTTCTACTTGCCCTCTTCATTCACCTTCAGCCCATCTGCCCTCAGTCTTTACTAGACTATTTGTGGCTGATATCATCTGGGGTCTCCTAATTTTCAAATACTATTTATAATTTTCAGGCTTCACCTGGCTTTATTTCTCCAGAGCATTTGGTACCAATAGCCATTCCTTCTGGAAACTGTCATACCTTCCAGAGCTTGGTTGATCATTCCTTTCCGGTTTACATGTTGACTTTTTAGCCTCCTTCTGGCTGTTAAATGTTGGTATTGTCCAATGTTCTGATTTTGGCTATTTTGCTTTCTCACATTAAGAAAAGAAAAAAAAAACTAAAGTGAATTTGTTTCTCATGAAAATCTTCAAACATACACAAAAATGTAATCAACATTGATAAGCTGATCCTAAATTCGTATGGCAATTCAAGAGACCCAGAATAACCAAAACCATCTTGAAAAAGATGAACAAAATTTGAGGATTCACACTTTCAGATTTCAAAACTTAGTACAACGCTACAGTAATCAGGACAATGTGTTTCTGGCATAAGGATAAACGTATAGATCAATAAGATAGAACTGAGATTCCAGAAAAAAAAAAATTATCAATCAATTTTTTACAAATGTGCCAAAACAATGAGGAAAGAGTAGTCTTTTCCATAAGTGGTGCTGGGCAACTGGATATCCACATGCAAAAGAATGAAGTAGGGCACCTACCTCACACCACATACAAAAATTAACTCAAAATGGATCAAAGGCCTAAATATAAGAGCTAAAACTATAAAACTCTTAGAAGAAAAAATAGGAGGAAATCATAATGACCTTGTATTTGGCAATAGTCTCTTAGATATGACACCAAAATCACAAAAGCCTATGAAAAATTAGATAAATTAGACTTGATCAAAATTAAAAATATCTGTGCTTCAAAAGACACCATGAAGAAAGTGAAAACACAACCCACTGAATAGGAGAAAATATTTGTTAATAATATGTCTGACAATGGTCTTGTATCTAGAATATATAAAGAACTGTTACAGCAGAAACAACTCAATTACAAAATATACAAATGATCTGAAAGGACATTTCTCCAAGGAAGATATACAAATGACCAATAGCACATGAAAAGGTGCTCAGCATCATTGCTCATCAGGGAAATGCAAATCAAAACCACAATAAAATGCCACTTCACACCTGTTGGGATGGATAGAATAAAAAAAAGGTGAATAATAACAAGTGTTGGCAAAGATGTAGGGAATATAGAACTCTCATACTACTGGTGGTAATGTAAAATGGTGCAACCACTTTGGAAAACAGTCCAGCAGTTCCTTAAAAGATTAAACATAGAGTAAGATACCGCTTTACACCCACGGGGATGACTGTAATAAAAAAGACAGATAATAACAAGCGTAGGCCAGAATATGGAGAAATAGGGACCCTCACACACGCTAATGGAAATTACAATGATGCAGTCACTTTGGAAAACATTCTGGCAGTCCCTCAAAGATTATACATACTGTCATGAGTTGAGTTATGTCCCCCCAGAAATGTGCATATTAACTTGGTTAGGCCATGATTCCCAGTATTTTGTGGTTGTCCTCCATTTTATGATTGTAATTTTATGTTAAAGAGGATTAGGGTGGGATTGTAACACCCTTACAAGGTCACATCCCTGATCCAATATAAAGGGAGTTTCCTTGGGGTGTGGTCTGCACCACCTTTTATCTCTAAAGAGACAAAAGGAAAGGGCAGCTATCAGAGAGTGGGGACCTTGTACCACCAAGAAAGCAGTGCCAGGAGCAGAGCCGTCCTTTGGACCTGAGGCTCCTGCGCTGAGGTTCTCCCAGTCCAAGAGAAGACTGATGCATCTGAAGGACCTTCCACCAGACCCAAAAGAGAAAGAAAGTCCTTCTCCTGGAGCTGGAGCCCTGAATTCAGACTTCTAGCCTACTGGACTATGAGAGAATAAACTTCTCTTTGTTAAAGCCATCCACTTGTGGTATTTCTGTTATAGCAGCACTAGATGACTAAGAGAGTTACTATGGTGTTGTTCTATGCTGTTGAGTCCATTCTGGCTCATAACAACCCCATGTGACAGAGTAGAACCACCCTATAGAGTTTTCTAGGCTATAATCTTTATGGAAGCAGATTGCCAGGTCTTTTCTCTCATGAAATCGCCGGGTGGATTTGAACCACTAACCTTTTGGTTAGCAGCGAGCGCTTAACTATTATATCATCAGGACTCCTTAGAGTTAACAACCATGTTGTTGTTCTTCTTAGGTGTTGTTGAGTCAGTTCTGACTCATAATGACCTTATGTACAACAGAAAAGAACATTGCCCTGTCCTGTGTCATCCTCACAATAGTACGTACATTTGAGCCCATCATTGCGGCCACTGTATCAGTCCATCTTACTGAGGGTAGTCCTCTATTTTGCAGACCCTCTATTTTACCTAGCACGATGTCCTTCTCCAGGGACTGGCCCCTCCTGATAACATGTTTGTCATGGATTGAATTTTGTCCCCCAAAAATATGCATATCAATTTGTCTAGGCCATGATTCCCAGTATTGTGTGATTGTCCACCATTTGTCATCTGATGTGATTTTCCTATGTGTTGTAAATCCTACTTCTATGATGTTAATGAGGTGGGATAAGTGGAAGTTATGTTAATAAGGCAGGACTCAATCTACAAGATTGGGTCATGTCTTGAGCCAATCTCTTTTGAAATATAAAAGAGAGATGTGAGCAGAGATACAGAGGGACCTCATACTACCAAGAGAGTGCCAGGAACAGAGCGTGTTCCCATGCGGAGAAGCTCCTAGTCCAGGGGAAGACTGATGACAAGGACCATCCTCAGAGCCACAGAGAAAGCCTGGAACTGACACGCTGAATTTGGACTTCTAGCCGACTAGACTGTGAGAGAATAAACTTTTTGTTTGTTAAAGCCATCCACTTATGGTGTTTCTGTTACAGCAGCACTAGATATCCAAGATAATGTCCAAAGTAAGCGAGATGAAGTCTTGCCACCCTTTCTTCTAAGGAGCATTCTGTCTGTACTTCTTCCAAGAGAGATTTGTTCATTCTTCCCACAGTTGGTGGTATACTCAGTGTTTTTCACCAATACCATTATTGAAATGCATCAATTCTTCTTTGGGCTTCCTTATTCATTGTCCAGCTTTCGCATGCATATAGGCAATTGAAAATACCATATGACCCATCAGTTCCACTCGTACACATACCCAAGAGAAATGATAACATATGTCCAAGTAAAAACTTGTAAACTAATGTTCATAACAGCATTATTCATAATAGATATAAAGTGGAAATAACCCAAATGTCCATCAACTGATGAATGGATAAAGAAAATATGATATCTTCTTATAATGGAATATTATTTGGAAATAACAAGGAATAAAGTACTGATATATGCTACAACATGGATGGACCTTGAAAACATTGTTAACTGAAAGAAGGCAGTCACAAAAGGTCACATGCTGTATAATTCCATTTGTATAGAACGTCCCAAATAGGTAAATTTAGAGACACAAAGTAGATTAGTGTTTGCCTAGGACTGGAGATAGGGGTTGGAGGCTTGGGGGTGAGGACTAAATATGCCGAGGTCTCTTTTTGAGATGACTAAAAGGGTTTTAAAATTGATTGTGGTAATGGTTGCACAACTCTGTGAATATACTAAAAACCATTGACTTTTGCACTTTAAATGGGTGAATTGTATGGTATGTGAATTATATCTCACAATAATAAAGCTGTCACATGCATACACACACAAAAAGAATAATATAATCAACTCCAATCACCATCACCAACATCCAACATTTTACAAATCTTATTTCATCTATCCCCCTAGAGTGGCACAACGCCAACGACAACAACAAAAAAGCCCAGGTGCTGTGATGGTTAATGTTATTTGTCAACTTGGCTAGGCCATGATTATCAGTATTACGTAATTATTCTCCTTCGTGTGATTTGATGGAAGGAGAGTTTCCTTGGGGGTGTGGCCTGCATCCAATATACATGGACATTCTGGCAAAGCTCACTTGCTCTGGATCCTGCGTCCAATTCATCATCCTCTAACTCCTGATTCTTGGGCCTTGAGCCAGCAGCCTGCTGCCTTACCTGCCGCTTTAGGGATTCACCAGCTCCGGCAACCCTGTGAGTCAGGAAAAGTCTCCAGCCTGATGCCTGACCCACAGATTTGGGACTTGTCAACCTCCACAACTGCATGAGCCATTTCCTTGAAATAAATCTCTCTGTGTATACTCGTGCACATACACTTCACTGGCTTTGCTCTTCCAGAGAACCCAGCCAAAGACAGTTGCCACGTAGTCCATTCCAACTCATGGAGACCCCATGTGTATCAGAACGGAATTGTGCTCCATGGGATTTTCAATTGGCTGACTTTTTGGAAGTAGATCATCTCGCCTTTCTTCTGAGGTGCCTCAGAATAGACTCGAACCTCCAACTTTTTGGTTAGCAGCAGAGCAAGTTAACCTTTTGCACCACCCGGGAACTCCCCACAGTTTAGAGGTCCCTCATTTCCAAGTATGATCTTTTCTTAAAATGCAATAATTTGCATAACTCTTTAGAAAGTTTTGCTTGTTAGATGCGTTAGGCATTTAAAGATTTGGGGCAAATCATATTTATTAAATTTGTTGTCACATTTTGAAATGTCTCAGGCAGTGGTTCCCAAATTGTTGCAAGATGGGAGGGTGGTTAAAATCCCTATACTCAGTGCTGTAGGGTAAAAAACATCACAAAGTTTAATAAAGCAAAAAGAAAGTTTTATTTGGCATATAGTCAAAAAGACAAAAGTTGAGAAGCAGACAAGCATACTCCCAGAGCTGACGTCTGCCCGAGTCCAAGGAAATATTACAGAATAGACAGAAGAGGGAAAACGACAAGCATCCTGCCACAGCCATGTCTGCCTGAGTCCAAAGAATATTACGCAGTCTTCAGTATATATTAACACCACAAAATGGGCAAGACCATTGAAAGCTTCATCTTTTCACAGATTGGCTACAAACTGTTATCCTAGATTTTGAATTGTCCCTCTCAACAATCATTGGTACAGGTTTCAGTAAGGACAGTCAGGAGGGTCTTCATTGGTCCAACAAATTTCTATTCACTAAATGCAAATAGAAAATGATGAGTGGAAAGTCTTTTGTGTTTTGTTCGATTGGCTTTACATGAAAAACCAAACCAAAAACCCATTGCTATCAAGTCGATTCTAACTCATAGCGACCCTAATGCATGGAGTAGAACAGCCCCATAGAGTTTCCAAGGAGCAACTTGTGGATTTGAACTGCTGATCTCTTGGTTAGCAGCTGTAGTATTTAACCACTACACCACCAGGGTTTTGTATGAAAAGTTCCCTAAAAGTTATTTTCCAATATTATCTTAGCTATTATCTTTATATCTCAAGCCCACCTGATGTGTCCTTGTGAGTCCTTGTGAGCCCAGCTCCAAATGGGTCACATTCTCTATTCTCAAGCACAACAAAAACAACACAGGGAATAATAATTCCAATATTATTTCCTAAATCACCAGGTAGTGTCTCATATCCCTTACCAATTAAATCAGCGTGTGTGGATGTAGGAACGGGTACACATCAGTATGTTCACTGATTCTCCAAATGAATACAATGTTCTGCAAAGTTCATAAACCGTGAGAGGTGTTTTCGTAGGATTTAATTTGTTAACCTTATCATTTATCTAATCAAAGAACAAACGAAGTTTTACTCCCCCCCAAAAAAAAACTCGATTTATAAATGAATAACAAGTTTGGCAAGTTGACTAAGCTCAAGAGAAAAGTTTTAAAAGCCTAAAATTGTTTAAATTATTTACCATTTAAATACTGAATAGTCAAATCAGGAAATTTAAGTATACTTTCCTTATCAACAACACCCTCTCGGGGTTTAAAAATTAGGGCACAGCTGGGTCACTGAATGCTTCTCAAGCAGGTAATCTGGGGAGCAAGAGAGACAGAGTTCAAGTTCAGAAGACCCATTGCTTTTGACCAGAGGGACCCGGAAAGTGATCCCACTGGCCAGGAAGTTTCATCCGGGATTCCCGGAGCCTTGGCAATGGGTCCACGGTGATTTCGTGGAAGATCGCGTTTCCCCGCCCAGAGCGGGTTGGGGCGGGAGGGAACTACGCGCCGACCGAGCCGGGAAATGGGGCCGCGAGCCCAGCCTGCGATTGTCCTCTTGATGCTCTTGCGGACCGTGGCCCCGCACTGGCGGCCACCGCGTAAGTCCGGGGCCGGCGGGAGGATCTGGGGCGCGGCGGGCGAGGAACAAAGCCAGCCTAGCTCACCTAAACGCCCAGGAGTTTGCAAAGTTGGGAAGAACTGCTCAGCCCCACCTGCAATCCCTCCGCCAACTTGCTGCTCGAAATGGGAACGCTTCCGCTCAGCGGCACACGGGGTCTCTTCGCTCCAGGACTTTGCACTCCACAACCCCGCTGTCGCTTCTCTTCCGAGTGGCGCCCACCCTCCCCTCGACTGGCGCGCCCCGTTACGCTTTTAAATAAATCTCTTAGTTTCGCATTTAGGCGGAGCTGGGCCTGGGGGTCTCTGGAACGGGGTCTTGGTTTACTAGTTTCTAACTTTGGCTGTGCCATCCTCCCCCCCGCCCCGTCGTCCCCAAACAGGAAGTTCTCGTTAAGTGCGACTTTGGCCCGGGCGCTCCACTGGTGTTTATGCACCACGGCGCAGAGAGAGGCTAGGAGACTTTGGGCTGAGCGAACCCAAGGCGGAACCGGTGCACTTCAGAACTGTTAGTGCTGGGGCGGTGGAAATGTGGGAGTGGGATCTGAGTTCCACCCCACTCCCACTCCCTTGCGGTGATACTGGGTGTGGGAGGAGCCTGAGAAAGACTTGCTCCGGCCCTTACCTGACTCTTGGTGATTGAGCTCTTGCCTGGAAAGAAAAAAAAAAAGCCTTAGCTGTAGATAACCGTTTTCTTTCCTAGCCCGGCTTTGGGCTTTGTTGATTTGCAGTGTTAATGTGTTGTATAAGTAGGGTCGTTACTATAAGATACCAAATTCATGATGATTAACACTTCTTAGTAATGAGTTTCGGTTTTAAAATCTATTCATATCTGTGATTTTATCTCACACTCACTATGCACTTGGGAAATGTTGTTAGGTGCGCGAGTCGCTTCCAACGCATAGTGACCCTAAGTACAACAGAACACTTCTCGGTTCTGCGCCATCCTCGCAATTGTTGCTATGTTTGAGCCCATTGTTGCAGCCACTGTGTCAATCCATCTCATTGAGGGTCTTCCTCTTTTTGGCTGACCCTCTACCTCACCAAGCAAGATGTCATTCTCCAGAGACTGGTCTCTCCTGATAACATGTTCCAAGTACGTGAGAGGAAGTCTTACCATCCTCGATTCCAAGAAGCGCTCTGGCTGTACTTCTTCTAAGACAGATTTGTTCATTCTCCCGGCGGTCCATGGTATTTTAAATATTCTTCGCCAACACCATAATTCAAAGGCATTAAGTCTTCTGTCTTGCTTATTCATTGTCCAGCTTTCACATGCATGTGAGGCGATTGAAAATACTATGGCTTGGGTCATGTGCACCTTAGTCCTCAAAGTGACATCTTTGATTTTCAACACTTTTAAAGAGGTCTTTTGTACCAGATTTGCCCCATGCAATAGTTCGTTTGACTTCTTGATTGCTGGTTCCGTGGGCATTGATTGTGGATCGAAGTTAAATGCAATCCTTGGCAACTTCAGCATTTTGTCTGTTTATCATGATGTTGCTTTTTGGTCCAGTTCTGAGAATTTTTCTTTTCTTTATGCTGAGGTGTAATCCGTATTGAAGGCTGAATGTAGTCTTTGGTCTTCATTAGCAAGTGCTTTGTGTTCTCTTTGCTTTCAGCAAGCAAGGTTGTGTCATCTGCATATCACAGGTTGTTAATAAGTCTTCCTCCAATCCTGGTGCCAAATTCTTCATATAGTCCAGCTGCTCAGATTATTTGCTCAGTGTACAGACAGAATAAGTATGGTGAAAGCATACAACCCTGATGCACACCTTTCCTGACTTTAAACCATGCAATATCCCCTTGTTCTGTCTGAACGACTGCCTCTTCGTCTATGTATAGGTTCTTCATGCGCACAATTAAGTGTTCTGGAATTCCCATTCTTTGCAGTGTAATCCGTAATTTGTTATGATCCACACAGTTGAATGCCTTTGCATAGTCAATAAAGCACAGGTAAACATCTTTCTGGTATTCTCTTCTTTCAGTCAAGATCTATCTGACATCAGCAGTGATATCCCTAGTTCCAGGTCCTCTTCTGAATCTGGCTTGAATTCCCTGTCAGTGTATTGCTGCAACCACTTTTGAATGATCTTCAGCACAGTTTTATTTGTGTGTGATATTAATCATATTGTTCAATAATGTCTGCATTCTGTTGGATCACCTTTTTTTGGAGTGGGCACACATATGGATCTCTTCCAGTCAGTTGGCCAGGCAGCTGTCTTCCAAATTTCTTGGCATAGACGAGTGAGCGCCTCCAGTGCTGCATCCCTTTGTTGAAACATCTCAATTGGTATTCCATCAATTCCTGGAACCTTGTTTTTTTTTACCAGTGTCTTCAGTGCAGCTTGGACATCTTCCTTCAGTGCCATCAGTTCTTGGTCATATGCTACGTCCTGAAATGGTTGAACATCAACCAGTTCTCTTCAGTACAGTGACTTTGTGTATTCCTTCCATCTTCTTTTGAAGCTGCCTGCATTGTTTAATATTTCGCCCTTAGAATCCTTCAGTATTATAACTCCAGGCTTGAATTTTTTTCTTCAGTTCTTTCAGTTTGAGAAATGCAAAGCATGTTCTTCCCTTTTGGTTTTCTAACTCCAGGTCTTTGCACAATTCATTACAATATTTTACTTTAAAATCTTCTGTTCAGCTGTTTTACTTCATCGTTTCTTCTATTCACTGGTTAATATAGTCACACTAATTGAAAGGTGCCTCAGAAGAAAGGTCTGGCAATATAATTCCAAAAAATCAGCCATTGAAAACCCTATGGAGCATAGTTCTACTCTGCCACAGATGCAGTCTCCATGAGTCGAAATGCTGGACAGTGACAGGTTTGTGTGGTTTTGTTTGTTTTTACTAGCAGTTAACTGGCTCTTAGGTTAAATAACTTTCCCAGTTTAATTTTAGAGAGTGTACTACCACTCCTTCCTAAGCATAGCTCACATTGATCAGGCTCTTACTATTGCAAGACTCTAAGCTGACTTTGCAGACGTTATCATATGTAAGACTCAGAACAACTCTTGAGTTTGGGTTCTACGGTGAAACCTGTGAGATCCAGAACTGGATGGGACTGCCTTGTTTTTCCTGATCTGGCAAGTCTTCGGTCTTTGACAGGGTGCAGCCTTAACACATTTCTGTTGCTTGTTTTAGTGGAAAATATTTGAGTTTTTCCTCTCTGACAGGTTTCCGACTTGACAGTTTCTGGCTTTCGCAGGTTTTACTCTATTTGTATTCACATGTTACAGATGGCAGTAATGAACATGGCCCCTCATCAATAACCCTGGTCGACATGACACAGGCTTTTGCAGGAGAATCCGTCTCTGCTCCATAGCTGTCATTCTTAAACATCCCATTGCATTAGAGTTTCAATCATAAAATTTGACGTTGAACAGAAATATTCATTCACAAGTACAAAAAGTATCACACTGTTCTAGGCCCAGAGTAACAGCAGGGAACCCAGTCTTTTGCCTTCTAGTGGGGAAGAGGGCAGTAAACAAATGAGCAGGTAGTGAGGGGTGCCATGAAGACCTGAGAGGTTGGGAGGTCGGGGGGTGGGGGCTCTCTCTCAGGGGGATGTTTGCACAGAGACCTGAAGGAAATGATGACGATGCCGTGCTGAGACGGAGCTTCCCAGGCAAAATGAGGCAGAGTGGGCCTGGCAAGTTGGGTTGAAGCAGGGTTTCATAACTTCAGGGTAATTTTGTGTTGTGGAGAACTGTCCTGTACATTGTGGGATGTTCAGCAGCACCCTGGGCCTCTACTCACTAGATGCTAGTAGTACTCCCTAGTTGTGATGATCAAAAATGTTTCCAGACTTGGCCAGATGTTCCTGGGGGAATAAAGTCTCCCAGTTGAGAACCACTGGGTTGAGGAAGAGCAACTAGCCTGGCACTGCTGGAGTGTAGTGGTCAGAGGCAGAAAAATGATCAATGGGGTCAGAAAAGGGGCCATAGGCAGGGCCATGCAGGTCTTTGTAGGCTACAGTGTGGATTCTCAGGTCCTGGGAAGCCAAGGGGTGATACGATCTTTCTTTTAAGAAGATTGCTCCGGTTGATGTGTGGAAAGCAGAATGAAAGGGGCAACGGTAGAAGCAGGGAGAGCAGCCAGGCAGCTGTTATACTAGGTCCAGGCAAGAGGTGGTGGATTAGGTGGCTGGGACCTGAGGAGGTGGTGAGAAATAGTTGTATTATGAGTGTATGTTGAAGAAAGTTGCTGAAGAAACTATGTGTTGCATGAGAGAAAAAGAAGAGGAAAAAATGACTCCATTATTTATTTTCATTTTATTTTTAATTTTAATGGCTTGAGCAATAGAATAATTAAAAAAAAAAAAAAAAAAAACCTGTTGCCCTCCTGTTCATTCCGACTCATAACGACCCTATTGGACAGAGTAGAACTGCCCCATAGGATTTCTGAGGATCATCTGGTAGATTCGAACTGCCAACCTTTTGGTTAGCAGCTGAAAGCTTAACCACTAGGCCACCAGGGCTCCAAAATGCCATTTCTGAGATGGGTGAGGCAAAGAAAAGAGCAGTTCAGGGGCAATCAAGAGCCTGGTCTGGGGCATATTAAGTTAGAGATGTGAATTAGTCACCCAAGGGATAGGGTCATGTAGGCAGTTGAGTATAAAAATCTACAGTTCAGGTCCGGAAATAAATGAATTCATTCATTCATTGATTCCTTCAACAAGTATTCAGCACCTAGTTGGTGGAAACCATTTGTGCTTGACTACTAACCTAAAGGTTGGTGGTTTGAACCTGCCCAGCAGTACTGGGGAAGAAAAGCCCTGGTCATCTGCTTCCGTTAAGACTGTTGTTGTTGTTACCTGCTGTTGAGTAGATTCCAACTCATGGAGACCCCAGGTGTGCAGAGTAGAGCTGTTCTTTAGGGTTTGCAAGACCAAGAAGACACTATGGAACATTCTACTCTGTAAAACATGGGGTTGCCATGAGTTAGAATCATCTTAACAGCAATAGGTTGTGTTAGGTTTGGGTTTTAAGTGCCAGGCACCATTCTAGGAACCGGGGATACATCGCTGAACGCTCTTATCCTACAATTGAGGGACAGTGTAGAGAAACTCACTTACTTATAGGTTTTGTCCTTTTCTGCTTACTCAGGACTCCTAAATTTGCTTTGAAACTGTTGTGATGAAGAGCTGCCCTAAGCTATTTATCTGCAGGTCTTCCAACATTCAAGAGCAAACATTTGTCCATGAAACGGTTTACAGGTGGAAAGGGTAAAAAAAACCACCACAACAAATTCCCCTGGACTCAGATCTAGTTCATTCTGGGTACCAACTCTGAGCTCAGCTGTCATGGCTAGGGACACCTTGAGATTTTCTAGAGTCTGTCAGCACCTGGGTAGACTCCATAATTGTGGGCAGGGCCTAGGGGCAGGGAAGGAGTGGCAGCCACTTGTGGCAGATGGAAGCACACAGAGAACAGACAGGACTGACATGTGGAGGGAGAGCAGTCACTGTGTGTCACTTTTCACGAGCAGGGACCAAACACAGCTGGCACTATGAGTTGATTCAGAAGCAGCGTGGCCCCTTTGCATCCCATCTCCCCTGCTGTCCACAGTTAAAGCCATCTGCTGTTCTCTCTCCAGGGTCCCATTCTCTTCGCTACCTCTTCATGGGTGCCTCAGAGCCAGACCTTGGACTGCCTCTGTTTGAGGCATTGGGCTATGTGGATGACAGGCTGTTTGTGTCCTATAATCATGAGAGTCGCCATGCCGAGCTCCGCCCCTTGTGGGTCTGGACTGGGTCTTCCAGCCAGCTGAGGTTGCAGCTGAGTCAGAGCCTGAAAGGGTGGGACCACATGTTCACCGTAGACTTCTGGACTATCATGGACAACTACAACCACAGCGAAAGTATGTGGAGAGGGGGCCTTGCCGTCCTGGGTGTGGCAGAGCTTCTCCCCACCTCAGAGATGCATCGATGCATCCGAGAGTTGGAGCATGAAGGTCTGGGGGTGGGGGGGCAGTGGGAGGAGACAGGGAACAGGGAAGGAGGCTGCTTCCTGAGGTTGCTGGTGGTCCCTGGGGATGGTGGAGACAGGGATCTACCTACTCCTTTGGTTTCAGTAATGAGGCTGGGGGTGCTGTCAGAGTCCCACACCCTGCAGGTGATTCTGGGCTGCGAGGTGCAGGAAGACAACAGCACCTGGGGGTTCTGGAAGTATGGGTATGATGGACGGGACCACCTTGAATTCTGCCCTGAGACGCTGGACTGGAGAGCAGCAGAGCCCAGGGCCCAGGCCACCAAGCTGGAGTGGGAAGTGAACAAGATTCGGGCCAAGCAGAACAGAGCCTACCTCGAGAAGGACTGCCCTGAGCAGCTGCATCAGTTGCTGGAATTGGGGAGAGGCGTTCTGGACCAAGAAGGTATGTAGGGGTACCATTTTGCCCCCACACTCTAGCAACTGAGTGGACCAGGATGCAGGGCACAGGGTCCTTGGCTGGCGTTTCTCAGAGGTGGCCAAGCTCGGGCGGTTGTGTGACTCTTCCCAAGTTCTAAAAAGGGACTTTCTCAGCCCTGAGGTCTCCACCTCACAATTTGGATATATGACACAGCCATGAGTTAAGGTTTTATTTTTTCCTCTGTGCATGTGGAGAAAGAAGTACCCATGATCCTCTCTTGGTTGAATAGAGAATCCTATGTATATTTATTCTTTTTAGGAGTCCAGACATGTCATTATCACAAGGCAAGAAATTACCAAACGAGGCAACCAATCAGAGTTGCAGAGTTTGTTGGAGGTTAAAGCTTACTTTCACAGAACATAACAGTAGTCCCTGAAGCTTGGCTATCTTACAAGTCCCTTTCTCCAAGAATACTTATTGGGTTGAACCAATAATCCATATTCAATCAGTTTTGAGCCACATAAATGGCAATTTCATTTGGTTCAACTGAATCTATTAACAGAGAATGAAAGACCTGGACAACGGGTACATATTGGATAGGAGCACAATGCTTATATGATCGTGACTGTTCTTTTATGTGACACCACATCGGAGCCAAGTCTTAAAACAAATTTTAGGAACACCAAATGGTTTCCTTCCTGCAGCGTGCTTTGCCTGCAAAGAGTATTTCCTTTCTCCAACCCATAAAAAAAGAGAAGTAAAAGTCCCAGTCTTCCTAGCAAGGGTGAAAAAACGCATCTTTCTTCTTTCCTGTCCAGTGCCTCCTTCTTTGGTGAAAGTGACTCATCACGTGACCTCTGAAGCAACCACTCTACGGTGCCAAGCTCTGAACTTCTTACCCCAGAACATCACCATGAAGTGGTTGAAGGACAAGCAACTCCTGGAGGCTAAGGAGGTTGAGCCTGTGGATATACTGCCCAATGGGGATGGGACCTACCAGAGCTGGATGGCTGTGGCCGTGCCTCCTGGAGAAGAACAGAGATACACCTGCCAGGTGGAACACCCAGGCCTGGACCAGCCCCTCACTGCCACCTGGGGTATGAATGACAGCCAGAAGCTGAGAAAATCTGTTGTAGGTGGAATGGGGCTGGTCAGCGTGGGGTCTGCTCTGGGTTGGGAGGTGGGCTGGGAGTTGGTGGTCACAGGCTTTCACTTGCCTTTGCTGTTTCAGAACCTTCGTCTCCTGGCACCCTAGTCATTGGAATCATCAGTGGGATCACTGTTTGTGTCATCATCTTCTTTATTGGAATTTTGTTCAGAATCTTAAAGAAGAGACATGTTTCCAGTGAGTAGACAGAAGGGAAGAAGTTGTATCTCTGCCCTTTTCCTTTTTCCTTAGCTGCCGTCAAATCGATTTGGCCTCACAGCAATCCTGTAGTACAGAGTAGAACTGCCTATAGTGTTTTCTAGGCTGAAGTCTTTATGGGAGCAGATTGTAGGGCTTTCCCCCGCTGAGCCACTGGGTGGGTTTGAACCATCAGCTTTTTGGTTAACAGCTGGGTTAGCGGCCCAGTGCTTAACCATTGTGCCACCGGTGCTCTCTCTGCCCTTTGGGTTCCAAAACAGCAAAGACAAGGACACACTCCTGGCAGAAAACGGGCAGAGGGAGGACATGGGAAGCCTTCCCTCTCTCTTTTTCTTTGGGGGCACTAGCCCCCTCCTAGGAAAAATTATTTGTTTTCTCCAGAATGAAAACTCTAATTCAGCAAACATCTTTTGAGCACCTGTTTGCCAGGCACTATTTAAGGTAGTAGAGGAGCCCTGGTAGCACAGTGGTTAAAGCACTCAATTGCCAACTGAAAGGTTGGCTGTTGGAACCCACCAGCCCACAAGAGAAAGATGTGTGGCTGTCTGCTTCCGTAAAGATTACAGCCTTGGAAACCCTGTGGGGCAGCTCTACTCAGTCCTTTAGGGTCACTAAGAGTCCGTATCAACTTGACAGCAATGAGTTTTGGTTTGGTTTATTTAGGGTAGTAAGGAGCCCTGCTGGCATAACAATTAAGTGCTGGCTGCTAATGGAAAGTTTGGCAGTTCAAACCCACCCAGCCACTCTGCTGGAGCAAAGACCTAGCGATCTGCTCGCGTAAAGATTACAGCCTAGAAAACCCATGGGTCAGTTCTACTAGGTTACATGGGATCACTATGAGTGGGAATTGATTTCATGGTACTAACATTTAAGGTAGTAGGAGTCCCTGGGTGGTGGAAACAGTGGACTGCTCAGCTAACTGAAACGTTGGCAGTTCAAATCCCCCAGAGATGTTTGGGAAGAAAAGCTTCTCATCTACTTCCCAAAGGTCACAGCCATTGAAAAACCCTATGTGCAATTTTACTCTGAAACACATGGGTTGATTATAAGTCAGAATTGACTCAACCACAACTGTTTTGGTTTTTCTGCTATTTAAGGTAGTGCAGAGGCTTAAGGAGGAAGGGCTCCTTTTTCCTCCTACGGATTGGAGGACGGAAATATTCTTTTCAGACAAAGCAAGCCAAGGACAGATACAAGTACATTTAAAGAAGAAAGAAGACCCCTCTAAGGTTCTAAGGGATATATGAAGCAAATGCTTTGAGGTGTCAAAGGAAGGAATGACCACCTGTCTCAGTCATCTACTGCTGCTGTAACAGAAATACCACAAGTGGATGGCTTTAACAAAGAGAGGTTCATTCTGTCACAGTCCAGTAAGCCAGAAGTCTGATTTCAGGACACCAGCTCCAGAAGAAGTCTTTCTCTCTCTGTCGACTCTGGAGGAAGGTCCTTGTCATCAGTCTTCCCTTGGTCTGGGAGCATCTCAGCGTAGGAACCTCAGGTCCAAAAGATGTACTCGGCTCCTGGCGCTGCTTTCTGGGTGGTATGAGGTTCCCAACTCTCTGCTTGCCTCCTTTTTTTTTTTTTTTCCTTATCTCTTGAGAGATAAAAGGTGGTACAGGCCACACACCAGGGAAACTCCCTTTACATTGGTTCAGGGAGGTGACCTGATTAAAGGTGGTGTTACAATTCCACCCTAATCCTCTCAATGTAAAAGTGCGATCACAGAATGGAAGACAACCACACAATACTGGCAATCATGGCCTAACCAAGTTGATACACATATTTTTGGGGGGACATAATTCAACCCGTGGCACCACCTTTGGCTGGGGATCAGGAAGGCTTTTTGCGGATGGATTCTGAGGTGGATCTTGAAGGAGAAGTAGGACTTCTTTAGGCAAGGTTGAGGATGCGAGGAGGCCTAAATGGTTGGAGCAACCATGCAAGCAGAAGAGTGGGAGGCATACTGGGAGTTAATAATGACTGCAACCTGTCCTTGACTTCACATACCTGTCAGTCACCAAGCTCTTCATTTCTACCTCCTAAACATCTCTGGTTTGGGGAGAAAAGAGGCAGCCAGAAACCAGCTCATGCAGGACCCTGGGGGCCTGTTAGAACTTTATCTTATGGGTACTGGGGAAGCAAGTAGAGACAGAAGCAAGGATAGACACAAACTCCTTGGTATGGAGAATGAGTTGTTAGGGGGTGAGATGGGAGGTGAGGAGACCAGTTAGAAGGCCATTAAACAATTCCAGATAAGACATAATGGTGCCAAAAATCTAGTAGTAGCCTGCATCAAAAGTTGTCAAAGTTGAGAGGGGTGCATGAGGGAAGCGAGGTATAGGGAGGGGCAAGGATGATTCCTAGGTGTGTAATGTCTCTTTCCTCATCTCTTGTCTGCACAGGAGGAACCATGGGGGACTATGTCTTAGCTGAAGGTGAGTGAAGTGCAGTCTGCAGACCCCTTGTGGGGAGGAGGCACAATTAGAGACTCAGAGGGGGCGCATTTGTGGAGTTCTCCACATTTCAGGACAGAGGTGGACCTAATAAATAGAAAATGCCTGAGCAACTCTCTGCTATTAGCCTTCTCTCTTCACTCTCTCAAAAAGTTTTCCCAATTTAGGTGTTTGAATCCATGCATGCTAACAACCCTCAGCTATGACCTTTCTCCAGAACTGGGTGTCCAATCTAAAGCTGCATCAAGAGTCTGCCTTTATTTCTTCCATCACCTCAGACCCCATACACCTATGCCCCCTCATCTCCTACCTGTGGAAGAGGGACCTTTAAATTTGGGGAACTAATATTCCTTTTGGAAACCTGGTGTTGTAGTGGTTAAGAGCTACGGTTGCTAACCAAAAAATTAGTAGTTAGAATCCACTAGGTGCTCCTTGGAAACTATGGGTCAGTTCTACTCTGTCCTATAGGGGTCGCTATGAGTTGGAATCAACTGGACGGCAGAGGGTTTCTTTTTTTTTTTCAAGATTCCTTTTAACACCTGAGAAAAGCAATGAACCTTCTCTCTAGGGTCATGCACTTTCAAACCCCTACCACAATTTTGGACATACATCCAGGCATTTTTTAGACCTCCCCCCTCCCCGCCATCTCCACCCCAAGTTTCCTTTGACTCCTCTGTCTGTGATATCCATTAACTCATCTGTCACCACGCCCTGAGATCTCTTCCTTTAGAGGCTGACCTGGGTGTCCGCGCAGCTATGAAGGCTGTGCCTCCTTTCCCAGCAGAGGCATCATGGATGTTAATGAAGTTAGTTTTTCAGCAGCGTGTGGGAGAGAAGTGTCTCCAGGAGGTGTGTCGTTTTCTGATTTGCATAAAGGCGCTAGTCAGATGAATGGTGCCTTCATTTGCAAACCTCTCCGTGTATGCCAGACCTGAAGGACCATACTAATTTTCTACTAGTTTCAGTTGACACTCTCTCCTTATTCTGATAATGAGGATGATGATAATAATAGTAATGTGGCTGTTAACCTGTTGCCATCAAGTTGATGCCAACTCACAGTGACCCTACAGAACAGAGTAGAACTGCCCCCATAGGGTTTCCAAGGAGCGGCTAGAGGATTCGAACTGCTGATATGTTGGTTAGCTCTTCACCACCTCCCACCAGGGCTCCATATTATAAAAAGGATTTCCTTGGTCCAGGCCCTATTCTGAGCATTTACATGCATATCTCATATAATTCTTACAACAGTTTCATGAAGCAGGTACCATTACTATCCCTATCTTATTTTTTTTTTAAGAAAATGAAGAAACAGTACAGAGTATCTCACAGCTTTCTAGGGATAGAGACAAGTTTTGAACTCAGCCAGCCTGGCTCTTAGTTCCATTTCACATATTACCACATTCAGATGGTTCCAGTGCTTGGAGTAATATAGAAAGAAGAACAACTGCTGGTTGATGTGGGTGAAATATGAGCGGTCTTCTCCCCATTCAAGGTTCCTGGGTGGTGCAAATGGTTTGCACTTGACTACTAACTAAAAGGTTGGTGGTTTGAACCTACCTGGTGGTACCATTGAAGAAAGACCTGGCAATCTGGTTCCATGAAGATTACAGCCAAGAAAACCCTGTGGAGCTTATTTCTACTCAGTCACACCTGGGGTCACCATGAGTTGGAATTGACTTGAAAGCAATGAATTTGGTTTTGTTTTTTTCCCTATTGACTTCTTCTCTTTTCTCATTGTGTTTCTTCTCAGTGAACTCGACCCAAATGAATGGAAAACAGCAGAAAACAACCTACTGATCCTCGGCTGCCATATTTCCTTATGATATCCCTGTGGGAAGGACCCTGGAATATGACATCCTTACTCCTCTGTTGTTATCATCAGTATCTCTTCAGTCCTTAGGCCAGGGCTGTGACTGGTGATGTCAGCTAATGGCTGTGTTTGGCCAGCACTTCTGGAGCCAGAACTCTGGTGGCATTTTCCTGGGCGAGCTGGAGCACCCTCTCTCATATTAATGACTGTGAAAGAGAAGCCACGAAGTGGCCTGGAGGATGCCCCAGGCATCTTTTTAGGGTTGCTGGAGTTCCACTTCTCGTCCCTAGCTGTGCACATTTTAAAAAATTAGTCTAGCCAAGCCATTCAAGATTAAATTGCCTGACCATGTTCAAAGAATCTTAATATATACACCCAGATGTCATGTGTTTACTAGGCATCTATATATATTTAGGCTGCATAACAGTGGTACAAGACATTCTGTCTTGGAGACCAGGTACCTCTGGAGACCAGATACATCTCAGAAGGTCTTTTGGTAGTGTTACAGATTGAATCATGCTCCCCAACCCCAAAGATTTGTTGAAGTCCTAACCCCTGTACCTGTGAATGAGAACCTGTTTGGAAATAGTCTTTGAAGATGTTATCAGTTAATGTGAGGTCATACTGACGTAATATGGGTCCTAATCCTATATGACTGTCATCCCTATAAAGGAGGAAAAGATACATAGAGACAAGGAGGCAGAGAAAAGACACTATGTGATGCTGCAGCTGCAAGCCATAGAACGCCTGGAACTACCAGAAGCTAAGAGAAAGGCATGGAACAGATTTTCTCTCAAAGGCTCAGAAGGAATCAACATGGCTGACATGACATGTTGGACTCTAGCTTCCAGAACCATGAGACAAAAACTTCTGTTCTTACAAGCCACCTAATTTGTGGTATTGTGTTATAGTAACCCTAGGAAACCAAGAGAGATATGTTGAATTTGAGGGAAAAGATCTCAGCTATTTTTTTTAAACTTTTCCTTTTTTTCTGACTGAGCAAATTATGTAAAAAAAGTAATTGGTATGCATTGTAGAAAATTTGAAAAATGAATAAAAATAAAAAGCATCTGTCATAGTGATAAATTCTATAATATTTATATTTCCTTAGTATTATTGCTGTATTAAACAGAAAATTAACAAATACATATGTATTAATAAATGTACACTTGTGTACTGCGTGACCTTACTGATGTTGTACTTGTTCACATCTTATGTGTATATTTAGTCATTACCTCAGTTTCAGGACATTTACACTGCTATATATATATATTTTTTTTACATTTTATTTCATGAGTATTTTTATTAAATTGCAATAACTGAATTAATTGTTTTTCTTTGCTCTAGAGACATTATTATTTAAGTTGTAACACATTGGTTATTTTTACCCCCAAACTAAGCTGGAAACACACTGACCAATTCTTTATCTCTAAATATTATCCTATACTCAAAGCAGACTACTGAAAATCTTACCTTACTCTCCTACCTCATGAAGGAAAAGTGACAACAAATTAGGCAATGGTTTGTTGTATGTTGGTTTTATTTTTACTTCAGAAAACACCCTAGTCTTCATTAACAAACAAACAAACAAACCTGTTGGAGTCAAGTCAATTCTGACTCATGGTGACCCTATAGGACAGAGTAGAACTGCCCCATAGGGTTTCCAAGGAGCAGCTGGTGGATTCAAACTGCCAACCTTTTAGGTTAGCAGCCAAGCTCTCAACCTCTGTAGCCTTCGTAATAACACATTAACAACCATCAGCAACTGGGGCATATTAGTTTTTTAGTTTTTTTCTTAGTTTAATGTTTCTGGCTTTGTCTATTCTTAAGGCCAAGTACATTTGAAAAATCAAAGAATACCTGCATTTTAAATTCTGTATTTTATTTTGCTTCCGGCAATACGACCCATAAACAGAAAGTGCTAGTAAGGAGAAGAGTGACATCTGGTGGCCATGATCAAATGTGTCACAGTAGTCACATGACAGGAGTGTCCCAGAGTAAAGAGACCCAGTTGGGTGTTTTCCTGGGGTGAAGGGCCTGGAGAAGGAGTGGGGCACTGGATTGTTTGATGCTAATAGGCCCTGAAAATAAAAGCGAGGTTGAGGTTTTATTAATGATAGAATGGGCAAATTAAAGTTGGGGGCAAGTCCTCCTAGACCTTCCACTTAAAGGAAGGTGACAGCTGCTGGGATGTACATAAAGGAGGCTCACACCTTGTCTTTGTGTATGAAATTACCATTTTGTATATACTGTATTGATATTCATCAATTGAAACGCATGTAGGAATTTCAGAGCTTCCCCTATGGCCTCAGGCCTTGAACTTTTTCTCTGTAATGTTTGGCATCCCTTCTTAGCTAAATCTCCTCCTATAAAGGTGTGTGCTTGTGATGGGGAGCAGGCAGGGAGCGACAGGAACCTAAAAATCCACAATTTGGGGCCTGGAGAGTATAACTGCTTAGTTATTTCAGATGTGTCACAGACCATATGCCATCGAGAACTTCCCTGCCCTCTTTCAAGTCTTTTCTCTTCCTCACCCATTGGGTCTTCTCTCTTTTCATATGAACAAGTCGTTCTCTCAGACCATAATTCTAAGTATCCACAATAGGCTTTAACTGACCCCATGGCAACTGGGTTTTCTGTTTGTTTGTTTTAAACCAGAGCCATTCTTACCACAGAAAATTCAAAAGCTGCAGCAGGAAGCTAAGAAAAATTTGATTCTAGAAGTGTCCTCAAACTAGTCAAAGTTTTGGTTTGAGAAGTTCTCTTCAAATCACAGACAAACCCATTCTATTTTGCCTTTTTGTTTTGTTTGTAATAGGATTCCCAAACCAAAACGCTTTGCCTTCCAGTGGATTCAGCGCCATAAAGTGAAGTGGCCCGTACGGGGATCGAACCCGCGACCTTGGCGTTATTAGCACCACGCTCTAACCAACTGAGCTAACCGGCCAGCCATGACCAACTTAGTCCCGTTTAAACACCAATAATCTTATCAAAGGCCTTCCACAGACAGACCGTAATGACCTTAATCGAGTATTAGCCCTACCCTACAATTAATCCCCAACTCTACAAAACGTATGTTCTCGTCTCTAAAACTGGAACAGTTTGAAAAGGGATTAATAAAGGAGGGAAGGGAAGCTTATTGACTGTTGTTGACTGCAGGCTGATCAGACAGGTGCAGCCGGTCCAAACGGGGGTCCAGGGACAAGTGATTATCCAAGTTTAGCTTTATGCCCCTTGCTTCTCACAGACTTCAGAAAAAGGATTTTTTTTTTTAATAGCGACGCAGAAGAGAAAGAAGTTTGCACTTAAAACTAAAAAAAATTTTTTTTTCCTTACACTTACCAGGTTATAATATGTAATATTTGTCTGTCCTTTTTATCTTCTCAAACACAGGACTTTGAGACCTTTAGGGACAAGAATCCTTCATGCCCAGGCTTATACTTTGTCCAGCACAGAGAAGGCTGTCAAAATGGAGTAGGGTTCTTAAAAGGAGTGGCAGGGAATGCCCCTTGACGTATAACTCCGCCTTTCGTTAGACATTATTCCTATTTTTCCAAGGGATCATTGCCTAATTTAAGTGGAAACATGCAAAAGAAACGTGGGTTCTTTGCTCAAAGTTTTTGAGCTGATGAGAATACTTTCAAACTTGCAAACGCGCGCGGCCAACTTAATGCACCACGAAGAAAAACAAACAAGCTTTTCAGCAGAATGAAATCCATAGCTCTGCATACAGCGGGCCCAATGAAGCATCAGGTTTCACTAGCGAATCAAAACACTGAACTTTCAATAAAACGCCCGCCTCTCTTTGCTCCCCCCACTTGGCGACCTAATTTGGAAATTACGCCAGTGCTATTAGTTTTCAATTCGGTCCGCAAATATACTATTTAAAGGCCTGTGGCCCGCATATGTCGTCTTTGTGAGAGCAGCCATGTCCGGTCGGGGTAAAGGAGGAAAAGGCTTAGGGAAAGGAGGTGCCAAGCGCCACCGCAAGGTGTTGCGGGACAATATTCAGGGTATCACCAAGCCAGCCATTCGGCGTCTTGCTCGGCGCGGTGGCGTCAAGCGCATATCTGGACTCATCTATGAGGAAACCCGTGGGGTGCTCAAAGTTTTCCTAGAGAATGTGATCCGCGACGCCGTCACCTACACAGAACACGCCAAGCGCAAGACGGTTACTGCTATGGACGTGGTCTACGCGCTTAAGCGCCAAGGGCGCACGCTCTACGGCTTCGGGGGCTGAAAGCAGAATCGACCTCACCAGCACTTTCTTAAAAGGCCCTTTTCAGGGCCGCCCACGAAATCACATAAAGGGCTGACCTGCGTTGCAGAAGTAAATGAGCTCTTTGTGGCTGCTGAAGGAAAACAAGCAAATAGGTCGTTAGCAATACTTGACGTTTGTGATTTTCAAGTGACTACGCCACGATAAGATGAGAAGGTTTTTAATTAAGTACTTACTAACCACACTTAAAAAAAAAAAAAAACACTTCTAAGTAAGTAGAAAACGCGCGTTTATCGTGCCATTGGAAGCATCTGAGAAAAGTCCTTGGACATCACCGGAGGAACCCAAGGCAGAAAACACTGCACTGCGCTATGTAAATGAAGGCTTTTTGGGGACAAGCTCTCGTTGGAGGACGCGCGATATCCGGAAAACGACACTGATACTGTAGAAGAAAGGATTCCAAGGCTATTTTTCTACTGTTTAAAACAGCCAAGAAACAGGACGCAAAACCTTTGGTGGTTGTAACAGTTTTTAACCTGATAATATGCCAGGAGTGAGAAGCAAGGGCTTATCGGGTTTAGACGGATTCGCGTCCTGCTGGGGCGACTCGCTGGTGGCGAGTCAGTCCACTGCTGAGAACATCAGTCAGGCGTTGGGCAAGTGAAGCGTATTTTTGCATATCCACGATTCCAACCTCACAAGGAAACAATGACCACCATATCCAAGTAATGCATGGGCTGTGGATGAGCAAAATTAAAGTCATAATTTTCCCTTCCATTTTAGGACACGGTTTAATTTTTTTTTTTTTTTCCAAGCAGCCCATTTATACCAACGAGCCCTTCATAAAGGCCAGGCCCTGGCGAACCACATATAAAAATGCCCTGCTTAGCGTTGCACTGGGCTCTTTCAAAGGCACCCCGAATACTAAGGCCCAAAATAATATTAGCAACATTAGTGTAAAGAGCTCTGGTGGCGGAACTGTGCCTGAAAGTTGGCGGTTCAAACCCACTCAGCTGCTCAGTGGCGATTTGCTCCGGTATGGATTAAACCAAAAAAAAAAAAAAAAAAACGTTGCTTTCGAGTCCATCCCGACTCAAATAGTGACCAAATTTTTAGGGAAGCGGATTGCAACATCCTTCGCTCTTGAGAAGGCTGTCTGATGGATTCAAACCTCCAACCTCTCTATTAGCAGAAAAGCGCTTAACCACTTCAACACCAGAACGCCGATGCAGATTACAGCCTAGGAAACCCTGAAGGGCAGTTCTGCTTTGTCACATGCGCTTACTATGAGTCGAAGTCTATTCCAAGGCACCTAACAACATTAGTGTGGATTTAACATTTAGGATGATCTCTAAGAATGTTAAGTGAAATTTCAAAATAAATGTTGTTTAAAAGGGAAAGGTACTTCAACCCGGACCCTGAGGGTTTCTTAACATGCCTGTTTCATGATTTTTTAGGAGTTTCATTCAGGTCCTGTCAACTGTACCGACCCCAAAATTTCCATGAAAGTTTTGGGTTCGCCCTGTGGAGAGCCCTGGCGGCTTGGTCAAAGCTATAGGCTCTTTTCACAAATAAAATACATAGGATCAAAATTGTATTAAACTAAATGTGTTAAAATAGTAAAACTTTTTTAAAAAATTCAGACAGTGATATACAAACTTGTTAATAAAATAATAGCATCTAATTACCACCACACTTTGGAAATAGCAGTGAGGATAAACACTATTTCAAGATTCTTGCAACAATAGTAAACTGAAAATATTTTCTATCGTTTAGTTTATAGCAGATAATGGAAGGAAATGCTAAATTTGTTAGAGGTTAGTAAAAACAGAGGTAATTTTTTTTTCCTCCTAATCCAAATTCAGAGACATCCCATTTCTAATTATTGTCCTCTTGGAAGTCACTGTACACTGGACTAAGAAAGCCTGGTTGGTATCCTACAGTAGATGCCGACTCATGGCAGGCGACCTTATGTGTGCAAATAGGTACTCCATAAAAGAAAAAAAAGATATAGGGTGATGTAAAAGAACAAATTGGGACATACCACTTGCTGTTAAAAAAAATTGTGTCTAAAACCCATTGGCCATGGAGTCCATTCCAACTCACAGCAACAATGTAGGACAGAGTAGAACTACGCCCATGGGGTTTCCAAGGAGCATCTGTTGGATTCGAACTGCCAATCTTTCAGTTAGCAGCCAGAGCTCTCAAACACTGCGCCACCAGGGCTGTGTATCTAGCTACCTATCTAGGTGTGTGTCTAGGTATATACCGATTATCTATCTAGATACCTATCAATCTAGACATCTATCTCCATAGATTTCTATGGATAGATGTCTAAGGATTCGGTAGCTGAGCTGAACTTTATCCCTTCCTCACACTAGTCATTTCCAGAAACGCAGTCTAGCTTATACATAGGCCAAGTCCCTGGGCCCTCTAATAGCCTAAGCAGTGAAACTTAGTATTTTTTGGATTGATTCTATCAACCACAATGGGTTTGGCTTTTTGGTTCTTACTGTGTCTAAATTACCTTTTGTTTCACTTCAAATATAACTACACTTGTTTTTGTAAGGAGACCCACGACACTGACCTAGAGGCCCCACTTGGCTCCATAAACTAGAAATTTCCAGTGTCACACCGTTTTAGAAATATTTGGGTGGCTCTTAAAAGAGCCTTTGGGTTCTTTGAAAACTAGTCTCTCAATGCTTCTCACTTCTTCGATGCTGCCTTCCTGGGATTTATTTTCTGCTGGGTCACCTTGGGCTTCCCGGCCTTAAGCTTCCCTGTTCGGGCCTTCGGTGGGCTCTTCCGCTGCTGCTTGACCTTGGTGCCCTTAGCCTTCCTCACACTTCTGGCAGCTTTCTTAACTCCTGCTGCCCTTGGTTTCTTGACTTTGTTGGATTTGGCACTCTTTTTAGACTTCGGGTCTCTCGACAAAGCCAGCTTCTTGGCCTTACCAGAGGCGGACTTCTTGACTCTGCCCTTGGGCTCTGGAGCCGCCTTCTTGCTGAGCTTGAACGAGCCGGAAGCGCCGGTGCCCTTGGTCTGCACCAAAATCCCTTTGCTCACCAAGCTTTTGAGGCCCAACTTGATGCGGCTGTTGTTCTTCTCTACGTCGTAACCAGCTGCCGCCAGTGCCTTCTTGAGCGCAGCCAAAGACATGCCCGCTCGCTCCTGCGACACCGACAGCGTCTCGATAATCAACTTAGACACCGAAGGGCTCGGAACCTTGCGGTTAGCACCTGTCAGGCCGACAGGCTTCTTCCCTCTCTTCTTGGCTGGAAGCTTCTCCATCGGGGCTGGAACAGGAGCTGCAGGCGCGGTCTCAGACATCGCAACACGAAGACAGACAAAGATGTAATGACCCGTGAGAAGCGTGAAAGCGAGGCGGGCCTCAGGGCCTTTTATAGGGCAGGGCGCGCTGTGATTGGTGCATCTCCAAGGCACCGCCCCCGCCCTTCGGAGGAGGAGCATTTGTGTTTGTTCTACCCCCAAAAGTTGAATCCCACAAAACCCCTAAGCACCGAATCGCCAAAGTTCCACTACTGAAATGATCCATGGAGACTCGGGTTTCACATGCCTTATTGTCTTTTAGTGAAAGATAACCCTTTATGTCAAAACTATTCGATAAAGCTCTCGATTTTCAGCAAAATCTAAGGGCGGAGAATGAAACTTCCTCTTTTCCTTGTAAATTCAAAGGTAATATTTAGCCGGAGGTTTATCTCACCTCTTCTGAGTGGTCTTCCAAATGGTTGGCTTTCGCTTGATGGAGAAAATAAGTTATTCACGCCCTAAATTTTATTGAAATTTATTTATGTATGTGAGGGAAGTAACACAAATTTCTTACACGTCTCATTGCAGAGTTAGAAGACGCTTGTGGAAGTGCCTAAAACTTCAGGGTATGAATGTATTTGGGCAAACACAATCTATGAAGTCATAAGCCACAAGGCACACGACTTTCCTGTGATTAATGCTCCTCCCCAGACCCTGTGGCTTCGTAGAAGACCCTCAAGGACAGGTTAAGTCACATGGATCTCACAATATGGTATCTGCTTGGCCAAAATGAGGCCACCCTCATGGCTGGTGTCCTCAACTGAGTTCTGCTTCTGGTTTCCTTACTTCGGTTTCCTCCCCTCTCTCCTGACTGATACGCAAATACAGTCCCCCCGCCCCCAACACCCCCCAACATAAAATGTCAGGTAGGAATCCTGCCCTGAAGAGCCCAGTGGAACCACAAACCTGCAGCTCTAAGAAGAGTTGGGTGGCAGAGCTGTGGAGAAAAGGTTGTTGGGATCGTGCTCAGGATGCTTCTCTGAGCTTCTCCTTGGTCTGGCCTTTGTGAGGGGGCCTGGAAATAAGAGTTTGCTCATGAAAGCTGGGCCCTTCAGGAGGATGCTGAGGGAGCGATGCAGTGTGGCCAGAACCCAAGGTCTCAGCAGAGAAAATCCCCCTCATGACTTTTTTGTGAGGATTCCCCTATGCCTGGGTGAGAAGTTCCCTGGTTATTCTGTAAACCTAAGAGCCACCAGAAGATTTGAAGGACAGACAGTTTGTTGTATTGTTGTTGTGGTAGTTGTTTTGGCTATATGTTTTTTGCAAAAACGATCATTACTGAAGAGGACCCAATGTCAGAGGTTGGGAATCTCTTGCAATAATCTCTGCAGGATGGCAAGGGCTTTGCTTAATGAAAGCACATGGAAAAGTAGCAAGTCTGCGTCTGAGATATTTCTGAAGCAGAACCCGAAGGATGAGATTGCTGGCTTTCAAACTTTTTCTGATTGTAAAGTTAGATAGAAAAGCTTCTCTCTCTCTCTCTCTCTCTGTCACACACACATACACATACCTGAAACAAAAATTCAGGAAATAATACTACCCTAGGTGCCTGTACTGTGATATATTCTATTTTGTTCTGTCTCACTTTTTTAAATGCTGGTTGCAAACCATGAAATTGATTTCACGTTCCACTAATGGACTGTGACCTTCAGTTTGAAAAATCTTTCACCTTGAGGAGAGTGACCTTGTTTTGACATTTGCTTGGTTTCTCTGACCCTTAATGGCTCTCTGAGCACTTGTGTCCTTAAATGTCAGTGGCTTAGGGGTCCCTTCTGTGGCTGTTGGATCCTTGTATTTACAGGTTGACAGAACATATGCCATGACATTAAAAATAACATATGACTAAAGAACTAAGAAAAAATTTTAGATTATGTAATTTAAGACCCAGAGAAAGAACCATGAGTCATATTTTGCATTAGATAGCTAAAAAGATATCATAAAAACACATCTCTCTCTCACACACATATATTACATATTATACATATAAATACACATATAGTGCTTTTTTCTGTCTCATCACTGGCCTACATTTTTTGCCTCCCCGCCCCCCAAAAAGGAACTCATCGTATAGATGAAGAAACTGAGGCATAGAAAAATCACATGATTTGACCAAGGTCAAAGAGCTAATGAGGGCAGACTAAATCCCTTGCTGTGGAGTTGATTGCAACTCATAGCACCCCAGGGAGGAAAAAGCTGTAATTAGTTAATAAATAAATAAATAAAGCAGGAGTCACTCATTTTAGTCTAAAGAGGGGGATGTTTGGTGCTCTGTGGATAGTAGAGTACCTTGTTTTTGCCCGTATTTACACAAAATTTTGAAATGGTCATGATTTAATCATGGTCTCAGAGTAACCTTGTTTGATATTGATGTTCAGTGAGGTTGTTTATGTCCAACCGGAAATAACATGGCCTAGCTGTGAGCGCTAGGCCAGTGTTCAAATTTCAGAGGCTTTTCTTTTCTTTTTTTTCTTTCCCGGGCTACTACTCATATTTCTTCATTTGATGTTCCCAGAAAGTCTATAAGGCAGTATCAATTCCATTTTGCAGATGAGAAACTTCAGCTGCAGAAATATGAAATAATTTCCTCAAAGGAGACAAGTGTTCAAAGGTCTGGACCCAGTCCCCTCCAAGATGCCACATGGTTCCCAGCTTGTGTTGACCAGCATAAAATGGGGAGAGGCAACCAGAGGGGCTAGGTGTTGTGAGTGGAACCCCCAGCCATTTGGGGGTTCACCTCTCCCTGATTGTAGCCAATCTTGTTCAGAACTGAAGGAAGGAGCAAGGACCTCCCAGGGCGCAAGGAGATGAATGGTGGTTTTCTTTGCCTTTTAGCTCCTACCTCACAAAAGGCAACTGAGGGATCACGGCTGCCTGAACCCTACGGCTGCCTGAACCCTAATGTCATATCTGCCTGTTGCTTTTTTTTCATGTTGCAAATGAGTTCAACTTTTGTCAGCCTGAGCTAGCCATTAAAAAGTTTCCCATCTGCCTTTTCCGTAAGGGTTTCAAGAGCAACCACTGTCTGGATCTATTATTTCCGTAGGTGGCATTATTAATACCCTCTTTACAGCTGAGGGAACTGAGGCAAAGAGAGTTTGGGTAACTTGAGCAATATAAGCAGCTAGTATACAACAACTCAGGGATTGGCACCAGGCAGACTTACTCCAGAACTTATGTGCTTAATGACTAAAAAAAAAGAAGGGCATGGAGAGAATTTCATTCACATGGAGTCCAAAAGCAAGTAAAAACAAGCAATATATTTTTTAAGGATGCGTATGTAGGTTACAAATCAGGAAAAAAAAAAAAAAACGAACAAACACAACGCATAATTAACACAGAATTCTGATTAATGGTTACCTCCATGATAAGGGCTGGAGAAGGATCGAGGAGAGTCTCGTGGAAGTGGGGTCTTTGAAGATCCTAGTGATGTTCTATTTCTTAATGTGGATGGTGTGGACACAGGTGTTTATTTTAGTAATACTGTTTTATGTTCATATTTTTCACAATTATTAATAAAAAAAAAAAGTGAGAAAGAATCTAAGCCCAAGACCCCATCTAATTAGGAAGCCCCTGGAAGAAAAGCAATTTGTGTAGCTAGAAAACCCTGGAGGGGCCAACCAGGTAATCTTATTTCTGTTCTTTCTGAAACTCCATATTCCTTTACTAGCTATTTATATGTAAGTAAAGGCATGTACCCCACCATGCTGTTTCTTAATTTGTGACTAACAGGTATTATGCTAACATCTCACACTTCAGTCTAAAACCTTTCTATGAACAATTCAGCCTCAACAAACCAAACCTATTACTGTGGAGTTTATCCAAGTCATAGCCACCGTATAGGACAGAGTAGAACTGCCCCATAGGGTTTCCAAGGAGTGGCTGATGGATTCAAACTTTTGACCTCTTGGTGAGCAGCCATAGCTCACTGTAGCTCCTAACCAATGTGTCACTAGGGCTCCAGTTCATCTCCAGGAGTCGCAAATAATTTTCCCAAGTTACACGAATGCTAATAAGCCAGTCTTCAAAACAGGTGACACAAGCATTAGCACTTGGAGTGAATTTTCTTTAATCTAGAATATGGCGCAATCAGAAAGAAAAAGTCATTTTTCTTAGTCTTCACAGTAGCAAGGGGGTGGGATCTGGTGATGTATGCCTATTTCCCCTCACCCTTATCCCTCCTTTCCACTTCAGCATAGATCCAATGACCCCCTAGAGATGCTGCAGACATCTGATGACCATAAGGTAGAAAGTACATGAAGAATAGTTAGCACAGGATGATAGAAGAAGCCTGCCTCCTTAAGCAGCCCCGGCACCCACAGCCTAACCTAAAGTCATGGATTGAATTGTGTCCGCAGAAATATGTGCAGTAAATTCTAACCTCTATGCCTGTGGTTATAATGCCATTTGGGAAAGGATTTTTGTCATCATACACACTGCTGAGTTCCCCCAACAGTGCCTGGTGCATGAGAGGGGCTCAACAACAGTGCATACTGAATGGTGCACACATGGTCCACTCCTTTTCCAGCTTTATCTCATATCTTTAGGGCACAGTTTTACAGCATTTATCATTCCAGCTTATTCACCTATTTCAGGTATGAGATCAGTTTACAGATACACACCCCTCCAAGATTATGAGGATGTCAACATTTTATATCATTGTCTAAATGGAGAAAAGACTGAAGTTGTCAAGGATTTCATTTTACTTGGATCCACAAACAATATCCATGGAAGCAGCAGTCAAAAAATCAAAAGATGCATTTCATTGGGCAAATCTGCTGCAAAGGACCTCTTTACAGTGTTGAAAAGTAAAGATGTCACCTTGAAGACTAAGGTGCACCTGACCCAAGCTGTGGTATTTTCAATCGCATCATATGCATGTGAAAGCTGGACGATGAATAAGGAAGAACGAAGAAGAATTGACACCTTTGAATTGTGGTGTGGGCGAAGAATATTGAATACACCATGGACAAATCTATCTTGGAAGAAGTACAACCAGAATGCTCCTTAGAAGCAAGGATGGCGAGACTATGTCTTACATACTTTGGACATGTTGTCAGGAGGGATTAGTCCCTGGAGAAGGACATCATGCTTGGTAAAGAACAGGGTAAATGGAAAAGAGGAAGACCCTCAACGAGATGGAATGACACAGTGGCTGCAACGATGGGCTCAAGCATAACAATGATTATAAGGATGGCACAGGACCGAGTTTCATTCTGTGGTACATAGGGTTGCTGTGAGTCAGAACCGATTCAATGGCACCTAACAACCACATATCATTGTCATATGGATACGTGTATATAGTTGTGTGCATAATTAGCATTTTTTTATTTTTTCACGAGGTTCGATGTTGTTCATGGGTGAGTGTTCAGACTGGGCATTTGGATTGGGCATTGGTCTAATTACTGGCTCTGGGGACACTAAGCTCTGATTCCCGGACACTGCCGTCTGCATGTGGAATGGGAGGAGCCCCGGCCTTGGAATCAGGAGAAATAGATTAGCTTCTGTCTTAGTTATCTAGTGCTTCCATAACAGAAATAACACAAGTGGATGGCTTTAACAAAGAGAGGTTTATTCTCTCACAGTCTAGTAGGTTGGTTACAAGACCAAATTCAGGGTGTCAGCTCCAGGGGACAGCTTTCTGTCTCTGTCAGCTCTAGAGGAAGATTTCCTTGTCATCAATCTTCCCCTGGCCAAGGAGCTTCTCAGGCACAGGGACCCCAGGTCCAAAGGACAGGCTCTGCTCCCAGTGTTTTCTTGTTGAGGTGAGGTTCCCCTGTCTCTCTGCTTGCTTCATTCTTTTATATCCCAAGAGATTGCCTCAAGACACAATCTAATCCTGTAGGATGAGTCCTTCCTCACTAACACAACTGCTGCCCATCCTCCTTCATTAACATTACAGAGGCAGGATTTACAACATATAGGAAAATCACACAATATGTAGAATCATGGCCAAGCCCAATCATTGCACACATTTTGGGGAGGCATAATTCAATCTATGGCAGCTTCCCACCACATCTGTCTCTGCTTTTGTGACCTTGGACCAGTTTAACTTCCCTGCTCCTGTTCTCACTCAGTTTTCTTGTCTGTAAAGTAGAGCAGTAATACCTTCCCTGGGTAGTTAGGAGGTTTATAACAAACAGTGTGGATAAAAGTACTTGAGCTGCACTTAGATGCAGCCGAATGCAGTTGTTTACTCCAACATAGCCCTGGGCAGAGAAAATCCCTTGCCGTCAAGTCGGTTCTGACTCCTAGCGACCCTATAGGACAGAGTAGAACTGCCCCATAGGATTTCCTAAATGTAACCTAAAAAAAAACCCTAAGATCCTGCTTATTCTTTAAATAGTGCTTTTGTTGCTACCATGTCCATCATTTTGCAGCACACTTTTTTCCTTACTGGGCCATGGCTTAATAAAATCATGGTGAAAATTTGACTCTCACTAATAATGAAGGAAATGCCTTTAAAATGAGAAAAAAAAAAAAAAAACTTTTTATTTTCTTTTTGCCTATCAGGTTAACGATGCTTTAAAATAAAAAATCCTCAGTGTAAGTATGAGCGCAGTAAAACAGGAGTTTCTATACTATGTTGGGATCATACATTGGCATGGTTCTTCGGGATTGACATGTTTGGCAATATGAAAGTTAAGAGACTTAAAAAATGTTTTTACCCTTTGGTCTAGTTTTACCTAGGTTTCTATTTCTAGAACTCTAACCCAAGGAAATAATCAAATATTGGAACAAAAGTTTTATGTACAAAGATGTGTGATCTGTGTCACCCGGAAGCATAAAAATGGGATTCAGTCCAAACATCCAGTAACAGAGGACTAATTACGATATATCCAAAAATTAAATATTAATCATCCATGAAAATTTGTTTGTAAGCATATTTAGAAAATCATATATATGCATATATATATATGCAGATACATGTTATACCACCTAAATTTGCTCAATATTTATAAAATTTATTTATAGAATATAGAATTAACATATTTATATAACTATACATTTATAGGATATATATTTATCAAGTGTGTATCATATATATTCATATACATATATCTCTCACATACTTATAAAAAGAATAGGAGACACTAGGAACGATTTTAATTTTCTTTATATATTTTTCTTTTCACAAATTTTTGCAATAAACATTTAACATTTCTGAAAACAGGAAAAAAAAGTAAACGTTTTAGCCAGATGCTAATTAATCCTTCCTGATTGTTAAAAATACTTCCATTTATCTTCTTCCAGCATCATTTTCATTGGTTAATTTGTGAGATGACCAACGGTGGAAAAGACATGCCTAAAGTCTGTTTGCTCCTCCTGTAAAGAGAGAGAGGGAGAAAGACTGATTCATTTCCACAATTCACCAGATCCCTAATATTGTACTTGACTCTGAGAACAACAATGATAATGAACATGGCTAACCTTCAATGGGTGTTTGCTCGTGCTAGGCACTGTACTAAGTTCTTTACCGATACCAATGCATCTTATCATCACAACTTCAGGACATAACTACCATTATTCTCCCTGTTTTATAGATGAGGAAATTAAGGCAGAGAGAGGTTGAATTTCCCAGGTGACACAGCTGTTGGTTGGTGATGCTCTGCAGTAAACCCATACCTTCTAGCACTTAAGCCTGGGTGTGCTGTTAAATAAGGGATGAACGTGACCTAGTCAGTATCCTGGAGGAGACAGATTCCCAGATGAAATTCTATTTGAGCTAAGTCTTGAAGGGCAAGTAGGAATTTATCAGGTAAGGAAATGGAATTAGGGCTTTTCATACAGGAGACACAGTGGCAAAGACCAGGCGGTGTATATTATCTAAAGTGGGATGCATATGCTTGGCCATGAGCCAGGTGAGCTACCCATGAGGGATGAGGAAGGTGCTTGCATGGTGACAAGTGGAAGAGTTCAAGCTTGTTATCCCACACAGGGCAACTGTAACAGTCTCCAGAAACCTTCTCTCTCTCTTAAGTGACATACATTCGAGCTGCTGGCAGAGGAAGCCCCCATCCCTCTTGCTTACTTCTTAAATAAGTCTAATGAAACATACGGATATATTTTCTTAGACTTATATAAGAGGAAAATTTTGCTTCCTTATATTGACAAGAAAAGGAGCCCTAGTGGTGCAGTGGTTAAGCACTGAGCTGTGAACCCAGAAGTCAGCAGTTCAAACATACCAACCACTCCATGGGAGAAAGACGTGGCAAGTTTGCTTCTGTAAAGATTGACAGCCTTGGAAACCCTATGGGGCAGTTCTACTCTGTCCTATAGGGTCGCTATGATTTGGAATTGATCCGATAGCAGTGAGTTTGGATTTTTCTGGTTATGGACAAGAAAACAAAGGCAAAGCTCTGTTCATGCTCTCCACAAGTGTATCCAAAACAGTGCAGGGAAATATATACAGGGTTTGCTTATTACAGAATCCCTTTTAATACCTGTGGGGCTGGCAGGGAGAAATGGGTTTATGTGATGAGTGGTCACACACTTACCCAAGGGTTCCTGATTGTGTCTCAGGCTTGACACATCTAACGCTCATGCCACACTTCACTTGACAGAGGCTTTTGCTACATGTTTCACATATACTTGTAAAACACAGTAGTCTTTAAACAATGAAGTTGTCTTTAGACAGGTCCTTAAGAAAGGTCATATTTAGGTAAGCTTTGAGAAAGATCTACCTATAAGCAGTGCCTGCTGGGAGTGGGGGGTGGCTGTGGGGCAAGCAGTCCTCTCTCTTTACTCACAAACCATTGATCATCTCAGGTGATTCAAGGGGTGACCTCTGAACATCCAATAGCTCACTAAACAGAGCCACTGTTGATTCCAATGTACTAGTATTAACAACTGTAAGTGCCACATATTATCTTAAACTCTATTGAAAAGGCACCAGATTTAAAGACTGTGCTGGAGGAGCCACGGCTCTCCCTCCATGTGCGCACACTCACACCTACTCTTACACACTCACACCCAGAATGAGGGCAGTGATGACAGCAGTAGAGAAGAAGGGACAGTTACTCAGAATAGATCAAAGGTAGAACCAGTAGGGCTTTGATTTCTCCTATTTTCTTCATTGCTGGTCCATTCCCTAAGGGCTTCATATGTCTTTCAACTAACCTTTTATTGTCTGAAGTTCATTGAGTTAATATAATAAAGCACTTAGAACAGTGCCAGGCACATACTAAGTGCTACACCAGTGTTAGCTACTATTATCATATTAAGCATTGGGATAAACGTTACTACAACTATTATCATACCTACTAGCCGTTCCTGATGTGCTTTCCATGTCCTACCTTTTTTCTCTTCCATAGCATTTACACTTCTCCCAAATTCTATGTCTGTTATTATCTTTTTTTTATTATTATCTAGTTATTATGTCTATTGTTTGTTGCCTGTCTTCCCAGCTAGAATGTAAGCTCCAAGAGGTAGCAATTTTGCCCTTTTCCAAGCAGACAGTCACTGAAGATGGCTTCTTAGCAGCTAGAGGAACAAAAGCCAGAGGGATGGTCCCTCGGGGTGGAAAGAGAAGGAGAAGAAACCCCCTCCCTAGATCATCCCAAGACCCTTTCCCCACTCCCTGGTCTCTGGTAGATGTTGTCAGTGGCTGACAGGAAACCACTGTGTGCTCCCTTGAAAGGGACATAGGGCAAGAGAGGAAGCAGAAGGGGAGCTAGTCCAAGGCAAATGGACACAATGGCTGAAAGTCAGCTTGCTCCGCCTTCACCAAACCTTGTTTATTTTCTACCAGGATATACAGCCTGGCAGTCTGCATTCTTCAGTCTCCCTTGCAAGTAGATGGGGCTGAGACCAAGTCTGGGCCAAAAGAACGTGTGCAGAAACAACACGTCGCTTTCAGGAATGGCCCATGAAAATCTCCCTCACAAAAGTCTTCTTGACTTCCTCTGTCTGCTGGCTTGATCTTGAGGCTTCAGCAGAGATCTCTGAGGCCCAAAGATGTCCAAGACTTCAGATACCAGTCGCAAGCCTGGTAGTCCCCATGACACCCTCACTTCTGACCTGCTAGCTGCAAATGCGAGGGTTCTCTCTATCTGCTCAAGATGCTAGCTGCAAGCTCAAGGGTCCCTAGGCCCCCTCACGTCTCACCTACTGGCTCCCGCTACTCTCTTGAGTTTGATAATTTACCAGAACAACTCAGAGAACTCAGGAAAAGTATTATGCTTACAATTACAGCTCTCTTGTAGCAAAGGGAATTCGAACAATGAGATACATAGGGTGAGGCCTGAGAGGATTCCCCACGTTAAGCTTCCACGTCCTAAAGGATGTACTGCCCTCTAAGCACTCATGTCGTTCACCAACCAGGAAGCCTATGGAGCTTCAGTATCCAGAGCTTTAATTGGGGGTCTCATTATATATACATGATTGATCAAATCATTGCTCCACATGAATTTAGCTCCTTTCCCCTGAGGTTGGCTAATATGACTCAGTTGATATCACATGGTGGAGCTTTCTGGCTAGCCCCTACCCAAGAGTCACCTTGTTAGCATAACCTGTTAGGTAGGTGTCACTGGTCAACAAGAAACCATTGTAGGGTCCCTTGAGAGGAACACGGGGTAAGAGGGAAAGGAGAAGTGGAGGAAGCCCAGGGCAAACAGGACTGGAAGTCTGGAGGCCTCATCAAAGACACCAGTCACTGTGGAAATTTCAAGGTTTTAGAAGTTACCTCTCAGGAACTAAGGACAAAGGACAAATTCTTTGGGTAAAGTTAATGGTAAATTCCATAGCATTTGACAGAAATTTATTGAACTAATGAACTGATTAATTCAATCTTTTTTGTGCACCTACTCTGTATCAGGCTCAGTGACAGCCCCTGGGGGATACTGTGGTGATCAAATCAGAACTCAGAACTAATTGGGGGAAACAACTAGACAAGCAATGACAATTACATGCAGGTGCAAGAGGGTTGGTCAGAGAAAGTTCAAAGGAAAGTGATGTCTGATCCGAGAGTTGCAGAATGAGTAGAAGTTTGCCAGGCAGGAAGGAAGTGGAAATATTCAAAGAAGGAGGTTCAGCATATGTGGAAGGCAGGAAACCATGAAAGGCAGGGTGTGTGCAAATCCAGCTGCAGTACAGAGCGTGAGGGGAAGAGGAGCAAAAGAGGCCCAGAGAGTGGGTAGGGGCACATCCCGCAGGACCTTGGAAACTGTGTTTCAGGAGTTTGTAGTTTATCCTGTTGTTGCTAGTTGTCATCCGATCAATTCCAACTAATGGTGACCCCATGTGTTACAGAGTAGAGGTGCTCCATAGGGTTTTCTTGGCTGTAATGTAATGGATGCAGACTGCCAGGCATTTTCCGCAGACCTCTGGGTGGGTTTGAATTGCCAACCTTTTGGTTAGTAATTGAGCATAATCCTCACCACCTAAGGACCTTCATAGTTTATCCTAAGGGCAAGATAAAGTGCTTTCAGGCCCATTACAGATTACCCACTGCACCCTGGCTCACAGGACAGTAGGTTGAAGACCCCACTGCTCTTTCCCTTCATTTCCAGCTGAGTAAAATTCTCAAGCCATTTAGCCTTATTTATGTCTAGACTGACTGGGCCAAGTTTCACATTTGTTGTTTATAGTCAAAAATCATGAGTACTCCAAATCTTCCAAAAAACCCTTACCCTGCGTGAAATCCTTGACCTCCAGGCTGGCAGGTTTTCTTCCATTCAAGATAACAGAACTTGCACCTTTTCTTTGGAATTCTTAAACACACAATCTTTTTCCAGTTTAAAAAAATATTTATTTCAGAGCACCAACGCCCAAATATGTGCATGTGTCCCCAAGGTCTGTCATCCCAATTGTCTAAGCAAGCCCAACAGAAGAGAAGGGAGAAAGGAAGAGGTGAGGGAGAAAAGAAAAGTAAGAATGAAGGTTTATACGTATTGCTCTTGAATCCTTTTTTTTTTTTTTTAACTGTTGGAGATCTTAATGTGGCCAGAGGACAAGCCCAAGAATGTAAGTAATGGAGCCAAGGTTTTCACCCATCGTTACCCTCTCAGAGTAGCTTCGTCTCCTCACAGAATTAATGAGCAAGAATTGATGGTGTTGAAAAAGTCCAACCTGCACTGAAGCCATTGGCAAAAAACAAGGATCCAGGAATTAATGGAATATCAATTGAGATGTTTCAACAAAGGGTTGTAATGCTGGAAGCACTCACTCCTCTATGCCAAGAAATTTGGAAGAGAGCTTGCTGGCCAACTGAATGGAAGCGAGACCTATTTGTGCCCATTCCAAAGAAAGGTGACCCAACAGAATGAGGAAGTTATCAAACAATATCCTTAATATCACCCACAAGTAAAATTTTGCTGAAGATTATTCAAAAACAGCTGCAGCAGTACATAGACAAGGAACTGCCAGAAATTCAAGCCAGATTCAGAAGAGGACGTGGAACCAGGGATATCATTGCTGATGTCAGATATATCTTGGCTGAAAGCAGAGAATACCAGAAAGATGTTCACCTGTGTTTTATTAACAATACAAAGGCATTACACTGTGTGGATCATAACAAATTATGGATAACATTGCAAAGAACGAGAATTCCGGAATAATTACTTGTGCTCATGCTGAACCTGTACATAGGCCAACAGGCAGTCATTTGAACAGAACGAGGGGATACTGGGAGGTTTAAAATCAGAAAAGGTGTACAGCAGGATTATATCCTTTCACCATAATTATTCAAGACTCCAGACTGTATGAAGAAGAATGTGGTATCAGGATTGAAGGAAGACTCATTAATGACTTACAATATGCAGATGAAACAGCCTTGCTTGCTGAAAGTGAAGAGGATTTGAAGCACCTACTGATGATCAAAGACCACAGCCTTCAGTATGCATTACACCTCAACATAAAGAAATAAAAATCCTCACAACTGGGCCAATAAGCAACATCATGATAAACAGAGTAGACATTGAAGTTGTCAAGGGGTTCATTTTACTTGGATCCACAATCAACACCGATGGAAAAAGCAGTCAAGAAATCAAACGATGTATTGCATTGGACAAATCTGCTGCAAAAGACCTCTTTAAAGTGTTAAAAAGCAAAGATGTCACTTTGAGAACTAAGTTGCCCCTGACCAAGCCATTGTATTTTCAATTGCCTCACATGCATGCAAAGGCTGGACAACGAATAAGGAAGACAGAAGAAGAATTGATGCCTTCGATTTATGGTGTTGGTGAAGAATACTGAATATATTATGGACTGCAAGAAGAATGAATAAATCTGTCCTGGAGGAAGTACAGCCAGAATGCTTCTTAGAAGCGAGGATGGCGAGACTTTGTCTCACATACTTTGGACATGTTATCAGCAGGGACTAGTCCCTGGAGAAGGGCATATGCTTGGTAAAGCAGAGGTCAGCAAAAAGAGGAAGATCTTCGACAAAATAGATTGAGGCTACAACAATGGGCTCAAACACAGCAACGATTGTGAGAATGGCACAGGACAGGGCAGTGTTTTATTTTGTTGTACATAGTGTAGCTATGTGTCAGAACCTACTAGATGGCACATAACAACAACTACGACAATTCTATCATGCCACCTAACAACAACGACATAATTTCTGCTTCTACATCTCTTCTGAATCTGCAGCAGAGAGACCTGAACCAGGACACAAATATCCATAAGAAGATGAAGCCAGTACTTTTTATTAATTATCTCACAAATTGCTTACTGGATGATAGGCAAGTCTCATTTTTCCCCCTCAGAATTGAGGTGGAGGAGTAGGCAGTAGCTCATTCTCCAGACTTACTTCATTTTTTCCAAATTTATATTGAACCCATAGTACCTGAGGTTATGACCAGCTGATTTTCAGAGTCCAAAGAATTTTGTCAGAGCCAAGAATGTCTTGCACAAAGGTCATGGGCAGCTGTGCCCTCTGCCCAATGGATTTTTCTGCTTAGTCATCCAGGACCGTGCAGGGCGAAGGTTTGGAAACTCTAATTTTTAATGTGTTTAATTTAGGACTGCTGGGACTACGTGGCAAAATGTTGAACCTATACACTCTTCCAAACCTGGAAGGTTCAATATAAATGATATTCGTCATCCTTTGTGTCCATACGAATGTGCTTAGAGATCTAATTAAGTGTGCATGGAAAAAAAAAAAAAGCACTTTCTATGGACCTGTGGGATGAGGGTAAACACAATGGAATCAGCTGTTATTCTTTTTATATCAAATCATTTGTGAAATTCTCCTCATTTATTAGAGGTCAGTTTCCACCGAGGTCTTCAGTCATTAAGCTGCCTCAAGTTCTTTTAGAGGCTTAGCATTGTTATAGGTACAATGTGTCAAACAGCAGCAGACCCTGAGCACTTATTAAGTGCCAGGGACTCTTCTAAATACTTGACATGCATTAAAGATCTTTAATCTTCACAAACCCCTAGAAGGTGGTGTTATTACGATCATCCTCAAGTTAACGATGAGGACATCGAGGGACAGAGAGATTCAATGACTTATCTCAGAATCACACCTTGAATAAGTGGTGAACTGGGACCCAAACCTGGATTCAGCCTCCAGAGGCTACCCTTTTTTCACCATGGGGCAATGCTAGGCAGCCACTTTACTGGCATGAGATCAGGTCTGGGATGATTGCTCTTTCTATTTGCCATTTCATTTGATCACCACCCCATTTACATGAGTAGGTAATTATTACCACCCTACAGGCTCAGGGTATTGGGCTTGTTAGAGGATAGGTCAAGGAAGTTTAGTTAATTATTAGCACACTGTTAACTTGTGTACAAGGTATTTCAAGCAGTAGACTGATTTCATCCAACAAAGGTAAAGAATATGATTCACATAAAAGGGAGAGAAAAAACCTGAAGACTGTTGGAACAGGATACTGTGTTTGCACGTTATATTCAGTAGCAAAGTGTTCGGTCTGGACAGTCTGTTCTTGCACAAGCCAAGAAGGACCTTCAAAGAAAACCATTCGTGATGCTCTAGAAACTCTTAAGCTTGACAGTGGAGCATATGTGACAGGCTGTCTCTGGGTAACATCTTCTACTGTCCCTCCACCAGCATATCCATTCACCATTTCCTGTATCAATGTTTCAACACCCCTATTTTGGTCCGAAAAAATTTTCAGAAAGGGTGTTAAACCATGTAAGTTTTAGTCTTTTTTTGATAATAGCTCTGTAACAACATTTAATCATCTGCATATTAGAAGTCCCTGGGTGGCACAAATGCTTAAGCATTTGAGTACTAACCAAAAGGTTGGCAGTTCAAACCTACCCAGAGATGCTTGGAAGACAGGCCTGGTGATACACTTCTGAAAGGTCAGAGCCTTGAAAACCTTATGAAGTACAGTTCTACTCTGTGCACATGGGGTCCCCATGACTCAAAATTGACTCGATGGCACCTAACAACAACAATATACTAGGCAAAGGAGGAAGGCAAAATAAAGCGAGGAGGGCAATCACAAATATTTATTATAAGAAATATTTGAAATCTATATTGTCTCTGAATTTTTAATCGTCTTAATTAAAAAAAATAGTTCTCATAGATTAGTTTGGTCAATTACAGTTAAACAAGTGTCATTTTTAAAAAATTGATTGTTTCAATTCTAAGTCAGGCCATAGAAATAAATTATGTAGCACACATTCTTGTTTAGGAATTTTTAGTCAAGGTAGAGGTCCTTGTTAAAAATATGCAAAGGCTCTTAAGAAATTGTAACTTAGGGTATCCTCTCCAATACTAAGAAGGGCAGATCAAAATTTAATCCTTGGAAAGACTGACAGTGAAGAAAAGGGCAAAACAGAGTAACACAACAGGCAAAAGGAGGAAAAAACAAATCTCATTTTGATCTGTTGAATCTGGGGAGAAAACGTCCCATTTCCAGAATTCTGGAGGTCTCTTAATGAGTCTCAGAATTAGGTTTCCAATGAGAGTATATATAAAGTGGTGGAATTCTAAGCATATTTACACTTGGAAGTACCCATCTGTCCTGAAAGTTAAAATCAACTTTTGTAATGAAGAGTACTGTTGTTGTTTTTAGGTGCTGGTGAGTCAGTTCCCGTGGTAGAAACCATATGTGCAACAAAAAGAAACACTGCCTGATCCTTTGCCATCCCGACAACCATTGCTAGACTTGAGCCCATTGTTGCAGCCACTGTGTCAGTGCATCTTGTCTCGGGTCTTCCTTTTTTTTGCTGAGCCTCTCTGTCTTACCAAGCATGATGTCCTTCTTCAGAGACTGGTCTCACCTGATAACATGTTCACAGTATGTGAGAGGAAATCTCGCCATCCTCTCTTCTAAGGAGCATCCTGGCTCTACATCTTCCAAGACAGACTTGTTTGTTCTTCTGGCCCCCAAAAACCCAATGCCGTCGAGTCGATTCCCCATGGCATATTCAATATCCTTTGCCAACACCATAATTCAAAGGCATCAATTCTTCTGTCTTCTTTATTCATTGTCCGACTATTATATGCATATATGGCTTGGGTCAAGAACACCTTAGTCCTTAAAGTGACATCTTTGCTTTTTAACACTTGAAAGAGGTTTTTCGTAGTAGATTCGCCCAGTGGAATGCATACTAGAAACAGTCTCTTCCATTACAGTTGTAAAGTTGACTTTTGCTGGAGTCTCTTTTAATGTACTTAGTCTTTATTTGTGTTATTATGTAGAGGTGTGTTTGGTGATGGACTTTTTTAGAAATGCAGCTTACATTTGTTGGATATTTGCCAATGTAGCTAAACAAAATTATCGGTAACATCTGACCACATCAGAATGTCCCAAGGTGAAACATGTCAAAAATAGAAGAAAACCCGTGTTACATGAATCTTTCAGTACAATTTCAAGTCATGAAAATTTATGGGAATTTTTAGGTATAGACCACACTACCATTATTATCAAGTTAGGAGTAAAATTTTGGCACAGGAAGATTAAGCTCTTTGGGGCAATTTTTACGATAATTTATCTTGTTTTATGTTCTCAGCGTTTTGGGAATAATGTGGACAATGATGATTCCGTCTACTAAGAATACTTTTCTATAGATAGTTACAAAAAATGTTCCCCATAATCTCATTTTCCATCATTGAAAAGCATTGTAAATATTCCCAGATGGGAAAACAAAATCCATAAACTTTGAAACAATTACAGGAAATTGATTTGTTAATGTTGTGGTCCTGGTGGGAGAAGGGTTTGAAGTATTGCCTTACCTTTACAATTTTTCAATTTACAATAATTATGGACAAGGCAAAATTCAGTCACTTTCCAAATCTCCCAGTAACCAATATTTTTGTAAAATTTGAATTTATTTGTCCTTGTTGCTCATTGGGATTATTTCATTCCATGATTATAAAGTCTGGAGATGGTTGAGGGATACCAAGAAGCATGAGAAATTTGATGTAGTCAATGACATTTTGATGAACGGGTGCTGTATTTGATTTTATTTTTTCAAACCTAGAAATCAGCAGCCAATTGTCATTATAATACTCAAAGTGATGAAACCTTTAAGGACTATTTGTTTGCATTGCAATCAGGGCGTTTTCCTTAATATAGGCTTTAATTTTAACAACTGAGATTTTTTTAGTTGTTCTTTGTCATCCATGAGTAATTATCTTTTTGTTTTTCCCAATATTGATTGAGCCATCTGAAGAAGTTAGAAAACTCCTTTGTTTTCATACAAGTTAAAGGGATGAACTTTATAAGTCAATAAAGAATATCAACTATGAGTATATATGTCAACTCTTAAGCCTCTAGCAAAGTGACATTCTCATATCGGAGCTATTAAGTAGACTGCATTATTACTTATGGAATATTTAAAAGTTAGAATACAACAGAAAAAAAAGTATCCTTCAATTATTCTTCAGATATGATCCGTTTCCAAATAATATTATGTCAAGATTGTAATTAGGGCCAAACATCATACAAGCCAGAATGAGACCAGTTTAGCATGAGAACAGCTGTTAGGAAGTCATGGGATTTACCTTTACTGTGAGAAGGAGAGCTTGGGAAGCTGGATTTAGATTGGAATGACACTTCAGAGTTATGTAAGAAGCAGGCTGAATAGTGAGTGATGTCATAGGTGGTATGTGAAAAATACCTAATTATTTTAGCATCCCACCTTTTTTTCAGTTGTAAGAATAAATATTTGGCTACCCAATGGCTACCTAGGAAACCACAAACGCGGTTTTTGTTGTAAAAGCCATCTTAACAGTTACGTTATTTTGAATTTAGAGCTTGAATTTAAGATAAAAACCAAAAAAAACCAAACCCAGTGCCGTCGAGTCGATTCCGACTCACAGCAACCCTATAGGACAGAGTAGAACTGCCCCACAGAGTTTCCAAGGAACACCCGAAGGATTTGAACTGCCGACCCTTCGGTTAGCAGCCGGTGCACTTAAGCACTATGCCACCAGGGTTTCCAAATTTAGGATAAGTAAAAAAAAAAAAACAGTTGTCATGGAGAACTAGTTATTATTTCTTTGAACATAAATCATGGGTATATAAAAACAAGAAAACAGTTGCAGTCTTATTTTGGAGTGATGATATTTAAAACAGAGCATAAAGTGATAGTAGCAAGCTCTTTCTGAGTTGAAGTACCTTTGTTAAAAAATGATTTAAAGCTTGGCAAGGGCACAGTGATACACTGAAAGTTCCATTTTGAACACGGGATTTTTCTCTTCATTGCATTGTTTTGCTTCTTAACCAATCCTAATAAACTTTTATGTGTATTCGGATATACACAAATCATCGTTATAGAATGGCAAATTAAAAGTCTTTAACTTCGACTCTAAAGTATATTTACCTTATCAGCATAAAATAATACCTATTAAACTGAGTGTACTGTATTAATGAACTGTAACAACTTCCTTAATAAATAAACAGAATAAACATGGCCATTATCTTGTATGCATGTTTGTGTTTCTCTGTAGCTATAGTACCTGGTAGTCACAGCTGTTTGTATTAATGACGGCCAATAAGCAAAGTTCATAGTGACCCTATAGGACAGAGTAGAACTGCCCCCTAGGGTTTCCAAGGAGCGGCTGGTGGATTCAAACTGCCAACCTTTTCGCTAGCAGCCAAAAGTTTAACCACTGTGCCACCAGGGCTATGAGTCAGAATTAGCTCTACTGCAACAGGTTTGGTTTTTTTGTTTTTTGTTTTTTTTTAACCAAAGCAAGCAATTGTATTCCTTCACAGGCACAAAGAAAACAGGAGGCAGTCATCCAAAACCTGCCTGGCCCTCTTGGCCCACAGGTACACATTACATATCCCTATTACAAACTTAAAGTGACAAAAACCTGCATTTATCCATTACCATTCTCCAAAGGCATCTATACATTCTCTAACCTGTTAACTGCTGGTCATTCTATATTTTATACTGTTTCAAAAGAAGAGCCACCACTCATCTCTCAGTTTGTTCTACTGTGGTGGCTTGCACGTCGCTGTGATGCTGGAAGCTATCACGCAGGTATATCAAATACCAGCAGGGCCACCTATGGTAGACAGGTTTCCATGGCACTTCCAGATGCAGACAGACTAGGAAGAAAGGCCAGGCAATCAACTTCTGAAAATTAGCCAATGAAAACCTTCTGAATCACAACAGAACAATGTCTGACTCACTTGCTTTGGACATGTCATCAGGAGGGATCAATCACTAGAGAAAGATATCATATGTGTGAAGAAGAGGGCCAGCAAGGGCATGGGTGAGCCCCTCAGTGAGACAGATTGGCACAATAGCTGCAGTGATGGACTCAAACATGCTGGCAATCGCGAGGATGATGCTAGACCGGGCGAAGCTTCCTTCTGTTGTACATAAGGTCACCATGACTCAGAGTCAACTCAAAGGCAGCTAACAACAACAAAAATAACAGACTTGCCTAGACTAAATTGTTACCAGTGAAGTGTACTTTGTATCCTTCAACTTAGAGACTGTCTAGGTATCCAAAGATTGGGCATTACTAATTTACCCAATTTATATTTATCCAAGTTCTTAAAGTTATTGATGAATTGTGAATTTAGTACTTAACTGGCACATTGAATCCTTACGATTTGTAGCATTATGAAAATTAATTCTATTTTTAAAATGGTGTTACCTATTATGATTTAATTTACTGGAATACATAATTTTCAATTTTATAATTATAAATACAGTGATATTAGCTCACCTAGCCAGTAACCCTAGTGGAAGAAATTTAGTAAATTCAAATTAATTATACTTTTATTAGAAAATAAATCCCAGACTTGTGTATACTAGAATACTGGGCCAACATTTACTTTTACATTTTGATAATAATAAAGAAAAAGACATTGAATCATTTTAAAAGCAAAATTATTAAGCCAGCTAATTTGTCCAAAAAGTTATCTTGACTAGAAACGTTATGTGATTCTTTTCCCTGTAAAATTACTACGTGCTAAGGTTTTTAAATTACTTAAAAAATAGAGTTCTATTTGGTTTATTACCTTGTAATCTGATAACTAAGGCCATTAATTAAACTCAGTTAAATTTTTTTTTTTTAAATCTGAGGGATAATTTTAAAAGGCAGCCTATTTAAAGCAAAAGAAGAATTTTGATGTTTTCTTAGAAATATTTGGGTTACTATTATTTTTAATCAATGCATTTATTAGCATTTATATAACTTAATTTACTCGTTTCCTCCAGAGGCAGACAATTTGCTCACGTTTATTTTCTACTCAGAAAACGTTCTCAAGTCTTGCGCAAATTTAGAGAAGCTAATTGTGACAATGGAGCAGAATTTAAGGCAGATAGAAACAGAATCCCAGGTGTCCATTAAGTATGTTGATCAGTTAAAGAAACAAAGGCATGTAATTAGAATCAGAGATCCTTCAGGAAGTACCACTAGTGAGAATCTGAGTTAATTCTGTGACCCCTTTCTAAGTTTGGTAGGAAATTCTTCTTTCCAGTGCTGCTACAGGGTCGCTACGAGTTGGAATCGACTCGACGGCACTGGGTTTGGTTTGTTTTTCTGATCCCTTACAATGGAGGTCACTGGGGGCATAAAAGGTTTGCACTCAGTGGCTCACTGAAAGGTTAGAGGTTTAAATCCACCTAGGTGCTGTGGAAGAAAGGCCTGGCAATTGCTTCAATAAAGATTACAGTTAAGAAAATCCTGTTGAGCAGTTCTACTCTGTAATACATAGGGTTGCCATGAGTTGAAATTGGATTGATGGCAATGGGTTTGGTTTAGTTTTAATTCTTTATAATAAACATACTAAGATGAAAATGGTAAATCTTTGTTTTATACGGATATTTAAAGACCTTTTTTTCTGAGTCAAAAGTAAGATCAATGGTGACATAAATTTCTCTCTCCTCTCTCATCTTAAAGAGCCTGGAGGGATGTTAATCTGGAAAGACTGAATTATGAACTTTACAGGCTTCCAGATAGCAATTAAACAGACAGGCCATTGCATGCTGGGGATTCCATTGTCTTAGTTTCTTTCTTGTCCTGGGCCTTTTCTTAAGCCTCATGCTTTACCAAAGTCAAAAGTTACTACATGAGGCCATTTTACGTTCATATCATCTTTGATACAGCAATGCCATTTTGCCAAATATTGACAACTGTTGGCATCCGTAATGAGTAAACAAGAAAAAAGACTGTTTTGGGAGGAAGGAAGAGGCTCTAATCTTTAGAATTAGAGAAATTTACAGTATGTAAACACAAAACACCAAACACAGTGGTTACCATCAAAGTCTGAAATGAAAAAACACAGAGACTTTCTGACTCTATGTCCTCAAATGGCAGAGAATATCAGAATCTTCGAACAAGTGCAAACAACCCCCCAAAAAGAAAAAGTAATAATAAGAAGTGAATCAGATTCCAAACTAATCACTTAATGATTTGACCACAAAGCCTTAACTCATGTTCTACTGTCACTGCTACCAATGTGCCAGTCAGCCAGACACAATCAAAAGCAGAACCAGAACAAGAAACAAACCTGGGCAAGAATAAGATTTAGCATGCACGAGCCAAAGATTACAATCATTACAACAAAGGAGCCCAGGGGAGAGCAGAAAACTCCAAGGGACCTTCACGTTGGTTTCTACGGTAAACAGCGTCTTGCTGGAACCTCCAGAAATAAATGATTAAGAAGTTAATCATTAGCTTGCTATTTACTTGTATTAAAGCGAGAGCAAGCAATATAGAATTGTTTCATCTAACAAAGGCAAAAACAGAGTTTATGTAAGAGAAAGCCGGAAGAGGGAGGAAAAGAAATCTGCCACCAGCCTGGGAACAACCAATCTTGTTTGCGCAGTTTTTGAGTAAACTGATTAGCTGGCAATTGGGAGACAAGTTAGTCTGGAATAGGACCATCAGCCCTTAAGGCCGAGCTAGAAGTACAGAAAAAACAATTTCAGGTGTTGAATGACTTGAAGAAACCTTTGAGTTTGGCTGAGAAATACGCCTGACAAGCTTCCTCCATCAGCACCTCCACCTTAATTAGGCCAGAGCTGCACCAGGTCTCATCAGAATTTCTCGGGTAACTTGTCCAGGTAGACAGCTAGTGATTGCAGGCTATTTAAATGGAGGCCAGTCAGGCACCAAAGATAGGCCTTTTTATATAAGATACCCTTCTGGGGTATCAAAGAGAGTTGCAGCTTTAAGATCATGTGGTCTTCGTATTAAGCAACTTCATCATCTAAACCATGTGGTGTTTTAACTGGTTAAAAATCAGGGCTTTGAACTGGTTCATACTGGTTTGACCTCCTGCTGAGGATTTTCATTTGCACCCCAGATATGCTGAATCAGAATCTATATTTTAACAAGACTCCCGGGGGATTCTTCTGTACACACCAGGGGATCTTACTGTACGCACATACCTGGGGATCCTATAAAAAAAATGCAGACGTGTACATCAGAATCACCTAGGTGGCGCAGTGGACAACCAAAGTTGACTACTACGTAAATTAAGCATAACCTATGTAGAGGGAAAAAATCACAAAGTTTAGTAAAGCAAAAAGAAAGTTTTATTCGGCATATATTCAAAAAGACAAAAGTTGAGAAACGGACAAGCATGCTGCCAGAGCTAATGTCTGCCCGAGTCCAAGGAAATATCAGAGTAAGCAAGAATGGGAAAATGGACAAGCACGTTTCACAGCCTTGTCTGCCCGAGTCCAGAGAATATTACAGAATAAACAAGAATGGGAAAACAGACAAGCATGCTGCCACAGACCTGTCTGTCCGAGTCCAAGGAGGGTTACAGAGTCATATTAACATTGGAAATGGGCAAAGCCGTTGAAAGCTTCACCTCTTCACAGATTGGCTAGAAACTGTCATCCTACATTTTGAATTGCCTTTCTTAACAATCATTGGTACAGGTTTCAGTAACGGCAGTCAGGAGGGTCTTCATTGGTCCAACAAATTTTTATTCACTGTATGTTAATAGCAAAAGGTGAAAGTGGAAAGTCTTGTCTTCTGGCTTAAGTGAAAGGCATTTTCCAAGATCATTCTGCCTATTATCTTTATTTCAGAGCCCAATCTATGTATTCTTGTTAGATCTTGTGAGCCCAACTCCAGCTGGGTCACATTCTCTATGCTCTCAAGAACAAGGAATAATTATTCCAATATTGCCTTCTAAATCACCGAACAACCCCGAAAAATAGAAGCTAAAATGTTGCAGTGCCTGAGTGCAGACAGCATGAATTTGAATCCTTAGTAAATGACCCCTAACTGCAAAAGGGTATAGTCTTAAGATACTTGGACGAACGCTTCTGTCACAAGAACTACAGCAGAAAAAAAAGCTTAACTGCCCCAGACACCAGAGTACAGTACTTGCGATACCCTCAACACTGTACATAAATTTTACTTCTATATTACCTTGTTCCCATAAAGCTGGTAGAAAACAAGTATTACCACACCTTCTCATTTAGTGTAGTAACTTACCCAACAAAACCCAGCTCTAAACACAAAAAAACTGATTACAGCTCACTTTGTGGTTAAATGAGTGGCTCTTAAAAGAGCCTTTGTGTAGTTAGCTGTAAAGGCGCTTACTTGACAAGTCTACTTGGAGCTGGTGTACTTGGTGACGGCCTTGGTGCCCTCGGACACGGCGTGCTTGGCCAGCTCCCCAGGCAGCAGCAGGCGCACGGCCGTCTGGATCTCCCTGGACGTGATGGTCGAGCGCTTGTTGTAATGCGCCAAGCGAGACGCCTCACCAGCGATGCGCTCGAAGATGTCGTTGACAAACGAGTTCATGATGCCCATGGCCTTAGAGGAGATTCCGGTGTCGGGGTGGACCTGCTTCAGCACCTTGTAGACGTAGACGGAGTAGCTCTCCTTGCGGCTGCGCTTGCGCTTCTTGCCATCTTTTTTCTGCGCCTTGGTCACCGCCTTCTTGGAACCCTTCTTCGGGGCAGGAGCAGACTTCGCTGGCTCAGGCATTTTCGAGACTTCGAAACACCAGAAAAGCAATGAGAACGGGGAGCGGATTTCTGCTACTTATAGAGATTTTATGCTAATGAGGGGTGCAAAGACAGTCTTAGTTAATTGGAAGACAGATAGCGGAGCTGTCATTGGGCAGAACTATGCAAATTAGGTACAGAAATGCAGCTTTTCTATTGGTTACTTGGTTCTAGCCAATCAGAGAGTAGGTTTTACTCCCCAGGAAAGGCCTATAAAAGCGGCGGTGCTTTACTTACTTCCTGAGTAGTTTTGTTTTCCTGTGTCAGTTGTGTTTTGGTTTCTGGTCATTTGTTTCTTTTCTTTATTTTTTTCTGAGCTTTTGATTGCGATGTCTGGACGTGGCAAGCAGGGTGGCAAAGCTCGTGCAAAAGCAAAGTCTCGTTCTTCTCGGGCGGGCCTGCAGTTTCCCGTGGGGCGTGTGCATCGTCTGCTCCGTAAAGGTAACTACGCCGAGCGGGTCGGGGCCGGCGCGCCGGTGTACCTGGCGGCGGTGCTGGAGTACCTGACCGCCGAGATCCTGGAGCTGGCGGGCAACGCGGCCCGTGACAACAAGAAGACGCGCATCATCCCGCGCCACCTGCAGCTGGCCATCCGCAACGACGAGGAGCTCAACAAGCTGCTGGGCCGCGTGACCATCGCGCAGGGCGGCGTCCTGCCCAACATCCAGGCCGTGCTGCTGCCCAAGAAGACTGAGAGCCACCACAAGACCAAGGGAAAGTAATTCGATACGTGTCTGAGCTTCGGGAAACATTTCAAACACAAAGGCTCTTTTCAGAGCCCCCACCGTTTCAAAAGAAGAGCTAAAGTCGCTTATATTTTAAAGTCCCGGAAAGTACAAAGGTAAGTAAACTGCAGATTCCTAATTGTTAAGAACTTTTAGTTTTTGGGAAACACTCGGTATTGTCAAAAACTAGTTTTTTCGTGGAAATTGGTAAACTACTTAATGATCTCCTAGTATTTCGTGTATTTCACAATATCTTAAAAAAATACGTGTTTTCTGCAGACGAGGAATTGGACCATAGTCGGTATCGCCTAACTAAAAGTGTATTGCAGGGCCATGTCGCATCTCTAATTTGTGCTCAAATTATGTTTCTGAGATTCTTGAAGGCAAAGCTCCGGAGCGAAATGGCAGTTTCTCTAGCCCAATCCATCTAGATTTCTTTTTAAGGTGTAGTCGCGCCCGCCTTTTTTTAGTAACAGGAGTTCTAGGTTCTATTCATGCTAATCCTTGTGAAGGACCAGAGCTTGTTGAAATGGGTCTCTGGAAATAACTCCCCAGTTAGTTGGCTCAGAACACATGCTGAATCTTAGATCGAATTGCAGCTCCTCTCCCGTTTACTGGGTGTGGTACTAGGGCCACTTTCTAACCGGAGCCTGTTTTGTCCTGTATAAATTGGGGGTAAATGATAGTATCTTCATCCAGTTCTTAAGTTATTCAATGCGCCTAGATCAGTGCTTGACGTTCAGCCAACTAGAGATAAAACTATTTTAAGTGGGTCAAACGCCTAGGCCCCTAAAAAAAAAAAAAAGCTAACGCAGCCGAAAAAGAGGGTATAGTAGAAATTAACAGTCCCCAAAATACCTTGCTGTCGTATCACTTCCGACTCACAGCGACCCTAGAACCGCCCCATAAGACTTCCAAGGCAGCGCCCGGGGAATTCGAACTGCTGACCTTTAGGTTAGCAGTCGTAGCGCTTAACCGCTACGCCGCCAGGGAGATTTGCGACTGCAGATCTCTTAGTGTTTCCTCTCCAAGTAGCGGAGCTCTGGGACGCTGCAGAAATCTGTGGAGTACTGTTTCCCTGGGTTCTTTTGCTAGCTGGTTTGAGTGGCCTGGTTTGCGCTTTGATGGGAATGAGTAGTCAGGGAGGGAGGCCGAGCTGGCCTAAGTCGGCCCATGCCCTGGCGCCAAGTGGCTCCGAGGGCCCGAGCACAGGCAGCCTCTTCCACGCCCTCGGAACTCCGCTGGAGCGCTTTGCGTGGGATCGTTTTTAGTATTCACAGCCGTGTATGTGTTGGGAGAGACTCCAAGCAGAACCTGGTTCCGCCTGACGGCCTTTCACTTCCCAGATAGTGGCACCGGATGCCACGTGGTCTTGAAGTAGCCCCCTTCTCTTCCCTCGCATTCTTGGCTCGATTCCAAAAGTTTGGTGACGGCAAAGTGGCCGGAAAAAACAACTGACCGCTTTGAGAGCCACACGTTAGAATTTCCCCAGGAGTTTTTAAAGTTAAAATGATTCTACTGGACAGCTGGGCTGAGAACCTTAAAACCCGGGAAGTGCGGCCTCCTCGGAGGCAGGGCGGCCCGCCTCTGCTTTCTGAGCTTCGGGCCGGGGTCTACTAAGAGAACCGGGTTCTTTCCGCCCAGCATTTCCTGTATGTTGGAAAACTTGGCTCCTTGGATGGAATTGGTTTATATGAGTCTTGAGATCCCTTTCGTTAACTAGCCAGGCTGCCTTTCAACCCAGCTCCACCACTAACTAGGAGTGTAACATTGGGCGAGGTACTTAACCTCTCCCAGTTTCTTTGGCAGCCTGTTTCACCTTGTGATGAAAAGAATGGGCTCAGCACTGTGGGTCCTGAGGAGTGCTAAAGAAAATCGCTAACACCTATCAGGCACAGTTTTATGCAGTTTCTGTGTGTTAACTCCTCCAAATAATCTTAAAGGTAGGTATTTATCCCCATTTTAAAGATTAGGAAGTTGAGGGACAGAGCTTAAGTAACTTACCTAAATTCCAGGACCAGGAAACCAATGCTTCCAACCCCTGGTTATTCTATAACCACCACTACCACCCCTAAGTCAGAAAAGATACCAGTAAGTAATCAATACATAACCAGTCAACTTTGCCCACATACCAGAATGTTACTAATTGCATTTGAAACTCTATGAAGAATTTAAGGGACACAAGAGAAAGAATTTCTCCTGGGTCTACATAAAAGGAAAAAGGTACATCAAGAATGTGTTAGCGCTGTAAATTCTGATAAAATCCAATACGTTTTTTGATTTAGGGTATGACAAGTGAAACAAATGAGGAAGATGGTTAGTAAAGAGCTACAGGACTTGATAAGCTGGTTTATTGTGGGGAGTAAGAAAAGCGATTAGAAAATATTTGAGTTTGATTGCTTTCCTCTGGGCTCCAATAAAACTTTTGAATTTGATTAGTAGTGAGTGACACATTGTGTTAATTTTATTTTACCCATCTTCAGCAAGACCTTGAGGTCAAGCACCCCATCTTAATCTGTAGATAGTCGGCATAGACCCTGGCATCCAAAAGCATTGAATAAATGAGCTGAGTCAGGGGCTGGGCAGCTAAGGAACTATTTGTTCTAGATGGTCAGTTTATTACCAGGGAAGACATTAATTACCCACCAGACTGACTGCTAATAGCATCTTCCCTTTCCAGTAAAAAATTCCTTCTGAAAATCCAACTTGCATGGGCAGCTTATTTTGGACACTTCAGAGAAGCACAGAGAAGGTTCCAGACAACCAGCTCTTATCTAAGAGGTGCTAAGAGCCTGCTCTGCAAACAGAAGACATTTGTCAAAAGTCAGTCCTGCCTCCTCATCCCCAATAGGCTTCATCACTCCAACATGCTTCTTCACCTTCCACCTTGAAATGTCACTGTTTATAATCCAAAAGCCCTAGTCACTTCTGGAAAAAATTCTCTAGTGAGCAATAACCTCTTGGTAGCTTATTTGGTTTCCAGCCCTTGAGCAGGGCCCTGGGGGAGGACTGTTTAAATTGGGACAAATTGAGGAGCACGCTAAACTCAGACCTCCCAATTACTTACCACATCTGGGCACCGGGGACAAAAGATTTCAGGGATTTACTGAGATGTGAAGCTGAGAAGGAATTATTATTTGGTTATTTCCGTCAGCCCAAACAGATCAATTTGACACATCATCAATTATATCTTTTTTAATTTCCTAATCATCTATGGGACAAATGTCCTTTCCTTTACTCCATCTGTCATCACCACTAACTTCCTCTTTATTTCTGCTATTTGAACGTTTTTATTCACAAGTATGATGAATTTTATATTCAGCAGTTATAAAAGCAGTACATTTTAATGTCAGAACTTAATCCTAAATTAAGTATAATCATTGTAACTACAAAAGAAATTGGGGAATATGACACATAGACTTCAAGTGTAGTCATATTGAAAAAATATCAGAACTCCGTTAAATCAAAAAGCCAAACCCATGGCCAATTCTGACTCACAAGAACCCTATAGGACAGAAGTCGAACTGCACCATAGGATTTCCAAGACTGTAATCTTAACGGAAGCAGACTGCCACGCCTTTCTCCCATGGAGCGGCTGGTGGGTTTGAACCACAGAACCGTCAATTAGCAGCTGAGCGCTTTAACCACTGTGCAACCAGTACTCTTAGAACTGCATTAGACTTCATTATATTTGTTTTATAGTAGTTTGAATGATAGTTTCGGCAGAGTAAGGGGACCGACATCTCTTAGGACTTACACACGTTGCTTATGGTCAAGGCTCTTTCTGAGTTTCACACTCTGTTATACAGTGTTGGTCTTCCAGCTGGAGCTCAACCTTTATTTACCACATCCTTCACCATTTCAGGGACACCAGGCAGTGACAGGTGAGGATGTCCATTTTTTTCTGTATCTGTGGTACAGCTGAAAGTACAGGGCTCTGACTTACCCCATGACAAACTGCCCTTGGCATTAAATATCTACGCATCTCAAAATGGCCAGACTGTCATGTATTCTAAATTTTAGAACCTTGGATCTTGGTTCTGTCCCCTATTGTTTACTTTGTCTCCTAATGAATTCAGTACCACAGTTTCAAAAGACCATCTATTTACAATAAACTTCCAAATTTACACCTCCAGGCCTGACCTGTTCTCGGAAATGCATATGTGTGTGTCCAAATTCCATCTTTACTTGGAGCTCTAACAAGCCTCTCATACTGAACCCACCCAGGACGGCAGAGTTAACATCCGGCTTCCTAAGCCTGTTATTCTTTACCCCCTCCCCCTGCCCCCCCAGTCTTCGCCAGCTAAGTAAATGACACTACCATAAATCCATTTCCTCAAGCCAAAATCCCTTCTTCATCACAAATCCAAACTAACTGTAAGTCATGTCACCTACACCTTCAATACCTAGCTTACTGCATTCTCCATACTCCTCTGACTTCATCAGCATTGCTCTATGCCAACCACACTGATCCCTCATCTAACGTGCCAAGCTCTTTGCTGCTTGAAGACGTTTGCATTATTGGTCTCTCTCCCCTAGCCCCTGATGTTTTGATTTTGTCCCTTAGGTCTCAGCTCTTCCTCCGAGGCCTACCTAAAATAGACCTACCCAGGTGGATTAAAGATCTGTATGTAAAACACAAATAAAAGAAGAAATTTCAGGAGTCCATTTATATAACCTCAATTTGTGCATGTATGTGTATGTGTGTGTTTTGGGTTGTTATTATTAAGTAAAACAGGAAACACAAAAGCCGTATAGGAAAGAACACAGATCACCTATGCCAAAAAGGAACATAAAGAGAGTAGAAAATGGGCAGTAAATTGTGATAAAAGATTTGCAAAATGTTGTGCACAAAAGGTTAATGACCTCAATTTACAAAGATCTGGAAACTGTCAGGAAAGAGGCAAACAACCTAACAGAAAAATGACTAAAGCATTTTTTTATACCACTTAACCAAAAAAAAAAACCCAAACCCAGTGCCGTTGAGTCGATTCCAATTCATAGCGACCCTATAGGACAGAGTAGAACTGCCCCATAGATTTTCCAAGGAGCACCTGGCAGATTCGAACTGCCCCAACCCTTTGGTTAGCAGCCATAGCACTTAACCACTATGCAACCAGGGTTTCCTTATACCACTTACTAAATTCACATGGTCAGTACACATTTAAAAAAAAGTGAGCCTTTCTAGTATTTATACTTGGAGTCCCTGGGTGGTACAGACAGTTACAGTGCTCAGCTGTTAATCAAAAGGTTAGGAGTTCAAGTCTACCCAAAGGCACCTCAGAAGAAAGGCCTGGCCATCTGCTTTCAAAAAAAATAGCCATTGAAAACCCTGTGGAGCACATTTCTACGCTGGTGCACATGGGGTCTCCATAAGTCTGAGTCAACTCGTGGGCAACCTGGTGAAGTTATGCTTATTACAGCAACAGAGGGATATAATTTTTCTCCTGTGGATATCAGTTGCCATTGAGTTGATTCAATAGGCAGCCTTAAAGCCAATGGACACTTAGGTCTGCTGAGAATGAGGAAGAATTGTCGCTGTCATACATATTTTGGGGGAAATGTCCAGGCAATATTTATTAGAATTTATTAATAGACACTTGGGAGGTGGGTGTGTCTACCATCCAGAAATAATAGCTCCAGTAATTAAGGTTATATGAAACACTGTAATAGGGAGGGTGAACAGACAATTATAACTGTAATGCATCTGAATAAGTATTAATAAGGATACTGTTAAATGAAATGACAGGACATCCAGGCTATGGGATATTATGCAGCTATCAAAAAAGATTGAACAGTGCAGTAGCATATCACACACTGCGAATGCGAGATGGGGAAGAAAACCCATCATATTGTTTATCTCAGGGAGATGAAATTGGAGTGGGATAAGGAAGACATTATTCACTTTTTTCTTAAACATCTATGTGAAGTGTTATAATAAACATGGTCATTTTATAACCTAAAAAAGGTATAAAAAATAAAAAAGTAGCTTTCCTCTCCCCACCTCCTACCACAAATTACTTTCTATCGATCACCCTGTTTAGGTTCTTTAAAATACAGTGTAAGATTCTTTCAATACAATGTGAGAGAAGGTCCTTGAGTAGGATAAAGAGTTTGCGCGGGACCACTAACCTACAGATTGGCAGTTCAAATCAACTGAGCAGTTCCACAGAAGAAAGACCTGGCAATCTGCTTCCATAAAGATTACAGCCAAGAAAACCCTACTTAAAAAAAAAAGAAAATTGCATGAAATTAAATCCAACCCATAACAACCCTATAGGACACAGTAGAGCTGCTCCATAGGGTTTCCAAGGGGCAGCTGGTAGATTCAAACTGCCAATGTTTTGGTAAGCAGCCCCTTAACCACTGTGCCACCAGGGCTCCAGTTCTACTCTGTAACACCATGAGTTGGAATTGACTTGATAACAACTAGTGTGGTTTTGGGTTTCGTTTGCCTCTCCTCATTAGAATCTTTGCTAGGTGAGGTAGGGACCTAGCAGAGGACATCTAGTGAGTACCAGAGAATGAATGTTTTAGCCCAGAATGCCTTCCCAAAACCCCACACATGTTTATCTGAACATCTGTATTAAAATGTCTGCCCATAAACCATTGTGTTGCCTACACCTCTCCCTGTGTATCAGGAAGACAATGAAGTTTGGAAGTAAACCCCTTCTGTTTTCTACATTCCACCCTTTTCCTGATTTCTAATCTCTCCAGACTTGATGTCTCATGATAACCCTCAGGAAGCCCTTAATTCTTTTAAGGACCTGTTCTCTGCTGGATAGTATCATGCACAGAAGACTTCCCTTTAATATGCTACTGGGTCTGTGGTTACTAGATGTTTCCTTGGAATCATGGGAAGAATGAGGTCACACGGTGTGTGTGACCAGGGTAGTGCAGTTTCATCCAGTTGACGCTGTCATCTACAGCAAGAGTTTCTTGAAGAATGCTGTCTTACCCTTCACACTCTTCTCATATAATAGATCTTCAGTAAACACTCAGATGAGTAAATAAATATGCTTGACAGTACACTTGAATCTGCACAAAAATGGAGTAATGGCTAATGAAAGCTGCAGGGACTTGTGAGTTAATTCCCTTTTAGCTACCTCCTGTTCCTAGATATGAAGCAAGAAGCATGATGGCTTCCAGCACTGTGCTGTTGTAATACAGCAGCCACTGGCCACCTGTGGCATTTTAAATTTTAGTTGAATCAAAAATTGTTCCTCACTAACCACATTGCAAGTGCTCAATAGTCAGTCACACGTGGCTGGTGGCTACTCTCTCAGACAGCACAGACACAGAACGTGCCCATGATCACAGTACATTCTGTTGGCTAGCGCTGGGCCACATACTTCTTGCCCCTCTGGGTGAGCATAATTAAGTGAACCTAATCAGCTCCCTCCAGGTGGCATCTGCAGTTGCGGTTGCCCGACAAAAAATGTGGGACAGTCAATTAATTTGAATTTCATAAGCAACAACTTACTTTTTAATATAAGTATGCCCCCAAATATTACATGAGACACACTAATTTGTGTAGTTGTAATTCAAATTTAACTGGGCGTTGTGTATTTCTGTTTGCCAAATCCGGTAACTCTATCTGAGGAGCTAAATTGGAGTATATTCGTGGAAGGTTCGAGCCTCTCAATGCAGGACATTACTTTTTATGTGAGGAATGGAGAAGGGATAGTACCCAGAGAGGAGCTAACTCATTCTGGGGAAACTGGTCTGTCAGTTTTTCTGCATGCGTGAAGAAAGCTGAGAAGAAAGTTCTTTGATACAGTTACTTAGATTTTTTTTTTCTCTCTCTCTTGTTTCAAAAGCTTCTCACTACCGAGAGATGCCAGGATCCGAAATGTCTGCCACGGCCACCAATTGTAAGAAAGAAATGGGATGGACGGCTTCAGCATTCCTACATCACTGATTGATTCTGCACTTGCAAACTGTTTCCTATTAAAAATTTACTCTGGGTTTATTCCTTTGTGTGTATGTGTGTGTGCTGGGGGTAATGGGAATCGAGGGACGCAAAAAAAGTGTTACTGAGGAGAAGCCCTCTTTAGTACAAAATGTGCCTAATTTTTTGAATGGGTAATAACGTTCACAGGGCTCAAACAAAACGAAATAACAAGGCGTATATGGAGAATACACTCCCTCCACTGCCCCCTAGGTAATCACCTATTTTTTCTTATTTATCTGTCTAGTGTTAATTTATCTCCTTTCATTCTCAAAAGAGCCCTGGTGGGGCAGTGGTTAAGCACACGGCTGCTGACCAAAAGGTCAGCAGTTCAAACCCACAGCCTTGGAAACCCTGTAGGGCAGTCCTACTCTGTCCTACAGGGTCACTGTGAGTTGGAATCAACTCGATGGCAGTGGGGTTTTCGTTCTCACGGTGTGTCAGACTGCATACACTACCCTGCACCTGCTATTTTCCGTAATCATAAATGTTGAAGAACTTTCTGAACGTGAGACTCCCATGTGCAAATGTGCCGTAGTTTATTTAACTGGTTCGGTGTTGGTAGGCATGAGGGCTGTTTCCAGTCTTTTGTTAATATCATAAGTGATTCTGAAATGATTAACCCTGACTTTCAGCAAAATTGAAATTACTGTCATATTCTGCTGGGATGGTGGAATGTGAACTGAAATTCAAGTCACTCTTGGATAGGGCTCAGAGTGTTCTTCCCCTTAAAAACTATGACCGTAGCCAAATTAAGTTTCTTTGAACCTCAGTTTCTTCATCTGTCACATGGAGGTAATATCTACCTTAAGATCATGTGAATGGATTGTTTAAAGCTGTAGAGAATAGTACTTACTTGATTTTCAACACCGTTTCTTTTGTAAGAGTTATAAGGAGATGTAATGGGAGCCCAGTTAAGACTCAGTTGCCATTGAGTTGATTCTGACTCATGGCAACCCTGTGTGTGCAGTGTAGAACTGCTCCATAGGGTTTTCAAGGCTGTAACCCTTCAGAAGCAGATTGCCAGGCCTTTCTTTCAAGGCACTTCTAGATGGGTTGAACCACCAACTTTTTGGTCCGTAGTTGAGCACTTAACCATTTGTACCACCCACCCACACACACACAAAAACCAACCATAGGGTTTTCAAGGCTGTGACCTCTTGGAAACAGATCACTGGACCTTTCTCCCAAGACACATCTGGGTGGATTCAAACTGCCAGCCTCTCAGTTAGTTGTCCAGTGCTTAACCTATTCCACCACCCAGGGACTCTATAAAAAAAAGTGGGAGCCAATTCCCCAGATTCCAGTTTAGCTGGGGGAAATAAGAGGTGGGGCAAAGAGGGAGGAGAGTGGTTTCATTAATTACCTGCTTAAGACACTTACTTAGTTAAATCACCATTTCCCATCCTCCCTGCATAGGAGTTAGAAAACACATCATCCCAGGCAGCCGCCCCTCACCCCTTCCATCCTGCCCCATGTGGTCAAGATCACGTTTTAAGAATGTCTCTGCAACACTATAAAAACCAGGGGTGGTGAGGGGTGGGGGATTTTTCCTCCACTGCTGTGTTCCCAGCATGATGCCTGATGGTGCCTGACATGTAGTGGGCACTCAAGAAATACCAGATGAATTCATGAGACCTACTCTGGGTGGAGATTCAAATTGTGACCTTCATTTTCCTTGGTGGGAGAGTCACCCAGTAGTTCCACAGGCTGAATCATAGGGAGACACCCAACATAGTTTTAAAAAATACCTATATGATACCCAAACCAAACCCATTGCCATTGAGTCAATTCCAGTTCATAGCGACCCTACAGGACAGAGTAGAACTGCCCCATAGGGTTTCCAAGGAGTGCCTCGTGGATTTGAACTGCCGACCTTTTGATTGGCAGCCGTAGCACCTAACTACTCCGCACCAGGGTTTCCACCTATATGATAAGTCTATAAAAAATGGTTTCTGTGTGTGCACACACAAAGCCACATATATGTAATCGCATGTACAGAGGGGTTCTAAAAAGACAAGGGAATCTACAGCTAAAACACCTGGATTTGTGTCACAGCTCTGCCATTTGCCAATGTCTGACAGGGAGAGTGACCTGCCAGCTCTAAGGATCAGGGTCTTTATCTGTAAAACGGGATAACACTCCAGAGTTGTAGCAACCAATCAAATGAGATGCACATGAGAAAGCACTTCGTTCATTGTAAAACAAATATGAATATAAATGTGTAGGATTATATAAAAACAAATACATATAGAGAGAGAAATGTGTGTGTATATGTATATGTATATTTTTTTTCTTCCAAATATGGAAAAGGGAAAGCAGAGGAGGATTTGGGGAGTTTCATCAGAGATCTGTCTGCTTGCACGTGTCAAAACTGAAGTAATTGAATTTGCACTAAACCAAAATGATACCTGCTTCAGGTGGTAACTCACCTCCATGGCAGGAAGAAGCATCTGGAGGAGCCAGCCCGGCAGATGTGCTGAATTGAAATGGCGGCAGGGCATACCCACACCAAATCCCCTCAGGGCACAGAAGCAGCAGCCCCAGTGGAGGGAGTATATATTTCAAACACAGCTGAGCTGCCTCTCAGCAAACAGAGGCCCCCAAGCCTGGGATGCCCCACACGCTGCCCACTTAGCTTCTAGCTACACTTGTCTCCATGCCTTCAGTGAGGGTATGGAGGGTCCATCCCTGTTGGGTACCTGAGCAACCTCGGGAGAAAAGAAAAAAGAGGAAAGCCCTTAAGAAGAACCCTGTTACGTTGGCCCTGTGGGAGGAAAGGATTACCTGCAGGGCAAAGTACAGAACTTTTAATTACCTTTAACTCAGCATCTTCAGGCTGTGGGTGAAGAGCTGGGGCCCTGAATCAGCTGGTCTTGTGCATGATCAAAGAGCAGGCCAGTGGTTTGTCCGTGTTCACACACTGAATGATACTTCTGCCCTTGGCATCTTCATTCTCTCAGGCCTCTAACTGAAAATATAGGTATCGTTTTCTTCATCTGTCATATGAAGGTAATACCTACCTCAAGAAATGTGAATGGATTGTTTAAAGCTCTAAAGAATAGTACTTACTTGATTTTCAACACCATTTCTTTTGTGAGAGCTACAAGGAAATGTAAAGGAAGCCCAGTTAAAAACCAGTTGCCAGGGTCACTTCTGACTCATGGCAACCCCATGTGTGCAGAGTAGAGCTGCTCCGTAGGGTTTTCAAGGTTGTGACCTTTCAGAAGCAGATTGCCAGGCCCTTCTTCAAGGCACTTCTGGATGGGTTTGAGCAACCAAGGTTTTGGTTAGTAGTCCATCCCTTCCTTCCTGCCTGCCTTTCTGCATTCCTTCTCTGTTCAGTTGTACATAGCTAGTCTGAAAGTGGCCAAGGTGGCAGTGTTTGCACCATGGAAATTGGCAAATGTTACAAGTGAGGATCCCCCCCACCCCCCTACCTCCACCCCCACCCCCCATCCGCACCGAACAGCCAGTTGTTAAAGACTTACCAGCATACCACTTCCTTAAACCCTCTCTACTCCAGCCTGGTAAGGTACTCTCTTCACTCCATGATCTCACTCACTCTCTGTCTCTCTCCAGCAGTAGCTCACCCTACTGTACTAGTTTCCTACTGTTATGGACTAAATTGTGTCCCCCGAGCCAAAATACATGTTGGAATCCTAATCACTCTACCTGTGGATGTAATACAGTTTGGGAATAGGGTTTCCTTGGTTAAGTTAATCAGGCCATAGCAGTGTAGAGTGTGTCTTAAATCTAATCACTTCTGAGATATAAAAGAAAACAAACCAATTGCTGTCAGTCGATCCTGACTTTTAGCAAATAGAACTGCCCCATAGGGTTTCCAAGTAGCACCTGGTAGATTTCAACAAAACATTCGACAAGCAAGCACGAATGAAGGAAAGACAGATGCCACCAGGAGGAGTTCAGTGGAAATCTCCAAGAAACTGAGGAACCTCTGAGCTAGAGGAGCTGAGACAGGGACTTTCCCCCACAGCCAACAAAGAGAACATTCCCCTGGACCCGGTGCCCTGAATTCAGGCTTCTAGCCTCCTAAATTGTGAGAAAACAAATTTCTGCTTGAAATACCTCTGTATTTCTGCCATCTACCAAATGACCCCTTTGCTTCTGGGCTGATTCCAGTCCCACGCTGGCTTCCATGATCTGTACCTACCCCCATGGCTCTGTCTTGTCTTCCACCCACTCTCTGTTTTCATATCTGCTTTCCAAATTTTATGAGGAAGCCTGGAGCCCTCTTCTGGCAGATACTCACCTACCTCAACCTCTCACTTCCGTAAGACCTTTGCTCAAATGTCATCTTCCCTGCCAGCTCTCCCACCCCCGAGAGGAAAGGTGCCTTCTGGGAGGGAGGCCATGGTCTGGCAGATGGTGATGGTGGGAGTACGACTGTTAGAGCAGCACGACTAGGAGTGCCATGCACACAGGCAGTGTAAGGGCACAAGCAGGGCTGTTTAACTAATGACCCCAGGGGCTCCCTCTGGGTTGCCTGGCAATGCACTGGGAGCTAGGGCTGCTTCTCTCCCTGTGGGAAGACCTGCCAACCTTCCCATCCCAAGTGTTGGGAGGCTGGCTTTCCCAGCTGGCACCCACACAGAAAATTTTTATTCTCCTTATTTAAGTCTGCTCTCCTGTTTTCTCTATAAAAAGGGAACCTCACAGGCGGTGGGACCCTTGATTTCTGGGACAGTGTGAGACAGTGGGGATGAACAGCACAGGTTTGACTTCGAAGCACAGTCCTGCTGTGTGTCACTCTGCACCTTGCTGTGTGCACAGCTATGCAGGTTGCACAAGAGCAGCACTGTGCACTTGGACTTGACACTGTGCCTGCTGACAAGGCAGAATAGGCCAAAAGTGGGAAGAAGTGTTAAACCGGTTGCCCTGGAGTCAGTTCTGACTCACGGTGGCCCCGTGTGTGTCAGAGTAGAACTGTGCTCCACAGGGTTTTCAATGACTGATTTTTGGGAAGTAGATCACCAGGCCGTTCTTCTTAGGCACCTCTGGATGAACTCGGATCTCCAACATTTTGGTTAGCCACAGAGTGTGTTAGCCATTTGCACCACCCAGGGACTCCATGTTAGGAGGAATTACATTATGAATAGAGATGGTAATCAGTGGAAATGAGCAGGTATAAGTTTACATTGAGGGTCTAGGATTTACCTTTTTTTTAAATCATTTTTCTGATTGCCTCTTGTCTCATCATCTCAATGAAAACTACAAATCATTAGCTATTTCTGTCATTTTCCATTTATTGCCTTTTATGCCCCCCTTTCTATTATCCATTCTGTTTTCACTGTTCCTCCATTTAGCATTAACAATTTTTAAAGGTGCGTTTTTTAAAACCATTATTCCTGTTTTCACACTGGGAAGTCACTGTTGACATACCTGCGGGTCTTCTGGCCTGTGGACGTCCCAGCAGGACTTGGCCTCCTGGACCTAAGGGCTCAGCTAAGATTCCTGGTGCCGCACACGTGTGTTCTGGAGCAGTGCACGTGGCAAGGCCCTCTGTCTCCATTTTCGGAAACCAGACTGCTTGGATCCAAGTTGTGGCTAAGAAACTGTGCCTCTGAATGAGACGGATATACCTTACTGCTGAAATTCACTGCCATCCAAACTAACTTTGGATAGTGAGGAATGTTGATCCTACCTCAGTAGTGCCAGGCACTATTTTCAAACATTAACTAATTTCATTTAATCCTCATAACAACTCTGAAATCAAAACCAACCTTGATGCCATTGAGTCAATCCGATTCATAGCGACCCTTTAGGACAGAGTAGAACTGCCCCACAGGGTTTTCAAGACTGTTACCTTTACCGAGGACCCCTGGTGGCTCTGTGGTTAAATGCTTGGCTGCTAACGAAAAGGTCTGCCCTTTGAACCCACCAGCTGCTCTGCGGAAGAAAGATGTGGCAGTCTACCTCCATAAATGTTACAGCTTTGGAAACCCTGTGGGGCAGTTCTACTATAGGGTCGCTATGAGTTGAAATCAACTGGATGGCAACGAGTTGGGCTCAGTTTGGTTTGGCTTGGATCTTTAGGGAAGCCGACTGCCACGTCTTTCTCCCTGGGATCACTGTTAGATTCAAACTGAGCTCTTAAGCACTGTCCCACCAGGATTCCTTAAGCCTATGAAGTAGGTGCTATTTGTCATGAATTGAACTGTGTCACCCAAGAATATCTGTAAACTTAGCTGGGCCGTGAGCTCCAGTATTGTGTGATTGTTCACCATTTTATGTGATTTCCCTGTGTTTTGTAAATCCTATCACTATGATGAAATGAGATGGATTAGTGGCAGTTACATTGGCAAGATATACAAAGATTAGATAGTATCTTAAGCCAATCTCTTTAAGATACAAAAGAGAAAAGCGAGCAGAGAGACATGGGGACCTCATACTACCGAGAAAGCAGTGCCAGGAACAGAAAGCATCCTTTAGACCTGAGGTTCCTGTGCTGATATGCTCCTAGACCAAGGGAAGACTGGTGACAAGGACCTTCCTCCAGAGCCCACAGAGATAGAAAGCCTTCCCCTGGAGCTGACATCCTGAATTTGGACTTGTAGCCTACTAGACTGTGAGAGAATAAATTTCTCCTTGTTAAAGCCATCCACTTGTGGTATTTCTGTCATAGCAGCACTAGATGACTAAGACAGTATTATTAACTTATTTGGTAAATGAGGAGACCGAGTAACAGTGAGGTTAATTAACTTACACAAGTCACATACATATCTAGTAAGACGGGCAGAGGGATGAGCAGGTGGGATTAAAACACCAGGCATCTGGCCCACAGTGTTACGGGGAAGGTAAATGAGATAATACATGTAAAGACCTTAGAAGAGCACCACGCACAAAAGGAACTCTGAATAAATTCATGTTGTTGTTTGCTGTTGTTATTCTTATAATTATCATTTTATTATACAAAGATACCAGGGGACTAGTAGTCCAAGTAGCCAAGCACGACCTGTTTCTTTGGAGGATTTGTTTGGTTTGGTTTGGTTATTTGTTACTTCAGATTCAAATTATACCCTGTACTTCAGTCTTTAATCCTTTTTTCATTTTCAGGTAAGTTGTGATGTTCTGGGAGAGAAAATTATGGATTGGATTTTAAGAAAGTGCTGAGACATTTGATTTTAAACAATTTATTCTTTCTATTTGTACACAACCCAAATGAGATAACAGCAACCTGAAGGCCAGTCATTTTGATTTCTGGGGCTATGTGAGATACTGGAGATAAAAAGTACAAGTTTGACCACCAATCAGGCCCCAACTTAATGCCACACAATGAGATCATGAGGCAATCATTTTTTCCTTTTCATCCTCAGTTTCCTTGTTTGGGAAATGGAGCTAGTCATGATCACCCACCTCAGAGAATGGATATGAACAGTAAATGGAGATAATGCTCTTGGCATATAATAGGTACTGAAACAATGCCCACTATTCCCCTCACTTACCACTTATACAGTGTTTGGTTCATCTCTGAGTGTATTAGTTATCTATTGCTGCATAACAAATTACCCCCGAAATTAGTGGCGTCAGAATCTGGCCTCAGCTACCCTGAGGTCCTTAAGTCTTGGTCAGCTGTTCTTTGTCATGTGGGTATCTCTATAGGACAGCTCTCAACATGGCAGCTGTCAGTTCTCTGAGGGAACAAAAAAGTGAAAGAGTTCAAAATGGTGCCCAAGACAGATGCCACAATCTTTTTGTAACCTAGTCTCAAAAGTGACATACTGTCACTTCTTCCATATTCTATTGTTAGAATCAAGTCACTAGGTATGGGACATACTCAATAAATGGTGATAACCCAAGGGCAAGAACCCTAGGAGGCAGGAATCATTGTAGACCATCTTAGAGGCTGCCTACCACACTGGGTAAATCACAACCTGCTTAAATCAAGGTGAAACTGATCTCCTGATTCAGCATCTTTAAAAATGGAAATGCATCCCCGTATTTTTTAGAGGGCTAGTGCAGGGACATCGTCATATACTCAAGCATTTGAAATTACAGGAACATTTGCGTTGAGTTTTTAACTGTGCCTGTTATTTTCCTGTTTCCTAGCAGATCCAGCAGGGCCTTTCTCAGCCCTGCTGTATATCACCCAAAACTACATTTCCCAGGCTCCCTTGCTCTCTTGTTCCCAGTAGATTTGGCTCCCATAAAAAAAAAAAAAAAAAAAAAAATCATGGCAGTAAATTTGACCAATGGGAGGCACTGTGGAATATAGAGGTTGCACCAGAAAGTTTCTCGCCTTTCCTGTTTGCTTTTCAGGGCTTCCCCACTTTGTCTGATCCTCTTTGGCTCCAGCTCCCACCACATAGCCCATCACCTGGTGGTCTCAGAGCATGTTTTACCAGCCTTCCCTGTTCCAGCTTCACTGGGGATTTCAGCTCCACCTCCTCAATTCCAGTATCACCTCTTCTTTCCTTTGCCCTCTAACCCTAGGAGAGGTGGCATCATCCTGCTGCTATTGTCCTTGGGTCACCTTCCCTCTTTAGGTATCTCAGCTCTTTTATCACCTGTTTATTTAAGCTTCTTTATTAAATTCCTTCTACATGAAATTCCTAGAATGATTTCTCTTTTCTAACTGAACTTTATGAGGTAAAACTCAGTGAGACCAAATACAACTGATGAAAATTGATTTTTGCTGAGCAACCCATGTACAGCGGTGTTTGTAGCATTTTCTAGTCCTCTATACCTGCCCTGACCCTCATGCTAGTGGGAGACCTGGGGGTAATCACTTCCTTAGGATGTATCTTCACCATTTGGGGCATAAGTTTCCTCTTTTGTGAAGTGGGGGGCTTTGTGACACTTGTGGTGCCTTCAGTCCCTGAATACTGAGTGCTCCAGAATGTATCTATAGGAAAAGTTTAGAAAGTGCATTCTGGTTGCGGGGAGAGGAGTAGGAGAGTGGTTTATCGTGAAGCTACGTTGGGCAAAGCACATTAATTGAGGAGAAAAAAAAAATCCTGAGTTGTCTACATCACAGAAGGTGGGTGCCAATGATGGAGACTATGGGAGAAGCTAACATGGATCATGCTACGTCTTCATACAACAAGTATGTTGTCCTACAAATTTGCTCCCTCTTTACTACCTCATCCTCTGCTTTCTACCTCATCCCCAAATCAAGGAAGAGGGCTTAGAAAAAAAAAAAAGTTAACAATTTTGAAAATAATGTATCTCTGTATTTGGAATAAAAATAATTTACAAAAGATGGTGGGAATTTGTCATTGAGGAAATCTTCCCAGGAGTAGAGGCACCATAGGTAAGACGTTGGGCAAATTGCTTAGTACCTCTGACTCAGTTTTGTCTTCTGAAAAATGGTATTAATAATAGTACCTAGGGTTATTTTTTTTTAGATGATTAAATGAGATACTATTTACAGTGCTTATTACAGTGTCAGACACATAATAAGTTACTGCGCATGCTACCTGTTACTATGATTATACAAAGCTAAATTCATGTTAAGTGGATTTATAAGCTATGTTATTAATTTATTAACTTACAAAGAGAACTGCACTTGATATGAAAAATAAGAATCAGAAGTGTGCTTATGGCATTACTCTGTGCTCAGGAGACAAAGGTGAAGCTTAGAATATACTTTTTGAGCATAGAGTTATAAAAGAAATATTTTTATCAACGATTGTTCTCCTGATCCATCAGCTTCTCCAATCTAGGCACTCGCGTGTCCTGTGTTCTGGAAAACTCACCATCCTGTGAACTATTCTTTATTTTGCAGTTGCTTTTACATGACCTCTCCTGGCTTGTAGTAACCATAATCAGTGCAGTATAATTTATATCAGTTATGTTATAAATACAGAATATTGCGACATATTTATAAAGTTCACCATTGCAACATATTTATAAGGTTCACCATAAAGTATATACTATATGCCAGGCACTGTTCTAAGCACTTTACAAATACTGAGGCATCTGCCACTAGGCAGCCATGTTTGCCTGCCATGTGAGTGAGGCATCTTGGGGTTAGATTCTCCAGCCTGAGTTGTCTTCAGATGATTGCAGCCCCAGCTGACATCTTGACTCCAGTCTCATCAGAGATCTCAAATAATACTCATCCAATTAATTTTGTTACTAAATGTATATTTAAAAAAAAAAATCTTTTTTGATGCTATGTGTTTTCACTAACGGAAGGCATGCTGATTCAAAGGCCAATTTGGAATTTTTGATATGAGTTGTGGATTTTGAGATACACGATCTGGTAATACAAACCATCAATGAGGTGAGTGGCACTCTTGCACCACCAATCTGTGGTATGACAATATCACAATGAGAGCTATATAGATAATTTATTGTAGGCACCTTTCTATTAGATTACACGGGGACCCTCTGGTTACCCAAAATTGACAGAGAAAAATCAAGACAAACCCATTAGGGCTCCCTAACTATGAGTAGAATATGGATTTCTTTTAACTGTCACAGAAGAAAGCCAAAATTATGCTTGCAAGCCTTACTTCACAGAAATAAAGCCTTACCTCACAGGGCCAAGGACTAGAAGGCAGGAGGGGATAGGAAAGCTGGTAATATGGAGCCCAAGGTCGAGAAGAGGAGAGTGCTGACATGTCGTGGGGTTGGTAACCAATGTCACAAAACAATATATGTACTGATTGTTTAACAACAAGCTAGTTTGTTCTGTAAACCTTCATCTAAAATACAATAAAAAAGAATTCCTATCTGCAAAAAAAAAGAAAAGAAATACAGGAAAAAAAGGTAAAATTTTATAAAACTAACACATCCAGGAAGCATCACACATAGGATGTTGAACCTACACACAAATGAAGCTCCAACTGTAGCCTGCTGAGCTTCATGCATTTCAAAAGGGACCCACTTTGACTCTAAGTGCACTAGAACCAGAATAACGCCTTACTTCTGAGATCAAGAGGCATAAAAATGGCTGGTATACCATTAATTCAATAGTAAAGACAGAGTTAAGCCACCCTGAGATTCCTGACCCATGGAAACTGTATGAGATAACAAATGTTTATCATTATTTTAAGTCACTAAATTTTGCAGCAACAGATAACTAGTACAAGACTCTGAGTAACCATTATACCAAACTGCCACTACCGAATTAACCTTCTTGTGTAAATAGATGATCCTTACATTTACAAACCAGCAAATTCATTTAATATAGAGGGAGTGGAGAGGAAAAAGTAAAGGGATGTTGAAAAAATAAAAATGGGAATTATGGTAGACAGAAAGTGAAGACCAAAACCAATACCAAATCAAACCCATTGCTGTCAAATTGATTCTGACTCATGGTGACCCTAAAGGACAGTATAGAACTGCCCCATAGGGTTTCCAAGGAGTGCCTGGTGGATTCAAACTGCCAACCTTTTGGTTAGCAGCCGTAGCTCTTAACCACTATGCCACCAGGGTTTCCAGTGAAGCCTAAAGAAAAGATAAATAAGAAGGCCAAATTCAATCTGTTCATGGAACCATCTCTTCTAAAGACACCACCAAGATCTTTGAATAAATAGATGCTGAAGAGATTGATTAGGAAAATGATTATGGTTTCGATATTAAGGTTAATGGAAAAGGAATTAATATCTCTGAAGCCATTGTTTCAGAGATTATTCTCTGGACTCTTGCCAGGATGAAAGGATCAACATTTTGGTTCTTGAAAGTATTGAGGTCTCTTTAGTCAAAGACACCCCCATCCTCCAGCCCATCCCCAGATCCAAATTACTTTCCATCTGCACCTTTTACAAGGATCCTTCCTGCCTCCAGATTCCATGAGATTCCCCTCCAGGTAGCCCAGAGAGCAAGTCATTGACCTCTTTTATTCCAGCTTCCATCTTGAAATGGTAATGGATTCTCAGAGCTTCCATATTCTTCAACATCCAAATTAAATTTAGAATCATTTGTTAGATTTAACCATTCTCTCTATATATTTTTATTTTGTTTTGTTTATCCTTAAGTCAATGTAGAATTGTGTAAATCAAGTCAAACAATTTAACTTGAGGTTAGGGTTTTATGGATAGATAGACAGGCAGGCAGACAGAGAGACGGACAGATTAGATTAGATAGATACAGATATCTCTTAAACTGCAGCCTAACACGGTTTTCTTTCAATCTGCTTATTGAGGTAATTAATGAGACACAAAATCAATTTAGTGCATTGTGGTAAGCTTTGTTTAAATTAAATAGAGAAGAGAAAACGGCAGAGCAAATTGCACGTAATAAAGATACTTGCTGCTTCCTGAAACTTTTGTTTCATGCTTGCAAAGAGTGTGAGTGCATACTGTAAAATGTGTTTCTTCATTTAGGTTTCTTAAAACTTAAAATATGTTTCATAACTGTAGGTTATGGTCAAAAAATTTATTAAAAAAAACTGTTCAGTTAATAAACATTTAAAAATAAAATTATATGATTACTGTTTAGGTTACTAATGCTACGTAACAAAGTACCCCAAAACTTAATGGCTTAAAACAACAACGATTTTATTATGTCCACAGATTCTCTGGGTCAGAAATTCACATAGAGGGCAGAGTAGGGATGGTTTATTTCTGTGCCGTGATGTTTGGGACTTCAGCTGAGAAGACTCAAAAGCTGGGAGATGTGAGCACTGGGTGATGGAGTCATGTGGTGACCCCTTCTCTCACACTTCCAGTCCTTGAACTAGGGTGGCTCAAAGACTAGCACTATTAACCAGAGTGCCTAAACATGGTCTCTGCCTGTGACTTGGTTTCCTCATAGCATGGAGACCTCACAACAAATGAAATTCTTAGGAGATAGCTCAGGAATCCAAGCCTGAGGATTTCAGCAAATGAAACAGAAGCTGTATTGCCTTTCATGATCTGGCCCAGGATGTCACACAGCCTCGCTTCCTCTAAATCCCAAGGGAGCAAGCGATCAGAAGCTCACTCAGATTTAAGGGTAGGGGGATTAGACTTGATGGGGGAGTGACAAGTCGCACTGAGAAGGAAATGTGGGTCACTAAAAATTGTTCCTGTCATCGCTGGAAAAATTAATTTGCCACATTATACAACCACTGGAATATCTATGAGGAGTGGACTACATAAGTAAATACACTGGGCCACATTTATAAATGAAATATATGCAGTAGTACATCAACACTCTGGAGTTCTTTGCATCAATATCAGGGATGGATCTTATTAAAGAGAAAAGGAAAGACAAAAGAATAAATGTACTATGATTTCACGTATATAAATTTCAAAAACAGGGAGAATTAAGCCATATCATTCATGGATACATATATGTGATAACTCTATAAAGAGAAAAACAAGGAAATAATTTCAATGAATCCCCAGATAATGGAATGAAAGAGGGTTTGTGATTAGGGAGCGTGCACAAAGGGGATAGTATCTGGGTGTCTGGGAAACTCAACACACTCTTATTTTTAAATACGTATTAAGAAAAAATTTTTTTACTGATAATAAAGTAATCTATGCTATGGTATGGTCAACTGTACTTCGAGGAGGCAGCTCTTCTCCAGCTGTATTTGAGAGCCTTACAACCCGAGGGGCTCATCTTCCTGCAATATCAGAAAATGCTCCGCTGTTATTTGTAAGGTTTTCACTGGTCAGTTTTTTTACAAGTAGATCACCAGGTCTGTCTTAGTCTGGAAGCTCCACTAAAACTTTTCCACCATGGGTGACCCTGCTGGTATTTGACTTGCCAGTGGCATAGCTTCCAGCATCACAGCAACACACAAGCCACTGCAGTGAGACAAACTGACAGATAAGTGGATGGAGTCAAGTTTTTCAGTCTTTCATTTGCTAATGGGGCGTGACTGACAATGAGAAGGAACAGCTGCAAATGTCCAATAACAATTGGAACATGCAGTGTACAAAATATGAATCTAGGAAAATTGGAGATGGTCAAAAATGAAACGGAACACTTAAAGATGGACATCCTAGGCATTAGTGAGCTGAAATGGACTGGCACTGGCCATCTTGAATCTCTCAATCATATGGTCTACTATGCCCGGAATGACAAATTGAGGAGGAACGGCATCACATTCATTGTCAAAAAGAACATTTCAAGATCTATCCTGAAGTGCAACCCTGTAAGTGATAGGATAATATCTGTACACCTACCAGGAAGACCAATTAATAACACTATCATTGAAATTTATACACCAAGTGCTAATGCCAAAGATGAACAAATTGAAGATTTAACCAACTTCTGCAGTCTGAAATTGACCAAACATGCAATTGGGATGCATTGAAATTACTGGTGATTAGAACGCAAAAGTCGGAAACAGAGAAGGAGCAATGGTTGGAAAATAAGGCCTTGGTGATAGAAACGATACCAGAGATCGTGTGATGCAATTTTGCAAGACCAAGACCTTATTCATTGCAAATACCTTTTTTAATCAACATAAACGGCAAATATACACGTGGACTTTGCCAGATGGGATACACAGGAATCAAATCGACAACATCTGTGGAAAGAGATCATGAAGAATCTTATTATCATCAGTCAAAACAAGTCTAGGGGCTAACTGCAGAATAGATCATCAATTGCTCATACGCATGTTGAAGTTGAAGCTGGAGAAAATTTTAAAAAGCCTACGAGAGCAAAGTACGACCTTGAGTATATCCCACCTGAATTTAGAGACCATCTCCAAAATAGATGGGATGCAATGAACACTAATGACTGAAGACCAGAGAAATTATGGGATGACATCCAGGATTCATACATGAAGGAAGCAAAAGGTCTTTAAAAAGACAGAAAAGATGGTGAGTAGTGAGCTTCTTGGATCAAGTAGACACTTGAGACTATGTGGGCAGCTCCTGTCTGGAGGAGATGTGAGAAGGCAGAGGGGGTCAGCAGTGGCTGAATGGACACAAAAATAGAGGGTGGAGAGAAGGAGTGTGCTGTCTCCTTAGGGCGAAAGCAACTAGGAGTGTACAGCAAGGTGTATATAAACGTTTGTATGAGAGACTGACTTGATTTGTAAACTTTCACTTAAAGCACAATAAAAATTAAAAAAAAAAAAAAGACAGGAAAGAAAGAAAAAAACAAAATGAATGTCAGAAGAGACTCCAAAATTTGCTCTTGAATGAAGAGTAGCTAAAGCAAATGGAAGAAATGAGGAAGTAAAAGAGTTGACTAGAAGATTTCAAAGGGCAGCTAGAAAATACAAAGTGCTATAATTAAATGTGCAAATACCTGGAGTTAGAAAACCAAAAGAGAAGAACACGCTAGGTATTTCCCAAGCTGAAATAACTGAAGGAAAAATTCAAGCCTCCAGTTGCAGTACCAAAGGATTCTATGGGCAAAATATCGAACCACACTGGAAGCATCAAAAGAGCATGGAAGGAATACACAGAGCCACAGTACCAAAAAGAATTGGTCAATGTCCAGCCATTTTAGAAGGTACAGTATGATGAAGAATCGATGATATTGAATTCAGGAAGAAATCCAAGCATCAATGGAGCCATTTGCAAATAACAAGGCTCTAGGAATTGAAAGAATACCAATTGAAATGTTTCAAATAAACCTGTACAAGGCTGGAAGCTCCCACTCATCTATGCCAACAGATTTGGAGGACAGCTACCTGGCCAACTGATTGAAAGATCCATATTTGTGCTAGTTCCAAAGGTGATCCAACAGAATGTAGAAGTCATTGAACGGTATCATTAATATCACATGCTAGTAAAATTTTGCAGATCATTCAAAAGCAGTTGCAGCAGTATGTCGACATGGAACTGCCAGAAAGTCAAGCCAGATTGAGAAGCAGACATGAAACAAGGAATATCATTGCTGATGTCAGATGGATCATGGCTAAAAGCAGGGAGTACCAGAAAGATGTTTACCTGCATTTTATTGACAATGCAAAGGCATTGGATTGTGTGGGTCGCAATAAATATTGGATAATATTGTGAAGAATGGGAATTCCTGAACACTTAACTGTGCTCTTGCTGAACTTGTACATAGACCAAGAGGCAGTCATTCAAACAGAACAAGGGGAGGCTGAATGTTTTAAAATAGGGAGAGGTGTGCATCAGGGCTGTATCTTTTCACCACACTTATTCAATCTGTATGCTGAGTAAATAATTCGACAAGCTTGACTATACGAAGAAGAACATGGTATCAGGATTCGAGAAAGACTCACTAACAACCTGCGACATGCAGGTGACAAAAACTTGCTTGCTAAAAATGGGAAAGACTTGAAGCACTTATTGATGAAGATCAAACACTACAGCCATCAGTGTACACTACACTTCAACTTAAGGAAAACAAAAATCCTCAGAACTGGATCAATAAGCAACATCAGAATAAATGCAGAAAATATTGAAGTTGTCAAGGATTTCATTTTACTTGGATCCACAATCAAAGCCCATGGAAGCATCAATCAAGAAATCAAACGAAGTATCACATTGGTCAAATCCGCTGCAAAAGATCTCTTTAAAGTGTTAAAAAGCAAAGAGGATAAAAGGTTTACTTGACCCAAGCCATGGTGTTTTCAATTATCTCATTTGTATGGAAAGCTAAACAATGAATAAGGAAGAATTGATGCCTTGGAATTATGGTATTAGCAAAGAATATTGAATATACCATGGAGTACCAGAAGAATGAACAAATCTTTCTCAGAAGAAGTACAGCCAGAATGCTCCTTAGAAGCAAGGAAGGGGAGACCTGTTTCACATACTTTGGACACTTCACCAGGAGAGAACAGTTCCTGGAGAAAGACATCATGCTTGGTAAAGTAGAAGGTCAGCAAAAAAGAAGGCCCTTTATGAGATGGGTTGACACAGTGGCTGCAACAATAGGGTCAAACATAGCAAAAAATGTGTGGATGGTGCAGGACCCAGCAGGGTTTTGTTCTGTTGTGCGTAAGGTTGTTATGAGTTGGAACAGACTCAACGGCACCTAACAACAGCCTGTTAAGGTAGATATTTTGAAAGTACACAAAAATTGAGACACACAAGTAAAAATCATCTATAATGTTTCCGCTGTAGAGAGTTTATGTCACATTTGGTATATTTTCCCCTTCTATGAAGAGTACTTTAACATGGTGAGGTCCTAAGAGAAACTTCCTTTAAGAAAACTTTACATTTTGGACTAATTACATATTTATAAGAAAATTGCAAAAATAATATAAAAAGTTTCCTTATACGTCTCAATCCATCTCCCGTAATGTTACTGTCTTACATAACTAGAGTGTAATAGTCAAGAATAGGAAGTAGACATTGGTACAATACTAGCAACTAAACTTCAGATAATATTCAAATTTGATCAATTTTTACACTCATGTCCTTTACCTGGGAACCCTGGTGGTCCAATGGCTAAGAGCTACAGCAATCTACAGCTGCTAACCAAAAGGTCAGCCTTTCTAATCCACAAACCGCTCCTTGGAAACCCTGTGGGACATTTCTACTCTATCCTATACTGTCACTAGGAGTTGGTATCAACCAGATGGTAACAGCTCGGGTGTTTACCTGTTCCAGGATCCTGCTCAGGACCTCACTTTAAATTTGGTTTTATTTTTTCTTAGTGTTCTCCATTCTGTAATAGTTTCTCAGTCTGTCCTTGTCATTCAAGACCTTGACACTTTTAAAAAAATACTTATCTGTATTTTAAAGAATATCACTTGATTTGAGTTTGTCTGGTGTTTCCTTATGATTGGGGTGAGCTTATGCACCTTTGGCAGGAAATGCCGCAAAAATGGTGTGTCTTCAGTGCAAATGTTTGTGATGTCAGCTTGTCTTATTACTCGTGACATTTACCTGGATCACTTAGTCGTGAGCCAAGTTTATCCACTGTCAACTTACTATCTTATGCTTTGTAGTTGAGGGAAATATTTCCAGGTTCTGCATATCTAGCTTCTCCTTCACCTTTGGCCCACTAATTTTAGCACCCATCACAGGACTTTGTTAAGTCTACCCAAATTACTCTGTGTTTGCCAGATGATCATCCCCTATTTCCCTCTTGCCATCTACATAAATTAATTTGAATTCTACTGTAAGGAAGAGTTGTCCCTCTTCATCTACTTTTTGTGTGTGTGTGTGTGCATGTATGTATTTACATCAATAGGGACTCATGGATATTTGGACCAATGAGCAACATCATGATAAATGGAGAAAAGATTGAGGTTGTGAAGGATTTCATTTTACTTGGATCCACAATCAACACCCATGGAAGCAACAGTCAAGAAATCAAAAGACACATTGCATTTCTGCAAAAGGCCTCTTTAAAGTATTGAAAAGCAAAGATGTCAGCTTGAAGACTAGGGTGCACCTGATCCAAGCCATGGTGCTTTCAATCACCTCCTATGCATGTGAAAGCTGGACAATGACTAAAGAAGATGGAAGAAGAATTGATGCCTTTGAATTGTGGTGTTGGAGAAGAATATTGAATATACCGTGGACTGCCAAAGGAACAAACAAATCTGCCTTGGAAGAGAAGTATAACCAGAACGCTCCTTAGGAGCAAGGATGGTGAGACTTCGTCTCACATACTTTGGACATGTTATCAGGAGGGATCAGTTCCTGGAGAAGGACATCATGCTTGATAAAGTAGAGGGTCAGTGAAAAAGAGGAAGACCATCAGCAAGATGGATTGACACAGTGGCTGCAACTATGGGCTCAAGCATAGCAATAATTATGAGTATGGCACAGGACCAAGCAGTGTTTCATTCTATTATGCATAGGGTCACTGTGAGTCAGAACCAACTCGACAGCACCTAGCAACAACACAACATTCTATGAGTTAAAATCAAATTGTATCAATTTTTACAAATTATTTTAGTGCTCAGGCTGTACTGACTTTAGTCATTAGGAGCTCCTTCAGATTAGCTTGTGTGTATGTGTGCATGTTTTCAGCATGCCCCCATCTTTTTTTTTTTTAAATAAACAATCTCCTATTCTCTATAGGCACCCTTGGGTAGCGCAAATGGTTAACCACTTGTCTACTAACCAAAACATTGGTGTTTCCAATTCACTCAGAGGCATCTTGGAAGAAAGCCCTGCCAATCTGCTTCCAGAAGGTCCAGAAAAAAGAAAAAAGGCCCCGTTCCCCTCAAGGTGATTCTGACTCATAGGGACCTTATTACAAGAAGCAGCTGGTGGATCTGAACTGCCAACCTCTTGGTTAGCAGCCAAGCTCTTAACCACTTTGCCATCAGGGCTCCTCTGGAAGGTCGCAGCCATAAAAACTCCATGGAGTGCAGTTCTACTCTGAAACACATGGGGTTGCCATGAGCCAGAATCAACTCGATGGCAACTGTTAAAAATTGTCTGGCACCACAGCAAGTTTCAGGCTCATCCTTTATTTTCCCTCCCCAAGCCCTAGGACCAACCACTACTGCAAGGAGCCCTGCTTCCTCTTATTGGAGAACAATGTGGTGCCGTAGTGGTTAAGTGCTATGGCTGCTAACCAAAAGGTTGGCAGTTCAAATCTGACAGGCGCTCCTTGGAAACTCTATGGGGCAGTTCTACTCTGTCCTACAGGGTCGCTATGAGTCGGACTTGAATCGACAGCAACGGGTAATGCTTCAAAACCAAGAATTAGGTGCCAGGTATGCTCATTGGATGGCAGTACTTCTAGGCCCTCTCAGCTATTAGAGCAAATATATCTGTGTGTGCTAACCCACACATATACACACTCAGATCTATGTTTCTGTATCCATATGATTGTATACATATTGAAAAATATGAATCCATTTTACTAACTCTGATCCCAATCCAAGTCCATAAGATTCATTTTAGCCTTATTTGTAACTTCTTTTTCCACCAGTGAGAACACTGAATCTCATTATCTACAATACATTTACTTATTTGTTTAATTCTCCTATACACCTAGTTTCAGAACTGGTAGCCAATATCCCTGAAAGAAACATTGTTACTAGATTGCAGCCCATTACATACAGTTTTTTGAGGGCTTTACAGTCGTGCAGTGGTTAGGAGCTACCACATGCTTCAGCTGCTTATCCAAAACGTTGGCAGTTCAAATCCACCAGCTGCTCCTTGGAAATCCTATGGAGCTGTGAGTTGGAATCAACTTGGCAGCAACATGTTTGTTTTTGCTTTGTTTTGTTTTATAGTATTCAGTCAAGATATTGTTTTCCACAGTTACTTAGGTTAATTCTTACCTACTTCATCCCTTTCAGTGTTGTAGATTATTAATTTAGTACAGTTTGGTTCATTTGTCAGTGCTTGTATTCCATTTTGGATTCCCTCATCCCTGGTGGTTTTTATACTTCGTTCTTTTGAGGGTATGTGAAACATTACTGTAGTTATAGGACTCGGAGTTACTAAAAAAATAGAAAAAAGGTATACTCAGAAAAGTGACACTCTCATCTTATCCCTGTTATCGTATTTCCCTTCCCCCTTCCGTCCATTCTTTTCTCATCCACGTCAATAGATAACCAATCTTTTGTTTTTTTTTTAATTTATGCTTCTTATATTTCTTTTGCAGAGATGAGCAGAAACTTCGTATTACAGATAAGCTTTTTCACTTAAATGTGTGCACTAGAATTCATTTCATATTATTTCACTGAGATTCTCCTCATTCATTTTTGTAGCTACATATTCATCTTTTGTGTTGATGTTTCATATTGAACTAGTCTCATATGTATCAGCATTTAGATTGTTTCCAATATTTTCAACTCCAAATGGTGCTGTAATGAATAGACCCTGGCATGCAATCCACAGTTTTAATTGTTAACTTGAGTAAAAATAATCACAATTTCTAATCTATAGCTCCTTTTAAGAAAAGTTTTCCAGAAAAGCTCTATGCCAAAACCCAAGCTAGAGTATCTAGTAAAAGAGTCTATGAAGGGAAAGTCTGTCCCAACAGATGGAGTGCTGCAGGTGGTCTGCACGATGTCATCACCTCCATGTTTATATAACACAGATCCTACGAGAAAGCTTGGTGAAGGGATCATTGGTCTAGTATAAAACCCTGCTTTCCCAAACTCTGTCTTTAATAAAGCAATCATAGTAAAATAAGATTAAAGTAGCAAAGTCCAGAATCAAGCACTTGGAACCCAGGATTGCAGAGCAAAAAGAACCAAGTACAAGCCTCCCCTTCCTTTCAGCTTTTCTACAGATCACGTTGTTCCTTTTAGCACAGTTGAAATCATGTCTAAAATGGAAATGATCACAGGGTGCCCCCCATTTTCCATCACTCGGGGTTCCATAAAGGTTTAAAGAAAAATCAATCATGAAAAATTACTTGCTTAGCTTTATTAGAGAATAACTCATTTGAGAATATTTCCTGACTGCAAAAGCTCATGAAATTCCATGAGAAAGACACACTTCTCACTCTGAGCATATGAACCTGCACAGAAAGAAATACCTTTTACATGTTGTATCAAAGGTATACGGGGGCTCTCAGGGTCAGAAGTAGTGAAGAATAGATGGAGAAAGTGGGTCATCTGAGAACAAACCTCAATGAGTTCTGCAAATTTCAGCACTTATGGGAGTGATTTTTTTTTCTCATTAAAAATGAGTATACTCCCTCTATTCTGGCATCAAATGCCCACATAATTATAGTTTCCCTAGTAATGATCAATTGATCTATTTTAGAGACACCCTCCCCCATTTTATTTTAATAAATACCAAAGGGCACATTTATTTTACACTAAAAAACCCAAACAAACAAACCCAAACCCATTGCTGTTGAGTCTATTCTGACTCATAGCGACCCCTATAGGACAGAGTAGAACTGCTACAAATGGTATCCATTGAGCATCTGGTGGACTTGAACTGCTGACCTTTTGGTTAGCAGCCAGAGTTCTTAATCACTGTGCCAACAGGGCTGCAAAATCTCACTCTCAGGACACAGTGAGGCAAGGAAGAAACGATGAGGGTGGGATTCGAACCCACGTGTGCAAAGCACAATGGATTAGCAGTCCATCACCTTAACCACTCGGCCACCTCATCTCTCTGGTGTTTTGCTTTAGAGTCAATTCTGACTTTTTTTGACTCATAGCGACCCTATAATTAAAGTGAATATGCTTACACATTAAGGTTTAGAAAGTATTGATAATTTACATCACTTTTATACCAAATTTATCATTAATTTAAACAAGACTATTTTGCAACATTTCATTAATGTTGTATCAAAGCTGTGAATTCTTCTTTATTTTAGTAGTGGAGGCAATGGAACTAAGTCAAGGTGATGCCAATGCCTTGTTACAACCTCCCACATTCGTAGAATAGTATCATCTTATTTATAACATTGTGCAAAATTGTATCTTATCTCTCTACTGGCGGCTTGAAGCTTTTAAGACAATTCTGCACTGTTTTCCTGCAATAATTCCTTTCATTGTTCTTTCATTGCCAACATATACTCTTCATTGGCTGGGCAACTACCTAAACACACCCACTCTTTCAAAGGCCTTCCAAAAGATTTCTTCAGAGGGCAGTGACAGCTTGGCTAGCCTCTCAAAGTTCTGTTCCTGAGATGGAAATTTAAACTTGTCATTGAGCTCCTACATGTGACTTCTTTTCTTTTTTTTCTGGAGCTCTGAGAAGTTTGGGGCCATAATCTTCATGGAGATTGAAACCATATTTAGTATTTTGACAGAAACTCTGGTGGTATAGTGGTTAAGAGCTATAGCTGCTAACCCAAAGGTCAGCAGTTTGAGTCCACCAAGTGCTCCTTGGAAACTCTATGGGGCACTCCTACTGTGTCCTGTAGGGTTGCTATGAGTCAGAATTGACTCGGCAGCAATGGGTTTTTTGGGTTAGGTGTGTTGACTAGTCATTCATCACTATTTAGTAATAACAGGGTCAGGGCTTTCTCCATTAAAGAGAAATGTGCTCTAATTTCTGCTTCTCATTTATTTTCCCTTATGACTAATGCTTGAATTCCAGTTCTAAATAATACATTAATTACAATTTGGTTCTAAACCAAATGCCTGAAGAATTCAGCAAAGCCAAAGACAAATTCTTCAAAGTAAAGTGCATCCCCTTTTCCAGTTACTTTGTGGATATCATCTGCCTCTTAATTGAAAATTAAATATTTTACATCTCTGTACCATGACTGTGACTTGGGCTTCCTTCTTCCCCAAATATCCTGAATTCAAGGTATCTCAACCCATGGAGCAGTTGTCCACAGGAAAAGAGAAGCAACAGCCCCGCCCTCAACCCTTGGGAGCAGAAAGGAAAAGAATTATCCTAAGGAATTATTTAAAAACCCAGGTGCAGCAGACAAAATAAAACCAGGGCTGTATAGACTGATGTTCCAGGGGTCCAGAAGTTAACCTCAAATGGGCAATAATTTGTTTGGGATTAAACTAAACCAGTTTGATGAACTCAAATGCCCTCGGCTCAATAGGCAGGACTCTCCCAGGAGCCTGTGTTACTTCCCTCACTTAAGCGCAGATTTGTAATAAAAATTCTAATGCCAGTGACATGTTTTTTGGACATATAAGAAACTAACCACTTGGAGAATCATATTTGAGGGGTCAGAAAACTCCACACATGAAGATCGGTTTATAATTTACAAAGAAAATAGAAAGTTTTGTTCCTCTGAGTTGAAATTTGACGAGCACAGCGGGAAATATTGCAAGTTTTTGGCATAAGGCCTTGTGCTTTGCTCATAATCTGAGACCACCTGGAAGCTTGAGGCTTCGGGGATCATTTTCTGAGAAAAACCGGGCAATTCAGACTAGGGAATTTTGATATTTTTGAGCTTTTTTGAGGTGTAACAAACACAACTCGGGATCGGAGAGGAGACTCTGCGGCTGCCAGTGAGGCGGGCTGGACAGCGCACCAATCACCGCGCAGCTCCGCCCTATATAAACCGGCGGGCGCAGCCGCGCAGCCCGAGTCCCGGCCAGTGCCTCTGTTTCCTGCTGGAGTTGAGCTTCCCATACCCGCCCTTAGCATGTCCGAGACTGCGCCTGCTGTGCCCGCCGCTCCGGCCCCTGCCGAGAAGGCGCCCGTGAAGAAGAAGCCTCGCAAGTCCGCAGGTGCCGCCAAGCGCAAGGCGTCCGGGCCCCCAGTGTCCGAGCTCATCACCAAGGCGGTGGCCGCCTCTAAGGAGCGCAGCGGCGTGTCCCTGGCAGCGCTCAAGAAGGCGCTGGCGGCCGCCGGCTACGATGTGGAGAAAAACAACAGCCGCATCAAGTTGGGTCTGAAGAGCCTGGTGAGCAAGGGTACCCTGGTGCAGACCAAGGGTACTGGCGCCTCAGGCTCTTTCAAACTCAACAAGAAGGCAGCTTCTGGGGAAGCAAAGCCTAAAGTCAAGAAGGCGGGCGCGGCCAAGGCCAAGAAGCCTGCGGGAGCGGCTAAGAAGTCCAAGAAGGCGGCGGGGGCAGCCACCCCGAAAAAGAGCGCCAAGAAGACCCCAAAGAAGGCGAAGAAGCCGGCTGCGGCTACAGGAGCCAAAAAAGCGAAGAGTCCGAAAAAAGCGAAGGCAGCCAAGCCCAAGAAGACACCCAAGAGCCCAGCAAAGGCCAAAGCGGTGAAACCCAAGGCGGCTAAACCGAAGACCGCCAAGCCCAAGGCTGCCAAACCAAAGAAGGCGGCAGCCAAGAAGAAGTAGGAAGTTTCTTTGGCCAACTGCTTAGAGGCTAAATACAACCCAAAGGCTCTTTTCAGAGCCACCCAGAGATCTCAGAAAAGAGCTGTTGCACATTACAAGGTTCGTGGCAGTAAGCCACAAGACACAGGGAAGGGGGTGACTCCTTAAGATGAGGGTGAGGGTTCGTGGGACAGTGGTCCTAAGTAAAATTCTAAGATTTGCCGGAGCTGGAAAGATAGCCACATTTCGGGTCTAGGGAGTGCACCACTTTGGAAGCAACCTTGGCTGGAGACTTTTTTACCGGTCAAGACGCACATAATTGGTAGTTTGTATGCAGCAGATAACCGCCAGAACTTTGGTGCAGTTGATGTTGAGATGTAAGAGGGCCAGGAGCGAACTTTAATTTGGTGCGGAGTTCCGCGCTCGCCAACAGCGCGTTGCCGGCCAGCTCCAGCATCTAGGCGGTCATTCAGCCGCCAGGTGCTCTCCAGCCGGCCCAATCCGCAGAGCTGTTCTTGGGAGCCAGCATTGACTCCACCCACAGGCCTAAATCTTGTAGACTTTAACTGTCTCCTCTCTGTGACTATGCAGCAAGCTTCTTTGGAAAGATATAAGAAACTTTGCGCAGTCTAGGTTAAGCTTTTTGATTGGGTCAAAGCAAAGTAATGAAACAGCCAATGAAATGCAGACCGGAAAGTGTTATTTACAATCGCATTTGTGACGACATACTTAGACAATCCAATCGTAAGCGCAATCTTGTTAACTTTATTTGAATACCGCGTCTATAAATAAATGCGATTTTGCTGGATTTGGTTATTTTCCCACGTGTTTGCGGTACTGTTGTAAGTTAAAACGTCGCGATGCCTGAACCCACCAAGTCGGCTCCAGCCCCGAAGAAGGGCTCCAAGAAGGCGGTGACCAAGGCGCAGAAGAAGGACGGCAAGAAGCGCAAGCGCAGCCGCAAAGAGAGCTACTCCGTCTACGTCTACAAGGTGCTCAAGCAGGTCCACCCCGACACCGGCATCTCCTCTAAGGCCATGGGCATCATGAATTCCTTCGTCAACGACATCTTCGAGCGCATCGCTGGTGAGGCGTCTCGCCTGGCGCATTACAACAAGCGCTCGACCATCACATCCAGGGAGATCCAGACCGCGGTGCGCCTGCTGCTGCCCGGGGAGCTGGCCAAGCACGCTGTGTCCGAGGGCACCAAGGCTGTCACCAAGTATACCAGTTCCAAGTAAACCTTTCAAGTAAGCGCCTTTACACTACACGTAATCCCAAAGGCTCTTTTTAGAGCCACGCATGCTTTCAACAGATGAGTTGTAATCCCTAATATTCTGAATGCTCTCGTTCAGCTTCTCATACCAAATTTGAAGCTACGTTACCATTCTTAAATGTTCTGTTACATCTGCGTGGAAAAGATTTGTAAGGTACGGTGAATAGTAGAATAAACCGAGCTCTCACTAAGGGCTTGTACAATTACGTAAAATCATTAGCTCATTTAGTTTCACTTAACTAGAAATTAATAAAAACTTCGATACATTTCAAGTGTACCATGTGTACGTCTGCAGGTAGATGGTGATGTTGGTTCTCTAACGACTGGATGCACTCGGGGTGATCAGTGCTTAATATGAGCCCAAAGGGCCCTGACAACTTTGTTCGCCTCAGAACCCCCCCCCTTTTTTTTAATCTAAATATGTATTACTAAAAAAGGCTGAAGACAATGTGAATTTTCACGGAAGTATTACAAAGGGTTTCCCAGTTTGCTTGCTTTGCAATTTGGCCAGTTTCTGCTTGAGGCTCTGAGCAGGCTCAGAGTGGGAGGGGAGGAGCCTAATGGTGTGTCAGAAAGGGACAGAGGAAGGGGAAGGAGTCAGGTCTCTCATTTACAGGCTTTTACTCCAAAAGAAGCCGTAATAGCAGGGTCTGGTTAAAAGCCCTCCAAGTAACGAGAGGGAAGTCTAACATTCAACGGGTTAAGGTGTTTGAGTGTGGTCAGGCAATCGTTACCCTCAGGACTGAGGCCCCCTTTTCAGTACCATTCACCCTTTCTCAGATTCCCTGAGTGTCAAAGAAGTCAGGGTGTAGAAAGGAAAAGAAAGCCTCTTGACAGGATGTGGCTTCTGGTGTGCAAGGTAAGCTGGCATTAAGGTCTTTTACTGCTAGGGCATGAAGTTACGTGGAGAAAATAAATCTTAAAAAAAAAAAAAAAAAAAAGGAGGAATTGGGAAGGAGTAATCAATATGGAAGGAACCAATGACTCAGAGTTTGACAAGATAGTTGTGAGATGGATGAGGCTAGGCTTGGAGTGAAGTGTTTATTGAGATGGAGAATTTGGTTGAAGTTGATGCTAGCAGAAGTAGGAATGAATATAGCAATTGCAGTGTCCTGACACCTTCCCAAATAAACATGGATTCATGCACTATGGGGGTAGATTTTTTCATAACATGATGAGATTGATAACCTGGATGGACAACTAAATCCTGCATACTTCTTTTTTTAATTCCTAAAAGCACCAAAGAGCTGCTAAGAAAGTAGGGAACTTAGACCCAGGGACTTGACCCACAGGAAGCCCCCAGCACCACACCTGGCTTTCACCCAAACATGACCTTTGGCTTTTAGGGTATTTATTACAAGGAGTCTGTCCATGGTGGAGAACCTGATAAGAAATCTTTCTCCGTGAAGTTCAGACACCTGATCAAAAGCAACACCCTCAAAGAATGAACCAGAAATAACTTCCACCCACAGCCACAAACGCACTTAACCACAGGTGACTGTAGAGAAAAGTTTGTGTGGAGAATTTGGACTACAAGTGAGCCCTCACACTGACTTATTGCAGGCTTTCACACCACAGGAATTCAGAGAACCCAAGCTGGTTTTGTGCCCCTGTGCCCCTAGTAGAAGGAAATACAATCTCTGGATAAACCGGCTTCATTTTAGTCCTCAACAAATCTCCACAGATAAACTATCAAAGACAATGACTGAGCAGCATCACAACCAAAATTAACCACGCACTGTGAAACAAGACGCTGTGACCCAGAACAAGAGCAACAGACAACAGAAGCAAAAGAAAAGAGAATTATCAGATACAAATTACATTTGACTAATATCTTTAAAAAAAAAAAAAAAAGACTTCAAAATATGTTCAGGAACTTATACAAAGAATGACAACGTTTGAAAAAAGAACCAAATAAAAATTCTAGAATATATATACACATACATATATACGCATACATTTGTGTATAACATATATATGTTAATTATATCACGAAATCAAAAGCATATAAAATGGGTTCAGCAGCCAGTTGGACTCAGGTCAAGTAGATAGCCAGATCTTAAGAAATTATCCAAAATGTAGCATAGAGAGCAAGATATTAAAGTGAGTTTAAGAGATCTGGAATTTGTAATGAAAAGATCTAACATGTATCTAATCATAGAACCAGAAGGAAAGCTGGAGAGAATGATGCAGATGTATGATTGAAAAAATCATGACTGAGAATTTTCTAGAATTGATGGATTATTCACGTAATTAAAACTGAGAGTAAAAATAATAGAAGAAAAAGGGGTTAGTATCTGACATTGTATAAGTAATCGTAACAAATGTAATGCTGATTTTCATAGGGTTAAGTTTTCTGTCTCATACAACAGATGGCATCAGACTGAAGTATTGCTTGAAATTTTGTGTGGGGAATAATAATTGAGTAATTGATCATTTATATATATTTTACATCCAGCTAACTTAACCACATTTTGTTAATTCTAATCAATCTTTAATGGACTGTCTTACGATTTCATTGCATATAATACTGTTGTTGTTGTTGTTAGGTGCCATCAAGTCAGTTCTGACTCATAGCGACTGTATACACTACAGAACGAAACGCTGCCCGGTCCTGAGCCATCCTTACAATTGTTGTTATGCTTGAGCTTATTGTTGCAGCCACTGTGTCAATCCACTTCATTGAGGGTCTTTCTCTTTTCCACTGACCCTGTACTTTGCCAAGCATGATGTCCTTCTCCATGGGCTGATCCCTCCTGATAACATGTCCAAAGTATGTAAGACACAGTCTCACCATCCTTGCTTCTAAGAAACATTCTTGTTGTACTTCGTCCAAGACAGATTTGTTTGTTCTTTTGGCAGTCCATGTTATATTCAATATTCTTCGCCAATGCCATAATTCAAAGGCATCAATTCTTCTTCGGTCTTCTTTATTCATTGTCCAGCTTTCACATGCATATGATGTGATCGAAAATACCATGGCTTGGGTCAGGCGCTCCTTAGCCTTCGAGGTGACGTCTTTGCTTTTCAGCACTTTAAAGAGGTCCTTTGCAGCAGATTTACCCAATGCAATGTGTCTTTTGATTTCTTAGATGCTGCTTCCATGGCTGTCATTAGCAAATAAAAATGTTTGATCTTCCCAATAACTATTTCTGTTAATTACTGTTAGTATCCTTTTGAATTAGCTAAAATCACGAACACCATCCCATATTAAACATGCTAGCAGGCATCATTGTCTTCCTTCATTTCATGAAAATGGCTTTAGTAGTTCATTATTTATAAGAACTATTTGCTTTTTGGATTGCGAACAGTCTTTATTGTGTTAATGTAGTTTCCTTTCTAATCTTATTTTAAGAGTTTTTATTAGGAACAATTTGGGAGTTTTATCCAGTCTTTTTTTTTTTTTTTTTTTGGCATCTGCTAAAGGCATGTGCTTTTTCTTCCTTCACCTGTTGTAATGAAGTATAGATAGATTTCCTAATGTTTATCCAGTTTTGCACTCCTAGGGCAAATCTTATTTGGCCATGTTAAACGTTCCTATTATTTAAATAGTGGCTGGATAAATTTTGTATTTTTCATGAATTTTTTCCATCTTTATTCATGCATAAAAATTGTTCTATGATTTTCTCTTTTGGCATTGCCTTTATTAGATTTTGCCATTAAGATTGTGGTAGCTTTGGAAAAATGATTGCGGGGCTCTTCTCTCCACCTGAATATATTACTTATTGCTGTGTAACAAATTATCCCAAAGGTGAATAGCTTAAATAAATGGACATTTATTATTTCATACAGTTTCTGTGGGTCAGGAATCCAGGAGTGATACAGCTGGGTGGTATGGCGAGGGTCTCACATGAGGTTGAAGTCAAGATTTCAGGAAAGTCTGCATGCAGTCACCCTCCAAGATGGCTAGCTGCCTGCCAAGTTCATGTTGGCCATTGAGAGGCCTCAGTTCCTTGCAACATGGACCTCTCCATAGAGTTAATTGAAGGTCCTCAAAAAGTGGCAGCTAATTACCCCCAGAAAGGGAAATTATAGGGGGAAAGAGAGACAGTGGGAAGAATAAGCTATCATGCCTTTTGTGACCTACTTTCAGAAGTCACATACTGTCAACTTCTGCCACATTCTATTCATTAGAAGCAAGTCATTTCCAAGCTCAGGGGGGGAATTAGGCTTTACCTTTTGAGGTAAATGTAGTCAAAGAATTTGTGGACATATTTTAAAACCACCATGTCATCTGTTTTTATATATTTTCAGTACTTGAATGTAAAAATTATTTATGCTTGAAAGATTAGATAGAGCTCAGCTGTAAAATCAGCTGGGCTTGATATCTTTATAAGGTAGAACTTTAAGAATCTCAACAGCTTAGACTACAATTGACCACTATTAGAGACAAAGGCAAATAAAATACCCACGTGATCAGAGACTGTCCTAATGCATTTTCCCTTAGATATAGGGTTGCTATGAGTCAGAATCGACTTGTCAGGCAATAGTTTGTTTTTAGCAGTGACCCCTGTGGATATGTATAGGGTCGCTGTAAGTCAGAATTGACTCGATGGAAATAGGTTTGGCTTTGGTTTTGCGATAATGTAAGATATTAGCCCAGCACATACTTTAGAAAAGTATTGAGTGTATTGAGTCAATCCATCTGAGCAATGCTGAACTGCAGTCTGTAAAGCAGGTATCTGCTGCCTTATCATTGTTAGAACATCCAGTGAACTAATAGGTTTGGTCTTTTCAAACAAAAACAAATTACAGGAGAAAAATAAACACAATTAAAAGTTAAGATTCCAGTAAATACTATATGAAAATAAAAATACATATATTTGGAAAAAAAAGTAATGACATTTAAAATAAGAAAAGTTAAAGCTAATTTAATAATCTATTTAAAACATAGAATTTAAGATTGATCATTGATTAATACTAAAAAAAAAAAAAAAAAAAAAGAGGGCGTAAAGTGTAAGGTAACTTAAGGTAAGAAGAAACCAAATAGAAGAATTTAATCATGAAAGCTTACAAGGAAATTCTAGGTGTCTCAAAATTCCCTAGTAAACTGTAACATTGCTACAGCTCAGAGTGTTTGTTTATACATAAATTCAACAGATACTGAGTATTCTTGGGCTGGGCACTGGGAGGGGTCCTGGAGATACAAAGAGGTAAGATTGTCTTCGACCTACTTACTGGAACCATCAGCTTTGTAGACTGAGAGTCAAGGAGGCTCTCAAATATTGCTTTCATTTTCTTTTGTTTTTCACTAAGGCCTAAAAAAATGTTTCTCACACAGGAAATCTGAAGGCAAGTGAGTGGCTTTGGCTCATATGGGGACTGCCAAACGCATTCAATTAAAGAAAATTACCCCAATTTTCGAGTGGTAAACAAAATTGAATAATATTAATATCATTGAGACAGTGTAAAGATAAGAACAGTCCCTAAGATCACCCTTATTTCTGCCACCAATTGCAAATTCAGAGGTCTCCAAAACCATCCTCGGGTTTGATAATTCACTAAGACTCATAGAAATCACTGAAAGCTGTTACAGCCATGTTTATTACAGTGAAAGAGATTAAAATCAGCCAAGGGAAGAGATGGCAAAGGCAGAGTCCAGAGAGGTTTCGAATGGGGAGCATCCAGTTGTCCTGTCCCAGTGGAGTCGTGAACAACATTAACTCCTCAAGGCAATGATGTGTGACCAAAGACACGGAGTATTGCCAACCAGGGAAGCTGACATGAGCTTTCCTATCCAGAGTTTTTGTTTTGGCTTGATCACATACACCTGGTTGATAGCTTGAGTGGCTGACCTTTAGCCCCCACCCCCTCTGGAGGTAGAGCAGATACAACCTGACCTCAAACCCCCAACATAAGTCACATTGTTGGACTATTTGGTATGACCTAAGGCCCCCAGGTAAACAAAGACACTCTTATCCGGCAGAACATTCCACGGGCATAGAGATCACCTCCCAAGAGCCAGGGGCAAAGGCGAGGCCTCTCTTTGAGGGAGGTTAATTCTTACTACATACATAAAAAAAATAGTGATGAGAAAAAGTGTGTTTTTGAAATTCTTAATGAGATAGCTATCATTGGCCATAACTTCAGTTGTAAAGCTATTTGATTTTTATTATTGCTGTTAAATAGTTTTGGCTATTCAGATTCATTGTGAACCCCCAAAATTATAAAGAAGTCTCACTGAAGATTATTTTTTGTGCTTTGCTCAGATGAACGACCTCAGCAGTCTTTTCCCTGATTTGTACTCCCAACACCCCTCCAAACCCTGGCTGCAGGAAAAGAAGACTGGGAAGATAATAGAAAACAACTTTGGGGAAAGCTCAGAGTTCTTAAAGAGTTCTTGTTCTGATAGCATGGGTATTCAGTGTGAAACAGAAAAAAAAAAAAAAAAAACTTGTTTTCTTCACTTAAGCAGCAGTCGTTGAGTGGTTTTCCCTTCATAAAACAGGAATTCTGCTATCACAGACAGCGAACAGGAATTGTAGAAAAGTGGGCAACTTGCTTTTGAGGATTTTGTTTGAAAGTTAACAGTAAATGTTAATCGGTATTTCATAAATAACAAAACAAGGTATTATAAATATAACAGCCAAATTTTGCCTTTTTTTTTTTTTGGTTAGAGGGAGGAGCAAGGGAAGAAGAGGAAAGGTGAGAGAAATTGGGGAGGAATCAGGAAAAGAAGGAAAGAAGCAAACTGGTTGGTTGCAAAAGGCCTCGGTTCCTTGCCACACAGACCTCTCCATAGAGTTAATTGGAGATCCTCAAAAAGTGGCTGCTGATTTCCCCAAGAAAGAGAAATCACACAGAGAAAGAGGGAGGGAGGGAAATTGCTGAGAGAGGAGCCAGCAGCCCACAACAGACTACGGTAGGACAAAGGCAGAGAGAACAAAGAGAAAAGGAGGGGGATGCAAAGGTAGACCTTGTCATATATTTGACGTCTTGTGTGCAGTCAAGTTAATTCCGACTCATAACCCCTTGCGGTCCAGTCGTTTCCGACTCATAGAAATCCTATTGGACAGAGTAGAACTGCCCCATAGGGTTTCTGAGGGGCTTCTGAAGAGCGGCTAGCGGATTCGAACTGCCGGCCTTTTGGTTAGCAGCCGAGCTCTTAACCTTTGCACTACCAGGGCCCTATTCCGACTCATAGTGACCTTATATGGCAGAGTGGAAGTGCCCCTTAAGGTTTCTTAATGTTTATGGGAGCAAACTACCACATCTTCTTCCTGCAAGCAGCTGGTGTGTTCAAACCTCTGACCTTTCAGTTAGCAGCGGAGTTCTTTAACCACTGCACCACCGAGGGCTCCTTAGTTATGTATAATACCTGTTAAATGATTACTGAATTACCCCCCGACACTTCTATTGGATTGAGTGGATTTGTCAAAATGTCATCCCATCTGGGAGACTTTTTCTGACCAAAAAAATGAAAAATGGCACCCTTTTATCCCCATTCTTAACATTCTCTATTCTTTCTTTTTCATTATACATACACCTGAAAACATTTATTTATTGTCTGTCTCCCTTCATCACCCTCAAGACTGTAAACTCCATGAGGACAGGAACTTGTCACTGTAGTCACTGCTGACCCCCTAATGCCTAAGGCTGTCCCACACATACAGTATACTCTCAATAGATACTGTGGCATGATGTAATGAATTAATTGAAGTATACATGTGTCCAGAGCCCTGGTGGTGAAACGGTTAAGAGCTTGGCTGCTAATCAAAAGGTTGGCAGTTTGAATTCAGCAGCTGCTCCTTTGAAACCCTGTGGGCAGTTCTACTCTGTCCTATAGGGTTGCTATGAGTCAGAAGGGTCACTATGAGCAATGGGTTCATGTGTGTGTGTGTGTGTGTGTGTGTGTGAAAACAGGGATAGAAGCCAGAGCTGAGTTGTCACAATAGTTCAATTGAATGAGTGACTCAGCCTTTCTGGCCTCACTTTCCTCATCTATACAAAGAGGATATTAATAGTAAGCACCTCCTAGAGTTAAGAATTACATGAGGTAATTCAGGTAAAGCTCTTGAAGCGGGAATGGACATTTAGTAAGCACTTAGCCATTGTTAGCAATTACTGTATTTTCTTTGGTCACTGAGTTAAAATGAAAATCCAAGTGGCCAATCCTCCTCAGGTTGCAAATTGAAGGGAGAAAGTATGAGCTTTTCAATTCTTCGAATCTCATCACAAAAGGAGTAGGTGGGGGATTTGGTACAAAGATCAAATTGTTCAGGAAGGTCTCTTGACTAAGCATGATTTGAGCCAACATCTGTTAATGCTAAAAATTAATTACTAAAGTGTAGCTAACACTGGAGCGGAGGTTCCTGATAGTACAGCATAGTACTATCACATGTTAAAACAACCCTCTTCTCTGCATGGCAATTCTTAGTGCTGTTGGAAAAGTGGCATCTAACAAAAAAAAACCCTTTTAATTTTTCATTCAGGGGAGAGATCTCAATGCAGAGAAGAAACGAATGCAAGCAGTAACTGAAAATGTGAATCAGCCCATAGAAGTTATGAAGTATGAAAAGTCTGACCTGCCTGAAAAAGAGTGATTAGTGTGTATATTCTGCCCAAATCCAACCCATTCTGGAGATTGTGACATTTTATCTTCTTCATTTTATTTTCTGTACGAGTTATAAAAATAGAACTTACTTTTAAGGCTCTGATTTGTTTGGAAGACTAATTAGAGTGTCTTGTTTTCCCCTTTGATTTGGTCACATTTATTATGAGCTTATATTTGAATATATCTCCATTTCCTGGTAAAGTGCCTGGCACATAATAGGTGCTCAATAAATACTTGCTGAATAAATAATTTGTGTGAATCTCGAGAATTTGAGTTCAACATGCTTCCCTCTTGAAGGGGTTTATGTTCACCTTAGTAAGGACTGGGAGGTGCTACAAACCTGCATGACTTTAATTTCTCTAGTGCTATTCATTGAAACCCCAGACCCTGTATAGGTCTGTGGTTAAATCCTTGAAGCAAATTGCCTCTCCCCCCTCCACAGAGCCCTGCAGAGACAGGCAGTTCTCTTCTGAGGAATCTCTGTCAGATTTGTTTTTTTTCTCTCTAACCTACCAAAGTAGTGCAAGCAGTTAAAGTGGTGGGCAGCTAAACAAGAGATTGGAGCTCCGAGTGTACCTGGAGGTGCCTCAGAAGAAAGGCCTGGCAATCTACTTCTGAAAACTCAGGCATAGAAAACCCTTTGGAGCATAGTTCTACTCTGACATAGGAGTCAGAATCAACTCCATGGTGACTGGTTTTTATCCTTTCTGCAAAGATCTTGGCTTTGTGCTAGGTGTCTCCAGTTTCTTTTAAGGGCTTGGATTCCTCTTCCCCGAGGAGCCGCCATTAACTCCCAAAGCTCTGAGTCCTGATAATGGTCTGTGCCCCCCAGGGAGCCCCAGCAGGTATGTTTATCACCCTGTTTTCAACTCCCAGGTTTTTGTTGCTCTGAGGGATTTGGGGACATTTTCCTTGTTAGCTGGGCAATGCTTTACTAGCATATTTGATGTAGTTTATTTAGTCTTTAGGTGTTTTACCCCAGGAGAATTTTCCAGAACATCTTGTTTTGCACATTGCCACTGAAAGTTCTTGTGTCCCTCTCTAACCCTACTAATACTTTTAGCCTTAAGTTCTATTTTGTCTGATATTAATATTGCTTGTACTTGCTCTGTCTTGGTAAACATTTTTTGGCACATTTTCCTCACATCTTTATTTATTTTTCCTTTTCAAATCCATCCATGACTGTTTCCAGTCTCAAATAAGAGGAGCATTCTGTAATACACATTTTTATTATATACATTCTTTTGCTTTATGAAAAAGTAAACATCATAAAAAGATAAAATATTGTATATACCCCAGAACATTGACATATGTTTTCCTGAGAAAAACAAAACATACAGCTTCCATAAGACCACAATCGTAATGCTACATATACATAGTAAAATAACTTAGAATAAATCACATTTAAATTAGCATCTACCCTTATTTCGGAGTTCCAATTTGTGTAAAACCTAAAAAAGATCCCTGTTCCTGGACCTGGAAAGAATTTTTACGGGACAAAAGTATATCAGAGAGTGGTTTGGGATGATTTAAAAAAAAAAAGGAAATAGTATTATGGTTACACAACATTGTGACTGTACGTAACACTATTGAATTGTATATGCCAACAATGGTTAAAATGATAACTTTTATGTTATGTGTATTTTATCACAATGAGTGAAGAAGAAAGCCTACTAGAGAAATCCACTTATTTATAAGCATACTAGCCAATTTTCATTTTTAAACTGGTAGTTTTGTGGGTCCAGTAACAACTTTCAGGTCATCATCAAATACCGCCTCTGAAGAGTTTAGAACAGGGATTCAGGAGCCCTGCCTAGACAGGCAGTTTTCATGGTAGCCAAAATATATTACTATGAACAATAAATCTATTTCCTTAATTTCAGTTTACATTTTGATAAAATAAGTGTGTTCAATAACATTTTTAATTTTTGTTTTTAAGTGTCAGGACCAAAACCCATTGCCTTCAAGAAAATTCTGACTCACAGCGAATGTCAGAACCAGCAGGACTTAAAAGAGCTATCTGTAGATTGCAACTGACAGTGTTGAAGATCAGCATTTCAAATCTACCAGCAGCTCTTTTGGAAGCCCTAGAACTACCTTGGCCTGTGGGGTCTCTGAGTCAGAATCAGTGGTTTGGGGATTTTTTCTTTTGTTTTGTTTTGTGATCCTGGAAAACAGTGTCTTTTAAAGAGATCCTCCACCCCTTTGTGGTCCGGAGAAAGTTTTCTGCAAGAAACCATCCTTCTTCCTATGATGTAGACCAACCTCACAGATGCCCTTCTTTATTTATGACAAGGCCAAACACAGAAAGTCCTCATAAAAGATAGCTGAGCTACTTATCCCCACTGGTCAATCAGTACAAAATACTTATTAACCAAACTTTGGCTCAATTTCTCTCCTTACCCCAGCCCCTGAACTTTGACCCACCCTCAGCCTGAGGCAACATACGAAGCCTCCTTAAAGGCTCCTACACTGAATAGGCTGGCCTCAGGGTAAAAACCTCTGACCTACTATCTGATCACTCCACCCTTTCAACTGCCTTCCCAGCTCTCAGTTCTTTCTACCCTTACTTAATCCTTGATAGCAACTAACAACATAAAAGAGAAATCCCTTTTGCCTAATCCTTGAGAAGCTTGCAAATTCTATGGTTGGAGCATGCTCCCTATTAAAATAATCCTTCCTCCTCCCTCCTTGCAATTATCCTTTTGAATAAAGTCTCTACTGACCAAGTTGGAGCTCTGGTGGGACAATGGTTTAGAGCTCTGGCTGCTAACCAAAAGGCCAGCAATTTGAATTCACCAACTGCCCCTCGGAAACCCTATGGGCAGTTTTATTCTGTCCTATAAGGTCACTATGAGTCAGACTTGACTCCATGGTAATGGGTTACTTACCATGTTGGATTCACTTTTTCTTTAGCACAATTCTTGGACTATTTTGTCTGCTCTGTACACTATGTGTTTCATTAAATTCATGTAGGTGTAGAATGAACACTCCTGTCTAGATCAATCCTCACTACTCTTCAGTGTTCTATAGAAGCCAACTTTATCTACGCATCATTCACATGTTTAAAGTATTTGCTTGGTCCCTTAGGCCACCAATTTATATTTTATTAACCCAATAGTTAACTACAAAAATGGTTTACAATTGTGGGACAAATGGTCATGTGTTGTTCACTTGATGCTGTTATTTTATTAATCAAATTTGCCCTGAATTGGAAAGAAATCAGGCCAAAAAAGATTTTGTGTTCTCAGGCAATGTGTCCTTGTTCGCAGAATGCTCACAGACATTTGTACAAGTAGGTTCCCTTTTCAGGATAAAATCTCAAGGGGAGGATGAAATTAAGTGTGAGAAATTGTCACACCAAAAATTATTGCACATTAATTTAACTCTACAGCTTTAGCTCTCAACTTGGGGATTTCAACTTTACCCATAATATGTATCAGTTTTCAAATTTATTTTTTAATTAATTGAAATTACATAGAATTTTAAAATGTTGTTTTTCACTTAGCACAAGCCATACTTCAAGTGCTCAATAGCCACATGGCAACTGTATTGGATGGCACAGTTCCAGCCTACAAATCTGAATACAGAATCATGAATCATTCCTACTTTAATTCATATTTCCAGTGACCAGGAGATTTAAAAAATGTTAAAAAGCAAGTAGTAAAATAATATACAGAATATGATTCTATTTATGTGAAGAAAATAAAAGCAATATTAAGTAATGTACCATTCATGGGTCCATATTTAGAAAGTAAAAATATAAAGAAACATTAGTTTTTCAATGATTAACACAAAATGTAGGATAGTTGTTTATCTGTGGGAATGTGTGTGTGGAGGGAGATAGAATTGGGGAGGGTGATAAAGGGCCTACTAAGATACTAAGGACATTGTAGTCAACCTGGGTTTTGAGTAGCAATCATTTGTTTTATAATTTTTGTTTATGTTGCATAAGCCCATTTCATGGCTGAGATATTTTACTATAAGTTTTTTAAATCTCTTTAGCCAGAAATAGGGCTCCTGGGTGCTACAAACAGTTCACCGCTCAGCTGCTAACCAAAAGGTTGCTATTTAGAGTCCACCCAGAGGCATCTCAGAAGAAAGACTGGGTGATCTACTTCTGAAAAACAGGCCATTGAAAGCTCTGTGTAGCACAATTTTACTCTGACAAAGGTGGGGTAGTTATGAGTCAGAATAGATTGCATGGTAACTGGTTTAACCAGAAATAAGGAATCTCAAACCTCTTTAATCAAAGATAAGGAATCTCAGGTCCACTGAGTACTTCTTGGCATTTCTGAAACTTCCTATGTCTTTTCCTTCTTTACCTATGTACCATATCTCCACTTTTGTTCCAGTAGATATAAAAATGCAGGAATTTGAAAGTGTCCAGCAGCAATTTAAAAAATCATGAAGAGCAGCATTGCTTCATTAAAACTGATTATCGAGTCTCAATCCTCCTATTTTATCAGTTGAACATCTGACATGTGGTTGTTAAATGCCTCCATCTGTCTTTCTTTTTCTGTGCCTTCTTGCAGTTGCAGATTGTATTACTGGATCCACCTCTCTATGGTTTCCTGTGTATGTACATTTTCTGTCTCTCCAAGATATTGTCTCTTCCTCTTTAGGTGAATTTTTCTATTTGTTTTGACCCTACTCTTCCATCACTGTCTCTCCTTCCATTGTGTCTATTTTTTCCCCTTTGCATCTGCTGCTTTCCCTTGATCCTGTTGTAATTTTCTTTCTCATTTGTCTTTCTCTTCTTTTTCCATTGACTAGGTAGTCTGTAGAATCAAAGCTTTTTATTTTTAATGCTCTCTCTTAGTCATGAAAGGAACGCTCTATTTCCCTTGCTTTTAAAATTAGAGGAAGGTAGCAGAACGATTCTGTGGTATATAGTAATGATGGATACATGACACTATGTATTTGTCAAAACCCATAGAACTGATACTCACAAAGAGTGAACCCTATGTAAACTGTAGACTTTAGTTAATAACAATGTATCGATATCAGTTCCTCAATTGTAACAAATGTAAGATGTTAATATGAGGAGAAACTGTACAGAGGGGAGAGAGGGTATGTGAGAACCCTCTATACTTTCTGCACAATATTTCTGTAAACCTAAAACTACCATAAAAAGAAAATCGTATTAAAAAAAAAAAAAGAAGAAGCAGAAACAACATAAACGACAACAAACATTTCTCTACGCCAAAACAGCCACCCTAGCGTCTAGAGTCTTCTAGTGAAGGGCCCAGTCCCTGGAGCCAGATCTGCCTACTCACCATCCTGGCTCCACCACTTAGGACAGTGAGATCCAGAGGAAGTTGCCTTGCCTTGGAGGCTATGATTTCCTTCTCTGTAAAACGGAGGTGTTGTGGGGGGCGGGGGGGGGGGAGATGGGGGACAATAATAGCCGTCACGTAGAGTTTTTAGAAGAATTGAATGAATATATACAAGGCACAATAGCCATTATTCTGAATATTGCTAAATTAGCTAAATTGTGAATAAGGAAGAAAAAAAGAAGTTGAACAGTTTCTCAGCGATTTCCTTATCGCTGAAGTGAGAAAAACAAATAAGGCTATGACACAAAGATGAGATAAAACGGGAGTGAGCTCTTGATGGACGCTAACCTGCCATCCATCCATTGAAACCTCAGCGGAAAGATGCTGGCATGGGGCCTTGTGGCCCTTGGCCCGGGTTGGGGCGGGAGGGGTGCGATAGACACTGTCAAAAAAAGAGAGACAGGAATGGAAGGAAGAACAGGCTGAAAGCTGGCTTCAGCGCAAGATGATACTACTAATAATAAAGTCGTTAAATACTGGGCTCTACCATTTTAGATTTTTTAAAATATCTTTTCACCATTTACTTTGAAGAGGTATTTCTGATCCTCATTCTGAGTCGGAATCGACTCGACAGCGATGGGTATGGTTTGGGTTTTTTTTTTCCTGTGGCTAAACTGGGTGTCATTCGCTCCTTTCCAATACGACGATTGTACCCTTATTGGCAAAGCAATTCTTTCCTTATCACCCCTCGAGCGATGTTATTTTGTTTTCTCTCTAGGGTTAGTTTCCCCTGTCTTTTATCTTCAAGTTATATTTGTGACCTCTGTACACAGCAGGGAGCCCTGGTGGTGCAGTGGTTAAGAGCTCAGGCTGCTAACCAAGAGATCAGCAGTTCGAATCCACCAACCGCTCCTTGGAAACCCCATGGGGCAGTTCTACCCTGTCCCATAGGGTCACTACTAGTCGGAATCGACTCGACGGCAACAGGTTTTGGTACACGGGTCTTATGAATCGGCTATGTCACGAGCATTGCCTTCCTGGCATTTAAAATCACCGGTAAGAGCAACTTCCAGATTTTAAAATTAATAAAAACCTAAATTGTTTGTAAGCCAAAGAACCCACCCACTGCCATAGAGTCGATTCAGACTCACAGCGACCTACAGACCCCGTAGGTCAAAGGAGAACTGCCCCGCAGGGTTTCAAAGGCTGTTATCTTTACGGAAGCTGACTGCCACGTCTTTCTCGCGAGGCTTGAAATGTTTGAACTCCAACCTGTAGGTTCGCAGCCGAGCGCTTTAACCACTGCGCCGCCAGGGGTTCCCGCGAGCAAAAGAAACGTATAAAAAGTGTTACCTAGGTTAAAGAAGCTGGTCTGATTGGTGGCAATCGGCTCTCGGTAGCTGGCCAATGGGAGAGTAGATTCAATATCCTTCATTTGCGTACAGGCCCTATGACAAGCGAATCAGTGGTTGTGAAACTAAGTCCTCATTTGCATCACAGTGTCTACAAATAAGCAGGCTCCTCAGTTGCAGACTTCATTTTCTTTTCTAAGGTAGTTTGACAAGCCGTTAGTATGCCAGAACCAGCCAAGTCTGCTCCTGCCCCGAAAAAGGGCTCTAAAAAGGCGGTGACCAAGGCGCAGAAGAAGGATGGCAAGAAGCGCAAGCGCAGCCGCAAGGAGAGCTACTCCGTCTACGTCTACAAGGTGCTGAAGCAGGTCCACCCCGACACCGGAATCTCCTCTAAGGCCATGGGCATCATGAACTCCTTCGTCAACGACATCTTCGAGCGCATCGCTGGTGAGGCGTCTCGCCTGGCGCATTACAACAAGCGCTCGACCATCACATCCAGGGAGATCCAGACGGCCGTGCGCCTGCTGCTGCCCGGGGAGCTGGCCAAGCACGCTGTGTCCGAGGGCACCAAGGCTGTCACCAAGTACACCAGCTCCAAATGAGCAGCTTTCCCGCTTAGTCATCAAACCAAAGGCTCTTTTCAGAGCCACCCATGTTTTCACGATTGGAGAGTAACACTGTATAATGTGCTGCTTTTTCTGTAGGCTGGGTGTCGATTTAGCGTAACACTAATGAAAGCATCCCCAGTTGCAGTTTCTTGGGTGGTATGTAGGTGCTGCGTGCGATTCTGATCGTTGTGTCACGATCGGGTTATATCCTGCTGTGGGAGGCGAACGTGGGGTGAAGCAAATTGTAACTCGTTCAGACGCTTGGAACTCGTTGCAGCTGGAGTACGCAACTTTTTTAATTTGCACAGGCCCTACCTGGGCTGGTGGCAGCCCTTCAGGAGGGAGCTAAAATGACCATAGAATTCCTGTTCTCCGTTTTATATCAAATAGCGTACAAGGCTACGGTAACATTTGGAAATCTTGCTTTCTTAAAAATGTAACAATGTTTACGTGTTGCTGTCGACCTCTACACCACATTCTTTGTGTCTGCCTAATTCCTTACCCTCCATCCCCAACCCCCATCCCCACCCCCGCCAGCTTTTTGCCTAAAGCTTTTGGTGTCTAGGGAAGACTTTCAATCATTTAAGGTTATTTAAAGACATGTGGGGGCGGGTGGAAGGGGGGCTGAGACTCCACTAAGGGAACAATGTAATACTAATGTTTACTTTTCCTTTATCCCTTTCTTTCTTGGAGTAGTTCAAAAAGGCACTTGTCATTGGGTTGTCTTTTGCTTGTTTTTAATGAAGAAGAATAAAATCCGTTTCTCTGTCCGCTCCCCTGTGTCGTTTCACAAACTGTTAGTTGCCCCTGAGTTGATTCAGACTCCTGTCAACCCTATATGTATAAAGTAGAGCTGCTCCGTAATGTTTTCAAAGCTGTGAACTTTCCGAAGCAGATCTCTGGGCCTGTCTCCCCAGATGCTTCTGGGTGGGTACCAACTGCCAACCTTTAAGCACATTAACCGTTTGCTCCACCCAGGATCTCATAATCCTGTCTTTAACCACCTCCATCTCCTCACCAATGTGGTCACAGAATATAAATTGCCTCTGTGGCCTGCTCTCCCTCCTTTTCTGTCCCTGGAAAATTCCCTTCAGAGTCCATCCATCCTGTCCTGTCTTCAGCTTTCCTCCCCAGCTCAGTTTGGAGAAAAAGAAGACAAAAGGACTCAGGACAGGTCAGTGAGCAGCCAGGAAGAGGAAATGTGGAGGTAGGAGATGCTTTTTTATGTTCAAAGGCTGAACCACTGAGGTCTACAAGTCTGCGGTTTTGTAATCACGGAATTCCAAAGAGACAAAAATCAGGAAAATAGTCTACCTTCTCTTCTTGTCTAATTTTCCAGTCAGTGCAAGGTGAGAAAGGGAAAACAGGTGAGGAAGATTTAATCGGGGGCACCTCACTGGTGAGTGGAAATTCCAAATCCACTCATGAGGGTCCTTGAGAAACACCCTCGGCAGCCTTCCCAGCCAGTTTATCTGGTCAGCCTTTCTCTCACCAAGGTAAAATAACCACAAAGACACAAACAGTAAGTTATTTTCAGGTTACCAAGTTAAGGATTGCACTTCCAACTTTGTCGGATCACTTCGATTTTAGTTTGAGATAATACTCCATGGTCATAGTGAATCCAGTTTCCATTCCAGAGCCACTTGATTGTGTCCTGTCCCTGTTCAGAAACCTTCCATGATCTGCCACTGCTTTTAGCACAAAATCAGTAGCCTGTACTATGGTCTCAAGGCCTGCAAGGTCTGCCCCTCACCTAACTCTCCAACCCAATCTCAGTTTTGTTTTGTTTTGTTCTCTCCTCTGCCTCCCTCCACCCCAGTTTCTGAAATTTCCCAAGATCCCTCCAACCTTCATCCAAAAAAAAAGTTGCCCTCTAGTTGATTCTGATGCATGGTAACCCCTTGTGCGTCAGAGTAGAACTGTATTCCATAGCGTTTTCAATAGCTGATTTTTTTTTGGGGGGGGAAGTAGATTGCCAGATCTTTCTTCCAAGGTGTCTCTTTGCCTGAAATGCCCAATTCTACATCCAGCCAGAACACACACACTTTGTTAATTTATTGATCAGCTACACTCAGCTCAATCATCTTGTCCTGGGGAAGCTGCCCTTTCACTGTTAAAGGCTTTCATAGCCCCAAGGAACTGACTGTATACTCTGTCCTGAACCATCCTTAGTGAGGCACATAATGATTGGTGTGGGGAAATCAGGACTTGACCCCTAAGGCTGGGGGGGGGGGGACTCGTTTTCCCTGGAGCACAAAGCAGAGAAGAAGGGAGGTAACCTGAACAAAATCAAGGTTGTGTCGGAAAGAAAGAAGGGTAATGACCTTTGAGGAGGCACCTGTACTTCTGTCTGCCCAGAAGGCACAACAGCCTTCTGGGCAGACAGAAGGAATACCCAATGGATTGCAAGATAGGGTAGCCATTCATTCACATTCGAGTGTGAACCACTAAATCCTGCACTGAGTATACAGCACAGTGCTTCTCAAGCTTGAGAGTGCATTGGCATCACCTGGAGGGCTTGTTACAGCCTGGGTTGCTGGTCCTATCCCCAGAATTTGTTTCATCAGTCCTGGAGTGGAGTCCAAGAACTAACAATTCTAAAAAGTTCCCAGGGTATGCAGGTGCTGCTGGTCTGGGAACCAGCCTGTGAGTACATCTGATATAAAGAATCACAAAGTTACCAAAGCTCTTGCCCGTGTGGAGCTTTCTTTGTGGTAAAGATGAGGTGGTGATTTAAGATTGTGAAGGGTCTGGATGTCAAACAGTGATGTTTTGATTTCTTTTTGCAGACAATGAAAAGTTATAGAAAGTGAGCAGGGACTGGCATGATTGGCTCTAGTTTTAGGAAGACAGCAGGAGATGGAATGGATTGGAGGGAATGGAAGTGAAGAAAGGCAATAAAGGTCCAAGCCAAAGAAATGGCAGCAGGAATGGAGTAGTGGATACGAGAGACAAACCAGAGAGCAGTGGAAGGGATTCCATTCAGTGCCAGGTACTGACATACAGCAATGAATGAGACAGTCAGCTCTGTCTGGACAAGTCCCATTCAGGACAGTCCCCATTATGCTGTTAGCCTTTCTCTTAGGCCATCATATCTGACTGATGCCAGCATCTGCCCAACTGAATCAATCACATTCACTTTCTTAGAAACTGGGAAAGGTATCTGAAGAGAAGGTCAAGTGTGAGTGTTCAGCCGTTCCTGAAATGTGGTCAGCGGCCTTGGTTTTCAAAGAGCTTTTTATTATGCTTAAATTACCTGCAATTGGGTTTGATGTTGTCATTCAGAAGAACCTTAATTAACACACTTGCACCTTTGTAAGAATATAGCTAAACTTGTATTTGTGGAGCATACATTATTGCTGTGTTATTTATTCGACATGATCTCGCTCAGTCCTCACAAAAACATGAAGTTTCCCCTAAATTACAGGTGAGGTAACAGTGGCTACAAATTGTTATTAGAAGCTTGTCATAGATGGCAAACATAGACAGTGGCAGCCTGGGACTTCAGTTGTAGATCTTCATGGTTCAAATGCCACCCTCTTTTTCTCTGGACCTTTCTTTCTAGTGTCTTGAGGAATAATAATGATAGTAATAACAAAACCACCAAACTAAACCCACTGCCGTTGAGTTGATTCCGACTCATAGTGACCCTATAACAATAGCCAAAACTTAAGAGTGCTCACTCTCTGCCAGGCACTGGCCTAAATGCTGAAAAAATGCTGCATTTTATTCACCCTAAAACCTATGAGGTTGGTGGTACTATTATCTCTATTTTACAGATGAGGCATAGAGAAGTTAAGTAACTTGAAAAAAGACACACTGCAAGTAGGCATCCCTCTCTGCGAGGCTTCTGGTGCCTTTTCATCTCCCAGGAAGGGTACTGGGAACATCCATTATAAACTTAATATATACTTTGCTTAATGACACAGACTATCAAATTATAAAAACCAGTTTCTGTCTAGTCTATTCTGACTCATGATGATCCTGTGTGTGTGTCAAAGAACTATGCTCCATAGGGTTTTCAGTGGGTGATTTTTTTTCAGAAGATCACCAGGCCTTTCTTCTGAGGTATGTCTAAGTGAACTTGAATAGCCAGCTATTCAGTTAGCAGGTGAGTGTGTTAATGATTTGCACCACTCAGGGGGTCCATTAAATACATAAGCCTTGTTAAATGTATTTGCTGAGACTGTCAATGGCAGATGACTTTAAAAGACCCTAAGATAAAATTTATGGATATCTTCCTTAATTGGGCTGATAATATATTCCCCAACAAGTTACACCAATGTTTTTATTTACTCCTGAATCTTGTGAGATTCAATCACTTTGAGCCTTCAGACATTTAAAAATAAAAAAATTCAAAATAGGTTATTCTGTATTCTGAATTATAAAATGTTAAGACCTGATCTAACTTCTCAAGCATATACGTGAATAAATGGTCCATAGCACACAGTGAATAAATGGTGACAAAATAAACTTACTCTTGTTCAATGTGTTCTTTCTGTGTAATGACTGCTCTGTCTTCACTGTACTTAAATTTTGAATCTGTAGATCTCAGACCCTGAAATCCTAAACTCCAGGTGGTACACAGGCATCCGTGGAGTCCTGAGAGCCTCAGAGGGTGAATGACCCCAAGTAATGTCTATGTCCATATGCATATTTTCCAACAGATTCTCCAAGGAGTTTTTATCCACAGACTGTTAAGAACTGCTGTCCTAAAGAAACACCCAGATTACAACTGCTGAAGACCTATAAACAGCCCACCCATCCATCTCTAACATGATATAAGCCCTCACTCTGTGTCACCTAGAATGGAACACAAAGGAGGGACCAGGGAATAAAGCTCATTTGGGATCAGCTTCCCTTAAAAGAGTTTTTGGGCCAATAAAAGAAAAGCCCACATTCCTAAATAAGTCAAGAACACAAAACTGTATTTGGAATGGTAAAAATAAGCTGGAGCCCTGGTTGCACAGTGGTTAGGTACTCAGCTAACCAAAAGATTGGCAGTTCAAATTCACCAACCACTCCTTGGAAACTATGGGGGCAATTCTAGCCTGTCCTATGGGGTTGCTATGAAATCACCTCAACGGCAACAGGTTTGGTTTATAACAAAAAGACCGAATGATGAATAGCTTAAAAGAGTTATTTTCGTATCGTAGAACAAATCCATTGTTGATTAGCCCAGCTCTGTGGGACAGTTCTGCTCCTTATGAATCAGGGATCCTGGTTCTTCCCAAATCATTGTTTGCCATCTCCTAGGGCTTGATGGGCTACCTGCATAGCATAAATGGTTAAGTGCTCAACTACTAGCCATCGAAAAGTTGGTGGTTTGAATTCATCCAGAGGCACCAAAAGGTCACAGGCTTGGAAACCCTATGAAGCAGTTGCACACTATACTCCTGGTCACAAGGAGTTGGAATCAACTTCAAGGCAGCTAACAACAAACAGGGCTTGATGTTCCCTGCTTAGAACTAGATCAACATCATTATAACTGGTGGGAAGAGGGAAGAAGGAAACGTGCAAGGTTTTAAGGCCCAGACCTGGAAGTAACTTCTATCAACTCTCACATTTGTTGGAGAGAATTTAGCAAAGCGCTTACACATGCCAACAGGAGACCAGGAAATGTTGCCTCTGGCTAGGTAGCCACCTGTCCAGCCTTGCCTGTAATTGTTATAAAGTAAACAATATGCCAATAATCCTTAAAGATACTTCACAGAATAAAACCCATTGTGAGGACACCAAAGATGTGGCACGCTGACAATCCCAGGAGGCTGCAGAAGGTTAACAGTGGTTAAGGACAAGGAATAGAGTGACCCATTTGAGAACTGTTTGCTTATCTTTATCTTATTTTCCTATATGTGGAGGAAAAAAGGGTAAAGAATTGAATCAAGATCTGGGTTTGAAAAATCAAGCCCAACACATTTTATCATGTGACCTGAAACTTCATAGCACTATAATTTAAGGTAAGATAGACTTGTAATAAAGTATAAAATCATTCAAGATAAAGTGCCAACATAGTGAAGACTCAGTGAATACAAATTTGTTTATATACTTATATTGACCACTGGTATTTCAATGAAGTCTTTTGCTTTGTTTTTGACTCAACAAGAGAAACTAGCAGCACTAGACAAAGCAGAGTAAAGAAGCAAACGAAGATACAAGGCACTCTGCCTCTTCATTCCATTAAAAACTCTGTATTGTCCTGCTTTTCCCGTAGACCTTCAATGTACTTTAAATTCCACGTAATTTTACATTTGTCAAGCTCCTCACATCATGTGAGCTGTGGGAAGGCTGGCTGCTTTAATATCTACAGCTCATTTAACAGTAACTAGACACAGACACTGCAGGCACTTGACACCGCCTTGTACTTCTTCCATTTTTTTTTTTTATAAGCATCATGCTTCCTTTTTCTGTAATACTCTCCAATATCGCCTTAAGTTTTATAACATTAATAGTTGAGCTACAGTGAAATCATTCCAAATGTCTAATAATGCGGAAAATACAGACCAATTTTGTTTATATACGGACCACTTAAACGTGATCTACAAGGATAACTAAAACTTCAGTGTCGACTGGGAAGGTAACAACAGCTCACACTAAACAATTTTTAACTCGCGGCCGCAATGTACAAGGTTAGACCCAGCACCTGAGTAAAACCCAAAGAAAGCACGATCATTAAGTGACTGGCTCTTTCAAGTGAAAAGATGGATGGCCCTGAAAAGGGCCTTTGTTTTTGCAGTTCTGAAGTTACTTCAGGTTCTAGCCGCCAAAGCCATAAAGGGTGCGCCCCTGGCGTTTAAGAGCATAAACCACGTCCATGGCCGTGACAGTCTTGCGCTTGGCGTGCTCGGTATAGGTGACAGCGTCACGGATCACGTTCTCCAGGAAAACCTTCAGCACTCCGCGGGTCTCTTCGTAAATGAGGCCGGAGATGCGCTTAACACCACCACGCCGAGCCAGACGACGGATAGCAGGTTTGGTAATGCCCTGGATGTTGTCACGCAAAACCTTTCGGTGGCGCTTAGCGCCTCCCTTCCCCAAGCCCTTTCCGCCTTTACCGCGCCCAGACATCACTAACTAACAGCAGCTAGGTTTGCAGTGCTGTGTTCACAAGCAAGCACCGCAGGCTTTTTATAATTGCATGACGGACCTGTTTGAAAACCGAAAGGACAGGGGCGGCAACTTAACTCAGTTCCCGCCTACCAGCGCCTGTGTCCCTATCGGAGAAACCCACGATCAAGCGGGAGGCCTGAGGCGGTGGATAAGCCTGGGGGTGGAGTTTATTAAGCTGTTTCGAACCCATAGGGAAGTGCCTCCAAAAACAGAAAGGCCCTGCGATCAGCTTCCGAAAGGTAAAAAAAAAACAGCCTAGAAAACCCTACAGAGCAGTTCAACTGTGCATATTTGGTGTCCTCATGAGTTTGAGTGAAGTCGACTGGATGGCAACTAACGAGAACAAATATGATTAGTCGTGCATGTGTCTACATATAGTACCTGCAGCCATTAACTGGTTTTATTCGGTACACCCGTTATCCTGTGCAAATCCTCACTATTTCTTCCTAAGCAACAATTCATATACTTTTTCGCAAAGACGCTTGAAACTTGTTCTTCATATTTTCAAAGTATGAAATAATTAATACATTCTGCAGTTCCGTATCAGCCGTTTTAAACGGTTTTAAGCAAATCACATCTTCATTGTTTAAATTGCTAAAATTAGGTTCAGTCAGATTATGAATGTGTAGCTAACTAAGATTTATAAATACATTTATTACAAAATGAGGAGAACGTTGTCCAGCTGTGAGTTGAAAGGCTTATGGGTTGCTTGTATCCTTAATCGTGGACAGGTTGTATCTGGCATTGTATCTGTCACTGCTTTCTATTGCCCCAACGGCTTGGCACTATAGTGCCTAGAGCCAACCTACCGCGACAGCCTGCTCCATAATAGCTCTGTGCCCTTGGCCAAGCTGTGCTAAGTACCATTTTAAAATGCTGTATGATAAAGCCTATATTACAAGAATTTTGTTACGTATTAAAGAATCCATGCAAAGCACGTAGAAAAATATCTGCAAATAAGCACTAACTAACATAATTATGTATCATTGTGGCTGCTTTCCTCCTCCCCTTAGTATGAACCCTCTGAAAGGATGAATGTAAGAGAGTATTCTGATTTGCTACAACCTGGTTTGAGAACCTCTCAGAATAAGAAATTCTGAAAGACTGGGCTCATTGTTAACCCCCCTGAGCAGGGGCAGCTGCCTTTGGGTAAATGATTTGGCTTTTCCTTTCTGGCGTAAGAAGGGCCATTGTTGGATTATAGCCTGATGAGAGGAAGTTTCACACAACTCTTCCAGGCATTTATGGAGGATCTCAGTCTAGGTCCACAGACCGGATTCAGAGGACCTGAGGATGCACACAGAACAAAGAATGCATCTTTACTTCCACTATCTCCAACCCACCTGTAAAATTTGCTTTACTTATGAAGGCAGACAACAAACACAGTAGAACTGGCAGAACTATGCAATATTTGTATCAGACTATGGTAGTCAATATCTCAAAATATCACTTAACTGTATCACTCCTAAAATCTGGTAATTTTTAGTCATTCAGGGAGATCTTGGTAGTAGTACATTACTAAAGAAGCACATAAGTTAATATTTCTCCAATTTGCTTATTTTATAACTTTATAATGGTATATTAAATTAATTTCAAAAATTATATTTGATATAGGGTCACTGTCAGTTGGCATCAACACAATGGCAGTAGGTTTTTTGTTTATTTGTTTGTTTGTTTTAATGGTATATTAGCCCTGGGTAGTATAAATGGTTAAGTGCTTGACTAATAGCCAAGAGGTTGGTGGTTCAAACCCACCCAAAGGCACCTTGGAGAACATGCCTGGTGATCGGCTTTCAAAACCCTATCCTACACACATGGGGTTGCCACGAGTCATAATGGACTGGAAGGCAACTAACAACAAATGGTACATTAATATAATAATTTCTTTTTTCCTATGTATTTTATCTTAAGCATACAAACATTATTCTGAGAAGGGGACCATAAGCTTCATCAGACATCCAAAGAGGCCCAGGCACAAAAATGGATAAGAATTTCTCTCCCAAAGGATCCTGAAAGCCTTGAAAGACTTTGGGTTTCATAATGTGCAGAGAGCAGCACTGGGAAATTCTATGAATACTGGAATGGAAATCATATGTTAGTAATGATATTCTGATGGAGGTGTGTAAAGGTAAATGCAATGATTTTCTGCATTTATAAAGGGCAAAGAGATCATTTTCCTTTTCTTTTTCTTAGAGAGTTTCCCTGGAGACAGTGAGTCAGAATCCTTACTCCAACCTCCAAATAGAGACAAATCTTTCTAGGGATTAAGCCCAGTCTCCAGTTATTACCATGTAAAGATATCACCATGGCTTTGAACCAAATAACCTCTCACCATGCAAAAAATATGTATATTTCTGGAGTTAGCTTAGAGGTCTCTCACAAGATATACAGAAGATTGTCACAATATGTAGCACCTTTGCCTGTCAAGGAAATAAGAGAAGTTATTGTCTTTTTTCTGCTTTGCTGCATAGGATGTGTGAGATTTTGTCATACATAACTCTGTAGTCACGTCTGTGCTACCTTCCATGCAGGTAAATCTGTTAATGGATACTCAGTAATAAATTGTTTTCTCTCCCTCCCTGCCTCCCTTTCTGTCTCTCTCCGTTTCTCTTCTATGTTAGTACAGAGGGGTATTTTAATTATTTTATTTCCCCAATGTGTAAAGCAGCCCAAAAGCCTCATAGGTTTCACATTTCTTTATTTTATCTTCAGAAATAGGAATTTGCTTGCCGAAACATGAAATCTCTGTCTAAATTGATGTGAAGGTTAAAACTACCTGAGGAGAGGCATAATATGGGCCACTCAGAGCTCAACGGTAGAAATTGGAACAAGCTTCTTAATTCATAATTGCTCTACATCTTCAACGGTGTATAAGACCCCATTGGCCAGGTGTGGCTCTCACTCATTCAATTGGAAATGGTTAAGAAGAGTCAAGCATGTTAACAGTGCTGTGTAGGGCACAGTGATACAGAAAAACAGTCATTTGGGCAATAAGCAGGACGGCAGAATAAAGCCATGGAATGGAATTCAAGACAGTCTAAAGCCCAGTTCCCCATGGACAACCTGTATATTACTGTGCAAGTTGTCCTATATGAATGAATATATGCCATACCTATAAGACCAGTTCCATGCTTTTTTTTTTTAATTATTAAGAAGATTTAAAAGTGACAAATATGCAGATGATATGAAGCAGATTGAGGGCAGTGGTGGTTCAGTGGTAGAATTCTTGTCTTCCATGCAAGAGACCTGGGTTTGATTCCCAGACGGTGCTCCTCAAGCATAGCCACCACTTGTCTGTCAGTGGAGGCTTGTGCGTTGCTATCATGCTGAACAGGTTTCAGTGGAGCTTTCAGACTGAGACAACAATGGCAGCAACAGCATGAAGTAGATTCTAAAATATATATAATGGCCATTAAATTATGAGAGAAGTTCACAAGAGGAGTTCAAAAGAGGGATAGATGTCATCTAATTTAAGAGAGGGAATGATAGATATAAACATTTCAAGGTGTGTCACTGGATTAGACTGAATATACTTTGACTTTAAAATGTAGTAGCGGAGACGGGAAGGGGGAGGAAAAATGGAAACAGATACTGTGAAAAGTTGGTTAATTTAACCAAGATTATGCAGCTTACAAACTGCAAAACCAGACTCAAATACAAGTCAGTGTGTTTGCAAAACCTGTTCTTGTTCAAAATTGTGATTTAAAGCCATATAAATCATGCTGAATGACATACTAAAGAGCTTATTGTGGAATTAGAAAGCTACAGGAAGATGGGCCAAAAAATCTGAAACTCAAAGAAAATTTCATTGCGTGCAATGAAGAGGATGAGAGGAAGAGAGGCCCACAGGGAGGCTATGAGGAGAGCCAGGCCAGGCAAGATACAGAAGAGCCAGAATTACAATCATGGTGGGGGAAATAAAAGAGGAGAGATGAATTCAGGAAAAATTCACCAATCTTGGGGACAGACTGAATTTGGTGGCAAAGGAAAGGAAGGAGGTGACATTTTCACATCAGCTTATTAGAGTGGCGGTATTGTTAATAGCATTTCTGAAGATGTCAATTGGAAGGATCTCTTTTGATTAGATGCTACTGAAATGAGGTTGGTCCTATTTCCAGTATGCTGTAGGTAGATGAAGAAGCAGTTACCCAGCAGACACCTGAAAATGCAGGTTTGACATTTAGGCAAGAGCAAAGGCCTGAGGGTAACTCATGAAGCCCTGAAAGTGAATGAGGCCCTTGGAGAATTCCTACATTTAAATGGCTAGGAGACAACTCTTTGTAGGGGCTACGGAAAACCAGCTACAATGAGTCCAAGTTATTGTTAAAAACAAATAAAAAGGCACACGTGAGTTCATAAAATGTGAGTGCACATTCAAAGCAAACATGATTACTATCAAGCTGGATTCTCACCTCATTCACCCATTTGAATTATGTTTCTAATTTTTAATTCTTATTAACATTTATTAATTTTTATCTGTCCAAGCTGGGAGTGCTACATGAAGTAATCAGTCACCGTTGCTTCGGATGGAATCAACAAGAAGTATGAAACGCTCACCTCTTAGGCTTTGCTCTGTCTATTCCTAGTATTACTCTCTTTTGTAGCTCCGGTGAAACACAGATTGTCCATGTTTCACAATAAACACATAATACCTTAAGGACAAACATAGTTTAAGGAGTGAAGAAGAACATAAAATCAAATCACTTTCTGCCATCAATCTATATTTTACTTAACATTAATCATATGCATGATGAGTTCCCTATAAGCTTATACCCTTGTTTAAATGAAAGATGTAGTACTAAGTATAAGACATGACTGTTTTCAAATTTCTCTCAAGAGGAATACATATAAACATATACATATAAATATATATTCATGTGTCTCATTTATGTATATTCCTTGGTTCTCTATTTGCATACTTTACTAGTTTGACTTCCTCAAGCATGAGACACCTCTATTCTCAAAAGCTCGTGAACATTTTAATAACTGACCCCCCTATTGAAAGCAATGGAAACAAAAAAAAAAAGTTTTTTTGGGGGGGAACCTATAAGGAGATCCAAGTCTCTCTCTTTTTGAGCTTTTTTTCTAAATGTCTTCTGGGATCAGCTATTGCAACTCAGGCCCAACCATCCTGTCCAGAGGATCATTGATCATTGCATTCGCCCGATTTGCCTAAAGAAATGCTGAATACCTGAACCCCAAAATTAACTAACCATCCAAATAATCACAAGAAGTCATGATAATGCTCTTTCAGACCAAAATAACGATTTTGGGGGGCAGAAAGGGCCATTATCCCAGGCATCATTAACTGCTGTTCTTGTAGAGAAATCAGGAAAGAGCCTGTGTTACTTCTCCTCATATGAAACAGTTTTTCTTGGTAAATCTTCATGAGATCCGAGCAGTTGTTGAGCGTCTGAGAAGCCAAGGATGTATAGAACATTACTAAAGAAGAAGGACTTGCAGACACAAAAGGGAGAATTTATATTTTAAAGGAAAATCAAGAAGTTGTCTCTCTGACCTTTGAATCTCTCACAGAGTCCGGGGCTTTTGAAAAAAACTGAGGGCGACGTGATAGAAACCGGAGGAAAAAAAAATGACGATCTCAAAGCTTGAGCTGTCTCGGTTCATCTTGGAATAGAACTGGTGTGATTCCTCAAGGGGAATTTTTAATTTTTTGCTTTCCTGAATTGTAACAAACACAATTCCGGGACAGTGCTGAGCCTAGGTTGCTGCCAAGCTGAAAGACTGAGCTGGGAACCAATCAGCGCGCAGCGCCGCTGTCTATATATACACACACTCACTCCCCGGCCTGGCAGCTCAACTCTGAGACTTTTTTTTTTGTACAGTTAGGTATCAAAACCTACAGTTATGTCGGAAACCGCACCTGCAGCGCCTGCTACAGCTTCCCCTGCGGAGAAGACTCCAGTAAAGAAGAAGGCCCGCAAGCCCGCAGGTGCCGCCAAGCGCAAGGCGTCCGGGCCCCCGGTGTCCGAGCTCATCACCAAGGCGGTGGCCGCCTCCAAGGAGCGCAGCGGCGTGTCCCTGGCCGCGCTGAAGAAGGCGCTGGCGGCCGCTGGCTACGATGTGGAGAAGAACAACAGCCGCATCAAGCTGGGGCTCAAGAGCCTGGTGAGCAAGGGCACCCTGGTGCAGACCAAGGGCACCGGCGCCTCCGGCTCCTTCAAGCTGAACAAGAAGGCAGCCTCTGGGGAAGCCAAGCCCAAAACCAAGAAGGCTGGCGCTGCCAAGGCCAAGAAGCCAGCTGGGGCAAAGAAGCCCAAGAAGTCCTCGGCTGCCACCCCTAAGAAGACCACCAAGAAGACCCCTAAGAAGGCAAAGAAGCCAGCAGCGGCTGCTGGGGTCAAGAAAGTGGCCAAGAGCCCGAAGAAGGTGAAAGCAGCCAAGCCCAAGAAGGCGGCCAAAAGCCCAGCTAAGGCTAAGGCTCCTAAACCCAAGGCAGCCAAGCCCAAAGCAGCCAAGCCCAAAAAGGCAGCTCCCAAAAAGAAGTAAGAGACTAAGAATACTTTAAAAGGCTCTTTTCAGAGCCACCCAATTAATCTTAAAAGAGCTATTAACACTGTGTTTATGGGATGTCGGTTGGAGGAGGGTGGGAAAGTTACTAAACATTTAACAGCATTTTTCACAGAGCCTTGGTTTATGCCCTCTCCCCGCGGATGCAGCAGGCCAGCTGAATATTTTTTGGCGTGGATGGCGCACAGGTTGGTGTCCTCAAACAGCCCCACCAGGTAGGCCTCGCACGCCTCCTGCAGCGCCATGACGGCCGAGCTCTGGAAGCGCAGGTCGGTCTTGAAGTCCTGCGCGATCTCGCGCACCAGCCGCTGGAAAGGCAGCTTGCGGATCAGCAGCTCGGTGGACTTCTGGTAGCGCCTGATCTCGCGCAGCGCCACGGTGCCGGGCCGGTAGCGGTGGGGCTTCTTCACGCCGCCGGTGGCCGGGGCGCTCTTGCGGGCAGCTTTGGTGGCCAGCTGCTTGCGGGGTGCCTTGCCGCCGGTGGACTTGCGCGCTGTCTGCTTGGTATGAGCCATTGCAAATTTCCCTAAAGCAGTTTGGCTTATGGAGAAATGGAAGCGGACCAAGTTCTTTATATATAAAGAGTCGCTCTTTGTTTGGACAAGGCAGTTCCACCGTGGCTTTCACTGAATATTGGTGGTGACAGTCACCCCTGAACATGAGTCTCCCCCGCGTTTGGCCCAAACTTCAACGTCTTCCTCCGCCCCTCCCCTTTAACTGCGTGTGTTTTCAATCCCTTTCTCGTTTGCATAGCCTTTACGCCGTTTATTTTCAATGTTCTTTGGCTATTCTCCACAGACCTCAGTCTAAATTATTCGAATGATGTATGTTGTTTGCTGAATAAAATGTAAAATGTTGGCGCATGAAACGGGCTTTCCAGTCCTCGATTTTTTTGAAAAGACGCGCGCTAGAATATGATTGGGCAAATTATTTTTAACTCATTCCAGGTTAAGAAGGCTAATTTCTCCTCAGTACTATTTGTCTACGTAAAAGGAGTTTAACTTTTAGAGTTTTTATTTTATTATATTTTTCATAAAGACTTCCTAAATGCACCCCGACCATTAACTCTGAAGTGACAACTTCACACTTGATATTAGAAATAAAACATAACATCCTCATAAAACCACTCCACTATCTTTTACAATTTCTACTGAGGTTGTGTGAATTTTAAGAAACACACCCAAAATTTATAGATTAATAAATAAACCTGTTGCTGTAGAGTCGATTCCCACTCACAGCGACCATGTAGAACACAGTAGAACTGCCCCCATAGGGTTTCCATAGAATGGCTGGTGGATTGGAATTGCCCTTTGGTTAGCAGCCAACCTCTTAACCACTGCCTCCAGGATGCCAGACTTGTGCATGCTATATGAGTTTTACTGAGTGCATTTTCAAACTCTTGCTGAATCTTTTAAGTAGCATCCAGGCTGTCATCCGACTACAGATGTTTACAATTCATTAGGGTCCCACTTTGTAGTTGGAAGTTGACATGTAAAAGCTCGAGAATTGCAGATAGTTTTCTCCCCCTGAAGATGCAAAACAACTCTTTTCAGCAAGAGAAAACACCAAAGGTTGTGGTTTCATTGCTTTGTAGGTCACTAACTTGATCTGCATCTAAATTCTTAGCACTCAATAGGCATTATTCTTTCCACTTTTGGTTTCTTCCAAACCCGTTTAGCAATCCTCAACTCTTCCCTCGTGAATCAGTTTTAATTCTAACACAAACTCAATTTGCTTTACTGTTAAGGCTTTTTAGTTAACAGAGTATTGTATTTACCTTCTTGGAATTTTTGAAACTTAAAATACATGGTTATATTCAAGTTTCTGACAACTGGTGTCTAAACACTGCCACTTCCATGTTGAAAAATTGTGCTACAAAAGATCACTGCACATTACCTGAAAAAAATGTAAGCCCTTTTAATGAATACATGGGTGGCTCTGAAAAGAGCCTTTGATTTAAAGATGGACTCAGCGACCTAAGATTCTGGCTAATTTTCCCAATTTACTTTCCTTTGGCCTTGTGATGGCTCTCGGTCTTCTTGGGCAGCAGCACGGCCTGGATGTTGGGCAGGACGCCACCCTGAGCGATGGTGACTTTGCCCAGCAGCTTGTTGAGCTCCTCGTCGTTGCGGATGGCCAGCTGCAGGTGGCGCGGGATGATGCGCGTCTTCTTGTTGTCACGGGCCGCGTTCCCCGCCAGCTCCAGGATCTCGGCGGTCAGGTACTCCAGCACCGCCGCCAGATACACCGGCGCGCCGGCCCCAACCCGCTCGGCATAGTTCCCCTTGCGGAGCAGGCGATGCACACGGCCCACTGGGAACTGGAGTCCAGCTCTGGAAGACCGCGTCTTAGCTTTAGCACGGGCCTTACCACCTTGCTTTCCGCGTCCAGACATGTTAAGTGTCTGCTATGAAACAGGAAAGAAATGAGGAAAAAAATACGTATACATATCTACACAGCAAATAAGGAACTTTTATACAGGCAAGCGGACTTGTAAATCACGCTGTTTGATTGGCTAGAACAAGCTTTAAGATTACAACCAATTACAAAAGTGAGCTAGAGTCAACTACTTTGCATACCACCTGACTACGTAAGACAATTTATCCAATCAAAACTTTAGTTTTCCTATTCCTCTTTTGCATAGTAGCCCTACAAATATTATGAGTGTTTCAGACAGCACATAAACCCTTTTTCTTTGCTTTGGCTGTCTAGTCTTGTTGTCATGCCTGAGCCAGCAAAATCCGCTCCAGCCCCTAAAAAGGGCTCTAAGAAGGCGGTGACCAAGGCGCAGAAGAAGGACGGCAAGAAGCGCAAGCGCAGCCGCAAGGAGAGCTACTCTGTCTACGTCTACAAGGTGCTGAAGCAGGTCCACCCCGACACTGGCATCTCCTCCAAGGCGATGGGCATCATGAACTCCTTTGTCAACGACATCTTCGAACGCATTGCTGGAGAAGCCTCTCGCCTGGCTCATTACAACAAGCGCTCTACCATCACGTCCAGGGAGATCCAGACGGCTGTGCGCCTGCTGCTGCCCGGGGAGCTGGCCAAGCACGCAGTGTCCGAGGGCACCAAGGCCGTCACCAAGTACACCAGCTCCAAGTAAACCTGACAAGTAAGCGTTTTTTACAGCTAACCACAAAGGCTCTTTTAAGAGCCACCCATTCTTTCAAGCTTAAGAGTTGTAATAACTTGTATCTTTTCTGTAACTGCTAGACAGGTTTTATTTTGTTTCACTTCTTGTGCTGAAATTATCTGTTACTGTTGCTGGTTGCTAACCGGTTAAAGTATACCTCCCACGCCAGCTTTTTGGCTGTTTGAAAAGAAAACATTGTACCTCATTGTAGATTGGAGTTAAGAATGTGCGACTTGCCTCCACTGCCCACTTCAGTTACAAAACTGGACGTTGTGGCTGAAGTGCAAATTTCACCTAAACTATTGTGAAATGTCCCTTACACGTTGTTTCCATAAGACGTGAAGAGAACTTAAATTTGGTTATACTCCTTTTGTTGGTATGTTCTGGTAAGAAGAAAATGCAGTTTCTTGGTTCCATTTCAATTATATCTGTACACAACCAGCTTAAAACAGTATCACTTCTGAAAATATTAAGGAGCAACACTGTTCATAAAAATAAAAGGAAGTGTGAACATAACCGGCACCAAGATGTGCTCATTTACCTAATAAAAGGTTAGACCTTTGGCAATATGCTACATTGGGGCTTGCTCATGATTCAGGCAGTTCAGGAGAGAAAGATCTTTAAAATGCTTTTGTGTCTCTCCTTAAAAAAAAATTTTTTTCTTCTAACACTGTGGATTTTGTCTCCTTTTTAATGAATTAAGAATCACTTAATTCATACAATTCACACTAACAAAGACTACTACTGCCCTGTCCTATGTAAACATATATATAAGTACTGAAAACACGCGTTTTCCCACATAGCTACAAACCTAAATAAGGTGGTGAACAAGCCATGAATGGCATATCAGGTAAAATAAATGCTAAGAATGTATGTTCAAATGTTTTTAGAATTGAACCCAGTCAGGAAAAAAATAATAGTATTCTATGCTCCTGTATAATTCCTTTTATGAATAACCTTCTATACAGCACATGTGCACAGGCAGGCACACAGCACACACAACATACAAACATTCAAACAACAAAATACACAATACAAAAAACAAAAGCAACAAGAAATATCTAAAAAGACACAAAACTGAAAATACCAGTCAGTCAGTGCGAGACCATATATTGTTATAGATAATTTTTGCTTTCTGCGGTCCCAGCAGTAAATATCTAAACCAAGGTCTATACAAGCTTTAGAGGAGCTCATGAACTTCCTGCGATGAAATGCAAAAATGGGTCCATAGGGGCTTTCCTCTCTGTCATGCATTGAATTATGCACCCCGAAAAATGTATCGATTCAGCGGGGCCAGAATTCCCAGTACTGTGTGGTTGTCCTCCATTTTGTGACTGTAATTTTATGTAAAAGAGGATTAGGGTGGAATTGTAACACCCTCAGTAAAGTCACATCCCTGATCTAACTTAAAGGGAGTTTCCCTGGGGTGTGGCCTGCACCACCTTTTATCTTATAAGAGATAAAAGGACAGGGAAGCAAGCAGAGAGTTGGGGACCTCAAACCACCAAGAAAGCAGTGCCAGGAGTACAGTGTGTCTTTTGGACCTGGGGTCCCTGCATGGAGAAGCTCCTACTCCAGGGAAAGGTTGATAAGAAGGCGGACAGAGAGAGAAAGCCTTCCTCTGGAGCTGTTGCCCTGTATTTGGACTTTTAGCCTACTTTACTGTGAAGAAATAACTCTCTGTTAAAGCCATTCACTTGTATTTCTGTTACAGCAGCACTAGATAACTAAGACACTGTCCCAGAGCGGAAGGTATATAACTTTCATCAAATTCTCAAAATAAGGGACCTACCAGGAAAAAAAGATTTAGCTTAGTGCCGGGGAGAGGATATAATACACACAAAAATATTTCTTAACATATTGAGAAATATCTATACATGTGAAGTGATTTTGAATTCTATCATCTGTGATGGCAAGGGGTATGGTTTTGGCAGTGGGTGTGGTTTTGTGTAGAGGCTGACCACCTGACCGATGGCCCTCTTTCTTCAAATCCTTCTCTACACACCTTCTCTCTGTTCTGTATTCTGATTTCCTCTTCCAGTTTTAAGGACTGGTTGCCAAGAGTTGGAATAGACTCATTGATAAATCAATCCTCCCCAGACTATGAGATCTTTGAGGGCAGGGACAAAGGAGCATTTGATATCAAAGTGACTGATGTTGACAGGGAGTTCAAATAAGCAAATGCTTTAAAATGCAAAGTAGTAATGGCCATTTAACTCAATGGAGATTTAGCTTCATGTTATCAGTCAAGGTCCAGACAAGAAAACAGAAAACAGTTATTTTAACAAAGACAATTGGATAAAGATTACAACAGTGTTTAAAGAATAAAATAAAATGAAGTTGCCATAGAGTTCATTCCAGCTTATGGCAAGTCCACATTTTGCAGAACTGCGCTCCATAAGATTTTCATGGCTTATAACCTCTCAGAAGCAGATTGCCAGGCCTTTCTTCCAAGGTGCCTCTGGGCAGGTTTGAACAGCAACTTTTCAGATAGTAGTGGAGTGCTTAATTATTTTTACCACTCAGAGTGTTAGAAGACTAAAAAAGCAAAAGGGGACCCAAAGGTGTTCTAGAGATAACTGAAGGAAGCAGCAGCCACACATAGGGCTAGGGTGCAAAGACAAAAGCAAAATCATTAGAACCTAGAAGCTTGGTTGGAAGTGGAGCTCAGAACACTGAGTGGGTATAGTGAAGCTAGTTCTGGGACTGTAGGGGAAAAGCTGGGAACGGGAGCCAATTTCTGTGGCGAGGGGGAAACACCATTGCTGGGGTGATTCAGAAACAGAAAGTTCCTTCTGCTACTGTTTTCCTTCCAGCCTTACTATGTCTGCTATTTGCAGAGCCTAGCGGAGATCCATCCCCATCACCTGTTTCAGTTTGTCATACTGTGATGGCTTGTGTGTTGCTATGAAACTGGAAGCTATACCACTGACATTTCAAATACCAGTAGGGTCACCCATGGTGGACAGGTATCAGCAGAGCTTCCAGACTAAGACTAGGAAGAAAGACCTGGAAATCTATTTCTGAAAATAACTCAATGAAAACTGTATGGTTCACAACAGAATATTGTCCGATATAGTGCTAGATGATGAACGCTTAAATTGGAAGACACTCAAAATACCAGTGGCCTCAACAATGGACTTGATCATACCAACAGTCATGAAGATGGAACAGGACCAGGCAATTTTTGTTCTGTCATTCATGAGGTCACCATGAGTTAGAGCTGAACTGATGGCAACTAACAAAGACAACAACAACAGGGATCCAGCGGGGAAAAATAACAACCTCGCAAAGTTCTAGAACCTATACTATGGAGAGAGCATAGAAAAGATGTCTGAGGAGAATGGAGGATTGGCAGCTAAGAAATACAGCCTCTGTATAGGGTTGCTCATAACAATGCTGTTAACTCTCTCGAGAGCTAGTGATCCAAAAGGAGAGAACCAAATAGAAACTTCATAGTCTTTTGTGACTAAATCTTGGAAGTGACAGCTTTAACTATATTACCTTGGATGAAGGTATATTACCTTGGATGAAGGCCAGATGCAGATCAGATGAAAGTTTTAAAGCTTTTATTAGACTCACAGTTCCCTGAGGAGAGCATAGGATGCCACAGTGCAAGGTCACGGAAGATATGCACCAGGAACAAGGTAACAAGTTGGAATCGTAGGAGAGGATTTATGTATGGCGAGCAGGATGAGGTTAGCTAGGTTTCTTTGGTATCCTGGAAATGGAGTATTTTTGAGTAATTCTGCAAGCTCCAAGGCATCAAATCTGTCTCTAGGTGTTGAGTACTTGGCCCCAGGGTAATTAGGGCAGGCGTATAATGTCGCCTAGGAGTCCCTAGGCGGTGCAAATGGTTAGCATGCTCAGCTGCTAACTGAAAGATTAAGGGTTCAAATATCCCCAGAGGCACCTTAGATGAAAGCCCTGGTGATCTATTTCAGAAAAATCAGCCATTGAAAACTCTGTGGAGCACAATTCTACTCTGACACACTTGTGGTGGCCATAAGTTGAAGCTGACTTGATGGCAACAAGTTTGGTTTTTTTGGTTTATATTGGATCACGTATGTGAACGCCCAATATGGAGAGTGGTTGGAGAGTGGACTTAGAGAGCTGACAGTCTTCAAACTATCAAGACAGCATTTTGAGAAATGGAAGAAAAAAAAAAAACTATTATAATTGATCCCTTGATGTCTTGACATTAGTTTTGAGCTTGATTATTTCGGTTATCATTGTTATTGTTGTTGTTAGGTGCCGTCAAGTTGGTTCCAACTCACAGCAACCCCATGCACGACCGAACGAAACACTGCCTGGTCCTGCACCGTCTTCGCAATTGTTGCTGTGCTTGACCCATTGTTGCAGCCACTGTCTCAATCCACCTCATTGATGGTCTTCCTCTTTTTCACTGACCCTCTGCTTTACCAGGCATGATGTCCTTCTCCAGGGACTGAGCCCTCCTGATAACATGTCCAAAGTATGTGAGACATAGTCTCACCATCCTTGTTTCTAAGAAGCATTCTGGTTGTACTTCTTCCTAGTTTGTCTTAGTCTGGAACCTCAGCTGAAACCTGTCTGCCATGGATGAACCTGCTGGTATTTGAATACCAGTGGCATAGCTTCCAGCATCACAGCAATACGCACACCCCCACAGTACAACAAAATGACAGATGCATGGAGGATTTGGGTTATTCAGATGGCTTTAATTTGGGTTACAAAGGTGGCCTAAATGCTAGAGGAGACTTTCAGGGAATAGAGCATAAGTTGCTCTATGTAATAAAAAAAAAAAAAAAAAAATTATTACGACGGTAAAAAGGAGGAAGCCAAGTAGAAGAGTAAGAAGTCTTTGTAGGCCGGCCATAATCAATATCCCCATTTACATGGCATTAGCCAAGAAAACAAATCTTAAGTCTCCAGGATCTCTAATAACATCTTGGTGGAGTTGTAAAATGTGTTAAAAGTGTGAGTTATAGTTTTTATGACAATAACATCTTGGTGTATTTCTAGTGTCAAGGTGGAGGGTCTGGCAGTTATCTTGTTGAAGGGTACCAACCAAAACCAAACCCAGCGCTGTTGAGTCAATTCCGACTCATAGCGACCCTATAGAACAGAGTAGAACTGCCCCATAGAGTTTCCAAGGAGCGCCTCACGGATTCGAACTGCCAACCCTTTGGTTAGCAGACGTAGCACTTAACCACTGCACCACCAGGGTTTCTGTTGAAGGGTAAAAAAACATGTAAAAGCTCCCAAAAGTCCAAACTTTTTTCCAGATGTGTAATGAAAGCTGTTCTGCTACAAGTAGGTTTAGTTGTGTGGTCTGATTTGTGTACACGGAATTAATATGGTTTTAAGCTGATGTCCAATTAAGATAGCTATAGCTGAGGCTGGAGTCTGTTCTGCTGGAATGTGCTATAACTGTAAGACAACACTCCAAATCTGCGTGGTCCTCACAGGATATACCCAATTTCTGGCTATTCAGGAGGCCATTAGAAAAAAAAGCACCAATAACTAACATGGATAGTTCCATAAACATCATGTCCTTTCGATCAGAGCCTGAACACACACTGACCCGTGGAAGATGGTTTTTTACTTACAAAAATCAGAAAGCATACAACTGGAAAAGTTCCATCATGAAAAGTCCTCCCTCGGAAGCTGTCTGGGAAGAGATGACTTTTCCTTGCACACCTCACTTTGTGCCATGGGTGAGGGGCTTAAATAGGACCCTACCTACTACTGGTATCTCCCTAGCCAGGTAGGTCCACTTAGGTGGGCTGTAAACTTATGTTATGTGTGCCCCACCTACATTGTAGCTGAGGAGACTAAGAAAACTTCCTTCCAGCTATTTTACACCCTCCCAAGTGACTAATTGTATCTTTTTAACCCTGCTAACAAACATGCTATTGCATCAAGTGCCCTGACTTCCTGAGGTGGAAGGTGGTCAGCCCAGAACTGTATCTTTTTAATCTTGCTAACAAACATTGGGCCTCAGTGGGGGTGGTGGTTAGTTCTGAAGACAAAAGATGCTAGCAGGGAGAGTATCCAAGAAAACCATGGCCTCCTGGCTTGTCTGAAGGACTTGCTCCTCATAGAGTCCCAGCACCAGCCTGTATGCAGGCCCTCCAATTTAGCCAATAACTATGGGCCGCTTGCCCAGGTTGTCCTCTTGGTCTGGGAGAGGCAAACTGGATTTGCCTTAGCTAAATCCCATGGCATGCAGGTCTTAGCATTTGGTTAATTAAAACAAGGGATTACATGGAGAGTATGGACCACTGGATGACAAACTAATAAAAGCACCTAGACCGATACTAACAAGACCTGTAACCAACAGAATGGTGTACAGCTGTACTTGACAGGCTTTTATTACCTGATGTTGTTTTTCCTCCCACATGTATTAGTACCATGGAGGGGGAGTCTGGTTTCATCTTTGTGAGAATGGTGTTGATTTCATTATTTCTTCTGAATGAGATTTTTATTTACTAAGTGGAGTTTTCTCTCTGTTTTTGATAGTTCACACGATATGTGGGAATGACTCTAAAGGAATAATTTCATTTTCCTAGAGTGTATCATCAGACCACAGATTAATTATCCAACCGCTATAACCAAATATTGGGAAGATTTTTTGGGTGGTAGAAATTCAGGCTCAAATAGGTCCCATAAAAAAATGGGCAAGTGCTGGGTCTGTAGGGAAATCTATGGTTAAGGGTCCCAGGACACTATGTGCCCTCTTTTGGCCTTCAGCCCTTATGAGGTGAGGGCAGGAAAAAAAGTCCAGAAAGACAGGGGAGACATTATTAAAGGGCCTCATAAATATAACGAGTCCTTATAGAGGCATGAAACATCCTCCTTCAAATATAGGCAGGGGCGAGGCAAATGTTTTTTCTTAAGGTTGGTATGAGGTGTGAGTCAGCTAAAAGGCCTTGAATTAGAAGACATTAAGGCCTATTGCAAGGGAGAGACACATACGTGGGTCCATTTGCCATTTAGTGATTTAAACAGGAGTTTGAAGAAGCCATTTTATGTGTCTCAATTAAACTATCCTGCCTGGGACCAATCAGGGAGATAAAAGTTCCATTGAATACCTTTTCCAAGAGCCCAGCATTGTGTATTCTGAGAAGTGAATTGTGTGCCTTGGTCACTATCAGTAATATCTGATATTTCTGAACAATTATAGCGCTTACATATGTGGGAATTTTTCTTTTAAGCCACTACAAAAAAAAAAAAACATAACTGCAAAGTTTGAACGCAGGCAAGAAATGTCATCTCCCCATGAACACCACCAACACACTCAACCCCCAAAAACCAAAACCAAACCCGCTGACATCCAGTCGATTCCGACTTATAGTAGCGACCCTATAGGACAAAGTAGAACTGCCCAATAGTTTCCAAGGAGCGCCTGGCAGTTTCGAACTGCCGACGTCTTGGTTAGCAGCCATAGATAGCACTTAATCACAACGCTACCAGGGGTTCTAATAAACCTCCATACCCCACCAAAAAAAACCACGTTTGAGAAACTTGCTTATAGAAGACATTGTACAAAAATTATTTAGTTATGATAATGCCTGCATGAAAACAGTTCCTGTGTGGCAAACCCACAATCTCTACCTGGTGTCTGGAATACTTTTAAACGTAAAGATACATACAATTATTCGAAGAAATTTGTATGTGAGCTAATTGTTATGTCAACTAACTTAAGACCTAAAATACTTAAATTACAATTACACGAAGTATTCTCAAAAATGCAAAACACTTTTGAGTTCAAGACACTTCGAGATTTATTGAAGTGAACACATTCGATCCCTAAATGCTGTGCTAAAATGCACCAGCTACATCCAAAGGCGCATAAGAAGATAACGAACTGTTGCAACTCTTTAGAAGACAACATAAGTGGCTCTGAAAAGAGCCTTTGGGGTTGACGGTAAGACAGGAGAACTGCTCACTTGGAGCTGGTGTACTTGGTGACAGCCTTGGTGCCCTCGGACACTGCGTGTTTGGCCAGCTCCCCGGGCAGCAGCAGGCGCACCGCGGTCTGAATCTCCCTGGACGTGATGGTCGAGCGCTTGTTGTAATGCGCCAAGCGAGACGCCTCACCAGCGATGCGCTCGAAGATGTCGTTGACGAAGGAGTTCATGATGCCCATGGCTTTGGAGGAGATGCCGGTGTCGGGGTGGACCTGCTTGAGCACCTTGTACACGTAAACAGAGTAGCTCTCTTTGCGGCTGCGCTTGCGCTTCTTGCCATCTTTTTTCTGCGCTTTCGTCACTGCCTTCTTGGAGCCCTTTTTAGGAGCTGGAGCGGATTTCGCTGGCTCAGGCATGACGGAAACGAACCAAAACCTCAAATCAAAGCAAAAAAAAAAAAAAAGAGAGTAAGTGGCGACTTCCGTTTACATTATAGTCTTTTATAGACCTCCTATGCAAATGAAGGCTTGAAGAATATTCAGATATGATTTGCTAATGTGTTAGCGGATCTAGAGTATGTAAATTTGATTGCATGGCATCTCCTTTCTTATTGGTTACCTAGTTACAAAATGCTTCTAACCAATCAAACCTCGCCTTCTACAAGTCGACCTACCACTATAACAGGCTTCTTAGTGCGCCTTTTGAGACACTTAGTCTGTGGTTTTACCTTCGGCTGTTTCTTACCGCTATCACATCGGCATGTCTGGACGCGGCAAGCAGGGTGGCAAGGCTCGCGCCAAGGCCAAGACTCGATCTTCCCGCGCCGGCCTCCAGTTCCCGGTGGGCAGAGTGCATCGCCTGCTTCGCAAAGGCAACTATTCCGAGCGGGTCGGGGCTGGCGCGCCGGTGTACCTGGCGGCGGTGCTGGAGTACCTGACCGCCGAGATCCTGGAGCTGGCGGGGAACGCGGCCCGTGACAACAAGAAGACGCGCATCATCCCGCGCCACCTGCAGCTGGCCATCCGCAACGACGAGGAGCTCAACAAGCTGCTGGGCCGCGTGACCATCGCGCAGGGCGGCGTCCTGCCCAACATCCAGGCCGTGCTGCTGCCCAAGAAAACAGAGAGCCATCATAAGGCCAAGGGCAAGTAAAACGCTTTCCTGCTCACCCGAGAACAGCTCTGTAAGAAATCAAAGGCTCTTTTCAGAGCCACCCAAGTTTTCTGAAAAGTGCTGAAATACATTGGAATCCTTGTTAGTACAATACTCTACAAAGGTGCTTCTTAATCCTGGTTTAAGCAGTCACAAAGTTTCAGGCTTCACTGAAGATGTTAGCCCCCTTCCTCGATCTAGTTGTCAGTTGTTAAAACTTGCTCACATTTTATGCAACATAAACCATACCTTTCTAAAAAAAAAAAAACATGTAATTAAAATTTCTAGCAGCCACATTAACTGGAAAAACTAAAATGAACGCAGTAAAAACCAGCTCTGGTAAGAACTTGCTAATCTGTCAGCATAAATTAGGGCGGTAGGCTATGTATTAAAAAAAGTAGTATCAAAACGATGCTTTGTTTTGTGTAAATGTGCGTGTGTATATGCACATATATTTATGGATAATTGTGTGTATACAGTACATTCATATCAACTTGCAGTCAAAAAGCCTAAAATGTGAGAAAAAGAAGTGAGAACAAAGAAGGATAGTTGGCCAATCAGATTTCAGGGCGGGCCTTTTGAATTTGGAGATGACGGCATTCCTACTAATGAGTTGTTTCGGTTTTTGTTTTGTTTTTTAATGTCTTTGTTAATTTTCTTTAAGGAAAAAAGACTACGAATGAAGTCCACTAAAATCAACCTTAAACAAAACTTGGCTTCTACGGGCTAAACTTAAAAGTGAACTACGCTCCAAAGAAAAGAGTCAATCTTTAATGGTAATCCAATCACATTGCTCCAGAAAGCACTCAGAACCAATGAGATCACAGGGCGGGACATATGAAAGGGACTAATGTGTTGCTATAAATAAGGCCAGAAACTGCAGTGTACTGCTCTGCAACCAACCCCGTCCTCACTTTAGTCCTCATGGCTCGTACCAAGCAGACAGCCCGCAAGTCCACCGGCGGCAAGGCGCCCCGCAAGCAGCTGGCCACCAAAGCTGCCCGCAAGAGCGCCCCGGCCACCGGCGGCGTGAAGAAGCCCCACCGCTACCGGCCCGGCACCGTGGCGCTGCGCGAGATCAGGCGCTACCAGAAGTCCACCGAGCTGCTGATCCGCAAGCTGCCTTTCCAGCGGCTGGTGCGCGAGATCGCGCAGGACTTCAAGACCGACCTGCGCTTCCAGAGCTCGGCCGTCATGGCGCTGCAGGAGGCGTGCGAGGCCTACCTGGTGGGGCTGTTTGAGGACACCAACCTGTGCGCCATCCATGCCAAACGTGTCACCATCATGCCCAAGGACATCCAGCTGGCCCGCCGCATCCGCGGGGAGAGGGCGTAAACAAGGTTTTTAATGACCTGGGTTGGAAAAGGCTCTTTTCAGAGCCACCCACTCTGTCAACAAAAGGTGTTGTAATGCATTCACTAATTTTACCCATGCTGGTGAAAACGGATTATTTTTCAAAAATTTTTAAGCCAGAATTGTAAGTACACGCTTTAATATTTTTGTAACACGAAATCTTTCCTGTAAGTTAAATGTAATGTTTTCCTTATTTAACTTTAGGAGGTAACTTCACTTTTCATTGTCCGTAGATGCCTTTCAAACTGGAGAGCTGTATTTTAGGGAATGTGTCCTAGGTATTTCTGGTCAAAAGAAAGGGTGCCAGTTGCTGATGAAGGGACTTGTACCTTAACATACAGCTTTATCTCCTTACATTGTGTTTGTAAGGACAGGGTCTTTACACTCAGAAAAATGACATTTATAATTGTTTTCTTAATAACGTGTTTCTGATAAAGCTTACACAGCAAATTAGGTTCCCATTCAACAATTTCTATGCATACTCTTCACTGACAATAGTTACATTTTTCACGATGTGTCAGTGTTCACATTTCCCCTTGTTCTGTTTCCATTAATCTAGATCCCCATCCCCTCTGCCCCTTACCTTCTCATCTTCGCTTTAGGGTAAAATTTTACTGGTCTCATATAGATGACTTTTTAAAAGAGCACAGTACCCACAGGTAATATTTTTTATGAGCCGATCTATTACTTGGCTGAAAGTTGACCTCTGGGAGTGGCTTTAGTTTAAAGTTTAAAAGGCATCTCAAGGCAATAGTCTCGAGGATTCCTCTGGTCTGTATGGATCCAGTTACTGGGCTCTTTTAGAAATTTGAGTTTGGCTCTGCATTTTTCTCCCATTCTTTCCAGGACCATCTATTATGTCCCTGGTCAAAACTGTCCGCAGTGGTAGCTGGGCATCATCCAGTTCTTCTGGTCTCAGATTAGAAGAGGCCATGGTTCTAGTGGGCTATTTGTCCTGTAGACTAGTTTTCTTGCTTGAGTCATTGGTTTCCTTCTTACTGTTTTGCTCCAGATGAGTACAGACCAACAGTTGTATCTTACACGATTGCTCGAAAGCTTTTGGGACCCCAGATGCTACTCCCCAAACCAGGATGTAGAACATTATCTTTATGAACTGTTATGCCCATTGACCGAGTTGTGCCAGGAGACTATGGTCCTAAATCTTCAAATCCAGTAAACCAATCCTTTGAGGTCTCTCCTTATGTCTAGGAAGTATCCATAACTGTGCCCCTCTATACTTTATTACATATATGAACATAGAAGCAGCACACACAAACACGTATATACATATGCCTACAGACGCACCTTGGAAACCCTGGTGGCATAGTCGTTAAGTGCTACGGCCGCTAACCAAAGGGTCGGCAGTTCGAATCAGCCAGGCGCTCCCTGGAAACCCAAAGGGCAGTTCTATTCTGTCCTATAGGGTCGCTATGGGTCGGAGTCGACTCTGAGTCACTGGGTTTCGTTTTGGTTTTACAGATGCACCTATGCATGTACACCCATACACTCACATGTGCCTTCCTATACACATATATACATACATATCTACATATTTAACAGCATGCATTTTTTTCATTGTTATTACAATTAAATGTTGAAGTCTAGAGTCAAGGCTAAGGAAACCAAATGAGATTAGTAGTTTTACAATAAGCATTATCTCCCCTGGATGAGCCTTAAGAGCTAAAACCAGATTTTTTTTTTTTTTCAGGTGGAGAAATTGGTCTTGCTATGTAACCTTGGGAAACCCTGGTGGCATAGTGGTTAAGTGCTACGGCTGCTAACCAAAGGGTCTGCAGTTCGAATCCGCCAGGCGCTCCTTGGAGACTCTAAGGGGCAGTTCTGCTCTGTCCTATAGGGTCGCTATGGGTCGGAATCGACTTGAGGGCACTGGGTTTGGTTTGGTTTGGTTATGTAACCTTGTAGCCTCTCAGTGGCACCAGTGGTTTGCAATTGGCTACTAACCTAAAGCTCTGTGGTTCAAAAGCACTGGGCAGTGCCAGGAAGAAAGGCCCAAAATGATCTGCTTCCGTAAAAGATGACAGTCAAGAAAACCCTATGGAGCAGTTCTACTCTGTAACACATCGGTCAGAAAGGACTCTATGGCAACGGGTTTGGGTTTTCTGCAACCTTACCACAGTTGTCAAAGAGTTAAATTCAAAATTATAAAATAATCCTCATATAATGAAATGTTTCAAATATTTACTTTGTCAGGAGAGAACCTGCAGGAAGCTAAACCTGGTTTACACGGGATATTTGATATAACAAGAATACATAGTTTATAAAAGAAAAAAGATTGAAATAAGATAAAAAGGGCAAATTTAGATCAAAAAGGATTAATGTACTATGAGGCAATTATATTGTAAATTTCATGTTCTTTTTTAACGGATAGAGATAATTTTTATCTGTAATGGATAAAACTCATTGCAATTTATGAATATCCTATAAGTTAACCTCACAGATGCTGGGCCCTACCTAACAAATAACTGAACATAAGAACGTTCTCTAGAATATTAAAAAAACAACTTGGGCAGGCTTGTTTGACTATGCTGTCATCTGACATCTAACACTCAGTTATCCTTAATTACAAGTTTTGGATAATTCTTAACAGATTTCGGAGTCGTTCTTTTGTGACCAGAGTCCTTCCTTTGATGTCTTCAGTGACCTCATTGCCTGATGAGGAATCTGCTTTCCTGTTGGCACTTTCTACTTTCTCATCCTGTATTAGCAATGATGATTTGCCATGACTTTGGGGGACTTGTACTCAATATCCCAGGCCTAAAGAAGAATGCAAGGAGCCTTGGTGGAGCAATGGTTAAAGCACTCGACCCCTAACCAAAAGGTTGATGGAGAAAAGACCTGGCAGTTGGCTCCAGTAAAGATTACATCCTAGGAAGCCCTATGGCGTCACTTTGAGCTGAAATCGACTCAGCAGGATACAACAACAAAAAAGAAGAATGCTAAAGGACCAACTCCTCTCCTGGCCCTTCTATTCTCCCAGCCAAGGCACATGACATCTTGTGTACCTTGTTCACCTTCTGCTTTCGAAAAAGTAAAATCATGATTCAGCAAATACAGAGTATACTCATGTCAAAGAGTTTTAGCTTATCAATGAATGAGACAATGGTACAATGTTACTATATGTTCAAAGGGCACTTAAGAAATGGGTATTTATAGACAATTTAACAAAAAAAAAGTTAGGATAAAATTGCTAAATTAAAACAAAATTGATGCCCAAGAGGCCATAAATCTGTAGAATGATATCTCTGTATTGGACAGAAATTATTTGCTTCTTTACCAGACAAAAATCTACATGTTAACAAATAACTTCATTAAATTTGATTCCTTTCATCCAGAGTTAACAGTGAGATGAACAAAGTACATTTCCCTACAATCCTTGGGTGACTTTAACCCTTTATGATATTGGTTGTCATGCCTTTGTCTTTTTTTCTTTCTAGAAAAAATAAAAATATAGCACCTTAAATATAAATTACCAAGAAACCTCACAATGTAACTGCTCTAACATCTTTACTATGCTCATTAATCAAATAGACACTCTAATTAACATTTAGCTCTTTCTAGACTCCAAAGTAATTGATATGATTTTCTTATCTCAGGATTTATTGGTTTTTACCTAGGTTCGGAAGAACAAAGAAGAATTGCTGCCTTTGCATTATGGTGTTGGCAAAGAATATTGAATATACCATGGACTTCCAGAAAAATGAACAAAACTGTCTTGGAAGAAGTACAGCCAGAATGCTCCTTAGAAGAATGGCAAGATTACATCTCACATACTTTGGACATGTTATCAGGAAGGATCAGTCCCTAGAGAAGGACATCAGGCTTGGTAAAGTAGAGAGCGGAAAAAGAGGAAGTCTCTCAGAATTGGCTCCAACAATGAGATCTAATACAGCAATGATTATGAGGATGGCACAGGACTGGGCAGTGTTTCCTTCTATTATACATAGGGTCACTATGAGTCAGAACCAACTCGAGGGCACCTAACAACAACAACCTAGCATTCAAGAATAATAAAACAGTTTCTACTCAATTTTTTTTTTTTTTTTCTGTTTCTAAAATGCCTGTATGCTTCCACAATGTTTTGTTCTCTTTTTTTTTAACCACCAAAATGTAAGTTCTATTTTCTGGAAGTTTACCCTTTGGGGGCACTAATTGTTTTAAGACCGTTTTGGATTTTCTCCCTGGAAAAAAAAAAAAAAAGAACTTTGAGAAAAAATATTAGCATAGAATTTGAGATTGTCTCCATCTCCTGCTTGACTTCAATTGAGGAATTCCAACTCCAATAATTTTTTTATTCATCTATCTTTTCCTATCTTGTTAAGCAACATGATTTATTTGACAAGGCTCTCCTATTTCTCTAACATGGTTTTTTGGGTTTTATGGTGCTTCACTCTTGCTTGAGTCCAGTCTCTATAACTGGGTTCCTTAGAATGACCACCTTATTCCAAAGCCCATGCTATCAAAGTTTGTGAGGGAATTTTAAAAATTAGAAAGGGTAAAAGCTGAATCCTGAAGCTGTGATGTGTTAATACTGAATTTTACCTGGACTCTGCTAATGGCTGAAAAAAGCAATGGCTAAAGAAATCTCCCTGTCTTCAGGAAAATGCCTTGCTGGAAGTAATCACCCTTCTCCATCTGACTGACCTAAAACTCATGAGTGGGCCTTGGTTTACCTACAACAAGACAGACACAGACCCTCCGAATCCCCATTCCTTGCCTCATAAATGAGTAACTGAATTCCTTGTCCCCACTGATCAATCAGAAAGAAAGTACTTGTTAACCAAACCTTGATTAAGCTTCTCTCCTTCCCCCAAGGCCCTGAACTCTAGCCCACACTCAGCCTGAGCCAATATATTATCCCCTTTAAGGGTCTCCTCTGTGAGAATAGGCTGGCCATAGCGTAAAACATTCTGATTTACTGAGCAGGTCACCCACTCATTCCCCTTCCTCACACCCAGATTTTTGTATTCTTGCTTACTCTCATCTCAGTCTCTGTTAAAAAAAAAGTTTTCTCCTCTTTCAGATGTTTGCAGATCTTATGCCCAGAATTCTCTCCCTATTGAAGTTGTCCCCCTCCCTGACTATTACAATAATCTCCTTTTTGCCCCTTTTCTTTCTGAATAACACTTCTCCTTATCAAAGTCTGCATGTGATTTTTAATTGGCAGCCACCTATAGAAAATAATGCAAGCAACATATGTGAATTAAAAATTTTCGGTGACCATATTATGGCACTGGGTTTTTTTGTTTATATTATGGCAAGTAAAAAGGCAGTTGAAATTATTTTAAGAATGTATTTAAAAACCAAAACATCTAAAATATTACCATTTCCACATATAATCAATATAAAAACATTAATGCAATACTGTACATTCCTTTTTTTATACTAAGCCTTTGAAATTGGGTGTATGTTGTATTCAATTTCGTGCTAAATTTTTATTGGTATATTTGATCTGTATATAGATTCCATAAACTTTACAGTTGAAAAAATAAATTCACATGCCCAAATTGTTCAAACATAACTAAAAGCTTTTAGATTTAAAATAACACAAAATTAAAAATTCAGTTTCTCAGAAGCACCAGCCATATTTCAAATACTCAGTAGCAACATGTGGCTTTTGACTACCATAGTGGACAATGTGACCCTAAGGGCAAGATTACTGTTGGGGTGATTGAGATTTCTGGATAAATTGGAACATTGTTGTTAATTGTATGGAGTCTCACTGCAACACCATGGGTGCAGAGTAGAACTGCTCCATAGGGTTTCCAAGGCTGTGACCTTTCAGAAGCAGATCCCTAGGCCTGTCTTTCTCAGGATGGGTTTGAACCACCAAAGTTTTGGCTAATAGTCAAGGTCTCAACCATTTCCACCACCCAAACCAAAAAACAAACAAACAAACCTGTTGCTGAAGAGTCCATTTCTACTCACAGCAACTCTACGTAGGACAGAGTAGAACTGCCCATAAGGTTTCCAAGGCTGTAACCTTTATGGAAGCTGTGTGAGAACCTCCCCAAACTTAGGTGATTGACCCTAATAAATGGAGTCCAGACTCCATTTTAACTTTCCCTAACCATTATTTACCTTTTAACATATTTCAGGCCTGTAAGTAGACATGTAACTAAGGAAATGCTCTTCTCTGTGCATAAGCTAAGGATGTGAAAAGACTGTTCCCAAAGCAAGTTTTAGTGTAAACGGCTTATCAGAAATCTCCTGCATAAGCAGCCCTTAGGAAACATCTTGCTCAAGAAGCTATTTTAACAGAATATTCTCAGAAAGAATGCCCTGTGATTATCTTATGCCAATCCTGCATACTCCCTTGTCATGTACTTTCTCAATTTAAGAAAATGATCTATCCAGATAACTCACATATGTACTTTGTACCAATACCCTTCGATTCCCCTCCTCCTAAGATGTACTGCCTCCCACTGCCCTAAAATTGTAAGCCTCAATCAGAAATACTGTACTGTAGGTAAGTTCCTGATTTCCCAATGTAAATGTACCTGTTCACCTTCAGTTCTTCGGAGCACTTGCCTTCCTTCTGTGAACTCAGCATGTCCCAGCTTCAAACAGTTTCTCGGCCTCCAATAAGTCTGTTTGCTTTTACTTTAGCCGAGTTGCTCTTTGACAAAGGCTGCTGCCACATCTTCCTCCCGCCCAGCGGGCGGAGGGCTCGAACCGCCGACCTTGGGGGTTACCAGCAGAGCGCTTAACCACTGCACAAACAGGGATCCTTTTGTGCCACCCAGGGACTCCTAACTTGGATATATTTAAATGGAATCACGTAAATTTAGCACTAACTTCCAAAACTAAAGGACTTATACAAGGACCTGGATTATGCAACATAGATCGAGAGGGATACCGGGAGGCAGAGTCTGAGAGGCAGGGGGATGAGATTTCCTCAGGTAATTAAAATAGTTATCAATTACTGTGTTGAACATTTGATGCCAATTTTAGCTTGTGATTCTCAAAGCACCTTTCTGATATATAGACTAACGTTTCTATTCAAAAGATGAAGACACTAACGTTAAAGTAAGAAAATCCAGCTTATGTCACAAAATACATCCTACACCTCTGAAGGTGAGATACAGAAGTCTGGAGAGGACAAACAAGGGGCGCCGTACATGCCTGGTTTTAACAGACACCCAGCTTATTCACTCATTTTGCACATTAGATTTCAATTCTCTCCTCTCTCCCCAAGACCATTCTACCAATTTCACTGGCCATTTCAATTTGATTTAAAGTGCACAAAAAGGTTTCTCTGGGAGGAAAAACGACTAATTTATATTTCAGTTATGGCGTATAAAATGCGTGGCAATGTATAATTTTGGCCACCGTGGGCAAGAATCTAAAATAAAACTCAAAACATAAATGCTAGCTTAATAGGTGCAATCATTTCAGACCCTGAATAAACAGAATTTTTCTTAGTGCCCTTAAACAGGGCTTACTGCAAAAAATCCTGGGCAAGAATATGAAAACAAAGGAAGATAGCCTGCTGCCCACTAAAACCCATAGACTTAGTTTGCCTTTATGGGAGGAGATAAATTACGCTCCCATCTTTGCCCCTCCCACCTTCCTACCACTTCCGCATATGTGGTTCCCAACAAGGTCCGCCCCGGGGCTATAAATAAAAATCTCAGTTCTTTCCCCAGCACTTTGCTGTGTCCTTTGTTCTCGGCTATAGCAGAGATGTCTGGTCGTGGTAAAGGCGGAAAGGGCTTGGGAAAGGGCGGCGCAAAACGCCATCGTAAGGTTTTACGAGATAACATCCAAGGCATCACGAAACCGGCCATCCGACGCCTCGCTCGGCGTGGCGGAGTTAAACGTATTTCCGGACTCATCTACGAAGAGACTCGCGGGGTCCTGAAAGTGTTTTTGGAAAACGTGATTCGCGACGCGGTCACCTATACGGAGCATGCTAAGCGCAAGACCGTCACGGCCATGGACGTTGTCTATGCGCTTAAGCGCCAGGGGCGCACTCTTTACGGTTTCGGCGGCTAAATCTAAATTCATAGTTAAGTTTCAATGGCAATGCTAAAGGCCCTTTTCAGGGCCACCTATCTACTCACTGAAAAGAGCTAACCACTTAACTAGTGTTTTTTTTTTCTGCTATCTTTAATATATCTAAACTGCTGGCCCCTATAGTTTCCAAGGCTTAAGTAGTATCTTAGCTCTATTGGTGGCGTAGTAGTTGACACAATAGCTGCAAACCAAAGGTCGGTGATCTAAACCCACCGTCAGCAACACAGGACAGATGTGGCAGTTTAACTTTCATAAATATTTCGGCCTTGATTGCCCTATAGACCATTCTGTCACATAAGAGGAAACCCGGGTCGCTTAGTGGTTAAGTGCTACAGCTGCTAACCAAGAGGTCTGCAGTTCAAATCCACCAGGCGCTCCTTGAAAACGATGGGGCAGTTCTACTCTGTCCTATAGGGTCCCTATGAGTCGAAATTGACTCGACGGCAGTGGGTTTTTTTTTTTGTCACATTAGATCGCTATAAATCGGAATCACTGACTAGCAATGGGTTTTTTAAGCTTCCAAAATATTGGAAATAAATGTTAAATTTAAGCAATGTAGTGTTGGGGATTTTATACCTTACTTGTCGAGCAAGAAATAGTCCCTCGTGTTTTTTGCAATATATACATTCTTCGTAAAGTCATCGATCTTGATAACAGTTTCTTTCCTGGTTGTTTAGGTTCTCCTTAAACCGGTTACGGAGTTGGTTCTGACTGACGGCGACTCCATGTATAAGAATACAGCTGCTCCATAGCCTTTTCACGGGCTGATTTTTCAAACATCAAGAGCGCCGTTCCTTTCTTCAGAGGTGCCTTTGCTAGACTCGAATGACCAACCTTTTCGTTAGCACCCAGGTGTGTTAACCGTTTGCACCACTCAGGGATTCCACAGAATTCTTTACCCTCACCTCACATAAATACAATCCGGTGAATTTTATTTTCTTTCTACTAATCTATTAGTTGCATGCATTAAAAGATGTGGCGTACTTCCGTTTTTCTCAAAATTTGAATATTCTACTGGGAAACAATTTTGGGGTAATAACTGATCCATTAGAGGCTATTCAACTGTCACTTAATAAAAAACATTTAAACAAGTGTTTGTCCTCCAGGTGGGCAGCCCAAGGGAAAGGGGGAGAATGAGAGAAGCTCAGAAGGACTGTGGAAAGTGATGGCCACCGTGAGCAGGCCTCGCTGGCACATACAGGCTTATCTTCTCTCCCTCTCCCTTAAAGCATTAATAGTTACATAATCTAAGCTGACTAATATTATTTTTTAATCCACAAAGAATTAGGGGTTTGTCTAGTCTTATCACATCTGGTCTCATAATCCATTATAAAAGCAAAGGCTTTAATCATTCATCTCTCAAACTTGGTTTATGATGCTCAGTTATAAACCCAGAAAAAGAGCTACACAGACATTGAGCCCTGTCCTGGGACTCAGCCACACTGAAGAATTTCTCATCAGTCACTACTTGCAAAGAAAAAGAAAAAAGGCACTAAAGTACTGACCAGACTGTCCTCAGTGTCTTGGCTTCTATATGAGGTCACAGGCAGCAGCTTACTTAAAATCAGGTCAAGGTATTCGCCCTGCTCTTACCTCTAACAAAGATTTCTGACCGAAGGTTAATCAGTCAGGGTACTGTGGGAGAAAGCAGTTATATAGGTTAACTTTCTTTTTAGTCTTTAGGTGTCTTACTTTTCCTGATGGTTAGAGTGGTGGACACACTTTTAGGATGGCTCTCATGATCCATACCTCCTGGTGGTCACCCTTAATGTGATGCCGGCTCCCTGAATGTGGACAGGACCTGTAACTTGCTTCTAACCCAGAAAATGCAGAAGCGATGATATTATGTAAATGATGTGTATATGATTGTTACCTTAGATTGTAGCACGTGTCTTGCCTTAAACTCTCTCCTTGCTGATTTTGATAGACTAAATGTCCATGTTGGAAGGTCTAAATGACAAGAAACTCAAAGTCCCCTTTAGGAACTTAGAAAGATCTCCAGCCAACAGCCTGCAAGGGCCTCCAGCTAATAAAAAAAAATAGCCAGCAAGAAAATTAGACCCTCAGCCCTCCTAAAACCTCAAAGAAACAAATCCTGCCAACATCCTTAGAATGGAAGCTGATGCTTCCTCAGTCAAATGTACAAGAGACCTCAGCCTTGACTGACACTGTTTTGCATCCTTGCACAGGAGCCTGCTAAGCAATGCCCAGACTCCCAGATGTGTTTTATTTGAAGCCACTATAGGATAATCTGTTATACAGCAATAGATAACTAATACAGTTCGATAAATCACTGGGCATCTAGAACAATCCAGGGCCAACCTAAAACATAGGATGAAATGAAACTGCAATCTTTAAGTGGGTTATATTTTTTTTCTTTTCACTAACTGCAGGCAGGAAATACATAAATGAAATACAAAACTGTATGTCAAAATTAAGGTTTCAGAGAGTATTCCAGCACAATCTAGGGTTGGTTATAATCAAAAACCTCAAGGAAGCACAAGTTAAAGGAAATAATAAACTTTCTTAATAAAAATCTGCAGAATAACGTGGGATAAAGCTGACTGCAGTAGTTAAAAAAAAAAAAAGCAAGCTTTATTTAACACAGTATTATTTGCTGTGCAAAAACATCCTTTACTAATGGGAAACAAAAGCCCAAATAAAGAGTCCTGAGGAGTCTCAAACAATTTAGAACAGGTTGAATTTGAAAATGTAAAGCATGACTGCAGTACCACTTTAAATATTTAGGTATTAGAACTCTCATTGTTAAATGGAGCGGCTCTGAAAACAGCCTTTGAAAAGTAAATTCCAGAAAAACTTTTACTTGTAGCTGGTGTTCTTGGTGACAGCCTTGGTGCCCTTCGACACAGCATGTTTGTCCAGCTCCCCAAGCCAGCAGCAGACACACGACCTTCTGGGTCTAGCGTTTGTTGTATTGCGCCAGGAGCAACATGTGCTTGGAGATATCATTGATAATGATGCCCACAGCCTTGTACATGATGCTGGTGTTGGGGTGCACCTGGTCCAGCACTCTATAGACATATATGGAATAGCTCTTCTTGAGGCCTCTTTTAAACGTTTCTTGCCATCTTTCTTCTGCACCTTGGGAACCACCTTTTTGGAGCCCTCTTTAGGTGCCGGAGCAGACTTGGTAGGTTCTGGTATTGTAAACAATCACACTAACAAAAACGCTGCACTACTTGAAATTTCAAGACAAGAAAATTCTGTAGTATTTACATTGTGCATAAACAAACAAACAAACAAACAAAAACCCACTGCCATAGAGTCAATTCCGACTCATAGCGACACCATAGAGTTTCCAAGGCTGTAAACATGTACCACCCTAGAAGAGGAACCTCTGGTGGTTATCAACAGGCGACCTCTTGGTTAGCAATCTGTCACATTAACTACTGCACCACGAGAGCTCTTTATATTGAGTATAGGCAAACAAAACACTCAAAAACCCATTCCCCGCAAGTAGATCCCAATTCATATCGACCAAGCATTTACAAATCTAAACATAGATTGGCCAAAATTAGCCAATACATTAAAAGTATGTAAATGAAGAATTCCAAAACCGCTTTTTTTATTGGCTGTAATCTGGAACACCTTGTCGCAAGTCCCGTAGGTTGATTTATAATATTTTTCTTACTTTATTCACTAAGGAAATAGACAAAGAAAAAAAATTCTTTTATTCTTCAATTAGCTGTGAAGTGTCACATTTGGAAACAAAAACCAAAGAAAGACATCCGTTTATCAGGCCGAGCCAATTGAGTTTTTCATTAGAGATCGGCTCGGGTCTCCCGTCAGAATGCCGAGTTCCTAAACCACTATGGTATTCTAAATAAATATATCCTAAATAAATATATTCTCATAGTACTCTGGATCGCCGCCATCTTCTCGAAGTTCCCACATTGTGAAGGTTCTCTTGACATTAAACAGGGCAGATATTCTATAATGCAACAATGAAGAGACGGACAATAGTGTTAAATTGTCAGTTTGAATCAAATTCGATATTGAAGACCCTGGGATTCCAGCACCTTAAAATTTGCTGCATGTACCCTGAACAGTAGGTATATCGTGGGAGATCAGCCTTGAGTGAATTAAATACATAACTAAAAATGTAAAGAAACCGGGGTTCATGACAAGATGCTTTGACAATGGAGGTTGAAACACCGGAATGAGGAAGGGGAATTAGTTCCGGATGAGAACGGGTTAATGAAGGAGCTTAAAAAAGCGCGGGTGATTTTGAAAAAAGTAAAATTCAAAAGAACTTTCTCTTTCTAGCATATTCTATTTCGTATATCCAAACAGGAGAAAGCTACAAGGATATTAGATTAATATGAATTATTAGACTTGCGGGTCATAGTTTTATGTGTGAAGTGTTAACAAAGAAACTAGTATGCAGACAATTATTTTCGAAAGGAGACTGGGGGGGGCGGGTGTTACTATGTAAAGTTAACGAATCAGAAACTGCCATGCTCTGGATAAACCAATCCTGAACTGCTCAGGCATTTCCGGAAGTCAACAGCCAGGAATTACCCTTAATCCAATCAGAGAGGTTCTGTCACTGTATAAATAGGGGAGCAAGCGTGCAGCTTTACCACGGTTATTTCGGAGATAAAACATGGCCCGAACCAAGCAGACAGCCCGCAAGTCCACCGGCGGCAAGGCGCCCCGCAAGCAGCTGGCCACTAAAGCTGCCCGCAAGAGCGCCCCGGCCACCGGCGGCGTGAAGAAGCCCCACCGCTACCGGCCCGGCACCGTGGCGCTGCGCGAGATCAGGCGCTACCAGAAGTCCACCGAGCTGCTGATCCGCAAGCTGCCTTTCCAGCGGCTGGTGCGCGAGATCGCGCAGGACTTCAAGACCGACCTGCGCTTCCAGAGCTCGGCGGTCATGGCGCTGCAGGAGGCGTGCGAGGCCTACCTGGTGGGGCTGTTTGAGGACACCAACCTGTGCGCCATCCATGCCAAGCGCGTCACCATCATGCCCAAGGACATCCAGCTGGCCCGCCGCATCCGCGGGGAGAGGGCGTAAATTGTCTTCCCAAGTGACTACTGACTTTGAAACCAAAGGCTCTTCTCAGAGCCAACTATATTTTCTGTGAAAGATGCTGTGATTGGTGATAAGAAACGAACTTAACGTGCTCAACTGGCAAGCTTTTGGTGGCTTTCTTTGAATTCTCCATTTTTGTGTGCCCCAGGAAAGGCTGGAGTTTATGAAGACCTAAGCTGTCTCCACGCAGCTTACGCCCTGCTTTTTTTTTTTTTTTTTTTTTTGCGCTGGTAGCCTTTGCTTGTCGCTCTGCCTTAACTACCTTTTCGACTTTCTTGGCTCCCGCAAGCTCTCCTGGCTGCCTCTCCGCGGTTTAGTCGTAAGTTTGGTGTGACCTTCCTCATCTTTTTCTTACTTGGCGTGCCACGTTTCTGGTCCTTACGGCCTTAGGTTTTCCCCGAGCCTTCCTAGAACTTGAAGGAGACCGAGGTTCCCGTGACTTTGGTCTCCTAAAATTAGGTTGCCTTTGCTCACCAGATTTCTTAGGCCCAGCTTGATGGCTTACTCTTGTTGCTGGCTGTCTCCAGCTCCTACCTTCGACAGGAAATCCCCCTGCGCCAACATTTAGGTCTCTGACACTGGGGGACCGGTCTTGGGCCCTCCCTCCCCCACCCGCCCCCCACCCCCGCGTATTTGGCGGCCTTATTTACCCGGGTTTTCTTTGCAAGGTTGGAGCCCTGGTGGGGCAGTGGTTAAGCAGTCAGCTGTTAACAGAAAGGTCAGCAGTTCGAATCCACCAGCGGTTCCAGAGATGTGGCAGTCGGCTTCCTTAAAGATGTACAGCCTTGGAAATCCTAGGAAGAGATTGTACATGTCGTGCAGGGTCGCCAGGGTCGCTATGAGTCGGAATTGACACAGTTGGGCTTTTTGTTTGTTTTCGTTTTTTGAGGGGGGAGGGGGGAGTTCTTTGCAAGGGCGGAGGCTGCAGATGTCAAAAACAGGCCTGAGTGTGGATGAAGAACGCAGGAATCATAAGCCCAACTTCTTAGCTGACACCCTCCAGGGAAACTAAACTTTCCCAAATACCCCCATTTTAATCCCTAAATCAGGTGACATTAAAAAAAAAAAAAATTGCCTCGAGTCCAACTCATAGTGACCCTATAAGACAAGGTGGAACTGCCCCACAGGGCTTCACAAAGAGCACGTGCTAGATTCAAACAGCCGGCCTCTTAGAAGCCGGAGCACTTAACCACTACACCACCCGGATTTCCAGATCAAGACCCCTGAAAGCCCGTAATTCTCATTAAAAGACACGTAAATCCTTTCTGTTAAAAGTTCTCCCTAATAGAAAATACCGTTTTCATTTTCCTGTCCACAAAAAAAAAAAAAAAGCTATTTCTATCCTGTTTTAGGCAGATAATGCCTTCACAACGGAGTAACCTTCCTTAAGATTAATGGGTGGCAGCTGACAGAATTCTGTTCTGTTCTGAGGCTAGTATTTGGGAATGTGGAAGGATAAATGAGGGTGTTCACTATTTGGGATATGAGTCGGAATCGACTCAATGGCACGGGGAATATGCTTTTTGGAAGAATTTTGTCTATTTAAACACTTCAGCAAATTCCTCAGTTTCAGGATGAGGCGATATACCCTTAACTGCATGATTGAAAGGCTTCTATTAATTTTTTAAAATAGGCTGTTTACCCTCAGCATCACTAAGAAAAGAGGTTACTTAAGTAATGAATTCAGTGAGGACAAAAGCTGTACACAGGCCAGTTACTCATAGTGAAAATTCCTGGGGTGTTTTAGAAGAAATTTTAGTTTTTAGAAGTGTGTCAGACATTAGGTCTTGGATGTGGAGAACTGAGAAGTCTGGCTTCGTGTATAAAACAGATGAACTATGTAGAGTTAATAACTGGAGTCTCAGATAACTTGTAATGTGCTGACCTCCTAATATGTTTTGTAAAGGCATTCCATATTAAGCTATGGTTTCCTGTATCCTGTACTTTGTAATTGCAGCACAACTCTTTTAGCGTGTGTTTCTGTCTCACCAGATGTTGACTGTAGAGACATGGGTATCTAGTCAGCACAGAAAACATCCTGTTAAATCCACTAAGACGTCTAGTGGATGATCCTTTGCCCAAAACAAACCCTCAAGAAATTAGTCAAATTGAAATTTCACATATGAAATTACTGAATAAACAGAAGTAGTACATACCTGGTTACAGGAATAAACATCAGAGAGTTCATATAATTTTAAAATATATTAAAATTTTAATATATAGTTGGCTAAATGCAAACAATAACCAACATTTCTTGAATGGTTGTCATGGGCCAGAAATCATGTATTATCGTATAAAAAAAATTAAAAATGTATATTTTTTTAAGCCTCCAAAAATTCCATAAGGTAAATTCCACAGTTATCTACTAATATTATCAATTATACACAATTATTATTCTATTACTACTTTACAGACAAGGAAACTGAACCTAAGAAAGTTTTAGATTATAATTGGTAGAGGCAAAAACTTTTCTTTCTTAAATTAACAGCATCAGTATAATCCTTATCATTGGCCCCTAAGGGTTTTATTACCTGGGGAGCTCTCAAAGGAAGAGTGACTTGTCTATGTGGACACAATATTACTTCTTTCATATACGTATATAAAAGCAATGAATGGGTTTTGCAATTTACAAGGCCCTGCATTGGGTTTTGTTATAGGGTCGTTATCAGTTGGAATCAACTCAAAAGCAATGGGCTTCTGTGATTGTGAAGTTGTATTCTACTATAATCGTTACATTCTATTGCATAGAAATCCAACCAGTGTACTTGTTAACGGACTGAACTGTATCTCAGAAAAAATATGTATTGTAAATCATAACCTCAATGCCTATGGTTATAATACAATTTGGGAAAGGGTTGTCTTTGTTATGTTAATAAGGCAGGATTAGTGTACGGTGTGTTTTGAGTTAATCTCTTTTGAAATAAAAGAAAAATTAAACAGTGGGAATGAAGGGATTGAAGCAGAGATGGGAGTAAGAGAGATCCCAAGCCACATGAAGACTGCTCAGGAGCAGAAGTTCAAAAAGTCAAGGGCCTTCCTCCATAGTCATCAGAGAGAGAAAGCCTTCCCCTAGAGCAACCACCCTGAATTCAGAATTCTAGCCTCCTAAACTGTGAGAAAATAAATTTTTGTTTGTTAAAGCAGTTCTACTCCGTCCTATAAGGTCGCTATGAGTCGGAATCGACTCAATGGCACTGGGTTGGATTAAAGCTACCCATTTGTTATTTCTATTATATATAAGCACTAGAGAACTAAGACAGTACCCAAATAAAAATACAGCATCAGCATGGACAATTTTTTACCTTTCTGCCTATACCACTCAAGTAGTTATCTATATAGTTAAGCCATTTTCAAGGAATATAACAAAAATTTTAAATGCGTACGCTGTAGTGGTGTTTAAAATCAGATGTCATTTTAAATGGATTTAATTATAGTGAAGGAAGAGAGCCCCAGTGGCATAGTGTCTTAGTATCATACCTGTTGGTGCACGAACTAACTTGCATGGTTTCCTGTGAGCATATACAATTCAAAAAACAAGTATGCAATCCCTAAATAACCAGTAGTTTTGTCTTAAGGATTTAATACCTAAAAATCAAGACGATTCAGAAATGTCATTTCATTCTTTACCCATACCTTCTTTACCCCTTCTGCCCTCTGGTAAATTTGGATATTTTACATCTGGGAGTTGTTAATGCAAAGATATTGTAAATATTTTGTGTATGTGTGTATGTGCACATTGCACTATTATACAGTTAGAACTTTACTAGGACAGTGTTGCCCCAATACTCCAGAATGACATACTCCAGAAGGTAAGGGAGATTTTTGGTAAAGCAGGCCATGGAGAAGTTCACAAAATGGGAACCCTTGGCTTCCTAGCCAGAAAAACAGAAAACTAAATAACTGAATCTGATTAATATCTGGATATAATCCCACCCATTTGAAGAGATTAAAACAGTCAGTTTAAAAAAAAAAAAAAAAAAGAACAAATATTTATTTTTCTCTTAGTTGGTCTCTTAATTACGTTTTTTCTTTATTTCATTTCATTTTATTTTTGGTAACAATATGCACATCGAAAGTATACTCCCATTTAACGATGTCTACACTTAAAAAAAATTTTTTTTTTAATTTACACTTAGTGTTTAGAGACATTGGTTGCATTTTTCACATTGTATCAACATTATTGTTATTTCTGTTCCAGTTATTTCACCCCATTAATTTAAACTCACTGCCCCCTAAACATGGCATATATGTTTTAGAGTTACTATTTTCGCTTTGGAGTCCTGGTGGTATAGTAGCTAAGAGCTTGGCTACTAACCCAAAAGTCTTCATATCTGCACCCAATCCTTGGAAACCCTATGAGGCAGTTGTACTCTGTCCTATAGAGTCACTATGAGTTGGAATCAACTCAGTGCAGTGGGTTTGGTTTATTTGGTTTATTGTCACTTTGGTCTCATATAATTTTTTTTTTTTTCTAAGCACAGTACTTAAGTATGACATTCTTTACTTTGAGCTAAACTTTTTTTGTTTTGTTTTCTTTAACTATGACCTCAGTACTTAGTTTCATTTCAAGGTTTGAGGAGTATCGCAGGATAATAGTCTCAGGAGTTCCTCCATCCTCAGTGGATCCAGTAAATCTGGATTCTTTGGGAATTTGAAGTTCTGTTCCACAATTTTTTCTCTCTCTGTCAAGATCCAACTACGGTGTCCCCAACTGAAATGTTCAGTAATGGTAGCTGGGCAACATTCAGTTCTTCTTTTCTCAAAGTAGAGAAAGCAGTGGTTGATGGAGGCTATTAGTACTGTGTAGTTCGGTTGCTTTTCTGGTTCTTGGGCTTCCTTCTTCCTCTGATGCTCTAGACGAATAACCCAAAAACCCAAACCCACTGCAGTTGAGTCGATTCCGACTCATAGCAACCCTATAGGACAGAGTGGAACTCCCCCATAGAGTTTTCAAGGAGTTCCTGGAGGATTTGAACTGCCAACCTCTTGGTTAGCAGCCATAGCACTTTACCACTAGGCCACCAGGGTTATCTCCAGATGAACAGAGACCAATTATACCCTGGATGGCTGCTCACAAGCTTTTAAGACCACAGACAGTGCTCACCAAACTGGAAGGTAGAACAGAACCTTTAAGAACAGTAGTGTGCTGTTGTTCTGTAAACCTTCATCTAAAGGACAACAACAAAAAAAGTAACTTGCTAAATGACTGGATTCTCCCTCGAGACATGACCCTAACCCTTCAAACCAAGAAAACTAGTTTCATGAGGTGTTTGGTTATGTCTAAGTAGTATCAGCAGCTATAGCCTTATTTTAATGTCAAATTTATTTTATTTTTACTGTTATTGTTGAGAATATACACAGCAGAATTTCTACATGTACAATTTGGTGTCAAAGATCACATTTTCTGAGTTGTACAACCATTCTCACCCTCCTTTTTGGGTTGTTCTTCCCCCACTAAAGTAAACGCACTGCCCTCTAAATTTCTTATCTTTCATGTTGCTGTTGTCAAATTGATTCCATATAGATAGATCTTGAAAGAGCGCAATGCTCAAGGTAGACATTCTTCACTAGTTAAAATAAACTATTGTTTGTTTTTTTGAAGACTTCAGGGGATATTTTTGGTTTGAAGATTAAAGATTATCCCAGGGCACTAGTTTCAGGGGTCCATCCAGCCTCCATGGCTTCAGCAAGTTTGTATTCCATGAGATGTTGAGATGTTGGTCTGCATGTAGCTTTTTTCTTTGACAGTAGGAGAGAATTGTTGTTGTTCCAAAATTATATGTAACATAACATTTGCAAATTTGCCCTCTTTCTATGTACAGTTTAGTAATGTCACTTACATTTCGCTCCTTTGATGTGACCTCTTCATGTAACCTTAACCCTTTGAGTTCTAGAATGTCCTTCATTACCCTCAAAATCTCTGTACAAATATTCTAGTGCTCAAAATGCACGTGAAAATCATTGAAAGTTGTAATGGATTGAATTGTGTCCCCCAAAAATATGTGTCAATGTGGTTAGGCCACGTGTGGTTGTCCTCCATTTTGTGATTTTCCTATGTATTATAAATCATAATCTCTGCCTGGGGTTAAAGAGGATTACAGTGGGATGTAACACCCTTGCTCAGGTCACATCCGTGATCCAATGTAAAAGGATTTTCCCTGGGGTGTGGCCTGCACCACCTTTTAAAAGGAAAGGGAAGCAAGCAGAGAGTTGAGGACCCCATACCACCAAGAAAGCAGCACCAGGAGCAGAGTATGTCCTTTGGACATGGAGTGCCTGTGCCTGAGAAGCTCCTCAACCAGGGGAAGATTGAGGACAAGGACCTTCCTTCAGAGCTGACAGAGAGAGAAAGCCTTCCCCTGAAGCTGATGCCCTGAATTTGGACTTGTAACCTACTAGACTGTGAGAGAATAACTTTCTCTTTGCTAAAGCCATCCACTTGTGGTATTTCTATTATAGCGGTACTAGATGACTAAAACAGAAGTTCAATAAAAATCTGAATAATTTTGTCATAAATAAACATTGCTAGTCAGAAAAATTACATGTTAATTCACAGGTTTTAGGAAACCAATCTTGGTTTTAATCTTGTCATTTTTATTAGCCATTTGACATTGGATAAGTTATTTAGTTTCTCTATTTCCTCAAATATTGAACAGAAAAGTAGATTTATAGTATAAAAATCTGAGCACAGAGCCTGACACATTGACATTTTAATGGATGTTTGACTTCTTCTTTTTGAACAACTAGGCCTATGGTTTGGGGACATTTTCCATGTTGTAACTGTTGAGTGACAGCAATCGCTACTTCCCATCACAGCGGTTGGCAGTGTTCGTTGCTTGCAGGACTGGATTAAGGCAGGTGAGGGCCCCAAGTACTGATATCTTGTGATGCCCCCTCTTCTGCTTACTCATGCATTGGAATGGCATATGTGAGTTATATATATATACACATATACGTGTGTGTGTGTTTGCATGTCTTGACCTTAATGTAACTATCCGTAGTGTAACTTCTTTTTCGTGCAACTATATTAGTGATTGAATGTAAAAGTAGAGTGTGCAGTTTTATCAGAACGAGATGAGCTGGATTATAAAAATTTTAGTTGATGCAGAGTACTAAGAATTTTACTATATACCACATTTTCTAAAAAAAAGAATGTTCCACATAACTACAACAAAGAAAATAAGTCATTGAACTTAGTTGTTTCAAAAGTCGATATAAAATTCTGTTTATCTCCCACACCAAAAAATTGACTCTGACCCATTTTGCTTTGAATGAAACAAACATCTGATACTTCATTTTTGATTCTTGTTTCATAATAAATCCTATAATTGTAAATGAAAAAAGTATCATAAAAAAATGTAATGGTCAGAAAACAAATGTTACAAATTATGATATTTTATTTTTACATAGATCTATCATCTCTAAAATGTTATAAACATTTCTTTCTATTCTTTGCTTTTACAAATTCTTCACTGATTTTGTTACAATTAAGTTGCCCAAAAAATATCAGCTTCTATGGCTCTCCTTGGAAACTCTACGGGGCAGTTCTACTCTGTCCTATAGGGTTGCTACGATTCGGAATAGACTTGATGGCAGTGGGTTTGGTTTTCATTTTATGCATAATAAGGAGCCCTGGCAGCTCTGTGGTTAGGAGCTATGGCTGCTAACCAAAAGGTTGGCAGTTGGAACCCACCAGCCACTGCTTGGAAACCTTGTGGACAGTTCTACTCTGTCCTATAAGGTCACTGTGAAGCAGAATTGACTTGATGGCAATGGGTTTTTTGTATATTATAAAGGTAATGAATTGAGTCTTTCTTGAATCATTGTACGCTGAGGGTTTTAGAATGTCTTTAGGGACAAAAATGAGCATTCCGTTGTGCAGTTTGTGATCATTAAATTTAGGAATATGCGTAAAGCAATTTCAACATTAGGAAATATGCATTGTATTTTATCTTCTATTATGGAATCGTACATGTCTAAATGAGTAAATTTGTCTTTCCTGAATCTGTAAACTTTGTTTTCATATCAGAATGAAATTGTTGCACTTCTCCGTAAAGGTTTGTATTTGAGTCACCTGGATAAGCCTGCACTAATTCCTTCCATGAATCAGGCATTCTATTCAGATATAGCCACATTCTTCAAAAAGGAAAATGTCTTTGTTAGAACTGCACACTCTTTTGCCCTTCTTTTCATGCAAGATTCAAGTGTGTCAATGGGTATAGTATGTCGTTACTAGAAATCGGTCTCTGGCATTCAATACTTCTGGGAGCACTTCTGTCATTTACTTGTGTCTTTCTAATGCTTCTCTGATGGTAAACTGCTTGATAATCAGTATTTGGCGGTGTCTTACTCATCTAATGCTGCTATAACAGAAATGCCACAAGTGCATGGATTTAACAAAGAGAAATTTATTTTCTTTCAGTAAAAGTAGGCTAAAACTCCAAACTCAGGGTGTCAGCTTCAGGGGAAGGCTTTCTCTCTCTCTGCTGGCCTTCTCATCAATCTTCCCCCAGACTAGGAGCTTCTCTTTGCAGGCACCCTGGGCCCGAAGGACATGCTTTGCTCCCAGCACTGCTTTCTTGGTGGTATGAAGTTCCACTGTCTCTGTGCTTCTCTCTTTTAAATCTCAAAAGATTGCCTCAAGTCACAGTCCAATCCTGTAGGTTGACTCCCGCCTCACTAAGACAACTGCCGCCCATTTTCCCTCATTAACATCACAGAGGCAGGATTTACAACATATAGGAAAATCACACAACACCCAGAATCATGGCCCAGCCAAATTGATTAACACATTTTTGAGGGGACATAATTCAATTCATGACAGGCAGCATTTGTTTGGTTGTGTTTTAAAATTTTTCAAAACCTTAAGTTACGTAAATACCCTGTTAATGACTGGTGCAGATGCATGCATATCTTTAAATTTACTTCTGAATCCTGAAGAGCTTCACTCACTTAATGAAAATGCTGCGATATATTATTCCACATAAGTAAATACATACTCTAATGTTTGCATTTTGTTGATGATGTTTTCAGCTTCTCTTTTGGTATCCCCTTTTTGTGTCTGGTCTTCAGCAATGTTTTCTAAGGCATCCAGAATCTGAGTGTACGATTCCAGGATTGTACTCCTTGCTAGATTGTATCTGTGTACATGCCAAACATATTTTAAAGTTAAAGTTATAAATATTATTGTTTACAAAATTTTGGACATAACTCTGTACATAAATGCTATACAGTTAAAAAGTAACTTGACTGAATTCTTTGCAGTGGTGGGCATACACGAGTTCCCTCACCTTTTCACATCATCCAGGACTGGAGTTCCCATTGGGACATACACGAGTTCCCTCACCTTTTCACATCATCCAGGACTGGAGTTCCCATTGGTTCTCTACCAGGATGTGTGCAAGAGCAGGGCCAGATTACCCAATAAGCAAGATATGAAGGGTTTTCTTGTGCTTATGTATTAATTTGTAGTGATCAATTTCATCTGTTTTTTACATCAAAGATGCAGTGAGACCCACTACAGATTAGTGAGTGTCATGGATTGAATTGTATCCCCCAAAAATATCTGTCATCTTGGCTAGGTCATGATTCCCTTGTATGATTGTATGTCTACCATTTTCTCTTCTGATGTGATTTCCTTATATGTTGTAAATCCTATCACTACGATGTACTAAGATGGATTGGTAGCAGTTATGTTGATGAGATCTACAAGATTAGATAGTGCCTTAAGCCAATCTCTTTTGAGATGTAAAAGAGAGAACCGAGCAGAGAGACAGGGGGACCTCATACTACCAAGAAAATAGTGCCCAGAGCAGAGCACGTTCTTTGGACATGAGGTTCCTGTGCTGAGATGCTCCCGGACCAAGGGTCGACTGATGACAAGGACTTTCCACCAGAGTGAACAGAGAGAGAAAGACTTCCCCTGGAGCCTGTGCCCTGAATTCAGACTTGTAGCCTACTGGACTGTGAGAGAATAAACTTCTCTTTGTTAAAGCCATCCACTTGTGGTATTTCTGTTATAGCAGTACTAGATGACTAAGAGGGGTTTTGCTTGCTCTAGATCCTACATAAGGCTTGTCATCATCTGACCTCTGGTTTTTGGGACTTGAGGCAGTGGCCTGCCATATTGCCTGCCAATCATGGGTTTTCTTGGCCTTAGCAGCCTGTGAGTCAGCAGCCTGCTGTCTTACCTGCCGACCTTGCATTCATCAGTCCCTGCAGCTACGTGAGTTAGGAAAAGCCTCTAGCGTGATGCCTGACCCATGGATTTGGGACTTGCCAGCCTTTACAACTGTATAAGCCATTTCCTTGAGATAAAGCTCTCTTTCTTCTTCTTCTCTCTCTTGCTCTGTACATATATACACACTTCTATGGTTTTGTTTTTCTACAGAACCCAGCCTGAGACAGTATTTTTTTGTATGTCTGGTGTGAGAAGGGGATTACAATTTTTTCCTTCACATGGGTATCCAGTTGACCTGGCACTATTTATTTAGAAGACTTTCCTTTCCCCACTGCACTGCAGAGTCACCTTTGTCATAAATCAAGCCTCCTCTCTTTCTAGTTCATATGTGTTTCAATTTTTTACTTTTCTGAATTATTATAATCTTTTTTAAACTTAGTTAATTAATTCATCTGGACAATCAACTGTATATGGTTCAAACATTTATTCATTTGTTTCTTCTTTTTGGAAACACATACTGATTGCCTACTATAGCCCATATACTAGACCAGGCATAATCTAGGCAAATATAAACAGGTGTTCGTTTGGCTAAGATTTAATTGGATATAATACACTCTGATAAATTTTAAGAAACAGGCATGGACATGATCCTATGCAAAAAGATATGGAGTACCCATATATTGCCTAGGCTTTGGGAGAAGGGTAGAGAGAGCAGACAGGCTTCCTGGAAGAGGTGATACTTGGGACTGTCTTGAAAAATAATTAAGAGTAGCAGGTGTATTACGGATTGAATTGTGTCCCCCAAAATGTGTGTCAACTTGGCTAGGCTGTGATTTCCAATATTGTGTGATTGTCTACCATTTTGTCATCTGATGTGATTTTCCTGTGTGTTGTAAATCCTACCTCTATGATGTTAACGAAGCAGGATTAGAGCCAGTTATGTTAATGAGGCCCTCACTTGTCTGTCAGTTTGTCATACTGTGGGGGCTTGTGTGTTGCTGTGATGCTGGAAGCAATGCCACTGGTATTCAGATACCAGCAGGATCACCCATGGAGGAGAGGTTTCAGCTGAGCTTCCATACTAAGACAGACTAGGAAGAAGGAACTGGCAGTCTACTTCTAAAAAGCATTAGCCAGTGAAAACCTTAGGAATAGCAGCAGAACATTGTCTGATACAGTGCTGGAAGATGAGCCCCCCAGGTTGGAAGGCACTCAAAAGATAACTGGGGAAGAGCTGTCTCCTCAAAGTAGAGTCGACCTTAATGATGTGGATGGAGTAAAGCTTTCGGGACCTTCATTTGCTGATGTGGCACGACTCAAAATGAGAGCTGCAAACATCCATTAATAATCGGAACCTGGAATGTAAGAAGTATGAATCTGGGAAAATTGGAAATCGTCAGAAATGAAATGGGATGTATAAACATCGATATCCTAGACATTAGTGAGCTGAAATGGACCGGTATTGGCCATTTTGAATCTGACAATCATATAGTCTACTATACTGGGAATGACAACTCCAAGAGGAATGGTGTTGCCTTCATCGTCAAAAAGAACGTTTCAAGATCTATCTTGAAGTACAACGCTGTCAGTGACAGGATAATATCCATATGCCTACAAGGAAGACCAGTTAATATGACTATTATTCAAATTTACACACCAACCACTAGGGCCAAAGATGAAGAAATAGAAGATTTTTATCAGCTGCTGCAGTCTGAAATTGATCGAACATACAATCAAGATACATTGATAGTTAATGGCGATAGGAATGCGAGTGTTGGAAACAAAGAAGAAGGATCAGTAGTTGGAAAATATGGCCTTGGTAATAGAAACAACGCCGGAGATCGAATGATAGAATTTTGCAAGACCAACGAATTCTTCATTGCAAATACCTTCTTTCACCAACATAAATGGCAACTATACACATGGACCTCACCAGATGGAACACACAGAAATCAAACTGACTACATCTGTGAAAAGAGACAATGGAAAAGCTCAATATGATCAGTCAGAACAAGGCCAGGGGCCGACTGTGGAACAGACCATCAATTGCTCATATGCAAGTTCAAGCTGAAACTGAAGAAAATCAGAGCAAGTCCACGAGAGCCAAAACATGACCCTGAGTACATCCCACCTGAATTTAGGGACCATCTCAAGAATAGATTTGATGCATTGAACACTAGTGACCGAAGACCAGATGAGTTGTGGAATGACATCAAGGACATCATCCACGAAGAAAGCAAGAGGTCACTGAAGAGACTCTGAAACTTGCTCTTGAGCGTCGAGCAGATAAAGCAAAAGGAAGAATTGATGAAGTAAAAGAACCGAAGATTTCAAAGGGCCTCTCGAGAAGACAAAATAAAGTATTACAATGACATGTGCAAAGAGCTAGAGATGGAAAACCAAAAGGAAAGAACATGCTCGGCATTTCTCAAGCTGAAAGAACTGAAGAAAAAATTCAAGCCTCGAGTTAGAATAGTGAAGGACTCCATGGGGAAAATATTAAATGATGCAGGAAGCATCAAAAGAAGATGGAAGGAATACACAGAGTCATTATACCAAAAAGAATTAGTTGATATTCAAACATTTCAAGAGGTGGCATATGATCAGGAACCGATGGTACCGAAGGAAGAAGTCCAAGCTGCTCTGAAGGCATTGGCGAAAAACAAGGCTCCGGGAACTGATGGAATATCAATTGAGATGTTTCAACAAACAGACGTAGCGCTAGAGGTGCTCACTCGTCTATGCCAAGAAATACGGAAGACAGCTTCCTGGCCAACTGATTGGAAGAGATCCATATTTATGCCTATTCCAAAGAAATGTGGTCCAACCGAATGTGGAAATTATAGAACAATATCATTAATATCACACGCAAGCAAAATTTTGCTGAAGATCATTCAAAAACAGCTGCAGCAGTATATCGACAGGGAACTGCCAGAAATTCAGGCTGGTTTCAGAAGAGGAAGTGGAACCGGGGATATCATTGTTGATGTCAGATGGACCCTTGCTGAAAGCAGAGAATACCAGAAGGATGTTTACCTGTGTTTTATTGACTATGCAAAGGCATTTGACTGTGTGCATCGTAACAAACTATGGATAACACCGTGAAGAGTGGGAATTCCAGAACACTTAATTGTGCTCATGAGGAACTTTTACATAGATCGAGAGGCAGTTGTTCGGACAGAACAAGGGGATACTGATTGGTTTAAAGTCAGGAAAGGTGTGCAGTAGGGTTGTATTCTTTCACCATGCCTATTTATTCTGTATGCTGAACAAATAATATGAGAAGCTGGACTATATGAAGAAGAACAAGGCATCAGGATTGGAGGAAGACTCATTAACAACCTGCGTTATGCAGATGAGACAACCTTGCTCGCTGAAAGTGAAGAGGACTTGAAGCACTTACTAATGAAGATCAAACACCACAGGCCTCAGTATGGATTACACCTCAACATAAAGAAAACAAAAATCCTCACAACTGGACCAATGAGCAACATGATGATAAACGGAGAAAAGATTGAAGTTGTCAAGGATTTCATTTTACTTGGATCTGCAATCAACACCCTTGGAAGCAGCAGTCAAGAAATCCAAAGACACATTGCATTGGGCAAATCTGCTGCAAAGGACCTCTTCAAAGTGTTGAAGAGCAAAGATGTCACCTTGAAGACTAAGGTGCGCCTGACCCAAGCCATGGTATTTTCAATCGCATCATATACATGTGAAAGCTGGCCAATGAATAAGGAAGACCGAAGAAGATGCCTTTGAATTGTGGTGTTGGTGAAGAATATTGAATATACCATGGACTGCCAAAAGAACGAACAAATCTATTTTAGAAGAAGTACAACCAGAATGCTTCTTAGAGGCAAGGATGGCGAAACTGTGTCTTAAGTACTTTGGACATGTTGTCAGGAGGGATCAGTCCCTGGAGAAGGACATCATGCTTGGCAGAGTACAGGGTCAGCGGAAAAGAGGAAGACCCTCAACGAGGTGGATTGACACAGTGGCTGCAAAAATGAGCTCAAGCATAACAACTATTTTAAGCATGGTGCAGGACCTGGCAGTGTTTCGTTCTGTTGTGCATATGGTCAGTATGATTCGGAGCTGACTCAATGGCACCTAACAAGAACAGATGACTACGACAGTGAGTAAACACAAGTAAACCCGTGCATACCTTGCTTAATGTAATCCAGTGTGTACCTTGCTAACTAGTTAATCCACCCCTGTGCAGGAGCATACTATTGTGCTTGTATAACAGCAAAGAGCATTACTGACCCTCCTGATTGGAGTTGCTGGATCAGAAGGTGTACGTGTACAAGACGGTTCTCTCAAAATGGATCAGAGACCCATTAACGGTTAACATAATCCATCCTCGCCCAGTAACTGCTCATGTTGGATCCAGTTGCATATTGGGTGACTATAACAAGAGTTAGACTCAATAGCTCACCCCCACCTCTTGTTTATTAGAAATAGTATACTACCAAGAGACCCACCTAGATAGGGAGTTTCAGTTACACTGGAGGGGACTATAGCAGACAAATGTCAATGAAAATATTGAAGTGGTGGGGGCTTCATAGATTAAACAACCTTGTGTGTGGTGATCTTTATTTCTGGCTGGCATATTCTCACACACCGGAGCTGGTATCAGTTTCATTTAGTGCCCTGCCAGTTCTCTTCCATTGCAGCACTTGCTTTTCCTTGTGTCCTGTCTGCTTGACATACATGGATCTTTGCTTTGGGTGACTAATGTCCCTGTTTTGTTGATGCCCTAAGCATGTGCTTACCTTGCTTATTGGGACATCCATCCCTGGTTGCTTGCATCTCTAGCCTCCATTACAACCAGGACACAAACTTGGGACCCAAGCTCTATCCATTAGGTGCACTATGGCAACTGGGGCAGAGGAGGTGCTGGCAGATAAAGCTGAGAAATAAGGAAAATCATTTCTCAGGTATTATATAAAGAACAGGAACACAGGAACAGATCCATTACCAGAACCAGTTTGGAGGTAGTATTATTTCAAAGATTCGTGCTAGCCAGTACTTACTAGTATGTTTGCACTGGTCATTAAAATCAGGGTGGGACACTGTTCGTACTGCTTAGCACCTGATGTAGTTCCCAGCATTCCTAATGATTCTGTAAGCTTCCCAATATACTCTTAATAAACTCCCTTTCTGCTCAACCCAGCAAGGACTGCTTCAAATGCTTGCAAAGAATATCCTCTGATGCAGAATGTGGTTACTGAATATTAATTACTGTTTCCTTATAATGTGGAGTAAATAGCTTATAGGATTTACCCACCGGACATCTGAAAATCTTTCATTTTTACAAGAATGGGGTATACTGGGTGGCACTAACCTTACACCTAACTTGCTGTCGTTGGTTGGCGTCAATTCTGGCTCCTGGTATCCCCATGTGTTGCAAAGTAGAACTGTGTTCCATAGGATTTTCAGTGCTGTGGGCTTTCAGAAGCAGATCTCCAGGCCTGTCTTCCAAGGTGCCTCTGCGTGGGTTCAAATCGCCAACCTTCTGGCTGGTAGTTGAGTGCTTAACCATTTTTTGCCACCCAGAGACTCTTATCTATCCATCTCTATGTATATATGTCACTTGTGCACAATGAATTTGGAATACTGGCGCTAGCACACTACTGAAGGTATGACTGTATTGATCTCAGGTTCTAATCATATCAAGAAGAGGAGATTTCCAAGTTTCCTCACTCACTTTATTATATCCATTCTAAGTGAATGATAACAAAAGAGTTAAATATCCTTGTACAGTCACAAAGAGGAAGGGGGCAGAATGACAAACGGAAGCTTAATTTTGAGTTTTGGTAAGTAAACATGGCATACAAAAGTTCAGTAATGTGTATTAATGATATCTAGCACTTCACAGCTATAGTTTCTTTCAAAATACATAAAATAACATTTGAAAACATTCAAAAAAGCAAAAAACACTTGGGGTAGTGGAAAAAGGCAATACAAAGAAGAATAATGCCCTAGAGTTTAGTTTAATTAATGAGAGAAAAAAAAAAATTTTGCTATTGATAATAATGGTACCCAAATATTAAATGTCATGAAAGTTCATTATCAGAGATAACTGTAAATTTAAAAATTAGGGGGATTTGAAGCATTGGAAAGATTGTCATAGGTAGAGAGGGGAAACAGGGAATTCCAGGTGAGGAAAGTTGACAAAACAAATATATATATGTGTCAAAATAAATATACATATATACATAGTAAAGGAATAAAAAGGTAAGCTCGCAGCCCTGGTGACACAGTGGTTAAACACTTGGCTGTTAACCAAAGGATCGATGGTTCGAACCCACCAGCTGCACCAAGGAGAAAGATGTGGCTATGAGGTAATTCTAGTTTTTCCTAAAGGGTCACTGTGAGTCAGAATCTACTGCGTTGCAATTTTTGGGGGGTGCAGAAGAGGCAAGGAGGGTCAGTGTGAGCAGAAGACTATTATGAAAAGCCCCAAACACCAGGTCATAAAGCCCTCACTTGAACCTGAGGCAATGGGGAGTCTGCAAGCCTTTTCATAAGGCATGTAATAGTATGACTGGAATTTAGAAATTGTAGGCTGGAAAAACTAGAGTTAGGAAATGGATTAAGAAGCGGTGGAATCATCCCAAGTATGAGGAGATGAGGAAAGAATGGAGAAAGGGAAAATGTCAGCTTCACTGAGAATTCTTTAAAAATCAACCTGACTTAGTAACTAAGTTAATACGGTAACAGAAATGGTTGAGGCCTCCATACAGTGACATGAACTCAATCAGCTCCTTCTCTAGTTAAAAGGAGCCAAGCAATCTGTAAATAGGAGGGAGAAAGTAGTAACTTCAGGCTGATCCTAAAAATTACTTTCAGCATTAACACAAGGCATATGCATAGGCGCTCTCCAGCAGGAAAGAAAAAACGAAAATGCGGACACCTTCCATGCTCATGCTGAGACATCCTTAGTCTCCTTTACCCATCGAGATAGAGGAGCCCTGGTGATACAATGGGGAAGCACTCGGCTGCTAACCAAAAGGTCAGCGGTTCAGCACACAGCACCACCACCCATCAAGACGTTCATTTTAGGTCCCTAGGTGGCTAAAACAGTTTGCACTGGACTACTTACCTAAGGAGCCCAGGTGGCGTAGTGGTTAAGAGGTCACCTGCTAACTAAAAGGTCAGCAGTTTGAATCCACCAGGTGCTCCTTGGAAACTCTATGGGGCAGTTCTACTCTGTCCTATAGGGTTGCTATGAGTTGGACTCCACTCCATGGCAACAGGTTTGACTTACCTAAAGGTTGGTGGTTAGAACCCACCCAGCGGTACTGCTTCTGTAAAGATTGTTGTTGTTGATTGCCAACAAGTCAATCTCAACTCATGGCAACCCCATGTGTATCAGAGTAAAACCATGCTCCACAAGGTTTTCAAGACTGTGACATTTCGGAAGCAGATCATGTGCCTCTGGGTCGTTCCAGCCACCAACTTTTGCCCAGTAGTCTGAGTGCTTAAGCATTTGCACAACCCAGGGACTTCTCCATAAAAATTACAGCCAGGAAAACCCTACAGAACGACTCTACTCTGTAACACATGGGATCAACATGAGTAGAAGTCAACTAGTAGCCAATAGGCTTTAAGATGTTCATTTTAACCTGATTTAACCTTTACAAAAAAATTTGAAGATGGGCAAAGAAGACCCTCATGATTTAAGAAAACTCTACTTTGAAAGCTAGAGACTGTTCCAGGTAGGGAATACAATTAAAAAAATTTACGCAAGAGTAATTGATTTGTCATGTCTAATTGTTTCTGTGACATTTCAATTGGATACCTCACAACGGGCCAAACATAGAAATAAATGCTCTCTATGCCTTTCTCAGGAAACCCGGGTGGTATAGTGGTTAAGCGCTACCGCCGCTAACCAAAGGGTTGGCAGTTCAAATCCACCAGGTGCTCCTTGGAAACTATGGGGCAGTTCTACTCTGTCCTATAGGGTCGCTGTGAGTGGGAATCGACTCGACAGCACTGGATTTGGTTTTTGGGTTTATGCCTTTCTCAATTAGCCTAAAATACAGAGAACTCTATTTTTTTCTAGTTGATATAATGGATGTGGGGCACTGTAAAGTGAATAAGACTAGGAATCAAGAAATGCGTGACCCAGGTTCAGAATTAGCAAGGGAATTGTGTTCATTGCATCTTTCTAAACTACATTTTTCTTAACCATAAAAGAAGCATCTTAACAATAAGTAATACAAATGTTTTGTGGTGGGGCCGAAGTGAGGCAGTCTTAGAAGTGCTTTATTCACCCTGTAGAACTACAGAAGTATGTCACAGACATTTTAACAGCCCTTGTTTCACACCACATTCCCATATAATTCTCTTATTCCTCAACACTCTTCATCAAAAGCCTCTGTCATTTTGGGTGTGGAAGACCTCTCGGGTCTTTTCCCCCTTATCTTTCTCAATCTGTGATTCAGTTTCCTATTTTTAAAAAGATTCTCTGGAGTAACTCTTTCAAATTCTCCATTTATCGATATCTCCTTATCTATTAATCTACTGTTATAAAGGGGTAGGATTTTTTACTTTCTGTGCAAAGAATAAATTACAGGACGCAACTGTGATTCAAAAAACTTGAATTTCTGCTTGGAATAACTAGAAACATAATTACAGGCCATATCCCTTAATTTAGACGTTTCAGTGGAATGTAAAATGTAATGAACTATAAACGAATAAGGGGTTAGTGCTATAAACAAAGAAATAAGATCAATAGACATTTCAATCATGAGGAATTCATGGGAGCTGGTCCCACTGATAACATGCTCAGGAGTTTATGACTTGTTTTCGGCTGTGGACACTGGGTTGTCTGAGAAAACCTATGGATGCCTTAAAAACCATGTTTTTAAATACTTCAAGGGTACAGAAATAAGAAAGGTAGCAACATTAGAATATCATTGTTAGCTGACATTAAGTCAGCCCCAGATTCTTGGAGACCACATGCACAGTGGGATCGGACCTTTGTGATCCATGGCATTTTCACTGGCTGAAACCAAGCCTTTCTCCCTGGTCTATCTTAGTCTGGAAGGTACACTGAAACCTATTTGCAGTCATAGCAATATGACTGACTGGTGGTAGCTGTGCATGGTGTGAATAAGCTGGTATCAAACCCAGGTTTCCTACGTAATAGGTGAGAATTGTTGTAGTGGGAAAAGTCACAAAGTTTAGTAAAGCGAAAAGAAAGTTTTAATCAGCATATATTCAAAAAGGTGATAAGTGGACAAGCATGCTGCCAGAGCTAATGTCTGCTCAAGTCCAAGGAAATATTACAGAGTAAACAAGAATGGGAAAATGGACAAGCACGTTTCACAGCCATGTGTGCTGGACTCCAAGGAACATTGCAGAATAAACGAGAATGGGAAAACAAACAAGCACATTTCACAGTGTTGTCTGCCCAAGTCCAGAGAATATTACAGAATAAACAAGAATGGGAAAACGGACAAGCACACTGCCACAGCCATGTCTGTCCGAGTCTAAGGGATACTACAGAATAGACAGAAGTGGGAAAATGGGCAACCATGTTGCCACAGCCATGTCACCCCAAGTCCAAGGAAGATTACAGAGTCATCAGTATATATTAACATTACAAATGGGCAAAACAATTGAAAGCTTCACCTTTTCACAGATTGGCTAGAAACTGTCATCTTATATATTGAATTGTCTTTCTTAACAATCATTGGTACAGGTTTCAGTAACAACAGTCGGGAGGGTCTTCATTGGTCCAGTAAATTTTTATTCACTAAATGTTAATGGAAAAAGGTAAGAGCGGAAAGTCTTTTGTGTTCTGGCTTATGTGAAAGTTTCCCTACAAGACATTTTCTAGAATTATTCTATCTATTGTCTTTATACCTCAGGGCCCAGTTGATGTGTCTTTGTGAGTCCTTGTGAGCCCTTGGGACCCTTGTGATCCCTTGTGAGGCCAGCTCCAGCTGGGTCACATTCTGTATGCTCGAGGACAGGGAATAATGACTCTAATATTATTTCCTAAATCAGAATTCTACCACTGAACTACCCCCTCTCCAACATTATCAAAATGTGTTAAAAAAAAAAAAAAATACTAAGTATATATAGGAAACCCTGGTGGCATAGTGGTTAAGTGCAACAGCTGCTAACCAAAGGGCCCGCAGTTCGAATCCACCAGGCGCTCCTTGGCAACTCTACGGGGCAGTTCTACCCTGTTGCTATGAGTCGGAATCGACTCAATGGCACTGGGTTTGGGTTTTTTTTTTTGTTTATGTATAATAACATATATACTTGTTCAGTAACACATTAAATAACAAGGTCTAGTAGCGGGTGTAATAACGGATCAGTTTGAAAGACTCACAATGAGTAAGCTATATTTCCAGATACCTGTAATAATAGCAACCATTGCCAACGAGTGGATTCCGACACTCACACTGACCCAATAGGACAGAGTTTCCAAGGCTGTAATCTTTACGGAAGCTGACTGCCACATCTTCCTCCCCGTGGAGCAACTGGCTGGTTCCAAACGCGAACCTTTTCATTAACACCCGACCTTTCCATTAGCAGCAGCGCGGTTAATCCGTAGCCGTTCAGTCGATTCTGACCCACACAGACACTACAGGACGAGTAGAACTGCCCCCATGGGGTTTCCAAGGAGCAGCTGGTGGATTCGAACTGCCGATCTTTTGTATAGCAGCCGAGGTCTTGACCACTACGCCACCAGGGCTCCTCTATGACACCAATGCTCCGTAAAAACTGCAGTCATACGAAAATCTCTGTGATTTCCATTGATGAAAAAGTCACAGATATTGCTAAATCCATTGGTCATAGTTCCCTGTACTTGTAATTGATGGAAAAGATAAATTACATTTACGGTTTGTGAAAATAAAAGTGTAATTTATACCCATCCAAATCGACAGTCCCCATAAAGGTCTGTAGAAATCAGATTCTTTCAGGGTTTGTCAGGTGCGCTATTCACACACACAAAAAAACTTAGAGCCCTGGTGGAGCAGTGGTTAAGCATTGGGCCAGCCACTCTTTGGAAACCTTATGGGGGCAGTTCAACTCTGTCCTATAGGGTAGCTATGAGTCTGAATAGGCTCAGCGGCAAAGAGTTTTTGGTATCCCAAAATGAAAAACAAAAAACCCACCTCAGCCCTAGGGATAAAATATGAAATGCAAATGGTGGGATGTCCAGGTCAAGGCATCTTCCTACAGTCCATTTTGTTGCCCTGGTAACTAACCCTAGCTTCAGGAGATCCCTCAACAATCGGGCAGTCCTCCCAAAAGGTTGGTTTTATTTTGTTTCCCTTCACTCTCACATGCCTGGGAGATCCTGGACAGCCAGCTATGGCTCCCTAGGCCATCTCAACAATCTATGGGATAGGAATCTGGGGAAGAGGGGGCCAAACCAAAAAAAACATTGAATTGCCAGAGGCACCTTTTACACTTACTATCACTTAGCACCAGGTGGCAGCAATAATTATGAGACTTTTGGCAAAATGACAATAGCCCCCTCAAAGAGGATTCCACTGTTGGGGGAGAGGGGTGCAGGACTTTACACTGCTTCACAGTATATAGGAATTCTAGTACCTAAAACTCTGATTGGTACAGTATTTCCTCGGGGCCCACGTAAGTAAGTCAGAGACACTTTCTGATTGGCTGACTTTCGTCTCCAACGGCTGCAAGCCAATAGGAAAGCAGACTTTACGAACCGCCTAGAGACTATAATAACTCCTTCTTCAGTTTGGGTCGTGAAATTGAACTCCACTCATTCTGGCTTAACAGTCCTGGGCGAGCTAAACAAGCAGGCAAAGCTCGCGCTGACACTAAAACTGGCTCTTAATGGCTCCCGTTGCGGGTGGGTCGAGTACAGCACCTGAGGAGTTTCTCCGAGCGAGTCCGGGTGGCGAGCCGGTGTACCTGGCCGCCGTGGAAGCACTTGACTGCCGAGATCCTGAAGGTGACGGGACAACGCCGCCCGGGACAAGAAGCGCATCTTCCTGCGCCACTTGCACTGGCCATCCGCAAGGACGAGGTCAACCTGCTGGGTAGTCACTAAACAAGGCGGTGCCCCCCAAATGCAGTGTAGTGCTGCTGCCCAAGGCCAACTAACTGGGTTAGGGTTACTACATAAGCTGAGCTGTTCAGAGCCATCCCCGACCGTGTGACCAGTCAAATTACACAAACCCTGCCTCCTACGCAGTACGAGGCATAAGCATATGGCCGGACGGGCCAATCACACCAGCGCGGGAATTTTTGAAAGTAAAAATGTAATTATTACTTCTACCGCGCTCCTACCGTTGACATGGCGTAATTGTGGATTCACAATGGCTCAGCTCTTTTGATTTGAGATATGTGGGTGGCTCTGAAAAGAGCCTTTGAGGTTTGAAGCAGGAGGACGTACTTCTCCATACTTTTTACTTTTTCTTGGACGCAGGCTTCTTTGCCTTTGCAACCTTCGGTTTGGCAGTTTTCGGCTTGGCTGCCTTGGGTTTAGGAGCCTTAGCCTTAGCTGGGCTCTTGGCGGCCTTCTTGGGTTTGGTTGCTTTCACCTTCTTCGGGCTCTTGACCACTTTCTTAGTCTTAGAAGCTGCTGCCGGTTTCTTTGCCTTTTTGGGGGTCTTTTTAGCACTCTTCTTTGGGGTGACCGCCCCTGTCGCCTTCTTTGGCTTCTTGGCAGCTCCGGAAGCCTTCTTCGGCTTGGCCGAACCAGCTTTCTTGGTTTTGGGCTTGGCTTCCCCAGAGGCCGCCTTCTTGTTGAGTTTGAAGGAGCCGGAGGCGCCGGTGCCCTTGGTCTGCACCAGGGTGCCTTTGCTCACCAGGCTCTTGAGCCCCAGCTTGATACGGCTGTTATTCTTCTCCACATCGTAGCCAGCGGCTGCCAGCGCCTTCTTGAGCGCGGCCAGGGACACGCCGCTGCGCTCCTTGGAGGCGGCCACCGCCTTGGTGATGAGCTCGGACACCGGGGGCCCGGACGCCTTGCGTTTTCCTGCAGCTGCGCCCGTTTTCTTCGCCTTTTTCTTCACAGGTGTTTTCTCCGCAGGTGCGGGAGCAGCAGGAGCAACTGGAGCAGTTTCTGACATGTTTTTGTTTTGCCAGTAAAGCCAAAAACTAAACTCAAAACTGTCAGAACGGCGTGTTCCCGGCGCCGGAGGCTGGGGGTTTATATAGAGAGAAGCTGAGTGATGATTGGTTCCCTGCTCTGCGCGCCGCGCTGCTGGAGCAGGGCTCCTCGGCTCCGCTGCATGGCTGTGTTTCTTGCCCCTTAAAAAAGAAGAAAAATGTAAGAAATCTGGGCACGGAGCTATTAGGGATTTGGGGGAAACTGATCCCAGAGGCCTCAGGCTTCATTGCTACCTTTTTTGCTATACCTAGTTTCTAAACCGGCACTCTGAAACTTTCCTGATTCCCCCAACTCTCTTCATAACTTAGGTCAAATAGAGACAACTTTCAGGTTTTCCTTAAAAATACTATTTCCCCACGTTACGTTTGTAATGCTTTCTTCCAAGACCTTGTTCCGGACATTCTTTTCTTCTCAACTGTATGTAAATAAACTTATTTTTCCTAAAATGTGTAAGGAAAATCGGTTTCTCCGCGGGAGCAATAGCACAGGCTCTCCCGTGAGTTGTTTGCACCAAGCTCTAGAAATTGGCGCTGGGGTAAAACGTTTTATGCAGAACTGGGATGGTTATTTTGGAAAAGATCATTTTTTTAAAGGTATTTGAGGGACCAGTATGTAAACTGGGTTTGATCTCTTGTGTTTTGGTGATATAAACACTTTAGGAAGGATGGGGGTGGGGCTGCTCCAGGTGTCTTCTAGATCAACTGGTCTAAATAGGGTCACCAGCCTTCTGGAAAAAATCAGTATCATAGACTTTTCAGACATGGAATGAATGTTACAAATTAAGCACGGCGTCTACAAAGAAGAAAAGTGAATCCTGAAGCGATGGAACGGCAGGTCTTGTCATTTTACTATCTGTGAGCTGAAGGGCAATATGAGCTGCTATATGTTTATATCCTATCTCTTTAAAATTGTGCTTCATTTTAGTGACAGACACACTACTTATAAGGTTTTTTCTCCAATATTTAGCAAAGAGCTCTGTAATTATTTCTTATATTTCCAAATGGTAATTAAAATACAAATTTGATTTGACTTTTTTTTTCCAACATTGCAATACGGACACAGAATTATTACAAAGAAACAATTTCTCATTTAAACTACTTAATGAATTTTTGTAATTCTCCCTGGGCTTTTTACTAACAAAATGTGAACTAGACTGTGTTAACTAAAGTAATTGACTGAATGTGTCCACCCAGGGACCACTGAAGGAACATTTCATAGCAAAAAGTAGTGATCTTCCTACTCCATCTCTTTTCGTTGGTGACACGACAGAGCTGGAGGAATTAAGTAAATATTGGATAGTTAAGCACCAAATTAGTAATCACCACAAAATAAACAGATAATGAAATTAAACCTATGTTTGTTAAAATAAATAGACAAGAAAAATATTTTGATGTTTCTTCTAAAGCTATTCCTGTTTCCACAGATCTAGTTACTCTGGCTCATATTCAATGGTGATTTGAGGATTTTCTCATATATATGCAAGATACAACAATCAACTTTAAAGATGTTGTCTCCCCGCACTTAACCAACGAAAGAGAGAGAAAGCTCACAGGGTGCATGGAGGCTCAATAACCACCAGTGGCTCCGAGGGAGAAAGACGTGGCAATCTTCTTCCATAAAGATTTACAGCCTTGGAAACCCTATGGGGTCACTATGAGTCAGAATCCACTCAATGGCAGTGGGTTTGGCTTTTGGTATACATGTACGTGTGTGTGTGTGTGTGTGTGTGTATAAAACTTGGCTTGGCTTTTTTTTTTTTTTAATAGTCATTCGCTGGGTGTCATAGAATGAAATAAAGTCTCCGGAACTTAAAATCATGTTATACGCAGTAAACAAACTACAAATATTGTGAATGAAGGAGGTAAGCTTATAGGATTGGATCTGCAGCACTCTGCTTCCACTAGGGAGATATTTTATGGGTGTCTGGAGAAAGGAGCTATTTGTCATCATCTACAGCATCGTTGTCAATAGCAATGGGCACAAGTTTCTGTCGTTGTTGTTCCATATATTTATATTATCTAAAGACTCAATGGTAATGGGTTAAAGACAATTAAAATTTAGATTTTAAAAACTTTATTATTTTGATTATTTTCACAGTTGTACTATCAGTTATTGAACAATTGTTGAAATTGTTACACGCATAAATTCAAATTATATACATAAATTCCATTTAAGATAGGTGAAAAGTTCTTTCTACAATAGATGTCACCATTTCATTCTTGTGTAACTCTTAATGGTTCCTACGGCTATTTAGGTCCCAAGTAAGTGAGAAGATATTGGGGCTAAGGGCCATTTCCTTAGTTGTTCATAGGTAATCTCTGGTCTTCCTGGAGAGCAATAACGGAGACCTGACTCGATTTCACCCTGCACTTTTATAAACGAAAGAGGCAGTACTGTGCTGCGTGTAGTTACTCTGTTATTTTCTTGCCTGGGATCCAGTTGCTTATCTTCTCTGTAACTGTGTCATGTACAAGGTTCCCGAAAGCAGAATAAACCCTATGGGACCGTAAATTTTAGATCACAAAAAGTTTCCTTTGCTACTTTGGTAGCAAGCAAAAAAAAAAAAAAAAATTGTTTTTTCCTTTTGAATCTTCAATCTGTACATATCCTAAAATGGTAGATTGCCCAAGGCTTGAACCATTTATTGTAAAACATATGCAATAAGAAACACAACAGTTTAGTAAGTGATGGGTAGTTAATGTATGACTTCATGTTTTCTCAATATTTTGGTGGTAAAATCCCTCTCACCATAGTAAATGCCCCTAAGTGGTTTAGGTAATTGCCACCAGGTCAATCCACAGAGGCTGTGCTTAAGGAAAAAAGTGACTAAGTTTTTAAGGAAAAAAATGGCTAAGGAGAATAACTTCCAAAAAGGATAAAGAAAAAATAAGGTCTACATTTCAGACAGTCCTGATGGTACAGTTAACAGTTCTAACCCACTGGCCCACCTCACAGGAGGAAGATCTGGTTGGTAATCTGCCTCCATAAAGATTACAGCCTTGGAAACCCTATGGGGCAGTTCTACTCTGTCCTATAGGAATCAACTCAACAGTAGCAGGGTTGGGTCAGATTGCGTTTATGGCAGACAGGGCATTGTGTTAGCATTATATGTTCAGAAGGACCATGAGAAATCATATCTACTTTAACTTCCTATCAGATGACCTCACCTAAGGATGCTCTTCCATTTGAAACCGCCCTCTAAACAAAACTGTTTATTACTTTTCTTTCCTAAAAGGGAAATTGCTCTCTCAAGTTTCTGATTTCCTTTTTATTATATGTCCCTTTTTATCTCTATCAGGAAGTCCTGGTGGCATAGTGGCCAAGAGCTCAGGAAGTCCTGGTGGCATAGTGGTTAAGAGCTATGGCTACTAACCAGAAGGTCAGCAGTTCAAAGCCACCAGGTGCTCCTTGGAAACCATATGAGGCCATTCTACCCTGTCCCATAGGGTTGCTGTGAGTTGGAATGGACTCGACCGCAATGGACTTTGTTTTCTTTTGGTCTCTCTATCAGTGATACCTTGTATACCCAGAAATTGGCTAATTCCATTATACTTCAAAAATATTCCAATTCTCACTTCCTGCAGTAAGCCTCCTTCTCGAATACCCACCACACTCCCTTCCTCAGTCTAGATTAGGATTGATTCAAAAAGAATTCCCTACAATAGCACAGCACAACAGAGTTTTCTGCAATGCTGGAAATGTTCTATATCTGCACTGTGCAATAGATGGCCACTAACTATATGTGACAGGGTTCCTGGGTGGTGCAAATGGCTAAGCGCTGGACTACTAACTGAAAGGTTGTTGGTTTGAGCCCACCCAGAGAGAGGCACCTTGGAAAAAAAGGTCACAGGCTCAAAAACCGTGTAGAGCACTACTACTCTACACACACAGGATCTTGATGAGTTGGAATCCACCTGATGGCAACTAACAACAACAGTAGCTATATGTGGCTATTGAGCACTTAAGAGTGGACAGAATGACTGAGGAAATCAACTTTTAATTGTACTTAATTTCTTAAAACCTTAAATTTAAATAGGCACATGTGGCTAGGGCTAATATAGGCAGCACAGGTTTAGGAAAACGCTTCTCAAACGTAAATGAGCATACCATTTACTTGGAGGCTTTGTTAAAAATGCCGCATAAATTCAGTAGATTTTGAGGAAAAAAAAAAAAGTAGAACCTGAAATTATCCTTCTAGCAAGCGTGCAGATGAAAGTAATGCTGCTGGAGTACTACTTGTAAACCCATCCCAACTAGTCCGAAATTAAGAGCACGCTTGAGTTAGAATCGACTCAATGGTAACTAGTTACTGATCTGTATGTCAGACCTCTCACCCTGAGTGAACTTTTTCTCTACTAGACTTTGAGTTGTTTGTTTGATTTTTAAAGAATGATTGTGTTTCTACATCTAGTATTTGTACATCATTCTTGGCATGTAAAAAACCAAAACCCATTGCCATGGAGTCACTTCCGACTCGTTGGAGCCCACCGCCATAAAAAAAAAAAAAAAATCCCTTTAAGATCAAGTCGATTCCGATTCTTAGCAACCTTATACCCTAAAGGATAGAGTAGATCTGCCCCATAGTGTTTCCAAGGAGGGGCTGGCTGATTCAAGCTGCCAGCGTTTTGGTTAACAACCGAGCTCTTAAACCACTGCGTCACTATGGCTCCTGCGACTTTATAAAAACAAAAACAAAAACCCAACCCACTGCCGTCGAGTCAATTCCGACTGATAGCGACCCTAAATTGTGAATGAATGAATGACTCTGGTTTCTTTCTCTAAAGGGAGAGCATTGGAGATCCCTGGATCTAGGTCTGCAGGTAACTTTTTATACCTGAACTAAATGCCAAATAGACTTCAAAAAATGAATAATATTCTGACTTCCTATAAGGCATGCGGAAACCCTGGTGGCGTAAGGGTTAAGAGCTATGGTCGCCAACCAAAAGGTTGGCAGTTCGAATCCAGAAGAAGCTCTTTGGAAACCCTATGGGGCAGTTCTACTCTGCCTTTTGGGTTGCTATGAGTCGGAATGGCCTCGATGGCAATGGGTTAGTAGGTGGTAGTATAAGGTGCACCATAGAAGAAGGAAATTTTGATTTGTTTGGTTTTAAATCGTCTCTGTAGTACACGGAATGGAGCCCTGGTGGTGCAGTGGTTAAAGCGATGCACTGCTAACAGAAGGGTCAGTGGTTCGAAACCACCAGCGGCTCTGTAGAAGATGTGGCAGGCTGCTTCCGTAGAGATTTAGGCAGCCTTGGAAACGCTATGGGGTCTCTGTGATTCGGAATTGACTCCATGGCAGTAGGGTTGTGTTTGGGGGTAGTATACACGAGGCACTCAATGTAAATGTTTGGAACATGTGAGAGAAAGTTGGAACTTTTCTACTAAACATATCAACCTGTGATCTATCTGTAGAATATTATTTTCAATTACTCTCTTTACTTGAATAATAGTTCACATAATTTGTCAGTGTTATGTCTCTGTTAATTTGCAAACGTTAACTCACCATGATACACTTTCAATGTTTTACTGGTAGAGGTAGTGGTACGTGACAGTCATGAGACTCCAGGATCAGAAGGCCTTTTTTAACCCCAGATTTATCACCTGGTAGATTTTTTTTTTTTTAGATTAGGTCTGCAAGCACGAGATTCTTCATCCCAACAATGCTGATAATGCTTTATAAATTTGGTAACAGACTGGAAATTCAATTATCGTTGGCTCCTTCCTGGGGCTCCTTCTTTATCAGAGAATTGCTGAAAACGATTATGTATTTGCTCTGTCAAACAGGACTTGCCAAATTTAATAATGAGTATTGGTAGAGCTGTGATCATTAAGAATAATACATTTTTGAAGAAACTTCACATTTTAAAATCAATTACATTTTGATATCTCTCCCTTTTGTAGACACAGACTCTACTGCCTCTTTTTTACATATGATAAAAACGGTCAGGAGACTTGCAGATTATCAATAGTCTGAGAGAACCCACAGGCACAGAACAGGAGGCCACAGAAACCGGCGGCTGAGGACCCATACAAGGAAACAGGAAGAAGTTACACACTGAAGCGCATTTCTCCTCCTCCTTCTCTATAATAGGCTTTGGCAGAGATACCCCTAAGGTGGAAAAGAGGCGGGGACAGAGTTCTTGTTCCCGCCCCCGCCTTTTCAGTTTCCTAAAAGGTCCGCACAATCGAAATATAAAGGGTTGTAGCGAGCCCCAGGCTCATCACAACAGAGACAGGTCATTTCTTGTTCGCCATGTCTGGCCGTGGTAAGGGAGGCAAAGGCTTGGGAAAAGGTGGCGCCAAGCGCCATCGTAAGGTGCTCCGCGATAACATCCAGGGCATCACCAAGCCCGCCATTCGGCGCCTGGCTCGGCGAGGCGGTGTCAAGCGTATCTCTGGCCTTATCTACGAGGAGACTCGCGGGGTCCTTAAGGTGTTCCTGGAGAACGTGATCCGCGACGCAGTCACTTACACTGAGCACGCCAAGCGCAAGACGGTCACGGCTATGGACGTGGTCTACGCGCTCAAACGCCAGGGGCGCACCCTCTATGGATTCGGGGGCTAATGTCCCAGCCCGGGTTTCACATCTCCAACGCTTACCCAAAGGCCCTTTTCAGGGCCACCCACGATTTCATACAAAGGGCTGTGCGTGGTAGTTAATTCAGAAGGTAATCATTTCTCGCATTTGTATGTTGCATCGTGTTTGTCTTAGTGTTGGCAACTGAAAAAAGCGAGTCCGTTTTGCTTTCGGATTAATCTGGTTTAACGTCAGTAGCTGTTTACTAAGATGGCGGCTATCAGCTAAATCAAAAGGACAAAGCAATCAAATTTTAGGTGACGTAAGCGGACGATAGATTAGTGCTAACGCCAATTGGAGGAAAACTCCTTTAGAAGATAGCTGTTTCCCGAGTTCCTTGTGCTACCGATTTCACTTTCCTAAGGAACGTTTAATTTACTCCCTGCCCACTCCACAATATACTCAGAGGCAGCTACCCGGTGTCCTGTGGATGGTAATACGGAGCTTTAAACCCAGCCTACCTCCTGCAGGAAAGCCATAGCTATAATTTACACTGCATTGTTGGTAGCTGTGAATGGATGGATAATAGCTAGTAAATTTAAAAAGGGTAGAAAAGGCATTTTAAGGTTCTGTCTAAATCCTCCAAGGGCATCTTCCTGACAGGGCTCTGCCTGCATTCTTTCCCACAGTGCCATCATTCCACCCCATTGTAATCAGAGACCTGAATGACGCAAATTTCATGATCCCGTCTACGCAAAAATAAAGTAAAATAAGATAAAACCAAGAATGACTTCACTGATTCTCCTATCACCTGCAGAATGAAATCCCAATTTCTTTGCTTCACCTAACACCTGCCGACCTCCACAATTCATCTCCAAGCCCCTTAACCCAAAAATCATTTTTACAGTTGAATATATTAAACAATTCATCATGCCTTTAACACTCTGTCAACAGTAATCCTTTACATATGAATGCGGGTGGTGCAGTGGTTAAGTGCTCATCTGCTAACCGAAAGGTCAGCAGTTCAAATCCAGCAGCTCTGCAGGAAACGCGTCAGTCTGCTTCCTTCAGGATTTACAGCCTTGGGAACCCTATGGGGCAGTTCTCCGTCCTACAAGGTCACTAGGATAGGAGTTGGAATCAACTGTACTGCAATGGGTTTCATCGTTTACATACTTTGTTCTTTCTTCCACAAGTAACCTTCAACTCCTTCACCTCCCTCAAGGGTTTCCCTCAAGAGAACTTTACTCAAATGTCCGAGGCAAAGTCAGTAAGTAGTTAGTATTTGCTGACCCTACACACAAATCAACCCTCCACACATGCACATAGCCCATCTTCAGTTTCCTATATGACTTCAGAGGTAGGGCACACTTAAACAATTGTTTGTGATGTGTAATGCATGTTTTTATGTCAGAGTATAAACTTTTTGAGAGTTAGAACAAATACACATTTTAGTATCCTCAGGACGTACAAAAATTACATAGCCCATATTACTCACTCAATAACAATTTGTGTAATGTCAGAATGAATCAGTGAATTGAACAAGATATCTGGCCTGTTCATATACTTTTATGCAACTGACTCCCCTCTAACTGTGTCTCTGGCCCAGAAGAACTATGGCATGCAAAGAAAGAACCTTCCTGTGGAACTTAGAGGGAAAATTGTTTGCAAGGCACTGGCCTATTGGTTTCCTTCATGTATTTTGAGAAATTTCCAGGTTATGAGCTCAGCCTTACCTAGACTTCAGAACTCCATTTCTTAGTCTCCTTTGAAGCTAGAATGCAGATAGGTGGCCTAGGCTTCACCAATCATTCACACCTCTAAGAGACTTCTCTTCAAAGCAGAAAACAGGAGAGCAGAGACTCTGCTTGGAGCTTCCACTTTTGCAATGATAGGGAATGTCAGAAGCTTCTCAACTTCAGTAATGGCAAAGGTCTAACTTTCCCAGTCGGTCAAGTTCTGGCTCAACAGTTGCCATTGTGACACAGCAGCACCAGGCCAGTTCTGTAACAAGGTTTTGAATTTTTTTCCCTAAAACTGTCTAAATTTCTCCCACTTAACAATGTAGCATAGCAGTTAAGAGCAAAACTATTAGCTTTGGATAAACAAAAATTTTAAATTCATACTAACAGCCTTGTTGGACACACCTTCAATGTATAAACAAATGGATGGTTATAAACAGACTAAAATTTAATAGAAAGAACACAGCCTTCTCTCAGAAAACCTGACCTGTAGTCCTAAACAGCTAGGGGACCTTAGATGAGTCACTTAGTCTTAATATGTGGTTTCTGTAAAAGTCTATGAATTTTTTAGCTTTTTGAGTCTACCATTCTAGATATAATGTTCATTTTACTTTTAATACATTAGCTTTCTTATTTTCACAATATTACTTGGAATATGGGTTAAAAATGAATTTATTTCCCAAGAGCCTGAACAAAACAAAGAGACTCTGAGGCTGCAAAGTCTACGAACTCATTGTGGGTCTGATAGAGCCACCATGAGGGGCAGACAGCTAGTGAGGGTCTGCCTGGAATAAAATTTTAGCCTCTTTCCTTGCCATATCCTCTGTATGTCAGTTTGTGAATTGCCTGGAATTTTACCCTACTTAGTAAAATTAGCCTGTTACGCTTTCACAGATACTGGCAGAAGACAAGATTGCAAGGAGACAAGGGACTTTAGTAGTCAACCACAAAGCAGCAAGGAACATGTTTGCATTGGTTCCTCTTTCCCCCCATGTCCCACAGAGGTGGCATGGAGGAGCCCAGGTAGGTGTTGCACACCTAGTGGGTTTGCATCACAGTTATGGAACAGCAAACTTGGGGGACTTACTGCTTAAACTGACTGTGGTAAGCAAACCTACTCTTTGGAGGAAGATGTTACCTTATCCCTTAAGGCTGCTCACTGCAAATACAATTCTGATAAATGACCCAGGTAAAGAGCTGTCAGGGCCTTGCATTTTCAACATACACAGTAAGAACATGCCGGAACCCTGAGGGGCCCATAGCAGACTGCCTCTCCCAACACTGTTCAAAGGCCACACATAAGATGATGATTTTCCCCACAGGAGAACTGTGAATACGCCTTACCACTCTGCCTTGGGCAAAGGGGAAGTGGGCAGCCTGGCACCAAACACTTGGAATGCTCTTGAGTATTCAGTACAGGCACTGGAAAGGTAAAGAAGAAAACATAGGCCTAACTTCCAGTAATTGATAACTTGGTCGAGCCAAGTTCAACACAAACAATTGGAAAATAATACAAGAAAGAAGTAGTCAAGTAGGAACACAAACGGTGCAAAATTTCATTGTGAGAGCCATTTACCAGAGAGAGGACTATGAGAATTTGAGTCAGAAAGTCATATGACAGCTGGGCCTAGAAGGAGTAGCAGATATTTAGCCAAGTTAAAACCAGGGAAGAGTGAGTATAAATAAAGGAGAAAGGTGTAAAAGGGATTAAACTCTTTATTGAACAGTATTCACAGTTCTACTCTGAAACACACGGGGTCTCTATAAATCAGAATTGACTCAGTGGCAGCTATTATTATTATTAAGTTCTGTGAGAGATACTAAGCATGCATCATAAATTAACAAGTAGCTTGTAAGACAAGTTAGACACAAAGAATGGGGGTGAACAGATTTGTGGTGAACATAGAGAGGAGGGGATGGAAAAAACTAGCTTAAAAAAAAACATTTTCCCAGTGACATCAATTCCTAGTCATGGAGACCCTATGTGAGTCAGAGTAGAACTATATCCCGTAGGGTTTTCAATGCCTTTTCTTCACAAGTAGATCACCACACCTTTTTCCTAGGCACCTCTGGGTGGGTTCAAACTGCCAACCTTTTGGTTAATGGTCAAGCGCTTAACTGTTTGTGCCACCCAGAGAATACAGAAGAACCAAAAAACCAAAACCACACCAAGTGCCGTCGAGTCGATTCAGATTCATAGCTCCCCATAGGACAGAGTAGAGCTGCCCCATAGAGTTTCCAAGAAGCGCCTGGTGGATTCGAACTGCCAAACCTTTGGTTAGCAGCTGTAGCACTTAACCACTAGGCCACCAGGGTTTCTGAAGAGCCAAATAGACCCCAAATATTCATGACCTGTATGAAGTAACTAGTATTCATAACTAAAAAACCAATTCTGATTCCAACTCATAGGGACCCTCTTGGACAGAGTTGAACTGCCCCATATGGTTTCCAAGGACTGGCTGGTGGATCGAACTGCTGACCTTTTGGTTAGCAGATCTTGCTCTTAACCACTGTACCACCAGAGCTCCTAGTACTCACAAAAAAAAAAAAAAAAAATCATAAGGCATCTAAAATTTATGATGTCTTAAAACAGCCACCCACTTCTCTGTGCATGACATGCAGATAAAACCCATTGGTGAGTTACAACTATTGACCAGGCATACAAGCCTTCGTATCACTTTAATAGACCAAGTGTATATGCTTGACCAGATAGCCGAACTTTTATTTATTTTTTAAATGCAAGGACTTTTTGAAGAAAGCAAGCCAGGTGTTTCATAGAATGTCTCAAATTCTGGGTTCTGATTCCCCTCTGTCCCCACCCCCCCACCCCCCCAGTGGTGTTTGGTACGCTGTGCTCTCTATAAACAGTAGATTGAGTCATGATTAGATTCCAGTTATACCTGTCAGAAGTGAGGTTCTGTGTTCAAAATCATCACACAGGGAGACTGTCGATTCACTTTTAGGTCTGCTAAAGTACATCACTTAACTAACACGGGAGTAGGTCACTTCATTGTAGATATGCTTTTCCCTTTCCAAATACATAAATGTCTGGGGACACTTTGGCACCTTGTAAATATACTGGTCCCCAACAGCTTTTCTCCTAAAGATTTTAGCATTCATTAACAATCCTTACCTGAATCAATTGTTCCACTTTCCTGAGTTTTGCAGAATGATCTTCTAATTTTTGACCATCACTCGACTTTTTGAAAATGTTTAACACGTGTAAATAGTGGAGAAAAAATAGTAATCAGAACGTAGTATGCCAAGGCTTATAGTTATTATTCTGTTACCTAATCGAATTGGTTAATGAAAAAGGCTGGGTATAATGCTATAGAGACCCCCACATCACTGTAAAATTCACCTTTGGGGGAATTTTTCTTTTTTTTTTTTGAGCAATTACAGTACTTTACTCTTGATAAAGAAAAAATAGCTGCCTTATAGGAGCATCATATCTAAGATTCATATTGTCTGATGCCAGACTGTCAAGACTTCCTACTTTATCCACACCTGTGGCACTTGAGCCCACTAAATACATACCTGTCAAACATGAGATTAAGTGCTCCATGTGACACCTGTTACGAGGAATAGAGTAAAACACCCAACTATGTTAAGCGAAGCTTATACTGATTTTTCCTCATGCACCCAAGTAACTCCTCACATTGCAGTTATGGATGAGGCGTTGTATTCTCTCTGGGCACGTTAAGTGCAAGCTCCTTAAAAGAAAATGGAGGTGGCCCTGAAAAGGGCCCTTATAGCGTGGCTACAGAAATCTAGCAGGTAGGTGCAAGCTTAACCGCCGAAGCCGTAGAGGGTGCGCCCCTGGCGCTTGAGCGCGTAGACCACATCCATGGCTGTAACTGTCTTGCGCTTGGCGTGCTCGGTGTAGGTGACAGCGTCACGAATCACATTCTCCAGGAAGACCTTAAGCACCCCCCGAGTCTCCTCGTAGATGAGGCCGGAGATGCGCTTAACACCGCCTCGGCGAGCCAGGCGACGGATAGCGGGCTTGGTAATACCCTGGATGTTGTCCCGCAAAACCTTGCGATGGCGCTTGGCGCCGCCTTTCCCCAGGCCTTTACCGCCCTTGCCACGACCAGACATAGCTATACAGAACCGAGTAAAAGGGTTGAGTAAGCCAATCACCCGCTGCAGCTCATATATGTCGATTGAGCGGACCTTTTTGAAAACTGAAAGGATGGAAAAGGCGGGAAGCTGTATTGAGTCCCCGCCCCTGTGCTTCTGCTAATCACAAACCCGTTGGCATCTAGCCGATTCCGACTCAAAAAAAAAAAAAAAAATCTAGTCGATTCCGACTCAAACAAGGTATAAAATAAAAATACAGAGATTTACTGGTATTTAGAAAACAGGAACCTTTAAACAGAAGTGTCAAACAACATATACACAAAGGACATTATCTCGTTTCTGTGTGTGTGTGTGTGTGTGTGTGTATGTATTTAAAGATTCGCTCACTCATTCCATATATATTCTTGCATAGTTTGCTATACCGGATTCAAAAAAGAAGCCCAAATCCCAAGAACCAAAGAAATTAATAGTTATATTGCCAGGCAGCCCAGCGAAGTGAAAGAAGCTAGGCTTTGGGTTTGGAATCCGTGAGCAGCTACTATCAGCCTATGATATTGGGCATGTTTGTTAATTATGTGAATCGCAGTGGCTTTATCCCTAAACTCGATAAATATTTGTTGATAATTGAGTTATTGTAAGCAAAATAGCTGACCTCTAGTTGGTAATTAAATTTCTATTGTTGCTTACTCTATTCTTACCAACAAAATATAGGCAGAGCTAAAGCATATGAAATGATTTGGGGACTTTTCCAAAATAACACCAGTAACGACTGGACCACCAGGCGCTCCTTGGAAACTCTACGGGGCAGTTCAACTCTGTCCTATAGGGTCGCTATGAGTCGGAATCGACTCGACGGCCCTGGGTTTTTGGGTATCGACTGGACAGCAATGGGTTTTTTGGGGGCTTTTTTTTTTTTTTTCTGGTTAAGCGTTATACATTTAATCAATGATGGGTTGCAGGGAAAAGGGATCTAAATTGCCCTGAGCTCATTCTCTGTTCCCTTTCTCATATGGAGGTTGCTGGGGAGGGGGTTGTCTCCTCCTGTGAATGCTGCTTAGAACTCAAGCAAAGCTGTCATAAAATCTAATGCTATGCAAAGGAATCCTGAGCGAGTTCTAAAAATAAAGTGGCAATCACTCTGGATTTTTAAATTTAAAAAGATATTTGCTAAGCTGGTTGCATTAGGAAGACATAGATGACGTCCCTAGAAACCATTGAATGTTAATTTAGGAGATAAAATTGGAGCCATTTATTCCCTGTCCTTGAGTATAAAGAATGTGACCTAGCTGGAGCTGGACTACAAGGACACATCATCTGGGTCCTGAGATATTAAAACAATAGCTAGGACAATCTTGGAAAACATCTTTTAGTGAACTTTTCACATAAATAAATCATAAACAGAGCAAAAAAGACACATATTTTTCCACTCCTTTTTTATTTATTTTTTTTAATTGAAAAAACAAAACCAAACACTTTGTGGTTGAGTAGTTTCCAACTCATAGGGACACTTAGGAGCCAGTAGAACTGACCCATAGGGTTTCTTAGTAGAGGATAGTAGATTCGAACTGCCCAGCTCTTAACCATTGCACCACCGGGGCTCCTTCTACAAAAAAATTAGAGCAAAGAAAACCCTAGGGAGCAGTTCTATTCCGTAACACATGACGTCACCATGAGTCGGAATTGACTCAATGACAAAGGGTTTGGTTTGGAGTTTTTCATATTTTCTTGGAATTCAAAGACAGCAGGTTGTTTTCAGTTTGGGGCTACTACAAATAAAGCTGCTGTTAACTTTCATGTTTAGGGTTTTTGTTTTCTTTCGTTTTCCCTGGTTTTGTTTTGCTATGTCTTTGTACCATCCCACCTTAAAATTATATATATATATACACACACACACACACAGAAATGCTATTTTGAGAGTCGAGAGTCCAATAACCTTTCAATGGTCATATGAAAACACCTTGTATTATTAGAGCTTGGAAGTTTGCTTCAAGGTCCAATAATCTCATTGCCCTGAGCTGTTCCGTTTTGCTAAAATCCGACTTCCGAATTCTATGGCTGAGGATTTACCCCAGCCTACAATATTTGTTGAATAAGCTGCTGGAGTCCAAGTTCTTTGGTCCTGCCTTTGGACTTGTGTTTTCAGTACATGCAGAGCTATACACTTGGTTCCTGAAGCACTTCCAGTGTTTCCTAATCACCCTAGGCCAAGGCGAGGCTGGGACCTTCCACTGCTGTCTGCTAAAAAAAAAACCCTGCTAAATCTACAGACTGCACTGCTTCAGGTGTGCTTTAGAAAAAGCTACACTTTTTCAAAGAAAGTTGGGAGCTGTTTTCTCATTTGTCCTTGCAGCTGACGATTTCTAGCAAATTAGGGGATTATTTAGCATCATCTGTGCAACAAGGTCTGGGTTTTGCTTTAATGATCGCATCATGCTTCTTACTGTGTAGGATTTTATCTTAGAAAATTAATGGAGAAATACTCGGGTTTATCATGCATAAACTCGTTCAGTTTATTGCAAGGTAGTCATGGCAAAGCATGCAAGTAAGACCTCACAACGTTAATTTGGAACTGTAGAATCAGAATTAACGATTACAATGATTAGAGTCTAAATCTTCAGATTTAAGCCTTTTACCTTTAACAAGAGGTCTTGGGAGGAAGGCTTGACCATGCTCCAACTCAACTGAGGTCCCTTGTAGCTGGAGTCCGAGGTCGCTGGTGGCGGGCATGGTCTCAGTAGGCTCTAGGTCTTTTGAGAGAGTAGGAGAGGAGAGAAAATTTTCTTTGCCCCTGCTCTCTCTCCTTGAGTGAGCAGAGATTCAGGGTTTATATGTGAAATTCTCACCTTGGCCTCACACTATAAGGGTCTTTCTTCATGGTTAAAGATGAGCCAAGTGACGCATCTCTCCCTCAAGGTTAGAGATTAGGGAGTCTGTTTACACTTATGTCTCAATGCTCTACAAAGATTAACTATGTCTTCTTTATCACAACATGGCAGGTCAAAGTTCGCTTACATTGTTTACATATTTCACATGCTTCTATGTCTAAGTTCAGAATTTTTCAAAATAACTTTCTCATGACTTAAAGGTTTCTAAGGGCTTATGATTAACATCAGAGAACCTCACAAAAGTTAGACATATTTTTATTTCTAAATTCATATTACGAGTGATACACATATGTATTTTGAAAGCATAATAGTAGCTTATAGCATATGGGATTTGACAGCATAATGGAACCACACAGAACACTTCTCATGTAGGGTGCAGACATGGTCCGCACAAAGTGTGAGTTTTCAGTTATTTGCTGCAACTAACTCTTAATTCCTGGTAAGCTGAACGTACTAGCTGCTGCTGCAGGCCCCACGTTTGCCATAGCACTCTGTCCAATTACACCACTGGAACCACAGCTGCTAGGGCCACTGACACTGCTAATGGTACCCTAGAAGTTAACAAACTCTGGGACACCCGTGAAATCCATGACTGGATAACAGCTGCATTTTCTGGACCTTCACCTGAAGATGTATTTTTCAGTGAGGAAGCAAATGTATGACCATCAATCTCCTCTCCAGCAGCACTCAGCGTGGTTCTTGAGTATCAATGTGCATGCCAGAAAGCATTGAGTCCCTTCAAGAGCTTTTCCAGTTGCTCGAGAATACGTCCTTCCTCTCATCGTTTTTTGCATTACTGAATTCCTGGCAAGTTCCAGTCTCATTACATCTGGATTATTAAGCATATGATTAATTTCTGATTTTATGCCAACTGCTGCATTTGTGGTCTGGCTGTAATAAACTGCCTCATTAGATCGGGATTTGACAGCATGCCCTGAGCAGAGATTTTCCATGTTCAGGCCATTATTTCGGGGTTTGGCATAAATTGCCAATGCATCTGACCTCATAGTACAGAAGTTGGATATATTCAAACCCAAGCTGCTCAAACCAATCTACTCAAACCTGGAAGCCCCCCATGGAGACCTAAACCAATAGGGTTACTTGCCATTGAAAGAACCGATATTGGGGTTACTCTTGGGAGCTGATGATGTAGTAACATTATAGCCAATGATACTTGTTTGCTGAGTTGAGTGATCTGCTCTTTTTAATTTTTCCCACCAAACTCCACATTAAGTTGCTCCGTATGTGATTTAAAACGTTTAGATTTCTTCCTTGAACTGCTAGACGGACCTAATCTCACGCAGAATGTAACTAATACTTCTCAGGCATCTTCACTGTGACTCTGAGTATGAGATTTCGATAACAACCAGAACATAAATGAACGTGACACATTGTGAAAAATGTAACCACTATCCCTGGAAATGAACAGAAATTGAATATGAAATTGAGTATGAACAGAAACTGGGTACCTCATTTGCTGTGTAAACTTTCACCAAAAACACACTATAGCCAACCAGCATTGGAGACAGGAAAGTAGGGTAGTATGTATGCTTCAGTGGCGACAGTGGCTGGGTAGGCTCCGGAGAAGGGTACGGTAGAGCGATGTCGGCAGCCGCCATAGGCGCCTCAAGCGGCCCATACCCATCCCAAGTTATTTTGAGTAAATGGTTATCTCTGATAACACCTTTTAACATTATAGAGAGCTCTGAACACTGCATTTAGATTCAAGCTGAGCTTAGAGCTGACAAAGTTATCAGGGCAAAAAGCAGGGCCAAAGAAAATCCGTAAAGGCTGGCTCGAATAACTTGTTTTCCATAGCAACAAATTTCTAGAGAGGTAAATTCAAAGACTGCAACCTAGGCTTCCCATTTCGACTCTTCAAAATCGACTCCACGGTATTAATATTAACGACGTCATGGTCCTTATAACCTGTGACAGCATCTTTCACTGAAAAGATGGTTGGCTCTGAAAAGAGCCTTTGGGTTCAAAGTCTGCACTCACTTGGAAAGACGATTTACGCCCTCTCCCCGCGGATGCGGCGGGCCAGCTGGATGTCCTTGGGCATGATGGTGACGCGCTTGGCATGGATGGCGCACAGGTTGGTGTCCTCAAACAGCCCCACCAGGTAGGCCTCGCACGCCTCCTGCAGCGCCATGACGGCCGAGCTCTGGAAGCGCAGGTCGGTCTTGAAATCCTGCGCGATCTCGCGCACCAGCCGCTGGAAAGGCAGCTTGCGGATCAGCAGCTCGGTGGACTTCTGGTAGCGCCTGATCTCGCGCAGCGCCACGGTGCCGGGCCGGTAGCGGTGGGGCTTCTTCACGCCGCCGGTGGCCGGGGCGCTCTTGCGGGCAGCCTTGGTGGCCAGCTGCTTGCGGGGCGCCTTGCCGCCGGTGGATTTGCGAGCTGTCTGCTTGGTACGAGCCATGGAGATTGCTGAGTAAACCTCAGGACAATAGAGGTAACAACTGCTCTTGCTCCTATTTATAAACAGAAGGCCTTCCTGATTGGCCCGAATATTCAAACTGCGCGCCTTGAATTAAATAACTTGACAGGCCTTGTGATTGGCTACTAGGTCTCACTTTAAAACATCTTGACCTATTGAACTGTGTTTGATTTTCTCCTTTACTAGATTTGTCTTACATACACTCTAATTGATTTTCTTTTAACCCACTTGCTATTTACTAAAGTTAGAAAAGATGCCTGGGAAGAGACGGAAATTAATTTTCTCCAGCTGCTGAGCCCGGGAATGTAAACCTCTTTGCCATTTCAAAACCCCGCGCTTGAACGTGATTGGTGCAGTTTCGTCCTTTATCCTTGGAAAAACCAAAACCAAACGGTTGTAGTGGAGTCGATTCCGACTCACAGAGATCCTGCAGGAAAGAACAGAACTGTCCCATAGAAATTTCCAAGGATGGAAATCTTTACGGAACTCTACTGCCACATTGTTCTCCCGCAGAGCGCCTGCTGGGTTCGAACCGCTGATCTTTGGTTAGCAGTCGAGCGCTTAACCACTGGCGTTTAACCACTCCGTAACAAGGGCTCCCTTATCCTTAAAAGCTAGCCTTAAAAAAATGTTTGAACAAGTACACGTCCGCCCTCTTTCGTACTTCCGAACATTAAAATGGCACCCCCGTTGTAATATGACGATCCTCTGATTCTTGAAAATGTTTGAATATGTAAGAATGGTGCTGACTCTGATCAGACCAAACTGAGTGCAAGTGACATAACTTTGAAAATATTTGAATATTTTGCTAATTTTTATATTCTCTGTTCTGTATAATTAATTCTTCAAGGATAATTTTAAAAGCACCGGATACTGCACCTTGGCAGGAAATTACAAACGCTACTTTTTTTTTTTTACTTAGTATCACTTTTGTCCTTGTATAGGTCCGGATGGGGTGAGAGGAGAAAATACTTTTTTCGTAACTAGATACTATTGGCAAGATAGTAATTTAATTTTCTGTTTTCAAAAGGAAAATACACTTTTTAAATGCAGAAAAGAACCTACGTTAGGTTTCGCAGACACAGCCAATCAAAAAGTAGACTGGAATTCATCTTATTTGCATAAACCTTACTCACTAATTTCCTCCAATCAGAGATAGGATATGACTAAGCTCTTATTTGCATAGAAGCTCTATAAAAATAAGCCAGCTTAACTGTCAGGCTTCACTCTCCAGTGTCATAGTGAAGAGATCCTTACCATGCCTGAACCAGCTAAGTCCGCTCCTGCCCCGAAGAAGGGCTCCAAGAAGGCGGTGACCAAGGCGCAGAAGAAGGATGGCAAGAAACGCAAGCGCAGCCGCAAGGAGAGCTACTCTGTCTACGTCTACAAGGTGCTGAAGCAGGTCCACCCGGACACAGGCATTTCGTCCAAGGCCATGGGCATCATGAACTCCTTTGTCAATGACATCTTCGAGCGTATCGCGGGCGAGGCATCGCGCTTGGCACATTACAACAAGCGCTCGACCATCACATCCAGGGAGATCCAGACGGCCGTGCGTCTGTTGTTGCCCGGGGAGCTGGCCAAGCACGCGGTGTCTGAGGGCACCAAGGCCGTCACCAAGTACACCAGCTCCAAGTAAATGTTTACATGGGCACCTGAAACCCAAAGGCTCTTTTCAGAGCCACACAGATTCAAAAGAGAGCCATGACACCAGATCAGATGTTTTCCTTATACCCACTTCACCTGTTTAATCGCTCAATGAATCTTATAGTTGGAAGCAATTACTTATATGATGTAAACAACAAAGTGGGAAAGAAAGCAGTGGAGTAAGTACCATTTGTATTTAGGCTCCAAAAGCAGTTGAATGTTAACATAAAAGGTATGTCCTTTAATGGGTTACTATCCAGTAGGATTTAACAAATGAACACTATCCTGATAGGATAAAAACTTTTAACAATAGATCGGAAAAATTGGGGAGCTGATTAGAAAGGGAAAAACCAGATCTATATAGTTTTAGATTTTACCTTTTTTAGAAAGATTAAATAGGATTTGTAAGAGAAAGAGGGGATGAAGAAACTACAGACACCCTGTAAAACAATGTGGCTTGTTCTTAGGTAATGTGGTTGGCAGGCAGCCAGCAAAAAATCCAATCTTGGGTACTCTTCCCCTTAAAGAGGCTGAAAGCATCATCAAAAAATACAATTTAGGTTACAGATTTTCAAAAAAAAAAGTCATGTGTATATAACAGGCTGTCTGCAATGTTATAGCCTTTCTATCACTAAAACACTGCCCCCCGCTTAACCATGTCCCATGTGCATTTTCCCTCCTGGGCGTTTCTCTGTTGAATCATTCACCAAAATTCTTTACTGAATGGAAGTTTGATTGGATGGTCTAGGACTCTTGAGTTTATTTATTTACTGAGAGCCTCTTAAAATCAGAAAGTGATCAGTACCAGGCAAAGAGGAATGAGCAAGACAGAAAACTATCCATGTCCTCAGGTCTCCCAGTCCGAGAAGGGTATTTAAACAATCATCTCACAAACTAACAGAAGTGGGAAGCCTGAGTTTGGGAGTACAGCATTGCCAAAATCTGAATTGACTGAATCTTGAAGAATTTCAAGTTTTCTGGAGGCAGTTCTGGAGGGAGGGTGGAGCAGGAGAAACAGCAAGGAAGAAAGAGACATAAGATGGATTTTACGTTGAATTGCTGGTTTCCTTTGGGACAGTTATAGAAAATTTCTCTATGGGTTGGCCAAATGAATTTTAAGAACAGAGAAGAAAGGGGAAAAAAATTTTTTTCGCTGAGTCTATTTCCCAAAATTGGATATATACATATGTATGTATGTGTTAAGAGAAAGAGAGTGAGAGAATGAGTCACAAAAATGTGCAGAGTTCAACTCTGTATTGATAGACAGTAGTTTAGAACTGGGGCCACACATTTATACTCTTATGTGGCCATTTCTTATTTTTTATCAAGGATTTTGTGGAACTCCTAGTGCAGTGTTATACTAAAATGGCAATATCTTACTGAAAAGTAGGAAGGAATACCATAATTTCAAACCTTGTCCATTATTCCTTTCAAGAATTTTTTTTTTTTAAGTAAGAGAAGGTTTCTTTAGTGTACATCTGTATGCATTAGTAAACTCCTGAAAGTGACAAACAACCTAAAATAATCATCAGTGATTATTTTAAAATACAAGTCTCTTTCTCTTTTATATAAAAGTATATAGCTCAGGCCTGGAACAGAAGTTCCTCTATCCTTAGGGAGCTCAACTCCTTCTGTGTGTATTGTGTGTTTGCTGTACTATTTGAGAATATATTCTGAAATATATTCTGCTCTTGATTTCTGCTAATGAGAACCAAAACAACACCACCACCAAATGGGATGGATGAAACTGATAGGGAATGTTACATAGGAATTTCATAACTACAAAACAAGTGTTAAATAGGTAACCAAAGAGCACGTGATATGTAGGCAAAATTCAAAAGTTATGATAAGTTAGTAATAAGAGACATGTATGACATAGAAAAAATCACACAGAGACTCACAGACATAGAAATAGACAAAAGAATCAAGAAATGCCAAATATCTGTGAGGTACCAAATATTTAGACATCTTAAATGGGCCACCCATTGATGATGCTCATTCTGGTCCTATTTTCTCTGTGCCAGTGACAAGAACATAAAAGGCACAGCTGCTCAGAACTTCATAGGAGAGCTATGCCAGCGGCCCTGTGCTTGTGTTTGTATCTGTCTGAAACAGCAAGCATGTGCTGGATTTAAGTGCCTTCCATCTGCTGAGCCTCTTTACTCATCATGAGCTCTGGTTCTCATAACCACACTATCAGTGAGAAGATTAATCAGACACAGAGAAACAGAAAGCCAGCACATATGAACAATGCATAACCAGGGATTCAGGTAATGTGACTGCCCCATTTGCAAACTATTCTAAATGTGTTAACCTACCGCATCTCTTTCCCCTTGCTTCTCACTATATGTTTTATAAATCAAATAAACCATGAAACTCTGGTATCTGAAATTGTCTGTGAACCTTTCTGTTCCATGACCTCAGGAATGGCCTGCCTGGTAGTGTATGGGGAAGCTACCATTGTCGTGAACATAACTTCCCACCTGACATCCTAGCTCTGTCATTCTTAATATGCCCCTTGCACCTTGTAGTCCAAGATGTCTGCTCTAGCAACAGCTATCATATCCACACTCCATTCTCAAGTAAGGAGAAAAAGGCAAGGGGGGAACACCCCCACCATTTATGGAAGCTCTGGGATGGTATAGCCCCACTTTTGCTAATACCTTACTGACCAAAAACAGTCAATGACCATACCTGGCTGCAAAGGAAGTTTAGGGGTTTAATTACTGAATAAGAAAAGAAAACCAGTGGTCTCTACCAAAACTGATGCCTAAAAACAGTATAAATGAAATGAGAGTGAGAGAGTATGTGTAGCTCTTGGAGCCAAACTGGTGAGTTCTTACATCTTCAGAAGAACGCTAGAGCTTCTCAGCACAAAATAAATGGATTAGAAATACTGGCAAGAATCGTTTGCTTGGAAAGATGTAAAAGCAATACAACTCTAATAAGAATCAAAAAAAGTGTAGGGGGCTTCAGGATAGTGATTTTAAAAGGTAAGCAAGTGTTCTGGAAAGGGAATTAGAGCAGGGTAGAGGGGTGCTATGTATCTAGATGGTTGAGCCACAAAATATATGACACCTAGGTTCCTGATTCTGCTTAGAAAAGCTGCCTGCTGATCCACAGACTCCAGTTGGGACCTCATACAAGCAGAAAATTAACTTGTATTGTGTTAAGCCACTGAGGTTCTGTGGTTTACCTGTTCCAGTAGTAAGCATTACCTTAACTAAAATACCCTCCACCAAAGCAAGGTCCAGATCCCTAATTTCAGGTCAAGACACTCCAACTATAGAAGAAAGTTAAGATTTCATATCTCATAGAAAACCAAAACAAAAGGTAGTTGAGTTTCTCCAAAGTATAAACCAGACAACAGGAAGCCATACTTGTTTTTACCAACAATGGAACTCTGTCCCCAGCCCACTGATCTTTCAGAGCTGGATGTGAAGATAAGGACAGGACAGTTTTAGCTAATATGTTGTTTCTTGGAATATTAGAAAAGCTCATGAAAAAAATAGAGACACTAGGAAATGGATGTTGCTCCCTGAAAATCTCCTAGAGTTATCTGGGCAAATCCTAAAGAATACTAGATTCCTGTTCTTCCCTCAAACACCACTTAGAAAAACGTGAAGGTATTTGATAGTTCGCACATCATAATGAAAATCCCTGCATTTGGTCTGCAGTCTCACCCAGTTTGAAGGGTTCTGAAGAGATGTGATCTCTCAAATTCTATGCCAAGATTCAGCCAGGGCTCAAGATCAGCAGTTGGGGAACATGTATCATCTTTGCCATAAACAAAAAAAAAATTTAAGTTTTTAATCTAATTTTGTTTTGTTTTAACAATTATGGTTTTGGCGATCAAATTATGACCACTATGGAAGTTTTAAGATAGAGTTCACTTAGCAATCAGATGAGGAGTTTTATTTGTACTGGAGAACTCATCTATAGATAGCCTATGCAATGAATTCACAAAAAAGAAATGTACATATTACAATCTAGAAAGCCTTTTTACAAATATCTTGTTTAGATTTTCTTTCTACTGAAAAGTACAACATAATAATGATAATTTACAAACTCAAATCTCATATTTCTCGTTTTAAGTAAATCATCACATAATTAATACTCTTTCTTTAAATACTTGTATCCTTGAATCACGATGACCACTCTTCATGGGGTACATAAGCACTCATCTGTCCCTACTTCTTGGTTCCGCATCTTAACTGAGTGTCCTGAGGGACGTGGAGCATTGATTTTGGGAAAAATATCAAGAATGTTTAAAGTAGTACTGAGTTACCTCAAAATTCCAGCTTGAGATAATAGCAGAGGACCTTGGTTTTATGGAGTTGGTTATCAGAACAGTGGCCATGACCTTGGGTGTGTTCCTGACTCAGGGTCTGTGCGATCACTGTCTCTTCTTGGTGGAATAATCTTCCCACAGATATATGAAGACCTTGCTCCATTAGAAGCTTCAGGCCTCTCCTCAGCCTTATCTCAGTTGTGAGACCTTCCCCAATCACTCTGTTTAAAATTGCAACTATCCACCAATCATCTCTCCCATCCCCTCACAGTCCTTATTTCCCTTAGGCTGTTTTCTGTGTTGATTTTATTTGTTTAACCTACTGGCATACTATATTTGCTTATTTTTTGTTAATTTTCTGTCTCCCGAAACTAGAATGTAAGTAAACTCCACAAAGAAGAGACTTTGCCTATTTTATTTACTGTACCTAGAACAATGCCGGGTACATACTATGTACTCGAAAAGTATTGGATGGATGGATGGATGGATGGATGGATGGATGGATGGATGGATGGATGGATGGATAAAATGAATGGATAGCTGGCTGGTTGACTGGATGGATGAATTAGTAAAATAAAAATTTGCACGTCATGCACAATGCCCATTCATTCACTAGCCCCCAAGATAGGGTCCATGACTCAGTTCTCCAAATGAGCACCAGCATAAAGTAGTTCACCTCACTATACTTCAGAGTCTTCATCCTTGTAGGAGGGCTGTTAACGGTTCCCAAACCACAGAGTTATTGCAAGGATTAAACAAAATAATCCAGGTAAAGCCCTTAGAGCAGTGCCTACATGGTAGATACTAAATTACAAATATTTGAACTAATGAAATCATGAATCCTTTAACCACCTAGACAGTTCTGAAAGTAAGTATTAACACCTCTTTTTGCCAAATGGCACAAGATGGAAAGTGCTACAGGGAACTTACAACTAACAATCAAGAGGGTAGAATTCAGCCAGATTTATTACTGATTGAATCACCCAGTGCAAAAAAGCTGAGTAGTTCACCATTGTTCCCGATACAAGGAACCCTTACCTGGTCCCTGAAGATGCTGGGTTTGCAATCCTGAGGCTAAATAATTTGCCTCTGGCCATGAAATGAATAAACTGAAATACAAAAATATGAGCCAAGATTAACCCAAAATAAGCTATTACATAAGGTTTTCCCTTTTTTCCCTGTCTATGAAAAGCACCAGGTCAGCTTCTATTTTCAAAGTCTGAAAAGCACAAAACAAAACCAAACCCCTGGGCCCTAATTTTCTTATTGGCGCACAAGTGAAAGTATCTAAAAACAAGGCAGAACTGACTTAAATGAGAGGTGAACACAGAAACCCCTATGTTTAAGTCCTCTCAAGGCTTTCCATCTTGCGCAGAGCAAAAGCCGAATTCTGTAGAGTGGCCTACAAGCCCCTATGTGTTCTGACTTTCTTTTACTTCCTTGCTGTCATCTCCTCCTGTTGTTCCCTGCTCATTCCATATAGCTACCCTGGCAACTCAGCACTCTCGCCCTCATCTCCCCCTATACATCCCCACAAGATGTGGATCTCTTCATTTCTTTCAGGCCTTTGCTGAAATATTATCTTCTTAGTGTGGTCTTCATTGGTCACCTTCTCTAAATTTCAACTCCCTATACCACTCCTTATTCTTGTTTTATTTTTTGCTTTCTCAGGATCTAATACACCTCATGTGTTATTTATCTGCTTTTTTGCCTGTGTATTCTAGAATCAAATGTAAATTCAAAGAAAGTGGAGAATTTTGTCTTTTTTGTTCTACAGTGTATTCCAAGTACATAGAATAGAGCCTGGCACATTGTAAACTCTCAGCAAATACATGTGGAGTAAATAAATTTTAAAATTCATTGATAGTAAAGAAGCACTCTTGTTTGTTGGAGGAATAATGATGGTATCATAACTAGGTTTTAAAATGACAGATGTGTATTTAAATTTTGAGAGATGAAATCATGTGATTTGCTTTGAAGTGAAAGGGATATAGATAAAACATATTTGGCCAGTGTTGATGATTTTAAAGCTGGTTTATCATACTATTATCTCTACTTTCATATATTTTGAATGTCTCATAATAAAAAAAAGTTTTAAAAAATAAAAGCAATACCTGGGAAAAAAATTATACATTGCATTAAAAAGGGCAAAGGAGAAAGACCACGGCGTCGCCTGGTCATCCTTGTAGCAACCCTGAAAGCCTGATATTGTCAGTCACCGAAAGCAGCTCCATCTCTCAGGACAGACTCCCATTAGCTCAGCCCTCTGAAATTGCTATAAAAGTCAGGAACCATTCGATTCATTGTACTGAGATAAATGGTTGTCAAGCAAGCCAGAAAGTCCTCTTGGAGATCAGTATAGTCTCTCTGAAGGCAAACTACAAGAAAAGCCTGATTTGATTAGAAAACTCCTTGTAAGTCTGGAATCAAACAAGCATTAGTCATAGGTTTATAATTTATGTAGCTATAGCTGCAGGCTGTGAGGAGTTTTAAAAATTGCTGTTGCCTGGGCCGACCCCTATGCTTTGATTAAAAAACCCACTGCCCTCAAAAGTCGAGTCTGACTCATAGCAACCCTGTAGGACAGAGAACTGCCCCATAGAGTTTCCAAGGAGCACCTGGTAGATTCAAACTGCTGACCTCTTCATTAGGAGCTGTAGGACTTAACCATTACGACACCAGGCTTTCTTTTCCTTAAATTGGCCCTAATTTGCCCCCAGGCAAAGATATTTTTATAAAAGCTACCCAAGTGACTAACATGTGCAGTCAACATAGAGATCAAACTATCTTAGGGTCTCCCTGTGACGCATACTTGCTTTAGGCAATATTTCATTGTATTACAGAAGGAAACATACAATTTGCAAAAATACTGGTAAAAGTTTACAGGTGAGCTGCTTTTCTTGGTAAGGCCTCAAAAACACAAAGAAATCAAACAGGGCATTTCAAAGTGCAACCATCCCACTTCCCACAAATACGAACAAATTCCTTGAGAACTCGTAAGACCTAACTGGGAACTCTGGTGGCATAGTGGTTTAAGAGCCAAGGCCGCTAACCAATAAACATCTGTACTTCGAGTCCTCCACGTGCTCACCGGGAACCCTATGGGATGGTTTACCACGTCCTAGGCTGCTAGGAGTTGGAATTGACCTGCCGGCAAGGACTTTGCTTTTCTTGTGGTATGGAGAATTATGTAAACTTACACATTAGTACTAGTTACCACTCCCCTATTGCCTAAACGGTTTACAGGTTCTTTTTAAGATAAAGTGGGTGGCTCTAAGAAGAGCCTTTGAGTTGTGGAGGTACAAACAAATTTCACGCCCTCTCCCCGCGAATACGGCGGGCCAGCTGGATGTCCTTGGGCATGATAGTGACGCGCTTGGCATGGATGGCGCACAGGTTGGTGTCCTCAAACAGCCCCACCAGGTAGGCCTCGCACGCCTCCTGCAGCGCCATGACGGCCGAGCTCTGGAAGCGCAGATCGGTCTTGAAGTCCTGCGCGATCTCGCGCACCAGCCGCTGGAAAGGCAGCTTGCGGATCAGCAGCTCGGTGGACTTCTGGTAACGCCTGATCTCGCGCAGCGCCACGGTGCCGGGCCGGTAGCGGTGGGGCTTCTTCACGCCGCCGGTGGCCGGGGCGCTCTTGCGGGCAGCTTTGGTGGCCAGCTGCTTACGGGGCGCCTTGCCGCCGGTGGACTTACGAGCTGTCTGCTTGGTCCGAGCCATACTGAAACGACTGGCAAAAGACAGTTGGCAGAAAAACACCTAGAAGGTGCCTTTATATATACTCAGGATCATTCTGATTGGCCTTGAGATTTTTCAAAAGTCCCGCGCAATAAAACCATTGGCTGAAAAAATGAGAGCGGTGATTGGTCCATAACTAGAGACTCTGATTGGAGGAATTACTCCACAGCAGCCCCTCTCCAGTCCGTTAGCCTACGATTCTAAACGCAATCTTGTAATATTCTAATTCGGCAATTCTCTAACTACAGTGTCCATAATGAATTATGTGGAGATCTTGAAAAGATGTTGATTACGACTAAGTAGGTCCGTAGGAGGTCCTGAGATTCCAAGAACCATGCCTTGAGAAAAGATTTACTTGTATTTTTTCTTCTCTCAGGCGGTTTTTCTAACTAAAACCTCGGGTCGTCTGCCTTGCCACTTCCTATCTCCACTCTGTGAAGCCTTTCATCTGTAAGGCAGAGTTCCTAGATGGAATATCTGAGAAATATGGATAAAGAGCCTGGTACGGGGCTACCAGGCACAAAAGTGAGCTACAACTGTTCGTTGCCTTACCTATGCTGGCTGAAATGGGGTTTTGTTTTAGTTCGGAATTTGAAAAGCCAGCGATTACTTTACCAACAATTAGGTTTTGGCTTTTTTTGGGTTTTTTTTGATGACATACTAGTCAACCACGCTCACCACTCCCTTCCGCGGAGTGGACACGTTTACCTCAAAAATAGCCTGTCCCTTACTTGATTTCCATCCTCTCTAGAGAAATATTACAAATCGAATCGATAGGTTAGGCCTGATTCAGAACAACTGAAGGTTTCATAAACGGTTTGCTAGTGGTCCCGAGACGTGGTTTCCTTCCAACTATGTCCCCTAAAGCCCTGATTTGCAACATTACAGCACTTTCTCGTCTTTATGTCTTTTACCCTGAAATACAATACTGCCGTTTTTAGCACAACTTAATAGTCAAAAATACAATTAGCAGTGAGCGAGCTAAGAACTGTATGGTCAGGGTTTTTAAGACCTTTTCCACTAGTCAGTTACAGACTTTTCATGTGAAAACGTGGGTGGCTCTGAAAAGAGCCTTTGGTTAAGACAGAAAGCAATAGCTGAACACACTTTAGGTACTTCATTTGCCCTTGGCCTTGTGGTGGCTCTCGGTCTTCTTGGGCAGCAGCACGGCCTGGATATTAGGCAGGACGCCACCCTGCGCGATGGTGACTTTGCCCAGCAGCTTGTTGAGCTCCTCGTCATTGCGGATGGCCAGCTGCAGGTGGCGCGGAATGATGCGCGTCTTCTTGTTGTCGCGGGCCGCGTTGCCCGCCAGCTCCAGGATCTCGGCGGTCAGGTACTCCAGCACCGCCGCCAGGTACACCGGCGCGCCGGCCCCGACCCGCTCGGAGTAGTTCCCTTTACGAAGCAGGCGGTGCACTCGGCCCACGGGGAACTGGAGACCAGCTCGAGAGGAGCGAGTCTTGGCCTTGGCGCGAGCCTTGCCTCCCTGCTTCCCGCGTCCGGACATGGCAACGAAAAGAGCAAAAGTGCTGAAAGACAGACTTAACTGAAACAGAAGTTGGTGGTCTACGCTCCCAGGAGCTAGGCTATTATAGTCTCCAGTAGTTTAGTAAAATAGCCCGTGCTATTGGCTGAAAAAAAATTTAACCAATCAAGAAGTAGATCTAAACAACCTTATTTACATAATACGTTTCTAGTTCAAAGGTCAAATTTTTCATCTTGAACTGGGAAAGAGCCAATGAGAGTTGGGAATAAAGAAATAGCCTATTACGGGGTAAGATACTGAAACAGCCAATCAGAACCTGTAATCTTGCAATCCTTAATTTGCATATAAACCTCACAAATAATAAGCGCGTTAGTTCTTAAGCTTACTTTGCTTTTTGTCTTTTGGTCGTGTAAATTGGACCTTACAATGCCTGAGCCAGCTAAGTCTGCTCCGGCCCCCAAGAAGGGCTCCAAGAAGGCGGTGACCAAGGCGCAGAAGAAGGATGGCAAGAAGCGCAAGCGCAGCCGCAAGGAGAGCTACTCCGTCTACGTCTACAAGGTGCTGAAGCAGGTCCACCCGGACACTGGCATTTCTTCCAAGGCCATGGGCATCATGAACTCCTTCGTCAACGACATCTTCGAGCGCATCGCTGGTGAGGCGTCTCGCTTGGCGCATTACAACAAGCGCTCGACCATCACATCCAGGGAGATCCAGACGGCTGTGCGCCTGCTGCTGCCCGGGGAGCTGGCCAAGCACGCTGTGTCCGAGGGCACCAAGGCCGTCACCAAGTACACTAGCTCCAAGTAAACTTGCCATCTGCATAATAAGAATGCTAAAACAAAGGCTCTTTTAAGAGCCACCCACGTTTTCATTTAAAAAGTCTGTAACTCTGAAGAGTTTCGTAAATAGGACAACGCACGTAATGAGAATTACTAAAATGTCAAGACACAACGGTTCTCCCTCTTTAGTGTGTAAGGATCGCCAAGGAATAAATTTGTACGCTGTTGTACTCTGGTAGCCACCAAGGAAGTTAGGGTTCTGGTTTGATCTCAGAAAATCACTTTTCCCCACCCTTTTCAGATGTTTTGTTTTCCTAGCTTCAGCTTCTTTTTGTCATCCATCGGTTTTGATAGGGAGTAACGAGTGTTTTATAGCATTTTACAAGGTGTTTTTTTTTTGAATGGTCCTAAATGGACTGATGATTAGATGAGAATAGTAGGGGAAATGAAACTGCTTCATTTTGTAATTTGCTGTCACCTTGAGAATGGCTACAGCTGCGTCATTTTTCTAGGTTGCATTCCTAAACCACAGCAGATCAAACCATTCTTTGCTACCTCCGTCGTTCAACATTCACTAATGTATCCACAAATCTCTTCACTGAATGTACTGTTCCTGGATTATTTCACGTAGCTAAAACACTACCTTCAGGGAAGGTCAGGAACTCTCATCACCCACTGAGTTTTCTACTGGGCTGAACATACTGGGACCTAAGAGACTTACCAGGCAACAAGATAACATGAGCGGGCAGGGAGGAAGTGAAAGTCTCCACTGCTATATAATTTAACAACTGATTCGGGGGGGAGGTGGGGGAGATGGGTAGAAATGGGGATCTGTCTCCATCTGTCAGCCTCCTCACTCTTAGGCTCCAAGGATTCTCAGAGTTCTCCCAAAACCTTCTACTCCTTGTTCTACATATCTATCTGCAAAAGCCTGCATAGCAGATAACTGTGAACATTAAATGAGTGATCCAAAATTGCAATAGTGCTCTGTAGATAAAATTCCCTAAGCACCACCTATAATTAAGGTATTTACTTCCTGTTCTCCAAAAGTTAATTGTAAATACTTTTTAAAAACTATGTATTCGTGAAAAAGAAATATATAAGCATAATTTAAGGGAGAAATCCCCTAGGACATGATACAGATCTGATGGCCTATTTGAATATTGAGTTAAGACATTAATGCCTCTGTGAGCATTTCCTCACCTCTAAAAGGGGAATAATAACTAGTAATTACTGCACGGCATTGCTGGGATGTTCAATAAAGGAATGCAGGTAAAGGTCTTAATGCCTACACGGAGGAAGTCCCCAAACCAATTGCAGTCCGGTCACTTCCAACTCATAGAGGCCCTATAAGACTGAGTAGAAATGCCCCACAGGGTTTACAAGGAGCAGATGGTGGGCTCAAACTACTGATCTTTTGGTTAGCAGCTGAGCTCTTAACCACTGAGCCACCAGGGTGCCAAAGGTGTTAGGTTTGACTAAAACCTCTGGCTGAAGCCAGAGGAAGGGAACCCTTGGTCCTGCCCACATTGGTACCCCAAGGTCCTGTAGCCTTGAACAAGGCAGTAGACTTTAAAGTCCTAGAAACACATAAAAGGGTTGCTTAATAAATTTTTACTCTCTTTTCTTCCCCATCTCTCCTGCTTCCTTTGCACAACCTCGCTTTAAAGCCTACTGGAAATTACTCGCTTTAAAGCCTACTGGAAATTAACACCAATGAAGTTTCCTTGTCTTGGTAGTGCGAAAAAGATTTTTTTAATAGTTCAAGGCCCTCTTTATAACAATCTCTTCCCTCCGAACTGTTATCAGAACATCCTAGTACCTGTGGCTGTGAGACTTCCCTGCCTTTGTGTGCCAATTCAAGCAACATATGCCATCTTCTCCAGGGACTCGCCCACGCTTTCACTAGAACTGTTGCTGCTGCTGTAGAGTCATCTCCAACTCATGGAAACCCCATGTGGCCTCTGGGTGGACTTGAACCTCCAACCTCTCGGCGATCAAGCACTTTACCCCTTTGCACCACCAAGGGACTCAGAACTACGGGTATGCCTCATTTAACGGTCAGATGGGTTGGGTTGTAAGGAAGGGGGCCTGGAAACACATGTAGGAGTTGCTTAGTAAATTTTGATTGTCTTTTCCTCTCCATCGCTCCTGCTCCCTTTGCATAACCTCGCTGCATTTATTTTCCTTTATTTACTAGGCTTCCCTCATATAACTCCAAACTAGAAACATTTTTTGCATAGGCTCCTCCTGCAACTTGGTAAGTACGCTCTTTAATTGGAACATAAGAAATTGGCTGCCTGATAAGGGGCAAGCTGGTCTGAATCCATTCCACCTGAGACACTAATCATTTTAAAGGAAACTCAATGGTGTAAATTCCTGTTGTAAAAGCCTGATATACTTTAGAACACCAGCCCTTCCCTCAAAATAGAGATAGCATCATCTTTAGGTTCTGATTCAAGTAGCTGCTACCTCCCGGTTTGTCTTTCCTATAGTAAATAATTTCTGAAAAGGACCAAAGAGCCACCCTCTCCTATCTACCCTCAGTATTACATATATATTATAGGTGTGGGTGGGAAATCCTGGTAGTGTAGTGGCTAAGTGCTACAGCTGCTAACCAAAAGGTTGGCAGTTTGAATCCACCAGGCGCTTCTTGGAAACTCTATGGGGCAGTTCTATTCCGTGCTATAGGGTCGTTATGAGTTGGAATTGACTCGATGGCAACAAGTTTGGTTTTTGGTTTGGTTAGGTGTAGGTGTGTATCTGTGTTCAGTGTGTCGGTGTGTCTGGGGTAGAGAAGCAGGCATGAAATTGTAAAGACCTAGAGAAAAATAATCACAGGATGAAAATACTTAAGAAGTATGGTATTTAGATATACTTCATCAACTGAGCACCCCACAGGCATCTCAAACTGAGCAGGAACAAAACTGGCCTCATTGTGCTCCTCTTAGCTCCACTTATTACTCATCCAAGTCTGAAATCTAGTCAACATCTCAGAAAATTGCCCTTCTCTTTCTACAAATATTTAATAATATACAAAGTCCTATTGACTCTACCTTCTATTTTTTTTTTAATATCGCCCATATCTCTAGTTATTTTAGCAAAAACCTGGAAATACCATAACTGTTTAAGAGTAGAAGTTTAGCTAGAAATAGTTTTCATCCATAATGAAATACTACGCAGCCATTAAAAATAATGTAGAAACAAACAACATAAAATATGCTCATGGGGTAGTATGGGGGAAAACAAATTGTCAAATAGTGTACTCACATTTATATTTAAACATTATGTATGTATATGTACACATAATATAGTCACAGAGGGAAAAAAAAGACTAGAAACATCAGTGTCAAAATTTTAACACTGATGTTACATTCTTTTGGGTGAAAGGATCAACTCTTTCAAAATTTTTTTCTATTTAGCTCTTTACAAAACTCCCAGTGGTGCAGTTAAGAAATAGATGGTTCTCCCTCAGATTCTTTCATCTTTAAGTCTCCTTATCCTATGCTAAGAAAAACGAAAGTAATTTACTCAGCAAATGATTATTGAGCCCCGACTATGTACCAGATATTATGCTAAATCCTTGAAGTACAAAAATGAATAGAATGATTTTTCCCCCATTTAACAATTTTATTAAGTAATCCACACAATGGAAATTGTACTTTATATTTTATATTCCAGCAAAGCGTATGACAGATCTTTTTTTTTAAAAAGGCAGCCAACGAAGCAAACATTAACCAAACAATAAACAGAGGAATTGCAGCAAAGTCACGTGGTGGAATCTAAGGCAGCTATAAAAACAAAAACTATAGCTACGTGGATGAATTTTAGCAACATAAACGTTCTCTGAATAAAGCCAAGTCTCAGAAAACTTAGATGTAATATGACACCATATCAATAGGCTTAAACTAGTTGTGCTGTGCTAACAAACAATCCCAAAATCCCAGTGGTTTATTACAATAAAGATTTGTTTCTGGCTCACTATGTTTACTGACTGTGGTTCAGCTGTGAGTCAGCTACAGCTCTATTTCACAAGTCTTCCTCATCCTGAGAACTATGCTGAAAGAACAATGACAGACCATACAATGGCTCTTAAGGTTTCTGCTCAGGAGTGGCACATGTCATTTTCTCTCATATTCACTGACCATAGCAAATAACAAGCTCAAGCCTAACGTCATTGGGATAGGAAGCATAACCCTGTCATATAGTTAGCTGGGTCTCTTGAGTCTAGAGTTCAGGAGAAACCTCAGGGCTGGTCACTTCATTTCCGTGTCATCAATGTGTACACAGTATCTCCACAGCAACAAGGAAACATCAGTGGAATCAGGCACGGGATTGCCTTCTCAAGGTCCATCTTCCCAAGAGAGATCAGGAACCAGCCAAGCTAAGGAGGAGAAAAAGCAAAGTTAGACAGAGGGCTCTTAGAAACTAAGTTCCACAAATAGGCTTCAAAAGGCCTGAGAAATCCCTGGAATTACTTGTAAAATATGGTGGGGGGGGTGCATTTTGGGAAGGGCATGTATATCTATCACTGGATCCCCAAAAATGATCTCTCATGGCTCTAAACTTTTACAGACTATTTGAGTACCGGTATCAATTTTATAGAGTATTCTTATTACTGACAGCACTTTTTCACATCTGTAAAATAAGGATAATATTTATTCTGCTAGTTCGGAGGCTAGAGAAGAAAGCCCTTGTAAAACTATAATATGAATCCATATTCATGAATACAGAGCAAACACTATTTCTCTGACATAAGGCTTAGACCTTGAACTGGTTCTCTTCATCAATTCTCTTACCTAAGAGACACCATCTGATCCTGTGGCTTTACTCTCATAGCAGTTATACTCTTACAACTCTCATTTATGTTTCCAGCCCAAACTTCTCCCCTAAACTCCAGACTCATATATCTGCCTATTTCATATCTTCCTCTTAGATATATAACAGACTTTTCCAACTCTACACGTAGAAAGCTAGGTTTGTGATTCTCCTCAAAATTTGCTCCTTCCATATTCTTCCCATCTTTAGCAAATGCATCTCCACCTTTCCAGTTGGTTAAAACCGTTGGAATCATCCTGTTTCTCTCATACCCTACATCAACTCCCTCAGAAAATCCTATCCCTGTCTTCAAAATATATATATACAGAATCCAACCATTTTTCACCATCTACACCAGTAACACACTGGTCCAAACCACTGTCACCTCGCAACTGGATTATTGCAGTAGCCTCCTAACTGGTCTCCCTGATCCCATCACAGTCTGTTCTCTACCAGGTATCCAGGTAGATCATTTAAAAATATAGATCAGATCATGTCAGTACAGGGATCTCACCTCACTTTTGTAAAAGCCAAAGTAGTTACACTGGCCTACAAGGCCCTACCCATCCTCTTTCCACTAGTCTCTCAGACCTCAACTCCTTTTCTTCAAGCATCTGGCCCTCTTCCCTTCACTCTGTCCAGACACTTGCTACTTCAGGGCTTTTGTACTTAGAATTCCTTCTATTGGAAGTACTCCTTCATTTTCCCAATCTTTTTTCCCCAACCATCACTTTATCAGTAATGCCGTCTATGACCGTACCATTTAAAATATCACTTCTCTCCACACTTTATGCCTTTTCCGTTTTAGTGGTCTTCATAGCACTCAGCACCATCTGACACACTGTGTTTTATTGTTTGCCCCTCCCCCAATGAAATATAAACCCTGAGTTCATTAGTATTGTTTTCTCACTGTTATTCACTGCCCTATTCCCAGAGCTTGGAACAGTGCCTGGCACATGCTATGTGTGGGGGGGGGGGGGGCGGGGGGGGTTGTGGCTAAATTAACATATTCAGAAAGCTTCTCGAACTGGTGGCTTAACTACAATACCTCATTTTTTTCGTATTTAAGCACAAGAGTCTGTAACTTTAAAAAAGACGAGATTCAGAATGACTCCACTCAGTCTCCTGATTTCAAAGTATCAACCTACAGGTTACCTGCTGGTCATGACGAGGAAAAAATCTGATTTTCTAATGAACTATCTAAATCAGTGATCAATCTTATCTCAAATTGTAAAAACCAGACATGTGTTCCTGATGTGGTGGAATACCATGTAGTAACATCACTTATAAACTGTTCTGACAAAAACATGAACCTAACTTCAGTCACATCTGTGGAAATCACTTTTAGTTTACAAGACAAACAAGGCAGAAATGTCAAATGATATGACCCTATCAGCAAACAATCAATCCAGAAGAGGCGCCCATTCTATATAACAGGCCTGGTCACCCAACAAATAAACATGTCAAAAAAGGGGTGCTAACCTAGCTCCTCGTTTGAACAAATCAGCTCTAAGACATCTGGGACATAACTGAATTTTCTTAATGTGGACCGAGCGCTAGATATTCAGGAAATTGGGTTTAGTTAGGTGTGATTATGTGGGGTTTTTGTTTTGTATTCACACTTAACAACTTGGGATTAAATGTACCGATGTCTACAGACGTTAAAAAAAATGCTATTTCTTTTAACATAGGTGTTTATATTATTCATTGAATAGTTCCTACTTTCCCGCTTTAATAAATAAAGTCAAGCCTCCTCTATGCCGAACAATACTTGCTAGCTCTCCTCCCGTGTGCCTTTCAGTATTTCCATCACTGTTTGCACACAAGCGGCCAGACAGCGGGGAAGAGCGGCAGTACTCCGGGCAGCTACCCCAGGACCCGGCAAAAAACCAGCTCACGACCTCGCCTTTGTCGCAGCGCTTCCCTGCCAGGCGCCCTGACTCGGGCTTTCTTTGTTCCCCGCCCTCCCCGCCATTTTGAGCACTGGAATCCTGGCGGAGGCGGGGGCTCGCCTGCTCACCTCTGCGAGCTAGTTTCCACCTGCTCTACAAGACTATCCATAAACAACCACCCGAGCTTCCTCACTACCCCTTAACACAAGGAAAGCTTTATACTTACAGTATCCCGGCTGCTGGAAAGCAAAAAGGCATTCTTCGGTGAAACCTCCACGCTCAACTTTGGAAAACATCAACTGACTAACTGGTACTGTCCTCATGTTAAAACGGTAAGGGTAACAAAAGCAGTCTTACACAAAAGAAAGAGAGATGCTAGCTCTTTTATGGAAGCTGTGGGCGGCCCTGAAAAGGGCCTTTGGTTGAGAAGTTTAAAGTGGATGAAGAATGGTAATTTAGCCGCCGAAGCCGTACAGAGTGCGCCCCTGGCGCTTGAGCGCGTAGACCACATCCATGGCCGTGACCGTCTTGCGCTTAGCGTGCTCGGTGTAAGTGACGGCGTCCCGGATCACGTTCTCCAGGAAGACTTTGAGCACCCCCCGAGTCTCCTCATAAATGAGGCCGGAGATGCGCTTGACACCGCCACGCCGAGCCAGACGACGGATAGCAGGCTTGGTGATACCCTGGATATTATCACGCAGCACCTTACGGTGGCGCTTAGCACCGCCTTTCCCAAGACCCTTTCCACCCTTACCACGTCCAGACATCGTCAAGCCACCGCAGTACGAACCAGCTGCAGAGAAATAGCTGCTAGAGGAAAGAACCCGTTTATATGAGCCGGTCTCGGACCTAATTGAAAACCGAGCCCGCGCGCGCGGGGACGTACGTTGGCCTTGTTGGCCCCGCCTTTCGCAGCCCGACGCAACCTGGCTGACGTCATCGAGGACGAATTGGGCCCCGCCCGATGGTGGCGGCGTATCGCACAGGTCCTGCAGCACCAGATTGGGATTTTCGGACCACTTAACAACTGCAGGAGACAAAAGAAAGTGACATTTTTCAATGATTATCATTTGCTGCCTGGAATGGTTACACAGGAGACCTGGCCGACACGACCCAAACTGCAGCAGCCTCCTTTGGGATGCGAAAGTGTGCTCCTTTGCCCTCAGGCTTTGCCCTTTCCGCTTTTCCTCTGCAGCAAAGCCTCTGTGGCCGAAACGGCCCTGCGGACGAAACGCCCCTACTGAGGAGTTTTGGAACTGCAGGACATCGCCCTTCTGCATCACCAAGCCAAAGAAAATCTGACCAAAAGGGTATTTATGAAGACGAATACAGTTTATGTGTGGGGTTGTGATTCGTGGTAGAAATCTCGCCCGCCCCCGCGAGGTCCCGGATGCCATTCCTGGCTTTTATCTTCTCTGTTCACTCAAACCTGTAATTATTTAAATATCCAGTGTCCCCACACCTGTGCACCCAATAACTTACCAGGTTGTTAATGTTTGCTTTTCTACCTCTCGAAAGAAAAACCTGGCGACCTACTAAGGAAGAATCCCAAAAATCCACTGCCGTAGAGCCGATGGCGATTGAGAGCGTTAGAAGCATCAACCATTGAAAACCCGATAGAGCGCAGTACTATTTCGGTATCGACTCGATGGCAACTGGTGTCTTTTGTTTTTCTCTGCTCCTTGCTTTGTTTTCTCTTTGATTCTGGCAGCAAAATTATTGCAAAGAAAATTGGCAACTAGTGGTAGCAAGGGTGTTGAAGTAAATATGCAACAGCGCTTGTGCAGACAGAGTTAAGAGTATTTTTAGGGAAGAAAGCAACACAGGGAGCAGAGTGGCGCAGCGGAAGCGTGCTGGGCCCATAACCCAGAGGTCGATGGATCGAAACCATCCTCTGCTAGCTTTTTTTTTTTTTCCTCTCCCGTTAAAATCCTGTAATTTAGTTTTATAAGATTAAAAAGAAAAGCCAAATATAAAACTAAAATTGTAGAATTAATATTATTTCCTGAGAAAAACGTGAACCCATTTATAATCTTTACAGGTAAACCGAACATCTTTCATGGACACTCAATTATCGTTGTTAATATGTCCTCTCATAATAAACCGAATATCTTTGGTTGCCAAAGTGACTGTGACGCTATTCCGAGCTAGTCATCATGACAGTGCCGTGTTGCCCTTTGAAGCTGAGAAAATGCTGAAACAAGTTCAGTGCCAGAAGTGGAGACAAGGGTGGGGGCCGAATATTGAGTTCTATTTCCTTCTGTACGTAATTCAGGAAGCACAACTTGTTAGGTAGTTGTAGCCAAGTGGTAAGGCAATAGACTAGAAATCCATCGGACAAACCCTGTGCAGAATCTTCGCAACTACGAGAGTCTTAATCTTGGAAGTAAATGAATTTGAGAAAGAGTACAGGGTTTTGGTGGCCATGATTCAATTCTGATCTGAGAAAACCACTTCTGCGCTGTTAAAGGTAAATGTGTCTCTACCCTCAACTCACCTTTACAATCTCTAACAGGAATATACTCTACGCTCATTTTTTAAAGCCTGGATGCTGTCGAATGTTTTATATTTCTTGCTCTCAGAAAGGATGCCTTATTCAAATATTTATTGATTGACTTTTATGTGCCAGATACTGTGCAAGCCACTAAGGAGAAGAAAAAGACATTAAGTAGACTACAGTGTAGACATGCTTTTAAACAAGTAGGTATGTATAGTGCAATAGAATATTTATTTAAAAGGATTATACGCAAAGTGCAGTGGGAACTAGGAAGAATGATGGTTATCTCCAGTAGCCCCACAACCACTCACTAGTTTGGTGATTCTCTGGAAGGATTCACATGACTCAAATATACGCATGGTTAAGATTTATTACAACAGAGGTTACAGTTCAGGAACATGAGAAAAATATATATATATATATATATATATACACAGGCAAAGACTAGGACATGCCTTTCTCTCCAGCTGCCACCTGCAGGGTTTTATACCAGATGCCCTTGCCCAGCAAACTGTCCTTAAGTCTTGAAATTCAAAGTTCTTGAAGGGAGCTGGTCTCATACCTGCCACATGATCAACCATGGGTTGGACCCCAAACCAGATGCCAGGTACACATTACAAATCTTCATATTTCCTTTAAACATGCTGACAACCTACTTCATCTTGACCTACAGCTTCAGGTGTATAGAATAACAGCATTACCCAGTAACTAGTTCCACTATTTTAGTTCTTGGGGTTTGATCAATGGTCATCACCACAGCTACAGAGGCAAGCAAGAACTCAGTGAAACAGAACTGTTGGGTTAACTTTGCTCTGGCAACGGCTTAAGTATTAATGGGGGTTCCAGGAGAGGTGACTGGTTTTGAGCTGAAACTTGAATGAGTAAGCATTTGCTACATGGCTAAGAGCATTCTGGGTAGGAGAAACAAATACAAGGAGGCATAATACTTAGTGGCTTCTAGGGGACTTCAGATAATTCAGTGTGCTAGAAGATGGGGGTAAGGGAGGTTGTGGGGAGAGGGATTTGGAGAGAAAAGAAAAGTTGCTGGAGGGATAGCAGAGCAGGTAGGGAAAGGGCAGTTCATAAGGAGGTGAGTACACAATGCAAACAGGGTTAGATTTTATTTTCCTATGGGCAATGGGAAATCACTGGCCAATTTTGAGCAAAGGAATGACATGATCAGATTATCTCATTAGAAAAAAATTCTGGAGTTTTCAAGTCTGTGGTCTTGCCCTTTAATAGGTTTATTTTTCAGGAAGTCATTTCTAAGATGGGGAAAAAGGTTTGGGGTGAAAAAATATGTATATTTTCATCATATAATCTGACCACTCCATACTTGGCTATTTAATGCACAATTTAAATTTAGCATGTCCAGACAGAACTCCTGATTATAACTGCCCCCCAGATCCACCCCCAAATACTACTCTTGCCGCCTTTCCATTCTGTAAATGGAAATTTTATTGGTATGGCAAAAAATCTTAGAAATGTATATTACTTTTCTATGTCTCTAATACCCCCAATTCAATCAGCAAATCCATTAAAACATATTCAAAATCCAACCACTTTTCACCACTTCCACCAACACAACCCTGCTTTTGTTGTTAGGTGCCATCGAGTTGATTCTGACTCATAGCAACAAAACAGCACAACAAAACAATACATTGTCTGGTCTTGTGCTATCCTTGCAACCATTGCTATGTTTGAGCCCATTGTTGCAGCCAGTGCATCAATCCATCTTATTGAAGATCTTCCTCTTTTTCACTGACCCTCTACTTTACCAAGCATGATGTCCTTCTCCAGGGACTGGTCCCTCCTGATAACATGTCCAAAGTATGTGAAACCCTGGTTTAGCTATCGTTGTGTAACTTGAAAACCATAGTAGGCATAGTGGCTGAGAGCTACGGCTGCTAACCAAAAGATCGGCAGTTAAAATCTGCCAGGCGCTCCTTGGAAACTCTATAGGACAGTTCTTCTCTGACCTATAGGGTAACCAGGAGTTGGAATTGACTCGATGGCAACAGAGTTTTTATGTGTCACCTGACTATTGCAATAGCCTCTCCAACAGTCTTTCTGACTCCAGGAAGAGAGAGAGAGAGAACAAGTCTATATTCACATATTTACAGGCTAGAAGAATCTTCTTGTTAGGTAATTCTCACATTAAAGATGAAAAAAAATGTATGTGAAAAATTAAGCACATTTTTAATTAGCTACTGCTGTTTGCCAGATGTTATTCTATGGACAAGGAAAGAAAGGCTATGTAAAAGGCCCCATTTCTGTGCTCTCAAAGCTGCTAATTTACTTGTCAAGAAAGCCCAAGACCTACCACAAACGAGGCAGGAGAGCCATTGCTCTCAGAGTCTGGGATTTAAGAAAATTAAGGAAGTGCCCTGAGTGTAGACTGCTGTCATTATCTTCAAGTGAGGTACTTAAGGTCACAGAGATTCACTGACAAGCTTGAAAGAAACCTCCCAAAATATAACTAAATCCATATCCTGTTAATGGAGCACTCTACCAAACACTATAAATTGTAAATACTCTGTCCATAGAATATTATTGCAACGTTTTTTGTGCTGAAAGATTCATAAGTATAAAAAGTGTTAATGGCTTTTTTGTTTGTTTGTTTTGTAATCCTATTTGAGGGTTCTTTCATTTCTGAATATATGGGACCCGCAAAAAAATAAGGGTCTTGGACCCTGAGAAACCACAAGAAAAGCATCCTCTTTTCTTTCGAACAAATAGGGACATGCTGTGAAAAAATGCTCTGATGTCACGTTATAACAATCAGAGAGTGTGGGAAAGGGATACTTGCTATGCCCAGGGGCTTGCAGACAGCCACGCAGGACCTCAGAAGATGGTCGTGCAAGCACTGCCTTTTGGCGAGACTGCTTTCCAGATGCGGTTTCCGTGGCAACCGTCTGGGCCGCCATCCCAAGTACCCGGCGTCTGAAAATGGTGAATGTGGGCGACCATCAATAGGTGAGAAATCCTAAGTAAGCTTATTTTAAAATATCCCTCAATATAGAAAATTTTGCAATATTTTGGCATCTTTTCAGTCCCATAAACTCCTCTTTTTGTCTACCTCGGTGTCGTAGAGCCATGATTTTTCTCCATGGGGCAGCCATAGGCTCCAAGGCAGAAATAATTGTCAATCCCAGCTCTTCGTAAAGCCCCTGGCCTCATATAGGCCACATAATCTAGAGCTTCCATTTTCCCGGAGACGAAAAGCGCCGGCGGCGCAGGTTACATTTCTTTTTTTTTCATTAGGTGACTGTGTAATAGGGTCAGGACCCCGGCAGAAAGCTTCCTCTACTTTCTAAGTATTGTAGCACGAAGCTGTCCCCGTGGACCACGTGGCCTAATGGATAAGGCGTCTGACTTCGGATCAGAAGATTGAGGGTTCGAATCCCTTCGTGGTTAGTTTGCATTTTATGTGCTGCAAGATAAATTGCTGTATCTCATGAGGAAGGAAGAAACCAACAAAAACAACGACGTAAGACCACTGTTAGATTATCTGAGTTATTCAAACCCCTGTCTTTCTTCACTCCTTTTAGAGGAAGGAAGAGACCATAACAAAAGATCTTGAGAGAACCGGTGTGAAGAGAAAGCGATTTCAGAGGTGAAGAGATGGTAACAGTCGGAACTGAAATAAAGACATCCAGTACTTTGGGAGCTCTCAAGTTCTCCCCACATTTGCATTTTGAACGCCTGGGTTTTATTTAGTTTTGTATGTTCGGTTTATCAGACGAAGTCTCCCCCAACTGCTGAGTCTCGATTTAAGAAAAAATCAGACCAAGGCCAGGCGCCTGGGCCTACCACAGGTGGTTGCTGTGCTTTTCCCCTGTTGCTTCTTCCCATTAGCTTCGCCCTAGGCTACGATCTCCTTCACTTTTCTAGTCTGAGTCCACGAGTTTTAGGAGCTCTGGCTGTTGTCGGAGTCTGCTGTTACTAGTTTTCACTATCCCTCTCTGGATAAGGAGATGGCAGCTTGTTGCCATCAAAAGGATGAGAAGAGCTCGTATTCAATCCTAAATTAGAGAGTAGCAATATTAAGGTCATTGAAAGAGCCCAACTGTTTGCAGAATATAACTGCACAAAATGCATAGGAACAGTTCATGGGCCTAAGTAATCGAATTTAATAATAATTCAGGATTTACAAAAAGTAATTTTCAGTTGTGAACTTCATGGCGTAAGCCTGTCAAGTTTAACACCAAATCAGAATGTTGCTAGATCAAATCACTTGGGTGCCATAAATGCTTTTGCAAAGTCATGGCAATGGATATTTAAAACACAGCATAGGTTAGCTCTACCTTTTCCCAGCCTCCTTCTTAGGCCTCCCCTGATTCTGGTTTCCTCTAGTCATCTGGAAATTCCAAAAAGTATAGAATAATTGGGTTTTGATCATTAGTACCTAGACGTCGAGATTTCTTGTACTAAAAAAAAAACTTCAATTTCCTAAACCCTGGTAGCCTAGTGGTTAAGTGCTATGGCTGCTAACCAAAATGTCGGCAGCTAAAATCCCCCAGGCACTCTTTGGAAACTCTATGGGGCAGTTTTATTCTGTCCTATGGGATCGCTATGAGTAGAAATCGACTCCACAGCAACTGGCTGGGTTTTTTTTGGAATGTCCTGAGAGCCACTCCCTGTTTTCTTCCCTTCCTCACCCCCAAAAACTTGCACTAAAATCCTTGTCCTTAAGAGGCTTGGTGGCGAGGATTGGTGAAGACAGCAAAACACAAAATGAATAAGTAGATTATATATTAGATGTAAATCACCGTGTATTGTATTGGTGTTCTCCTGTTGAACATAAAATATTTCACAGTACACCAACAACAGACAAGGCCACTCTGACTACGATGAAGCAAGATAAAAACAAGAACGGGCCATAATCATGTCTGAGCACATGTCTGAACATTGTGCACATCACAAAAGTGACCAAATAGTCCCTTCTTCCTGGCTAATATGAGCGATTGCTGCTTCTTTACCAATTCAGCTCTACTCCTACTTCATTCCTCTTTTCTTCTAGATAAAAATTATTACAATATCCAGTCATGGAATTGCTGAGCCACCTCTAGGTTCCCTAGGGTCTTTTGTCTCTCTCGTTGCAATAAGTCAACAAGTCCAACTTTATTCAGCTACTGGTGTGCCCCTATTGATCTTTGGTTGAAGATTATCAACAATTTTCACAGAGATAGAAGCAGCTAAGTTTTATGGAGTATCTTCCCTCTGCCCATTACTAACCAGGTTAAAGGGAGATAGATTAAAATGTTGAAGACATCTATGCATGTCATTAAGTGTAAAAAATTTTTGCTGTATTTGACATTGATATATTTGTGTTTAGATATGGCATGCTTTGAGCCAAATAAAAGTTTTCGATTTTTATGTAGCAGCTTCATCAATCTTCTGCTTTACGATTTTTTTTAATACAATGTAATTCCTAATGGTGTCATGGTCTTCTGTTATTCAGGAGTAAGATAGGTAGTGTAACCAATCCCTTACCGATTTACAGTGTTACTGACATTTGTTGTTCTAAAAAGTGCCGTGATGTACATTTCTATAACTAGCAGGTATATATTTGCTGATGTCCTGTTTTCCTAGATAAATTCATAGCAGTGGAATTTCTGGATTGCAGACTATATATACAGGCTATACATACTTTTAAGGCTCTTCGTGTAAATTGCCAGTGGTGCTCCAGAAAGGATTTCTGATTTACATTGCCTCCAGGAGTGTGGTTCACTAATTCTTAGCAAACAAACACCAACTTTATTAGGCTAATTTCATTATTAGAAATAACTTATGTGTTCTGTGTATTGTATATTGTCTGCCTCCTGTATCTCCACCACCAATAATAAAAGTGATATATTTCTGTTTTGTTTTAATGGTGTATCTTAAGCACCTGAAGCAGTACCTGGTACCTAATAGGTCTTCAATAAACAGTTGTTGAAAAAGGCTGATGGGGGCTATGGAAACGACAAAGCAAGCCAAGGGGACAGATAGCAATGGTCAGGTAAGTCCCCATGAAGTGATACTTGAACAAAGGAGGTCAGGATTTGAGCCAAGTAAATATTCCAGAAGAGCTCCAGGCAGAGAGGCTAGCAAGTGTAAAGGCTTAGAGGTAGAATTGTACCTGAAGTATTCAAGGAATAGCAAGGAAGCCAAGGTGGCTGGGGAGGACGGGTTTGAGCAAGAGAACATGGTAAAAGATTTGCTCAGATAGGTCCCAATGGACCAGATCATGCAGGGTCTTTGAGATCATGAAATAACTCAGGCTTTCATATTGAATAAGAGGGAAGAGGATAGAGGATTTGGATCGAAGGAGTAACATCATGCTGGCTGCTGGGTTGAGAATAGTTCATAGTGGGGCAAAGTGGAAAGGAGGGAGATGAGTTAGGAGGCTAGTTCATGGTGGCCTGGACTACCGTGCCAGCTGTGCAAGTGGTAAGAAGCAATTTGATTCTGGATATTTCGTAAAGAAATAAGCAAGAGGCATTGCTCTTTCTACTTCATGCATTCCTCTTTCCTTCCCTCTTTAGTAGTTAAAGGGAAAAACAGACCTCTTGCATTTGAAAGAGGTGAGGGGCAGTGGCAAAATTGCCCCTGATTTCTCTTCCTACTTTGTAACACTGCAAGGGACTTGGGCACATTTAAAAATCATTGTTTGGTGTGTATTAAAAGCAGTGACAAAGGCCCTGGGTATATTCTGCTTGGAGGAAATTTCAATCTCCCTCTGCCACCAGCACCTTCCCTCCCCCTCTCCTCCACCCCCACCCCTACACACAATATGCCTTTGAGTGTTTCTTTGGTAAGTATCTACTGAATGTTCACAGTGTGCAAAGTGGAAGAGAGAAGGATATAAAAGTGTAGTATCCCTCGGACTTTATTCTCAAAGGAAGGTAAAGGGAGTAAGGAGAACCTAGGGGCAAGACTGCTCAGAGGTCTATAGCATCAAACATCTCCCTCCAGCTTTTTTTTGGAGAAAAGACGAACTATACAAAGCATATTACCCAATTCCTGAAAAATGTACTTTCGCTTCCAATCCAGATCAGCACCTCCCCAGTGTTTATTTCTAAAATTAAATGATTTATAGTTTCTAAACTATCTTTGAGCCACGTATACCACATAAATGATATCTTAGATAAAATCCAAAATTCTCCCCTTTTAGCTATCAAGCCACATGTGGCTTTGGGAGATCTGCACACTTATAAGAAGTTTATTTCAAAAAGCGTCACAATCGCAACCACAGGATTCAAACCTGTGGGAGAGACTCCATTACCTAAACCACTAAGTCTAAAACAACTTGGTTATCCTCACCTTAATAAAGAAAGGCTGATTATATAAATTTTTTAAACAATTAGTTTGTGTGTTCTATACCTCAGTTTCCTCATCTGTAAAATACAGATGAACGCTAAGGCGGGGGGGGGGTGGTTTTCAGCGGGCTAATCTTCCCGCCAATTTTGACACTCCACGCTGTGTAGATGGCCCCTTGCTACGCTTACTATTAAGTAGAAACAGAAAAGTGAGGTTCTGTGGCGTCATGTGTGAAAATTAGCATGTAAGTGGCAGAAGACAATCAAAGAAAGAAGGGGGAAACAAATACAAAGTGGAGCGTTTGGGGAAAAAAAATCTTCAGATAAAACACAGAGAGTGATCCCTCCCGCTTGCCGATTCATGGGAGAAAGGGTGCATTTGATCTGGGTCTGGCAAAAGGATTTTCCCAAAAGGGAGAAGAGACCCATCCGGCGGAGGGAAAGGTTAAGAGCAAAAGTAGAAGGTGAAGGCAGTTTCTCCTACTGGAAGGTGGGGACCAATGGTCAGGTAAACCTACAGTTTGGCGGAAGGTGGCGCGTGTGAGATAGGCTATTAAGAAGGAGAGCCTTGAGCGGGGTCTAGAAACTTCCTAGGTATTTAGAAAGGCGGGGAAGATTTGACAAAACTTGCCAAGACAGGGTAACTCAGACTGAGTAGTGGGTGCGGCCAGCGAGTGAAGAGTACTGTCAGCAGACCCATTCGATCAACGGTGGCGCCTGCAGCACCGACAACTGGGCCCCACCCTCAAAGATTCTGATTTAACTGGTCTGGGGAAGATCCCCTGTTGCGTGTGATTTGCAGCCACTGTTGTTTGCAAACTCAGGCGGGAGAGAGGCCGGTGGCTGCTTGGGCAGGGGGTTAACAAGAGTAACTGTGAAGGAGGAAGTAAGAGGGTCTGGAATTAGGCATTGCACGGAAGGTTTTCGATTGCAAAGGCGGAGAGCCTGGAGCAGCCGTGAGCAGACCTGCCTGAGCACGATACTTAACTCCCTTATAAACGCGATGCAATGCTTCGGGCAGATATCGTGACCTCCGAATCCTTTATAAAATAGGAATAATACCTACTGATCTCTTCTGGGTTGTTAGTCACTAATAAAGTCGCTTGTCACAGCACCTTAAACCATCTCTTCCTCTTGCGCCCCAACTAACAACCACTCGTTAGCAGAAGGCTAAAATCTCACCCTCACAGCAAGGTGAGGAAACCATGGAACGACGAGGATGGGATTCGAACCCACGCGTGCAGAGCACAATGGATTAGCAGTCCATCGCCTTAACCACTCGGCCACCTCGTCTGCCCGCTGATACAGCTTTTCTCAGATGATTACCATGGTTCTTTACTCTGCAGGGTTCCATTTTGTAATTCCTATTTTTATGTGTTAATTAATGAAACCAATGTCTTTATTCTCTATAAACGACCCTGTTGCTTTGTGAAAGGGAGAAAAAAATAAACGGGACTATAGGTGGAAGTAGGGAGGTGGTCTTATGAATAAAGACGACAAAGTACATTTTCGAAGGGAAAAAGGAAGAAACTTGGGGAAATGGAGTTAAAGACTAATTTTGTTTTAAAGATCAAATTGTATTTCGTCACTTCTATTAGGCCATGAATATTAAGACCATCTCAAAACTGGTTATATAATACTTATTGTTGCACCCCTGAACACTCGGTATGATTCTTACGCAGAAGGATCCCTGCCTGTCATATGGAACATATAATTGTAACCTCTTTAGGAATCCCGAGTGGGTATTGGGAGAAGAGGTGTGAAGATGGGTTAAGGTCAAATTGTGATTGGTTCTGAATGCCAGGCCACAGATTTGGGACTTTATCTTAAGAAATGTGGGGACATCTGAGCGTTTGTGGCGTTTTTGTCTTTGTAAGTAGCCATATAATCAAAATTATAATTTCGTGTTATCATTTATTATTATTTATTTCAATGCCCTCCAGCCAAAGACCACTAGGATCACACCTGTAATTGAATAAACTGGGTATATTGCTGCTGAAACTAGGAAGAACCAACACCATGGGGAACCTTGAAACAACTCAATAAACTGGTGTTAAAAAGACCTTATTGCAGCATTTGTGCCTGTGTTGATTTGGGGGAGGATGCAAGAATGCTGGGCTTTGTTCTGAATTGAATGCTGTCAGGAATCTATGATTGGGTATCTTAATAAATTTTATCTACAAGCAGGGAAAAATCGACCAAAGCTAAAACTATAAAATTAGTAGGGGATGTTTGGTATTTTCGTCATTTGCAACAGTGACTGTTTTATTGTCTGTGCTTAGACAAAATTATGCAGTATTTTTTTGTTGTTTGTTTCTATTTCACTGCATCATAATCACAGGGTGATCTCATTTGATAATGGTGTTCTGTGACATTATGCTCTACAAAAGGACCCCAGGACCTCGTGGTACGCACCAGGCCAGTTCCTGACAACACCCAGCCCCAGTGGATAGAATCAGGCCAGTTTCTGGATGCCAGAGGCTGCTTTTCACTTTCTCACCTATACCCAATATCGTTACAAGGAAATGATTGTGTGTGTGGGTGGGTGGGTGTCCACATTATGACATAATGCAACATAAAATGGGTATAAAAATGAAGATGAAGGAAAAATAAAGATGATGTTTGAAATAGGGGCAGGATTCAAATTCCATGTTCTAAGGAAGGGTGGAGAGATGATTAAATATCAAATGTATTATGTGTCAAGTCAGTATCAAAACATACCAATCTAAAACAGGTTAAATTTATGAAGTTGCATTTTTTTGAAGCTTAAGTGAGTGACAAATTCTAAAATATTTCTGGAAACTAAAAAATTACCTTGGCTTGGTAGTGTGATTTTATATATATGCATTATATGTTTTATATGTGTATATATATATATATATAATCACTGACGCTGTTTCTCTAGAGAGTGCTATGACAGGCACATATGAGATGCTCAATAATATTTGTGAAAAGATTGAATAAGTTAAAGAACCAGCAGACAGACCTTCAGGCCCTGATTTGTTTATCATGCTTTACAATTTCCAATCACAAGCTGTAGGAATTATTTTTTCCAGAAATATTACAGAATTTGTTACTCACTTAAGCTTTAAAAAAATACAAACTTGTAGACTTTATGTATGTATACGTACAGAGAGAAAGAAAGTGAGATTTAGTTCAAGGGATTGGCTCACACAATTGCGGGGGCTGACAAGTATAAAATTCATAGGTCAGGCAGCAGGCTGTAGACTCCTGCAGGCTTTGGCCCCAAAATCAATAGGTCAGGTGATGGAAAAAGTAAAGTAAGAGTCTTGCTGAAATATCTATATATATAGCCTGGAAGCAGAATATATCCAAGGGAAACTCCTTTTTGCTTTTAAAGTCTTCGACTCATTGATTGAGGCCCACCCACATTATATGGAAGGTAATCTACTTAAAGCCAACTGATTTAATCATATGTAACTTCTACATAACAGCAACTAGACCACTGTTTGACCAAACAACTGGGCACCATACCTTAGCCAAGTTGACACATTAAATTAACCATGTGCCAGAAACTGGTCTAGGTGCAGTGGTATACAGTACACACAAAATTCCCTATAGAGATAGGCAAGAAACAATTTAAAAAGCAAAATATATATTATGTCGGAAGGTGATAAATGCCTTAAAATGGTGGGCCAAAACCAAACCAAACCCATTGCCAACCAGTGGACTCTGATTCATAGCAACCCTATAGGGTAGGGTAAAACTGCCCATAGGGTTTGTAGAACTGCCCCATACGGTTTCCAAGGAGCAGCTGGTGAACTTGAACTGTCAAGCTTTTGATTAGCAGTCTTCATGGATTGAATTTTGTCACCCAAAAATATGTGCATCAATTTGGCTAGGCCATGATTCCTAGTATTGTGTGATTGTCCACCATTTTGTCATCTGATGTGATTTTCCTATGTGTTGTAAATTCTCTCTCTGATGTTGATGAGATGGGATTATCAGCAGTTATGTTAATGAGGCAGGACTCAGTCTACAAGGTTGAACTGTGTCTTGAGCCAATGTCTTTTGAGATACAAAAGAGAGAAACAAGCAGAGAGACATGGCGAACCTCATACTACCAAGAAACAAGAGCCAGGAGAATAGCGCATCCTTTAGACCCAGGGTCTCTCTCTGTGCTGAGAAGCTGCTTGACTAGGGGAAGATTGATGACAAGGTCCTTCCTCCAGAGCCAACAGAGAATGAAAGCCTTCCCCTGGAAATGGCACCCTGAATTTGGATTTCTATCCTCCTAGACTGTGAGATAATAAGTTTATTTTTGTTAAAGCCACCCACTTGTGGTATTTCTGTTATAGCAACACTAGATAACTAAGATAACAGCCAAGTTCTTAACCACTATGCCACCAAGTCTCCTTGAATAAGACCGTCAGGGAAAAATCAGCTCAATAGTTCTCACTCCATGCTGCGCATTTGAATCCATGGGGAAGTTCTGAGAAATATCTGTGTCAAGGCCTTATTGCTAAAGATTAGAACAGCAACACTCAAGCTATTCAATGCTAGTTTATTTTTAAAGAAAGAAATATAAAAGAAAACTATTTTTTAAAAGTTGTGACTTAGGAGTAATTTTGCCAAGTAGGAGGTACCAGGAGTAGCTCTCAATACAGCACTTCCTGATTACACGGACGAAATTGCCTGCAAAGTATCAGTCATACCGCTAGGACAGAAACAGAGAGGGTTCAGTCTGCCTTGGAGGCCCTAAGGTCTTTAAAACCCTGTGTGTCGGGCTGACTTTTTGTATAATTCCCTCTTTGTGAGTGTAGGTTGGGTCTAGTGTTTTGCTTCTAACCATACAGCAAAGGTGATGAGATACCACTTCCATGATTAGGTTAGAAAAGTTTGTGACTTCCATTTTACCATAAAATTTTCCCTATTGCCGTCTTAGTTTTTATGCATTGATGAAGCAAGCTGCCTCTTTGGTGAGGTTCACATGAAGAGGAACTGAGGATGGCCTCCAGCCAACAGCCAACAAGAACAGAGGCCCTCAGCCCAACAACCTCTGAGGTACTAAACCCTGCCAACAACCATGTGAGTTTGGAAGTGGGCCTTCCCCAACTGAGCTTTAAGGTGACTACAGCTGACACCTTGAATACATACTATGAATGCAGGCTATGAAAGACCCTGAAGTAGAGGGCCCATCTAAACTCTACCTGGATTCTTGGCCCACAGAAAATGTGAGATAATAAATGTGTGTTGTTTTAAGCTGCCAAATTATACACTCAGAAAGGCCTGATGGCTCAGAGATTACTGGACCCCAGGGCTGAGAGGGAATGTAATTGAGAAGGTAAAAAAATACAAGATACCATAAAATTGCCAGATCTGAGTTCAGATACTAATCATTATCCTATGGAACCCTTGCTTAAGTGTCTCTCTATTGAAAAATCTGTGTTGAAATTTAAGTCAGATTGATACATTATCTTTGAAAAAAAGCTCATGACAGATAGATTAAGTCTAAGAAGCACTGATACTTGCTAGCTATTAATGAAGGCTACGGTAGGATGAATAGTGGCCCTGAAATGTGCCCACCTCTTAATCCCTGGAACCTGTAAATATATTATATGGTAAAAGGGACTTTGCAGATGTGATTAAACTGAAAATTTTGAGATGAGGAAATTATCCTGGATTATCTGAGTGGGCCAAATGTAATCATAAAAGCCCTCATAAAAGGGAGGTAAAAGGGTCAGAGTCAATAAAGATGTCATGATGGAAGCAAGAGGTTATACCGATTCAAGGAAGGGGTCACTACAAGCTGAAAAACGCAAGTAAACAAATTTTCCCTTGAAGCCTCCAGAAGGAACAAAGCTGTGCTAACACCTTATTTTAGAATGCCAAAACCAACCAAACTCATTGTGGTCAAGTCCATTCTGACTCATAGTGACCCTGTAGGGCACAGTAGAATTGCCCCCTAGGGTTTCCAAGGAGCAGCTGGTGGATTTGAACTGCTGACCTTTTGCTTAGCAGCCTATTAATGGCTCCATCTCAAGAACTGTAAGAAAATATATTTGTGTTGTTTTAAGCCACTAAATTTGCAGTAATTTGTTACAGCAGCAATAGGAAACTAATACAGAGGCATCAAGACACTACCATGACTGGGGCTCAATAGGTGGGAGGAAGTTCACAGGGCTTTTTCTGGAGAAGTTTTCAGAGGCCAGAGTAGCTCATGGGGCTCTTCCTTTGCTGTCATTGAGAGCACTGGAAAATATGTTTTTGAGCTGCTGTGAGAGAGTCAACAGAAGGAATTTAGGGTCTCAGTGATGACTGGGACTGCTGCATTCAGAGTCTAAGATATGAACCTGTATACCATGGGACCTTTAGATAACAAACCTTCTACAGGAAGATTTGTATACTATTGTATCAGGCTAGTTCATCTTAAAACGTCCTAGGCATAGATCCAATGTAAGAGAGCCTGCTGTATAAGAGATGATAGAAGTTCTCAGATAAAAGTAATGACCAGGTTTTCACTGTACGGTTTGCCATTTTCAGGCCTGTGTTCAGTTAGCTTACAGAATGTTTTAAGTGGGCTCCGGAGAAGAAAGTCATAGATGGGGCCTCTGACACATGAACCCTTAATCACCTGAGCATGCAATTAACTTATGAGATCCAAATGAACAGGCACCAGGCAAAGTAAAAGAGGACATCGAGAGGAAGGGTTTTAGGGGGACATATTTTTTATGGGTGGCAGGGAGAGGGCAATGTTCAGCATTCAGAGAAGAGAGCAAGGAGCTGGACATTGTTTGGGGGGAGAGGAAGTACAGTGGAGAGGAAGTGCCTATGTCTGAGTGTTCTCTTGGTTTGAGAAAAGCAAAAGCAAAGTCACCAAAACCGAGATCATTCCACCAAGAGTTGAAGTCCAGACGCTAGCCATGTAGTTGGGTCTCTACTGAAAGACTGATGTGTACTCTTAACAGACCAGTTCATTTTAAAATGAAGTGGACACAAATTAGTTTAAGAAGTTGGATCAGAGCCCCTGCTGGATACAGACAGTGGAAGCTCTAAGATGTACACGACAACCGTACAGTACAAACTTTTTTACGGTTGTGTTAGTGGTTAGAAGCTGATGAAACACCTCAGTAGTTTCCAGGGAAGGAAAGACCTGAGACTGAGGACTGTGGAACATGAATCTTTAACCACTGGGCCGGGATTCTAATTTACCAGGATCTGAGGAATTCGACAAAAAGGCAAAAGCAAAAGGGGACTGGGGCTGGAATTCCAGAGGTGGATGGTTAGAGACAGTTTTCTGCAGGCTAGAGGCTCCATGTTGATTTGGTGGAAGTAGTTGGCAGCGCTTGCCAATTGCACAGCCAGATCAACTAATGATTTAGGCGAACTGCAGAGGAAATCACCAAGAAGTTGCTGAGGTCCCACAGAGATTCTGACTGAAATAGCTGGATTCAGAGTCCAGGGTGCTATCCATTATACCATAGGGTATCCTTTCATGAGGAGACGGCTACTGCAATTCTTATGTTTTTTTTCATTTTGAATGGGGTCCAGAGAAGAATAGGACCACGGGCGGGGCCTCTGACACGCGACCTCCTAGGCACCATGGACACGGAAATAACGTAAAAGGATCTGACTGATTTTACCAACCAAGGCAAGAGAGGTGTCAAGAGAAAAAGACAAAAGGACAGGAGCCAGAGAGTAAGGAGTAGCACGACGCTCCTTGGGAGAATCAAGTGCGGCGGTAGTGTATATCCATAGACGCTACGATGTGTCCGCGATTAAAGAGAAGAATGTATCTGCTATTAAAGAATGGAGACAGGTTGACCAAAATCGAACCAGGTCCCACCGAGATTTGAACTCGGATCGCTGGATTCAAAGTCCAGAGTGCTAACCATTACACCATGGGGCCTTGATACGTACCTTACTAATGCAATATCTCTGAATATTCATTGTAGAGCGTTTCATTCTGTTCAGAAATATTGATAAGGCCTCTATTTGGAACAAAGACTCCAAGATGAATACCACCGTCAACTACCGACGACTGGGGCTCACATGCTTTACGGACTGTTTAGAACTGAGTTCGTGGTTAGAAGCGGACAGAACTCAGGGAGTTAGTCTCCAAAAAAAGGAAAGACTGAGGTGTCGGATACGAAGCACGAACCCTTAAGCATCCAGGGACGATAGCTAATTTACCTGAACTTGAAAGACCCAGTACAAAAAAGGCAAAAACTAGCGTCAAACGAGAGCGCGGATGTGAAATTCCAGAGGAAAGCGTAGGGGACGGTTTTATTCGGGCAATGTATCGTTGCTGATTGGGAAGGGGTGGTCAGTTTCGCAAGGGGCCGGGTGTCTACCTCCTACAGGTGCGAGGATGATTTGATAGAAGCTGAGGAAAGAGTACCAAAACGTAAGCAGGTCCCACCGAGATTTGAACTCGGATCGCTGGATTCAAAGTCCAGAGTGCTAACCATTACACCATGGGGCCGACAAAGGTCGGTTTCCCAGGCAAGATTTTGTCAGTGCGTTTACAGTGTGTCGGAGGAGCTTGATTGGAATGCATTTTTGATGCATGGAGAATACGCAATGTCTTGAAATGGAGGACTCAGCAAACCTGCTCAATCAGGAAGAAAACAGCAACAGACCTCAGACCTTTGCTAGAATTGCTCTAATCTGATGGTGGAGCGTTTGAGGACGGGCGGGCGTTCCTTGCAAAATCGGAACTGTGCATTTACTGAATTCTTCATCCGGATTTATAGATCAAAATTACAAATCTCTCAGGACATGTATGCAATTGGAAGACAGAATAACAAAAACAAAGTGAAATATTTATGAAATGTCGGGAATTTACTGATATTTTAGGGGATTATCTTTTTTAAAAACGTTTGCTTTTTAACATATTTTGTTTTTTCTTATCAGCATTTATAATGGTGGATTAAAAATAAAAATATTATATTTACTTTACTCTTATTTATGTTGCATATACGTGTGTGTGAGAAATAGTGAGTTTTAGCGAGCAAAACTGTTTTGTTTTGTTTTGTTTTAATAAGATTTAGCCTACACCTGAAAACAGCTTTGAAAATTCTCTATCTGGTATTTCCTCTCTGTAATTCTGCCCCCCCCCCCCGAAAAAAAAAAATGGGATGATAAGAAGGCTCCAGAGGGGAGGAAAGACCGGAAATTTCTGTTAAAAAAAAAAAATTATTCCAAAACAAACTGCTCTTGAGTAAAATAGTGATGAGCTCGAAGCACCCAAATTTTTGAAAGAACCTCAGGCTTTTGAAGTTAGAGACAAGAGAGATTTTGGAAGTCAGACTTAAGCTGCATTTCGGTTAAGAATAATATAGAGAGGACAACTCAAAAAGAATCAAAGTCAAAACAGCCTTGACTTCTTTTGGTTTTTTCAGCATTTTTTGCAGAGGTCTCAGAAACCCCTGGTTTTACCAGATAGTCTCCCAAAGACGTTTTCAAAAACTTTCTCTACCTACTTACTGTAACACAAAAGAACTAAAATTACTTGCCTTCAATTTTATGTAGAAAGATAACAACAACTGAGGAAAACAATTTCGTGGCTTTTTGCGTCCAGCAAGTGACAAAAAGCCCTGTCGTAGTCGGCAGGATTCGAACCTGCGCGGGGAAACCCCAATGGATTTCAAGTCCATCGCCTTAACCACTCGGCCACGACTACACGACTGGCTTTGACTTCTGGATACTTTCCCATGAGGATTAATACCTTTTCTGTTGCAACATTGTTTAGATTTGTTCGTTCAGATAACGCAATAATCATTCTGGAATGCCTGTCACCATGGAAAAATGATCAAGATTTTGAAGATAGACATGTTAGTTAGAAGAGTTATTATAAATTCAACACTTGCCTGACGTGCGAGAAACTAAAAACTTTCCGAGAGTCACATTCTAACCCCTAAGTCCCCAAATACCGAGATTGCTGGTATGCAGAACTTTGATGCAGAATCAGTGACAAATTTGTTCGTTTTTTTCTAAAATCTGGATGGAATTAAAATGTGGCTTTTTAGCAGAGGATGGTTTCGATCCATCGACCTCTGGGTTATGGGCCCAGCACGCTTCCGCTGCGCCACTCTGCTAACACGCTGAGAGGGGCTATAAAATGGAAATTCAAGGCCATAAATTTTGATATGTCTCCAAAAACAATTTACAGTTTTTCAGTGGTTCCAAAATCTGCCCTCGAGAATGGGAAGGACACATTGCTATCAGCAGGCAGTTATACTTCATCTTTAGATACCAGTGGCTTAGAATGCCCCTCTCCAACACACTCAGATCAATTGAGGCAGAAAAGGAAATATGGGAAACTCAAATCTCCCCGAGTTTACTCGAGCTCGGGAGGGATTAAATGTTTCCGATTATCAGGAAAACAAACCCATGCTAGGTGGCATAATTTATGAAGAAAAAATTGCAAAGGTGTTACCCTTGGTCTCTTTTTTGCAATATCTGGGGTACCGGAACCACGGTAATGTTTAAATAATTTTTGTTTGTGGTCTTCAGTTAAAACATTTTTCCTCTCCCAGTGGGAAATGTAAAAGCTCTGCTTGCATTGGCCGGGAATCGAACCCGGGCCTCCCGCGTGGCAGGCGAGAATTCTACCACTGAACCACCAATGCTCGACGGAAGCAACTGTCTGTGTTTAGCCTCATATAGGTGCATTTAAGTTATCCCTAAATTAAGAATTTTTTTCCCTCAGAATTTAAGTCTAATTTTTTTTTTAAAGAAAATATTATATCTAAATGATGTTCTAAGAAAACCTGTGAACTGGAAGGAGGCTGAACCTCTGCTGAGATGTAAACTTGGTGAAAAATGACTATAAATACCCAACATATAAAAATACCTTTCTTCATCCCACCCTCAATTTAAATCTCTAGTGGAAACAAATTCTGAAAACCTCTCATTTAGAATGCAAGCCAATTTGATTAATATACTAGATCAAAGCGCTCAAGTCAACTCTGAAACACCAAGTTACAACATTTTGGAAAACAAAAAACAAAAACTCCTACTGACTTTCTGTTTGTAAAGGAGGCTATTGTCATTGGAAGTGGGAATGATAAAGTAAGGGTTCTGAAAGTATTCTTCTGAGCCCTCCTCCATGTGTACATCCCCATTACTCACCCCCTAGAGAGGGTGACTACCAGCTGCTGAGACTGCTGTGGCACTTTGGAACCAAAAGCCAAAAAAGAGGCCTCAAGCTAAATGGAGATATGGCCCCTATTTTTGAGGATTTTTCATTTGGTTTGGAGAAAAAGCCAACACATAGACAACCACCGTGGAGCAACAAAAAGTAAATTGAGAGAACAAAGCTTAGTTAATTCAGTAAGGGAGAACACAACCTCCAGAGTCTTAATTGTGTCTTAGAGGTTGTTGTAGGATAAAAACATCTTAAAGTTTAGTAAAGCAAAAAGAAAGTTTTGTTCGACATATATTCAAAAAGGCAAAAGTGGAAAGCGTACAAGCATGCTGTCAGAGCTAATGTCTGCCCAAATCCAAGGCAATATTACAGAACAGACAAAAGTGGGAAAACCGACAGGCATGCTGCTAGAGCCATGCCTGTCAAAGTCCAAAGAATATTATAGAATAGACAAGAACAGGAAAACAGACAAGCATGCTGCCACAGCCATGTCTGCCCAAGTTCAAAGAATATTAGAGTCATGAGTATATATTAACATTAAAAAATGGGTAAAACCACTGAAAGCTCCATCTTTTCACAGATTGGCTAGAAACTGTGATCCTACATTTTGAGTTCTCTTTCTTAACAATCATTGGTATTGGCTTCAGTAAAGACAGTCAAGAGGGCCTTCATTGGTACAACAAATTTTCTTTTGAGTAAATGCTAACAGAAAAAGATAAGAGTGGAAAGTCTTTTGTGTTTTGTTAGATTAGTTTACTTGAAATGTTCCCTAACAGATATTTTCCAAGATTATCCTAGCCGTTGTCTTTATACCTCACAGCTCAGTTGATGTGTCCTTGTGAGCCCAGCTCTACCTGGGTCACAGTCCCTATGCTCAAGGACAGGGAACGATGACTCCAATATTATTTCCTATATCAAGGTTGTGAGGGCAAATTTGAGCTATTTATTGAGATTTCGAAATCGAGTTTATGGTGGCTCTTTCAGAGTTGGGACATGTTAAGATAGGGTTAGGATCATGATATAATAGCTTAGGATTGGTAGATACAACCAGGAGAGGATTTTGAGGTTGTAAACTTTATCTATTGCTGTGTAACAAATTGCCCTAAAACTTAGTGGGTTACAACAAGCATTTATTATCTCATCGCTTCTGTGGATCAAGAACTCAGGAATGGCTTAGCTGGGTGGGTTCTCATGAGGTTCCAAACAAGATGTTGACAGCGGCTGCAGTAATGCTTACCTGGGGCTGGAGAATGCTCTTCCAAACTCACTCACTTGGCTGTTGGATGGAAGCCTTAGTTTTTTACAGCATGGGCTTCTCCATAGGTGAGTGTCTTCTTGACGTGGCAGCTGGATTCCACCAGGTCAAGTGATCTGAGAAAGCAAAGAGGAGGCTGCAGCATCTTGTATGACTTAGTGTGGCACCGTCACTTCCACATTATTCTATTCGCTAGAAGCATGTCACTAATTTCAACTCATGCTGAAGGGGAAGCAAGTTGGAGGGCAGGGTATTTAAGAATGTGTGGCCATATTTTACCATCACAGGTGCTGAAAGATTATTGCTGTGCAAAGTGTCATTTGATACCTTCTAATGAGAAGCTGATGGGCCTTTCAAGAAATTCCTGCAATAAGCAATAAAAAGCTCCTGGAATACACAAAAAGTTATTTGCAATTTTTATCTTCCTAGGCAAGAGCCTCAAGGAATAGTAATGTGATGAAAATGCTGGAGTACGGAAGTCATATTAATGTAGACAGTAAACTGTGGGCACAGTTTGGATTCTCACATTCAATACAAGGCTCCCATAAAGTATATGATACATTTTCTTCAGATAAACTTAAAATGCAATATTTTAAAAAGTAAACCCTGAAAAAAGTATTAATTGAAATAATTTAGTTGTCTTAAAATGAAGTCTAAAATACTCATTGTTTTAATATGCTTCCTCTTGGAAATTAAAGCCTACTTCCTACTATTCTGGATTTTTTAAAGAAGCTTTGGATTGACATTTTACAGCAATGATACATTAACTTGGCTTCTACATTGAAACAGAGGCAGAACATAACACTCCCTTACCAAACGCTGCAGTCAGTAAAAATGTTAGCCATTCTGACTAGAAAATGCCCTGGGAACAGCAGTGGGAAATGAGACCAATTGCTCAGCTAAAAGATAAACCTAGTGAAGACAGATGAGCATGCACATATGAAACCTAAAATTGGGAAATCCATGTGTAAGTGAGATAGAAAAAAAATGTCTTTTTTGGAAGTCAATCAACCTTTCAAACGTAATTACTGCCTCATTTTTATGTCCTGTTCTAGGGTTTGGACCTCAGTTTTATTGGTAAACTTACTGAAATTATCACTTGAGGGTAAATAGGTTCTAGGGACTGATTCACGCTAATAGGACTCACAGGAGCTTGATGTTATAAACCAAAATACAACTTATTAACCTGCAGGGGAGTTTATAACTTTTCAAAACTGGTACTTACAGCCACAGTTCAGGTCACCTTGATCTTGGTCATGAGGGTGACTCAGTAATGAAAGGAAAGTAGGTCTTGAGGGATATTTCATCCAGGTTATGATAAACCCTGATGAACTGCCCAAAGTTATTTTTTAAAGGAGATTCCCACACATTCCGTATCATGTTGCAAGAGCCCAACAATTACAGCTAAACTATCCACTGCATCTTTCCCGATACAGAGGAATCCTAAGATATAAGAAACAATGTAACATGCTTTATGCCATTGTGCCTTCTTAACTGCTATTTCTTTTAATTCTATTCCAAATTAACCGACATTTATGAATCTCCTACTATGTATTTAGCACTAGGTATGGCTCTGAATAAAGCAGATATGGTTTCTGCCCTCAAGGGGTTTAGAGTTTGATGGACGAGAAAGGGTGGTAAAACATACAATTTCACTTAATTAAATTAGTACAGAGGCAGAAGCACTTCAAGATACTACAGGATCACAAAGTCAAAGCACTTTTAAAGTTCACTGGGTACTTCAAAATAATCATACCACCTTTTCATGTACAAAACCTGTATTAGAAGCTCATAGTTTTGTTGTTGTTGTTGTTTGGTCATACATGTAAAAACAAACAAATAAGCAAAATTGTATCTACCTAGACTGTACATCTCTTCTCTGCCTCTCAACCCTTTTTTCCCTCATAGATAACTCCTCTTTATGTGTCAAAATTCTGCTCCATTGTCCCTGCTCCCTGAATTCCTAAGTCCCACACTCTGCACTCTTGACACTAACACTGCATCAGAGTCAGTCACTCTTAAATAGCTACTAAATCTGGCTCAGATATGTACTTGTCCCTGTATAGTTCATAGTTTACCATAATTATGAGTTAATACTGCTGTCTCTTCCACTGGGCTGCTATTTCTTACACAGCGGAAACCCTAGGTATGATTCATCCTTCTATAGAGCCGGTAGAGTATATGCTCAGTAATTTTTTTTACGTAATTTTTATATTTCCCTCTTTTTAAATAAAACCTTTTCATCAGGAAACATTTGAAAAATACAAATCAGCAAAAAAGAAGCAAATTAAATTAGTGCCTAATCCCGCCCCCAGAGATAGCCACTATTAGTTTTCTGATGTTGTCATTACCTAGTTAGCTTTATGAGTCTTACGGCTGTATAACCTGAACAATATACTACCAGCAAATAGTTGCTGAATGTATCTTCTGTCCACTTTAAATATCTTAAACATCTTTCTGTATCATTAGCTATTTTTCTTTGATATCATTTTAATGGCTGCACAGTATTTTACTCTGTAATAAATAATACATTTATTTAACCAATACTCCACTGTTAGTGTTTTGTTTTGATTGACCATTAAAAGATGAATGTCTGAATCATGCAGCAAAGGACACAGAACATTCCTCACAGAGGAAATGGCAGGGGCAAAGGCCCTGTGGTGGGAAGGAGCATAATGCATTGAGGAACTGAAAGAAGGTCCCAGTGGTAAGAGGATTAATAAACAGTTAACTGTTTTGTTTTAAGCAGGAGAACATTAGGATGAGATATGCATATTTTAAAAAAATGTAATAAGGAAACTGATTTAACTGAGCAAGAGGAGATTTGGAGAGATAAGTTAGTAGGTTCATGTCAATATCCCTAGCAGGAAGTAATTGGTGGAAGGAAAGAGGTCATTGTGGTAAAGAAGAGAAGCAGGCAGATGGCAGGTAACATATTAGGAGGTAAAACTCCACATAACTCACTGCTCAGACTGGGAAATGAGGAAGAGAAAGTATAGTCCAGGACGGCTCTATGTCCTTGGCTCATTGGGGCTGGAGATGAAACTGTAGGCCAGATGAGAAGAACGCACGAAGTGTTGGTGGCCTATAAATGAAGGAAAAGTCAGGAAGCAAGAGGGCGGAAGAGGAGCCTCAGGAAAGCCATCGTTTAGGGCTTAGGTGGAGGGGAGGGTTCTGGGTAGCTAAAAAAAAGTGATAAAAACACAAAGAAGGGAACCAGGAGACTACGTGATCCCTGGTGCCAAAAGGGAGAGTTAAGTATCTTTTTTATAAGTAAGGTGGCAAAAGATGCACGGCCCGTGTGGGGATTCTGTCCCCCTGTCTTAGAATGCCAACAGCGAGCCAAAGGCCAAAGAGGAGGTACAGTTCCATCCCACTGAAACTCTAAAAAGGTAAATCGTCTGTTTCCCTCGCCTCCGTTCAGTCTCTGGCAGCTCTAACAGATCCCAAACCGGAGATCATCTTCAGTCAACTACACCTATAAGGAAAGTAGGCTGTCAAACGGATTTTTGTTTCTCCCTCCAAAAAGGTGCTCATCCTGACCCCGACGTGATTTGAACACGCAACCTTCTGATCTGGAGTCAGACGCGCTACCGTTGCGCCACGAGGTCACGGGCGCTGCTCTCGGCCTTTCGAAAGCAGGATCTTGAATCATTCCTCTTCCTCCAGATCCAAAATCTTTCTTTCTTTATTATTAATTTTGATCATTTTTCTCGCCACCGTTCACAGTTTTGCTACTGCTTCCTTGAACAAAAGTAAAGGATTGGCCAGATTAAATATGAATCCCCAAACCCAAATGCTCCATAAGAGAAAAACCCAGAGAAAAATTCGATCTTTCCACTGGTCGAAATTTCTCTATTTTAATAAAAATATTGGGTTTACAGGAATCAAAACGGCTACAAAGTTTGCACTATTATTTTTTCTATAAATTCACTGGATGCCTCCCTCTTCCATGTAAAACTCGTAGCCTTGCGCGGCCAGGCCTCGCGGTCCTCTACCTTCCTCCTCCCTGTCCGCGCACCGGCCTCACCTTCAACCTGATGAAAAGCTGCTTCTCCTCAAAGCCTCAAAATTCCTCAGTCAGAATCCACGGACCCTGCGGTCTCTACAGTGTACACGTGCCATTCCTTTTACAACAGGAACCCCAGACGAACCGCTAGCATTCACTGCGCGCTTGGATGGTGAAAACCTGGAAGCCAGGGCTTTCGGAAGAGTAACTTGTTAGACATGTAAACTCTCGGCCACACTCCAGGCATACTGAATCCGACACTCTGGGTTTGAGACGCAGCAATCTGTGTTTTAACGAACTCTCCAGATGATCGTGACACACGGAAAAGTTTGAAAATCTCTGCTCCAGCTTAGAGACCCTATACTTTACACTCTCAAGAAAATAACCTTCCAGCCTTCTTCCAGGATGGAGGAAGGGCAGTTTCCAGGTGAAGCTGGCGCTGACAATTCCCGAGACAATGAGGCAACTCTATGGGGGGTGCAGATGGGGGTTCTGCGGTGTAAATCTGGTTGCCTCTTTGCCTTTCCCACTGTTGGTTTAGGATTCAGCTTTCTCAGGTCTGACAAATCAGCTATCACTCCTCAATAGTCTTTCCAGATTACGAAACTTGGTTGCTCTTGTCTCGAACGTTTGTCCTATGTGAATTTGTATTTTAGAATTATTTTCGTGTGATTTCCGGAGTGCACAAAAGTAAATTATTGTGTTTAATCCACAATCAGTCTCTACCTGGAAGGCAAGGAAGTGGAAGTTCCCGGGTTTTTAAAGGAACTGGGTTCTGTCTTGACCTAGATAACCCCTCTCCTCCTTCAGCTCTTAGCTCAAGCATTTGCTCCCTGGCACGACTTTTCTCCCTAGTTCCCATACAAAGATAAAGCATTCTATCTATTAATAGTGCCATACTCCAATTATCGTAGCATTATATTCCTCCCCTCGGTAGTTGTCTAGTTCCAACTTTACAGTATTTTTTTTATGCTTAGATTAAATTTATTTCCCCAATTAGACTGAAGGATTTTTGAGGCGTTGGAATTTCCCTGGAATACTATAGTAAGTTCACAATATTACCTAACATATATACACACTTTATACATTTTATGTATATCCTATAGTTAGAGCTCAAGTGAAGAGCAGCAGATTATTTTTCCTTTTAAAAAGTTTCAGCATGTAGTAAGAACAGACCACGTGGCCTAATGGATAAGGCGTCTGACTTCGGATCAGAAGATTGAGGGTTCGAATCCCTTCGTGGTTACTCTTAAATTCTTGAGATTTTATGGTACGCACTTCAGAGCTTTCCGTTCGTAATGCCAGTTGTATTCCATTTTAATACTTTCATTTGTCTTTTCTCGGTAAGAGCTGAAAATAAGAAACTGAATAGTTTATCCTCCGCGTATTTCCCCTCCACATCCTTTGTCTTTGTTTTTCTTCTTCCAAGTGTCTCTGTATATCTCTGCCTCTCCTCATTACCACTACACAGCCCTTTCTTTCGGTTGGCGCTACTCAAAATTTGGTCGGTGGACCAGCAGCAGCCCCTGGGAGCGCCGCCCTCGATTTACTGAATTAGAATCTCTGGAAGTAGAGCCCAGGAATCCGGGTTTTAACATGCTGTCCAAGTGATTTCTATATAAGCACTCAAGTTTGAGCGCCACTGGAGTCCTTACAATCTGCATAATGTCACATTCTTCCCGTCCACTTGGAGAAAGTGCAAACTCTTAGTGCCAATTAACCTGAGTTCCCAGGTTGCTGCGCACCGACTGGGAGGCGCTTGGAGGGGGAGTGGGGGGAGATAAAAGCAGGAAAGAGGGCTACAAGCTTGACAGGAGCGACTCCTCACAAATGTAGAAAGAATGCTAGAATTAGAACAATCGCTGTCTGCAACCCCCAGAGAAATTATAAACTTAGGCAAAAAACATTAGAAGTCTTAAAGCCATTAGGCAAAGAGTTATTGGGAAATAACAGATCTGTATGGTGCTGAAGTTATCACCCCACCAATTACTTGCCAACTGGAAAGGGAAAAAATAAAGAACCCCGGGAACACCACTTTATTTTCACCATCATTTCGATATCTTGACACGTGCCTCTTAATGTGAAGCAAATACTGTATAAAGAACAGTGTCAGGCCAAAAATGTTTAACCCGAATCTAATCAATCAATCAAAAAGATCTAAGCCATCCTTTAGACTTAACTTCCAGTGTACAGGAAATAGAGGAATAAATTAAACGATGGAGTGAGAAAACAATGAGACAAATCCAGAATGTAGGACATTCCACAAGACAACTGGCTTGGACTTTTTAAAAAGTCCATGTCAAAACAAAGCAAAAACAACAAAAAATGATGGGATGCTGGTCTAGATTTAAAAAGGTTAATGAAATAACCAAATGCAATGAAAGACCTTTGATTCCACCTTGGTTAGAAAACAACGGCTGTGAAAGACATATTGTTGTTGTTAGTTGCCATCGATTATTTATTAAATCCTTGTTAAAATAAGTAGCCAAAGATGAAGAAGTAGAAGATTTTTATCAGCTGCTGCAGTCTGAAATTGATCAAACATGCAATCAAGATGCACTGATACTTACTGGTGATTGGAATGCAAAAGTTCGAAACAAAGAAGAAGGATCAGTAGTTGGAAAGTACGGCCTTGGTGATAGAAACAATGCCAGAGATCTAATGATAGAATTTTGCAAGGCCAACGAATTCTTCATTGCAAATACCTTCTTTCACCAACATAAACGGTGGCTATGCACATGGACCTAGCCAGATGGAACACACAGAAACCAAACTGGCTACATCTGTGGAAAGAGACAATGGAAAAGCTCAATATTATCAGTCAGAAAAAGGCCAGGGTTCTGTGGGACAGACCATCAATAGCTCATATGCAAGTTCAAGCTGAAACTGAAGAAAATCAGAGGAAGTCCACGAGAGCCAAAATATGACCTTGAGTACATCCAGCCTGAATTTGGAGACCATCTGAAGGATAGATTTGACGCATTGAACACTAGTGACCAAAGACCAGACGAGTGGTGGAATGACATCAAGGACATCATCCATGAAGAAAGCAAGAGGTCACTGAAAAGACAGGAAAGAAAGAAAAGACCGAGATGGATGTCAGAGGAGACTCTGAAACTTGCTCTCAATCGTCAAGCAGCTAAAGCAAAAGGAAGAATTGACGAAGTCAAAGAACTGAACAGAAGATTTCAAAGGGCGTCTCGAGCAGACAAAGTTAAGTATTATAATGACATGTGCAAAGAGCTGGAGATGGAAAACCAAAGGGGAAGAACATACTTGACATTTCTCAAGCTGAAGTGAAGGATTCTATGGGGAAAATTTAAACGACTCAGGAAGTATCAAAAGAAGGTGGATGGAATACACAGAGTCATTATACCAAAAAGAATTAGTCGATGTTCAACCATTTCAAGAGGTGGCATATGATCAGGAACCGATGGTACTGAAAGAAGAAGTCCAAGCTGCTCTGAAGGCACTGGTGAAAAACAAAGTTCCAGGAATTGATAGAATATCAATTGAGATGTTTCAACAAACAGATGCAGCGCTGGAGGTGCTCACTCGTCTATGCCAAGAAATATGGAAGACAGCTTCCTGGCCAACTGACTGGAAGGGATCCATATTTACACCTATTTCCAAGAAAGGAGATCCAGCCGAATGTGGAAATTATAGAACAATAGCATTAATATCACACACAAGCAAAATTTTGCTGAAGATCATTCAAAAATGGCTGCAGCAGTACATCGACAGGGAACTGCCAGACATTCAGGCTGGATTCAGAAGAGGACGTGGAACCAGGGATATCATTGCTGATGTCAGATGGATCCTGGCTGAAAGCAGAGAATACCAGAAGGATGTTTACCTGTGTTTTATTGACTATTCAAAGGCATTTGACTGTGTTATCAAATTATGGATAACATTGCAAGGACTGGGAATTCTAGAACACTTAATTGTGCTCATGAGGAACCTTTACATAGATCAAGAGGCAGTTTTTCGGAGAGAACAAGGGGATACTGATTGGTTTAAAGTCAGGAAAGGTGTGCAGCAGGGTTGTATTCTTTCACTATACCCACTCAATTTGTATGCGGAGCAAATAATCCGAGAAGCTGGACTATATGAAGAAGAACGGGGCATCAGGATTGGAGGAAGACTCATTAACAACCTGCGTTATGCAGATGACACAACCTTGCTTGCTGAAAAGTGAAAAGGACTTGAAACACTAATGAAGATCAAAGACCACAGCCTTCAGTATGGATTGCACCTCAACATAAAGAAAACAAAAATCCTCACGGCTGGACCAGTAAGCAACATCATGGTAAACGGAGAAAAGATTGAAGTTGTCAAGGATTTCATTTTCCTTGGATCCACAATCAACACCCATGGAAACAGCAATCAAGAAATCAGAAGACGCATCGCATTGGGTAAATCTGCTGCAAAGGACCTCTTTAAAGTGTTGAGAGCAAAGATGTCACCCTGAAGACTAAGGTGCACCTGACCCAAGCCATGGTATTTTCAATCGCATCATAAGCATGTGAAAGCTGGACAATGAATAAGGAAGACCGAAGAAGAATTGACGCCTTTGAATGGTGGTGTTGGCGAAGAATATTGAATGTACCGTGGACTGCCAAAGGAACGAACAAATCTGTCTTAGAAGAAGTACAACCAGAATGCTCCTTAGAAGCGAGGATGGCCAGACTGCGTCCTATGTACTTCGGACATGTTGTCAGGAGGGATCAGTCCCTGGAGAAGGGCATCATGCTTGGCAGAGTACAGGGTCAGCGGAAAAGAGGAAGACACTCAACGAAGTGTATCGACACAGTGACTGCAATAATGAGCTCAAGCATAACAACGATTGTGAGGATGGCTCAGGACCCGGCAGTGTTTCGCTCTGTTGTGCATAGGGTTGCTATGAGTCGGAACCGACTCAACGGCACCTAACAACAGCAGCAAAGTAAGTAGCTTGGAATAGATGATATAGGATAACATAGAGTACATTGTAAACATTATGTATGCAGCAGTAGTCGTGGCCGAGTGGTTAAGGCGATGGACTAGAAATCCATTGGGGTCTCCCCGCGCAGGTTCGAATCCTGCCGACTACGAGTGCGAACTTTTGTGTCTTCATCTCAGTCTCTGCCCGTTAATTACCATATTCTATTGCAAGTTTTTTTTTGCAAGTTACTTCTTAAAAATACTAAACTTTCTCTCGGATATTTTGCAAGTTACATAAAAAATGCATTTCTCATTGCCCTGGAAGGAATTATTTCGGGTGACTAAGTCAGGGGAATCATTTAAGTCAGGGAAATCACTAGAACCGTGTTTTGTTTCACTTCTGAGGTTTCTTAGGTTCAAAATCCTGCTGATTGAAGAAAGCCAAGCTAGAAGAAAGGCTTCACATACATTTAGAACGATACAGTAATCCCACCACTTCCTTTTTGTGTAGTGTTAATTACAGTAGCTGCGGTGTGGGTGGGCCAGTGGCGCAATGGATAACGCGTCTGACTACGGATCAGAAGATTCCAGGTTCGACTCCTGGCTGGCTCGTGGAGCACCTGCTTTTTTTGAGATTCCACGCATTAGGAAAAGGTTAGTATGGAACTAAAAGGTTCTGACAAATGACCCCACCAGAAATCTTGTTCTCTTGCTAACAGTTATTATGCTCCTTTTAAATACAAAGTACAGCGAGGAATGAAGTTGGAGACTTCGTGGTCTGACATCCTGTAATGATCCCATGAGCGTTCTCGTTTCTCTTTCATTCACTCCAAATACAAAAGTGCTCTTGCTGTCTCTTTAACTGTTCTGTAGGTGTTTTTGCTTTGTTTGTTTGACTGAATTTTGAAGAAATAATACCCATCAACTTTAGGGAAAAGGTGGCACACTCTATGTTGATACTAGCCATCAAAGGTATTTCCCATTTGACTGGAATGAGGGTCCCTTAGAAAGAACCCTCTTCAAGGGTGTATTTTCATTTATAGTGCTCTAACTCCTAAAGATTAGCTCTGACTCAGGAAGTTCCACACTGGATAAGATTTCTTAATGGAAGTCTTTTAATTTAAAGAATGCAAGAGAAAGAGGAAAGAAGGAAAAACTCCAGTGTAGTCTGGAATGAGGGGAACCTTCTGTGCCAACCAAATTGCTCCTTTTTTTTCTTCCTTTAAACATATTGGGGTTGGAAAGCAGTTGCTCTGCGATCGCAACATTTCATTAATCAACAAAACAAAACAAAGTTTCTCACAGCTCAGATTGGGAACCTCAGAAACATGAACCTCACAGAGAGCCATTTGGTTTTTTAAAAACAATCGTTTTCTTTTCAGGGCTGGAATCAGAACAGAAGTCCTCCATGGCATGTTAACAATCCATGGTTTTAGTGCCTCAGAAATCTGGCCCCAGAAACCTCTTTGATATTACCTTCTGCTACTCTAGTACTCATTCACTCAGTTCCGGGCTCACTGTCCTTTTGCTATTCTCGGAACAAGCCTGCAGGCTCCTGCCATAGGACATTTGCTGTTACCCTTTCTCTGCCTGCAAACATCATCCCTCATACAGCAATGTGGCTCACTTACTCGTCTCTTTGAGATCTTTGCTCAAATTCATCTTCTCAGCGAGACCATTTCTTGACCTCCCTATTTAAACTTGCAACACCCCCCCAAACACACACACTCTTTATTCTCCTTCCCTGCCGTATCTTTCTTTACAGTTTGTTTATTGTATGTTTTCTGCACTAGAATGTAAACTTCATGAGAGCAGGATGTTTGTTTTTTTCTTTTTTTCCCCTATTTTATTGACTGCTGTAGTCCTAGCACTACATAGTGACTGGCAATCAGATATTTTTTGTTTGCATAAATGAATAAGTAACTAGAGAAACACAGCAAAGAAAATTTGAGAACTAATAAAGGAATAAATGAATGCAGTAGAGCTTTTACTCTGCACATCTTTGAACAAGTTGTTTAAACTCTAAAAACATCAGTATTCTCATTCGTAAACTGGGAGTAATAACAGTACTTTGTAGAACTTGAAATGATTTAGAACTTGGAAAGCCCTTGGAACAGCGCACGGCACCTAAGTGTTCAAACAATCAATAAAAGCCATTATTGTTGCTTTTATTGTTCTCGTTATTTTTTAGAGTTCATTTTTGGATAGTGGTGTATGGCACACAGAGAAGCAGAAGCCTGAGAGAACTGCACATCAAAAAGGTTCTTCTAAGGCCCCATGGCAATTCTATCAGGTTCTTCATATTACAAATTAGTGTCCTTTTTCTCTTATCTTTAGCCAAATGCTGGGGACTCTCATGGCGACACTTATCAGTAGTAGATCACCAGACCTTTCTTTCAAGGGGCCTTTTCGAACCTTTCGATTAGCTGACAAGAGCGAGGATTTGTGGGGGAGAAAAAGGAAAGAAACTAGCAGAGGATGGTTTCGATCCATCGACCTCTGGGTTATGGGCCCAGCACGCTTCCGCTGCGCCACTCTGCTTCGGGATGGTATAGTGCTCTACATATTATTCATCGTTTCTCTGGTTTGTCAATTTTTCAAAACGTTGAACTAGGTGTTTTCGTTTTCTTCTAGAGTGCTTATCTGTTTTTTGTACTATGACGGCCATTTGCCTAGTCCAACTACTAAGGGAAAGGTTAAAGGGAAGTATTTATTTTTGATACACTTCACCCATGCACAAATGCATGATTAGATGTATCAGGTGAGCGTATCACTACACCTGTAACTTAAAACGTCTGCTGATATTCCAAATGTCATGTTTTAAAGTCATTATAAGTTACACGAAACAATAGAAACTCTTCTGAAGAAATAAACCATGTTTTCCTTTTGCTCGGTGCTGTAATGTGGTAGTTCACAATCTGTTGCTGGTTCTCTCATACACAGTTTTTACAGAGAGTAGTAGGGGGTCCAAGCAACCTCTAACCTAGAAGTCTACCTTTCTCTGACCTAATGATTCATCCCCTACAGTCTCAATTCAGCAAAGTAACTGTGATCACGTTTTCTGCCTCTGGAAATGAGCCGCTGCCTTCCATGGTTTGCAGGGTGGGGGAGTCGCGGAGAGCGGAAGATGTGCTGCGTAACCCCTCCGCTGGAAAAGCAGACCCAGGTGTGAGGCAGGTGAGCTTAGGTCACCCACTCGAAGATCTACTAAGCTTCTGAAGGTTGGAGTGAGAGATGTGGATGGACAGGCAGGATCGTGAGCACAGAGTGAGCGTAGAGAGAAAGCAAAGAGTTGGCGAAGAGGGAAGTTCATGTTTGCAATAAGAGTAAAATTATTGTCTCTCTGGGATCAGAAATAAGCCCCCAAATACAACGATATATTCCTGCGTGTACCCGCCTATTTTTAAAAGGCATTTTGAAGAAGGCTCAAAATTGGCATTAAACAACAACAAAAACAAACCTTTTGCTGTCGAGTCGACTCCGACTCATAGCAACCCCAAAGGACGCAGTATAACTGCCCCATAGCGTTTCCAAGGAAGGCCTGGTGTATTCAAACTGCTCACCTTTTGGTGAGCAGACATAGCTCTCAACCATTATGCCACCAGGCTTTCCCAAACTGGCATCACTTCCCTAAGATGATATATCAAGATTGGGTTAGTTTAGCCAGAAGTTAATTCTCAAAACTTCTTAAAGTTTGAGATCGGCCCTTCGAGGTCTGAGGAAACGGTTTCCTTCAAAATTTGCCCCAGAGTGACTTGGGAGGGACCTGAGCATCAAGCCCGCGGGTGATGCAGGGAAGCTATACTTTTTTCTTTTCTTTTCTTTTCACTTCACGCATCGCCTCCGGGCCCAACCCACTACTCCTCCCGCAAACTTCTCCCTAGTGAACTAAAAAGCTTGACCCCGACGTGATTTGAACACGCAACCTTCTGATCTGGAGTCAGACGCGCTACCGTTGCGCCACGAGGTCTCCTGTAGGCCTTGCATTTTTTTTTTATGACTGTCAATTGATGTTTGGAATTGATTTTCGGTACTCATTGAAGCGCACGTGGTTGAATGCAAAGTAATACCCAGCTGCCTCCTTTGGGATCAAAACGCTGTCCAATCACTCCCTGATTTTCTTTGCCTCCAAATTGCTTCTGTTTTCACCTTTTTCTAGTCATATTTCTTTTTTTTTCCTAGTTTTCTCCACATATACGCAAAATAGATGTTTGGGGGACGGTTTTTTTTTTTTTTTTTTTTTTGGCGAGGGGGCACCTTTTTGGGAAGTCAAACTTTCTGTTTAGGGTCGGTCGTTTCAGGGTGAGGTGGGGCAGGAGAGGGAGCTAGGCTAAACATATTGAATGGCCCTCTTCTCCTCCCCTTCCCAGTTAGGGACTCTGCCCAGGGCGGATTTTGAACTCTTTTCCAATGTTGTTGACATTTGACCCTAACAAGTGTGACAATGACATAAATTCAAGGGGGGGGTTGGCCCAAATTATTGTGCCACTGGCCTTCTCTGAGAAAACGTTTCCCTGCACCCTCTGTTCTCCTTAGTTGACTTGAAATATGATTATTTTCTACAGTGAGAATCCTTCAGACTCAGATTACTGGATCTGATACTGCCTAGAAAAAGAGTAATCGGTCTTTCTGCGAGAGCGAGTGGGTGACTCTAACTCTGACTCTGATTTGGCTGGTTAAAGTGCCTGTCTAGTAAAGAGGAGATAAGGGTTTTGAATCTCACCGGGGTCTGAGGTTTTTTTTTTTTTCCCCTGGGATCTAAAATCTACACGTGAACTGTCTCCCTAAATAGAGACGAGGATGTTTTGAATTCCCTTTGTTGTTTGTTGTTGTTAGTGCCGTCCAGTCAGTTCCGACTCATAGCGACCCTATGTACAACGGGATTAAACACTGCCCGGTCCAGCGCCTTGCCCACACCTGTTGTTATGCTTGAGACCATTGTTGCAGCCACTGTGTCAATGAATCTCCTCGAGGGTCTTGCTCTTTTTCGTTGACACTGTACTTTACTAAGCATGATGACCTTCTCCAGGGACTGATCTCTCCTGACAACATGTCCAAAGTATGTAAGAGGTAGTCTCGCCATCTTGCTTCTAAGGAGCGTTCTGGTTGTACTTCTCCCAAGACAGACTTGTTCATTCTTTTGGCAGTCCATGGTATATTCAATATTCTTCGCCAACACCACAATTCAAAGGTGTCAATTCTTTGAAAAAGATATTCATATAAGTTATCTGCTGTAACACAGATGCCTCTTTCTTTCTCTGAAAATTAAGGTTTCCCTTTCTTAATCTGAAAAATCCACAGTCTATGGTTTCAGCTGGGAATTGTAAAGGACTACAAATACTGGCCACCATCCTTCTGTGAGTTTGTTGTACTCTGGTGGATTACTGTTGCTATGATGCTGGAAACTATGTCACTGGTATTTCAAATACCAGCAGGGTCACCCATGGTGGATGGGTTTCAGCAGAGCTTCCAGACAAAGACTAGGAAGGCCTGGTGATCTACTTCCAAAAATTAGCCAATGAAAACCTTACAGATCACAACAGAACATTGTCTGATTCTCTTGCTTTGGACATGAGAAGGGATCAATCACTACAGGGGGACATCATGTTTGGTAAGTAGAGGAATGGTGAGGGTGAGGGAGACTCTTGATACAATGGATTGACACAGTAATCATAGCAATGGACTCAAACATGTCTGTGATCACGTGGATGAGGCAGGACTGGGCAACATTTTGTTCTGTTGTACCTAACATCACCATGAGTAGGAGTTGACTTATAGACAGCTATCTATCTATATGCCAAAAACAGTTCTCTGAATTTTCATATGTTGTATGTAATCACATTTAATCCTCACAAAAAGTCTCTGAGGTTGGTGTTCACAAAGTGAAAAATTCCCCCAGCAGCTGCAAGCTAAAAGCTAGGACAATTGAACATAGACGATTTTTACGCTATAAGCAATAATCAGATAAGGCCACTCTGTTACCTATGGTGGATCAAGATGAAGACTAAATCACTCCACAACTACCTGAAACAGGAAAAATATAAGGGCACAAAAATAAGTGAACACTCCCCTCTTTCAGCTAACATAGTGATTGTGCTTCCTTACCAATGATATCCCCAACCCTACTTTAATTCTCCCGTCTCCTGGGTAAAACACCACTGGTATAGCCAGTCATTGAATTGTCCCAGTTTTTGATAGTACCCTATCTAGAACTGATATCTGATTCCCTCATACCCTCCTTAAAAATGCCCAGCACAAGCCCAAATTTCGTAATAAGCCCCTCCCAACTTCTCCTTACCTAATTACCCCACTATTGCTCGAGCGTGCACTCTCCCTTGCTGCAGCAAATTAAATAAACCTAACTTTGACCACAAGTGAATTCCTAGCGGTCAGTGGACCTTAACAATGCCATTAGCTTCACTTTACAGAAAATTAAACGGAAGAGTCCTTAGGGAGCCTGTAATCGGGTAAGATTTCATACAAGAGGTCGCCTTACATGCCTGCAAGGAGCACACGGTCTGGGCTGAATCTAAAAGATTTTAGAGAGAGCAAAATGAAATACCTGCCAGCACGGGAACTCAAAATAACGGCAAGAAGCTGTTATACCCCTAAGGATAAAGGGGCAGTGGGAAAGGTGGTGTTATCGTAGCTCAGAGTGGGAACTAGAGCTTGTGGCAGACCAGCAGAAAGTTAAGACCACAGAGTGAACATCCCAAATCCCGAGTGAATGAAACTGCTTAAGGAAATGCCACAGGAAGAAGGAAACGGAAGAGAAATATCCCGGCTTCTGCCTTCGCCTGGCCTCGGTATTCTGTCTGCTCTCCAATTGGTTAAACCTACACAGAAGCAAGGGAGCCTGGGAAATGTACTTCCTTGTGATATAGCACAGCGTAAGGGATAACAAAATGGCAACTTGTTTGACACAATATTGCTCCCAGCTACGACCAAAGTTTTAGGTCTACAAAAAAAATTTTTTTTTTCTTTTTGAATGACTGTATAAATGAGTTCTCACTGGAGTTGTTCTTGGGACCAATCCCTTCTGATACGTAATTACAATCATAAGGCCTCCAGCGGTTCCCTGGTGGGGCAGTGATTAAGAGTTCAGGCTGCTATCCCAAAGGTCGGCAGTTTGAGACCACCAGCGGCTTCTGGGAAACCCTGTGGGGCAGTTCTACAATGTTCTATATATATAGGGTCACTGTGAGTTGGAATTGACTCAATGGCAATGGGTTTTTTTTTTTTTTTTAAGTAGGTAACACAGATTGATATTTTCTATGCCTTTATAGAAGTGCAAAATTTTTATAGCATAAAAATCATAGGGAACAACAAATTACAAATATTAATTAAATAAAGGTTCCCTTTCTAACATGTAAGCATTCAGTATATAAAGCACATACCATATCCCAGGTATAGAAACACTGGTAATTCACTTATGAAAGAGGGGATTTCAATAGATTTGGTAGTAGGATTTTTGTTGGTTTGTTTTAAATATAAAGCACTTTAACAAAGATTAATTAAGGTCAACTCCATGATTAATTAAAGGTCAACTCCTTCACCAGGTTTCCCTTGTTGTTGTTGTTGTTGTTGTTGTTAGGTGCGGTCAAGTTGGCTCGGACTCATAGCGACCCTATGCACAACAGAACAAAACACTGCCAGGTCCTGCGCCATCCTTACAATGGTTGTTATGCTTGAGTTCATTGTTGCAGCCACTGTGTCAATCCACCTCGTTGAGGGTCTTCCTCTTTTCCACTGACCCTGTACTCTGCCAAGCATGATGTCCTTCTCCAGGGACTGATCCCTCCTGACAACATGTCCAAAGTATGTAAGACGCAGTTTCACCATCCTCGCCTCTAAGGAGCATTCTGGCCGCACTTCTTCCTGGACAGATTTGTTCGTTCTTTTAGCAGTCCATGGTATATTCAATATTCTTCGCCAACACCACCATTCAAAAGCGTCAACTCTTCTTCGGTCTTGCTTATTCATTGTCCAGCTTTCACATGCATATGATGCGATTGAAAATACCATGGCTTGGGTCAGGCGCACCTTAGTCTTCAGGGTGACATCTTTGCTCTTCAACACTTTGAAGAGGTCCTTTGCAGCAGATTTGCCCAATGCAATGTGTCTTTTGATTTCTTGACTGCTGCTTCCATGGCTGTTGATTGTGGATCCAAGGAAAATGAAATCCTTGACAACTTCAATCTTTTCTCCGTTTACCATGATGTTGCTTATTGGTCCAGCCGTGAGAATTTTTGTTTTCTTTATGTTGAGGTGCAATCCATACTGAAGGCTGTGGTCTTTGATCTTCATTAGTAAGTGTTTCAAGTCCTTTTCACTTTCAGTAAGCAAGGTTGTGTCATCTGCATAATGCAGGTTGTTAATGAGTCTTCCTCCAATCCTGATGCCCCATTCTTTTTCATATAGTCCAGCTTCTCGTACTATTTGTTCAGCATACAGATTAAATAGTAATGGTGAAAGAATACAACCCTGCTGCACACCTTTCCTGACTTTAAACCAATCAGTGTCCCCTTGTTCTGTCCAAACAACTGCCTCTTGATCTATGTAAAGGTTCCTCATGAGCACAATTAAGTGTTCTGGAATTCCCATTCTTCGCAGTGTTATCCATAGTTTGTTATGGTCCACACAGTCGAATGCCTTTGCATAATCAAGAAAACACAAGTAAACATCCTTCTGGTATTCTCTGCTTTCAGCCAGGATCCATCTGACATCAGCAATGATATCCCTGGTTCCATGTCCTCTTCTGAAACCGGCCTGAATTTCTGGCAGTTCCCTGTCAATATACTGCTGCAGCCATTTTTGAATGATCTTCAGCAAAATTTTGCTTGCTTGTGATATTAATGATACTGTTCTATAATTTCCACATTCGGTTGGATCACCTTTCTTGAGAATAGGCATAAATATGGATCTCTTCCAATCAGTTGGCCAGGAAGCTGTCTTCCATATTTGGCATAGACGAGTGAGCACCTCCAGTGCTGCATCTGTTTGTTGAAACATCTCAATTGATATTCCATCAACTCCTAGAACCTTGTTTTTCACCAGTGCCTTCAGAGCAGCTTGGACTTTTTCCTTCAGTACCATCGGTTCCTGATCATATGCCACCTCTTGAAATGGTTAAACATAGACTAATTCTTTTTGGTATAATGACTCTGTGTATTCCTAGGCATTAGTGAGCTGAAATGGACTGGTATTGGCCATTTTGAATTGGACAATCATATAGTCTACTATGCTGGCAATGACAACTCGAAGAGGAATAGTGTTGCATTCATGGGCAAAAAGAACATTTCAAGATCTATCCTGAAGCACAACGCTGTCAGTGATAGGACAATTTCCATACAACTACAAGGAAGACCAGTTAAAACGACTATTATTCAAATTTAAGCACCAACCACTAGGGCCAAAGATGAAGAAATAGAAGACTTTTATCAGCTGCTGCAGTCTGAAATTGATCGAACATGCAATCAAGATGCATTGATAATTACTGGCGACTGGAATGCAAAACTTGGAAACAAAGAAGAAGGCTCAGTAGTTGGAAAATATGGCCTTGGTGATAGAAACGATGCCGGAGATCGAATGATAGAATTTTTCAAGACCAAAGACTTCTTCATTGCAAATACCTTCTTTCACCAACATAAATGGCGACTATACACATGGACCTCGCCAGATGGAACACACAGAAATCAAATTGACTACATCTGTGGAAAGAGACAATGGAAAAGCTCAATATCATCAGTCAGAACAAGGCCAGGGGCTGACTGTGGAACAGACCATCAATTGCTCATATGCAAGTTCAAGGTGAAACTGAAGAAAATCAGAGGAAGTCCAGGAGAGCCAAAATATGACCTTGAATATATCCCACCTAAATTTAGAGACGATCTCAAGAATAGATTTGACACATTGAACACTAGTGACTGAAGACCAGACGAGTTGTGGAATGACATCAAGGACATCATCCATGAAGAAAGCGAGAGGTCACTGAAAAGACAGGAAAGAAAAAAAAGACCGAGGTGGATGTCAGAGGAGACTCTGAAACTTGCTCTTGAGTGTGGAGCAGCTAAAGCAAAAGGAAGAATTGATGAAGTAAAAGAACTGAACAGGAGATTTCAAAGGGCTCTCGAGAAGACAAAATAAAGTCTTATAATGACATGTGCAAAGAGCTGGAGATGGAAAACCAAAAGGGAAGAACACGCTCGGCGTTTCTCAAGCTGAAAGAACAGAAGAAAAAATTCAAGCCTCGAGTTGCAATAGTGAAGGATTCCATGGGGAAAATATTAAATGATGCAGGAAGCATCAAAAGAAGATGGAAGGTTTCCCTTACTTGAGCAAAAAATGCATTCATTTTTGTAGAATTTTAGGACCAGGCCTTGGGAAAAATCGCAAATATTCAACAGTCCTTTGGTTGGAGAAATTGTCGACACGCCACCATCCCTGGCCAAATCCAGCCCACCACCTATTTTTGTGTGGCCCACAGCTAAGAATAATTTTTATGTTTTTAAACAGTTGAAAACAGATGAAAAGAAAAATAATATTCCGTAACTCGTCAAAATCTTATGAAATTCTAATTCCAGTGTCCATAAATAAGGTTTTATTGAGACACAGTCATGCCCATTAGTTTACAACGCGTATCCATGGTCACGCTACATGAGTAGACGTGACAGAGAGCGAATGGCCAGCAAATCCGAAAATATTTCATATCTGGCCCTTTATCGAAAAAGGTTCCAGACCTCTGAGCTGGAGAAAAGTGTTTTCTTCAGAGACAGAGGCAACTGCTCCTCTCTCGGCGTTGGAAGCGTCCCCAGCGCTTCTTTCTGGTCGTGGAGGGCAGCGCGGGTCACGCGTAAGGGGCCGCCTGCTTTCCGCGAGCTCTCGCTGCTGCCGCAGGGCAAGGCCGCAGCCTCGCGGAGGTCGAGGGCTGGGTGGCGCCAGGCCGAACATTCCGAATTGCTTGCCGCGCTCTCCGCCGCTTCCCAGGCCAGACTAGAGGCCCACCTAAGGCTCTGTTCCCGTACCGCCAATCACCGGTCTGTCCTTGCAACAATGTAATACAATTCTCCTATTTCCCTCCCATTCCCTTTGAGTTTAAGTTGCAGGGTTAGAAGCAAAAGTATTAGGGAATGAAAACTCAACCAATGTTGCGTGCGTGTGTGTATGTGTTTCACTTTGTAAGAAACATTCTTTTCATTTTGGGAGGAGAGTAGCACACAATATCCTTCTAAATCAGTAGAAAAGTAAACAGGTTCTAAATCAGTGATTCACTCCTTCATTCTTCATTCAACAAATACTTACTTTTTGCCTAGTATGTGCCAGGCACCTTTTCTATACTTAGGGGATACTTCCCCAAACCGAGATGCAATTCCAAGGAAAAAGGGAACCCCAGAATCAATTGATAAAGTCCTGAAGTGACTAAGACAAAGCCAATTGATTTAGGAGTAGCCTGATTTGACTATAATAAAGGTCCAGCCATTAAGCAGAAAGGGCTGGGGACTGAAATAAGATTCCGTCTATAAATGTACAAATTTTCACTCATGAGCTTGATATTATACCCTACAGACTTCAAGCATACTCATAAGGCTTTCTAACTCCGTTATAATCATCTTGCGGGCGACAGCCACATTTTCAGTCCGTGGGATTCTCCCTTGCGCAGAGCTCGGCTTGCCTAGCCATAGGCTCTTCTCGATTTTTCTTGGTTGAGAGGTTTAGACATTCTCAGGCACACAGCGCATGCAGTGATGCGCAGGAGCCACTAGAGGGAGGACAAACCTAGCGATTATTATCTGAGGCGGGAAGGGAGAGAGACCAGGGGGGTAGGAGGAGGAGCGGGAGGCGTGTGGGAGAAGGCGGAAGGAGGAGGAGGAGAAAGGAGGAGAGAAAAGGGGGAGCAGAGAGAGAGCATAAGAAGTGAGAGGAAACGGGGAGAGGCGGGGGGAGGAGGAGAAGGAGGGAGAGAGAAGGGGGGGAGTGATTGGGAAAGAAGAGGAGGAGGAGGGGGAGAGGATGGAGAAGAGAGGGAAGGAAGAAAAGGGGTGAAGTAGGAGGGCTAGAAGGAGGAAAGAGAGGTGGAAGAAGGAGGGGGGACAGACAAATTATTGAAGAGGAAAAAATAATTCTCTGGACAGCGTTAGTGACATTTGTAGGGTAATTTACAATTTACAGTGGATAACAGATACTGTTGTCATTTTCTCCTCACAATAACAGCCCAGTTAGTTGGGTAGTGATTGCTGTCCACATTTTAGTCTGAAATGTTCTTTTATAGTTGTTGTTTTGCATCAAACACACTTCGTAATGGCAAAATGAAGAGAAACCTTTGGGCAGGGACCCCAAAACTAATGGCCCTTTACTAAGGTTTACATTTTTATTAAGCTCATCTCTGTGGTTATTCTGAGATCTCTGAATAACATGCAATGACATTGCAGGACATGCGATCCTCGTATCAGAGTTCAGACATACCCCAACCTTACTGGATGCTGGACTGGTTGCCATTGAGTCGATTCCAACTCAGAGCCAACCTAGAGGATGGAATAGAACTGCCCCATAGGGTTTCCTAGGAGAACCAAAACTCAGCGCCATCGAGTCAGTTCCAACGCATAGCGACCCTATAGGACCGAGTAGAACTGCCCCATATGGCTTCCAAGGAGTACCTGGCAGATTCCAGCTGCCGACCCTTATGGTTAGCAGCCATAGCACTTAACTGCTATGCCACCAGGGTTTCCATACTGGTGAATTGGAACTGCTGACCTTTTAGTTAATAGCTGAGAGCTTAACCACTGTGCCACCAGGGCTCCAAAGTAAGATCAGTGGCTTTCAAAATTGTTGACTTCAACCCACAGAAAGAGACGATCATTTTATATCATGGTCCAGCAAACACATTCACCCAAATCCATGTATATATATACGTATATATTATGTATATAAATAACAGAAATGAAAGTATTTCAAAACAAATGCATGATGATATTTTCAATTTTATTTTAATGCCGGTTTTGATCCATTGGTGGATTTTATGACTCACTAACAGGTTTTGAGACCTAAAATCGGAAACACCCTGGTTAGATCCCAAGCTGGAGTGTAAAGTGAGAGCCAAGGCTAAAGCCAGGGCCTTGGCTGCAGAGGTGAAGTTCCTTCCCCAGTAGGCCATGGGGCTTGATGGGGACACTCAGGAAAAGTTCATGGAGAAATTCCAGGGCCTTATGGTTCTCCTGTGCTCAGTGCTTTGCTTTCCTGCAAATTGCATGAGTATTCCAACATCAGAGGGTATAGCTCCCTTCCTACTGACAAAGCTCTCCCAGGACTGCCTTTCCTCACCATGGCCTGGAACTGCCCAATTCAATCCCAGCTGTTCATGCCAGGGACTGTAGCTACCGCAAATCCAGGAAGGAATTAGAGACAGGCATCATCTCTTCGTTGTTTCAACACTGTTTCCCTGAGCACCAACTGTGTGCCAGACACTGTTCTAGGCAAAAGGACAGAGCAGTGCACAAAATTTACAAAAGCCTGCACTTGGGCACCTGGCATGACAGTGGGAGGGAGAGAGAAAATAAGCAAATAACTAACATATAGAGTGTGTCAGATGACGATATAAATGCTGGGGTGGGGGAATTAAGCGTGGGAGAGATAAGGAGGGCGGTGGAGAGGGGGTTGGTCATAGTCCTTATCTCATAAAGTTCTGGGGAGGAATATAAAATAGCTATTACATATACAGGCTTTAGCAAGTGCTCCATAAATGTTTGCAGTACGCTGAGAAATTGAGAGATAGTTTAACTGCTGTAATCACGTTTGGCACTATGATGTTTGGGGAATTGGATTCGTTTTAATTCCACAGAGCAGAACTAGAAACAAAAGGTTAAAGTTAACGGAGAGGCAGGTTTTGCTCCATAAGACAAAGAAATATCTCAAAATTAGCCTTGTCCATTTTCTGAGGTAGCGAGTTCCCCATTTTGGAAGCCTTTAAGTAGAGATCTGATCTTTAAGCAGAGATCTCCAGTACTCAGATGTACTAGAGACAGTCTCTGCACTTCGTGGGCAAGTATATTAGACGAGCTTTTTAATTTCTTTCCAAATCTCAAACTTTGCGATTCACCTAAAACCTACCAATAAATTAATCTGACACGCATTGAGTGATACACATTTACTCAACCAATCTTTTCTTCTTCTACTGGTCGTTTTTGTAGATTAAGCATAGCCCTTGCAGTGTGGTGGAAATACAACTGTTACGTTATATATCCTAGCCACAGATAGTTAGCAGGTGGCCTGGCACATACTGGCATTACTTTTAAACATCCAAAATGTTTTCCTTCATGGCTTATTTGTGCTATAATATCTATAAGCTAAATAGTTACCCACTGTCTTCTCTATTATCATGCAGATTCACCACAGCATATTATTTACAGACAGAAACTTTGAAGTGAGGCAAGTCTGGATTTAACCTAACAAACTACTCCTACTCGGGTGATCTGGGCCAGGTGGCTTAACATCTATGAGCCTGAAATTTCTCAGATAAGTCCGGGTTCTCCAGAAAAACTGAGACAATTATATATACATACATATTTAAAAAAATATATATATATATATATATAATTAGAATTATATAATATATGCCTTAATATGGAAGCCCTGGTGGCATAGTGGTTAAGAGCTTGGCTGTTAACCAAAAGGTCGGCAGTTCGAATCCATCAGGCGCTCCTCGGAAACCCATAGGGTCGTTGTAACTTAGAATCAATTAGGCGGCAATGGTTTTTTTTTTTTTTTTTTATACCTTAAGATATTATAATATTATATTAAATAATCAATCAAAAGTCCAAAGTCCATCGGTGACAGTCTGGGAACTCCTGCAGTCTTGTGTTCAAAATTGGTAGGACAGGCAGTAGGCTGGAAACTCCAAAAGGATAACTATGTTATGGTCTTGAGGCAGAATCCTCCGTTCCCCCTCAAAAACAAACAAATCCACTGCCACTGAGTCAACTCTGATTTCATAGTGACCCTATAGGACAGAGTAGAACTGCCCCATAAAGTTTCCGAGGCTGTAAATCTTTACTGAAACAGACTGCCATATCTTTCTCCCCAAGAGCAGCTGGTGGGTTCCAATTACTGACCTTTCATTAGTATCTGAGCGCTTTAACCATTGCACCACCAGGGTGTCTCCAGAATTCTCTCTTAAAACCAAAAATCCCATTGCTGTCAAGTCGATTCCAACTCATAGTAAAAAAAAACCCTATAGGAAACCTCAATTTTTGCTCTTAAAGGCTTCATCTAATTGGATGAGGCCCACCACTTTATAGAGATTAATCTGTTTTACTTAAGGTCAACTGATTTAAATGTTAATCACATGTAAATACCTTCAGAGCAGCATCTAGTGTTTGACCAAACAACTGGACACCATGGCCTAGCCAAGTTGACAAATAAAATTAACCATCACAATGAGCTAGCTAATCATTAACAGTATAAAAATGGTGTTTTGAGGACTAAATAAGGTAGTACAAATATAAAACACTTAGCATAGTGCCTGTGAAAGAGTAAGCTATTAACTGCTAATAAAATTATTTTTCATTCCCATCCTACACACACCATCGACTGTAACACATATTAACATTGTTTAGGCCCTGATTTGAATTAATCAATTGTAAAAAATATATTTTTGAGACAATTGGGGAAAATTTGGGTATGACTAGGTTCCTGGGTGCTACCAATAGTTAATGCCCTCAGCTGCTAACCAAAAGTTTGGAGGTGCTAGCCCACTCAGAGGCACCTTGAAAGAAGGGTCTGTGAATCTACTTCCAAAAAAATCAGCCACTGAAAACCCTATGGAGCACAGTTATACTCTGAGACACATGGGGTTGCCATGAGTTGGAATCAACTCAATGGTAACTTTTTGTTGTTTTAGGTTTTAGATAATTTGAAGGAACTATAGTGTTATTAATGTTATCACTCAGGACAAAGGCACTGTGGTTATGTTAAAAAAAAATCCTTATCTACGTATTAGAGATTCATCCTACCATGCTTACTGGTAAAATGTTTTGGTGTGTGGGAGAAAAGTGTGAACAGAGAGATGGAACAGGATGGCAAAATGTTACTAGTTGCTAACATTGGGAATGGACACATGAATGATTCTTTATATTATTTTTTTCTACTTCTGTATATGCTTGAAAATCTCCATAATAAATTTAAAAATAGACTTCAAAAAGGCATGCAAACCTTCCTAGCATATTATTGAATAAAAATATTTTAAAAACATTATGAATTCGTTTGGAAAGAAAAATGCATTCATTCACTGATCCATTCCACTAGTATTTATTGAGTGCCCACTTTGTGCCAGCCCTTGTTCTAAGTGCTGGGAGAGAGGTGGCCAAGATATGCACAAAGGCATTTGACTGTGTGAATCATAACAAATTACTCATAACATTGTGAAGGATGGGAATTCCAGAATACTTAATTTTGCTCATGTGAAACCTGCACGTAGACCAAGAGGCAGTCGTTCAAACAGAACAAAGGGATATTGTGTGGTTTAAGATCAGGAAAGGTGTGTGTCAGGCTTGTATCCTTTCACCATGCTTATTCAGTCTGTACGCTGAGCAAATAATCTGAGAAGCTGGACTATATGAAAAAGAACGCAGTATCAGGATTGGAAGAAGATTCATTAACAACCTGTGTTATGCAGATGACACAACCTTGCCTGCCAAAAGTGAAGAGGACTTGATGCACTTACTAATGAAGATCAAAGACCACGGCCTTCAGTATGGATTATACCTCAACATAAAGAAAACAAAAATCCTCACAACTGGACCAATGAGCAACGTCATGATGAACAGAGAAAAGATTGAGATTGTCAAAGATTTCATTTTACTTGGATCCCTGATCAACGCCTGTGGAAGCAGAAGTCAAGAAATCAGATGGCATATTGCATTGGGCAAATCTGCTGCAAAAGGCCTCTTTAGAGTGTTAAAAAGCAAAGACTTCACTTTGAGGACAAAGACTCATCTGACCCAAGCAGCGGTATTTTCAGTCACTTCATATGCATGCGAAGCTGGACGATGAATAAAGAAGACCGAAGAAGAATTGACACCTTTGAATTAAGGCATTGGCAAAGAATATTGAATATACCATGGAGTGCCAGAAGAATGAACAATCTGTTTTGGAAGAAGTACAGCCAGAATGCTCCTTAGAAGGGAGGATGGTGAGACTTTTCTCATGTACTTAGGACATGTTATCAGGAGGGACCAGTCTCTGGAGAAGGACATCATGCGTGGTAAAGTAGATGGTCACCAAAAAAGACAAACACCCTCAACGAGAGGGGTTGACACAGTGGCTGCAACAATGGGCTCAAACACAGCAACAATTGTGAGGATGGCGCAGGACCAGTCAGTGTCTCGTTCTGTTGTACGTAGGGTTGGCATGAATTGGAACCAACTCGATGGCACCTAACAACAGAGATGTTTTTGATTGCTATGATTGGTTGGGGGAGGGGTTGATACTGCCTACTAAACATTCTTCAATGCACAGGACAACCCCTAAAACAAAGAATTATCTGGCTCAAAAATGTCAATGGTGCAAAGGTTGAGAGACCCCTAGCTGGAGAGTGAGGAGTCTGGGGGTGGGAGGTGTCTAGGTGCCTCTCTGAGGTGACATTTGAGTTGACATGTGAGTGACAAGGAATCAGCCAGGTGCAGAGCTGAGAGGAAAGCATCCAGGCAGAGGAAGCAGAAGCCATTGGGCAAAAGAGCTCACTATGTGAGAGACAAGGAGGGAAGACCTGTGGTGGGATGTGGCTGCAGACGAAGCGTAGGTCCTGGGACCAGAAGCACCAAGTTTACTGGAAATGCCAAATCTAGGGCCCCACCCCAGACCTATTGAGTCACAGTCTACATTTTAATAAGATCTCTAGATAATCTGTATCTCTGTTACAGTTGGGGAAGCATTGCTCTGGACAGTGGTAAGGAATTTGGATCTTATTTGAACTGCAAGAGCTATTATACGGTTTAGATAGAAGCCTGCCGTGGTTTACATCATTAGTTTACACTACATGTTGTGTGGTGGGTACATGGGGTGGAACAAGTGTAGAAGAGTGTCTTAGTTATCTAGTGCTGCTGTAACAGAAATACCACAAGTGGATGGCTTTAACAAAGAGAAATTCATTTCTTCACAGTCTGGAGTCTGACCTAGCCTTGCCAAGTAGGCTAAAAGTCAAGATTCAGGGCGTCAGCTCCAGGGGAAGGCTTCCTCTCTCTCTCTCTGTGAGCCTTCTCATCAACCTTCCCCCAGATTAGGAGCTTCTCCATGAAGGGGCTCTGAATCCAAAGGGCACGCCCTGCTCCCAGCACTGCTTTCTTGGTGGTATGAGGTCCCCAACTCTCTGCTTGCTTACCTTTCATTTTATCTCTTGAGAGATAAAAGGGGATGCAAGCCACACAGCAGGGAAACTCCCTTTACTTTAGATCAGGGATGTGACCTTAGTAAGGCTGTTATGATCGCACCCTAATTCTCTTTAACATAAAATTACAATCACAGAATGGAGGACAACTGCACAATACTGGGAATCATGGCCCAGCCAAATTGATACGCACATTTTTGGGGGGACATAATTCAATCCATGACAAAGAGGAAGACCAGTTAGGAAATAATTATAGTCATCTACACAACAAATAGAGCCCTGGTGGTGCAGTGGTTAAGAGCTTGGCTATTAACCAAAAGGTTGGCAGTTCAAATCCAAGCTACTCCTTGAAAACCCTAAGGGGCAGCAACAGGTATGATTTTGTTTGTAAGCAAGAGATAACTATGAAGGCTTGGACCAGGTGATGCACCCGTGGTAAGAGTGAACATGGAGTGTAACGGATTCAGGATTTATTTGAAGGTAAAGCTGATATGACTTGTGGATAGATTAGATGCTGGGGGTGAGAGGAGAAAAACAAGGATGACTTTCAGGTTTTGGCTTCAGCATCTGGGCAGATGTGGGGAGACCAGAAGAAAAGCATGTCAATCGTGCTTCCTTTGGTGGTGGAATTATGGGTGCTGTGTGCTGTGTGTGTGTGTTTCTGTCACTGTTCCCAGTTCTCCTGTTGTCAGCCACGTGACTTTGCAATGCCACACCTCATTGACTTTGGGCTTGTGACTGGCTTGGCCAATGGAATGCCAGTGAAATGGACAGAGGCTCTATAAGTGCTTGCATGGCCTGGTTTGACCTTCTTTGCTTCTGCCATCTAGCAGGGAAGCATGTGCCCTGTAGCTCCTGTCCTGGAATGAAGACACCTGTGGAGCAGGCTAGACCCCAGCCTACAGTCTGGAGTCTGATCTAGCCTTGCCAAGCCCAGGTGAACCCAGCTTTGCTCAGCCACACCCTGGTCATGCAGCAGACCCTGGAGAAAAAGGGATGTTGATGTAAGCCCCTGGGATGTTCGGTGGTTTGTTTTGAAGCATAATTGCAATAGAAATCTAATATACCACCAAACACATACACCCAAAACAGAATAAATGTTATTACCATTATTATCATTATATTAAATAATAATGGTGACTCCTTGCCACTTATTAAGGGGAGACTACTTTGACTAGGGAGTTTTGGTGGTGCAGTGGTTAAGAGCTACAGCTGCTAACCAAAAGGTTGGCAGTTCGAATCCACCAGCCACTCCTTAGAAACCCTATGGGACAGTTCCACTGTGTCCTTAGGGTGACTATGAGTCAGAATCTACTTGACGGCAACGGATTTGTTTTTTGTTTTACTTTGACTGGGTCCGAGATTTTCTGTTTTGTGGATCAGAGCAGCTTAGTCATTTTGCTGAGCATGAAAGTGGGGGAGGAACATGAGGAGAAAGGATTCTTGCTGTCTTCACACACCCCAGGAAAAGGATTTAAAGCAGGATTAACTCCAGGGCCAGATTTGGGATGAAGGATGATCCCAGGGAGGGGAAGACCCCCTTGCACCTGAAAATATATGTCCAACCTGCTTACTATTGCCTGAAATCTGTTTATGAGGGAGAGAGCCTTTTACTCCACAATTAGAAATAAAAGACTTAAAATGCCATGCAAAAGAAATAGAGTAAATGAGTTTTTAAGCCAAAAGTAAAAAATAATTCTTTCCTCCTGTCTTTTTCTTTTTCCTTCCTTTCTTTCTCTTTCTCTCACACCCTTCTTTTCTCTTGTCCTTTCTTTCTATTGAACCAATGATTTTGGCGGTGACACCCTATCTTTCAGGCCCTAACTCGTTTCTTCAAGTATGCAAGTGTGAAATAGATAAGGGTCTTACGTTGCCAACGCTTATATCGGATAAGGGATAGGATTAAAAAGTCAGCAGGCCCTGAGCATCCGAAACTGAGTACAAAGAGAACACTGGATATCTTGAAGTCAAACTTCTTGAATTTCACAAATTGGCCTCAGGTATAGCCCCTTTTTTTTTTTTTTTGATTCTACTTTAGATGAAGGTTTACAGAACGAATTAGCTTCTCATTAAACATTTAATACACATATTGTTTTGTGACACTGGTTGCCAACCCCACAACCTGTCAACATTCTCCCCTTCTCTACCTTGGGTTCCCTACTACCAGCTTTCCTGTCCCCTCCTGCTTTCTTGTCCTTGCCCCTGGGCTGGTGTGCTCATTTAAACTCATTTTATTTTATGAGCCCTGGTGGCACAGTGATTAAAACAACTGACTGCTACCTGAAAGGTCGGTGGTTTCAAACCACCGGCGGCTCTGAGAAAGATGTGGCAGTCTGCTTCGGTAGAGATTTACAGCCTCGGAAACCCTATGGGGTCACTATGAGTGGGAATCGACCCGATAGCTGTGTGTTTGATTTTGGTTTAATCTTTGGCTGAACGGTGAACCTCAGGAATGACTTCAGAACTGAATTAAAAGGGTGTCTGGGGGCCATACTCTCAGGGTTTCTCCAGTCTCTGTCAGACCAGTAAGTCTGGCTTTTTTTTTTTTTTTTTGTGAGTTTGAATTTTGTCCTACATTTTTCTCCAGCTCTGTCCGGGACAATCTACTGTGATCTCTGTCAGAGCAGTCGGTGGTGGCAGTCAGGCACCATCTAGTTGTGCTGGACTCAGTCTGGAGGATGCAGTGGTAGTTGTGGTCCATTAGTCCTTTGGACTAAGCTTCCCCTTGTGTTTTTGGTTTTCTTAATTCTCCCTTGCTCCAGACTGGGTGGGACCAGTGGAGTATCTTAGATGGCCACTCCCAAGCTTTTAATACTCCAGATGCTACTCACTAAGGCAGGATGTAGAAAACACAGTATGTTTTTGAAACAAACGGAAATAGGGATTAAGGGTCTATCACAACACGTGCTCTGACTCTATCTGCCAACCAGAAATCGGAAATCCCTGCTGCTGAGACTAACATTTCTAGAGAATGCCTCTCATTTGGCTAACAATTGCATTCCCTGAAAAAAAAAAAAAAAGCAGAAGTGAACATTTACATTTATTTGCTCTTCCCAGCATAAATTATCAGAAAATGGAACTTGTTCCTTATGTGTGATCTGAATAACAGCTTTTCCCACTGAGGCTGAGAAACCCAACTGTCCACCAACAGTTATGTTTCCCCTTCCAGAATATTGGAGCCCTGCAGATAAAGTGGTTAAGATCTGTGGCTGCTAACCAAAAGATTGGCAGTTTGAATCCACCAGCTGCTCCTCGGAAGCCCTATGGGGCAGTTCTACTCTGTCCTTTGGGATCACTATGAGTCAGAATCACCTTCGTGACAATGGTTTTTTTTCTTTCCAAAATATAGATTTATCACTGGTAATTAGTTGTCCTGCTGTCCAGAGTCTCTAGGAGGTGCACACAGTTAAGCACTCAACTACTAGCTGAAAGGTTGGTGATTTGAACCCATCAATAAAAAAAAAAAAGAAAGGCCTGACGTTCTACTTCCTAAAGGCCATGGACTTGAAAACCCTATGGAGCAGCTCTATTATGCACACATGAATCTCCAAGAGTCTGAATCCATTCAACAGCAACTAACAACATCAACAATTAGTTGTCCAGCCAGGAAATACATTTCCCAGTACTCCTTGCATCTAGATGGGGCCGTGAACGTGTTCTCACCATGGAATATGGGCAGAAGTAAGGTATGTCACTTCTGGGCCAAAGCGTGTAGTAGATGGCTTCTTTCTTTTCCTTCTTTCTGGTTTGACGTAGAGAACTCTGTGTCCTAGAAGATGGGAAGTTACAAGATGAAAGGCGGCACCCAGTGGAAATCTCTCTGCAGACCAGGAACAATTGCATTGCATAATTATGTGAAAAAGCAGCAAGTGCTATTGGATCAATCCATCAAAATTTGGGGATATATTTTTTATAGCAGCTAGCATTACCCTAAGCAATATACATACCTTGCATATTCAATAAAAAAAAATATAGAAATAACAAGAGTTCTTCAGGGAGGTAGTGTCTCAAAAATTTCCTCCCTTTCCCCCGTTTGCTAGCACCTCCCTAAATATCTGTCAGAAAATGGCATCAGAAGAATTTTGGTAACATTCACATTCCAGTCAGAGTGGTCAGGCCTAGAGCGCATGACCATATCAGCGTGCCTGAGGCTTGGGCCTTGGTGTGTGGGTTGTGCAGTATCTGAGGAAACAACGTGCCTGCCAGGGTCCTGAAGCTTATACAAGTTCAGGACCTTATTTAAGATACAACACAAAATTATGCATATAAATTAAGTACAGGCCTGTGGAAGGGGCCCTAAAGCTTAAATTTTATTTATGTCGCTCTAAATCTACCTCTCATGCTTACAGAAGAGGGATGAGCAACCGGGAGGTGGGCAGAAACACAAAGAAGACAGCCTGTGCATTTCTCCTCTTTGCTATGGTACTTGAAAGCAATATTGTGAAACCAAAGGCATTTGTAAAACTGTGTAAACCTTGAGGGAGCTGATGGACATAAAAAACCCTTTGCCGTCAAGTCAAGTTGATTCCAACTCATAGTGACCCTATAGCAGGCATGGAGGCTTGCAAATGACTGGGTAGGGGACTTCTTGCCAAGCTTTCAAATGAGAGCTCAAAACAGATTTAATTTGCTTTAGAAAAATTAAAACCTTATCCTATACCTCAGGTTCTGCCTTCCACACTGCCCCCAGCTTCTTCTGGAGTCTTCGCTTCAGAACTTTTCTATTTCTCTGGCTGTTTTCTGAATGATGTTGACCATTTGTGTGTGCCTTCCGTCCGAGGCTAACCCAGCTCTCTCCTGAGCTCTAGATTGGCCTCTCCAACTGACCACCCCATGTGTCTGCCTAAAGGTCCCAAAACACCTCAAACTCAACATGTACTACCTCTGTCATCATTGCCCCTCTGCTCTGCCTCCTGTTAACCCTGTTTCAGCAGTGATGGCACCATCATCCCCTAGTCCCCAAACCAGAGGCCTTGGAACCATGTCAGATAATCCCTTCTCTCCGCTCCACCTCTGTTGTTGTTTTTAAACTCATAGTGACCCTATGCACAATAGAATGAAACATTGCCTGGTCCTGCACCATCCTCAAAACTGCTGTCATGCTTGAGCCCATTGTTGCAGCCACCGTGTCAATCCATCTCATTAAGGGTCTTCCTCTTTTTCGCTGACCCTCTACTTTACCAAGCATGATGTCCTTCTCCAGGAACTGAACCCTCCTGGTAATATGTCCAAAGTATGTGAGATGTAGTCTCACCATCCTTACTTCTAAGGAGCATCCTCGTTGTACTTCTTCCAAGACAGATTCGTTCGTTCTTTTGGCAGCCTATGGTATATTCAATATTCTTCTCCAACACGATTCAAATACGTCAATTTTTCTTCGGTCTTTCTTATTCATTGTCTATCTTTCCCATATATATCAGGCGATTAAAAATACTATGGCTTAAGTCAGGAGCACCTTAGTCTTCAAGGTGACATCTTTGCTTTTCAACACTTTAAAGAGTTCCTTTGCAGCAGATTTGCTATTTCTACCCCGAACTGGCTACATAGGTTGTAGGATCCAGTGCAACATAAAAATGTGAGGCCCCTTGTTCAAAAGGCAGGAAAAAGTACCATTAGAGATACTGAAATATAAAGCTTTACCTTCTTTTACAGTCTTTCTTTTGACTTGTCTTGGTGGTTTTTGTTTGCTAGTTAATGTCATTCTAAGAAAAGAAACATTAGAATTTTTATTAGCATGAATTTTACCATTTACCTTTATATTGTACAATGTTAATTTTAAATGTAAATATAAGAGCACTTAGCTTATATGTGGAACCACAAAAATTACATAATTAGTATTTCATAACTCATACATACGCATGTATTTTGTTCTTACCAGGACAGTGGAAATGCTGCCCAAAACTAACTCAACTGTTTTTATTTTGCTTGTTGCTATGCATGTACCAACAATCTCTACTTTCGGCTTACTGATGAGTAAGGAAGAATTGAAAGAAAAATAAATATGGCTTACCCTCTATTTTCCATTCTTTCTGGTCATCCTTTTCAGCATAAGTGGTTGGCAAGTACTAAGAATTAATACAAGAGAGGATATGATAGGGTTCCCCTTGAGCATTTGTATTTCTCAGAATGCCATTGACTACTTTCTAAGTTCAAATCAAGTTTTGGTTCAAAACGGAAGCATGGCTTATGGGGCTCTGTCATGGTTAAGGTTGTGTGTCAACTTGAGTGGGGCATGATTCTCAGTGGTTCGGTAGTTATGATGTAGTTTGGCAGCTCTGTAATGATGTACTCACCTTCATAATGAGATCTGATATAATGTAATCACCTTCATAATGAGCTCTGATATAATGAAATCACCTTCATAATGAGATCTGCTATGAGTAGCCAATCAGCTGAAAAGGAGTTTCTACGGGGGTGTGATCTGCATCCAACATATGTGGACTTTCCGGCAAAGTTCATGGCTTTCGTTCACTCTGGATCCTGCATCTGGCTTCCGTTCTTCTGACCTCTGGTTCTTGGGCCTTGAGATAGCAGCTTGCCGGCCAGTCTTGGGTTCTTCAGCCCTTACAACCATGTGAGTGAGGAGAAGCCTCCAGCCTGACCCACGGACTTGGGATAGTCCAGCCTCTACAACCACATAAGCCATTTCCTTGATAGAACTCCCTTCTCTCTCTCTCTCTATATGCTTCACTGGTTTTGCTTCTTTAGAGAACCCAGCCTAACACAGGCTGTCAGCGTCATTCGTATATACAACATGTTTACCTTGTACTCACTTTGAGTCTCATTGAATGGCCATGTATTGTGGTCCACTGGAATTCTGTGCTCATAAGGCATTGCCAATTCTATATGTGAATGGGCCAGCAAGGAGCAGTGGACAGGCATATTACGCATACCTCCTCTCCTCACAAGCACTCACCATTATCCCATTGGACTTCACTTAAAAAACAGGATTTCCAAGATAAAATTATTAAGATTTCAAGATGGCGACAGCAGAGCACTAAAACAAGGGCAGTGCCCTTCTGAGCACAGGGTCTTGTGTTGCAGCACATGCCTATGAGACCAGTCTTCTTTCTTTCTCTTTACTCTCTCTCAGACCTCCTCTTCATTCCCCTTGCCTCTGTCCTGGTCACTGTAATTTCTCCCCTAGACTGCTGCAATAAAAAAAAAAAAAAAAAAAAAGCCACTGCCATTGAGTCAATTCTGACTCATACTGACTCTATAGGATAGAGTAGAACTGCCCCATAGAGTTTCCAAGGAGTGCCTGGTGAATTCAAGCTGCCGTTCTTTTGATCAGAAGCCATAGCTCTTAACCAGTACACCACCAGTGTTTCCGACTGTTGCAATAGCCTTTCTATGTTCTGTCCCTCCTACCATCCTTTCTCCATGTTTTTCTGAGAGTGACCTTCATAAAGTACATATTTAGTCCAATCCTTTAACCCCTCTCCTTTCAAGCCCTTCCACGGGTTAAAGTATAAAATACTAAACATGCTGTCTAAGGCTCTCTACTGCATTTGAGTTGTGGTGTTAGCAAAGAATATTGAATATACCATGGTCTGCCAGGAGAATGAACAAATCAGTCCTAGAAGAAACGCAACCAGAATGATCCTTAGAAGCGAGGACAGTGAGACTTTGTCTTGCTTACTTTGAACATGTCATCAGGAGAGACCAATTGCTAGAAAAGGACATCCCGTGTGGTAAAGCAAAGGGTCAGAGAAAATGAAGGAAACCTTCAATGACATGGATTGACACAATAAGTGCAATAATGAGCTCAAACATACCAATGATCATGAAGATGGTACAGGACCAGGTGACATTTTATTCTGTTATATATAAGGTCACCTTGAGCTGAAGCTGTCTTGACAGCAACTAACAACAACAAGGCCCACTGTGACATGCCCCTGCATAGGTCTCATCTTCCCCACACCCCAAACCCTGACAAACTGTCTTTAAATGAGTAGATGCCTGCTAGAATTAGCAAATAAAAATACAGGGCACCTATTTAAATTTGTCCAATTCAATATTTTGGAGCCCTGGTGGTGCAATGGTTAAAGCAATCGACTGCCAACTGAAAAGTCGGTGGTTTGAAACCATCAGTGGCTCTGTGGGAGAAAGACGTGGCAGTCTGCTTCTGTAGAGGTTTATAGCCCTGGAAACCCCGTGGGATCTCCATGAGTCAGAATTGACTCAATAGCAGTGGATTGGTTTGGTTTTGGTTTATGCTAAAAAAATCATTCATTGTTTATCTGAAATTCAAATTTCACTGGGCGTTAGCAGTATTAGCTACACCCTATCTACCTCATCCTCCAAGTTACCCCTTAGAGGCTGCCTCTTCCTGAACGTCTCCTCGGTCTTTCCTGTAACTCTGTACTTGGTCACTTCCATTATTATAGCACCATCATGTTGTTCTCATCGTTCATACAGTCAGTGCTGGTCGGCCCCCAGCTGACTCTGGAGCCAAATAGCCCTATTTTAAAGTCCAGTGCCACTGTCCTCTAGCTGTGATAAGTTACTAAATCTCTTTTTGCCTCAGTTTCTTGGTCTGTAAAAGAAGGATAATGATGTTGGTGGTAATGAGGATAATGGTGCCTGTCTCTGTGGAGCCCTGGTAGCATACTGGTTAAGAGCTTGGCTGCTAATCAAAAGGTTGGCAGTTTGAATCCACCAGCTGCTCCTTGAATACCCTATGGGGCACTTCTATCCTGTCCTATAGAGTTACTGTGAGTCAGAATGGACTCAATCACAGCAGGTTTTTCCGAGGGTTGTAAGGACTTAGGGGTTCACACATATAAACCACTTGGAGTGGTGCCTGGAACAAAGTAGGCGTTATGTGTTTCTTCTTAAGATGACTTGGCTGTAGACTCTTGGCTGACACGAAACGCCTTCTATTTATTTATTGCATGTTGTACAATACCTGGCACAGAACTGAAACGTTTATTGAGCGAACTTATTTATTTTAACCTCCAGCCTAGAACTTCGAGAAGGAAGAATATGAAGCCTTAGCCTGAGCTACAGCCTTATCAAGTTGTCAAGAAGATTCCTACTGGCGGGACTCTTTCTACTGCACTGCCTCACCCTGGCTTCTGCCCCTTTCTAGGCCTTATTGTCTCCCTGGCTTTTCCCTCCTCCCCCTCAGCAGCAGTGTTTGCGGGTCCTGAGTCTGTGCACCTCCCTGCAGGCTGAGAAAAGCTGCTTGTGTCCACCACCCTCTACCCGCTGCCCCCCCAACCATCAGCCTGGCCTCTCCTGGGTGCAGCATCCAGGTCAGGCTCTTCTGCTGCCTGTGACCCAACTCTGTCAAACTCCAGAGAACAAATGTTTCACACCACGCAACCCGAGGTGCTAGAGACCAGGGGAAGTAGAAGAACTAACGGGAGATGGGCAAGCAGCATCAGGTATAGGCGGAAGACTGGGAGAGGGAATAAGAAAACCACATGATCCCTTTCCTGTTAATCTTTTTGGGGCAAATAAACTGGTAGGACAGGAAAATTGCCTCCAGTGTTTTGGCCAAGGAACTTTGCACTGTAAACGTGTCACCTACAAACATGCCCCCTGGCTGTCACGTCTGAGCTGTTGCTGGCTGCTTCTTGTTTCTCGGGGCAGTGTGGCAGCCAAGGCAATGGGGGCAGGGCCTGGCCCACAGAAGAAGCAGTTCAGAGGTCCAATTGTGCAGCCAGGTCAAGCTGGGGTAAACCCTGGCAGGGCCATTCACTAGCTGAGTGACTTTTGTCAAGTCATTCAACTTCTGTTAGCCTCCATTTCCTGCAAAAATGGTGATGATAAAACCTTCCTGGCAAGTTTGCCACAGTGAGAAAGATAAACAAAAACTTACACCCCTGGGATTTGCTTGAGTCATTGGGATGCACATGGCCTCTAGGGGTGTACTCCATAACCACTGGGTTTAGAATTCACGTCTTAGGGGGAACAACAAGGCTTCTGGAGTGTTGCCATCACAATTTCGTGAGTTAGAGCCACCTGCCACAAATAGCCAATTCTTGAGACAGGGGTGAGGTGGGTAGCAAGAACTTTGTTAGATATACTGGTATATGGAGACAGAGGGGAATGATCTCTTCCTAAAGTCATCTATCTCACCAGGCTACCGATCAGCTTGGGTTGTTAAGGGAAAAGGGGTCATAAGTATCAGGGACTTGTGGAATGTGCACTTTCTTCTGTTTGGTTTCAGTGGTCATATCTCAAACATGTTGATCTTTTCTTTCCATTATCCATCCCTTCAGCTGGGGGTGGGGAGTGGCTGGTGCCATCCTTCTTCTTATTTGACAGGCTTAGATCAATATCACTTGCTTTCCACAGTCTTAGAGGAAACACTGGTTAACAACCATTTGGGGAGCTAACATCAGGATCTTACTTGGAGGCAGGGATGGGCTAGGGGAAGGAAAGGAGAGAAAGAAGAAAGAAGAAGGAAAAAAAAAATTGGCTCAGATACTGTTCAAGATATGGCTGAGCAGCCTATTTCAGTGTGACCTCCCAAGAAGGAGCGAGGTCTGGAGTTAAGGAGAGATTTCTCTTCTCCTCTCTTCTGCGACCTTCACTTCAAAGAACTCTATAATAGTTTTCATGTGAGAAGCTGATAGAAAGCTCAAGAATTCTATACAGACGGGCTTACGTGTGTATAAAACTGGACTACTCCTTAGAGGGATGGTGAAACTTCAGCTTACTTACTTTGAATACACCATCAGAAAAGACTAATCCCTAGAAAATGACACCATGTTTGGTAAACTGGAGGGTCAGAGAAACCGAGGGAAACACTCAATGAGATGGATTAACACAACAGCCACAACAACGGGCTCAAACTTATCAAAGATTATGAAGATGGCCCAGGACCCAGCAACATTTCATTCTGTTACACATAAGTTCACCATGAGCAGGAGAAAACTGGGTGGCAACTAAAAACAAAAAATGTGTATGTGAAGTCACTGGATGGTGCAAATAGTTGTTGAGCTAGACTGCTAACTGAAAGGTTGGAGATTCAAATCCATGCAGAGATGCCTTGGAGGAAAGTCCTGGCTATCTACTTCCAAAAAATCAGCCAGTGAAAACTCTATGGAGCACAGCTCTACTCTGAAACACATGGGGTCACCATGGGTCAGAGTTGACTCAATGACAAATAATTTTTATGTGTGTGTATCTATTAGGGGAAGGAGCTAAAGCTGAATATGCACAGCACTTGTCATACAATCGAAAAATTGTCAATAGCCTAAAGAAGGGGAGCTGATGAAGATTTAGAGAGGCACCTGAATTGCCCCATAGTCACCACCTTCATCAAATGTGTTTTTGCATTGCAAATGATTAGGGAGGCATTGTTGGAGTCAAAAGGAAAATAAGTTTAGTCTGGAGGTCCCAGAGCTGTCACTAATTGCAGGATGTTAAGGAAAGGGAGTCACTAAGCCACCTTGGATCTGGAATTTTGTTTTGTTATGTAAATTGAGGGGACAGAGATTGGACTGGAAGACCAATAAGGATCCTAGAGTCTTAGCATTCGACAACCCACTGTTCCAGCGTGGTTGAACAGGAATATCCTAGAGATGTGCACTGTTCTGTGAAGAGCATTCTGCAGCCAGCTGTAGAGATGTTAATCCCCATGTTGGTGTGGCCAGCTTGTCTAGCTTTACCAGAAATGCTTGGGAGTGGTTGTTCTCTCACCAAAGCTTGAATGGCAAACAAGAGGTAGGAAAAGGGAATAGAGAAGAGGAGAAAGAGCTGAGACTGGATGCAGTTTTGAAGGAGACTAGTGATGGAGCTTAAGGACTGCTACCCACATCAAGAAATCCCATCCAGAGGTAAGACATGAAGTCTGCCCTCCATTCTCCCCATCACCTCCTCTGCTTCAGAATCTGTCTGTTCAGTCTACTCCTTTCCCACACCCAGGGAGGCACCTGCCCTGCCCCAGGCCCCTGCTCTTGTACCATTTAATGGTTGCCTCCATCTTCTATGCACAGAAGGACCCTGTCTTAGTCATCTAGTGTCGCTATAACAGAAATATCACAAGTGGATGGTTTTAACAAAGAGAAATTTATTTCCTCACAGTAAAGTAGGCTAAAAGTCCAAATTCAGGGCTTCAGTTCTAGGGAAAGGCTTTCTCTTTCTGTCGGCTCTGGAGGGAGGTCCTTGTCCTCAATCTTTCCCTGGTTGAGGAGCTTCTCTGTGTAGAGACCCTAGGTCCAAATGACACACTCTGCTCCTGGCACTGCTTTCTTGATGGCATGAGTTCCCCCCTCTCTGCTTGCTTCCCTTTCCTTTTTATCTCTTGGAAGAAGAAAGATAGTGCAAGCCACACTCCAGGGAAACTCTCTTTATATTGGATCAGGGCTGTGACCTGGATAAGGGTGTTACAATCCCACCCTAATCTTCTATGACAAAATTACAATCACAAAATGGAGGACAACAACACAATACTGGAAATCATGGCCTAACCAAGCTGACACATATTTTGGGGGCATACAATTCAACCCATGACAGACCCTTTGGACAGGGAGCTTCTGTGGCTGAATGCAAAGGCAACAACTGCCAATTCCTACATCCAAATAACTGGAACCAGGTCTGGTACTCAGTTAAGCAGGAATGGCCCAGGGCAGAGGAAAGATCATCAGGCTAAAAGTTAGGAGACCCACTAGCAGTGAGCTTGGGTAAGTCAATTAAAGTACCCTAGACTTGATTGCCATCTGCAAAACGATAGGGAGAAAGAGAGGGAAACTAGACTAGATGAGTGATATTGTGCCTTCTAAGAAAGCCTAGGTTGTAGAAAGGCTGAGTTGACAAAGCTGGTGGAACTCTGGGTCCCCTCTCCTGTCATAGGAAGGAAAGATTATTTCTGGTGAGAGGGATCAAGGAAGACTTCATGGGCAAGAAGACATTTGAGATGAATGAGTGAGTGAAGTAAAGCACCATATCAGTCACAGTCCAGGCAGGAAAGGGTGCACAGCCCAGAAAGGTGATTAAGGAGAGTTTAAAGGAGGGACCATTTGCAAAGGTCTGAGGGAAGGTTTGGAGCCCTGGTGGCATAGAGATTAAGAGTTTGGCTGCTAACTGAAAGGTCGGCAGTTTGAATCCACCAGCCACTCCTTGGAAACCCTAAGTGGCAGTTCTACTCTGTCCTCTAGAGTCTCTATGGGTCGGAATCGACTTGATGGCAGTGGGTCAAGGGATGATGTTGTGTCTTGGAGCTACAACTGGTACCATCACCAGTGGACCTGAAGGAGCAAAGGGAGAGTGCTTTCAAAGTAGAAGAAATCTGTAGTAGAGGGTCCCAACAGAAGCTGTGGTCTCTAGAGTAGGAAGGTGGCCATAGACACCTTGATGTCTCTGTCTTTTCACCCTTTGATCTTCTGCTGTTGTCTCTCCTTGATAGATTCCCACCAGAAGCCAGATTGTAAAGGCTGCTGACACGGTGCTCAGAGGTCAGCCTCTGGGACACAGAGCATACTGGAGACTCTTGGATGGGAGGGAGGGGTAAGAAGTGCAAATAAAGAAAAACCTGCACAGATATCTCCCTTAGAGGATTTGCCATTTAGAGGGAGAGCTAGATGTTAATAAATAACCATATTGCTGGGTGAATTAGGGTAAGAGTTATTAGAGCAATAGCTAATATTTATTGAACACTTTTTATCAGGTGCTACTGCAAAGGCACAAACGCATCCCCTTGTTCCATCTTCACAACTTTCCCTCGAAGCCAACGCTACAATTAAACTCATTTGGTAGAGGAGGCTTATGGAGTGTCTTAATTACCTAGTGCTGCCGTAATAAAAAATGCCACAAATGGGGTGACCTTAAAGAACAGAAATTTACTTTCCAACAGTTCAGGAGGCTAGAAATCCAAATTCAGAGCCTTGATCTAGGGGGAGGTCCTTCTACGTCTACTTAAGCTTCTAGTAACTGGCAATCCTTGGAGCTCTGGGCTCGTAGATGTATCTGTCATGTTGTCTGTCTTCATATGGCATCTTTCCCCTGGGTGTGTGCCTGTGTCCGCTCTTTTTACAGCTCAGAAGTGATTAGGTTTAGGACCCATCCTACTCTGATATGACCTCATTAACATAACAAAAGAAAACCCCTACTTCCAAAAAGGGTCCAATTTACAGGTTGAGGGGTTAAGATTTCAACACATATTTTTGGGGAACACAAATCAATCCTTAACAAGCCCCGAGAAGGAATCAAGACAACTGATGCTCTGATTTGGCCTTCTAACTTCCAGAACTGTGAGACAATACATTTATTTTCTTATAAGCCACTCAGTTTGTGATTGTTATAGTAGCCTGGAAAACTAATACACCTTCCTCCCTAGCTACTGCTCTCTGATCCTATTGCCCCTCACTTTCCTGCAAATCCCTGTAGGACCAAAGAAGTAAAACGTGTTTAACAGATGTATTCTGCATTGTGTTTTTTATCTTATTTTGTAATACAAAGTTGTTTTTCTCCAACTTGTTCTGCTAGGACACCCAGCTACATCACCTGCCTATTCCCAAGCACACAGGAATTGCCAACAGATCCTCTGAGCTCAAAGACCTCACGCCAGGTGGTGTGAGTGCCAGGCTGGTAATGATGCAGTGGGGCTGACCAACCCTGGTCTGTGTGGGCTGATCTCTAGACTTGGCTTCTTTCCCTGGAATCCTCAATATTACATCATAAGTGTAGGGTAAAGGGCTGCAGAGTACAGAGTTCATCTCTGTCTACATCTGTCTGTGCAGCCTGGGGGGACAGGGGTAGGGGTGTGGCGTCTTGACCAGACACAAATCTACATGAAGTCCTCAGGGGAGCCCTGCCAATGGTAATGCACAGCTCCAGCCCTGAGCACTGCCCCTCTTTCTGACTGGATTCCAGTGTGAGGAGGAGGAGGAGACAATGAAGAGTCCTGACTGAAGCCCTGGCCTATTCCCGTGTCTGAATCGCAGGTGATTCAAAGACCCAGACAAACCGAAGATCAGAGAAACGTGATGGTCTGTGAATGGGATTTGGGGAGACTGCCAAGTGAGTATGGTGAAGGATGTGGGAGGATGCGGGTATGAGGTCAGAGAGCCCCTTGAGGACAAGGGTTCTGTCTTACCTTCTTTTTACTCCCCCACCCAATGTCTGTGCTTAGCTCGGTGTCTGGCTGCTCAGAGCAAATACACAGGGATCTCTGCTTCTAAGCTGAACCCAGGTCCCCTTGTCTCCCAAACCAACGTGGAAGGAAGAGCAGAGGAAGAACCATAGAATCAAAGAGTCAGAAATAGCAGGGACCTTAGAGATGATCTAGTGAAGTCCAACCCCTCAGTCTAAGATGAAACTGAAGCCCAATCGGTTTAAGGGACTAGCTCCAGATCACACAGTTAGCATCAGATCTGAGATGAGACCCTTAGCATCTCCTTGGAGATTCTGACAATATTCTTTTTCCAAGGCAGTAGCAGTTTCTAGCAAATCCAAAAAAGCTCTTCAGATTTTTTTAAAGAGGGGAGGGGCAGAGAAAGGAGGTCTGGGAAGACTGGAGAGGGGTGCAACTTTCAAGCCAAAAAGTGAGAAGATTGTCATGATACTTTGTGATAGATAACTCCATTATGGGGCTTAACACATCTGGGGGCTACTGGTCATAGTTCAGTGTGCATATTTGGAATAACGTGGCAGACCCAGGGTGAATAGTCATCATATGTTTTTTTCGCTTATTTGCTGACAACTACACAGAGGAAAATGCTGGGCATATTTAATCCATGTTTCTTAGTGGACTGATGATTGTCAGAGGGTAGTGACCTGATAGACGTTGTTGCAGTTTGTCATGCCTTATAGCCGCCCCCACATTCTGTGGCAACTACAGCAGAGGGGAAGAAGTTTACAAGTCACCATAATGTGGTATCATATATACAAACTCTATTCTATAGAACATATTAGGATTTAAAAAAGAAAAAGCTTCCCCAACACTACTGGGAACTACAGAAATCATTGTGGTCTGACCACCTTATTTATAAATGAAACCTTGATGCTCAGGGGGAGGAAGTGACTTGCCCATGGCAACCCAGTGGCTGGGTTTTGTCCTTGGATCAGGTACTGATCTTTAAAATAATCATTCGTGATTATGGGTTTTCTGAATTTAAAAGTAATATGTGTTTATTTCAGAAAATGAGGAAAATAGAGAATAGCACTGGGACAGCATGTTTTAGGCAAGTGAATGGCAGTGATGGCAGCAGAAGCGTCTATTGTTTGAGGATCTCTGCTGAGCAGACTTCCTTGGGTCTCTCTTGTCTCCCAAACTCCCCTGCCCACTGCCCAGTCTGCCTCCTCCTGAACCTATGATCATTGTCTCCTCTTTCATCTGCAACAGCTTTTCTGTTCACGGCAGGCATGGCAAAGGCAAATTTCCCAGCCGCCTTGCCTGGCTTGTCTATTTCCCAAATCAAACTCCGAGTCGAAAACAATATTCATTCATTCCACTCATACTAATTGAGAGTCCTCTATGTTTAGAGTTGGCAGATCTTGCAAATAAAAATGCAATGTATTTAATCTAGGACTCTGGGTGGCTTAAACAGTTTACACTCGACTACTAACCTAAAGGCTGGCAGTCTGAACCCACTCAGCGGTGCCAAGAAAGAAGGGCCTGATGGTCTGCTTCTGTAAAGATTATAGCCAAGAGAACGAACAAACAAACAGAACTCCTACGAAGCAGGTGTACTCTGTAACACATGGGGTTGCCATGAGTTGGAATTGACTCAGTGACAACGGGGTTTTTTTTTTTTTTTTTTTTGGTATTTAATCTGGCAATCCTACTACCTTCTGTGTTAAGCACTGGGGATTCAGCAGATGTCAAAATAGACACAAATGTCTGCCCCTGTGGAGCTTACATTCTACAGCAGGGAGAGAGATAATGAAGAAAAATACAAGTTAATTATAATGTGAAAAGCTCTATGGACAAAAATAAAACAGGGACTCAGACCACCCCTGGACTCTCCCTGACTTGTCATGGACAGGTGTGACCCATCCTTAGGTTATCCCAATGTCCCTCCTTCACTCATACCTGTGCCCACCTCTTCTATCTTACTCGTTAACCAGCCCAACTGGCAATGAATGATCTCCTGAGGTGACTGATTTTCTGGCCAAAGGAGAACATCGAGCTAGTCTACTCTCCCCCAAGGCCAGCACCGAGCACCGGAAGAAGCAATATCTCCCAGCACAGTCCTCTTCAGGGGTCATGTACTCCGACAAGGATGGGGCTCATCAGCGCCACACGGGGGAGGCTTACACCACAACACGGGGATGCCAAGCCAGACCCTCTGAGTTCTCACTGTTTTTACAAAGATGTGACTTCACCGATGCCACTGCCGGACAGGAGGAGGCAGGTGAGGATGCTGTTTAAAAAGGCGAGGGGCATACCTGTGTGTAGTTCTCTCTCTTCATCTTAAGCCCTTTGCAGATGGTCTGAATCATTTCTGGAAATCTTTTTGGGCTTTTATAAGCACTACGTAGGTAGAATTTCTGGAGAAACGGTCTATTCATCTGCTTAATATCTTATCTAATATGTGCTGCCTTGGTGTGAATTACCACTGCCTGCTTTGTGCGCAAGGCTGGAGGAGAAAGAAAAGATATAAGAATTGTTAGGAAAAATTGTGAGGCTTTAAAATGGCCCACAGAGATGACTGGGTGTCTTTTCAATGGGATACTTACTTGCATGGCCTAGGGGACATCTCATGTTGGGTATATCTGATGCCATAGCCGTGTGCCCTTATTTCTAGGCTATTTTACAGTTCTGTAAAGGTAGATATTAACCTATGAACAGTGATGGTAATGCAAATGATTTTTGATCATGACAATGCAAGTGATTACTATCTGATAAAGAATATAAGTTTCTGTAAATCAGAAGTTTCTATATATCAGAGAATATAAGTTTCTGTAAATCATATCCTTGTTTAAACCAGATTTAACATCCTTACTGGTTTCCTCTTTTATTTATGAGTTAAATAAATTCTTTGGCACATGTTATTTTTACATCTTTTTCTTTTGGGGAAAATTATCCTTTATTAGGACATACACAGTTTTTACCCTAAAGCCATCACCAGTCTTTGAGGAAGTTAAGGCTATTCTATGAAATAGCTAGGGAATGACCCAGAACAATAGACAACCTGGGGTTAAGTTTTATGGAGGAAGGACAGAAATAAAACAAATGAGGAAGGCCTGTGTAGGTTGCTGTAGAAGATAATGACTAAGCAAACAAAAAGTATGGTGTTTAAGTTTCAGGAAAAATTGACGAAAACTAACTTATTAATAAAAATTGCCACTGCATTAGGAAGATAATAGCTGATTTCTGGACTCTGATTATGCACGGCTACTGTTATTTTAATCCTCACAACCATAATGTTTGGCAGGAAATAAATGTTGGGAGGAAATTTGCTTATGGGGTAGTGCATTGGCCCTGGGTTGTTAAATTTATGACCCAAGGGAGATCCCCTGTTTTAGCTGTGTGAGTAGTTTCCATTTTGTTAACTTTTTCTTTGCAAATGACGGTTCACTGAATTTGCAAAACCCCTTTGAAAAAGACTTCTATTCACGCGGAATTTTTTTCTTTTTTCCCTACAGGAAAAATAAGGAAATTACATCCTCATTTTTTTCAACTCAATAGTAGTTATTGGGTACTTATTAAATGACTAGCATGGACTGGGTACTAAAAAAATAAATTAAAAAAAGAAACACAGGCATGAAAGTTCAGTATAGATTTTCATATTCTCTTTCCATAGTTTTACTTGATCTGGCAGTGTCAGTAGGACAGGTACTATTACCGAACCTGGTGAAGCAGTAGTTAAGAAAGCAGCTGCCAAACAAAAGGTCGGCAGTTCCAATCCCCCAGCCGCTTCTTGGAAACCCTATGGGGGAGTTCTACTCTGTCCTGTAGGGTCCCTCTGAGTCAAAATCGACTCGACGGCAATGGGTATCCATTTTATAGAAAAGAAACCAAGACAGAAAGATGGATTTGGCTGAAACCACATGTAGAGATAAACTGTGGAGATGGGACTAGTACCCAGGGCTTCTAATTTCTACCACAGTCCCCTTCCCTACCAAAAATACTTCACTCAACCGTTAAGTGTAACTTGAGGTTCTCCTCTGCTCAAGGTGATTCTTAGTGGAAGGCTTCTCTTCTCATGAGTCGGAAGGAAAAGGAACGATTTCTACCCAATCCTCAGCATCGCAATTTCAGTCTTGTATTCCAGGAGTGATTCGTGACTTTTCAATTTAATCCTGAGTTTTTGTTTTGTTTTTAGTGGTGACTCTCAAGGTTTCTTCGTTTTCCAACCATTCTGTGGGAAAGGATGGGGCAAAGTTAAGTCACTGTCTAGCTAGGGCCCCTGGATTAGACTGGACCAGAGATCTTGAGGGGTCCTGAGGGAATCTGGGTTTTTACTGTCACCGCAATTTTGTGAGTTAGAGCCGCCTGCCGCAAACAACCAATTCTTGAGACAGGAGTGAGGTGGGTAGCAAGAGCTGTATTATATACACCGGTGTAGGGAAACCCTGGTGGCGCAGTGGTTAAGTGGTACAGCTGCTCACCAAATGGTTGGCAGTTCAAATCCGCCAGGAGCTCCTTGGAAACTCTACGGGGCAGTTCTATTCTGTCCTATAGGGTCGCTATGAGTCGGAATCGACTCGATAGCAGTGGGTATATGGAGACAGAGGGGAATGATCTCCTAAAGCTGTCTGTCTCCAGGAACTGCAGGTCAGCTAGGGTTTTAAAGTGAAAAGAAGACATAGGTTTTAGGAACTTGGGGAATGTGCATTCTCTCTGTTTGGTTTCAATGGTCGATGGCCGTATTTCAAACATGTCGATCTTTTCTTGCCATTATCCCATCAGCCCAGGGGGTGGCTGGCGCCATCCTTCATCCTGTTTGACAGGCTTAGATTGCTATGGCTTGTTTTTCACAGTCCTAGGGGAAATACTAGTTAATATTTAACTTTTAGGGGAGTTAACAGCAAAATCATATTTGGAGACAGAGACAGGCTAGCGAAAGGAAAAATGGTGCAGATTCTGTTCAAGATATGGCTGAGCAACGTGTTTCATTACTATCAGGCACCTCAAAACTCTTCCAGCTGCTACCCATTACCCAATTCCAAAGCCACTTCCACATTTTTAGGTATTTGTTAGAGCAGCACTCCCACTCTCTGGGACTCTGCATGGCTCCAGCACTCCATAGCCATTGGACTTTCCCTGTTTTTTCTCTACAGGAATAATGCTCAGCAATTCCTGCTCGGGCTTTCTCCTCCTGAAGGACTTTCCTTGGGCAGCAGCTCAAACTTCACTCTTGTTTCTCCTGGGGCTTCTTCTGATGGGTGCTCTCAGCTTCATCTGGAAACTTCACTGGGAGAAACAACGAGAATGCCAGATCAAAGGTAAATTACTGTGAAGTCCGAGGTAGTGAGCCCCAAAGATTATGGGAAATGGGATTAGTCAGAGATGAAGAGGATCAAGAGGTTTTTTCATTGAGGTTTTTAATGCAATCCTTCCTCACTAGATAACCCCAACCCTATTCCATTTCATTTGCCCCAGCTGTAGCCCTGACTGTGACCTAGAGTTTTCGGTTGTGTGACAGCTCACAGGTCTCATTGCATACACTCCCCAGGAAGGAGGTTTCCCAAAGGGCCCCTCACCAAATAGACCTGGCTTCTCTGATGCGAACAACAACAACAAAACCCAAATCCATTGCCACTGAGTCGATTCCAACTCATAGTGGCCTTAGAGCAACCTTATACTGATTAATTTCTTGTCCTTTTGCAGAGAAACTCCAAAGAGAGCTCAGTAAGTTCTGTGCTTCCCTGTCCTCTGTGTATGATTTGAGGCCCTCTCACATGCCAGTTATCTCATGAAGTTTCTTTGTTCTGCCACAGACTGGAGAAAAGCCCAGAAAGTGGATGGTACGTAAGCTGAACTTTTTTTTTCCTTTAGATTTAAGATTTTACCTGCATCATTTAATAGGTCCCTTAAAAAAAAAAAAAAAAATTTTATTTTGATTCTTTTCCCTGAGGCCTTGCTCACCCTTACACAATTTGGAGTTTTAACCCATATATCCCAATAACCCCGGCTATCACCTCATGGGTGCCCCAGAGGTTCTTCAAACTTGTGTCCAAGGCTGAACTCCATATCCTTTTCCACCAACCTGCTCCTCCTCCTGTATTCCTTTGCTTTGTTAATGGTGGCACCTCTGACCCAGGCAGATGATGCCTTTCTCTTCTACGCCTCAGTGGGCAAGCCCTTTGCACCACTTTGCCTGACAGGGACTTCTCAGTCATGGACCACTTCCCTAGTTTTTCATTTCTTCTTTTATCATCAATTTCTGGGACTCAGTTTATCATGTCCCTTCTCCGAACAACAGTCACCCACAAACTGCCCTACCTCTTGGCCTTCTTCTTACTTTTCCCCAAGATCTATTGCTACCCTTTTTCCTTTAAGACTTTTAGTTTAGTATCTTAAATATTAAATTAAAAAAATTAAAACAAACATTAAAATCCTAGAATGGTTCCAGTTTCCAAGCTAATTGTTTTGTGACAAACGAGCTCTGTATTAGATTTTAAAATATTTTTAAATGATTTTTTTAATTGTGGTAAATATATATATTTGCCATTTCAGCATTCTTCACATGTACAATTTAGTGACATTAATTATGTTGATTGTGCTGTTCTACTATCACCATTATCCATTTCCAAATTTTTTCATCACCCTTAACAAAAGCTTAGTGTCCCCAAAGCAATGAGTCCGGGTTTTCAACTTTTTATGCTGCATATCTCAAACTGCCTTTCATCCCCCTCAGGGGGTTGAGGATATATTTAAGATGTTGTCTTAGTCATCTAGTGTTGCTATTACAGAAATACCACAAGTGGATGGCTTTAACAAACAGAAATTTATTCTCTCACAGTCTAGTAGGTTACAAGTCCAAATTCAGGGTGTCAGCTCCAGGGGAGGGCTTTCTGTCTCTGTTGGCCTTCTCATCAATCTTCTCCCCGGACTAGGAGCTTCTCCGCACTGTGACCTCGGGTCAAAAGGACGTGCTCTGCTCCCTGCACTGCTTTCTTGGTGGTATGAGGACCCCACTCTCTACTCGTTTCCTTTTGCTTTTATCTTCTGTGAGATAAAAGATGATGCAGGCCACGCGCCAGGGAAACTCCCTTTACATTAGATCAAGGATGCGACCTCAGCAAGGGTATTACAATTCCACCCTAATCCTCTTTAACATAAAATTACAATCACAAAATGGAGGACAACCACACAATACTGGGAATCATGGCCTAGCTAAGTTGACATATATTTTGGGGGGACACAATTCAATCCATGACAGATGTATTCTGGAAATTATTTTTTGTCTAAACAAGTTTTTTACGTAACTCAAGGAACAGTGGCCAACTTCCCTGAAAGCTATCTGAATTCTGGGCACGTTACCCCAAGGACTCAGTGCTCTAATTCTACTGCATCTTTGGACAATCCTGACATGCAATGCCCCATACTGGCCTGACCACACCACCCACAGTGCTCCAAATGCATCATGTGGTTTCATGCTTCTGGGCCCATTCCTCTGATTGGTCAACACACCTGGTTAACCTCTGTTTATTCTACTAATGCAAACAAACTGGGACAGCTTAACATCTCTGAATTGCTATTTTTCTCTTCTAGAAGTTGAGCTAATCATGCCTACTGCTCGGAGCAGATGTTAGGAAATAAGATGTAGAGAGCATCTGGTACAGGAGGGAGCACACAGCAGTTACCAGTGAACTTCAGAATTTATTCTTATCACCACATCCTTTTCCCACATCTTAGGTGGCTACTCAACCTCCCACCGCAGGTCCCAAATCAAATGGGGTGATCCCAAACTTCCTGTCCTACTACCTGTACCTGAACTTCCTTACCTTTGGTTTCAGTGGGGTAGGTGTCTTTTCTCCTGTCTGAGGCGAATTCTTCACACTCATCCTTGACTCAACACTCTGCAGCTTCCCCTGGGGCTTCTCTGTTCAGTCCACCCATTCATTCAACAAGGGTCGATGAGCACCAACTATGTGTCAGTCACTGTTTTAGGCACTAGGGACGCAGAATTGAACAAAACAGAAAGTCTCCCTCCCTGTCCAAAGAAACTTCTCGTGGTGGAAGGCAGGCAGAAAACAAAATAAGGAAGTAAAATATGGCATGTCACATGTTCAGGAGATAAATAAATCAGAGTAAGGAAGAAAGTTACAGTTTTAAATAGGGTGGTGATGAATTGGGGGAGCAAGCCACAGGAAGAACTGGGGGAATCGTTTCACGTAGAGAGAACGCAAAGCCCAGAGGCAGAAGTACTCACGGCATGTTTGAAGAGTAGCAGGGGCTCATGTGGCTGGACCATGGTGAGTGACAGGGAGAGGAGGAAGGGATGGTAGCAGAGGGGTCTGGAAGGTCTTGAGAGTCACCATGCTGATGTCAGCTTGGCTCTGAGAGGGGAACCACTGGAAGGTTTTGAGCACAGCAGGGACTGGATTTGACAGGTTTTAAGAAGCTATTTCAGATGCTGGGCTGAGACTAAGCTGTAAGGGGGCAAGAATATAATCTCCTACACCTTGAGAGGGGATATCAAGGGGAAGACCGCTCTAGAGTCTGTCCACCACATCCTACAAACAAGTTCAAGCTTCTCCCATCTTAACCAGCCTTCTCTTCCCCCATTGCCTGGACAATATCCTCCATTCCCTCTAGGTCTCTACTTCCGTACAAACTAAGTCTCAGAAAAGAGAAACACATATGGCCTCTATTCCCTAGTCTGCCATCCAGACCTCAGCCCCATGATGCCTGACCACAGCTTCTACTACACCATAAAAATTGTTTCTGCCAGTCACTAATGGCCTCCAGTCCCTAAATCCAGCATATACCTCTCTGTCCTTTCTTCATGGACCTCCCTGAGTAAGCCTTCCTCTATATATTGGCATCTTCCTTCACAGTTCCTACAGCCCTCTCTTGGTTCTTTTCTTACTCCTGGGGAACTCTTTCTCTGAATCCTTGATCTATTTGCCCCCTACCTGCTGGTATTTGTCAGGTTTTAGTCCTGGTTTTCTTCTCACACCACATGCTTTCCCTGCAGGATCCAATCCACTTTCAGAGCTCTACCCTATAAGCTTCCCTATCCCCCAGCCTTGGATTTCTGTCTCTATTCCAGCCCACACTCTGAATCCAGTGCCCACTGGATGCCTCCCTTTAGAGACCTCAGGGGCATCTCACAATCAATGCATCCAAAACTGAAATCCCACCAACCCTGTTCTCCCTCTTTATCTGAGTGAATGACATCACCTAACAATCATCTTCGTCTCCTCTCTCTCTCTTACCCACCACATCTGACCAATAGCCAAGGCCTGCTATTTCTATTTATTTTAAAGTAGCCTAGCTTAGTGGTTAGAACACAGGCTCTGGAGTCAGACTGCCTTGGCACCAGTCCCAACTCAGCCAGTAACCATTTGTGTGACCTTGGGTGAGGTCTTTGGAACTCAGTTTCCTTATCTGTAAAATGGGGAAACAAGAATACTACCTCCTGTGTTGTGAGTGCCGTGCCAATGCATGTAAAACATTAAGCACAATGCCAAGCACATAAAAAAAAAAAAAACATAGTAGGTTCTATATAAGTATTCGCCATTATTTTTAGTAATAACCAAGCCAATTCCCTTCTTCACCAGCAAGGCTAGAGCCTTGCTTTAAGCCCGGATCATTTCTTACCTGGGATGATGCAATAGCCTTTCATGTAGTCTTCCTGCCTCCCACTACCTGGGCCCCAATAAGGACAGTTACATTGTGCAATTCCAGGGACACCACTCCATAGAATGCAATGTGAGTGGCGCCCCTGTCTCCCTTCCCTTCCCACCACACCACCTGCTCCGCTTCTATTTCCAGTGTACACATATTCTCATGCCAAACTTTTCAGATAGGGTTGCTCGAGTTGGAAAGGACAGCAACAACCCTTCGCCTTTGGGTTAAAACTCCAACGCTACTGCCGACACCTGACGAAGGTGTTATCACCTGATTTGTGAGTCATAAATGCAGAGATCATAATCAAACCTTTCATAATGGAGGACAATGGCATTCATTGAGGGTTGATAAGCATAGATGCCATTCCATGTTCTACCCAGATAACTTATGGAGTGAGTGCTAGTCTCATCTCCACCCTACAGATGAAGAAACAGGGACATTGAGCAGTTAGTTAACCTGTTCTGGGCCCCTTAGCTAGTGAGTCATGGATAAAAACATATGGAGACAGAGAGGAGAGTGATGAGCCAGCACACTGTAAGCCATAGTGCCTGGGACATACTAGAAACTTCCCAGGTAAAAACCATAAAGAAATAGTATGTTCCCAGGAGTCCCTAATGGCAGCAGGAGGTGACATAACAATCAGGAGAAATGGACGCCTCCTGCTGAGGCTAACTAGGTAAAAGAGGCAGATTCCCAGGCAGTTGGCCACACATATTACATGTAGAACACTGCAGCAGGTCTTAGAAAAGATGTAGGAGAAGACAGGATCAAATCCCTGACTAAGGGAGTGAGCATGCTATGACCAGAGGGAAAGGGAGGGGAAACCCAGAGTCATTGTGTCCGGCTTTCAGAGCTGTGTCCCATGTGGCGGCAGCCTTTGCATGTGTTTGCATATGGTGGTACCTCCATCTGTTGAGACACAGAAGCCATCCAGTTTGAGGAATGAAAACGGATGGATAAAGAGCTCCCAGCGGAGTCTGAGATCATGCTTAGGAACAAAGAATGGTAAACAGAAGAGCCCGTTTTCTCTGGTCTCCCCCTCCCTGGACACTATCCTGGTGAAGAGTGTGGGGAGGGGCAACCAGACAAGTATCAGAGATGAGTAAAGAGGGCACCAAGGAGGGGAAGGAAAGTCAGCCAGAGCACAGAAAGGATGAGAAATTTGTAGCTCCTCCCAGGGAGCACTCACCTTTGTTTTTTCTATTACAGATTGGAAAAAAGCTCGCTCCTATGCTGGTGAGTGGCCATCTGAGTCATAAGGTCTCAGGTATAAGCCGCCATAAGGAAAGTTCTTATTGGTCTTTCTCCATCTTCAAGTTCCGTGTAGTGCCCTGGCAGGCAGGCCATGAATGGAGGCCCAGGGAAGATCTGTGGAGCATTCAGACCAAGTACTGCCCCAATCCTAATTCAGTGCTTGCATCTTTTTCCTTTTTAGTAATTTAGGCCTTTTTTTTTTTTTTTAAAGTCCTCCCTACTCACTTTCTTTCTTGTTCCCCCCCACCCACTCCTCAATATTTTGTGTACCATAGGCTAAGAGTGGAACTAGATAGCTTCCATTCAAATAACACTCAGTCTTGAGTGGGTTTTATGCATATTAGAGAAGACCTGGTGACTCTAACCACCTAAGCTCCCCTCAGAGCAGAGGTACCACCTCGTAATTGGCTCCCTGTGGAGGACCCTAGAAAGGAAGGATAAATAAAATCTTGTAAATTATCTTTTAAGTAAAACCCATTGCCATCAAGTCAATTCCGGACTCATAACAACCCTATAGGACAGAATAGAACTGCCCCACAGGGTTTCCAAGAAGTGGCTGGTGGATTCAAACTGCCTATCTTTTGGTTAACAGCTGAGCTCTTAACCACTGTGCCACCAGGGCTCGAAATAGCTAACATTTATTAAGCACCTATTACCGTGCACCAACCACAGGTCTGAATGCTTTACAAGGATTCTACCATTAATGGTCCTCCCAACAGCCAAGAAGGTAGGTGGTATTATTATGTCCATTTACAATGGAGGGCATTAATCCGCAAACAAAAGGAAAACCTTTCTCCAAATCACATATCCAGGAGGTGGTGGCACTGGGATACAAGTCCAGGAGTCTGGTCCCACCGCCTGTACTGTTAACCACTAGCCTATGCCCCTCCCCTGACTGTATGATTTGGGGTTGGAATAGACCCATTCCAATCCCTTACTCTTACAATCAGCATAAAGAACCACCAAAAACCCTACTGCCATCAATTTGACTCCTACTCATAGTGACCCCAGAGGGTTTCCAAGGCTATAAATCTCTACAGAAGCAGACACGCACATCTTGCTCCCACAGTGCCGCTAGTGGTTTCCAACCACAAACTTTTCAATTAGCACTCGATCATTTTAACCGTCAGGGCTCCTTCAACATAAAGAAGAAGACCCAGAAATTTCAAGTAACTTGCTCAAGGTCACACAACTGATAATTCTGACTCAAGGAATGCTGACTTTTCTTCCTTGCCTGCCCCCTAAATGTGAATGTTTACAGGGGTTCCTTGGCTCATATCTTACTCTAAACATGCCTCTTAAAACTTCTCAGATTCCTACCTCAAGATTTCTTTCCCAAGGTCCAAGTTCACCTGCCCTCTAAATTTATCTACTTGGATTGTCCCACAGGCAACTCAGACCAAGCTCATATTCTCTCAACATTTCCTGTCTGGTATTTGTATTAATGGCACCATTATCTATGCAAATGCCCCAGCAAGAACTTCAAACATACAGGACTCACTCCTCTTTCTTAACAGCTAGCAAATCCTGTCAGTTCTTCCTTCTCAATGGCCCTCAAAATCACAAAGCAGTATTTGAAGCAGGTCAATGGCAAGGAGCGTAGAAGATGGATTTGAGGGCCAATAAGAAACCCTGTTGTTATAGCCTCATTTATGTAATGCATATTTACTAAATGCCTTTCATATGCTAAGCTGTGGAGCCCTGGTGGCATAGTGGTTAAGAGTTCGGACTGCTAAACAAAAGGTTGGCAGTTCGAATCCACCAGCCACACCCTAGAAACCCTATGGGACATTTCTAGTTTGTCCTATAATTGCTATAAGTCAGAATGAACTTGACAGCAATGGGTAATGCTAGGCTATGAAGAAAGCTGACTTGGGGCAGGAAGAGAAGAATGAATGGAGGAAGAATTTCTAGGGGAGGGAGGTAAGGGAAGGTCGCTCTAAGGAGGTGACAAGACACAATGAATGGGAAGGGATCAGCATGTAAAGACCAGGATATTCCCTGTTCCAGACAGGATCAAAGGTAGATCCCAAAAATCTCAAGGTGAGAAAGATCTAGGGTGTTTCAGGAACTGAATGGAAGCTGGTGTGGCTGGAGTGGGCAGTGTGAGTAGGGCAAGAGATGATGAGATGCGGTGTGAGACATAACCTGGAGTCACATCATGGGAGGTCTTCTGGGCCATGGTAATGTCTTTGGATTTATTTTAAGTGTGATGAGAAACCACAGGGAACTTTTGAAATGGGGAGAGACATCATCGGATTTATGTTTTTAAAAGGTCATTTTGACTGATGCTCTGTTGAAGATAGAGACTGTAGGGAGGCAAGAGGAGAAGCAAAGAAGCCAGTCAGGATGTGAAGGCAGAATCCAAGGCAAGATATCATGGTGGCTTTGATGGAGATGGTGAAAAGCAGTTGGTGGGTTTAGCATATATTGTGAAGGAAAAGTTGAAAAGGACTTGCAGATTGATTCTTTGTTAGGGCTGCTAACCAAAAGGTCGGCAGTTAGAGTCCACCTTGGAAACTCTATAGGGCAGTTCTACTCTGCCTATAGGGTCGCTGTGGGTGAGAATTGACTCGATGGCAATGGTTTTTTTTTTTATGATTTTTGGCGTACATAGCTGGATGAATGATACAGAATTTCTGAGAGAATATTAAGAGTTCTGTACTGGGCTGGTGTCAAGTAGGCAATTAGATGTATGAGTCTGGAGTGTCTGGAAGATGCTGGAGCTGGAAATTTGGGAGTTATATGTGCATATGTAGCATGAAAGAAACCCTGGTAGCATAGTGGTTTTGTGCTACAGCTGCTAACCAAAGGGTCAGCAGTTCAAATCCACCAGGCACTCCTTGGAAACTCTCTGGGGCAGTTCTACTCTGTCCTATAGGGTCGCTATGAGTCAGAATCGACTCGATGGCACTGGGTTTGGTTTTGAGTTTTTTTATGCAGCATGAAAACTCATAGGATTGGATGAAATTCCTTATGGAGAGTATACAGAGAGAAAAGAGCAGAGATGCAAGCTCACTCTGGAGTCTTCCAACATTCAGAGGCTGAGAAAAGAAGGATCCGGCAAAGAGGCCTGAGAAAAAGTAACCAGCAGAATAAGAGTAAAACCAGGAGGGTGTGGTGTCTCAGAATCCAAGGGAAGAAAATATACCAAGAAGGAGGAAATGTTCAATTTGTCAAATGTGGTTGAGATTTTGAATAAGGTGGAAACTGACAAATGACCAGTGGATTTGGCAAAATGAAATTGAGTGCTGAACTTTGATAAAAACCAGGTAAATAAAGACTCAGATATGTGATGAGTGTTCAGTTGTGTTTATTGCCTGGAAAGGCAGGGAGCCCTGGGTTTGGTTCCATAATATGGGCCTTCAGATGAACCACCAAAGAGATAATCAGTTTGAGCTTTGGAGATCGACTCATGTGTACGTATATGTAAGGCTATTAAAGAGGACAGTAATCAAATATATTCTCTGAAGCAGGTAAATGAAATGGAGAACAAAAGTGGATTTGAGGACTTTTAGAAGGAAGAACTAACAGAACCTTATAGACTTTCTTTTTGAGTCGATATTATTTTGCTTATCTCCTACACGAGATCGAGTTCCTTGAGGGCTGTCTAAGGGTGAACTCTCAGTATCTATCTAGCGCACAGAAGAAAAGCAAAAATCCATTGCTGTGGAGTCAATTCCGACTCACGGCAAACGCATGTGTTACAGAGTAGAACTGCTCCATAGGATTTTCTTGGCTGTTATCTTAACAGAAGCAGATCACCAGGCCTTTCTTTCCCAGCAGCATTGGTGAGTTTGAACTGCCAACCTTTAAGTTAGTACCATTTGTGCCACACAGGGAGACTTAGCACATAGAACTGTCCCATTTCTTCTTTTCACAGAAAGGGCATGTAACTGGGTTTTAGTTATGGCTTGTATTCATTAGGGCGGGCTAACTCTTGTAACGAACAACCCAAAAGTCTCATTAGGTAAACACAATAAGAGCTTATTTTTCTGTCTGTTCAACACAGACCTTCTAAGGCCTCACCTGTAGGAGGTTTCTCATGGGCCAGGCTTGGAAGTGGCTAACATTTCTCCCGGTTACCCAGGGGTTGCTGGAGAATGTCATCTAGATGTGTCTCCAGGAGGAAAAGGAACCAATGCTTGGTGAACACACAGATGTTTCTCCCACATAACTCTGTTGAGTTATGGGATCCTGGGAAAGTCTAAAAAATGGGCATTGATTAGATCAGAGATTCTATACTGTTGGCTGTAAAGCCTTTACCAAGTACCACATGATCCCCTGGTGCTTCAGGTTGGAAGAGGGCATGACTGACAGCTACCCACATGGTCTTTCCCATTTCTTCATTCTACAAACATTTATTAAGGACCAAGTGAGGGATTGACTTCTAGACAGTGAGAGTGCAAAGATGAAAAACCAGTCTTTATTTCTTGGATCCTAGTCTAGTAGTAGAGAGAGACATAAAACAAATAATATTGCAGTGACAGGGGAGTGGTTTGTACAAAATATTGAGAGAGATGAGACAATGGTGGTGGTGGTGGGGTGATATCCCTGATTAGCTCCCCCGGCAACCTGGGACCTCTGGATTTCAGAAACAAAGAGTATCTTCTCCTTGTAAAAATGTCTGAGCTCTCTCAGTGGATCCTTGAACATTTTCTTTGAGCACATTTGGAGAGGTGTTTATCACTCCAGCAGTTTTGAGGAGGAAGAGGGGGAACTTCAGGGGTTAGGGACAGCTTTTTGTTTCCCTTTTTATGAGTCATCAAAGACTGGAAACACCAGAATTGACCTGGCGCTCTCTCTTGCTCTTTCCACAGCTAATGTGACTCTGGATCCAGACACTGCCTACTTCGAACTCTTTGTATCTGAAGATCACCGAAGTGTGAAGCGGAAAAACACCCGACAGGATCTGCCCGAAAAACCTGGGAGATTTTTTCTTGACCCTTGTGTTCTGGGCCACGAAGCCTTCTCTTCGGGGAGACATTACTGGGAAGTAGAAGTGGGAGACAGGGCTTACTGGGAGCTTGGGGTTTGTGAAGAAAATATACAGAGGACATGGGGAATCACAGAGTCACCTCAAAATGGATTCTGGGCTGTGGAACTGTATGCTGACAAGTATCAGGCCCTCACCTCTCCTCGGACCCTCCTCCCCTTGAGCGAGCCTCCTAGACGAGTGGGGATCTTCTTGGACTATGAGGCTGGGGATGTCTCCTTCTACAGTGTGTCCGATAGGTCCCATATCTTCACTTTCCCCCAGGCCTCCTTCTCTGGGGCTGTCCGGCCTTTCTTCTGTCTCTGGTTCTATCACCCAACCCCTCTAACCATCTGCCCCTGAGGCCGTCAGGTACCTGCTTTCTCTCAGTTGAACCTCCAGGGGAGAGCACAGGACTTGGGCTGAGGAGCCACTTCTAGAGACAACTCCCCCAGGACTCCTGCCCAAACCGGTGGTGATGGCCGAGCCTCTCAGATCTCCTGCTCTCAGAGCTGCAGATGTTCCTTTCCCAGGCTTCCACGGGGCTGGACAAAGGTCGGGGATAGTTTATGATGCTCCAGCGCTGAGTGGTGCAGAGGGCGAGAAAAAACAAATGCAACACTACAGAGTCTTGCTGGGACATGAGTGCGTCTGGTGTTGTTACCCTAGCTGGAAACTGAAAAAGGAACCTCGAGGGAAAGCAGAGATGAGAAATGGGGATGGAAAGACTAGAGGGATGGAGAGTAATCTCTGACCTTGATCTTCTCCCAGTGTCACCAAGAAAAGAAAAGCAGGTGTGGACTAGCAATGAGAGTCTTTAATGCGCCTGCGTAACAAGAACAACAGCAGGAAGCTGTGTCTGGATGGGGCTTTGCCATTTTCACAGTCTTTTCGTACAAGGACTTTTCATTTGGACCCACATGGAACTGTGGGAGATACTAAATAAGACACATAGAGAAGAGTCACTTTCCCAGGGTCATTCTGCAGATCTGGAGCTCGGCTTTACATCTAATGTTCTTAAATCTAATGTTGCATCATATCACATCTCATAATCCAATAAATCCTTTAGTAAGCAGCTTCAATCACTTATATCGCTTTCAACCTAGCTTTCTCGAAAATTCTTTTCTAGTTTGTGGGTTTGTTTACTTACCCTTTTCCTTAAATAGCTTCCGGCCTTTAAAAATATTTTGTTTCACCAGCAATTGAGTGCATATTTGCTAGCTTTTTCTATGATTATAACAAACGCTCTCACACACAATATTTCTAATGAAAATTGGACCTTCCTATATATTTTGTAAGGATCCCTGGTGGTGCAACGATTAAAGGCTCAGCTGTTAACCAAAAGGTTGGTGGTTTGAACCCACCAGCTGCTCCGCAGGAGGAAAACCTGCTCCTGTAAAGATTGAAGCCTAGGAAACCCAATGGGGCAGTTCTACTCTGTTGCAGGGAGTCTCTATGAGTCAAAATCAACTCGCCAGCACACAACAACATATGTATTGTTCCATGACATGCTTCTTTCACTTAACACTAAATGTTAAACACTAAAAAAAAAAAAAAAAACCAAAATTCTCGTGTTATTCATAAGATAGCCTTCTTTCTTCCCCATTTCAAATAATGCTGCTGTAAACATCTTTGCATGTAAATCATTGTGCATAGCTCTTATCACTTTCACAGAATAAATATCTAAATTGCATTTGTCCTTATGATAAATTCTTGAAAGTGTGATTGCTGTTAGAAAAAGAAAAAAAAGGTGGGAGTTTTAATTACTATCAAATGCCTACATATTTCCTGGGTGATTCAAACAGTTAATGCTCTCAGCTGCTAACCGAAAGACTGGAGGTTCGAGTTCACCCAGAAGCACCTCGGGAGAAAGGTGTAGCAATCTGCTTCCAAAAAAATCAGCCATAGAAAACTATGGAGCATGTATTTTTCATGGCTCACTCCATGTGCGGCACTCTTGTAAACAACTTGTCCGTATTCATTCTATTCTCACAACAGCAATCCTGAGGCAGGTACTATTTTAATCTTTATTTTACAGATAGGTAATCTGAGTCACAGAGAGGTTAAGTAACTCTCCCAAGGTCGCACAGCTAGTAAAGTTTATCCAGGTAACCTGACTTCAGAGTAGAACTGTGCCCCACAGAGTTCTCAATGGCTGATTTTTCGGAAATATGGCGCCAGGTCTTTCTTTCAAGGCACCTCTGGGTGGACTAGAACCTCCAATCTTCAGTAGCCAAAGGAGCTTTAACCATTTGCCCGACCCAAGGACTCCTATTCTACCTGGTAACAGGTGAGAAACTAGAGTCAAGAATACAATTGGCTGACTGACCCACAGCCGGCCAATCCGGGCCTCTACAGTACTCACTGGAAATCTTCGGACTTGGTGATCATGGAGTGGACCGGTCCGCAGCTCTCACACCGCACTGATGAGAGGCGAACTAAAGTTTTCTCTCCGCTTTCGGGACGGTTTGTTCTCTGGTTGTGACTGTGCCCATGGGCGGGTGGAAGGGAAAAGGGACGACGGAAAAATCATCATTTGAGGGGAAGAGGAGAAAAGAAAACACAAAAGCCTATTCTAAAAGGTAGGAAAAGGGAAGAGAAGCTCTACAGCTCCGGGGAGGTGGTGATGGTGATGGTGGTGATGATGGTGGTGGTAGGTGGGAGGACCGTAATCTAATATGCAGGAAAGATCGGGTGCCCCGAGAGGGGAAGACCATGGTGGAGAGGCGCTGCCAGTCCTGGCTTTACCTCGGGTCATACAGCGTGCTTCAGCCGGAGAAGGAGAAGGGAGGGAGAGGGCGGAAGGATATCAAGTAACAGTTGGAGAAACTCAACTCTGGACAGAGAAGTGAGCCAGGAAAACCGCCTTCTTGATGGCTCAGCAGGCATATGGAAAAAGGAAAGTATTGTTGACTTATTTCATGAAATTTTTAATGAATCAATTAAATATCTGAACCAGGAGAGGAAGGGGGCTGCCCAAGACAGAAGTTGGGGCGTTGATGATACCAATATGGGTTACAGGAAAGTTTGACTTAGATCAGCACTGTGGTGCCAAGTCCCCTTGGCTGATTTCTCTACCTCTGTACCCCCTAGGGAAACTCTGGTGGCCTAGTGGCTAAGTGCTACGGCTGCTAACTAAAAGGCCTGCAGTTGGAATCCACCAGGCTCTGCTTGGAAACTCTATGAGACAGTTCTGTCCTATAGGGTCGCAATGAGTCGGAATGGACTCCACGGCAAAGAGCTTGTTTGTTTTTGGTACCCCCTAGGCCTCCGGTGTCTGTCTCTCCGGGGTGACTCCGTCTTTGGTGCCTATGGAGCCAGCTGCTTCCTTGAACGTCTTCTTGCCAGACTCCTTTCTCTTCTTGCTTCTCCTCAGCTTATTTGCACTGGTCTCAGGTAAGGGCTTATGCCACTTGCTCTTATCAGTTTCTCAGAAAAGAAAATGGATACTGCAGTCTTCAAAAAGAAAGAGTAGAGTAGGAGGGTGCAATTCACTCATCCTTTCATTTCGTACATATTCACTGAGTTTATTCCAGCACTGTCCAACAGAAATATAATGAAAGCCACAAATGCAAACCACATATGTAATTTAAAATTTTCTAGTTGCTTCATTCAAAAAGGAGTCTTGGGTGTTACAAACAGTTGACATGCTTGGCTGCTAACCAAAAGGCTGGAGGTTCAAGTTCACCCAAAGGTGCCCAGGAAGAAAGGTCTGGCAATCTACTCCAAAAATCAGCCATTTAAAAACTGTATGGAGCACAGTTCTGCACAGTTCTACTCTGATACACATGGGGTCGCCATGAACTGAATAAACTCTGGGGCAAGTGGTCAACTGGTACACTCAGAAAAGTAGAAACAGATTAAATAAATTTTAATAACATATTTGATTTAACCTGAAATATCCAAAATATTATTATTTCAACATTTACGTGACATAAAAATTACTAATGAGATCCTTAACTTTTTTTTTTTTTTAATGCTGTCGTGGATTGAATTGTGTCCCCCCAAAATATGCGTCAAATTGGTTAGGCCATGATTGCCAGTATTGTGTGGTTGTCTTCCATTTTGTGATTATAATTTTATGTTAAAGAGGATTAGGGTGGGATTATAATACCCTTACCCAAGTTACATCCCTGATACAAGGTAAAGGGAGTTCCCCTGGGGTATGGCCAGCACCACCTTTTATCTCTCAAGAGACAAAAAGGAAAGGGAAGTGAGCAGAGAAGGGGGACCTCATACCACCAAGAAAGCAATGTTGGGAGCACAGTGTGTCATTTGGACCCAGGGTCCTCTCATGGAGGAGCGCCTAGTCTGGGGGAAGATTGATGAGAAGGCTGAGAGAGACAGAAACCCTTCCCCAGGAGCTGATGCCTGAATTTGGACTTTTTGCCTACTTTACTGTGAAGAAATAAATTTCTCTTTGTTAAACTCATCTACTTGTGGTATTTCTGTTATAGCAGCACTAGATGACTAAGACAAATACTAAATCTTCGAAATCCTGTGTGTATTTTACACTTACAGCACATTTCATTTGGGGTTAGTTAGTGGCTTCCGTGTTAGAAAGCTGAAGTTTATACCACATTCCAGGCACTGTGCTAGAGTGGAAAGAGAGGAACAAGCCCTTGTGAGCACAGGGTTTATAGGGGGGTGCTCAGTGTGTGCACCTCATTGTCTCATTCACAGAGCACTCACAGCCTCTCTATCATACCCTTCCCAGAAGAGTGGTGCTCACCAGCCATAGCTCATGGCCCCCAGAGTCCTCAGCCCAGGAAGTCCCTGTATCCTTAGCAACTGTGAATTTCTCTGTCCCCTGGAATATCCACTTCCTTTCCAGACTTAGATATTTGATGGCTGGTGTTCTTCTCTGATTCTACACCTTTGTTGAACAGCCCAGTTTACTGTCATGGGGCCTGCTGATCCAATCCTGGTTATGGTGGGAGAAAACACCACATTAGATTGCCACCTGTCACCAGAGAAAAATGCTGAGGCCATGGAGGTGCGGTGGTTCCGGTCTCAGTTCTCCCCTGCCGTGTTCGTGTATAAGGAAGGGCGAGAGAGAGCAGAAGAGCAGATGGAGGCGTACCAAGGAAGAACAACCTTTGTGAGCAATGATATCAGCAAGGGGAGGGTAGCGCTGATCATTCACAACGTCACAACTCATGAAAATGGCATCTACCACTGTTACTTCCAAGAAGGCAGGTCCTACGATCAGACCATCATGCGCCTGATGGTGGCAGGTACGTCACTTCATTTCGTTTGGTAGCTTTTTCACAGTGTGACTGTTGTGGAAAGGTTTCTCTCCTAAATTAGGCCCATTGCAGACCAGCAAATTTTTCCCAGAATCCTCTGGCTTCTTCTTTCTCAAGGGTCAAATGAGTAAGTTTGCTCTGCTAAATTGTGGATATCACCTCTTCAGAAGCACTACATGGAGCTCAGTGAGCCCTTGAGCAGGGGAGATGTTTAATTCCTCCAGATCAGTCCTACACCTACTTCTTAAAGATATCTAAGGATCTTCCTCAGTAACCTTTAAGAGTTAAGTGGATATTTTTATTGTGAAATATAATCCACATACAGAAAAATTCATAAAACATTAATGTACGGCCTACTGAAATATTATGAGGTGTAACCCATGTAACTACTACTTGGGTCAGCAAATAGAACGCTGCCTTCTTCCTCTTCTCAATCACCAACCCCTGCCTCTCCCCACTGAGAAGTGCCTGGGTAGTACAGATGGTTAAGTGCTCCACCACTAGGCAAAAGGTTGACGTTTCAAAACCACCCAGAGTTTTCTCAGGAGACAGGCCTGGCAATCAGCTCTAAAAGGTCACAGCCTTGAAAACCCTAGGGAACAATTCTACTCTGCACACATGGAGCCCATGAGTTGGAATTGACTCTATGGCAACTAACAACAACAGGTACCTAGAACTCTGTGGTTCACCATAGCAGAGGGAAAGAGCCTAGCAAAGCCCTCACGGGCTCTTAAAGCTACTGCCTGAGAGATGACACACGTTATTTATGCTCAGATTTCATTGGCCAAGCTACATGGTTACACCTAACTACGGAAGAGTAGAAGTACAATCCTACTGTGTGCTCAGATGAACGTTGGGTAAAAAATGGGTAAACAAAAACTAAAAAAATGGGTAGACATCACTAAATAGTGCTTTTTTTGGACTTTTGTTAGTACACATGCTTTTAAAAGCGGTATGGCCCACATCACAATCAGAACTAATCAGGATCTAACACCAGCAATTATTCACTAGTGTATCTCCCCTGGGTGGTACAAATGGTTAACATGCTCAGTTGCAGGTTGGAGGTTCAAGTTGACCCAAGTGCTGCTTAAGAAAGCCCTGGCGATCTACTTCAGAAAAATCAGCCCTTGAAAACCTTATGGAGCACAATTCTACTCTGACACACATGAGGTTGCCATAAGTCAGAATTGACTTGACAGCAACCGGGATACTGGGATATCCTCAGCTTCTAATGAATTACTTGACACACTTAAAAAAAAAAAACCCAAACCCAGTGTCATCGAGTCGATTCCGACTCATAGCAAGCCTATAGGACAGAGTAGAACTGCCCCATAGAGTTTCCAAGGAGCACCTTGCAGATTCGAACTGCTGACCCTTTGGTTAGCAGCCGTAACACTTAGCCACTACACCATCAGAGTTTCTAGGTACTTAATAAGTAGTTGTTAGATGAATAAGTAGTTGTTAAATAAAAAGGAATTACTAATATAAAAATTTCTGAAAAATTTGTCCTTAGGCTCCCTCTCATAATTGACATTCACAAATTTATTCAGCAAATACTAAACAAACATCTATGTTTGAGGCACTGCTCTAGAGATTGAGGATAAATCAGTGAACAAAATACATGAAGATCCCTGCCCTCCTGGAGTTCACATTCTATAGGAGGCAGAAAGCCTACAAGGAAAACTAGTTAATATGCAACTCTTATTCAAATTTACGTACCAACCACTAAGGCCAAAGATGAAGAAATTGAATATTTTTACCAACCTCTGCAGTCTGAAATTGATGGAACATGCAGTCAGGATCAGTGATAATTACTGGTGATTGGGATGGGAAAGCTGGAAACAAAGAGGAAGGATTGGTAATTGGAAAATATGGCATTGGTGATAGAAATAATGCCAGAGATCATGTGATAGAATTTTGCAAGACCGATGACTTCTTCATTGCAAATACCTTTTTTCAGCAACGTAGACAGTGACTATACATATGGACCTCGCCAGATGGAATACACAGGAATCAAGTCGACTATATGTGTGGAAAGACACAATGGAAAAGCTCAATATCATCAGTCAGAACAAGGCTAGGGGTCAACAGTTGAACAGACCATCAATTGCTCATATCCAAGTTCGAGTTAAAGCTGAAGAAAATTAGAACAAGTCCATGAGATCTTGAGTATATCCCACCCAAATTTAGAGACCATCTGAAGAATAGATTTGATGTGTTGAACACTAATGACCAAAGACCAGACGAGCTGTGGGATGACATCAAGGACAAAAGCAAGAGGTCATTAAAAAGACAGGAAAGTTATCTTCGGTGAAGGGAAGGTCAACACACAATAAAGGGGAAGTCAGCACAACTGCACTAAACCAAAAGCTAAGGAGTTTCCTAAACACAACCAAACACTCTAAGGGACAGAGTAGCAGTGGCAGGGGTCTGGGGACCATGGTTTCAGGGGACATCTGGGTCAATTGGCATAATAAAATTTATTAAGAAAATGTTCCGCATCCCTCTTTGGTGAGTGGCATCTGGGGTCTTAAAACTTGTGAGCAGCCATCTAAGAGGCATCAATTGGTCCCAACTCACCTGAAGCAAAGGAGAAAGAAGAACATCAAAGACACAAGGAAAATATTCACCCAAGAGACAAAAGGGCCACATACACCAGAGACTCCATCAGCCTGAGACCAGAAGAACTAGATGGTGCCCAGCTACCACCAAAGAGTGCCCTGACAGGGAACGCAACAGAGAGTCCCTGACTGAGCAGAACTCAAATTCACATAAAAAGACCAGACTTAATGGCCTAACTGAGACTAGAGGAACCCCAGAAGATGTGACTCTCAGACTCTCTGTTTACCCAGAGCTAAAACCATTCCTGAAGCCAATTCTTCAGGGAAAGCTTAGGCTGGACTATAAAATATAAAATAATACTCGTGAAGAGTGCACTTCTTAGTTCAAGGAGATATATGAGACTAAATGGGCAGCTCCTGTCCACCGGCAGGATGAGAAGGCAGACAGGGTTAGGAGCTGACTGAATGGACACAGGAAACCCAGGGTGAAAAGTGGGAGTGTGCTGTCACATTATAGGGATTGCAGCTAGGGTCACGCAACAATATGGGTATAAATTTTTGTATGGGAAACTAACTTAAGCTGTAAACTTTCACCTAAAGCACAATAAAAAAAAAAGGTTTTTAATGTTTCTTAAGATAAATTATTAAAAAAAAAAAGACAGGAAAGAAAGGAAAGACTAAAATGGATGTCAGAAGAGACACTGAAGCTTGCTCTTCAATGTTGCGTAGCTAAAGCGAAAGGAAGAAATGATGAAGTAAAAGAGCTGAAGAGGAGATTTCAAGGGTAGCTCAAGAAGTCAAAGGAAAGTATTATAATGACATGTGCAAAGACCTGGAATTAGAAAACCAAAAGGAAAGAACACACTTGGCATTTCTAAACCTGAAAGAACTGAAGAAAAAATTCAAGCCTCGAGTTGCAATAGTGAAGGATTCTATGGGGAAAATATTAAACAATGCAGGAAACATCAAAAGAAGATGGAAAGAATACACAGAGTCACTATATCAAAAAGAATTGGTCAATGTTCAGCCATTTCAGGAGGTACAAGATATGATCAGGAACTGACTGATGGTAGTGAAGAAAGAGGTCTAAGCTGCATTGAAGACATTGGAGAAAAACAAGGCTCCAGGAACTGACAAAATACCAATTGAGATGTTTCAACAAATGGATGTAACACTGGAAGTGCTCACTTGTCTATGCCAAGAAATTTGGAAGACAGCTTCCTGGCCAGCTGACTGGAGGAGATCCAAATTTATGCCTATTCCAAAGAAAGGTGATCCAACAGAGTGTGGAAATTATCGAACAATAGCATTAACATCACATGCAAGTAAAATTTGGCTGAAGGACTTTCAAAAGCGGTTGCAGCAGTACATCGGCAGGGAACTGCCAGAAATTCAGGCCGGATTCAGAAGAGGACGTGGAATGAGGAATATCATTGCTGATATCAGATGGATTCTGGCTGAAACAGAGAGCGCCAGAAAGATGTTTACCTGTGTTTTATTGACTACGCAAAGGCATTAGACTATTTGAATCATAACAAATTATGGATACCATCGTGAAGAATGGGAATTCCAGAACACTTAATTGCGCTCATGAGGAACCTGTACGTAGATCAAGAGGCAGTTGTTTGAACAGAACAAGGGGATACTGTGTGGTTTAAAGTCAGGAAAGACGTGTGTCAGGGTTGTATCCTTTCACCATAGTTATTCAGTCTGTATGCTGAGCCAGTAATCCGAGAAGCTGGAGGAAGAGTCATTGATAACCTGCGGTCGCAGATGACATAACCTTGCTTGCTGAATGTGAAGAGGACTTGAAGCACACTGATGAAGATCAAAGACCACAGCCTCCAGTATGGATTACACCTCAACATAAAACAAAAATCCTCACAACTGGGCCAATAAGCAACATCGTTATGAACAGAGACTAGATCAGAGTTGTCAAGGATTTCATTTTACTTGGATCCACAATCAACAGCCATGGATGCAGCAGTTAAGAAATCAAATGACACACTGCATTTGGGCAAATCTGCTGGAAAAGACCTCTTTAAAGTGTTAAAAGGCAAGGATGTCACCTTGAAGACTAAGGTGCGCCTGACTCAAGCCACGGTGTTTTCAATTGCCTCGCATGCGAAAATGGGACAATGAATAAGGAAGACCAAAGAAGAACTGATGCCTCCGAATTACAGTGTTGGTGGAGAATATTGAATATACTACTGACTGCCAAAAGAACAAACAAATTTGCTTAGAAGATGTACAGCCAAAAGGCTCCTTAAAAGCAAGGATGGCAAGACTACATCTCACATACTTTGGACATGTTATCAGGAAGGATCAGTCCCTGGAGAAGGACATTGTCCTTGGTAAAGTAGAGGGTCAGCAAAACAGAGGAAGACCCTCAATGAGGTGGATTGACAGAGTGGCTGCAACAGTGGGCTTAAGCATAAAAGTGATTGTGAAGATGGCACAGGACTGGGCAGTGTCTTGTTCTGTTGTACATAGGGTCACTATGAGTTGGAACCAACTCAATGGCACCTAACAACAACAACAACAACAACTAACCTAAAGGTTGGCAGTTCGAACTCTCCCAGTGGCACCAGAGAAGAAAGTCCTGGCAATCTGCTTCAGTAAAGTTTATAGCCAAGAAAACCTTATGGAGGGGGTAATGAATGTGTAGGGAAAAAAAAGAAACAGAGAAACAGGTAGAGAAGGCTGGGGGCATAGGGGTATTGTAATTATAAACAAAATGGTTGAGGAAGGCATCCCTGAAAAGATGACAGTTGAGCAAAGACCAGAATGAAGAGGAGAGAGCCACGCTCCCCTACGTGTTACCAAGAGGACCACATGTGGAGTCCCTTCTAGCACAGTGCCTGGCACATGGCTTCACCATAGGGGACCATATACTTTATCATCTAAACTGTACACTCTTGTGAATGAAAGGAAACACCCTCAATAATTGCACCAGGACAACTGGAATAAATGAGAACTGCCTGGTAAACTATGATGTATAGACATCAATTCTAGATAAATATTCGTTTTGCCTTTTTTCTCTTTCTGAAAATACTGACTGTAGTGAGAGTGACTGATATGTAAATTGATGACTTCATTAAAGCATGATGAAGTGAAGAGGCAAAATTAAGTTATGTCCTAAGCTTGGTGGCCCCACAGAGAAGATGAGGGAGAATCTGTCAAGGCTTCAGAATAGAGGTGGCATTGAAACTGGGATTTCTAAGAGTTTATTAACAATGGCTTTCAGTACAACCTCATTCCATGAGTCAGTGTACTATACTTTAAAAAGAAGCATTTGAAGATTGGAAAAGCCTTTAAGATGCACAAGAATCAATGCTGGTATTTCTGTCTGTCATACCAGTAGATGTGAGGTTTGAGAATAGTATGACCTTCCTTTAAAAAAAAAACCGTGGGCCAAGTGGATTCTGACTTACAGTGAACCTATAGGACAGAGTAGAACTGCTCCACAGGGTTTCCAAGGAGCGGCTGCTGGATTCAAACTGCTGACCTCTGGTTAGCAACCAAATGCTTAACCACTGCACCATCAGGGCTGCATGACCTTCCTAAAACCAGAAAAACCAAACCCATTGCCATCAAGTCAATTCTGACTCGTAGCGAGCCTATAGGACAGAGTAAAACTGTCCCATAGGGTTTCCAAGGAGCGCCTGGTGGATTCAAACTGCCAGCCTTTTGGTTAGTAGCCCGAGCACTTAACCACTACACTACGTGGGTTTGCATGACCTTCTTAAAAAAAAAAAAAAAAAAATTTTTTTTTTTTTTTGACCTTCTTAGGGGCCCTCAAATCATCTTTGTTACTCAGAAGGGCGACCCTTCTGATTGATACAGAATGTCATGGAAGAAGGGTTTCTTGACCATCGTGTCCTGACTGTTCACAGCAGCACCATGCAGTTGGCCAGGATTGAGTTGTGTGTGACAGTGACTATTCTTTCCCTACAAACATGTCCCTGGCCTGCCTCACTCTGAATTGTTTTGGGATTTTTTGTTTGTATATTGTTTTGTTTTGTTTATTTGGTTGGCTGGATGGCTTTGTCCTTTAAGTCTGTTGTCTCATGCCTCCTCTTCCATTGAACGTTTTGTAGATATACTTTTTTTTCCATGTATCAAATCATTTTTTTTTTATTCCATTTCAAAATTTCTGAACGAGCCTTTAAATGTACAACTAGGGTTTTTTGTTTTTTTGTTTTCTCTTGGCAAAAACCAAATTAATCAGGAAACACTAGCTCTAAGTGACTGCTTTAATTTCCTGTCTTTGGTGTAATTTGGTGGGGTAGGCTCAAAAAAAGGCACTTCCTCTCTTCAAAAGAAGTTTGGATGATCTCTGGTCACAGGGCTAAAAGGGCAGAAGTCTTCCAGGACAATGCTTTTGTATCTCTGTAACACCTGGTATTCTCTCTTTTATAGAAGGTTCTTTTAAAGATAGAATACAGTTAAGAAGTGTCTGGATTCTTAGGACTTTTCATGATGTTTTTCTGATGACAGACACTGAGGAGGTGATGTTATTGTCTTAAAGACCCCAGGAGTGCCCATATCTTTAATAGGTGGATATTGTTGAGGAACTATAAGGAAGTCATCTAATTGTTGGAGTCCCTGGGAGATAAACATCTCTGAATTGAGGTAAAGGTTGCCTTTTCAGGTTAGCTCTGTACATCCTTCTAAAAAGCAGCTGAGGGGAAGTGAAGCCCTGAAGCAAGAGCAAAAGGACAGCTTCTCCAGGTCAAAAAGTTTCCTATGATTCTGCCAGCCGGGCAGGTATCTGTCCTTACTGTATTGTTCTAGAGCTTCAGGAAGTCCAGGCTGCTGAGAAATCATCCCAGGAGCAGAAAGTGAATCCTAAACCTGCCTGTTTCAGGTTGGAGTAGACATGTTGTTGTTAGTTGCTGCCAAGTCGATTCCCACTCCTGGTGACCCCATGTGTGCAGAGTAGAGCTGCTCCACGGGGTTTTGGACCTTTTGGAAGCAGATCGCCAGGCCTGTCTGGGTTTGGGGTGCTTCTGGATGGGTTTAAAACTGCTAACCTTTCAGCTATTAGTTGAGTGCTTAACTGTTTGTGCCACCCAGGGACTCCCAGAAGTGAGAAAATTCAAGTCTCTGGCAGAATTAATCAACAAGCATTTACTGGGAGGCAGATAGATGCTTGATACTCTAATGAGGTCTATAGGTGTGGCACTAAGAAAAATACGCAATATAATCCTTTCCCCTTAGGGGAAAAAAAAGCAAACAGTCCATTCTGACTCACGGTGATCTTACGTGTTACAGATTAGAACTGAGCCCCATAGGGTTTTCTTGGCTGTGATCTTTATGGAAGCAGATTACCAGGCTTTTTTTTCAGGGAGTTGCTGGATGGGTTCGAACCACCAACCTTTTGGTTAGTAGTGGAGTGCAAACCATTTGCACCACCCAGGGATCTTTTTCTCCTTAAAGACCTCACTATTTATTTGGCATATTGGTCTCCTGGAGTTCTCTGATTTCAAAGTTCTTCCTTTGCTCCTTCCTTCCTTTCCTCCTGTCTGTCTCCTCCCTCTCTCCCTCCCTCCTTTTCTGTCTTCCTCACTTCACAGAAGGGCTATTGTAGAGTTATGTGGAACATGCATATTCATTTTCTCTGGATGCTGCCCATTCGCTGTCATCTTTAAGAGCTGATCTTCTAAGATACATTGGCTAAGACACCATTACCTTTTTAAATGAGCCCTGGCCTCTCTCCCCAGGCCTGGGCTCAGTGCCCCTCATTGAAATGAAGGGTTATGAGGACGGCGGCATCCGGCTAGAGTGCACATCTGTCGGGTGGTTCCCACAGCCCCACGCAGTGTGGAGGGACCCGGTCAGTGAGGTCACGCCCACTCTGGAGGAGGCTTACATCGTTGAAGATGATGGCCTCTTCACGGTCACCACGTCGGTGATCATCAGAAACTACCCTGTGAGGAATGTGTCCTGCTCCATCACCAATGCCCTGCTCGGCCAGGAGAAGGAAACTGTGATGCTCATTCCAGGTTGGTTCCCTGTCCTCTGGAGACTCATCGTGTGGAGCCAGCAACTTCAGTAGAGAGATCACAGCCCTGAGTGGGGATGGAGGTGTGGGGGTTGGGGGTGGAACTGAGCTAAAGGCTCTCCCCTTGTCACAAAAAAATATCCTCGAAACACATGAGGGCAATTCTGATCCTTTTTTACATGTTATGGTCCCTGTCCTGCAGCAGTTTCCAAACACTAGCAACAATCATGAAAAGTGGAGAGTGGTTTGGGTGGGTGGCTATCTGCAGGATTCTTTGACCTTGGGAGCTGCCTACTGAAGCATTCCATGCCTGTCCATGGGATTCCCCAAGCAACAGAGCTAGGAAAATTCCCTATCAACAGATATTCATAAACTCAATCAACATATGCTTAATAAGTGTGTCCTATGTTCAAGGAACTATTCTAGAAGCCAAGGCTAAATCATTGAACAAAATACATGAAGATTCCTGCCTTCGTAGAGCTTACATTCTAGAGGGGACAGAGAATAATAAATGAAATAATTAAGTAAAATGTATAATATATCAGATGGTAATGAGTAAAAAAAAAATTTTAAATGAATATTGTAGAAAAAATAAAGCTGAGGAGGGGGTAGGGAGTGCCAGGGGCATTGGGGCATTGTAATTATGAATAGCGTGGTCAGAGAAGGCTTCACTGAAAAGATGACAATGGAACAAAGACCAGAATAAAGTGAGGGAGTGAGCCAAGCAGATATCTGAAGACTGAGCAATCCAGGTAGAGGGAACAGCATATGCAAATGGCCTGAGGCTGGAGTGTGTCTGGCAATTTCAAGGAACCCCGAGAGGCTGGTGTGGCTTGAATGGAGTAAGTGGAGGGTGAGTTGGAGGAGATGAGTTCAGAGGGACAATATGGGCAGATCACATGGCCTGTGTAGGCCACAGTCTGTCAGTATATAGTACTGTGGTGACTTGCATGTTGCTACGATGCTGAAAGCTATGCCACTGACATTTCAGATACCAGCAGGGTTACACATGATGGACACATTCAGCAGAGCTTCCAGACTAATACAGACTCGGGAGAAAGGTTTGGTGATCTACTAATGAAAACTGTACGGATCACAGAATACGATCTGATGTAGCACTGGAAGATGAGCCGCCTAGGTTGGAAGGCACTCAGAATACACAGTGGCCACAGCAGTGGATTCAAGCTTACTGATGATCATGGGAATGGTGCAGGACAAGGCAAATATTTCCTTCTGTTGTACATGGGGTCACCATAAGTCAGAGCCAACTCGATGGTGACTGACAGCCACCACACCGGGCCACAAATATACTTTGGCTCTTACTCTGAGCGAGTTGGGAAGCCGCTGAGGAGGGTTTTGAACACAGAAATAACATGATCTCACTTAGACAGCTCTGTTGAGAATAGACTGCAAACAGTAAAGACAGAAGCAGGGAGGAGGGCATTGCAATATTCCAGGTAAGACGAGATGGAGGCTTGTACCAAGGTGGCAGCTGTGGGGATTCAGCCTGGCTGGTTAGCTTTTATTCACCTTGGTCTTTCCCATGGTGTCTCCAGGTGTTTCTGCTTTCCTTCCTCCTGGGCCTCAGCCCAGGCAATCCTTATGGGGTCAACCATCACAGAGCAATAATCTTACTCTAGCTGGAGTTTCTGAGGAAGAAGCCCACAGAGCAGGGACTTGACGGGGCGGGGGCTCTTCAGATGTGCACCCTGAGGGACGTTCTTACCCCAGGCCTCTGTTTTCTCACTGAATGGGACTTTCCTGGCCCCCTTTCAGCACCCGTTATTCCCAGCACTTCTCACGGGATGGTGGTCATGGCTGCTACCCTGCCTACACTGATCCTTCTCATCCTCATCGCTGGGACCGTCTGTCCTGTCAAGAAACATCACAGGGAAAAAGAGGTTCTGTCGGTGGAAAAAGAGGATGAACAGGAAGAGACAGAAATTATGGGTAAGGAATTGGAGAAAGAAGGTGTGGAAAAAGAAAAACATCACATAAAAAGAGTAGGAGGACAGCTCACCGTCATACAAAGGATACAGCTCTGACAGGGAGTGGCATGGATGAAGAACAGAGAAAGGAAAGGAAGAGAGACAGCAGCCAGATGGTTGGAACGCTCACGTCCCCGTAACTAATCCCTCAGTGCTTTCTTTCTTCCATTCTGCAAACGTTGCATTCATTCATTTTGCTATATGCAGCACTATACGTTGAACAAAACAAACCTGAAAAAGTACTGATAGTATCCAGCCACCTGGTCACATAGCATTTCTGATTTCTTCGTAATTTCTTAGTCATGGGGTGGGGGTGGGGGCTGTTCATAGAAAGGGCCATTCTTCTATTCAGTAAAACCCAACAAAAAACAGACCCAAATTTCTTTGTTCTTCTGTTGAGGACATTAATTTGTTTTTGTTTCTTTTTCAGAGGAACTTCAAGAAGAATTACGTAAGTTTAGCATTTCTTGAGCTACTCCATGTACAGCTTGTATTCTGCGTGGTTAAGCTTTATCTTATGATGTTCACCTCTCTGTCTGTCCTGATGTAGGATGGAGAAGAACCCTCTTACATGCTGGTGAGCGCCTCTGACATTCCCTCAGATCCTGAGATTTCTCCCCACTAACCAGCCAACAAGATACATTAGAGGAGATGAATAAGGGACCCCAAGGCTGGCTGGGAGGCATCAGGGGGCTGAGGTTGGTTCACCAGAGGGGCCTGGGGTCGGTTCACCACAGTGTCCCACCCAACCCTGGATCCTGGCTCTTCTGTCAAGGAATTCCAGCAGCTGTTAGTCTACACTACAGCTTACTTCCCATGATTCTTTCTTTTTTGGGATGATTTAATCCATGATTACCAGAGGTCTACCATACATAGCGGACCTCCCCAAGAGTACCATTGCAGTAGTATTTGCCCTTTGGTTCTGGGAATAATTAGAAAGAAGATAATACTGGCTTAGCTTTTTAGAACCTGGGAGATGGTATAGCCTATGCACAGTCGAAGAGCCACATGGGGGAAAAGGTAATAAGCTTCCCCAAGCTCACCTCAAGGGTGTACAAATAGATGGCCAGAAATGCCATCCTGTTCCCAAGAGAACACTGATACTCTGTGTTTAGAGTGTAAGGGGAGGGAAGTTGGGCTAGGGGGAGAACACAGAATCCAGAGAGAGAAGATACTCAGCTTCTCACTGCATATTCCTGGTGAGCGCTTTGCATTTTATGATTTTGCAATTTCTGCCCATAAGCACCAAAGAAGCCAGGCTTTACCAGACACCACGGCAATTGGGCCTTTCACCTTTATCTAGGTGAATTTCAAAACTACAGTGATTAGATATATCAGCTTAGGGAAAGGAAAAAATCATTTACACGCAACCAAAACCTAGATTATATATATATATGTATGTATATATAGTAATAAATGTAGATGGAAGGGGTATCAAACATTTCCTAAACACCAAGGAGTCAGCTGTAGATTTCAGACTTATGTTGTTAAAGCAAAATGGGATGGAAATATCCACAGGCCCTGACTCCCTCCATACATACATATACCTTTTGGCACACACACCTTGTAGGCAACAGGCTGACTTTTGGGGACATTTACCCTCCTTCTTTACACTTTGAAGGGTCAGTCATTTAAATCATTTGTCACCTGGTTAAGCAATGATAGAGCACAGAGAACCAGTGAAAGGACTTGACTTGCCCTTACACCACTCATGCCTTAATTGCTTTATGGGGGAATGTTGTGGAGCTTCTGTGGCGTGAGAAATGGGGCTTAATTGCTTCATGGAAGGGATATGGCCTCTTTTCTAGTTTAAGCTAAGTTGGAAAGTTTCTGTCTAGAGAATTACAGAGACCACATATCTTGAATAGAAAAGAGGGCAAACCTGAGAAAGTGGGAACCATCATTTCAGTTCAATTGATAAACCTTATGAATTTCTTAGAGCCCCAACTCTTCTCTCCCTGAGGACAATGTTTCTGTCACTCCAGGGATGGAAGTGCAGCCTCAGGAATTCTGAGTCAGTGAGGTGCCTGGGGTCAAGGGGCTTTCATGGAAAAGCTGCTGCACCAGGGAACCCCACCAACTTTCTGAGACCTCTCTGTGGACTGGGAATCACACAGTATCCAGGGATCCTGAGCTCTCAGACTAAACTTGAGACTTCCCCTGCAGCTGATGTGGTCCTGGACCCCGACACCGCTCACCCCGAGCTGTTCCTGTCCCAAGACCGGAGAAGCGTGATACGGGGCCCCTCCCGGCAGAGTGTTCCTGACAACCCGGAGAGATTTGACTGTCAGCCTTGTGTCCTGGGCCAGGAGAGCTTTGACTCAGGGAAGCATTACTGGGAGGTGGAGATGGAAAATGTGATGGTGTGGGCCATGGGGGTTTGTAGAGACAGTGTTGAAAGGAAAGGCGAGGCTCTACTGGTTCCTCAGAATGGCTTCTGGGCCCTGGAGATGTTTGGAAACCAGTACCGGGCCCTGTCATCCCCTGAGACCATCATCCCCCTGAAAGAACCCCTTTGCCGAGTGGGCATTTTCCTGAACTACGAAGCTGGAGATGTCTCCTTCTACAACATGAGGGACAGATCGCACATCTACACGTATCCCCGGTTGACCTTTACTGGGCCCCTGAGACCCTTCTTCAGGCTGGGGTCTGATGACAGCCCCCTCATCATCTGCCCAGCTTTCACAGGGGCCCAGGGGGTCACAGTGCCTGAGAGTGGCCTGGTTCTTCACAGGGCAAGGGCCCACCGCCACCACCAGGACATATTCCTTGGTCTCAGAGCCATGTAGCCATTCCCTGGCCATCTTGGGTTATCAGAAAACATTGCCCCCTGGTGGAAACAGACTCTTGTTCCCTCTGTTTCACATAAGAGAACCACCTCTGGCTGCCCCCTTGACATCTGATTCAGGCCCCAACCCCACTTCTCCCCCTCATTAGGCTGTTGCTTTAGTAGCTCACTTACTGGCAACCATGGGGCAGAGTCCAGTCTCAGGGAAGCTAGAGCTGCAACAGGAATTTTAACAGAGGAAGAAAGTGTGTTAAGGTGACAGGCTGAAAACCTGCTGCTTTAACGTCAGGATGGCATGTTCAACCGGATGCTTGAGTTAGCACCAGATGCTGTAGGCTTGGGGTGAGGGAGCAGAAATCACCTGGATATAATAGGGAGGAGGAAACTACAGTCTACTAGTCTACAGTCTACTTACTAGTCTCCTGAGGGGAAGAGGAAACCACAAATGGAAATCAGAGATAGAGGAAGTGGGACCATAGAGCTGGGAGGGGGCCAAGGCTGTGAGGTGGTTATTAACCCCACCATGACAGTTGGGTTCCTAGAGCTGATAGCCCATTTGCAACCCATACCCAAGATTTCCAGACCACACGATACAACTCCCCAGGCCTAGAACTTGAATGAAGAAGGAGGAAGGAGGACGTATCTGGATCTGACCTGACTCGGGGGTCCCGGCAATGAATAAATGAACCATACTCAGTCTTTGAGTGTGGCTTGAGGTTAAAGGTCCCAGCTGAGCAGGTGAGTATGGAGCCGCGTTGATCATAGGGTTCAAGTTCAGTGGAGAGAGCAGCAGTTCGGGTCTCAGGATACCTTTACACACTTAAAAATTATAAATTAAAAATTATTGAGGGGCCCAAAGAGGTTTTGCTTACTTGGGTTCTGTCTCTCAATATTAACGTCATTAGAGATGGATGCTAAGAAATTTTAAAAATATATTCATTAACTTATATTAAAATAATAACAACAAACCAGGTTTACAAGTTAATATAAATAATGGGTTTATGAAAAATAAAGCAAAATAAATTTTGTTGAGAAATGTGGCTTTTTTAAAAAAATCTTTTTGCAAATCTAATGTCTGGCTTAGGAGAAAATGGCTGGATTCTCATATCTGCTTTTGCATTCAATCTTTTGTGGTATCAAAGATTATGTAGGCTCTAAGAAACTTCACTGTATATTCATGAGAGAATGAGAGTGAATGACAAAATGTCTTAGTATGAGGGAGTTCCAGATTCACCCAGTGGCACCTTGGAAAACAGGCCTGGCAATCTGTTCCTGAAAGGTCATAGCTTTGAAAACCCTATGGAGCAGGCTGCACATATGGGGTCACCATAATTCCGTGGGGAAAAAATAATACCGGCATTATCATGAAAATAATTTTGACCCCATGGATTTCTGGACTGGTTGGTAGCTACGGATGGTGATTTGGCTTCCTGGGCTGGGTGCTGCAGATAGTGGGTTGGAGTTCTATTTTTATATAGTCTATCCATTGTCTGTTTTTTTCATGTATTCACTCACCTGTGAGACAGATATTTTGATCTGCAGGAGCCCCAGATCACATTTGCAGAACCAGGACAGAGGATCTTGGAATTAAATCAGGCATAAAATCATGGCTTAAATGGTAACATATTGGATTTAAGATAATTCAGAGATCCAGGTTTAAAATTAAACTAGAAAAAAAAATTTAAGTCAAAAATTTTATGACTGCAGCTACAAATGGACACAGTCTGAAAAGAACCAGAAACATATGTAAACAGGTGATTTGTTAAGATGGCATACTATGGGCTGTTTATGTGTATGTGTTGTTTTTATTTTTGTTATAATATTTGTTGTACAGTTTTGTTTTAACTGAAAGCATGACACTGAGAGTCTGAAATCAAGTCTTGCTAATAGCTGGTTATAGGAATCTTAGTTAGGGCATAGGTTTTCAGTGGTTCAGTTTTATTTTCTAGAAATAACGCTTTAAAGTAAGTTTCTGTGGCTTTTATTATAGTTTCCAAAGCACTTTCACTTATACTGTATCCTTGATTTTTCACAGCAACCCTGTGATGCAAATATCTTTATGCTCATTTCACAGTGATATAGCGAAGTCTAGCAAGTTTAAATGACTTTGTTTGTTTGTTTTGTTCTAGGACTCATATAGTTCAAGGTGACTGAAATGATATTCAAAATAAAGGATGCTTATTCCACATTCATTTTTTTTCCCCCAATAAATTAATGCTTCATCCTAAAGGTGCCTTCCAAACATAAAGTTCAAATATTTTAAGTATTTTCTGAAACTAGATATGAACCTAATCCTGTGCTATCCTCTACAGGAAAATAAAAATAGTATAAGGCCTCTACTCTCCTTCATTCATCTTTTATTAATATCTTTATTATTCACTCACTCTCTCAATAAATTTAGAACCTGTCATGTGTCAACCACATACAGAAACGCCAGTAAAGAAGATAGTCTCCTTGACTTCTTAGAGTTTATTTCTAATAGGGAATAACAAAGAAAGAAAGAAATTCCAGGTTGTCACTAAAGGTTGGCAGTTTGAACCCACCCAGCAGTGACACAGAAGAAAGGTTTGGCGAACTGCTTGCATAAAGATTGCAGCCAAGAAAACCCTATGGAGCCATTTTACTCTATAGCACATGTGGTCGCTGTGAGTTGGAATCAACTCCATGGCAATGGGTTGCTTTTTTTGTTTGTTTGGTTTATATGGTGCCATGAAGGATATAAGCAGAATGATGTTAGAGAGAGGAATACGGTGAAGTGGGGCTACTTTTACATGGTAAAGTTAGGGAAGGCCTCCTAGAGGAGATCATGGTTTCAATGAGATATGATGACCAAGACGTAAAAACTGAGAAAGAACCACCCCTGTGAGAGGTAGGAGAAGAGGGACAGACCAGCAGGAAAAGGGAGCGCAGGAGCTACAAAGCAAGAATGAATTGAACTAGTTACAGGAACATCAAGAGGCCCATGTGGTGAGTGCAAAGACAGAGAATGGGACAGGCAGGAGAGATAAACAGAAACCAGACCATCCAGGGCCTCACAGCAAACTGCTGAGGTTCGAACAGAAGCAGAGTCTTTCTGAAAACCAAAGTCCAAATAAACAGAAAATGCCTGGAGTCACCCAAGTATTATTTTTCATTTTCCATTTCCTGATATACTCCTTGTTCTCAATAGCATGAGGAATTTAGTTTTTTAGAATTTCCTTCTTCCTTTCTCTGGGTTTCAGGGTTGGGAATAAAGTGGGGTGGAGTATGGAGAAAAGCGAACCGTTAGGCTTAGTATAGGACTGGTTAGTGATCCCAGCCCTCTCCTCAAAGATAGAGGTCACAAGCCTGTTTTTTTTTTTTGATCCTATCTGCTCTCGGCTCTGATTGTAGCTTGGATCAACTCCTTGAGAAGAAAAAAATTTCCGAATCAAGATCTTCCAGTGGAAGTTTTTCAGGTTTTTGGCATCCTGGATTAAGGAGATTCTTGTTTTTTTTTTTTTCACCTGAGGGGCTGGGCGCACTTATAATCAGAGCTGGGCAATGATTTACCTGATCTCTCATCTCGTAAACTTTTAATTCCTGGGAGGGCCCAGGAGGGACACAAGGGTGGAGACGATTAGGAGGTAGGTCTTCCTGGCATGTCCTATAACAAAGGCTTGTATTAAGCCTTCCCTCCAAATAAAAATAAAATTTTTATTTTTTTTCTTCCCCCAGCTTCAGGGAAGGTGAAACTTAAATATTCCTGGGCTGTTCAAAGAGCTTCCCTGACTGCACCACCAGCTGCACAGGCCTGACAGGGGACAGCCAGTCACACTGTTGTGATATAGGTCACGGAGCCTTTCCTTCTTCTCCCAAGCTGCCCCAAGCCTGCACTCATGGTAGCCCCTTTATACCACAAGATACGTGTCTACTTATCCCAGATCTTTCCATTTATGGGCACTTTTTTTTTTTTTTTTAATGTGGACTCCAACCTTTCATTTAGCGTCTGAGAGTATTAACCATTTGCATACCTAGGGACTCCCTGGAAGTGGTAATTCAAAGGAAGAAATACAGCAGGCTAAAAAAAAAAAAAAAAACATATTTTTTATTTTTTAAGGAAGGTGGGCTCAGTTGGTAATAATCCTGTGGTCAAGGTAGGCCTCATGGAGGAGCTGACTTTTGAGCTAAGAGCTGAAGAAGATGAGGGAATGAGCCTCATGGATATCTGGGGGAAAAGGGTTCTAGGCAGAAGGAAGTCAATGCTGAGGCCCTCGTTCTGGAGCGTGCCAGGCCTGGTCATGGACCAGCAAGAAGGCCAGTGTTGCTAGAGGAAAGAGAGGGAAAGTGTGTGGAGAGGAAGCAAGAATTGGAGTTCATGGAGGGCCATGTAAGTCGTTGTAAAGACTTCAGCTTCTACTCTGAGTGAAAAGGAAGCCAATGCAGTGTCATGGGGGAAGGACTGACGTGATCTGACTCAGATGATGGCTCTGGCTCCTATGTTGATCACAGACTGTAGGTGACACAAATGGAAGTAGGGAGCCCAGTGAGGAAGGTCCTGCATTAATCAAATAGTGTGATGATAGAGGCTTGGAGTAGATGGCATCATGGGAATTGTGGGGAAGTAGATGGATTCCAAACATATTAGGACAGTACAGTCAAGGATTTCCTGACAGGTTAACATAGGGATATTTAACATATACAATCTGTTCTTGCTATTCACAGTAATTATGTTCTATGAAGTCTCTGAGAACACTGAATTAGCCAATACTTGAATGCAGTCATGCGCTATATAATATCTGTTCAGGCAATATCCAACCACATATATATACATTCATGGTCCTATATGATTATAACAGAGTTCAGAAATCCTGATTGGAGAACGGGACGTAACGGTCATAACCGGGCATAGCAAACACATTTTCCCGCACGCAATACTTGTATCTCATGTCTCTTGTATACAGAGCGGTTACACTGCCAGTAATGGTACAGCACATATATAACCTGTAATACATATGTTTTGATAATCATAAATGCCCATGTTACTGGCTTATGTATATGCTGTCTCCGGGTTATGAATATCCCACTTCCATACAACCCATAGTTATGAACCAACCCTATAAAGTCTATTATATTAAAAATTGGAGGTACATATAGTGGTTGATAATAACGAACAGGTGCTACTTTGCAATGTTCATCAGAATATTATTACTATTGCTGCTATATTTTTATGTTAAAGATGTTTTAGCATATCTGGAAGTGTTTATTGTTTTTAATGCATAGAAAAGTACACTGTATACTATTTACTTATACAAACGTTTGACTAGCTGATGTTGGATAGGAACCATACCTAACTGTTCTGAATTACATACAAATTAAACTTAAAGACAGATTTAGGAATGGAACTCGTTCATAATCCGGAGACCACCTGGCTATAGTACAGTGTCCGCACAACATCCAAATCACATAACATCCTATTTCACAGGCCATATCATGGACTTTGAGCTATGCATGACTGTAGTTATAGAGTATTCAACCTATTTCATATTGAGTGAGTTGGGCTAGTTTGTGGAATTGGTGCATAAATTATCAAATTGATGTGTTTAGAGTTGTTTTAGTGTTCCATTATTACCCTTTTGATGTTTGTAGAGTCTGGAGTAATATCCCCTGTTCATTACTGATTTGGCAATTTGTGTCTTCTCTGTTTGCCAGTCTTGCTAGAGTTGTGTCTATGTTATTGATTTTAGTGATCTTATTGAGCATAGTATGCAATCAGTAAATATATATATTGAATGAATGACAAGATAATTTCACAACTAGAAAATAATATCAGAGAAAGTCTCCTGTGCTTGATGGAGCCAAAAAGATTGCTCTACGTTGTGTTCAAAATAATCCCAAATAAACAGATGAAAGCTTCTTAAAAAGTTTCTTCACTGTGTTTCCATAACCCTCTGTTTGCATATATTGGCCTAATCCTTTTCCAAGGGGAACTATGGACTCTTTGCCAAGAAAACAGTGTTGGCAATAGGGCCTCTTCAACTTCTGGGGAAAATAATTTTTTGGAGATAGAACACTTGCTCTAAAAAAATCAAAAACAGAACAAGACCAAATCAAACTTGTTGATTGCATTCACTAAACACTATGGAAAGCAGATATTGATCGTGCAAGTTTATAAAGGGTAGAGGGCTGCAAGGAAGTAGTCTTCTCCTGATCCTATTTGAATACTAAAAATGAAGAGAAAAGAAAGGGAATCTCCAAAAAGTAGGGGACCATTCCTCAAACTTAAATCATCAACTGAATCCTATTCTGTGACTCTCAGAGGTGCCACTTGCTCTTCTCAACTCAGCTCCCCATTCCCTCATTTCCATCTGCACTGATCAGTTTTAGAGGGATTTAGGCATCAACCCCAATTAGTAAATTTTATTCTTTATCTCACAGATCCTAAATAACTCTCGTTTGTTATCTTTCTTTTTCTCTTTCTTCTCACCTGGTATCAAAACCTCTATGAAAATTGAGGAGGAATTGGAGCCACTGTTGCTGTCACAGGAAGGAAGGGTGGGCAGAGCAAGATGCAGCACAGACAGGGAGGGGGCCCAGTGTCACATCCTACCCCAGCCATGTAAGCACAGGAAAAGATGGATTTCCCCAGACATCTCAGCAAATATATTTCTTGGGGGGTTTTGTTTTAGCTACCTCCTTTCCAATCTGGAAGACCTTGACAGTGGTTGCAATATGCCTAGGACTTGTCATTATCATCATCAGAAAAATACCACTTTGCAAATCACACAGGGGGGAAAAAGAACAAAAACAGAGAAAGGATGAAATTGTCCCCAAAGGTAAGTTATGGGTGTTTGTATCTCATGGGGAATCAAATTTTAGATAAATGGTTGGATTAGATGCCTACTAAGGTGAATTTTAGTCACCTTAATCCTGAATTTTCTAGGTAGAAAGGGACTATAAGGACATAAAATACCTAAAATTCCTAAAGAAGAATGGGGGTTTTTATCAGAGTCAGATTCCAGTTCCCAAATTCAACATGAGAACCAATAATGTCTCATTACCCATTCTCGCTCCTCAGGGAGACATTACTGGAAGATAAAGGTGGGAGATAGGACCAGCTGGGTAAATTAGGTGTGGAGAGAGAATGTGATAAAGAAAGGATTTGTCCCTATGACTCCCGAGTATGGATTCCGGACTGTGAAGTTGGAGGGAAATGGGTACTAGCTTTTCAGTGCTGCCTTTCATTCAGCTCCCTCAGATATACCAGCAATCTATTAGTAAATAAAGATCTTATCCCAAGACATCAAGTACTCCCACAAGATTCTAAGAAAACAAAATTAAACAAAAAAACCACTTCTTATTCCTGATTGGCTGATAGTTGTTTTCAGTGATCAGATACTCACAGATAGTAACAGTTCCTCCACTGCATGTTTCCTACACTTGTTTTCTTTCTCCTCTCACATCTCCAGCTACAGAAGACCTTTGAAGTATTTCTATTTATTTCCTAGAGAAGCTCCTGAATATAACTAGATTCAGTTTTGTGTTTAATTGTTAAACACACGAGATTTTCTCTCTCTAACCATGCCTCTGTTTTATTTCAGAATGGAAAATGGACCAGCTTCATGCAGGTCGGTGAGTTGACACTTCTCTGGGTTCTGAGACCCTACTGTCCAAGAATGCAAAGACCTAGGATAAGTGGAGATGAAAAGAGTTCAAGTCTATTTGAATGATGAGGATGGAGAAAGAGAAGTCATGAAAAACACCCTCAATATTTGCCTTGGGGCATGTAGAAGGCCCTTGGAAGACAGCCAGGAGGTGTCTTAGTTATCTAGTACTGCTATAACAGAAATACCACAAGTGGATGGCTTTAACAAAGAGAAATTTGTTTTCCCACAGTCTAGTAGGTTACAAGTCCAAATTCAGGGTGTCAGCTCCAGGGGAAGGCTTTCTCTCTCTGTCAGCTCTGGAGGAAGATTCCTTATCATTGATCTTCCCCTGGCCGAGGAGCTCCTCAGGCACAGGGACCCCAGGTCCAAAGGATGAACTCTACTCCTGGTGCTGCTCTCTTGGTGATATGAGGTCCCCAACTCTCTGCTTGCTTCCCTTCCCTTTTATCTCTTGAGAGATAAAAGGTGGTGCAGGCTACACCCCAGGGTAACTCCCTTTAGATTGGATCAGAGAGGTGACCTGAGTAAGGGTGGTGTTACAATTCCACCCAATCCTCTTAACATAAAATTATAATCACAAAATGGAGGACAGCACAGAATACTGGGAATCAAGGCCTAACCAAGTTAATATACACATTTTGGGGGGACATAATTCAATCCGTGACAGGAGGTGATCTGAACCCCATTTCATTCCTCAAGCTATCTCTGAGAGGGTCCTTTTAGGCACTGCAAGCCCTCAGGACCGTCAGCTGTTACTTCACCCTGTGGCTGCTGATGAGGGAGAGAACCTGGAGGCAATGGAGAGAACTGAGCAGGCCAAACAGCTCTCCTCCTGAGGAGACCTGTCAACTCCTAAAATAGTGCTATATGTCTTTTGAGAAAGAAGAATAGGTCCTGTGACCTCTAACATTCACTGACCCTCTGACTGACTTTCTCTCTCTTTCTCTCCCTGGTTAATGTAAACTGTGGATGCAGATATGGCCCACCCCCAACTCTTTCTGTGTGAAGATTTAAAATCTGTCCATCTGGAAGATTTAAGGCAGCAACTGCCTGAAAAAACAGAGAGATTTGACTCCTGGCCCTCTGTGTCGAGCTGTAAGCCTTCACCTCACAGGGACATTACTGGGAGGTGGAGGTGGGAGATAGGACCAACTAGGTGATTGGAGTGTTTAGGCAGAATGTGATGAAGCAAGGATTGAAATCCATGACTCCACAGAATGGGTTCTGGGGTATGGAATTGTATGCAGATGGGTACTGGGCTCTCAATGAAACTCGAACACTTCTCCCACTGACAAGGCCCCATCCTGTCAGATTGGAATTTTCCTGAACTGTGAATCAGGAGATATTTCCTTCTACAACATGCCTGATGGATCCCATATCTATACTTTTCCCACAGTCTTTTTCTCTAGCCCCCTACAGCCCTTCTTCTGCCTATGATCCTATTGTAAAAAGCCCCTAACCATCTGCCTAGTTGTTGATTGGCCTGAAGAGTCACAGTCATTACTGATGTCCACGCACACACGTACTTGTTGCTGCCATTAAGTGGATTCCTACTCATAAGGACCCCATGTGTCGTAAAGTAGAACTGCTTTGTGAGGTTCTCTTGGCTGTAATCTTTACAGAAGCACATGGCCAGGCCTTTTTTCCGAGGCATCACTGGCACAAATTTTTTGTTGTTGTTGTTGTTGAACTTTAGATGAAGGTTTACAGAACAAACTAGTTTCTCATCAAAACACTATACACATTGTTGTATGACATTGGTTAACAACCACACCACATGTCAACACTCTCCCTTCTCAACCCTGGGTTCCCTATTACCAGCTGCCCTGTTCCCTCCTACCTTCCAGTCTCTGCCCCAGGGATGGTGCGCCCCTTTAGTCTTATTTTGTTCTATGAGACTGCTCAATCTTTGGCTGAAGGGTGAACCTCAGGAGTGGCCTCATTACTGAGCTGAAAGGGTGTTCGGGGGCCATACTCTTCAGGGTTTTTCTAGTTTCTGTCAGGCCTGCAAGTCTGGTTTTTCTTTTTGAGTTAGAATTTTGTTCTCCATTTTTTTCTAGCTCTGTCTGGGACCCGGTATTGTGATCCCTGTCAGAGCAGCCAGTGGTGGTATCCAGGCACCATCTAGTTTTACTGGACTCGGTCTGGTGGAGGCCATGGCAGATGTGGTCCATTAGCCCTTTGGACTAATCTTTCCTTTACGTCTTTAGTTTTCTTCATTCTTCCTTGCTCCCGAAGGGGTGAGACCCAGTGGAGTATCCTAGATGGCTGCTTACAGGCTTTTAAGACCCCAGACACTACTCGCCAGAGCAGAATGTAGAACATATTCTTTACAAACTCTGTACGCCAATCGAGCTAGAGGTTTCCTGAGACCATGGTCCCCACAGCCCTCAGCCCAGCAATTCAGTCCCTCAGGTCCATGTGTCTATACAGCTACCATGGGCTTGCCTTGTACAAGTTGTGCTGGCTTCCCCAGTATGGCACAAATTGTTTACTCGACCCATGGCAGCCCTACTAATGTCCAGGGCCTTTCTACTTGTTCCTGTGGTATGTGTACCAGTTAACCAGAACTGACTTATATTTTCAGGAATTTAGTGTACGGAAATAAACCATAATAGGAGTATTTACACCACAGAAATTGGCAAATGATACAAATTAAGCATTTTCCCCCTGTAGATTAGCATACCACTGGCCTATTTTATAATTTAACAAAATCCTATTTTTCCTTTTTTCTTTCACAGCAGAGAATGTCAATACTCCTATTTTTCTTATACTCCCTCTATCAAACTACATTCACCTACATTACGGTAGATTCCTACATGTACTATTAAGTGCCTTTAGTTATTAGAAATGTGACATGTTGATTAACTGTTAAAATTGTTATTGGTATTACTTATGTCTTTATTAGTGTTCTGGAAATAAACTTGCATGTGTGTCTGAACCTAACGCCACAGTGGAATAAAACTAGAAGTCAATTTTGGAAGGAAAACTGGAGATTTCACAAATGTTTGGAAATTAAACAACATGCTATTAAACAACCAGTGGGCCAAAGAGAAATCACAAAGGAAATTAGAAAATACTTAGAGATGAATGAAAATGAAACCACAGTGCACCAAAACTTAGGGGTTCAGCAAAAACAGTGCTCAGAGGGAAATTTATAGCTGTAAATGCCTACAATAAAAAAAGAAGAATATCAAATCAATAACTTTATTACCTTGAGGAACTAAAAAAGGAAGAGCAAGTGAAGCCCAAGGGAAATAATAGGGAGAAAATAATAAAGATTATAGCAGAGATAAACAAAATAAAGAAAAGAAAAACAATAGACTCAATGAAACCGAAAGTTGGTTCTTTGAAAAGATCAGCAAAATTGATGGTCTTAGCTAGACTGACAAAAAGAAAAGACACGAATAATTAAAACCAGAAATGAAAGTGAGGCCATTACTACTGACCTTACAGAAATAAGAAAGATTGTAAGAGATTAATATGAACAACTATATACCAAGAAACTACTATAAGTAACATAGATGAAAAGGAAAAATTCCTAGAACCACACAAACTGTCTAAATTGCCTCAAGAAGAAGTAGAAAATCTCAACAGACCTATAACAACTGAGATTAAATGAGTAATTAAAAACCTCCCAACAAAGAAAGTACAGAACCAGATGGCATCACTAGCAAATTCTACTAAACATTTAAAGAAGAATTACCATCAATCCCTCTCAAATGCTTCCAGAAAATAGAAGAGAAGGGAACACTTTCTAACTCATCCTGTGAGGTTGGCATTGCTCAGATACCAAAGCCAGAAAACACCACAAGAAAAGAAAACTACAGACCAATATCTCTTACGAGCACAGATGCAAAAATCCTCAACAAAATACTAGCAAACCGAATCCAACAGCATATTAAAAGGATCACACACCGTAACTTAGTAGAATTTGTCCCAGGAATGTAGAATACAGGAATGGTTCAACATAAAATCAATCAGTGAAATGTTGTTATTAGTTTCCACGGAGTTGATGATGACCCATGGCGACCTCGTGTGTGCAGAGCAGAACTGCTCCATAGGGTTTTCAGAAGCAGATCTCCAGGTCTGTCTTCCAAGAAGCCTCTGGGTGGGTTCAAACCGCCAGCCTTTTGGCTAATAGTCAAGTGCTTCACCATTTGCACCACACAGAGGCTCCCTGCATAATGATACCCAAAAACCAAACCCAGTGCCGTGGAGTGGAGTCCGACTCATAGCGACCCTATAGAAAAGAGTTGAACTGCCCCATAGAGTTTCCAAGGAGCACCTGGCAGATTTGAACTGCCAACCCTTTGGTTAGCGACCATAGCACTTAACCACTATACCACTAGGGTTTCCTTCAGCCACTGGGGTTTCCTTCATAATGATAAAAAATACTACCCCTTTAGTGAAAAAGGCATTCTGTCACAAAAGTGGAGTTTTCCAGATGCTAAATAACATATGATGATAGCATCACTCTGACGACTAGTCCTTGTATATTCTTGTATTTAATGTTCTCACCCTCCCATACAATGAAATGCCATGCAGGCGCCGGATGAATCCTGTGGAATATTTAATGATACCAAAAAACGTTTGCCCTCTGCTGTAAAGATATACGTGAAAATATTCACTGCAGTTTTCTTTGGGAGTGGGATTACGTGTGCTTTTTATTTTATTCTTTTTACATATTAATGTTTTCTAATGTTTCTACAATGAATATGTATTACTTGTGTAATAAAAAAACAATAAAATTTATTTAAAAATAAAATACAATGTTCTCAGTTTAAATTTCTAATGTGGTAAAGATGAGATTTATAACCCATATAAACAAAAGCCCTTTGGGGTCCTTAATTATTTTCCAGAGTGTAAACAGGTCCAGAGACCAAAAAGTCTGAGAACTGCTACTGTAAGATACATACAGCCAGTATAAAGCTAAATCTACCCTGGGAGGGAAAAGCGAAGGCTGTAAAGTGTTATTTATTTCCAAATTATACCTTTGGACATTAAAAAAAAAAAAAAAAGTAGAGTCAGTGTGAATGGTAGAGACAAAAAAAAAAAAATTTTTTTTTGTCTCTACCATTCACACTGAAGGGCCTCTGAAAATCCTTTCCTCCATAAAAACACTGAAAACATTGGCCAAAATTGTCAGAATCAACTTTTTCAGAATTGTAAATTACCCAAAGGCTTGCAGCAATCTGGGGAGCAGAGAGTCAAGAAAAACAGCTGACCCTTCTAAGAACAGCAAACTTTGTGGTGTTTTAACTTGCCCTGTTCCATCCTCCCGCTCCTAGGTTTGCAGTAGCCTTGAAAACCAGCAGCCTGGCAGCCTGTAGAGAGGCAGAACAGGACTGGAATATTCCCAGAGAATTGTCATTACTTAAGCTTTCTGGTGATCCCCCGGAAGCCCACTCTTGCATGGCTTGCTCTTATGTAACCTGACTCAGGCCTTGCCCAGTGCGAACACCTGCCCCCGCCACGGAGAAGTTGCTATTGGCCACCGCCTTATCCATTGCCAGCTGTGAGAGATCATTCAGCAATTTAAAACTAATTGCCATAGGTGCTGTTTTCCGCAGATAACACAGCTGGCAGACTTTTCTCTAGGGGCATTTGTTGAAAACAAAAACAAAAAACACAACTCACTGCCATCGAGTCAATTCCGACTTACAGCGACCCTATAGGACGGAGTAGAACTGCCCCAGAGTTTCCAAGGCTGTAATCTCTACGGAAGCAGACTGCCACAGCTTTCTCCCACAAAGTGGATGGTGGGTTCCAACCACCGACTTTTAAGATCAGCCGCCAGGGCTCTGAGTCGTAATTGTGTAACATTGAAGCTGCTTGAGGTGGTGGGTTAACAGCTGAGGAAAACAATAAGCTAACCAAAAAGTTTGTTAGGATAAGATGATTAATGAAGCACACATTAAAAACTCCAAACTTGTTGCCGTCCAGTCGATTTTGACTCACACTGACCCTGTAAGACAGATAGAACTGCCCCACAGGGTTTCCAAGGAGTGGCCTGAGGATTTCAACTGCCGATCTTTTGGTTAGCTGCCGAGCTCTTAATAACTGTGCCACCAGGGCTCCAATGAAATGTATATAGAAGACTTTAAAAAATCTCTGACATATTCCTCGGATTCTAGCAGGCCATGTGAATGGGTAGGGTTGTGTGCAAACCCAGGGCTGTGCGCATGATCGGGAAAGGTCTGAGAGGGCCCTAAGCTCTCACTCTAGCTGACCTTGAAGCTGTATGCAATGTGATCCTTCACAGAATGGGGATACACCCTCCCAACAGACCAATTAATTCCCTGATCTCAGAGCCATAACACCCCAGCCATAGTGGCTATTATGGCACAGTGCCCCCTGGTGGAAAATGAGCCCTTCTTCCCTCTAGTCACATACAAGGACCTCCTCCACCTGCCCTCTTGACACCCACTTCAGGTCCCTGCTCTTCTCTCTCCTACTAGGCTGCTGCTTTAGTAGCTCATTTGAAACAGAGAAAATATATTTTCTTTAGTGTTTTAGTATTGAAGTAGAGAGAATATATTTTCTAGTATTTTAGTATAGCTGTATAAACTGTGATTAATCTCTAGTCTTTGAAACATAATTACTTGCTCTGGAATCTGTCTCACGATTGTTCCTTTGAAGAAAAATAAGGTAATCAATTTTTTGTTGTTGATTAAACTATGTTCATCTCCCAGGGGGCAAAACACACAGGACCGAGATAGCTGAACAAAACTCAGATCCATCTTGTGACCGAAACCAGGATGACTTGCAAGACTCCGGGATGGTGCGAAGAGACTTGCAAGACTTCAATAATAGGTCACTTTATCATTATGTTCACCTCAAAGAAGAATCAACATTCCTGGAAATCTCTAAACCCCTACCTTCGCTCTATAAAACCCTCCAGTTAGCCCTTTAGAGTTAGACAGAATTTGGGATAGAACTTGTCCCCTCTGTCTCTTGGATAAAAAAAATCTTGGATACTGGTATTCAAGTAAAGCCTTCTTGATACTTACCTCCTCCTGTCTCAGTATTGGCTTTGTGGCAGGTGGCTCCAATCTGAGATTTGCAGCAACACATTTGCTTGTTACCATTGGGCAGGGTCCAGTCTCAGGAAAGCTGGTGCTGTCACACAGCTCTCAGCTGAGGAGGAAAGTACATGAAGGTAACAGGCTGAAAATCTGCTGCTTTAACATTAGGTCAAAGGACACACTAGGATATAAAAGAACAGAAAGAACCATAGGGCCTCCCGAGAGGAAGGGGAAATCACAAATGGAGGTCAGAGATAGACGAAGCGGGACCAGACAGCCGAGAGGGGGACAAGAGTGTGAAGGCAATTATAACCCATGATGACAGCTAAGGGGTCCCTAGAATTGGTAATTCATTTCTACCCCACCCCTAACATTTCCAGATCACTGAGTCAATCCTCCTAGGCCTAGAATAAAAAAAAAAAAAATAGGGATAAGAAAATATTGTACCCTAAAGTCCCAGGAGGACAAACCAGTGATGAGCTGGCCTGGCTCATGTGTCCCTGGAATAAGCCTTCAGGCAGGCTCTCTGACCATGGCTTGACCTTGAACTCCCAGGTAAGCAGACGGATAAGTAGTGGACTCATGGGTTTTACTTACAGTGACCAGAAAGGCCTAGACTCATTGGGTTCACGTTCAGTGGCCAGAGAGGCCTGGAAATGGGCCATGCATATAAAACCATGGCATCAGAGATAGTGTTTTGGTTTTGAGGCAATTCGATGATCAAGTTTTATAATATTGAGCTGGGGGAAAAAAAAGTTTTTAAAAAATACAACATTTTGTTAGTGCTGGTCCAAACCGTCATAATATAAATGGCCAGAGCTGGAAAGAAACAGGAAAAAATGAAAACAGCAAATCTGTGAAGGCTGCAGCTCTGAGGCCTGTGTGTTTGCTTTTTTATGTTTATTTCTAATATTGTTGATATACGCTTTGAACAGTTTTATTGTAAGAAAAGACGCAATACCAGGAGTCAGGACGGGAAGAATTCAGTCCTGTTCTCATGATCGTATTCTTCTAAGAAAGTCACAGCTTTGCAGTATCTCTGTTTCCTCACCTGTACCAGTAGGGATTTTCATTTGGTGGGGATTTTTCAAATGAATTCATATGGCTTTTTGTATTATTATTCACTCTTACAGAGTTCTCACAACAACCCTATGACACAGAGATTTTCAACTCCATATTACAGCTGGTAAAACTGGTATGTAGAAAGTTTAATTCTTTAAGACAGTTTTCTCTTTGCAAAATTCTACTCATTTGTACCAATTACCTATTGTTTCATTGCAAGCGATCAAAAAGCTCCGTGGCTTAAAAGAACAATCACTTATTATTGCTCTCATTACTCCAAGATAACTGTGGTTTGGCTAATATAGATTGAGCTCAGTTTGGCTGCTCTACTTCTCACAGCAGATTCATGGGCCAAAGGAGACTTCTCTGCTCCATGAATCTATCATCTTCTTGGGACCAGCAAGCAAGGTGGGGCATCATCTTCTCACGGCGATGGCAGAGGCGGAAGAGGAAGAGAAGTGACACTCATGAGACCTTTTATGACTTAGGTTTGAACTGGCCCACTCTCACTTCTGCCTACATGCCACTGGCCAAAGTGATTCACATGGCCACACCAAAAATCAAGGGATGGGGACGCATAGTACACCCATGAAGATGCAATGGCAAGGGTGTGGATTCAGGAATAATCAATAATTTTTTCAACCACAGTTTGTCTCTAGGCCTTAATTATTCACATTCTTCACACATAAAAATATGAATTCATTCAATCCCAACCTCAGGACAGTCAAAATTCTCACTCTATCAGCATCATTCTTTAAGTCCCAGACTTCATGTTCTACTTGAGCTCTGATTCCAGCCCTTCTTGATCTGGAGACCTATGGACAATAGAGACAAGTTGTCCATCTCCTGTCTCCCCCACCCACACATACTCCAATGATGGAAAAGGGGCAGAATTGCCAAATTAACTCCCACTGCAAGAGAAACTATTGAAGGCCTGTTGGGCAAGTGTTGCCATTCGCCCTACTCTGCGGGTAGAAAACGTGCCTTGATTAGGCTGTGGTTCTGCTCTCTGGGAGTAGCTCCCCAGTCCTTGTTCTTCTCTGCTCTGGGAGGTTGTTTTTTTTCCATCCTCCTTTTCAGCCTCTCTGAAGAGGACTTTGGAGAAAGCCTTTTTTGGTGGTGGATGTGCTTTCTCAGCTGACTTCATGGCATTAGAAATTTAGGGGCCCAAAGAATTTCAGTCGTTTTTAGTGCCAGCTGACATCATTTTGTTTCAATACAGCTTTCTCAAAACTTTGTGAGCTTTCTTTGTATTTGATTTTAGTCTGCCCATATGTCAAAAAGAGCAGCATAATTATTTTAGAGAAATGCCTCTTTCTCTAAATTTTCTTTGTGATGTTTTGAGTATATTGGGTTGCTGTGTGATCACACCTTTAAGCTTCCTAGGAGCCCATTTGTACACGACCTTATTCCTTTCAGAGGACTTGGAGGGTGTGTTACAGCAACACCCTTCATCTGATCTGTAGCCTAAGGCTAGGTCTTATTTGGCATCTCCTGGATTTTGTCTTTGCCCCCAGGCTGTATCAGTTACTGGCTGGAGAGACTGTAGACAAGAAACAGTTTTATTTTCCAACCTAGAAAGTTCTGAGCTGTCTATATATCTTTCGTTGTTAGCTGCCATCAAATCAACTCTGACTCGTGGTGACCTTAAGCACAACAGAATGACATGTTGCCCAGTCCTGTGTCATTCTTACAATCACCAACACGTTCAAGTCCATCATTGAGGCTGACGTGTCAATCCGTCTTACCAAGAGTCTCCTATGCCCTTGTTGGCCTTTACTTCACCAAATACGAGGTTCTCTTCTAATGACTGACTCCTCCTGATGTCAGATCCAAAGCAAGTAAGGTAGACAGTGTTCTGTTGTGATCCATAGGGTTTTCCATTGGCTAATTTTTGGAAGTATATCCGCAGGTCTTTCTGTCTAGCCTGTCTTAATCTAGAAGCTCCATAAAACCTGTCCACCATCGGTGGCCCTGCTGGTATTTGAAATACTGGTGGCATATCTTCCAGTATCATAGCAACGCACAAGACACCACAGTACAACAAACGGGCAGATGGATATTGCCAGTTCTTCCTGAACTCATCTCTTTCTTGTGATATGTGAAACTAAAAGCAACCAACTCATACTTTCTACATGGAAATTTCTTTGCCTAAATCCAAAAGTTCATTAGATACATCTTATATCTCCCAAGTTCTGGAGGTAACGGTTTGACCAATTTTGGTGATCACATAACACAGGTTGTCATTCCTTTCAGCGTTCTATAACAGTTTCTTTGCCATTTACAGTCACCTATTTTACTTTCCTCAGCCCCTCCTGCCTATCACAAGTCAATGCCACATATTTTGTTTTTTGATATGGTAGCACACTACACTTCCAGGTACCAAATTTCTGCATTGGGTAGCTATTGCTGAGTAACAAACCACCCCAAGTTTATGCTTAAAACAGCAATCATTTATTATTGTTCATATGGCTGGGTCATCTGAGTGTGGCTGATCTAGTCTGAGCTCAGATGAGTTTTTCTGCTTCAAGCTGCAGTAGCTGGACAGATCAGCTTCTCATGACAGGTCTATGGATTGTCTGGGGCACCTCTGTTTCACTTTTCTCCTATCTTTCTAGAGCTGGAGGGCTGGTCAGAGCAGATTCTTATGGTATTGAAGAGTGAGTGAAAACATGCAAGGTGTTCTAAGACTTATGCTTGAAACTGGCACGTTGTCTCTTTCATCCACATGCCGTTGGCCAAAGCAAATCCTGAGGCCAAATACAAAGTTAAAGGTGGGGGAGGAGGGCAGATACAGTTTGCCTGTGATGAAGACATGTCAAGGAGGAGGATTCAGGAAAGGCTGCCATCTGTCACTTTGTCATACTATGGTTGCTTGTGTGTGGTTATGATGCCGGAAGCTATGCCACTAGTATTTCAAATAACAACAGGGTCACCCATGGTGGATAGGTTTCAATAGAGTTTCCAGACTAAGACAGGCTAGGAAGAAAGGCTTGGTGATCTACTTCCAAAAATTAGCCAGTGAAAAGCCTATTGATCACAACAGAATATTGTCCAATATAGTGCTAGAAGATGAGTCTCCAGGTTCGATGACACTCAAAATACACAGTGGCTGCAGCAATGGACTTTAGCATGTTAAGGATCCTGAAGATGGTACAGGACCGGGAAACACTTCATTCTGTTGTACAGGGGGTCACCATGAGTCACAGCTGACTTAACAGCAACTAATAACAACAATTTAATTTACTTCACCATCATTCAAGATCCAGCACACGTTTTACCTCTTCCTCAAAGCCTTCTAGTAGTATTTCCAACTACAGGGCTCCCTCCCATTACTGGAGCTCTCAGCCTTGACCACTTACCCACCCCTAAGCCATTGGTTCTATTCTTCCTCCTGGCTGGAAGAGCACTCTCCCATCTCCCCATCAAACTCCTGCCTATATTTCAAAGGCCACCTCAAGTATGAGTCCTTTTTTAGGGGAAGTTCCAATGCCTAGATTCTAAGATCTGTCTTTCTCAGATGAAGTATGTAAAGGTCCCATTTTCAATACCCACGTGCTCACCCAGTTGCTCTTGGTAATGAAGTAGGCAAATAAGTGGCTCCTATTCGTGGTCGCTGTGAGTCGGAATTGACTTGATGGCAGTGGGTTTTGTTTTGTTTTGTTTTATTCATGGTTTACCTAGGTTGCTATACTTCTTTCCTTTTTTCAATTATGTAGGGAATTGGTTCCCAGTGGGGAATCAATTAAACCATTAAGGCCACTTACTCTCGTGATAGCTCTGAGTTCTGATCCTCCAATTCATCTGAAAGCTCAAAAGTACGAATGGATCTGCCTGGAGTGCGCCTCAGTTGAATGGTACCCAAACCCCAGGCACAGTGGAGAACTCCCAAGGGAGAAGAACTTCCATCCACATCAGAGTTCAGCAATCCTGATAAATGCTTGTTCACTGTGGCGTCTTTGATCAGAAATATCTTCCTGGTGAATGCTTCATGGTGTATGCAGAGCCTCCTCAATGGCCAAGAAAAGGAATTAGAGATTTCTACAATTTCTAAGTTGTTATGGAATTGATAATGAGTTCTTATGGCTTCAGAACCCCCATTTAAGACACTTGCCTAACAATGACCTCGTGGCCAGAGTTGCCCACTTATTCAGGAAGAGTTTATAGAGTTATTAATTTTGTTCCAAAAATCTCTCCCTAAATAAGCTGAAGATTTTAAAAGAAAAGAAAAAAAATAAGCTTTTCATGGAGGAAAGCAATGCTTCAGTAATGTCAGTTTAAAGAGAGGGCTCCAAGGAAGCAGACTTATTCCTATTTCTATGTGAATCTTGAGAAGATGGAGAAAGGGAAGGCAGGAGAATCTCCAAACAAAGGTCAGATCCTTTCCTCACTTAGGGTCACATTTTGTGATTCAGGAGGACAAGTTCTATTTTCTATTTCTTACCTCTCCCATCCAAACTCACCTCCCCCTATCCTCTCATTTCCTATTGTGCATTTGTTAGTTCAGAGGGAATTAATGTAAACTCCAATTGTTTAATTTTATTCTTCAATTCTCAAGCCCTTTCCCATAACATCTTCTCACTCTCTCACTCTTGCTCTCTTTCTCAGAGAAGTCAAACCCCTACTCCAAACCCTCATGCAATCAGGAGAAAAAGCAGAACTTCTTCAGAGTTTCTCACAAGATCTTTCTGGGGCATTTTGTTTTAGCTCCCTTACTTCTAAGATTGATTCTCTACTCAGTGGCTGCAACATACCTCAGATTTCTTATTTGGGCAGTATTTCCTTTTGGAAATTAAAGGAGGGAGAAACAAAGAGAGGAAGAATGAGCTTGAGTCCCAGTAAGACATATCTTGTTGGACTTTTTTTTTTTTTTTTTGCCTTATAGGGATCTAAACAAGACGTGTAATTGGATTCCATGCCCTTTAAGATGACTTCCAGTCAAAAGTTATCTTAATCTAGAAATCTAGAAGCTATAAATATGATTCTAACATTTTCAAATTTAAAAGCAACTATAAAGGTTCCAAAACCCTAGATCTCTTTAGTTCTGAAGGAGAATGCAGGTTCTAGTTGAGAAAGAAAAAAGTAGCCCTGACAGCTGTCAGCTGGGAGCTTGGCAGGCACTAACATTGCTAGGCTATGGGGTCCCCTACTTAAATTATATCACAGAACACTAACATCAGACATGGTCATTCTGTGATCATGATGGTATGAGACAAAAACAAGACCACCCCATAATCAGTCCAGAGCACAAAAATAAGAACACTGTGCAAACCAGAAAATGGCCAAACATCCCCCTCTCCCGGCTAACCTGAATAACTGCTGCTGCTTGACAACTTGAACCTGACTCTCTTCCTCCCAATATCTAACCAGGATTGTCCCCAGCTTCCTGACAGCATTCATCCAGAGAAAACCTCTGCTTCCTTGAAGTTCCCCCAAATCACCTAAACAAACCTAAGTCCTATACCAAATTCTTCCCACACCCTCTCACCCCACCTCCCAATTCCGCATGAGGTATGTAATCCAGCCACAGTATGTGGAACCCCATGCTGCTGCAACAAGTACCAATAAATCCAACTTGGTTCGACTGCAGGTGGGCTTTTCATCATGGGCTTCTGTACAGTTATAGGCAAGTCAGAACGCCACTCTCTGCTTCCCAGCGCTCACTCCCATCCACCTGAATGTCCCCAGCCTTCCAGTTCCCCAGATACAGCAAAATCTCTTAGTCCCTAAAGCCAAAAGGAACTTCCTACAGGTTTCTAAGAACCAATACTGAAACAAAATGCATTCCTTATTCAAGATTTATTGGCAATTTTTCATTAATTGGATATTCACAAAACGTCCCCTCCATTGTATGTTTCATGTGCTCCATTTCATTCTCCTTCCCATGTCTTTAACTCAAATGATAATTGGTTTTAGTTCTGTTCCAAAGAAACTTGTAACAGGGCTTGGAAAATTCTGGGAGGTTTTCCCCCATTGCTTCACAAACAAAGCTTTGCACCTGTTATATAATCTCTGTGTTACACAGAATGAAAAAGGTGCAATTGTATACAGGTCAATGGTTCTTGACTCCTCTGGGACTCTAATCTCCTACTTCTCAAGAATTGAAAGCCTTGTTGTCGTTGTGTGCCATCAAGTAAATTCCAACTCATAGTGACCACATAGGACAGAGCAGAACTGCCCTCTAGGGTTTCCTAGGCTGAAATCTTTATGGGAGCAGATCACCAGCTCTTTTCTCCCATGGAGAGGCTGGTGAGTTTGAACCACCTACCTTTCTGTTAGCACCCAGGTACTTAACCATTGCGCCACCATGGCTCCTTTTCAAATCTTTAGGATTCACATAAATGAGAATATTGGCAACATTTTTGTGATGAGGGTGGAGAGGAGAGAGATGTGATAAATTACCTCAACATTTTCCTTAGAAGATATACAGGTCTCTTGGAACATGACCACAAGATTAATTGATCCATTTCTTCTTCCACAAATCACTTGAAGGTACACTAATCCGTGGTTGATAATTAGTGGCAGGAATCAAGGGATTGTGAAGGTGGGGGTAGGAAGCTGGGGTCATGAGCTGGGAATGGAGACCAGTGAACAGGCTAAAAAAGGTCTTTTCCTAAAGACACTGAGAATTTCTACCATCGTGTCTCATTTCTTTGGAGAAAGAGAACTTCCTTTTGAATCTCTCATGTTCACTAACTCTTAGTCTCTCCTTCCTCTTTCTCTCTCTCTCTTCTACCTTCAAGGCCACCTGCTGATACTTCTCCTAAGCACTGATGCCTTCCTTCAACTCTCTGCCTGCAGGTATTCTTCCCAGGAGAACTTCAGCCAATGAGGGACGGGATTGTGGATAAACCCTTCAGCTTTCTCACCCCTCAGTGACAATTCTGAGATGGAAGAGTAAGGTTCCAGTTCCACAGCTTCTCAGAGGGTCCCCAGTAAGATCAAACCCCAGGTGCCCACAAAGGTAACTCAGGAATTAACATGCCCTTCATTGGCTCTTCTGTCTCACTCCCTTTCTTCCCAACAGTGTTTTCTGGGATCATATCTCAAATAAATTACTTGTATCCAAATCTTGGTCTCAGAGTTTGCTTTGGGGGAAACCCAAACTAAGACAAGGTCTGATAAGCCATAACAAAGAAAAGCAGGGTGAATTCAGGTCAATAATGAAGTCATAGCCTGCTCCTAAAATTCCTAGGTCCTGCATTTTCACATTTTCCATAACCTGTGCTCCAGAGAGAGAATGTAGCCCTGCTTTGGAGGGAACTGCTCCACCAGGTAACAAGAAGAAAGCAGAACTAGGATGAACAGGAATGGGAGGTAGCTCGGAGGCTGCAATGGGGTAGATTCTGGGCAGAGCTCAAAGGTTGGGCCACTGGACCCTAAACCCTTCCCTGAATCCTCCTATTTCTCCCTTGCTCCATCCAACTTCACTTAATTGGAGCCCATAAATTCCTTGTCTGGCCCTCTTCTTTGTTCTAGGAACTCTCCATTTCTAAAGCATTTCCAGTAATATGACTCAGTGATGTCGCCATCGGATCAGACCTCAACCTTTTGCTCCCCAGGGCACATTTAACTTCCTTCCACTCCCACTAGCCCTGCTTCTACACAGAAATCCACCGTCTCCTCTTCATTCCCATTCCACCTACCCTTCACAAATACAACTCTGTTATACTATAACGTGCATAACTTTAACATAAACCAAAAAACAAAACTCACTACTATTGAGTCAATTCTGACCCATAGTGAGCCTGCAGAGCAGAGTAGAACTGCCCCTTAGGGCTTCCAAGGCTGTAACCTTTATGGAAATCAACTGCCACATCTTTCTCCCAAGGACCAGCTGGGTGGTTAGAAGCATTGACCTTTGGGATTGCAGCCAAGTGCTTAACCACTTTACCACCAAGGCTCCTTAACTTTAACATAGATTTGGTAAATAGGAGAATTATGTCAGTATTATAATGTTGAAGAATCATTAGCTCATATCCAATTATTAACAGCATGTCAGTAACGTGTGGCCTGAGAAAGCAGAGCTGACCACAAAGCTCGCCAGCAAGCCATAGAAGAATACAGTATTGTACATGACACCTATTCATCCTAGTCCTTTGTCTTGGCTTGGTTTGGCCACATGCAAAAGAAACAAGTCCAAGTCCCTGAGCCAGAACCATTTCAGAGTTCATTTCCATAGTTCATGCAAAGCCAGCAGCTGTTTCTTGACCTGTAATTCCTTCTTCTGAGTAAGGAGCAGACAAAAATGCTCTAGACCTTACTCTGTGGGCCGGAGTATCCAGCAGGGAGAATCCTGGCCCCACTCAAGACCTATTTAACAGAATCTATTTTTTAACAAGACTCTCTAGTTACACATATGCTCACTTAAGTCTGAGAAATGCTGCTCTGGGAAAAATGGAGGTGGTGGGGTGTGGGGGTTGTGGCATTGATAACTAACCAGGTTGTAGCACTGGTAAGTTACCCAATATGTTGACTGTGGAAATTAAACTTAGAGCTGTTAGGAGAGAGAAAAAATGCAGTGGGAACAAAGAAAACTAAAGAAAAAAGATAAACCATTTAATGCCCCCCCTACCCCTCAAAAAAAGTTCTACAAGAAAATAAATGTGGTCATATATACTACTTGGCTCAGTAAAACAATAGTTATTTAACCAAAGTACTGGAAACACTGAACAAAAGTTCTGGTACATTTCTATTTGTAGTATAAGAGAGCCAAGTCATCAGTGATTATAACATAGCATCCAAGAAACACCTAAAAATAGACATAGCAAGAAATAGCAGCATAAACATGTTACTGACTTAAGACATATACATGTAGATAGCAGATAAAACGGCTAGGCATTTGAAGTGATTGTTTCTAGAGAATAAAAGATAAGGTCAGGTGGGAATGATGCTTCTCATTAAAAGCTTTTTGTACCAAATGATTTTTTAAAAAACTCTGTGTATTACTTTTATAGAACAAAAACTAATCTAAAAAAGAAAAAGAGCAAGTTGTTTCCTCAGTAAAACACTGATGAAGGTCAAGTAAAACAAAGATGAGAATAAACATGGATTTGATAAGATGGATGACATTGGAAAATGTGAAGAGTATGGTGAAAAAGAGGACCAAAAAACCCTGGCATTTTGCCATCAGGTTTGTTCCCATATGGTGCACATCACATTCCTCAGCCCAACTGGTTTCCACATCTAAAAGAGAAAGGTTTATACTGATTTATTCTGGCAACAGCAGGAACTTCATAATAGCACGCCTACATCACAAAGTCATCTCACAGACAATGGGAGCCGTGAGAGGCAGAGATTTCCTTGAAGCCCTGTCTGTCAAAATGACTCAGATGTTATCCAATCAGAGTAGTGGCCACCATGTAATAGCTTGGGTTCTCAATACCACATGCTCTCCATTTCTCCAGACTCTTTCTTTTCGGTCTAGCTCCCTTCCCCTAAAAATAACCTATGGGATTTGTCCTTAGTTTCTTAGTGCTTCTCTAGCAGAAATATCACATGTGAGTGGCTTTAAAAAAGAGACATTTATTTTCTCAGTTCAGAAGGCTAGAAGTTCAAGTTCAGGGCAATGGCTCTAGGGGAAGGCTCTCTTTCTTTCTGCTCTGGGGGAATATCCTTGTCTCTTTCAGCATTCCTCAGTTCCTTGGTGATCTATCTTCATGTGGTGTGGCATCTATCTTCATGTGGTGTGGCATCTATCTTCACCAGTTTGTACTTGTTTGTCTCTGTGCCTAACTTGCTCTTTTTATATCTCAAAAGTGATTAGGTTTAAGACACACACCACACTGATGTGGTCTCATTAATATAACAAAGAACCCCCTATTCCCAAATGGGATTACACCCACAAGTAAAGGGGTTAGGATTCCAACACATATTTTGGGGAGACACAAATCAATTTTGACAAGGTAGAACAGGGGACAGAAGCCTAATTGAAGTGGGCCAAGCAGAGAAAAGAGACAAGGAAGGGGAAATTGGTTATAGGTGATATTTTCAGAAAATCAGGCATGAAGTGAAGCTGAAACTGGGGCAGAAGCATCTCAGATTAGGAAGACCAAGGGCAGATTTGTTTGACTTAAGCTGCAAATTTTGTTTCTGTCTATATACTGGTAAGAAGATAGGGAGTACGAATTTGAAGATCTCAATTTGGAGACGAAGATAGACTTGGAAAAAAAAGATGACAATAAACACATCTGCTTCTCTAACTAGGGATCAGGTCAGTTGTGAGCCAAGAGATAAGGACCAGGGAGTTGTCCACCACACAGAACAAACCTAGAGAGTTGGTTCTCCCTGAAGATGTGGAGGAGACAAAGGATACCCAGAGTCATATTTAAACAGACCTTACACAAAATTGAGTAAAATAATTTGCTTTAAATTTATAGATAAAACCCATGACTTCAAAGGCCTTCCTCATGTGAATTGGGCAGCACTGGGACGTTCCATCCTGAAACCTCTCTGGTTGGGGTGCTTGGGTAGGATCACAGTGAAGTACAATAAGTGAGCAAAGGAGAATCCTGCCTACTTTTGGAAGAGGCTGTAGAAGGAGTGGCCCTTAAACAAGCTCTTGAGGGAAGAAAACAAGTTTACCAAGTAGATAAGAGAGGACAGAATGTTCTAGAAGGAGGAGAGACAAGCTCTACAATCTGGAGGCCTGAAAAGATGCTGTGTTTTGAGGCATTCAAACATCTTTCTAAATTCTCTTGGCGGGTGGGTAGGCCTTAGGAGAGGAGGAAGACAAAGCTAAGAGGAAGGCAGCAATAGTACCACCATATCCTACAGCAACTTCTTGGCCAGAATAAGGTGCCTGAATGTGATGCTGGGATCATTAGGGAGATATGGAGGGATTTTTAAGCAAAAAACAACATGATCAGATTGGCATTCGGGAAAAATCACTCCCCTGGCAGTTTGGTGGGTCAACTGGAGCAATTGTCTTCTGTTTGTCTTAATTGTTATCCAAATTAAATGGCAAACGACAAACAGAGAGCAGAGAAAGACTTCTGCTACAAATGTAATAAGAGGTTGATATCTTTAACTTATAAAAGATTGTACAGATGGGTAGAAAACTGTAGCAGGGCCAGTGTAATGGATTAAATCGTGTCCCCTAAAAATGTGTGTATTAATTTGCCTGAGCCATGATTGCGGATATCCTGTGATTGTCCACCATTTTGTCATCTGATGTGACTTTCCTATGTGTTGTAAATTCTGTCTGTTTGATGTTAATGAGGGGTGATGGGCGGCAGTTGTGTTAATGAGGCAGGACTCAATCTACTGGATTGGGTTGTGTTGTGTCTTGAGCTGGTTTCTTTTGGGACATAAAAGAGAGAGGAGAGCAGAGACAGGGAGATCTCATACCAATAAGAAAACAGTAGTGGATGTTAAAGCCATCCACTTGTGGTATTTCTGTTATAGCTGCACCAGATAACTAAGACAGCTACCCAGAGTCTAGAAAAAAATGAGCAATTGGCCTGAAAAGCTCATTTACAAAATATACTGAATAGTTAATAAACATATGAAAAATGTTCAACCTCACTATCATGTAAGTGCATAGTAAAATAATAATTTGATAAATTTTCACCTATCCCGTTAATAAAGATGAGAAATAATAACCTTCAGGGCTGGCAGGATTTAGTGAGAAGAATACTTCCACTGATGGGTTCAACATTTCAGGGAGTGACTTTGGCAACATGCATACTCTTTGACTCAACTTTTGTATTTCTGGGAGTTTATCAGAAAGTTTATCAGGAAGTAACCTTAGTAACTGCAGATGTGACAAAGATTTATGTATAAAGAGTCCCATAATCTTGACATGATTATATGAAGTATATGTGATATTATGCAGCTATTAACAATATTATGAATTAGGTAAAAAGTTATATTGCAGCTAATCCCGAGTCTGCTTTTATGAGGTATATAAGCATAGAATGAAAACTGGAAGTAAATATACCAAAATGTGAACAGAGGTTATTGTCAGTCTGTGGCTTTATGGGTGATTTTCATCTTCTTTTTTAATAGTTTTCCTTTTTTCCATAGCAATAGGAGATTTAGCCAAAATAAGGAATTATAGGCCTCACGGGTTGCTTTGAGAGAACTTTGGTAAGAAAGTGTCTTAATGCTAGTCTAGTGCTGCTATAACAGAAATAGCACAAGTGAACGGCTTTAACAACAGAAATTTATTTTCTCAGAGTCTAGTAGGCTAGACTCTTTTTTTTTTTAGTAGGCTAGAAGTCCAAATTCAGGGCACTAGCTCCAGGGGAAGGCTTTCTCTCTCTGTTGGCTCTGGAGAAAGCTCCTTGTCATCAATCTTTCTCTGATCTAGGAGCTTCTCAGTGCAGGGACTGCAGGTCTAAAGGACTGCCTCTGCTCTTGGCACAGCTTTCTTGGTGGTGTGAGGTCCCCCCCCACCCCCGTCTTTCTGCTTACTTCTCTCTTTTATATCTCAAAAGAGATTGACTCAAGACACAACCTAATCTTGTAGATTGAGCCCTGCCTCATTAACATCGTAGAGGTAGGATTTACAACACATAGGATAATCCCATCAGATGACAAAATGGTGGAGAATCACACAATACTGGGAATCATGGCCTAGCCAAGTTGACACACATTTTGGGGGGACACAATTCAATCTATAACAAGAAGCATCCTTGAGGTCCTGAAAAAAAGAATCACACCTCATGGGCTGGCTCATTCCTAGCCTACCTTTAAGTTTGGCCTCCAATGGAGTTATGCCAACAGACACAGCAGCTTCAGTGAGAAAGACCATGAAGAAGAGGACTGCCAGCAGGGAGCTGGAGGCTACTGCTACCTTGGTCCCCTACCTTTCATTTTTCACTCCACAGAAATAATGGAATAACAACTTACCCTCATCTGGGTCCCTACTATGGGCTTTACATGCTTCATCTTACTTAATCCTCCAAAGAAGCTATTACTGATAATATTCTCGTTTGAAGGATAAAAGAACTAAGGTTCAGAGAGGTGAATTAACTGGCCAAGGCCTCACATTTCATTTTAGTGTTTCTTTGGCCCTCTTCCTTTTTCACTTTACCCCCTTTTATTTAGCCCAGTTCATTAGTGTGTACCCTGATGTCTGAGCTGAAGACCACAGACACTTCATCTTTCTGGAAATTGTTTTGTTTGTTTTCAAAGTAAGTACGCAAGGCTTCTTGGAGGCAGGCTTCCCTGAAAACCCTTCCCCCTTCCTTTTCCTGTTGGCCTTTAACGTTTGCCTCTGGGGCCACAACCAGCTTTTTCACTTGGTAGCAGTGGCTCCTTGGTGCCTTTTCCTCCAAGATCATCAGGTCAGTATCCGCGATTACTCTCATCTCTTGTGTAAGAGAGAGCAGCTAAGGGGCATTCTTCTCTCCCTCTGACATCTTCTTCTCTGGTACTAGGCCCTCTGTTCTTCAAACTCTTTAGCTTTCTTCAGCTCCCCTTTCTTGTTCTACCTTGTCAGTATGTTTTGTCTTTTCTACTCCAGTTCATTTCTTGGTGTCTATCACTTTGTCCATCCCCTTATTTGTATCATCACTGCTAAAAGCAAATACCAAAGTATTATATTTGAAAGAAGATTTTTTTTTTAGTGCAGTGATCCCAAGATTTGTTCATTTATACAACCCATTAATGGGTACTAGGAGACCTGGTGGCAGTGGTTAAGAGCTCAGCTGTTAACCAAAAGGTTGTTGGTTCAAATCCACCAGCTGCTCCTTGGAAACCCTATGGGGCAGTTCTACTCTGTCCTATACAGTCCCTATGAGTCGGAATCAACTAGATGGCCAAAGGTTTAATGGGTACTGTGTCACACAGTTCTCTTCTCCAAAGTCTCTTTTGGGGTTTTAGGGTTCATTTAGTTGTCTCATATATGCTTGATCAAACTTAGGATGATGAGTGAGTGGGCAGTTGCTGATGACAGAGTGGACTGGAAAGCCACACTGGGGAGGAGAGAGATGAGATATCAGATACAAATGGATTACAGAGAACAGAGAGTCTACAGAGCCCACAGTGATGCCTACCCATTCATCTTCTAGACTGGAGTTCCAGTGGCTTCATACCAATATCTTGCTGTCCAGAAAAGTTGGAGATGCCAGTTTCCCCAAACTCCTGCCTCCCCAGATGTCTGCTCACTCTCATTCTCCTCCAGCTCCCCAAGCTGGATTCAGGTAGGCCTCGCTTCTGCTTCTCTCTCTTTTTATCTCTGACTTACTGAGTTGAAACTTCTCCATAAATGTAAACAATTCCTTAGCCACCTCCACTAGGTCCATATAGACACCCTAAGGCTGTTTGAAAAGAGAAACATTGCAAAGGACTCTGCCCTTTCTCAGGAGCCTGGTCTGGGACAGCCCTCACCTCCCATCTCTACACACACCCTGTCCCTGACCCTGCTCGTTTTTTGCGCAGCCCTCTTTGACGTGATTGGACCCCAGGAGCCCATCTTGGCTCTGGTGGGTGAAGACATCGAGTTGCCCTGTCACCTCTCCCCAAACGTGAGTGCTGAGCACATGGAGCTGCGGTGGTTCCGGAAGAAGGTCTCGCCGGCAGTGTTAGTGCACCGGGACGGTGTGGAGCAAGAGGGAGAGCAGATGCCTGAGTATCGAGGGAGAGCCACGCTGGTGAAAGACAACATCACTGCGGGGCGCGTGGCTGTGAGGATCCACCCGGTCAGGGCCTCCGACGATGGGGAATACCGGTGCTTTTTCAGAAGGGGTGAAATCTATGAAGAGGCCAAGGTGCAGCTGAAGGTGGCTGGTGAGTAGATGGGTTTTGACTTTCTCCAGTGACTCCCATGTGATATATATTTTCGTATAGATCGAATTACTTTGGAGACCATCAGATTCATTTTCAAAATCTCTTGGGTTGACTGCGGTTGGCAGACCTATAAGTGAGAGATGGGTGGGAAGAGGGCTTGAGTTGAGAGGGGGAGAGAGCACCAAATGTCTTTCTTGTACAGCTTTGTTTCACTTTCCTCCTGCTGTTCCCCTCAATTATAGAATAAGCATTTCCCCATGTTATTAGTTGAATAAATGTAAGATATAAAGGCCACGTAGCAGTCTTTTCTAAGAGTGCACCATAATTTACTTGGTCAAGCTCCAGAATAGGACATTTAAGTTGTGTGTGTTTCACCATTACAATAAGGCTGTGATGAGCATCTCCATTACATACTTTGAGGCTGCTTTATGGATTGGTCCCTAAAAAGGACTGATTTTCTAAGGCCATAGGGCATGATCATTAACTTTCTTGATCCACTCAGAGAAGATTTTACTTTTGTTTCCTTTTTTGCTTCCAGACAAAATTCAGGGTGAAACACTAAAGGCAATCATAGGCATTCGGGAGGAAAAGTGTGCATTGAGGCCTGACTGTCCTACTTACTAGTGAATGGCATCAAGCTAATCTCTTTTTGAGCCATGTTTCCTAATGTAAAGCTGGGGAAGCACCTACCTGGCAGGATTTTACAAGAATGAAATAAAACTAGACAGTATATATAAGAAACCGCTTTGCCAAATCTGAAAGCATTATATACTTGTAAGATATTACTATGCCGTGTTGTTGTTGTGTGCCATCCAGTCAGTTTTTGACTCATAGTGACCCCATGTGACATTAAAAAAAAAAAAAAATTGCAATCAACCCTATAGGACACAGTAGAGCTGCCCCAGAGGGTTTCCAAGGAGCACCTGATTCAAATTGCCAACCTTTTTGTTAGCAGCCATAGCCCTTAACCCTTATGCCATCAGGGTTTCCACCATATGACATTAGGTTTCCTAATTAGTTGTCTTTAGTCATTTTTCCTGTGCCTTAGGCTGCTCTAAAATATCAAATATAAAAATACATTGCCTTTCATAGACATAATCACATAAAGAACGTTGGAAAAATACTTAAATGAAACCTGGGCCCCTGCCTTATAACAGGATGTCCCGGCAGCAACAGTGTGTGGAACTCACACGCTTTCATTTTTAGGGAAGAAGTATCTTGCAGTTTGATTATAAAAACCTAGAGATTTGGTAGCATAAAACTATGGGTCTCACCTTTTATGAGTCATGCGCACCTTTGAGAATCTGCTGAAAGCAGCAACCCCTTTCATGGGAAGAATACACATTCTCACGTATCTGTGCAAACTTGGAATATGGAGTTAAGCCAGTGGTTGTGGACATGTGTTTAAGGACTACACCCTGCAGCTCAGTGTTTTCCTGTACTCTGTGGAGTTGTAAGAAAAGAATGAGGCAAAATAAACAGGATGAGAAGCTTTGGAACTGATTTATGTTGGAACATAATTGTGAGAGGGAAGATGAAGTTGAAACCATTTTTTAAAATTCCTAAATCAGCATCACAGCTAAAGGAAACTTAAACTGTCATCTGTGATCTCAGTGCAATGATCCTCTAACCCTCTTTTTCCTCAAGGATGCTCCTTCTCTGTTCATTCTTGAACACTCTGTCTTAGTTCTCCTGCAACTCAAAGCCTTCCCTTAATACTTCCAACCACAGAGCTCCCTCCTATCTCTGAAACTCCCAACCTAAACCACTTACTGATCTTGCTGTTCCTGTACCTGATCAAAGACCCCTCGTGTGTGTCCATCAATCCCCTGTCCCTCTTTCAAAGACTACCTCAAATGCCTGTCTTTCCTTTAGGGCTAGGACCAGTGACTAGATTCCAACATGACATCCTTCTCTGCTGAGGTGTAAGAAATTCCCTCTATTGATACCTCAGTTTCATTGTGTAATGAAATATGGAGATGAGTCCCTCCCATTCCCAGTCCCCTTGTGCTTCTGTCTCTCTGTCTTTTTCAGACTATGTTGTCCTATGGTTATAAGGCTCCCAGAAGGGTGTTCACTAAGGACTAAGGCCAGTTCTGTCTCCATAGCTTTGGGCTCTGATCCTCACATCCATATGGAAGTTCAAGACAGAGGTGAGATCCAGCTGGAGTGCTCCTCAGTGGGATGGTATCCAGAGCCCCAGGTGCAGTGGAGAACTCCCGAAGGAGAGAAATTTCCATCCACATCAGAGTCCAGCAATCCTGATGAGAAAGGCCTGTTCACTGTGGCAGCTTCACTGATTATCAGAGACAACTCCCTGGGAAATGTGTCCTGCTGCATCCGAAACCTGCTTCTTGGCCAGGAGAAGGAAGTAGGAATTTCCATACCAGGTTAGTGGAACTAATGATGGATTTATATGTTGACACAGCTTCAGAGCCACACCACCTGGTACGCCTGCCTAGCCATGACCTCATAGATAGAGTTGTCCACTTTCCCCACCGAAGCGCCTGCCTTCTGACTTGGGGAAGCTCACCAACTTCACTAGAAGAGTAAAGATTCTAAAGGTACAAACTCTATCTAGACCTCATAGAAATTTCAGATTTTCCATCTTTGAAGATACACCTTAGGTAGAGAAGCCTTCTCACTGGAGGCCTTTCTAATCCAGAGTCTTCTGTCCTTGAGTGAACAAGAAGCCTAAATTGTTTTTCTATTTTTACTGTTTCTACCCTTGACTTCTCCTCAATATGTTCTCAAGGTCCTCAGGGAAGCTTATTCTCCTATTTATTCTACAGATACTAACTCTGATTCAGGCATAAACCTTGTTTTATTCTTTGATCTTTATTTCAGTCTTATTATGTTACACATGTGGAGCCATGGTGGCGCAGTAATTAAGAGCTTGGCTGCTAATCAAAAGATCAGCTGTTTGAATCCAATAGCGGCCCTTGGAAACCCTATGGGGCAGTTTTGCTGTGTCCTATAGGGTCACTATGAGTCGGAATCCACTCCACAGCAACAGGATGTTACACACAGAGGCGTCACTTCCCTTTCCTCATTTACTTCACTTATCTCTTTGGCTCCCACCCTCCCCTGATATTTATGGAGGAATTTCCAAAATAACAGGAATTGATCAATTATATCCTTTATTTCACAGATCCTATCCCATAACAACTCTTGTTCAGCATCATTCTTCACTTTCTCTGCTCTTTTCTACCCAAGTTCAATTTTTTTTTTTGAAAAGTTTAGAATGGCACTGGAGCCACTATTTTTGCCATGGGAGGAGCAGGAGAGGTCCAGGTCATCCCTTCTTCTCTCCCATTTTGGAATCAGGAGAGAAGTGGGACTTACTCAGAGTTTCTCAATAAATGTCCTTTTTGGAAATTTTTGTTTTAGCTCCCTTCTTTCCAAGGCTGACTCCCTGGATGGTGGCTATGGCCGTTATTCTGATGGTCCTAGGACTTCTCACCATTGGGTCCATATTTTTCACTTGGAGAGTATATAGGCAAAGATCCAGAGAGAGGAAGAATGAATTCAGCCCTAAAGGTAAGTCACAGAATCCCAGGTTACTAGTCAGGAGTGCTTCGGAGTGGGGTTCTATTCAAGTCCTTTAGGATGACTTCCAGCAGGAAAATACTTGATTCTGGATTCAAAGTTGGGAAAGATTATAAAGATTTGGAAGTCACAAATATTCAATATGATGGAGAAGAACAGGGATTTGGGGCACAGGCAGAGTCAGAACCAATTCTAACTGAAGTATTAAATCTGATGTTTAGTTACTACCCACCTTCAGACTGTGTCCCCACTTTTAACTCAGCTTCTTGGGAGCAATCTCTTATTTTTAAAGATCTAATCTCAAGCCAGTAGGAACTTCCTGTATATTTCTTAGAAAGCTAAACAAACAAAAAAATCCTTGTTCTCGATTTATTGATAATGTGTCAATACTCAGGTATTCATGAATGAAACAGTTTCTTGTTGGTGTGTTTCCCACTTCAGTTTTATCCCCTCCCTCACATCCTCTATAGGACATTGAGATATTTCCATTTGTTTTCCAGAGAAACTTCTGGAAGAGCTCAGTAAGTTCTGTCTTCTTGTCCTTGTTTCACCCACAAGGTTTTCTCTCTCTGATTCTACAACCTGTCAATGACAATCTCTCTCTTTCATTGCAGAATGGAAGAAGGCTACATTGCATGCAGGTCAGTGGCTCTGAACTTCTCAAGGGCTCTGAGGCTCTTTGCTGAGGGATTCAGAGTCCTATGACACTTACAAATAAAAACACTAATATCATTTTAGTGATGAGGATAGTGAGGGGAGAGGTGATAGCAAATGGCCTCAACACTTTTCTTGTTAGCCAGAACACAAGCGCCCTCAGAGAAGGTCCAAGTAGGCACTGGGGACAGTCAGCACTTATCCTGTGGCTATTGATGAGGGAGGGAGCGAGCCTGGAGGCAATGGAGACAGCTTAACAGGCCAAACAGCTCTTCTCATCAGGAGACCTGTCAACTCCTAAAATAGTGATCTATTTCTTTGGAGAAAGAGGGATAGATCCTGAAACCTCTACCACTCACTGACTCTTGGACTCCTCTCTCTCACTCTTTCCAGTTGATGTTACTCTGGATCCAGATACAGCCCACCCCCATCTCTTTCTGTATGAGGATTCAAAATCTGTCCGACTGGAAGATTCACGGCAGAAACTGCCTGAAAAGCCAGAGAGATTTGACTCTTGGCCCTGTGTGTTGGGTCGTGAGACCTTTACCTCAGGAAGACATTACTGGGAGGTGGAGGTGGGAGACAGGACTGACTGGGTGATTGGAGTGTGTAGGGAGAATGTAATGAAGAAAGGATTTGACCCCATGACTCCTGAGAATGGCTTCTGGGCTGTGGAGTTGTATGGAAATGGCTACTGGGCTCTCACGCCACTCCGGACCCCTCTCCCATTGGCAGGAGCCCCCCGCCGGGTTGGAATTTTCCTGGACTATGAATCAGGGGACATTTCCTTCTACAATATGTCTGATGGATCCCTTATCTATACTTTCCCCATGGTCTCTTTCTCTGGCCCCCTCCGGCCCTTCTTTTGCCTATGGTCCTGTGGTAATAAGCCCCTGACCATTTGCCCAATCACTTATGAGCCTGAGGGGGTCATAGTGGTTGCTGATGCCCAGGACCCTTTTAAGGAGATCCCACTGTCCCCCATCAGGGAAGACTCTGCATCCAGGGATACAGACACTCTCCATTCTAAACTGATCCCTACCCAACCTAGCCAAGGGGCATCTTAAGGACCATCCTAACTCAGCTGCTTTCTTTTTCTCTAACTCCTCTGCCTCATCATCTCTGAGGCTTCAGCTGTCAGCTTCATTCAGCTCCTGTTTCTTCCTATTAAAAAAAAAAAGAGAGAGAGATAAATTAGGCTTGGGAAGGTTGTGCTGCTACTGCTGCTAGAGAGGCTGGGTGTAAGACCTTCCTAATCTGTGTCTGTACCAATATTTGGGGGTGGGGGGGTGACTCTTAAACCACTTCTAGTGCGCTCCTATCTCTTGAGGCCAGATCCAACAGGGAGGGACTTAGAGCAAACTCAAAGAACGGCTCAGGGATCGAGGTAAGGTTAGGTTAGCATGGGATTGAGGTGGAAACATTTTGGCATCCAGAATAGGGACATGCAGAGGAACAGACTGTAGACAAGCATAAAGCCCAAAGGTGTTGGGAAGGAAAGATTCCAGGCTGAAATCCCACAAAGGCATTTGAGGGGACACCAGGGTGTTGGCAAGTGAGGTAAAACCCAGGACAACAATGAACTCTAGAGTTTTGGGGGCCTAATCTTAAATTTTCCATGCCAACCCATAAAATAAACAATAACACCTGAGAAGAATGTGCTCCTTAGAACAATCAATTGTAGGAGATCAAAAGGACATTTGCCCAAAAGCAAAGATGAGAAGACAGGAAGGGGTAGAAAGACAAAAGGAAATGGTGAACCCAGGACAGAAATGGGGAGAGTGCTGACAAGCGGTGGGGAGTGAAACCAATGTCACGGAAGACTTTACGTACAAACTATTGATTGGGGAACTAATTTGTCCTGTAAACTTTCACCTAAGGCACAATTTAAAAAAATCCCATGCCATGTCCTACAGGGTGGAGGAGACAGGCCCTACTTCTATGGGATCTGGGTATAGGAAAGAGGAATAGAGAGGAGCTGGAATGAGCAGGGCTAGAGGGGCAGACAAAAAGCTTGACAGAAGAGAGCATCTTGGACAAAACTCAAAGTTGTCAGCATGGTCGTTCCTCGAGCCCTGTCCCTCTTTGCCTCCTCCTGTTTCTCCCTTGCCTGGACATCAGTCCAGTTTCAATTTGTTAGCTCCACAAGTTCCCCATTTTCTTCCTTCTGATCTAGCATCTCTCCATTTCAAAGGCATTTCCTAGGAATTGTCCTCCAGAGATATTACCATTACCGCTTCTCAGCCAGTTTCAGCTTCCTGCCCCCTCAGACCCCATCCAACATCCAAACCCCCCAAACACACCTTCGATTTGCTTCAACTTCTATCCATTTCCACGTGGTGCCACCGTCCACTGTCTCCCCATCTCCCCAGCTTCCCGACATGCTGCTTCTCTTCGGCATCCCCCAAATGCTGCGTCATCATTCTTAAGAGTAACTGGCAATACGATCGCACCTATTTGTATTTGCCCCTGGCCATTTTCCTGGGGTTTGTTTCACCAATGAATTCCAAATTTATCCAGGCTCGTACTTTGCATTTTCATTGTATTCTTCCAGTTTCCAGCATAGATGTTGCCCATGGTCTTTACCTAATAAATAATTTTGTTCCATTCCTGAAAGCAGCCTCTGTATCTTCCTTTCTTCATCCCAACAGGTGGAACTGAAACAAAAACAGAGGAAAGAAACCTGTGAGCATGGAAAGCAGCTGGTAAAAGCAGTGCCATTTTATCTAGCTCAAGACCCATCCCAGGCCTGATGGCAGGCTGACATAGACCATGGGGGTCACAGTGTCAATGGCTACCGTCAGCCTCTCTTTGGGTGGTGACTCCATTTCTACCACCAGGAAGGTAACTGACTCCTGGTGTGGGTGAGTGAAGCCATCCCTTCAAATTAACTGCACTTTTCCCGGGAGGGGGGATTATTTGGGACATCTTCAAGGGTAATGCCTCAAAATTAAAAAAAATGAAAACAAAACTGAGGTGATCTTTGGAAAACACCATCCCAGAAAGGAGCTCTTTGGATTCTTGCTTGAAGGCCCTCTTGGTCCAGAGAAAAGCCCATTAGACCCTCTGTTGCCTTAAATCACTGTTAGGAATAGTCCCCTCGCATAAAGTCTGACCTTAATGCAATTCAACCTGCGCTGCTGCCCAGTCACCAAAAGGTGGGAAAATCATCTTATATGTATTCCTTCTACCGAGAAATTGTCAAAATCAGACCTACTACTTGTCACACTGCAACTTCACCAAATCCAAATTATGTTCCCAGTAAACTATTATATCCATTATTGCGCCATATTACATGTCTCATGATTAAACTAAAAAGCAACTCTTCTAAATTTTCTATCTGCCACCCTCACAGAGGATCATATCAAACTAAAACCAAATGTTGACTCTTGGGTGGGAAATCTGAGCACCTGACAGGTCTATTATCATCACATTCATTCCACTTTAAGAAAAATGTGACAGTAATACTCTATTATCTACATTCTGTCATTTTCAGCTCCCAGGCTCCATATGTTTGATTCTGGTTCTGGTGTTTTTCTACTGATTTGGAATTTAAGATCTTAATACATTTCAGTGGAAGTATTACTAGATTGTTTTGAAATGAAACCATATACTGGCTTTGAATTAGGAGACCACAGAAGATTTCTTCTGAGAGGGAGTTGAGATGAAAACAAAATTGAGCTAGGATGAGAAGTGATAGTCAACATTTATTCCAAGCACCTTCTTTCAGAGATGAGGAAACTGAAGCCATGAGAAATAAAAGGATTTGATCATAGACATATAGTAGGTGGCCAAGACAGGACCGAAATTCTGATATTCTTGATACCTGTCTAAGACACCTTCCACTGAGCAAACCACAGTTGGGTAGGAGAACAGATTAAGTTAAACTGGGGGCTGGAGCTTCAGAAAATTGTTTAGAGAAATTACCAGGGTTGGACCTATTGGTTCAGGGGATCCGTAGGTTTAGGAAAGGACAGGAGAAGAAAAAATCCATGCAGTATGCTACCTTCTGCCTGCACCTAGAACCTGCACCTGGAGAGCCAGAGAGAAAGGGCTCCTTCCTCCATCATTTCACATACCCCCAGCAGCCAATGTCCTCCTTTCTCTGCCCCTTCCTCACACCCCACCCACTCCCACACTGTACCGTTTGGAGAACACCATTTATCCCTGCTTTAAAAGTATTTGTGATTAAAGTCGTACTTTCAGAAAATAATTTTTTTTATTTTAAGTTCAAACTTCTTGAAAATACTTGGGAACCTCGGGCAGTTGTTTTGTTGATTTAATGTGTATCCTGAAAGGGAATTTTACTACCACCATGCCCAGAATAGACAGGGCTGTCACAGCAACTTTTTTCTAAGACTGGAGAGAAAAACAGTCACAAGTTCTAGTCTGCTCTGTGACACCCCCCTCCCCCCAGTTTCCTGCTTTTCTTCCTGGTCACCTGTCACAATGCTGGCTAGTGGTAAATTTCTAGGAAAAAACCAGTGCCCTTCTTCCCCCTGGCTCTAGCTTGCATGATCCACCCCTGAGGAAGAACTTATCTGATGACCTAAGAACATGCCTTGAGGATCCCTCTCCTGCTGGCACCAGTACTAGAACTGTCCCGAGTGACTAGAGACAATGATTAGACTCAGTAGTTCTGGCTTTATTTCTGAATCTTCCAAAAGGCAAGAAATGTCTCACCTCCAGTGCTTCACCAAACCTACTGTCATGGATTGAATTGTATCCCTCTAAAATATGTGTCAACTTGGCTAGGCCACGATTCTCAGTGGTTTGGCAGTTATGTAATGATGTAGTCATTCTCCATCTTGTGATCTTATGTAACTATCTTCCATTTTATGTGTTATAAATCTGATGTGGTGGGGATTAGGGTGGGTTGTATCTTGAGTCACACCATTTAAGTACTTCCTTACTTAAGTTACTACCCTTCACTGCTTTACTGAAGTTACATCCTTGCTTGAGTCACACCTTTTACCTTACAAAAGATAAAAGGAGAGAGAAGCAAGCAGAGAGAGAGGGAGCTTGCTACCACTAAGAAAGAAGAGTCAGGAGTGGAGTGTGTCCTTTGGACCCATTCCTAGACCCAGGGAAAGATTGATGCCAAGACACATGGAGATCTCCAAGGAATACCAGACCCACAGGTGTTGAAACGAGACAAGGGCCTTTCCCAAGAGCCCTGAATTCAGACTTCTAGTCCCCTAAACCGTGAGAGAATAAATTTTTGTTTGTTAAAGCCTTTAACTTATGGTATTTCTTTTATAGCAGCACTAGCTAACTAAGACACCCACCATAAGATTTCAGAAGCACCTGAAATTTCATTGTACCCCCACTACAAATAACTAACTGAAGTATATACTAATAATAATAATAAAAAAAACCTGTTGCTGTTGAGGTGATTCCAGCTCATAGTGATGCTGTAAGACCCCACAGGGTTTCCAAGACTATAAGTCTTCATGGAAGCAGACTGCCACACCTTTCTCTCATTGAACGGCTAGTGGGTTCAAAGGGTTCAGACGACTCACCATTAGGATGGCAGCCAAGCTTTTAACCACCTTGCTACCAGGGCTTCTGTATATACTAACGACACCTCAAATTTAACAGGTCCAAAGCACAACTCTGGATTTCTTCTGGCAAACCCATTCCTAACTTGGTCATTCCCATTTCCATTAATAGCTTTAGCATTCACCCCATTTCTCAGGCCAAAAACATAGGAGTCAGCCTTAATTCCTCTTTTTATCTTACTACCCACCTCCATTAGTAATCTGTTAGTAAGTCCTGTCAGCTCTGCCTTCAAAATGTATCCTAAATGTGATCGCTTCTCTCCTCTTTTACCACTAGTTCCTTGGTCTAAGCTATCATCACTGCTCACCTGGATTTTCGAAATAGCATTTGCTTCAACTCTTGCCCCATACAGTCAGTTCTCCATACAAGGGCTAGAATATTGTTTTTAAAGACAAATCAGATTATATCACTGAAATCCTCCAATATCTTTCCAGTGCAGTCAGGATATAACTCAGGCTCCCTAATATGGAAGGCCCCACCTATACGACCTGGCCCTTGCTACCTCTGCAGTCTTACCTCTTTCCCTCTCTCCTTTATTCCTTTCTTTCAGACACAGAGGGCTTTCGTTGTTCCTTTATTCTTGTCTCAAGCCCTTTGTCCTTGCTGTTCCCTCTGCCAGCCTCCCCTCCCCAGGTATCTTGTTTGTCTTACCCCTCCTTTCATTTGGATTCTGCTCAAATACCTTCCCTAACCACCCTCTGTAAAAATAGCACCCTACTCCCAACCCCTCTCCACCATTCTCTGACCTCTTGCCTTGCTTTATTTTTCTTCAAATCACTCATCACCTCTTGAAATTACATGCTTATTTATTTTCCTTATTGTCTGTCTTGTCATAAAAGCAAGAGTCCATGAGAATAGGAATTTTGTTTTGCTTGCAAACAAATAAAAGTGCCTGGCACATATTAATTATTCTTTAAATGCCAACTGAGAGATTAAGCGATAAGTGTGCTCCAGCATGTTTGGATCTGGAGGTCATGGTAGGTGTGACTGACCTACCGCAGAGAGATGGCTGCTGAGTGTTTTCCAGATACATGTGGGTAAGGATGGTCCAAACCCCGCCTAGCAGTTGGGCCTTTACTATCTCAGCCTCTTTGAGAGTAGGTCAGATTGTCAGATTTAGCAAATAAAGTATGTCTACTTGGTGCATACTTATATTAAAAGATTATTTGTTATTTATCTGAGATTCTAACTTAACTAGACTTCCTGTATTTTATCTGGCAGTCTTACCTGAGAGGCCTGGGCCCTTTCACCCTCTGACAGAGGTAAATACCACAGATTCCCAGAAGACAGTTCACCCCGAGAAACTTGTATGAACACTAACTCCCTTTCCTCTTCTTCACCTAATTTTCAATTTCATGTTTTACAACTTAGTTTTCTAACTCTTTATTCTGTCCTTTCTCAGTATTCTTTAAGGCCACTGTGGTAAATTGTTATACAAATGACTCAAGTAAACCTCTTATCCTGGACCCAAGCCTTGTGTAATCTCTCTGGATGCTGACTCTGGTTTTGACCCTGTGACATGCTTTGCCCAGTGGTGAATGTGAGGCAATTAGAAGCTTGAAAACATAAGTGTCCATGGGGCTTGCTCTCTGGAAATTTTTGCCCACCAGATGGAGAAGCCAGGTCTAACCTCCTTGGAGATGAAAGGCCTTATGCAGAGAGGCCCAGCCAACCTAGCTGAATGAAGGGCATGAGTGGCTCAGGCAAGACCAGCAGAAGAACCACAGAATCAGGAGAAATGCTAGCTGTGGTTTTAAACTACTGGCTTTTGGGGTGGTTTGCTATGCAACAATAAATAATTGAAACAGTTACTTTAAATTTTTTTTGCTAATATGTCTTTCCCTTTTCTTATTTATTTTTGCTTTTTCTAAAAATATTGTTTTAAAATGCGGGGTTTTTTCCTTCTCTTTTTTAAGAGGCAATCCAATTGTTCATTGAGGAACTAAACTGGCAAATTGCCTTGAGGCCTAGGGGCTTGAGCTTACATTATCAGAAGCCTCCAGCTTCTGCCCATTTTGCTCCATATTTTTCAGGTTCATTGCCCCAGTAGAGAGTAAGCCTGATAAGGATGGAGCTTCTGTCTGTTTTTTTAACTGTTGGATTATCAGCACATAGAACACTGCCAGGCACATACCTGTTAGCCCACTGCCATCGAGTGGATTCCAACTCATAGTGACCTTATAGGACAGGGCAGACCAGAAGTGCCCCATAGGGTTTCCAAGGAGTGGCTGGTGGATTCGAACTGCAAACTTTTGGTTAGCAGCCATGACTCTTAACCACTGCGCCACAAAGTCCCCACTAGGCACATAGTAGGTACTCAATAAGTATTTGCTAAATGTTGGATGAAAGAATTGCCGCTCTTATCTCTTGTCAAAGTCATTACCCACCAGTACAGTACCCTCTGAGAAGAGCAGAGCTGATTGCAATGGAAAGGCCTGCCATCACTGCTAAGTGGATCTGGTTTGCTGCTGTTCCAAATGGTAGAGGGACTGTGTCCTTGTGTTCACCATGAAGATGGCAAGCATTTCAGTCTTATCACATCACTTTGAACAGAGGGAGGATAATGCCCTGAAATTCCTGCAAATTTGCTAAAGTCTGCTCTGAAATTTTAAGTTCAGGCATTATTCTCTTCTGGAACTTTAGCTAAAACCCACTACTCTTGAGTCGATTCCAATTCATAGTGACTCTACAGGACAGAGTAAAACCGCCCCATAGGGTTTCCAAGGCTATAATCTTTATAGAAAAAGATTGCCACATCTTTCTCCTGCTGAGCAGCTGGTAGGTTCGACCTGCCTACCTTTCTGTTAGCTAGCCAGTGTTCAACCAGGGCTCCTTTCTGGACGCTTAAGCTCCAGTATGTACTCCTATTCTTTGGGGTTTCCCAGAAAGAAGACCTTGCAACAACTAGAGAGCCGTAGTGTTGATTATTGTATATTTTGTTTATTGAACATTATGTTACTGTATATAATTGATATAACAGCCAATAATAGTAACTAGCATTTATTGGATGCCAAGTGTAGAACTAAAAACTTGACGTGTTATCCCATTTACCTAAAAATATTCTATGAGGTAATTACAATAATTATTATCATTTTAGAGATGAAGTACCTGAGGCTCAGGGAGAATAAGTAACTTGGTCAAGGGCACATAATAAGTGGCAGAGGTAATACATGGATCTTTCAGAAACCAAACTCATGCTTTTAACCACAATACTTCCTTATTCAGATATACGTATCCGTTCTCATATAGTTCAAACTCCTCATGATCTCTCCGCCTTTCTCTCTCATTACTGTTTGGTACATACGTTCATGGTAGATCAACTTTGTGAATGAAGAGGTGAAAGAAAGTTCTGCACCTCTTAGTCAATGCATCTTCCCATGAAATTGCCACTCCTTCTTGCTAGGGGAAGTTTTACTTTCTCTGGCCCTTAAAATACCTGGGTTCATTCTGTGGTTTTATCTCACGATGACAGTGAGTGTTGCTTGACTCCGAAAATCCAGAACAGTTGCCTGCAACCCTAAGATATGTCTGTCCTTACAAAATGTTCACAAGCTTCTCCCGACAACCAGTCCAATAATCAGATTTTAATATTCTCTGTAGACTGTTTTCCTTTCATCTCTCAGAAAAGGTGGACTCCACCATTTCAGGGACCAAGGAACACCGTCCTTCGGCTGTGGTCATCTCTGACAATCTTCAGTAATTCACTGTCAGACGCTTCCAGTGGGGGAGCGCATTCACTCAGCCTTACAAATATCCATTGTAAACTGTGCTTTTGACTGGTCTGCTCCATGTTTCAAAAATATTTTGGACCACAGTCTGTAGCACATAGGTCTGAACATGTTTTTGAATGTGGCTGCTTCCTCATCCATAAAAGAAAGATTCATACTTTCTCTAAAAAGCTAAACCCCCAAACAACTGTCTCAAACCTGGTTGCATGTCAGAATCACGTCAGGGTTAAAGATACAATTCCCAGGCACCATCCCCAGAAATTGACTTGGTCTGGGGTTGGGGAGATGTTGGTATGTTTTAAAATCTCCCCAGGGAAGAACTCTACCTAGAGGATTATAAAAGGCATTATTTATATGCTTTTATATCCCACCTTCTCCTAAAGTCAGAACAGTTTCTCTGTTAAGAATAATAGGATTATTGTATTTTAAACCGGTGGTTCTCGAAGTTGAGCTTGCATCAGAATCAAGCGGTGGGCCTGTTACACAGATTGCCCAAGTCTATACCCCAAAGTTTCTAATTCAGTAGTTCTGGGGTGGGGCTGAGAATTTCCTTTTCCAGCTGGTTCCCTGGGAATGGGGATGCTGATGCTGATGGTTCTGGGTCACACTTTGAAAACCACTGCTTAAACCAAGGAATTAGGCATTGTATTTCCTCAGTTGAATTCATGGTGAAACTCAAAGGTGTCTAAGAGCAGATCCTGACGTCCACAGAGGCAGAATGACTTCTCTAAGATCTCCTAGGCAGTTAGCTGGCTAGTTCTAGTTCTGTTTGAAATTAGAACTCAGGTTCCCTGAGTTCCAGTCAGTGATATTCTGATGACAGCATCCTGAAGGCTAACACCTGTTAACAAAAACTTGAATCTGATTTTTACGTATGTTTAGAAAAATGGCTGCAGTGAAGGTTTGCTATCGAGTGCCTCCTGCACCGAGTTTAGTAAATACAGAAATTACTCACCTTTTTTGCTTTAAAAAGAAAAAAAAAATTTAAGTGCACAAATCCTGAGTGTACAGCTCAACAAACTCAACTCAAGAAGGCCGCCCCCTTACGCCCCTCCAGTCACGGAGGTCCACCACCTGGCAGATTTTAAACCTGAGATAGAAAGGGAATGAGAGGCGGAGTTAGCAAGCACCTGAAGGTTGGGCCTCAAAGTAGCAAAAACGGAATAATCCTAAAACCTCCTGTGAGAAAGCGTAAATTTAAGCAAAATATATATATATATATATATATTAAGCAAGGCAATTCAACCTCGGTGAGGTTATTTTAACTAGGCTTTTCTGTCCAGGTTAGGGAGTAAACGTCCTCATTCTTCTCGTGTACCCAGCCCTGAAATGCTCCGCCCGCCAGGGGAGCGTGATGTCGAATCTGTCACTCTGCAGCCCAGGCAACGCCGGCCCTATTCTGCACTTCCCCCGAGGTCGGTGTCTGGGATTGTCAACGAAGTGGCGGTTTCGCTTTTAATCAACGAATTCGAAATTTTTGAGAAAAGAGGAAAAGAAAGAGGGAGACACAGAATAGCATTTTTCGTAGTGACAGAAGAAAGTGCTGAGCGGGGCTGTCACTCAGCAAGTCAGGATGGCCGAGCGGTCTAAGGCGCTGCGTTCAGGTCGCAGTCTCCCCTGGAGGCGTGGGTTCGAATCCCACTCCTGACAATGTGGCATTTTTGTGTCATTGCAGCGATCGAGGCATTCTGCCTTTTTGTATGTATTTGCCACAGGCTGATCTATTTTTCAAAAACTTTATCCCAGCTTTGGAATGAAAGCACTTTGTACCCGAAAGATGATTAAAGAATTATCTACTTATTTTAATCTCATCTCCTTTCTTTGTTTCTCTGTCTCTAGTGGATCTGTCTTGATCACCACACTCAAAGAGCTGAACGAACGTTACTCCTCCATCCATGGCCTATTATCTTCACTGATGTATGCAGGGCTCATCTTTTGTTTTATTTGTAGAATCCTTTTTAAATTCACTTTTCTTATTCTCATTTCTATCCCCCATTCCCATATGAAATCATTGGGAAGGGCATCCTTTTATTTCTATATATTTTTGTAGAACATGCATTACTGGTTTGGACGTGTGCCTTTTTAATTTACATAAATGGGACTGTCTAATATGTCTACTTTTACTTCATTTATTTGACACCACAGTTTTGAGATTTATTTGTGGTGTTGTGTGCACGTCTAATCCAATTGCTTTTAGTTGTTCCATAGAAGTTCTCAGTGTGTGCCCACACTCCCAGATTGGATCCAGAGTCTTGCCACCACAAATAACAGTTCTATCAGTGAATGGCCCATTATGAACCAGTGTAAAATTTGAGATACAACAGGAGTGGAATTGCTGGCCATGGTGTCTGCCAATCTAATTTTGCAGTTCAGCACAGGAGACCCATGGAGGATGACTTAGACATACAGAGAAAGTTATGTTTGTGACATCTCCAGAAAGAGCCCTAAGATTCAAGTTTCCTGATGTCCAGCCTTTTTTTTATCTTGAACATTAATAACTACAGTTATAATCTGTAATATACAATGTTTCTATTTTGGACTTATAATTTGGACATTGAATATTATTCTTACATAATTTATTGCAAAGCCCCAATTAATTAAAAAAAAAAAAAACCCTCAGGTGACCAAATTTCCCCACCACCACCATTCTTAAAAAAAAAAAAAATTCAATCTAATACCAGGTTACAAAAGCAGAAACTGTCATCAACAAGAGTAGAAATGAACAAGATTTCTCATGTCACTCAGGTGGCCACATGTTCATTTCGTTTCTTCCCGCTTAGAAAAAAAGAAAATTTTTCTTTCTTAGATATTCTGATTAAAACATGATTTTAGGTCCCTGCTTGGGTCCTGGCAGCATATGAAACAAACCAACAAAAAAACCCAAACCTGTTATCATCATGTCGATTCCGATTCATGTGACCTTATAGGAAAGGGTAGAACTGCCCCCACAGGGTTTCCAAGCAGCTGGTGGATTTCAACTACCAACCTTTTCGTTAGCAGCCAAACTCTTAACCACTGCACCAATAGGCAACATTTGAGAGTAGAGAAAACGGCTAATAGGTGTGACTCCCAGGGAGCTAGGAGGAGTACTTAGAGGTGCCTGGAGGACCAGCAGCTTGATCCCATGCAATTTATGTTGCTATGAGTCGGAATCTACGGCAATGGGTTTTTTGCTGTTGTTTTGGGTACTAACCTTTGGACTCTGCCACTTGTGAGCTGGATGACTGTCTTAGTCATCTAGTGCTGCTGTAACAGAAATACCACAGGTGGACGGCTTTAACAAAGAGAAATTTACTCTCTCACAGTCTAGTAGTCTACAAGTCCAAATTCAGGGCGTTAGCTCCAAGAGATTTTCTTTCTCTGACGGCTCTGAAGGCAGGTCCTTCTGGTCCATTTTTCCCTGAACTAGGTGCTTCACCGCGCGGTAAACCCAGGTCCAAAGAACACGCTCTACTCCCAGTGCTTCTTTCTTAGTGGTATGAGGTCCCCATGTCTCTCTGCTCGCTTCTCTCTTTTATATCTCAAAAGAGATTGGCCTAAGACACTATCCGATCTTGTAGATGTCATCAATATAACTGCCGCTAATGCATCTTATTGCATCATAGTGATAGGATTTACAACACACAAGGAAATTACATCATATGAAAAAATGGTAGACAGTCATACAATACTGGGAATCATGACCTAGCCAAGTTGACAGGTATTTGGAGGCGATACAATTCAATCCATGACAATGACCTTCCAGGTAAGTGACCTAGCTTTCCTATGTCTCAGTGCTCTCTTCTTTAAAATAGAGAAAATAGTCATATCTTACCTCATGAGTCCACCACCCACTGTCAGTTTGTCATACTCTGGTGGCTTGTGTGTCATTGTGATGCTGGAACCTATGCCACCGGTATTTCAAATACCATCCGGGTTACCCATGGTGGACAGGCTTCAGCAGACCTTCCAGACTAAGGCAAACTAGGAAGAAAGGCCTGGCAATCTACTACCAAAAATTACCAAATGAAATCCTTATGGATCACAACAGAACATTGTCTGACTCACTTGCTTGGGACACATTCATCAGGAAGGCTCAATTGCTAAAGGAGGGCATCATGTTTGGTGATGTAAAGGGCCAACAAAGATGAGAGAGAACTCCGTGAGATGGATTGGCACAATAGACATAAAGATGAACTCGAACATGTGGGCGATCATAAGAATAAGGAAGGAACCAGGCTACTTTTCATTCTGTTGTACATAAGGTCATCATGAGTTGAAGTCAACTCGATGGCAGTTATCTAGCTATCTACCTCAGAAGTATGCTGTGAGGATTGCATAACTAATATATATATAGTGCTTAGAGAGTGCTTGGAAAATAATAAGCAATTAATAAATGCTATTTTTTGCTATAATTGAGGATCTATCATTTGCCGGGCCCTGTGCTGGACCCTGGAGATAACAGCAGTGAGCAGGGCTGATATAGCCCCTGCCCCCGAGGGGTGAACAGGCTGGCAGCAAAAAACAGACATGAAGCCAGCAAATGAGTGCTGCAGTTTAGTATGTAATGGGAAACATAGTCCCTTCCATCTCCTCTTCCATGTATGAGAACCTCAGTAGCACAGCTAAATGCCCTACTTAATCCACAATTTCAAAGCCCAAATGCCATCCTCACTGTCTTGGTAATACATGGTCTTTTTTGAAAGAACGCATGAAACGCTTGATATTTATCAACTCTGGAAGTCAAGTCCATCTGTGGTCTGCATGATGTCTGATGAGAATGCCTAACGGGATTTGGCAGTTTAAATCTATCAGCTGCTCTTTGGAAACCCTATGAGGCAGTTCTCTGTTCCATAGGGTTGCTCTGAGTCAGAATTGACTCGATGGCAACAGATTTGTTTTTTGTTTGTTTTCTGCAGGCAAAGAGGACTTTGAAGACTTGCATACTTCCACTCCTTAAGTGTTCCCATTTACCTGAACCTAGTGTCCTTTTTTTTTTAGTGTCCTTTCTCACCTATAGGTCTTTACACACACTATTTCCTTTGCCTGGAACACCTCTTCCACTCCATCTCCATGGCTTACATTTTCTTGCCTGGGTAAATTCTACATCTCCTTCATGGCTCAGTCTGGGTATCACTTCTTCCATGAAGTCTTCCCCCTCTCCTTCCACCGCATTCAGATTGCGGCAAGTGTCCAAATGTGGGCCACCGCTTCCGGCCGTCCCAGTGATATTACATCTGACTGCATCGTATTATGGAAGTCAGGATGGCCGAGCGGTCTAAGGCGCTGCGTTCAGGTCGCAGTCTCCCCTGGAGGCGTGGGTTCGAATCCCACTCCTGACAGTACAGTTTTGGCTCTTTAGCGGAGCAGTGGTTAAGAGTTCGACTGCCATCCAACAGAATTGGGTAGTTTGAATCTACCATATCCTCTCTGGAAACACTGTGAGGCAGTTTTCTGTTCCGCAGGGTCGCGAGGAGTCAGAATTGACTCGGTGGCAACAGGTTTGTTGGTTGTTTGGTAGTGTAATTGCCACTGAATTATTTGCCTCACCTTCCCACCAGCCTCGTTAGGGTTCATGACTCTTGCCTGTGTGATTAGCATAGTTCGTGCCACATAATAGGTCCTTCCACAAACAGCCACTGAATGAATAAACAAACTTTTGATTGCACTGCATTTCAACTTTGCCACATAGATTGCTTCCATGACTGATATATGGAGAGTTAGGAAGAGTTGCTTTTGGTAGCGATGGTGAGACTCTTCACTGGGAATGTCCTATGGCTTCAGCATCATCCGCAGTGGTACAGACCATCGGAATCGACTCGATGGCAACGGGTTTGGCCACAAGAACCCTGTAAAGGTGTATTACTGGAGCCTGAGCAGGAGGGTGGAAGTTTAGGCAGGCTTAGTCACAGGATGAAAGAGTGATATAGTGTTGACCCAGCCTACTTCACCATTTGGGAGAAGTCTGTACTTTCAGCTTCAAAAAAAGGCTTTTCTGGGTGAAGGTAGAGGGTTCTGGTGAAAAAGAAGGGTCTGCCTTTCAAATGCTTATAAAGAAAACTGAGGAATTAATTTCCAGAGTGAGAAGGAAAACTCTCCCTAGAAGTAGAGCTGCTTTCTGAGCTACTCCCCAAAGTATCTGGACATTTTGTTCCCCGCAGATAGGACCCGAAATCATATTTCCACCTTGGCAATTTATATGAAATAATGTGCTCTGAGGACAAAAGCCAGGCTGACGGAACTTTCTGTGCCCGATGAGTGGGCGCTGCTGAGTCTTGGGATTTGAGTGGGCGGGCGGACAACAGTTACAGCAAACTTCATTTCCCTGACCTTTTGTTTCTATGTGAAGGGCCTCAAGTAAGAGTAAAACTCGTGGCTTCTTTTCCACTTCTTATTTTCTCTTTCTCTTGGAGAGATTGGGAGAAGGAACCTCTCAACCCTTCCTTGACTTCTAGTCCGCCTGGATGTGCTGTGGGCCTCAAAGTTTTTGCCTGTCGGAGGAGGCTACCCACTCCTTGAACACAATCAAATGGATGTTTCTCCCTGCCAGCTTCATCCTGAAGTCACAATGGCAAATATTTATTTTCTGTTTGATTTTCCTTTCCAAAAAACGCTAAGCAAAAGGCTATCTTTTTAAACAGCCGGATTGTTTTATATGATTAGATTTTACTCGGTGCTATGAATTGTCAGAGATGCTGCAGCCTCCTCAACAACACATTTCTCAGCCATTGTCCTTTCTAAAACACTGAGAGTGCATCCGTTTGGGATTTCCCCAGGAAAGAGAACACAGTGACCAGAGATTATGATGTTGCTTGTAGTTTATATTTGGTGGCTGTACCTCCTGCTTTCCCTGGTTTTGTTTGTGCGCTCTGAAAAAATATTTATATGAAATAAAAATACAAGAAATACAGAAATTCTTCTGAAAGAAAAAAAAATTATCTTTAACTCTCTTTTGTAGACATTGAGAGAGAACCAAACTCAGATCCACATAAAACTTCTCTGAAACCCCATAAGGTAAAGTTACCTTCAAGATTACATACACACATACCCCTATGACTACTCCGACTCCCTTTTTTGAGGGCGGAAAACCGCAAAAGGCCCCGCTGGGATTCGAACCCAGGATCTCCTGTTTACTAGACAGGCGCTTTAACCAGCTAAGCCACGGAGCCAACACGGCACCGCTGTTCTTTATTCACAAGGAAAAGGAATGCTCTCTGCTTGTGTTCTGTATTTATCTTTCCGTACCAGATCTACCAGAAGTCAAGAGCAGCCCAGATGTATCCTCAGAACCTCAAAAGGAACCCCCGTCTGGCCCCCAAAAGAACTGATAAACCGCGCAGCTGCGGGCAAACTGAGTCCCCTTCGCGTGATAGGCAAACGCGGGCGCGAGCCTGAATCCGTGGGGCACTCAAGAAGAATCTTCGTTGAGAGGCCAGCTGGAAGGGCATAAGCTCAGGAACGATCATCGTCATCCTCACGTTGGTAAAGCATGACCTGGGTCACTGAGGTAAGGAAGCTGAGGAAAAGGAAGAGACCACGTGTATACCCTAACACCCTTCCAGGTGACCCCAAGACCAAGAATCTATTCTTGCAAGAAGCAAGCTATATGTTCTTTATTTCGAGAGTTTTAATTAAAATTCCAAGTATTTCTCAGTAAATTTGAGTTCCACTGGCCTGCTACTTGCTTATAATGTTAACTAATGGAAATTCCAAAGTGGGCCTTAAAAATACAAGACTTCATAATTAAAAACCTAGTCTTGGAAGGAAATAAGGGAGAAGTCCCCTCTCCTCTGCAGCTTTAGAGGGAGAGCAGCTTTCTTCACAAAACGTGTCCAAAGGATCCAGTTTTATAAGGTGTCAAACTGAGAGCACTCACAAGAATTTGTATATTGTCATGGGGGCTTGTGTCTTTGTAACTGTTCCCAAGTTATTCTGTTCTCTGTTAAAATAAATTTGTCCTTGGAAGTATGATTTGAACAAAGGGGTTTAGTTTACAAATTGTTATGATGTTGTGAAAGTAACTTCCAAGGAAAACCCTGTAATTGTGATTGTCTTACTTGAAATCTGTTGTCCTGGTGTTAATGTGGCAATTGGTACTTCATGTTTCTAAGCTGTATCAATATTTGAAGGATTTCTCTCTCATACTGTATGGCAGCCACTGGCACTTACCTTCGTTCACATACACGATGGGGAAAAAATAAAAGTCTATGACTCTGCTAGATTTCTTATTTTCATAAAATGATTGAGAGTCTATGAACTCAACACTTAATTTGATTGAGTCTCAATGAAATAAGTACCTATTTCTCTCATATATTAAGACTAGCCATATTATTAGTTTGTTTAGAACCAATTAATTATAAACACCAGAGCCAGTTCCCAAGGAGCAGCTAGGTGGATTCAAACCACCAGCCTTTTGGTTAGCAGCCTAGCTCTTAATCACTGCACCACCAAGGCACCATAGTCAGCACAGTCACACCTAATACGACTTTGACCAAACTGTAGCAGACATTTGGCTACAGAGCAGAGCCAACAGTTTGGCTTTTTCCTCTGACTTGCAGCTGATAATGTTTGCATAGAATTTCTAAAAAGTCATAGAAGTTGTCTAACTAGCCAGAGACAAGCCCCAAGAGAAAACCAAGACATTGAGCAACAATTTCCAGAAATTGGGCGTGAACTACATCTTCTACTCAGTTTCCAGTGTGACCAGGAAGGACTATGGAAAGGTCCCTCACATTGGCTCTGCTCCACACATCCAAAACTGGAGAAGTTGTAGATCGAAGTGACACAGACTATTAACAATAATGCAAAGTAATGTGGGAATGGCAGACAGTGTAGTTTTCCATAGGCCTGAGAACCCAGAAGAACAGTGCACTGAAACTCAAGGGAGAAGAATGTCCCTGTGATCCTTAGTTTTATATTGTCAACTTGGTTAGGCTATAGTATTCAGTTATTCAATCAAAAACATTAAGATGTTGCTGTGAACATATTTTATATATCTACAGGTCCTTGACTGTAAGGGGGATTATCCTCAATAAAGTGGGTGGGTATCATCCAATCAGTTGAAAGGCCTTAGCAGAAAAACCAAGGTTTCCTTAAGAAAGAAATTCTGCCTCAAGACTACAACATCAGCTCCTGTTCAACAGTTTCCAGCCTACTGACCGACCGACCGGTCCTACAGATTTCAGATTTTCCAGCCCCCACAATTGTATAAGCCGATTCATTGAACGAAATCTCTTCTTCGAAACAGAAGTATATATATCCTGTTTCTCTGGAGACACCTGACTGGTACAACCACTGAAGAAAAGACTGGAGACTGGAATTGTAACTCTCAGAAAATAAGACCCAGTAGAAAGATATCCAAAACAAAATAAAAGCATGCCCCAACTCATATCAGGTTGTGAACATGGCTGAGAAATTTGAGAGAGTGAAAGAGGCCTTCAAAACCTGCAAGACAAAGGGAGGGGTTTGCAGACAAACATTGGGGAGAGCAAAAGTGGAGGCCTTCAGCCACCTGAGTTGAAAGATGTTTTGAGGTGCAGATGGGACCTGTGACCTCCAAGAGGCCCTGAGATCTGGCCTCCCTCTCTGGGAGGTTTCCTGTGTGGCAGGGATAAAACGGAAGGGGAGGTACTCCCATTTGCTTTGTTTATGAAAATTCAGGCACAGTTTTTAATGCTTCCAAACTCCTTTTCAGAATAGAAATCTCCTCTTGCTTCTAATGGGGATGTGGTTGTCCATGAACTTGGATGGGAAAACAAAAGCTTATTTTGATTAACCTGTTACTAAAATTTTGTATTTACTTTTGTTATAAATGTAGGCAACAAACCTACATATTTTAGCTCCTATGACTTTATCACTATTGGAAATCCCAAATATTTTCTCATGAAATTTCAGTTCTTGATGATTTTGTAAAATAAAATTTATGCTCATTATTATTTTGAAATTACAATATTTATTAGACTCAGTGTTGGATCTTGTTATTTAGTGCAGTAATAAAGAAGCACAAATATTACTGTCATAGTTCTTTAATATTTTGATAGCTTATTTCAACATAATTGGTTTCCTTTTGAAATCTTATGCATTTACCTTTTTTCTTTACATTTAAAAGTGTTATTCTGAGATGCAGTTCGTTTTCACCAAACTGCGCTGTGTACCCATAGGAGAAAGCCTGGTGAGAAGACCCCTGTTCTATGGTCTAGGAGGAATCCGTAACTGGGCCTACCTTAATTTTTATGCAGAAAGAGCAGAAACATGTATATTTTTCTTTAGAGCTGTTGCAACCTTATGAACCGAGAATATTTTCTAATCTCAGTATGAACATTCTCAGTATCAGATAGTTTTACTCCTGTTCATTATCCATCAACTTGTTTACAGTGGCTCAACAGGCATGGGGATAAAGACTCCCGAGAATATAGAGGCTTAAACACACACACACACACCTGAGACATGTTCTGAGAAAGCAAACAAATGAGTATTCTAGTGTGTGCTATTTGACGATGCTCGTTTTTAAAAGAGTCAGATTCTGAGACGTAAACCCTGCTGTAGGAGAAACATGCAATGAGGCTGCCTAGCACACCGTCTTGCTTAGTAAATATTTTTTTTTTCTTTTTTTCAACGAGTCAGGGAGAGATAAGAAAGTCAGGTCATGTCACCCTCCAAAGGCTTCCAATTTCCTACAGACTAACAGCCAACCCTTTGCGGCGGCCTACAAGGCCTGCAAGGCCATCTCCCTGGCTTCCCCCTTTTACCAGTCTCCTAACCCTCTCCTCTTGGTCGTGGCCTGCTCACTGCTGGAAGAACCCAAGCTGCTTCCACCTCCTACCCTTTGTCCCGGCGATTTCCTCTGTCCAGGGCACTCTTTCCTCTGATACCCACTTTTCTGTCTGGTTCATCTTCACTGCTGGGCTTTCCTCTCCCTTTTCCGTTTTATTTTTTCCTGCAAGAGCTTATCACCATTATTTTACTTATATCACCATTATTTTACTTATTTAGTGCTTTCTTATCTGTCTCTGCCTCAGTCAGCTAATCTTGAGGGCAGGGATCATGTTAGTTTTATTTACGGTTGTACAGCATCATCTTGAATCAACGAAACCAATGGATGAATGCATGTACATATGCATGAATGGAAAGGTCATATACCCGCAGAGGATGCCGGGCTTGCCTCCCGCCGCCACTTTTCGGCCGACGGTGACAGGCCAGGGAAGGAAAGTACAGACCCTAAAGCGCGTGCAGAAGTGGTCGCTGGGGAGCCCACGCACAGCTAGCCTAAACTAAGCTAAGCTAAAAAAAAAAAAAAAAAAAAGCTAAGCTGAAAAAAAAAAAACTAGCGGGGGAAAAAGACAGCTTTTAGCCAAAGTGCAAACACTACAGGAAAAACCGGTGCCGCGGCCTGGTGTCTGATCAAGGGATACCCGCCACTACGCCACCTACGCGCAGGGCCAGTGGCGCAATGGATAACGCGTCTGACTACGGATCAGAAGATTCCAGGTTCGACTCCTGGCTGGCTCGGTCTGTGCAGCTCCACTTTTCTCCTTTTTTCACCCCTTCAGCCCACCTGAGTTCAAATAAGTAAGAAAATCTGTGCAAGGCAAAGTTTACCCGGAAGTCTCCGGAGGGCAGAATGCTCGGCTTTTGACCACAGCTGGAGGGAAAATTCCACATGCGACCATACCCAACGTACCCGTCTTCCACGACCTGGCCTGTCTATCTCGGCTGAAGGATGAGTTTGAAATAACATTAATGTAAACGGGAAGAAATTAAGACTTGGACCGAGAGGATGCGGTCTGTGAGTCTCGTTGGTTTCCCTGATTTGAGAGGCCCGCACGGAGACACATGCTTACTCTAACATGAGGCACATTCACAAGGACGGCCAGTGGAAGAGCGTGGGAGTTAAAGGCAGAACACTAGACTCAGAGAACGGCTTTACATCGGGTTTCCGTAGTGTAGTGGTTATCACGTTCGCCTCACACGCGAAAGGTCCCCGGTTCGAAACCGGGCGGAAACATGTTTTTTTCCTCATAATTATTTTTTTTATTTTTAAATATCACACTTTCATAAACACGCCCCCTCCTCTTTCTGTCTTGCTTGCTCCGGCGGAGTCGCTAAGGCAGCGCTGCCTAGGGTGGGTCCGAAGTCCCTCGGCCTAGAAGGCCCACACTCGCAATCATCAGGCGGAAACTGGAACGCCAGCCTCTCCGCGAGAGAAAGATGTGGCAGTCCGCTTCTGTAAAGAAAAGATCACAGCCTTGGAAATCCTATGGGGCAGTTCTACTCTGTCCTATAGGGTTGCTGTGAGTCGGAATCAACTCGACGGCAACAGGTTTGGTTTGGTTTTTTGGTTTCCCGGCCTGGGACGCGCGGCAGGCCGCCCGCAGCCCCGGAAGCGCATCCTCGCCTTCCCTCGCCTTCCTGTTCGCGGCGGTGCGGGCCCCGCGCGTCTCCAGCGTCTCACAGTCTGCGCCCGCCCTCCACCAGCCGAGGGTACCCGCGCCGCTGGCGCCACTCCTTGGATCCCCGTACCCCTCGGAGGCCGCGAGACTTGGGTAAGCGCCTCACGGTTCAGGGGACTTACTGTGCTCCTCCAGAAAATGGAGAGGGTGTCCCTCCGCCCTGCAAGTACCTGGGACCCTCCTGCAATATGGCCCTCGTCATGATTGGGGACCTCGGCCTTGCCATCCCTTCTCCAAAGTAACTGCAGTGTCTCTCCTGGGTTCCGAGTGTGAATCCCTGGGAAAGGCAGAATCCGGGAGGAGGGGTTGCACAGGCTACAGGCGCGACAGGAATGTCCCCACGGGGCCTCTAAGGTGAGATGCATAAAAAAGACAGGCGAGGAGAGGGTTTGAAAGGATTGAGTCGGCAGGACTGTGGCCTGGAAGAGGTCGTAGGGGGTAGGTTGGTCTATCTTGGGCTGGGCTCTCCCTCCCTTGCCACCTTACAGGGCATCACCTTCAGGAAACTCCCACCTAGGAGACACCCCGGGGCTGAATCTCCCTCTACTTTGACCTACTGCTCTTTCTGTCAGAAAAAAAAATGGGTCCCAAAGTTAAGACTAAGTGAATTTTGGCTTGCAGCTTGAGAAAAACCAATGGCAACACCTGTTTAAAATCAGGACTTGTGCACTGGGTTTGGCCTTTGACTGCTGACTCTTTGACCCCTGACCTCTGTCTGACACTGTTCTGCTTTCATTAATGTTAATTGAATCAATGAAACGCTTTTGTGGGAAAGAAATATTGTTATTCCACCTGACAGCCTCAAGGGTATCTTCAGGATTTACTTCTTAAATGTATTATTACTACAGGTATTGTTACTATTTCTAGGGGTTAGCCAGGCCTAGCCTCTCAAATCACCCTTTCCACGTACCCTCTAATGAGTGATATGAATGTGATGTTTTTAGGACCATAAGAAAAGAAAGTGTAGTCCTTACCTAATGAGCTGGGGTGTTTTGTTTAAACAGCCTGCTTGTATAGGCATTCCTTTTCTTGGCCTTATTACCCCTGCACTTAAATACCCTCTCTGAAAGACTCATGCTTTTATCATTTTGCTGGTTCTCTTGTTAGCAGGATAATAAGCTTGGGCATGTACTCAGTAGCAATTTGTCTAAGATCTTTTCTTTTAAGATCCCCTACATCCTCCCCCCTCCCCCCCGCCCCAGAAATAAAAGTAAGTTCGTGTGCTGCCCTGAAAGGGGGTGGAAGGTCCCAGGGGCCCAGGAGGTGACAGGGTTTTGACCTCCCCATCTTTCTCTGATCCCAGTGGGCAAGAGTGCTTCAGCTGGGAAGCCGAGTGAGCCCTAAGCCAGGCAGTTGCAGGTGGGTGACAATTTGTTTGGGAGCCTATGGCTTAGTCCTCTTCCAAACAGGTGCATTCTGGAAGGATGCAGCAGCAGCTCTACCTTTTTGACTTCCTGCCCTTTCTCATGGTTTTTATAATGTCTCTCAAAATTGGTTCCTTCATTTTAAGAACAGCTGTCTCTCCCACTCCTTTGCTGGGTCCACTATTACCCTACTCAAAGTTGCCTTACATGATTTCTCATGGTCCTACCACCCCTTTCCCTCAACCTCCCAAACTTAACCCCAAGTGGAGTTATACTTCATTTGGAAGGTGGAGAACAAATAGGGCCCTGGAGAGTGATTGACGCCATGTGACTCCTTGCTCCTCTAGCACACCACACCTTGCATGCAATCTTTTATTTTTATTTTTTTTTTAAGTTATAGTCTTTATTCTCTCTTAATTAAGCTTGGTGTTAGTAACCTTTCAATGTACTACCTCACCATAAGTAAGAGGCAGAGAGAAAGTGTGGCCTTCTGACTCTGCCGTGGGATGGAGACAAGAACCCAAGTTAGAACTATCACCCAGAACCCCAGTTCAGTAACAGTCAAGGGAGCAGGCGGATGCTGCTAAAATGTGCCCTACATGTGTTTGTCGGGAATGAGGTGGGAGGTGAGTATTGAATGAGATGGAAGTTGGTCCATGGATGCCTGAAACAGACCCACAATGACAGAGGCAAAATCATGGAAAAGAGATTTTGAGAGCTGGGTGAGACCTCAAGGTTAATCTCATTCAAGATGTGTCCCAGGTCACTAAGGCCTTTGCACTGTTTCCTATTTCTGAGGACAGAGATTTGTGTGTTATGTACATTATTGATACAGTTTGGGCAATTCCTAGGAGTTCATCTCACAGATGAACTCGTACCCACATCTCATCTTCCGCAGCATTAGCATATGTTTTTGCAGAAGAAAACTTGTATTTTCTCCTTTAATTTGTCTTTTTTAAAAAAAGCTTTTTTTTTTTTTTCTGGTTAATTCAAGCTTCATGGGTCTTTTTCTAATGAAAAATTAGAAGTCTTCCCAGTTAACCAAAGGATTCTAAGAAAGGGATAGAGCAGATATTACCTCTCCCTTGCAGCTGCTGAAGGAGAGAGACCCTTCTTCATACAAAATAAGTAAGCTGGTTAAATGAGGACTTAAATTGCAATCTTTAACAAGAATTTCAGCCCAGTTCTGTGCAATGTGAAGATATGTGATTAAAAATTTCACTAACTTGTTTTGTTCTGTTCTCTGTTAGTATAATTTTGTCCTTGGAAGTGTTATTTTAACAAAGGGGAATTGTTAGATTCCTAAAACTAAGAATTTTTCCTGTGTCTTGGGAAATAACCTCAGTATCTGTCTTGATAATTTCTTGCCCTGGTGATACCATTGAAATTCATATCTTTATATCCCCCAAAGTTATAAAATTACTTACAAGATTTCTTTCACATGCATGATAGAATATTCTTAATTGTATAATGCTTCTCTGTTTTATTATTTGACAAATGATTTAAGTTACATCACTGTGTGGTGAGAGCTCCCTCTTTCCCCAACCCTCCTCAGCCTTCATGGAAATGACCTTTTATCCCTCTGGCCCTTTTTCATTATTTGTGTATCTGTCTCCTACATTTGTAAGGTCTCTGGACAGTCAGTCACTGGGTCTCCTGATCAGCCTTCTAAAGGTGAGTTTCAAGGAACTAATTCATATTTGTATACCTAGATAAGGTATCCAGCCAGTGGCCTGTTTTCCATAAATTTATCTTTATTGTCACTTGCTGTGTTTTGGCCTTTGACATGTGGCGATCACGGTCCCTCAGCTTGAAATGGACTGCAAGTGATCTATCTTGAAGAAGACTGAGCCCAGGAAACAGATTGTGTGAGCATTCCCACACCAGGAGATGGGCTGAGAAACACAATTTTGGAGTAAGATGGAAGGAGAATGGTATGGAGTATCCATTCTGTAGCGAAGGATGTCCTAGGACAAAAACTCATCCTTCAATTTCCTCTGTCATTGTCTGGCAATAAAAAGGTCTCTAAGAATATAGGCAGAATATTTAGGATGACCGTATCATTTACTGCCGAAGCTGAGACACTTGAGAGAGTAAAAGGAAGCACTGTTAATATTATGCTACAGCAACAGGTATAAAAAAGTCATCCCAGTATTAGAACAAGTGATTCCCATATCCTATAATGTCTCTTTTTCTGGTTTGGTTTTTATAATGTCTCTCAACATTGGTTCCTTCATTTTAAGAATAGCTGTCTCTCCCACTCCTTTTCTGGGTCCACTATTACCCTACTCAAAGTTGCCTTACATGATTTCTGGAATCCTTCTCAAATATTTTCTTTAAAAATTCCTTTCCCTTATTGTGCCTGAATTTTAATTAAAAAATAAAAATCTCTTGTTCTCTTAAGATCTGTTGAAACATTTCTTTAGTGGTATATTTGAGAGAGAGAAGAAGGGAAACAGAAATTAGGTATAAATTCATATAATGTTTAGGAGAAGATGTCTTCAGGACAGAATGGGTCAGGTCTAGTTGGATCAGCACAATTGTAGCATGCCTCAGTGGTAGCAGGGAGATTAATGACACCATTACTTTCTAGCCCCTCAGTAATTCAGTCTCCCTGAAAAGGGGGCAAGGGAAGAGCACAGTGAGGGAAGAGAAGGGTCTGGGCTTATTTCACATTAGCTTTTCAGTAAAGAGCTAGTCACTGTAAGAACACAGCTGTTTCCCTTCTCAATTTTAATCGCTGTTTCCAGAGTACCTTTCAAGATACTAGGGGAGATACTGACTGATTCAGGGCACACTCAAGAACACTAGTTCTTCCTTCTGCTTTATACAGAATTTCATGTCTATCTCTATCCCACAAGAAAGAAGGAAAAATACAAAATTTCCAGAAATTCTAGCCGTGAGGAAAAAAAACGAGGAGCATAGATAACGTGATGTTTTAGCACCATTTACCAGTGGTCACTTTGTTAGCCAAGCAACGTGTAAATGAATGAAATCTAAGGTTGCCCAAGTACTTCTGTGTTTTCCAGTATATCTAAATCAATGTAGGACAAGATAATTAAAAAAAAAAAAATGGTGACATGGGGGCAGTGCACAGGGTTATGAAATTTCCTAGGAAATATTTTCAAGGGCGAGGCAGAAGGGGCGAGTAGCTAGTCTTGGCTGAAAGTTTTAAAGAAGCTAGGTAGTGCCCGTGAATGGCAGCCATAGGTACAGGTCCTAATTAGCCAAACTCAAGTCACTTTTTTTTCCTGCCTCTGTGGCACTGAATCTGTACTCTTGGCTACCTAGTATTCTTTCTGCTATACCCCTCACCTCTTTAGTAGTTTTTAGGAACCACAGAGCAGGACACAAAGTTTTTCCATGCAAGATACAGAGAATCATGTTGCAACAGCCACACCCTCTCCTCTGCCCAGTTCAAGGAGGAGAACACCACCACCTCTTCTTACCTCGGGACTAACCTCCAGGCCCTCCCCAGTCGTGTCTGTTTCCCAGCCTCGTCAGAGGTGACTACTGTCCTGATTTCTAAACTTATGCCTTGCTTTTATTTAGTTTTACTACTTGCTTGCAGCCAAAATAACACGTCATTTGGTTTTACACATCATATAAATGGATCTATACTGTATGTATTCTTCTGCAACTTGCTCTTTTATTTTATTTTATTTTATTTATTTTGGTATTGTTGAGAATATACACAGCAAAACATACACCAGTTCAACAGTTTCTACATGTACAGTTCAGTGATGTTGATTATATTCTTTAAGTTGTGCAGCCATTCTCACCCTTCTTTTCTGACTTGTTCCTCCCCCATTAATATAAACTCACTGCCCCCTAAAGTTCCTATCCAGTCTTTTTCAAGTTGCTGTTGTCAGTTTGATCCTATATAGATAGTCCATAGAAGAGCATGCTTGTTAAAGTGGAGGGTCAGTGAAAAAGAGGAAGACCCTCAATGAGATGGATTGACAGAATGGCTGCAACAATGGGCTTAAGCATAACGATTGTGAGGATGGTGCAGAACCGGGCAGTGTTTTGTTCTGTTGTACACAGGGTCGCTATGAGTCAGAACCGACTCAATAGCACCTAACAACAAAAATAACTAGACGAGAATAATGCTCAAGGCAGACATTTTTTACTAGTTAAGTTAAACAATTTTTTGGTTTTAAGAAGACTTCAGGGGATATTTTTGGTGTAAGGTTTAAAGATTATCTCAGGGCAATAGTGTCAGAGGTTCATCCAGCCTCCATGGCTCCAGAAAGTCTGGAGTCCATGAGAGTTTGAATTCTGTTCTGCAGTTTCCCCATTTTGATCAGGATTCATCTGTAGAATCTTTGATCAAAATATTCAGTAATGGCAGCCGGGCACCATCCAGCTCTTCTGGTCTCATGGCAAAGGAGGTATGCAACTTGATTTTTTGTTCAACATTATATTCTTGATATTTTTACGTGTTTTTGCATGCAGCTGTAGTCTATTCATTTTTGCTGCTGAATAGTATCCCCTTGTATAGATATTACCATGATTTATTTATCCATTACTATTGAGGGGCATTTGGGTGGCTTCTAATTTTTTGAAATTACAGTATTACTAGAAACATTCTTATAGGGGTCTTCTGTGCATACCTCCAAGAATCGCTTTAGGTAAACACCTAGAAGTAAAATTGCTTTAGATACTACCACATCGGGTTTCTAAAGTGAATACACTAATTCATACACACATACATACACACCAACAGTGTATTTAACTACTATTTTGATTGCTTCACATCAGCTAAGCCCTTGATATTGTTAGACCACTTAGTTTTTACCAATTCAGTGGCTATGAAATGTTATCTCCTGTGGTTTTAATATTCGCTTCCCATGTTACTCATCAGGTTGAACATATTTTCACCATTCATACTGCTTCTAAAAAGTGCTTGTTAACACTTTTGTCCACTGTTTTAAAATTTCATCTTGTCCTTTCCTCATGGGTCTGTAGGATTTCTTTATATATTCTGGGTTCCAATCCTTTGTCAGTTATATGTGTTGCAAATATCTTTGCCCTGTTTGCAACTTATCCTTTTACTTTTATATCATTTCTTTTTGATAAACACAAGTTAATTACTTTTAATATAGTGAAATAGTTAAATTTGTTCATCTTTCCCTTTATTGTTTTCATTTTTGTGTCTTATTAAAGAAACCTGTCGCGGAGCAGTGTGAGGGAGGCAGAGGCGCCCCCTGGACTAGCAAAGCCACCTGTCAAACACTGCTGCCACCATGCCCAAGCGAAAGGCTAAAGGGGATGCTAAAAGTGACAAAGCAAAGGTGAAGGATGAGCCACAGAGGAGATCAGCGCGGCTGTCTGCTAAACCTGCCCCTCCAAAACCAGAGCCTAGGCCTAAAAAGCCCCCTACAAAGAAGGGAGAGAAACTTCCCAAGGGGAGAAAGGGGAAAGCAGATGCTGGCAAAGATGGAACCAACCCTGCAAAAAACAGAGATGCCTCTACAGTCCAGGCACAGAAAGCGGAAGGCACTGGAGATGCAAAGTGAAGTATACATTTTTGATAGCTCTGTACTTCTAACAACTGCTGTTCAAAATACTATGTTTTTTTTAAATCAAGTTTTGTAAAACTATAGAATTTTGGTTTAGCTTTTTTTTTTTTTAAGTTATGTTATTAGCATACAGAATGCTTCATTGTTCTCTTTTGTGGAAAGGGCAAATACCACTAATAGAATGTGTCTCAGAAGCTAGATAGAAAGGGAAGAAAATAGGATTTTCTATCCCGGGTTTCGAGGATTGTTCTTGGTCATGAGGGATTCCCTCACATTTGTGCATCAGGCCACTTTGACACAGAAGCCTTGTGTGTGTGTGGCGGGGGCAAAACTTCACTTCTTCTCTTTCCCTGATGCCATCAGCATAGACTTAACTTCTTCAAACAAGAGTCTTGATGTGGTCCTGGCACCCCTAAAATTAGCAGTGTCAGGCAACAGTACTCAGGCAATACAGAATTTCTGGTGATGATATCAAGATGGTGTTGCTCGGAAGATCCACAGTTCCTGTTTTTAGTTCGTGAATCATCCCACTGAGAATTCAGCACCTTTTAGTTTATTTCCTCCACATCAGTTGGCCTGTGAAGAGCTCTTAAACTACATGCCTCATGTGAGACGTCCACCCCTCTGAAAACTTTTCCTGTACAAAGCAGCAACAAAGGACTTTGTTGACTTTTACAGTGACTTTTTCCAGAGGGGAATTTGGGAATTTAAAGTGTTATTATTGCCGATGCCCTGGTGGGAGTAACGTGATTGTTTCTGAAAATTAAAAAAAGCTGAATACAAATTGCTTAGGAGGGGAAATCATCTCCTACCAGAAGCCAGAAAGACATTCTCCTGTACTGCCTTGGAAAGTTTTGTAGTTTTGCTTTTCATATTTACCTTTTGTCTGCTCTGATTTTTGTGAAAAGTATGAGGTTGAAGTCCAATTTAATATTTTTTCCATATGAATAAGTAGTTGTCTGTTTACTGAAAAGTTCGTCCTTTCCCCGCTGATTTGTGACATTAGGTGTTTCATAAATCAAGTTTCTGTGTATCTGTGTGTATGTCTGAGTCTGTTGATAGGCTCTATTCTGACCTACTGATCAATTTGTCTAGCCTTGTGCCAGTGCTATACTGTCCTGATTACTACACTTTTTAAAAAAGGTTTTAATATTAAAGTACAAATCCCACCCTTCAACATCACCATCAAATTTTTTTTCTTAAGAGAGTCTTAGCTGTTCTTAGCCACCTGCTCTTCCAGGTTCTATATCAAAAAACAAAGCAAACTTGTTGGGATTTTGATTGAATTTCTGTTGAATTTATAGATTGGTTTGGGAAGCCATATCATCTTTACAATATTGGGTCTTCTAATCCATGACCATGATACAGCTTTCCATTTATTTAGGCCTTTTAAATGTCTTTCAATAAAGTTTTATAATTTTCTCCATAAATGCCTTCTTTTGTCAGTGTTTCTTAGGGACTTTATATTTTTTGATGCTATTTTATATGGTATGTTTTCAGTTACTACTTTGTATTTTTTACCATTGTTGATTTTTGCATCCAGTAGCCTTGCGAAACCCTCATTAATTCTTACATTTGTATATTCTTTTGGGTTTTCTACAGAGACAGCTGTCTTAGGCTGGATTCTCTAGAGAAGCAAAACCAGTGAGGCTTGTGTGTGTGTGTGTGTGTGTAGAGAGAGATTTATATCAAAGAAGTGGCTTACACGGTTGTAGAGGCTGGAAAGTCACAAGTCTGTGGGCCAGACATCAGACTGGAGGCTTCTCTTGACTCATGTCACTGCAGTGGCTGATGAACCCAAGATCACCAGGTCAGGCAGCAGGCTGTGAGGGTGACAAATCCAGGATCGGCAGGCAGTATGGCAAGCCGCTGGCTCAAATCCCAAGAACTGGAGTTCAGATGATGACAAGTCAGAGATGCAGGATCCAGAGTGAGCAAAAGCCAGCGAGCTTTGCCAGAAAGTCCATATATATTGGATGCAGGCTATACACCAAAGGAAACTCTCTTTCAACTGATTGGCTACTCAAGCAGATCTCATCATGGAGATGATAATATTGTATCAGATCTCATCATGGAGGTGATTACATCATTATGTAACTGCCAAACTACATCATAACTGTCAAACCACTGAGAATCATGGCCTAACAAGTTGACACACAACCTTAACCATCACAACCACCATATCTGCTGTATATGCAAGTATTTTTGTTTCTTTGAAGTCCTTGTACCTTCTTTTCCTTTTCCTAATGCAAATATTATCCCAGTGCCAGGGATACAGCAGCAAGAAAACAGTCTCAAATTTCATGAAGCTATGTTCTAGCTAAACCTAAAAATACCAAATCCATTGCCTGTCAAGTTGATTCTGACTCATAGTGACCCTATAGGACAGAACAGAGCTGCCCACAGGGTTTCCAAGGAGCCGAGCTCTTAACCACTGCACCACCAGGGCTCCATGTTCTATCTAGGGAGGTAGAAAATAAATATGCAAATTTATGCAAAAAGAAGCCTTAAGGAAAGAAGTGTAAGAGGGTGCTATTTAGATTGAGTGGTTGGGGAAGTCCTCTCTGATGAGAACACATTTGAGCAGGGCCTTTAATGAAGTGAGGGAACAAAAGGTGTGAATATCTGAGAGGAAAGCATTCCAGCAGAGGGAATGGCAAAGAAATGAGGTAGAAATGTGCTTGGCAAGCTGAAGAAGAACAAGGAGGCTATCTGCTCCATGGGGGAATAGGCTGTAAGAGGGCAAGAGTGGAAGAAGGAAGCCAGACAGCTGTCGCAATCATCCAGACAAACCATGTTGGTGACTTGGACCTGGTAGGGAACAGTGAAGGAGAGTGGACTGGATATGAGGTGTGAGACAGTTGGCAGTAAATAAGGAATGCCATGCTCGGATAGTTAACCTTTCTGAACCACAGTTTTCTCAGTAGTATAGCAAGAAATGATACCTACTTTACAAGGTTGTTTAAAGAATTAGACATACTATATGGAAACATTTACTACTGCAGTTTACCAAATTGACGTTCTGATGAATAAAGCTTACTTGGGACTTTGAAAAAATAATTCATATTTACCAGAGCTTAATCACTACTGGAAAACTGATTAAAAAAAAATTATTTGTTGAACCCACAAAACTGAGGGCCAGACAGTATATTATATACAGTAGTAGTATATATAGTAAAACTAGCATCACGTTATATGTTACCAGTATTTCCCTTTGTAATAGTGGATTTCTGGAAATTCTGATTTATCATGCAGTATTACCATCCCTCTGTTCTACTATTCCCACTCCATCTTACTCAGTAAACAGTAAACGTTTATCTGTACTTTCTCTGTGACAGACAGCTGGGCTTGGCACAGATCAGAATCAAAGATAAAAGAAATAATCTCTATTCTCAGAGAGCCCAGATTCATACAGGGTCAAGTCATCACACAGTAGTATTCTTTGTGCTGTGGTAATATTGCAGGACCCTCAGACTGATGCCAAGGCATGAAGGAGTACTAGGGAGGACTTCCTCGGGAACGTTAACACCTGAATAGCAAAATGAAAGCAGATAGGAGTTGATCAGGCAAAAACTTGAAAAGCCAAACTTGTTGCCGTCGAGTCAGTTCTGACTCAGCAACCCTATAGGTTAGGCAAGGGGTGATGAGAAATGATTCCAGTCAGAGTAATAACATTTGCAAAGATGTTAAGAAAGTGTGGTGCATGGTAGATGTTCAATAAATTATTAAATAAAAAATAATTAAAATGCGTAACCAAAGAAATTACAGTGTATTGTTTTTGACTATAATAAAAGGTAATTCTTAAGTGCTGATTGTCCACCAAACACTGTGTGTGCCCAGTGATTTACATGCATAATTTCATTTCCACGACCCTGTGAGTTAAATAATATTACTACCCCCATTTTACCTTACATCTAATGAAACTGAGGCAAACAGAGATTATGTAACTTGCCCCGAGATTATACAGTGAGTGGTAAAATCCAGAATAGGATCCAGGTCAATATCTTCAGGGCCTAGAAAACTCCTCACTGTTGAAAAGGCTGAGGATCACTGGTATAAATCTCAAATGTAATCTTTCCCCCCCAAAATTTTTTTGGTATTTCTGAATAAATTCAGAAACTTCCTAAGATACCACTAGAAGCCCATCAAATAAAAGTAACGCCAGTATTCTACAAGCCAGATAATTGTAATTTCCAATGAAGAAGGGTAGTAGTAACACCAACAAATTCCATGGGGAACTGGTCATATGGAATTTATGAATGTTACTCTATCTCCAGCAATATAAAGTTAGCAGGGATATTGTTTCTGAACAAGGATGCTAATTTTTTAGACAAATATTTCTGTGAAGTAGGGAAAGCCAATTTAGGAAATTATAAATAAACCTCCTTCATAGTATCTGCTTCCCTCTACGCCGAATCAGTATTCATCAAACCACCAAAGAATTGTAATTTATTCTTCAAAGTGATTATTATTTGAAAAACAGTTCCAGCTTTTGAGCCAGGTACACATTACTGGCGGGGGGGGGGGGGGGAGGGGAATCTCCCTGCCCACTTTTCTGAACCGTTTGGCACTTATATTCTTATCTGTAAATTCACAAAGTGCCATCCTGGTAATTTATAAAATAGTATAAATATTTTGAGAGTTTGGGTATCTGACATGAATCAGCCTAAGCGATCTAGAGTTTTTAATCAAATTTCTGACTTTTTTTGGCCCTGAAAGAGTTGGGAAGGAGGGAAACTTATTTTTCTGCATCTGCCTTTGTCGCTCTTCATTCTACTCTCAAGTGGTCAGTCACAGTGACCCTTCTAAAATATATCATGTCACACGTCTCAAAACCCTCCAGTGGCTTCCATCTCGTAAAAGCCAGAGTCAAAAAAAAAAAAAAAAAGAAAGAAAAACTGCAAAACACCTACAGAATCCGAGCGAGGGTGCGGTCAGAAGAGCATCCGGATGGGGGGTCCCTCCGGCCAATCTGCTCTCGGACGCACTTCCGATCCCTTCTAGGCGACTGGGAGGTCCGCACCTCTCGATGTCACCTCTGGCTGGGCCAGCTCTGGGTTGCGTTCTGGTTGCTGAGTAAAGGAGGCTGCGGCCGTTCAGTTTTCTGTTTGCTTCTCATTCCCTCGCAGACCTTGCTCTGACTTTCGGGGGGCTCTTACCCCAGTCCTGTTTTGGTGGCGTTTCAACAGAAGCGGATTGTCAGCACCTAAAGGTGGACTAGCCTTGGAGACAGTGAATATCCGCAGGGCTTTCTTAACCGTTTAGATGCCAGGGAGCCCCCTGGAAGCATGAAGAAGCCCAAGGAAACCTTCTCCGAATTATGTTTTTAAAAGCGTTCAGCAGACACACATATGATTACAAAGAAAACCAATTATACTATAAAACGCTTATCAAATGATTAAAAATAATTTGCAATGCAGTAATAACTCTGCTTCTTTATTAGTGTATTATACAAGGCACATCTCATAACTACCATAATTTCAAAATAGTTAAATATGAGATATTTGTAACAACTGTAATGTAATACAAAAGTATTTGTTCTTTTTCTTGGTGACAAAGCCACAGGTACTTCTCTTTTGACTGTGGTTTGTTACCTACATTCATAACTGAAGAAAGTGCTAAATTTCAGCTGTAGGTTAGAGATTTTAAAGACATAATTTTTTTCCCCATCCAAGTTTACCAGCCACCATGTTAAGAAACACTGCAAAAGTGCTTAACCCAGTGTCTGGCACATTGAAACCCCTCCATAAATACAGATATTAGTAATTTCATTATTACTTTTCTTGCACCTGCTCAAATTTCTTTTAGGTGAACAGGATGGAGTTTTATCACATGAAGTCTTGAGAGCTGAAGATTCAAGACCAGTCCCAAGCACACTGACAGAGTGCTGTACTCACAGATGCTCCTCCATTCAACTCTGCCTTGTATAGGGACAATAATTTAAAGATAGGTGGAAAGAGAAACATCAAGTATCACCTGACGGGTACTCCTTGCCTCATTCAGTAATTATTACTTACATCCCACATGTCAGGAGTTATGCTGGGCAAGATATATCAGAGCTCAGTCCATTAATCAATTAGGCATGAGTGCTAAAAGAGTGCTGTCTACACACTTTAGCTGTGGTATAAAAGAAGTGTATAAAGCTGGCAGGTATTAGGAGTGTGCCAAGGGTGGCAAAGCAAGGGCAAAGGAAGAGATTACAGGGAGGAGGGCATGCCATTAAGGACTGGTTCATTGATTCATTCAGCAAATATTTATTGAGCTTCAAATGTGTGCTAAGGCTACAGGGAAGGGCCAGAGGGCCCTGCCCTCACCAAAGCAAAGAAATATTCTGCTTCCATAGAAGGAGAAAAAGCTATCCCATTTCAGGAAAGAGTTAAAAAAAAAAAAAAAGCAACAGTGAAAAGCTCCAGGGTTTGACTCCATGGTCTCTCAACCATCCCTCCTTGAAAGCAAAGCTCAAAAAGGACCTTACACTAACCTCCAGCCATGACCTTTGGTGGGAAGCACTAGAAAGTGCCCACACCTTTCCACAGACCTGGCAGCCACAGGTAAGTTGAGGTTAGATGAAGCATAGGAGCAAAGAAGGGGGTTGTGGGGTGGAGTACAATCAGAGATAAAGCCAGTTCAGAAGGGCTTCTTTCTCTTGGAAAGGACTTCAGATTTTATCCTGTCTTAAAAGTTTTAGGCCAGGGGAAAAGCCCGAGCAGATGTGCATTTTACAAAAACCTCTGTGTCCGCTGTATGGTTGAATTAGAAAGAGATATCGGAAGCTGAAGTTTTCTGACTATACAACTCCCAGCAATGAGCTCTTTCAGTAGCTTTTTTTTGGTGTTTGATGATATCCGGGGTAATGGAGACAAATTAACATACAGGTTTAGAGATTAGGAGAATGACGTAGAACGGAGATATAGTTTGTTCAATTAATCCAGTGTCATTTTATAACCGTCTACTATAAGTTGCCCCCCCACGTGTCTGTCAGTTTGTCATACTGCCGGGGCTTGTGTGTTGCTGTGATGCTGGAAGCTATGCCACTGGTATTCAGATACCAGCAGGGTCACCCACGGAGGACAGGTTTCAGCTGAGCTTCCTGACTAAGACTAGGAAGAAGGACTTGGCAGTCTACTTCTGAAAAGCATTAGCCAGTGAAAACCTTATGAATAGCAGTGGAACACTGTCTGATATAGTGCGGGAAAACGAGCTCCCCAGGTTGGAAGGCACTCAAAAGATGACTGGGGAAGAGCTGCCTCCTCAAAGCAGAGTCGACCTTAATGACGTGGATGGAGTAAAGCTTTCGGGACCTTCATTTGCTGATGTGGCACGACTCAAAATGAGAAAAAACGGCTGCAAACATCCATTAATAATCGGAACCTGGAATGCGCAAAGTATGAATCTAAGAAAATTGGAAATCATCAAAAATGAAATGGAACGCATAAACATCGATATCCTAGGCATTAGTGAGCCGAAATGGACTGGTATTGGCCATTTTGAATCAGACAATCATATAGTCTACTATGCCGGCAATGAGAACTCAAAGAGGAATGGTGTTGCCTTCATCGTCAAAAAGAACGTTTCAAGATCTATCCTGAAGTACAACGCTGTCAGTGATAGGATAATATCCATACGCCTACAAGGAAAACCAGTTAATACGACTATAATTCAAATTTACGCACCAACCACTAGGGCCAAAGATGAAGAAATATAAGATTTTTATCAGCTGCTGCAGTCTGAAATTGATCGAACATGCAATCAAGATGCATTGATAATTACTGGCGATTGGAATGCGAGTGTTGGAAACAAAGAAGGATCAGTAGTTGGAAAATATGGCCTTGGTGATAGAAACAATGCCGGAGATCGAATGACAGAATTTTGCAAGACCAACGACTTCATTGCGAATACCTTCTTTCACCAACATGTACGGCGACTATACACATGGACCTCGCCAGATGGAACACACAGAAATCAAATTGATTACATCTGTGGTTTTTTATGTGGAAAGAGAGGATGGAAAAGCTCAATATGAGCAGTCAGAACAAGGCCAGGGGCTGACTGTGGAACAGACCATCAATTGCTCATATGCAAGTTCAAGCTGAAAGGGAAGAAAATCAGAGCAAGTTCACAAGAGCAAAAATATGACCTTAAGTATATCCCACCTGAATTTAGAGACCATCTGAAGAATAGATTTGATGCATTGAACACTAGTAACTGAAGACCAGACGAGTTGTGGAATAACATCAAGGACATCATCCATGAAGAAAGCAGGAGGTCATTGAAAAGACAGGAAAGAAAGAAAAGACTAAGATGGATGTCAGAGGAGACTCTGAAACTTGCTCTTGAGCGTCGAGCAGCTAAAGCAAAAGGAAGAATTGATGAAGTAAAAGAACTGAACAGAAGATTTCAAAGGGTCTCTCGAGAAGACAAAGTAAAGTATTATAATGACATGTGCAAAGAGCTGGAGATGGAAAACCAAAATGGAAGAACACGCTCGGTGTTTCTCAAGCTGAAAGAACTGAAGAAAAAATTCAAGCCTCGAGTTGGAATAGTGAAGGATTCCATGGGGAAAATATTAAACAATGCAGGAAGCGTCAAAAGAAGATGGAAAGAATACACAGAGTCATTATACCAAAAAGAATTAGTCGATAGTCAACCATTTCAAGAGGTTGCATATGATCAGGAACAACCGATGGTACTGAAGGAAGAGGTCCAAGCTGCTCTGAAGGCATTGGTGAAAAACAAGGCTCCAGGAATTGATGGAATATCAACTGAGATGTTTCAACAAACAGATGCAGCGCTGGAGGTGCTCACTCGTCTATGCCAAGAAATGCGGAAGACAGCTTCCTGGCCAACTGACTGGAAGAGATCCATATGTATGCCTATTCCCAAGAAAGGTGATCCAACAAAATGTGGAAATTACAGAACAATATCATTAATATCACACGCAAGCAAAATTTTGCTGAAGATCATTCAGAAATGGCTGCAGCAGTATATCGACTGGGAACTGCCAGAAATTCAGGCTAGTTTCAGAACAGGACGTGGAACCAGGGATATCATCGCTGATGTCAGATGGATCCTGGCTGAAGGCAGAGAATACCAGAAGGATGTTTACCTGTGTTTTATGGACTATGCAAAGGCATTTGACTGGGTGGATCATAACGAACTATGGAAAACACTGCGAAGAATGGGAATTCCAGAACACTTAATTGTGCTCATGAAGAACCTTTACATAGATCAAGAGGCAGTTGTTCGGAGAGAACAAGGGGATACTGATTGGTTTAAAGTCAGGAAAGGTGTATGGCAGGGTTGTATTCTTTCACCATACCTATTTAATCTGTATGCTGAGCAAATAATCTGAGAAGCTGGACTATATGAAGAAGAACGGGGCATCAGGATTGGAGGAAGACTCATTAACAACCTGCGTTATGAAGATGACACGACCTTGCTTGCTGAAAGTGAAGAGGACCTGAAGCGCATGCTAATGAAGATCAAAGACCACAGCCTTCAGTATGGATTACACCTCAACATAAAGAAAACAAAAGTCCTCACAACTGGACCAATGAGCAACATCGTGATAAACGGAGAAAAGATTGAAGTTGTCAAGGATTTCATTTTCCTTGGATCCACAATCAACAGCCATGGAAGCAGCAGTCAAGAAATCAAAAGATGCATTGCATTGGTCAAATCTGCTGCAAAGGACCTCTTCAATGTGTTGAAGAGCAAAGATATCACCCTGAAGACTAAGGTGCGCCTGACCCAAGCCATGGTATTTTCAATCGCATCATATGCATGTGAAAGCTGGACAATGAATAAGGAAGACTGAAGAAGAGTTGACGCCTTTGAATTGCGGTGTTGGCGAAGAATATTGAATATACCATGGACTGCCAAAAGAACGAACAAATCTGTCTTGGAAGAAGTGCGTCGAGAATGCTCCTTAGAGGCGAGGATGGCGAAACTGCATCTTACATACTTTAGACATGTTGTCAGGAGGGATCAGTCCCTGGAGAAGGACGTCATGCTTGGCAAGGCACAGAGTCAGCGGTAAAGAGGAAGACCCTTAATGAGGTGGATTGACACAGTGGCTGCAACAGCGAGATCAAGCATAACAAGGATTGTAGGGATGGCTCAGGACCGGGCAGTGTTTCATTCTGTTGTGCATAGGGTCGCTATGAGTCGGAACCGGTTCGACGGCACCTGACAACAACAACAACAACACACTCTCGGAGACCATGTCAGAATCATTTTGGATCTAATATTCAATTTTGTGGACTCCCTTCCCCGACCCCTTATTTTGTGAAGTTTGTGACAGAGAGTTGTCCCTTTGTATTTAAATAATGCTAATGAAAGCTTTTTTTCTTTTGAGCAATCTCTAAGCATTGTAAAGAAACTGTGGGGTAACAACCGAAGTGTAGTAGCCCCTACAGACAGGAAATCTTTCCTCTGAAGCTGTGTGGACTTACTAAATTTATGAGGTGACGGGTACTTTAAGAAGACATGTCTTGTGTTGTTGTCATAGCAGTAATAATAATGGACATTGGGTTACCACTTCTGCAGTGTTTTTCATGTTGTAAAATGCTATGCTGTCTCTGAGACTTGAGCTCAAGATGCTCAGATTATGTAACTGGTGTGCTGCCTCCTATGCTAAGAAGGAAACTGTTGGGAAGTGTTCTGTTATTTATGTTTATGTAGAGGTTATGAAGATCCCTAGGTAGGACTTGAGGTTTGCGCTTGTCTACTAACTGAAAGATTGGTGGTTGGAACCCACCTAGAGGCACTGCAGAAGAAAGACCTGGCAATCTGCTTCCATAAAGATTATAACCAAGAAAACCCTATGGACTCAGTTCTACTCTGCAACATACAGGGTTGCCATGAGTTGGAATCAACTCAAAGGCAACAGTGTTGGTTTTCTTTTTTTATTGTGGAGGTATGCAGCCTGTTCAACAATTTTTGATGGAAAGGAAAAATCTAATTTCTCCATTAGCTTCTAGCTGAAAATTCTGGTTTGGGCTATTACCAAAGGAAGTCTCAACCAAGGATTGCGAGTTGTTTCTTTAATGCTTCCACCAGAGACAGTGTTGGTACTGGTGTGCTCCAGTGACTTGAGGTTTTGGGTCACGTGAGGAAGGGGATTTGTATTCAGAGAAAGGGGCGTGGCAGGTGGTCACTCACACAGCCCTCACTGCCCGGTACCACCTATACTTCATCTTTATGATCACCCTACAGACCAATGAGGGGGATGTAAAATCAATTTAACGGTCGATACTAACCAGCATTTTTAAGAGGATAGAATCAGAAATATCAGAATACAGTTCATGTGGTAAGAATAATTAATATTGCACGCAATTTTTGTTTCTGTTATATGTGTGGCCGGGTTGAGAAGTAAACTCAACTTTGCGCTATAGGTCATGGGCAAAAAAATTTTAAACTTCTGCCCCTCTTGGTCCTCAGTTCTGAGAGACAGCACTATATCTATACAGTTTACCTGGGTATCTCCAGAGCCTAAGAAAGCAGAGCATCAGTAAGAAGCATACAAATGTAGGGAAGAGGAAGCAGCTCTGCGATTTTGTTGCTTTTCAAGAAATAGCTCAACCTTTGATAATTTACGACATTGTTATCGAAACTTTTGCTGGTGCCTTTGATGAAATGATTTTTGTGCCGTTTATGGCTCCCAGCCATCTGCCCAGAATTCTAGGCCCCTCTATTTCCCCAACAGATCCTAGGGTTTGGGCTGTACGCCGTGCTTAGCATTGCCTCTCATTTAGTAAGATCACCCTCTGATTTGAGTTTACCTTCTTTCCCCTTACTATTTATTGAAACAAAAATACAGGAAATAAAACGGGAAAAACAGAAAACAACGACGCCCGAACAGGGACTTGAACCCTGGACCCTCAGATTAAAAGTCTGATGCTCTACCGACTGAGCTATCCGGGCTCACGCTAAGCTATGCTATCTTATTCGACCCTGGCTAAACTGTTTCGATATTTGAACTAGAATGTGATCTTAGAACTTTCAGATGTGATTCTGTATGAAGTTAGTTGTTCAGAAAACGCTCGTTAATAAGGTAATTAGCATTATCTTTCTATATATAGAGTAGATACATGTCATGTATAGTATATTTGCAGATGTAGAATTCAGTGCAGTCAAGAACAGAGAATGGCTTCACACCTCGAAAAATGTAATCTATGTCACTGAATTGTACATGTAGAAATGGTTGGATTGGTGCATGTTTTGCTGTGTATGTTGAACACACTATATTCTCAAAAACAACAACAAGGAAATAAAATTGAAAAAACAAAACAAAACTAACAGAATGCTGGCATTCAGTTCCTAGGCTCCCTAAAGAAATATTTTAAATATTCTATATTTGAGCCCAAACAGAATTTTCCAAAGGAAGCCGATCCGATGCTGGCGGTTGTAAAGGAGTCAGTGTATCATCTTTTCAGGGAGGGACTCACTTTGGACACCTGAATGAGTGGAGGGACAGAGGGAGCTGTTTGATCCCGCGCTAGCTCTTAGCTGCCTTTGGAAAAAAGGAAAAACGAAAGAAGCTTTCAAGGGAGAGTCTTACTCTTTTCTTGCCGAACGTCCAGGTAGTTAGTTATGACCCCACGGTCTCTAGGTTAAATGTTTGGCAAGAGTCCGATGGATGGAAGGTTTCTTCTGCTTGGGAAGTTGATGAATGCTGCCCCATCAACTATTTCAATATTTTGTTAAATAAATAAGAGAAAATTTAACCTCATTAAATCCTAGAACTGTAGGCGGGGGGAAGAAAACTGGACTCAAAGAACTAGGGAGAGCTACAAAGGCGGCTTTTCGAGGGCTGGGGATGTAGCTCAGTGGTAGAGCGCATGCTTCGCATGTATGAGGCCCCGGGTTCGATCCCCGGCATCTCCAACCTTATTTTAGACGCTAATACTATTAAAAAAAAAAAAGAAAGAACTGTTTTTTTTTTTTTAAATGTGAAATCTTTGTTTCTATCAACCTTTTTAGCAATATACTGTAGTGTTCTTTTAGCCGTTACATATACAACTGTATATGTAGAGAAGGAACAGGATTGCGTTGAAATATTTTGGAATATCTCTATCTGAAACGAATGGAGCGGGAACGTAGGAAAACATTCCCAACAGACAGATACCCGAAGAAGAGCACCTGGAATATTGCTTGGGACTCTTTAATGAATTTGTGATATTACGGGCTTGTGGTGCAGAAAAAATCTTGACCTGAGAACATTAAAAGGGAGGAGGGAATATTGTTGTACCCACGTTGCTGAGTCATGGAACGAAAGAGTGGGACAAACATTGGAAAAAGGGATGAAGCCTACCTTTACATGAGCTAAGTCGGCCGCTGGGACACACGAGCCTCTAAAATAGGACATCAAGAACAAGACTAAACTCTTGTTATGAACTTGAAAGCCTCACTAACGGAAGCGGCCGGTTAGCTCAGTTGGTTAGAGCGTGGTGCTAATAACGCCAAGGTCGCGGGTTCGATCCCCGTACGGGCCACTACTCGTTTTCTCACTTCCGCGATTAAATTCGCTAGATTTTCCTGGTCTGCGGTAAAAGACAGACCCCCACAGGTAACATATTGCCTCAAGACCGAACCGTCCTACGCAAGCCCTGAGAACTCCTTTTCGCAAGTCGGAGTGCTAAAAAATTTGCCTTAAAGAAGCAGAAAAGCACCAGGACACCTTAAGAGCTCGATTTAAATCCTTAAGAAGAGTGTCACCAGTTTTTTTTCAGTAATCATACACGGCTCTGGAACAGTCTGAAAACATGAGTAAGTCTTCAGTTACTGAAATGTGAAGTGAGAAGGCACTGCTCATTATCTCCAATTGCTAGTTGAGGTTCCTCATTTGAGGAGAGCATCCACTCACATAACAAGGGAGGAACCCCATCCTTAGAGATACATTTTCTTGTTACCTTGATTTCTCAGGTAAGGAAGGACTAAGCCCTTTTCCAGAACCGATCTTGCCTTCTGTCACCAGCCTTTTCGTTCAGGTTGGCTGACGCCAGCAGTCTCTCTGCGTCCCATTTCGTGATGTTATTTGTTTTGACTCAGCCTCATTTCCCACCAAAACAGCTTTCAGCACCCTAATTATGCATTCCCCTCTTCCTTGTACTGTTAATTTTCTCTATTTAATCATGACTGTATAGTTGTGTGTCCTGTTCAGTGAACCTCAAATGTGGGAGACACAATAGAGCCAACACAGCTCGTTTCATCCCGTGTTTATTGTCATTCAACAGCTCCACGTGAGTTTTGAGACCGTGCAAACGGTTCCCCAGTCATCCTCGGTTAAATGTACAGGTGAGCTAGGGAGCCTCCGGGGACTTCGATTTGTAGGAGTTCAATTTCTGCATTTTCGACAAGAGCAGCGGATGTTTCTCATACAACGGAGGGGTCCTTAATAAGGCTTGGGTTGTGAGAAAATTCGGGGAAGTTCTGAGAACCACGCTGATCTGGTTAAAAGCATTCAAAGTGAAATATAAACACAAATTTTAAAAAAGGCAGAACACGAAAGCTGAACAAGTCAGTCAATATTTAATACATTTGTAAATTTCCGCTTACTAACCAGATGGCTCGTTGGTCTAGGGGTATGATTCTCGCTTAGGGTGCGAGAGGTCCCGGGTTCAAATCCCGGACGAGCCCATTTTTCATTTCTGGCCTCTCACAAATTGAATTACAAGACCTGAATTATGGCATCGAGTACAAATGTGTGGACAGAATATGCTTGTGATCTCTATAAATGAACTGGTAACTTTTCTAATCAAAAAAGAACAGGTACTCTTTTACAATTTTGGCTTTTCTTGCGTTTTCATTCGGCTCTCAAGTAACTTCAAAGGCAAATATTTCCGGTTCTGCCAGAAGTTCCGACTCCGCGATTGTGACCAGGAAATGTGTAGAACAATGGTCCCATCTCTATTCAAGGTCATCCATCATTCATTGCTCACATCAGAGAAATCGATTTCAATGGAAAAATCAAAACACTGAACTATGGAGTCTGGCCTTGGAAAATATTTATATGGGTTTTTCAACTTCCCTCTGCGGCTTTTCTTGTTAGCATAGCTTTGAGTATTCCCCAGTTGCATGGAATCAGGGTTTCCTGTTCCCTTCTTGAGAAGACGGGCATTTTTTTCCCTCCTAGAGCGTACCGTCGGTGTACTCATTAAGCAAATATTTACCTAATTGTGGTCAACGCGCTTTTGCGGTCAGCGGTAAACAAAACATGTAAAAATCACTGGATCCTATATTTTAGCGGTTGTCAGATACTTTCTATTAAAATATAATCGCGACACCCTCCCCCGTCTTTTCTGCGTATGTAAGCTGTCACTGCAGAGAGGGCGACAAATGAACAATACGAGGTGTGAAAAGGAGGGAGAAAACCTCAGAGATTTTTTCAGGGCCACATTGAAAATATATATATATACAAATACATATTTTTTTTACATCGACGTGGCACCGTGGCAAAAAAAACTGACTGGTATTGAGGACAGGAGAGGAACTCCTGTATGGGCTAGAGAGAGAGCACAGGATTGTGTCTGGGCCTTTTGGGTCTCGTAGGCAACCAGGCCTGGAGGTCTGGGAGTGCCAGAGTTGGGGGTCACTGTAACATCCAGAGGCTCCAATTCTTGGTTCCTGGAAACATTTCGAGGTCTGTCAAGACAGGCTTGGGAGAATGAAGGAAGATGTAGAAAAAGTAGGTGGAGTGTAAGTTAATCATTCAAGATAATGCTTACATTCTTTAGGCTTCATGTAATCTTACCTATGATACAAAAATATACCATTTGATTACATTTAGAATCCTAGCAATAGTCCTTGCCCTAGGGAGGAAAAAAAAAAAAAGCTAACATATCTTCTTATAATTATTAGGGAATCCAACATGCATAACTGCCCGGCTAGCTCAGTCGGTAGAGCATGAGACTCTTAATCTCAGGGTCGTGGGTTCGAGCCCCACGTTGGGCGGCTGCTTTCAGTTTTTTAAGTCATTCAGTGCTTGTCTATTGATCTCTGCACACTCCTACTACCCAGAAGTAGAGAAGCAGTCTGCTACTGTAAAGACTTACAGCCTTGAAAGCCCTATGGGGCAGTCCTACTCTGTCCTACAAGAGTGGCAATGGGTCAGAATTGACTGACGGGTTGGGTTTCGGGTATACTAACCAAGAGGAAAGCAGTTCAAATCCATCAGGCGCTCCTTGGAAACTCTATGGGGCAGTTCTACTCTGTCCTACAGGGCCGGTCTCTATAAGAATGGACTCGACGGCAGTGGGTTTTGGTGGGTTTCCCCAGTAATTTCAAATACAAGGTCACACACCCCTGTCAGGCAAGGCGCATTTACAGAGGTAGACGCTTTCAAGATGAAGTATGCAATCATGTAATTACCGTAAGTAGCTTCCATTTTATGGAGTTGAACTATTCCAACAATTCCTGAGACTCCTGAAGGGTTTAGCTTCGGCGCCTCCTCGGAGGCTAGTTAAACACAAAGATGCCTAACTTCCACCTGGTTTAGGATCTAGGTCTGTGTACGCATGCATGGGTGCTGTATATTTAACAAGATCCTCGGGTGATTCTGAAGCACAGCTCCCACTAAAACAGGATGCAGGGGGAAAGATAGATGTTAGAAAAGGTAAAGCCTGAAAGTGAAGACAGTCCAAGCAAAGGGAACAGTTTGCTGGGCAGAGGCTCTGAGGCAGCAGTGTCCATGGAGTTTTAAGAAAGGAGGCTCCACTTTTGGGCCCAAACAGGTGTCAATATGGAATAATGGGAGGTGAGTTTTCTATTACCACTGTCATACACCGTTGTCAGTTCCTTATCACCCATACCTAGGCTGCACCATTGATCTCCCAATAGTTGGTGATAGACTATATGCCATTTCCAAAACTTTTTTGATTCTGTATTCGAAACTGATGTCAAGGGACACTTTGAAATGCTGGTGAGAGCAAAGTGTAACTTGCTAAAAAAGCAAACGCTTGCTTTGATTCCCATGACTACTTAATTGAGAATGACAACAACCAATTAATTTACAACTGATCTTAGCAAACGGATATACATTTCAGAAATCAGAAGATTAGGACCTTTATAAAATCATCTCTATGGAGGGGAAAAATCTAGGATGTAATGCCCAGGTTTGATTTTGTGTGTGTTTACAATATTCTGATTGTTTATATAATCAGGCCAGTAGGAATACTAGCTCTTCGTTCTGCAAGCCACTGTAACCATTTGGTCTTTATCAAGCCTTTATAAGGCTGTGGAGACTGCAGAGCATAATGACACTAACCCACCAAGATATTCTATATCTGCACTATCCAATATGTTTCTGTTAGCCACGTGTGGCTATTTAAATTTAAATTAACCAAAACTAAGTAGATTTAAAATTCTCTTCCTTAACCACACTAGCCGTATTTCAAAAGCTCAACCAGATGTGGTCAGTGGCTTCCGTATCTGACCCACAGGTACTAAATCACATCAAAAAGTTCTATTGGACAATGCTGTTCTATGATTCTTTAATGATTCCATACTCATGATTTCTAAATTGTGTGCCACGGAGGCCCTGAGTTGCTGTAGTCACCTCACAGGGGTGCCATGGGATATTTAAAAAATAATTTTTTGTAATTTTTATTGTCGTATACACAGAACATAAACCAATTCAACAGTTTCTACACATACAGTTCAGTGGCATTGCTTACATTCTTCAAGTTGTACACCCATTCTCACCCTCCTTTTCTGAGTTGTTCCTCCCCTATTAACATATACTCATTGCCCTCTAAGTTTCCTATCTAATCCTTCAAGTTGCTGCTGTCGATTTGATCCCATATAGACAGATCTTAAAAGAGCATAAAGCTCAAGGCAGACATTCCTTTACCAGTTAAGCTAAACCATTTTTTGGTATTAAGGAGACTTCAGGGGATATTTTTGGTTTAAAGAGTATCTCAGGGCAATAATTTTGGGCTTCATCCAGCCTCCACGGCTCCAGAAATGCTGGATTCCACGAGATTTAGAAATTCTGTTCCGTACTATTCCTCTTCTGATCAGGATTCTTCTATAGATTTTTTTTAATCAAAACGTTCAGTAATGGTAGCTGGGCACCATCCAGTTCTGGTCTTGTGGCAAAGGAGGAAATTGTTCAAGGAGGCAATTAGCCACACTTTCTACTCTATTTCCTTCTATTCCTAACTCTCCTTCCTCTGTTGCTCCAGGCAAATAAAGACCAATTGTTGTGAGATATTTTAATGTTTTAAGAGAAACATAGTAACATCCGCCAGGAACTAGCTCTGGGTAGTTCAGTTTCAGCATTGGATAGTGCTACATTCCTTTTAATGATGCCACATCTTTGGAAAGCTGGGTTTTTGGCAGTTGCTGTGATTAAAACGTACACCATGAACATCAATATGGAACACAAAGAGTGGGGGTAGCGGTGTCCAGTCTGATGCCAAGGTTAGAGAAGTTGTACAATGCCCAACAGACACACACATCCCTTTACTTGGTAACTGTGGTCATTTAAGTATGAAATAAAAAATACTGTTTTCAATTCACGTATTTTTTCAAATGGCTAGAGGTTGTTAGAACATAAATACCTGGAACTACCTACTTAATAAATGGAATTGTTATTTATTTATTGGCCTAGGGACACTGTGGGGAAAAAAAAAGGGATTAAAGGTGCCAGGAACTGGAAAATTCTGGGCATCTCTGTACTCATCTCTTTACTAAAATGCCACTTCTTACCAGCAGTAACCTGGAAACTTGTGGATTCCATCTTCCCTTATAATGATGTAGAGAAGGAATCCTAGACATTAAGGCTTTTTAACCCTCATAAATGTTCATAATTTTTTAAGATACTGCTTAACAAGATTTAGTAATTAAATTAGCTTCATGAGTAAATACGGCCTGCTTGGTGGAACATGCTGTTTTAAAAATTCTTTTAACCTTTCTTCCTCAAAGCATAGTGGTTTAAAACAAAAACAACAAAGAACAAAACCTCTCTCAAAAGAATTTGTGTTTAGGGCATATAAATACAACTCCACGCGATTACAGACAACTAAAGGGAATATGTTGATAACTACTGAATACTGCATTTTAATTCCTAAGATATTTGATCCATGAAATTCATGTTCATCAAACTCACATGCTCCTTATTTTAAAATTCAGTTTATTTCTTTATGTAATACATTCACAATGTTCAAATGTAAAAAGCATAAAGCGAAGTCTCTCACTCAACAGTTTAGTTACCACCTCTTCAAAAAACAGAAACAGAAACAGAACAAAACCCCTGAACAACCCAACCACTGTTATTAATTTTGTCTATATCCTTCCAGGACTTCTTCATACATAAACTAATATATACAAATTTTTTATTTTCCCCTTTTTTATAAAAAGATAACATACCACTGTTCTGTACAATGCATATAATCATCAAAGATTTTTTCATATCAGCACATAAAGCGCCCCCTTCCTCCTTTTTTTAGAGCTGTAGCCTTCCATTATATGGATATGCCGTTTCTTTTATCAACCTTGTACTGGTGGTCTTTAGGGTGTTCATGCCATTAAAACACCACAGCAGCGAATAACTTCCTATAGGTCATTCTGCACATGCACAAGGAGATTGGTTGAATAAAAACCCGAATAACTTCCTATAGGTCATTCTGCACATGCACAAGGAGATTGGTTGAATAAAAACCCTAGAAGGCAGGGTCAAAGGGAACGTGCTTTTGTAATTTTATAGATATTGCCAAACTGTGCTCCACAGAAATTATATCAATTCATTTTCCTTAAGTAATGTCTGTTTCTTCACAGTTTCACCAACCCAGTGTTCATTTGGTCAGTCTGACAGGTAAAAAATAGTATCTCAGTATTTTTTTTTTTCTTATTAGGAGTGAAAGTGAGCATCTTTTCACCTTTTATAAGTCACTTACATATCCTTTAAGTGAATATCTGTTAACAATATGCTCTTTCTAAGTAAGCTCTGGGTACTTCAACAAGGTAAATGAATCGGGGGGAATTGCCCAATAGTACCCTTGATCATCTACCTGCGTTGTGGGCCTTCTGTATCTCTCACGGGCAGAAGCCAGAGGTCTGAGCAGTACGATGAGTCAGTCAGCAGTCACATACATAGCTATATGATCGAAATGGAAAACCATCTTAAAACCTGGCAAAGTATTTAGAGACAAACACAATAAATTTGTTAGTAATATGTATGTGTAGGACAATGCATTTGGACAAGTAAAGCAAAGTAGACAACATAAGACAAAATATTAGATATTTAATTTGTTGTTGTTAGGTGCTGTCGAGTCGGTTCTGACTCACAGTGACCCCTATGTACAATAGAATGAAACACTGCAATTTAGTCCAACATGAACTGAGCACTCACTGGTCCCAAACAATATGTTGAGTATGGAAGATAAAGATAGAGTAAGACCCAATAGTTGCCTTTAGGAGCTTGGTTTTTCCCACTTCCATTCCATTCACCCTACCTCTGAGAGAATTATCCTTCCGAACACAGATATGATCTAAAGATGCTTCTCACCTGTCAAGAAAACTATCTGCTCTCAGGACTTATTCTGCTAGAGCCAAGACTGTGCAGATGAATGGCATAATAAAGGTCTCTAGATGTAGCAATTTCTTTTCATAGAAAATGGCAACCAGCTATTCTTCCTCTCTACCAACGACAGAACAGCAGAAAATGTGTTTAAAATATACCATAAAGGATACAGCTGAGATGCAGCAAAAATTTGTTTGCCCGACAGTGAGATGATTTTGTGGGGGCAGGTCATAGAACTTCCTAAAGAGAAAATTTTTTTCTTTAACTTCATTCTGATGGAGCAGTTTATACCAGCATTTCTCAAAACATGTTCTAGTATCACACAGATCATTAAGGAAGGTTACTCTAAGTAAAGATTCCGTTGCTAAGTGCACTTCAAAAACACTAGCTTTGAGAAAGCTAAACATGTTCCTTTACTGGAGGACTTCACAGAGCCTTGACTCTGCTCTAAGCCTTGTGAGTATCCAAAAGGGGTGTACTGCGCATAGGTATGTAGATACAGCTTTTGCCACTTAAAAATTTTTCTGTGCTAGGCAAATCAATTACATGATCAGACTCTCAGTCTCCTATTAAAGGGGAGTAATACTTGTTCTGTGTATTCAGCTTACAGGGTTGTTATGAGACTCAGCTAGGATAATATCTGTGAGTGTTTTCAGAGCACACAAATCACCTTTTGGACATAACACCTGAACTCCACCAATAGGTGACCTTCTTCGGGACATACTTTATCATCTGAGAATACATCAATGTTTAATGCACATACAGGAGACTCTAGGGAGGCTTCAGAGAGGGAAAACAGTAAAATAAAGAGAGGTAAGAAAAAGGACACCTTCTCCTTGATGCCTGTAAAGAATCCAAGTACAGGGCAAGAAAGTGCCTTCCACAGTTCTTAGCTAAAGAGTCCACAGGTGTAACAATTAAAAAGGGAAATGCTCCAGCTAGCAATCCTGCCCTGTCCCAGGGCTGCACTGTGAGGACGGGCCAGGTGACTGAGGATAGACCTAGACTAGCCACACTGAAAGAAGGCCTCTCCGGGGAGGTCTCCACTCTCCACATCACTTTGGAAGACTGTGTGCAAGGACATGTAGCTGAAAGGATTGGGAATAATCAGGAAATAGGTTATCTCAGATTTCTTCCACATTATCTTTCACCAAATTCTTCTGCAACTCAAAGTCTTCTCGGAGTTCTCTACGTTGTACCCTTTCTCCATGAGACTCAACCAAGCCACTTGATTCTGTTTCTACTTGCTGTGTTTGGCATGAATGGCCTAAGATATTACATGGATTCTTCTAAAGTCAGAAGGGATCTTGACTGGAGCAATAAAATCTTGGACAAATCACCTCTCTGACAATATTAATTCCTACCTCATAGTTTTTTATTCACTAAAATTTCTTTATTTAGCATTAACAACAATTATCATTTATTAAGACCTGCCACAGGCAAGGCACTATGTTGTGTGCTTGCAAGCTAACCATGAACACAACAAGACAGACATAGTCCCTGACCTGTCAGTGAAGGGTATGTAATATCTAGTACAGAGCAGATACTTTGGAGTGTTTCCTTACAGCTATGTAATGTCTAGCAAAGTTTTATAAACTTTACCATTTAATTTTCTTATATCCTGGTTCTTTTGGTTTTTCCTCTTTTTAATCTTACAGTTCTAGCATAGAATACATTTGCTAAAAATCATGGAGGCTTAAGAAGTTACAAATCAATTTAAACAAACAAAAAAACTCAAGGAAAAACATCAAATTTTACCCTGGAAATACTGATGCTAGTTGTTAGTTACAAAGTGCATTTTAATCTGGTTATGACAGTCCTTGTCATGGATTGAATTGTGTCCCCCCAAAATATGTGTCAATGTGGCTAGGCCACGATTCCCAGTACTGTGTGGTGGTCCTCCATTTTGTGATCTGATGTAAATGCCCTATGTGTTAAATCCTAGCCGCTATGCCATTGGTTCTGATCCTGTTTTGGAGTGAGCTGTCCATTATGTTAATGGGCAGGACACAATCTACAGGACTAGGTTGTATCTTGAGTCAACTTCTTTTGAAATATGAGAGGGGTGAGCAGAGAGGAAAGGGACCTCAGTACCACCACAAAAGAAGACCCAGGAGCACAGTGAGTCCTTTCGGCATGGGGTTCCTGTGATGAGAGGCTCCTAGACAGGGGAAGACTGACGACCAGGACTTCCCCCAGAGCTGACAGAGAGAGAAAGCCTTGCCCTGAATCTGGCGACCTGAATTCAGACTTCTAGCTTCCTAAACTCTAAGAGAATAAATTCCCATTCGTTAAAGCCATCCACTTGTGGTATTTGTTACAGCAGCACTAGATAACTAAGATAGTCCTCATGTTAGATATTTGTAATTAGTCTATGAGGAAAAGTGATTTACCTTAAGGCAGGGCAGCTGCTGACAAACATGACTAATTTAGCTTTGCCATGTGTAATCATTTTCAATGTCTGCCTGTGGTTCAGCACGTATTTTACACTTTCCATTATGAGCAATCCCATAACCTTGAATTTTAAGTATTCTGAGTCATATGTCCAAAACTGAAATCCTTTAACTCAATGACTCAAACTTATTCTTTGAGCTTTTAAATTTTGTACAGCCTTTGGGGACTGAAACTGCCATATTTGTCTCTATGTGTTCCCAGGAACTTAGAGTACTGTCTGGTATAGTCAGTGCTTAATACAAGTTTGTGAGTATAAAGGTCACTGCTGATTACATATTAATCTCAAAACTCCAACAACTGAAGTCTTTGTTCAATTATGACACTGAGCCCAACATTAAGAAAAAAAAATCAAGTAACTTTTAGATCTTGCTTACATATACTTGATACTGGAATGAATCCAAAATAGCTCGCTCTACTTTTGTCGTAAGTGATTTTAATCAATCGTGTCCTTCAAAAGCCCCATCTTGGGCTTACTTAATTAAGTTCACCCAAATCTGATCTCCTGTGTCATCTGAATTCCATGTACTTAAGTTTTTTCAGACCTGTTAAGGATTAAATTGTTAACCTTATGCTTCATCTGGTGTATTCTTGAACTCATAGACTCTAAACCTCTCAAGGACGACACCCAGATGAAAGCCTTTCAAAACGTCTTATGTGGGTTCCCCTGCTTGAGCCTGTGGGGTGGGCAGTGAGCAGCAATTTCATGTATTCTGCTTTATAAATGCTATTTCATTTGATATTCAAAACGACCCTGTTAGGATATCTATTATCTTCATCATCCCTACCATGCGTAAGACACAGAGAAGGCAGAGGTCACACAGTAGTGAGAGAAACTGCATTCAAAAGTAGCCTAAGGGGCTCCAAAACCTGTGTTCCGTCCATTCCATCCTACACACTACTAAATGACCTGTCATACAGCTGTAACTTCTACTACCGAAACTCATTATCTACTTCTATATAGTGTTCAACAGTGTCTATGTATATGATTAGTTCTTGTTAAATATTACAATACCGTACATATTAAAACACATTTCACAGAAGTTGGTTCTGCACTCACTCCCGTCTCTGTAATGGAGGCCGACACTCCAGTTTCCTGTGTGGAACATCAGCTCGCAAGAACTCCAGGGGTCTTCCCCAACCTCTCAGCAGGCACGCAGTAAACCTTTACTGAAGGAGTGAATGGAAGTTCATGAATGAACAGAAGAACGTTACTTTGCAACACGGGCCGCACTTAAAATAACATTTATTTGACCGACAACTATGAGGGTGCACAGCGCGCATTATAAAACTTCCTTCTCCCATCGCCGGTGTGGTTTTAGGCCGGGCCGGTTGACAGCATAGCAACTGCCATTGCCTCCCCACCGCGGTCCCCAGCCTCCACGGCCGCACACACCCAAGCCTTCCCCGCACGTGACCCCAGTGACGTCACGTGACCCATCCCGCCTCCGACCCGCTCCCCGTCTCCGGACCAATCTTGCGTCCCCGCCCCCAACGGCCCGCGGAATGCCCTCATCTTCTGCTTTCCGTCCACCATTTCCCTCTTAACCCTTCGCAAAAACCACCCTGCTACCAAACACACAGGGAAAGAAAGTGTGTCGGGTGGTTAGAGTGAGGAAGCTGACAAAAGTGTAAAAGAAGGAGAGCTACAAGGACCTTCAGGCCAAAACAGCCGTCGGGCGCCGACACAGAGAACTCTCCCGCGAAAATGCGGGAAGGTCTCGCGATGCTTCCTTTTCCGTGTGCGTTAGGGCGCCGTACCAGTCGTCTCAAAAGTTGTAGCCGCCTCCTAATTAGCAAGTCAAATAAGCCCTGAGCCAGAGCGTAGATGTTCTCAGATTCCGGCTCCGGCTACTGGGCTTGGGGACCACATGCGCTCCTGACCCTCTCTCGTCTCGCAGGGTTCGGAAGAGGTTGAACCCGCAGGAGAGGTTTCGGAGACTCTCATCTCCCTCTCGCATCTAAGAGTATTTATGAAGGAGAAAAAGAAAAGACCACCAAATCCTTCCTGCTTCCTGTTTTCGTGTTGGGTTATATTTTATTTTGAAAATAATTCTGAGTATGAATAGAAGAATCACACATGATTCCTGACCTACAGGAATACATGTTATTTACACACATCCCTAGGGATCCTCCAAATCTGCCACTTCCCCCTCTCGCTCAAGTCTCCTTGAGGCCTGTCTCAGCCTCTCTGTGAATCTGCTGAAATGTGAGACAAGAGAAAAGGAAGGAAGGAGTGGATCCTGTCTCCCTGCAGGTGCAGGGCTGCACACAAGGTCCCTTAAGTATGAGCCCCAATCCACAATCATAACAATTCATAGACCACACTTGTTATACACTGGATGGTACTAGTGGCAGATCAGACTTTTAATAAGAGGGGTCACGTTCCTTGTGAATCAATATTTATTTCAGGGGAACCCAATTATTATCTTTCACAGTAAAGAGCCTGTGGGGAGAGTGGTAGGAAACAGGGACTCTCTTTAATGACTCTTTTCGGTGAGGCCTTTCTGTCTTGTGTGGAAAACAGAACTGAGGGGGCAAATCGGAAACCAATTTGAAGATCACAGGTGTCCTGTCAGGACATGGCCGGGGTCAGAATCAGGTGGTGGTTGTAGAATTTCAAAAAAATGGAGAAGATTAGAAAACGTTAAGATGACAAAGATCTCAGAACTTTAGAAAAATGCATACGGATAGCTAAGGGAAAGGTACAAATTGAGAGTGATAAGGGAGATGTACTAGTTAAAAAAAAAAAACCTTTAAAAAGAAATTAATGGAGTCTTTAAAAAAATTCATATTGACTTTAAAAAATAAGTCGATTATATTTACCAGGCTTCCTCCAGCCTTCAGATTAAGTAATCATCTAAAATGTAAAACTAGGCAAGAGCAACAACAAAGTGGCTACATGTCTTTTCAATGTCATCCTAGACCTACAGCATTTTCAAACAGATTTGCCCAAGGATAATCTCATTCTCTAGTCAGAGAACACTTTTTTTTTTTTTTAATCCGTGTTAATTTTATTGGGTGTGATAATGGTGATGTGGATAAGTATAATAATCACTTAATTTTTTAGATACATGCTAAAGTATTTAGGGTTGAATTGTCATGATCTCTGTAACTTAGACCAAATGGTTCAGCACACAAACAAATGAACACGTTCTTGAAGTTTTATAATTTTAAGTTTTACATTTAGGTGTGTAATCTATATTGAGTTAATTGTTTACATATGGTGAGTTATGGATGGAAGTTCATTTTTTTTGCATATGAATATCCAGTTGTTCCAGTGCCATTTATTGAAAAGACTACCCTTTCTTTACTTAACTGCCTTTGCACCTTTGTTAAAAATCAGTTGACCATATATACATGTGAGTCTTAGTCAGAGAATACTTAAGCTTGAAGTATTTTGGACTGGATAATTTTTGGTTGTGGGAGGCTGTGCATTGTAGATGGTTAGCAGCATTCTTGATCTCTGCTTATTACCTGCCAGTAGCATCTCCTCAACCCTGACAATCTCCTCATGTTGTCAAATGGGAGGCAAAATTGTCGCTGTGGGGAATCACTGCTCTATGAGTATGTGACTTTGATTTACTACTTATTGATTAGGATATTTTACAATTCTGTAAGGGTGAATGAACTTCGTCTGATAAAGGTGTAGTTATTTTCAGCCCTGTTTAAAAAACTACAGTTGTATTGCCCTGTAGGGCATTTTCCAGTCTGTATCTCGTTTAGCCATATTATTACAGCATTGCTTCTTTCAGTGACTATAAATACTGTCTTTCCTATAATTCTTCGAACCAGTTTTACCGTCTTACTGGCTCTCTTACTGAGTTAAGTCTTTTGTCAACTGTTCATCTTTCATTTGTATGAGTCATGCATTTAAAGTTTCAAAAAGTGTATTTTGATAAAACAGATAGTTCCAATTGGAGTGAGGATGAAATAAAATTTTACACTTCATACTGGTCCCACTCAAAATAAGATGTTTCATGAAGACTTTATGTTAATGGCCAACTTAACTAACAACCTGCTTTTAATATTTACCCAGGAGGAGGGGAATATAAGTCTTTGTACCACAGAAGAGTGAATACTTGTCTCATTGGTCTACTTGCATGAGTGGGGTCATTTGCCCTATACATGTGGTTCCATCATGTGACAAGGTAATGACCTTTAATGTAACTTGAAGATGAACCAAACAGATACCTGACGTTGGATGCCACCTCAGGTGAATTTCTCTGCTCTTTGGTCTATATCTAAGTCTTATAAACTGCTCTTTCGTTGACAAGGAAGCGTAATAGCCATCTGACCTTTCAGTCATAGAAAACTACATTAGAATTTTTCACTTTGCAAAATTAACTGATACTTGAGTGACATATTACTTTCTACCTCTGTGTTAGGGTAGATCAATAAAAAATATATTGTTTTAGCTCCCCGTCGACAGGTTGTTAAGAATCAGTGTTATGGTCTGGTTTATCTACAGGGACTAATGTCAAGTGAAGAACATTTTAGTATGCTTATTTCCCTCTCTCTCTCTCTGTTAATTATTAGAGGTCAAAATCGAGATTCTCATCGCTAAGCCTTTATCAGTTACTTGTTTATCCTAACATTTAATTTTCCTTTTTTGCAAAGTGTTGAGTGGCAGTGTTCCAGTTTTCTCCCTGGTCGGGGCAGAGGACCTCTGAATGTCGGTTCTGGAGGGGTGCTGGATCACAGATAACGCAGAGGCCGCAGGGCGGGACCTGTTACCAGCCGGGGCAGCTGAAACTGCAAATGCGTGAGCCTCCAACCTCGCGCAGAGATGGCATCCTCGGCGGGTTCCAAAGACTCCGCGGGTCCTTCGATAGCTCAGTTGGTAGAGCGGAGGACTGTAGTGGAGGCTGTCAGGCATCCTTAGGTCGCTGGTTCGAATCCGGCTCGAAGGAACTCGTCTTTTGTAATGTTTTTGCACCATCGGAAAGGCACATTCTATTTACACGTATCTTTTACGTGCGTCTATTAAAGACTATCCTCGATGTGCGGCGTATTGCTCTATTATTTTTGAATCATTGGTCTCCATAACAATTATTAATACGTACAATCAGACTTCAGTCCTAGTTTATATACGAGCGGGGGCTGTGGAGTACCCCCGAGCGCTGACGAGATGGATCAGAGACAAGGCCGCTGGACTTGGGGTCCCGAGAAGAGTCTCCTCCCCCAACCAGGAGTCCGAAGCCGCAGAGAGGGGCGGGCTGGTAGGGCGCAGACTCGCTAGTAATTGGTGGTACACATGCGCCCCCTTGTGGTCCGAAAGTTCTGAGGCGCAGGGAAGGTTTTTTCCAAGTGGAGCGCTCAAGCTTAGGCAGCCAAGGTTTTTTCCAAGTGGAGCGCTCAAGCTTAGGCAGCCGCCCAAGGCGTCGGGGTCCGGATACAATTCAGGAGAGTACCTTTCCTTTTCCGTTTAATTATGTCACTGTGGTTCTCACTACTCCTGAGATACTTCGATGGATATCAGAATTTCCTGGGGAGATTTTACAAAGAGCCTATACTTTGGCCACTTTGGAGTTGATACCCAGACACTGGCATTTTGAAGAGCCCCCTAAAAGCCGTTGTCATCGAGTCCCTTCCGACTCACAGCGAGCCTATAAAAAGCTCCCTAGATGGTGTTAATGTACTGCAAGGTTTGAGATCCACTGCTAGAAGAAAAACAAAGTTTCTGGGGGAGATAATAGAAATAAAATAAAATAATTGGAAAAGTGGGCAGGATTTCTTCCTCATGTGGGAAATTATCTCGCTTAACAATAGAAAGCATTTGCTTATTTAGTGCCAATTCCATTAATATATATTATATATTATTACATAAAATAATATATAATATAATATAATAATATAATACAATATAATACTACAATATAATACTACAATATAATACTACAATATAATACTACAATATAATACTACAATATAATACTACAATATAATACTACAATATAATACTACAATATAATACTACAATATAATACTACAATATAATACTACAATATAATACTACAATATAATACTACAATACTACAATATAATACTACAATATAATACTACAATATAATACTACAATATAATACTACAATATAATACTACAATATAATACTACAATATAATACTACAATATAATACTACAATATAATACTACAATATAATACTACAATATAATACTACAATATAATACTACAATACTACAATATAATACTACAATATAATACTACAATACTACAATATAATACTACAATACTACAATATAATACTACAATACTACAATATAATACTACAATACTACAATATAATACTACAATATAATACTACAATACTACAATATAATACTACAATACTACAATATAATACTACAATACTACAATATAATACTACAATACTACAATATAATACTACAATACTACAATATAATACTACAATACAACAATATAATACTACAATACAACAATATAATACTACAATACAACAATATAATACTACAATACAACAATATAATACTACAATACAACAATATAATACTACAATACAACAATATAATACTACAATACAACAATATAATACTACAATACAACAATATAATACTACAATACAACAATATAATACTACAATACAACAATATAATACTACAATACAACAATATAATACTACAATACAACAATATAATACTACAATACAACAATATAATACTACAATACAACAATATAATACTACAATACAACAATATAATACTACAATACAACAATATAATACTACAATACAACAATATAATACTACAATACAACAATATAATACTACAATACAACAATATAATACTACAATACAACAATATAATACTACAATACAACAATATAATACTACAATACAACAATATAATACTACAATACAACAATATAATACTACAATACAACAATATAATACTACAATACAACAATATAATACTACAATACAACAATATAATACTACAATACAACAATATAATACTACAATACAACAATATAATACTACAATACAACAATATAATACTACAATACAACAATATAATACTACAATACAACAATATAATACTACAATACAACAATATAATACTACAATACAATAATATAATACTACAATACAATACAATACAATACAATACAATACAATACAATACAATACAATACAATACAATACAATACAATACAATACAATACAATACAATACAATACAATACAATACAATACAATACAATACAATACAATACAATACAATACAATACAATACAATACAATACAATATAATATAATATAATATAATATAATATAATATAATATAATATAAAATTAGTTCCACTTTTATCCTGTCTCAAAAAAGGTGATTTCGAATACCTTGGAGAAGTCCTCGACGGCAAAGACCTTAGATCAAAGCAAGGAAGAATCGTCTGAGGATCTTGTGCTTAGCGAATTTTTTTTTAACCTTCCTCTTCATGCTCCGGAACTTTTATCCATTACGCAAATGATCCTCAAATTTTGACGTGTATCAGAATTACCTGGAGAGCTAATAGAGAACACCGAAGCCCAGGCTCGTTGAAGTAGGGTGGTAGTTTGAGAAAAAAAAGACACTGGAGACTATCCCTAACAATAGCTGGAGACTGGTCTAAATTGGAGGCTCTCAATTAACTCCCTGCTTTTTGAAAGTGAGTTGAGGTTAAAAGGAAAAATAGTTCAATTTTCAAAGATAAGGTTTGGGATTTGGATACAAAGTTTATTAGATAGTTCTAGATTGAGCTTGCCAAGACACCTTGGATTCTAATCCAGATAGGCCCTCCACCGCAATTCCCCTCTTATATTTTAACCTGTATTCCGCCATATTCCAGCACCGCTAAACACCTCAGTACTACCTAAGATACAGCTGGATGACTCCAGAAGAGGAAAAGTGGTTGTAAAAAAACAAATCTCAAACACACCTACATATTCTTTGGGTCTCCATCATTTCCATAAGAAATGGGAGTGCATCTGCCCTAGTTGCAAGAACTTGAAGTGACCCTCAATAGGCCGGGCATATGGGAAACAGATTCTGAGAATTAAACTGTAATGTTAATACACAAAGGACTAAAGTGTAGATTTGTAAGACCACATGGCGGAGACAAAGATTCAGGCCTGGAAATCATGAGAGAAATCCCGAAGTTGGCTTTGTGTATTTTAGCACTGGTTGAAGACGGCGGTACTTTGAAATATGTGGGTCTTCATGGACAGACCATTCCTATTAAGAAATGGGCGCATGTTGTTAAGCTAACATGTTTTTTGGCACGTATTTACTGAGGACGAGAGTAAAGGCTCAAGGGTAAGAGGAACATAAAACTGGAGAATGCGGGCATCGATCCCGCTACCTCTCGCATGCTAAGCGAGCGCTCTACCATTTGAGCTAATTCCCCGGCTGGATACGTGGCTATACATCCTTTACACTCTTTAATATCTTGAAGTAATTCATGACCCTCCGCTATTTCAATGTGTGGTCATTATTTGTAGTTAGAGCCAACAGGACTAAGAGCAGATTTGCGACTCAGTTGTGATCAGATAGCCCCTGGACAAATTCCGCCCCTCAGGACCACTTCTAATCTGTTCCAGGTTGCTGGGTCCTGTCGGGAGAAGGACACAGAGTGCCCGTGGATCAGGACGCGAAGTCCACAGAAAATCTTGGGAATCAGGCGTAAGTTTAACACTGGAATCGTACTGAGGGAAAACGGGAACCAAAGGAAATTGCAGATGCCCCTATGAAGAAATATCAAGTTCCTCAAGCAGTGAGGCTTGGCGTTGGCTTTCCCAGTAATTCCCTCCAATCCCTGTTCCCCTAAATTTCCACCAGTTGTCTCTGCTGTCCCCAGAAACAGATTGTCCAGGGTCACTATGGTCTACGAATGTCCCTTTCTTTATCACCGCTCTCAGATGCATGGCCACGAGGGGGCCTGCGTCCTGATTAATTTCTCACTGCATTCAGGCCCCTGTAGTTACAATTTCCCTCAAGGGTTGAGTACAAGTTTCCCACTCCTCCTCCCGCCCCCCAAGGTAAACATTAATAAGGGACGCGAATATACTTATGGCTACAGCCTTAGAGCCAGAGTCCTTGCAAAAAAGACAAAAGCAGTTCCCTCTTTCTTACGGACCTGTCAAGTACCAGGCATCAGGTGATTTGTTGGTGCTGTCAGAAGCTGGTTCTGAAGAGGAGGCTCCTCTGGGCGTTGTTTTGGAGGCCCCTACCCAACATTGGCGCCTGCGACTGCTTCTTTGCCTGAAATTCCACTATTAGAGACTTCCTCTTTCTAGGGTTTTATGTTTTCTAGCCTCAATTAAATTGATGCAAGATGATTAAGGTTGAAATGGAGAAAGCCTAACAGCTTATTTAAGAAAGTGACTCTATGTCCCTATGCTGTGAAGGGCACCAGTACTAGGCCTTTTTATACCTTTATACTGTCCTTAATGCTTGATATTCTCTTTTGCTTTTTCATTGCAATTAGGGCTAAAAAAAAATAGATAACTTTCTGTGGGATGAAACGAAACCCCCGCCTTCCTGCCCCCCACATCTTAGGCAAGAAAGTTAAAAACTTAGGTGATCCAAATATATGAAGAAACTCATCATTTATCTCAAACCTCTGCTCAAGGTCAGCCTTGCCTTGACTCTTATCATCATTTAGGTGCTTTCTCCTTACTCTTCGCTGGCCAGAATTTATTCAGTTACAAATGTCCTCATTTTTTTCTCTCTGCTTCTTTTCTATGACCCTATTAGGGGAGCAAGTGTGGGACTGGAGTGAAAGAAACTAGCTCAGCCCCATAGCTCAGGTCCATGGGATGTGCTTTGGCATGACTGAACTGAAAGCGACTGGTTTGTATAGACGCTTTGAGCCATGAGTTGGAAGTACGCATTTCTAATAACATTGCATTAGGTATTAAGTTCTCCAATCACTCGGTTTCCACAGTGGTAAAATGAAGATCAAGAATATTACCTTAAAATTCACATGGAAGTTTTATCAGTTGTGAAACTATTGACTCTCAACTCCAAACCTACCCTTCTTTAATCCACCTTGTGATACAGGGATGGGACCCTATAAACCACATTGCTGCTTTACTACCTGATCCCTGTTAAGCTTTAGGGAAGCCAGAGGGAGAATGCAAGGATGGAGAGGGAAAAGTGGACTTGCTCCTTCCTGTTTGCTTCCTGGGGCTTCCTGTTCCTCTGTTACCCGAGGAAAATTTCTGAATCCTGGCAGAGACAGTTCCTCGCTGTATCAGCAATTGAATCCAGTAGCATCCCTGAAATTTCACCACATGTTGGTATCTCTGCTGCTTTTGCATCGCATATCCAAGGCCCAGATAGTACACCTGATAGTAGGCAGAAGAAACCGCCATTTTCCATCCTCTCTCTGCCCCACCCCCGCAAGCTGTTCACTCTCTGTTAGGTTAGGAAATGTTACCAGATGATGTTTGCTTAGTTTCTCAAGGAAAGGGATTACTGAGTTAAATATAATTGTTCTCAATATTTCTGATGGGAGGTGTTGGTGACTGTGATTTTTTTTTGTCGAAATTTTAAAATAATATTGAGAAATCCACTTAAGAGTCTTCCTTACATACATCATCAATGAAGGTCTTTTCCCTCCGGGCGGTTTAGCACATTACCTGTTTGCGTTCATTCTTGCCTTAGGAGCAAGAAGCTGAGCTGTGACAATCCTGGCTGAAACTTGATGTTTGACAATTTGCTTTGAAAAAGAATATACTTCCAATAAAAAGTTTTGAAGGTTTTTGTTTCATTTTAAATGCTCCTCTCTGCAATATACTATAAACCACCCAAATAATTTATCCAACTAAAAAAATCTACACACACACGTGTATACACAAAATAACCCACATGCTTCATCGTTAGAGTTATGAATATACATGATCTCACATTTGACCTTCAGAAAGGAGAATGTCAATGGTACAAAATGCACTGGACATCGCTGTTTCACGACCCTAAAACTTTATTCAACACAGTTGTCCGTAGTTAGGGTAACCATATCATTTCCCTGCCAAACCAAAGCACATTTAAGAGAGAAAAGGAAGGTAACCGAGGGACAACAGGGTATCAGGCATAATCCTGGAGGTTGATACCTAGAGGAGGAGGACGTAGGATCCTGGTACTGGTTTTGTTTTGAGATATAGCTTACATACATCCAGTAATATCCTAGTATCTTAAATACGCAACCTAATAAAATGTTTACATGTTTATAAATTCATAAAACCAGACCCAGATCATTATATAGAACACTTCCAGTGCATAAGAAGACTACTTCAGAAATAGCTATACTTTCAAAGTCAATATAAATACAAGAGCAGGCACTATCAGAATAATCATTATTTTGGGGATTTTTAAGACCAGGGCACTCCAAGCCCCCTTCGGTAGCTCAGTTGGTAGAGCGGAGGACTGTAGGTGTACTAGCTCTAGGTATCCTTAGGTCGCTGGTTCGAATCCGGCCCGAAGGACGGCGTTTTTGCAAACTGTTGACCTTATCTGCATAGATACTGGCCATCTCAAATGTTACCCTGTCAAAAAGACAATTCCAATTAGGCCGCCATTTCAGTTCAAACATGGAGGCGCTGATTGTTTCAGGGAAGGGCCCCAGGTTCACTGAAAGTCAAGGTTTTCAGGCAGACGTAGTTTTCAGTTTTCACTTGTGAAATTCTTACCTGGCAACAGTGACGCCCTTCTCTTCCGCTTCGTCCCCCACCCTCAACTCTCCTGCGGGATCCCTGCTTCTTGCCCCCATGCTTGTTTCCCACCACCAGTGGTCATCAAATGCAGTTTTTCTTGCCGCTCCCGCCACCAAGATAGTTGGGGCTTCTGCCGTGTCCACGCCGGACCAACAAATCAGGGGCGGCGCCCACGACAGAGTTCAGTTGAGAAGGAGCTTGAGAAGTATGCAGAATGGAAGGATGCTTTGCGGCTCGAGGTTTTTATTTTAATTTCTTTGGATGTGCGATGGTCTTTGAGTACCTCTGTCATCTTAGTACTTTTGAAAAACAAAAAAACCAAACCAAAACAGAAAAACCGTTGCCTTCGAGTCGATTCTGACACATAGCGGCTTTTAACGAAGCCTTTTATTGGTGACAATTTCAAAGCAGCAGATAGCATAATGAACTCTCATCGTACCTGTCACCAAGACACAACCACCCTAAATTCACAGCCATTTTGCATCATCTACTACATCTGTGGAAAGAGACGATGGAAAAGCTCAATATAATCAGTCAGAACAAGGCCAGGGGCCGACTGTGGAACAGTCCATCAATTGCTCATATCCAAGTTCAAGCTAAAACGGAAGAAATCAGAGCAAGCCCAGGAGAGCCAAAATATGAACTTGAGTATATCTTACCTGAATTTAGAGACGATCTGAAGAATAGATTTGACGCATTGAACACTAGTGACCGCAGACCAGACGAGTTGTGGAATGACATCAAGGACACCATCCATGAAGAAAGCAAGAGGTCACTGAGAAGACAGGAAAGAAAGAAAAGACCAAGAGAGATGTCAGAGGAGACTCTGAAACTTGCTCTTGAGCGTCAAGCAGCTAAAGCAAAAGGAAGAATTGATGAAGTAAAAGAACTGAACAGAAGATTTCAAAGGGCCTCTCGAGAAGACAAAGTAAAGTATTATAACGATATGTGCGAAGAGCTGGAGATGGAAAACCAAAAGGGAAGAACACGTTCGGCGTTTCTCAAGCTGAAAGAACTGAAGAAAAAATTCAAGCCTCGAGTTGGAATAGTGAAGGATTCCATGGGGAAAATAGTGAACGATGCAGGAAGCATCAAAAGAAGATGGATGGAATACACAGAGTCATTATACCAAAAAGAATTAGTCTATGTTTAACCATTTCAAGAGGTGGCATATGATCAGGAACCGATGGTACTGAAGGAAGAAGTCCAAGCTGCTCTGAAGGCACTGGTGAAAAACAAAGTTCCAGGAATTGATGGAATATCAATTGAGATGTTTCAACAAACAGATGCAGCGCTGGGAGTGCTCACTCATCTATGCCAAGAAATATGGAAGACAGCTTCCTGGCCAACTGACTGGAAGAGATCCATATTTACACCTATTTCCAAGAAAGGTGATCCAACAAAATGTGGAAATTATAGGACAATATCATTAATATCACACGCAAGCAAACTTTTGCTGAAGATCATTCAGAAATGGCTGCAGCAGTATATCGACAGGGAACTGCCAGAAATTCAGGCTAGTTTCAGAAGAGGACGTGGAACCAGGGATATCATTGCTGATGTCAGATGGATCCCAGCTGAAAGCAGAGAACACCAGAAGGATGTTCACCTGTGTTTTATGGACTATGCAAAGGCATTTGACTGGGTGGATCATAACAAACTATGGATAACACTGCGAAGAATGGGAATTCCAGAACACTTAATTGTGCTCATGAAGAACCTTTACATAGATCAAGAGGCAGTTGTTCGGAGAGAACAAGGGGATACTGATTGGTTTAAAGTCAGGAAAGGTGTGCGTCAGGGTTGTATTCTTTCACCATACCTATTTAATCTGTATGCTGAACAAATAATACGAGAAGCTGGACTATATGAAGAAGAACGGGGCATCAGGATTGGAGGAAGACTCATTAACAACCTGCGTTATGCAGATGACACAACCTTGCTTGCTGAAAGGGAAGAGGACCTGAAGCACTTACTAATGAAGATCAAAGACCACAGCCTTCAGTATGCCTTGCACCTCAACAGAAAGAAAACAAAAATCCTCACAACTGGACCAATGAGCAACATCATGATAAATGGAGAAAAGATTGAAGTTGTCAAGGATTTCATTTTCCTTGGATCCACAATCAACAGCCATGGAAGCAGCAGTCAAGAAATCAAAAGATGCATTGCATTGGTCAAATCTGCTGCAAAGGACCTCTTCAATGTGTTGAAGAGCAAAGATATCACCCTGAAGACTAAGGTGCGCCTGACCCAAGCCATGGTATTTTCAATCGCATCATATGCATGTGAAAGCTGGACAATGAATAAGGAAGCCTTTGAATTGTGGTGTTGGTGTAGAATGTTGAATATACCATGGACTGCCAAAAGAACGAACTGTCATGGAAGAAGTGCAGCCAGAATGGTCCTTAGAGGCAAGGATGGCGAGACTGGGTCTTACATACTTTGGGCATATTGTCAGGAGGGATGAGTCCCTGGAGAAGGACATCATGCTTGGCAGAGTACAGGGTCAGCGGTAAAGAGGAAGACCCTCAACTAGATGGATTGACACAGTGGCTGCAACAATGAGCTCAAGCATAACAAGGATTGTAAGGATGGCGCAGGACCGGGCAGTGTTTCGTTCTGTTGTGCATAGGGTCGCTATGAGTCGGAACCGACTCGACGGCACCTAACAACAACCCCGAAATACACACCTCGCCCCTGTCCTGATCTTTCTGGGTAAAAAGAAGACTTGTTCTCATTTCACCCACTGTTGCTGTGTTTACAAGAGATCTGTGTTGGGATTCAAAATGAATCGAATCCGTCCTCCCGCCCCACTGCACACACATTAGGAGGGGAAGAAAATTGACGAATAAGTTGTCTCCCTTCAAATTAACAGAGTGCAGGTGCGAACGCGAGGAAGGTGCGACAACCGTGAGCTGAGGAGGCCGCCCAGGCCACCAGTATTTTAGGAACATAGTTGGGCCCTTGTCCTGGGAAAAACTGTCCAACCCATATTGTAAGTAAGTACATATTTGCCACCGGAATACACCAGTCACTCCTTGGAAGCCTTATGGGGCAGTTCTACTCTGGCCTGTAGGGTCGGTATGAGTCGGAATCGACTCGACTGCAACAGGTTTGGGTTTTTTTTGATTTGGCCGTTCTGGGTAGCTTCGTGCCTAGAGCAGGTTCGAGTCGGAGTGAGGAGGAAAAAAAAAAAAAAAGCACCAGGACCCACAGCTAAGGCATGTTTCTATTAATAAGTAATATAAATATTAATATTAAGTAATAGAAAGAGCTCGGGCGTGGCCCTCGCAGTCAGCCCTTCTGCGGTGCAGATTGCAGAAACCATGGCGCCAGGCGGTCCATGAAGCGTGAGGATGGCGCCCCCTGGTGGGTACGTCCTTGGGCGACTAGACTGGATCTAGGCCGAGCGCTGCGGTTGTCAGGCAAGTCTGACGTACTGATCATTGGTGACGAAACACAGACAAAAGAGCGGATGAGGTGGTTAAGTGGCTAACACATTAGACTGCTAATCAATTCCCTGGACGCTGCATGTGTGGCTTCTATTGGGACTGAAAACATCTGCCCTGCTCCCAGGTAATAATTGCTACTGCTGAACTACAAGGAGTTAGGAGTGTTGAGCAGCCCCGTCTGCCCTCAGGAATAAGAACAGAAGACAAGACAAAGCCCATGTTTCCTGTAGCCATTTCAGCCACGGAAGCAGAAATCTTAGACCACAGATGGCACACATGTATGAGATAGTCATGAAACTTCCCCTAGAATATGAAGGTCAGTGTGCTCATAGTAATTAGGTGTAAAACAGAACATTAAGAAATCGTCTTGTAATTTTAGGAGCACAAGGAATTAGGAAGATTTGGATTTGGTGATTTCATACTACAATTTTCAGTCTGCCTTGGGGAAAACTTGTCCCCAAAGAATCGAATAGCTGGTAGTTCTGACACTATATTCTGTATAAAGAGGAAGAAAGTCTTCCCAAAAGGCAAGATCTAAGTCTAGTGTGAAGATTACTTGCCCTTATATCCCCGATCTTGGGGAAAGAGCATTCAAGATAGATAGAATTGAAACTTTAAAGACCCTGAGATGGGAGTCTTATGCTCAGATTAGTTTACAGGTAAAAGAACTTTAAAAGAACTGGCGAGATCAGCTGTAAGAGTTTTTCAGAATAAAATCAACCTTCGAGTACCATGTGGCTAGAAGATTTGAAGCTCTGGGGTCTCAAGGGAGCACTTATACCTTAGCACTAGTTGGTGAGAAAAACAGCAAGGCTCCTGTCAGGTCCCATTCTTGCCTTTCTCTCTGAAAATTGGGGGAGCTTTTGTCTGAGAATGAAGTGAGACCCTGAGGTTTGACAGGTGGAATGACAGCTCAGCTGCTTTCATTTTGGTGTCCAAGACTCAGCGCAGATACATGGGAAAAATCACCCTGAATAGAAACTGTCGGTTTTTCCAGGCTTTCTCTACACTAGCTAAATTAGGTTAGATTATTGGGAAAAAAGTTTTACTAGGCCAGATAATCTTAGTTTCCTACGGAAAGGAACAGAATCACTGAATTAAATTTAATTATGTCCTGTCAATATTTCTCATAGGAACTATTGAACAAGTTCTTTTTGAGGAAAAATTTGGTATTTTTTCATAAGTACAGTTATGGAGAACTTTCACTTTAATAAGCATTTTTTAAATAAATACATTAACTAGACCATCTTTTCCGTAAATACATAATCAATAAAAGTCTTTCTACATGGTTTACTTTTTCACCCATTGGTGCCGGTTCTGTCTTAGATGCCAGCAAACTGAAAGCCAAACTCAGCACTCATCAGCAATGCATGACAGTATCCGTATAAATGGAGCACCTACATTTCTTTTTTAAATAGGAGGAAGAGTTAGTGTTTCATTTACTTGTCTCATTGTAATTGTGCAATTCATGAGCCATGCAATTCCTTAAAAAAAAAAAAAAAAAGTACAAACACACATAGCCCTCTCATGTTTCATTAGTATGTTTGTGTCTATCCATAATTTTCCTTCATCCTTCAGAAAGGAGGATCTCAGTGTTTCCAAAACGAATTGGGCAGTAACTCTGCTTCAAGATAGTAGGTTTCTCTTCAACTAATTTGTTTATATTTAGAATAACCTTACCATTCAGCAACCAATGACGACACCTTAGATACAGAGCAGAGGCGCTAAGTGGACAGTACAGCTGGACAACAGGCTTAATACGGGCAATGGTTCTATATATGTAGGGGAGCAGGACATGGAACATTGGTGGTGGATTTTTTTTTTTCAAACGTACGTGTCACATGTGTACCATAAAAAGCACAAATCTTAAGCTTTCAAGGGGATGAATTTCTGCATATTTATACACTTGTGTAATAAGCACCCAGATCAGTTCATAGAACATTTACAGCACGCTAGAAAACTCCCTCATATTTACCTGTAATTTCGAAATAAAATTGAATATAATCAAAAGATCATTAGGACAAATATTATTTAAAATGTCTTAAGGGGCGCCAGCACAGAGCCCTTCGATAGCTCAGTTGGTAGAGCGGAGGACTGTAGGTGTTTCAAGCTGGCTATCCTTAGGTCGCTGGTTCGAATCCGGCTCGAAGGACTCAGTTTTTGCTAAAGCCCAGTGAAGCTTCATGTTGTCTTTCTATGGGTTCGGACTCTCATAGCAATAACCCCTTACCGCAGGTAAGTGACAATTGTGCTCAAAGGCATACTTGTCGGGATCTTTAAAAAAATATATAAACCAGCCCCAGGTACATAAAAAAGAAACTGCTAACAATGGTTGCTTCACAGGTCATTTGGGTCGCTGAAGTAATACCTGGTCTCCTGGAAAATTGATTTTCCACTGAGTTCTGCTGAGAAGGGGACATAAGGAGCGTGCAGAAGGGGAAGGAAGTCCTGCTCCCAAGGTTTTCATTTAAAAATTTTTGAAGGTTCGATGGCCCTTCTGTTATGATGGTACTTTTTGAATAAACATTTATGACAATTTTGAAACATACAAAAAGTAGGGAAAATAGTATAATGAACTCCCATTGTAGCCATCACGCAACTGACAGCCACTCTTGCATCATCTACTTCTCCTCATCTCTCTCCCGTCCCTTATCTTTTGAAGCAACTCTAGGATGTGCTTTCATTTCATTCACTGTTACTGTGTTTTGAAGACATCGGCATTAAGAATTTAAAAGCAGCACCCGCGTCTGTTCCTCTCACAACCCTCCCATAAAGGAGCAGACAGCAACTGAGAGATTTTTAAAAAATACAATAGGCGGGTGAGAACTCAAGGAGTCTAGTTTATTACAATTTTAGATACTCCATGAAAGAGCGCAGGCATCGCGTTACTCTAGGAATATATTTGGGGCCTACCCAGCAAAAGTTATCCTGGGCTGTGACTGTGGACGTATATGTCACCCACTTCAGTCCTGTGCGTGGCTTTGCGACCGCGTTTGAGACCGATGGGAAGTATTATCCGGTCGCAGAAAGAACAGACTTTTATTGATACTCCTCAAACGCGTCCCAGGCCTCATCCAGAAAGCTGGCCTAGTAACCTGTACACGGTTCCACTGAGCGGCCCTCAGAGTCGGCTCCGCCGCGGGTGCAGATCCGAGGAACCGCAGAGCTGCGCAGCTCATTAAGGGCGCGGATGGCGTCCCTTATCGGGCGCGTCCTCTGTCGACTAGAAGGGGCAGAGGCGGAGGCTGAGGGCGCCGGGAATGAGACTTCGGTTTTCCCGTTGGGTTCGCCCCCAGGACCGCCCAAACTCTACTGTCCCACAAACAAAGGAACAGTGGTTTGGGATCTGAGGGGAAACCTATGAGGACAGGACTGGGAAGAGGGCTGAGTACGCCGCCCGGTGGTTGCCTGAGTCCAGGCCATGGATGCACCTGACAACCTGACAACATATTTGTAACACAGAAAAAACATGAATAATATATCAATACAAACGTATAACAGACGCCAGATAAGTTTTTTAATGAAATAATTGTTACACATTTTAATATTTTAGACATCTTATTCACAAAATCAAGTTTGAATTGTAAAAGTTCAAAGCTTAATTTTTCAAAATTAAACATGTTTCAAAAACTTAAATTTGCAAAAGTAATAATGAAATACATTTTCAAATTTAAACAAAATATTTAAAACTCTAAATTTCCAAACTCAAACGTAATCAAATTAAAAAATGGAAACTTTAGTAAACTTTAAAAGGAGAGTGATCTCTCCACCGTCAACCGAAGTAGAACCCAGGTCCTTCGGTAAAATGGCATTTTGATCGCTAGACCATATGGTTGTAGTTGTGTGCCTTGATTCCGACTCACAGGGACCCCATAAGTCAGAGGAAAACTGCTCCATAGGGTTTCCTAGGCGGTAATCAAAAAAAAAAAATTTTTTTTTTTTAATCTTTAGGGAAGCAGATCGCCAGGTCTTTTCTCCTGCGGAGCGGCTGGTGAGTTCCAACCAAAGATCTTTAGGCTGTACCTTTCGGCTAGCAGCCAAGACCTTAACCATTGCGTCACCAGGTCTCCTTAGAACATACGGAGTTAACCGAAAAAAACTGTTTTCCTAAACTCCCGGATAAGCCTGCCTCATTCGACCTTTCTGTGCGTCAGCAAGGCGCTGCAAAGGGGCTTTCTAATTGAAGATCGGCCTCTTCCGGTCCTGCCTCTCCAGCTCAGGAGTGGTTTGTTTGGCATTCCCGAGCCTTTGATCCCGCCCCCACGCTCTGAATCCGGCAGCTGATCTGGGATCCCACTTCCGCCCTCTCCGCTCGCCATCTCTTTTTCTGCACCCGCCCTCATCGCCCCATCTTGTCTTTTCATTTGTCATCATTCCCTTTGGCCCCTCCCCCTCGCTACCGGTTGTCGCTCTCGGTGTGCGTCAGACTGCGCGGAGCTTTACGGCTGTCGTGCTTCACGTGCCAGCCGGCATGGAGGCAGAAGGCTGGGAGAAGGAAGCGGTGGAGCAAGAGCCGCTGGAAGGGGGAAACCAAAACCCAGAGCCGAGGGAAGAGCAGGAGGAGCCGGGAGAAGAGCAGGAGGAATGCAGCGGCAAAAAACGGGTAGTGCCGGGAATTGTGTACCTGGGTCACATCCCGCCGCGCTTCCGTCCCCTGCATGTACGCAACCTTCTCAGTGCCTATGGCGAGGTCGGGCGCGTTTTTTTCCAGCCCGAAGGTAAGTGCAAAGGCCCTGACCGGGAGTGGGGGGAAAGGTGAAGTTCACTGGGGGGTGGGCACGCAGGCACTTCCCGTTGTCTCGGCAGAGTCCTGGCTGGTAAATCGGTAGTGCATGTCACTTGGGATGGGGTGTATCGTGGGTTTCCTAGCTGGGCTTTAGTGCTCGGATTGTTAGTAGGAAGGTTCGAATCAAGCCTCTGGTCACCTCCTTTGGGGGTTCAGTTCACCGGTTTGTTAAATGATTCATTCCTGGGTAAAATCTCAGTGGCTTTTTCACGGAACTGAACACTTACGACTTGTCATCAGGTCCTTGCCAAGAAACAGTATATAATCAGCCACTCCTCCCCATCCTTTCCAGGCAAGGGTTGGGGTTGGGGCGTGTGCAATTTTTGAAATAGTGTTCAGGGCAGGTCTGATTAAGGAGGTGACATTCGAGCAAAGACTTGAACTACGTATGGGGCAAGGGTATACCTCCCAGATCACTGCTCCCGTGCAAAGACTGTGAGGTGGGACCCTGGCCTGCGGGTTTGGAAAACAGCAAGGCGAGTGGGAGGTGCAGACGCGGCACTGACTTCTTTGACAGCGGCTCTCTTCTTGGCTCTCAGATGGGTTCGTGCGGCGTAAAAAAAAGAAGGCGGCCGCGGGCACTGGAGAAAAGAAGCGGTCCAAGTACAGCAAGGACTACACCGAGGGTTGGGTGGAGTTCCGGGACAAGCGTGTGGCCAAGCGGGTGGCGGCCAGTCTGCACAATACGCCCATGGGTGCCCGTAGGCGCAGCCCCTTTCGCTATGACTTGTGGAACCTCAAGGTGAGTAGATAGGCTTGCTGCTGCACTCTTCATCTTCCCCCTTCCCTGCCCCTGCCCTCGGTACCCCATGGCCTCTTGTCGATCCTGCGGTTCTGATCACTTCTCCTGCCCTGACCACCCTGATCTTTTTGTTTTTCTGCCTGCAGTACTTGCATCGTTTCACCTGGTCCCACCTCAGTGAACACCTGGCCTTTGAGCGCCAAGTGCGCAGGCAGCGCCTGAGGGCCGAGGTTGCCCAGGCCAAGCGTGAGACTGACTTTTACCTTCGAAGTGTGGAGAAGGGAAACCGCTTCCTTGCTGCTGAAGGGGATCCTTCCCGCCCCAATGGCTCCTGGACCTTTGCGCAGCGCCCCACTGAGCAAGAGCTGAGGGCCCAGAAGGCAGCCCGTCCAGGGGATCGTGAACGGGCTCGTCTGGCCACTGCTCAGGAACAAGCCCGCTCTAACCGAGGGCTCCTTGCCAAGATCTTTGGAGCTCCACAGCCCTCAGAAGGCAGGGAGGGACCCTCAGTGACCAGGAATTCCTAAGGGGCAGGGAGGTCCCTCCCACCTCTTGGCCCTACCCTGTTTCCTGCCTACATTTTACTAGAGTGCTAGTGACTATTCAGGCAGGCATTTTATTGTGTTTCTCAGATCAGGAGTGTCTGGTGAGGACCTAAACATGAAAGTTGTGTGACTCTCCTTGCCATTGCCCTCTGTACATACCTGCCTTTGGTACCTAATTCATACTAGCATAATTACGACTTCTATAGGTGCCAGTTTTTTTCTTATCTGACTCCTGGCTGCCTGCACTCCTGCCCGGTGAGGCCCCCTAAAAATCCCACTTCCTGGACCCAAGGAAGGGCCTTTACTTTCAACCAGAGCCATAATGGCTATCCCAGGCAGTGGTGTCCTAATTACCAGCCACAGGGGAGGGCAGTAGCACCATCTTTTTTATTTCGAAAAAGTAAATGGGCAGAGATTACTGGGGTGGGCCACCTTGCAAATGTATTTATAGAATAGGCAAGGAAAAAAATAGTGTACGCACACTATGCTCTTTAGTTTCTGGGGGGATGTTGTGCAAGTTCCATTTTCCATCTCCTTATACCCTTTTGACTCACCATCACTCCATTTCCCAACCTCAGAAGCCGGCCCCCCCTTGCATCATCTATTGTTGTTAAGTGCTCTCCAGTTGTTTCTGACTCATTGCGACCCCATATGTGCAGAGTAGAGCTGCTCCATAGTCGTTTCAAGGCTCTGAGTTTTTGAAAGCAGATTCCCAGGCCTGTCTTTGAAGTCACTCCAGGTGGGTTTGAACCGTCAACCTTTCGGCTAGTAGTTGAAGAGTTAACTGTTTGTGTCACCCAGGGACTTCTAAACCCAACTCTCTCACTGCCTCAGAGCCCTCCTTTTACCTTTTCATAGTTACTTCACTCAGAGCCCATATTCATCCATTGGAGAAGGTTTGGCAGAACTACAGAAAGCCCTCCATTCGAGAGTTACAGGCTAGCAGGCAGCACCACTGGAGAGCAGCAGTAGATTGGTGATGGCACATCCAGGGTAGAAGGAGCAGCAGGCAGGTGGGTGAGATGGGATTCAAAGGTGCCAGCTTGGGCCGAGGCATCAGGCCCCAAGGGTGCAGAAAAGCGTAATGAGGTCATCTAGAAAGACGATGCTGTGGGCCCAGGTTACAAGTGTGATGAAGTATAGCGTCAGCCTGAAACAGGTCTAGGCCACTACTTGCAGTTTGCCCAGGAACGCACGCGGCAGTTATGATACACCCATTTTCCAGGGTTGGTAGAGTGGTGATGTAGTGCACTGTCACCTGTGGACCCGCAGGGACTGCTGGTCTGCCTATAAGTGGAGAAAGGGCTTTCCAGGGCCTGACCACCCGGGACTGACCATAGACATTCTGGCCCCACCTGATTTCTCCTAATTGGTTGGGTTGGATGCCGAGTAGTTCTGTCTTCTTATTGTTCCTCTCTGGCTTCACAATGGGGGTGTCTCAGGCTGAATAGAGAGCCTGGGTGGGGAGGTGGCCAGAGGAGTAGGGATCACACCAGTCCAAGGAAGGTAGGGGCAGGATCCAGTGGGGACCACACAAATAGACAGTTCACTTTGAGTAAGTTAATAAAGTGACTACATAATAATCACGTAGTCGTCTTATTAAGTACTATTTTTCTTTGCTTGTACACTAGATACTGTCCTCTCAGGATGTTTCTTTAACTATGCCACATCATTTTTTATCTTCTTGAGCTTTCATATGCACATGGAAACATGACATTTTCACAATCTTAAAATAAATGTCTCCTATCTCCCCAAAGTTCTGCCAGCTACTGCCCCATTTCTTCACTCCCCACATCAGCGTAACACCTTGAAAGAATTATCACTTGCTGCCTCTAGTTTGTCTTTGTGTTCTGTTTTAAACCCTGGTGGCAAAGTGATTAAGTGCTCGGCTGCTAACTGAATGGTTGGTGGTTCAAACCTACCAGCTGCTCCACAGGAGAAAGGTGGCAGTCAAGTTCCGTAAAGATTAGAGCCTTTGAAACCATATGGGACAGTTCTGTGTCGTAAAGGGTCACTGTGAGTCAGAATCAACTCGATGGCAATGGGTTTGATTTTGGTTTTAAGTCAGGCTTATGCTCTCACTTTTACCGCTTAATGGGAATGGCTTTTGTCAAAGTCCTTAACGATCTCCCATCTTGTTAAGTGAATGGTCAATTCTCAGGCTCCTCCTACATGACTCACGGGCAGCATTTGTGACACTGATTCTTGGTACATTATCTTCATTTGGCTTCCAAAAAAAACCCAAACCTGTTGCCTTTGTGTTGGCAACAGAGACCCAGCAGGACAGTAGAACTGTCCCATATGGTTTCCAAGGAGTGGCTGGTGGATTTCAACTGCTCACCTTTTGGTTAGCAGCCGAATGTACCACTTGGCCAGCAGGGCTCCATTTGGCTTTCAGGGCACCACAGTCTCAGTTTTCCTAGTAGCTGCTTCTCAGTATTGGCTCCTTCTCTGCATCAAGACTTCTTAACATTGGTTATTCCAGGGCTTAGTTCTTGGACCTCTTCTCTTATTGTTGGTGGTTGAATTGTGTCCTCCCAAAATATGTGTCAACTTGGCTAGGCCATGATTCCCAGTCTTATGTGATTGTCTGCCATTTTGTCATCCGATGTGATTTTTCTATGTGTTGTAAATCCTATCTCTGTGACATTAATGAGGCACAATTAGAGGCAGTTATGTTAATGAGGTAGGACTCAATCTACAAGATTAGGTTGTGTTTTAAATCAGTCTCTCTTGAGATTTAAAAGAAGCCAGCAGAGACATACCACCAAGAAAGTAGTGCCAGGAGCAGGGCGTGTCCTTTGGGCCTTGGTTCCCTGTGCTGAGAAGCTCTTAGACCAAGGGAAGACTGACAACAAGGACCTTCCCCCAGAGCCGACACAGAAAGCCGTCCGCTGGAGCTGGTTCCCTGAATTCGGACTTCAACTAGAGTGTGAGAGGATAAATTGCCGTGTGTCAGAGCCATCCACTTGTGGTATTTCTGTTATAGGAGCACTAGGCAAGACATCTATCAGTGCCCCATCTCTTGGAAATCTCTAATCTGATTAATTTAAATACCATCTACATGTAGATAACTCACAGCATTTGATCTCCAGTTCAAACTGTCAGGTAAACTCCAGACTCATATGCTCTTACGTACTCATCTTCAATTAGAGGTTAATAGTCATCCCAATCTTATTTCCAAAGGACTCCTATTCTCCCTCCACTCCCAAACCTACCCCACCTACTGTCATCCCCATCTCAGTGAATGTGAATTCCTTTATTCTAGGTGCTCAGGCCAAAAGCTGTGGGGTCATCCTGATCCTGTTTATTCATTTACGTATTTAATTCTTAGTACAGTTTATTGGTCAATTAACTAATTCAGCATTTACTAACCCACTGTGTGAAAAATGCATGACAACGGATAATAACACATGGCCCTGGGCACTATGAGTCATAAAAAAAACAAACACAAGACCATTGCCGTTGAGTGGATACCGACTCACAGTGACCCTATAGGACAGAGTAGAACTGCCCCATAGGGTTTCCAAGGAGTGCCTGGTGGATTCAAACTACTTACCTTTTTTGGTTAGCAGACATAGCTCTTAACAACTACACTGCTAGGGTTTCCGTGAGTCTTAAACAGGCCAATAGAATAAGACGGGCATTTAAGAAACAAATATACAGAGGTACCACAGGCATTGTGGTAGATGTGTGTAAGAGATGAGTGGGGACCATGTGAAGGCCTGGCTGACTACCTGGGAAGGTCAGCAGTGCCCTCAATGCAGAGCCAATCTGTGATCACAGTCTTCAGAGATGGCTCAGTCTTCAAGTTTTCCAGGTCATTCCTGAAAAGTAAACTGGGAAAACAACACAGCAGTGTCTGAAAGAACCCGGTGTGCTCCTAGAATTGCAAACAGGGCTGCATGGAGGGAGTATTGCGTTAGAACTAATTGAAAGGTGGACAAGGCCCAGAAGAGAGGTTGGGCAGAAAGGATGCCCTTCAGATCGACTTACACGTGTTGGGACTTAAATAATGGAGGGTTCAGCACACAAGCAGTTCTGGAGGCTGCAAAGAATCAGTGCAAGCCACTAGGAGGACCTGAAAACTCAGGTGTCATGATAAACTAAGAAATCTGTACACAATCCCACATAGATTAAGACTCTGATCAACTCTGTTAAATTCACAGGAAGTAGAGGGTGATTTTTTTTTTTTTTAAGAGGGTGATTATAAAAATTAGATGATTTTGGTTTTTGTATATGTTGTTTCTTTAGCTTGTTTTTTCCTCCTCTGTCACTGATGTAATTATCCATGTGTTTTCTGGGTGATGTGGGTTCAGCCACTTCTTTATCCTGGCTCTAAAATAGCGATGTTAAAATATTAATTTGATAGACCTATTTTATTTGAGAGAATAAAAATGACCAGACAGTAAACATTTATGATCTCCTTGGTTTAACATTCCTCGCAACCCACATGCCTGCCTGTGTACAAACACTTCCCTTGGGTGATATATCCTAGGAACTAGATGTTCTGGTTTTGCGTTCATTCCTTGTGAGTTTGTTTCCTGTGGGCTGCTTCCTCAGGTCATGATGTCTCCAAGGGAGCCAGAAAGCCCAGTGTTGGGATTTGACAAGTTGGCATATTCATTTATCAGAATTCTCCTGAGTGCCATTGCCACCTTTGCTAGATAAAGAGAATACCAAGTTGAAAAAGAAAGTTTTCTCCTCAAGTTGCCAACAGCTTAGAAAATAAAACAGATATAATAGGGCTTACTAAGAATTTCTTGAATGAATGAATGCAATTGTATTCCCAGGCTGGGTGGCATTAGGTATTGATATACTTAAGGGTCAGCATCTCAGGCTCATCTTAAGATAGTTTTGTTACAAAAGATCGCACCAGCAGCCAGGTAACCTGGGGAGATCGCAAACTGCATCTAGGAAAATATAAAAGAAATAACACAATATGGCAAGTTGGGTTCATTTCAGGAACGCAAATCTGGTTTAACACTTGAGAATCAATCAAGGCATGTAAACATGTTAACAAGGGGGAAGTGACGTAATAATCTGAATACGTGCAGAAAAAGCATTTGATAATATTCAACATCCGTTTATGAAAACAAAAATCTCAGCATACTTGAAACAGGAGGGAATTTTCCTAATCTGATAAAGGATATTTATAAATTATGTATCAAACATAATTCTCAATGGTAAATATCCACAGCTTTTTTTTATGCCAGGAATGAGAAAATGATGGCCACCATCACCACATGTATTCAATATTGCACTGATTTAAATTTTTTCTCAAGTATCAAGAAAAATAACAGTAAATTAAACCTAAAGAAAGTGGAAATCCAAAGCCCAACTCAAGAAGCTGATTCAGGCAGAAAGGGAGTAAGCTCAGAGTAGAAGACAAGCTCTGCAAGGCCTTGGCAAGACCTTTATTGCTCTTTGTATTCTACTGGATGAACCCAACCCAAACCACCGCCCTCAATTCGATTCTGACACATGGTGACACTATAGGACAGAGTAGAACTGTCCTATAGAGTTTCCAAGGCTGTAAAAATCTTCAAGGAAACAGAGTGCCACGTTAATTCTCCCGCGGAAAATGCTGGGAAGTCGAACTGGCAGCCTGTTAGCTAACAGCTGAGTGTTTTAACCACTGTGCCAATAAGGCTGCTTGGTGGATCGACCAGCACAGTTTAAAAGTGAGAGATTACAGACTGGGTTCAAGACGGTCGGATTGAGTTTACACCTGATGACACAAAGAAGAAAAAAAAAAAAACATAGAAGGGTTTCAGTAAATTTTAATGGAATGAATGCGGGATTATTAAAAAATATTAGAGCAGGCATAGTTAGTAGTAAGACTTTCACTTAATTTGTGAAAGGCGTCAAAACTTGACCTTACGCCAAAAGCCAAAATAGCCGTCCCTGGGTGGGCTCGAACCACCAACCTTTCGGTTAACAGCCGAACGCGCTAACCGATTGCGCCACAGAGACAGCTGCTTTAGAGTATGTCTTCCCGAAATAATTAGTTCTTTCAGTGGAAGCCATATGTAGTCTAGAAACGAGCCTTTTGCAGAATATGAATATAGAAAAAATGCTTTTCACTCTGTGACTTTCGTGTTTCCTATGTTAAAAGTGTTTTTTCTTAAACAGAGGTGATATAGCTATTATATACAGTTACAGAGATACAGAGGAGCCTTAGAATGTTGATTGGGTGGGGAGCAGGACGTGGGACTGCTGCCTGTCCCTCAGAAAAGTATGACTACAATCAAAGGAAAGACACGCATCCGGACAGTTTATTTTCAGTTCACTTATTCACTAACGAAGCTTTCTCTGATTGCTCGGTTAAGACAGAAGCCACCGGAACGTTTTTGCATAGATGAAGGTATGTTAAATGGGAGAGACGCCAGCAAGAGCAGCAAAGAGGAGAAAATGATTTAGGGGAAAATCTTTTAAAAGAATTAGGAATCTTATAGTAGTAGGAATAGACTGGACGGCCACGGGTTTTTTTTTTTTTTTTTGATAGCAGTTTAAAGGTCTGGTGGTGCAGTGGTTCAGCGCTCGGCTGCTATGTGAAAGGTCAGCGGTTCGAATCCTCAGTTGCTCCGCGGGAAAAAGATGTGTCAGTCTGCTTCCTTTAAGATTACTCCCTTGGAAACCCGCGGGTAGAGGGAAGGGGCAGATCTACCCTGTCCTAAGGGGTCGCTATGAGTCGGAATCAACGCGTGGACAACTGGTTTGATTTTGGTTTTGATAGTTTAACATGGAAGACCCCAGGGACTGAACCCAGGATCACTTATGCTGGAAGTTTATGGTCTACCACCAAATTGCAGACCTCTCCCAAACTCTCAAATTTCGATCATACTGTATATTTGTGTTCTGAAGACTAAAATGGGTGACAATTTCAATCTCTCTTTTTTGGCTCAGGAGTAAACTTGAGAAAGAACTGGAACAAAATAGAGGTGGCAGCATGTCATACCTTCTAATAATTTTCTCTTTATTTCTGAATATTCTGACTTTCAAATTTTGCAACTGTTTTCCTTTTTTCTTAAGCATCTGTGAGTTGACAGAAAACATGGCGAAGGGTGGGGGCGAATGGATGTGGTAATTTGCAGAACCCCATTTATCTTTCTACTCCTTTTAGTCACATTTAAAACCCAGGTGTCTGGTTGGATTAGGATGGTTGTCCACCATCTGAAATTCTGATTCTTGGATATTGTCTACTCACGTATTCTCTCAAGCTACAGATATTGAATGTCTGCCAAGAGCCAGGCACTGTACTAGGCACTTGGATACATCAGCTGTGCCACAGATGAAGACTGGAGTTTATTTTTTGGGGGGGGTACCAGAAGGTTTGTGGGTTCTGGGTTACAGGCAGATAATAAACATAAACTGCATAATATTTTTAGAATAATAACTTCTATGGAGAAAAAAAGTTGAGCAGGATGAGGAGACTAGGAAGTTGGAGGCAGGCAGTTTGCAGTATTAAACAAAGTCAGGGTCTCCTCCTCTTTTATACTTGTTCTGCAATGATTTACTGGAGTTTCAATCTCTCCAGCTTTGCCTTTAAAGATGCCTCTTTGAGAATCTAGGCCGAAATGGACAAAAGGGACTGGATAGGTGGTTCAACGGCATTTATGGGGAGTTTTGAGGGGAAGCACTCCCCGGAATTTGAAGGAAATACCCACCCCACTGCCACTGAGTCGATTCCAACTGATAGCAACCCTGTAGGACAGAGAACTGCCCCGTAGAGTTTCCAAGGAGCGCCTGGCAGATCTGAACTGCTGACCTCTTGGTTAACAGCCATAGCACTTAACCACTACGCCACTAGGGTTTCCTTGCAGAAGATACCAACCAGCAAAATTGTAAATGTCTATTCTTCAGGAATAAGCCAAACATCATAATCTCTTTACTTTATGACCAAGAATTCTATGCCTGCCTCTTACAGAGGTTTTGGCCAAAGGCTCACTGGATCATGCCTTTGTCTATGAATCACTACATTCCAGATTGGATTTCCAGCTGGCTTGTTTAGGTGTTTACTTTTTAATTTAATGTTATTTTCATCTAAGAAGTGTCTCCCAGCTTATAGATACTTTTCACTTGTAGACTTTAAAATGTAATCTTTGAATGAATAACTCCTGAAAGATTTTGTGCTCAAAAGTGACCAAAGGTGGCAACACCAACAACTAAAAAATATATATGTGGGTATATGTGTATGAATTTATGTAGGCATATATGTACAAGTATGTATATGCGAGTGTATATGTATGCATATATAGGTGTATGGATGTGTATATGTGTATATGCACGTGTATCCATGTATGTGTACATACATATATATTCATATACATAATAAAGCCCACAGGAGGCACAGTTGTGGATACCTGTTAGACATAACCAAACACCTCACAGAATTGCTTTTCTTGATTTCAAGGCTTAGAACCATAGTTTCATGGCACAACTTGGTCAATTGGCATAAAATTATTCATAAAGTTTATTTTCTACATCCTAGTTTGACGAGTGGAAACTCTGGTGGTGTAGTGGTTAAGTGCTACGGCTACAAACCAAAGGGTCAGCAGTTTGAATCCGCCAGGTGTTCCTTAGAAACTCTACGGGGCAGTTCTACTCTGTCCTATATGGTCGTTATGAGTCGTAATTGACTCAGTGGCACTGGGTTTGGTTTGGTTTTTGGTTTAGTTTGATGAGTAGTGTCTGGAGTCTTAAAAACTTGAGAGCGGCTATCTAAGATTTAATTATTGGTCTCTACTTGTTTGGAACAGAAGAGAAGGAAGGAAACCAAAGACTCACAGAAGGAACTAGTCTATTGGATTAAGAGTCTACATATCCATTGCCTCAACTACCCTGAGACCAAAAGAACTAGGTGGTGCCTGGTTCTGATCAGGGCCACAGTATATGAATCCTGATAGAATGGGAGAAAAATGTGAAACAAAGCCTCGAATTCTTAAAAAAAAAAAAAATCCAGACTTAGTGGACTGGGTTGAGTCTGGAGGACTCCCCAAGACTATTGCCCTGAGGTACTCTTAAAACCTTGAAATGAAACTATCCCCTGAGGTCACCTTTTAGCTAAAACACAGATTGACTCACAAAATAAAGAATAACCCCCTTGAATACTGTGTTCCTTTAAAAAATAAACTATATGAGACCAACAATCACTGTAAAAACAAAGATGAGAAGGTAAGGGGGCAGGGAAACTAGATTACTGAAAACAGAACAACCAGAATGGGAATAAAGAGAAGGTTCATGCATTGTGAAGAATATAAACCACATCACTGAACAGTCTGAGTAGAAATTGCTGAACAGGAACCTAAACTTTCACTGAAAACACAATAAAATATTATTTAAAAAGAAGTGTCTAAGTTTGACTTAGGCCCTGGGATTTTAAAAATACCACTTCACAGATGGTTTTGACATTTGTCCTGAATGCCATGGAAAGGCAACTGAAGAATGTCGTGAAAAGGAGTTACTCATTTATGTTTGTCTATGTAGGGTTGCTATGAGTCAGATTTGACTCGACGGCAACAGGTTTTTTTAATATAACAAAAATAACTGTAATTTGGAGAATGGATTAAGGGTGGAGTTTGACAGGGACAGGGAGTCAACTCCAGGCCAATAGAGATGATGGGTCATGGAATGGAGGTTCTGTACTGCCAGTGGGAATAAAGAAATGCATGGTTTGTACAGACTGTTCATCGCCTATTTCTTGCCCATTTGTATTACAGCAATTTTATGTAGGCTCTGAGCTCCTAGGACACGAGATTTGGAGACCCCATTAATTTGTGTAATGCTAGCACCTCGAAGAATACTTGGCACAACAGAAGCACTAATACATTTTAATCAATTTGTATTCCCCAAAGAGAGTTAATACTTTTTTTTTTCTTTTTGAAGTTGGGATGTATTTCCCCTATTCCCATTATCACCTCCTAAAGTGGTGCAAAATATTATTTGCAGAGTTGTCATGAAGATTAAAGGAGATAACTTGAAAATGCCTAAACAAGGCCTTTAATTATTGTTTTCATTTCCCTACATTGTCCCTGCACTTTCCTGTGATAACCAGTAGGCGGGGAGATGAGCCTCAATCAATTTCTGTCTTCAATCCTTCCCATCTGCGTCAAAGAGATTAATTTTCTGCCAGCAGTGAGATACTAGCATCACAGTAATATCCCTTCCATTTAATTTTGGTCAGAGGCTTTCCAGTGACATCTGAAAAGGAACAAGTATTTGTGCTTTATTCCAGCACAAACCATGCTTCAAAACAGAAAATCCGTTGAAAACCATGGAGGACGAGGGCAGGAAGTAAGAGAGAAGTCCTGTCTGGTGTGATTGAAAGGTCCTTCTTAAGAAATGGGAGGGGGTATGCAGAGTGAAACCATATCAACAAAGGCAAAAGAATAGCGTAGCTGCAGAGAGAAAGGGAAATCAACCAGGAAAACGCGTCTTTTTTTTTTTTTTGCTGGAGACAAATGATGTTACTTTACTTGTTGGTTGTGTAGGAAGGAAGCTGATAACTAACGAGGATTTCCATAAAGGCCTTTGTCCAGCAAACTGGTCGGCTTCATCCTAAAAGACAGAACCTAGGACTGAGGACAGAGACGCAATGTGGTGTTCAAGGATGGAGTCTCTGAATGTTACCTCTGAAAGAAGAAAAGAGGGTTCTAAAAAGCTCCACATCCAATAGTGCCTCGCATAATTTTTAGAAAACACAAGACACTCAGTAGTACTAACACTCTAGTCTTACTGTCATCTCCCTAATCTTGAAGCTATTCCTACAACTAAGGGACACTGGGGTTACCAACAGTTGCTGTTGTTGCTATGCTTTAGTACATTTCAATTCAGTAAAGAAGTAATTGCTCTGCCCAGTACCCAAGGTCTTTCATACAGTAGGTCCTCTCTGTTCCTTAATCTGACGTTCACTCCGGTCAATAGGTCTTCTCCCTAATCTACCTCCTCTTTCAACTCCACCCAGTACTGCTCTTACTCATGTGATTCGTGATTGTTCCTTTTCCCTGGCTGTCCCTCTGAATCTTATCCTCCTTCCTGTCTGCTTCAGGTCTCATTCTGCAAATGAACTACATTTTCAAATAACACATTTTCAAGTTTCCTCTAAATACTCCAACTTATGTGCACACCTCTTTTCTCTGCTATTCTTAAATTTTGTTACTTTTAAATTAATACCCATTTCCATTTTCATTGTAGTTTACATATGTCTATATTTATTCTCAGAATGTTGTTGTTAGGTGTGGCTGAGTTGGTTCTGACTCATAGCGACCCTATATATCACAGAACGAAACACTGTCCGGTCCTGCCCCATCCTTACAATTCTTGTTATGCTTGAGCCAATCCATCTGGTTGAGGGTCTTCCTCTTCCCCGCTGACCCTGTACTTTACCAAGTCCTTCTCCAGGGAATGATCCCTCCTGACAACATGTCCAAGGTATGTAAGAAGTAGTCTCACCATCCTTGCATCTAAGGAGCATTCTGGTTGTACTTCTTCCAAGACAGATTTGTTCGTTCCTTTGACAGTCCATGGTATATTCAATATTCTTCGCCAACACCACAATTCAAAGTTGTCAATTCTTCTTCGGTCTTCCTTATTCATTGTCCAGCTTTCACATGCATATGAGGCAATTGAAGATACCATGGATTGGGTCAGGCGCACCTGAGTCTTCAAGGTGACATCTTTGCTTTTCAATACTTTAAAGAGGTCCTTGGCAGCAGATTTACCCAATGCAACGCGTCTTTTGATTTCTTGACTGTTGCTTCCATGGGTGTTGATTGTGGATCCAAGTAAAACGAAATCCTTGACAACATCAATCTTTTCTCCATTTATCATTATTTGGCTTATTAGTCCAGTTGTGAGGATTTTTGTTTTCTTTATGTTGTGGCATAATCCATACTGAAGACTGTGGTCTTTGCTCTTCATTAGTAAGTGCTTCAAGTTTTCTTCACTTTCAGCAAGCAAGGTTGTGTCATCTGCATAATGCAGGTTGTTAATGAGTCTTCTTCCATTCCTGACACCCCGTTCTTCTTCAGATGATTCAGCTTCTCAAATTATTTGCTCAGCGTACAGATTGAATAGGTATGGTGAAAGGATACAACCCTAACACACACCTTTCCTGACTTTAAACCACTCAACATCCCTGTGTTCTGTCCCAACAACTGCCTCTTGATCTATGTACACATTCCTCATGAGCACAATTAAGTGTTCTGGAATTCTCATTCTTTGCAACGTTATCCATAATTTGTTATGACCTACATAGTCGAATGCCTTTGCATAGTCAATAAAACACAGGTAAACATCTTTCTGGTATTCTCTGCTTTCAGCCAGGGTCCATCTGACTTTAGCAATTATATCCCTCATTCCACATCCTCTTCTGAATTCGGCCTGAATTTCTGACAGTTTCCTGTCGATATACTGCTGCAGCAGCTTTTGAATGATCCTCAGCAAAATTTTGCTTGCATTTGATATTAATGATATTATTCGAAAAGAACTAGCCATTAAAAAAGAATTAGCCAGTGAAAACCTTATGAATAGCAGCAGAACATTGTCTGATATAGTGCCTGATATAGTGCCGGAAGATGAGTCCCCCAGGTTGGAAGGCACTCAAAAGACTACTGGGGAAGAGCCGCCTCCTCAAAGTAGAGTCGACCTTAATGATGTGGATGGAGTAAAACTTTTGGGGCCTTCATTTGCTGATGTGGCATGACTCAAAATGAGAAGAAACAGCTGCAAACAGCCATTTATAATTGGAACCTGGAATTACAAAGTATGAGTCTAGGAAAACTGGAAATCATTAAAAATGAAATGGAATGTATAAACATCAATATCCTAGGCATTAGTATGCTGAAATGGAGTGGTATTGGTCATTTTGAATCAGACGATCATATAGTCTACTATGTTGAGAATGATAACTTGAAGAGGAATGGTGTTGCATTCATTGTCAAAAAGAACATTTCAAGATCTATCCTGAAGTACAACGCTGTCAGTGATAGGATAATATCCATCCACCTACAAGGAAGACCAGTTAATATGACTATTATTCGAACTTACCTACCAACCACTAAGGCCAACGATGTTGAAATCGAAGATTTTTACCAGCTTCTGCAGTCTGAAATTGATCGAGCATGCAATCAGGATGCATTGGTAATTACTGGTGATTGGAATGCAAAAGTTGGAAACAAAGAAGAGGGATCAGTAGTGGGAAAATATAGCCTTGGTGATAGAAATGATGCTGGAGATCGCATATTTGACTTTTGCAAGATCAATAACTTCTTCATTGCAAATACCTTTTTTCACCAACATAAACGGTTACTATACACATGGACCTCACCAGATGGAATACACAGGAATCAAATCGACTACCTCTGTGGAAAGAGACAATGGAAGCGCTCAATATCATCAGTCAGAACTAGGCCAGGGGCTGACTGTGGAACAGATCATCAATTGCTTAAATGCAAGTTCAAGTTGAAACTGAAGAAAATCAGAGCAAGTCCACAAGAGCCAAAATACAACCTTGAGTATATCCCACCTGAATTTAGAGACCATCTCAAGAACAGATTTGACGCATTGAACACCAATGACCAAAGACCAGACGAGTTGTGGAATGACATCAAGGACATCATACATGAAGAAAGCAAGAGGTCACTGAAAAGACAGGAAAGAAAGAAAAGACCAAGATGGATGTCAGAGGAAACTTTGAAACATGCTCTTGAACGTCAAGCAGCTAAGGCAAAAAGAAGAAAAGATGAAGTGAAAGAACTCAACAGATGATTTCAAAGGGTGGCTCAAGAAGACAAAGTAAAGTATTATAATGACGTGTGAAGAGCTGGAGATGGAAAACCAAAGGGGAAGAACATGCTCAGCATTTCTCAAGTGGAAAGAAAGGAGGAAAAAATTCAAGCCTCGAGTTGCAATAGTGAAGGATTCTATGGGGAAAATATTAAACAATGCAGGAAGCATCAAAAGAAGATGGAAGGAATACTCAGAGGCATTATACCAAAAAGAATTGGTTGACGTTCAACCATTTCAAGAGGCAGCATATGATCAGGAACCGATGGTACCGGAGGAAGAAGTCCAAGCTGCACTGGAGGCATTGATGAAAAACAAGGCTCCAGGAATTGATGGAATATCAATTGAGATGTTTCAACAAACAGATGCAGTACTCATCTATGCCAAGAAATTTTGAAGACAGCTACCTGGTGAACCAACTGGAAGAGATCCATATTTATGCCTAATCCCAAGAAAGGTGATCCAACTGAATTTGGAAATTACCAAACAATATTAATTCTCAATATATTGTTTATTAAATCAACAACCATTAACAGTTACTCTGAATCAGGTATTATTCTAGGAACTGGGGATAGAGGAATGCACAAAGAATAAAAAGTCTATGCTGAATGGAGTTTATGCTCTATGCATCCATGTTTCTTTTTTTTACTAGTAGATATTAATCTTCATGAGACCTTTGTCCTGGTATTCCCAGCCCCTAGCACATTCTTTTAAACATAGGGGGTGTTCAATAATTGTATGCTCTTCGAATTTCACCAGTCATACGCCATGGTTCTATAGTCCAGACGGTGCCTGTCATAGTGCTGGATGTTTGTAAATGATCTGTTAAAATGTGCTGCTTAGTTGATATCTTTGCATCAAGAGGAAAGTAAGATGACCAGTAAGGAATATTTTCCTTTTCTGACTTCGAAAGTGATGGACAGGAAGGTAATCTCTGCCATGCCACTCTGCCCTCCCCTCTATGCCTTTGCACATTTCAGGTTATCAGCTTCTCAAAGAAGCCCTCTACCAACTGATTCTAAAATCAAAAAAGGGTGAAACCTGCCTTAATGTACAGAAGGGAACAGTTTAGTGACAAAAAATTTTGACAAGTACTGGAACTATATTCTAGAAAATACTGAATTTATTTAATCGCCACTCACAGAAATATTCTTTAGCCCTCTGACTATCCTTTACTCTTTCCTCTTCTTCAATTCTAATAATAATAGAACATTCATCAACATCTGTGCTAATGTCTCTTGGGTTTACCTGCCCCTTTCCCATTTGCAACTTTCAAAATATCAGAGAGGGTGTTCCTCTGTCATTGTTATTTCTCTTATTCCTAACCACAAATATTGGAGCCCAGGCAGGTGAGAGGCTCCTAGCATCAGCATTACGTGCTTATTTTAGGTTCCCATCAGGAGCTCCTAGTACACCTCTGTGACCGTCATCTGCCTTTCCTGATAATTCTTAGTGTCCCTATTTAAATACATTATACTTGCGACTACTGGATAATCATTAATCATTTTATTTATGATTAGTTATTTTTGGATCCTATTTTAAAACTCTTTTTCTACTTCAAGGCCATGAAGATATTGCCTAATGTAATCTTTTAGGAATTTGTGAGATATAACTAAAGTAGTTCTTGCAGGGAAATTTGTAGCTAAACTGCTCATATTATAAAAGAAGAAATACATAAAAATCAGACAGCTAAGCTTAATCTAGGAAAACAAGAGTGAATTTAACAACAACAAAAAAAGTAGAAGAAAGGAAATAATAAAGGTAAGCGAGGAAATTAATAAAATTGAAAAGAGGTGTGTCATGGATTGAATTGTGTCCCCCCCAAATATCTGTCAACTTGGCTAGGTCATGATTCTCAGCATTGTATGACTGTTTACCATTTTGTCATCGGATGTGATTTCCCTATGTGTTGTAAGTCCTATCACTATAATGTAATGAGATGGATTAGAGGCAGTTATATTGATGAGATATACAAGCTTAGATAGTATCTTAAGCCAATCTCTTTTGAGATATAAAAGAGAGAAGTGAGCTGAGAGACAGGTAGACCTCATAGCACCAAGAAAACAGTGCCTGGAGTGGAGTGAGTCCTTTGGACCTGAGTTGCATGTGCTGACATGCTCTCAGACCAGGGGAAGACTGATGACAAAGGTCTTCCTCCAGAGCAGACAGACAGAGAAAGCCTAGCCTTGGAGTTGGTGCTCTGAATTCAGACTTCTAGCTTAGTGGATGGTGAGATAATAAACTTATCTTTGTTAAAGCCATCCACTTGTGGTAATTCTGCTATAACAGCACTAGATGACTAAGACAAGATGTGTAATAAAGAAGATCAACAGAGCCAAAAGCTTTTTCTGTTAGCTTGCCTGTTTGTTTGATAAACTACTTGCAAGACTTACAAGGGAAAAGAAAGAAAAAAAATTTACAAATTTACCAACATCTGGAATGAAAAATGATATTCCTACAGATCCTAAAAAAACAAAAAATCCCCTTGCTGTCCAGTCAATTCCAACTCAGGACAGAGCAGATCTGCCCCATAGGGTTTCTAAGGAGTGGCTGGTGGATTTGAACTGCCAACCTTTTGGTTAGCAGCCAAGAAGCCAACTACTGCACCACCAGGACTCCCTACAGCTCCTACAGACATTTAAGAAGATACTAAGATGATATTATAAAGAATTCTGTGCCAGTAGATTTGACATCTTTGATTAAATTCCTTGAATAACACAACATTTCATTCTGTATTTCTTTATAATGAATCACCCCAAAACTTAATGGTTTAAAACTACAGTCATTTAACTATTTCTCACAGTTCTTGGAGTTGATTAAGCTCAGCTGGGTGGTTCTCACTGGCTGTCTCTCATGTGGTTGCAGACAGCAGCTGGGGCTGGGGTCCTCTGGAGGCTGAACTGGGACACTGCAACACTCTCCTTCTGCATTACAGTTCCAGGGCCTCTAATGTGGCCTATGTGGTCTCACTGGCAGGGAAGACAGATTTCTTACCTGAAGCCTCGGGTTTCCAATAGCATGTTTTCCAAGAGAAACGTAAAAGCTGCAAAGAGCTAACCACAGGAATTGTGTGGCATCATTTCTACCACATTCCATAGGAGCCCTGGTGGCACAACGGTCAAGCACTTGGCTGCTAACTGAAATGCTGGCATTTGAGTCACCCAGCTGATCTGCATCCTAAAGATTATAGTCAAGAAGATCCTGTGGGGGCAGCTCTACTCTGTAACACATGGGGTAGCAATGAGTCAGAATTTTGTCCATGGCAACTGGTTTGGTTTTTTTTGTTGTTGTTCTCTGTGAGTGGACTGGCAAATACTTTGCACCCTTTTTTCGTCTTTCCCACATAATTTATCAAAACTGAAACAGACAATTGGCATAGTCCTATATCTGATAAAGAAGTTATAAGTATTAATAAAATCACTCCTCAAAGGAAAGTCAGGACTTAGTTTGCTTCTATGTTAAATAATAATAAATATTTTCAATCAGTGTGGAATTGATTTTTATTGTTGATTTGAGTAGGTGTCATAGTATATTTTCTCAAGTGGATATCCTAATGACCTAGCAATATTTACTGAGAAGACCATCTGTTCCCACAATACTCTGCAGTGCCATCACAAACCAGGGCATTGTATTTGAGAGGGAGTCTGTTTCTAGAATTTCTATTCTGTCCCCTCGTCCAGTTTGCTGCACTTGAGCCAATATCACACCATATTAACTAATATAGCTTTATAGTAGGTCTCGTTATCTTATACTGAGTTTCCTCCTGTTTTGTTCTTATTTTTTAAAATTTCCTTGGCTAATCTAAGACCTCAGCATTTACATATGAATTTGAAATTCAGCTTGAAAATCCTCCCTGCCACCCAAAAAAAGAAAAGAGAAGAAACATAAAGATACAAAACAAAACAAGCACACAAGGACAATAGTACCCTCACTAGTATGCCTAATTCATTTTTCACAAAGGTGCAGCATAATTCAATGGAGGAAGGATAGTCTTTGCAAGTGATGGTGCTGGAGCAAGTGAATATCCACAGGCAAATAAATAAATAAAAGTAAGAAAGAGCGAGAAAGATAAAGAAAAAAATTCAACTTAATTCTTAGAACTTATACAAAAATTCACTTAAAACAGATCATAAATTTAAATGTAAAGCTATAAAGCTTAGAAAAAAAAATAGGAGAAAGTCTTCAGGACCTAGGGCTTGGTGAAGGGTTCTTAAACACAACACCAAAATCACAACCCATAAAAGAAGAACATCAATAAATTGGGCTTGACTAAAATTAAAAACCTTCGTTCTGCAAGATATTCTGTTGAGAGGATGAAAAGATAAGCTACAGATAGGGAGAAAATATTTCCAAGCCACACACCTCACAAAGGACACTTATCTAGAAAATTTAAAGAACTCTTAAAACTGTACATGTAGAAACAACAAATATTTTATCACCTGTATATTTACCACAGTAAAAAAAGAACATAAGGTGATTCTATATTAACATTACATGCTAGTTAATATTATTAGTTAAAACTTACGTAGCTTAGTTCATGTTGCATTATTAATATGTACTTTTTCATGCCTATTTTATAGAGAACTATGAAAAGTTGATTTTTTAACATAAATAAAACATAAATTTTTTTCAAAAATTCCACAGTAAAAAAACAAAAACCAATTTCCACATAGGCCAAAGACATAAAGAGGCATTTTATCAAAGAGGATAAAAGATGTTCAACATTATCAACCATTAGAGAAATGCAAATCGAAAACATGATGAGATATCACTATGCATCTATTAGAATAGCTAAAATAATAATAATAATAAAAATCCGGACAATGACAAACTATGATGAGGATGGGGAGAAACTGTATCACTCATACACTGATGGTGGGAATGTAAAATAATAAAGACCCTCTGGAAAATAGTTTCTTAATGAACTAAAGATACACTTACCACACAACCCAGCAATCACACTCCTGGGCATTTAGTCTACAGAAATGAAAACTTCTGTTCACACAAAAACTTTACATGAATGTTCAAAGCAGTTTTATATGTAATATCCCCAAACTAGAACTAACTAAAATGTCCTTCAATGGGTCAACAGGTAAGCAAACTGTGGTACAACCATACCTCAGGATACTACTCAGCAATAAGAAAAAAACAAACTATTGATACATGTAGAAACTTAGATCTCAAGAGCATTTTGCTGAGTGAAAAAAGCCACTCTCAAAAGATCACATATGGTATGGTTTCATTTATATAACATTCTCTAAATGACAAAATTATGGATAGGGAGGAGATTAATGAGAGGCAGATGTTAGGTGGGAGCATGAGGAGGGAGGTGGTCATGACTACAAAGGGTTAGCGTGAAGGGTATCTCTGTGGTAATGGAATAGTTCTGTACTAGATTGTGGTGGTGGTTGAACAAACTACACATGGAATAAAATGACAACTGTACACACATTGTACCAATATCAGTTTTCTAATTTTGATAAAGATTACAGTCTTGGAAACCCTATAGGGCAGTTCTACTCTGTCCTATAAAGTCACTACAAGTCAGCATCCACTTGCAAGCAATGGGTATAACCATTTGGAAATGCTGGGTGAAGACTTCACAGATCTCTCTGTATTGTCTTTGCAACTTTCTATGAATCTGTAATTACTTCAAAATAAAAAATTTTTATGAAGCAGCTTTGTTGCTAAAATCCAAAACACTGACAACAACAAATGCTGGCAAGGATGTGAAACAAAAGAACTGTCATTCATTGCTAGAGGAAATGCAAAATGATCAGCCATATTGGAAGACAGTCTGGCAATTTTTTACAATACTAAGCAAAGTCTTACCGTATAATCCAGCAATTGCACTCCTAGGTATTTACCCAATGAGTTGAAAACTTGTGTCCACACCAAATTCTGCACAAAAATGTTTATAGAAGCTTTATTCATAATTGCCAAAAATTGGAAGCAACCAAGATGTCCTTCAGTGAGTGAAAGGATAAAACAAAAACAAAACACAACAAAACAAAAAAACTGTGATACCTCCACAGAATGGAGTATTATCCAATGATAAAATGAAATGAGCTCTCAAGCTACGAAAGACATAGAAGAACTTTAACTGCATATTACGAGGCAAAAGAAGTTGGTTTGTGAGGCTACATACTGTATGATTCCAACCATATGACTTTCTGGAAAAGGCAAAGCTATAGAGATAGCAAAAAGATTACTGGGGCCAGGGGTTTGAGGGAGAGGGAGAAATTAATAGGTGGAGCGAAGGGCATTTTTAGGACAGCGAAACTACTCTGTATGACACTGTGATGGTGAATACATGATATGATGTATGTATATGTCAAAACCCATAGGATTATACAACACAAAGAGTGAACCAAAATGTAAACTGTGGACTTCAGTTAATAGTGTGTCAATATTTGTTCATCGATTGTAACAAATATGTCACACTAATGCAAGATGTTAATAAGAGGAGAAACTGTGTGTGGTGGTGGGGGTGGTTTTTGGAACTCTATATTCTGCAGAGATCCCTGGTTGCTGCAAAGTTTGTGCTTGACTACTAACCAAAAAGTTGGCAGTTCAGATCAACCCAATGGCATCACGGAAGAAAGGCATGACAATCTACTTCCGAAAGGCTATAGCGGTTGAAAACCCTATGGAATCCAGCTCTGTTCTGACACACATGGGGTCTCCAAGAGTCAAAATCAACTTGATGATAGTGGGTTTGGTTTTTATGGTTTGTATTTTCTGCACCATTTTCCTGTAACCTGAAACTGTCCTAAAAAAACAAAGCTTATTTAAGAAAAAGTAACTTTCTTACATGGGAGGATATGTTTTTTTTTTTTTTTTTAATCCATACTTGTCTGCAGTTTAGTGTATTCTCTATTATACATCTATTTATTTTATAATCAGAAAAATTGGAGCTATGTAGAAGAAACACCTGTACATATTCTACCTCCATTTTCTCAAGATTCTGTTCTGAATCTCCAAACGATAGGTACAGAAACTTACTGTTTACTGGTAAGGTCATGCGGTCTTGGTTTGTGCTTGTTTTGTTTTGCTTCTCTATTTTTTAACATCAGGCTGTAGAACTTTTGAGGAAAAACAGTGTAAATAATATTTTTTGCAGCATTAGTATTGCTAAGCATGGTACCTAGCTGCTCTGCATGCATTTTCTTTTCAAATTCTCAAAACAGCCAAATGTAGTAAACACTGACATTGGTATTTTTACAAGAGACAACAGTAGCCAATTGTGTTAAGTAAGATACCAGTGACTACATAGCCAGCAAGTGATAGAGGGAAACCCCAGTGGCACAGTGGTTAAGTGCTACAGATGCTAACCAAAGGGTTGGCAGTTCGAATCCACCAGGTACTCCTTGGAAACTCTATGGGGCAGTCCTTCTCTGTCCTATAGGGTTGCTATGAGTCAGAATCGACTCGACGGCAGTGGGTTGCAGGAGGTTACTAATTTAAGAACATCTGTGGTGAAGAAACCAATGTGGAGACATACAAATGCTTTCATGCCCTTCTGCTCCTTTATAAGGGTGAGGTGTAGAATTTATGGGGATCTCTGTGAGATGGCCTAGAGGTGCAGAGAGAGAAAGGATGACAGACATGGACAGAAGGAGGCAGAGAGACAAATGAAAGAGAGCCACATGGAGAGATACTGAAAGAGATCTCCAGAGACATGGACAGACAGATATACAAGAGCAGAATCTCAGAGGAAAAAAAAAAAAAAAGATACAATCTGAAACTGAGAGGCCGAGATCCCTTGCTTAAACATTTGGCTGCTGGCCACCACCCTAGGAATAGATCCCAATCCCTAATCACCCATGCAGGGATCTGGCCTTGGCAACCTGTCCATGTTTGATTAATAGCAGGATCTTCCCGCTACCACCTTCCAGCCACAATGGCCTGCCATTGGTTATTAGGGTACATCTTTCCCTGTGTCCTTTCCACTCAGGATTTAAAGTCTTATAAAAAAGTAGTCTGCTTTATCTATGTTGTGTCACAAACTGGCAGCTGTGGTTAGAGTAATGGGGTTCCATGATGTGAAAACAATCAGAATCACATCTAGTTGGGGCAGAGTTATTCCCCTAAAAAACACAGGATGGACAAGCAAGAAAACCTTCAGCCAAAATATTTGATTAACCAGAGCACCCTACTCACTGACCTGGCAAGAAAACAGAATTTGTAATATGAGCTCACTGTGCTGATAATGGGATGATGACGATGATGAACGTGCACAGGTATGAGTTAGCAAAGGATGGTGTTCAGAAGATGCTGGATAGCACTATGAGAACTGCAGTTAACAGGAAAGTTTTCATGACAAAAGGATTGTTTGAAACACACAAAATTAACGGAAACTTTGCAGAGAACTGGACTATTAGCTCTTAAACATGTGTTTATTGTTTTCTCAAATAAGAACTTTTATGATGTGTTTTCCATTGCTGTTTTATGATTTAGCCTATAAATTCTTGAATTTGGAACACTTTGTGTATTGTACTTGATTAGTCATAAGGTCTTTGTCATGTATTGAATTGTGTCCCCCCAAAATATCTGTTAACTTGGCTAGGTCATGATTCCCAGTATTGTATGATTGTCTACCGTTTTGTCATCTGATGTGATTTCCCTATGTGTTGTAAATCCTATCACTATGATGTAATGAGATGGATTAGTGACAGTTATATTGATGAGTTCTACAAGATTAGATAGTGTCTTAAGCCAATCTCTTTTGAGATATAAAGGAGAGAAGGGAGCAGAGATACACCGGGAACTCATACTATCGAGGAAGCAGCGCTGGGAGCACAGTGCATCCTTTGGACCTGAGATTCCTGTGCTGAGATGCTCCCAGACCAAGGGAAGGCTGACGACAAAGACCTTCCTCCAGAGATAACAGAGAGAGAAAACCTATCCCTGGAGTTGATGCCCTGAATTCAGACTTGTAGCCTACTGGACTGTGAAAGAATAAACTTTTCTTCCTTTAAGCCATCCACTTGTGGTACTTTTGTTATAGCAGCACTAGATAAGCAAGACAGTCTTAGAGTTAATATTTCTGACCAGACTATGAATCACATCGTGAGGGGCTGCTTTGTGGACAAGATCAGGACTTCAAGACCTCAGAATGAAACTTAAAATGAGAAAAAGCACTCCATACATAGACATGAGAATCACTTCTTGCAGAGCTTCCCAACTGTAGAGACACATGGACAGAGGGAAAGAGGAAAGATACCATGTGACACTGCAGTTGTAAACCAAGGAACCTCTGAACCTGGAAGAGATGCATGGAAAAAATTCTCCCATGACCTCAGAAGAAATCAACATGGCGGATACCTTGATCTTGGACTCCCAGCTTCCGTAACTCTGAGACAATCAATTTCTGTTCTTTTAAACTACTCAGTTTGTGGTAATTTTTCAGGGCAGCCCTAGGAAACCAATGCACAAATTATCCCCAAGGTAGCAGCTCAAAATAACAAATATATTTTATCTTATAGATTTTGAGGGTCAGGAATCTAGGCACTGGTTAGCTGGGTGTCTCTGCCTCAGGGCCTCTAAACAACTGTAATCAAGGTGTCAGCTAGGATTGTAATCATCTGGAAAATATCCACTTTCAAGATCACTCATGTGGCCTCAGATACTTGCAGGGTGTTGGCTGGAGACATCAGCGAGCTTGTCACCTGAGCTGCAACATAGGATGAAAATTCCCATCCAAACTTAGAATTTTCATTGATTACAGAGCTGAAATGATCTCAGACATCTGCCCTCTGCCCTTTCATTTCCCCCCTCCAAAACCATCTCACTGATAAGCCTGCCTTCTTTGGGACAAGTATGGGGCTGGGAGGAGAGATTTACCTAATTCTAAATCAGAAGAAAACATTTTTAAGCACTTAAAAGATGAATATTCCAACGTATGACCACTAATTGAGGATTCTTAGCTAACGATAACAACAAAAATATTCACTAGGGATAAGATAAGCTGCACTGAGTTCAGAAAGGTAGATGAGAACCAGTAGTGGGAAGATCAAGCTGTTGGTCTCACCACCTTTCCCTTGCAGGTCTCTAAAAAATCAAAACAACCGGAGGCGGAGCCAAGATGGCGGAATAGACAGCCGTTTCCATTGAGCCCTCTTTACACCAAAGACCCGAAAAAACAAGTGAAACAAGTATATTTGTGACAAGCTGGGAACCCTGAGCAACAAAGGCAAGCTTAGACAATGAACTGAGGGGCAGGGGAAGGAAGAGACCGTTCAGAAGCGGAGAGCAGTTACTGGACCTGAATCATGCAGAGCCCTCAGGCACCATTCCCAGAGTGGCGGCAGTGGCGGGCTGGTCCTAGCGTTTGGCCACAGTTTCCGCAGGGAGAAGCAGCCAGCCACACAGCCCACTCACACCTCCGGAACCTGAAGAGAAGGGTACTCTCAGCAAAAGCTAAGTACTTGCATATATTTTACTGCGCCCCCCCCCCACCCCCAACCAAGCTTCAGCGGCTGAATCACTAGGCCTGAGATAGACCCTGGTGAGCACCTGGAGCTGTCCTCCTGGCCTTGGGGAACGAAAAAATTTGCACCTGGGGGGAAAAGACAATTTGCTAGCACCATTAACTGGGGGAGCTCAGGACAGAAGGTGCTCCTGTCCAGGCATAAACCATCCATGGACCTTGAGCACCTTTCCCATCTGCATGGACCTGTGTGGGTCTATTTTGGGAGAATAGCTCCTTGTTGGCAAACTTCAGCCTTTCAGCGGTGTGGTGGAGAGGTGGGTGTTTGACGTTTGACATTGCTTTGCCTATTAAACAAGGTCCTCACCCACCCACAACAGGGACCTAAGGACTGGTGGCTCCACTTGGGTCGCCCAGCCACCTGCGACAGGGGTCCAGGGATAACTGGTACCTCCCAGTCCTTACAACCAAAAACTTTGGGTGCCCATGGTCCCTCTGCAGAGCCCGCCCACCAGCACGCTCTAGGGAACAGAGATACATTTTCCTCAGGGACACTTGGGGGTCGGTTCTCAGCCCCCTGCCTTGTTCAAAGCATGACCCCCTTCTGCAATCAGATACAGGTATATACGCCAATCACCCCTGCCCCTCTAAGACTGTAGGACAGAGCCTGTACCACACACTTGATGATCAGCTACCTTGAAACCTCAGCTGAATTCATACAAGAAAACTGAATGGACTACTAGACTGATATACCTGATAACAGCTCTAGCCAGCTGGGGACAGGACACCAGAGCTCCAAAGACAAAAATAATCAAGCTAGCTCACTCAAGCAACCCATAGGGTATAGCAAAACAAAACAAAGCAAGCAGCTACGACACAGTAAGCAAGCATAAACTAATACAATAACTTATAGATGGCTCCGAGACAACAGTCAATATCAAGTCACATAAAGAAACAGGCCACGATCACCTCAACAGGCTCTCAAAACAAAGAATCTAGGGATCTTTTAGATGAAAGTGCATTCCTGGAATTACCGGATGCAGAATACTGAAGTTTAATATACAGAACCCTTCAAGACATCAGGAAGGAAATTAGGCGATACGCAGAACAAGCCAAGGAACACACAGATAAAGCAACTGAAGAAATCAGAAAGATTATTCAGGAACATAATGAAAAGTTTAATAAGCTGGAAAAATCCACAGACAGCAATCAGAAATTCAGAAGATTAACAATAAAATTCCAGAATTAGATAACTCAGTAGAAAGTCAGAGGAGCAGAATTGAGCAAGTAGAAGCTAGAATTTCTGAGCTCGAAGATAAATCACTTGGCACTAATATATTTGAAGAAAAATCAGATAAAAGAATTTTAAAAAATGAAGCAACATTAAGATTCGTGTGGGACTCTATCAAGAGAAATAACCGACGAGTGATTGAAGCACCAGAACAGAGAGGGATAACAGAAAATACAGAGAAAATTGTTGAGGATTTGTTGGCAGAAAACTTCCCTGATAGTGTGAAAGATGAGAAGATATCTATCCAAGATGCTCATCGAACTCCACATAAGGTAGATCTTAAAAGAAAGTCACCAAGATATATTATAATCAAGCTTGCCAAAACCAAAGATAAAAAGACAATTATAAGAGCAGCGAGGGATGAAAGAAAGGTCACCTACAAGGGAGAGCCAATAAGAGCAAGCTTGGACTACTCAGCAGAAACCATGCAGGCAAGAAGGCAATGGATGACATATTTAAAAAATTGAAGAAAAAAAAATTACCTGCCAAGAATCATATATCCATCAATGCTGTCTCTTAAATATGAAGGTGAAATTAAGACATTTCCAGATAAACACAAGTTGAGGGAATTTGTAAAAGCCAAACCAAAACTACAAGAAATACTAAAAGGAGTTCTTTGGTTAGAAAATCAATAATATCAGGTATCGACCCAAGACTAGAACACTGGGCAGAGCAACCAGAAGTCAACCCAGACAGGGAAATTCAAAAAAAAAAAAAAAAGAGTAAAATTAAAAAAAAGAAAAAGCCCAACAAAGGGTAACGGTGATGTTATTATATAAAAGAAGACAACATTAAAATAATAAAGAGGGACTAAGAAATGTAATCATACACCTTCCATATGGAGAGGAAGATACGGCGATACAAAGAAATAAAAGTTATAAATTTAGAAAAATAAGGTAACCACAAAGGAGACAAACTATCCTACTCATCAAAATAAAAAACAAGGGAAAAATACAGACTCAGCAGAAACAAAACCAACAACAACAAATATGAGGAAAGGACAATATATAAGGAAAATCTACTCAGCACATAAAATCAAGTTGGAAAAAGAAGCTGTCAACACACAAAAAAAGACATCAAAATGATAGCACTAAATTCATACCTATCCATAATTACCCTGAATATAAATGGACTAAATGCACCAATAAAGAGACAGAGAGTGGCAGAATGGATTAAAAAACAAGATCTGTCTATATGCTGCCTACAAGAGACAAACCTTAGTCTTAGAGACACAAACAAACTCAAAGGATGGAAAAAAATATATCAAGCAAACAACAATCAAAAAAGGGCAGGAGTGGCAATATTAATTTCTGACAAAATAGACTTTAAAATTAAATACATCAGAAAGGATAAGGAAGGACACTATGTAATGATTAAAGGGACAATACACCAAGAAGATATAACCATATTAAATATTTATGCACCCAATGTCAGGGCTGCAAGATACATAAAACAAACTCTATCAGCATTGAAAAGTGAGATAGGCAGCTCCACAATAATAGTAGGAGACTTTCAACACACCACTTTCGGTGCAGGACAGGACATCCAGAAAGAAGCTCAATAAAGACATGGAAGATCTGAATGTCACAATCAACCAACTTGACCTCGTAGACATCTACAGAACACTCCACCCAACAGCAACCAACTATACTTTCTTTTCTAGTGCACATGGAACATTCTCTAGAATAGACCACGTTTTAGGTCAGAAAGCAACCCTTAGCAGAATCCAAAACATTGAAATATTACAAAGCATGTTCTCTGACCCTAAGGCCATAAAAGTGGAAATCAATAAAAGGAAAAGCAGGGAAAAGAAATCAAACACTTGGAAACTGAACAATACCCTGCTCAAAAAAGACTGGATTATAGAAGACATTAAGGATGGAATAAAGAAATTCAGAGAATCCAATGAGAATGAAAACACTTCCTATCAGAACCTTTGGGACACAGCAAAAGCGGTGCTCAAAGGCCAATTTATATCAATAAATGCACACATCCAAAAAGAAGAAAGTGCCAAAATCAAAGAACTATCCCTACAACTTGAACAAATAGAAAGAGAGCAACGAAAAAAACCCACAGGCACCAGAAGAAAACAAATAATAAAAATTAGAGCTGAACTAAATGAAATAGAAAACAGAAAAAAGATTGAAAGAATTAACAAGACCAAAAGTTGTTTTTTTTGAAAAACTCAAAAAAATTGATAAACCATTGGCCAAACTGACAAAAGAAAAACAGGAGAGGAAGCAATTAACCCGAATAAGAAATGAAATGGGCGATATTACAACAGACCCAACTGAAATTAAAAGAATCATATCAGATTACTATGAAAAACTATACTCAAACAAATTTGAAAACCTAGAAGAAATGGATGAATTCCTAGAAACACACTACCTACCTAAACTAACACAAACAGAGGTAGAACAAATAAATAGACCCATAACAAAAGAAGAGATTGAAAAAGTAATCAAAAAACTCCCAACAAAAAAAAAGCCCTGGTCCGGACGGCTTCACTGCAGAGTTCTACCAAACTTTCTGAGAGGAGTTAACACCACTACTACTAAAGGTATTTCAGAGCATAGAAAAGGATGGATTACTACCAAACTCATTCTATGAAGCCACCATATCCCTGATACCAAAACCAGGTAAAGACACCACAAGAAAAGAAAATTATAGACCTATATTAACGGGTATCCCTCATGAATGTAGACACAAAAATCCTCAACAAAATTCTAGCCAATAGAATTCAACATATCAAAAAAATAATTCACCATGACCAAGTGGGATTCATACCAGGTATGCAGGGATGCTTCAACATTAGAAAAACAATTAGGGGTAATCCACCACATAAATAAAACAAAACACAAGAATCACATGATTTTAGCAATTGATACAGAAAAGGCATTTGACAAAGTTCAACACTCGTGATAAAAACTCTCAGCAAAATAGGAATAGAAGGAAAATTTCTCAACATAATAAAGGGGATTTATACAAAGCCAACAGCCAACATCACCCTAAATGGAGAGAGCCTGAAAACATTCCCACTGAGATTGGGAACCAGACAAGGATGCTCTTTATCACCTCTCTTATTCAACATTGTGCTGGAAGTCCTAGCCAGAGCAATTAGGCTAGATAAAGAAATAAAGGGCATCATCCAGATTGGCAAGGAAGAAGTAAAAGTATCTCCATTTGCAGATGGCATAATCTTATACACTGAAAACCCTAAGGAATCCTCCAGAAAACTACGGAAACTAATAGAAGAGTCCAGCAGAGTATTGGGATACAAGATAAACATACAAAAATCAGTTGTATTCCTCTACACCAACAAAAAGAACATCAAAGAGGAAATCACCAAATCAGTGGCATTTACAGTAGCTTCCAAGAAGATAAAGTACTTAGGAATAAATCTTATCAGAGACGTAAAGACTTATACAAAGAAAACTACAGTACACTTCTGCAAGAAACAAAAAAAGACTTACATAAGTGGAAGAACATACCTTGCTCATGGATAGGAAGACTTAACATTATAAAAATGTCTATTCTACCAAAAGCGATCTACACATTTAATGCAATTCTGATCCAAATCGCAAGGACATTCTTTAATGAGATGGAGAAACAAATCACCAATTTAATATGGAAGGGAAAGAGGCCCTGGATAAATAAGGCATTACTGAAAAAGAAGAACAAAGTGGGAGGCCTTACTTTACCTGATTTTAGAGCCTATTATACCACCACAGTAGTCAAAACAGCCTGGTACTGGTACAACAGATACATGGACCAATGGAACAGAATTGAGAATGCAGACATAAATCCATCCACATATGAGTAGTTAATATTTGACAAAGGCCCCAAAACAGTGAAATGGGGAAAAGACAGTCTTTTTAACAAATGGTGCTGGCATAACTGGATATCCATCTGCAAAAAAATGAAACAAGACCCATACCTCACTCCATGCACATAAACTAACTCAAAATGGATCAAAAACCTAAATATAAAATCTAAAACGATAAAGATCATGGAAGAAAAAATAGGGACACTTGGCATCTCCTACCTGGAGGGGAGATGAGAGGGTGGAGGGGTTTAGAAGCTGGCGAAAAGGACACGAAAAGAGAGAGCGGAGGGAGAGATCAGGCTGTCTCATTAAAAAAAAAAAAATTGAGAGTAATTGGGAGTGTGTAGCAAGGTGTATATGGGTTTTTGTGTGAGAGGCTGACTTGATTTGTAAACTTTCACTTAAAGCACAATAAAAATTATTAAAAAAAATTAAGTTCATGTTTTAAAACAACTATAAGCTGAATATGTTTAGAAGTAATTTAGAATCTCAGTGATCACTTTAAGTAAATGACTTCCGGTTTTGTGTTGTCTTCACTTTCTTCTGAGGAACTTTTAGTTTATAACAAGAAACTAAATTACTTATGTTGTATAGTATTATAAGCCTAAGTCTGGAGTTGCCCTCACAGACCCTAGATTTATGTAGTTTTCTGGTTTCACTTTGTTTTTAAATCTTGCCTCTAGTATTTTACGTTTAAGTTTCTGTCTTTCATCAAGTTGAAGGCTATGGCTGGTAGTTACTGTTTTTCATGAGACTGACTTTTCCAAGAAAAACTACTTTTTTGCTCCTCGGTTTTGGTAATTACTCTGAGAAACTTTAATGTAAGTTAATATATTTAAAAACTACACTAAAAAGATGAATTGTTTAATTGATATAACAAGGCCTTAAAAAGAGAAAAATTGTTCTAAATTTCTTCTTTAAAGGATCTTATACAGGTTCCTAGAGAAGGACATCATGCTTGGTAGAGGGTCATTGAAAAAGAGGAAGACCTTCTACAAGATGGTTTGGCACAGTGGTTGCCACAATGGGCTCAAACACAGCAATGATTGTGAGGCTAGTGCAGGATCAGGCAGTGTTTTGTTCTGTTGTACATAGGATCACTGTGAGTCAGAACTGACTCAATAGCACCTAACAACAACAATAATGTAAAAATGCAGAAAATAAGGTTATGAACATGTGATAATTTCTTCACTCAGGATGGTTTTATTAAATTAGATTACAGCATTTCCTCTAAGAACTTACTTTGATTAGTTTAATGATAAATAAGCGCTTATATAAGTTAAAAAGTCTTAATATTCCCAGAAACTGATAAAAGTAAATTTTTTCTAATAAAAATTTTTATATTTTATAATATGTCAACTTAAGATAGTTTTCAAGATCTTTTTAAGTAACTTAAGCTGAACTGAACATATGGAATATGTTTTATCAAGGGAAAAAATAGTAATTTTGTCCTAAAATTAAAGAGACTTATTGTTCCAAGATGAGAAAAAGAAAAAATATATAGATAGATTTATAGAAAGTGGTAGAAGGTCAGAGAAAATTACATAGAAAGTTAGAAATACTAAAGAAAAAAGGCTAAACTTACATTAGATAGAAAAGATGTATATATGTATATTTGGGTCAAATAATGAATGTGTTTGCCATTTAAGGGATTATGCTATAAGAAATATATTGCAAAGACAAGGAGTTCGAAAAGTTTGTTAAAGACTTTTTTTGTCTGATATAATTGAAGTTTTGTTTATTGCAACTGAAAGTTTAATAAGTTAATTCGTTAGAATTTTTTAAAGCTTAATGTTAAATAATATATAAAACAAAGAATTGGATTTCTCACTGCTACGATAACAGAATTTTCCTTAATTACTAAGTTAAAAGGTTAATTTTACTCATTATGCAATCGGCTTTGAAGGCAAGGGTTCAACAAAATAAATGTCTGAATCAAAAGCTAAGCCACATGGCTTTAGAAAAAGCTATGTTCTTATCTTTAAAATATTTGGTTAGATAACTCAAGTATTATTTCTCAATAACCTATAATTAAGACATGACAATTTTGAAACTTTGTAGGAAGCCATAAAAGATTTGTTACTGCTTTATTAAAAACCCAAAATAATAGTAATACAAAAAAGAATCTAATACAAGTTACATAGAATGTGTTGTTTAGAAAAAGTAGCAAATTTTATTATGGTTAAAATTTATATCAATAATATTTGCATGATAATAAACAAGCACATGATATTATGTCATTATTTTATTATTTCAATTGCAACTTAAAAAAATTCCCAGACACCCAAATCTGTTGCTGTAGAACCGATTATGACTCACAGCGTCCCTATAAGGCAGAGTAGAACTGCCCCATAGGGTTTCCAAGGAGCAGCTGGTGCATTCAAACTGCTGACCTTTTGGGTAGTAGCTGAGCTCTTAACCGCTACGCCATCAGGATAAATCTAGCATTGTCAAGCCAATGGTTTAACTAGGGAAATTCACATCATTTCAAATGTTTAGAGATTTAATAACCTTAGTATATTCTTGATGTGTCCTGACTATATAGTACCATGTCTCAAGATTATTGTGTGGTATACCTGAAGCTCTTTTAAAATAAGGTTTTAGAGATATTTTTGTCTGAACTAACTTTATTTGGCTTTGCATTACTTTTGTAATTTGTGTCAAGCCTTTCACTTTTAAAAAGTATTATTATTATAAGTTGGGGTCCTGGTGATGCAGTGGTTACATGTTTGACTGCTAACCAAAAGGTTGGCAGTTTGAATCCACCAGCCGCTCCTTGGAAAGGCTATGGGGCAGTTCCACTCTGTCCTATAAGGTTACTATAAGGTAGGTACGCATTAGAATTGACTCAGTGGCAATGAACTTTGTTTTTTTGGTTATTATTATAGGTTAATCATGGCTATATTAAGTTTTGTCATCCACAGATAGGTTTTACTTTGCTGATTTGCTGAAAATGCTTGAACATTATATTTCAACAAAAAATGGACTATATCAAACTTATAAAGAGGACTATAATATTTCAGACATGGATCCTATTGGAGTAAATCAAGATTTTTAGAAGTCATGTAGAAAATAACAAAATTTTTGAAGTTCCAGCTTATCCAAAATAACACGAAACCAAATTAGCTACATGGGACTGAATAAACTAGAATTACCATAAGGTTTTTATAAGACTATTCCTGATGTTCAATGTAGTTCTCCTTACTAATCCTTTTCTGCTAAATTGCAGGGAGTTAAGACTTAAATACACCCCTCCCAATTAAAGAAGACTGTGGCTCCTGTTTGGGCTGTCCAGCCCACCAAAAAGACTTAAGCTGAATTTCAAACATTACAAAGATCAGAAGCAGACGAAACTTAGTGTATACTGCTCTCCCCAAGACTCTGGAGCAGACCTGTATCCAACCCACACCTAACACTAGTTCTTGAAAGTATTGAGCTTCATTTAATACTCATTGCTTTTTCTTGTCTTCTATTGAATTTTTGCTATTTTTTTCTCTCAGAGTTAATTTTTGTGTTATCACTGTACTGCTCCAATATCACTGGCATTATTCTCTGTTGTTTCTAACTTCATAACCTGCTTAGAATCATCGCTATAATCCTGTAGTAGTTACTGAAAGGGTTTATTCTGTAATAGCTATTATATGCTTATTTTTTGCATTAGCATATTATTGTTAATTCTACCTATCCATAAACATGGTATGTTTGCCATTTAGGTAGGTCTATTTTAGTTTCTTGCAGTAGTGTTTTGTAGTTTCCTTTGTATTTTGAAGTTTTGTTCCTGTATTATTTTCCTGAATTCTTCCCTTTTTTGTTTTTTGCATAATTTTGTCTGTATTTTCCATGATTTTGTCCATTTTTTCCTTATTTTTGTCTGAATTTTCCTTCATCTGTTGGAGGACCCTGAATATTAGAGTTTTGAATTTCCTATCAGGCAGTTCCAGTGCCTTTTCTTCTAGCAGAAAGTTGTCTGGTGTTTTATTTTGGCTGCTTTCTAGAGCCATCTGCTCTGCTTTTTAAAATATGTTTTGATGTTGTCTGCTGTCTTGGGTACATTCAGAAAGTACTTTCTTCATTTATTGATTGTGGATTTGTTTCATTCTGCTTTTTTGTTTTGTTTGGTTATGTCTGGAGGGGGCAGCCTGGGTGTGTTTTGTTGCTTGTTCACCTGTGGGCATGATACTTCACACCACCTAGTCCAGTTGGGCAGGGCTGGTCACTCAGCTATGGTGTGGCAGGGCAGGTGTAGCTGGGGTGGAGAGGAGAATAGATAGTTGGCAGCATGAACCTGGATTGATGGGGCAGGCATGGGGGATAGCACAGGACAGAGTCTGGGAGGCCACATCAGTACCCCTCAGGGGCATGGCTCTCAGTACATGGTGCAGATGGGCAGGATGGAAAGGAGAGGATGTGATGTGTAGAGCTAGGTCAGTGGGTGAAAGAAGAGAAAGAAGAGAGAGAAACAAAAAGGTATTTAAAAAAAGGAAAAAAGGAAGAAAAAGAAAACAAAAAAAGTCAATAAAATGGCAATGCATTAGGATTCAGCAGGTGGGGGCAGGGCAGACCCGGTGAGGCCATGTGCTGGTGGCTGTCTAGCTGAGCACTAGGGCTTGAATCAGCGTGGGTGGCACACGGGGTTAGGTGGGCAGGAGAAAGGAAAGGAAAGAGGATAAAAAGAGAGAAGAAACTAGCAATCAAACAAATAAATAAATAAACAAAAAAACAACAAAAACAACGATGGACGTGGGAGAGCTGGCTCTTGGGGATGGGGCAGAATTGGGGTGGCGGTGAGCTGACGTCTCTCTTGCCAGGTGGCACAGTATGGCCTTTCAGGAAGGAGTGGAGGCAGTGCAGGGCTGAGGTGGGAGGGAGAAGGAAAAGTTGAAGGGGAAATAAAAATTAAAGTAAAAAATATGGCGTTGAGGGAGCTGACCTATGAAGGTGGCACAGACCTGGGAAGACTGTCAGGCAGTACAGCACAGCTAACCAGTAAGTTGGGAGCGGCGCATGGGGCTGGGCAGATGGGATAAAGGAAAGGAAGGAAAGAAAAGAGAGAGAGAAGAAACAATAACAAAAGAGACAAACAACAAATAATAAATGACCCTGAGGGAGCCAGTTGGTGATGACAGTGCAGCTACAGGGAGACCATGAGCACATGATGCAGCATGTGCCTCCAAGGGACAGGGGTGCACATGGCTGGGTGGGCAGAAGAAAGGAAAGGAGAGAGAGAGAGAGAGAAGAAACTGAGAAAAAGAAAAAAGAACAAAGCAAACAAACCAAAAAATCACAGCTCATCAAGAAGTGGAGGTGATTGCATGCTGGTCTACCTGGCTGGAAGAAATGAAAGAAGAGAGAGAAGCAACAAAAAAAAGCAAAAAAAAAAAAAAAAGGACCTGGAGGGGTGGGGGGGGAGGAGGGAGGGGTGGATCCCAGCAGTATTGAGCTAATGTAATGTCTCTTTGGCCTAGTATCCATGGCCTGTTGGAAAGTGGCGGAGGTGGCATAAACGGAAGAAGGTTAGGGGTTGGTGGGAAAGTGTGTATCCCTGGTTACTGGGTGCTCTGTCTCCTATTGGGAGCTCTATAAAGTTGCCTTCCCAAACTTCCTGTCTGCATTCTTTAGTGGCTGTAATCCAAGATGGCCAATCTGGCCGTGTTAGTTTGTAGGAGAACTCCACTCCATAGCTCTCCTTGTTCTCTGTTCTCTGTCAGTTTCTTATTCCATTTGGTGCTTGCTTGAGTTCTTCATTCCTTCATCTGGTACTTAGGTTCCAGGATTGACATTTGTATCTGCTTCTCTTAGTTTTTTGGGTGTTTGCTGTAGAAGGATAGCATGGTGGTTCTGTCTATAGCACCATGTTGGCCCCCCCTTTTTTTCTTTTTTTGATGGAAACGTTGTGTGCAGCTTACTGTAATATGATCAAGATAATCATGAGAAACATTGTCTATGTTTGGGATACTTCTTGTGTAAAAACGAAAACAGTGGTTAAAGAGCTCAAGTCATTTCCAGGTTTTCACAGAGAGTGAAACTCAAGCTCACACTTCTATCAGTTTATGGTTTCTGAGTTAAAAAAGAAATTAAAAAATGAATTCGAATGATCAATATTTTTTGAAAATTGGATTTTCCTCTTAACACTAAATACATGCTGTTAAAGTGTTTAAAATATAAGGGAGCTCTATGTGCAATGACTATATATACCAACTAGAACTCCCTCATTGTTTTGAACAATTTCAAGGTATCAACTGTTTGAAAATACAATAGGGTATTTACCCATTAGAGTAGGGCTAAATATTGTATTGTATTCCCACATGATTGATGTCTTGTGACTATTGGTTACAGTTTGAGTTGTTTCAATTTTTTTTAAGAAAAAGCTGCTATAAGTTATGAATATATCTTTAAGTACTTGTGCAGGGCAGTGTTTCATCCTGTTATAAGGTCACCATAAGTTGGTGTCAATTGGACGGCAACTAACACCAAGTGGTTAAAATGCCCATTTTCAGAACCATAATAACTTGAGGGATTTCATGAAAAATTAGCATTTTTATTAGAATAAAGTAGGCCAGTAGTTGACCAAAACACAATCCAGGTAAACTAGATCTATATCTTTTTGATAAAACAAATGTACAACCAAGTAAATGATAAAGAAATAGAAGATGCCCTCTGGGTGTTTAGTATCTAATCAAACAGTCAACAATTTTTCTTATAAAAGAATGAGTAAAGCAACTTGGAATGGAATATATTCTGATAGGAGAAATTGAAGTATACAAATATTCATCTCAACCAGAGGAAGGTAAAAATGGGAATGGCTTGAAAGAAAAATTGTGGGAAAACTAAGAGAAAGATATATTTACTAGTGTCCTTGGACAAATAATTTTACAACATAGACACAATTTTCTTACCACAATGCAGTTAAATACAAATTAAACAATAAAGATAAACATAAGTAATAAAGCTATGCATGTTTGTCATTTTTAAAATATAACACATGTGTTAAAAGGACATAAGAACTGTATAAAGAAACAGAACAAGTACATTTCAACGTTTGCGGGAGGTAACTATACTGATGCTAGGAATGGCCTTAAATGCATTCCACGAGAGAGAGAGAAAAAAAATGTTGCCAATAAGTTTGGAATTTTAGAAAAAAAGGATAATTTTCTAGAAAATAAAAATTATGAAATCAACTTCAGAAAAAATACAATCATGAATAAACTAATAAGGATTACAGAAATTGGATAATCAGAGGTATTCAAGTGTAACAGACTCCAAGCCCAAATGATTTTATAGGAGAATTATTAGAAATCTTTAGGGAACAGATATCCCCATTATAGCAAGCTGTTCCAGAGAATGGAAGACAAACCAACAAACAATAAACCAGAGACATTTACCCAATTCACTTATAATTTGGAATAATCTAGATAACAAAGCTAAGCAAATGTACTAGTAGAAATAAAAGTACAGAACGATCACATTATGTATAAATTTAAAAAAAACCTAAAAAATTCATTATCAAATTTACTATAGTAATATACATGTACATCCAATATCATAATTGGATAAGAATTATTTCATAAATGGAAGTATGGTTTAATATCAAAATACCTGTAAACATATTGGGCTACATTATCAGATTTGATGAGAAAAACAATCATCACAATAGTTGCAAAAAAAAAAAAAGTGTAACTAAATTTAACATTCCATAATGATAAAAACACTTGGAAAGTCAGGAATAAAAAAGAATTTCCTTAATCTGATATGTGGTATCTAGAAATATTGCAAATCTAAAAATTAATTGTTAAACATTTGAAATATCCCAATTAATACCAGAATTGAGCAATGATATCCACTATTACTACTATTCAACATTGTTCTGGAAATCCTTATCAATACAAAGTGACAAAAATTAAAACAAATTAAAAATCAAAATAATTCAAAAGGAAGAGATAAAATTGATATTTTCAGGTAATGTTATTGTCAACATAATAAATCTCCAGAAAATCTGTATTGCTGCTAGATAGGATCATAATATTATTAAAAAAAATTTTTTTTTTTGTAATATTATGCATAGAGTAAATAGCATTCTGGTACATCAGACAAATATGTCACAGATATAAAAGCCAATGCACTGAAAGAGAAATGCTTGTAGGCAATAAGCTTATAAAAGATGCTCAACCTCCCTAGTAAACAGTGAAAGAACAATCAGCTATACAGAGTTGGGCAAAAGAGTATTCACTGCAATTGTTACTGGTAATAACAGAACATATGTTGTTGTTATTAGGTGCTGTCGAGTCACTTCAGACTCATAGTGAGCCTAGGTGTATCAGAATGAAACGTTGCAGGGTCCAGGGCCATCTTCACAATCATTGCTATGTTTGAGCCCATTGTTACAGCCACTGTATCCATCTCATTGAGGGTCTTCCTCTTTTTCACTGACCTTCTACTTTTCTGTCTGTAGTAGAAAATGAATAAATTGATATTGTATTTATCCAATGGGGTATTATACAAGTAGTTAAAAGTTCAAATGAATTGAACTTAATTTATACCCACATACCCAAAGCCAAACCCATTGTCATCAGGTCGATTCCAACTCAAATCAATCCCAGAGGATAGACTAGAACTGCCCCATAGGGTTTCCAAGGAGCGGGTAATGGATTTGAAGTGCTGCCCTTTTGGTTAGCAGCCAAGCTCTTTAACCACTTTGCTACCAGGGCTCCATACTCCCATAGGTGAATTAAAAAAACAATGTGTGAAAGATCAAAGTTGGACAATTACATGTAAGATATAATATCTCATGTATCAAGTATAAAAGCCTTCCATGCTGTTTTTATGAATACATATATATTTAGCAAAATATAATACATTCTTGGGAATGATTAGAATGAATTCATGCCTCTGGTTATGGCCAGAAATAAAAGAAGTGAATGGTACAAATGTAGATAGTTATACAGAGGCCACAACTCTGTGTGTAATATATTTTTCCTTAAATAAGTTGTAATGTTAAGCTACAATAAACTTTTATATTGGCTATCTGGGTGTTTATTATATCACTCCTTTTGTGCCACACAACATTAAAATATTTCATAATAATAAAACCAATGTACTTTAAAAAAATAATGAATTAATGTCAGGAATAGAAATGTCCCTAAATGAAGTTTGATTAGAAGATTTAATCAGTAACTGAGGATTATATGGGATTACTCGGTGGCCTTTAAAAAATGAGAAATACCTTACTCTGACGCAATGAATATAATAGAGCCTAGTGTAAAATCCATTGACAGAATAAATCATCTCTCATAATCTAAATATGAGACTGATTAATAGAATATTTTCTTTGTAACGTATACCGGGTTCATCAAAAAAGAGTGTTTTTAATTCAAGATGTACACAAATTTGCAGTGATTTGATTTTAACCTCACACATTAGGCCAGTGGAAGAAAACATTTCTGTCACAAAAGTCCTTGCATATTTTCTACTAATTGTATTAATTAGCATGGAATGGTTATAACTTAACTTGTTTGCTACATCATTCTGATGGAAGTATATTTACCACTGTCAGCCTTATTTCTCTGTCAGATGTCACCAGGGGTAATGAAACTGCTTTGGCCTTTTGAGTTTGGTAATCATGGTAATTTCTACCTTTCATTAGTTGGCACTTAGCTACTAGTTTCCAAGCAACCACATTAAGTTTGAAAATTTTCCAGTTAGGTAGCTATTTAACTAGGCTGCCTGGGTCTTCAACTTTGCCGTGCTCATTAAAAGTTTTCAGTCCCTACGAGATGCCTCATTTAATGAGCCCCTGAACACTGTTTTTGTAAGTCACAGTCCCTCTCTACTGAACCTGGAACATAGAGACACAAATTTCCAGTGATCATCTGTCTGAGATGGTGATCATCCCAACTGATTGATGTCAGAGAGCTGACTAGAATCAAAGAACTCCGAATAAACTTTAGATTATATCTTGGCTTCCAAACATGTTGATAGCTAAAAGACTTATCACATATGGCACTAATTTCTTTATGAAAGATATATTTAGAGATGACACTACACATTACACCACCTCCTTCAGTAGACTTAGTTTATAAATTAAGACATAAATCTATAAGAAATGTCATATTGGACCAGAAAAAAGTGATCACTTTTTTTAATTGCTGTTGTTGTTAGGGTGGATTGGGGTTCTCTCCTGTCTTGAATATTTTTTGCGTTGAGATTCCTAAAAATTTCAAGATCTCTTGAATGAATCTGTACAACGATTATAAATCTTTGACCTTGATAAAATAATTTTATATATCTGGGCCTCAGTAACTACAACTGGTAAGTGGTGGGATACAGAAGTCTTTTTCAGCTTTATTATATTATACTACAATGTGGGATTTTCTACTTTAACATTAGAATTTTAAATTCTAAGGTTTCTGACATCCTATGGTTTTGTACATTTGTTTGATTTCAGTGGGAATGGTGGTATTTATCCCAACATTCTAGATAAGAAATGAACAGAGAGGGGCCTACCACCTCAGGTGAAAGTCCTTACAAATTAGAGAAAGAACTGTGAAATAATTCTGGTTTGTATAACTTAGAAATATGTAATAATGCTATACTTGGTTTCCATGATCTCTGTAAAGATTTGTCTTCTCAGTGGTGTTCATCATGTAGATCTAAAACCTTGACATTCCCTCTTCTGTTTACCTCCAGGCTTCACGTTTTAAGGTGCCCAATGAGGTACTGAGTATAAGGCTTTCTCACAAAACTCATGCTGCCATTCTATTGTAAATGGAGCTACCACGTTATTTACCTGTGATTTTTATTCTTAATACATTCATACTAGCTCGGTGTCCTATTTTAAATACATCCTTTTATAGGAACTCCATAGCTGGGAGCAAATTAGGGGAATATATGTAAGTTCTCCAATCTTTCTAGTGTTTATTCCATTTACCAGATACCTGGAAACCCTGGTGGTAGGGTGGTTAAGTGCTACGGCTGCCAACCAAAAGGTCAGCAGTTCAAATCTACCAGGTGCTCCTTGGAAATTCTATGGGGCAGTTCTACTCTGTCCTATAGGGTTGCTATGAGTCAGTATTGACTCAAAGGCAATGGGTTTAGGTTTTATTGTTTGTTTGTTTGTTTTTTAGTACCCTACTATGCTGTGTGCTGGGTGGGTACGCTGTTGTGTCAACTTTGACTCATGGTGACACCATGTGTGTCAGAGTAGAATAGTGCTTCATAGGGTTTTTTTTTTTTAAATTTTTATTAAGCTTCAAGTGAACATTTACTATTCCAATCAGTCTGTCACATGTAGGTTTACATACATCTTACTCCCTTCTCCCACTTGCTCTCCCCCTATTGAGTCAGCCCTTACAGTCTCTCGTTTCGTGCCAATTTTGCCATCTTCCCTCTCTCTCTATCTTCCCATCCCCCCTCCAGTCAAGAGTTGCCTACACACTCTCCAGTGTCCACCTGATTTAATTAGCTCACTCTTCATCAGCATCTCTCTCCCCCCCACTGACCAGTCCTTTTGATGCCTGATGATTTGTCTTCGGGGATGGTTCCTGTCCTGTGCCATCAGAAGTTCTGGGGAGCATTGTCTCTGGGATTCCTCTAGTCGCAATCATACCATTAGGTGTGGTCTTTTAGTGAGAATTTGGGGTCTGTATCCCATTGGTCTCTTGCTCCCTCAGGAGTTGGCTTCATAGGGTTTTCAATGACGGATTTACAGAAGTAGATTACCAGGTCTTGTTTCTGAGGCACCTCTGGATGAACTTGAATCACTAACCTTTCGATTAGTAGCCAGGCAGTTAACCATTTACACCACTAATAAATTTCATAGAAATTAGATCTTCTAGGGACACAAAAACGTTTCACTGCGTGCTCTCGCCCACACTGAGATGAAGCGTTTGTATTGAGTTTGAGTGTGTTCTCTTGAGAAGACTATGTTGTCTCTGGATGGGGGTTAGGGTGTTGTACCATGGCTATTAGAGACTAATAAGTATTCTTATTTAGTTACCACCTAAGACTCATCAGGGAAATATAAAAATGTAGATAGCTTTGCCATAATAAGATTATTACACCTTTGTGACATCAGCAGTTTAATTCATAGAAACTTCAATACTCATTTATTTTTGTAATTGAAAATATTTATTTCAATGCTCATTTGATTGGGATTATTTTGATATGAAGAATAAGAATATTCCCATCCTGATTCAATGCAAGAAAACCATAAAGCTTATCACTTCTAGGCAGGAAGCACAGCGCTTGGGTTTCACACACCGTTTTGGATTTTCATGATACTAAGAAAAAGAAATACAAACGCTGGGATGATGCAATTGCGCTATCCACCACAGCCCTGGGACTCAAGTGGTGCCACCATAATACAACTTGCAAATACACAAATGCTCACTACATCAAGGAAGTCAAAACACTTAGCAAACAAATCTTTCCTCTGCCAAAGTAAGTAGCATTCGTTTATAGAACAAGCTTTTTGATGAATGAGAAAATATCTGTGCCTCTATGGTTTGTCTCTCTATTTTGAATGATGTAATAACAAAATACATTACACAAGTGTGGTATTTAACTCAGTGCATAGGACACAGTACCAACAGTTTAATAAGACTCAGGGTTTTCATAGTAAAGAAAGCATCTTATGCAGTTTTATTTATTAATAACTTATGTAAATCAAAGTATATCTGCTTATTAACTATTTTTTATTTTTCAAATACCTTAATTGATTTAGGAAACCCTGGTGGCATAGTGGTTAAATGCTACAGCTGCTAACCAAAGGCTTGGCAGTTCGAATCTGCCAGGCGCTCCTTGGAAACTCTATGGGGCAGTTCTACTCTGTCCTATAGGGTCGCTATGAGTCGGAATCCACTCGGCTGCAGTGAGTTTGGTTTTGGTTTGGTTAGTACCTTCGTGAATGCTCTAGCCACGCCTTTGTTGCGAAGTCTGTAGATCAGGAGGTTGAACGTAGGGGTGAGAATGGTGTAGAACGCTGACATCATCTTTCTTGAGTTGGGGACCCATTAGAAGTGGGCAGCATATATATATGAACATTGCTGGTCCATAATACATCCCGACAACAATAAGGTGTGAAGTACAAATTTTGGAAGTTTTGTGCCAGTCCTCCTGAGAGCTCATTGGAATGACAGCCATAGTTACAAAAGAGTAGGAGACAATGACGAGTAATAAAAGGAAGAGAAACATTAATACACAACAGATAAAAACAAATGTTTCAAAAGTCAAAGTATCAGTGTACAAGAGACTTAGAAGTGCAGACACATCACAGCATCACAGAAGAACTGGGTATTTCTCGGGAGCCACAATATAAGAAGGATAAAATAGATGATACATCAACAATTCCATCAAGGGAGGCAAGGATCCAGGAAGAGGCAGCCATAAGTTCACAAATTTTCTGGCTCATGAGATTGGGGTATTGAAGAGAATAGCAAATGGCAACATAGAGGTCATAGGCCGTGACAGCCATAAGAAGCATTTGGCACCCGAAAGGGACATATAGAAGAATATCTGGGCTTCACAGTCTGCTACTGAAATAGAATTCCAGCCAGACAAGTACCGTTGTTGTAGACCATTTTGGGTACAGTGGTGCAGATCAGCATGAGGTCCATGAGGGAGGGTCGGCTGAGGAGGAAGTACATGGGGGTGTGGAGCTAGGTATTCAGGTAGATGAGGAGAACCATGGTAGTGTTCCTCAAGAGGGCCGCTGCGAAGATGCCCAAAACCAGAAAGAAGAGGAAGATATGAGTGGCTATGTGATGGAAGATTCCCAGTAGGATGAAGTCAGGGCTAAACGTCCGATTCCTCCATTCCATGATGAGTATTTTATCAAGAACCATAAAACATTAAAAATTTAACATTTGGTGAGTTATTTATTTGTTATGTACTCTAGCATGGTACTCTTGTAAGCCAGCGTACATGATACAGCCAGAACTGTGTAAAAGAATGAGCAAAGACTTTACAGGCCATTAGCATTAATCATGCTCAATCTGTATTCTACAAACTTGCATATCCTCTGACAAGTGATTTCTGTGTGCTTCATTTTACTTGCTTTATAAAACAGGATAAACTTTTTAATTGATTTATTGTGATTATTAAATGAAATATCAAAAGTAAATCACAGCCTCTGGGACAGAGCATCTGAATCCTCCAGGAACATATAACCCAGTATTAGATATGATTATATTTATAAATGTGTTATGTATCAGTATGGAACATATTCTATAACAGAGCAATAAAGCATTTTGAATGTCACTGCCTGCATAGTAAAGTAAAATAGCTATAACTAATAATTTGTTATTTCCAAAAGATATTGACTACGGATTTATTTATTTATTTATTTTGTACAAATAAATAAATGAACTTAGAGAGTAATCAGGGCTACTAGTTATAGAATTATATGAGCATTAAATTCAGAATAATTGTTAAATAATCATGAGTAACGAATGGGTCATTAATAGGTGGTTTAATAGTAGATGGGAAAGTAAAAAACAAAATTATCTTTTATGTCTCAGTTTGAGGATGGCTGTACCTTGAAATTTCTTTCATACAAACACACACACACACACACACAAATGAAGAAACTTCGAGAAGGTCTAGGAAGACACACACATTTCATACCCTGTGCTTCTGCCAAATTCCCTAAATCAGCACCAAATTGGAAAAAAAAAAAAAAATGTGTTGGTTTATTTCTATCAGTGTAAGAGTGAGTCAAGGCCAGCTTTTAGCGGTCAGGGAAAAACAGAATTGTTTTATGAAAGGTTAGACGAAAGCAAACTGAACTAAAACCAAAATCCAAACCCACTGCCATCGAGTCGATTCCGACTCATAGAGAGTCCATAAGACAGAGTAGAACTGCTCCATAGAGTTTCCCAGTAGCACGTGGCGGATTTGAACCGCTGACTTCTGTGGTTAGTAGTTGTAGCAGTACGCCACCAAGCCTTCAGGACCGAGCTGGGACAGCTTTTTCCTTGGTTGAAACACCAACGAGGGGGAACTCAGGTAACCACATGCCACAATTTATTTTGTCGTTAAAGAAAGGGTGTTCTCTCCCTCTGACCACCAATGACTCAACCAAACTGTGACCAAAGATTGGGCAGGTTTCCGGTTTTTACTTGCAAACGGTGTTGAAGTGAAGTTCAAAAGGTCTCGGCATATATGTGGCCCCTTCCAGAGACATTTTTCAGGCAAAGAGGTAGCACATTTTTAAACCTCCCTATTCTTACACCTCTTTCTGTTTTTTTTCATCCCTACCTAGAGGAGGATTTACCCTGGAGCCAATGAAGCTTCAGTGCCTTAGGGACCATTACAAGGAACTAGCAGTTCTCTACTCAAAATTTTGTATTCTTTTTTCTTGAAGACGTGAATGAGCTTCAAGTCCACCTGAAATTGGACCTGCCATTGCCCCGTCCCTCTTTTGGCAGAATGCCCATGCAAATCTTTCATTTCAGAGGTTCTCTGCTTATTCTGCTTTGTAGTCGGGCTGCGGCAGGTGACCCGCCATTCCACTTTAGGCATTAGATGCCAAAAATATCTTTCCTGTTTTTTCTTACTCTCTTTTTCCTCTGGAGACTGCAAACCCATTCTGAATTGCCCCTCTCTCAAAAATTTGTGGAGAAATTAATGATTTGAGTGTGTGGTTTGCAGGAGAAGACTAAAGGGGCCTGCAATGTACTCCGGTTTGTATATACTTGAAACTAGTTTTGGAAACTGATGAAAAAAATCCACAACTAATTACCCTTTTAATTTTTGTAGAAGTCTACACTGGGTTTTAAGACCAAGGCCCCGATAATAATAATACATTTATCTGCAGCCTAATGGCACCTCAATTTTACTATAATACTTTATTCTTAATAAAATTAATTGTGCAGATAATTGCAATAAAATATACAAATGAAGACCACTCTTAATAAAATTAATTCATTCTGCCAAACTGTTCCCACACTCAGGGGATTATTTTGGAAACAGCCAAAAGTTAATATCCCTACTTAGTAATGATATCATGAGTTGGCATGAATTTTATTTTTCGGAGATCTCTTTGATCCCGAATGCACCACCATGTTTTCTGATGTGAGGTCCTGGCTCATCTGAAATACCCTTTGCTCTTCAAGTCACCCAGCATTTCAGTTCATCCCCTCTTTATTTATCTTCTTGAATGCTATAAATAGCAACTACAACTGCTACGTAATTACTACTAGCATTACTACTACAAATGCTTCTGTTAAGACTACTACTATCGCTAATATTTCCAGAATCTGTCTTGCTGTGTATGTGTAAAAATCACAGTGCCTTTTTGAATATCACCTTTTCGTCTTTAGAAAATTGTTCATAATACATAACGAACTTTACTTAAATCATTAAGAAGTTATAAAGATTTTAAATATCATATTTCATCATATTATGAGGAATTACATAGTTAAATGAAATAGACTTGGGCAGACCAGGAAGAGCCAAACTATGGGACCCAGATATACCTCTTAGGGGGTTAAGTGATTCATCATGGATCAATCTCAGGTTATGGGTAGAAGTCCTCTCAGAAAAGAAAGGTCATACATATGGAAAGTAGGGTGACAACAGGTAACACAAAAAGCATTGGTATGGGGGATTTTGACAACAAAGTGATAGGCATTACTGGGAAATTCCTCAGGGAACCTATATAACACATTTGGCTAACAACCCAGAATGAGCTTCAGGGAAATTTTCAGCAGCCTATATTTTTATCCATTCAACAAAGCTAGCATTCAGGGTCTATATTCTAATCAGAGGGGGTGGGGAGGTAAGTCCTAAGAAACACAAGACTTCAGACACATGAGGACAAGACAGCATACCAATGACTGGGGTTATTTTATAGAGAATATTTTACAAAGTATTTTATATTTTATTCTAAGCTGTAAAGCTGAAATCTATTAATTTTAGGGAATTACATTCATGCTAAAACAAGCAGCACTAGTGCCATGACTGAGCTGCATAAAATTATTGAAGCGGATCATCTAATACCTCTATAAAAAGGTAGGATAGGTATGGTAGAGATTCTCCATAAATGGCCAGCAGCAATCAGAAGATCTGAATTCAAATTCCAGCTGTGGTACTTATTAGTTATGTAAATCATTGCAGGACAATTAAACTCTTTGTGGCTCAGTTGCCACAGGAAAATGGGACTGATGATACCTACCTCCATAAAGTATTGTGGGAAAAGTGGACAGTAAATAGCTAACAATTACTGAGCACTTACTATGTCCCAGATACTCATCTAAAAGCTTCATATGTAAGACTCATTTAATATTTGTAACCACTTCACCAGATTAAAACCCAGACTCATTTAACATTTGTAACCACTTCACCAGATTAAGTGCAATTATTTACCCCTATTTGAGAGATAGAGGGTCTGGTGCACAGACGTTAAGAGCTACTGCTGCTAAACAAAATGTCAACAGTTCGAATCCACCAACAGCTCCTTGGAAACCCCATAGGGCAGTTCTACTCTGTCCTATAGGGTCGCTGAGTCAGAATATATTCTACGGCAAGGGGTTTCAGGTTTTTTTTTAAGAGATAAGGAGCCTTGTTGGCACAGTGATTAAGTTTGAAGCTGTTAACTAAAAGGTCAGTGGTTCAACCCACCAGCTGCTCCATGGTAGATAAATGTGGCAGTCTGCTTCTGAACCCTATGAGACAGTTCTACTCTGTCCTGTAGGGTCGCTATGAGTCAGAATCTGCTCAGTGGCAACAGATTTGTTGTTTATTTTTATTTTTTCAAGAGATGAGGAAATGAAGACACCAAGTGAACAAGAAATCTGTGCTTGTAAGGCCACACAGCTAATGAGCAGCAGAACTAGAATTACAACCTCACCATCCTGGTCCTAAGTCCGCACTCTGAATCACAAAACTATACTGGCACCTTAATATAAGCATTGTTAGTTCTCTTTTTGCTTTCCTTATGTTTACACTTTAAATAGTTTTGCCGATTTTAAAGGGCCATATCATTTATTCCTCTAATAGCCCTATAAGATGAACATAACTGAATATGAATAACTACACTACAAAGGGAAAGACTTTAGACATGACATCCAAGATTGGCATTTGTACCCCATGTGCTTCACTATATGGTCTCTATGATGTTCAGTTACCACACCTCACAAACACTCTAAATAATGGAGATAATAGGGTTTAATCTATGTTCCGAAGTAATATTTCAGGAATAATACTGATAATTTGCACATAATTCACATGTTGCAATACTTCTTATGTTCAAATAGTGTCCATTAATGCATTTTAACTGGGTTGCATTCACTTTACATCGGGATATCTATGGTATGGCATGGTATGGTCACTTGAAGAGGGGAGTGCCACTGAGCAGTTTCTACTAACCCAATAGGGCCCAACGTACTTCCTCAATAGTGGCAGACACAGAGGCATTGAGGGGGGCACTAGGGGGCCCCAGACATGCTCAGAATGACATTCCTAGGTGCCACAAATATAAATGGGCCTGACTGAGGCAGCCAAACAAGAGAGGTAAGACGTTTCTGCTGATGCCTCAACACTATCAATGTCTATTCATCTTGAAATTGGGGGAGTGAAGGGAGCGCATGTTAGCGATTACACTCCATGCCCTTTACCCTCCCTGCTGGCCTGCAGGGGTGCAATGTCAGTGCTTGCCATAAGGGCTGTTTTCCATAGATACGCCTCTGCTTTCCATACAGAGGTAATTATCCACCCCCATTGAGTTACACCTGGGGTTTTAACACTTAACAAATGTTCGGTGAAAGCTGGACAATGAATAAGGAAGTCCGAAGAAGAGTTGATGCATTTGAATTATGGTGTCGGCAAAGAATATTGAATATACCATAGACTGCCAGAAAAACAAATAAATCAGTCTTGAAAGAAGTATAGCCAGAATGCTTCTTAGAAGGGAGGGTGGCGAGACTTGTCTCATGTACCTGGGATGTGTTATGAGAAGGGACCAGTCCCTGGAGAAGGGCATCATGCTTGGTAAAGTAGAGGGCTAGAGAAAAAGAGGAAGACCCTCAACGAGATGGTTTGACACAGTGGCTGCAACAATGGGCTCAAACATAGCAAGAGTTACAAGGATGGCGCAGGACTGGGCTGTGTTTGTTCTTTGTACATTGGGTTGCTATGAGTCGGAACCAACTCCGCGGCACCTAACAACAAATGTTAAGTGTGTGTTCTCAAAAGGCTTTCCTGGGATGTAATAAAAATCGAGTACGATGCCCATGGTAGAAAGCAAATTGTTTCTCTTTGTGTATTATTTATTTCAAGTGAAGGATTTGCAAATTCCTGTCTGAGGAAAGTCTTTTAAACTTTTTTGAGCATATTATGTCAATGGCGCCATCAATGAAAGCCTCCGTCTATCTCAGAGAAGAGCCATTGTTAAAAAGTGAGTATTTAATTTCTGTTGTTACTTCCTTCCCATTTCTATCATCTCCCAATTCATGAATTTCTATGTTTTACTATTTTTTTTGGGGGGGGGGGGAATAGGAAAGGAATGGGGCTAAAACTGAAACTATAGAGAGGAACCCAATTAAATCACTTCAATCTAAATTTTCTGGGAAACAGCCAGAAATTCCATTAAAAAAAAAAATTGCCAAACCAGCTATTTCTTATACATTTGTAGTCAACTCATTCAAAGGCAGAGCTGAACTTGTTACCTCAAAGTGACAGGATACTTGTCCACAAAGCAGTTGCCAGTAGGGCCATTCTGCAACTCTTCCCATAATTCATAATTTAATTTCAGGAAGACAGGTGTTTAAAACCTAGCCACAAAATAATGGAGATAAATTTTTTTTTTTTTACATTTTCTTTATTACTTCCAAAAAAACAAACCAAACCCATTGCTGTCTAGTGGATTCCAACTCATAGTGACTCTATAGGACAGAGTAGAACTGCCCCATAGGGTTTCCAAGGAGAGGCTGGTGGATTCAAACTATAAACATTTTGTGTAGCAGCCATAGCTCTTAACCACTATGCCACCAAGGCTCAGGGCTTTATCACTTAAAAATGTAAGATTTTAAAAATGCAAGATTTTTAAGTGATAAATCTACACATAGGTATTTTCTGCTCTTCTGTACAAAGCACTGAATTGTGTTCAGGAGGTAGAAAGATGAATGAAAGTCCCTAATAGCCAAGCCCATAAAATTGCAGGAAGACCTAAGGCAATAATTATATAATCAAACACACACTGTTTTGAATATTCTGTGAGAAGTAAAAAAAATGTATTATTTTGGGACTAATTCTCTAGGGTTAAAATGGCAATTAATGTAAGAACTTGGTCATGGCCAAATCACCAGCACTCAGCTGCATATAGTGCAAACAATAAAAGTTTAAAAATTGAGATAATGAGTTAATAAATTAATGCATATATGGATGGGTAGATGGTGAATAAATTATTTCCTCCAGTTCTTTATCAGGTGAATATGTTCATTCGACAGCAATATACGAACAGTGACATTTTCAGTGATCCAACAGCCCTGAAAGGAGGTTGTCATTCCTTGTTTATCTTAGGTGAAAGGTTCTCAGTCTTTCATATTCAACAGGGTCAAAACATTACACTCACTTCTCGTTTATTGACATGGTTATGTTCCAAAGACCAGGTCATTAGTGAAAATGAGTGTTATGCAAAAATGGAGAATTACCACAACACGTCACCCCCTCACCTATGCTGTGAACGTCCTGCTGGGCCCCTGCTTAGGTCACCGGCCAGGGCCACTTTTCCTCCCCCATGTTGCCTCAGTAGAGCTCAGCCCCCACCTTTGTTTGCAGGGGAGGGCTGTCCAGTCTTCTACGGCCAGGGCGGCCCAAGTGCCACCCCATTCCCCATCTCTGGGGTCCCCTCCCTCTCCTACCCTCATCGTATTTTCAGGATAGGTGGCCCTGGCCCATCCCCCAAACGGCCCTTGGTGGCTTTGTCAGGGGGAGAGAGAGGGGGCCCCCCCGTCTGTGGGAGGGAGGGCCTGGGTGCGACCCCATTGGTACCCCAACTGGCCCCTCGCTGAAGCATCCCTCGGCTCTCACTGGACCCCTCTACTCCATCCAACCCCTTGTCGCCATGAGAGTCAACGATCCAGAGCTTTCTTCCAGACTCTGACTGCCAGGCCCGGCCTCTGCCCTTGATTTTAAACTGTAGCTGCCACTGGCCACCCACCTGCTGAGCTCACCCCCGCCGGGGTAGCCTGTGCCCACCCAGGAGGGGACGTTGGGGAAGCCTAAGGGGCTGCACAGATGCCTGCACCTGATGTGGGGTCCTGCGGCTTGGGCACCCAAATGCCCTATCTCAGGGCTCATTCTGACCACTCCCCGGCCCGCTCTGCCGCCCCTCGGGGCTAGGAATGACAGCCAGACCCGAGTCCCGCTTCCTCTCCGGCCCCGAGGGAGGCCCACCTTCAGGACAACCGGCCTCCGCTGCCCCGGCCTCAGCCTCCTGTGGGCACCCAGGACCGGCCAGGCAGAGTCCCATCCCTGCCTGCCCCACTCCAGCCCCCCGCCCTCAACCTTCACTCTGCCTGGCACACTGGCAGCTTGGGGAGGCTGTGTCCCCTCTCCCCTCCTGGGTAGTGAAATACTAATAGGAGCTTCCTTTCTACGTGCAGATGGGTCCGGATCAGGGACCTGGGCATTCATTACTACCACACATGCATTCTTAATGTGCACAATAGTTGGATAGTAGATTTTTTACTATTGTCATAAATGCAAACTGTCGGATAAGGAGATGGCCGATAAGTGAGGAGTAGGTCTATTTAGCAACACATTTGATCCAGCAAATTGAGTTACAATAAAAAAGTGAATTTTTTTCATATATTGTTTCTTCAAATAAAAGCACACCATAATTTTAATTTGCAATTAAAATTAACTGCTAAATAGTTCATGTACCTTTGAGTAATGAGGAATTCTAATTATTTTTCTTAAAAATAAGTAATATTTTGAGTGTATGCTTTATTTGTGTTAATAAATATTAAATATGTGAGGTAGGGTCACTGCATATCTGAAGTCCAGAGAATTTATGTCCAATTGCCCAGAGTTATTTGGGAAGTAAGTGGCTGACTTGAGATCCACATCATATTTCTTCTAAGACCATGATGTTCCAATAACTGTAAGTAGAAAGTGGTAATCCTCAAGTTGTTTGTTGTTGTTAGTTGCCATTGAGTTGATTCTGACTCATGGTGACCCCACGTGTGCAGAATAGCGCTGCTCCATGGGGTTTTCAAGGTTGTGACCTTTTGGAATCAGATTGCCAGGCCTGTCTTCTGAGGCACCTCTGGGTGGATTTGAACTGCCAGCCTTCCAGCTAGTAGTCAAGTGCTTAACGTTTTGTGCCACTTGGGATGTTTGGTGAGCATAAATCAAAAGATTTGTAGCTAAAATATCTAATGACTTCAGGTAAAATATTTCAATGTCAAATAATAGATACTGGTTAAAGTCAATTATTGTAAGAATAGATCAACTATTTCTCTCTTGAGAAATGAAAGTGTTTCCCAATTATCTTGAAAGGTAAAGCGTCAGCATCAAGTGGCAGGTTTAAAGAATTAGGCAACTATTTATCTAAAACATTTAAATAGTACTTATACGAAATAATAGACATACAAAGGACATAAACAATAAATAAGAGACCATCAGTGGAGGAGCTTACCACACACACAAAAAAAAATACAGAAAATAGTTACTGTATTTACTTCAATTTGAAGAAGTGTGTGAACAAATTTTAAAATTGCTGCAAACAAATTATGAAACTCCACAGAGGGAGAAATTGTTATTGGTGTCATCAATGATGGTTTCATAACTGAAGAAGCATTTGAGCTGGAAGTTTGACAGGATTGTGAGAGATGATTATGGTCACCCAGATAAAGTGACATTGTGGCAACACTAGCCAAGGACTGAAGGAGGGTGGTGTTTTTGGATTTACTGTTGTAGGAGACCATATGGTATAATAAATACCTCGGGAAAACTAGCAGGTTTTTGTGGAAGATTAGGCAATATGCTGTTTTAGGAAAAATAATTCAAATAATCAGACATTGGAGATGTGCTTCATATGAAAACAGCCCTGAAGAAGACATAATTTAGAGGGCATGAGGAGAAAGCATTACTATAGGTAGATGTAAGAGATTCAGGAGTTTACAGTCGCTGGGTAGCCTAAGGGAGACCTGGTGGTGCAATGGTTAAGCATTTGGCTGGTAACCAAAAGGAGGACAGCTCGAATCCACCAGGTGCTCCTTGGAAACCCTATGGGGCAGTTCTACTCTATACTATAGGGTCACTATGAGTCAGAATCAACTTGACGGCAATGTTTTGTTTTGTTTTTTTGGTTTGGGCATCCTAAGAGGAAATCATGATTAGTATTTTCCAGCATTAAAATAGAGATAACTGAGGAAAAAAGCATGCAAAGAACTGAATAAGATGTTACTGGTGAGAGATTCTCCAGACATAACCCCAAACCCAAACCCACTGTCATGGAGTTGATTTCACCTCACAGTGATCCTATAGTACAGGGCAAAACTGTCCCATAGGGTTTCCAAGGCTATAAATCTTTACAGAAAAAGACTGCCACAATTTTCAACCACAGAACAGCTGTGGGTTCCAGCCGCCAAACTTCCATTTAGCAATCAAGCGTTTTAACCACTGCACCACCAGGGCTTTGTGTCAGGATTAAAACCAAACCCTTTGCCATCTAGTTAACTGTGCACCACAGAGTAGAACTGCCCCATAGGGTTTCCAAGGCTGTAATCTTTACAGAAACAGACTGTCAAACGACTTTCTCCTGCAGAGCTGCTGGTGGGTTTTAACCACCCACCTTTCGGTTATTGGCTGAGTGCCTAACCACTGTGCGACCAGGGCTCTTTTCTCTAGACATTGGGGATGTAAAACATTAGCAAGTTTGTACTGCAGAAATCTAAGTAAGAAGTGCAGACCACTTCTTTGAAAAGATTGACATAGGAGAAATATAAATTAATTATATACAAGATCAGTTGTATGAAGTCAAAAAGAAGAAAACTTTATGAGGAAACTGTTGCTACATATACATGGAAGAAAAGATCTGATAGACTGATGAAAATGTAGGAAATATCTCTGAGACATTACAGGAGGAAGAAAATATGGGTAAATAATGATTAGCTGAAATAAACATTTTAAGACTTAGACTTCTAAAAAAAGTTGTAGGATGGTCAAAGTAGAAAAAAACTAGTAGGAATGCAGCTATTTTTTAAAAAAATGAACTAGTTCTAGAATGGAATTTCACCAAAGTCTGTATGAAGTAGAGGAAGCATTGATGTTCTGAAAAATGTTGGAGTTCACAGATCCTAATGGCAAAAAATGTGGATTTTGAGATCATTAAAGGGGTGCCTCACTTTACTTTTGAAAAATATGAATAAATAGTGAATCCAAAGAGCAGACTTTTATATTTCACATCAAGGAAAACAAAATGAAAAAGGGATGCTGTCATGGTAATCCAGGGTCAGCAACGGACACGATAAGAAGAATGAGAAAACCAGACTCAAGGAAACAATTAGTCCAAAAGACTACTGGACCTCATGAGCCATAGCTTCCACTAACCTGGGATCAGGAGAACTAGCTGGGCCTGGCTACGACCACTGACTGCTCTGACTGGGCTCACAATAGAAGGTACTGGGTAGAGTGGGAGAAAAATGTAGGACAAAATTCAAATTCATAAAAAAGACCAGACTTCCTGGTCTGATAGAGGCTGGTGGAACCCCCGAGACTATGGTCCTCAGATATCCTTCTAACTTAGAATTGAAACCACTCCCAGGGATCACCTTACAGCCACAAAAAAGACAGGCCTAAAAAGCAAACTATAACACCCAAGAGGAACATGCACCTCAGAACGATCAATTATATGAGACCAAAAGGTAAGCATTTGCCCAAAAAGCAAAGTTAAGAAGGCAAAAGGGGCAGGAAAACTTGGTGAATGGAAATGGGGAACCCAGGGTGGAAATGGGAAGAGGGCTGACACGTTGTGGGGATTGCAACAGTGTATAATTGCTGAATGGGATACTAATTTGCTGTGTAAACTTCATATGCACCAATATAATACTAAAGAAAAAACAAACAAAAAAACTAATGCTCACAAAAAGCTTATCCATAACCTTAAGCCTTAATTCTAACCATAACCATAGATCTCAGTCTAACTCTAACTCTAACACTAATCCCAAACAATCCTAACATCAACCCTAATTCTTTCCCTAACACTTACCATAATGCTAGTCCTAGCACTAGCACCAGCCCCTAACCCTAACCATATCTTTAATAATAATACTAGCCCTAGACATAATTCTACCACTAAATCTAACCCTAACTCTAACCATAACCATAAACCTAGACCTAGCCCTAAACCTAACCCTAACTCCAGACCTACATATAATTCTAACCCAGAACATGACATGTATCATAAACCTGGACCTTATCCTAACCTTAACCTAAACATTGCCTTAATCCTAATCCTACCACTAGTCTTGACCCTATTTCTAGCCTTAAACTTAACCCTATCCCTAGAATTAACCCTACTTCTAACCCTAACCCTGGACCTAAAGCTAACCCTAACTGTAGCCCTAAATATAACTGTAACTCTAATCCTACCCCTAAACATAACCCTAATTCTGACCTGTACCTTAACCCTGAACATAACACCAACCATACCACTAGTCCTAATTCTATTCCTAAACCTAACACTGATATAAGATCTAAAAGTAACATAAACTATAATTCTAACCCTAACCCTAACATTAACTCATTGAACTAGCATTAGCTATAAACCTAATTCTAACACCAAACCTAACCAGTACTCTAACCCAAGACCTAACTCTAACCATGACCCTAACCCTACCCTAGCTATAATTCTACCTCTAAACCTAACCCTAACCCTAGACCTAGCCCTAATCCTAAACATAACTTTAGCTAGACTAGCTCTAACCCTAATTCTAACCACAACCATAACATAACATTGTAACCATAACATTGTAAACCTAAACATAGCCCTTGTTCTAAACCTAATTATACGCCTAAATCTGAATTTAACTTAGACCTAACCCTAAACCTAACCTTAATTCTACCATAGCCCACCGTTAACCCTAGCCCCAATCCTAGCTCCTAACTTCAACCCTAACCCTAACCTAACCCTAGCCCTAATTCTAGACTTACACAAAATCTTTTTTTCTTTTTTCTTGTGCTTTAGATGAAGGTTTACAGAGCAAATTAGTTTCTCATGAAACAATTAATATAAATATTGTTTTGTGACATTGGTTGCCAACCCTGCCATGTGCCAACACACTCCCCTTCTCAACCTTGGGCTCCCCGTTTCCATTCATTCAACTTTCCTGTCCCTTCCTGCCTTCTTGTCCTGCCCCTGGGCAGGTGCACCAATTTATTCTTGTATACATGATTGAGCTCCATGTATTATTGTTTGTTTTATGGGCCTGTCTAATCTTAGGCTGAAGGGTGAACCAAAGAGTGACTTTAGTACTGGGTTAAAAGTGTGCCTGGGGGGGCTGTGCTCTTGGGGTTTTTCCAGTCTCTGTCAGACCAGTAAATCTAGCCTTTTTTTTTCGAGTTAGAATGTTGTTCTACGTTTTTCTCTAGCTCTTTCCGAGACCCTTTATTGTGATTCCTGTCAGAGTAGTCGATGGTGGTAGCCAGACACCATCTAGTTGTGCTGGAGTCAGTCTGGTGGAAGCTGTGGTAGTTATGGTCCATTAGTCCTTTGGACTAATCTTTCCCTTGTGTCTTTGGTTTTCTTCATTCTCCCTTGCTCCAGAAGTGGCGGGATCAGTGAAGTATCTTAGATGGTCACTTGCAAGGTTTTATGACCCCAGACCCTACTCACCAAAGTAGAATGTAGAATATTTTCTTTATAAACTATGTTATATAAGGCATATTATGTTATAATTAACCTAACCTTAAGTTTAGGTTAAAGTTAGGAGTTAGGATTGGGGTTCCGGTTAAGGGTAGGGCTATGGTAGAATTAAGGTTAGGTTTAGGGTTTTTTTTTTTTTTTTTTTAGGGTTAGGTCTACGGTTAAGGTTAGATTTAGGTGTATAATCAGAGGTTCCCTGAGCTTATGGTCCTCAGCCCTCAGCCCAGTAATTCAGTCCCTCAGAGAGTTTGAATGTGTCTGTGAAGCTTCCATGACCCTGCTTTGGTCCAGCTGTGCTGGCTTCCCCAGTATTGTATGCTGTCTTACCCTTCACTAAAGTTACCACTTATCTATTGTCTACTTAGTGCTTTTCCCTCCCCACCAGTCCCCTCCCTTGTGACCATCAAGGATTATTTTATTTTGTGTGTAAACCTTTTCATGAGTTTTTCTGATAGTGGGGTCATACAGTATTTGTCCTTTTGTGATTTGCTTATTTCACTCAGCATAATGCCTTTCAGATTCATCCATTTTGTGAGAAGTCTAACCAAATCTTAGAGCTAACCTGAAAAAAAACCAACCCAGTGCAAACACTTATTACAACCCAAACCCTCAACATAGACCTAGTGCTAACCCTAAGTGTAACCTAAACATAACACTAATCTTAACCCTAAACACAACCCACCCTAACTTCTACCCTAACTCTAATCCTAACACTTACCCCAGCTACAGCCTTAATTCTAAAACTAAACCTAACCCTAACCCAAAACCTAACCCTATCCACCCCACCGACCCAAACCCTAATCCTAAATCTAGCCCTAGCACTAGCCCTAGCCCTAAGGTTAATTCTGACTATAGGCCAAACCATATCCTTAGCCCTAATTCTTCTACTAAAACTAACCCATACTCTAACCCTAGACATAACCCAAACTGTAACCCTAAACATACCACCAACCCTAGCGCTATTCCTAGCCCTAATTCTACCCTAAGCTTTACCCCAACTCTACATCTAACAATAATTCTAACCTTAATTCTAATCCTAGCCCTACACTTAACCTTAACTTTAACACTAATCCAAACAGAAACCCTAACCTAAACCTATCCCTAACACTATCTGTAACCTTAAATGTAAACCTAACCCTAAACCTAGCACTAGCCCTAGCCCTAGACCAAGCCCTAACCCTTACACTAACCCTAACTCCAGCCATAGGCCTAATTATATCCTGATATCTAAGTATAACTGTATAAATAACCTAATCCTATCTATAAGCCTAACCTAACCTACCCTAACCATAATTGTAGACCAAACTCTGAAAACAACCCTAGCCCTAATGCTAATCCAAGCTACAATCCTGATTATATCTCTAAACCAAACCCTAGTCAAAGTCGTAGCACTAGATTTAGCTCTAGATCTAGAGCCAACCTTTACCTTAACCATAACTCTAACATTGACCCTAACCTTAGCCCTAGCCCTATCTCTAAACCTACTCTATCCCCAACAAGCAGATAAACGATGCTGCGAGGAAACTGATGAGGAGAGGGCTTTGTTCAGGAAAATCATAAGGTGTATTTACAAGCTTCCTCAAGTTGTTGAGTCTCAAGAGATTTAAATTTAAAAATTCACTTTCTTAGATATTCCTGTCTGGGACTGATATTGATGGATTTGAACATATGCAAAGAATAAATTAATACAATAAATTGTTTACCTTAGTGTTTTCTATTGAGAACTACAGATGACCTGGATGAATAAGTAAGTAAATTAATTAATCTTAAGCATAAGAAGATCATAAGAAAACCCTGTTTTTAAAATTCAGTAGCATTTAACTCAAAAAATACCTAACCTGCTGCCTACACCATCATTTTAGAATATGATTAGGTAGTGTTAATTATTACATTTTTTTCCTCCTTTAATCCGTAGATGATCCTAGAAGGAAAAGAAAGTGAATTAGATTGCTCAGATCGCATTCTCATGTTACGACAGAGAGATGCATTCATGCTTTCATAATCAATCACCATTCATTTCTGAGTTTGAATGTAATAGCAGCTGATGACAGGTAGAGAACTTTTGAAACTCAGTAATAAGAAAAAAATCAGGCCAAAAAAAAAAAAAAGGAGGGGGCAAAATATTTGAAATGATACATCACCAAAAAAGAGACGTGAATGTCAAATAAACACGTGAAAAGGTGTCAACATCATTAGCTATTAGGAAAATACAAATTAAAATCACAGTGAGAAAACAATAAACACCTATTAGATTGGCTAAAATAAAACACTGACCATATAAAGTATTGTCGAGGGTGTGGAGAAACTGGAATTCTCATATATTTACTGGTGGAATTGAAAAATAGTGCAACTACTTTGTAAGCCAGTTTGTCAGTTTCTTAAAAAGTTAAGCATATAACTACAATGTATTCTAGCCATTGGACTCCTAGGAATTTACCCCCAAAGAAAAGAAACCATATGGTCATACTAAGACATGTACATGAACGTTCATAGAAGCTTTACTTGTAATAGACTGAAAATAAACCAAATGTCTACCAACAGGTGAAAGAATAGTCAATTGTGTTATACACGTATAATGGAATACTACCTAATAATAAAGAGGAAAGAATTGTTGACATGCAACAACATGGGTAGATTTAAAAACATACTTAGTGAACAAACTCAGACAAAAAAGAGTACATCCTACTGTATAATTCCATTTACTTAATTTTCTAGAAGACACGCTCTAATCTATAGTGACAGAAAGCAGGTTAACAGTTGCCTTGGGAAAGAGGGTAGGAAAGGGAGAGAGGAAGGAACACCAGGAAGCTTTTGAGGGGCAGCTTTATTCAAATACCAAAAATGGTAAATCACTCAAATATCTAGAAAAGGCAAAACTATAGTGACAGAATGACAGAAGGTAGATCGGTGGTTGCCAGGAGCTGACATAGAGGGAGGGGGTTGGCTGCAAAGGGACAGGAGGGAATTTTTTCTAATAATGGAAATTATCTATATCTCAGCTGAAGCTGTGGTTACCCAACTATATACATTTGCCAAAGCTCATTTAATTGTACGCTCAACAGTTGAACTTTATTATATGTGAATTATTCTTCAATAAACATAATTTTTAAAAAGTAATACTTTTAATAATTTTGTTGATAAAAAGAAATTAAATGAATTAACTTAATAATTTCAAGGAAAAGTCTAATAAAAGTAGAACATAGCAGTCTAAGAAGACAAAAGTAAGTAGTGAAAGAAATAGAAAACAAATAATATTATGGACAAGTAATTAAGAGTTAATTTTTAAAACACCAATAAAATACATACAGTTGAGCTCCATCAAGGAAAGAAGGGTATATAAATACAAACGCACAACATTAGCATTTAAGGAAAAAAGAGCACAAAAGTTGTTGATTATAAAAGCTTGAAATTTTAAGCAATTTAACCCTTTTAATTGGTCAATAATTTTGAAATTCTTGAAATCTTAAATGTTTTGCTCATAAAATTTCTTTGGGGTTAGATCATCTGAGGTGACCAACATCCAGGGAGAAAATTTTTTCTCATTATAAAGGAGTTACACTTTTTGAACTGATCCCAAACTACTTGAGATCATGTGTTTTAAACATGGAAGGAACAAATAATTCCTGTGTAATTGAGTTGCTGGAGAATACAGATAAAGAAGGAAACATCACAATTCTTAACATTGAACCTGCTGATACCAGAACCTGAGAAAACTGCAGAGAAATCTCACGTTTGAATAGAGTTACAAAATTATAAATACCAATCAAATTCAGCAGTGTATTGACAGTAATATATGACAAATAGATTTATTTCAAGAAAGTAGGAATGGTTGAAAATTAGGGAAAATTTTAACATATTTTTTCACGTTTATTGTTTGAAGAGAAAAATCAAATGATCATATATGGAAAGATGCCTCAAATCTACTTGATCAAATTAATTATGAATCCCTGTTACACGGGCAACAAGAGAAACCCACCTTTCATAATATCTGCCCAAAACAATCAAAACTAACAAAATTTCACTTTGAAATCATAAATAAGACAAGGTTAACTATTAATGCAATTGTTACAAGCTTTATTCCACCAAAATCTAAAAATAAATTAAAGAAGAGAAAGAAGAAATGAAGTTGTTAGAAAGGAGTTATCATTAATAGCAATTGTTATGAAAATTAGAGACGAAACAAAACTATTCACCTCCTAGAAAAATTAAGACATGTGGATTCAAAGCAAATATTTAAAAATTCAGAGTAAATATTTTTAAATTAATAGGAATCAAATACATAAATTTTGACATGTATGTATGGATGTATATATATGCTTTATAATGAATAAATTAAATAATGACCTAAGTAAAGAAAATTATAATGCAGGGTATAAACGAAGACATAAGGTAAATAGAGCAAGCTTCTGGCTGTAAAATCTACTGTTGTAATGTTTCTATTTCTCATTAGATTTGTGACATAATAGCATAGTTCCAAAAATATCTCAATTTTTACCTTTGGACAACTACCTGAAGTCTATCATTAGTCTACCAATACGTGAAAATATCCAAGAGCATTTTGTAAATAGATAAGGGTAATTTTACCATCTGATAATAAAATATATTTCAATATTTAATTTATAATAAAAAAGAAGAATGCTAGGTCACGGTGGGACAGAGTGGTCAGTGGAATGGTGTAACCATATACTGTGCAATATTCTTTACAGGCCATAACTCATTCTAACTTTACAGCAATCAATCTGCATGGGTAATAATGATCCACATTGTACAAATTATGGGACTGTGACTGAAAGAAGCCCAGAAAATTTACCCAGGTCACTCAGAGAGCTAGTTTTTTATCACAGGTCTGATCTGTTTCCAAAGTAAACCATAAAAAACAAAAAACAACTCCATTTTATGCCGCGATAACTCAGTGGCCTGCCTCTTGTAACCTTTTTATGAAAATTAAAGGCTGGGGCATAATTTGGTATAAATGTGAAGTATGGCATTGGATAAAATAGTGAAAACTGAGCTCCAGATTTTGATTTTTGCTAAATCTCATCGCAATTTTATTGGTAAATTTCCTCATTTTTGTATCAATTTACAGTATAGATAAAATTTTCTTCTAGGTAAAAATTCATGTTATAGTTGGAAATATACCTGTTTTTCAATGGACTGAAATTATATACACTATGCATTATTACATATTCTTTTCAAATTATCATTTTTTTTGGATTTGTTTTGAAAGCTAACTCAGTGATTTATTTTTAATTCTTTGTTCTTTTTGTTTTGTTGTGGTAAAAATATTTAACATAACAGAACATTTGCCAAATCAACAATTTTTACATGCATAACTCAGTGATTGTTTTATAAAAGTACGTAAAGTCAATCATGAACTCTAGTGGGATATACGCATTAATGCCAAATTAGAAACTATTAATCTATTTCACATAAATTTAAAAATCAAGATCAAATTATTTCTAATCAGTACTTTTAATTATGAAATATGTTCATATATTTTTATTATATTTAATAAATTTTGTTTGCAAATGATAACATAGATTACTATGAATATAAAAAACAAGAACTACCATCTCCTTAGCAATCTATGTTTATAATTTGATCATAATTCAATATTTCCTCATGAAGTTGTATTAAATATTGTTGAATTCAGCGCTTTCCCTGAACATTTCTCAGACGAAGTTGTTCACAGAATCTCATATTTAATTTTATGAAATACCCTATCAAATAATTTCTCAAAAACTGTTTGCCATGACAACTTTTACATATGACATGGTTTATAATTTTGTGATGAATATTCTGCAACTCTTTGGCCATAGAGAATTTTACAAAATTTTGAATTATTTTCTAAAATTTCCAGAAATAGAACAGCATTAGCTTAAGTGTACAAGGCTGTTTAAAGGTATTGGTGAGAGTGAATGCGCAAATTCTACCCAGAAAGCTTGTATTGATTATACTGCAGTTAGTGATGCAGGATAGCTCCAATTTCAATATGCCTTGGAAAGAAGTGTTTATGCCCATTTGAAACTCTTGATGAAGTATATAAAAATAATAGTTAATGACTGCAGAAAATCTTAGTTTCTGAAAACATGTTGTAGTGGTGTATCTGTATATATCTTTTATGAATGTACTCTTTTGTTTTATTGCCAATTTGGAGAGCTAGTCAGAAAAAATTCTTTCTGGATGGTAGTTTCAGAAATATTTTTCAGAATTTTTCACTGACCAATTAGATTTCATTTGCTTCTTAATAGGTAGAAAATTCAGTATCCATTAACTTATATTTGACAGTATCTTTTTTGGTGACTTCTTTTATCGGGACAAACTTTTGAAACACTAGTTCCTTTACTGGTTCAATAAATACTAAAGTATAATTTTTGCTTGCTCCGGTATACATTTTTAATATTTGATTTAAAATGTACTATGGAATATTTTTTTTTTATGGAATATAGTTTTTGGTAAAGTCTGATAGGTGTAACCCTGACTGAGGAGCCTGGGTGGTTCAGCAGTTTGCCATCGGCTGCTAAACCCAAAGGTTGACAGCTTGAGTCCACCCAGTGACTCTGAGGAAGGAAAGGCCTAGCGAACTGCTTCCATAAAGATTACAGCTAAGGAAGTCTTATGGAGCTCAGTTTTACTCTGTACCACGTGATTTGCAGGCCAACTCCACAGCTGCTAAAAACAACTCTCATTTACCATTTGTCTAGAGGCAAGAAGTGGTTGAGGGTCATTGGAGAAAGTGTGATCATCTGACCTAGGTTTTTTTGTTTGTTTGTTTTTTCCTTTATTCCGAAAGATGCCATAAAATCATATATTTGTTGAAATACTCAATTCCCTCTTGTATTTTAATGTCATGGATCAGTCAGAACCTCACTCTTCCAGAGAATTTTATATGAACTCTGAGTAATAAAATATCTGTGCCCTTATTAGAAATGTCCATAGTCATTTCGAGAGTCATTTTCCTCTACCAAAGATGAGCACGCCATCTGAAGATGTGATTGCTACTGGTTATCAGAAAAAAGGGGCTCACGGCTGGGAAACAAAGTGTCATGAAGGCAGATGTCTCCACGAGCCAGAAACTAGAGCGAATACAGCATATGTTGCACAAGAGAAGGATGCCATTTATAGAATAAAATGAGAAAAAAGTGATAACTAACAGCACAATTCTCTTGGTGGCTTTGATCTCAGGGTTTTTGCTCGGAGAGATGCTGGTCCTGTGAATGTGCTGGACATGCTGGTGGTGTCTGCGTAGAAAGTATAACATGTATGCACAGCAAAAGATCATGAGACTCATAAAAAATACATCTCGAGCAGTATATATAATCATTACATAATCCAAACCACCTCTCCAAAAGCAATAGCCCATATCAATTCCACTTGTGATGTTTATCTGGTCCACAGGCGCTGTTACCTCTTTTAGAATAGAAACGTAAGTGACCACATTGAGTACCCAGCAAAAGGCAAAGCAGACCATGCTGTACTTGGGGGCATTCTGTTTGAGATTTGCCCACTTGGCAGAGTGGGAGCTGATGATGATGGCCTGGCAGCCACTGAGGAGGCAGGTGCTGCAGATAGACATTCCACGTCCTACTCTTTGAAGATAAAAGACAATTTTACATCCTACGTCATTCAGGAAATATTTATTCCTCCAATTCAAAAACACTAAAGGGATTCCTCTGAAGAGAAGGAGCATGATATTTGCTAAAGCTAATTGAGCAAGGATCAGGTGTGTAAGGCTGAGTCGCCGGCCAGCGAAGAAAATAAAGATGGATGGAACAAGGAGCAAAGAATTCCCAAGTACACCGGTTCCAGTAAGGAACAGGAAGATGGTCCCCAAGAAGAGCCCAGCTTTCATCATTGGCCTCCTTATGAAATGACATTCACCTGAACTGAGGGAGACCCCATAAGAAAAAAAGAGAATGAATGTTATAAATCATCTCATATGAGATAATAACAGAGCATTGTTTGGCTACTGGTGGTAACATCAAAGGATTTAAAGAGAACAAGTTGAGAAAAATAGTTTCTCTAAGAAATACTGCTTTCATTATAACATTTGTACTTTCTCATGTCACATCTCATAGTGATTCACTTCTCTTTTAATATTGTTCTTGATTATATTGATAAACCCAAACCAAACCCACTGCTGTCAAGTAGACTCCAACCATAGCGATCCTACAGAATAGCAATTGGGGGTTCGAGGCTGGTGGGTTTGAAGCGCTGACCTTTTTGTTAGCAGCCAAGTGCTTTAATCACGGTGCCACCAGAGCTCAGTTGATTACACGATTAATCAGGTTTAATTATGATTATAAAAACTTAAGCTTTGTAAGATTTGTTATTCTCTTTGACATCCAGTTTAGTATTCTTATGTATATATTTTTATTTATCATTTAAATCTAATTTGAATTTCTTTAATATTTTGTTAAGTTTTCTACTCTCTTCAAAGGAACCGATTTAAAGAGCATATTTTTTAAAAGAGCCTTACCATTTCATGTTTTCATCATGTATTAATTTAAGCATATTTTATATCAAATGCATATATATAAATATATATTAAAATCTGTTTCAAGAGTTTTTTTTTTGCCTCAATGTATTGAAAACTAAAACACTTGTAATTATTACAAATTTAAATGGTACTTTAAAATACAGGATTGGATAGAACCTTGTTATTTTTTATTTAACAGCCCCACCTATCACATTGTTTATTCTCTCATGAACAACATATTCAATTTTTGTGCTCCAAAAAATACTTTGTTTTAAAAATGCAAATTAATTTAGAAAGCTTCAATATTTTTTAAATATTCAATATTCCTTTTGAGAAACGATGCCACTTATTTGTGTTGTGAATCATTCGGGAAAATTTTTGCTTTTCTTCCCAAAAGATTTCCAGCATCATAAGGGTTATTTTTAGATATTTTGTGACTTTGTTACAGTGAGAATAAGATTTTTTATATCATACACCTGGCTATCTTTTCTACAAAGAACAGATATATTCATTCCTAGCTGAAGATGTTTTTTTTCAACTTCACTGAGAAAATAGCAGCCCTCAGAAGAAAACGTCTACAGCTTACCATTGCTGCATGTATGTACCAACTAGCTTTTGTGTCCTTATGTTCTTTCTTCTTCTATGTTCCTATGATAAACTGATAGTGCCATGACCAAGGCTAATAAATATGTTGATGATATGGTTACACAAAAATGTAACTCTATTATGACTGAATTTCTAGACGACATTAAGCACTAAGAAAAGCAACTTCCATGTAAATGAGAAAAATACTCCTTGCGTCTTTCCAAGTTCTTTTTAAAAATATCCCTGCTCCTTTAAAACTTTACCATGTGGTAAAAATCATCCATAGAGTTCCACAGGAAGGAGCCCTCTTGGCACAATGGTCAAGCACTTGCCTGCTAACTGAAAGGGTTGGCGATTTGAACCCACCAGCACTCTGCGGGACAAAAGACCTAGTTATGTGCTCTTGTAAAAATTACAGCCTTTGAGACCCTATGAGCGATTGTACTCTGTCACATTGGGTTGCCGTGAGTCAGAATTGCCACACGACAGCAACAATGACAAGGTACCGCATACATTCACAATGAGTGCCTAGAAAGATATATCTCCACTCTAAGTACGGCCTAGAAAATGGTATTTTGACTATATGCTCTCAATTTTAAAATAAAAAGAACTTTAAACAAATATTGAACTCTGGTGGGTTGATTTTTCATAGCGGTGTGGGTTAGCAATTCTGCAGCCACTTTACATATATTCTGGGAGTAAGCAAAGAAGTAAATATATAGTGTGTAATGGGAGCTACAACTCTCATTGTCAGAGAATGTAATTACAAACACAGAGAGGGTCCTTCTATAGGACTGGAGTTGGATTTAATAAACTTAGTGTGAATTGATGTTCTTAATGTATGTGGAAAAATACACATTAAGCATGCAGAAAGGGAAGCCTGGTGGCATAGTGGTAAAGAGCTATGGCTGCTAACCAAAAGGTTGTCAGTTCGAATCCACCAGGTGCTCCATGGAAACTCTATGGGACAGGTCTACTTCTAGAAATAAAGATGAGCATGCCCATATCCAGTAGATGCCTCTCTCGTCAGAAAAATAAATCTGATAAACCCTTGCCACGAAAGAATAACTTACCTAACATAGGGAAAACCCTAATAACTAAGTGAGGAATAAAGACATGGATATAACTACATATCCTTAGATAATAAACATTCCTAGCGGATCCTACTTAATTTGTTTGCTTTCCTTTACAGGAAAATTCTGCAAAAGTTGGTCTAGTCTGTTTTTAATTTCTCTGGCCACCTCTTCTGTCAAACCTCTTTCAGTCTGATTTTTGCACCCACACTCCACTCTCATTGAAGTCATCAGTGATGTCCGCAATGCTACACTCAACCATCAAACCCCAGATCTCATTTTACTTGACCTGCCGTCAGTGTTTGACAAAACTGACCACTCTTTCTACCTTGAATGATTATTTATTTTATTTTGAGAATATAGCCCTTGCCTTAATTTTTTTTGTCACTTACTTGTCTTTTTCTCGTCTCGTTTGCTGTGTCTGTTCACCTCTCCAACCTCTATTTGATGGTATGTTCTAGGGCTTAGTTCCTGAAACTCTTTTCTATTTACTTTTTCCCTGGCTGATGTTCTGTCTCATGGCTTTAAAATGTATTTGCACTATGCTGATGTTTTAACCAATCTCCAGTCTGGATTTCTCACCTGAAATCCAGAGTGAATTATCAGCTGTGTTTTAGATATCTTTATTTGTATACCTAAAACTCATGCTAAATTTTTAAATCTCCACGTCAGTTCCTAAACTTCTTTACCTCAACATGTTCTAGACAAAGTCTTCTAGTCTCGGTGAATGGCAATTCTCACTTCCAGTTTCTCAGGGTAATAAACATAAAACAAACAAAAACAAACCTCATCTCCTCCTTTTAAACTTCGTGTACTACAATCCACCAACAAATTATTTTGGCTCAGTCTTCAAGAAACATAATTATTATCCTCTTTTACCACCAGCCAGGCACTTGGTTAAAACTACTACTACCACTCTAAACCAAGGCATCATTATCTATCTCCTGGCTTTCTTCGATTAACTCCAAACTGTCTTCCCTGCAGCTAAGTGCCTTCCACACAATCTTTTTTGAAAAGAGAGAGAACCTGATAAATTATAAAGCGTATCATTTGATATGGTTGTGTGCTGCTGAGTCGATTCCAAAGCATGTCATAGAACTGCTTGATTTATAAAAATGTAGTGTATTCTCATATCATGCAAAGAAAACGTCAAAGTACTTGCAACTTCCCTACATTTATGGAACTTTATTTCCTCTCTGACCTCATCTACTACTGCCCTCTCACACTCCTCCACAAAAGCCTCCTTGTTGTTTCTCAAACACTCCATGGCTCAGCGGGCTAGCATATGCCATTCTCCTTCCCTAGGATAATTTTTCTCCAGGATTCTACATGGCTCACTCCCTCCCATCATTTAGGCCATTGATAGATGACACTCTCTTAACATTACATATTCTACCTTCTTTATGTTAAAGTGAAAAATCCCTCAATATTCCCCACCCACTTCCCTCTTTAATTTTCTCAGTTCTCAAATAATAGGTATGTTTTCTTTCTTGTTTCTTTATTTTCTGTTCCACCCACTGGAAAGGATAAAGCAATTAATTTTTGGCATCAGCTTGATCTCCACCTTTTTATTGTACTCTCTTATAAATCTTAAAATGTTGGGAGGAAGTGTCTATTATTATCATTAAATTGTGTGTAAACCAACTATAGTAACAAACCTTTGAAGGCAGTTTTTAATCTACCTGTAATTTATTTTATGTTAATTATTTTGACAAGTTTCTAACTAAGGGTCCTATCTGAGTTACTAACTATTGCCTAGATTAAAAAGAGGCTGAAATAACAGCTTTTTACTATATTAGATTCAGTTCTCATTATGTTACATGAGACTAAACAATCTGTCTTAGGCTGGATTCTCTAGAGAAGCAAAATCAGTGAAGCATCTATATATATATATAGAGAGAGAGAGAGAGAGAGAGAGACATATTAAGGAAATGGCTCATGTGGTTGTAGAAGCTGGAAAGTCCCAAATCCATGCTTCAGGCTGAAGGCTTTTCCCAACTCACGTAGTTGCTGGGGCTGGCGAACCCAAGATCTAGACTGTGGAAGCTGATGAATCCCAAGATCGCCAGGTAAGCTGCTAGCTCAAGTCCCAAGAACTGAAGGTGAGAGGAACAGCAGCCAGCTGCAAGATCCAGAGTAAGCAAAAACCTGTGAGCCTTGCCAGAAAGTCCACCTATATTGGATGCAGGCCATACTCCCAAGGAAATTTGCTTTCTACTGATGGGCTACGCACGGCAGATCCCATCATGGAGGTGATCACTTTATATCAGATTTCATTATGGAGATGATTACATCATTATATGACTACCAAACTACCTCATAACTGCCAAACCACTGAGAATCATGGCCCAGCCAAGTTGACACACAACCTTAACCATGACACTATCCAAAAGGAATTTCCCAGTAGGATTTGACTCATTTTCAATAACGCATAGCGTCAACCTCAAAGGAAATTGATTGTTCCTCACTAAGAACCTGCTCTGATATTCTGAAAAAGCGGTACTCAGCAAATCCCACTCCCCTGCCACTGTATAGGTCTGCTCATCAGTGGTCTTATGTAATGATTAGCACTCCATTTAAAGGGTAATATATTCTGAGCTAAGTCTCTCTAGAGGAGATGGTTGTTTTGCTGTAGAAATCATGGCCTCCAAAGGGATTTGAAGTTATTAAGGGGCGGCATTTTTGTACCAGGTGTTCAGCAATTATATTGAATCAAGAAACAACAACCATCGTAACTTAGCATTGGTTTACCAGAGAATTCCAGGTCACAATTTTAAACAAAACTCTTCTACTGCCCATGGAAGAGAATGAATGTTGAGGGGCATGTGGGTAAATCAGACAAGATAGAAGGTAGGGGCCTCTAAATAATTTCTTGGTAGTAGATAAATATGTGTTGCTCTTAGCTCCTAAGATGAAATTCTTAGCTTCAAAAAACTCCTTGGGGCTAGTTCTTTTTGACCCTGAAGCCATTTAAAGGTGTAGGTGAAGGAGAGAGACAGAGAGAAAGAGAAAAGAGATTATAATTATGTCAATTTTGCCATGAACCTCTAGCATGGATATGGTTTTTTAAAAAATAGCAATAACTTATCAGAACAAAATAAAAACTTGGTAGTAAACAAGTAATAAAAAAGTAAAAATATTATAACTGAATTATTACATGGTTTCTATTGAATACTGTAAAGAAATCCCTGCTCTTCTCATACTTCACTTGTTAATGAAGTCACCCCACCATCATATTCGTTACCACCAGAGCTCAGTGCAGAGTGTCAGTCAGTAGCTAACTGGTACAATATGCAGAATTCGGTATTGAGTCAGTTTAGTTTAAATCTTCCTGTGTGGTGCAAAGGGTTAAGCACCTTACTACCAGCCAAAAGTTTATCATTTCAAACCTACCCAGAGGCACCTCAGAAGACAGGCTCGGCAATCTGCTTTTGAAAGGTAACAGCCTTGAAAAACTCTATGAGGTAGTTCTACTCTACATACCTGGGGTCATCGTGAGTTGAAATCGGCTTCATAGCAACTAACAAAAAAATATTGACTGCTATGACCCATTTCTGCCATGTGTCTGTCAGTTTGTCATACTGTGGTGGCTTCCATGTTGCTGGGATGCCAAAGTTATGCCACCGGTATTTCAAATACCAGCAGGATCACCCATGGTGGACAGGTTTCAGTGGAGTTTTCAGGCTAAGACAAATTAGGAAGAAAGGCCTGGAAGTCTACTTTTGGAAGAATTGGCCAGTGAAAACCTTATAAAATGCCGCAGAACTTTTTCTGATACAGTGCCAGAAGATGAGCCCCTCAAGTTGGAAGGCACTCAAAATATGACTGGGGAAGAGCTGCCTCCTCAAAGTAGAGTCAACCTTAATGACATGGATGGAGTAAAGCTTTTGGGATCTTAATTTGCTGATGTTGCATGACTGAAAATGAGAAGAGACAGCTGCAAACATCCATTAATAACTGGAACATGGAATGTATGAAGTATGAATTGAGGAAGATTGGAAGTCATCCTCAAAAATGAAATGGACTACATAAAGATCAATACCCTAGGCAGTAGCGAGCTGAAATGGACTGATCTTGGCCATTTTGAATCAGACAATTGTATGATATACTATGCCGGGAATGACAAATTGAAGAGGAATGGCTCCATATTCATTGTCAAAAAGAACATTTCAATATCCATCCTGAAGTACAACATTGTCAGTTATAGGAGAATATCCACTTTTTTTTTTACTAGGAAGACCAGTTAATGTGACTATTATTCAAATTTACACACCGACCACTAATGCCAAAAATGAGGAAATTGAAGTTTTTACCAACTTCTGCAGTCTGAAATTGATCAAACGTTATTTCAAGATGCATTCATAATTACTGGTGATTGGAATGGGAAAGTTGGAAACAAAGAAGAAGGATCAGTAGTTGGAAAATAAAGCCTTGGAGATTGTATGATAGAATTTCGAAAGACCAACGACTTATCCATTGCAAATATCTTTTTTCAACAACGTAAAAGGTGACTATGCACGTGGACCTCATTGGATGGAAAACACAGGAATAAAATCAACTGTATCTGTGGAAAAAGATGATGGAAAATCTCAATATCATCAGTCAGAAGAAGGCCAGGGGCCAACCGTGAAACAGATCATCAATTGCTCATATGTGAGCTCAAGTTGAAGAAAATTAAAACAAGTCCATGATAGCTAAAATACAATCTTGAGCATATCTCACCTGAATCTGGAGACTAACTGAAGAATAGATTTGACTGACTGAACACTATTGATTCAAGTCCAGAGAAGTTGTAGGATGACATCAATGGCATGATAAATGAAGAAAGCAAATGGTCATTAAAAAGACAGAAAACAGAGAAAAGACCAAAATGGATCTAAGAAGAGGCTCTGAAACTTGCTCTTGAACATCAAGTAGCTAAAGTGAATGGAAAAAATGAAGTAAAAGAGCTGAACAGAAGATTTCAAAGGGTGGCTCTAGAAGACAAAGTAAAGTATTATAATGACATGTGCAAAAAACCTGGGGTTAGACAACTAAAAGAGAAGAACAGGCTCAGCATTTCTCAGGCTGAAAGAACAAAAGAAAATATTCAAGCCTCGAGTTGTAATACTGAAAGACTCTGTGGGTGAAATACTGAAAGACACAGGAGGCATCAAAATCAGGTGGAAGTAATACACAGAGTCACTGTACCAAAAAGAATTTGTAGATGTTCAACCATTTCAGAAAGCAGCATATGGTCAAGAACCAATGGTGCTGAGGGAAGAAGTCCAAGCTCTGCTGAGGGTATCAGGGAAAAAGAAGGTTTCAGAAATCAAAAGAATACCAATTAAGATGTTTCAACAAATGGATGCAGCACTGGAGGTACTCACTTGTCTAGGTCAAGAAATTTGGAAAATGGCTATCCAGTCAATCGACAGGAAGGGATCCATATTTGTGCCCATTCTGAAGAAAGGTGATCCCACAGAATGTGGAAATTATCAAACAACGTCATTAATATCGCACACAAGTAAAATTTTGCTGAAGATAATTCAAAAGTGGTTGCAGCAGTACATTGATAGGAAACTGCCAGAAATTCAAGCTGGATTCAGAAGAGGACATGGAACCAAGGATATCATTGTTGATGTCAGGTGAATCTTAGATGAAAGCAGAGAATAACCGAAAGATGTTTATCTGTGTTTTATTGACTATGCAAGCCATTAGACTGTGTGGATCATAACAAATTATGTAAACATTGCAAAGAAGGGTAATTTCAGAACACTTAGTTGTGCTCATAAGGGACCTGTACTCAGACCAAGAGGCAGTCTTTCAAACAGAACAAAGAGATATGGCATGGTTTAAAGTCAGGAAAGGTGTGGATCAGGGTTGTATCCTTTCACCATCCTTGTTCAATCTCTATGTGGAGCAAATGATATGAGAAGCTGGACTATATGAAGAAGAACGGCGCATCGGTATTGGAGGAATTTGTCCATTTCTTCTAGGTTTTCAAATTTGTTGGAGTACAATTTTTCATAGTATTCTGTTATGATCCTCTTTATCTCAGATCTGTTCTAATGTGTCCAAATTCATTTCTTATTTTGGTTATTTGTATCTTTTCATTTTTTTTTGTTTATCAGTTTGCCACATTGTTTGCCAATATTATTGATCCCTTCAAAGAACCAATTTCTAGTCTTCTTGATCCTTTGTATTGTTTTTGTTTTCTATCCCATTTATTTCTGCTCTGATCCTTATTATTTCTTTTCTTCTGGTGGCTTTGGTCTCCTTTTGCTCTTCCTTTTCTATTTGTTCAAGTTATTGGGTTCAGTAATTGATTTTGGACATTTTCTCTTTTTTAATGTATACATTTTTTTGTTGTAAATTTCCCTCTGAGCACTACTTTTGCTGTGTCCCAAAGATTTTGGTATGTTGTATTCTCATTTGATTCTAAGTATTTTTTATTTTACTTTTGATTTCTTCTATGAACCAATAGTTTTTAAGTAATGTGTTATTTAGTTTCCATGTATTTAATGTATTTTCCTTACTCTCCCTGTTACTGATTCCTAGTTCCATATCATTATGATCAGTCTTTTGAAATGTATTAAGGCTAGCTTTGTGGCCTAAAGTCTGGTCTATTCTGGAGAATGTTCCTTGCGCATTTGAGAAGAATGTGTATTGTGCTGCTGTTGTGTGGTATGTTCTATACTCTGTGATGTCCAGTTGGTTAATAGTGTTTTCCAGATCATCTGTATTTTATTGATTTTCTTTCTGGTTGCTGTGCCCGTCATTAAAAGTGGTGTGTTAAAAATCTTCTACTATTATTGTAAATCTGTCTGTTTCTGTCTCCAATTCTGTTAGAGCTTGTTTTATAAATTTTGGGCTCTGGAATTGGGTGAATAAATATTTATAATTCTTAAGTCTTCTTGGTGAATTTACCCTTTAATCATTATATAATGTCCTTCTTTGTCTCTTATATTGAATTTTGACTTAAAGTCTGTTTTGTCAGATATTAATGTTGCCACTCCTGCTCTCTTTTGGATATTGTTTGCTTGGTATTTTTTTTTCATCCTTTGATTTTTAACCTATTTATGTCTTTGTATCTAAGATGTGTCTCTTATAGACAGCATATTAATGGGTCTTTTTTTTTTTTTTTTAACCCATTCTGCCACTCTCTGCCTCTTGGCTGTTGCATTTAATCCATTTACGTTCAGTGTGATTATCAATAGGTAGGAATATACTGCTGCCATTTTGTTATACTTTTTTATTTTTGTGGTGTTAACAATTTCTTTGTTCTCTACTTTTCAGTTGAGTTCTTTTTGTATATGAATTTTCTTTTCCTTTCATTTGTTATTGTTGCTTTTGTGTTTACTGAGTCTTTTTGTTTTCTTTTTTTTCCTTTCGGTGAGTAGATTTATTAATTTTCTTTGTGGTTACACTGAAGTTTACATTTGTCATCCTTTGTTTAAAACAAGCTGCTATATCTTGAAATTGTCTTGACTTCCTCTCCTTATGGAAGTTCTGTAACTACACCATTCATTCCCCCATTTGTTTTGAAGTTGTCATAGAATTCAAATTTATATGTCTGATTCCCTGTGATCAATTTTGTAGTTTTATTTTACTTCTGTGAAGTCTTTACCTGGTTTGGTGTCTGCGTGATGCTGTTGTGTGTTTTTATCTCAGGTTGTTGCCTGATGTCATCAGTTTTCTATTAAAAGGACTCCCTTTAATATTTCTTGTAGGGATGATCTGGTAGTCACAAATTCTCTTAAATTCTGCTTATCTGGGAATGTCCTAATTTCACCCTCATTTCTGAAAGACAATTTTGCTGGAATATGGTTCTTTGTTGGCAGTTTTTTTTTTTTTTTTTTTTTCCAGTTCTCTGTATATGTTATCCCATTGCCTTCTGGCCTGCTTGGTTTCTGATGAGAAATCAGTGCTTTGTTGTTATGGCAGCCCCTTTGTAAGTGATATTTTGCTTTTTACAAGCTGCTCTCAAAACTCTTTCTTTGTTTTTGTTTCTGGAAAGTTTGATTACGTTATATCTTGGTAAATTTCTTTTGGGATCTATCCTGAAAGATGTTCGTTGAGCTTCTTGGAGGGAAATCTTCTCATCTTTCATGATATTTGGAAAGTTTTCTGCCATTATATCTTCAAAAATTCTCTCTGTACACTTTTTTCTCTTTTCCCCTTCTAGGATTCCCAGTATGTGTATATTATTTCCCTTGATGGTATCCCACATAACCCTCAAGCCTTTTTTTGTTCGTTTGTTTTTCTTCAATCTTTTTCTGATTGTTCCACAAACAAATTAGTATCGACGGTTTTGGCCTTTAGTTCGTTGACTCTTTCTTCCATCGTTTCAATTCTATTTCTGTGTTCTTCCATTGAGTTATTTATTTCTGATATTTTATTGTTAAGCTTTGGAATTTCTAGTAGTTGTTTTTGTAAGTTTTCTATTTCTCTATTTGTTTTGTTCTTATATTGTCTTTTTTAATTCTTCTAGGCTTTTTTTCCCTGTGTTTTCCTCGATCTCTTTGAGGAGCCCAAATATTAGTCTTTTGAATTCCTTGTCAGGTAGTTATATTATCAGTTCTTTCTCAGAAAGGTTTTTTGTCCCTTTATTTTACTTATTTGCTTGAGCCATCTTATCCTGTTTCTTCATATGATTTGAAATTAAGTACTGTCTTCAAGACTTTAAGGTTCTATTTTATTTGTTTATATATTTCTTTATTGGTTATAACTTCATTTGTTGTCTTTGTATTGTTTTGCTTTTGTTTTAATGTATCTGGAGCTTAGCTTCTTCCCTTTGTCTTCGTATTGTTTTGCTTCTGTTTTGATATATCTGGAGATTAGATTCTTCTCTTTCTCTTTGTATTGTTTACTTTCCCTTGTACTGTTTTAATTGATGTTGCTTTGTTATATTAGTCAGTGTATGACTATGATGCTGCCAGTTGGTTGGGAGTGATTTTCTTTCACTGGTGGGTATGACGGGTTGTACACAGATGGGAATCCTCTGTCATTGGTCTCTTATGTCTTCCCTTATAGGATTGTGTGGAGGTGTGCAAGCAGGTTCCTTCCCTATTGTGGAACTCCAGGTGTCGTGTGGTCAGGATCCTTCCACAATTTTTGTGGGGCCGTGTGGTCCTTCCGCATTCGCATGTGACATTAGCGTGGCCTATGGAGAGAAGGAGGATCATCTTCACAGACCCAGGGAGGCAGTACTACTCTGATTAGTGAGGCAGGCACTCTGCTTAATCATGAGTTAGTGTCCTAGTAATAAGACGTGGGCTGGGGGTCTCTAAGTATGCTCAGATGGCCTGAAGGAATAGGTAGAGTGTGGGATGGGCATGTGATGGGCAGGTCACTGGGGGAGCCTTGCCTCACAGGCTGGGCAGAGTGCATAGTGGGCAGTGGCAGGGCAGGGAAGCATTGAGTGTGGAGAACCACCTAGGTGTCTCACCATGCAGGTCATGTGTGGTATGTGGTGGGTGCCACTGGGAGTGTAAGCAGAGGGCAGACTTCTGGGTGCCCTTCACTGCATGGCCTGGATGGGAGGAGTGGTGGGCAGGCCTCTGGTGGCAGCTTGCTGCTCCATCAAATATTTTTCAAAATGGCTCGAGAAGACCCCAGAACTACACATTCTATCCAGATACCTATACTTAATGGTTCCAATTAAAAAAGAAAAAAAAAAACCTAATTCTTCATTTAAATTAATATAGAAGCAGATTATTTGGTAGCACTTTGAAGATATGGGGAAGGATTGCATTTGTGGGTAGTGCAAATAATCTCAACAAACAAGCCACAGACTGTTTTCAAAATTAATTTTGAAAAAAATGATATGTTCACATATTTAACAACTCTGCAAATATAGAAAGATATAAAATGAAATTCTACTTACTATGCCTCCATTTACTTAACTTCTCTCTAAACAGGTAATCACTTTTATAGTTGCCATTTTTTTCTTCCAGATAGTCTTCATGCACACAACATAAAATTAAACATATGATATTATACTGTTTTTGAATACAATTACTCTTGCATTGCTTTTCTTTTATTAATTAAAATACTCCTGTATTGCGTTTTATCAATACATTTTGAACTTTTTTATTCACTTTTGATAAGTTCTGTAGAATCTCTTCGTGTGACTGGAGAGTAATATTTTCAAATATCCCCTTTTGCTACATATTAAGTTGTGTTTTTAAAGCAATGCTGAACTGTGTAGCATTTTTCCTACTCTAAATCTCATATGAGCAAATATATCAGTAGGATCAGCTTTGAGAAAAATTCCTGGGTCAAAGGCTGAATGCACTAGTAATTTTGTTAGATTTTGCCTAATTATTCTCCATAGTGGTTGTACTCATTTACATTCATGGTAACAATGTCTGAGAATGCTGTTTGAAGCTGCACATCAATAGGTCATAATCATCAAGCACACTATTTGAAAAACGGACTTTTTATTTTAGAATAGATTTACTTTGTCACACTAAAAACTTATAGAAGCCTCAAAATACAGAAGATCGTTTAAGTTTGCATATTTTGGCAAATTCATTATTGAATAGTGGCATATGTTATATCTATTATTTTTACACTCTTTGATGTATGAAAGTGTTCTTTCAAATGTCTCTCTTCGCTCTAACATATTTTCTTATATTCAACATGGATATTCAGATGAAACAGGCAGATCCTCTATTGTGGAGATACAACTAGTTGCTTGGCCAATGTTGATTCTTGCCTGCTTCTCTAAAAGAACTCAGATTATGAGGACAGCAATGTGACAAAATTAAAAATTACATCTCACAGTCACTTTTGTAGAGATGAGTGGTCTTGTGACATAGTTGTGTCCATTACAAGGTAAATAAAAAAGAAGAGTTTTGTTTTATTACATTATTGTTTTCCTTCTTCATTTTACTTCCTTTGTCTTCTTTCTGGACCCTTACTACTGGAAGCCTGGTCATTAAAGAACTGTTTTACAAGGATGACCATTTAAACCACTTCTTGAGGGTGACAGAATGGAGAATGAGAAGATGACTGGGTCCCTCTAGCTTTCGATGATTTTTTTGTGTCAGCTCAAGGCTACCAAATACCAGGTGTGTTGTATGATAATATAAACGTATTTTTAAGCTGCTCTTCCTTGATATTCATATAAATATATAAAAAAAATACAGTAAAAGAGAACTAACAATTATTATGAACTTGCTTACAGAACGTATCAAGAAAACAAGCATTTTCTCAAGTCTTTTCGAGCATGCCAACATCCAGCCATATGTCCATCTCTGTGAATCAGCACAAATGTGCTAAAAAGTGCACAACCAAGTGTTACAAATTCTCAAATATCTAAACTTACGGAATTATTCTCTAAGGACTAATTTAAGTATAAAGAAATAATAAGATCTGTCCAATAAAAGAAAACAAAGCATCAGAAGGAAAACACTTTGAGTGACTTTTATATCAAGGGCTATTTCGTAGAGAAACTTGGTGCAGGTCTGAAGGTACAGGGTATGCTTGTGGTGCTTGTGGAGAATAAAAACCATGTAGCCACTGGCCCAGCCCATTAAGTACTGAAACAGGTGATCTTCCAGAACCATGAACATGAGAAAAGTCCATCTTATTATCTGTCCTGTCCTTGAAAAATAACAATAGTTTTTAGTTTTTCTAATTTGTGATAGGTTCATGCTGCTGATATTTGCGATGTAAAAGAATAAATTTGTGCTTATCAAGACAGTGAGTATCCAAAGGAACAGGATAAAGGGAAGGATATGCCATGTGGACTTTGGCTTGAGCCACATCCAGTTGGAGGTTGGGGGCCTGATGATGATGGCCTTGACCACAGTGAGGAGACTGCTGGTGCAGATGGAAAGGCCTTGGGCCACCCTCTCTACATAAACAACAGTTTTACAGCCTATATCATCTAGGAAGTATCTCAAACCAAAAACTGTTAATGTCTTCAGCATTCCTTTGTAAAAAAGTAACACGATACTGATAAATGCTAAATGGGTAAGAATAAGGTGCATAGGTTTCTTCTCAGTACCCCAAAAGAATATGCATACATAATTCACCAAAACAGAGATGTTCCGCACAATGCCAACTCCAGTCAGAAAGAGGGAAATTGTTCCCTTGGTGGTGTTCAAAACCATTTCTTATTTCACAGACAGAAAAACTTAGGATTCAGCAAACACTTATGAAAAATGCACCAGTAAAAATGATACGTACTCTGTAAAGAATATTTCGTATCATAGCACCTTTCAGGAGTATAATTGAAGCTGAAGTCATGATGTATACAATGGAAAAGATCTTTGTCGAAAGAACTCTATTGCTTTCCCTTGGGCACTGTCTGTGGGTAATCCTATATGCCTTCACTTTCCTTCTGTGAGAAGAAGATACAGAGATCTAAATTTGCAAACCAGGTTTCTTTTATCTGAGTTCCTACTACATGAAATGTGCCACTAACTGCAGTATTAAAAGACCAAGAAGGGCAAACCCCACCTTTAGCACTAGCTGCATGGCAAGGATCAGTATGAATCCAATTCCCTCTGGCTTCACCTTTCCACATCTCCAAGACCCTAGTCGCCAGCCACATCTCTCTCTGGCAATTTCTCTCCCACTGACCCTAACTATCCAAGTTAGAATAAGCCTCCTCCCCAGCCGTCCTGATCTGGGCCATAATATCCCTGGCCGCCTAGGGCCAGGTCATTAATGACCAGCTGTAAGTTCAGGAGTCTGCACACTGCACTTCAGACCCACCAATCCCCTCCACCTGCCTCCTGGGGTTATGTCACAAAGCAGAAGGACTCTGGCCTTCTTCATCAACCACCTGTGCGGCCCTTGTCTGTCTACCAAACACCCAAAGCTGGTTCCTCTGGAGTTAGGACTCTGTCCTCATGAATGGCTGCTCAGCCCTCCTCTGAATTAGCCAACCTAAACTTACTCAAAATCCCATTGCCCCTTTTGGGTTCCTTCATTCTCTATAACAGCTCACAAAATTGATGGAGATAATTGCCCATACTTAACTGAAAAGAAAAAGAAAAAAAAAAAAAAAAACATTGCTGTCCCGTCGATTCCCACTCATAGAGACCCTGTAGTTAGTTACCCGTTTGTTACAACCAGAAAGGATACAAGCATAGAGACCCAATAGGCAAGGCCTAGAAGAGTCCCCAGCATGGGGGCCTCCTTTGTACTCAGGGACATGCCCTCTTCTGTTCATGGATACTCTCACAATCCAGGATGCCCCAAAAGAGAGCTCCAGGGTCCAGGGTTCCTTAATCCTTGGAACCTCATGTATATGCATGACTGGAGCCTTAATGCACAGTTATAATCGATCCAATCCTTGAATATAACTGAAAGGTTGGAGGTTTGAGTCCACCCAGAGGCACCTTAGAAGAAAGGCTTGGTGAAGAACCAGCCATTGAAAACCCTCTGGAGCACATTTCTACTCTGACACGCATGGGGTCACCGTGAGTTGGAATAAGTTCTGACGACAACTTGTTTGACTGGTTTAATAACGTCTGGGTGTAACAAAAAGGGTTGGGACATTATTGGTAAGAAAGTATTAATCTCTCCTTATGACATTTTATAGCTGCTGGATGACGTTGGGAGAAATAACATTTCCTGTTAACTTTGCTGTGGGCTTCACTTGTGTCTGCTCTCCTAACTTGATTAACAACAGGTCTGCTTTTGCTTTATCAACGCACGTTGATTTTCACGCTTTCAGGCCTGAGTAAGTTATTACTCTTTCACAATTAACCTCTCCAATCTTATTTCTCACCCAACAACTTGAACTACTGACAATTTGCTCAAACTGAAGAAGCCTGAGTGTTTGATTGAACCCCCAGGATGTGCATAAACCTGGATATCTAGAAATACCTGGAATTTCTTTCTGCAAACCTTCTCCCCCTCCACTTCCTACCAAACAGTCAAAGATTGCCTTAGTTTATCCCTGCCTTAAAGGAAAGCATAAATTGCATGAATTTAGGCTTGTATCCCAGGTTTGGTACAAAGTAGACTCTGACTTTGGGCAAATTGGTTAGTGCCTCTCAGACTTTGTTTCCTTCCTTGCCAAATGGGGAGACTAACGTCTGCACCAAGGGGTTTGAGAAAGTATTACATGATCCTAAACACCCAACCCATAGTGAAATAAACTAAAGGCCTGAATCCAAGTATGGCAGAGTAACTAATACAGCTGGAATAAGAACTGATTGACTATTTAGTCAGAGCCCTGGATTCTGCTAAAAGTGAACATCCTCAATGCACCTCAGTGCCCTAATGCCTTAGACTTTCCTGTTTGATTTTTTTTTTTTTTATTCTCTGTGCTCATTTACCATGTGACCCCTCTGCTCCCACACTGTCCTCATCTTGTCGTGACCTGGCTTCCCTAACTGAATAACATGAACAATGTCAGAGGATGGAGGGGTGAATACTCTCCCAGACTGTTTTTCTGAAAGTTTACAGTAAATGATTCAAAAAAACTTGCTTTCTATTCAGATGGATGTATAATATTCAACCTGGCTCTAACATCTAATAGCTTAAACAACTAAATGCACCCATCTCAGCCCCGGTTTTGCCATCTAAATAATGGGGTTATTGCTCTTTACCTCATATGACTATGTTTAAGTTAAAGATACTTCAGGTTATGCTAATGCAAAGCATGGTAGATAAATAGTATGAATGCTTTAAAAAAAACTTATTTTTAACCAGTTGCTAATAAGTGTTCCATCAAAGTGGCGTATAGTGAACTAAATTGATACAGTGTACATTAGAAGGAATGGGGGCTCTGTGGGGGGATTCAGGAAGAAAATTGAAGAAACTAAACACACTTGCTCATGCCTGCACACGCACACACACAAACACACACACACTTGAGGAATTAGCAGTTTAATGAGGAAGACAAAGTAGACTCATATGTCAAATACAGAAATGCACAAAAATGAGATGTACACCTTGATGAAAGCTAATACTACTGAGAATCATAGTGCAGGTGCAACAAAAGGAGGCTAAAGAAAACGGAGCTTTTCCTGGAAAACTGGAAAACCCTGGCATCATTCTGATTTCTAGAAGAAAGCAAGGAAGATGCTCCTACATGAACCCATACCCGAGCTCTCTTATCATATCAGTCCCTGAACTCAGGGGCAAAAACGCTCACAACGGTTCTAGACTCACATCTGCTCAGCTGGACCCACTCATCTTTCTGGCACCAGGTACTACCATTTAAAGATAAGAAGAAGAGATAAAAGTCCTCAGGCTCATGTAGAAAAAAATTCAAATCCACAAAAAAGACCAGACTTACTGATCTACAGAGACTGAAGGAACCCCTGAGACTATGGGCCCTGGACACCTTACTAACTCAAAACTGAAGACACTCCTAAAGTCCACCTTTCAGCCAAAGATTAGACAAGCCTATAAAACAAACAATAACATGTGTGAGGAATATACTTCTTAGTTCAGTCAAGTATAGGAGATCAAATGGCAACACCTACCCCAAAGCAAAGAAGAGAAGACAGGACGGGACAGGAAAACTGGACGAATGGACACAGAGAACCCAGGTTGTAAAGAGAAAGGGGGAGAGTGCTGACACATTGAAGGGATTGGATCTAATGTCACAAAAAATTTGTGTATAAATTTTTTTATGAATTCTCAGGCTCACAGACTACTATCACAAATTCCCTTGCTAAGTCAATTAGAGAAGCTGGGTTTAGGTTTCTGAGTGAAATTTTTATATCACATGTGGGAGTAAATAAAAGAATTGTTCAGGTATACTTACCTTTGTATTAGTTGTGCAGTCAAGCTCTGGGTTAGTCCTTCTGGCTAGGTCAGGTTTCCCAAGTCATATTTGTACCTCCTGGATTTGAGAGTCCTTGGACAACATAAATCATCACCAAGACTTCAGTTTTCAAGTTGTCAGTCTGTCAGGGAGAAGGAAGCCCTCTGCAGAATCTCAGTCCCTAAGGTAGGACTTTTCCTCACCCTCCACAATGAGAATGTTGTTTTGGCTCAGAAATTGTTTCAGTCTTCATTAGGGTTTAATTATTTTAATAGGCAGGATGTGCAGTGAGAAAATGATCAACTAGCCAAGTTTCTGTATCCAGGGCTTCCCATTTTCCAGACTTATGTTCTTCATATTCCCAAAGATCCAAAGTCCTGAATCAGAATTGGGACCACCTTCTGAACCATATAGTAAGTCACTTTCTGTCTGAAGGCCTTCTTTTTACACTGCAAATAAAAAATGATGACTGACACTGGAAAGGCTGCTTCTAAAGTACATCCCGACCATGAGTTAAAAAAAAAATGAGTTAGAGAGGACAAAAGTCACCTTATTTCACCTGTGAACATTGGAGGCTAGAGTTCTTCATCATACGTGGTGTTTTTATGCTTTGTCTACCAAACGACAATGGTAATTCAAAAAGATGAAGGACTCTCTTATTCAAAAGCCTCTCTTGCCCTACATAGTTCCAATAACACTTACTTATGCTATACGTAGCAGCTGTTTTCCCCTAGCAATGACTTTTTCTGTCCCTGATTCAAAGAAATATAAATAAATGGGGTCATAGAGCTGAGATTTAGAGGTGAAAATAGAATTACTTTTCTAGAAGTGAGAGCAGCACTGAGCTGAGTTGGGAGGCAGGCGTCCAGTCACAGGTCTTCCTCTAATTTTGTGAGTGACTATATTCTCACTACCCAGAAGAGTACCTGGCATATAATAGATCCTAAAAAATAATTGTTCAAAAAAAGAAAGAAAGAAAGAAAGCAAAAATCATCACAACTGGACCAATAAGCTACATGAGGGTAAAGAAAGAAAATACTGAAGTTGTCACGGATTTAATTTTACTTAGATCCACAATCAGCACCCATGGAAGCAGCAGTTAATCAAACAACATATTGCATTGGGTAAGTCTGCTGCAAAAGACCTCTCTAAGGTATTAAAAAGCAAAGACATCACTCTGAGGACTAAGGTGTGCCCAACCCAAGAAATGATATTTTCAATCACCTCATAGCATGAGAAAGCCTGGGCAATGAATAGGGGAAAATCAAAGAAGAATGGACGCCTTCGAATTATGGTGTTGGTGAACAGTATTGAATATCCCATGGACTGCCACAAGAAAGAAAAATTCTCTCTGGGAAGAAGTATAGCCAGAGTGCTTCTCAGAAGCAAGAATGGTGAGACTTTGGCTCACGTACTTTGGATATGTTATCAGGAGGGACCAGCCCTGGAGAAGGACATCATGCTTGCTAAGGTAGAGGGTCAGTGAAAAAGAGGAAAACTCTCTGCAAGATGTGTGAAACAGTGGTTGCAACATTGGGCTCAAACATAGCAATGATTGTGAGGATGGCGCAGGACTGTGCAGCGTTTCATTCTGTTGTACATGGGGTCGCTATGAGTTGGAACCAATTCCACGGCACCTAACAATGACAACAAAGTAGCTCCTTCTCTGCCCAACTATGTTTTTCCCAATTCCACTCCATGGGAAGGAGTGCTAGTAATAATGGATCAACTTTAAGGACATGAACTGGGCTAAGGTGAGAGGATAGAGAGCTTTGAGTGTGAAACAAACCAAATATGTGTGTATATACATATATATGTATTTCTCCACTCTGTTGCCATCAAGTCAATGAAAGAGGTTAACACAATGGATCCTGCCAAGGAACAGCTCCTGCTAGAGAACATGTTAGGTGGATAGTTTAGAACAGGCTTGGCTCTAAATTTTTGGGAAACACTTTCTCTGTCCTCTCATTCTGGTTTACAGGCTTTTCCTGTGAATAACCTTTCCTAACCATGAAAGTGAATGTATAGGGCTGAGGTTTGAGTGTAGACAAAGGCCAAAAAGGGCAGAGAGACCCATCAACCAATTTTTTGTGTTATATGATAGTTTTACCTATCATGTGGCCTAGCCCAGCTCAATTGGGAATTAAATTGAGAGTTGCAGAAAAATACTGAAAGAAATTATAAATATGTGTATACTTGAAACTGGCTTCTGAATACGTTTCACCAAGGGCTTTCATCTGAGGTGGTAGGCCCAACTCTGTTCATTTTATCTTAAGTGTTGGGATAAATACCATCATCTCCACTGAGATGAAACAAATGTATAAAACTTTAGGATGTCAGAAATCTTAGAAATTTAATTTCTTATGTTAAAGTAGAAAATTCCACACTATTGTATAATAAACAAAAGCTGAAAAAGACTTCTATGCCTCACAACTTACCAGTTGTAGTTATTGAGGGCCAGAGATATGAAATTATTTTATCAAGGTCAAAGATTATTATCATTGTACAGATTCATCCAAAAGAGCTTGAAATTTTTAGGAAACTCAAAACAACAAATATTACAGATAGGAAACAAAAAAAATTAAACCTATTGTCGTCGAGTCGATTCCAACTCTTAGCAACCCTATAGGGCCCAGTAGAACCCATAAGGTTTCCAAGGATCAGCTGGTAGATTCAAACTGCTGGACTTTTGGTTAGCAGCTGAGCTCTTTATTGCACCACCAGGGATCCTAATCCACACTAACAACAAAAAATGATAAATTTTTGGTTGTCCAATATGACATTTCTTATAGGTTTATATCTTAATTTATAAACTAAGTCCACTGAAGGAGGTTGTGTAGTGTATAGTGCCATCTCTAAATATATCTTTTATAATGAGATTGGTACTGTACATGATAAGTCTTTTAAGTATCAACATGTCTGGAAACCAAGCTATAATGTGAAGTTTATTCTGAGTTCTTCAATTCTAGTCATTTCTCTGACATCAGTCAGTTAGGGTGATCACCATCTCAGACAGATAATCACTGGAAACTTGGGTCTCTATGCTCCAGGTTCAGTACAGAAGAACTGTTACTTAAAAAAACAGCGTTCAGGGGCTCATTAAATGAGGCGTCTTGTGGGGGCTGAAAACTTTTAATGAGTATGGCAAAGTTGAAGACCCAGGGAGCCTAGTTAAATAACTACCTAATTGGAAAAGTTTCAAACTTTATGTGGTTCCTCGGGAACTAGTAGCTAAGTGCAAACTAATGAAAGGTAGAAATAACCACGATTACCAAACACAAAAGGCCAAAGCTGTTTGGTTACCCCGGTGACATCAGATTGAGAAGTAAGTCTGATAAAAAAATCTTCTACCAGAATAATATAGCAAACAACTTGACTAATAACCACTCCATGATAATTAATACAATTAGTAGAGAATACGCAAGGACTTTTGTGACATAAATGTTTTCTCCCACCAGCCTAGTGTGTAATGTTAAAATCAAATCACTGCAAATTTGTGTACACCTTGAGAATTAAAAACACTCTTTTCTGATGAACCTGATATATGTTATAAAGAAATATTCAATTAATCAGTCTTATATTTATGTTTTGAGATATGATTTAGTCCATCAACTAATTTAGACTCCATTATATTCATTGAGTCATTTTACAGGCCACCAAGTAACCAATTCTATATAATTCTCAGTTACCAATTAAATCTTCTAATCAAGCTTCATTTAGGTACTGGAAATATATTTTATTCCTGATATTAATTATTTTTTAAGTACATTTATTTTATTATGAAATATTTTAATGGTACATGGCACAAGAGGAGTGATATAATAAACATCCAAATAGCCAATATAAAAGTTTATTATATCTTTACCTTATGACATATTTATTTTCCTGTTTTTAAGAAAAAATATATTCCACATAGAGTTGTGATCTCTGTGTAACTATCTAAAAATTGTACCATTCACCGCTTATATTTCCAGCCTTAACTAGAGGCTTGAATTTGTTGTTAATCATTCCCAAGAATGAATTGTATTTTGCTAAATAGACATGAATTCATAAAAACAACATAATGCTCTTTGGAAGGCTTTTATACTTGACACATAAGATATTATATTCTACGTGCAATTATTCAACTTTCATCTTTCACACATTTTTCTTATTGTGTTTTAAGTGTAGGTTACAATTCAAGTCAGTTTCTCATACAAAAACTTATACACACATTGTTATGTGATCCTAGTTGTTCTCCCTACAATGTGACAGCACACTTCTCTATCCTGTTTTTCCCATAGCCATTCATCCAGCTCCTGTGCCCCTCTTGCTTCTCATCTCACCTCCAGACAGGAGCTGCCCACATAGTCTTATGTGTCTACTTGAGCTAAGAAGAACACTCCTTGCCAGTATCATTTTATGTCTTATTGTCCAGTCCAATCTTTGTCTGAAGAGTTGGCTTCAGGAATGGTTTAAGTTTTCTGCTAACAGAGTCCAGGGGCTGTGACTTCTGAGGTCCCTCCAGTCTCAGTCAGACCGTGAAGTCTGGTCTTTTTTTTTTTTTTTTTATTAGAATTTGAGGTTTGCAGGCCACTTTTCCCCTGCTCCATCAGGAATTCTCTGTTGTGTTCCCCATCAGGGCAGTCGTTAGTGGTAGCTAGACACCATCTAGTTCTTCCGAACTCAGGCTGACGGAGTCTCTGATTTACGTGGCCCTTTCTGTGTCTTGGGCTCATATTTTCCTTGTGTCTTTGGTGTTCTTCATTTTCCTTTGCTTAACCACTGCACCACCAGGGGTCCTAATCCACTCTAACAAAAAAATAAAATAAAATAACTTTTTTGTGGTCCAATATAACATTTCTTATAGGTTTATATTGAGACCAGTTGATGTACCTTAGATGTCCACTTCCCAGCTTTTAAAACTGCAGATGCAACTCACCAAAGTGGAATGCAGAACGTTTTCTTAATTAACTTTGTTGTGCCAATTTACCTATATGTGCCCTGAAACCATGGTCCCCAGTCCCCCACCCCTGCTATTCTGTCCCTTGAAGCATTTGGTTGTATTCAGGAAACTTCTTAGTGTTTGGTCTAGTCTTAACTTCCCCTGTACTGTGTGTTGTCCTTCTCTTCAACTAAAATAATTCTTGTCTACTATCTAATTAGTGACTACCCCTCTGCCTCCCTCCCCACCCCCAACTATCAAAGAATGTTTTCTTTTGTGTTTAAACATTTTCTTGAGTTCTTATAATAGTAGTCTCATGCAATATTTGTTCCTTTTCAACTGACAAATTTCGATCAGCATAATACCTTCCAGATTCATCCATGTTGTGAGATGTTTTGTGGATTCATTATTGTTCTGTATGATTGTGTAGTATTCCATTGTGTGTATGTACCATAGTTTTTTTATTCATTTGTCTGTTGATGGGCACCTAAATCGTTTCCATCTTTTTGCCACTGTGAACAGTGCTGCAAGGAAAATGGGTGTGCACATATCTATTCGTGTGACAGCTCTTATTTCTTTAGGATATATTCCAAGGAATGATATTGCTGGATCATATGGTATGTTTATTTCTAGCTTCTTAATAAAATGCCAAATGGATTTCCAAACTGGTTGTACCATTTTACACTCCCAAGAGTAGTGTATAACTGTTTCAGTCCCTCCACAACCTCTCCAACATTTATTATTTTGTGGTTTTTGGATTAGTACTAGCCTTGTTGAGTCAATTGTTTTATTTTTTACCCACTCCTACATCCCACATTGTTATGTTTGCTCAGTGAATAGGTGTCTATATCCAGCTATAGCCAACAATTTCCTCATGTTCTCTAAGAGCCTGTAAAGTGTCAGAGGTGGTTACATCCAGACCAACCCACCAGGAAGGGCAGAGACATTTCTCTCTGCTACTTGTGTCCTGACTCCTCTAGCTTCACATTTGGTGCCACTACTGGAAGGTGGAAGTGGGGGGAACAGCAAATGGGCTGTGGGTATTTTCAGGAGGTTTATGGGTGTTTGCAGGTGGTGAGCCTCAGGGGTGGATGCGAAATCACAGCTAGCACAGAAGTCATGACTCTTTTCTATGTGAAACTAAACTTGCAAAAAGTGGGTGTTTATCTGGACTGTGAGTTGAAAGCCCATTCAGTGTCCAGTACCTCTGATAATTTGCATGCATACACCTTCACAAATGTGTCAGCTTGGGAAGCTATAGTAGAAAGAGAGTGTCATGGATTGAATTGTCTCGTCCCAAAATATCTGTCAACTTGGCTAGCCATGATTCCCAGTGTTGTGTGACTGATCACCATTTTGTCATCTGATGTGATTTTCCTATGTGTTGGAAATCCTATTCTATGATGTTAATGAGGTGGGATAGGTGGCAGTTCTGTTGATGTGGTAGGACTCAATCTACAAGATTAGACTGTGCTTTAAGTCAATCTCTTTTGAGATATAAAAGAAAGAAGCAAACTGAGAGACAGAGGGACCTCATACCACCAAGAAAGCAACTCTGGGAGCAGAGTGTGTCCTTTGGACCCAAGGTTCCTGCACTGAGAAGTTCCCAGATCAGGAGAAGATTGATGACAAGGACCTTCCTCCAGAGCTGACAGAGAGAGAAAGCCTTCCCCTGGAGCTGGCATCCCAAGTTCAGCCTGCTAGACTGTGAGAGAATAAATTTCTCTTTGTTAAAGCCATCCACTTCTGGTATTTCTGTTATAGCAGCACTAGATAACTAAGATACAGAGGTTCCAATGTCTATTAAGATTGCTGTTCAGTTAGAAAAACAAAGGCATTTATTAAGCATCATTTGGTCCTTTGGGGAAGCTGCAATGTTATGTAATTCTGTGTTGCTATTGTTGTCTTTTTAATCTAGCAAAGCAACATCTTTTTAAGATGTTTTTCAGTATCCCTATTGCTTACATTAAAAAACAGAAACAAACCCTTAATTTTTAAGCTTACTTATAGAGTCCTGAAGAAACAGTAACATATTTCAAATGAGGGACACCAAATATTGTATCTAGGGATTTATTTTAATTTTTGTTTTCTTGCAATCCATCCTGGGATCCCCCGATATTCTGGTAGTTTTTTTTTTTTTTTTCAATTGAGTACATAAAGGTCACTTTGTGTTGTACAGATCTATGACTAACAAATGTAAAGAGCCAGGTATTCACCACTTAGGTATCATACAGAATCGTTTCATCACCATAAACTATTCTTTTGTGTTTCTCCTTTTTAGTCAACAAGGCCCCCATCCCCTAGCCCAGGCAACTGCTGATCTATTTTCTTTTATTATGGATTTTCCTTTGCTTGAATGTCATATAAATGGAATATATGTGGCTTTTAATTTTATTGATAATTTATGTTTTCATTGTTGATTTTGAGAATATCCACAGTACAGCATACACCAAGTCAACAATTTCTGCATATATATCTCAGTGACATTATTGGAGTTATACAACCATTCTCACCTTCTTTTTCCAAGTTGTTCCTTCCTCATTAACATAACCTCACTGACCCTAGGATTCCTACCTAATCTTTTGAGTTGATGTTGTCAATTTGATCCCATATAGATAGATCTTAAAAGAGCTCAATGCTTTAGGCAGACATTCTTTACTAGTTAAGCTAAACTATTGTTTGGTTTTGAGAAGACTTCAGGGGATATATTTTGTTTAAGATTTAAGGCTTAAGAATTATTTCAGATTGCCTTAGGCTGGGTTCTCTAGAGAAGCAAAACTAATAAAGCATATATATAGAGAGAGATTTATATCAAAGAAACAGCTCACACCACTGTAGAGGCTGGAATGTCCCAAGTCCGTGAATTAGGATAGAGGCTTCACCCAATTCCCATAGCCGCAGGGGCTGGGGAATCCAAGATCAGCAAGTCGGAAGGCAGGGCTCTACCTCACAGGCTAATGAATATCGATGAATCCAAAGATTGGCAGGCAAGGGAGCAAGACTTCTCTCCATTCACGTAGCTGCAGGGACTGGTGAACCCAAGATTGGCAGATTGGAGAGCAGGGCTCCACTCACAGGCTGTGAAGATCAAAGAATCCCAAGATCGGCAGGTAAGCTGATACCTAAAGTCCCAAGAACTGGAGGTCAGATGAACAGGATGCAGCCGCAAGATCCAGAGGTAGCAAAAATACAGAACGTCTACTTATATTTGGATGCAGACCACAACCCCAAGGAAACTCCCTTTCAACTGATTGACTACTCACAGTAGATCCCATCATGGGAGTGATTACATATAAACACTGAGAATTATGGCCCAGCCAAGTTAACAGAGAATCTTAACCATCACACAGGGCAATAGTTTAGGAGGATCATCTGGACTCAGTAGCTTCAGAAAATATGGATTCCATGAGAATTTGAAATTCTGTTCTGCATATTTTCCTTTTGATCAGGGTTTTTCTATACAATCTTCAATCAAAGCATTGAGTGATGGTAACCTGGCACAATCCAGTTCTCTGGTCTCATGACAAAGGGGGTGGTTGTTCATGGAGGCAATTAGCCTTACATCCGTTTCCTCCTTCTATTCCTGACTCTCTCTGTTGCTCCCGGTGAATACAGACCAATTATTGTACTTTGGATGGCCACTTTCAAGCTTGTAAGACCCCAGGTGCTACGCAATGAGATAGGAGGTAGAACAGAAGCACTAAACACGGTATTAGGCCAATTAACTGGGATGTCCCATGAAATGATGAGCCTAAACCTTCAAACCAAGGAACCAAATCCCAGGAGGTATTCGGTTATACAGGTAGTCCCTGACTTACGATGTATTTGAGTTATGATGAACCGTACTTACAATTGCCTTTTTTTTTTTTGTACATCTTTTAGTTAGTGATGTGTACTACACACAATATTCTCAGATGTTCACTTACATATGTTCAGTTTTATGATTTACTGTTCAAAACACTGTCTTACAGATTTAGTTCTTTAATTTCAATCAGGGGCTTCAGTTGCTTGAAACATGGACTCAAATGTTAATCCCTTTGCTAAGTCAATGGGCAGATTTGGGAAGCAGTAAGATGTTACCTCGAAATATATGGAGAAAAAAAAAAAGGACCATGCAGACAACTCTCACTAATTTTCTGACCAGATAAGCCATCCTCATTGCCAAGGATAATCCAGATGATCCAGAACCTTCTACCAGTGGAGTTATTACCTCAACAGACAAAATGCCAATATCGTCTAACTCTTCTTCATTGTAGGAGTAAATTTTTATGATTTGTGTATTTTTTTATGTGTGTATTAAAATATATCTGTAAGTTTATATGTAATGGTTCCAACCCCCCAAAACAAATAGAGATAGGATTTATAAAGATACTGATAATAAAAGGCAATAATAATGAAAACTAAAAAAAAAAAAAGAGGTATTTAACGTGTCAGAACCTACTTACAGCACAGTCATTGGAACAGAGCCCTGTCATAAGTCAGAACTACCTGTATATAAGCAGCCTCAGCAGCTACACTTTATTTTTCTATCATTGTAAATATATCTATCATTTAACTTTTGCCAATTCAACTTTTTACAGGTGTACAACTTATTGACAATTATATTAATCGGATATGCACCCCTAGTCTTAATCAATGTGATTTTTCTATCACTGTAAACCAAAACTCAGTACTCCATAAGCAATAACCACCCCACTACCCCCCTTTCCTCCTCATGCCAGCTTTTTTAATCTGGCTTTTTTCACTTAGCAAAATGAATCGTGCTGTTGCATAAATTGGAGCCCTGGTGGTGCAACAATTAAGAGCTCTGCTGCTAATCAAAAGGTCAGCAGTTAGAATCCACCAGCTGCTTCTTGGAAATCCTATGGGGGCAGTTCTACTCTGTCTTATAGGGTTGCTATGTGGTGGACTCAACAGCAACGGGTTTGGTTTTGGGGTTTTTTTTGCATAAATTAAAATTTTCTTTTTTGTTGCTGAGTAGTATTCCATTATATGAAGATACCACAGTTTGATTATTTATTTATCTGTTGAAGGACACCTCCTAGATTTTAGAACAGTACCAGACACAGAGCAAAAATGAATGAATTAATCTTCCCATTCCTGGAGTACCATTTTTCTGGTACAGAAACACGTATTTCTATGGACACATCCAGATAAGCCAGCACAGTTTCCTTTTTACTTCTGTCATCTAAACGTCCAAGTGTTGTGTTGTTGATGGCATTCTGTGCTCACCAAGTGAGAGGAGACATGTAGTTCAAATTGATGCCTTAATAAAAAGTGAAAACATTTTCCAGCTGCCAATGAAAAGAGCAAAACAGAAGAATTTTAGCCACAAGTGGAGAGGAGAACATCTCTTCCTCAGCCTGGGTCAGGTGCACCTTAGTCTTCAAGGTGGACTCTTCTCTTTTTAACACTTTAAGAGGACTTCTTTTTTTTTTTTTTTTTCTGCAGTAGATTTGCCCAATGCAATGTGTCATTTGATTTCTTGACTGCTGTTTCCACGGGCATTGTTGTGGATCTATGTAAAATGAAATCCTTGACAATTTCGATCTTTTCTCCTTTTATTGTGATGTTGCTTATTGGTCCAGTTGTGAGTATTTTTGTTTTATGTTGAGGTACAATCCATACTGAAGGTTGTGGTTTTTGATCTTCATCAGTAAGTATTTCAAATCTTCTTCACTTTCCGTAAGCAAGGTTGAGTCATTTGCGTATCACAGGTTGTTAATAAGTCTTTCTTCAATTCTGATGCCTCGTTCTTCTTCATATAGTCCAGCTTCTCAGATTATTTGCTTGGTATACAGATTGAATAAATACAGTAAAGGATACAAGCCTGATGCACACCTTTCTTGACTTTAAACCACGTAGTATCCTCTCCCTTGTTGTTTGAAAGACTGCCTCTTTGTGTACTTGTTCTACATGAGCACAAGTGTTCTGAAATTCCCATTCTTCCCAGTGTTATCCATAATTTGTTATGATCCACACAGTCGAATGCCTTTGCACAGTCAATAAAACACAGGTAAACATCTTTCTTGTATTTTTACTTTCAGCCAAGTTCCACCTGACATCAGCAATGATAGCCCTTGTTCCATGTCCTCTTCTGAATCCAGCTTGAATTTCTAGCAGTTCCCTATCTGTGTACTGTTGCAATGGCTTTTGAATGATCTTCAGCAAAATTTTACTTGTGTGTGATTTTAATGATACTGTTTGGTAACTCCTGCCTTCTGTTGGATCACCTTTCTTTGGAATGGGTACAAATATGGATCTCTTCCAGTTGATTGGCCAGGTAGCTGTGTTCCAAATTTCTTGGACTAAAGGAGTACCTACAGCACTACATTCGTTTATTGAAACGTCTCAGTTGTATTCTGTCAATTTCTGGAGCCTTGTTTTTCACCAATGCCTTCAGTGCAGCTTGGACCTCTTCCTTCAGTACCATGGTTCTTGATCATATGCTACCTCCTGAAACGGTTGAACGTCGACCAATTCTTTTTGGCACATGGACTGTGCATTCCTTCCAACTTCTTTTGATGCTTCCTGCTTCATCTAATATTTCTCCCCTAGAATCGTTCAATATTGCAGCTTTAGGCTTGAATTTTTTCTTCAGTTCTTTCAGGTTGAGAAATGCCAAGCACGTTCTTGCCTTTTGGTTTTCTATCTCCAGATCTTTGCACATTTCGTTAGTTCATGTCAATATTTCCAATTGATGTTAAACATTATGGAGATATTTCAATATCTTTGATTTTATATTTATGGATCTTTTATACCAAAAATCTAGCTCCCTATTTATATTAACATAATTCTTCTTTGTTTTATCATATATATCAGAATAGTAATGCTAATATTATCAGTTTAAGATAATTTTGTGATGCTTCTGTCCTTAGTATAAATTCCACTAGGAATGTACTGTCAAAATACTATGCTTAACTCACTTGAAATAACTGTGTGTGGTTTTGTCAGCAGTCTATATAAAAATAGGTTAATTTGTTTCTTTTTTTCACTTTTGTATGCTGCATTACTTTTGCTTTTAATTAATTTTTTCGATTGTGTAAAATACAGTTTTAAAATCAAAGCTCTAAAACAAAGAGTATTCAGAGAAGTCATTTCTATATGCCTGTCTCCTCTTCACATTCTTCCTCTTCCTCTATAGGTAACATTTTGAAAAATAATTCTGATTTATCTTTCCTTTTATTTGAAAGTGTAATCAAATTCATAAGGATATTCACGTTTCCTCTTTTTTTTTAAATAAAAGGTGTCACATTTTTCACTAACTTGATTTTATGCTTCTCGATATATCCTGTAATTAATTTGATAATAGCATGTAGATATGTACTTCATTCTTTCTCATAGCTTCCCAGTGTTCTATTACATGGATATAACAGTTTTTTTTTTTCAGTTGGTCTCCTCTGGACATTTGTGTCACATTCATCATTCCTGATTGCAAATCATGTTTCAACAAACATATCATTTTGTGTTTTTGCCACTATGTCTCTGGAATAGATTCCTAGAGGTAGGCAAGCTCTGTCAATTGGTAAACTCATATATACTTTACTCAACTTTCTTCAGCATGAAAAATTTTCCAGTGTCAGAGCAAGGCTCACTAGTGAAAACACACTACAGTAAACTAAAAGGGACAAAAATATTATTTTTAAAAAGGCGATGCTTCAGAAAGAATTTCTACAGGTTAAAAAGAAGTATCTATTTTTTGCTGATTCATTTTTTAAAATTTGATATAACACAAAAACACCACCCTGTGTTTGGTTCTGTGTGAATCTCTTTCCTTGCATCATTTAATTTCATACTCACGTGCTATTATAATTCCAAAATAACAAAATATCCACAGACTCAGAAAAATTATGCAATTTTCCCTGGGTCACGCAGCCCATCGATGGCAAAGCTGGGATTTCCACTTGTCTTTTGCAAAGCCTGTGCTCATAACCATTGCACTATACAACTTCAGCGAGTATTTTCTGTTCAGTAAGTGATCTTCAAAATCATTTACTCCAACTCATCCCCTCTCCTTACTTTACAGGTGTGGAGCCAGTTAGAGAAGGATCAGGGTTTTCTATTGTTTAGTTTTCAATTGCTGATGTAAAAAAAAAAAAAACCCTACAAATTCAGCAGTTTAAAACAATACCCATTTATTATCTCACAATTCTGTAGGTCAGAAGTCTAGTTACAAAGTGACTCAGCTGCATCCTATGCTTAAATCCTCACAAAGGTCAAAATCAAAGTGTTGGCAGGTCTGTGTTCCTTTTTGGAGGCTCTGGGGATGAATCTGCTTCCAAAATCATTCAGGTTGTTGGCCAAATTCAGTTCCTTCTGGCTGTAGGACTGTGATTCCTATTTCTTTTCTGGCTGTCAGCTGAAGCCGAACTGTACCCCTAGAGGCTGCCTTCATTCTTTCTCAGTCTTTCCATGTGCTTGGAGTCTCTGTGGCCTCCCCCTGCCATATCTCTCCTGCCTCTCCAGTAGGGCAAGTTTTCTGCTGTTAAGGACTCATCTGATTAGATTTCGTTCACCTGGGTAATCTCCCCATCTTAAGACATGTAACCCAATTACATCTGCAAAGCCCCTTTTACCAAGTAATTTAACATATTCACAGGATGCAGGAATTGGGGCATGGAAATCTTGGGGGAGCCATTACAGGTAGTTCCCAACTTACGATGGGTTCCTGTTCCGACAACTCCGTTGTAAGTCTAATACCTCTTTTTTGTTATTGTTGAAGTTATTATTATTACCTTTTATTATCAGTACCTTAATAAATCTGATCTTTATTTGTCTTTGGGGGTTGGAAACATTACATATAAACATCTGTGAGCGAACATTTGAGAATGACAACATTAGAAAATCACGACCTGTGACATTGTATGCAGTACATATTAGTAATGACAAGATGCAAACACGCAGAAAAGAAACAACAACAACAACAAAACAGAAGGTCATAAGTGCAGTTTGTCATAACGAATATGTCATAAGTCGGGGACTACCTGTATCCTGCCCACCACAACCTGCAAGGCCTTTTCACCCAGCAAATGATCCCCACTATGGCCTATGAGTTTATATTATCACCAAGTCATGTCCATATATTGGAGGAATGAAATTGCAGCCTACCTGTCCAGTTAGGTTCAGGCAAATGTCTTGTCATCATTGAGGAGTCAATTCCTTTGTTCTAAATAATTGCATGATTGGGTCTAGTAGAGGGAAGGCAGAGGGTGAGGTAAGCACAATGAAATCCTCCCACATGGGAAGGTTTGTGCCCCAGCAGTAAGTAAGGTGGAGGACTCTGGAGACACAGCCCTGAGTTTAATCCAAGCTACACTATCCCCTAGTATGTCACCTTGTACAAGTTACCTTCTCTGAGCCTTCATTTTATTTTACACCATGTGTAGACAATGGTAGCACCTATAGTCGTTATTTGATACTATGCTTGGAAAGCACCTAGCACAGAACCAGGTACATTCATGTACTAATCAAACATTATTTGTGTTATTATTAAATCACAATCATAAGTGAACCAATGGATATAAAATTGTTTATAAGCTCTAAAAGAAAAATGCCACTAGTTGTCATCATTTTATATGAGACCCTCACATTAAGAAATTGATGTATGATGAGTCTTCAGATAAAGACTGGGTTTGAAGACCTTGCCAGGAGCAGAAAGTTTTACTCAGTGAAGGCCCAGGGAAACTGCCCATAAATTAAGTAAATTCCTCTGGTAAGTATGCTAGATATAAAGCAATGAGAGGAAATGTTTCTACAGCTTCCCTGGATTCTGAGTGTGGTGTAGGTGTATGAAATAGGTCTTCTTTGCCTAGGCCCTGAGCATAGGCTTGCCATATTTAGCAAACAAAATTACCAGATGCCTCTTTAATGTTAAATTTGAAATCAATTTGGAATTACTTTTTAGCATAAGTGTGTCTCATGCTATATTTAGGACATACTTAGACTAAAAATCTTGTTTGTGTAAAATTTCATCTAATAAACCTACCTAAGTTCCCTAGATTTAGATGAAGCCAGAAATTTGATGCCCTAGCACGTGAACATGTACACGTTGGAGTCATGCAAACCTGAGTTTTAATCCAGATGAAATCCGTGTGTCCCAGAGCTACCTATTTTATTTCTCTTAACTTCAATTTGTTAGACTTTTAAACATGGGAAAAAACATACAGGTCATTTAAGTTTCTAAAGTATATAAATAGAAATAAATAAATAAAAGAAAAAATAGGCTTTTAGTATGTATTTTGTGTGACTCTAAGAATGGGAAGTATATTAGTTCTTTCAGTTTAAGAGACATATTTATTGTTATATACCCTTAGTCCAATACCTGACACAACATACTTGTGTTGAATCAATAAGTGAACGCATGACAGGGCAAATAATAATTTTTTTGTAAATGTAAAACTGATGGTACAAAATCCAGAAAGTAAAATGTGAACTAACCATGGGGCTGCAATTTGTGCTTTTGTTGGTCAAGGCTCTCTGATTCACATATTTTGAACAATAAGTTATCACAGGGACTGCTGGCAATTGGGTGAGAGTAGTATCATTAATTATAAAAACAAATCAAAAAACAGGTTATTATTTTTTGCCTTCCTCTTTCACTACGAGTTCTCCAGAATAGAACACAGGAGAAAGGAGATCGAAGAGGAGCTGCAGAGCATGTGAAGCAGAAATTCATGAAGAGATCAGCAGATCCTAGGATGATGATTGTTTGTGTAAGGGACCCTCCTATTGCCTCTATTGCTAGAAGTCATGCTGTTTTCCCTCTATAGGCCAGAATCTCATCTTTAAAGAAGTCTTCCCCAAATCCTTTACTGTACCCACTTGGACTCCCCATGTGTCTGTCAGCTTGTCATGCTTTGGGGCTTGCATGTTGCTTTGATGCTGGAAGCTGTGCCACCAGTATTTGAATGCCAGCAGGGTCACCCATGGCCGACAGGTTTCAGCTGAGTTCCAGAGTAAGACAGACGAGGAAGAAGGACCCAGAAGTCTACTTATGAAAAGACTGAGCCAGCAAAAACCTTATGAATAGCAGTGGAACACTGTCTGATAAAGTGCCAAGAGATGAGCCCCTGAGGTTGGATGGCACTCAAAAGAGGAGTGGGGAAGAGCTGTCTCCTCAAATTAGAGTCGACCTTAATGATGTGGATGGAGTCTAGCTTTTGGGAGCTTCATTTGCTGATGTGGCATGACTCAAAATGACAAGAAACAGCTGAAAACATCCATTAATAATTACAACCTGGAAGGTACGAAGTATGAATCTAGGAAAATTGGAAATTGCCAAAAATGAAATGGAACACATAAACTTTGATATCCTAGGCATTTGTGAACTGAAACGGACTAGTAGTGGCCGTTTTGAATTGGACAATCATATGGTCCACTATGCTGGGAATGACAACTTGAGGAGCAATGGCATTGCATTCATTGTCAAAAAAGAACATTTCAAGATTTACCCTGAAGTACAACGCTGTTAGTGATAGTATAATATCCATACGCCTACAAGGAAGACCAGTTAGCATGACTATTATTCAAATTTGCTCTCCAACCACTAAGGCCAAAGATGAGGAAATTGAAGATTTTTACCAACTTCTACAGTCTGAAATTGATGGAACATGCTGTCAGGATACTTTGATAATTACCAGAGATTGGAATGCGAAAGTTGGAAACAAAGAAGAAGGATCAGTAGGTCCCAGGAAATGTTATATACTTTGTTTTGAAGAGATGTGGTAAGCACAAATTTGATCTGCTAAAATCTTTTGCAAAACTGTCTCATAGATGTTTTATAATTGTTACTCTAAAATTGCCTGTAAGAAAAACTAGTTATATAGTCATTCCTAGAAGGTTAGTTTATGGTTTAAGAAACCAGTTGCCGTCGAGTCAATTAGGAATGACTCATAGCTACCCTCCCTATAGGATGGAACAGAACTGCACCATAGTTTCCAAGGAACAAGAGGTGGATTTGAACTGCTGACCTTTTGGTTAGCAGTGAGATCTTAACCACTGCACCATGAGGGCTCCTTTGCAGAGTTTAAAATCAAAAAACCCTTTGCCTTGCAGTGGATTCTCACCCACAGGCTCCTTGCAGAGTTCAGTGGCATAAAAAAACACAGCATTTGAAAAAAATTGACTACATTTTGTCAACTAGTGGAAAAATTGGGCAACTGCATCTTAGTAGCCTCAACTTTGGAGGTGGGCCGAATCTTGGAACACATCAATAGCCTCATTTTCAGATAAAGTGAGGGACAATTAACTCAAACCTTCTGACACCCAGCACTAGTATTATCCAACATATGTCACTATCTCTCTTATCTCGAAATATTATTTTTAGTTATTCAATACACATAATTTTTCTGGTGTTTCACACACATTAATTCATTTGAGCCTTACAACAAGTCAGTAAGATTGTCATAGAATCATTTCTTATTCTCCTATTACCAAGAACTCAAGCAAGGCTCAAAAACGTTAAATAAAACTTCCAAAGTCAGAGTAGCAAGCTCCTGGCATACAGATCCATTGACCTTCCAATAGCTCTCTTTCCTTCTACTTTTCCAACATGGAAAAACTATCAGATTGATTTAACTTCATATCCTAGTAATGAGCTGGCTGCACTAAAAGCTGGACTGGGACAAAGTTGCAGACGACCTTGATGTCAGAGTTTACTTTATTACAGCCTGACACTCCAAACAGAAAAATTCTTTTTTTTAATTAGGGCATGTAAAGCAGTGTTTTGAGAGATTAAACGCATGGCATCTAATCCAGTCCCTCCAACTAGTCCACCTTCAATGCTTGTTGAATAAATGTGCATATGAAGGTTCAAGTTTGGAAGTAGTGGAAGGAGGCCTTGAGAAAGAAATGTGAAAGCTCCGCTATCACTTGGATGAAATGATAAAAGGCCTGAAGTGCTCTGGGCTTGGAAAGCAGAGGAGGAGGTGGAAGAAATGCCAGAATGAGGTGCCTGGTTCCTCGTAGTGGGGAGTGGGAGGGAAAGCAGGAGGATGGGGAGTTTTCTCAGTCTAGGTTTTGTAAAGAAAACAGAGCCACATTGGTGCTACAGAAATAAAAGTTTACAGAGGAATAAGGGCTTTTACACTAATGTTTGAACATCTCGGGGAGCAAGGGTCAGTGAAGGTCTGAGAAGCTGCCGTTGGAAGGCTGGGGAAGCACACTCTGAGACCTCAGCCTGAAGCACTCAAGTGGGCGGCTCTCAAAGTTGTTTGGAAATTGCTATAACTCTCAAAACCTCAGAGAAAACTCCCACCACTTGTCTCAGTCTGCTTAGGCAAAGCAGGAGGCTCTCAGACCTTGCAGAGAAGCTGCTGAGAATCCCATCTGCCCAACATCTGCCTGCAACCACCTCTGGAGGATGATGACCTCTCCCTGTCTTCTCTGTCCCGTATCTCACGTGGTCCCTCCTGCTGGAAAACTTGTACAGGGAACTATATAGGGACGAGTATCCTGTAGATGTATTTCCTAGCTTCTCCTTTGCAGAGAAGATGCTGGAACGAGGATGCTGGGTTGACAATACACAATCCAGCACATGAGTTAATAGCAAGTGCAGGTGGGTTGGCTGAGAAGCAAAGGCACCATAAGCTGGTGTAAACTAGTGATGGGTTTATGAGATTCATTTAAATTCAGGCTGTGTCAGGGAATGTAAAAAATGTACGCGCATGGTTTGCACAATTTACCTCAGTAAGACTCAAGAAGGACTTTGGATGCTTCTTGTTCTAACCAGGACAGAAGCACATCTTTGGATTGTAAAAAGTTGTGCTGTGTTCTCCAGAGCCTAGGGCCTCATGAAATGCAGTCTGTGATAGCCTGGTGACAGCAATTCCTAGCAAAGCCAGAAGCTGGAAATGAGTTCGGTCTCTAGGAATAAAGTTCAGTGAGAAGCAGAACTGGCAAGGTAGTGCTTTGCCATGTTAACCAATCAACGCCATAAACATTTTTTCATATGTGTTTTTGCCTTTTATTTTGTAACCTAAGTACGTTCTTAGAGGTGCTCAGGGAGAGATGAGTATGACTGTGGATCTGAGTTTTGTGAAGCACAGGGGTGGATAAGAAAGGAGAGGAGACAGCTCATAGTCACCGAGTAACCCTCAGCCCAAGATCCTGATGCCACTGCTGTACTCATAGGAAAAACTGGCCACCAGAGGGTAAACAACTGCATCAAAAGGGTGAGTTCAGGTTCCCAAACACAGTCCCTGAGGTGGATGGAGAAGCAGCTTAAGAAGAAAGCGTCCAGGTTTCCAGAAGCCTGTGAGTGTAAGGACTTGGAGCACTAGACACCCTCTCTCACCTGGGTCAATACAGGTCAGGCCTTCTGTGGAGAGGCTTGGCTATGCTTTGATGGGACTGCAGCAGCCCATCTAGGGTTGGATGTAGCTTGAGAAAGAAATGAGCACACACAAAACCCTAGCCCTTCTTAGCATCTCCACCAACATCCTCTCTCCATAAGTAAGGACCTATTGCCTACCTGCAGCTTTTCTCTTTAGGGCCCATAACCAATTAGCTATGGGAAGGGCAGGGCAGGTGGGGGCAGAGTGGGACCTGGAATTCACTCAGGTCACCTAAATTGGGGGCAAGGGTTGCAATGGGCGGGGGTTGGGGGGAAGCATGGGATTAATATCAGGAAGGCGGGCCGCTGGTTGGACTGGTGTCGGAGGGATCCTTTGCATCAAAACAAGGGCTTTGCTGGCCGCTCGTCAGAACGTCAGACCGTGGGTCCAAGGAGCACGTGGACCCAAAGCTCCCAGCCCCTGCCAGAGCTCAGGTGGCTCTTCGCGACTTGCCTTTCTGTCCTGCAGCCATGGGATCCTGGTTATGCCAGGGCCCTGCCTTCCCGTGAGTTAGTTCTCAGGGTCAGCGGTTTCGGAAACTCGCGCCGTCACTTTACCTCCTTTTCTGCCTTCACTTGGGACCCAGATATCATTTTAACCCAGCTTTGCTCTCTGGGGCGTGGGTTTGCTCTCTGGTGCAGGGACCTGCAGGCAGCCCACGTCCACATGAACCTCCTGGGACCCAGAGGGTGGTGCTGGATTACTTTGCAGCTCCGGAAACTCACCAGAGGGGGACAAGATCACAGGGTCCCCTCGGAATCTGTGTCTGCTGAGACTTCAGCTGCCCACTCTGCTTGGCAGAAACTAAAACGCTTTAGAGCTTTCGTTCTTTCATCTAAATATTTTATTTAAAAGAGGGATATATCTCGTTTGAAAATCGTGTGCACAGAATCACTAAAATGGCATTTTTGAAACTCAAAGGTAACATTTCTTTGACCAGTTAATTATTATCATTGTTTTCTTGACCAAAAACATTTGATGAACACAGAAATTCTGTAAATAAAAAAGCAACGAACAATAGAACCCATATACATATTTAAAACAAAATTTACGAGGTCATTTTATTAGGTTCCCAAGGTTATTGTAACAAATTACCACGAACTTGGTGGGTTAAAACAACAAAAACTGATTCTTAACAAATCTGGAGGCCAGAAGTCTGGAATTAAGGTCTGAACTGGACCACACTCTCCCGAGACTCTAGGGGAGAGTCCTCCCTTGCCTCTTTCACGTTCTGGTGACTCCAGGTATTCCCTGGCTTGTGGCAGCATCGCTCCCATCTCTGCCTCTGTCTTCACATGGCCTTCTCCCCTGTGTCTCAGTATTCTGCCCTGTTTTTTCTCTAAGGACACTAGTTATTGGATTTAGGGCCTACTCAAGTCCAGGATGATCTTATCTTGAGATCTTTACCTTAATTATATTTGCAAAGGCTCTTACTCAACAATAAAGATACATTCTGAGGTTCCGGGTGGACACAGCTTTTGGGGGACACCATTCAACCCACTACAATCATGAAATAAGAATTTCTATTTTCAGCAATGCAATTAAAAAGTAAAGGCAAGAAAGAGTTGAACTTTTTTGAGAATACACAAATTAACTGAATTTTTTGAGGGTGCAAAAGGAATGGATGTAAGAAACATAAAATCACCTTCTTTAAAACTCTGGTTGAACAGGTCAACAATTATTTACATGCAGGACATTAGCTTTTGTTGCCCAGAATTATTTTAACAATGATTTTGATATAATAATAAAAGAAAGTGGAAAAACTTGATTTCTCTATTTCCCACTTCTCTTTTCCTTGAACCAGTTTACAAAAAGTTTATATTTGCTTCCAAATATATTAGATCTATTAACCAGCAATTCAAATTCCGAAACAAATAAAATAGCATATGTTATAAATTTTAAAATAAACATATAATAAACACTGAATTGAAATATATAGTTCTGTGTAGCACAGTTTTCCAATTATGTGAAAGGGCAATTATACTTTTATCCTAACTTTGTTAGACATATTTTTTGGAATCAGCTTGCTTTATAAATTACTTGCTAGCCAGGTAAAAAAATATATATTAGTCAAATCTTCTTTCCAGATTTTTGTGCTAGCGCCATGTTATCAAAATGCTCAAATGCCCCAGGTTTGGACTTTTCTTGCTTTATTGTATATACATATTTACTGTGCCAACTTTTTCTTATGTTCAGCAATACCAAAAAGTATTGAAGGATTTTCTTTAGTACTCAATTTTTTTTTTAATAGGAACATTTACCTTTGTGTGTGTGTGCGTGTGTGTGTGTGTGTTTATGTGCGTATGTGAGGCTCCATTAGAAAACACGATGCAGGAGAAATCACCAAAGCTGCGTGTGTCTTTCCCCAGTCACTGACTATGGAATACTTCCTTCTGTAATAAAATGGATACATTATTTTTCACTCCAAGGATTGTTACTGGAGATGATGATCTTGGGTGTTTATTGGTCCTGAGCCCCCAGTACCTGTTCAGAGAAATCTGACTTTGAATGAGACAGTGGGGAAATAATCCTGAGTGGTTTCCACACTTGACAACCCTCTGATGAAAGTTCTGAGGGAGAGTTTTCCCTGAGTTTTATGACTTTTATGAGGAGACTCCCCTGATGGTATCCTCTGGCGATGAGGACACTTAGCTCTTAGCTCTTAGAGGCTCTTTGCTCCCCTGAGATGATATTTCTGGGTCTCTGAAATGGGGACAACATCCTCCTCAGGACCCTCAGGAGCTGCTCCAAGGACAAGATCTGCCTCTGCGGAAAGGCCCAGGATCAGTTAAAATTACAGCAATGTGAGGCGGGGCCAAGATGGCGGACTAGGTGGACGCTAGCGCGGATCCCTCTTGCAACAAAGACTCGGAAAAACAAGTGAATCGATCACATACATAACAATCTACAAACCCTGAAAAACAAACACAGATTTAGAGACGGAGAACGAACAAATACGGGGAGGCAGTGATTGTTTTCAGAGCCTGGAGCCAGCGTACCAGTCAGGTGACCTTCGGTGCCCCATTTGGGGCAGAGCCCAGGGGGACAGACGGCACAAACAAGGTGCCCAGCCCTGACCCCCGAACTCATTCCAGGAGGGGGCCCAGCCGGTTTGCGCGGGTGGCGTGGTGGCGCAGCCGGTGGGAGAAGTCCCCGGGAGGCAGTGACAGGTCTTGGAGCGGGGAGAGCAGCGTCCCAGCCGGGGAACCGTCCCGCCGGGATTTTGGCGGGCCGCAGGCACGGCATAAGTGCGGGAAGCAGCTCCACCCCCCTGAACTGACCCCGGGGGGGCCCAGCCAGTTGGCGCGGGCGGCATGGCGACGTAGCTGGTGGGATAAGTCCCCGGGAGACAGTGACGGGTCTTGGAGCAGGGAGAGCGGCGTCCCAGCCGGGGAACTGTCCCGCCGGCATTTTGACTGAGTGCAGGCGCAGAGAGCTGCTTCACCCCCCTGAACTAGCCCGGGGGGGGCCCAGCTGGTTCGCGCGGGCGGCGTGGTGACGCGGCTGGTGGGGGAGGCCCCCCGGGGGCAGCGACTGGTCTTGGAGCTGGGAGAGCGGTGTCCCAGTAGGGCAACCTTGACATTGGGCGTGGGGCTGGCAGCGGAGGATCTGACCCTGACTCCAGCGGGCCAGACCCCCCGGGGGCAACCTCCACACAGCCAGCACACATAGGCGAGGCGCCCCGCGGAAATCTCAGATATAATAGTCATTCCAAGCAAGACAAGCAACTCTGGCTATACTCTGAGGTGCTACTCTCCTACCTCTCTGATTCCTCCCCCACCCTCCCCAGGCGGCTTCATTAACATCCAAATAGCCTGAGCCAGAGGGAGAACTCTGATAGGGATCTGACTGCATTTTTTTTTTAACGGATTTTCTGGAAAAACTAGTTTCCCAGTGATGGCTCAGAGACAGCAGTCCATATCAAACCACATAAAGAAACAGACCATGACAGCTTCTCCAACCCCCCAAACAAAAGAATCAAAATCTTTCCCAAATGAAGATACAATCCTGGAATTATCAGATACAGAATATAAAAAACTAATTTACACAATGCTTCAAGACATCACAAACAAAACAAGGCAAACTGCAGAAAAAGCCACGGAACACACCGATAAAACTGTTGAAGAACTCAAAAAGATTATTCAAGAACATAGTGCAAAAATTAATAAGTTGCAAGAATCCATAGAGAGACAGCATGTAGAAATCCAAAATATTAACAATAAAATTACAGAATTAGACAACGCAATAGGAAGTCAGAGGAGCAGACTCGAGCAATTAGAATGCAGACTGGGACATCTGGAGGACCAGGGAATCAACCCCAACATAGCTGAAAAAAAATCAGATAAAAGAATTAAAAAAAATGAAGAAACCCTGAGAATCATGTGGGACTCTATCAAGAAGGATAACTTGCGGGTGATTGGAGTCCCAGAACAGGGAGGGGGGACAGAAAACACAGAGAAAATAGTTGAAGAACTCCTGACACAAAACTTCCCTGACATCATGAAAGACGAAAGGATATCTATCCAAGATGCTCATCGAACCCCATTTAAGATTGATCCAAAAAGAAAAACACCAAGACATATTATCATCAAACTCGCCAAAACCAAAGATAAAGAGAAAATTTTGAAAGCAGCCAGGGATAAAAGAAAGGTTTCCTTCAAGGGAGAATCAATAAGAATAAGTTCAGAGTACTCAGCAGAAACCATGCAGGCAAGAAGGGAATGGGATGACATATACAGAGCACTGAAGGAGAAAAACTGCCAGCCAAGGATCATATATCCAGCAAAACTCTCTCTGAAATATGAAGGCGAAATTAAGATATTTACAGATAAACACAAGTTTAGAGAATTTGCAAAAACCAAACCAAAGCTACAAGAAATACTAAAGGATATTGTTTGGTCAGAAAACCAATAATATCAGATACCAGCACAATACAAGGTCACAAAACAGAACGTCCTGATATCAACTCAAATAGGGAAATCACAAAAACAAACAAATTAAGATTAATTAAATAATAATACACATAACAGGGAATCATGGAAGTCAACAGGTAAAAGATCACAATAATCAAAAAGAGGGACTAAATACAGGAGGCACTGAACTGCCAGATGGAGAGTGATACAAGGCGATATAGAATGACACAAGTTAGGTTTTTACTTAGAAAAATAGGGGTAAATAATAAGGTAACCACAAAAAGGAATATCAACTCCATAATTCAAGATAAAAGCCAAGAAAAACGTAACGACTCAACTAACATAAAGTCAAACACTATGAAAATGAGGATCCCACAATTTACTAAGAAAAACGTCTCAGCACAAAAAACTATGTGGAAAAACGAAATTGCCAACAACACACATGAAAAGGCATCAAAATGACAGCACTAAAAACTTATTTATCTATAATTACGCTGAATGTAAATGGACTAAATGCACCAATAAAGAGACAGAGAGTCACGGACTGGATAAAGAAACACGATCCATCTATATGCTGCCTACAAGAGACACACCTTAGACTTAGAGACACAAACAAACTAAAACTCAAAGGATGGAAAAAAAATATATCAAGCAAACAATAAGCAAAAAAGAAGAGGAGTAGCAATATTAATTTCTGACAAAATAGACTTTAGACTTAAATCCACCACAAAGGATAAAGAAGGACACTATATAATGATAAACGGGACAATTGATCAGGAAGACATAACCATATTAAATATTTATGCACCCAATGACAGGGCTGCAAGATACATAAATCAAATTTTAACAGAATTGAAAAGTGAGATAGACACCTCCACAATTATAGTAGGAGACTTCAACACACCACTTTCGGAGAAGGACAGGACATCCAGCAAGAAGCTCAACAGAGACACGGAAGACCTACTTACAACAATCAACCAACTTGACCTCATTGACTTATACAGAACTCTCCACCCAACTGCTGCAAAGTATACTTTTTTTTCTAGCGCACATGGAACATTCTCTAGAATAGACCACATATTAGGTCATAAAACAAACCTTTGCAGAGTCCAAAACTTCGAAATATTACAAAGCATCTTCTCAGACCACAAGGCAATGAAACTAGAAATCAATAACAGAAAAACTAGGGAAAGGAAATCAAATACTTGGAAAATGAACAATACGCTCCTGAAAAAAGACTGGGTTATAGAAGACATCAAGGAGGGAATAAGGAAATTCATAGAATGCAACGAGAATGAAAATACTTCCTATCAAAACCTCTGGGACACAGCAAAAGCAGTGCTCAGAGGCCAATTTATATCGATAAATGCACACATACAAAAAGAAGAAAGAGCCAAAAGCAGAGAACTGTCCCGACAACTTGAACAAATAGAAAGTGAGCAACAAAAGGACCCATCAGGCACCAGAAGAAAACAAATAATAAAAATTAGAGCTGAACTAAATGAATTAGAGAACAGAAAAACAATTGAAAGAATTAACAAAGCCAAAAGCTGGTTCTCTGAAAAAATTAACAAAATTGATAAACCATTGGCTAGACTGACTAAAGAAATACAGGAAAGGAAACAAATAACCCGAATAAGAAACGAGAAGGACCACATCACAACAGAACCAAACGAAATTAAAAGAATCACTTCAGATTACTAAGAAAAATTGTACTCTAACAAATTTGAAAACCTAGAAGAAATGGATGAATTCCTGGAAAAACACTACCTACCTAAACTAACACAATCAGAAGTAGAACAACTAAATAGACCCATAACAAAAAAAGAGATTGAAACGGTAATAAAAAAAACTTCCAAAAAAAAAAAGCCCTGGCCCGGACGGCTTCACTGCAGAGTTCTACCAAACTTTCAGAGGAGAGTTAACGCCACTACTACTGAAGGTATTTCAAAGCATAGAAAATGACGGAATACTACCCAACTCATTCTATGAAGCCACCATCTCCCTGATACCAAAACCAGGTAAAGACATTACAAAAAAAGAAAATTATAGACCTATATCCCTCATGAACATAGATGCAAAAATCCTCAACAAAATTCTAGCCAATAGAATCCAACAACACATCAAAAAAATAATTCACCATGATCAAGTGGGATTTATACCAGGTATGCAAGGCTGGTTTAATATCAGAAAAACCATTAATGTAATCCATCACATAAATAAAACAAAAGATAAAAACCAAATGATCTTATCAATTGATGCAGAAAAGGCATTTGACAAAGTTCAACACTCATTTATGATAAAAACTCTTACAAAATAGGAATTGAAGGAAAATTCCTCAACATAAGAAAGGGCATCTATGCAAAGCCAACAGCCAATATCACTCTAAATGGAGAGAACCTGAAAGCATTTCCCTTGAGAACGGGAACCAGACAAGGATGTCCTTTATCACCGCTCTTATTCAACATCGTACTTGAAGTCCTAGCCAGGGCAATTAGGCTAGACAAAGAAATAAAGGGTATCCGGATTGGCAAGGAGGAAGTAAAGTTTCACTATTTGCAGATGACATGATCTTATACACAGAAAACCCTAAGGAATCCTCCAGAAAACTACTGAAACTAATAGAAGAGTTTGGCAGAGTCTCAGGTTATAAAATAAACATACAAAAATCACTTGGATTCCTCTACATCAACAAAAAGAACAACGAAGAGGAAATAACCAAATCAATACCATTCACAGTAGCCCCCAAGAAGATAAAATACTTAGGAATAAATCTTACCAAGGATGTAAAAGACCTATACAAAGAAAACTACAAAGCTCTACTACAAGAAATTCAAAAGGACAAACTTAAGTGGAAAAACATACCTTGCTCATGGATAGGAAGACTTAACATAGTAAAAATGTCTATTCTACCAAAAGCCATCTATACATATAACGCACTTCTGATCCAAATTCCAATGTCATATTTTAAGGGGATAGAGAAACAAATCACCAATTTCATATGGAAGGGAAAGAAGCCCCGGATAAGCAAAGCATTACTGAAAAAGAAGAAGAAAGTGGGAGGCCTCACTCTACCTGATTTCAGAACCTATTATACAGCCACAGTAGTCAAAACAGCCTGGTACTGGTACAACAACAGGCACATAGACCAATGGAACAGAATTGAGAACCCAGATATAAATCCATCCACGTATGAGCAGCTGATATTTGACAAAGGACCAGTGTCAGTTAATTGGGGAAAAGGTAATCTTTTTAACAAATGGTGCTGGCATAACTGGATATCCATTTGCAAAAAAATGAAACAGGACCCATACCTCACACCATGCACAAAAACTAAGTCCAAGTGGATCAAAGACCTAAACATAAAGACTAAAACGATAAAGATCATGGAAGAAAAAATAGGGACAACCCTAGGAGCCCTAATACAAGGCATAAACAGAATACAAAACATTACCAAAAATGATGAAGAGAAACCCGATAACTGGGAGCTCCTAAAAATCAAACACCTATGCTCATCTAAAGACTTCACCAAAAGAGTAAAAAGACCACCTACAGATTGGGAAAGAATTTTCAGCTATGACATCTCAGACCAGTGCCTGATCTCTAAAATCTACATGATTCTGTTAAAACTCAACCACAAAAAGACAAACAACCCGATCAAGAAGTGGGCAAAGGATATGAACACACATTTCACTAAAGAAGATATTCGGGCAGCCAACAGATACATGAGAAAATGCTCTCGATCATTAGCCATTAGAGAAATGCAAATTAAAACTACGATGAGATTCCATCTCACTCCAACAAGGCTGGCATTAATCCAGAAAACACAAAATAATAAATGTTGGAGAGGCTGCGGAGAGATTGGAACTCTTATACACTGCTGGTGGGAATGTAAAACGGTACAACCACTTTGGAAATCTATCTGGCGTTATCTTAAACAGTTAAAAATAGAACTACCATACAACTCAGAAATCCCACTCCTGGGAATATACCCTAGAGATACAAGAGCCTTCACACAAACAGATATATGCACACCCATGTTTATTGCAGCTCTGTTTACAATAGCAAAAAGCTGGAAGCAACCAAGGTGTCCATCAACGGATGAATGGGTAAATAAATTGTGGTATATTCACACAATGGAATACTACGCATCGATAAAGAACAGTGACGAATCTGTGAAACATTTCATAACATGGAGGAACCTGGAAGGCATTATGCTGAGCGAAATGAGTCAGAGGCAGAAGGACAAATATTGTATAAGACCACTATTATAAGATCTTGAGAAATAGTAAAAATTGAGAAGAACACATACTTTTGTGGTTACGAAGGGGGGAGGGAGGGAGGGAGGGAGAGGTTTTTTATTGATTAATCAGTAGATAAGAACTGCTTTGGGTGAAGGGAAAGACAACACTCAATACATGGAAGGTCAGCTCAACTGGACTGGACCAAAAGCAAAGAAGTTTCCGGGATAAATGAATGCTTCAAAGGTCAGCGGAGCAGGGGCGGGGGTCTGGGGAACATGGTTTGAGGGGACTTCTAAGTCAATTGGCAAAATAATTCTATTATGAAAACATTCTGCACCCCACTTTGAAATGTGGCGTCTGGGGTCTTAAATGCTAACAAGCGGCCATCTAAGATGCATCAATTGGTCTCAACCCACCTGGAGCAAAGGAAAATGAAGAACACCAAGGTCACACGACAACTAAGAGCCCAAGAGACAGAAAGGGCCACATGAACCAGAGACCTACATCATCCTGAGACCAGAAGAACTAGTTGGTGCCCGGCCACAATTGATGACTGCCCTGACAGGGAGCACAAGAGAGAACTCCTGAGGGAGCGGGAGATCAGTGGGATGCAGACCCCAAATTCTCATAAAAAGACCATACTTAATGGTCTGACTGAGACTAGAGGAATCCCGGCGGCCATGCTCCCCAGACCTTCTGTTGGCACAGGACGGGAACCATCCCCGAAGACAACTCATCAGACATGAAAGGGATTGGTCAGCGGGTGGGAGAGAGATGCTAATGAAGAGTGAGCTAATTATATCAGGTGGTCACTTGAGAGTGTGTTGGCAACTCTTGTCTGGAGAGGGGATGGGAGGATAGAGAGAGAGGGAAGCTGGCAAAATTGTCACGAAAGAAGAGACTGAAAGGGCTGACTCAATAGGGGGAGAGCAAGTGGGAGTACGGAGTAAGATGTATGTAAACTTATATGTGACAGACTGATTGGATTTGTAAATGTTCACTTGAAGCTTAATAAAAGTTAATGAAAAAAAAATTACAGCAATGTTTTCTTTTGATGATCCTTGTTCCAGAATTCCAGCCCAGTGGCTCCAGCACTAGGTGGGAGGTCCAGAACTCTCCTGTGCATACCTGGTCTCCCTGAAGCGAGGCTGGGGAGGGCTAAGGCTTGGTTTGAGTCTCTGTGAGTCAGGGATCTGGTCTTGCTCATTTCAGTAGCTCTTACCAGTGTATTTGCTGTCTACTCCGATCAAAGACAAGTTAATGAACCATTCTAAGCTTCAGTTTCTTCATCTGTAAATAGGATCAATAACTTTACTTGCCTCACGATTTAAGTAAAATAAAGCATATAAAGTCATCAGCAGAGTTCCTGACACGTAGTAAGTGCCCAACCATGTTGGTTTCTATTTTATCCCCCAAATAATATTATGATACCCTTCAGTATTCCCTATTTCCTACAAAAATCAGGTATTATTACAGAGCAATAAACATCTTTTCACTTTGGATAAATGTAATATATGTTTACAAATCAATTAGAAAAGATAACCATCTCAAGTGAAACTGGTCAAAAGATAGGGATATAAATCTTTTTTTCAAGATATGAACATGGTCTCTAATAAATAAAGCAAAACTAAGTAACTAACAACAAAGTGAGAGAAACCCCAGAGTCTAAAAAATGGCACAACATTGGCGAATCTACCTTTATTCCTTTCTTCTTATCAGCTTTCTTGCTTGTAATATAAGGAGGCTATCCATGTTTCTATGCTGGGTAAAGTAGGCACCTTTGTAAATATAAATCCAAAAAGCTACCCTAGACTAGCTAGAGCAGTAAGGCAAGAAAAAGAAATAAAGGGCATCCAAATTAATAAAGAAGAAGTAAAACTATCCCTATTTTCAAATGATATGATACTATACACACAGGACCCAAAGGACTTCACAAGAAAATTACTGGAACTAATAGATTCAGCAGAGTAGCAGGATACCAGGTAAGTATACAAAAATCAGTTCGATTCCTATAACCAATAAAGAGAACTATGAAAAGGAAATCAGGAAAGCAATACCATTTATAATAAACTGAAAACCTCAAGTCTATTCCAACTCATAGTGACCCTATAGGACAGAGTAGAACTGCCCCCACAGAGTTTCCAAGGTGCGCCTGGTGGATTTGAACTGCTAACCTTTTGGTTAGCAGCTGTAGCACTTAACCACTACGCCACCAGCGTTTCCACCATTTATAATAGCCCCTAAAAATATTAAATACTTAGAAATAAATCTAACTAGGAACGTAAAAGACCTATACAAAGAAAACTACAAAACACTACTGCAAGAAACCAAATGAGATCTACATAAATGCTCATGGATAGGTAGACTCATCATTGTGAAAATGTCAATACTACTCAAAGCAATCTACAAACACAATGAAATCCCGATCCAAATACCAACAGTATTCTTTAAGAAGATGGGAAAACTAATCATTAACTTTATATAGAAAGGAAAGAGGCCATGGATAACTAAAGCACTATTGAAGAAGAAGAGAGGCCTCACACTACCTGAATTCAGAACCTACCAGACAACTATGGTAGTCAAAACAGCCTGGGACTAGTACAATGACAAACACATTGACCAATGGAACAGAACTGAGAACCTAGATGTAAATCCATCCACCTACAGTCACCTGATCTTCAACAAAGCCTCAAAGCCCATTAAATGGGGGAAAAGATAGTCTTTTTAACAAATTTTGCTGGCAAAACTGGATGGCCATCTGCAAAAAAGTGAAACAGGACCCATACCTCACACCATTCACAAAAACTAATTCAAAATGGATCAATGACCTAAATATAAAACCAAAAACTACAGAGATCATAGAAAAAAAAAATAGGCTCAACACTAGAGGCCCTAATAATGACATTAACAGGATACAAACTATAACTAACAACACACAAACTCAGAAGATAAGCCAGATAACTGGGATCTTCTAAAAATTAACACTTAAGCTCATCAAAAGATTTCATCAAAAGAGTAAAAAGAGAACCTACAGACTGGGAAAAAATTTTTGGCTATGAGAAATTCTACAAAGGTCTAATCTCTAAAATCTACAGGAAAATCCAACACGTCTACAATAAAAAGACAAATAATCCGATTAAAAAATTGGCAAAGGAAAAGGACAGTTCACCAAAGATGACATTCAAGCAGCTAACAGACACATGAGGAAATGCTCGAAATCACCAGCCATTAGAGAAACGCAAATTAAAACCACAATGAGATACTATCTTACCCTAGGATTACTGGCGTGAATAAAAAAAAACAGAAAATAAACATTGGAGAGGCTACAGGGAGATTGGAACTCTTATGCACTGGTGGTGGGAATGCAAAATGGTACAACCATTCTGAAAAATGATATGGTGCTTCCTTAGAAAGCTAGAAACAGAAATACCATATGATCCCGTAATTCTACTCCTAGGAATATATCCTAGAGAAATAAGAGCCATCACACAAATAGACACGTGCACATTCATGTTCATTGCAGCATTGTTCACAATAGCAAAAAGATGGAAATAACAGATGCCCATCAACAGATGAATTGATAAACAAAGTACATAAACACAATGGAGTACTATGCAACCATAAAGAACAGTAACGAATCTTCCAAGCATCTCACAACATGGATGAATCTGGAGGGCATTACACTGACTAACATAAGTCAGTCACAAAAAGACAAATGTTGTATGAGACCGCTAATATAAAAATGCATGAAAATGTTCACACACAAAAAGAAATAATCTTTGATGGTGTCATGGATTGAATTATGTCCCCCCAAAAATGTGTGTATCAATTTGGCTGGGCCATGATTCTTGGTATTGTGGATTTTCCTGTATGTTGTAAATCCTGCCTCTATGATATTAATAAGGGAGGATGGGCGGCAGCTGTGTTAGTGAGGCAGGACTCAATCTAAAAGATTGGATTGTGTCTTGAGGCAATCTCTTGATATATAAAAGAAAGAAGCGAGTAGAGAGACAGGGGGACCTCATACTACCAAGAAAGCAGTGCCAGGAGCAGAGCATGTCCTTTGGAACCGGGGTTCCTGCACAGAGAAGCTCCTAGTCCAGGGAAAGATTGATGAGACTGCCAACAGAGAGAGAAAGCCTTCCTCCGGAGCTGACACCCTGAATTTGGAGTTTTAGCCTACTTTACCGTGAAGAAATAAATTTTTCTTTGTTAAAACCATCCACTTGTGGTACTTCTGTTATAGCAGCACCAGATAACTAAGACAGATGGTTACAAAGGAAGGGAGGGGTAGGAATGGAAAAACACTAACTAGACAATAGATAAGTGGTAACTTTGGTGAAGGGTAAGACAGTATGCAATACTGGGGGAGCCAGGACAATATGTCCAAGGCGAGGTGATGGAAGCTCCATAGACACATCCAAACTCCTGAGAGACTGAACTACTGGGCTGAGTGCTATGAGGACCGTGGTCTCGGGTAGCATCTAGCTTAACTGACATGACATAGATTATAAAGAAAATGTTCTACATTCTACTTTGGTGAAGCTTAAAAGCTGTGAGTGGCTATCTAGGATACTCCACTGGTCCCACATTGTCTGGAGCAAGGGAGAATGAAGAAAACCAAAGACACAAGGGAAAAATCAGTCCAAAGGCCAAATGGACCACAACTACCACAGCCTCCACCAGACTGAGTGCAGCACAACTAGAGGGGGCCCAGCTACCACCACTGACTGCTCCGACAGGAACCACAATAGAGGGTACCAGACAGAGCTGGGAAAAAATGTAAAACAAAATTCAAACTCATAAAAAAAGACCAGACTTACTGGCCTGACAGAGACTGGCTCCTGGACACTCTTAACCCAGTACTGAAGTCACTCCTGAGGTTCCCTCTTCAGCCAAAGATTAGACAAGCCCAAAAAACAAAAGGAGACTAAATGGGCACACCAGTCAGGGGCAAGGACGAGAAGCCAGGAGGGGACAGGAAAGTTGGCAATGAGGAACCCAAGGTCAAGAAGGGGAGAGTGTTGACATGTCGTGGGATTGGCAACCGTCTTAGGCTTAAACCTCTCTCTGTATATATGTATTTTTATGCTTTACTGGTTTATCTTCTCTAGAGAAACCCGTCTTAGGCTGGGTTCTCTAGAGAAGATAAACCAGTAAAGCATAAAAATACATATATACAGAGAGAGGTTTACATCAAGGAAACAGCCCATGCGATTGTAGAGGCTGGAACATCCCAAGTCTGTGGATCAGGATAGAGTCTTGTCCTGATTCACATAGCCGCAGGGGCTGGTGAACCCAAGTTCAGCAGGTCAGAGAGCAGGACTCTTCCTCTCTGCTGTGAAGATCCACAAATCCCAAGATCGGCAGGTAAGCTGCTAGCTCAAGTCCCAAGAACTGGAGGTCAGATGAATAAGAGGCAGCTACAGGATCCTGAACAGGCCAAAGGCCTTGGCAAGGTGAGCAGGAAGGGAGTAGGTGGCAGAGGTCAGAGAAATGAAGGCCAAGGGGGTGGTGAGCCTCCACAGGCCCCACCCCCACCGGTAACACTCAGCAGTTTCCATCATGGGGATGATCAGATACCAAATTTCAACAGGGAAGTGATCACAACATTATACAAGTGCCAGAACACTGAGAATCATGGCCCAGCCAAGTTGACACACAATCTTAACCATCACAGCAACCAGTGTCACAAAACAACATGTTTAGCAATCGTTTAGTGAGAAACTAATTTGCTCTTTGTGCTATAAATTTTCATCTAATCCACAATTAAAAAAAAATAATAACAAAAAGTTACCTTAGAAACCAGGTTGGAAAGTGTATCAGTATACAAGAAGATACACAAATGCTTATAATCTTTCACCCAGTAATTTCACCGCTGCCCACATGGTCAAAACATTTGCAAAAAGGAATTTAAGCACAATTGGTCATCTCAGTGTTATTGATATAAAAAAAGGAATTATATATAAACATAGTCAACATTAAAAAGCCAATTAATACTCTATGCTAAATTTCGTTCAGTGAAATAGAATAAGGTCACTAAAATCAAGTTTAGAAGGATAAAACATGATGTAGGAAATTCCTGTGAAATAATAGTAGGGGAAAAGTAGTGTAAAAAACAGCAAGTGTGGTTTAATTCTAATATTTCAAAATTATTTTTATTGTTGTAGGTTTTTAATGTAAAAAACCATCATTTTTAATGTAAAAAACCATATGCAAGGAGTCATTGCAGGTGATTGTGGATTTTTTTCTTCATAATTTTTCGTAATTTTTTGGTAGTTTCTACAAAGAGGTTTCTAACAAAAACATAGTAAAATTAAACAACAAAATAAGAGCCTGACAAAAGAAAATCGAAACCTGGACCCACGCAAAAGACTTCATATCCATTTTGTACATTTTGTATAAGTTATATGTTGAATTAGGCCAACTGTGGAATTGACTCACTCTATTAAAAATCATAGAATAGATGGCTTTGTAAATTTAATAAATTAGAAATATCTCCACATGAATTTTATGAAAAGGACGTGGTCTCAGGAAATCAGTGTTATGTCTACATTCTCCATCTGTATCAGAGGAGGCTGGATCCTCGTCTTCTAGTGCTTGCCCCATTCACAGTCCCTCCTGGCCCTGCTGCTCAGAATCCTAAGGAGCATGAGGAGAAATACCCGCCCAGACCCAGCACCTGCCACTCAGAAATGGCCATAATACTGACCTGCCTAATACAATGGCGCCTGACCCTTGCCTGGCTCTCAGCCTCTGTCTCCATCCTGAAGCTTCTCAGCCAGCTCTTCAGCCTCCACTTCCCAGGATCCTCCTTGCCCCACACCCCTGTCCCACCTAACTCACCTGACAGGCTGCATGCAGACAGCCCTTAACTAGGCTGAGGCCCTGCCCACCTGCCAGCTAGGCCCTCTCCCAGATTTTCTTGCACACGTGGGGGTCATTACCTCTGACTCAGCAGAAACAGAGACAGGAGATGGGCAATTCAACCACTTGGTGTGGGGACTCAAAGGGAAGCAATGGTGACACAAGCTCCCACCCCTTCCCTTCCTGAGCCCTTCTTCCTCCAGATCACAGCTCCAGCCACCAGAGCTTCGGCTACCACAGCTGAAAGGAGCACCAGGCCCGCAGTGATTCCCACAATGGGGATGGTGGGCTGAGGAGGCGGGTCTGGGGAGAGAAGGGAAGATGAGGGGTCCTGACCCCCAGACCTTAGCCCTACCCCTGCTAGAGGTACACAGAAGGGCCATAGAAGCTAATCACTCCCTTGGAGATCTCATCCATTCTCAAGGCTTTAAATATCATTTGTACTGTGTCACCTCCCAAATCTATTCCTCTAACATTTCTACTAATATTCAGACTGGTATGTCCAACTGCCAACCCGACAGCATTTGTAATAGACATCTCAGACTCAACATTGCTTAAACTGCATGCCTGTGATACTCCCTCCTCAACATGCTCTTCAGTCTTCCCCAACTCTGCTGAATTTAATTGTACAGTCCAAAATATCTGCTGTCCTCAAATCGACTCGACGGCAGTGGGTTTGGTTTTTTGGTTTTCATTGACTCTTCTCTTTCTTGTACCTCAAAGTCAATCCATTAGGAAATCTTGTAAAATCCGTCTTCAAAATATATTCAGAATTCAATCACTTCCCACTATTTTCATTGCTCACACCCAGGCAAAACAAATAACATCTCCAATACTGTCCTAAATTCCTACTGTTTTCCTACTGTCCACTCACATGTCCACTCTCAGTTCTATTCTCAGAAAACTCCTAGAGTAATCCTTTTAAAAGAGAAGTCCTACCATGTCTCTCTTCTACTCAATACTGTTTTGTAACTCCCCATCTAACTCAGGGTAAAAGTCAAAACCCTTCCAATATCCTCATTCCCTGTAAGGTCTTGCACCTCTGACCTCATCTCAATGACTGCTGTAGCCACACTGGCCTCCTTGCTTCTCCCAGAACACAGACACAGCCCTGCCCTGGTATGTCTGCACTGGATGTTCCCCTGCCTGGAAAGAAGTTTCCCGGATATCCTTATGGCTAATTCCCTCATGTCCTTCAAGGTTTCCCTCACAGGTCACCTTTGCAACAGCTGTCTTCCCTCTCCTCACACACCCACACTGTGGGTCACTGTCTTATTTATCTAGTGCTGCTATAACAGAAATACCACAAGTGGGAGTTATTAACAAAGAGAAACTTATTCTCTCACAGTTTAGGAGGCTAGAAGTCCAAATTCAGGGCACCAGCTTCAAGGGGGAGGCTTTCTCTCTCTGACGGAATGTCCTTGTCATCAATCCTCCCCAGTCAAGGGGCTTTTCAGCACAGGGACCCCAGGTCCAAGGGATGCACCATTCTTCTGGCTCTTGTTTCTTGGTGGTATGAGGTGGTATGTCTCTCTGCTCCTTCTCTCTTTTATATCTCAGAAGAGATTGGCTTTAGACAAAATCTAATCTTGTAGATTGAGTCTTGCCTCATTAACATAACTGCCACTAATTCTACCTCATTAATATCTCAGAGGCAGGATTTACAACACACAGGAAAATCACATCAGATGACAAAATGGTGGACAATCACACAACGCTGGGAAACATGACATAGCCAAGTTGACAGATATTTTGGGGGAACACAGTTCAATTCATGACAGTCACCTTCCCCACCACAGTCACCATCTTCTCACATAAAAAAAACACTTACTATCTGTGGTAGACTGAAAAATGATCACCAAGGATGTCCACATTCTAATCCTTGGTACCTGTGAGTATGTTACATTATATGCAAAAGGGACTTATGAAGATGTGGTTTAGTTTAGGGTTTGAGATTGGGTAATTCTCTTGGATTATCTAGGTAACCTCAATGGTATAATCACAAGGATATTTATAAGAGAGAGGCAGGAAGGCCAAAGTTAGAGCCAGAGGATGTAAGGATGGAATCAGACATCAGAAAGGAGGTTCTAAGCTGCTGGCTTTGAAAATGGAAGGAGGGGTCAAGATCCAGGGAAGATAGGCAGGCTCTGAAAGATGGGAAAGGCAAGAAAACGGACGCTTCCCTAGACCTTCCAGAAGGAACACAGCCCTGCAGGCCCAGTTTAAACTTCTGACCTCCAGAACTATAAGAGAATAAATGTGTTATTTTTAAGTCACTAAGTTTGGAATAATTTGTTACAGCAATGAGAAAATTAATACACTATGCTTACAGTCTATAGTCTGTCTCTGCTCAAACATATGCTCCACAGGTCAGCAATTTTTATGTTTTTAGTTCACTGGTGTTTTCCAGATGCAGAAATAGTGTGTGTCATGTAGGCAGCACTAAACAAATGTCAGTAGACTGAATGACCAGTATGGTGCAGAGCACCTCCCTATTCTAGAGACAGTGTCTCTATTACTGTGGCCTCAGACCCAACGCTGCCTTGAGGCAGCTGCAGCACACATCCATTCACGCTGACATTAATGCCGCCCAGACTTTTCTCACAAGGGCTGTTGTCTCCCCCTCCCTGTAACCCATTTCCACACACACCCTCCTGCACACTACAGCACACAATTTAATTTCTATCTTCATGAAAGAACAATCCTTGGCTGATGTGTATTATTTTTCAATTAACTGTGAATTTAGTCTCTGCTTTATGAATTCATGAGCTTGGACTGGAGCCAGCAGTAGGATGATAATACTAAGGGCAGGGAGAGGGGGGTGGGTGAGCTGAAAAGGAAGGAAACATAACAGAAATTTATGTAAGATCAGTAACTATTTGATTCCTTCTCTCTAAAAACGGTTAGAGAAAAGAAGAAAAGACTCATCCACAGAATAGAAAGAGGGCGGGATCTGGATGAATCTGAAAACTCATCTCTCGACACCACAGACACTCTGTGTACAGGGGCTGCCTGGGGACAATGGGGACAATGACAAAGTGACTCCTGCAGCTGTCACAGATGGGTGACACCCAGAGCAAATACATGACCAGAACTCACACATGAGAACAAAAACAAGCATAATCCACTATAAAAACAAACACACAAATGATGGGGACTAAGGGCCAGGCTTAGGTCTGAGCCCAGGCTGACCTGGCCACAAGAAGCCCTCGCTGTCCACAGCCCTGGAGACAGGACAAGGCCCAGGCAATGTCTGAGGCCCTGTGATCACAGGTCTTAGTAGGACAAGGTTCTACTGAAGAGACAAGGACGACAGAGATCCAAAGATGACCCAGTGGAGCAGTGATTATGTCAAAGCCCACACTGTCCTGAGCACCGGCTGGGCACAAGCCCCTGTAAAAATGGTGTGGAGGTGGAGTCTAACTTCCTCCAACTTTACAACGGGGAAGGAAAGTAAGATCAACAGCCCAAGGCTGATTCCTAAGGTCAGACATGCTTTCTGTCTCCACCATCTTTACCAGTTCTGACACCAGCCGTCCCTCCTACGGTACTCTCTACTTCTCTGCTGAGTTCGATAATTCCTTGCAATGGCTACACAGAACTCACAGACAATATTCACTATTATGGGGTTTACTAGGGAAGTAACAAGTTACAATTCAGGTTCTGGAACGCTCAGAATAAAGCTCTTCCATCAGGACAACCTCTTTTCAGCTGTGCCTGTAGGTGCTCATCTTTCTGGCCCCTCGGCCTCTGTTTTGCTCAGGCAGGTGTTACAAAGCTCTTTTAGCTCTGCTGATAAATGCCTCGAGGCACCCCACTTTGCCAGTAAGCCTCAGCCTGAAGGTGTTCACTCTCTAGGTCTGTGGGTCAGCAAACCTTGCTCCACCAAGTACCCAGAGGAACCTTTCTCCTCCAGCAAGGCTCCTGCCCAAAGGTGCTCAGCTTTCTCCATCTGTAGGCTGGGAAACCCACCACAGTCTCCCCTGCCAGTCTCTTCTGCCACCATTTCTCTGCCATCGCTTCTTCCGTCTTCAGTGTTACAGCTATCTCTCTCTATCTCTTTGTCTCCTGGTTCCTGGAGCTTCTCAGTGTAGGGATCCCAGGTCCAAAGGATGCACTCCACTTTTGGCTCTTCTTCCTTGGCAGTGGTGGAATCCTCTCTTTCTCACCTCTGGGATGGGTCATTTTAATCCTAGTGGAATGGTAAAACTGACCTTTGTTAGGGTTCCATAGACCTTATTTGCATGGTTCCATCCCCACACAGGTGCCATGAACTTTGTGTTATTAGCAAGCTATCCAATCCCCTTGGTGAGCCACAATTACCTTATTTGTATAATCCCACCCACTTGAGTGGGAGTTACGAGACCATGGCAAGAAAGACCACACAAAGTGATCCATCACACCGCACCCTGTCCATGCTGGGCTCATCCACCACCTTCTCCTGTCCCTGCATGTGACAGACTCAGTATAGTAAACAAATGGATTCTAGAACATTCTCAGGTTTTCATTTATTTCTTCTCTTAAATTTTAAGATATTTTCCTCTTTTTTAATTAACTCATCAACCCCCCATCTCATGGCAAAAATTTGAATAATCAAATTCATTCTCAGACTCTCATTTTTAATAGAGAAGTAAGAAATTGCAGTTCAGAGCAACAGGAAGTTACATCAGGGATGGAGATGTTCCAGCCCCACCTCTGCTGGAGCAGGGAACATAGGTCAGAGAAGGGATGCAGGTCAGTGTGGTAAGAGGGTCCTGGTGGGCAGGGGTGGGTTAGTCCCACCACATCCTCACATTATGCTAATAGGAATGCAAACACGTTCAGACACCAGTTGCAGAAAAAGAAGTCAGGGGTTCTTGAAGTCACAAAGTGGGTGTAAACAATTATTGTATCACTCAGTCCCATACAAGGCAGCAGTCTCATGCTATAGAAGAAAAAAAAATCATGAACAAATTCAGGTCAGTCACTGTAAATGCTGACACTCTGAACAGCTCCCTGCAATCTCAAAATGTCCAAATCCAAAGAACCCACATAACCCAGTCATGTTCCTTCTGCTCCAACCCCTCCCCCATGTCAGGCCCTCAAGGTCTCACCTTTAGAAGCCATGAGAGACATTATCAGAGCCTTGGCACTGTTAATGCCTGGAGAAAAACAAAACAAGGTCTAGTCAGAGCCCACAGGAGATGAGACTAGGAAAATGGGAATCGTAGGGTGAGGGGGCTCCCCAATGGGCTCCCCTCTACACTATCCCAAGGGTCTCAGGATCAGCCTCCCTTTCTCCACACTTACTTGCAACTTGAGCATAGCTTCCTCTTTTTCCACCTGTGAGAAGAAAGCATTCTGTGATCAACTGGGGAAAAGGCAGGACCATGAGGTCCTAGAAATGCTGGCTAGTTCTGGACTGCAGGGAAGTTTCCCGAACTGTGACTGCAGACTCAGAGCAGGATAAGGAAACACAAGGAAAGATGTGCAGGGACTGGACCAGCCACACTCCTGGATGTCTGTCCTCCGCAGGAACATTCCTGTGACCTTCGACTATTGGAAATCAGGTTCCCAGCACCAGAACCATTAAGCTGAGAGATCGGCCCTTCATTTTGATGGGTGCTTTACAAAAGAGTAATTGTTAGCACCCAGGGTCCCAGACTGGGTGAGTATGTGTGTGGATGGTACCCCCCCAATGAAGCAAGAAACAATAAATCTCCTACCTGGAACTTGAAAGCCTCCAGTGGGACAAGAAAATTCAGACTCCACGTGCATCTCTACCTGAGATCTTCTTCCTCCAGACCACAGCTCCAGCTGCCACACCCCCAACAATCACAGCTCCAAGAAGAATCAGGCCAGCAATGATTCCCATGATGTGGGTGGTGGGTTGGGAAGACAGTTCTGAAAAGAGAAGGGAGGTGAGGAGCCCTGACTTCTTGGAGTCTCCAGAAGGCCTTCTGCTTTCCCTGAGAAGAGGCTCTGCCCTTGTCCCCCACTTACCCCATCTCAGTGTGAGGGGCTCAGGCAGCCCCTTATGCTGCACACAGCACGTGTATCTCTGCTCCTCTCCAGAGGGCACCACCAAGGCTGCCCGCCCACTTCTGGAAGGTCCTGTCCCCTGCAGGCCTGGCCTCTACAAGTTCCACATCCTGGGTCTGGTCCTCCTCGTTCTGCTGCCAGGTCAGCGTGATCGCCACCAGGTAGAAGCTCAGGGCCCAGCACTTCAGTGTGACCTTACAGTCAGAGATGCAGTGGTCGGTCATGTGTGTCTTTGGAGGCACTGAGGGGAAGGGTCAGAAAATTCAATAACTTTCCATTACCTCCCATGGGCCACTCAAGCAGGGCTCATGTGATCATACTGAGAACGGACAGGGCAATTGGGGTGGGGAAGGGAGTGCAAAACACAGACACCAGCCTGGACTGGGGACCTGGAATAATCTCCTATTCTTTCGAAAGTTCTAGAATAAGGGTGAGGCAGCCCAGAGTAGAAGGCTCTAGGTGCCTGAAGGAGAGAACAGGAATTTCTAGTTCTGACTTGGGTGAAGGTTGAGAAATTCAGAAAAGCTAAAATCAGACCTCTAAACTCATTGAGTAGGGGGCAGAGAACAAGGCTTGAGAGAGAAAGTCCCTGGTGGTTCCCAAGGTCGATTCCAAGATTAAAAGGAACTGCTGACAGGTCAGAAATCACTGCCTCTACTATTCCCAGAGACAGTGGATTCCTTAACTGTTTCTGAGAGAAAGGAGGGCCTTTCTGGGTAAGTCACTCTCTGATACAGGATCTGGAAATCTGGGCTAACTCCTCACTCTTCACACCCATGGCAGGGGGTATTCTGGCATCTATCCCATTTTCCTCTCTTCCTTTTGAGAGAAGAGCAGGGCTGCCATAGCCCAGCACAAAAGGAGTTTCCGGGAGGCGTCCAGCGCGCCGCCTCTGGTGCCTTTTCCCTGCAGTGCCCCCTTCCCTTTCTCCAGTTATCTGCGGAGCCACTCCAGGCACTCAACTTCCGGGTGGGCCCCGACGCTCTCAGCCTCTTGCAACTAGTGCTGGGTGATGTAAGCAGCTGTGTCCGCCTAGAGCCCAAGAAGGCAGACACCCTAGAAAAGGGATGGAATCAAAAGGAGATGGCTCATGCAGTTGTAAAGACTGGAATGTCTGAAGTCCATGGGTCAGGCTGGAGGCTTCTCCTGGTTCACGTAGGCGCAAGGGCTGGCAAACCGAAGATCCGCAGGTCAGAGAGTAGGGCTCTTGCTCATAGGCTGTGAAGATGAGTGAAGCTGGTAAGCTGTTAGCTCAACAAGCGTACAGGTCCTTATTCAAGGAGATGTATGATCTCACGCAAGTTACGTAGCCTCTCTTAACCTAATTTTCTTTGGACAAGTTATTTACGTTTTCTAGATTTCATTTCTTTATTGTGGATAATAACAACATCCCTCTTACATGGTGTGGTAAATATTAAAAAAAAAAATAACCCATGTAGGTACTTAACCCCATGCCTGGAATACAGCAAGTGTTTTTTAAATGCAACCAGTATTAGTAAGGTTGTTGCCATTGTTATTTTCTATGTAATACCTTAGGAAATTTTCATTTCCATAGGTTTCCACATAGGATCGCTGAAAACCTGATGGATCAGCACTTCTTTTATAAGGTTTCTTTACAATGTGAAAACACTGTAGCCACAGTCCAGAAGAAATTTCACAGATATTCATTCCCAATAACTTATTCACAAGGTTCCTTTGATTCTGGAGTATTATTGCCTTGGTTTGAGAGCATCCTCTTGAGTTCTGGGACAGTTTTGTCTGGTCTTTTAGAAATAGAATGATTTCAAAACAAAGTTTATATGGTTAGAGCTAAGAATTCAGAAAACTCAGGACTGAGAAGCAAGGGTAGAGCAGATACTTCAGCAGCAGGAAGCAATATACCAAATGCAAGGCAGTTAAAGAAATGTTTGTTTGCTTTTAGCCAGAGGGTATAGCTATGTTTTTATTAGTCAAATGCCTTATGTGGAATGTACTTCACAAAGAATTTCTTTAAAAGCCCCAGCAAGACTAGACAACTGGCCTCCACTATCCTCCCAGTCGGGTGGGATTACCCTGTAAGCAGAGCAGACACCAACCAGCTCATGAAAAGTTCCAGCTTGAAGTTTTACAAAATTAACTATAATGTTGGGGAGAGGATTGAACATAGAATTCAACATATATCTTTCATACAGAACCTGATGTTTTAGTTTAATAGTTGTTAGGTCCCTGGAAATGTCAGATACTTTGTTTTAAAGACATGCAGTAAGCACAAGGTAGGTTTGCTAAATTATTTTGCAGAGTACCTCATAATTGGTACTCTGAAAATGTCTATTTATAAAGTCATTCCTAAAAGGCTAGGTCAGAATTTAGCATTTGAAAGAAATGCTGGCTGTCTTTTGCCACCTAATGGAAAAATTGGGTGACTGCATCTGGGTAGCCTCAATTTTATAGCTGGAAGGAATCTTAGAACTCATCATAGTCAAATATTTTCATTTTCGGATGAAATGAGGGGACAAGTAACTCAAACATTCAGCACTAATATTTTCCAATATATATCACTACCCTTTATTACCTCTAATTATTTCTAATTCTATTTATACTTTATTATACTACATTATATTTTGTATAAGGAGCTCTGGTTGCGCAGTGGTTAGAGCGCTCTGCTGCTAACCAAAAGGTTGTCAGTTGGAACTCACCAGCTGCTGTGCAGAAGAAAGGTGTGGCAGTCTGATTCCATAAAGATTACAGCCTTGGAAACTCTATGGGGCAGGTCTACTCTGTCATGTAGGGGTGCTATGAGTTAGAATTAACACAACGGCACACAACAACAGGAACACATTCGATATAAAAAGAGCCCCAGTGGCACAATGGTTAAGTGCTCGGCTGCTAACCTAAAGATCTGTGGTTCTAATCCACCCATCCTTTGAACCCACCCAGCCACTCTGCGGGAGAAAGACCTGGTGAAGAATTGTCCCATAGGGTATTCTAGGCTGTAATCTTCCAAGATTACAGCCTAGAATACCCTATGGGACAATTCTACTCTGTCACACAGGGTCACTATAAGTCAGAATTGGCTCGATGGCACCTAACAACAACAACAAATATTTGATGTACATAATTTTCATGATGCTTTCATATACATGAACTCATTTGATCGCCACAAAAACCCTGTAAGGTTGTCAGAGAAGAATTTATTATCTTCATTTTAGCAATAAAAAATGCGAGGCCCACAAATGTTAAATAAATTTCCTAAGGTTGGAGTAGTGAGCTCCTGGACATAAAGATTCTCTGATCTTCCAAAAGTTCTCTTTCCCTCAAGTTAAATAGTATGAAAAAAACACCAGAATGAGTGTATCATCATACCTTAGTAATTGACTGCACTGAAAGACTGGGACGATGTTGATGGCCTTTAATATCTTTATATACAATGGGCATTCGCTGTAGAGAAAAATAATGGAAACCACTTAAATATTTATTACCACGGGAGTAGTTGTGACCATACTATAGAGTAGTATTAAAAGTTATGAGTTAAAGATTTCTTTCTGTGAAACTGGCAGGATGTACATGATTTTTAATAAATAAATATAACAAATAGCAAGGTTTGTAAATAGAACAGTCTCACTAAAAAAAAAAAAAAAAAGCTACAATGAGATGAAAAATGACCACTATAGGCAGACCTCTATATTTGCATGAGAATGGAAATTTAGAGAACAGGCTAGTAACATTGATTAGCTCAATAAAGTGGTATGGATTTAGTCATAGGAGAGATTTTAGAATACATTTATACATATTTAGATATTGTTTCACTTCCCACTGTAAGCATGCATTATTTTGCAGAGTAAAATTTAAAAATATGACAAAGAAATTTAAGTATCTAGATTTGCCTTATAAACTCTGTAGGCAAATAAAAAGAATAAAAACAAACAGACACACAATGAAGAGGCGTCTGGAACTCCTCCTTGGCTCATGGCTTAAGTGTGTGAAAGCTGAAAGGAAAACATGGCTGAAGAATAAAGACAGGACTATGGTATTGGAAGAGAAGAAAACCTCAAATCTGGAGGCTCCACAAAGGGTAGAGGGAAGATAACAGATCTCAGAACTGGACACAAATACCGTAAAGAGCTCTTTGGGAGTGGGAAGAAGGCAGGGTCCTCTATGGGAGAGAAACTTCAGCCTAGAGCCCAAGAAGGCAAACACCGTAGAAAAGGGATGGAATCAAAAGGAGATGGCTCATGCAGTTGTAAAGACTGGAATGTCTGAAGTCCATGGGTCAGGCTGGAGGCTTCTCCTGGTTCACGTAGGCGCAAGGGCTGGCAAACTGAAGATCCGCAGGTCAGAGAGTAGGGCTCTTGCTCATAGGCTGTGAAGATGGGTGAAGCTCGTAAGCTGTTAGCTCAAGTCCCAAGAACCAGAGTCCACATGAACAGGAGCCAGCTGCAGGATCCAGAGCAAGCAAAAGTCCATGAGCCTTGCCAGAATGTCCACTTACATTCAATGTGTGTGTGTGTGTGTGTGTGTGTGTGTGTGTGATACTGTAGAGCTTGTACAAGGACAGTATCCCCTGCAGAGAAGCAGCTGAAAGCCTAGAGTTTGGAATTTCTGAAGAAAGTCCAAGAAATACCCTGGGAAGAGCAGGGAAATGGGAAGAGATGAATGCTAGTGCCTGCAAGAGAGAGGGGAAAAGTCTGGGACAGTTTTTCGGCTTCTATAATGTACTCTTCAAAAATCATTGATAATGAATGTACCATAAATTAAATCCATAAACATATGCTTAATGTCCTTTATACCAGTAACAGACTATGATGATACAGTGTTCAAAAAGGCTGATTATTCAGGAAGACTCATCTATTAACCATAATTGGGACTGTGGCCACTCAGAGCCCCCAGGCAGTCTACACTGGAGCACATATTGATCTCCATGGCTCCCACTGGAGCTGCTATTGTGCCACTCAACGTGAAGGGAAATGATCTTACCCCGATTTTCCCCTGCATTGAATGGCTACTGGCTACTTCTCCCAGTGGGCCTGACTCACTGATAACTAGGCTCTGTAGTTGCCACCTCTGCAGAGCCCAAATTCAAAGAACGCTGTGAAGATCCCAGAGGAGACAGCGAAGTTCACTGTGCGTGGACCAGCTTTATCCTGCAGTACGAGGGAGACATACCAGGCTGACAAATTGTGTCACCATTTGCTGAATCTTGAACAAGCATGGACCCACTATGGAGTCACGACGGAGTCTCTATTCACAAAAGCAGCACTATTCACAAAAGCAGCACTATTCACAAAAGCCAAGGTGTGGAAGCACCTAGATGTCCATCAACAGATGAATGGATAAACAAAATGTGATATATACATACAATGGAATAGTACTCAGCCATAAAGAGAGATGAAATCCTGATACATGGCGCAGCAGTTTTTCAACCATAAAACAAACTTATAATAACTAATAACTATGTGTTGTTATGGAGCCCCGGTGGCACAGTGGTTAAGCGTTTGGCTCCTAACAAAAAGGTTGGGAGTTCAAATTCACCAGCTGCTCCTTGGAAACCCTATGGAGCAGTTCTACTCTGTCCTGTAGTGTTGCGATGAGTTGGAATCAACTGGAAGGCAACGAGTTTTTCTTTGTTTTGTTCTTTGGTTATGTGTCTTTAGTTGCCGTGGAGCTGGCTCTAACTCATGGCGACCTTTCCTGTTGTGGCAGCTGAAGGCCTCCGACTCACCCTCGAGACTGGCAGAAGTTGGCCGACCCCCTACTTGAAAAGTCGCTCAGCAGATCTTGCTGCGAAGGGCGGGGCGCGGGGCGCGGGGCGCAGGGGGCGGAGCGCGGCTGGCGGGACAAGTGGGCGGCCCGCAGAGCAAGAAGCTCTAGAGGGAGGGACGGGGGCAAGGGGCGGGGGGACCGGGAAGGGGGCGACGGGGGACAGGGGGCGATGCCGGGCGCGGGGCTGGGGGAGATGGGAAGATGAGCGCGGAGGTCCGGGGGCAGAGCGAACTCTGTCCTACTGCTATATGGGTTATGTAGGAACCTGGTCCTGGGCAAGAACTTTGCTCTGAGCAGGAGTCTTAGATAAGAATAACGAACGGGCCACCGGCATCTAATTAGGAAAAAGCCACGAAGCTGGGTTAGGAACAATTTTAGCCTATGACTTTTAGAGAAACAAAAAATACACTTTTTAAAACGTAGGTTTCCGGAGTTCTGAAGGCTGGCACCTTCCTGCGCTTCCTGGAGGTAGGCGAGTCTGGCCTGAGGCTGCCGGCCCACCCCCAGGGGCTGAACCCGCTCAGGGGTTCCATGGTAGAAAGACCCCGTGCTCAGCTGTTGTCAAGATTAAGCCAGGAAAACACTATGGGGCAGCTTTTCTCTGTCACTTGGGGTCACTATGAGTTGAAAACGACTCCAATGCGTGAACAACAGAAACGTTTAAGAATTTCTTTGCACCGTTTATTGGTAATAGTAAAAGGGCTTTTTCATGGATTGAATTGTGTCCTCAAAAATATGTGTCAGCTTGGCTAGGCCATGATTCCTGGTATTGGGTTATTGTCCATCATTTTGTCATCTGATGTGATTTTCCTATATGTTGTAAACCTTGCTTCTATGATGTTAATGAGGCAGGATTAGAGGCAGTTGTGTTAAAGAGGCAGAACTCAACACACAAGATTAGGTTATGTCTTAAATCGATCTCTTTTGAAATATAAAGGACAAGTGAGCAGAGAGACATGAGGACTTCATACCACCAAGAAAGCAATGCCAGGAGTACAACGTGTCCTTTGAAGTCTAGGTTTCTGCACTGAGAAGCTCCCAGACCAGGGGAAAAGGTGGCACCCCGAATTTGGACTTCCAGCCTCCTAAACTGTGAGAGAGTAAATTTCTCTTTGTTAAAGCCATCCACTTGAGCTACTTCTGTTATAGCCCCAACCCAGTGCCCTCGAGTTGATTCCGACTCATAGTGACCTAGATAATTAAGACAGGCTTAGAACTGACAACAGCTGAGTAACAAGTAAAACCATAACCTAGATCTTGGTTTCTAAGTACCATTCCCCACTAAAAGGAACAAGGGCTACTTGGAGAAATGGTTAATTCTAGGGCTTGGGCAGGTAAAGTACAAGTGAAAGTAAAACTTTGCTGTGCTGGAAAACTCAACAGAGTGCTCAGTTGCTTGTAGGGACAGATCAAATTAACATAGGAGCTGGCTTGAAAGGATTCCTACTGACCATGTTTGGCACAATTTGAGCATTTAAAAGCATAACGATGGTAATGGATTAGAACACATCAAAATAAGAATCCCTAAATCCATAGTGATACTCAATTTAAAACAGAAAGGGTGTTAAGGAAAGTTCTTTTTTTTACAGAAGATTAGCTAAAAAAAGTAGAAGAAATGATAGAAATGGGAGCTATCCCCTTTGCAACTACCAAAGTAATAATCGATTCAGGCAAGGATCATCATGGATGCTAAAACCATTTCACACATTCTTAAAAGTATCATTTATTTACAAAAGGAAAATTCTGCAAAGGGGAAAAGGTACTTTCACCTTGGAGATATCTGGTATACACTCCTTAACCAAGTGCTTAAACTTGGCATTATCAATAATAGGACAAGCTGACAATTATGTGTCTCCCGATGTCATCCAATGGGAAGTGATATTACCCGCCTTGTTGTTAGGTTGTTACACGCGTTGAGTCAGTTCTGACTCACAATGACCCTGTGCACCACAGAATGAAATGCTGCCTGGTCCTGCGCCATCCTTACAATCTTGTTATGCTTGAGCCCATTGTTGTAGCCACTGTGTCAGTCCATCTTGTTGAGGGTCTTCCCCTTCTCCACTGACCCTGCAAGAAGCATGATGTCCTTCTCCAGGGACTGACCCCTTCTGACAACATGTCCAAAGTATGTAAGATGCAGTCTCACCATCCTTGCTTCTAAGATTACCTACCTTATATGTGGTAATGTGGAATGTCATAGTTCTTAGGAGACAGATGTTGAAGTATTTGGGGGTGAAGTGTCATGACTACAAACCATATCTAATAACTCAGAAAATAAGACTATTTATATATATAAAGTAAATGTGACAAAAATTAATTGCTAGTGAGTTTAAATAAACTTTCAACGTTTCTGTCGGCATGAAATTTTTTTAAATAAAAAAAAATTGTGGAAAGATAAAACTAAACCAACTAAATGAATGAAAAAGTGAATGACAGAGACACACATTTTTTCCCCTGGGTGTCCTAACGTCTAATGAGAAGGCAGAAGACTTTCAGGCATTCTACACCATAAGGGAACCAGCAAAAAGGTTTTTTTTGTTCATTCAGTCAATGTATTAATTTTCTAAGGCTGCATAACAAATTATCACAAATTTAGCTACTTACAACAACACAAATTTATTATTTTCTTGCCCTGCTCAGTGTCTTGTCAGGATGAAACCCAGGTGTCGCCAGGGATGTGACCTCATCTGAAGCTCAAAATTCTTTTCCAAATTCACTGGCTGTTGACAGAATTGACTTCTTTGCTCCTATAGGGCCGAAGTCCCCATTTTATTACTGGCTGCCAACTCAAGACTGCTTTTAGCTCGCAGAGGCTCCTCTCAGGTCTTTTCCACATAGGCCCCTCCTTAGGCCCTCTCATAACATGCCAGCTTCTTTTCAAGGCCAGCAGAATCTCTCTCTAGTCAGATTGGGTAAAGTCATGAGCACAATGTAATCATGTGAGTGGCTATTCCATCACGTTTGTCCTATAAGGTAACCTAACCAAGGGAGTAGAGCCCTGGTGGCACAGTAGTTAACAGCTACTGCTACTAACCAAGGTCAGCAGTTCGAATCCACCAGCTGCTCCTTGGGAGCTCTATTATAGGGCAGTTCTACTGTGTCCTGTAGGGTGGCTATGAGTTGGAATCGACTCGACGGCAACAGGTTAACAAGTAATCAAGGGAGTGACTATCATCATATTCGCTGGTCCCACAAACATAAGGGCAAAGGATTACACAGGATGTGTACAGCAGGGGGTGGGAATCTTGTGGGTGATCTTAGAATTTTGCTCAAAGCAGTCAATAAACATATATTAAGTGTCTACTGTGTTATAGGCAATATTATAGGTTCTGGGGATACAGTGGCAGTTAAATCAGACACACTCTGCCCTCATGGAATGTTCATTCTACAGGAGGCAGAAAATAAAATTTAAAAATATAAGCTAGTAGTTAAGTGTGATGCAAAGAATTAAAAGTGGATTATGTTACAGTAGTTTCGCAATTACTTTAAATGGCTGGAAAATCCTCTCTGAGGAGGGGGCATTTAAATTAAGACCTAAGTAAAAGAGAGATGACGAAATTGAAGATTTTTACCAGCTTCTGCATTCTGAAATTAATCGAACATGCAATCACACTGCATTGATAATTACTTGTGATTGGAATGTGAAAGTTGGAAACAAGGAAGGATGGGTAGTTGAAAAATATGACCTTGGTGACAGAAATAATGCCAGACGCGGCATGATAGAATTTCGCAAGACCAACGACTTCTTTATTGCAAATACCTTTTGTCAACAACATAAACAACTACTATACACGTGGACCTCACCGGATGGAATACACAGGAATCAAATCGACTACATCTGTGGAAAGAGACAATGGAAAAGCTCAGTATCATCAGTCAGAACAAGACCAAGGGCCGACTGCAGAATAGACCATCAATTGCTCATATACAAGTTCAAGCTGAAGCTGAAGAAAATTAGAACAAGTCCACGTGAGCCAAATTACAACTTTGAGTATATCCCACCTGAATTTAGAAAACCTCTCCAGGATATGCTTGATACATTGAACACTAATGATGGAGATCAGATGAGTTGTGGAAGGATATCATACGCGAAGAAAGCAAGAGGTCATTAAAGAGACAGGAAAGAAAGAAGAGACAAAATGGATGTCAGAAGGGACTCTGAAACTTGCTCTTGAACGTAGAGTAGCTAAAGCAAATGGAAGAAATGATAAAGGAAAAGAGCTGAACAGAAGATTTCAAAGGGTGGCTCAAGAAGACAAAATAAAGTATTATGACATGTGCAAAGACCTGAAATTAGAAAACCAAAAGGGAAGAACATGCTCGGCATTTCTCAAGCTGAAAGAACTGAAGAAAAAATTCAAGGCTGGAGTTGCAACAGTGAAGGATTCTATAGGCAAAATACTGAACAATGCAGGAAACATCAAAAGAAGATGGAAGGAATACACAGAGTCACTGTACTAAAAAGAACTGGTCGATGTTCAACCATTTTAGGAGGTAGCATATGATCTAGAACTGATGGTATGAAGGAAGAAGTCCAAGCTGCATTGAAGACACTGGTGAAAAATAAGGCTCCAGGAATCGACGGAATACCAATTAAAATGTCTCAACAAATGGATGCAGTACTGGAAGTGCTCGCTCATCTATGCCAAGAAATTTGGAAGACAGCTACCTGGCCAACCAACTGGAAGAGACCCATATTTATGCCTATTCCAAAGAAAGATAATCCAACCAAATATGGAAATTATCAAACAATATCATTAACATCACAAGCAAGTAAAATTTTGCTGAAGACCATTTAAAAGCAGCTGCAGTGGTATATCGACAAGGAACTGCCAGAAATTCAAGCAGGACTCATAAGAGGACATGGAATGAGGGATATCATTGCTGATGTCAGATGGTCCCTGGCTGAAAGCAGAGAATACCAGAAAGATGTTTACCTGTGTTTTATTACTATGCAAAGGCATTTAACTGTGTGGATCATAACAAATTATGGATAACATTGTGAAGAATGGGAATTCCAGAACACTTAATTGTGCTCATGAGGAACCTGTACATAGATCAAGAAGCAGTCATTTGGACAAAACAAGGGGATACTCTGTGGTTTAGAGTCAGGAAAAGTGTGCATTAGGGTTGTATCCTTTCACCATACTTATTCAATGTGTATGCTGAGCAACTAATCCGAGAAGCTGGACTATATAAAGAAAAACGGGGCATCGTAATTGGAGGAAGACTCATTAACAACCTTCGTTATGCAGATAACATAACCTCGCTTGCGGAAAGTGAAGAGAACTTGAAGCACTTAACTGATAAAGATCAAAGACTACAGCCTACAGTATGGATTACACCTCAATGTAAAGAAAACAAAAATGCTCACAACTGGACCAATAAGCAACATCATGATAAGCAGAGAAAAGGTTGAAGTTGTCAAGGATTTCATTTTACTTGGATCCAGGCTCGACACCCGTGGAAGCAGCAGTCACGAAATCAGACGCCGCATTACAATGGGCAAATATGCCGCAAGAGATCTCTTTGAAGTGTTAAAAAGCAAAGATCACATTTTAAGACTAAGATGCACCTAACCCAAGCCATGGTGTTTTCAATTGCCTCACATGCATGTGAAAGCTCGGCAATGAATAAGGAAGACCGAAGAATTGATGCCTTTGAATTATGGTGTTGTGAAGACTATTGAATACGCCATGGACTGCCAAAACAAATCCGTCTTGGAAGAAGTACAGCCAGAATGCTCCTTAGAAGTGCGGATGGCAAGACTTTCTCTCACATACTTTGGTCATGTTATCAGGAGGGACCAGTCCCTGGAGAAGGACATCATGCTTGATAAAGTAGAGGGTCAGTGAAAAAGAGGAGGACCTTCAACGACATGGACTTACACAGTGGCTGCTACAATGGGCTCATGCATAACAACAATTGTGAGGATGATGCAGGACAGGGCAGTGTTTTGTTCTGTTGTACACAGGGTTGGTACGAGCCTGAAGCATCTCAATGGCACCTAGTGACAGCAACAACAAAAAGAGAACATTCCAGTCAGTGAGAAAACATTCCAGGCAGTGGGAATGTTTACTTGGTGATTAGAAGGAATAGAAAGGCCAGTGTGGCCACAGTGTGAAAGGAGACAGGGAGTAATAGAAAATGAGGTAAGACATAGTAGGCAGGATTCAGATTACATCAGATTACATGGGGTGGTAATCAGATTATGGTCAGGGGACTGGGCTATATTCTAAAAATTGAGACATCACCAATAAAATTTTTAAAAACTGTTTATATTTAACCAGATATTATTAAATATAAATGTCCCATGATTTTTAAAACTGAGTGAGCTCAGTATACTCAGGCCACAAAATCCAGGTATACAAAAAACTAATTTTCTATAATTTTCTTAAGGTATTCATTTATTAGTTGGACTATTTGTATGTTTTCTCAACTGTTTTGATTCTGAGTATTAGAATTTATATAGAAAAAGTAGGATAAATGCTTGATTCTTCCCCCATTTACTGATTTTCAAAATAATGTTTTGGCTTCTTAACATCGCCAGAATGTGCCCAATTCATTTGTTTCACATTATAAACTCATAGTTTTAAATATATTTGATGTGTTTCAATCCATTGTAGTTATTATCCTTCTCAGTTCTTAAGGTGTTTCATCTCTGGCCAGTGGGGGCCTCTTCATGCTGGCTTTTGAGTCCACTTAACACAACCTAAATCTTTGATAGCTTCCTTGCTGTCTGGTGTGACATGATGTTGCAGACTCATCTTGAACATTTCCTGTTCCAAATTTGGTACTAGTTCTTTCTTCAAAGAGCCCTGGTTCCTTTAGAGGGAGATATATTTCAAGATCAAATGTTAGTGCCAGGGGATTTACTGCTCCTGAGTTGGTCATTTTAGTGGATAGATTAAAGTTGAGAAAGTTGTAGAAAAGTCCAAAAGATATCTTGCAGAACATCTGTAACTTGAGTTGGGCTTTAAATACAGTTCTAGATAGTTCATTGACCCACTGAAGCCTTTGTGTGAGTTCAGGTACAGAAGGCAGTATAAGCAAAAGAACAAGTATGTAGAGGATTGTAAAAACTTCCTAGATAGGTAAGAAGGGAGTTTAGGGGACATATCAGGATGTTTTCAGATACAAGTAACAGAAACTGAACTCAAGTAGCATAAACAAAAAGGAATTTTTTTTGGCTCATATAACTGGAAGTTATTACTAGCTCACTTCAGGCATGGTTCCTGACCCATCTCTTGGCAAATCTTTCAGCTCTGTCCTCTTCTACTCCCCAAAGCCTCTCAAAGAAACTGTGAAGCAAGGGGAGGGATTTTATACAAGAGTTTTCCTTTAGTCTAACTGGGTCAATGTAGTTCACATGTCCACCCCTGGACCAATAATGCTAATCAGGGTAATGCCATGTGCTTAGTTGAAGCCTGGCTCCCAAACTAAGCTTGACAAGAAAGATGTTATTTCATGCTAGGAGTTGTGCTCAGTTTAACAAGCCACAGTTCTACCAAAACAAAGGGTGAGGGTGAAATGTCCACTCTAGATTATTTATGGGAAATACAGCTAAAAAAAAAAAAAGAATCAGATCTTAAGCTCCTTAAAAGCTAGGTTATAAAACTTATAGCTGGTATTTAAATAATGAAAAGCAATTTCTTTAAGGCTTAACAAAGCAGTGGTAAAGCAAGTAAACCTGCTTAACTGATGTTATGGATTGAATTGTGTCCCTCCAAAATGTGTAACAACTTGGGTAGGCCATGATTCCTGATAGTATGTGATTGTCTACCATTTTGTCATCTGATGTGATTTTCATATGTGTTGTAAATCCTACCTCTATGATGTTAATGAGGCAGGATACAATCTACAGGATTAGGTTGTCTTGAGTCAGTCTCTTTTGAGATACAAAAGAAAGAAGTGAGCAGAGACAGGGGGACTTCACATCACCAAGGAAGTAGTGCCAGGAGCAGAATGTGTCCTTTGGACCCAGGGTCCCCGCGCTGAGAAGCTCCTAGGCCAGGGGAAGATTGATAACAATGACCTTCCCCCAGAGCCGACAGCTAGAGAAAGCCTTCCCCTGGAGCTGTTACCCTGAATTCAGACCTGTAGCTGCCTAGGCTGTGAGGGAATAACAAGATAACTTGTTAAAGCTATCCACTTGTGGTATTTCTGTTATAGCAGCACTAGATAACTATGACAGAATCGGGTACCGGAAGAGTAGGGTGCTGCTCTAACAGATACCTAAAATGTGGAAGCAATTTCGAAACTGTGAATGGATATAGGCTGGAAGAGTTTTAAGGTGCCTCATAGTAAAAGCCTAGATTGCCTTGAAGAGGCTGTTGGTGGAATTATGGACATCAAAGACAGTTCTTGTAAGGACACAGAAAGAAACGAGGAGAGTTGTTGCAAGAAGCAGCAGCAGAGCCAGGAGTGACCCACAGAGAAGAGTACTTTGCACAGAAGCCTTGCTGGCAGAGTGGGGGTGTCTCCGGGCACTTATTGGTGGAGCTAGGCTGACCCACAGAGCGAGAGGGCTGAGTGCCTGCTGGCCGAAGTTTACTGGTAGAGTTGGATGCCTCCAGGCACTTATCAGTGGAGCTAACAAACTTTGGAAAACTTGCCCCAGCAGGGCAGACCTGGGCCTCAGCCCAAAGGGCTGGGAGGCCAAGGAACTAGGAAGCAGAAGCTGAAGCGACAAGGGGCACAAGAAGCAGAGCTGCCTCAGTTTCAAAGGGTAGGCCCATGACCTCTGGGATCTCAAAGGGTGGAGCTATGACCTCTAGGGTCTCAAAGAATGCATCCATGACCTCTGGGATTGCAGAGTCATATCTTCACCGACTCAGTTCCCAAGAGTGGGGCTGCCATTCACAAGTCCCAGCGGGACGGGACCAGATCTGCTGCCCAAAGTTGATGGTTACCACTCAGATGGACTAGAACACTGAGGCCACCCAAATGTGAGGAAGCAGAGTTGCTGTCCCAGTTGGCCTGTAAGGCAGAGCTGAAGCCCAAGGCCGAGTGGCCTCCACCCAGAATTCAGAGTGTGGCCAGCAGTCAGAGTCTAGAGGGCAGGGCCATTGCCTAAATGGTCTCAGAGAACAGAGGATTCTTTTCAAGGCTTCAGAGTTAATGTAATGTGTTCTGCTGACTTGCTTGGTGCCTGTTATCTCTTCTTTCCCTCCAATTTCTCCTATTTATAATGGAAATGTCTAACTTGTGCCTGTTCCACCATTCTACTTTGGAAACAGATAACTTGTATTCTAGATTTCACAAATTAAGACGAATTTTTGGATTTTGGACTTGGAGTTAAGACTTCTGCTATATGATATGATGGGGTGAATGTGTTTTACATGTGACAAGGACATGAATTTTGGGGGACCAAAGGGTGGAATGTTATGGATTGAATTGTGTCCCCCCAAAATGTGTATCAACTTGGCTAGGCCATGATTCCTGATATTGAATTACTGTCCACCATTTTGTCATCTGATGTAATTTTCCTCTGTGTTGTAAATCCTACCTCTATGTTAATGAGGCAGGATTAGAGGCAGTTACGTTAATGAGGCAGGATACAATCTACAGAACTAGGCTTTGTCTTGAGTCAATCTCTTTTGAGATAAAAAGGAGACAAGCAAGCAGAAAAATAGGGGGACCTCATACCACCAAGAAAGTAGTCCCAGATACAGAGCGTGTCCGTTGGATCTGGGGTCCCTTTGCTGAGAAGCTCCTGACCCAGGGCAGGATTGATGACAAGGACCTTCCCCCAGAGCTAACTGAGCAAGTGTTCTCCTGGAGCTGTTCCCCTGAATTCTAGCCTCCTAGACTGTGAGAGAATAAACTTCTGTTTGTTAAAGCCTTCCACTTGTGGTATTTCTGTTAGAGCCAAAACCCAGTGCTGTCGAGTCAGGACAGAGCAGCACTAGATAACTAAGACTACTGATTAGGGTGGATTGGGAAGAAAGAGAAAGGAAATTTGAGATTATAGCAAAAATCAAGGCAAATTAACAAGGCCCTGGATTAGAGTGGTTTTAAGAATGAAAATGAAGGGACAGGTGTGACAGGACCTGGTGACAGTGGGTGGAAGAAAAGAGGAGTCACAGATGATTCCTGGGTCAGTAAAGGCGGTGCTGTCAATCCTAGTGGAGAATTCAGGATGTGAGTCAGTGGTTGACAGGAGTCAGAGAAAATGGAAATGAGTTGCATTTTTACATGGTTGGCAAATTTAGCAGAAGATTCAGAAAATTAATAAGAGCACTTCAGGATGCAAGAGTTTGGAGGTTGACAGAGGCTGGAAGAACTCATAAGACTATGGGCCCTAGACACTTTTAACTCAGAACTGAAGCCACTTCCAAAGTTCACCCTTCAGCCAAAGGTTAGACAGGTCTGTAAGACCAACAGTTCCACATATGAGGAACATGCTTTTCAGTTCGATCATGTGTATGTGGCCAAATGGGCAACACCTGCCCAAAAGCAGTGACAAGAAAGCAGGAAGGGACAGGAAAAATGGGCAGATGGAAATGGGGAGCTGGGTTGGGGAGGGGAGAGTGTTGATGCATCACAGCGATTACAACCAATGTCACAAAACAATTCGTGTGTAAATTGTTGAATGAGAAACTAACTTGCTCTGTAAACTTTCACCTAAAGCACAATTAAAAAAAAAAAAAAGTTTGGAGGTTATCACTTTTAAAAGACAAGAAAAGGCAAATGTACAGACAACAAGGTTTATTAGTGGTTACTGGGTGGGGCAGGAGGGAGAAAAGAGGGTTAACAGTGATGGAAAAATTGTAGATTAAGGTTAGGGTTGCATAGCTGATTATTGTAATTGATGTCAATAAGCTGTACAACTGTAAAAAGTTGAATTGGCAAACATTGTGACAGATCCGTCTACAACAATGACACAAAAAAAAAAAAGAGTAGGGGCTGAGGCTGCTTATGCACAACCAAACATCTCATGGGATCTGGGGGGCGGGGGATGGTTTGGAGGTTATTTAGATTTGTGGAGAAGACATACAGCACGGATGGATGAGCTTTATGAGATAGGGAAAAAAAAAAAAAAAAAGCAGCCAGCAAAGGGATTAAGGAAAAGAGCTATCAGATGTGCAATGCTGGAGAGAGTATCTTCCACTTTGGTTCAAAGATCACTGGTGATCCTTGAAAGATCAGCTGGGTAGAAAATTGAGAGAAGCCAGACTGCAGCAAGCAAGAACGAATGCTTAGAAATGGAAGCCTATATAGATTTTAAGCTGGTGATTTCTGGGAAGAGGAAAAAGAGAAAAACTACCATATTAAGGGCAATCTAATTTTTTTTTTTTTTAAAAAAAAAAACAGGGAATGAAAGAGCATTTACACGTATTTGAAGAAGGAGGGAAAATCTCAGTGAAGAACATGATTGAGATTGAAAAAAGTCTACAGAAGGGATAAATTGAGAAAAGAAGTTCCCAGAGGTGGATGAAGAAAATGTGGTTGGAAGGAATGATGGAAGGTTCGGCATGTTAAAGGAGTCAGAACATTTATTCCTTTGGGAGAAGAAACGCAGGATGGATAAAGAGATTGGTTTTGAAGTAGTCAGGAGGGCTCTGACTGGAAGAGATTTTTCTTTGTGGAGTACATGGATGATCCTATGGGGCAGAAGAGGGCTGGAAAACACGAGCTGAGGGACATCAGACGACACCAGAGAAATAATAGATCAGTGCAGCAGAGACCCTTCCATACAACCTCCTTATCAGTCCCCTGCTCAGTCAGAGTTGCCCAGGCAGAAATAACTGGTCTGGTTTAAATTAAAACAAAAAACCAAACCCACTGCCATTGATTCCAACTCATACTGAACTTACAGGACAGAACAGAACTGCCCCCATACGCTTCCCAAGGCTGTAGATCTTTATAGAAGCAGACTGCCATCTTTCTCCAACAGAGATGCTGATTGGTTCAAACCGCTGACCTTTCAGTTAGCAACTGACCAGCTAGCCACTGCACAACCAGGGCTCCTACCTAATCAGTAAACTATGATAAGGCCCTACTGCCCCCTTACTACCCGTCTCCCAAAGCAGCTCCAACTTCAACGTGTGGTCCTGTAAGACTAAGTCTCCCCACTTAGAGGAGACTGGATTCAATATTGTGAGCGGTCCACTTAAAATTTCATATAAAGGTTTCTCTTCATTTTCAGATATATTAAGGTGACTTTCAGTGCCAGACAATTGAAAAAGTCCTGCGAACAAAAGTTCCAGAGAATTTGAAAATGGGTAGGAAAAAAAGACAAACAGTAGCTACTCTTAAAAGGTCCTCTTTGTCCCCCAATAGGCTCTAATCATCAATTTGATGATATCAGTCACTGCCAGTAGGACCCCTATACCCCCACTTTTTAAGTCACTTATGCCAGATGGAAAAAGGATTCCCTCTGCAAGAATTAACTGCCTTTGGCCTCCCTTACCCCTTTAAAGTCCAAATCTCTACCTGAGTAATGAGGGGTAAATCAGACAACCATTTTTAAATAACCTCCCTCACCCCACTCAAATTCATGAAAGCATTAAGGAGGAAAGAGGTGGAATGGAAGCCAACTGTGGATCTGCCTGGCAACAGAGAATCATAATCTTCCTTCTTAATTTTGAAGGTGTTGGTTATTCACATTAAAGCACAGATGGTTTTATTATTATTGCATTTTACCAGAGCACTAAGTGTGGTCAATTTAAGCTACTATCCCTCTGGTATTTATGTAATGCAGTGGGGAAGCTCCGAAAGGATCCTGTGTTCACAGCAGAGAGTAGCCAATATTCCTTCCAGGTTTCCCTTCACTCTCTGCCTCAGCATCAAAAACTCTCGGAATTCTGGAGATGCTCTGATGGCTATCATCACCACCAAGTCTAAGAGTTACATGAATAACTGTTTTAATGCAAGTATATGGGGAAATTTTTTTCTCTTAGTACAGTGGAGACAAAAATGGAGTTTTTCAGAACAAACGTTTATTTAAGAATTAAGGGAAAACAAAAACATTAAAGCATAGGAATACACTGAATACAAGTGTCTCATTTGGTCTGAAATCTTGAAAGAGTTACTCTAACTACTTACCTGAGGTAGATTAGGTTGGCACTGCTTCAAGAGAACCTCCATCCATCCCAGAAGTTACCTTCTAGTTTTGGTTACAGGATCCCAAGTGGTCCTCTCCAACCTCAGGTTATGCTACATGGGTAATACCGACACTTTTTTAAAAAGCCCCCAGACCTGCTTCACACCCCCAAAATTCTCCGTTTGAGGGATGGTCCATCCCTAATTTACTTAGAGGCAATTATCAGTAAGATCAGTTGAAAGAAGGGGCAAGTCATTGCCCTGCTAATGATACCAACTTTGTTCCCAAGTTCCATCTAATGACTAGTAAGTGGCCATAAGGACTAAATTCCATCACCATCATGCCACATCCCCAATACTATTTTAAGTATTAAAACTGTCAAACATATACTAGTGATAGGCATGATTTTCACCAAAGAGAAACAAATATATCTTGCACACTGGGCAACTTTCATGGTACAAGAGGTCTTTCGAAAATTACTGAAACACATCAGCTCAAATAAACTTCCAGGATCTGTTTTCCAAAAGAGAACACATCCTAAAGTCAGGTTCCTTATCACCACTGTGAGCTAGATCCCCTGGCCCTAAACCTATGATCATCATGGCTCAACAGTCATTAAGAAAATAAGAAGAACCAATCATTAGGATCAAAGATTAGGGCCATATGCAAAGTAGCAATGCAGCCGTTAACCAACTCCATAAATTCAAATGACAGGTCTCTGAGCTCTGCTAAGATAAATCAAACCATATCTGTGGACTCAGACTAACAATAAATATTTATTCAACAGTTTAGAGTCCCATATTCTGCAGGAATCTGAAACATTTGTAATAATTGTCTTTTAATATGAGGGAATAAAAAACCCGTAAGTGTACATTTATAGATCCCTGGATTAATTACTGTATTTCTAGAGAATGTTAAAAGACAGCCACAATTATTCTGTTAAGTTGGAAACAAGTTTTTACCCTTAAACCTCCAATCAATTTGCAACTTCTTTTCCCTCCTAGTATTTAGAATCCTGCATTCCCAGCCAAATATACACCCTACAGTATAGTGACTGCAATCCTTTCTCTGAGAATAAAAGGTATTCTTTCCTTGGTAGAAATGGAATAAATGCAAGGTGTGTCATTGTGGGGCTAGATTTACTATAAGCAGCAGCAGGCTGGGGTGGAAAGAAAACTAGCTTTGGGGTCAGGATAGTCAAAGCCAGAAAGTCTGGCTCCTCCATTAATTTTGTATGATTATGTGGTCTTTACTTTGTGCCCAAATACGCTTAGATTTTGTCTTTCAATCTTCCCCTAACCATTTTACAAGATGGTTACAGGTATCTATCATTAAAAGACAAGATAAATGAAGTCATAAAATTAGAGGTACTGGCAACATTCTAACTAACCAAACCAAAATCCATTGCCATCAAGTCGATTCCGACTCACAGTGACCATACAGGACAGAGTAGAACTGCCCGATAAGAGTTCCCAAGGAGCGCCTGGCGGATTCGAACTGCTGACCTCTTGTTTAGCACTTAACCACTATGCCACCAGGGTTTCCAACATTCTAACTACTATTCCAGAATTTGAATTTCTGAGTTCAGAAATGAATCTCTAAGGCTGCAACTCTAAACACCAGTCATGGTCTGAAAGGTATTTTAGAGAAAAGGAAACTTCTGTGGGTATGTCTCAACACAGACTAAGTAAAAAACTTGAGTATTCTGCCTCTTTATGAGGCTGGCCCTGCAAAGGGGAAACTACCAGTACAGCTTTGTCCCAGGATAACTACTTCCTAGTTTCTTAGTTCTTTTCACTGCCAGAAAAAGTCCCCACATGCTACTACCAACACACTGGTCCCATCAAAGAATAAAAAACATAGGCAAAGTCAATATATTCCTTTCCCCCAAAAGTAACACATGCCACACCTTCTACCACACGGTTAGTCCTTGCCTTTATTGGATTTCTGAATTAAAAAAAAAAAAAAAAAAAGTAAAGCAATCATTAAGTGGTTCAGATAAAAGAAAAGCATCTTTACCTGAGTTACCCATCAGGCCTACTCTGACCTGCCCTAGCTCCTCCCAGAACAAGCTTCTGGGTATCTAAAAAACTGTTTCCACACTGATTCCATGTAAGGTCATCTCTACTGTATGTGTCAACTAACTATGAGAATAGTTCTTCTCATATGTATTATATGTACATAGATTCTCTCCCACAATGAGATCTCTCACTGGAGCAAAATTCTCCGCAGAGTGGGCTCTTTGGGGCCCGGTAAGAGCTTCTAGCAAAGCTTTTCTCAGGCTTAAGGTAAAGGGTTTTTCACTTATGTGAGTTCCCTGGTGTACCACAAGAACTGATCATTGACAGAAGCTTTTCTCACTCAGATACTTGTAAGATCTTTCCACCATTTTTTTTTAAATGCAAATGCAACTAGGCTCTCCAACTGATGATTCTGCCACACTCAAGACAAATACAGAATTTTTCAACAGTACGGGTTCTCTGATGGTAAGAAAGTCAGAGTTCTGTTAGAAGCTATTCTCACACTTGTTGGAACTTCTCCACAGTGTGAGTTTTCTGGTGTCCAACGAGATGTGCACATTGCCTGAAGCATTACTGACAATGAGGGATTTAAAAGATGTTCTGTGTCAATTCTCTTGGACCGAGGAGGGTTGAGCACTGCTAAAAACTTCTCTCATATTCACTGCATTATAAGGTTTCCCATCTGTCTGAATCCTATTGTAGGTGATCAAATTTGAGTCTGGACTAAAGGTTTTCCAAAACTCAGGGCATTTGTAGGTTTTCTCACTGGAGAATGATAAGGTGTTCTGTTAGGGCAGCTCTCTGGGCAAAACGTTTCTGACACTTCCTGCAAGTGCTGATTCTCTTGTCCCCACTGAGGTCTGAGCTCTGAGCAAAGTCTGTTTTCACTGTTGGGATATGCCTAAGGTTTTTCATCTTAGTGAGTTCTCTGACATGTAACACGTTTTCATATAGTATTATAACTTCTTGTCTGGTCAAGACATTTGTGAGGCTTCTGAAGCACGGGGAGGGCTGAGCTCCACCCCTTTCTCACCCACATTACAGACATATGGTTTTTCACCAATGTGGATTGTCTGGTGTTGAAGAAGTGCTGAGTTCTGGTGGAAGCCTTTATCGCAAACACCGTATTTATAATGCAGCTCCTCTGTCTGAGTTCTCATTTTCTGCTGGGCAACAAAGTCCATCCCTAGGATGAAGCCACTCTCACAGGTTGACCACTGATGTGGTTTCTCCTCCATGTGAATTCTCTGATGTAAAATAAGGTCTGAGTTACAGCTAAAACTTTTCTCATATTCAAGGCATTTAAATGTGTGAGTGTGAGTTGCCTGGTGCCTGATTAGGTTGGCACTCCGAGTAAAACTTCTCATACATTCCAAGCATTTATAGGGCTTTTCACCCGTGTGAACTCTCTGGTGCACAATAAGGTCTGATTTCTGGCCAAAGCATTTCTCACAGGCACTACACTTATAGGGCTTCTCCCCAGTATGAACTCTTTTATGTACAATGAAGGCTGAACGGTGTCGGTAACTCTTCTCACACTTATTACATTTGTAGGGCCTTTCACCAGTATGAGTTCTCTGGTGGCTAATAAGGTCTGATTTCCCACTAAAAGCTTTTTCACACTCCAGACACTTAAATGGTTTCTCACCTGTGTGAGTTCTTCGGTGCCTTATGAGGTTTGTACTTCGACTGAAGCATTTATCGCATTCACTACATAGATAAGGTTTCTCGCCTGTATGGCTTCGCTGGTGGACAAGCAGATCAGAGCTCTGACCAAAATTCTTGTCGCAAATGTCACATGTATAGAATTTTTTACCTGCATGGGTTCTCTGGTGTCCTGAAAGGGCTAAGTGGTGCCAAAAACTCTTCTCACATTTGCTACATTTATAAGGTTTCTCGTAAGTGTGGATCCTCTGATGTGAAATAAGATCTGAGCTTTGGATGAAGGTTTTCTCACACATATCACATCTATAAGGTTTCTCCCCAGTATGGGTTCTATCACACATAATAAGAGCTAAGTTTTCACAGAAGTTTCGCTCACGTTCAAGGCACTGGTATATCTGACCATCTATTTGAGTAATCTTATGCACATGAATAAAAATCTTTCTACCCTTCTGAGGGCATACATGATATATTTTTCTTTTTTGAGTTCTCTGGTTACAGCTCTCTTCTGAAGTGTACATCTTCTATGGCTCTCTCCTAGGGAGTCTTCCACTGGTCTTCTTGACCCATCATTGTCTTAGCAGTCATTTTCTAGATAAGAATTTGAAAGATACATCTTTTTCAGGCCTTTTAGTCATGGGCAGTTTACATCTACAAGTTTCCAGCATCATATATACTAATTTCTTACTTGGTATTTCCAAACCTGTGAGGCAAAGCAGAAATATTTATATTCTTATAACTAAGAAAAGAAGCTTCAAAATTAAAATCAATGCAGCAAAGTCAGAAATCCTTCATGGAGTCTATAAGTGTTCTAGGTTTCACAGTGGTTAAAATCAGTTATTTCATTGTCTCTTTGCTGATACACAACTGATCAACAAGGCATATGAAAACCCTTTCTTTTGTCAACTTGAGTGACTACAAGCCTGGGGCTCTTTCCCATGTTCCAGCTGAAAAATCAGGACAGGTTTGAGAATCAGTATGCCTGCTCATGAAGAAAGCAAACCACAAGGGGCTGTGAGTATCTCTGTACTTCTTTTTATAGAAATGGTTTATGATTATTAGAATTTCCAATGCTCAGAGAGAAAACACAGGTTCTTGTGACTCTAATATCTGTGTGACTTTAGACAAGTTACTTAACCATCTAGTTTCCTCATCTGTAAAATGGGCTAATATTAGGAAATATCTAACAGGGCTGAGCTGAATAACAAATAAATTAATCCCTGTAAATCTCATAAAACAGTAGTTCTTAACTTGGCATCCAGGGACTTCTAGATAACCTATGAAATTTCAGAAATCAAATGCAAAATGTTTGATGTATGCACACAGCTGGTGTTTAATAAATATTTGCTGTGTACATAAATGGATCCCCATTGAAATTCTACTTCTCTCCTTATCTAGTAAAAGAAAAGGGACAGAATGTCACCGGATGGCAGCTACTCTGCTGAGATGCAGTCTGGCAGGGTAGGGTACACTTCGAAATCCTAAAGAAGTTGCAGCTTACCTAGAATCTAGATGGAAGAAAGGCAGTGTTCACTTCCTGGTCCTGAGAATTTGCCTTCTCAAGGAAGACAGTGTTCTGTAAAATGCAAAGACAAGATTTATATATGAGATAAATTAGCACCAAATCATTTACACTCAAAGGGCATAAAGAATGGGTCACATCCAGGTAAACTAAAATTTCCTAAAATACAGCAGATAGGTTATCTCATGAAATCTCTTAAATTTAATTCTAAACAAAATAACCAAAATCTTAAGCCATCTCATTTGACTCTGGAGAAAAGAACAAGAAAGAATCTATAAACCTCACGAACGCAATCTATAGTTTCCTTCGGGATTGTAAACAACATTAAAGGAAAAGGCCCTGTATGGATTGAACTGTGTGCCCCCAAAATATGTATTGTAAATCCTACTATAAGGTCACTACGAGTAGGAATCAATTTGATGGCAATGGATAAATCCTCCTATACCTATGGTTACAATCCCACTTGGAAATAGGGTTTCCATTGTCATGTTAATGAGGCAGTATTAGGGTATGGTGCGTCTTAAACCAGTCTCTTTTCAGATAAGAAAGAGCAGATTAAGCGAGAAGCAAGGGAAGACATATGTCACACCACAGGAGATCCCCAAGACCAAGAAATAGAAGCTAAAAAGAGACGAGGACCTTCCTCCAGAGCCAACAGGACAGAAGGCCTTCTCCTAGAGCTGGCATCCTGAATTCAGACTTCTGGCCTCCTAAACGGAGCCCTGGTGGCACAGTGGTTAAAGACATTGGCTGCTAACCAAAAAGTCGGTAGTTCAAATCCACCAGCGACTCCTTGGAAGCCCTATGGGGCAGTTCTACTCTGTCCTATAGGGTTCCTATGAGTCGGCATCGACTCGATGGCTATGGGTTTAGCCTCCTAAACTATGACAAAATAAATTTGTTTGTTAAAGCCACCCACTTGTGGTATTTCTGTTATAGCGAACTAGATGACTAAGACAGGCCCCTGACACTAAACCTTAGTGCTATACTGAAAACACAGACATTATCTTCCCTGAAGTAACTCAGGCTGTGCCATGATCTAAAGTACAGTAGGGGCTACAAAGTACACTCGGGACTACAACAAAACCACCACTTTAATGTCAGTACTCCTCCTTCACTGGAAGGTACATGACCATCACAATTTTGATGACAGGAAGTCCCAGGGTTACAAACAAGATCTGCTCCTGTCTTTAAGTCGAATTTGTTAGGTTAAGTTGGAACAGATGCATACAGTTCTTAGTCTCACTTTAGTGCAGGAAAAAGCTCAAAGACTTTTCAATGATTTAAAAGCTGCCCGTGGAGCAAGTAAAGATGCTTGTGTGTATGTGAGTAGGGGTTGGTTCAATCCTTTCAACGCGGGGGCAAATTTACGTATCATTAAAGGGCAAGTACAAGTTGTTTGTAAGTCAGCCGTTCCTAACCCTGGGGACTGCTTGCACTGAAAATTTATAACAGCCCAGGGTGATTTATATTTGAGTCATAATCAATAAATAAAAACGAGGAGCCCCAGGGAATAGAAAAGTGACAGAGATAGTGGACAGGGATGAACTTAGAAAAGCAACCCCATAAAGCTGTTTATAAACTCCTGTGCTCACACTCACCTGTACACCCATGGATCAGGTATTCATTTGCACACCAAACCTGTTTGATAGAGCTGACAAGCAGACCTCTGTTCATGCCCCTGATTGACAACTGGGTGGCGCACAAGCAGGACAGACTCCAATAGCAGTGATTCTGTTGGAATCATAATCCACAGAAAATGGGCTAGAATGTGCAGCTTGAACTTAACCAAATCATCTAAACCAAAGATCATTCATCCTAGAGTTTTTGTAGGATCTCAAGGACCAAATCAAGCTCATAATAGTAAAGATATTAAAATAGCTGCCATGACAAGGACCAACTAATACCAGGAATTAAAGAACAAACTGGGACAGTAACAGGATCTATAGCAAAGAACACGAGTAGCAAACAGATGAAATCATATTAGGAAAAAGACAACTGGATTTCTAAATTCTAAACTAAAGGGAAATTGTAAAATGTTATTGTCAAACAGGACATTTCAGAAAACCTGTAACCTTGCACACCAATTATTTAAAATTGACTTCCTGTGGAAGCCAAGGAACAGAAAAGTGACATAAATATGGAAAAGGAACAAAAATTCCTCTGGAAAAAGAAATACAAAGGAGATGGTAAAAAAAAAAAATAAAGTTAGAGGAGGTAATGGTAGCTGAAGAAATCCAAACCTCTCGAGACATTCTAAAAGAAGGACAAGAGCAAATGTACTACACTAAACTCACCACCTCACCACAGCCCAGCTATCTACATCTCACGCTCTAACTGCAAGCCATGGATGACAGCAAGAGCAATCTAGGAAAGCAGGGAAAAGAGAGTAAGGGAGCGGACTGTCCTAAAATTCACTGCCAAAAAGAGAAAACCCACCCCAAGTACAAAAACTTTTAAAGAGTTCTGATTAGAACAGAACACAGGTGAAGGACTTAAAGAGTCCACAAAGGACTGAGGAGGCAAACCTGGAAAGACAATTCTTCAGGAAAGAAGATAGTAAAAAGGAAGGGAGAGAGGTCTTTGGGAAATCACACAGTGAAGGAGAAAAGGAAAGAGAGGGGAAAATTGAAGATGCTTCAAGATGAGAGAAAAAAAGAGATAGAAAGAAAGACACTCAATACTTCCCCTCCACCACTATCCTCCAAAAATGCCATTCAGTTTTGAAACAAACCTTAATCGCAATGATAAATGGGTGCTATTGAATTAGAAAGGAAACCCTAGTGGCATAGTGGTTAAGTGCTATGGCTGCTAACCAAAGGGCTGGCAGTTCAAATCCACCAGGCGCTCCTTGGAAACTCTATGGGGCAGCTCTACTCTGTCCTATAGGGTCACTATGAGTCGGAATCAACTTGACGGCACTGGGTTTGGTTTTTTTTTGGTATTAAAAACTGAAAAACAGTATAATTAAATGTTAAATTAAAAAATACGATGAAAGGCATTAAAAAGATCTAAGTATAAATGTAGTCATTAAAACGAACAAAAAAAATCTTCCACATTACCAGAAAAAATGTTTTTAAACAAAGGGCAATAAAAACACACCCTGTGCGTTATATGTGGGGGGTGGGGGAGGTGGAGGGGTGGGGGTGGGGAGACAGGGTGTTATAGATTGAATTATTGTTCCCCAAAATATGTGTTGTAAATTCTAACCTCTATGCTTGCGGTAGAGACACCGGCACTGGGTTTTTTATGCTTGTGGTTATGATTCCATCTGGGACCGGGTTACCTTTGTTATGTTAATGAGGCAGAATTAGTGCAGGGTAGTCTTGAGTTAGGAAACCCTGATGGCCTAGCGGTTAAGTGTTACGGCAGCGAACCAAAGGGTCAGCAGTTCAAACCTGCCAGGTGCTCCTTGGAAACTCTATGGGGCAGTTCTACTCTGTCCTATAGGGTCACTATGAGTCGGAATCGACTCAACAGCACTGGGTTTTTTTTTTAAGTCTTGAGTTAATCTCTTTTGAGATATAAAGGTGAATAAACAAGCAAGCTAGGAAGCAGAGATGAGGTAGGACAGATGCCAAGACACATGTAGATCTCCAAGGAGCCAGGGAGAAGCTGAAGAGACAGGGACCTTTCTTCAGAGCCAACAACAGAAAGAGAAAGCCTTCCCCTAGAGCTGGCGTTCTGAATTTGGACATCTAGCCTCCTAATCTGTGGGAAAATAAATTTCTGTTTGTTAAAGTCATCCACTTGTAGTATTTATGTTATAGCAGCACTAGATAACTAAGACACAGGGCAAATATGACACAACGCAATTGTAATTATAAAAAAAATAGTAGTAATAATATGACAGTGTTGAGACCGAACATATCGGTCATATAATTAAATGTGAATGAGTTTAACATAGCTGTTAATAGAAAAATATTTTAATTTTGTTTCACAAAGAAAGATCTAACTATATGCTAAACATGAGACACCTAGGACTGCTATGAGCCTGGAATCAACTAGATGGCAACGGGTCTGGTTTTTTGATTTTTGAGACGAAGTGATTCAGATAGCCTACAAATAAAGGGATGAACACAGGAATACGAGACGAATGGAAACAGTAAAAGCAGGAACTGTGATTCTGATATCACATGATGTAGAGATCAAGTCAAAAAGGATGAAACATGATAAACCAAAAAACTCAAACCCACTGCCATCAAGTCAATTCTGACTCATAGCAACCCCACAGGACTGAACAGAATCTGCCCCATAGCGTTTCCAAGGCTGTAATCTTGTCTGGAAGGAGACTACCACATCTTTTTCCCACAGAGAGGCTGGTGGGTTCAAAAGGCCAACTTTTCGGTTAGCAGCCAACCATTTAACCACTGTGCCACCAGGACTCCCTAAACATGATATAAAAAAAAAAAAAACACGATAACCCCCCCGCCAAAAACAAACCCATTGCCGTCGAGTCGATTCAGACTCATAGCGACCCTACAGGGCAGAGCAGAACTGCCCCATAGAGTTAAACATCATAAAAACCAGAAAAAAACCCAGTGCCGTCGATAAAGGATGCTTTAATTCTAAAAGCCATAATGGCAATGAAGTTTGTAACAGTCATGAATATCAATACACCAAATAACACAGCAGCCACCTTTATAAAGCAAGCAATATAACAGAATCAAAGAAATAGAAGATAAAACATTAATAACAGGAAAGCTTAACATACCACTCTCAGTATAAGACATAAAGTGGATCAAAAATAAATACAGAAGCAAAAAAAAAAGCATAAATGATCTAATTAGTAAGTAAATGTCAGCTGCTAACTGAAAGTTTGGTGGTTCAAGTCCACCCAGAGGTACCACAGGAGAAAGGCCTGGTGATCTACTTTTGAAAAATCAGCCACTGAAAACCTAAGGGGCACATTTCTCTATTCTGACAAATACAGGGTTGCCTGAGTCTGAACTGACTCAACGGCAATTGGTAATGGATATAGACTGAACCTTTCTTTCTTATAATAGGGAATAAACCTTCTCAAGCACACATGAAATATTGACAAAAATCTGTCATATCAGTAAGTTCCATAAAGTGGGCATACTACATGCGATACTTTGTAGTAAAACTAGAAATTTATTAAAATAACAAATAACATATGACCTTCCCAAACTGGGGTGGGGGGGGAGGGGGGAATCAAACTGGTAAATAACTCTTCAGTGAAAAGGAAAATAAAAAACATATAAAAAAAAAACTTCTAAAAATTATTAATAATTTAAAATGTTACATACTAGAATCTATGAAATAAATTTAAAGCAGTGATCAAAAGCACATTTTTAGCCTTAAATATTGTTTTCTCAGTAAAAATAAAATCAAATGAATTTAGATCAAAAGCTAAGGAAAAAGTAAATCAAAAGAAAAATGAGGAAGAAAATAGATAAAAATGGAAATCAATGATCCAGAGAGAAAAACAATAAACCTAATTATAAATCAAAATCTTATTTTGAAAACTTTAATAAGTAGATAAACTATAGCTAACATAATGAAGAAAAAAGCGAGAATGCACACATTTGCAAAATAACAAACATGAGGGAAATAACCACTGAAACAGAAAAACACATTATAAAACCACTTTGCAGACCTCTATACAAATAAATGTGGTAACCTTTAAATATATCTCTCGCAACTGAACCAATAAGCAACATCATGATAAAAGGAGAAAACACTGAAGTTGCCAAGGATTTCATTTTACTTGGATCCACAATCAATGCCCATGGAAGCACCAGTCAAGAAATCAAACATACTGCATCGGGCAAATCTGCTGCAAAAGACCTCCTGAAAGTGTTAAAGACCAAAGATGTCACTCTGAGGACTGAGGTGTGTCTGACTCAAGCCACGGTATTTTCAGTTGCCTCATATGCATACAAAAAATGGACAAATAAAGAAGACCAAAGAAGAACTGATGTCTCTGAATTATGGTGTTGGTGAAGAATATTGAACATACCATGGACTGCCAGGAGAACAAAAAAGCTGTCTTGGAAGAAGTAGTCAGAATGCTCCTTAAAAGAAGGGATGGCGAGACTTCATCGTACATACTTTGGACATGTTATCAGGAGGGACCAGTCCCTGGAGAAGAACATCGTGCTTGGTATAATGGAGGATCAGTGAAAATGAGGAAGGCCCTCAAGGAGATGGATTGACTCAGTGACTGCAACAATGGACGCAAGCATAACGACGACTGTGAGAAGGCGCACGACTGGGCAGTGTTTCGAACCAGCTCGATGGCACCTAACAACAACAACAGAAATACATATTTACTAGGGAAATACAATTCATTAAAATTGATCCCATCAGAGATGGAATGTTTAAAAACACCAGTTTCCACAAAAGAAATAGAGAAAGCTATCGAGAAACTATTGCACGAAAAAGCACTAGGCCTAGATCATTTCACAATGGAATTCTAATAGACTGTTGTAAGCCAAATAAACACAATGCTTCACAAATATTTTGTAAAGCACTGAAGATGAAGAAAAACTTCCTAATTCATTTTTTGGGAATCAAACATAATATTGATTCCTAAAACTGGTGAGGACAGAATAAAAAATTTTACAGCCCAATATCATTATGAGTATCAATGTGAAAAACACTGACAAAAATCTAACACCACATTAAGAAAGTAATACACCAGGACCAAATGGGATTTATTAAAAGAATATTAAGGTTGGTTCAATGTAAGAAAATCCATTAATATAATACAGGTAGTCCCTGACATACAACAGGGTGCCATTCTAACAACTGTTTTAAGTCTGTTCTGATGTGAGTGAAATCTTTTTTTTTTTAAGTTTTCATGATTATTGCCTTTTATTATCAGTATCTATATAAATCTGGCAGCGTTTTGAACAGTAAACCACAAAACTGAACATCTGAGAATGATAACATCAGCAAATTACGTGCTGCAACACTGTATGTAGCACGTATTACTAACCAAAAGATGTAAAAAAAAAAAAAAGAGATGCTCATTAAGTGCGATTTGTTGTAACTCCAATACGCTGTAAATCAGGGACTACTGACCTAAGGAGGGAAATCATGATTAGCTCCACGGATGCTGAAAGAACTCAAAAGAAAGCAACATCCAATCCTGATGAAAACACCTGAAAAAGTAGAAATTAACATACTTTTTTTTAACATGAGAAATATAAATATTTTAGTCCTAAAGCCAGCATCGTAAGCACATCAAAAAAAAAAAACCAAACCCAGTGCTGTCTAGTCGATTCCGACTGATAGTGACCCTACAGGACAGAGCAGAATTGCCCCACAGTTTCCAAGGAGCGCCTGGTGGATTCGAACTGCTGACCTGTTGGTTAGCAGCCATAGCACTTAACCACTACATCACCAGGGTTTCCCTCAAGCACACAGAAGCTAGTTATTTCCATTGAGATCAGGAACAAGGCAAGGATGATCACTGTCTCTTCTACTATTAAACCATCAAATACTGACCAATGTTAAACACTGATCACTTCAGGCGTACCTTGTTTTATTGTACTTCGCTTTATCACGCTTCACAGATATTTCATTTTTCACAAATTAAAGGTCTGTGGCAACTTGTGTTCAGTAAGTCTTTCGGCACCATTGTGCCAACAGCATGTGCTCACTTCGTGTCTCCGTGTCACATCTTGGTAACTCTCGCAGTATTTCTAACTTTTTCATTTTTATTATACCGTTACAGTGATCTGTGATCAGTGCTTTGATGTTACTATTGTAATTGTTTTAGGGAGCCACAGACCACACCCACATAAGAAGACGAACTTAATCCATAAATGTTGTGTGTGTTCTGACGGCTCCACCAACCGGCCGTTTCCTGTCTCTCTCACTCTTCTCAGGCCTCCCTATTCCCTGAGACATGACAATATTGAAATTAGGCCAATTAATAACCCTAAGAATGGCCTCTAAGTGTTCGAGTAAAAGGGAGAGTTTTATGTCTCTCACTTTAAATCAAAAGCTAGAAATGATTTAGCTAAGTGAGGAAGGCAAGTCGAAAGCCGAGACAATCCGAAAGCTAGGCATCTTGTGCCAGTTAGTCAAGGTGCGAATGCAAAGGAAAAGTTCGCAAAGGAAATCAGAAGCGCTGCTCCAGAGAAGACGCTAATGATGAGGAAGTGAAACAGCCTTATTGCTGACACGGAGAAAGTTTTAGTGGTGTGGATAGAAAATCAAAGCAACCACAACATTTCCTTAAGCCAAAGCCTAATCCTTAAACTTAAGCCAAAGCAAGGCCCTAACTCTCTTCAGTTCTCTGAAGGCGAAGAGAGGTAAGGAAGCTGTAGATGAGAAGTTTGAAGCTAGCAGAGGCTGGTTCGTGAGGTTAAGGGAAAGAAGCTGTCTCCATACCACGAAAAAGCAAGGGGAAGTAGCAAGTGTTGATGTGAGAAGCTGCTGCAAGTTATCCACAAGATCCAGCTAAGATAACTGATGAAGGCACCTACACTAAGCAACTGATTTACAATGCTGACAAAACATTAGAAATGTTACAGTAGAAGACGATGCCACCTAGGACTTTCACAGCTAGAGAGAAGTCAATGCATGGCTTCAAAGCTTCAAAGGACAGGCTGACTCTCACTCAATATTTTAAGCCCACTGTTGAGCTCGATGGCACTGGGTGGGTTGAGACCTACATGGAGCCCTGGTGGTGCAATGCTTAAGTGTTCCGCTGCTAACTGAAAGGATGACAGTTCAAACCCAAGAGCCACTCCCTAGAAACCCTATGGGGCAGTTCTACGCCGTCCTATAGGGTCGCTATGAGTTGAAATTGATTCAATGGCAATGGAATTTTTTGGTTTGGTTGAGACCTGTTGCTTAGAAAAAAAAGATTCCTTTAAAAACATTCCTGCTCATTGACAATGCACCTAGCCACCCAAGAGTTCTGATGGAGATGTACAAGGAGATTAATGTTGTTTTCATGCCTGCTAACACTACATCCATTCTCCAGCCCACAGATCAAAGAGTAATTTCGACTTTCAAGCATTATTATTTAATAATACATTTTGGAAGGCTATGGCGGCCGTAGATAGTGATTCCTCTCATGGATATGGGCAAAATAAATTGGAAACCTTCTGGAAAGTATTCACCATTCTAGATGCCATTAGGAACATTTCATGACTCACCCAAGAAAAAAAACCAAACCCACTGCTGTCGAGTCAATTCCGACTCATAGCGACCCTACAGGACAGCGTAGAACTGCCCCATAGAGTTCCCAAGGAGCGCCTGGTGGATGTGAACTGCCGACCTCTTGGTTAGCAGCTGTGGCACTTAACCACTATGTCACCAGGGTTTCATGGGAGGTCAAAATATCAACATTAACCAGAGTTTGGAAGAAGCTGATTCCAACTCTCCTGGATGAGTTTGAGGGATTCAAGACACCAAAGAAGTAAATGCAGATGTGGTGGCAACAGTAAGAGAACCAGAATGAAAAGTGGGGCCTGAAGATGTCACTGAACTGCTTCAATCTCATGATAAAATTTTAATGGATGAGGAGTTCCTTTTTATGGATGAGCAAAGATAGTGGTTTCTTTAGATGGACTCTACTCCTGGCAAAGATGCTGTGAACATTGCTGATATGACAACAAAGGATTTAGAATATTACATAAACTTAGTTGATAAGGAAACCCTGTTGACATAATGGTTAAGAGCTACAGCTGCTAATCAAAAGGTCGGCAGTTGAGAGTCTACCAGGTGCTCCTCGGAAACCCTATGGGGGGGCAGTTCTACTCTGTCCTATAGGGTCACTATGAGTCAGGAACGACTTGACGGCAACAGGTTTGATTTGGTTTGGTAGCTGATAAAGCAGTGGCAGAGTTTGAGAAGACTGACCCCAATTTTGAAAGAAATTCTACTCTGGGTAAAATGCTATCAAACAGCATTGCATGCTACAGAGAAATCGTTCACGAAAGGAAGAGTTAATCATGGCAAACTTCACTATCGTCTTACTTTAAGAAATTGCCACAGCCACCCCAGCCTTCAGGAACCACCACCCTGATCTATCAGAAGCCATCAACATCGAGGCAAAGCCTTCCACCAGCAAAAACATTATGACTCACTGAAGGCTCAAGTGATGGTTAACATTTTTTAGTAATAAAGTATTTTTTAATTAAGGTATGGACATAATGCTATTGCACAATTTTAAAACAATGTAGTTCTGGTACATGAGTAGACGAAAAAGAACAGGAAGAACAGAAAATCCAGAAACAAGACCCCAAAACACATGAAAATTTAGTATATGATAAAGGTGACATCTCAAACAGGGCAAAGATAGACTTTTTAATAAATGGTACGAGAAAAACATGGTAGCCACTTAAAAATACATAATATTTGATCTATATCATACCATATGCTAAAATCAAGTCCAAACTGAAACCATACAAGTATTAAAACACGAGAGAATTCCATTTTAACCTCTGTGCATGGAAAGGTTTTCTAACTATGACACAAAATCCAGATAAAATAAAAATTGATTATTTTGCTAACAAAAATAAAAACATTTTGCATGTAAAGTCAATGGACAAACTTAGATAATGTATATGTAACATATATTTAAGATAAACGGATAATATACCTAACATAAAGACCTCTTCAAAACTGAGGAGAAAAATACAAAACCTAATTAAAAAAAAAAAACAGGCAAAAGACAATTTGCATATAAAAGAGATAAAAATGTTCCTTAAGTATATAAAGATATTATATTTCATTCACAAGTAGAGAAATGCAAATTAAACGTACACTACACTACAAACTACTATTTCTCACCTATCAAACTGGCAAAAAGTAAAAGGTATGGTAACACATTTTGCTGTCAAGACTGTGGGGAAACAGACATTCTCCTACACTGCTGGAGGAAATGCACATTGGTACCTTTTTGGAGGGCAATCTGGCAATATCTGACAAAACCAGTATGCATTTGCATTTGAATCAGCAATTCCATTTCCAGAAATTAAAGATACACCTCCAACAATATGGAAATACACATGATTTACGTTATTTATTGTAGCACAATATGGAAATACACATGCTTTATGTTATTTATTTGCATTAATGTTTATAATTGGAAAATATTTAAAACAACCTACATTTCCATATGGAAGAAAGCAGCTGCACAAACTATCATACGTACACATAATGGAACACTATGCAGCTGTAAAAAAGAATGAGGAAAATCTTCATGAACTGATACAGAGTGATTTTCAGGATAAATTGTAAATTTTATAAAGCAAAGTATAATGAAGTATGCTACATTCTGTGTAAGAAAGAACGTAGAAATAAAAAAATATATATATATACATGTATCTGCTCATCTGGCAAAAAAGAAATTCAGGAAATATAAAACAAGAAACTAATGAGTTTGGTTATCATCAGATAGTAGGTAAAAAAGGGGTTGAAAGAACAGGAAAATGGAATTGGTGTAAAAGGGTGGAGGGAGGGGGAATGAAACTTAGCTCTGAGTATAACTTGTGTATACATACACACTTTTTTTACTTTTGGAGACATGTTATGTTTCATATACTCAGTAAATGAATAAACAAGCAAGAATGGGGAAGAACAACATAAAACAAGATACAGACAAAACTAAGTAAGCCCATGTTTTAAAAGAATAACATACCACTCTGAAGAGGAAAAATAACTCCAATAACTTTAATAAGTGTACAAACTAAAGAACCCCGAAATAAAGATAAAAAGAACTATAACCAAATATTGAACTCTAACTTGAAGTGTTTTTTTTTTCTCACAGTGGAATAAAAACCAAAAAAACCAAATCCGTTGCCATCAAGTCAATTTTGACTCACAGTGACCCTACAAGACAGAGAATTGCCCCACAGAATTTCCAAGGAGTAGCTGGCGGATTCGAACTGCCGACCTTTTGGTTAGCAGCCAAGCTCTGATCCACCAGGGCTTCCACAGTGGCATACGCACTCCTTTCTCTGACAGTGAGGACTAGCTGCCATTATCCATAGTGTATTTAGTTATTTGTTCAGTTCTAAAATACACACTAAGTAGTGTGCCTATATGAGTTGGAATCTCACAGTGGTATTAAAAAAAAAAGAAAAACTCATCAGCCTTGAGTCAATTGTGACTCATAGTGATCCTACAGGACAGAGTAGAACTGCCCCATAGAGTTTCCAAGGACAGCCTGGTGGATTCGAACTGCTGACCTTTTGGTTAGCAGCTGTAGCACTTAACCACTAGCTATACCACCAGGGTTTCCTACAGTGGTACATATAAACCAGTGTAACCCAGTGCCGTCGAGTCGTGGCATAGGCACACTCAAAAAAAAAAAAAACCAAATCCATTGGCATCAACTACTACTACTCAGTGTGTACCAGTGTGTATTCTAGGATTGAACAAATAACTAAATATACTGTGGATAATGGCAACCAATCCTCACTATCAGAGAAAGGAGTTACAAATATGGAAAAGAGACTAGAATAAACTCTGTAGTGCTGAAATGGACTTGGAGATAACAGTAGAAGGGCAAGGTCACTTTAAATATATGTAGAAAAAAATAAAAACGTTCTTGTGTGTTTGTGTATGTATTATTTTCCCTAGTAATGTCTGCTGAGGTCACTGAATCAATGAAATCCCAGTAGTAATGAGCGTATCAAGCACCCGGATTTTGGCTTCTAAATACCATCACTAAAAGGAATCAAAGTTCCTCAGAAAAATGGCGGTTTCCAGAACTGGGAAAGTACACAATGAGCCTGAAACATCTTTGTTAGGCCAGAAAGTAAGGAATTGCAAAAAAAAAAAAAAAAAATGAGTACATTTCTAAAGGACCCAGGAAGCAGCTAAAGGGGCTCCCACTGTATATATCTGGAACAATTATAAAATCAAAATAAATAATGATACTAACATATTAGTAACACAACAAAATAAGATCCCATGAATCTATGCTTAAAAATAAACCAATAAAGGGGGAAAAAAACGAAGCTTTTTTCTTACTTAGAAAACCAACAACTAAACATAGAAGGAATGATGGAACTAGAAAATCACCATCTCTAATCAAAGGGAGAATCTAACTGCTCTAGGCAAAAATACAGTGAATGAAAGTGTGATGAGAATCAGGATATTTACATAGTCTGAAAATACCTCTCCACTAGATATTTAATAATTACAAGGAAAAAAAGAATGACTTCACAGTATAGAAACTTGGCAGAAATCACTTTAACCAAGTGATCAAAGCTATTATCACCAGTAATGAGATATACTGACATCATGTACAAGGAGAAGAACATAGTATCACCCCTGTTGATCTTGCCAAAAATGTATAACCAGAGTTAAATCATGAAGAAATACCAGAAAAACCCAAATTGAGGAATATTCTACCAAATAAATGGCCTAAATTCTTCAAAAGCATCAAGGTTGTAGAAGACCAAGTCTGAGGATCTCTTCTAGCATGATGAAGATATAACTAAATGCAATGAGTGATGCTTGATTGGATCTTGGACCAGAAAAAAACAAAACAAAACAAAACTTGCTTTTACTATAAAGACCATTAGTAGGACAAATGGCTAAATTTGAGCATGGTCTACAAATTTGATAGTATTACTGTATCAATGCTAATTCCCTGATTTTGATAGCTCTGACCGAATATCCTGTTTTTAGAAAATAAACAGCTCAGTACTTAGGTTAGGCTTTCTCAAACAAGGTGCTGGGAGAGAATTAAGTCCTACAGAAAAAAATCTGAGTAACTATTTTCTCAGTTCTACCAAGGGCTTAACTCTCTTACAACTTTAGGGCTTAGGATGTCTAGGACTTTAGACCTTAATTTCCTCACAGTCTGAAAAAGGGTATTATGTCTGTAACTTAGTCTCAAATAGTTCAGAAAGATAATGTACATAGGTATACAGAGAGACAGAATCACAAAGCAAAAATGTTAACATTTAGGCAATCTGGGTGAAGGGCATGAGGGCATTCTTTGCACTATTTTGCAACTTTTCTGTAAATGTGAAATTATTTCAAAATTGAAAGCTACTTTTTGTTTTATTTTTTTTAAAGGACATGGTGGCTCAGGGTTGGAATATCATACTGATTAAAATTAAAAGTTCAAGCTCTGGAACCAGATTTTAGTTGGAGCTGTGATAACTTGGGTAAGCTATTTAAACTCCCTAAGCTTCCATTTCCCGTTTGATAAAATAGGTACGTTACATGCCTCACGGAGTTGCTATGAGGCCTGAGTCTCTGTGTGTAAGCACTCAGCTCAGTACCTAGGTCTCAGAGGGTACTCGATAAATGGTTCTGTTATTTCCTTGGAGTCCCTGGGTGATGCAAACAGTTAACACGCTTGGCTGCTAATCAAAAGGTTGGTGGTTCAAGTCCACCCAGAGGCACTTCAGAAGAAAGGCTTAACAATCTACTTCCAAAATGTCACTGAAAACACTGTGGAACACAGTTCTACTCTGACGCGCATGGGGTCATTATGAATTGACTTGATGGCAACTAGTTTATTATTTTATTTCTACTTCACATGCACACGAACATTTATTGAGCTTACCCTCTGTGCCTGCCTCTTGTATAAAGCCTTATTCAAATTCCATTTAAAATAATTCATCCAGTGATACTATGAAATTACACAAAAGCGAAAAAGAGTCTATGAAGAAATGTTAAGAAGAAACAGAAGAATACCAAATCAGAATCACATCTTAGTAACAAAACGCAGGCAGATATGGACGTTTGGACAAATACCTGGGTTAAGATGTTGGGCTTATGAGAACACTTTTAAAATGTGTACTGTTACTGATGGAAAATGAAGAACAGAGTAGAAATAATGAATTCTGAGCTTGGTTATAACCTGTTACATCAATCAGATTGTTCTCTAAAGTTATCAGCCCACGGTATTGTATTTGACAAAAAAAACAGCCAACAAAGCATGAGACACAAAGAAGAAAATTTCTTAAAAATAAGGAAATCATTTTCCTATTCATATGTAAGTTTTGAGATGTTAGTACCTAGAAAATACAGTTCTGACTGTTCAACCTCAAAGTAAAACATGACACTTCCCCAGTTCAAAATTCTCTAACTGCTTCCTATCACACTCAGAACAAATTCCAAAAAGTTTTAGTGATCTCTACTGCTCTGCATAATCTGGCAGCTCTGTCTTCCTCACAGGCCACTTCAGAGTCTCTGCACTTGTCCCTCCTGCCTAAAAGCCTCTTCTCCTAGAGTCTGCTCCTTCATTTGATTCAACTCTCTGCCTGAAAATTGCTTCCTCAAAGAGAGGCACGTACATAACTATCTTACCTAAAACAATGCCTGTATCCTTTTACCCTGCTTTTATATTTTCTTCACAGCACTGATCCCCATTCAACTTTGTGGTGTATAGTTCATATCCATTCATTCAGTTGCCTCTTCCACTAGAATATAAATTCCATTAGGATTAAGACAGACTTCTGTTCAATGCAATATCCCTAGCATCTAGAATACATTTGCTGAATGAATGAAAACCAGGAATGAATAAATGCTAGTGACAAAAGACATACTAGGCCAGTAGCCCCTGGCTGGTCCATCTGGCAAACCTAAATATATCCTTTAAGCCCTATCTCCAGGGTCCCGTCCTCTAGGAAGTTCTCTAAACCCAGCCTAGGAAGAGAATGGAACTTTCCTCCATGCCTAGGATCCGAGTGTACAGAATAAACAAGTGATGGAAGTTTAAGCAGACAGCTTAAGTCACAGAACTTCAGAGGAGGCACTCAGCTCAAAGTTATCTGAATGCCTGAAGGATATACGGGACAAGGAGTCAACATCAATAAAGCATTACCTAAAAACAAAATAATGCTTACTATATCAGGCCCTAGCCTAGGTAGAGCCTCTTTTGTTACATGATTATCTCATTTAATCCTCCCAAAAATCCTGTAAAATAGGTACTAATACCAATGTTACCACATTACAGATTAAAAAACCTGATGTTTAGGGCAGTTAAATCCATTACCCAAGAAGTCACAGCTAGTATGGAGCACTGCCGGGATTTAAATCTACATCTCTACATCATTTTCGACTCCAGAGCATGCCTAACCATTGGGCATAATGCCTCCTTTGGGCAGAAAATCAATCAAGAAGCAATTACTGCAAGCCTATTTTGAAGCACTTACTGATGAAGATCAAAGACCAGAGCCTTCAGCATGGATTACACCTCAACATAAAGAAAACAAAAATCCTCACAACTGGACCAATAAACAGCATCATGATAAAAGAAGAAAAGACTGAGGTTGTCATGGATGCCATTTTACTTGGATCCACAATCAATATCCATGGAAGCAGCAGTCAAGAAATCAAAAGATGCATTGCATTGGACAGATCTGCTGCAAAAGACCTCTTTAAAGTGCTGAAAAGCAGAAAAGTCTGCTTGAAGACTAAGGTGCACCTGACCCAAGCCATGGTGTTTTCAATTGCCTCATAAACATGTAAAAGTTGGGCAATAAAGAAGGAAGACCAAAAAAGAATTGATGCCTTTGAATTATGGTGTTGGTGAAGAATACTGAAGATATATGGACTGACAAAGGAAGGAACAAATTTGTCTTGGAAGAAGTACAGCCAGAATGTTCCTCAGACAAGGATGGTGAGTCTACGTCTCACATACGTTGAGCATGTTATCAGGAGGGATCGGTCCCTGGAAAAGGACATCATGCACGGTAAGCAGAGGGTCAGTGAAAAAGAGGATGACCCTCAAAGAGATGGACTGACACAGTAGTTGCAACAATGAGCTCAAGCGTAACAATGATTGTGGGGATGGTGCAGGACTGGGCAGTGTTTCGTTCTATTGCACATTCGGTTGCTATCAGTTGAAAGGACTCGATGGCACCTAACAAGAACATTTCAATCACTGCTTATCCAAAGGCTGGCAGCTGGAACCCACCCAGCAGCTCTGAGGAAGAAAGGCTTGGAGAACTGCTCTGGGGAGCTGTTCTACTCTGTAAAACATAAGGTTATCATGAGTCAGAATGAACCTGTCAACGAGATTACCAGAACGCATATTGAAAAGGAGTAGAAAATACACTTAAATTGGTAGACAAGGGCCCAGTTTTATCCTTGCTATCTATGAGTCGGCATCGACTCGATGGCACTGGGTTTTTTTTGGATCTTAGGAACTAAGAAAAGGCCCTTTTGCACACATCTCTTCCCATTTCCGTGCTTCCTTCCCTCCAATGACCCACCCCACCACAACCCACCATTCATATAGAAGTATACAGCTTGGTATGCCACTCACCAAAAAAGGAAAGACTGGAGACTGTCTTCCCTTTAGTTCCAAAAGGTCTCTAGTCCAGAACCATTCACAGCATTCAATTCTTCCCTCTCCTAGAGGAAAAATCAATAATATGGAAGATAACTTTCTGCAATTTATACTTTTGCTGGAACTGGACATTTAATATTGGTCCCATTTACTTGACAGTCTGGTCAGCATCCTTTAACCATATCTCACCTCTATTTTGCTTACATTTTGTTTCTCCGGCCCAGAAGTACCTACCTGTCACTGGTAGCAATCAGTTCCTTCTCGACCTGGCTCTAGACAAAACATCAAAAATTCTTCCGGGTAATGACTAACTTCGTAACAGAATCCTGAGCTCTGTTCTCGTTTGTTTTAATTTTCCCTTCTGCTTTTTTGTTTATATTACCTCAACTTCTAAGGTCAAGGACCCATTCTTCTACAACTATAAACCTCATGGTGTACCTGATAAGTGTATATAATATAAAACCATATATAATTCAGTTTCCAAAAATAACTGTGGAGTAGTCTGTTTAAACCAGATTCTTCTGCATATAGATTTGACTGAAACGTAACTAATCCCTGCATTAAAGATGGGAGGGGAGCAAACTCCACTCAAAGTCCCTGTTTTTTTCCAACATAAAATACATATATGTATACCGCTTAAAAAAGCGTTCAGCAGTGTTTACTATTATTATCTCCAGGAACGACCACACTAAGCTTCTCTTCCTTCAACTTTTCATTGACCGCCTTCCCGTCTTCCGTCCGCCGTCAGCGGGCCCAGATCCCGCTCGGCCGCGAAGGGCAGGGGCAGCACCCCTCGGGCTTACGCCGGGGGTCTCGGGTGTCGGCCGCGCCCCTCCCCACCGCCGGGACCCGGTGGCAGAGCTTACCCCGCTAGCCGCCGGCGCCGCCCCTCGGGCTAGGGACAGCACTTCCGGTTACTCTCCGGACTCTCGGATCTTGGCTTCCCGGCGGCCATAGGCTCCGCAGCAGTGGCCCTCAGGGCCCAGCTAAGAGAAGAGGAGGCAGCGGACCCGGGGGCGCTGACGGGAGAGAATAGCTACTCCCTCCAAGCGGATCGGCGAGCGGAATTCAGGTTAGGCCGCCAGCTGGGCGCTTTAAGGGCCGAGAAGGCCGGCTACGAGAGCCTTTTCAACCCGGCAGGGAAGCAGCCAGCGTGGCCCCGCCCCCGCAAGTCACATGACCGCTCCGCTATGGCGACTAGCGCGCTGCCCCCTCCCATGCCTCTGGGCCAATAGGATCGAGCCTCCGGACAGGGGCGGGGCCCGGGAGCGCCTGCGTTCGGGGGCTCTGGGAGCGTCGCAGTGGAGGGCGGGGGCTACGGGGAGCCATTTGAGATTACCTTGTCCAAGGATGAATGGAATCCACAGCCAGGCTGTTTAGTTTCCGGCTTCTGTTCTCCTCTCTCGAGGCAGTTAAGAGAGGAATCTGGCCAGGACTAGCACCACAGAGATGGATGCTGCCGACCCTGAGAAAAACATCACCGGGGTGGAGGAGAGATGGAGGATCTGGAAAAGATGGAGGATTTCGAAACAGCGGGAGCGCTCAGTCACTACAGAGGTGGCGAGCGAAATGGATGAAATGCTTTGAAAGGGGTAGCGACATTGTGTGGGTGGAGACAACTGCGTGGGGCAAGGGGCTGCTCTGATTTCAGGAGGTTGCCCGGTGGTTTCTGATTGTGTTTCTTGGCTGGACTCAGTTAAGAGTAATGATCTATGTGTGGGGTGAAGCAGAAGAGATTTTTTTCAGAGTGAACAGTTTATCTATATGGAGATTTATTCTCCCAGCTCAATTTTTCAATGAAAAAACGTTTTTAAAAAGCCTTCAGATACAAAAGCGTGTCCCAGTCCTAAGAATATAGACTAAAGCCTGGGCGGTGTGACCAAGGACTTGTGTTGTGCTCAGTGTTGGAGTTAGGGAAGCAGAGAGAGCATAATTAGGAGATGGGTCTTTAAGTCACATGTTCAAGATTAAGCTCTGACCCCCTACTTCTGGAATTCTTCCCCAGTGGAGCTTATTTTAGTTTCATGTTTGTTTTTAAGGAAAACTTATCGGCAAGGCCAAAATGGTCCATCCAGGGTCTTCGTTTTTTTAAACTTATATTTTATTTTTGTTGCTGAGAATATACACAGCAGAACATACACCACCAGGGTCTTCCTAATATTTGAAATAATAACTTGAGTGTGTGGTATGCATCAGACACTATTCAAACCACTTTATTAGAACAGAAGTTCTATGAGATATGTATTATTATCATCCTAGGAGGAAGCTGGTGTACAAGAGAGGTTACTTGCCCAAGATCACACATTTAGAGCCCTGGTGGTGCAATGGTTAAGAGCTCAGCTGCTAACCAACCAAAAAGGTCAGCGGTTTGAATCCCCCAGCTGCTCTTTGGAAACCCTATGGAGCAGTTGTACTCTGTCTTACAGGGTCACTATGAGTCGGAATCAACTCCAAGGCAACAGGTTTGGTTATTTTGGTTTAGGGTCTGATTTCTGTATTGCGTATAACATCTCAATAATACTGAACTCTTAAGTCGTTTATTTCAAGAGACATTGGCCCAAGGAAAGTGTTCATATTATTCATTGTTTTATTCACTAAACAAACATTTATTGAGCACCGTTAGTTCATCTGGCATTATGCTGGGTACTACGAATTTAAAGACAGTTAAGACTCAATCCTGCTCCTCTAACGGCAGTCAGTCTAGAATGTAGACACCAGGTAGGACCATAGAGAAGTACTTAGATAAGGCTTTGTTTAGGAAAGGGTTAGAAAAGGCTCTCCGAAGGAGATGAGGTGATGCTTGAAGGAATACAACAGAAGAGTTGGTTGAAGATGAATCTGGAATAGAAAATGGAAAATAAGTTGCAGGCATACCTGAATGTGATTTCAATGAGTGGACTTTATCTTGTAGGAAAAGGGGAAGCCACTTCTATAGTTTAAGCATACAAGTAACTCACCTGTCCCCAAGTTTAAACTCTTTAGGTAATTTTATTTTAGTTTGAAGTATGGAGAGAAGCAAGGAGACCAAGGTAGAGAATAAGAAGGAGCAGCCAGCAAATTTTGAGGAAAACAAACAAAAAATGGGTCATAGCAACCAAGGGAGGAGAGTTTCAATTAAAAGGTTGTTGTTAGCAGTGCCACATGTTATAGACAGATCAGATGAGATAAGCGCCAAGCAATATTAAATAATGTTTACATGGGATTTATTCTGTTTCAGGCACTGTTATAAGAACTTTACGTATATAGGCTCATTTAACCTTCCATCAACATCACGAGGTCTGATGCTCAAAATAATCTTATTTCACAAGCGGGGAAACTGAGGTATAGTAAGTAATTTGGGCACGATTGTGCAGCTGGTAAGTGGCAGAGTGGGAATTTAAACCCAGGCAGTCTGGTTTCTGAGTCTGTGCGTGTTACCACTATCCTATACTGCCTCTCTGAAGAGGATATGTGAAGTTTAGGAAACAAGAGGCTGTTTTCATCCTTAGTAAGGGCAGCTTCTGTGGAGTGTGGTGGAAAGGGAAGGGGACACAAGAAGTATCATCTGTTCTTTCCAGAAGCTTGGCCGTAAAGATGAACAAAGAAAGGCCATCTACAGCACAGATTAAAGACTCGAGAAAGAAGCTGGGCCTAGGACTTGAGGAGAATTGAAAGAATTGAAAGAATTGAGTATGTTGCTAAAGGAAAATTCTAGTATAGAGAGGGTGAGGGTTCAGTAAAGGAGATATTTGGTCTACAGAAATAAGAGAAGCTGGGGTCTGTAGTACTGGAGAGTAATTAACTTTGAGTGGGAAAAGGAATCTGAGAGTAGAAGAAGAGAGATGTATCTGTATTGATCTGGTCTTGTTCAGATATCCTTACTTTTTAGAATTTGGAGGGAGGAACTTCAACTAGTAACAAGTACCATTTGCATCAGGCTCCTTCCCAGTCTATTCTATTAGTCATTCACCAGGACTCTGATTCAGAGGACTTATGTTCTTTTCACGAAAATATCTTCTGTCTAATTTGATGCAAAGATAATTTAACGAATGTTGTTGTGTGTTGTTGAGTCAATTGTGACTCATAGCACTCTATATGACAGAGTAGAACTGCCCCGTAGGGTTCCCTAGGCTGTAATCTTTATGGGAACAGATCACCACGTCTTTTCTCCCATGGAATGGCTGGTGGGTTCAAACCACTGACTTCTCGATTAGTAGTCGAGCACTTAACCATTGTGCCACCAGGGCACCTTATTCAACCAATAATATTTAATAAATAAATCACTGTGTTGATGGTTCAATAATTTCAAAAAGATAACATTGCTGTTCTTCACCTCCTGATTTCCCAGGGCATCTCAGATTTTCCTACTGAAGTATACCCAAGGAAGAGAGGAATGAACGAGTGCCCTAAAGGGGCCTGTCACAGGTGTAAAATTATCTAGAAACCCTGGTGGCATAGTGGTTTAAGAGCTACGCTGCTAACCAAAAGGTCAGCGGTTCAAATCTACCAGCACTCCTTGGAAACCCAGAGGGGCAGTTCTACTCTGTCTTATAAGGTCACTGAGAGTTAGAATTGACAGCAACTGCTTTGGTTTTTTTTTTTTTTTTTTAATTATATTATCTAAAAAGAATTATGTAATTTGCATTTTACCTCATAATCTATTTGGGTACTTGAAGTAGAAAATAAAAAAGATTAGTTCCTACCCTTTAGAAGCCATAGTTGAAAATTAGATAGATACCTGCGTAGTTCAGAGATGTCAAATCTATGGGGCAAGTTTCTAGTTCCCTAAATCTGTGTCAACCAGCACCAGTCAGTTTTGACTTTCTTTTCCATTCAGCAAGAACTTAGGCTCGCCCCCGGACACCCTTTTAATTCAGTGCTGAAGTCACTCCTGAGGTTCACTGTTCAGCCAAAGATTACACAGGCCCATGAAACAAAATGAGACTAAATGGGCATACCAGCCCAGGGGCAAGGACAAGAAGGCAAAAGGAGACAGGAAGGCTGGCAATGGGGAACCCAGTGTGAGAAGGGGAGAATGGTGACATGTTGTGGGGTTAGCAACTAATGTCACAAAACAGTATGTGTAGTTGTTTAATAAGAAACTACTTTCCTATGTGTCTTAGTTATCTAGTTATCTAGTGCTGCTATAACAGAAATACCACAAGTGGATGGCTTTAATGAACAGAAATTTATTTCCTCACAGTAAAGTTGGCTAGAAGTCCAAATTCTGGATGTCAGTTCCAGGGGAAGACTTTCTTTCTCTGTTGGCCTTCTCATCAATCTTCCCCAGACTAGGAGCTTCTCCACACAGGGACCCCAGGTCGAAAGGATGCGCTCTGCTCCCAGCACCACTTTCTTGGTGGTATGAGGTCCCCCTGTGTGTCTGCTTGAGATTGTCTCAAAACACAGTCCAATCTTGTAGATTGAGTCCTGCCTCACTAACACAACTTCCACCCATCCTCCCTCATTTAACATCTTAGGTTTGCAACATATAGGAAAATCACACAATACCAGGAATCGTGGCCCAGCCAAATTAATGCACACATTTTTGGGGGGACATAATTCAATCCATGACACTATGTAATCCTTCATCTAAAGCACAGTTAAAAAAAAATGACACACACAAAAAAACTTAGGCTCAGGTTCCTTCTCAATGCAGTCCTCAGGTATCCACTACCAGTCAGTCAGAGTAGGTTCTGATTTGCCATCTCTGCTGAGTCGGAATCGACTTGACAGCAGTGGGTTTGGTTTTTTTTTTTGGTTGGAGCATGAGAGGCAAGGTTAGCTCAATAGGATATGTACTAGAGGAAAGACCTGGGCAAAATTCAATAAGAGCGTTGGAGAAAGTGGGTAGTTCTACCTGGGGGAGTCAGATAAAACTTTACAAAAAAGGTAGACAGTTCATTGTTATGATAACTGTCCCACAAAGTCTTCAGGAAACCAGGTCACTTCTGGTTAATTCTCCACCATCCCTTGGATGTGGACCTCACTTTTATGGCCCAAGATGAGAGGTAGAGTTCTAGCCATCACATTCAAATTTCAGGCAGAAAGATAAATAGACAAAAAAGGACAAAGGCCAAGTACCAACTCTGTAAAGGAAGTTTCCCAGGAGGCGTCATACGATTGTTTTACCTACATCTTATTGGCCACACCTAGCTGCAAGTTCTATTCCTATAGGAAGAACATGAATATGGATATTATATGGGAGTCTGGAGTAGGGGAAGAAAGGGGGTATCTAAAATGGCTATTTTGTCAAGTACGGGTAGGAAATAACTGGATTAAATCAAGGAAAGTGGTTTTATTTTTGCAGGACTCTTTTAGCTATTATCCCATCCCCTCTACATGTAATATCCGTATTCATTTTCTTCCATAGGAATAGAACCCCAAGTTTTTTTTTTGTTTGTTTGTTTTAAGTAGATGGATAACAATGAAAATTAACTCCCTTGCAGCTAGGAAGAATGAAGAGACAGTGATATCCACTGAATAAAGGATGAGAGGAGTAAGAAACCCTGGACAGAATCAGCTTAAAGAAGTAACAAGAAATGAAGTTGATAGTATGGTGGGCCCAGTAGATAGAGGGAGTAGATTATGTAGAGAGAGCTGACCTGAGAAATCTGAGGGAAATCGATTTGGCCATGTCTGAAGTCTCCTTTTAAAAGAGTTCAAGTGGAGGGAGTAAGCTCAAGTCTGGAGGGGAGAAATATAAGAGGGATATTTCTGAGTATCTTGTCCTATCCCATTAAAAGCTCCATTCCTTCTGCACCAGAATATGCCTTTCCCAAGAAGAAGAACTCAAGGAATTAGGCTGAGTTTCTTCCTTGGCCTCATGGCTACCCTCCTGCTGAAATGGACTTCTCTCTCCCCTCACAGGATGCAAATTATATTCCTTATCAAGCTGATATTTAGCAGGGTCTAGGACATGTTTTGAAAATGATTCTTGGCCTTCTCCTGGTACAAAGGGTAAGCAGGACCCTGTAGCAGCTATAGAGAATGTTCAGTTTGTTGCAGGCTTGGTCTCTTGTTAGGTGGTATTACTGAGCCACCTCATAAGGTAGCAGTAGGAAGCCTGTAAGAAATGCAGACCTTTATCTAGGCGGAACAGGAGCCATGGTGGTGTGGTGGTTAAGCGCTTAGCCGCTAACCCAAAGGTGGGTGGTTCAAACCCACCAGCGGCTCCACGAGAGAAAGACGTGACCGTCCGCTTACATAAAGATTATAGCCTTCAAAACCCTATGAGACAGTTCTACTCTGTCCTATAGGGTCACTATGAGTCAGAATTGACTCAACAGCAGTGGGTTTGGTTTGATTTTAGTTTTATCTAGGCTGATGTTGCAGTAGGGGAAGAAGCTCAGAGTGAGGTCTGGCCCTTCTCAAACTCCCCTACTCCTAGAACCCAAACTCCCTCACATTCTGTTTATTCCTCATCTCCCTCCTCAGTCCTCCAGTATCCTGTCCCTGAGTCCCTAAACTCACTTGTTTCAGTTTCTGTCTTAGCTATCTAGTTCTACTATAACAGAAATACCACAAGTAGGTGGCTTTAACAAATAGAAATTTATTTTCTCACAGTTTAGGAGGTTAGAAGTCTGAATTCAGGGTGCCCGCTCTAGGGGAAGGCCTTCTGTCTGTCAGCCCTGGAGGAAGGTCCTTGTCTCTTCTGAGCTTCTGCTTGTGGGCAATCTTCATGTGGCCTGGCATCTGTCCTAGGCTGGATTCTCTAGAGAAGCAAAACCAGTAAAGCGTATAAGTATATATATAGAGAGAAGGAGATTTATATCAATTAAATGGCTCATGTGGTTGTAGAGGCCCTGGTAGCACAGTGGTTAAGAGCTACGGCTGCTAACCAAAAGATCAGCAGTTCGGATCCACCAGGCACTCTTTGGAAACCGTATGGGGCAGTTCTGCTCTGTCCTATAGGGTTGCCATGAGTCGGAATCAACTCGGCGTCAACGACTTTGGTTTGGTTTTGGTTGGTTGTAGAGGCTGCAACATCCCAAGTCCATGGGCCAGGAAAGAGGCTTCTCCTAATTCCCAGAGCCGCAGGGGCCGGTGAACCCAAAATCAGCAAGCTAGAGAGCAGGGCTGTTGCTCACAGGCTGTGAAGATCGATGAATCCCAAGATTGGTAGGGAAGACCGCAGGTAAGCTGCTAGCTCAAGTCCCAAGAACTGGAGGCCAGATGAACAGGAGCCAGCTGCAGGATCCAGAATAAGCAAAAGCCCTTGACAAGAAGAGTAGGAAGCGTGCTAGGAGGCAGAGAACAGAAAGATGAAGGCTGAGTGGATTGGTACCGCCCCCGCTGGTACCAGCTCACAGCCAGTCCCATCATGGGTGTGATCACAACATTGCACCACTGCCAAAACACAGAATCATAGCCCAGACAAGTTGTCACAGGATCTTAACCATCACAGCATCTCTTCCCCCATCTCAGCTTGCTTGCTTGTTTAATCTCTTTTATATCTCAAAAGATTGACTGGAGACACACCCCATACTAATCCAGCCTCATTAACATAACAAAGACAGCCCATTCCCAGATGGGAAGATAACCACAGGCATAAAGGTCAGGATTTACAATACATATTTCTGGGGGACACAATTAAATCCATAACACTGTCTATTCATAATCATTAGTTTTCCCTCAGCCATGCTCTCTGACTTTTTTAAAAAGTTTTATCTTATTGTTGAGAATATATACAGCAGTACATACACAGATTAAACATTTTCTACATGTAGCATTTAGTGACATTGATTACATTCTTTGAGTTGTGCAACCACTCTCGCCCTCCTTTTCTGAGTTGTTCCTCTTCCATTGACATTAATTCACTGCCCCCTAATTTTCCTAGAAACCCTGGTGGTGTAATGGTTAAGTGCTATGGCTGCTAACCAAAAGGTCTGCGGTTTGAATCCACCAGATGCTCTTTGGAAACTCCATGGGGCAGTTCTACTCTGTCCTTTAGGGTCACTATGAGTCGAAATCAATGTAATGGGTTTTTTTTTGGTTTTAAGGTTCCTATCTAATCTTTGCTCTTCTCTTGACTATGTGAAGGTGAGCAGGGAAGATGAGTTTGGAGGCTAAAATAGTTGACTCCATCCCCAAGCTTGAGTTCTTCCTCCACCTAGCATATTTGTTTTTTGGCTGATGTTTTATTGTCTTTGCCATTATTCGCTCCTTCTTTTTGTGCCTCATTTTGCTAGTGTCCTTCTTCAGGATCTATCTCTTTTTCACTCAGAGGCAGTTGTTTTTGCCACCTGGGAATTTGCTTCCAGGTAAGAGATGGAGAAACCACTTGATTGTTTTGGTTTGGAAGAGTATCTGGCTTTGGGTATAGGGATGGAGGGTGTTACGGATTGAATTGTGTCCCCCCAAAATGTGTGTCGGCTTGACTGGACCATGATTTCCAGTATTGTCTGGTTGTCCACCATTTTGTGATCTGATATAATTATCCTATATGTTGTAAGTCCTAACTTCTATGATGTTGAGGCAGGATTAGAGGCAGATATGTTAATGAGACAGAACTCGTTCTATAAGATTAGGTTTTATCTTGAGCAAATTTCTTTTGAGATATAAAAGAGAGATGCAGTCAGAGAGGAGAAGGACCTCTACCACCAAGAAAGAAACACTGGGAGCAGAGTGCATCCTTTGGACCCAGGGTCCCCGTGCTGAGAAGGTCCTGGACACGGGAAGATTGATAACAAGGACTTTCCCCAGAGGTGACGGAGAAAGAAAGCCTTCCCCTGGTGTTGGCGCCCTGAATTCGAACTTCTAGCTTCCTGATCTGTGAGAAAATAAATTTCTGTTTGTTAAAGCCATCCACTTGTGGTATTTCTGTTATAGCAGCACTAGATGACTAAGACAGAGAGTAATGGGAGACTATTGTGACTAGAATTGAACCAAGTTAGAAATCGTGACCCACAACCCCTGAACAAGTACATTTCATTGACCGGTCTCCTTATGGCCAGTATTTCTGAGACCCTTTATGAAACTAGGTACTAGAGGAAACAAGGATTGCCAGATTTAGAAAGCAAAAAACAAACACACAAAACCAGAAGGCTCAGTTACATTTGAGTTTGAGATAAGCAATGACTTTTTTTTCTTTTTAGTTCTTTTTAACATGGAACATTCTTAAGTTAGAAAATGTAATTATTCATCTGAAATTCATATTAACTGGGAGTCCTATATTTTATCTGGCAGCCCTATAATTAGCCTTTGTATCACAGAGAAATAAAAATTGTATGGTAGGAGTTCATTTATAAGGGGCAGGATTTGTATTGAGATGAGGCAGAGAATTCCAAGTTGGAGGGGCATATAAAGTTCCCTGGGGTGCCTTTATGGGGGGGAGGGGTAAAGAGATTATATGAGAGGATTAGATCACATGAGGGTTTGAACTAAAGTAATGAGATCTAATTATCTCTAGCTAGGATCAGATATTTGGTGGGAATAAGGATGTGATTTGGGAAAGAGGAAATACAAATTTAGAGTTAATAGCAGATAGGATGATAAGAGATTGGACATCTCGGGGAGAGGAGCAAGATCACGGGCCAGCAGAGGTTTGGTGTGTGGGTCATATTGAGGTGGAAGGGTGAATTTAGCCAGGAAGTAACTTCAAATAGGTAGACGATGAATTCCCGTTGGTTGAACAAACACGTTTAGAACAGCAAGTCATTAGTAGGGAGATATGACTTGGGGTTGGAACTTTAAAGTGTGGAGAGTTAATGATTTGTAGAGCAAAAGTGGTCAATAGATTTGTCATAGAGAAGAGTTTATGTGGAAGGTGGTAAATTTGGTGTTAGATTCTAGCATACATTGAAATTCCATTTGAAAGGCTTTTGAATCTTCTTTATACACCATGTGGTCTTTTTTTCCCTGAGTGACATACACACTAAAGAGATAAACAGGACATAATCAAGATTCAAATGGACCTTCCTAGAACACTTTTAGCTGGTCATGGGAAGGCTAAGGGATACTACATAATATTTTGGCCACATTAGGGTGTTCCCTGCCCTAATCAAAGTCCACAGCCTCCAGGAATGGACTCCAGAGAGGAGATATAATCTTTGTATGTCTGTGTGACTGGTATATTTTTGATTCTTGGGATCCTGATGCATGATCTGCTGATGAAGACTTTTACAGGAGCCAGACCTCCAAATCACCCATTAGAGGCCTCATTTGTCTTCATTGTATGTGCCATATTGTTCCTGAGTTCTGGTGATTGTCCCCACACATGTGAATCCAAATTTTAACTTAGTCAAAGACAGATCTTCAATCCATGCCATCTCTTCTTAATTTACCTTTTATACACTGAGTCTGTCTAGCCCTTCAAATGGAGTGTCACACAGCACTGCAAATCTGTGTGGTGCTCACAGGTTGCCCCCAATTTCTAGATAGCCATGAGGCCATTAAAAAAAGGGCACCAATAACTAATATGGATTGCTCCATAAACATCATGTCCTTTTGATCAAAACCTGAGCACACATTATTAGCACATGGAAAATAGCCTTCATTACAAGAATCAGACAGCATACAACACGAAAAGTTCCATCACGAGCAATGCCCCCTGGCTCAAAAGCTGTCTGAGCAGAGACAATGCCTCTTGCACATACAGAACACTTTGTGCCATGGGTGAAGAGCTTAAATAGGACACTACCTACTGCTGGTCTCTCCCTGGCCAGGTAGGTCCACTTAGGTGGACTATAAACTTATGCTATGTGTGCCCCACCTTAGGAAACTAAGAAAACTTCTTCCTCCCAGATATTTTTTACCCCCTGCCTAAGTGACTGTTATCTTTTTAACCCTATAAACAAACATCCTACTGCATCATGCTCTCCTGATTTCCAGAGGGGAGCAGGTGGTTAGCCCAAAATTGTATCTTTTTAATCTGGCTAATAAACATAAGTACTCATTGGGGGTGGTGGTTTGTTCTGAGGCCTGAAGATGCCAGCAGGGAGAGGAATGGAGAAAACCCATGGCTTCCTGGCTTGTCTGAAGGACTTGCTTCTTACAGTATCTACCGCTCAGCTGTTGTCTTATCCATTTTGCTTGAGCACAGCCAGTTTTGTAACCCTACCACCCGCTCCCTTGGACGCAGGAGTGGAGGTCTGTCTCTGTAGTATTATTCAAACATTTAAAGGTCCAGTCCAACCAGGGTTCTGCCCTAGCGTAGTAGCATAAGTCCAGCTGTCCCCTACATAGGGGCTTTGTTTGGTCCAGGCATGGTCCACATCAGCACTGCAACACTTGTTCTGCCGCTTCTCACATGGGTGGAGTTGTGGACCCTGTAGTTTAGGACCGGAAACATCAAAGAATTACAGGATGTAGGGGCAGAGTGAGGTTCTGGATGGCAAGTCCTGCAGTCTGTGAGGTTTCTTACTGATGCCACTGCCTGAGCAGTGTCTTGCCAGGTTGATATCCTGCTCCTGCCAAACAAACTTGACAAAAACATCATTAATGACCCATGCTTTTCTTGTCGGTTGTCATGGGGAAGGAGCCACCTGGTGAGGAATGGGGTTTTTGTCTATGGCCACCCAATCACTCTGACCTTTTCCTGTTGCCACCACCTCTATTTCCATCCCTCCGTGGTATATACCCACACCTTTTTGCCATTTTCTCCTGTTGGGGGTTCAATGGAAACAACCAAAACACTTCCTCAGTCTCCTGAGATATGACCCATAAGGACAAGGGCCTGCCAAGTAGGGTGGAACATCCAAGGGTCCTGAAAACTCAGTGGGGTCTTTTAGCCCAGCAGGTCTGGCCCACTGGACTAGGTACTTGCAAGACATCAGGACAGCCAGGTTCTGACACCTCATTGAGGTCATCTTTCTTGTCTTGTTCCAGGCTCTGCAGGCAGGCATCATCGGCTGCATGATTCCATGAATGTTCAGTTCTGTAAGGCCCTTTGCCATGGTCATAGACATGGGTGACATACAAGTCTGGCCATTTACTCAGCTTGGCCCAGATGTTGACACTGCATACTGGGGAGCCTTTAATTGTCCAAGAATCCTTTTCCTCAGTCTCCAAATCATAGAGCCAGTCCACTAGCAACATCCTCCAGAGTCAGTACAAATCCACACAGGCTCATCAGGGGAGTGGGCAACTGTGAGCCATTTCACACAAAGCTCGGTTTATTGGGCATAGCATCCATGTCCATAGTCAGTCACATCTCTGGTGCTGAGGCTGATTGATCCTGGCTTCAGATTATCTCACACCCCCTGGTTTTGACTTCGCTAAACTGTCCGTGAACCAGCGGGTGGTGCCAGCGGCAACACATCTCTGAGCCACTGTCTCCGTTGCACACTGGGGGCCAGCAGGCTATCTGGACACAGGTTGGCAATGAAGCTACTTGTTTCATGTAGGCTGGTGACTCCCCCAGCCCCATCGAAAAATTATGGAATCTATCTAATGGGGACCCTTTCCTGTCCCCTCCCTTCCATTTTGAGTGTGAACACACACCCACGAAGTCATGCAAGCCAGCCCTGAATGCCTTTATTTTCCCTGTTATAAACAGCCAATGTTTTTTATTGCCTGCTTACTCAGGATTAAACCATACCCCTTAGTCTGAAAAATCTTCTGTTCTGGCTCTCTCTCACAGAATTCTGCACATCTGTACCCATAATCAAAGTCCAGGTCAAAGCTACTAGCAACAGTCTGACTTGTCAGCTATGCACAGGGCTTTTGCCCCAGGGAATGTGTCCCCATAACCTTTTACAGTCTTTCTGTCTTGTATACAGCAGTTTTTGCTGGCCTTTTATTATTCAGAGGGTGCAGAGAACTATGTTTAGGCTCTGCCCATATCAGTATTACTGATTCTCCCCATTTCTTGTTCATGGGCTTGCCTGGTTTTCCAGCAAGCATCCATTTGCTTGCTGGCTGCTACCAGAATTTCGTCCGGGAAAGGGGATTCCTCATGAACATTGATATACTTGTCTCAGGGTACCCTTCCAATTTCCACAGGGCTGTGTCCCACCTGGAAACCCTGGTGGCATAGCGGTTAAGTGCTATGGCTGCTAACCAAGAGGTCAGCAGTTCAAATCCTCCAGGCGCTCCTTGGAAACTCTATAGGGCAGTTCTACTCTGTCCTATAGGGTTGCTATGAGTCGGAATCGACTGGACGGCAGTGGGTTTGGTTTTTGGGTGCCCCACCTGGGCATCTCCCCAACAAGCCAGGCCAGGCCTTCACAAGTATTGCTCAAAAGCAGAGACTTAAAACTGCAAAGCAGCTTGCCCTCAGTTCAAAAAACAAAACTGCCTTTGTTTTTTTTTTTCCTGCAGGTAACTCTAGCTCAGATGCAAATCTGCTCTCCCAGTCTTTCTGCAGGTCTTTAAATGCAGGTTTTCCTGCGTCACAGTTTTCACAGTCTTATCTGGATGGATTTTGCTTCCACCTAAAAAAAAAAAAAAAATTTTTTTTTTTTTTTTTTTTTAAGCCCCCAGTCTAGTTCAGGGGAATCCTAGTTCCACTTTGAGTACACCCAATTAGAGGTGTAAGGGCAGATTTGCATTCTGTCTGGCTTTACATACAATATAAGCAAGCAAAATGTTTTTCACAGTATTTTTCCTCCTCCTAATATACATTCAGAAACCTTTGTTTTTTTTAACATTTTACAAATATTTTACAGTCAGTTTAAATCTCTCAGTTTCTATCCAAAATCTTTTTCCCCACCACCTTGCTGGAAAGAGCTCCTTTTGACTCTTAGCATAACTTTCCCCTTTTGCAAAGGGCTCCTTAGCTAGTGGCCTTGCCTCAGTTCCCTCACCCACACATTTTCTTCATTGTTAGGGGTTCCTGAGCTTCAGGCTCTGGTTTGAACTGGCCAGATACCGTATATCAACAACCAAAGTAACCATTCAGAATCTCTCTCCATTTTACCCTTCTCACCTCTAAAACCCCACACTTTCCTCTAGTCATTGCTGTGGTTCCTTACTTTTCCAGACCTCAGCTGCTACCCTTTCTCTCACCTGGGTCTAGGTTAGTGAATGCCAGCTGCAAATTACAGAGCCCTCACAACACCCCAACTCTAGCCTCAAGCAAGGGAGCCTGCACAAACTCCCACCCCCCCATTCCAGCCACAAGTTAGGGAGCCCACACAACTCCCACTGCCCCCAAGATAACACTACTCTCCTAGGCCTGCAACAACTCACCAACTCCTGGAAAAGGGCTATCTTTAAAATACACCGCCCCGTCCTGTGCCACCCTCATGATCGTTGTTATGCTTGAGCCCATTGTTGCAGCCACTGTGTAAATCTATCTCATTGAGGGTCTTCCTCTTTTCTACTGATCCTCTACTTTACCAAGCATGATGTTTTTCTCCAGGGACTGGTCCCCCCTGATCATACATGTCCAAAGTATGTGAGGTGAAGTCTCGCCATCTTCTGTTCTAAGGAATATTCTGGCTATACTTCTCCCAGGACAGATTTGTTCATTCTTCTGGCAGCCTATGGTATATTCAATATTCTTTACCAACACCATAATTCAAAGGCATCAATTCTCCTTCAGCCTTCCTCATGCATTGTCTAGCTTTCACATGTACATGAGGCAACTGAAAATAGCATGGCTTGAGTTAGGCACACCTTAGTCCTCAAAGTGACATCTTTGCTTTTGAACACTGTAAAAAGGTCTTTTGCAGCAGATTTTTCCAATGCAACGCGTCATTTGATTTCTTGACTGCTGCTTTCCTGGGCATTGATTGTGGATCCAAGTAAAATGAGAACTTCAATCTTTTCTCCATTTATCGTGATGTTGCTTATTGGACCAGTTGTGAGGATTTTTGTTTTCTTTATGTTGAGGTGCAATCCATACTGAAGGCTGTGGTCTTTGATCTTCATCAGTAAGTGCTTCAAGTCCTCTTCACTTTCAGCAAGGAAGGTTGTGTCATCTGCATAACGCAGGTTGTTAATGAGTCTTCTTCCAATCCTGACGCCGCCTTCTTCTTTGTATAGTCCGGCTTTTTCAACTATTTGCTCAGCATACAGATTGAATAAGTATGGTGAAAGGATACAACCCCGACAAACACCTTTCCTGATTTAAACCACGCAGTATCCCCTTGTTCTGTTTGAAGGAGGCCTATGTACAGGTTCCTCACGAGCACAATTAAGTGTTCTGGAATTCTCATTCTTTGCAATGTTATCCGTAATTTGTTATGACCCACACAGTCGAACACCTTTGCATAGCCAGTCAATAAAAACACAGAAAAACACCTTTCTGGTATTCTCTGCTTTCAGCCAAGATCCATCTGACATCAGCAATTATATCGCTCATAAAGTTCAAAAAAAAATGAAGCTGGAATTGAAGTTTGAGCTTGGGAAATACATTTGCTGAAAATTTGTATGGAAATGGAGAACTTGCTTCTTGTTTTAACTTTTGACAGCTCTGGAAATGCCTAAACAGCGTCACATTGCTTGTGACTCAGACAATGTTAGTTTTTGTTGAAATGACTACTACAGTATGAGTTTCACATAGAAGCACTGTTTTGCCTTGTAATTTTAGATTGAATTCATCAGGCAGCATTATCAGATCTGTAGCAAAAGCTAATTTTCAAAGCCATTTAGTGCTCAATAATAGTGGTTGAGAGTGGTTCTTCTCATTCAGAAAAATTTCAATCTCTGCCCTAAGCTCAACAAATTACAATAAAATTTTTACCGCTGTTAGGCCGTCAAACTTCTGTGCGATAGGGCAAATCAAAGTCAAGATATTCAGCTTCTATTTCAGACAAAACTTCACAGAACTGACAATGGTTAAGTCCATGAGAGTGAATGAAGTTAACAGTTGACACTACTGATTCAATAACACATGATGTTGTTGTTGTTAGGTGCCGTCGAGTTGGTTCCGACTCATAGCGACCCTATGCACGACAGAACGAAACACTGCCTGGTCCTGCACCATCCTCACAATTGTTGTTATGCTTGAGCTCATTGTTGCAGCCACTGTGTCAATCCACCTTGTTGAGGGTCTTCCTATTTTCCGCTGACCCTGTACTCTGCCAAGCATGATGTCCTTCTCCAGGGACTCATCCCTCCTGACAACATGTCCAAAGTATGTAAGACGCAGTCTCACCATCCTTGCCTCTAAGGAGCATTCTGGCTGCACTTCTTCCAAGACAGATTTGTTTGTTCTTTTGGCAGTCCATGGTATATTCAATATTCTTCGCCAACACCACAATTCAAAGGTGTCAACTCTTCTTTGGTCTTCCTTATTCATTGTCCAGCTTTCACACGCATATGATGTGATTGAAAATACTGTGGCTTGGGTCAGGCGCACCTTAGTCTTCAAGGTGACATCTTTGCTCTTCAACACTTTGAAGAGGTCCTTTGCAGCAGACTTACCCAATGCAATGCTCTTTTGATTTCTCGACTGCCGCTTCCATGGCTGTTGATTGTGGATCCAAGATAAATGAAATCCTTGACAACTTCAATCTTTTCTCCATTTATCATAATGTTGCTCATTGGTCCAGTTGTGAGGATTTTTGTTTTCTTTATGTTGAGGTGTAATCCATACTGAAGGCTGTGGTCTTTGATCTTCACTTTTAAGTGCTTCAAGTCCTCTTCACTTTCAGCAAGCAAGGTTGTGTCATCTGCATAATGCAGGCTGTTAATGAGTCTTCCTCCAATCCTGATGCCCCATTCTTCTTCATATAGTACAGCTTCTCGTATTATTTGCTCAGCATACAGATTGAATAGGTATGGTGAAAGAGTACAACCCTGACGCACACATTTCCTGACTTTAAACCAATCAGTATCCCCTTGTTCTGCTCGAACAACTGCCTTTTAATCTATGTAAAGGTTCCTCAAGAGCACAATTAAGTGTTCTGGAATTCCCATTCTTTGCAGTATTATCCATAGTTTGTTATGATTCACACAGTCGAATGCCTTTGCATAGTCAATAAAACACAGGTAAACATCCTTCTGGTATTCTCTGCTTTCAGCTGGGATCCATCTGACATCAGCAATGATATCCCTGGTTCCACATCCTCTTCTGAAACCGGCCTGAATTTCTGGCAGTTCCCTGTCGATATACTGCTGCAGCCGTTTTTGAATGATCTTCAGCAAAATTTTGCTTGCGTGTGATATTAATGATATTGTTCTATAATTTCCACATTCGGTTGGATCACCTTTCTTGGGAATAGGCATAAATATGGATCTCTTCCAGTCAGTTGGCCAGGAAGCTGTCTTCCATATTTCTTGGCATAGATGAGTGAGCACCTCCAGCGCTGCAAGCTTTTGTTGAAACATCTCAATTGATATTCCATCAATTCCTGGAGCCTTGTTTTTTGCCAATGCCTTCAGAGCAGCTTGGACTTCTTCCTTCAGTACCATCGGTTCCTGACCACATGCCACCTCTTGAAATGGTTGAATATGAACTAATTCTTTTTTGGTATAATGACTATGTGTATTCCTTCCATCTTCTTTTGATGCTTCCTGCATCATTTAATATTTTCCCCCTGGAATCCTTCACTATTGCAACTCGAGGCTTGAATTTTTTCTTCAGTTCTTTCAGCTTGAGAAACACCGAGCGTGTTCTTCCCTTTTGGTTTTCCATCTCCAGCTCTTTGCACGTGTCATTATGATACTTTACTTTGTCTTCTCGAGAAGCCCTTTGAAATCTTCTGTTCAGTTCTTTTACTTCATCAATTCTTCTTTTGCTTTAGCTGCTCGACACTCAAGAGCAAGTTTCAGAGTCTCCTCTGACATCCATCTTGGTCTTTTCTTTCTTTCCTGTCCTTTCAGTGACCTCTTGCTTTCTTCATGTATGATGTCCTTGATGTCATGCCACAACTTGTCTGGTCTGCGGTCACTAGTGTTTAATGTGTCAAATCTATTCTTTAGATTGTCTCTAAATTCAGGTGGGATATACTCAAGGTCATATATTGGCTCTCATGGACTTACTCTGAGTTTCTTCAGTTTCAGCTTGAATTTGTATATGAGCAATTGATGGTCTGTTCCACAGTCAGCCCCTGGCCTTGTTCTGACTGATGATATTGAGCTTTTCCATTGTCTCTTTCCACACATGTAGTCAATTTGATTTCTGTGTGTTCCATCTGGCGAGGTCCATGTATATAGTCGCCGTTTATGTTGGTGAAAGAAGGTATTTGCAATGAAGAAGTCACTGGTCTTGCAAAATTCTATCATTTGATCCCCCACGAGTCTGTCAGTTTGTCATACTGTGGGGGCTTGTGTGTTGCTGTGATGCTGGAAGCCATGCCACCGGTATTCAGATACCAGCAGGGTCACCCATGGAGGACAGGTTTCAGCTGAGCTTCCAGACTAAGACTGACTAGGAAGAAGGACCTGGCTGTCTACTTCTGAAAAGCATTAGCCAGTGAAAACCTTATGAATAGTGGTGGAACACATGATACACACAAAAAACCAAAGCCACTGCTGTTGAATCAATTCCAACTCATAGTGACCCTGTAGATAGATTCAAATATTTTCCACATCCTACCTGTTTTTGAGTAATACAGTGAATAACCATAGGCTTTAAAACCTAACATTTTCATAAGTTTTGTAAATTTGTCTAAATAAGCCTTTTACTGCTCCGTATATATTTTTACCACCATCACTTGTAACGCATCTTAGCAGATTCTACTTCAGCTTGTACTGAGTTAATCTGGTCTCAGCATTTTTGAGGATATTCTCTCCTATAGTTGTCCCATAAAGACTATTTACAGAGGCTAATTCTCCAGTCACGTTGAACTTGACATTGACTCTGAATAAACAGCAACAAATGCACAGTATCAGCAACATCTGTTGACTCATCAAGAGCCAAGGCAAACATTTGAAATCTTGCCTTCTATTTTAAGTAAGTGTTGACATTACTTCCATTTTCCTCAAGTCTTTGAGCAAGTGTCCTCAATAAAAGACTAAAAGTCTTAAACAATTTTATTTTTTCTGGACACATTTCTTTAATTTCTACAATCAAACACAATTCAACTTACCATTGATAAAGAGCTTTGATTGCACAGCTAACAAATGAGCCACTAAGAAAATTGCCTTTATTGCCGCCTCACTTTTTTATTTTGCTGTGATGAGATATTCTATTTTAAATTTTCTAATTTTCCTGACCATTACTTTCCTGTATGTTGGTAATACTTTGGTGAGTGTTTAGTCTGGTAATGTTGATTTATATTGCATTCTTTTACCAGAGCTATAGTGTCATTTTCTGATAAATACAATGTTTTGCCACCTAATTTGATAAAATAATCCACGTTCCCCTCTGCCTTAAAAGTGCGACATTCCAAGTTCACTTTTCTCTCTGGCTTTGACATGATGGGTATTGCCAAGCAGCAGTGTGAAGTGATGAGAGCACCACATATGGTCTCCATCAAAACTATTCTACTCTGCTATTGTAGCGTGAAAGCAGCCACAGAATGAGTGTGGCTGTGTTCCAATAAAATTTTATCTATAGAGGCTGAAATTTGAATTTTATATAATTTTCACATGTCTTGAAATAATATTCTTTGGATTAGATAGGAAACTTAGGCACTGAGTTTATGTTAATGGGGAAGGAACAACTTAGAAAAAGAGGGTGAGAATGGTTGCACAGCTCAAAGAATGTGGTCAACATCCTTGAATTGTATTTGTAAAAATTGTTGTATGTTCTGCTGTGTATATTCTCAACAACAAAAATAAAATATATATAAAAAACATTCTTTTTTTTTTTTTCAAGCACTTAAAAATGCAGAAATTCTTCTCAGTTCATGGGTCATACAGAAACAGGGAATCACCAATTTGGCCCTTTGGGTGGTAATTTTCCAACCCTGGTCTAGATATCCCAGAAAGAAGATGCTTCAATCAGGGTTTGGAGTATTTACCTCACTAAACTTGATGCTACAACTGTTGCCTGTTCACTTTGAACTCTTTTACCAGTAGCCCAGCAAGCACAGAAAGACATTACTATTCTGGCAGGGAAATTAACCCTAACCATCATGAACAGGAAGGCTCCTGCTACACAATGAGATTATGGAGGAATGTATTTGGTACTGAGGTGATTCACTGGAGTATCTCTGGGTATTCCCATGTCTGCTTTTAATTAAATGATAAATTCCAACGACATGATAACAACATGGACTGATAATAACATGGTGACCAAGGCTTTGCCCCTCAGAGATGAGAATATGTGCCACTGAACCAGACCAGCCACCTGCAGGAAGAAGAAGATGAAGAGTGTCAGTTATGGCTCAGGACAAACTGAAGTGGTGGAGGCTGTAGTTTATTCCACTAAACCTACTCGTATAAATTTTCTCAGACATTATGACTAACTCAAATCCTAGAAAAATTGCACCTGGATATGAGAAGCATGTGGGAGTGGTGCAAAGAGTGGACTCAAGTGCAGAGCAGTACAATAGAACTTTCTGAGATGGTAAAGATGTTCTGCACTGTTGGATAGGGTAGCCACTAACCACACGTGACTACCGAGCACTTGAAATCTGGCTAGTGCAACTGAATTTTATTTTGTTTTTATTAATTAACATTTAAATTTAAATAGCCACATGTGGCTAGTGGCTATTGTAATGGACAGCACAGCTCTAGTGAATACTGTTGGTTCTCTACCAAAATATTCTTTCCTGGTCCAATCCACCAATCCTTCAGCTGCTGTGTCTTCTGCTAAGAGTACATAGCTGTCCCCTTCTCTAGAGAATTGCCCTTGGCTGAATGGAAACTGCCTTGCTTGGGAGATTATAATGCCTCTTCTCCTACAGACAATGACTAACTGACACAGGAATACAAAAATCTGGCCCCCTTACATCAAGGTGGGAACAACCCCGTGGTGCAATTCAGGCTCCAGAGCTTTCTGGGAATCAGGCTGAAGCTAAGTGAGACCACATTCTAGATCAGCTTTTTCCCTCTGACCCAACCTCTTCCCTCACTCTCCTCCTGAGAGCACTCAATAAATCAATGCATCCAAGTTCCTGTCCCAGGCTCTGCTTCTAGGAGCCTGAACTAAGATAGTAGGTTTGCCTCTTAAGACTCATAAACAAAAACACTTTTCGGATATCTATATGTGTTTAGGAGCCCTGGTGGTGCAGTGGTTAAGCTTTCAACTGCTAACCAAAAGGTCAGGAGTTCGAATCCACCAGCTGCTCCTTGAAAACCCTATGGGGAAGTTGTACTCTGTCCTGTGGGGGTTGCTATGAGCAGAATTGACTCTACAGCAATGTTTTTTTGCATTTTGTTTTTTTAAATATATATTTAAGTATTTGCTTATATTTTCACCGTACCTTCTTCATCATTATAAATAAACAGTAATTAATGTTGGGTTGGCATTCTACACAGGGACCCCTATTCCTGGAACAAGTGCAATTGTGACAGCTCAGTCTCAGTTGCAATGAATATTGGGAATATAGAAGGTTTAAGTGTTTCTGGGCATCCTTACTCCGCCAGAGTGGCTCTCCCAGGGCTGTATGGCACCATAGCTGCTGTGGTGAGCACACTTGATTCATTTGTGCTTTATTTCTCTGAGGTCTGGACATTAGTTTTTCCTGAAACAACAACTGAGAAACTGTCTTTGTCAAGGGAAGAGCATTCTTGGGAGACTTCGGCGCCTGATACTTTGAGATTCTGTATAAAAGATGTGTGTGGGGGGCCTGAGAGTTGATGGAGTGCCGGTCCCAGCTGACATTGCCTAACCGTCTGCTTCTTTCTGTCCCCTAGTTAAAGATCTATCTCTATATAGCAGTAATACAAGTTTTCATTTGATGTGTTTGTGGAGTAATCGACCCTCTTTGCTGTCTTCAAAAGGGGAAGAGAAGGTGCAGAAATCATCTGACATTTGCAGACATTGGTGTATCAAAGACAACCAGTTGTTTACTCAGTTCTCTTTGGCATTTAGATATTGATTCTTTCATCGATATTCACGTTTATGTAAATTGGGTTTCTTATCTCTGTTTTCTTTAGTCTACTTAATGCAGACAATCTTGTCTTCCCCATTAAGTTGTAAATTTCCTGCGACCTTGATTTTGAATTTCTTAAGTTTTCCTCCTGCCTCCAACCTTCATACTCATGCTTCAGCCCCAATATTTAATACTGGGCAATATTTATAGAAAATAGCTGACAGAGTTTCAAATAGTAACAAATAGTTGCCTTTTAGTGAAAGCTTACACTGCGTGCGCCAGCTACTGAGTGCTGGGCATTGCTGTAAGTGTTTTACGTCAACCCGTTGAACCCATTGCCATTGAGTTGATTCTGATTCATAGCAACCCTATAGGATAGAGTAGAATTGTCCCATAGGGTTTCCAAGAAATGCTTGGTGGATTCGAACTGCCGACTTTTTGGTTAACAGCCATAGACAGCTCTTAACCACTGCACCATCAGGGTTTTACATATACTTACTAATTTACATATATACTAAATTAATTCTTGAGACAATCCTATGATGTAGGTACTATTAACACTTCATTTGAGGTATTGAGAAAGTGAACTTGAAGAGTTTGATTACTTGCTTATCATCACACAGCAATAATTGTGAGAGCTGAGACTGAACCTAAGCAATCTAACCCCAGAGTCTACACTTTTATCCACTACTGCAAACGTACATTATCTCATTTGTTCTCACAATAGCCTTTTTTTTTTAAAAAAACAGATGTGAAAACTGAGGCTTATAAATTTAAGTATCTTGTGCAAGGTCACAAAACCATGAAGTGTGGTAGCCATCATTACATTGCATCTGTCTGATGTCTGAGTCCCATCATTTGCATCTGTATGATTAGAAACCTTGACACCCCACCCCCACCACCAAAGCTCAACCTTACTACTCAAGCAGGTGGGTGTCTCATGCCATTCTAAACACTGCCAACAACCTATCAATCAGTGAAAGGAGCTAAGAGATGATGAAATTTGCTGGAGAAATAGCCAAGGGTTGGTGAAGAGGGATTAGCACAGGGCCAGGAGAAAACAGAATGTGTTCTGCTAAGAGTATCTGAGCATTTAAGTGCCAAGGGCACTTTCCTGCACCACGTCTCCAGTTCCCTTATTACTCTACCTTGCAGCGTCCCAAATACATTATTTGCACTGAAATCCTTGTCCCAGGGTCTGGTTCTGAGGGAACCCAAATTAGATATTTCGTTTTGAATGTGGAATTAGAAGGAAAGTGGGATAAGATTCTAGAATCGGATCCCTTACAGTCCAGATGTCAGCAAGGATCCCACTGCTGATGGTAAGTGGGGTGGTGATTATCCCTGGACTCCTTTAGCATCATTATTACTAAGATACTCATTCGCAGTGAATTAGGATGAGATATAGGAACGAAGGGTCGACTAGTGGACACAATTGGCCTAGAATTTGAGAGAGATAGTGGCCATGGTAATTATAAGGACCGTGGAATTGGTTAATTATTACATGCCATCAAGACACTGAAGGAAGAAAATGACAGGTGCAAGATAAGTCATTCACCAACTGCAGGTACAACGTGAGGGCCAGAATGTCTCTATGACGGTGCTTAAAGAGCCACTTATTTCCTGAAACTAGAAGGAACAGCATACTGAAAATCAAAACTAGGGCTCAATTCGAAGGGAGCAGAATTACAGAGAAGGCTGTATTTTCACCATCTCTAGCAAGTCCACTATTATGCTATGTGGGCAGCTCCTGTCTGGAGAAGAGAGGAGAAGACAGAGGGGGTCAGAAATTGGCTGAATGGACATGAAAACAGAGAATGTAGGGAAGCAGTGTGCTGTCTCATTAGAGGGAGAGCAACTAGAAGTATATAGCAAGGTGTATATAAGTTTTTGTATGAGAAACTGACTTGGTTTGTAAACTTTCACTTAAAGCACAATAAAAAAAAAAGAAAAAAGTTACCTTGATTAAAAAAATAATAATAAAAAAGAAGATTGAGGGGAGACAGCAATGCAGAGGGAAAAGCACAAGCAAAGGTACTGTGGTAAAAACCAGCATGAAGCAGTTCAGTTACTGCGTGCATTTCAGTGACCTAAGGGAAGAGTGTCAATGAATATGGCACAGACGAATAAATGTACTAATATGACAATACTATCTTTTTTTTTTATCATAATAATCAGTTTTAATTCTGCAGTATATAAAATAAATATAAAGGGTTCAATACGGGAATTATTTCAGATGGCCCTGGCCTTCAGTTCCCCATCGACATTTCAACTACTTTTTTCATGCCTGTTTAACCTGAGAGAAAATGAACACATTGCTTATCCCTCTCCACGTCCCTTATCTGCTTATCTTCATGCTTTGTACTCAAGAAGTTTCTTTCTCTCCTCTCTGTTTTTCTTCACTTCAAAACTAATTATTCATAGATCAAACCCAGCTTATACTTCTAAGATCAGTACAAATGCTAATTTTTTAATGAAAAACTTCCTGCTTCTGTAAATCTTCCTCCTCTGAATCACATTCCACTTTCTTGTCTGTATTATAGTTCATTCATTCAAGCATTCTTTAATTTAACAAATACTAATTGAATGTCTACCATGTGCCAGGCAAATTCTAAGGCCATGAGTTGAATAAATGAACAAAAGAGGCAAAAAGCACTGCTGCGCCAAAGCTGATTTTTCTGGTAGTCAGAGACAATCATTACCCCAAAATAACTTGTTCAGGTAGAATGTGTGTGGTGGTGACACAGAATATGGAGAAATCGAAACAAGGAAAGGAGATGGGGAGTGCAGCAGGTCAGAGGTAGCACATTCAAACAGGGTAATGGGGTGGCCCAATGAGAAGGTAAATGATGAAAAGATCTAAGCATAGTGAGAATGTGAGCCACGGAATAAAATAAAGCTCAAAATAAGTAAATGCCACTGAGTACCAAGAGCTTAAGATCCATCTTCCGAACCAATACTCTGATTCTAACGTCCTGCCTGTGGTTTTGATATGTTGATAACTATATCACTGAGCAGAGGATGCAACATACATCACCTTTACATGAATTTCTAAGGGTCTGTGTGTGTTGAGCAGCTATGTCTCTGTCCTTACCTCATAGCAGTTATCTACAATGTTTGCCATGCCCTTGATGTGGCTCTCAACTGCTTAATCCATAAGAACAATCTAACATTCCCTACTTTAAAAAAAAAAAAAAAAGACAAAACAAACAGCAACAAAAAAACCCAATGAATATTGGTGAAATATCACTTATCTATCTTGTGTAGAGCTCCACAAACTGAAAGGTGAATTTACAAAATGAATTTAACCATTCATGGTCACTTCTCCCTCATTCTAATAAAAGGCTTATTGTAGATCATGAAACCAGTTAGGCGGCAGTTGTAATAGGGATGGTGAGATTACTGGATGGCTTGAATTTAGATGGGAAATTTAAAGGAGAAGCTATGAGGTGCTAAACTGGTACAATGAACAGGACTTGGAAATTAGTTCTGAGGGATGAGAATGATCAAAATGCCAATGATGACTCTCAGATTTCTCACTCAGGGGTTTGCTGGGCTTAAATATCTGCTACTGTCATGGGGTAAGTAGGATAAGAAGATAAGTTGGGTGACATTCTTTTCTGGTTTTACATCCAAACTCAGCAGGTGGTAGTTTCTTTAAGGTTAGTTATTTTGGAATCTGAAGCCATATCAGTAACTTCGACTGGCTCTTTTATCATATGTGATTTTGTAATATCTTGGTCTTATTTTCCAATTTTTGAAAATGTTGAAAGCTCTTCTAAATGTTGAAAAGATTTCAATATACAGTTTACTGGGAAGCTGTAAGATTATTATTATGGAAAGAAGTGTGTTCCCCCCCCAAATATGTTGAAGTCCTAAGTCCTGTATCTGTGACCGTGACCTTGTTTGAAATAGGGTTTTTCTACTGGAAACAGTTAAATTAAACAAGGTAATACTGGAGTAGGGTGGTTCCTAATCCTTCTGAGTAAGTTTATAAAAGGGGAGAACAGACACAGAAACAAAAGTCACACACAGCGGGTAGGCAGACTCCACGGGATGAGGGGGGCAGGTGCATCTACAAGCAACAAAGGAATTCCAAGGATTGCTGGCAGCCATCAGAATCTAGGAGAGAGGTATGGAACAGTTCTCTCTCCAAGCCCACAGAAGGAGTTAACATAGCCAATACCTTGATTTGGACTTCTAGCCTCCAGAACTGTGAGACAATAAACTTCTGTTCTTTAAAGCTACCCACTTTGTGGTATTTTGTTTGTTATGACAGGTCAAGGAAGCGAAAACACTCATGACATTTCCTAAATGCTAGTTTTCACTTGAAAGTCAATATTTTATCATTGAAAACAAATACAGTCAATTATTTTGTTTGAAGTGACAGGCTCACTTCTTTGATTTTTGAGAAAATATGTGTCAAATAAAGAAATGTGAATAATTGTAGTTTTGCCTGTTACTTATTCTTTCAAATAAATATAATGTTCCATGAAAAAAATAAAAAGTTTAGTTCACATTTGGGTACACAGTTTAAGTATTTTTTGTGCATTTCCCATTTAATCATGCAGACTTTTAAAAAGACATTTACTTAAAAATTGAGATTTAAAAAATTAATATTTTTTGCTGTTTCATCAAGGACATTCTTAAATAAACTGGCCTTTTGTTTATTTACTTTTTCGAGTGTGTGGCAGTTATGGGTCCAACTATTGGTACCACTGGTGTCACTGCCTTGATCCATATGAGGTACCAGCAGCTTTACCCACTATTGGTACATCAGCTTTATTCATAGCAAATAAAGTCTTGGTATTATTATGAAAACACTATTGGTCTTGCAGATATTCTGAAGGTGTTTCTGGACATCACACTTTGAGGACTGATGATCTATGGTATTTGTGGGGATTTGAGGGAGAAAGAATCAAGGATGTCTTGCAAGTTTTGAACCCAGGTGCCAAGCAAATGGCAGGTTGTGAATTGATGTCTGCTGAATGAATTAAAGAGCCCAAGATTCTTTAAATATTTGCTTAGTGAATGTACTGATGCAGGTAAGAATGATGGGCAGAACATTACCTGAAGTGGGGAAAAGATCACACTTTTAGGAATTAGGAAAATCTGCTTTCCAGGTCTGGGTTTGACACTTAGCAGCTGTGGATTTAATTTGATTCTACTGAGCCTCAATTTCACCAGTAAAATGAGGGTAGTAATGTATATGTTTATGGCAAAAACTGAGACAGACTAAGTGAAATGAGGAGTCCCTACATGGCGCAGTTAACACGCTCAGCCCAGCTTTATTAAACATGTAAGTAACACACATTTGGATTCTCTGGGTAGTAAAAATGGTTAATGTGCTCAGCTGCTATCCAGTAGGTTGGTGATTGGAGTCCACCCAGAGGCATCTCAGAAGAAAGACCTGGCGATCCACTTCAGAAGAATAGGCCCTTGAAAACAATAGGGAGCACAGTTCTACTCTTATACACAAGGGGGCGCCATCGCTTAACTTTTGGTCAAGCGAACTGTGAATAAAATCTTTAAGACAGGTTTTGGTACACAGAAGTGAAAAAACCATGTGAGTCATCATAAAATCAGTTCATGATAATTTAAAGGAGAACATCTCAGACGACCTAGGTGGAAATGCAGATTTAAATTAAGAAAGATAAGTGTAGATTGCAGACAGTTTTGGCAGCTAGTCATTCATTCTTTCTACTAATGTTTTAGTGAGGGCCTCCTATACCAAGAGAGGAGACTATGGGAGGTAAAAGATCGCTTGATACCTCTGAGGGAATGAAGCTCCAAATCAATAGAAAATAAGAGGAAAAACACTATCTGGAGGTCAGGCACAATTGCTCAGCGGAAACACCACGTCTGACGGGTCTAAGATTCTGTGGAGCGCCCAGCTAAAAAGGCATTCACACAAGTTTGTTAGGAAATAATCTTCAAGAACCAGTGACAAGAAATCTGGAAAATAACTTGTCCTGGAGACAGAAAGAACGTAATTCCTTCAGAATCTAGCCCAAGCGTAAAACCGGACTGCCTTCTTAGCGCAGTGGGCAGCGCGTCAGTCTCATAATCTGAAGGTCCTGAGTTCGAGCCTCAGAGAGGGCAGTCTTTTCTCAATCTAGAAGTTTTTTTTGCTCGTGGCGCTTCTGCAGGTGTTAATCACTTTTCTCTCGGAGATAAAATACCCAGAGCGTTCTGAGATAGCTGTACTTACTTGCAGCTGGGACGGAGTTCCTTCTTTTCTAAAGTATCTCAAAAGTGGAATTGTGTCAGCCTAGGGCTTTCTCAGGGTAACGGCCTCCGGGTTCCCGTTTTACCGTAGCTCCCCGCATTAAAAAAAAAAAAAATTTTTTTTTTTTGAATGTTTTATTTTCTGAGAAGTCCTGGAGACGTTCCACCCTTAGTCCCGTTCTGGCCCCACCAAGGCGGTGGCTGTGGGGCTCCCGGAGATCCGCATGGTCCTGGAACACCCTGTAATATTTATTCCCGAAAAAACCAGTTATTCAAAATAGCCAAGAGCGCCGGAGTTGGCGGAAATTGTACCTGGTCACTTACTCTCCAGCTTTGGTCCTCCGTTCTGCCTCGGTCTGCGACTGCGACTTTCCCTTGACTTCTCGGAGGTTCGCACTTGAATGCAGATGAAGAAAACATTGTTTTCATATATATATATTTTTATCTTCTAGCTTTTAATTTTATGGGCACATAGAAGTCAGGGAAACATTGGACGTCTTTGAAACGTAGGAAATTTGAGTTTTTTGGCATTTTTGCCCCCGTGTCTCGGTGGTTAAGGACTCAGACTGCTAACCAAAAGGTCTGCAGTTGGAAACCACCAGCCGCTCCTTGGAAACTCTATGGGTCAGTTCTACTCTGCCCTGCAGGGTCGCTCTGAGTCGGATAGTACTCGAGGACAATGAATTTTTTTTTTTTTTTATTTAAATAGTTCCACATACGACAGGACTGGCAAAGTTTTGACCGACACTCCCAAGGATTGTAGTTAGACGACCGTCTTCCGCTTCACTTCCCTTTCAGAACTGTTCTCTCCTTGCCATAGCTTTGGCATTTTGCCTACTTCTTTGCCCCCAGGGGAGCAGCTACATAAAATACAAATTAACATTTCAACTATCCTAACGCACTTGGAAACTCTATTAACACACTTTAAAACGTGGGACCGCAGCATCCGCTAATTGGTTTTGCCTGAAAGAGCAAAAGAACAAAGAAGTTTGGGTTTAGTCCATCTGTTTTTTTTGACTGGCGATTGAACTTTTTTCCCAATAGACCAGCCAAATATTGCCATTTTCTAATTAATGAATTAGCACACTTATCGTTACTGTTTATTCTGCTTTTTCAGTATTTCTTTTGTCTTATTTTGTTGAATGCACAGCTTATTTAATCATTTGTACTTGAAAAGTATTTAAGACTGAAATCTAAAATCTAAGATATACTATGAGGAATGCTACAAAATTTGTCAGCACATCATTTTCATTATTTTCAAATTAGTCCGATAATGTACTTTAAAGATTTTTCTAATGTTTGCATTAAGAATTAATATTTTTTGATAAATAATTTGGTGTTCAAGTTTCCTTTTAATACAATTTTCTATTTTCACCTTGTTTATATTTCCTATGTTAATAAGTAATATTACATCCATGTATGCACATAATTTAGTAAAAAGAAATAGAATTTACCACCCTTCATTTTTCTCATTATTAAATTAATTTTTAAAATCTAATGTGTAGCATTGAATAAAAATTGAATGTTAATGAATAGATCTCAAGGTTGTCATATTGAATAAAGCAATTAAGATATTATTAAGATTCAAAATACTGAATATAACTTGATTTGTTTGCTAATGTCCTATACAAATTATGTTTTCTGATATATTTAAATTGAACAGTGCTAAGTGTGAGAGATGCCACACTATGAAATTATTTTAATTTTATCCATGTCCTTAGTCTTCATTTTACTGTTGGGAGGACAGAACACTTGTTAATTCGTCCTATAGCATGAGGAAAACAGATTTGTGCTGGAATCGATGAGTTGTCCTACCTGCCTGTAATTATTAGATTCCTTTAGCTCATTCTTTTACCTCTCTTAGAGCTGGGATTAAATTGAAAAAATAACATAATACCATTTAGCTTTTCCCTAACAGACTAATCATTTGGAATTCATATCTGTCTCCTCCAGCCCGTTTTTTTCTTTCTACCACAATCCACCTTTATTCCAGATGTCCTGATCTAACCCTAGACACTGGGGATACATTCGGAGAACAAGAAAGGAAAAGCCTCAGGAGGTGTACATTCTAGGGAGAAGATAGACAGTACAGCAGTAATTTAGTGATACTCTTCAATACAGATATATTTTTTGTAGAAGATGGAGACACAGAGGGCTTTAATTTAGTTGAAGTGGTTAGAAAAATGCTCTCTGATGAAATGACATTTTTTTTGAGACCTGAATGATTGAGAGGAAGGCCACAGAGTCAACTCTGGAGCAAGATTGGACAAGTTCTCAGTGAAGACTGTTAGCTAGAGTGAAGGGCCTCTGGGATGAGCCAACCAGCCTATAAAGGAACCAATGAAGAAGCCCAGCCACCACCTCTATGGCACTGGGTGTCTGTGCAGCTGAGCCAACTGTGAGCATTTTCTCAACCCATTTCCTCTACACTGCATCACTGCCCTCACCAATGCTAGTTTCCCAGGACTCCTTCGTGTCCTGAGCATTATCAAGAGGCTTCTTGATGGCTCAAGACCTGAGAACCTGAGACTCAGGTGCTTAGTTCAGGTTGGAGAGGAAAGCTGTGAGCTAGGGGTGAAATGCAAGGACTCTGCTGCTCTGCAATAGGAGCACCAAACGCCTCTCTATCTTCTCTTCACTGTCTTGACCCTCACTGGGATCTGAGAACTGATGGGGATAAAATTGCTTTTCACTAATTCTCAGTGGGGAGGTCCCCCGCCTCCATATTTCTGCCTCTAAAACTAGAGGAAAAAATCATCTCAGGTTTTGGCATTGGTGCTGGAAAATTGCATCTATGTTTTCCTTTTTTAATTTTTGAGGCCATTCTAAGGATATACATCAGGACTGTCATTACAGTGAGCTGTAATGTCAGTGATGGAGGGATCTGAAACAGACCATTACACTTCTTCTGTGTTGACCACCTATTTCCGATTACCCCCCTGCTCCCACACTGCCCAGATGAATTTTCTCTAAAGGTTTCACTAGGTCTCAGAATCTTCCTTTCACTGACTCTCTCGCTCTTCATGCCCCCTCCCCAGGCACTTCAAACTGGGAGACCCCAGACTCACAAATTCTCTGGTTTGTCTAGCTTTTCTAGGAGCCAGCCATTAGCTTTCTTGTTTCCCAGGCTGTTGTCTGCTGTGTGCCAAAAACTCATAGCGACCCCGTGTGACAGAGTAGAACTGCCCTGTAAGATTTCCTAGGCTGTAATATTTACAGAAGATCGGCAGGTCTTTCTCTCTCGGAGTCACGGCACCCCAAAAATAGACGAGAATATTCAGGGCAGCTCAATACAGAGGAACTTAGCCTGCCTTACTCTTAATTCCTGGGACCTACTCTAGCCTACTTGGGGCCCCAACTCTACCACTCCCCTCATGATTTCCTTTGTCCTGGTCTTGTTTTTAGAAACTCTGGTGGCGTAGTGGTTAACTGCAATGGATACTGACCACAAACTTGGCAGTTGAAATCCACCAGGCTCTCCTTGGAAACTCGGGTAGTTCTACTCTGTCCTATAGTCGCTATGAGTCGGAATCGACTCGACGGGAATGGGTTTGTTTTGGGGGTTTTTTGGCCTTGTTTTCATCCAGTGAAAAAACTGGAGAATGCGGGTGTCGATCCCGGTACCTCTCGCATGCTAAGCGAGCGCTCTACCACTTGAGCTAATTCCCCTCACTTGCCTCCGTTATGAGTCAGAGTTCACTCGGAAGCAGTGGGTTTGGTCCCTTTTTTTTTTTTGTTCCGGATTTGGACTCACTTGCAATTCAGATCAACAAATGCCGCGCCCTCTTGCCTCCAAGGTTTAAGCCAGGATCCAAATACAGTAACTGCTTAGCATCTCAGAGGCTACCTCGGGCAAGAACGCGGGAGGGACATTGATTTGAGAGGAGGAGGGAGGGGCTAAGGAAGACCTGGAGAAGATCGCTGTGGGAAATTTCTTGTTTCCATTATAATTTATACTTCCCAATTTCATGGAAGAGAAGAAAGCAAGTCGTATCTAGGGGAGGCTACGACGATAACTGCCGGGTTAATTAGCTGTTGTGCCTAAAAAGGTTAGGATTATCAATTGACCGTTGACGTAGTGATGTCTAGGAGATGGTTTGGAGTCGCATTTCCAGGATCCACTTTCACCTGCCAACTCCCAGTGTGGCTAAACCAAAACCAAACCTCTTTCGGTCCAATCAGTTCGGACTTCTAGGGATCCAAAAGACAAGCAGAACTGCCTCATAGGGTTTCCAAGGTTGTAAATCTTTAGGAAAGCAGACTGCCACATCTTTCTCCCCTGGAGCAGCTAACGGAACGGGTTTGTTAGCAGTTGAGCGCTTTAACCACTGCACCACCAGGGCTCCCCCAGTGCGACTAGCTATGTATAAGCAGAAAATTATGTTTACGGGTATAACTTGTACATTTATAGGTAAGACAAGATGAGCATTTTAGTTTAAAATCCCAATGAAATATTCCAACCTTCAGACATGAAAGGATATTTGTTTTGTTTTCAGTTGCTGAAAAATCACTGTTAGAAAGAAATCAACGTTCAGCTTTAATTGTTGGCACTACAATACCTATCTGGAAACAGGTGGGGGCCGTGCAGTGTTTGGAGAGTTGTTTAGTCTACTGGTTCCTGTTCCTCCCATTCCCCTTCCAACAACATTGTAAGTCCCTTGTGCTCCACATTCTCTCTGAGCCATCCCATCATGAAAAAACCTTCAGCTCCTCCAGGCCAGCAGCAATGGACTGTCTCCCTGATATCTGGAGGCTGCACATACCTCCCTCTGTGCAGTCTTTTCAGAATATTGTGATGGATTTTCCTCCTGATTTTCATCTAGACAGGAAACTCATTTTCTTTGTGTGTTGTTAGCATACATGGAGATCTTATCCATTAAATCCCAGTTTTATTGAAGGAATAAAAATAAGTTATTTAGATGACTCAAATAAGAGTGATCAACTGGACCTTTGAGCCTGGAATGACCTGAGAAAAACTTGATACAGGGCCTGATAGAGCTGCAAGACATCCCCTGTCCAAAGGTTGGGGCTGGGAGAAGATATGAGAACACTATGTATAGAGTGAATGGCAGGTGTATAGATTAACCGCTGGTCTTTGTGGAACCCCAGGCAGATTGACAGGGCTAGAGCTGCCTCTGGTTACAGTTCAGCCTCTGTCTATCTGCCTTAGATCCCCGTGCCCCACCAGGCACTGTTTGATCTTCCCTCACAGAGGGTTTGAGCCATGGGTAGCTGGGAAGTGAATGTTGGGTTTAGGTTTCCATAGCTTGAGTCTCTTTACTCCAGAGCCTGTAGACTTTTGGCGGAGCACTTGAAATTCCACTCCCTTGCCTCCAGGCCATTAATAACTAATGGAGGCTGCCTGCCTGGGATTCTCCTTTCCTTCCCTCTTTGCATCTCCAATCTAATCCTCATCCCCGCTCTCAACCTTGGGCAGATAGGTAAGAAGTGTTGCCAAGACTGGAAAACAATTTAATTTTGAAAATCTCTTTTTTCAAGGTTTCTGCAGTCCTGAGCATATTTAGTTTCTGGCCCTGGGCATCCAAATTATCTCTGTAGATGAAGACTGCTGTGCAGAGTCCAGAGAATTTGGACTAAAATTGAGGATAAAGTAAACAATGAATACACATTAGTCTGTTTTTTTTTTTTTAAATAGAGAAGTACAGAGACCACTGAGACAGATATTTAGTTTTTAAATTTTGCATGTTTTGAATAAAAAGACAAAAACCCATTGCCATCAAGTTGATTCCAACTCAAGAAGAGAGTAGAGCTGCCCCATAGAGTTTCCAGGTAGCACCTGGTGGATTTGAACTACTGACCTTTTCTTTAGCAGCCATAGCTCTTAACCACTATGCCACCAGAATTTCCAATATTTTGAATAGGTAATAAAATCATATAGTTCAATATTCAAGAGGTTTTTCCAAAGAATGGTAGTTAAGAATTTCCCTCCCAGCTTTTGGTAGAATAGACATTTTTATAATGTTAAGTCTTCCTATCCACGAGCAAGGCATGTTTTTCTGCTTATGTAAGTCTCTTTTGGTTTCTTGCGGAAGTGTACTGCACTTTTCTTTGTACAAGTCTTTTACACCTCTGGTAAGATATATTCCTAAGTATTTTATCTTCTTGGGGGCTACTGTAAGTGGCATTGATTTGGTGATTTCCTCTTTGATGTTCTTTTTGTTGGTGTAGAGGAATCCAACTGATTTTTGTATGTTTATCTTGTATCCTGAAACTCTGCTGAACTCTTCTATTAGATTCAGTAGTTTTCTTGAGGATTCCTTAGGGTTTTTTTGCATATAAGATCATGTCATCTGCAAATAGAGATAATTTTACTTCTTCCTTGCCAATCTGGATGCCCTTTATTTCTTTATCTAGCCTAACTGCTCTGGCTAGGCCCTCCAACACAACGTAGAATAAGAACGGTGATAAAGGGCATCCTTGTCTGGTTCCTGATCTCAGAGGGAATGCTTTCAGGCTCTCTCCATTTAGGATGATGTTGGCTGTTGGCTTTATATAAATGCCCTTTATTATGTTGAGGAATTTTCCTTCCCTTCCTATCTTGCTGAGAGTTTTTATCATGAATGGGTGTTGAACTTTGTCAAATGCCTTTTCTGCACAATTGATAAAATCATGTGATTCTTGTCTTTTGTTTTATTTATGTTAATTGTTTTTGTAATGTTGAACCATCCCTGCATACCTGGTATGAATGCCACTTGGTCATGGTGAATTATTTTTTTGATATGTTGTTGAATTCTATTTGCTAGAATTTTGTTGAGGATTTTTACATCTACGTTCATGAGGGATATAGGTCTATAATTTTCTTTTTTTGTGGTGTCTTTACTTGGTTTTGGTATCAGGGATATGGTGGCTTCATAGAATGAGTTTGGTAGTATTCCGTCCTTTTCTATGCTCTGAAATACTTTTAGTAGTAGTGGTGTTAACTCTTCTCTGAGAGTTTGGTAGAACTGTGCAGTGAAGCTGTCTGGACCAGGACTTTTTTTTGTTGGGAGTTTTTCGATTACCTTTTCAATCTCTTCTTTTGTTATGTGTCTATTTATTTGTTCTACCTCTGTTTGTGTTAGTTTAGGTAGGTAGTGTGTTTCTAGGAATTCATCCATTTCTTCTAGGTTTTCAAATTTGTTAGAGTACAATTTTCCATAGTAATCCGATGTGATTCTTTTAATTTCATTTGGGTCTGTTGTAATATCGCCCATCTCATTTCTTATTCGGGTTATTTGCTTCCTCTCCTGTTTTTCTTTTGTCAGTTTGGCCAGTGGTTTATCAATTTTGTTGATTTTTTTCAAAAAAACCAGCTTTCAATCTTGTTAATTCTTTCGATTGTTTTTCTGTTTTCTATTTCATTTAGTTCAGCTCTAATTTTTATAATTCGTTTTCTTCTGGTGCCTGTGGGTTTCTTTTGTTGCTCTCTTTCTATATGTTCAAGTTGTAGGGATAATTCTTTGATTTTCGCCCTTTCTTCTTTTTGGATGTGTGCATTTATTGATATAAATTGGCCTTTGAGCACCGCTTTTGCTGTGTTCCAAAGGTTCTGATAGGAAGTGTTTTCATTCTCATTGGATTCTCTGAATTTCTTTATTCCATCCTTAATGTCTTCTATAATCCAGTCTTTTTTGAGCAGGGTATTGTTCAGTTTCCAAGTGTTTGATTTCTTTTCCCTGTTTTTCCTGTTATTGATTTCCACTTTTATGGCCTTATGGTCAGAGAAGATGCTTTGTAATATTCCAATGTTTTGGATTCTGCTAAGGTTTGCTTTATGACCTAATACGTGGTCTATTCTAGAGAATGTTCCATGTGCACTAGAAAAGAAAGTATACTTGGTTGCTGTTGGGTGGAGTGTTCTGTAGATGTCTACGAGGTCAAGTTGGTTTATTGTGGCATTTAGATCTTCCGTGTCTTTATTGAGCTTCTTTCTGGATGTCCTGCCCTTCACTAAAAGTGGTGTGTTGAAGTCTCCTACCATTATTGTGGAGTTGTCTATCTCACTTTTCAATGCTGGTAGAGTTTGTTTTATGTATCTTGCAGCCCTGTCATTGGGTGCATAAATATTTAATATGGTTATATCTTCTTGGTGTATTGTCCCTTTATTCATTATTTAGTGTCCTTCCTTATCCTTTCTGATAGACTTAACTTTAAAGTCTGTTTTGTCAGAAATTAATATTGTCACTCCTGCCCTTTTTTGTTTGTTGTGTGCTTGATATATTTTTTTCCATCCTTTGAGTTTTAGTTTGTTTGTGTCTCTAAGTCTAAGGTGTGTCTTTTGTAGGCAGCATATAGACGGATCTTTTTTTTTAATCCATCCTGCCACTCTCTGTCTCTTTATTGGTGCATTTAGTCCATTTACATTCAGGGTAATAATGGATAGGTATGAATTTAGTGCTATCATTTTGATGTCTTTTTTGTGTGTTGTTGACAGTTTCTCTTTTCCACTTAATTTTATATGCTGAGTAGATTTTCTTTATATATTGTCCTTTCTTCATATTTGTTGTTGTTGATTTTATTTCTGCTGAGTCTCTATTTTTTTCCTGCATTTTATTTTGATGAGTAGGATTGTTTGTCTCCTTTGTGGTTGCCTTATTATTTACCCCTATTTTTTAAAATTTAAACCTAACTTTTATTTCTTTGTATCACAGTATCTTTCTCTCCATATAGAAGGTGTAGGATTATATTTCTCAGTCCCTCTTTATTGTTTATCTTAATGTTGTCTTCTTTTATATAATAACATTGCTGTTACCCTGTTTTGAGGTTTTTTTTTGTTTGTTTGTTTCTTGTTTTGTTGTTTAGGATTTCCCTGTCTGGGTTGACTTCTGGTTGCTCTGCCCAGTGTCCTAGTCTTGGGTTGATACCTGATATTATTGATTTTCTATCCAAAGAACTCCCTTTAGTATTTCTTGTCATTTTGGTTTGGTTTTTATGAATTCCCTCAACTTGTGTTTATCTGGAAATGTCTTAATTTCACCTTCATATTTAAGAGACAATTTTGCTTGGCAGGCAATGTTTTTCCTTCAATTTTTTAAATATGTCATCCATTGCCTTCTTGCCTGCATGGTTTCTGCCGAGGAGTCCGAGCTTATTCTTATTGGCTCTCCTTTGTAGGTGACTTTTCGTTTACCCCTTGCTGCTCTTATAATTCTCTCTTTATCTTTGGTTTTGGCAAGTTTGATTATAATATGTCTTGGTAACTTTCTTTTAAGATCTACCTTATGTGGAGTTCGATGAGCATCTTGGATAGGTATCTTCTCATCTTTCACAATACTAGGGAAGTTTTCTGCCAACAAATCTTCAACGATTTTCTCTGTATTTTCTGTTATCCCTCCCTGTTGTGGTACTCCAATCACTCATAGGTTATTTCTCTTGAAAGAGTCCCACATGATTCTTAAGATTTCTTCATTTAAAAAAAAAATTCTTTTATCTGATTTTTCTTCAAATATATTAGTGCCAAGTGATTTATCTTTTAGTCCAGAAATTCTAGCTTCTACTCGCTCAACTCTGCTCTTCTGACTTTCTATTGAGTTGTCTAATTCTGTAATTTTATTGTTAACCTTCTGAATTTTTGATTGCTGTCTGTCTATGGATTTTTCCAGCTTATTAAACTTTTCATTATGTTCCTGAATAATCTTTCTAATTTCTTCAATTGCTTTATCTGTGTGTTCCTTGGCTTGTTCTGCGTATTGCCTCATTTCCTTCCCGATGTCTTGAAGGGTTCTGTGTATTAAACTTTTGTATTCTGGCTCTGGTAATTCCAGGAATGCACTTTCATCTAGAAGATCCCTGGATTCTTTGTTTTGAGAGCCTGTTGAAGTTATCATGGTTTGTTTCTTTCTATGACTTCATATTGACTGTTGTCTCTGAGCCATCTATACGTTATTGTATTAGTTTATGCTTGCTTACCTTGTCTTAGCTTCTTGCTTTGTTTTGTTTTGGTATACCCCTACGGGTTGCTTGAGTGAGCTAGCCTGATTATTTTTGCCTTTGGAGCTCTGACATCCTTCCACAGATGGCTAGAGCTGTTTTCCAGTATATCAGTCTAGGAGTCCATTCAGTTTTCTTGTATGAATTCAGCTCAGGTTTCCAGTAAGCCGATCAAGGGTGAGGAGCAGGGGTGATTGGCATATATACCGGTATCTGACTGCAGGAGGGGGTCACACTCTGAACAAGGAAAGGTGCTGAGAACCAAACCCCAAGTGTCTCTGAGGAAAGAGCTTCCCCGTCTCCTAGACCATGCAGGTGGGTGGGTTCTGCAGATGAACCATGGGCACCCAAAGTTTTTGGTTGTAAGGACTGGGAGGTACCAGTTATCTTTGGACCCCTGTCACGGGTAGCTTGGTGACCTGAGTGGAGCTACCAGTCCTTAGGTCCCTGATGTGGGTAGGTGAGGACCTTGTTTAATAGGCAAAGCAATGTCAAATGTCAAACACCCACCTCTCCACTGCACAGCTGAAATGGTTGAAGTTGGCCAACAATGGCCTATGCTCCCAAAATAGGCCCACACAGGTTCATGAAGAAGGGAAGGGTGCTCAAAGTCCACGGATGGTTTATACCTGGACAGGAGCCGCTTCTGTTCTGATCTCCCCTGGTTAGTGGAGCTAGCAAACTATCTTTTCCCCCAGTTGCAAATTTTTTCCTTTCTCGAGGCCGGGAGGATGGCTCTAGGTGCTCAACAGTGCCTATCTCAGGCCCAGGGAATTCAGACACTGAAGCCGGCTTGGGTATGAGGGGACACAGCAAAATATACACAAGTACTTAGCTTTTACCAAGAGCGCTGTTCTTCTCGGGTTCTGGAGGTGTGAGTCGGCTGTGTGGTTGGCTGCTTCACCCTGAGGAAACTGCAGCCAAACCCTAGTACCAGCCTGCTGCCACCGCTGCTCCAGGAATGGTGCCTGAGGGCTCCCCGCGATTCAGGTCCGGTAACTCCTCTCTGCTTCTGAATGGTCTCTTCCTTCCACTGCCCCTCAGTTTGTTTTCTAAGCTTGCCTTAGAAGCTCATGGCTCCCAGCTTGTCACAAATATACTCGTTTCATTTGTTTTTTCAGGTCTTTGTTGTAAAGAGGGCTCGCAGGAGACATCTGTCTATTCCGCCATCTTGCCTTTGGTTTTGATATGTTGATAACTGCTTCATTGAGCAGAGGATGCAACATATGTCACCTTTTGCATGAATTTCTAAGAATCTGTGTGTGTGTGTGTGTGTGTGTAATTTGAAGAAAGTATTAAATGGGAAATATTGTAGATTATGAAACGAGTTAGGAGGCAGTTGTAATAGGGATGGTGAGATTATTGGATGGCTTGAATTTAGATGAGAAACTTAAAGGAGAAATTATAAGATGATAAACAGGCACAATGAACAGGACTTGGAAATTAGTTCTCAAGGGTGAGATGTCTGCCATTGTTATGGGGTAAGCAGGATAAGAAGTTGGGTGACATTCTTCTTTGATCTTATGCCTAAAATCAACAGGTGGTAGTTTCTTTAAGGTTGGTTACAGTTTGGAATCGGAAGCCATATCACTAACTTTCAATGGCTCTTTTACCATGTGTGATTTTGTAACATCTTGGTCATATTTTCCAATATGTTGAAATATTCAGCTTTTGCAAATGTTGAAAGATTTCATTACATAGTATATTGGACAGTTTTGAACTCACTGTTATGGATCGAATTGTGTCCCCCAAAAGATATGTTGGGTTGAAATGGACTGGACAACAATGAGTTTTTTGTTTGATTTTTAAGATATGTTGAAGTCCTAACTCCTACATCTGTGAATGTGATCTTGTTTGAAATAGGGCTTTCCTTTGGTAACAGTTAAATTAAACAAGGTAATATTGGAGTAGGCTGATTCCTAATCCTGATCCCTTCCGAGCGTTAGTTTATAAAAAGAGAGAAAAGGCATGGAAACAGAGTCACACACAGGGGAAGGCAGACTCCATGTGGTGAGGCAGGCAGGTGCATCTATAAGCAACAAAGGAATTTCTGGAAGCCGTCAGAAACTAGGAGAAAGACATGGAACAGCTCCTGTCTCAAAGCCCACAGTTGGAATTGACATACCCTGATTTGGACTTCTAGGCTCTGGAAGTGTGAGAAAACATACTTCTGATCTTTAAAGCTAATCACTTTGTAATATTTTCTTTGTTATGACAGCCCGAGGAAATGAAAACACCCATAACTTTCCCTAAATGCTAATTTCCACTTGAAAGTTAATATTTTATCATTGAAAACAAAAACATACTGTCAATTACTTTCTTTTAAGTGACACGTTCACTACTTGGATTTCTGAGAAAATGTGTGCCAAACAAAAAAGTCTGAATAATCACACTATTGCCTGTTACTTATTCTTTCCAGTAAATATAGTGTTCTATGCACAAATAAAGCAGTTGAAGAAATTAAGAAGGTTATTCAAGAGCATAATGAAAAATTTAACAGGGTGTAAGAATCCACAGAGAGACAGCAATCAGAAATTCAGAAGATTAACAATAAAATTTCAGAATTAGACAACTCAAGAGAAAGTCAGAGGAGCAGAGTTGAGGAAATGGAAGGCAGAGTTAGTGAGACTGAAGATAAAACACTAGGCACCAATATATTCAAAGAAAAATCAGATAAAAAAATTAAGAAACCCTAAGACTCATGTGGGAGTCAATCAAGAGAAATAACCTACGATTGACTGAAGTACCAGAAGAGGGAGGGAGAACAGAAGATACAGAGGGAATTGTTGAAGATTTGCTGGCAGAAAACTTCCCTGATATCATGAAAGATGAAATGATATCTATCCAAGATGCTCATTGAACCTCACATAAGGTAGATCTCCAAAGAAAGCTACTAAGACATATTAAAATGAAACTTGCCAAAACCAAATATAAAGAGAGAATTTAACAGCAGCTAAGGAAGCGACTTGACGGCAATGGGTTTTTAAGGATAAATGAAAAGAATAAGCTTGGATTATTTAGCAGAAACCATGCAGCCAAGAGGGCAATGGCATGATGTATATAAATAATTGAAGAAAAATAATCAATAGCCAAAAATCATATATCTTCCAAAACTGCCTCTCAAATATGAGGGCAAAATTAGGGTGTTTCCAGATAAACATAAGTTTAGGGCATTTGCAAAAACCAAACTAAAACTACAAGAAATACTAAAGGGACTTCTCTGCTTAGAAAATCAATAATATCAAATTACAACCCAATAGTAGAACACAAGACAGAGAAACTAGATATCAACTCAGATAGGGAAATCACAAAAATAAATCAAGATTAAAAAAAAAATGCTCAAAACAAGGAAACAGTGATGTCATTATGTAAAAGATGATAACATTAAATCCATAAAGAGAGACTAAAAAATGTTGTCTTAGATCTTTCATATGGAGAGGAAGTCAAGGTGATATAAAGAGATAAAAGTTCGGTTTAAACTTAGAAAAATAGGGGTAAATATTAAAGTAATCCCAAAGGAGAATAACGATCCTACTCATCAAAACAAAATACAAGAAAAACATAAAGACTGAACAAGAACAAAATCAGCAACAATGAAAAAGAGGAAAAGACAATATATAAAGAAAAACTACTCAGCATAAAAAATTAAGTGGAAAAAAGAAACTCAACAGCACACAAAAAAAGATATCAAAATGAAGCATTAAACTCCTACCTCTTCATAATTACACTGAATGTAAATGGACTAAATGCATCAATAAAAAGATAGAGAGTGGCAGAATGGATTAAAAAAAAAAAAACACAATCCATCTATATGCTGTCTAAAAGAGACACTCCTTAGACTTAAAGACATAAACTAAAACTCAAAGAATGGAAAGAAATATCAAGCAAACAACAATCAAAAAAGAGCAGGAGAGGCAAACTAATTTCTGACAAAATAGACTTTAAAGTTAAGTCTACTACAAAGGGTAAGGAAGGACACTACGTAATGATTAAAGAGACAATATACCAAGAGGATATAACTGTATTAAAAATATCTACACCAAATGACGGTGCTTCAAGATCATAAAACAAACTCTAACAGCATTGAAAAGTGAGATAGGCAGCTCCACAACAATAGTAGGAGACTTCAGCATACCACTTTCAGTGAAGGACAGAACATCCAGAAAGAAGTTCAATAAAAACGCAGAAGATCTAAACACCACAGTCAACCAACTTGACCTCATAGAAATATACAGAACATGGCACCCAACAGCAACCAAGGATACTTTCTTTTCCAATTCACATGGAACATTCTTCAGAATAGACCACATATTAGGTCATAAAGGAAGCCTTAACAGAATCCAAAACATCAAAATAATACAAAGCATCTTCTCTAACCAAAAAGCCATAAAAGTAGAAATCAATAACAGAAAAAGCAGGGAAAAGAGATCAAACACTTGGAAACTGAACAACACCTTGCTCAAAATGACTGGGTACTAGAAGACATGAAGGATGGAATGAAGAAATTCATAGAATCCAATGAGAATGAAAACACTTTCTATCAGAACCTTTGGGACACAGCTAAAGCAGTGTATGGAGGTCAATTTATATCCATAAATGCACACATCCAAAAAGAAGAAAAGACCAAAATCAAAGAATTATCCCTACAACTTGAACAAATAGGAAGAGAGCAACAAAAGAAACCCTCAGGTACCAATAGAAATCAAAAGTAAAAATTAGAGCAGAATAAAATGAAACAGAGAACAGAAAAACAATTGGAAGAGTTAATGAGACCAAAAGGTGGTTCTTTGAAAAAATTAACAAAGTTGATAAACCACTGGCCAAACTGACAAAAGAAAAACAGGACAGGAAGCAAATAACCTGAAAAAGAAATGAGATGGGTGATATCACAACAGAACCAGCAGAAATTAAAAGAATCATTCCAGATTACTATGATAAGTAGTACTCTAACAAATTTGAAAACCTAGAGGAAATGAAGAAATTTATAGAAACACACTACCTACCTAAACTAACACAAACAGAGGTAGAATAAATAAACTCATAACAAAAGAAGAGATTGGAAAGGTAATTAAAAAACTCCTCCTCCCCCCCAAAAAAGCCCTGGTCTGACGGCTTCATTGGAGAATTCTACCAAACTTTCAGAGAAGAGTTAACATCACCACTAATAAAGGTATTTCAGAGCATAGAAAAGGATGGAATACTCCCAAAATCATTCAATGAAGCCAGCATATCCCTGATACTAAAACGAGGTAAAGATACCACAAAGAAGAAAATTACAGATCTACATCCCTCATGAACTTAGACAAAAAAATCCTCAACAAAATTCTAGCCAAGAGAATTCAACAACATATAAAATAATAATAATAATAATAATAATTCACCATGACCAAGTGGGATTCATACCAGGTATGCAGGGATGGTTCAACAGTAGAAAAACAATCAATGTAATCCATCACATAAATAAAAGACAAGAACCACATGATCTTATCAATTGATGCAGAAAAGTCCAATGCCCATTCATGATAAAAACTCTCAGCAAAATAAGAATAGAAGGAAAATTCCTCAACATAATAAAGGACGTTTATACAAAGCCAACAGCCAACATCATCCTAAATGGGGAGTGCCTGAAAGCATTCCCCTTGAGAACGAGAACCAGACAAGGATGGCCTTTATCACCACTCTTATTCACCATTGTGCTGGAGGTCCTAGCTAGAGCAATTAGGATAGATAAAGAAATAAAAGGCATACAAATTGGTTAGGAAGTAGTAAAAGTGTCTGTATTTGCAGATGACATGGTCTTATACATAGAAAACTCTAAAGAATCCACAAGAAAACTATTGGAACTAATAGAAGAGTTCAGCAGAATATCAGGATACAAGATAAACATATGAAAGTCAGCTGGATTGCTCTACACCAAAAAAGAGAATGTCAAAGAGGAAATCACCAAATTAATACCATTTACAATAGGCCCCAAGAAGATAAAATACTTAGGAATAAATCTAACCAGAGACGTAAAAGACCTATACAAAGAGAACTACAAGACACTGCTGCAAGAAACTAAGATACCTACATAAGTGGAAAAACTTACCTTGCTCATGGATAGGAAGATTCAACATTGTAAAAATGTCTATTGTACCCAAAGTGATCTATAGATACAATGCAATACCGATCCAAATTCCAATGACATATTCTACTGAGATGGAGAAACAAATCACCAACTTCATAAGGAAGGAAAAGAGGCCCTGTATAAGTATAGCACTGTTGAAAAAGAAGAACAAAGTAGGAGGCCTCGCACTACCCGATTTTTAAAACCTATTATACTGTCACAGTAGCCAAGACAGCCTGGTACTGTTACAACAGACCAATGGAACAGAATTGAGAATCCAGACATAAACCCATCCACATAACAGCAGCTGATATTTGACAAGGGCCTAAAGTCAGTTAAATGGAGAAAAGACAGTCTCTTTAACAAATGGTACTGGCATAACTCGATATCCATCTGCAAAAAAAAAGAAACAAGACCCATACCTTACACCATGGACAAAAATTAACTCAAAATGGATCAAAGACCTAAATGTAAAACCTAAAATGATAACGATCATGGAAGAAAAGATAGCGACAACGTTAGCAGCCTTGATACATGGCATAAACAGTATACAAAACATGACTAACAATGCACAGACAGCAGAAAAGAAACTAGATAACTGGGAGCTCTAAAAATCAAACACTTAAGTTCATCCAAAGACTTCACCAAAAGAGTAGAAAGATTACCTACGGATTGGGAAAAGGTTTTTGGCTATGACAAATCTGATCAGTGTCTGATCTCTAAAATCTGCATGATACTGCAAAACCTCAACGACAAAAAGACAAATAACCCAATTAAAAAATGGACAAAGAGTATGAACAGGCACTTTACTAACGAAGACATTCAGCCAGCTAACAGATACATGAGGAAATACTCGTGATCATTAGCCATTAGAGAAATGCAAATCAAAACTATAGTGAGATACCATCTCACCCCAACAAGGCTGGCATTAATCCAAAAACAGAAAAGAATAAGTGTTGGAGAGGTTGTGAAGAGACTGGAACACTTAAACACTGCTGGTGGGAATGTTAAATGGCACGACCACTTTGGAAATCAATTTGGCGCTTCCTTAAAAAAAAAAAAAAAAATTTTTTTTTTTTTTTTTTTAAATCTAGAAATAAAACTGTCATACGATCCAGCAATCCCTCTCCTTGGAATATACCCTAGAGAAATAAAAGCCCTCACACTAACAGATATATGCATACCCATGCTCATTGCAGCACCGTTTACGATAGCAAAAAGATGGAAGCAACCAAGGTGCCCATCAACGGATGAAAGGATAAATAAATTATGGCATATTCACACAATGGAATACTATGGATCGATAAAGAACAGTGAGGAATCTGTGAAACATTTCATAACATGGAGGAACCTGGAAGGCATTATGCTGAGTGAAATTAGACAGTTGGAAAATGACAAATATTGTATGAGACCACTATTACAAGAAATCAAGAAATAGTTTAAACAGAGAAGAAAATATCCTTTGATGGTTATGAGAGTGGGGAGTGAGGCAGGGAGGGGGTATTCACTAATTAGATAGTAAACAAGAACTATTTTAGGTGAAGGGAAAGATAACACACAACACAGGAGGGGTCAGCACAACTGGACTAAACCGAAAGCAAAGAAGTTTCCTAAATAAACTGAATGCTTCGAAGGCCAGTGTAGCAGGGGCAGGGGTTTAGGGACCATGGTTTCAGGGGACATCTAAGTCAATTGGCATAATAAAATCTATTAAGAAAACATTCTGCATCCTACTTTGAAGAGTGGCATCTGGGGTCTTAAACGCTAGCAAGCAGCCATCTAAGATGCATCACTTGGTCTCAATCCACCTGGAGCAAAGGAGAATGATGAACACCAAAGACACCGGGTTAATTATGAGCCCAAGAGACAGAAAGGGCCACATAAACCAGAGACTACATCAGCCTGAGACCAGAAGAACTAGACGGTGCCTGGCTACAAGAGATAACAGCCCTGACAGGGAACACAACAAAGAATCCCTGAGGGAGCAGGAAAGCAGTGGGATGCAGACCTCAAATTCTTGTAAAAAGACCAGACTTAATGGTCTAACTGAGACTAGAAGGCCCCTGGAGGTCATGGTCCCCAGACCTTCTGTTAGCCCAAGACAGGAACCATTCCCAAAGCCAACTCTTCAGACATGGATTGGACTGGATTACAGGATAGAAAATGATACTGGTGAGGAGTGAGCTTGTTGGATCAAGTAGACACATGAGACTATGTGGGCAGCTCCTGTTGGAGAGGAGATGAGAAGGCAGAGGGTGTCAGAAGCTGGCTGACTGGACACGAAAATAGAGGGTGGAGAGAAGTGTGCTGTCTCATTAGAGGGAGAGCAACTAGAAGCATATAAACCAAAATCAAACCGACTGCCGTCAAGTCGATTCTGACTCATAATGAACCTATAGGACAGAGTGGAACTGCCCAGTAGAGTTTCTAAGGAGTGCCTGGCGGATTCGAACTGCCGACCTCTTGGTTAACAGCTGTAGCACTTAACCACTATACCACCAGGGTTTCCAGGAGCATATAGCAAGGTGTATATAAATTTTTGTGTAAGAGACTGACTTGATTTGTGAACTTTCACTTAAAGCACTATATAAATTAAAAAAAAAAAAAGAGTATATTATGTGGTAGATCTCTTGGAAACATAACCTACATAATTGTCATATATCTATTTACCACAGGAAAGTAGAGACCCAAGATTACCCAAAGTCAGACAGGTTGTTGGATCCAGCTCCAGGATGAAAACCCAATTACAACAAAGTCCAAAGTCCATGATATTTTTCGTCTCTGAAGCTAACACTGTACCAGGTTCTCTTCCTAATTAAAAAAAAAAAAAAAAGGTAAATGCTCTCAATTGAAACTGTTGCATTGAACATATAAGGGCTAGTGAGTATAACTATAAAATTGTCCCAACCGGTCTTAGAAATCAAGAGCAGTGTTGCAAAGGTGATGTTGTTGTTGTTGTTGGGTGCCGTCCAGTCGGATCCGACTCATAGTGACCCTATGCACAACAGAACAAAACACTGCCCGGTCCTGCACCATCCTTACAACCATTGTTATGCTTGACCCCATTGTTGCAGCCACTGTGTCAATCCATCTAGTTGAGGGTCTTCCTCTTTTCCGCTGACCCTGTACTTTGCCTAGCATGATGTCCTTCTCCAGAGACTGATCCCTCCTGACAACATGTCCAAAGTATGTAAGACGTAGTCTTGCCATCCTTGCTTCTAAGGAGCATGCTGGTTGTACTTCTTCCAAGACAGAATTATTCGTTCTTCTGGCAGTCCATGGTATATTCTATATTCTTTGCCAGCACCACAATTCAAAGGCATCAATTCTTCTTCGGTCTTCCTTATTCACTGTCCAGCTTTCACATATGAAGCGATTGAAAATACCATGGCTTGGGTCAGGCGCACCTTGGTCTTCAAGGCGAGATCTTTGCACTTCAACACTTTGAAGAGGTCCTTTGCAGCAGATTTGCCCAATGCAATGCGTCTTTTGATTTCTTGACTGCTGCTTCCATGGCTGTTGATTGTGGGTGGATCCAATAAAATGAAATCCTTAACAACTTCAATCTTTTCTCCGTTTATCATGATGTTGCTCATTGGTCCAGTTGTGAGGATTTTTGTTTTCTTTATGTTGAGGTGCAATCCAAACTGAAGGCTATGGTATTTGATCAAGTCCTCTTCACTTTCAGCAAGCAAGGTTGTGTCATCTGCATAACGCAGGTTGTTATTGAGTCTTCCTCCAATCCTGATGCCCCATTCTTCTTCATATAGTCCAGCTTCTCAGATTATTTGCTCAGCATACAGATTGAATACGTATGGTCAAAGAATACAACCTGACGCACACCTTTCCTGACTTTAAACCCATCAGTATCACCTTGTTCTGTCCAAACAACTGCCTCTCCATCTATGTTAAGGTTCCTCATGAGCACAAGTCAGTGTTCTGGAATTCCCATTCTTCGCAATGTTATCCATAATTTGTTATGATCCACACAGTCGAATGCCTTTGCATAGTCAATAAAACACAGGTAAACATCCGTCTGGTAGTCTTTTGCTTTCAGCCAGGATCCATCTGACATCAGCAGTGATATCCCTGGTTCCACGTCCTCTTCTGAAACCAGCCTGAATTTCTGGCAGTTTCCTGTCGATATACTGCTGCAGCTGTTTTTGAATGATCTTCAGCAAAATTTTGCTTGCGTGTGATATTAATGATATTGTTCTATAATTTCCACATTCAGTTGGATCACCTTTCTTGGGAATAGGCATAAATATGGATCTCTTCCAGTCAGTTGGCCGGGAAGCTGTTTTCCATATTTCTTGGCATAGATGAGTGAGCACCTCCAGCGCTGCATCCTTTTGTTGAAACATCTCAATTGATATTCCATCAATTCCTGGAGCCTTGTTTTTCACCAGTGCCTTCAGAGCAGCTTGGACTTCTTCCTTCAGTACCATAGGCTCCTGATCATATGCTACCTCTTGAAACGGTTGAACATTGACTAATTCTTTTTGGTATAATGACTCCGTGTATTTCATCCACCTTCTTTTGATGCTCCCTGTGTCATTCAATATTTTCCCCATATAATCCTTCACTATTGCAACTCAAGGTTTGAATTTTTTCTTCAGTTCTTTCAGCTTGAGAAACACCGAGTGTGTTCTTCCCTTTTGGTTTTCCATCTCCAGCTCTTTGCACATGTCATTATAATACTTTACTTTGTCTTCTCAAGACACCATTTGAAATCTTCTGTTCAGTGCTTTTACTTCATCAATTCTTCCTTTTGCTTTAGCTGCTCGACGTTCGAGAGCAAGTTTCAGAGCCTCCTCCGACATCCATCTTGGTCTTTTCTTTCTTTCCTGTCTTTTCAATGACCTCTTGCTTCGTGTATGATGTCCTTCCACAACTCGTCTCGTCTTCGGTCACTAGTGTTCAATGTATCAAATCTATTCTTCAGATGGTCTCTAAATTCAGGTGGGATGTAGTCAAGGTCATATTTTGGCTCTTGTGGACTTTCTCTGATTTTCTTCAGTTTCAGCTTGAACTTGCATATGAGCAATTGATGGTCTGTTCCACAGTCAGCCCCGGCCTTGTTCTGACTGATGATATTGAGCTTTTCCATAGTCTGTTTCCACAGATGTAGTCAATTTGATTTCTGTGTGTTCCATCTGGCGAAGTCCATGCGTATAGTCGCCGTTTATGTTGGTGAAAGAAGGTATTTGCAATGAAAAAGTTGTTGGTCTTGCAAAATTCTATCATTCAATCTCCAGCATTTTTTTTCTATCACCAACGCCACATTTTCCAACTACTGATCCTTCTTCTTTGTTTCCAACTTTCGCCTTAAAATCACCAGTAATTACCAATGCATCTTGATTGCACGTTCGATCAATTTCAGACTGCAGCAGCTGATAAAAAATCTTCTGTTTCTTCATCTTTGGCCCTAGTGTTTGGTGTGTATATTTGAATAATAATCATATTAACTGGTCTTCCTTGTAGGTGTACAGGTATTATCCTATCACTGTCCGCATTGTACTTCAGGATAGATCTTGAAATATTTTTTTTGACGACGAATGCAACTCCATTCCTCTTCAAGTTGTCATTCCCAGCATAGTAGACTATATGATTGTCCGATTCAAAATGGCCAACACCAGTCCATTTCAGTTCACTAATGCCTAGGATATCAATGTTTATGCGTTCTGTTTCATTTTTGATGATTTCTAATTTTCCTAGGTTCATACTTTGTACATTCCAGGTTCTGATTATTAATGGATATTTGCAGCTGTTTCTTCTCATTTTGAGTCGTGCCACATCAGCAGATGAAGGTCCCTAAAGCTTTACTCCATCCACCTCATTAAGGTCGACTCTGCTTTGAGGAGGCAGCTCTTCCCCAGTCATCTTTTGAGTGACTTCCAACCTGCGGGGCTCATCTTCCAGCACTATATCAGACAATGTTCTGCTGCTATTCATAAGGTTTTCACTGGCTAATGCTTTTCAGAAGTAGACTGCTGGGTCCTTCTTCCTAGTCTTAGTCTGGAAGCTCAGCTGAAACCTGTCCTCCCTGGGTGACCCTGCTGATATCTGAATACCAATGGGATAGCTTCCAGCATTACAGCAACAGGCAAGCCCCAAGAGTATGACAAACTGACAGACACGTGGGGGTGCAAAGGTGATAGCTAAGTTTAATTGATTCATAATAAAGAGTTTTCTTGATTTACAAAATAAGAGGATGGAGAAAGCAGCGTGGCAAGTGAGATAGTATGGTAAGGATCAGCGTGATAGAGTTTGGTTGCTGCAGGTAATTCAATATGGCTGGAACAGAAAGTGCTAATGGATGTGGTATAGCCAAATGAATTAAAGGACTTATACATTTTGTTGCTAAATCTGTCATGTATAAAATTAAATATAAAGGGTTTAAAACGGGAATTGTTAAACAAGGTGAAAGCAATTGGCTCACCATCTGCATGTGAAACTACCTTTCTTGCGTGTTTAACTAGAAGAACAATAATCTACCTGCTTATTCTTTTCTGGGCCCTCCTTTGTTTATCTTCATCTCTTTGCCCAAGAAACTACTTTCTATCCACCCTCTTATTCGCCACCTCCAAAATATTCATGTCAGAGCTCAGTCGCTCATCTCTAATTCTAGCAAAAATACTCTTTATCCTACGAAGGTTCCCTGATTTCTCTTAAGAAGAAAAAAACTCGTCTGAATCACATCCATTTCTCCTGTGCATTATAAATGCCTTAAATTAGGCATTTTTTAAATTTTAGATGTATTAATCAAATACTTATCAAAGTGCAAGGCAAATATTTAGGGTCTTAGGATGATCTAATGAACAACTGAAAAATAATACTCCTGCTGGCACCAAAAATGAAAAAACCAAACACAGTGCCGTCGAGTCGATTCTGACTCATAGAGACCCTATACGCACAGCGGTTACAAATTCAGCTGCCAATCAAAAGGTCAGAAGTTTGAATCCACTAGCACTCCTTGGAAACCCTATGGGGGCAGTTCTATTCTGTCCTATAGGGTCACTATGAATCGGAATGAGTTGATGGCAACCAACGGGTTTGGGTTTTTTTTGTTCATTTGTTTTATTTTTTATAATGGAGCTTATTTTTCTAGTAGATAAAATAAGCAGAAATAAACTAGTAAAATGAAATATGTTGGATGATGCTGTCTGCTGTGGACAAACATGAAACAGTGAAGGGAGTTAGGGACAGCTGAGGGCTGGTAAACTGAAACAGGGTGATCAGCTGTAGCTCCACTTAGAAAGTAACCGATTTAAATGTGGTGAAGACATTGGCTATTATACGTATTGAAAAAAGAAAGCTAGAAGTAAAAAGTAGATGCAAATCTGTGGCTATTCTATACGAAGTGTATTCAGCACTTAGATCTTTCTTCTAATCCACTAGCTCAAGTAAAAAATCAGTGTTGAGCATATTTGACAAATGCTTCATGCAAGCAGGGAATGGAATATATGTCACCTTTACATAAATTTCTAAGTAGCTAAGTCTCAAGGCTGTCTGTGACTCTGCTCTTAGCTCAAAGAAGTTCTCTATAATGTCCCCATACACTAAACAGGACTCTCAATGTTAATTAATGAGATAAGTCTACATTTTCATCTATTTTGTACAGAAAATATGTATAACACCAGGTTTTGTTTAGTCTATTTTCTGCTGAGTTTCCAAAACTAGAGAAGGCATGCAAAAAATCAACATAATATTCCTGATTCCTCACACCTCTTTTGGAAAAGAACACAGCCTGCACCTCTATTGTAATAAAGCCAGGGGAGCTGCAAAAATCTCCTTTTCCCAGAAACTTTCAATCCCTGAATATAAAATGTCTTGAAATAAATGAGTTTGTCTATTTTTTGAAAGATATGGATATAATTCTGTAGAACCAGCACCATGATTCAAAGTTCTAAGGTTCCTGTTTAACTAATTTGAGAAGAACATTGATGTTTTCTCACAGTCTGGAGGTCACAGTCCAGAGCTCCAAGGCTTCCAAATTTGGCACACTGAAGAGGAAACAACACCTCCTTCTGTCTTTCTGAATAGGACATTGAACTTATCTCTCATCTTTCACCTACATGCTTACAAATGTACTCTCTTGCTTTAATTGTTTTTTTTTTTTTTTTTTTTTTAATTCCTAGAATAAACGTGTGCTGGAGCCAGCTCACACTGGCTTATGATAGCTGATTGTTAAATATTGAGGAATTTTGGAAGCCTGTGGTTAAACCATTCATAGTTTGAGATCATCCATGGTAGGAGCATTTATACCACAGAATTGGCAAATGCTACAAATCAGGTTGTGTTGCGCTGTGTTGTGGTGGTGGTGGTTCCAGTAACCAGCACACCACTGAGAATAACCATTATGGACCAGACACTGCATTAATGCTATGTATACTGATATGAATAAGACAGTATTTCTGCTCCCCGGAAACTTACAACATAATAAAGAAAATAGACAGGCTAACTATAATTATGTGACAGCCTAGAAATTGTCTTTGAGCACACAGACACCTGAGGGACACCTATCCCAATCACTGAGTGCAGAGAGTGGTGAAGGAAAGCATATGAAAGAGGATATGATGGGTCTGTGTCAGCATACAGAAAAAATGCCAAAGCCTGGAGTAGTAAATATCTAGTTTTCATGTGTTCTGAAGAGATGGCAATAGTTATGTGTGAATGCTAGCACAAGAAATGAGACTGCATATAGATTCAATGTTGTGATAATAAAGGCAAGAGTGTTGGTATTATGCTGATAATCGTAGGAAGTCATTCAAAATTTGTAAGGAATGTGTCACATAACTAGATCTGCAATTGGAAGAATGTTCAGTGGGTGTACTATGAAGAAAAAAAGGAGAAAATCTTGTAGGTAGCGAGGTAAGCTAAGAGATTGTTACAGTACTGATGATATTATAGCAAGGTGATTTGAACTAAGACGGGGCAGGCAAACAAGAAAATTAGATAGGAACAAGACTAAAGTGGCACGCCAGCCCAGGGGCAGGGACTAGGACACAGGCCAAAAAACCCAAACCCTTTGCTGTCCAGTCAATTCTGACTCATAGCAACCCTATAAGACAGAGTAGAACTGCCCCATAGAGTTTCCAGGAGCACCTGGTGGATTTGAACTGCCAACCTTTTGGTCAGCGCCTATAGCACTTAACCACTGCACCACCAGGAGGCAGGAGGGAACAGGAAAGCTGGTAAAAAGGAACCCAAGGTTGAAAAGGGAGAGTGTTGACATGTCATGGGGATGTTAGCCAATGTCATAGAACAATGTGTGTACTGACTGTTTAATGAGAAACTGGTTTGTTCGGTAAACCTTCATCTAAATTACAATAAAAAAAAAATTAGACCCAGAGTATATTCTCTAAGATAGACGATACAGTCTTAATAAATGTAAAACCATAGATATAATAGAGAATAGGATCTCTAATCACAACAAAGTTAAATGTATCTTTTTTTGGCATATTCATACAATGCAACAGTAGTCAGCAAAAAAAAAAAAAAATGAAGTACTTACTGATACATTGAAAAACATGGATGAATCTCCAAAACATGTGCAGTGAAGAAGAAGGAAAAAAAAAAAAAAAGAGAGACCGAATAGTACATACTATGTGATTACAATTGTAGGAAATTCTAGAACAGAAAAGGTCCATCTGTATTGACAGAAGTCATTTCAATGATTTCTTGGTCAAGGAGTGTGGGGGAGGACACTGAGGGAATGAGATGAGGCACACTGATATGATGGAAATGCTCTATATCTTAATTGTGGTAATGATTAAATGTGTGTATACATTTGCCGTAACTCATTGTACTATTCACTTAAAATGTGTACATTTTATTATGTACAAATTAGGTTTCAATAAAGTTGATTTTAAAATATAGACATTATAATACCAAACACTGTAAAATTTATTAGTGTAAGTTCCCCGGTCTGATTACTTCTCAAAAAAAGAATGCTAAATTTAATGATCAGAAATTTGGCAGGTAATCGTTATAATGCAGACTCAAGGAAGAAACAGGTAACAGATCTCACCTCTCCTAAAGGAGAAATCTATTGGTAGCATAGACACTAGATAAACAATTAGTTATTTGAAGAGCAATAAATGGGAAGATGGTTGGGGCTTATCTTCAGGTTTATGGGATGGGATGGGGAAGAAGGTGTTACTAAAAGGTGATGTAGGTAGCAGAGCATTAGGGATAACTGGGCTAATTAGGGAGGAGCTCCCCTCTCTTTGATCTGATGTAGCTGTTGTTGCTGTTGTTGCTGTTGAGTGCAGCCTAGTTGATTCCCACTCATGGCGACCTTATAGGACAGAGTGGGGAGAGGGAAACTGAATCAGAGCTAGAGCTTTCTTAAGGAGGTCTTTCTCACTCTGCCTTTCCCCATGTTCTGGGTTTTGACCACAGATTGGTCACTGGGCTCCTCCTTTGAGGCTGTCTCTGAGAAGCTCTACTCTGGGTCCTGCCCTGCTCTGCCCTGGTAATGGTGAAATTTCTGTAGGATTCGAACAACCCGAAAACCAAAGGACGTAAAGAGATGTTTGCAGGTCTGATACAAACATGGACCCAATAAGGAGACAGCGAGGGGAATTAGCTCAAGTGGTAGAGCGCTCGCTTAGCGTGCGAGAGGTAGCAGGATCAACGCCTGCATTCTCCAGTTTTATATGCTCCTAGTTCCCTCCCCTAATTCCGTGGTCACCCAGTGGTATTCGGATTTACCTGGCTTTAGCGAGGACAGTGCCACTGTGTTCTGTGCTTCTGTGCTAGGTTTGAAAAAGAAATTAAACATTGCATACAAAACAAAAAGGGAACACAGTGGTCAAAAAGAATTCTTCCAAATACGTGGTTTTTGGGCTTTAGCACAAAGTTAAAAAATATTTTTCAAGAAAATAAATTTTCTCCGTTTGGGAACTAAGTATGAGGAACACCCTGAGAATTGTGTCAGGAGGCACAAGCAGGAGAGTCTGGGTGTGCTGACTTTTTGCTTTTATTCACATGACAAGCCATGGGCAGGGAGCAGAAGAAAATCTCTCTTCTATCAGCTTCTCTGACAGCTGACCAGGTATTACGGAGAAAGGGTAGAGAGATTTGGGACCAGCATGTGTGAAGGTGAGGGCTGGCATATTCATTCGGGTGGTCAGATATGCTTTTACAAAGAAGGTGACAGTTGACGCTTCTACTCATCTCCCTGAAGGGCTCATTCTGACGAAAATATGCTCAAAATAAATTGGAAAAGAGATCTTCCTCTAACTTCCAAGATGAAACGTACTTTAAAATGTGTTTTTGAAATTGAAATATTATGTCACTTTCAAAGAAACTGCGTGAGGTTCTGTATTAACCACATCTCACCTGGCATTCAGCTCAGGCGGCCAGAGCAGAGTCACCTTGCTGGTGGGGACATTCGGTCTCTGCAAGCGCCGGGTTCCGAAGATCGCGAAGATCCCGGGGCCTTCAGGGTTTGCTCCTCTATCCAGCCTTCTCTTTTTTATCGCTGAAACCTCTGTCTGCCACCACGTGATTCCTGTCAGCATTACCCCATGTATAGAACATAGGAGAATATTTTTATTGATTAAATATGCTTTTCTATTTCAGGCTGGGATAGCTGAGTCCCGAGGCCCGGCAGTTCTGGGGCAGGGGGGCGGGGCCCACAGCTGGAATGTGCTCTCTTCACTTTCAAGAGATAAAGAAAGCGAAGTTGGGATAGAGGAGAAAAGTTTTCCCCAGGAGCTTTTCCAGTAATCTCTATTCCTCACTCTCCAGTGTCAGAAAGTTCTTATCCCAAGCGACATCTGCGAAGTTCTGCCCTCAATCCGGTCCTGGCTGGGGTTTGGTGACCTCAAGTTCCCTGCAGCCCAGGTAACCAGGAAAGCAGCTCTGGTGCGGTGTGTTTGGCGGCACCCAGAGGTGGGGGAATTAGCTCAGATGGTAGAGTGCTCGCTTAGCATGCGAGAGGTGGCGGGATCGATACCCGCATTCTCCAGTTTTGACTGGCTTCTCCCGCCTGGTTTGTAAACTCTATTCTCAATTTGACTCTGTTCTTCCGCTTACAGCCGAGGAGCTTCTCACTAGGAAACTTGGGCACCTTTGTTATCTCAGTGTTACTACTCCCCACAGAGACCACTATCGCTTCTTGTCCCTTCCGTTTCTGCACCACGATTGCGCTTCTGATGAAATTTCATTAAAACTGCTCTCATCAGAGCCACGGGGTAAAGTGCCATGTGAGGTTTTTTTTTTTTTTTTTCTTACTAGGACCATTATTTTCATCCCCACTCCCAACCCCCATGAGAATCGTCTGTTTCCTGAATTTATTTAACACCAAGTAGTTTTGGGAGCCCTGGAGGCGCGGTGGTTAAGAGCTCTCAGCTGCTAACCTAAAAGTGACCAGTTCCAATCCACCAGCCCCTCCTTGGAAACCCTATGGGACACTTCTACTCTGTACTATGGGGTTGCTGTTAGTCGGAATCGACTGATGGAGATGTGTTTCTTTCTTTCTCTCTTTTTTAAATTAACTCTTGAACTACTCAATTTCCTTTGTCTCCACTTTTTCTCCACCTTTTTATTAAGCACGAGTGTTCTGTGAGATTCTATCCTCAGCCCCTTCTCATCTTCAGCTAAGTTTGGGGTATCTGTAGTCATTCAGACTTTGTATGTAAATATTTCTGTAAATGTAACCCTTCCCCTGCAAGGATGTTCTGAACTATTACCTTATCCCAGAGCTATCCAGTATGCATCATATCCAATTTTAAATATCTTAGTAGACACATTAAAAAGGGTAAACAGAAACAAATTAAATTGATTATAATATCATATTTTATTTATTAAGCTATTATTTCAACAAGTGATGATATGAAATTAGTAAAGAAGTATTTTAAAATTTTTTTCTAATACTAAGTTTTGAAATACAATAGGTGTTTTATACTTACAGCATCTCATTACAGGCTAGACACATTTCAAATACTCTATAGCCACATGTCACTAGATGTTAACCGTATTAAGCAGTGCCTCCCTCTAGAGTTTATTTCTCCTGCCTTCAAATACAACCTCTATCTGCTTTCTGTAGGGCCACATCTATTGAGTTCCACTCTTTATCCCCTACTCCCTCACTGGTACCTCCACTTATGAGTATTTCAGAACTCATAGGATGTGAACAGAACCCAATAATTTCTCTCTCCAAACTGCTTTAGTTAAAGAAGTTCCTGTCTTAGAGAAAAACACCATCATCCATACAATTGCCCAACACAGAGACCCAAGGACTTTCACATCCCTTATCAGCATGGGCATTCAGTGTTTCACTAAATCCTCTTCATTGAACGTCTCTGTCTAAATTAGAAAAACTAGCTTCTTTTTATTTTCCCCTTCAATAACACAAGCTGATTTGGCTCTGGGCCGTTGAATAAGCTATTGCTTCTGCTTGGAGGTCTCAAGAGCCTTCAGGTACCTGACTTTTCCATTAAATTGCACTCACGTTAAAGTCATCTTCTCAGAACGCCTTTCCCTGAATCACATCAACTGTTTTACTTCCATCATTTCTGAAATCATCTGGCTTATTATCTTATTTTTATTTCTTATCTTCCCATACAAAAATGTAACCCTGTCTTGCTGGTGACTAAATCCCCAAGACTAATGTATAATATAATACCCCAGAGCCTAACACCTCAGGTGGACCCTTAATAAATGTGTGCTGAAGGGACGGAAGGATGAATGCATCTAGTGCCACTGCCAGTACTCTGTGTATCTATTCAGCATCTTTGCCAGGTCTATTAGGATAATGCCAGAATGCTCCTCCTGACCTTTGAGTTATAATCAAACATTACAAATGCACATATCCTTTGACCCAGCGATTCTACTTCCTACAGTATTCTTGGACATATTCCAGAAAAATGTACGTATGAAGATAATCATTGCAGCAATAGTTGCAACACCAAGGGTCTGAAAACCCCTGAAAGGCCCATCTATAGGAGAACAGTTTAATATATGGCAGATCTATAGAATGGAATCTTCGATTAACTTAAAAGGGGAAGGGAGTCACAAGATTAAAAAAAAGAGAGAGAGATTAAATGTCTATTGCTAAAAGTAAATTTTCCAAAGAGTGTATAGCAAGGAGCCAAAACTCAAACACATACGTACTGCTGTGAGGTCAATTCCAACTCATAGTGACCCCAATGGACAGAGTAGAGGTTTCCAGGGCCTAAGGAGCCACCGATGGATTCGACTGCTTTAACCACTGCACTACCAGGGCTCCAGCAAGGAGGCAACCAAAAGAAAAGAAAAGAAAAGAAAAAAAAAACAGCTGGCGTCGAGTCTATTCTGACTCATAGTCATGCTATAAGACAGAGGTGAACTGCCCCTTAGAGTTTCTAAGGAGTTGCTGGTGGATTTGAACCGCTGACCTTTTGGTTAGCAGCCAAGCTCTTAACCACTGCACTAGCAGGGCCCCAGAAAGAAGCCAATTACCCAAAAATACACTTAGGTACATTGAGCATTTCTTTTACATTCTTTGAATATTCTTTGGAAAGAATCATAAGCATTTGATAATATTGGTTGCATCTGGGCTAGAGAATTGAAGGCCACAGAACACAGCTGGGAGGGAAATTCTTCACTGTTATCATTTGGAAACTTCTTGAATATTGAACTCTGTGATTGTATTACCTGTTCAAAATATGCAAAATTTTAAAATGAAATATCTGTCTCAGTGGTCTCCGTGTTTTTCTGTTTTTCCAAAGAAAAAAGACAAATGTGAATTCATTGTATTCTTCATCCCCAATTTCTGGACCAAACTTTCTGGACTCTCTACTCTCTTTTTACCTACAAAGATAATTTGGATGTCCACGGTCAGAAACTAAATATGCTCAGGACTACAGAAACCGTGATAAAAGAGGTTTTCAAAATTAAAGTGTTTTCTAATCTTGGCAACACTTCTCACTTGCCTACCCAAGGTTGAGAGTGGAGATAAAGATTAGATTGGTGATAGAATGAGGGAAGGGAAAGGGGAATCCCAGGCAGGCAGCCTTCATCAGTTCCCATGGGTTTTAATGGCCTGGAGGCAAGGGAGTGAAATTTCAACTACTCCACCAAATGCCTACAGGTGCTGGAGTAAAGGGACTCAAGCCACAGAAATATCAGCTCAGTATTAGCTTCCCAGCTACCCACAGCTCAAGCCCTCTGTGAAGGAAGATCAAACAGTGCCTGCTGGGGCACAAGGATTTAAGGGAGACAGGGGCTGAACTGTAACCAGAGGGAGCTCTAGACTCATCAATAGGCCTGAGGTTCCACAAAGGCCAGCTGTTAAAATACCCCCCTGCCATTCACTCTACACGTAATGTCCTCACATCTTCTCCCAGACCCAGGCCTTGGACAGAGGAGGTCTTGCAGATCTAGCAGGCCCTGGATCAAGTTTCTGTTACGTGGTCCTATTCTCAAAGGTTCCCTTGACCACTCTCTCAATCAATATTATTCATTGAATAAAAATGGGATTTAATGGATGAGATCTCCATGTATGCTAAGGGCACACTGTGAAAATGAGATTCCCGTGTGGATGAAGGTCAGAAAGAAAATCTATCACACTACTCGGAAATAACTGAGTCGAGGGAGTATGTGTAGCCTCCAGATATCAGGGAGAAAGCCCAGTGCTGCTGCCTGGAGGAGCTGAAGATTTTTTGATGATGGGATGGCTCAGGTAGAATGTGGAGCACAAGGGACTTACAGTGTCCTTGGAAGGAGAATGGGAGGAACAAGAAGCAGTAGACTAAACAACTCTCCAAACAGTGCATGGTCCCCACCTGTTTCCAGATAGGTCTTGTAGTGTCAACAATTAAAGCTGAACGTTGATTTCTTTCTTACAATTATTTTTCAGCAACTGAAAAACAAAACAAATTCCCTTTCATGTCAAAAAGGTAGAATATTTAATTGGAATTTTAAACTAAAATTGCTTATCTCGAATTACATATAAATGTACAAGTTACCCGGTAAACATGGTTTTCTACTTATACATAGCTAGTTACACTGGGGGAGCCCTAGTGGTGCTGTTGTTAAAGCGCTCGGCTGCTAATCAACCTGCCAGCTGCTCCGTGGTAGATAGATGAGGCAGTCCGTGTCCACAAAGATTTAAGCCCTGGAAATCCTATGAGGCGGTTTTGCTCTGTACTTTCAGTTGCTGTAAATCAGAATGTACTGCACAGCAGTAGTTTTGGTTTTGCTTCAGTCACACTGGGAGATGGCAAATGAAAGTGGAGCCTGGAAACACAGACCCTAAATCATCTCCTAGATGTCACTTCGTCAACACTCAGTTGATAATCCTAACTCTTTTTAAACACAAGAGCCACAAAACATTCTGGGATATCTGTGCTAATTAACTCGGCAGTTGTCAGCATGGCCACCACTATATAAGACGGGCTCTCTTCTCTTCCATGAAATCTGGGAAGTATGAATTGTCTTGGAGACAGGAAAGTTCCCACAGTGATCTTCTCCAGGTCTTCCTTAGTCCCTCCTTCCTCCTGTCAAATCAATGATTATTCCCTCTTTCTTGCCCAAGGCAGCCTCTGAGATGCTAAGCAGTTACTGTATATGGATCCTGGCTTCAATCTTGGTGGCAAGAGGGTGTGACATTTGTTGATCCGAATTACAGATTAACCAAAATCTTGAAAGCAGAGGTGGATGAAGAGAATTAGCTCAAATGATAGAGCACTCCCTTAGCATGTGAGAAGTAGTGGGATCCATGCCCTCATTTTCCAATTTTTCCTCTGGCCAAAGACATGACAAAGACCAAGGAAATCAGGGAAAGTGTGGTGGGGACAAGACCCCAGGTAGGCTAGAGTAAGTTCCAGGAAGTAGAGTAAAAGGCAAAGTAATTTCCTCTGTACTGAACTGTCCTGAAAATTTTCATTGATTTTTGTGGGGCTCTAGCCTATGGGAGAAAGACCTGGCCATCTACTCTTATAAAGATTATAGATTAGGAAACCCAGTGGGGCAGTTCTATTCTGTCACATGGGGTTGCTATGAGTCAAAATTGACTCAACAGCACACAATGGCTTGGGAAACAAGAGAGCTATGGTTGTCCCCACAGAAAGGCTAGACAAATGAGAGAATTTGTGAGGCTGGGATGTCCCAGTTTCATGGGCATGGGGAAGGGGCATAAAGAGAGAGAGAGTCTGTGAAAGGAAGATTCAGATACCCAGCGAAATCTTCAGAGAAAGTTGATGTGGGAAGAGGGGGAACAAGAGGGTAATTGGAAATCCGTGGTGACCAGGGAAGTATAACAGTCTGTCTCAGGTCCCACCATCAGTGACCCATCATCACTGACAGTACAGGTCACTGTAATGACCGTACAGATTTATATTCTTAGAATGGCCTCAAAAATTAAAAAAGGAAAACATACATAAAGTTTTCCAGCACCAGTGCCAGAAGCTGAGGTGATTTTTCCTCTAGTTTTGAGGCAGAAATATACAAAATACAAAGGAAAAAACAAAAAACTCCTAACTGAGAATAGTGAAAAGCAATTTTGTCCCCATCAGTTTTCAGATCCTGGAGGGGGTCATGACAGTGAAGAGTAGGGAGAGAGACTTCTGATTCTCCTGTTGCAGAGCAGCAAGTGTCCTGGCATTTCACCCATAATAGCTCACAGCTTCCCTCTCTTTCAACTTGAGCTAAGCACCTGAGACTCAAGTCCTTGGGTCCTGAGCCATCAAGAAGCCTCTTGATTATGCTCTTGACATGAAGGAGTCCTTGGAAAGGGGAGGTTCTTCAACAAAACTAGCAGTCCGAAGGCCAGTGATGCAGTGTAGAGGACTGGGTTGAGAAAATGTTCACAGTTGGCTCAGCTGCATACACACATAGTGCCATAGAGGTGGTCACTGGGCATCTTTGTTCATTCTTTTATAGGCTGGTTGGCTCATTGCAGGGCCCCCGCTCCAGCTGACAGCCTTCATTGAGAACTTGTCCAGTCTTGCTCCAGAGTTGGCACTGCAGGTTCCCTGTCAATCACTCAGGTTTCAACACAAATGTCACTTTTTCAGAGAGCCTTTTTCTGACTACTCCGACTAAATCAATACCATCTGTAGCTTCATCTTCTACATCAAATATATCTGAAGAGCATCACTGAATTACTGCCGTATTGTCTGTCTCCTCCATAGAATGTATGCTTCCTGAGCCTTGTCTGTTCTCGCTCTCTCAATGTATCCCCAGTGTCTAAAGTTACACCAGGGTATCTGGGGAAAGAAAGATTCTGGAAGAAAAAGAAAAAGGGGGGAGGGAGACAGATATGAATTCAAGAATGATTAGTTTGATAAGGAAAAGCCAAACTATAGTATGGTATTTTCTCAATTTAATCCTAGGCCTAAGGGAGGAAAAAGAGTGAGCTAAAGGAATCTAATACACTTCTTATAATCACAAGCAGGTATAACTCATGAATTCCAGCAGACATCCATTTTCCTTATGCTACATGACAAATTGACAAGTGTATTTTGTCTTCCCAACAGTAAAACGAAGACTAAGGAGATGGATTACAATTAAAATAATGTCACAGTGTGGCTTCTCTCACACTTAGCACTATTCCATTTAAACATATTAGAAAACATAATTTGAATAGGATATTAATAAATCAATCAAGTTATATTCAGTATTTTGAATTTCAATAATATATTAATTGCTTTATTAAATATGATGATAATCTTTACAACTAATAATTAACATTGAATTTTTATTCAGTACTACAAAAGTAGATTTTAAAAATTAATAATGAAAAAAATGAAGGGTGGTAAATTCTATTCCTTTCTACAAAATTATATGCATACATGTATATAATATTGCATATTAATTTATAAAATATAAACAAGAAGAAAATAGAAAATTGTATTCAGAAACTTAAAAACTAAATTGTATATCAGTAAAATATTAACTCTTAATGCATGCATTAGAAAAGCCATTGAAGTACATTATCAGACTACTTTGAAAATAATGGAAATGATGTGCTGACAAACTTTATGGCACTATTCATGGTCCTTCTTAGATTTTAGGTTCTGGTCTTAAATATTTTTGAAGTACAAATGATTAAATAAAGCTGTGTATCCAACAAGTGAAGTAAGAAAAAAGAAATATTGAAGGAAGCAGAAAAGGTAAACAATAAAGATAAGTGTGATAATTCACTAATTAGAAAATAACGGTATGCCTTAGTCTATCGGGGAAAAAAAGTTAAACCATCAGTCAAATAAAAAAAGATGGACTAAGCCCAAATTCCTTTGCTCTTTTGCTCTTTCAAGCAAAATGGATTAGTGGATCCTGAGGTACCACATTTTAAAAATGTTATGATAATTTATTGAAATACTCTTAAGTATTTTATCTTCTTTTATTTTTTTTATTTTATCTAGCTGTTCCCCTAGGTGCAGAGAAGTAGGCACCAAGCCAAGGCTACTGCAAGGATGGAAGAGTTCTGGAAGGAAATGGATTGGGAGGACCTTCTTCCTCTGTGCTTTGCTCCCTGCTTGGGGTTCCCCTTCCCTTCACTCTTCCCTGGTTTTACTTCAAATATTAAGTGGAAGTATTGGTCAAGACATTGACGGTCTTGTTATATGTAGAACTATAGGGGAGGAGAACCAGAAAGAGATCAAGTTTACTACATTTCAGACGTCCAATGTTGCTCATAAAATTAAAAACAGCAAGATTAAAAAAAAAAAGACAGTGTTTTCTTCATCTGCATTCAGGCATAAAACTCTAAGGTAGTTAATGAGAAGTCGCTGTTATGGATGAAGGGAGAACAGAGGAGCAAAGCTGGACAATTTTAAGCGAATCAGGTATAATTTTGGCTAACTGCGGAGCTGTTGGATATTTTGGATAACTGGTTATTTTGGGAATAAAAGTTTTATGGTTTTGCAGAATCATGTGGGTCTTTGGGAGCTCCACGACCACCGCCTTGGTGGAGCCAGAACCGGACTGAGGGAGGAGCGTCTACAGAACTCTGGAAAAACCCTCTGTGGAGCGGTGAGCTCGGGTCAGATGGGGACCCGGAGACCATTACTCTGGGAAAGTTTTGGTCCTGACACTTTTGCTTTTTTTGTATTTTAGAAAAGAAGATATTCCATCCCAACAGCAAGTAAGTACAGCTATCTCAGAATGCTCTGAATATTTTATCTCCAAAGGGAATTGTGATTATCATCTACAGAAGTACCAGGAAAGAAGTACAAGGAACATAAAGTACAAGAAAACAGTGTGCCCTCTCTGAGGCTCGAACTCAGGACCTTCAGATTATGAGACTGACGCGCTGCCCACTGCGCTAAGAGGGCATTGGAATCAGAAAGAAATTACATATGTCAGAATCACTGAGTGAAGTGTGTGAAAAGTGTAGTATGTTCCACTGTACCTTCACACAAAACTGATTTCCATTAATACCTTCTCATTTATTTCCCTGATTATCTCATATTTTTTCTCAGGTGTCTTTCAATTTGATACAGGAATACAGTTCTCCTGCATTAGAAGTTAGAGCTAAGGGCACAGCCACAACTTTTGAGGCACACATGTGCCCAGGGAAACAAAGGTATGGGTGAGTGGAGACTATGGGGGTAGCACATTTCTTAAATGACAGAGGCAGCGGGGTAGATCCCATGTTCCTGCTGTGGTGTTGGGTTCACGTACTTATGATGTCATTAAATGTTCCTGCCAGTGGGGAGACTGGAAGAGACCACAAAGTTTTAATCTTGAGAAGGCTAGGCTGAGCCCCTGAGTGAAAAAGAGCTATAGAAAACAGAGTGTAATCAAAAGATGAGAGTTGAAAGAGAATACTCCTGGAAAGTGGGGCGAAAGGGGTTTAAAAAAACAAAAAACAAGAGAAAAGGTAAGCTGCTAATATTGACTGTAGAAGACCAAGAGGAACAAAGGCTGTGACTCCAGGGTATAGATGATAAGGGGAATGCTGAGGCTTCAGAGCATATGACAATTTTTACTTCACTTTTTTTTTTTTTTTGACATCACCAAGGAATGCCTTTAGTATGTGTTAAGTTTTTTTCCTTTCAAATACTTAGAAACCAAAGATGATTAGCGGTTACCAGGGGTGGAGGTGCAGGGGAGGGGAAAGTTTTTGCTTAGGGGATATTGAGTTCATGTTAATGGTGGTGGACTATTTTAGAAAAGGATAGTGGAAACAGTTACACAACTTGAAGAACATAATCAACAACACTGAATTATACATGTAGAAATGTTGACTCCGTGTATGTTCTGTTGTGTAAATTTTCACCTCAATTAAAAGAAAAGAAAAGAAACAACAGAGGGCCACGGGTCACTGCAGCCCCTTAAGCCAGTCCTGCCTGGAATTCTAGGACAGGGTGGATCAGGTGTCCTGTAGGCATTTCCCCAAAAAGGAAGTGACACCCAGCGAGATGGCCAGGTAGGTGCAGTTTCAGAAGACCGGATTGCCCCTTCGGCCCAGTTCTTACCTGGTGGGCACGTGGGAACCGGCCAGCAAGAGCAGATCTGAGTTCTGACAGCCATATCCCTGTGCCTGTGGCTACCCTCATCCTGGACCTTCAGGAGTAGGGGGAAGACCTGAGCCTCTCCTAGGCCAGGAGAACCAGGTGCTTGACTGCCTGGCCTACATCTGGGGAGCAGAAACTGAACCCTCTCAGGCCCCTTTCAGAGGGGGTGGGGGTACAGGAAAGTTTGTAAAAAGTCCCAGGGCCTCTGGGATGGGGTAGGAGAACACCAGCAGGTCCAGGACCTCAGAAAAGGTGGTCTGTGCAGGCCCCCAAGGTCCCACCGTAGGGAGGAGGGGCAGTATGGAGGCTCTCCCAGGAAAAAAATGGTAATAATTTTGAGAAAAAGCAATCAATGTAAAAGACCCAGGTAGAAAAAGGCCTTGTTTCCAGAAAATGTGATCATTGCTTGGCAGTAATGAGGGTGCCAGAGACGTCCATCACGCATATTGTGCAACTAATAGGCCAGGAGAGTGGTTGACAAGCCAAATGAAAACTATGTAAGGCTTTCTATGGATAGGTTTCGGAAAAAATAGGAGAGATTGGAATGTTTACCCAAGGGACAACATTGATAGTAATGTAATCGCATGTAATTGATATATTCCTTTCCAAATTCTGAACCTCTGGCCCTTTATTCTTTTTTTCACAAGGTCAACTTTGTTTTTTCTTCAAAATTTAGCTCAAGTGAAAGGTTGGTAGTTCCAGCTCACCCCGCACTGCCACAGAAGAAAAGCCCTGGAGATCTGCTTCTGTGAAGATTACAGATAAGAAAACCCTATGGAGCAGTTCTACCCTGTAACACATGGGGTTTCCAGGACTCCGAACAGACTCAACAGCAACCTTTTTTTTTGGCGGGGGGGGGGGGGGGGCGGGTGTTGGGCGAGAGTGGGTTCCTAAGATTCAGCTCAAATGTTATGTCACGGAGAACTTCCTCTGACTTCCCCTCCAGAGTGACTTGCTCTGCTTCTGTGGTCTAGCGTGTTTTCTTATTTCTGAGTTAACATTTCTGTTATTGTGACCTATCAGTTTATATCTGTCTCATTTACCAGATGTTAATTCCCTGAGAGTATCTCAAGGAAACTTGAATCTGTAGGGTATCACACTGTGCTTAGTAAGGATACTTAATAAATGTTTTTGAGTTATTAAAGTTAACCTTTAGAAGGCTGGGAAGGAGTTGAACATCGTCATCAACAATGATTACCTTTTACTGACAGCCTAAGTATCTGCTGGTTGCTTTACCTGCATTATCTCATTTAATTCTCATGACCCTGCAAAGGAAGTATGATCCCAATTTTGCAGACAAGGTCTCAGTGGAGCGACTGAAAAGTGGTTTGTCCAAATTCACATAGCTAACAAAGGCAGCTTTAAAATTTTTAACCTGGTTCTATCCCAAAGCCTGCACTTTTCATGTCAAGTTACTTCTAAGTGAACAATGACAGGAACATAGATTAAAAGCTAAAACATAAAACTATGGTTATATTGGGGATGAACAAATTGTGGTTATTAAGGAACCTGCAAAAACAAGCCTGGAAACCACCAAGAGTTAGATTTTTTTACAGAAAAATTTGAGTGTATGAGTGACTAATTTTCAGAGTTAGGAATTTAAGACTACTGGCCTGTCCTACAGAGCAGATTGAGGCAAATATTTCAGGTGAGCATTAGATCTCAACACCACCATACACAGGCTAGTCTCCAACACTTCTGTTTCAGGAGTTACAATGTTGTTTTACCATGCAGTCATAAAGATCTGAGAAGTATGGTACTGTATTGCTATTAACCGGTTGCTGTCACATCCATTCCAACTCATAGTGACCCTATAGGACAGAGTAGAACTGCCCCCTAGGGTTTTTCAAGGAGTGGCTGGTGGATTGGAACTGCCAACGTTTTGTTTAGCAGCCAAGGTTTTAGGTCGCTGTGCACCGAGGCTCCACTAAAATAGCAGAGGATGGTTTCGATCCATCGACCTCTGGGTTATGGGCCCAGCACGCTTCCGCTGCGCTACTCTGCTCCTTGGTTATATTACTAATAGCCAAATTTACACAGTCCTGATTCATGTCAATATGTCAGCACATAGAATTAATCCCATTTTTCTCATCATTGGTACTGAATAAAAGCTCTAGATCAAATTATTTCTATGATGCTGAGATCTGGAAATCTACTTATGGCCTCATATGGGTTATTTAACGGAAGTCTCAAAATTCTTTAAAAACAAAAAACAAAACCAAACATTTTATTACCACCGTGGAGATGGAGTAGGCCACAGCAGCCAGTACTGCTTGCCTACACCACAATCAGCCACTAACACCACCCGCCAGGCCCTGTTGCCAACAGAAAAATGATTTTCTTCACAGAGCCACCTCTACTCTGCTCTATGCCTTAGAGGTGGTGGATCCCATTCTCAGCTCCAGAGTCTGAATTGTGATCGATCTAGTTAATCATAGTTGTTCCCTTCTTCATGGCAGTAAAATTTAGGCAAGAGTGTGTGACACAAATGTAGCTAATGAGACTGGGAAGTTGATAGAAGAGGTTGTCATCAATTTATGAAACACAGAGGTTGGTTTGTTTTCCTTCTAGACTGCCTAAGATTGTGAAAGTTCGAAGTACTGCAGGGGGACCAGCTAGACTATGAGACTCATATGTTGAGGATGGAAGGGTGCAAGGAGTCAAAGAACCTGGGTCCTCATGGCATCATGGAGCAGCTGAATTAACCAGCCATGTGCCCTCCCTACCCTCTGGATTGATTCTTATGTGTGGGAATAAATCTACTTTGTTTAACTCAGTTAAGTGTTGTTTTGATTGTTGTAGAGCTGTTGCTAAAAGTTTCCTGTTACTGAGGAGAGGTCGTTGGGCTAGATTTTTCATAAATATATTTTATACGCATTTTGTTTTAAATCATTCTGATTACTGACACTGTGAAAAAACTCAAATCCAAGCCCTCGGTTCACTAAGCTTTTTCTTTCATATTAGCAGACCAGGTATTTACTTGGGAGGGCTACCTATCAGCCACTATCTCTAGCCCAGCTCTATTGTCCCACTGTAACCACCTCTAGACTTATTGGACACCTGCCCAGTTCCAACTCCATCCAGCCCCTGGAAGTTTATACAGCCACACCTCAAAGCTACACTCATGAAATTAGGATACTGCTACTGTATATAGAGGAAACCCTGGTGGCATAGTGGTTAAGAGCAACCGCACTCTACAGTTGCTAACTAAAAAGTTGGCAGTTAGAATCCACCAGGTGCTCCTTGGAAACACTATGGGGCAGCTCTACTCTGTCCTATGGGGTCGGTATGAGTTGGAATTAACTTGATAGCAATGGGTGTGTGCCATGTATTGAATTATGTCCCTGCAAAAATGTGTGTATCAACTTGGTTAGGACATGCTTCCCAGTATCGTGTAGTTGTCCTCCATTTTGTGATCGTAATTTTATGTTGAGAGGATTAAGATGGGATTGTAACACTACCCTTACCCAGGTCTCCGCACTGATCCAAGCTAAAGGGAGTTTCCCTGAGTTGGGGCCTGCCTCATAAAAGGAAAGAGAAGCAAGCAGAGAGTTGGGGGACCTCATACTACCAAGAAAGCGGCACCAGGAGCAGAGCGCATCCTTTGGAGATGGCATCCCTGTGCCTGAGAAGCTCAGGGGAAGATTGACGGTAAGGACATTCATCCAGAGCCAACAGAGAGAGAGAGCCTTCCCCTAGAGCTGACACCTGAATTTGGACTTCTGACCTACTAGACTGTGAGAGAAAAAATTCCTCTTTGTTAAAGCCATCCACTTATGGTATTTCTGTTACAGCAGCTCTAGATGATTAAGACAGTGTGTTTTTTGGCTTTGACTGTATATAGAAGGAGCTCTGGGGGTGAAAAACCCAAAGGTCAGTGGTTCAAACACACCAGCAAATCCATGCCAGAAAGATGTGGCAGTCTGCTTCCATACAGATTTACGGCATTGGAACCCTATGAGGGAGTTCTACCCTGTCCTATAGGGCACCTATGAGGCAGTTCTACTCTGTCCTGCAGGGTCACTATGAGTTGCAGTCAACTCGACAGCAATGGGTTTGATTTCCTGGTTTACTGTATATAGAAGTTCACTGCTTTTCCCCTTAAATATGTGAGTTGGAATAGCATGGGATCTCAGGTCTGTGGTACTCATCTAGACCAAAAATTAGACCCTTTTGCTAATGTCTCAGGCATTTCTCTTAATCAACTCACCACTCATGCTTATAGATATATAATGTAAAATTAGTTATGGTAGACACTGAGGGTGCTGCCCTCAAGGAACGCACTATCTAGTGGGAAAGACAATTGAGTAAGCAGTCGTTTACAGCACAGGGTGATAAATGCTACATTTGAGGTACTACCCTGGGCCCTGAGAGTACAGGAGGGAAAACAGCCCAACCTGGAGAAAGAACTGATAGCTCATTCAGTTTGTGAGCCTTTCAGTTTTTCCATTTGTTCACATTGGTCCCTGATAACTAGTTTTTTGTTTTGTTTTGTTTCCCACTCTAGGACAGATAAACCTAAAATCTCCCTCCATTATCTGCTGTTTCCAGGGCCCTCACCTTGAGGCTAAGGACTGGAGGTCAGAAGAAAATTGAATTAATGAGGCTCAAAGGTAGGCCAAGATTTTTCACCTTCTCTTACAGTTAAGCACTGGAATGCTAATCAAAGGAAAGTTTGGAGGTTTGATTCGAACCCACCAGCAGCTCCAGGAGAAAAGACCTAGCAATTTGCTCCCCTGGAGATTACAGTGGGGGAAACCCTATGGCAATTCTACTCTGTCCTACAGGGTCCCTATGAATTGGAATCTCTCTAAGGCACACAACAACTCAGCTAGGAAGCTTGGGAGCAGACAGTGTGTGGGAGGCCAAGTAGATATCAGCTACAGCCATAAATAGATGGTATAAAAGTGTAAAACTCAAGAAAGCTAATTAATAATGCTGTCAAAGGTACTACCTTTCAAAGCTGCAGATGAATGGATAAGGCATCTTCCTAAAGGTCAGAAGATTCCAGGTTCTACTCCTCCCTAGTTTGAGATTTTACCTTCTTGTTTTCTGGGGAAAGCGGACGTTCTGCAGTGTTATATATGATACAAATGCATTAAAAAAAAAATTCAGAAACCGCATTTTTGATGATGAGGCCCTCCTAGTTGCTGGGACTTCCTGTAATTATCACTCCTGAGAGAGAGGGGTCAGGAGCGGCGAGCGAGGCTGGTAAGGATTTGCAAGGAACGAAATAAGAATCTGGTTCTATCACCACAAACGTGGAGAGACAGGTTAGAGAAAAGCGAGGGAGGCTAGATAAGATTTACAGGAACAAAATTTGAATCTAGCACAAATCCACAAAATAGTACCTTCTTTACCAGCCCATTTTGCATAAAAGAGTCTCCCGTTTTGTGAACCCTTGGCTCTTTGTTTTAACTCTCTTTCCTGAGATTTAACACAGAATCTTCCGCGAATCTTGTTTCGTTTCCTTTTAAAGTTCAGCTGTAAAAGTTCACCCAAAAAGGAGCTACAGTTACATAACAAAAGAAAGAAGCAAAAACCAGGGGGGCAGAGAGCACCACCCATTGCCATGGAGTCAATTCAGACTAAGCGAACCTATAGGACAGAGTGGAACTCTCCTACAGGGTTTCCAAGGCTGTGAACTTCAGGAAGCAGACTGCCACATCTTTCTCCCTCCGAGCGCCAGTGGTTTGGAACCATCACCGACAGATGTAAAAATGACCTTGAGCAAAGAGAAGCAGCTGGTGAGCGGGGGGTACTTCTTTGGAGGAAGGAAAAGATCTTGATCGCGTTTCAGCCAAGTGACTCCTGGTGGTGATGGTGGGTGAGTGTAGGGGATCAACCAGGAGGAGGAAGCAGCACGGTTTACAGAGTTTCCGCGCTTGTATCCACAGAACCTCAGTTCTCCGCTGCCCTGACTTCCACAGCGTGTCCCCGTGCTCCGAACGGGGGTGACTTGCCAGAGGTGGCTGCCCAAAGCGCTCCTCCTCCCGAGGGAAAGAGCCTGGTGTTGCTCAGGTTCAGGGCCGCACACAGCAGAGTCGCAGGGCCAGAGTCCTGGCTCGCTGAATGGCCGGGTTTTTCTATCCCGGTGAACAGAGCACGTAGCTGAAAGACGCGGGAGGCGGCGGACACAATCCGGGTGACTTCGGAAAAGAGAGAAAAGTGGCCGTGGGGAGCCGGAGTGGGTCCTTGGACCTGCCCCTCCTCCCATCCCGGCCGTGTTTTAAGGACTTCAATAGGCCTTGTGGTGGTCGTGTAGGATTATGAAACTCGAATTTTTCTTTGAAATTTTGGAAGAGGTGGTACACTCCTGGGCGGGAAAGGCAGACATGCAGTTCTCAGGCTTCATCACCATCTTTGTGTTTGCCCCACCGCCGACAATCACTGTTAATGGCCCCAGGGTTTCCTGTAGGAGGCCCGGTGGTGCAGTCGTTAAGGGCTCAGGATGCTAACCAGAAGGTCAGCAGTTCTAGTCCACCAGCGGCTCTTGGAAACCTTATGGGGCAGTTCTTCTCTGTCCTATAGTGTCACTATGAGTCAGAATGGACTCAGTGGCTACGGGTTTGGTTTTTTGGTTTGGTGTGTCCTGTAGGAGCCCTGGTGGTGCAGCGGTTGAAACTCTGGCCTGCTAATCAAAAGGTCGAGTTTATCACCTTTGCTAAAATGCAACCTACAGCCTGGCCTGTCTCTATTCCCATTTCCTGGTTTTTTTTTTTTTTTTTTTGATTCCATGGCTCCTGGGCTGCCCTCACAGGCGCTGACTGAAGACGAAATTTCCTCTTCTCTCAGACCGGGAAGTAAAGGTGAACAACAACAATAACAAAAAACCTTTAGCCCTTCTGCTCTCAGATTTTCGTGCAATTCCTAGTTTCAACTCACTCCTTTTTCGAAAGGGGAGTATTTTGATTCTCCAGAAGTTTACACCAACTTCTGATTGCAACTCCAAACCCACTAGCAGTAAAAAAGGACTCTGAAAGTATGTGTTTTCTTAATGTCTCTGTTGGCTCGGCTTTATTTTCTTTTTGAAACAGTAAGTCTATTGACAATTTCTACAAAGAAAAATAAACTCCCCTGGAATCTTCACCTTAGGATCTTCAGATTGAGAGGCAACCCCTCTGGCTGCTCCACTAACTGCCCTACCAGACAATGTTGTTAAATTCAGCCCCAGAAGTAAGACCCAAGTCCTCCTCTGTGTGTTGTGCTGCTTGATTAACGATATTTCTCCCTGTACAGAAGCAGCAGTTTCTTGAGACTTCCCACATAATTCAACATGAGGTCATCTTTTGAAAGTGCCATGCACCCATGGCCATGGGGTTAATGCTATCTAGTGACCACCCAGCAGCTGAATACCCAGGAAAGCACTCAGTCCCAGGGCCTAGGTGCATACAGTATGCCCCCAAATGAGGATTTATTAAACTAACAAAGGAGTTCGTCTCCACTGTCCTGTTCCATTAAAGATGTTCAGCATCTCTGCCTGAACTATTACAATAATAACCTTATTATTCTCCTGGCCTTTGCACTGAAGTCTCAACTCTTTCCCCTGTTTCAATCATCTGGAAATCCAGTTCAGTTATAGTCCAAGCTAAAATCATTTAAAAGAAACTTTTCCTTACAGAGAGTATCGAATACTTTATCATGATACCCATGGTCCTTCATGAGAACAGCTGGCTTGCCTTTCAGTTTCATTCCTGGAAATTATCCCATGCACCCTCTGGACAAACGAAGCCATTGCTAATTCACTTTCATTACTTACTGTTTCATTTTTCTTAAGACCTTGCACACTCCTGACACACCTTTCAATAAGGCAGCTGAATGCCTCCTCATCCTTAAAATGTAATTGTGGGCATTGTCTTGAGTGGATGTGGAAGGAGAAGGGGAAAGGAGACTGAGAGAAAAAGGATTGAGAAAACTCATCCCTTCTTTACTCTTCTTGTCTGGATTCACAGTCAGTACCCAGAAAAAGGAAAAGAAGGTTTTCTTTATATCTCTTCTGAATCGAACAAGGCTAGCTTCCCATTAAACTTGAGAATCAGTGTCCAAGGAGGTGTGGTGGGAGAACAGGAATTTCTAGAATGACGTGATTCGAATTCAAAATGAGGATGCTACAGCAACACAGAGTAATGAGCACTATATGATCATGGAATGCTGCTGTAAATAGTTGATTACTTCTCTTTCTTACATATTACTTATGACAACTGCCTTTTTACCTAACCAGTAAGAGCTTAAAAGCACCTGCTTCCTAGCTTCCAAGCTGAGAATGAACTCCAGAATAATTTCATGAGTGGATTAATCTTGCTTTCAGCTGTGGCAAGTTATCTTGTCCATTCCAGAACAGCAGAGGGCCTCGCAGCTTGCCACCTTTCCTTAGCATAATAATTATTTCTTCCTGAATTTACCCCATGAAGGAACACAAAGAGGAAAGTGTTTCCCCTCCATGTCATCAATTTCTGAACATACAGAAGCCACAAAGAACATCATCCTAACCCTAGCCACTGGGCATAAGCTGGGAGGATCTAGACTATGAGCCTTTTAAGAAACTTTTACTGTAGGGAAGAAACAATAACTTGCGTTCCCATACAGGATTTTACAAACTTGATGCAGAGTAAGAGAGGGAGGGCATTGGTTTAGCTGGTGAGGCCAGGGGACAATCTTCTGAGGAAGTGACAGTTGAGTTGTAGTCTGAGAGATGAGTCACTGTGCCAAGTCTGGAGCAAAAGTAGAGGAGTTTGGAGGCTGACATCTGGTGCCAGAGCCTCCGTTAGCAGGCAGAGGAGGAGTTAAGGGAAGATCCCATCTCCACAGCACACCCAAATAGAAGAATTTTCTCTTTGTCAGTCTTTGAAACTCTATATCAGAGTCCTAACTGGGTTTGAGGTCCTGAGGGTCCATCCCATTTCCATAGGGCCCTTGTTGGTTGAGCCTCATCATGTAGAACACCTTGTTTTCAATGGCTGGTTAGCTCAGTTGGTTAGAGTGTAGTGCTAATAACACCAAGATTGCGGGTTTGATTCCCGTATGGGCCACATGCTTTTTTGAGCCAAGGTTGTGGTCTATTCCCATCAGGCTAGTTTCTCTTTGAAGCCTTGATTGCTCAGTGGTTGAGAGGTGGGCTATTAAAAAAGTAGGCAGTTCCAATCTACCAGCCACTCCTTAGAAACTCTATTGGGCAGTTCTACTCTCTCTTATAGGGTCACTAGGAGTCAGAATCGACTTGATGGCAGTGGGTTTTAGATTCAGTTTTATTTTGGTAGTGGCACAATGGTTAAATACTGGGCTGTTAACAAAGTTTGACAGTTTTAACTCACCACGAAAAAGACTTGGCTATCTGGTCTCATAAACATTACAGCATAGGAAACCCTATGCGGCAGCTCTACTGTGTCATCTAGGGTTGCTAGGAGTTGGAATCAACCCCCTGGAAAATAACAACATGGAGGATTTTGCCCTGGACTCTCATTACTGAAAGAAGAGACAGACTGCAATGGTGAGATCTGAGTGGACATTTATAGCCACAGCTAACAGCCTACTGTTCCCACTCTACCTGCCAGAATTTTCTATATGAATTTCATTTTGTGTCAGAAGCTTGCTTTTCCTCACTCTTTGGTTATCTAAAAATCCTTTTTCAAGCGCCGCCCTGTGCATTCTCTCCTGCATCTGGCCCCTTTAGCTGCCAGCCATTGGTCTTCCTTATTTGTCAGACTAAATCCCCACATAAATCTCAGTCTCGATTAGCAGGGATTCCCCCTCATCACCACTGAAGTTATCTTTTCTCAGTGCCAAGAATAGCGGTGATGTTCAGGCTCCCACCTCCTGAGATGTACCATTTATCCTCCAGGTAAAATGTCCAGCACACGTTGGTGATTTTCTCCCTCTGTGAGGATCCGAGTCTGTTCTGGGCTCCTTCCTTACTGCTTCTTCCTGGTTTTCTCCACCTTTTTACAGCCCTTGACTTGGAGTGTTGGTCAAGTCATTGTCTGAGGCTGGGTTCTCTAGAGAAGCAAACCCAGTAATGCATATGAATATATATAGAGAGAGATTTATATTAAAGAAACAGCTTATGTGACTGTAGGGGTTGGGAAGTCCCAAGTCCTTGGATCGGGATAGACTCCTTTCCCAATTCATGGAACCGCAGAAGCTGGTGAAACCAAGATGAGCAGGTTGAAGAGCAGGGATCCCACTAACAGTTTGTGAAGGTCCAGGAATCCTCAAAGTCAGCAAGGAAAACTGCCAGGTTTCTCCTGAGTCACTTAACTGCAAGGGCTGGCGAACCCAAGATAGGCAGGCCGGGGAGCAGGACACTTGCTCACAGGCTGTGAAGATCGGCGAATTCCAAGATGGACAGGTAAGTTGCTAGCTCAAGTCCCAAGACCAGAGGTCAAACAAGAGACAGCTGCTGGATCCAGAATAAGCCAATAACCTTTGCAAGGCTAGCAGGATGGAAGGAGGTGGTAGAAGGGGAAGAGAGGAAGGCTGCGGACGCGGTAAGCGGCCACACGCCCCAACCCCGCAGGTACCGCTCAGCAGATTCCATCATGGGACAGATCACATGTCGAATTTCAACAGGGAAGTGATCACAACATTATACAACCGCCAAAGCACTGAGAATCATGGCTCAGCCAAGTTGACACACAGTCTGAACCATCACAGTCATTGTCAGCTCCATTCTGTATGTGCCCATGAAGAAAAAAAAAAAGACTTAGTGCCAATTGTTACCAAGATTTTAACCTGCTGTCACAGGTGAGAAGCTCTGTGGTCATCTGGAGAGCTGAGATCTCTACTACAAGAAAGGGAAAGGAAAGTGGAAAATGGAGAGAAGTCCTGTGTGTCAGTTACCTACTGCCGCTTCAACAGAAGTACCAGAAGTAGATGGTTTTAACAAACAGAAGTTTATTTTCTCAGAGTTTATGAGGCTAGAAGTTTGAATTCAGAGCAGTTTCTCTGGGGTAAGTTGTTCTGTCTCTGTTGGTCTGAAGGAGGATCCTCATCTCTTCTGAGCTTCTGCTAACGGGCAATCATCACATGGTTTGACACCTCTCCTCCTCCATCTCTGCTTTTTTCACTTGCTTATTTAATTGCTTTTATATCTCAAAAGAGACTGATTTATAAACATACCTTATACAACCCAATAGGACAGGTAGAAATGTCCCATAGTGTTTCTAAGGAGCTGCTGATGGATTCGTACTACCCACCTTTTGGTTTGCAGCCATAGCTCCCTGTAGCTCTTAATCACTGCACCACCAGGATTCCAATTCTGTTTTATTAACTAACAAGGACAACCCATTCTCAAGTAGGATTATGAGCACAAGTGTAGAGGTTCTAGGATTTATAACACATATTTTGGGGGACACACTTTAGTTTATAACAGCTGGCCTACAGGCCCCTACCTCTCTCAGGCAATGTGCATGCACTACCATTAAATCTAAATATTTCCTGTTGGTCCATTTTTAAATTCAAAGCCCTAAGTGCCACAGCCCTACTTCACTTTCCAGGCCATCCAGGCCTGCCAGGAACTTCCAAGCCTCAAGACTTTTTCACCACCATGTGCCAGAGAAGTTAAATCATTTTCTTCAGTTCACATAATTGTAAGGAGCAAAACCAGAAATGGAAAACTTTTTTTTTTTTTTTAATTTAAAAAGTTCAGATCCATCAGTTGTACTCCTAGGTATATACCTACATGAGTTGAAAAATTATGTTCACACGAAAACCTGCCCATGAATGTTTACAGAAGGGTTATTCATATGTACAAGAATTGGAAGTAACTACAATTCCCTTCAATAGATGAGTGGATAAACAAACTGTGGTGAATCTATACAGTGGAGTATTGTTCAAGGACCCAAAGAAATGAGCTGTAAAGTCATGGAAAGCCATGAAGGAAACTTAAGTGCATATGACAAAGGTAATTAAACCAGTTTTAAAAAAACTACTTATAGTATACTTCTAACTACATGACATTCTAGAAAAGTAAAACTCTAGAGACAAATAAACCAACCTGTGGTTGCCATGGCTTTAGGGGAAGAGACAGAGTGATGAAAAGGTGGAGCCCAGAGAATTTTTTAGGGCAATAAAACTGTTCTGTATAATACTGTAATAGTGGAGACATGACATTATGCCTTTATCAAAACCCACTGAACTGCACAACACAGAGTGAACTCTAATATAAACTATGGACATTAGTTCATAATAATGTCTCTGTATTGGTTCATCAATTGTAACAAATGTCCCACACTAATACAAAATGTAAATAATAGGAGAAACTGGTGGTAGACAGGGAGTATATGGAAAGCCTCTGTAAGTTTCCAGTCATTCTTCTGTAAACTTAAAAAGCCTCTAAAAATAAGGTCTATTAAATTAAAAAAAAGGAACAAATGTGTGCCCTTCCTTTACCCTAGTACACAGTGTCAGCATCTATTTTTCTCCCCATCAGCTCATTCATGCATTAGTTCATTTAACAAATACTTATTTTTTTTTATAAACGTGTAGATTTAGTCTTCCATTTACCAGACAAGAATTCAGGGTCCAATCTGTGTCGGCCACCCCCGTACAACACTGTTCGGTACTCTTAACTCCTTCTTCTCCCTCAAATCTCTTTACCCAAATGTCTTAACAAATACCGTAGAGTCTTCCTGTACAACCTCTCTGGAATCTTGCTCTTGCTTCTCATTCATCTATCCTTCCGTGTGTGGAGGATGCGTTCTGGAACAGGCAGTGCAGTGGGTGCTGGAGATGCAGAGAGACTGATGCTGCTGACCTCAGGAGCTGACGGGACAACAGAGGATAAACCTCAATCCATAAATACTTTTAGAAATTCTTTCCTTTTCTTCCAATTTCAGTTTTACTATTTCTAACCTCTTTAACATTTAGAGCTAAAACCCTTTTCCTAAAATGTGACTTTGAACTCTTCAAAGATTCTCAAGCCTCCATAGTATTATCCCAACATAACTCCAAGTGTCCAGGCTTTTCAATCACTGCTTTCCTCAAAGAATATTCTACACGCACACACACACACACACACACACACACAGGTACTGTCCTCACAAAGGAATGTTCTTTCAGGCCTGTGTTCCCTCCTCATCTGCATTCCTCAAGGTCCACTCTTGAATCCTTCAGTGTAGAGTGTAGTATGATCTTCCCTTTTGACCCACATGGCGCCTTTCTGTAATACTGTGGTGATTTTCACAGTTTTCTCATATGATGGGGATATATGATTTCTACACGACACACCTTAATGGGAATTGAACACAAATCTCTCAGAAATTAGAAAAAGAAAACTCACAAATAGATGAGTTTCCGGATAACAGCTGTTACCATGCTCACCTAAAAAGCGTAAGGTCTTTGGTTCAAAACGCAGCAGAAATGCTTGGTGCCGTTTGCCTTCTGGAGTCGGGGAGAGGACGCCCCGCTGCCTCCTCCTGGGTGGCCACAGCTGCGGGGAGCAAATGACAACAGGCCTTTCAAAGAGTCAGATGGACATCCTAGGAGAACTGTGCCCCATCGCCAGAACTTTGTGGGTTGGTCCTCTCTAGTTGGGACGTCCTCTCTTCCCGTCTTGAAAATCAGAAACGTAAAATGTTGACGGCGCCCGAGCTTTGCCACCACGACCTTTACCGATTTACCTCTTCTGATCCCTGGCGGCACAGGGGGCTGAGCACCCAGGAGGATCTTGCCCCAGGCCATCTCAGAGCTGGCCCGCCCCGGGTTGAGTCCTGGTTCCGCATTAATTCTACTAAAAACCAAACCCGTTGTCTTATGCTGGATTCCGACTCTTGGAGACCCGATAAGAGAGAGTAGAAGGGCCCCACAGATTTCCAAGGCTGTACCTGTTTGGGGAAGCAGGCTGTCACGTCGTTTTCCCGCGGAGCTGCTGGTGGGTTCAAACCTTTCTATTGGAGGCCGAGAGCTTAACCACTGCGCCGCCAGGGATCCGTATGGTTCAGCTTTAATGACCTGAAAAATTCTGGTGTTAGGAAATCCTTGAGATAGTGGATACTGGAGGGTTGACCGACATTTTGATTCTTGAATAAATACAACGCACTTAAAGCGCAAGGGGAATTAGCTCAAGTGGTAGAGCGCTCGCTTAGCATGTGAGAGGTAGTGGGATCGACGCCCACATTCTCCAGGTTTTGCACTTTGGACTTCTACCTGTTGAAAACGAGAAAATACTGATCTCTTTGAAATTAATTGTCCAGGTGCACGCTTCTTCAGGTTTATTACGTAGGAGCACTGACAATATATAGATCTAGCGATTTATAATTTGTTTTCTATTTGTTTAGATGAGCTGCGATTCCAAAAAGACGTTGCATGTCCTATTCCTATTTTTCCTTTTTCTTCGTACAGCTTGGCCTAAAGGCAGCCACAGACTTGAGGAGGGCGGGGCAGAGCCCAGGGAAGAAAGCCCCAGCTTCCTGGGTAGGGGACTGAAAAGGGAAGCCCCAAGCAACAAGAAAGTACCTCTGAGGTTGTAGAGGAGGAGGAGTTCAGGAAGGCTAACCCATAAAGTTCTCTGAGCTCCAGGATGCACTTCAGAACTGCAAATAGGTGGCTTGGATCCCTAATGACTTTACAGAGACTTTGAGACTGAACTAAGTGACAGACCACTGCCCAAGTCCGTACTGGACACTCACCAACCTCCCTTTACTGGTGAGTGCAGATTATGATGCATAGTTGTGTTTCCAAAATTCACCTGGACTAAATGAAATAATTATAAATCTCTTAGTAGAATCAATGATACATAATCCTAAAAAAAGGAAGATAGTATTATAAGTTCAGTTGGGGATGTTAAAAAGGGATTATAGCTGGTCACATAGATGTAAGTGGAGGAATAAAGGAGGGAGTTTGGACTGGAGATAAGGTTGGGAACTATTTATTCTTTCACTCAGTCAGTCAGTCAGCTAATACTAACTGAGCACCTCTTATGTTTCATGTCAACAAAGGAGACCTTGGAAGGTGAAAGGGGGATTGAGATCTCTGGGGGTGTAAGATCCAGATCACTGGAACATCAGAGTAAAAAGGCAGACACAATTGTCCCAGGTCCCACAGCCCACAGGGTCCTATGACCTGGTGTGGACTCTATGCCTCTGATTGTGGCATCCTTGGAGGTAGTGTTGGTTTACATGGAGTGACTTTATAAAATAATGATTATGATTTAAAGAAAATGGGAAATTAACCAAGCAGCATCTCTTTGAGACTAACATTGGAAAAGTCCATTCCTCAGTGAACCTTCCTCAGGGTGGTGCCCTCTTGGTGAAACCTGCAACAAGCATGTCAGTCTCATAATCTGAAGGTCCTGAGTTCAAGACTCAGAAAGGACATGTTGTCCTCTTTTCACAGTCGACAGAAAAACACAACACAATAAAAACTAAACAATAAAAACCAAAATCTGTTGCCAAGGAGTTGATTCCTGCTCATAGAGACACTCATAGTGAATGTCAGAGCGACGGAGTAGAACTGGCCCGTAGAGATTCCAAGGAACCTCTGGTGGATTCGAAACACCAAACTTTCTGTTAGCAGCCAAACTCTTAACCTCTGGGCCACCAGGGCTCCAAACAAGGCAAAAACACCAAACAAATCCTGTCAAATACTGGCCCCATCACTTGCTGAGAATCGCTGAATTTTGTAGTGTTTTGAGGCTGCCAGTGGTTTGAATAAAATGGAGGGATAAAGCGATTTAGATTTCCCCTAATACCAAGAGCCATAATTTATCCTTCATCTCCCTCACCATCATATGAGGAAAACAGAACTTTCTCTTCCCACTTCTGCTTTCATAGTGCCCAACCTGCAGATGTAGGGTGCAGGAAGTTTAAAGTCTGTCATTCATTTATTCAGCCAACACATATTTCTGGAGTACATATCTTGTGTCGGGGACTGTTCTGGGAGCAAGGATTTCAAGAGTGAATAAAATACAAAAATCCCACCCATGTAGAAATCCATTGCCATCGAGTCAATTTCCACTCATAGTGACCGTATAGGGTATTTGAGGAGCGCCTGGTGGATTTGAAGTGCTCTTAGCAGTCTGAGCTCTTAACTCCTGTACCACTAGGGCTCCCCACCCCTGTAGAGCTAGATCCTAATTCATAGTAGAACCATAGAACTGATAAGAAAATACATAAATACATAAAAAACTGGGTGAAGATGCATGCTGTGGGGAAACAATAAGAAAATAAAGGGAGTCGAATTGAAGGTGGCATGCTCAGCTTGCAAAGGAAGAGACAGGAAACTTGTCACCTTGAAGATGCCATTCAGTCCTTCCTTCCTCCAGCCAACTTGCTGGGATCCTTGTGCCCAGGTTTTCTAACACTGTCATTAGAACGATTTTTACCTATCAAGGCAACTGGGGGTTAAGAGAACTGTTTTCACTTAAGGTTTGTTGCCTTAGTTGGACAAATGGTGGCATATGAGGCCTGGGGTGTAAATCCTTCACATGTGTCTTCATATGGAAAATGAGGACTGTAAAATTCCCTGGGTGGATTAATAATACCTAGAGCAGGACCTGAGCAATAGGACCTGATTCTGCCTTAGGTGCCATTTCCCTGCTGAACACTGGTCTCTGGCACAGAGCTTGTATCATAGGTGCTCATTACGGGCTAGACAAATGCATTTACAGATTAAGGTTAGAATCCACCATAGTTCTTGTTACAGACTGAATTATGCCCACCCTCTCCCTGATACGTGTTAGAATCCTGACCGTTATACTTGTGGATGTAATCCCATTTGGGAATAGGCTTTTCTTGGTTATGGTAATGATGCCACATCAATGTAGGGCATGTACTAATCCTAATTACCTCTGAGTGATACAAAGAGTAACATAGACACATAGTCAAGCCAGCAGAAATGGGGGATGACAGAAGCACATGGGAGGATCACCAAAGAACCAAGGAAAGAGGAACACTGAAGCTGTAGAAGCTGAGACAAGGATCTTCCCCTAGAGATGACAGAAAAAGAGCCTTCCCCTAGAACTGGTGCCCTGAATTCAGACTTCTAACCTCCTAATCTGTGAGACAATAACTTTGTGTTCTTTAAAGCCACCCACTTGTGGTGTTTCGATTACAGCAGCACTAGATTACTAAGACATTTCTCTTCCTGGAAAGAACTGGCTTTCCTCTAAGGTTTCTGATCTTCCCAGGTGATGAAAGAATCCTAAATGGTCTTCAAAAATTGAGCATTTTCTGGAAAAAGCAGGAAGCCCCAGTATAAAAAGCAAAGCCAAACTCGAAAGAGTAGAACTACCCCATAGGGTTTCCAAGGAGCAGCTGGTGGATCCAAACTGCTCACTTCTTGGTTAGCAGCCAAACCCTTAACCACTGGGACCACAAGTACTCCAAAAACCACTACTGAAAATAAACCAAATCCATCGCCATCGAGTGGATTCGTATTCATAGCCACCCTATAGGAAAGGGCAGAACTGCCCCACAGTTTCCTAGGAGCACCTGGTGGATTCCTTCTGCCAACCCTTTGGTTAGCAGCTCTCGTACTTAACCATTACACACTCAGGGTTTCCAGTGGGCATAATTTAACCACACAGATAGGACTCAGGAAAGTTAAAGGCTCACAGGGTCAGGAATAAAGCAGCAGCAAATCTGTTACCAGAATGAGATTTCTGTGGTGGAGGGAAAAAATGTGACAGTTTTATATCCACAATAGGAAAGGCATGTTCACCAGAGTTCTTGTCTACTGATCTCAGAAAGGAAAGGAAGAAAAAAACTTGTCCTACAATCCAGGAGAGAGAAAAGCCTTTCCTGTGATTTTTGCCTAAAAATCCTAAGAGATAATTAGGATCGAAAGGGATCCTGACCCTAGAATGATCAGTGTTCTGTTTGTCAGCTTTCTCTTCAAACCTAGCTCTGAGGAACAGCCCCGATTCCCATAGCTTCCAATGATGTCTAATATTATCCTGCCCCTCCCTCAATTTATCCAAGTCCCAAGACCCTAAGGTTTTCCAACACTGACCCTATCTTTCTCTGGAAAATAAGTCGACAGATCAATCCCTACCTATCCATCTTGGCCACATTGGGAGGGATGATGGTGTAGGTATGTGGGCCTGAGAGGCTGCCTACTTCCTCCACCCAAGGTGCTACATTTCCTAAATCAAGTGACAATCACAGCCTCCTTTTTAAAACCACAGTAACACAAGCTTTAAGAAAGCCAAGTAGCTCTGACTGAAGATCCCACCCAGCTAGAGCTTGTCTCTTCCTTCATGGCAAATCAAGAAAGTAAACTTGCAGAGGGCTCAAACCTTTCCACAGAAAATTTTCTCACAACAACCTGCATTGGGTGTCCATTTTGCCACACTTCCTGAGAGAACAGGGGCGTTCATCCAATTTTTGTCTGACCCTGTGTCTAAGATACTCTGCTCTCACTTGGGTCCTGGTTCCTCTTTAATGATCTTGGGTTTCACTGTGGTCCAGGGCAGACCCTTAGAATTGTTAAGGCACCTTACTTACATCTAGAGTGATCACAGCTCAAAAAAACAAAGCAAGAACATGGCCAAGTAAGTGAAATGGTAAAGTGTTTGCTTTGCACTCAGAGGTAATGAAATGGACACTTGCTTTCTCTAGATTCACTCCTACTTGGCAGGTACCTACCATCTCAAAGCTTCCCTTCTGAACTCAAATCTAGGAAATACTGAAATTCTTTCAAAAGTACTTCTGGTTCTTTTCTTATTTAACACACAAGGCAGCTCAGGTGCAATCTTTGACCAATAATAACTATTATTGGGATGTAGATAAAGAACCTCTGAAAAGAGCTATGGAGAGGGAAAGTGTCATCTGTGCTAGGCATTTTTGTTTCAGGATATGCAGCGCTCTTTGGGTGTTGGAAGGGCTGACCTCTCACTCCTGATCTCTTAACTCTTGTTCTTGGACAGAGAGAATCTAGTTTTTCAGGTGAAAGGAAGGCCTCTCTGTTACATGGGATTGAAATTGCTGGGGACCTCTGAAATATTTGAAGAGATGAAATGAGAAACAAGGAAAGGTAGTGAAACAAAGAAGGCTGGTGAGGGACACCTAGAGAGACAGTATGTACAAGACAAGTTGTGGATCTGAGATCTCTGAGTAGAAGGATCTCAGGAGAGGACACCAAGAGCCAGAGGGTCAGAAAAGAAAGTTATAACGCCCAGAGGAATTCTTAGAGAAATCTCAGGCCAGAAGAATGGAAGTAAAAAGCTTTGGGAAGTCTTTACTGAAGGAGGTTTGTACCTGTCTGCCTTGGACCCCAGGATCACAGCACCTGACAGTCCAGATCAAAACCCTCAGAAACTTTAGTAACTTCAAAGAAACTTGTTTGTCGTGTCTGTATTATTTTAGACATAATCCCATTGCCTGTGTACAGAGTAGCACATGTATACCTACAATGAAGAAGTAATGTGCACCAGAAATACATCCCTTTAGAGCTGATTAAAAAAAAAAAAGATCAAAAACCTTGGGAAAAACCCGTCACTTTTCTGTACAAATTCCACATGCAGAACTGAAGATACATTTTTCTTCTTCGCAGAAGCAGCTGAAATTTGATTCAAATATGGAAGAAAAAAAAAATCCCATCATCTCAAAGCATCTTAAATCTCCAATTTCCTTTAAGGCGAACCACATAACGAAAAAAAAAAAAAAAAAGGAAAGAAAGAACTCAGAGAGTGGAGAAGTTTTAACTTTAAATCAATTTCAACTCAAACTATAGCATGAAACAGAAAATTCTGATTTCTGTTTTGAGACTTTTTTTTATAGTGGGAGAAATTACAGGAGTGCCTGAAATGTCACACAGGAGGAAGAGAAAAAAAATTCCTATCAAATAATTTATTAATATTAATAAATTTTCCCCTTTTAGTGTCCCCACTCAGACTTAAGGGGCAGTATGTTGCAGTGAATAAGCAGTGGTGCCATGTGAGGCTTTTTGTTGCCAGTTTCCGAAATCCATAGAATAGAAGGTTTGCTGAAAAGTTAGGAAAGACAGAATGTTTCATTAAAAAGGCAGACTGACTTAAGATACAGAAATCAATTTTCCTGAGACTAGGATAAAGAAAATCTCTTGTAGTCTAAGGTAAAGGGAAAGATGTCTCAGGACCTATAAGAATAAGAACATGGACATTACTTGGTAGAATTTCCCCCATGTGACCAAACATGTGCTAACCCAGATATTGGGCCACAGCCTCTGCAAATAAGTCCGCGCCTGTGGCAGAACACAGCATGGAAGCTTCAGATCAGGGTGTTTCAATCTTTGCACTATTGACACGTGGGGCCAGATTAATTCTATTTTAAGAGTCTTTTCTACACATTGGAGAATACTTAGCATCACCCTTTCTGGTCATAATAAATGGGTAACTTGACAGCAGTGGGTTTTTTAAGTACAGGTAAGTCTCCCTTATAGAGAATTAAAGGAGCCCTGGTCCCCAGTGGTAATTGCTTGGCTGCTAGCTGAAATGTTGATGGTAGGAAACAGCCATTCCATGGGAGAAAGGTGTGACAATATGCTTCCTTAAAGATTACAGTCTAGAAACCCTGTAGGGCAGTTCTCCTGACACGTGGGGTTGACAGCAATGGGTTTGAGTATAGAAAATTAATGAACCCACAGTGTCCATGAGCAGCAGGGGCTGGCAGTACAGAGTTGATTTGTGTAGACTGAGCTCTGAGTGGCTGGGTGATATGGAAAGGCTGCATGGGCAGTTGATGAAGAAGGTCAGAGTCCTTCTAGGCTGTGACCTAGTCCCAGGGGATAAGAGAGAAAGAAAGAGAGAGAGAGTCCAGCTAGTCTGAAGTATAGGTAGTTGTGCAGAGTCTTGAGCCTAAGTCTGCTACCCATGACCTGGCCTCAGGGGGTCAGTGATGTTTTGACACAGCTCAGGAGAGCTGGGAAGGAGGTCCGATCTAACTCTGGGTGGTTAAGGCCAGAGAGAGGAATTGCCACATAAGTGGCTGGTGATGAAGAGCAGAAGGTGGAAGAGTGAGGCCTGGATCCAGATTCAGCTGGAAATTGGATTCATGCTGATCTTTGCTATGCAGTTAGTGATAAACGTGGGGTTTGCTCACCTCGCTCCCTTGTTAGCTAGCGTCAAATTCAAATAATTGGGTAAACACCACAATCTGATTTTAGGATATTTCCATCATTCCGAAAAAGAAACCCTGTGCACATTAGTTATCCTCCTTATCCTCCACTCTGCCCCTGCTGTAAAAGAACCACACTGTTGTTGTTGAGACCCCCTAGGACAGAGTAGAACTGCCCCATACCGTTTCCAAGGAACAACTAGTGGACTGGAACTGCCAGCCTTTTGGTTAGCAGCTGTAGCACTTAACCACTACGCCACCAGTGTTTCTGCTCCTGTTGTAGGCAACCACTTAATCTACTTTCTGTTTTAATGAACTTGCATATTCTGAACATTTCCTATAAATGAAATCAGAAATACCTGGCCTTTTGTAACTGCTAACATATACTTTGCATAACGTTTTCAAGGTTAATCCATGTTTGCTGAAAGTTCCATTTATGGATATACCGCATTTTGTTAATTTGTTCCTCAGCTGATGAACATATGGGCTATTTACACATTGGCTTTTATAAATAACACTGAACATCTGTGTACAAGTTTTTGCACGAACCTATGTTTTCATCTCTTTTAGGTATACACTTACGAGTGGAATTGGTGGGGCATACAGCTAATCTATATTTAATCTTTTGAGGAACTGCCAGGCTGTTTTTCAAAGCAGGTGTACCATTTTACATACCCACCAGTAGCGTATGATTGTTCCAAGTTCACAACCTCACAAACACTTGTTATTCTCTGACTTTTTGATTCTAGCCATCCTGATGGGTATAAAGAGTCCCTGGGTGGTGCAAACAGTTAACAGAAAGGTTGAAAGTTCAAGACTATTTAGAAGTTTCTTGGAAGAAAGGCCTGGCAATCTATTTCCAAAGAATCAACCACTCAATACCCAGTGGAGCACAGTTCTACTCTCAGGCACATGGGAGTTTCATGAGTTGGAATTGACTCCATGGCAACTGGCTTGGTTTTTATTTGTTTTCCTTTTTAAGTGAGGAAACCGTGGTGGTGTAGTGGTTAAGTGCTACAGCTGCTAACCAAAGGGCTGGCAGTTCAAATCCGCCAAGCACTCGTTGGAAACTCTATGGGGCGGTTCTACTCTGTCCTATAGGGTCGTTACGAGTTGGAATCGACTTGACAGCACTGGGTTTGGTTTGGTTTATAAAATATTATGTCATTATGGTTTTGATTTGTGTTTCCCTGATGACTAATGAAGTTGAGCATCTTTTCACGTGTTTATTGGGCACTCGTATATCATCTCTGAAGAATTCTTAGCCCATTTTAACATAGATTTTTAATACTTTCATTATTGATTTGTAACTATTCTTTCAATATGTTAGGCACAAATTCCTGACCAGATATATGATTTGCATTTCCTTTGGAAATAGTATCTTTTGTGTATATATTTATCTCAGCTACATCTTCAATTAAAATATCTTATTACTTAAACAGTGTTTTAATACAGTTGGATAAATAAATTTACTATTGAAGAAAAGTTTAACCATTGCCTTTGAGTCCATTCCAAGTCATAAAACTGCCCCGTAAGGTTTCCAAGGCTGAACTCTTTACAGAAACAGGCTGCCACATCTTTCTCCACTGGAGCAGCTGGTGGGTTTGAATCACCAACCTTTAGGTTAGCAGCTGAGTGGTTAACCACTGAGCCATTAGGGCTTCTTGAAGTAAAGTGTAATAAGGTAAAATGTTTGCAGACCCAAGATCTTCTTGGAGCAGAGAGAAGAGAGGCATCTGAGCCTGACTACCGTGTCAGGAAAAGCTTACCCAAGGATATGATACCTGGCTAGATTTGAAACAATGATTAAGAGTTTGCTCATTAAAAAAGAGAATAGGATAAGATAGCCTTCCAAGCAGAAATACAAGCATGTGCATTGAAACTGTGATGTGCAACAGAATGACATATTTATTTTTAACGAAAATCTGTGAAAGTTAGTGTGCTCTTAGCCATGATGCTATGTTGCATGCAGTTAAGTCAATTAAAGTGTATCGTTGTTTTCTAAATATGTAGTATAGACATGACAGTTTAAGAAGTTAGAAATGGAGTCATTAAAGTAAGGCCAAACAATCTGCCCCTATCTGCTTTTTGTAGTCAACCTTACTGAGATATAATTTACATATAGAAAATTGTACCTGTCCAGTTTTTAAGTGCCCAGTTTTATGAATTTCCACAAATGCCAATAGTTATGTAACAACTAAGGAGTCAAGTTATAGAGCATTTCCTTTTTGCCCCAGATTTCTCTCCTGTTACTTTGTAGTCAGTCTCCTCCATCCACTCCCAGCTCCTGGCAACCAGTAATCTGATTTCTATGCCTCTAGCTTTGAAGTTTTCATAATACCACATAAATAGGATCTGGTGCTATGTAGCCTCTTTTACTTAGCGTAATCATTTTGAGATAATCCAAGTTGTTGTATTTATCAGTAGTTCCTTTTATTGCTCAGTGAATTCTCACTGTATACATATATCACAATTTTTTTATCCATTTGACAGTTGATAAGTATTTGGATTATTTCCAGTTTTTGGCAACTATGACTACATCTGCTGTATATATCATCATACGGGTCTCTCTTTAGTGGAATTATATATATATATTTACTGGATAGTATATTTTCATTTCTCTTGGATGAGTATCTAGGATCAAATTGCTGCGTCATGTGATAAACTATGTTTAAACCTTGGTAAAAAACTGCCATATCTTTTTTAGGAGTAGTTTTACCATTTTGCATTCATACTAGCATTGTATGGCAATTTCTATTTTTCTGTATCCTTACCAGTACTTGGACTTGTCAAGGGTATTTTGGGTTTATTTGTTTGTTTTGGTTTTTGTTGTTTTGTTTTTCATTCTAGTACGTCTGTGGTGGTATATTCTTGTGGTTTTAATTTTCACTTTTCTATGACTTGTGATATTATATGTCTTTTCATTTGCTTATTTGCAATCCATGTTTTTCTTTATACGAGGCCTGCTTAAGACTCTTGCACCATCAAGATTGTATTGTCTGTTCCTTATTACTGTAGTTAGGAGAGTTTTTATATATTCTGGATTCAAGTAACTTATCAGATATTTGGTTTTGTAGGTATTTTCTCCCAGCATTTGCCTTATATTTTTATTTTCTTAAAGATGTCTTTCAAGGGGCAGGCATTTTTAATTTTTGGTAAAGTCCAATTTATCAATTTTTTTTTCATTTAGTGTCTTATCAAAGAAATCTTGTCATAATCGAATATGATGAAGATTTTCCTCTACTGTTTCTAGAAGTTTTATAGTTTCAGGTTTTATATATTGTCTATGACCAAATTCATCTTAACTTTTTAATATGACACAAGGAGGGCTCAAGGTTCTTTTTAAGTTTTGCATAGGGATGGCCAGTTGTTGAAACACCAATTGGTAAAAAGTTGCCTTTCTCCAATAATTTACCTTTTTATCTTTGTGAAAACAAATCAACTGTGTACATATGGGCTTACATCTGAGCTGTTCTGTTCCATTGATTTATATGTCAGTCCGTTCACCAGTATTACACAGTCTTGGTTACTCTAAGTTTATACTTCTTAAAATCAGGTATTGTGAGTCCTCTATCTTTTTTTTGTTTTTCATTAAAAAAATTGTTTCAGCTATTCCACATCTCTTGCTTTTCCATTTAAATTTCTGAGTGAATTTCTATAACAAAGTCTGCTGCTATTTTGATTAGGAGGAATTAAGTATATATATAAATTTGAGAAGTATTGACATATTAACAATATTGAATCCTTCAACCATGAACACAGTATATCTCTCAATTTAATAGATTTCATTTAATTTATCTCACTAATGTTTTGTGGTTTTCACCATACAGATCTTGCATGTATTTTGTTACTTTTATCCTTGTTTTGTTTTTCAATGTATTGTAAATTGTATTTTTTAATTTCCATTTCCATTTGTTCACTGCTAGTGTATAGAAATACATCTAATTTATGTACATTGAACACGTATCTGTGATTTTTCTCAACTCACCATACTAGATCTAGTACCTTGTACAGATATTGGAATATTTTGTGTAGAAATCATGTCATCTATCAATGTTGCTGTTGTTTTTGTGTGCCATCGAATCGATTGCAACTCCTAGAGACCCTATAGGACAGAGTAAAACTGCCCATAGGTTTTCCTAGGCTGTAATCTTTACAGGAGCAGGTTGCCGGTTATTTTCTCCGAGTGGCTGATGAGTGTGAACTGCCCATCTTTCAGTTAGCAGCTGAGCACTTTACCATTGCACCACCAGTTTTCCTTTGTCCATCAATAAAGACAGCTAGTTTCTTCCTTTCCAATCTGCATGCCTCTATTCTTTTTTATCTTGTCTTACTGCATATCCCATCTACTTTTCATTTACTCTTCAATGAAGTCTAAATGACCTAAAAGCTGATCTCCTTTCATGTCTCTTTATTTTCTACTTTCATGTCTTTGTTAATGAAATACCTTAAGTCTTCCTTCTCATGCCCTCCACAGCCTACCCCCATTCCAGGATACAAACTTCAGCAGAAAAATCCTATATATCCTTCAAGGCCCAGTGCAAATCTGACATTCTCTATGAAATACATCCTGATTTCCTATCTGAAAATACCCACTCTAAAGTTCACATAACTTCTTTTTTTCCTATGTATAATGTGCTGCAATAACATCCATTGATCCAGAATACTTTGAGACATATGAATACTTTTTTTCTTTAGGTCCTTCCCTTCCTACAAGACTGTAAGTTCTTTGAAAAAATGAACCATGTTTTATTTTTTCTTTTTCTGTCTTATCTAGTGCAATTCAAGGAATAACAAGTGTTTTTTAATGTCATTATATATAAATACTATAATTATATAATACTTTGGAGCCCTAGTGGAGAAGTCGTTAAGAATTCAGGCTGGTAACTAAAGGTCAGCAGTTCAAATCCACCAGCAGCCTCTTGGCAACCCTACTGGAGGGTTCTAACTCTGTCTTATAGGGTTGCTATGAGTCGGAGTTGACTGGCAATGGGTTTATATAGCTATTATATAATATTTGTGATATATATATAATATTTTCACTCCAGGCTTCTAATGTTCACAGTAGCTGGTTGATTTATGTAAACTATAAATTACATAACAGGATGCTTTTCAGAGAGGATTTAATAAACTATTACCTTTAGAGTAAATGCAGGCTTTAATTCAGAAGTTGTACTCAAGCTAATGTTATATTCTATCAGAAGGTTTTGTATGTATGTCTTCATTCTGATCCAACACCCTGATTCTCAAACACATTCCTGTGTTAGGGACAATTGAAAGTGGCTTTACTTATGAATTAAACGATAAAGATGTACAAATTCGAAAACTTTACATTTCATAATTTGCCACCTTTTTTTTAATACTAATGACACATATGGGATCTTTTTAGCTCGTAGATGGACTATGGATATAACTTTATAAGCGTCCCAATCATTTTCAACAGGAAATAGTGACATTACCTACTATTTTGTTGCTTCTCTGAATCTAGAAGAAGTGTGTATATTATTAACTTTAGATTATTATTAAAAATATAATATTCTAATTACTACACCTATACAAAAACTTAGTCCTAAAATCTGGTGGCTTAAAACACAATTTTCATTTCCTCATGATTTTGTGAATGAGGAATTTAAAAGGGTTCAGCTGGGTCATTCTTCATTGTGGTGTATCATGCACTGGAAGTCAGACATTGACTGGAACCTACACAAAATAATCACAATACTATAAACAAAACATGTCCAGGATCCAGCCAATGGCTCACACATTTCAAGGAATATTTGATACAACAGAGCTCCCAAATAAAATGAATTTAAACAGTTTTTGGACTTCATAACAGAGTTTGCAGCCTAGCTAATTTAATGCTTACTTGGTTGTATCAGCCTCAAACTGATGGAATAGAAGTTGAAGCACAGACTGCTACCATCTCATCCCTGATAATAGGATCAATGATCCCAAGGGGCAGCCAGTCAAGGGAGACTAGAAACATTTCTTAAGAATCAGACTAGGATTTATCTGAATTCCTTCACATAAATCTTATTGCAGTCAGTTTTTACCATCTCTTTATTTCTTTGGGGTAAGCATGTTTCTGGTGAGTTGTGCTATCTTGCAGAAAACAGGTGTTTCATGCAGTGATGTTTTTGGAAGGCAGTAGATATCAGGAATGGAGCTGGACTGTGCATCACTTACAAAGAATCCAAGTTGTTGAGTCTCTGACAGTACCAGATTCCTTCCACACTGGCCACATGTTTTTCATATTAGCTCTTGGCCAAAATAAGAAGCAGCACTTGTCTTTTGTTTTGTTTTCCATGACTTCTTCCATTTCTTGCAAGGCGATCTGATTTTCCTTGCTGTAAACTGATATAAAGATAGCATTGTTTGTTATCATTCACTGGGAAGGACATAAATCTGTATTTCTAGGGGAAGATCAATTGTTTCTTGGAAACTTGTGGCCCTCATGTCTCCTTTGTCTTCTGAGTGACTGTGAAAAATTTTGGCCATCACCAGCCACTCAGTTTATTTTCCCCATCTTTCATAGCATCTCTGCTACTGTTGTTGATCTTGTTGTTAGGGGCCATGCAGTAGGTTCTGACTCATAGTGGCCCTATGTACAACAGAAAAACAACACTGCCCAGTCCTGCGCTAGCCTCACAATTGTTGCTATGTTTGAGTCCATTGTTGTAGCCACTGTATCAATCCATCTCACTGACAGTCTTCCTCTTTTTCACTGACCCTATACTTTACCAAGCATGATGTTGTTCTCCAGGGACTGGTCCCTCCTGACAACATGTCCAAAGCAAGTGAGACAAAGTCTCGCTGTCCTTCCTTCTAAGGAGCATTCTGGCTTTACTTCTTCCAAGACAGTTTTGTTCAATCTCGCAGTCCATGGTAGATTCAATATTCTTTGCCAATACTGTAATTCAAAGTCGTCAACTGTTCTTCAGTCTTCCTTATTCATTGTCCAGCTTTCACATGCATATGCATATGAGGCAATTGAAAATATGCTCGGATCAGGACACTTAAGTCCTCAAAATGACATCTTTGTTTAAAAAAAAAAAAAGAATGGTTAGTAGTCTAATCCATTGTGATGCTCCCTTGATAAATAGAAAAGCATGCCTCAAACTAGGCATTGCCACAATTTGTTAAGACTGCCAGCGTTTGTATTAGGGAAACGTCCATTAGCATTTCAGAAATAGATCAAGACAGGGAACCCATCATTGCTTATTTTCTTTCCAAGTATATGCATATTAATTTTCTTGCTGGCATCATTAGTGACTGCTTTGATGTTCAAACCTAGCTATTCATCTGGAAGAAAAAAAAATGAAATAAACTAACAAAAAAACTAACCTAAGCAAATGTAACTCCCATCTGTGATGACCCACCAGGATTAACTTGCAGTTTCCAAATTTTCCAGTGTAATAGTCACAAATTTGTCCAAATAACCACTGCACTCACTTCCATTATTAACACGAAACCTTAAAATCTTTTATGCATCCTAATTTTGATGTATTCAATGCATATTTACGGAGTGCCTCTTACGTGTTAGACTTTGAGCTAGGGAGCATTCAGAGAAGAATGATTACAAGATAGTCTCTGTCCTTAAGGTGTAGAGGAGGCACATAGTTAAAGAAATGCAACCCAGCCTGTTGACGGTTATAGGTAAATGCAGATATCCAGGAGTCTCAAAAGGTTTTTGAATGGGGGATATATAAACAATGAAAATTCTCTGTTGGATGTTAAAGAATACATAGGGATTGGCTTTAACTTGGAGAGAGAAGGAGAGAGGGTATTGGAGGAAGTCACTGTAGGCAGAAAAGTTAAAGCAATGCCTCATGAGTAAGATGAAGCATCTAGATTTCATGTATTTGGTGGACTTTAAAACATTTTAGAAAGAGGTCATGGAGAAAAAGAAATGGGTTTTAGGAATAAGCAAGGCACAAAGGATGAAGGACAAAGTTTGAGCTTGTTGTTCTTGTTGTCAGGTGCCGTCCAGTTGGTTCCTACTTATAGCGACCCTATGCACAACAGGACGAAACACTGCATGGGCCTGTGCCATCCTTACAACCGATGTTATCTTTGAGCCCATCGTTGCATCCACTGTGTCAGACCACCTGGTTGAGGGTTTTCCACTTTACACTGATCCTGTACTTTAACAAGCATGATGCTGTTCTCCAGGGAATGATCCCTCCTGACAACCTGTCCACAGTAAGATGCAGTCTTGCAATCCTTGCTTCTAAGGAGCATTCTGGTTGTACTTCTTCCAAGACATATTTGTTCCTTCTTTTGGCAGTCCATGGTATATTCAATATTCTTCACCAACACCACAATTCAAAGGCATCAGTTCTTCTTCAGTCTTCCTTATTCATTGTCCAGCTTTCACATTCATATGATGTGACTGAAAATACCATGGTTTTGGTCAGGTGCACCTTAGTCTTCCAGGTTACGTCTTTGCTTTTCAACACTGTAAAGGGGTCTTTTGCAGCAGATTTGCCCAATACAATGCGTCTTTTGATTTCTTGACTGCTGCTTCCATGGATGTTGATTGTGGATCCAAGTAAAATGAAATCCTTGACAACTTCGATCTTTTCTTGTTTATCATGATGTTGCTTCTTGGCCCAGTTTGAGGATTTTTGTTTTCTTTATGTTGAGGTGTATCCATACTGAAGGCTGTGGTCTTTGATCTTCATCAGTCAGTGCTTCAAGTCCTCTTCACTTTCAGTAAGCAAGGTTGTGTCATCTGTGTAACGCAGGATGTTAATGAGTCTTCCTCCAATCCTGATGCCCCCTTCCTCTTCATATTGTCCCACTTCTCGGAGTATTTCCTCAGCAAAGAGGTTGAATACGTATGGTGAAAGAATACAACCCTGATGCACACATTTCCTGACTTTAAACCACTCAGTATCCCCTTGTTCTGTCCGAACAACTGCCTCTTGATCTATGTCCAGGTTCCTCATGAGCACAACTGTTATGGAATTTCTATTCTTTGCAATGTTATCCATAATTTGTTATGATCCACACAGTTGAATGCCTTTGCATAGTCAATAAAACACAGAGAAACATCCTTCTGGTATTCTCTGCTTTCAGCTGAGATCCATCTGACATCAGCAATGATATCCCCGGTTCTACATCCTCTTCTGAATCTGGCCTGAATTTCTGGCAGCTCCCTGTTGATGTACTGCCACAGCTGCTTTTGAACGATCTTCAGCAAAATTTCCCTTCCGTGTGATAATAATGATATTGTTTGATAATTTTTGCAATCGGTTGGATCACCTTTCTTGGGAATAGTTATAAATATGGATCTCTTCCAGTCAGTTGGCCAGGACGCTGTCTTCCATATTTCTTGGCATAGATGAGTGAGCACTTCCAGTACTGCATCCGTTTGTTGAAACATCTCAGTTGATATTCTATCAATTCCTAGAACCTTGTTTTTCGCCAGTGGCTCCAGTGCAGCTTGGACTTCTCTTCCTTCAGTACCATTGGTTCCTGATCATATGCTACCTCTTAAGACTGTTAAACATCGACTAATTCTGTGTATTCCTTCCATCTTCTTTTGATGCTTCCTGCGTTATTTAATATTTTCCCCCATAGAATACTTCACTATTGCAACTCGAAGCTTGAACTTTTTCTTCAGCTTTTTCAGCTTTAGAAACGCTGAGTGTGTTCTTCCCTTTTGGTTTTCCATCTCCAGCTCTTTGCACATGACATTATAATACTTTACTTTGTCTTCTCGAGCCACCCTTTGAAATCTTCTGTTCAGTTCTTTTAGTTCATCATTTCTTCCCTTTACTTTAGCTGCTCAACATCAAAGAGCAAGTTTCAGAGTCTCCTCTGACATCCATCTTGGTCTTTTCTTTCTTTCCTGTCTTTTCAATGACCTCTTGCTTTCTTCATGTATGATGTCCTTGATGTCATTCCACAACTTGTCTGGGCTTTGGTCATTAGTGTTCAATGCATCAAATCTATTCTTGAGATGGTCTCTAAATTCAGGTGGGATATACTGAAGGTCATATTTTGTGTCTCATGGACTTGCTCTGATGTTCTTCAGTTTCAGCTTAAACATGCATATGAGCAATTGATGGTCTGTTCCATAATCGACCCCTAGCCTTGTTCTGACTGGTAATATTGAGCTTTTCCATCATGTCTTTCTACAGATGTAGTCAATTTGATTCCTGCGTGTTCCATCTGGTGAGGTCCATGTGTATAGTCGCCATTTATGTTGCTGAAAAAAGGTATTTGTAATGAAGAAGTTGTTGGACTTGCAAAATTCTATCACCAAGGCCATATTTTTCAAGTACCGATCCTTTTTCTTTGTTTCCAACTTTTGCATTCCAATCACCAGTAATTATCAATGCATCCTAATTGCATGTTCAATCAATTTCAGACTGCAGAAGCTTATAGAAATCTTCACTTTCCTCATCTCTGGCCTTAGTGTTTATTGCATAAATTTGAATAATAGTTGTATTAACTGGTCTTCCTTGTAGGAGTATGGATATTATCCTATCAGTGACAGCGTTGTACTTCAGGATAGATCTTGAAATGTTCTTTTTGATGATCAATGCAACACCATTCCTCTTTAAGTTGTCTTTCCTGGCATAGTAGACTATATGATTGTCTGATTCAGAATGGCCAATTCCAGTCCATTTCAGCTCACTAATGCCTAGGATATCAATGTTTATGCATTCCATTTCATTTTTGACAATTTCCAATTTTCCTAGATTCATACTTTGTACATTCCAGGTTCTGATTATTGATGGATGTTTGCAGATGTTTCTTCTCACTTTGAGTCCTGCTGCATCAGCAAATGAAGGTCCCAAAAAGCTTTACTCCATCCAGGTCATTAAGGTCAACTCTGCTTTGAAGAGGCAGCTCTTCCCCAGTACTCTTTTGAGTGCCTTCCAATCTGGGGGGCTCATCTTCCAGCACTATATCAGATAACATTCCGCTGCTATTCATAAGGTTTTCACTGGCTAATTCTTTTCAGAAGTAGGCTGCTGGGACCTTCTTCCTAGTCTGTCTTAGTCTGGAAGCTCAGCTGAAACCTCTCCTCCATGGGTGACCCTGCTGGTATCTGAATACTGGTGGCATAGCTTCCAGCATCACAGCAAAATGGAAACCCCCACAGTACGAGAAACTGACAGACACATGTGGGAAGTTCGTGTTAGATGCTGCAAAAGTGGAAAGCCATCAAACCCTGTAAGTAGATAGCAGCTGCATGATGAAAATCAGTTGAACAAATTTGTAGATGTTAACATGAACAAAGTCAATAAGAAATGTTAACTGATTGAATGTGGGGTGAGAGAATTAGAGGAGTCAAGAACAACTCCTGGAATCCCACCTTGGGAATTTGTAGGGCATGGCTTTCATTAATTGATATATGTTATTCAGGAGAGGAAGGAATTTTGTTAGATGTAAAGATGTCAGTTTTGGGCATTTTCAGTTAGACCAGACTATGGGACACAGAAGCAGATGATGAAAAAGCATTTCATACATTGCTGTGAAGCTCAGGTAAGAGATGTATATTTAGGCTGGAGACGCATATTTTGAAGTCCACTCTAGATATATGGCACTGAAGCCAAAGAAATGAATATAAAAGCAACGAGTGAAAGAAAAGAACACAGGACACAACAGTATATATTCACTGACTGAGGTATCCAACTTCTTTTTAATGTAGTTATCCCTGAAGGGATCCACAGATACAAAAAAACATTTTGAGGAGCACACGATATTTCAGCGTATTTGCATTTCTTAAAGTTTGTTTTCCTGATTCTGTAGTTCTTATGCACATAAACTAAGATGCTTTGGAGTAACATTTTGCAAGGAGCAGTCCTGCTTTTTCTAACTGGACCTGGCATTGTGGGAAACTCTTTTGTATTTGTGGAACATATGTATGTGTTCATCATGAGTCTTGAGAAGAAACAGACTGACCTTATTCTCAGTCATCTGGCTTTGACCAATACCATGATACTTTTTACCAAAGGAATACCAGAGACAATAGCTGCATTTGGCTTAATAAACTTCCTCGGTGCTGTTGGTTGTAAAATTTTTATTTATCTTTGGAGAGTGTCCTGGGGTCTTTCCATCTGCACCACCAGCCTCCTGAGTGTGGTTCAGGATACCACCATCAGGGCCAGAGATGCTTCATGGATGAAGTTCATACCAAGGACCCCCTGGCATGATTTTCACTTGTCTGTGCTTTTGGATCTTCAATTCACTAATGAAGACTAACTAACTTGCTCTACTCCATCAAAACCATCAGCAACATAACCAGATCTGGATATAGACATTATGCTAACTATTGCTCAATTTCACCATCCAGAGAGATAATGAGATGGATTTTTCTCATTCTCATGATATTGCAAGATGTATTCTTTATGGGCTTCATGACCTGGGCCAGCAGCCACATGGCACTTCTCCTTCATAAACACCACAAACATGTTTTGTATCTTAAAAACTCTAGATATAGCCGCAAAACCACTCCTGAGACCAAAGCCATTCAAAGTATTCTTCTGCTGATGTTTTGTTTTCTTTCCTTTTATTGGACAGATTGTATTTTGCCCTTCTATGTAGCTTCTTTATCAGGAAGACATCCTATAGCAATAAATATTGAAATATTACTAGTGGTTATGCCATTGTCAGTCCTTTCATATTATCAGGAACAGCTGCCTAACTACATACTGACAATGTGCTTGATACTTGCATGAAATACTTATGGACATAGATCTCTTCAGGGACTAATACTGTAGCCTTTCAGGATTGTATAGGTACACATTTAACAGTTGCCTAACCAAATAAAGGCTTGTTTATTCATTAAAAAAAAAAAAAAGATCTCTGGCAGAACAAACTTGCACAGGCACCAAAATTTATAAGGACTGAGACTCCTTGTAGCTTCCATCTTTGGGGTAGGAATGTCATTGTCGTCTTATGCAATGACTGAGCCACTCAATCTCCTCTCGGCAATCCAGGCAAGAATGAGAAAGAAGCAATAAGGAAAAAGGAGTAACATCTGTGTCAGGATAAGAAAACTTTTCCAGCATTCTCAATCAGACTTACTGATATTCTTTCTTATTGGCAAATTCTATATGACATGAAAACCGTTGTACAAAGGAACTTAGGAAATGCAGATTTTGTTTTTACTCATGGCTACCACCTACAATACCAGGGTTATTTAAATAAGGTAAAATAGGAGAATATATATTTGGTAGATAACTCGCCACAAAGTAGATGCTAAAATATTTCTCCTGAATTCAAAACCCTATATGTTGAGTTAATTCAGAGTGAAGAAATATTTGTGAAAATATTTACTTAAAGCAGAAAAGGAGGAAAACATATAGTTTATTTTGTATTTTACCTCCCCATCAGTATTCTTCACAACTGCATACTTGAATTGTATCTCTGGTATCTCAAAATTTATCAAAGTAAAGATCATGATTTTCATCTTTCATTTTGGGGAAAAAAAGACTTCAGGTTAGTAAGGGTGTGTTGAACCAGCTCTTCTCATATATTGCCAATGGAGTATAAACTTTTATATTTTCTGTGGTCACCTTGGTAATATCTACCAAAACAAAAACTCACATACCCTTGGATCCAGCAACTTAATTTCTATAGAAATGTAGCCTACATATATTCTTGTATGTATATGTGTATATTGATATATATACAAGATAATGAATTGCACTATTCCTGATTGTGTTTATTCTTGGGGATTCAGTAACAAATTGTCACAAACTGGGTGGTATAAGTGACCTCTCCAGTCTGATTACTTCTGAAAACAAAAATGCTGAATTTAATGATCAGAAATTTAATAGACAATCATTATAATCTAGACCTGTGGAAGAAACGCATTACAGATCTCAACCCTCCTAATGGAGAAATCTATTAGTAGCAAAGACACTAGATAAAACATTAGTTATTTGAAGAACAGTAAATTGGAAAGATTCTTGGGGCTTATTCCCAGATTTATGGGATGGACTGGGGAAGAAGGTGTTACTAAAAGGTGATGTAGGTAGCAGAGCATTAGGGATAACTGTGCTAATTAAGGGCATGCTTTCTTCTCCTCATCTAATGTTGTTGCTATTGAGTGCAGTCTAGTTGATTCCCACTCAGAGCGACCTTATAGGACAAAGTGGGGAGAGTGAAATTGAAGCAGAGCTAGAGCTTTCTTAAAGAGGTCTTTCTCAGTCTTCCTTCTCCCCATGTTCCGGGTTCTGAGTACAGGTTTGTCACTGAGCTCCTCCTTTGAGGCTGTCTCTGAGAAGCTTTACTCTGGGTCCTGCCCCGCTCTGCCCTGGTAATCGTGAAATTTCTGTAGATTCGAGTAACCTGAAAACCAAAGTAGGACACGGAGAGATGTTTGCATTTCTGATATAAAAGTGAACTCAACAGGGAGAAAGCAAGGGGAATTAGCTCAAGTGGTAGAGTGCTTGCTTAGCATGCGAGAGGCCCCTGCATTCTTCAATTTTATATGCTCCGGTTGCCTTCCCTAATTCCATGGTTGCCCAACGGTATTCGGATTTACCTGGCTTTAACGAGAGCAGTGCCACTGTGTCCTGTGCTTCTGTGCTAGGTTTGAAAAAGAAATTAAACATTGTACACAAAACAGAAAAAGGAACAGAACTTTTCCAAATACTGGCTTTGGGGCTTCAGCCCAAAGTTAAAAAATGTCTTTGCAGGAAAATAAATTTTCTCCTCTTGGTGACTAAGTAAAAAGAACACCCTGGGAATTGTGTCAGGAGGAACAAGCAGGAGAGTCTGGGTGTGCTGATTTTTTGTCTTTACTCACATTGACAATCCATGGGCAGGGAGCAAAGGAAAATCTCTCTTCTCTCTGCTTCTCTGCAGTTGACCAGGTATTACGGAGAAAGACAGAGCAGAGAGATTTGGGACAAGCATGTGTGAAGGTGAGGGCTGGTATATTAATTCGGGTGATCAGGTATGCTTTTACAAAGAAGGTGACAATTGACGCCTCTACTCATCTCCCTGAAGGGCTCATTCTGACTAAAATGTTCTCAAAATAACTTGGGAATGAGATCTTCCTCTAACTTCCAAGACGAAACACACTTTAAAATGTGGTTTTGAAATTGCAATATTATGCCACTTTGAAAGAAACTGCGTGAGGTTCCGTATCAACCACATCTCACGTGGCATTCAGCTCAGGCGGCCAGAGCAGAGTCACCTTGCTAATGGGGACATTCGGTCTCTGCAAGCGCTGGGTTCTGGAGACTCCGAAGATCCTGGGACCCTTGCCCAAACCTCTTTCCAGCACCACTTGATTCGTCTCAGCGTTACCCCACGTATAGCCCATAGGAGAATATTTTTGTTGATTAAACATGCTTCTCCAGTTCAGGCTGGGATAGCTGTGTCAGTGGGCCGGGCAGTTCGGGGTGGAGGGGGGAGGCCCACAGCTGGAATGTGCTCTCTTTACTTTCAGGAGACAAAGGCAGAGAAGTTGGGAGGGAGGAGCAAGGTTTTTCCCCAGGACCTTTTCTGGTAACTCCTTTTCCTCACACTCCTGGCTCATAGAGTTTTTATCCCAAGCGTCAACTGCGAAGCTCTGCCCTCAATCCGGTCCTGGCTTGGGCTTGGTGGCTCGAAGTTCCCAGCAGTCCCAGGTAACCAGGAAAGCCGGTGGGGTGTGGCGTATTTGGCTAGAGGCGGGAATCGGGGGATTAGCTCAGATGGTAGAGCGCTCGCTTTGCATGCGAGAGGTGGCGGGATCGACGCCCGCATTCTCCAATTTTGACCGGCTTCTCCCTCTTGGTTTGTATGCTGCGCTCTCAACTGGCTGGCTTCTTCCGTTGATTGCCTAGGAGCTTCTCACCTAGGAAACTTGGGCGCCTTGTTGCGTCACTATTACTACTCACCACAGAGACCACTACCCCAAGTTTCAGCCTCCTGTATTTTCCACTTCTACTCCTGGCTTGGCACTTCTAGTCACTCAGGCCTCCGCTCAAATTTCACCAAAACTGCTCTCATCAAAGCCAAGGGGGATCTCTTAAAAATCATAAAATGCAGTGGGAGCCCCCCCTTTTTTTTCCACTTCCTTTTGAAATATGACCATTATTCCTTGCCCCACCCCCAGCCCCCATGACAATCATCTGTTCCCTGGATTTATTCAACCCCAGGTAGTTTTGGGAGCCCTGGTGGTGCAGTGGTTAGGACTCTGGCTACAACCAAAAAGTCAGCAGTTCCAACCCACCAGCCGCCTCTTGGAAACTCTTTGGGGTAAATCCTGGTAGTCCTGTAGGGTTGCTATGAATCTGAATCGATTCTTGGCAACGGGTTTTTTTGTTTTGTTTTTATTAGTTCTTGAATTGGTTAATCTCCTTCATCTCCACTTTTTCTCTACCTTTCTGTTAAGAACGAGTGTCCTCTGAGATTCAATCCTTGAACACCTTCTCAAGCTAACTCTGGGGCCTTTGTAGCCATTCAGACTTGTACGTAAATATTTCTGTAACTCTGACCCTTTCCCCGCCAGGATGTTCTGAATTATTACCTTATCTCAGAGCTATCCAATATGCATCACATATAATTTTAAATGTTCCAGTAGACACATTGAAAAAGGTAAATGAAATTAATTTTAATATCATATTTTTTAAATTTTATGTATTAAATTATCATTTCATCAAGTGATAGATATGAACTTATGAAAGAAATAGTTTTTAAATACCATACATGTTTTATGCTTGCAGCATCTCATTACAGGCTAGCCACATTTCAAATACTCTATAGCCACATGTCGCTAGTTGTTAACCATATTAAGCAGTGCATCCCTCTAGAGTTTATTTCTCCTGCCTTCAACTACAATCCCCATCTGCATTCTGGAGCACCACGTCTATTAGTTCCACCCTTCATCCCTGACTCCCTCACTGATATCTCCACTGACACATCCCATGAGTGTTTCAGGACTAACAGAACCTGAAGAGAACCCAATAATTTCTCTCCCCAAACCTGCTTTAGTTAAAGAAGTTCCAGTGTTAGAGAAAAGCACCATCATCCATGCAATTGCCCAAGACAGAGACCCAAGGACTTTCATACCCCTTGTCAGCATGGGCATTCAGTTTTTCACTAAATCTTCTCAATTCAACTTCTCTGTCTAGTTTAGAAATACTAGCTTCTTTTTATTTTCCTCTTCAATAGCCCAAGCTGATTTTGCCTCTGGACCTTTGCATGGCTGTTCCTTCTGCTTGGAAGTCTCCAGAGTTTTCACGCAGCTGTCTTTCCCATCACTTGGCTCACCTTGAAGTCATCTCCTCAGAACAGCTTTCCCTAAATTACATCAGGTGTTTTACTTCCATCATTTCTGAAATCATCTGGTTTATTATTTTGTTTTTATTTTTTGTCTCCCCATACTAAAATGTAATATTGTCTTGCTGGTGACTGAATCCCAAAGACTAATATAAAACATACTGCCCCAGAGCCTAATAGGCCAGATGGACCCTTAATAAATGTTTGCTGAAGGGATTTATTTATTTATTTTTGAAGGGATGGAAGGATGAATGCATCTAACTCCGCTGCCAGTACTCTCTGTATCTATTCAGCATCTTTGCCAGGTCCATTAGGATAATGCCGGAACTCTCCTCCTGATCTCTGTGTTTACAGTTCAAGGTAACAAATGCACATATACTTCACCCCTTAATTCCACTTCCTACAGTACTCTTGGAGATGTGCCAGAAAAATGTATGATGATAATCATGGCAGGAATATTTGTGACACCAAGGGACTGACAACCCTCGAAACACCCAACAATAGGAGAACAGTTTAATATATTATGGCAGATCCATATGATGGAATCTTTGATTAACACAAGTGGGAAGGAAGGCACAAGATTAAAACAAATAGACAAAAAAAAAAAAAAACAACAGATTCAAGGAGTGGTGTTAAAAGTAAGTTTTCCAAAGAGTGTAGAGCAAGGAGCCAAACCTCAAAAACAAATCTTTTGCTGTTAGGTCAAGTCCAACTCATAGTGACCCTCTAGGACAGAGTAGAGGCTTCAGGGTTTCCAAAGAGCAGCTGGTGGACTTAAACTGCTGACCTTTTGGTTAGCAGGCAAGCTCTTAACCACTGTACCACCAGGGCCCCAACAAGGAGCCAGTTACCCAAAAGTACACTTAGGTACATAGATCATTTCTTGGCCATTCATTTAACAGTCTTTGGAAAGACACATAAGCACTTGATAACACTGACTGCATCTGGGCCAGGGAAATGAATGCCCGGGAACACAGCTGGGAGGGGAATTTTTCACTATCATTCTTTCGAAAACCTCTTGTATATTTAACTATGTGATTTTATTAACTATTAAAAATAAGCAAAATTTTAAAATAAAATATCTGTCGTAGTGGTCTCCGTGCTTTTCTATTTTTCCAAAGAAAAAAGACAAATCTGAATTCATTGTATTCTTTATCCCCAATTTTTAGACCAAACTTTCTGGACTCCCAATAGCAGTCTTCGTCTACAAAGATAATTTGGATGTCCAGGGCCAGAAACTAAATATGCTCAGGACCACAGAAACTGTGATAAAAGAGGTTTTCAAAATTAAAATGTTTTCCAGTCTTGGCAACACGTCTCACCTATCTGCCCAAAGTTGAGAGTGGGGATGAGGATTAGATTGGAGATGCAATGAAGGAAGGAAAAGGGAATCACAAGCAGACAGCCTCCATTAGTTCCCACAGGTATTAGTGGCTTGGAGGCAAGGGAGTGGAATTTCAAGTGCTCCACCAAATGTCTACAGGCTCTGGAGGAAAGGGACTCAAACCACAGAAGCCTAAATCCAGCATTCACTTTCCCACATACCCATAGCTCAAGCCCTCTGTGAGGCAAGATCAAACAGTACCTGCTGAGGCACAAGGATTTAAGGAAGATCGAGGCTGAACTGTAACCAGAGGCAGCTCTAGCCCTGTCAGTCTGCGTGGGGTCCCACAAAGACCAGCTGTTAATCTATACACCTGCCATTCACTGTATGTATAATGTCCTATCTTCCCCCAGCCCAAACCCTTGGACACGGGCTGTTTTGCAGATCTATCAGGCCCTGGATCAAGTTTTTGTCAGTTAATTCCAGTCACAAAGGTTCACTTGACCACTCTTTCATTTGAGTCATCTAAATAACTTATTATTTATTCATTCAGTAAAAATGGGATTTAATGTGAAAATGAGATTCCTGTGTAGATGAAGGTCAGAAATAAAATCCATCACAACACTCTAAAATAACTGAGCGAGGGGAAGTAGTGCAGCCTCCAGATATCAGGGAGAAACCCTACTGCTGCTGGCCTGGAGGAGCTGAGGGTTTTCTTAGGATGGGGTGTCTCAGGGAGAATGGGGAGCACAAGGGACTTACAGTGTTGTTGGAATGGGAAGGGGAGGAACAGGAAGTAGCAGACTGAACAACTCTCCAGGGCATGGTCCCCTCCTGTTCCCAGGTAGATCTTGTAGCGTCAACAATTAAAGATGAACATTGATGTCTTTCTAACAGTTATGTTTTCAGCAACTGAAAAACAAAACAAATGCCCTTTCAAGTCTAAAAGATGGAATATTTAATTGGAATTTTAAACTAAAAGTGCTTGTCTTGAATTAAGTATAAATGTACAACTTGCCCCGCAAACTTTTCTAGTTATGCACAGCTGGTCCACTGGGGGGCAGTGTGTGCAGCGGTTAAAGCGCTGGCTGCCAACCAACCCACCGGTGGCTCCTCCGGAAAGAGATGTGGCAGTCTGCCTTTGTAAAGACTTGCAACCTTGGAAACGGAGCAGTTCTGCTCTCTGCTTTGGGGCACTACAAGTCTGAATCGACTACACTGCAGTGAGTTTGGTTTTGATTTAGTCACAGTGGGAGATGGCAAGTGAGTGTGGAGACTGGAAATGCTGGCTCCAAACCATCTCCTAGACATCACGTCAACAGTCAGTTGATAACCCTATTTTTAAACAGAAGAGCCACAAATTCCGGGATACCTGTGCTAATTAACCCGTCAGTTAACAACGTGGTCACCCCTCGATGAGTCGATGGGACTTGCTTCCTTCTCTTCCATGAAATTGGGAAGTATAAATTATAATGGAAACAAGAAATTTCCCACAGCGATCTTCTCCAGGTCTTCCTTATCCCCTCCCTCCTCCTCTCAAATCAATGTTGCTCCCGCCTCTTGCCCTAGGCAGTCTCTGAGATGCTAAGCAGTTACTGTATTTGGATGCTGGCCTCAGTCCTGGTGGCCAGAGGGAGTGGCATTTGTTAATCAGAATTGCAAATGAGCCAAAATCTTGAAATCGCCTATAGATGAGGGGAGTTAGCTCCTGTGGTAGAGCCCTTCTTAGCAAGCAAGAGGTAAGGTGATAAACGCCCACGTTCTCCAGTTTTTCCTCTGGCTGAAAACAAGACCAGGTGAAGGAAATCAGGGAAAGGGCAGTGGAGACACAACCCCAAGTAGGCTACAGTAAGTTCCAGGAAGTAAGAGAAAGGCAGAGTAACATTCTCTGTACTGAGCTGTCCTGAATATTTCATCCATTTTAGCCTGGGAAACCGCAGCTCTGAGGGAGAAAGTCCTGGCAATCTGTTCCTGTAAAGATTACAGCCTAGAAATCCTTACGGGGCAGTTCTACTCTGTCACATGGAGTCTTACTGAGTTGTCGCCTGAAGGCAGAGAACAGCAGCCTGGCAAACAAGAAAGCTAATGGGTGGATCCTAGAAAGACTAGACAAACCGGAGAATTTGTGAGGCTGGGGTCTCCCAGTTTCATGGGCCTGGGGAGGGGCATGAAAATCCGGAGAGTCAGTGAAAGGAAGATTCTGAGACCCAATGAAATCTTTAGAGGAAATTCATGTGGGAAGAGTGGGAGCAGGAGGATAATCCTAAATAGGTGGTCACCTCGGAGGGAAGTGTAAGGGCCTGTCTCAGGTCCCACCGTCAGTGACCCACCATCACTGATATTACAGGTCACTGTAATGGCAGTCCAGATTTATATCCTTAGAATGGCCTCAAAAATTAAAAAAGGAAAACATAGATGCAATTTTCCAGCACCAATACCAGAACCTGAATTGATTTTTTCCTCTAGTTCTAGAGGCGGAAATAGGCAAAATATGAAAAAAACAAAAGAAAACAAAACAAAAACTCCCAGCTGAGAATAGTGAAAAGCAATTTTATTCCCATCAGCTCGCAGATCCTGGTGAGGGTCAAGACAGTGAAGAAAAGATAGAGAGCCTTTGGGTACTTGTACTGCAGAGCAGCGGAGTCCTTGCGTTTCACCCCTAGCTCACAGCTTTCCTCTCCCACTTGAGCTAAGCATCTGAGTCTTAAGTCCTCAGGTTCTGAACCATCAAGAAGCCTCATGATGATGCTCAGAACATGAAGGAGTCCTGGGAAACTAGCACTGGTGAGGGCAGTGATGCAGTGTAGAGGAAATGGGTTGAGAGACTTCTCACAGTTGGCTCAGCTGCACAGACACCTAGTGCCACAGAGGTGGTCACTGGGGTTTTCTGTTGGTTCCTTTATAGGCTGGTTGGCTCATTCCAGAGGCCCTCACTACAGCTGACAGTCTTCTTTGAGAGCTTGTCCAATCTTGCTCCAGTATTGGCACTGTGGCCTCCCTCTCAGTCATTTGGGTCTCAACACAAATGTCACTTCTTTGGAGAACTTTTTCTGATGACTTCAACGAAATCAATGCCCTCTGCGGCTCCATCTTCTGTGTAAAATGTATCTGTACTGAAGAGCATCACTAAATTACTGCTGTATTATCTATCTTCTCTTTAAAATGTACACTTCCTGAGCCTTTTCCTTTCTTGTTCTGCCAGTGTATTCCCAGTGTCTCGGGTTAGATCAGGGCATCTGGGTGAAAGGAATATTCCGGAAGAAAGAAAAAAATCAGATGGAGGAGACAGATATGAATTCCAAATGATTAGTTTCATAAGGAAAAGCTAAATTATGTTATTTTCTCAAGTCAATCCTAGCCCTAAAAGAGGTAAAGGAGTGAGCTAAAGGAATCTAATATGCTTCTAAGAATCACAGGCAGGTTAGGGTAACTCATCAATTCCAGCACAAATCCATTTTCCTCATGCAACCTGACAAATTGACAAGTGTGTTTTATCCTCCCAACAGTAAAATGAAGACCAAGGATATGGATTACAACTGAAATAATTTCACAGTGTGGCTTCTCTCACACTTAGCACTATTCCATTTAAAAATACTAGGAGACATAAACTGTGTAGGACATTAATAAGCCAATCAAGTGATAGTCAGTATTCTGAATCTCAATAATATATTAATTGCTTTTCTAAATATGACAAAAATCTTGACATCTATTCATTAACACTGAATTTTTATTCAATACTACAAAATTAGATTTAAAAAATTTAATAGTGAGAAATATGAGGGGTGGTAAATTCTATTCCTTTTTATAAAATTATGTGCATACATATATATATGAAATATAAGCAAGATGAAAAGAGAATATCATATTAAAAAGGAAGTTATATATCAATAAAATATTAATTCTTAACGCATACATTAGAAAAATCATTAAAATACATTATTAGACTACTTTGAAAAAAATGCAAATGATGTGTTGACAAATTTTATGATTCTTCAAGGTACTTCTTCGATTTTAGATTCTAGTCTTAAATGCTTTAGAAGTACAATGATTAAATAAGCTGTGCATTCAACAAAAGAAGTAAAAAAAAGAAATATTGAAGCAGGAAGAATAAACAGTAAAGATAGGCATGGTAATTCATTAATGAGAAAATAGCAATATCTGATTGGTTTGTGGGGAAAAAAAGTTCACTCATCAGCCAAACAAAAAAACATAGGGACTAAGTCCAAATTTCTTTGCTCCTTTGCTCCTTTGAGAAAATGAATTAGTGGATGCTGAAGTACCACATTTTAAAAGTGTGCTAGGCTTATTTATTGAAATGTTCATCTGTATTTTTTATCTAGCTGTCCCCGCGGGTGCAGAGAAGCAGGCCCCACGCCAAGGCTATGGCAACGGTGGAAGTGTTCTGGAAGGGGAGCGGAAGGGGAGGGCCTTCTTCCTCTTTGTGCATCGCCGCCAGTTCGGGGTTTTCTTCTCAAAGCTCTTCCCTCGTTTTCCTTCATCTTCTAAGTACAATCAGTTGGAGTGTCAGTCAAGACGTTGCCAGTCCCGAAATATGCGGAACTATACAAAAACAAACAAACAAACTCATCGCTGTTGAGTGGATTCCGACTCACAAGACAAAGTAGAATTGCTCCATGAAGTTTCCAAGGAGCAGCTGGTGGGTTCATACTGCGGACCTTTTGGTTAGCAGCCTGAGATCTTTACTGCGCCACAGGGGCAAAAACGCGAAAAGATCAAATTTACTAGATTTCAAAACGTCCAATGTTTCCCTGACTTCTATGTGCCCATAAAATAAAATACTAGAAGTTTTCTCTATCTGCTTCCAAGTGTAAAGCTCCGAGGTAGTCAGTGGGAAGCCGCTTTTACAGAACAGAGGCGCAAAGCTGGAGGATAAATAAGCCAGGGACAATTTCGCCTAACCCCGGCGCTCTCGGCTGTTTTGGTTAACTGGTTATTTTGGGAATAAAACTGTTATGGTTTTGCTGAACCATGAGGGTCTCCGGGAGCTTCAGGGCCACCGCCTTGGCGGAGCCAGAACCGGACCGAGGGTGGAGCGTCTCCAGAACTTCTCAGGAAACATCCTCTGCGGAGCGTGGAGCTCGGGGCAACCGGGGACCAGGAGACCGTTACCCTGGGAAAGTTCTGGGCCTGACACACTTTCACTTTCTTGGTATTGTAGAAAAGAAGGGACTCCGTCCCAGCTGCAGGTAAGTACAGCTATCTCATAATGCTATGAATATTTATCTCCGTAAGAAATGTGATTATCATCTGTCCAAGTACAAAGGAAGAGGCACGAAGAAAACAGCATGCCCTCTCTGAGGCTCGAACTCAGGACCTTCAGATTATGAGACTGACGCGCTGCCCACTGCGCTAAGAGGGCCGCTAGGTTCTCCTTTGGTCTAGGTTCTAAAGGAAATGTGTAATTTCTTTTTCCAGGACGAGCTCTTTTCCGGATTTCTGATCCCTCGTTCTAGAAGATAAAAAAACTCCTAATAAACCTGTGTGGATTCTTTTTAGTTCGACACTCAACAGAACCTTACACCCCGAAGACGTGGTGTTCCAACCGAGCAATTGGGCCTAACGTCTGGATGGTGTTTTTCCTCTTATTTCCTAATAATCTTTTTTTTTTTTTTGTAATGATCCTTTTTTGACAGTACCAAAAGAAAACCCACACGCTTGGCCGTCAAGTTGATTCCAGGTCATAGTGACCTTAGTTAGGGCACAGTAGAACTGCTCCCGTAGGATTTCCATAGTGCAGCTGGTGGATTCCAAGGGCAACCTTTTTGTCAGCAGCCCAGCTCTTAAGCCACTGCGCCACCGGAGATCCATTTTAATATCATTAGAAATCTATTTGCTCATCTGCTATCTTTTCCTGGGTTAGTTCAAACCTCAGGAGAAAACATGGCACTTGTCAGTGTGGCCTCTACCCACCTTGAGACAGGGTTATGTTGCCTTTTAATGTCTTCTCCCTCATTCTTAAGGCTGGGCTTCTCGGTGCACATAATTTACAAAATGCAGCCTTTATCTTGTTGAATTACCTTTGATTTCTGGCTATGTATACCCACTTGCTACCCCGGCCAATGGCATAATCACGCTACCCACTTTCGACAGTGCAACTGACTGACAAGTAAACCTATAGTGCTAAGCTAGAAATGTATTTTTGTTGCGCATTCTTTCATTGTAGTTAACTCTAGATACATTATGGCATAGTCCATATCTAACAGAAATGGTCAGTTGAGGGAAACTGAAATATAGGGCAACCCCTCCCCTTTTGGGGTGAGCCTAAAGTTCTTGAATCAGTCTATTCATTCATTCCACAAATATTTAACACCTGCCTTGTGCCAGACAGTATTTATGTTCTCAAGATAATCACTGCATAGAATAGACACGATTAAAAAAAAAAGAAGAAACAGCCAACAGAGGGTCAGGGGTCACTGCAGCCCCTTAAGCCAGTCCTGCCTGGAATTCTAGGATAGGGTGGATCAGGTATCAATTCTGAAGGCCCCTAAAAAGGAGGTGATGCCTAGGGGGAAGGGCTGGTGAGTGCAGGTTCACATGCTAGGATCACCCCTGCCCCCAGCTCAAACCTGTGGGCATGTGGGAGCCAGAGTGGACAGCCCAGCAAAAGCAGATCCAAGTTCTGACAACCATATGCCTGACTCCATGACCACCCCCAGCCTAGACCCTCAGGGATGGGGAGCAGACCGGAGCCCCTTCTTAGCCAGGAGAACCAGGTGTTGGATTGCCTGGCCTGCATCTGGGGGGCAGGAGCTGAACACTTTCGGGCCCCTTTCAGAGGGGTTGAGGACAGGAGAAGGTTTGTAAAAAGTCCCAGGGGCTCCAGGATGAGGGAGGGGAATGCCAGCAGCTCCAGGCCCTCAGGAAAGGCGGTCTGCACAGGTCCGCAAGGACCCACCACAGGTGGAGGGCGGAAAATGGAGGCTGCCCCAGAAAAAAAATGATAATAATTTTGAGGAAAAAGCATTCAATTCAAAAGACCCAGGTGGAAAAGGCCTCTTTTGGGGTAAATGTCATAATTGTTTGGCAGTAATGAGGGCCAGAGATGTCAATCTTATATATTGTGCAACTAATATGCCAGGAGAGTGGTCAAGAAGCCAAACGAAAACTACGGAAGGCTTTCTATAGATATATTAGGGAAAAAATAGGAGAGATTGGAATATGTTTATTCAAGGAATAACACTGATATTAATGTAATCTCAGATAATTGATACATTCCTTTCCACATCCTGAACCCCTGGCCCTTTATTCTCTTTTCACAAGATCAACTTTGTTTTCTCTTCAAGATTCAGCTCAAATGAAAGGTTGGTGGTTTGAACTCACCCAGGAGTGCTGCAGAAGAAAAGCCCTGGTGATCTGCTTTGATAAAGATTACAGCCAAAAAAAAAACCCTATGGAGCAGTTCTACTCTGTAACACATGGTGTTGCCATGATTTGAAATAGACTCAACAGCAAAGGTTTTTTTTGGGGGGGGGGGAGGAGGGGTTCCTAAGATTCAGCTCAAATATAATGTCAAGGAGAGCTTCCTCAGACTTCCCCTCCAGAGTGACTCGCTCTGGTTCTGTGGTCTAGCGCATTTTCTTCTTATTTCTGAGTTAACATTTCTCTGTTATTGTGACCTATCAGTTTATGTTTATCTCCTTTACCAGATGTTAATTCCTTGTGGGTATCTCATGGAAATTTAAATCCGTAGGGTATCTCATTGTGCTTGGTAAATGGATATTTAATACATGTGTTTGAAGTTAACCTTCAGTATTAAAGTTAACCTTTAGAAGGCTGGGAAGGAGCCGTACACTCTCATCAGTGATGATTACCGTTTACTGACAGCCTAAATATCTGCCGGTTGCTTTACCTGCATTATCTCATTTAATCCTCAGGGCCCTGCAGAGGAAGTATGATCTCCATTTTGCAGACAAGGTCTCAGCAGAGTGACTGACTAGTGGTTTGTCCAAATTCACATAACTAACAAAGGCAGGGCTAAGATTTTAACCTGGTTCTGTCCCAAAGCCTACACTTTTCTCTTTATGTCAAGTTACTTCTACATGAACAGTGATAAGAACATGGAGTAAAAGCTAAGACATAAAATTATGGTTATATTGGGGTTGAACAAATTGTGGTTATTAAAGAATCTGCAAAAATATGCCTGGAAATCACTGAAAGTAAGATCTTTAGTAGACAAATTTGGGTGCACACATGACTAATTTTCAGAGTTAGGAATTTAAGACTCCTGTTCTGTCCTACGGAAACCTTGGTAACATAGTGGTTAAGAGCTATGGCTGCTGACCAAAAGGTCGGCAGTTGGAATCCACCAGGCGCTCCTTGGAAACCATATGGGGCAGTTCTATCCTGTCCTATAGGGTCGTTATGAGTTGCAGTCTACTCGACAGCAAGGAGTTTGGTTTGGTTCTGCTAATTGAGACAACAGTTTCAGGTTGAGCTTCAGATCTCCACACCATCATGCACACATTAAATTTCAGGTTGAGCTTCAGATCTCCACACCATCATGCACACATTAATCTACAGCACTTCTGTTTCAGAAGTTACAATGCCTTTTTACCATGCAGTCATAAAGATCTGAGAAGTATAGTACTGTATCACTAATAACCTGTTGCCTTAGAGTCGTTCTGACTTATAGCAACCCTATAGAACAGAGTAGAACTGCCCACTAGGGTTCCCAAGATTAGGCTGATGGATTGGATTTTTGTTAGCAGCCAAGGTCTTAAGCCACTGCTCCACCAGGGCTCCACTAAAACAGCAGAGGGTGGTTTCAATCCATCGACCTCTGGATTATGGACCCAGCATGCTCCCGCTGTGCCACTCTGCTTGTTGGTTGTATTATTAAAACCAAACTTACACAATCCTGGTTCCTGTCAATATGTCAGCACATAGAATTAATTCCATTTTTCTCATCATTAATGCTAAATAAAAGCTCTAGATCAAATTGTTTCTATGATGCTTAGATCTGGAAATCTACTATGGCCTTATATAGGTTAATAAATGGACGCCTAAAATTTTTTTTTTTAATTCTTTAAAAAATAGAAATAAAAACGAACATTTTATTTCCAATGTGGAGATGGAGTAGGCCATAGCAGCCAGTACTGCTTGTCTACACCACAATCAGCCACTATCACCACCCACCAGGCCCCGTTGCCAACGGAAAAATGATTTTCTTCACGGAGCCACCTCTATTCTGCCCTGTGCTTTAGAGGTGGTGGATCCCATTCTCAGCTCCAGAGTTTGAATTGTGATCGATCTAGTTAATCATAGTGGTTCCGTTCTTCATGGCGGTCAGGTTTAGGCAAGACTATGTGATACAAATGTAGCTAATGAGACTGGGAAGCTTATAGAATAGGTTGTCCTCAATTTGTGAAACACAGAGGTTGGTTTGTTTTCCTTCTAGACTTTGCCTGAAATTGTGAAAGTTTGAAGTACTGCAGGGGGACCAGCTGCGTTATGAGACTCCTATGTTGACCATGGCAGAGTGAAAAGAGGCAAAGAACCTGGGTCCTAATGGCATCATGGAGCCCCTGAATTAACCAGCCAGGTAGCCTCCCTACCCTCTGGGTTTATTCTTGTGTGTGATAATAAATCCACTTTGTTTAACCCAGTTGAATGTTCTTTTAATTGTTGTAGAGCTGTTGCTAAAAGTTTCCTGTTACTGGGGAGGGGTCTTTGGGCTAGATTTTTCATAAATATATTCTATATGCATTTTGTTCAAAATCTTTTTGATTACTAGCAATGGGAAAAACTCAAATCCAACTTCTGGTTGCAACTCCACATCTAAGAATTAACACAGAATCCTCCTGGAATCTTGTTTCATTTCCTTCAAAGTTCAGTTGTACAGTTCACCGCCAAACGAGCTACAAGCTACACAAGGAAAAAGGAGTTAAAACCGGGAGGGCAGAGAGCACCACCCGTTGCCATGGAGTCGATTCCGACTAAGCGAACCTATAGGACAGAGTGGAGCTGCCCCATAGGGTTCCCAAGGCTGTACACTTCAGGAAGCAGATTGCCACATCTTTCTCCCTCCGAGCGCCAGGGGATTGGAACCACCACCGACAGATGTAAAAATGACCTTGAGCAAAGAGAAGCAGTTTGTGAGCGGTGAGTCCTTCATCAGAGGACGGGGACGATCTTGGTCGCGTTTCTACCAAGTGCCTTGTGGTGGTGGTGGTGGTGGTGGGTGGAGGGGATCAACCAGGAGGAGGGAGGAGCCCAAAGTTTCCGCGCCTGTATCCACAGAACCCCTCAATCCTCCGCTGCGCTGAAGTCCACACCAGGCCCCCGTGCTCCCAGCGGGGGTGAATTACCCGAGGTCGCTGCCCCGGGCCCTCCTTCTCCGGAGGGCACACAGCACACAGCAGAGGCGCAGGGCCAGAGTTCTGGCTCGGTGAGTGGAGGGATTCTTCAGGCTCGGTGAGTGGAGGGATTCTGCTATCCTGGTGAACCGAGAACGTCGCTGAGAGGACATTGGAGGTGGAGGATGGAATCCGGGTGCCTTCGGAAAAGAGAGAAACGTGGCCCTGGGAAACCGGAGTTGGTTCCTGGACCTCCTCCCAGCCCGACTGTGCTTTAAGGAATTCAGTAGGCCGTGTCGTGGTCGTGTAGGATTATGAAGCTCAAACTTTTCCTTTGAAATTTTGGAAGAGGTGGTACAGTCCTGGGCGGGCAAGACAGAGGTACAGTTCTCACTCTTCATCAACCCCTTCCTGTTTACTCCACCGCCCACAATCACTGTTAATGGCCCCTGGGTGTCCTGTAGGAGCCCTGCTTGTGCAGTGGTTAAGGGCTCAGGATGCTAACAAAAAGGTCAGCATTTCTAATCCACCACCTGCTCTCGGAAACCTTATGTTCTTCTCTGTCCTATAGTGTCACTATGAGTCAGAATCTGACTGGATGGCAATGAGTTTGGTTTTTTGGTTTGGTGTGTCCTGTATAGGAGCCCTGTAGGCACAGAGATTGAAGCTCTGGGTTGCTAATCAAAAGGGGGAGTTTCTCACCTCAGCTAAAACGCAGCCTACCGCCCGTCTCTATTCCTATTTTCTGCTTGATTTGATTCCATGGCACCTGGGCTGCCCTCACAGGCGCTGACGGAAGACAAAATTCCCTCTTCTCTCAGGCTGTGAAGTAAAGGCAAACAACAACAACAACAACAACAACAACAACAACAAAAATAGCCCTTCTGCTCCCAGATTTTCTCACAATTCCTAGTTTCAACTCACCCATTTTTCGAAAGGGGAGCATTTTGATTCTCCTGAAATTTACACCAACTTCTGATTGCAACTCCAAGTCCACTCTCTATGAAAGTGTATGTTTTCTTAATGTCTCTGTTGGCTCGGCTTTATTTTCTTTTTGAAACAGCATGTCTATTGACAATTTCTACAAAGAAAAATAAACTCCCCTGGAATCTTCAACATAGGATGTTCAGATTGAGAGACAACCCCTCTGGCTGTTCCACTGATCTCTCTGCAAGACAAGGTGGTTAACTGCAGCCCCAGAAGTAAGACCCAAGGCCTCCTGTGTATGCTGGGCTGCTTGTACATGTACAGAAGCAGCAGTTCCTTGAGGCTTCCCACATAATTCAACATGAGATCATCTTTTGAAAATGCCTGGCACCCATTGCCGTGGGGTTAACACTATCTCGTGATCACCCAGCAGCTGAATGCCCAGGGGGGCACTCAGTGCCCAGGGCCTAGGTGCATACAGTATGCCCCTAAATGAGGATTTGTTAAATGAGTGAAGGAGCTCGTCTCCACTGTCCTGTTCCATTAAAGATGTTCAGCATCTCTGCCTGAACTATTATGATAATAACCTTATTCTTCTCCTGGCCTATGCACTCAGCTCTCAACTCTTTCCCCTGTTCCAATCATCTAGAAATGCAATTTAGTTATAGTCCAACCTAAAATAATTTAAGAACACACTTTTGCTTACAGAGACCACCAAACCTCGCAGCTTGCCACCTTCCCTTAGCATGATAATGATTTCTTCCTGAATTTACCCCATGAAGGAGCACAACACAGAGGAAAGTGTTTCCCCTCCATGTCACCAATTTCTGAACAGCCAGTAGCCACAAAGAACATCATTCTAACCCTAGCCACTGGAGATAAACTGGAAGGATCTAGACTATAAACCTTTTAAGACAATTTTACTGTAGCGGAGAAACAATAATATATGTCCCCATACAGGATTTTATAAACTAGTAGGAGAGAGTGAGAGGGAGTGCATTGATTTAAATGGTGAGGTCAGGGGATGACCCTCTGAGATAGTGACATTTGAGTTGTAGTCTGAAAGATGAGAGAGTCAACCGTGCCAAGTCTGGAGCAAAAGTAGATTTTGGAGGCTGACATCTGATACCAGAGCCCCTGATGTCAGGCAGATGAGGAGTCAATGGAAGAGCCCATCTCCACAGCACACCCAAATAGAAGAATTTTCTTTTTGTTAATCTTTGAAACTGTACATCACAGTCCTAACCAGTTTTGAGCTCATGAGGGTCCATCCTGTTTCCATAGGGCTGTTGCTGGTAGAGCCTCATCATGTAGAACACTATGTTTCCAGCTGGCTGGTTAGCTCAGTTGGCTAGAGCGTGGTGCTAATGATGCCAGGGTTGTGGGTTTGATCCCCATAGTGTAGGCCACATTCTTTTCGGAGCAAAGGTTGCGGCCTACCCCATCAGACTAGTTTCTCTTTGAAGCTTGATTGCGCGGTGGTTGGAAGCTGGGCTGTTAAAAAGGTTGGCAGTTCCAATCCACCAGCAGCTCCTTAGAAACTCTATTGGGCAGTTCGACTCTGCTTTATAGGGTCGCTATGAGTCAGAATCAATTTGATGGCAGTGGGCTTTGGATTTGTTTTTGTTTTGGTAGGGGCACAAAAGTTAAGTACTGGGTTGTTAACATAAAGTTTGACGGTTTTAACTCACCCCAAAAAGGACTTGGTGATCTGCTTCCATAAACATTACAGCATAGGAAGCCCTATGGGGCAGCTCTACTGTGTCATATAGAGTTGCTCGGAGTCAGAATCAACTTCCTGGAAAACAACTACAACATGGAGGATTTTGCTCTGGACTCTTATTACTGTAGGAAGACACAGACTGCAATGGCAAGATCTGAGTGGACATTTACAGCCATAGTTAACGGCCTGCTCTTCCCACTCTGCCTGGCAGAATTTTCTATACGAATTTCATTTTGTGCCAGAACCTTACTTTCCCTCACTCTTTGGTTTTCTAAAATCCTTTTCCACATGCTGCCCTGTGCACTCTCTCCTGCATCTGACCCCCTTAGCTGCCAGGCATTGGTCTTCCTTATTTGCCAGACTAAATCCCTACATAAATCTCACTCTCAATTATCAGAGAGATCCCTTCTCATCATCACTGAAATTGTCCTTTCTCAGTCCAGAGAATAGGGGTGATATTTAAGCTCCCACCTTCTGAGATGTACCATTCATCCAACATGCAAAATGCCCAGCACAGTCTGGAGATTTTCTTCCTCTCAGAGGATCCCAGGCTGCTCAGGATTCCTTTCTCACAGCTTCTTCCTGGTTTCCTCCACCTTTTTACAGCCTTGACTTGGAGTGTTGGTCAAGTCATTGTCAGCCCCATTCTGTATATGCCCATAAAGGAAAAGAAAAAACAAAAAGACTTAGTGCCAATTGTTACCAAGATTTGAACCCGCTGTCACAGGTGAGAAGGTCTGTGGTCATCTGGAGAGCAGAGACCTCTACTGTAAGAAAGGGAAAGGAAAGTGGAAAGTGGAGAGAAGCCCTGTGTGTCGGTTACCTAGTGCTGCTATAACAGAAGTACAAAAAGTGGATAGTTTTAACAAACAAATTTATTTTCTCACAGTTTATGAGGCTAGAAGTCTGCATTCAGAGCAATGGCTCTGGGGTACATTGTTCTTTCTCTGTTGGTCCGAAGGAAGATCCTCCTCTCTTCTGAGCTTCTGCGACTGGGCAATCTTCACGTGGCTTGACACCTCTCTTCTGCTGTCTCTGCTTTTTTCACTTGGTTTTTTAATCTCATTTATATCTCAAAAGAGATTTCTTCTATGTCTCAAAAGAGATTGATTTAAGACACACCTTACACAGTCCAATAGGACACAGTAGAACAGTCCCATAGTGTTTCCAAGGAGCTGCTGGTGGATTCGAACTGTCCACCTTTTGGTTAGCAGCCATAGCTCCCTGTAGCTCTTAACCACTGTGCCACCAGGGCGACAATTCTGTCTTATTAACTAACAAAGACAACCCATTCCCAAGTAGGATTATGAGCACAAGTGTAGAAGTTCTAGGATTACAACACGTATTTTGGGGGACACACTTTAATCGATAGCAGCTGGCCTACAGGCCCCTACCTCTCTCAGGCAATGTGCATGCACTACCATTAAACCTAAATACTTCGTGTCGGTCCATTTTTAAAATGAAAGCCCTAAGTGCCACAGCCCTACTTCACTTTCCAGACCACCCAGGCCTGCCAGGAACTTCCAAGCCTCAAGGCTTTCACCTCCATGTGCTCAGAGAAGTTAAATCATTTTCTTCAGGTCACGTAATTGTAAGGAGCAAAACCAGAAATGGAAAGCTTTTTTTTTTTTAAGTTGAAAAGCTTGGATTCATCAATTGTGCTCCTAGGTATATACCTACATGAGTTGAAAAATTATGTTCACACAAAAACCTGCCCATGAATGTTTGCTGAAGAGTTATTCGTAATTTCCCAAAATTGGAAGTAACTAAGATGCCCTTCAAAAGGTGAGTGGATAAACAAACTGTGGTGAATCTATACAATGGAATATTATTCAGTGATACAAAGAAATGAGCTATCAAGCCATGAAAACTCATGAAGGAGACTTAAATGCATATGACAAAGGTAATTAAGCCAGTCTAAAAAAACCCCCTTACTGTATGCTTCCAAGTATATACGACATTCTGGAAAAGACAAAACTCTAGAGACAATAAATAAATAAATTAAAACCATGGTTGCCAGGGAATCGGAGGGAGTGAGTGATGAAAAGGTGGAGCCCAGAGAATTTTTAGGGCAATCAAACTTCTGTATGATACTGTAATAGTGGACACATGACATTATGCCTTTATCAAAACCCATAGAACTGCACAACACAGAGTGACCCTAATGTAAGCTACGGACCTTAAACAAAAAACCAGTGGACCTTAGTTGATACTAATATCTCAATATTGGTTCATCAATTGTAACAAATGTCCCACACTAATACAAAATGTAAATAATAGGAAAAACTGGGGGTGGACAGGGGGAATATGGAAAGCCTTTGTAAGTTTCCAGTTATTTTTCTGTAAACTTAAAACGCCTCTGAAAATCAGATCTATTAAATTTAAAAAAAGAAACGAATGTGTGCCCTTCCTTTACCCTAGTACACAGTGTCAGCATCTATTTTTCTCCCCATCTGCTCATTCATGCATTCCTTCATTTAACAAATACTTATAAACGCATTAGTCTTCCATTTATCAGACAGGAATTCACACACACAGGCAAACAGGTGTTCTCACACAGGAATGTTCTCTCAGGCCTGTGTTCCCTCCTCATCGCCATCCCTCAAGGTCCACTCTTGAATCCTTCAGTCTAGTATGATCTTGCCTCATGACCCCCATGGCTCCTTTCTGTAATAGTGTGGTGATTTTTGCTGTTCTCTCATATGATGGGGATATATGATTTCTACATGACACACCTTAATGGGAATTGAACCCAAATCTTTCAGAAATTAGAAAAAGTAAACTCACAAATCGACGAGTTTCGGGATTATACTGGTTACCACATTCGCCTAACAAGTGTAACGTCTTGGTTCGAAACCAAGCAGAAATAGGTGGCGCTGTTTGCCCTCCAGAATCAAGAAGTGGCCGCCCCGCTGCCTCCTCCTGGGTGGCCGCAGCTGTGGGGAGTAAGCGACAATCACGCTTTTCAAAGAGTCAGATGGTCGTCCTAGGAGAGCTGTGCCCCATAGCCAGAACTTTGTGGGTCGGTCCTCTCTAGTTGGGACGTCCTCTCTTCACTTCTTGAAAATGAAGAAAATGCGTTGGCGGCCCCTGAGCTTTGCCACCGCTACCTTTTCCTGATTTACCGTTTCTTCTCGCCGGCGGCAGGGCTGACTCAGCAGTCACCGCGCTCTTGCCCCAGGCCATCTCAGAGATGGCCTGCCCGGGGTTGAGTCCTGGTTCCGCATGAATTATACCAAAAACCAAACCCTTGCCTTATACTGGATTTCGACTCTTGGAGACCCTATAGGACAGAGTAGGACTGACCCACAGAATTTCCAAGGCTGTAAATCTTTGCGGAAGCAGGCTGCCACATCTTTCTCCCGCGGAGAGGGTAATGGTTCAAACCTTCTGATTAGCAGCGGAGCGCATAACCACTGCGCCGCCAGGAATCTGTATGGTTCCGCTTTAATAACCCGGATGATCCTGGTATTCCGGATTGCTGGAGATTGTGGATACTGGAGTGTAGAGTGATACTTCGATTCCTGAATAAATACAAGATAACGCACTTAAAGCGCACGGGGAATTAGCTCAAGTGGTAGAGCGCTCGCTTAGCATGTGAGAGGTAGTGGGATCGATGCCCACATTCTCCAGATTTTGCACTTTAGACTTTGATCTGCTGAAAACGAGAAAATATTGATCTCTTTGAAATTAGTTGTCCAAGCGCTTGCTTCTTCAGGTTTATTACGTACAGGTACTATTTTTTTTTTTTTTAGGTCTAGATTCTTTTATATATATATATATATATATATATATATATATATATATATATATAAAAGAATATATAGACCTAAAAAAACCCATAAAACCCACTGCCGTCGAGTGGATTCCGACTCATAGCGAGACCTAGGGCGTTATAATTTGTTTTCTGTTTGTTCAGAGAAGCTGTGATTCCAAGAGGGTATTCCATGTCCAGTTACTATTTTTCTCCCTTTTCTTCTGCGGCTTGGCCCAAATGCAGTTACAGACCTGAGGAGTGTGTGTGTAAGTGTGTGTGTGTGTCTGTAGGGGTTGCAGAGCCCAGGAAATAAAGCCCCAGCCTCCTGGCTAGTGGGCTGAAAAGGGAAGCCCTAAGCAACTAAGAAGTACCTCTGAGATTGTAGAGGAGGAGTTTAGGAAAGCTAACCCAAAAAGCTGTCTGACCTCCAGGATGCACTTCAGAGCTGTAAATGTGTGGCTCTGATCCCTAATGACATTACAGAGACTTTGAGACTGAACTAAGTGATAGACCACTGCCCAAGTCCATACTGGACACTCTCCAACCTCCCTTTACTGGTAAGTGCAGATTATGATGCATAGTTGTGTTTCCAAAATTCACGTGGATTAAATGAAATAATTATACCTCTCTTAGTAAAAATCAATAACACATAATCCTGAAAAAACATGGAGACAGTATTATAAATTCAGTTGGGGTTGTTAAAAAGGGAATGTAGCCAGTCACATAGATGCAAGTGGAGGTATAGAGTAAAGGAGGAAGTTTGGACTGGAGATAAGGTTGGGAACTGCTTATTATTTCAGTCAGTCAGTCAGTGAGTCAGTCAGTCAGTGAGTCAGTCAGTCAGCTAATACTAACTGAGCACGTCTTATGTTTCATGTCAACAAAGGAGACCTGGAAGGTGAAAGGGCGGTTGAAATCTCTGAGGGTGTCCAGATCATTGGAACATCAGAATAAAAGGCAGACACAATTGTCCCAGGTCCCACAGCCCACAGAGTCCTATGGCCTGGTGTGAACTCTATGCCCCTGGTTGTAGAATCCTTGAAGGTAGCACTGGTTTACATGGAGTGACTTTATAAAGCAATGATTATGATTTAAAGAAAACTGGAAGTTGGCCAAACAGCATCTCTCGGAGACTAACATTGGAAAACTCTGTTCCTCAGTGAACCTTCTCTTGGTCAAACATGCAGCACATTAGTCTCATAATCTGAAGGTCCTGAGTTCAAGACTCAAAAAGGATGTGTTTTCCTCTTTTCACAGATGATAGAAAAATGCAACACAATAAAAACAAAACAGTAAAAAAAAAAAAAAAAACCTGGAGTCAATTCCCACCCATAGTGACCCTCATAGTGACAGAGTAGAACTGGCCCATAGGGTCTCCAAGGAGCCGCTGATGGATTCAAAACACCAAACTTTCTGTTAGCAGCCCAGCTCTTAACCACTGCACCACCAGGGCTCCCAACAATGTAAAAGCACCCAACAAATCCTGTCAAATAATGATTTGAAGACTGGCCCCATTACTGCCTAAGAATTGCTGAATTTTGTAATGTTTTGAGGCTGCCAGTGGTTTGAATAAAATGGAGGGATAAAGCGATTTAGATTTCCAAAAAAACTACAAGCCCTATTTTATCCTTCATCTTCCTCACCATCTCATGAAGAAAACAGAGCTTTCTTTTCCCACTTCTGCTTTCATAGTGCTCAACCTGCAGATGTGCAGTGCAGGAAGTTTAAAGTCATTCATTTAGTCAGCCAACACATATTTCTGGAGTACATATCTTGTGTCAGGGAATATTCTGGGAGCAAGCATTTCAAGAGTGAATAAAACACAAAAATCCCAGCATGTAGAAATCCACTGCCATCGAGTTGATTCCCACTCAGTGACACTATGGGGCCGAGGAGAACTGTCCTATAGGGTTTTCAAGGAGCGCCTGGTGGATTTGAAGTGCTCTTAGCAGCCTGAGCTCTTAACCACTGCACCACTAGGCCTCCCCACCCTTGTAGAGCTACATCCTAATTCATAGTAGGAGAGAGAAACAGACAAGAACCAATAAGAAAAATACATAAAAAGCTGGGTGAAGATGCCTGCTGTGGGGGAATAATAAGAAAATAAATGGAGTAGAATTGAAGGTGGTAGGCTCAGCTTGCAAAGGAAGAGACAGGAAATTTGTTACCTTGAAGATGCCATTAAGCCTTTCCTTCATCCAGCCAACTCATTGGGATCCTTGTGCCCAGGTTTTCTAACACTGCCATTAGAACGATTTTTACCTATCAAGGCAACTGGGGGTTAAGAGAACTTTTTTCACTTAAGGTTTGTTGGCTTAGCTGGATAAATGGTGGTATATGAGGCATGGGGTGTAAATCCTTCACATGTATCTTCATATGGAAAATGAGGACTGTAAAATCCACTGGGTGGATTAATAATACCTGGAGCAGGACCAGAGCAATAGGAACTGCTTCTGTTTAGGTGCCATTTCCCTGCAGAACACTGAACTCTGGCACAGAGTTTGTACCATAGGCACTCATTAGGGGCTAGACAAATGCATTTACACATTAACATTAGAATCCACCATAGTTCTTGTTACGGACTGAATTACTCCCACTCCTCTCCCCATCTGTGTTGGGATCCTGACCCCTGTACCTGTGGATGTAATCCCATTTGGGAATAAGGTTTTCTTGGTTATGTTAATGAGGGCACATCAATGTAAGGTGTGTCCTAAACCTAATTACTTCTGAGTGATACAAAGAGTAACATAGACACATAGACAAGCCAGCACAAGTGGGGGAAGACAGAAGCACATGTGAGGATCACCAAGTAACCAGGGAATGAAGAACACGTGAGCTATAGAAGCTGAGACAAGGATCTTCCCCCAGAGGTGACAGAAAAAGAGTCTTCCCCTAGAACTTGTGCCCTGAATTCAAACTTCTAGTCTCCTAAACTGTGAGACAATAATTTTGTGTTCTTTAAAGCCACCCACTTGTGTTATTTCGGTTACAGCAGCGCTAGATAACTAAGATATTTCTCTTCCTGGAAAGAACCAAGGGTTAGCAGCCAAACACTTAATCACTGGGGACACCAGTACTCCAAAAACTACTACTGAAAAAAACCCAAACCCACCACCATCTAGTGGATTCTGACTCGTAGCCACCATATAGGTCAGAGTAGAACTGCCCCACAGAGCTTCCAAGGAGCACTTGGTGGATTCGAACTGCAGATCCTTTGGTCATCAGCCCTGGCACTTAACCATTATGCACTCAGGGTTTCCAATGGGCATAATTTAACCACGTAGAAAGGACTCAGAAAAGTCAAAGGCTCACAGGGTCAAGATTAAAGCAGTAAATCTGTTACCAGAATGAGATTTCTGTGGTAGAGGGAAACAATGTGACAGTTTTATATCCACAATATGAGAGGCATATTCACCAGAGTTCTTGTCTGTTGATCTCAGAAAGGAAAGGAAGAAAAGAAACTTGTCCTACAATCCAGGAGAGAGAAAAGCCTTTCCTGTGATTTTTGCCTAAAAATCCTAACAGATAATTAGGATCAAAAGGGATCCTGACCCTGGAAGTATCAGTGTTCTCTTTGTCAACTTTCTCTTCAAACCTAGCTCTGAGGAAAAGCCCTGATTTCCATAGCTTCCAATGATGTCTTAAAATTCCCCCGCCCTTCCCTCAACTTGTCCTTGTCTCATGGTCCTAAGGTTTTCCTATCTTGACCCTATCTTTCTCTGGAAAATAAGTTGACAGATCAACCCCTACCTATCCATCTTGGCCACATTGGGAGGGATGGTGGTGTAGGTATATGGGCCCGAGAGGCTACCTACTTCCTGCTCTGAGGCTGTCACATTTCCTAAATCAAGTGACAATCACAGCCTCCTTTTTTTTTTTTTTTATTAACTTTCATTGAGCTTCAAGTGAACGTTTACAAATCAAGTCAGACTGTCACATATAAGTTTATATACACCTTACTCTGTACTCCCACTTGCTCTCCTCCTAATGAGTCAGCCCCTCCAGTCTCTCCTTTCGTGACAATTTTGCCAGCCTCCTACTCTCTCTATCCTCCCATCTCCCCTCCAGACAGGAGATGCCAACACAGTCTCAAGTGACTGCTTGATATAATTAGCTCACTCTTCATCAGCATCTCTCACCTACCCACTGTCCAGTCCCTTTTATGTCTGATGAGTTGTCTTCGGGGATGGTTCCTGTCCTGTGCCAACAGAAGGTTTGGGGACCATGACCGCCGGGATTCCTCTAGTCTCAGTCAGACCATTAAGTCTGGTCTTTTTATGCGAATTTGGAGTCTGCATCCCACTGATCTCCTGCTCCCTCAGGGGTTCTCTGTTGCGCTCCCTGTCAGGGCAGTCGTTGATTGTGGCTGGGCACCAACTAGTTCTGGTCTCAGGATGATGTAGGTCTCTGGTTCATGTGGCCCTTTCTGTCTCTTAGGCTCTTAGTTGTCGTGTGACCTTGGTGTTCTTCATTCTCCTTTGCTCCAGGTGGATTGAGACCAATTGACACATCTTAGATGGCCGCTTGTTAGCATTTAAGACCCCAGATGCCACATTTCAAAGTGGGATGCAGAATGTTTTCATAATAGAATTATTTTGCCAATTGACTTAGAAGTTCCCTTAAACCATGGTCCCCAAACCCCCGCCATCGCTCCGCTGACCTTTGAAGCATTCAGTTTATCTCGGAAACTTCTTTGCTTTTTGTCCAGTCCAGTTGAGCTGACCTTCCATGTATTGAGTATCGTCCTTCCCTTCACCTAAAGCAGTTCTTAGCTACTAATTAATCAGTAAAAAACCCTCTCCAACCCTCCCTCCCTCCCCCCCTCGTAACCACAGAAGTATGTGTTCTTCTCAGTTTATACTATTTCTCAAGATCTTGTAATAGTGGTCTTATACAATATTTGTCCTTTTGCCTCTGACTAATTCCGCTCAGCATAATGCCTTCCAGGTTCCTCCATGTTATGAAACGTTTCATAGATTCGTCACTGTTCTTTATCGATGCGTAGTATTTCATTGTGTGAATATACCACAATTTATTTACCCATTTATCTGTTGATGGACACCTTGGTTGCTTCCAGCTTTTTGCTATTGTAAACAGAGCTGCAATAAACATGGGTGTGCATATATCTGTTTGTGTGAAGGCTCTTATTTCTCTAGGGAATATTGCGAGGAGTGGGATTTCTGGGTTGTATGGTAGTTCTATTTCTAACTGTTTAAGATATCGCTAGATAGATTTCCAAAGTGGTTGTACCGTTTTACATTCCCACCAGCAGTGTATAAGAGTTCCAATCTCTCCGCAGCCTCTCCAACATTTATTATTTTGTGTTTTTTGGATTGATGCCAGCCTTGTTGGAGTGAGATGGAAGCTCATCGTGGTTTTAATTTGCATTTCTCTAATGGCTAATGATCGAGAGCATTTTCTCATGTATCTGTTGGCTGCCTGAGTATCTTCTTTAGTGAAGTGTGTGTTCATATCCTTTGCCCACTTCTTGATTGGGTTGTTTGTCTTTTTGTGGTTGAGTCTTAACAGAATCATATAGATTTTAGAGATCAGGCGCTGGTCGGAGATGTCATAGCTGAAAATTCTTTCCCAGTCTGTAGGTGGTCTTTTTACTCTTTTGGTGAAGTCTTTAGATGAGCATAGGTGTTTGATTTTTAGGAGCTCCCAGTTATCGGGTTTCTCTTCGTCATTTTTGGTAATGTTTTGTATTCTGTTTATGTCTTGTATTAGGGCTCCTAAGGTTGTCCCTATTTTTTCTTCCACGATCTTTATCGTTTTAGTCTTTATGTTTAGGTCTTTGATCCACTTGGAGTTAGTTTTTGTGCTTGGTGTGAGGTATGGGTCCTGTTTCATTTTTTTGCATATGGATATCCAGTTATGCCAGCACCATTTGTTAAAAAGACTATCTTTTCCCCAATTAACTGACTCTGAGCCTTTGTCAAATATCAGCTGCTCGTATGTGGATGATTTTATATCTGGGTTCTCAATTCTGTTCCACTGGTCTATGTGCCTGTTGTTGTACCAATACCAGGCTGTTTTGACTACTGTGGCTGTATAATAGGTTGTGAAATCAGGTAGAGTGAGGCCTCCCACTTTCTTCTTCTTTTTCAGTAATGCTTTGCTTATCCGAGGCTTCTTTCCCTTCCATATGAAGTTGGTGATTTGTTTCTCTATCACCTTAAAAAATGACATTGGAATTTGGATCGGAAGTGCATTGTATGTATAGATGGCTTTTGGTAGAATAGACATTTTTACTATGTTAAGTCTTCCTATCCATGAGCAGGGTATGTTTTTCCACTTAAGTATGTCCTTTTGAATTTCTTGTAGTAGAGCTTTGTAGTTTTCTTTGTATAGGTCTTTTACATCCTTGGTAAGATTTATTCCTAAGTATTTTATCTTCTTGGGGGCTACTGTGAATGGTATTGATTTGGTGATTTCCTCTTTGATGTTCTTTTTGTTGATGTAGAGGAATCCAAGTGATTTTTGTATGTTTATTTTATAACCTGAGACTCTGCCAAACTCTTCTATTAGTTTCAGTAGTTTTCTGGAGGATTCCTTAGGGTTTTCTGTGTATAAGATCATGTCATCTGCAAATAGAGATAATTTTACTTCCTCTTTGCCAATCCGGATGCCCTTTATTTCTTTGTCTAGCCTAGTTGCTCTGGCTAGGACTTCTAGCACAATGTTGAATAAGAGCGGTGATAAAGGGCATCCTTATCTGGTTCCCGTTCTCAAGGGAAATGCTTTCAGGTTCTCTCCATTTAGAGTGATGTTGGCTTTGCATAGATGCCCTTTATTATGTTGAGGACTTTTCCTTCAATTCCTATTTTGCTGAGAGTTTTTATCATAAATGGGTGTTGGACTTTGTCAAATGCCTTTTCTGCATCAATTGATAAGATCATGTGGTTTTTGTCTTTTGTTTTATTTATATGGTGGATTACATTAATGGTTTTTCTAATATTAAACCAGCCTTGCATACCTGGTATAAATCCCATTTGGTCGTGGTGAATTATTTTTTTGATATGTTGTTGAATTCTATTGGCTAGAATTTTTGTTGATGATTTTTGCATCTATGTTCATGAGGGATATAGGTCTGTAATTTTCTTTTTTTGTAATGTCTTTACCTGGTTTTGGTATCAGGGATATGGTGGCTTCATAGAATGAGCTGGGTAGTATTCCGTCATTTTCTATGCTTTGAAATACCTTTAGTAGTAGTGGTGTTAACTCTTCTCTGAAAGTTTGGTAGAACTCTGCAGTGAAGCCGTCCGGGTCAGGGCTTTTTTTTTGTTGGGAGTTTTTTGATTACCGTTTCAATCTCTTTTTTTGTTATGGGTCTATTTAGTTGTTCTGCTTCTGAATGTGTTAGTTTAGGTAGGTAGTGTTTTTCCAGGAATTCATCCATTTCTTCTAGGTTTGCAAATTTGTTAGAGTACAATTTTTCGTAATAATCTGATATGATTCTTTTAATTTCAGTTGGGTCTGTTGTGATGTGGCCCATCTAGTTTCTTATTCGGGTTATTTGTTTCCTTTCCTGTATTTCTTTAGTCAGTCTAGCCAATGGTTTATCAATTTTGTTAATTTTTTCAAAGAACCAGCTTTTGGCTTTGTTAATTCTTTCAATTGTTTTTCTGTTCTCTAATTCATTTAGTTCAGCTCTAATTTTTATTATTTGTTTTCTTCTGGTGCCTGATGGATTCTTTTGTTGCTCACTTTCTATTTGTTCAAGTTGTAGGGACAGTTCTCTGATTTTGGCCACAGCCTCCTTTTTAAAAACACAGTAACAAGAGCTTTATGGAAGCCGAGTAGTTCTGACTAAAGATCCCATCCACCTAAAACATGTGTCTTCCTTTATGGCAAATCAAGAAAGTAAACTTGCAGAGGGCTCAAACCTTTTTTACACAGCAAATTTTCTCACAACAACCTTCATTAGGTATCTCTTTCTCCATATTTTTGAAAGAAACAGTGGTGTTCATCCCATTTTTGTCTGAGGCCATGTCTGAGATACTCTGCCCTCAATTGGGTCCTAGTTCCTCTTTAGTGGTCTTCAGTTTCACTGTGGTCCAGGGTGGACCCATACAATTGTCAGAGTACATCACATCTAGTGTGATCACAGCTCAAAAAGAAAGCAAAAGCATGGCCAATTAAATGAAATGGTGGAGTGTTTTCATTGCACTCAGAGGTAATGGAATAGACAGTACCAGCTTTCTCTAGTTTTCTTCTTCTTGGTAGGTACCCATCACCTCAAAGCTTTTCTTCTGAACTCAAATCTAGGAAATACTGAACTTCTTTCAAAAGTATTTCTGGTCCATTTCCTTTTTTTTTTTTTTTTTTTCCGTTTCTTATTTAACACACAAGATATCTCAGATGCAGTCTTTGACCAACATTAACCATCACTGGGATGCAGACAAACAAGGTCCCCTGAAAAGAGTTATGGAAAGAGAAAGTGTTGTCTGTGCTGGACATTTTCATCTCAGGATATGGGGTGCTCTTTGAGCATTGGCTGGCCTCTCACCCCCGTTCTTGGACAGAGAGAATCCAATTTTTCAGGTGAAAGGAAGACCTCTCCTCTATGTGGGATTGAAACTTATGGCGACCTCTGAAATATTTGAAGAGATGAAGTAAGAAACAAAGAAAACTGGGAAAACAAGGAAGGCTGATGAGGGACACCTAGAGAGATGAAAGGTACAAGATAATTTGTGGATCTGAGATATCTGAGTAGAAAGGTCTCAGGAGAGGAACACCAAGAGTCAGAGGGTCAGAAAAGGAAGTTATAACACCCAGAGGAATTCTTAGAAAAAACCTAGGCCAAAAGAATGAGAGTAAAAAGCTTTGGGAAGTCTTTACTGAAGGAGGATTGTACCCATCTGCCTTGCACGCCAGGATCACAGCATCTGACAGTCCAAATCAAAACCTTCAGAAACTTCAGTAACTTCAAAGAAACTAGTTTGCCATGTCTATACTATTTTAGACATAATTCCGTTGCCTGTGTATGGAGTAGCACATGTATATCTACAATGAAGAAACTGAGTGCACCAGAAATAAATGCCTTTAAAACTGATTAAAAAAAAAAACAACAAAAAACCTTCAGGGACACTTGCCACTTTCAAAAACAAATTCCACACACAGAACTGAAGATACATCTTTCTTCTTTGCAGAAGCAGCTAAAATTTGATTCAAATATGGATGACGAAAAAAATCCCATCATCTTGAAGCATTGTAAGACTCCTTTTTAAGGTGAACCACTTACCAAAAAAAAAGAAAGAAAGAAAAAAAGCTCTGAGAGTGGAGAAGTTTTGATTTTACATCAATTTCAACTCTTAAAACATATCATAGAACTGAAAATTTTAATTTCTGGTTTGAGACTTTTTATTTATTTTTTTACAGTGGGAGAAATCACAGGAGTGCCTGAAATGTCACACAGGAAGAAGAGAAAAAAATTCATGTAAAATAATTTATTAATACTAATAAACTTTCTCCTTTTACGGTCCCCATTCAGACTTAAGGGGCAATCTGTGGCAGAGAAGAAGCCATAATGCCACGCGAGGGTTTTTGTTGCTAGTTTCCAAAATCCGTAGGAGAAATACAAGGTTTGCTGAAAAGTTAGGAAAGACAAAATGTTTCATTAAAGAGGGAGGTTGACTTAAGAAACAGAAATCAATTTTCCTGAGATACAGAAAATCCCCTGTTGTCTAAGGTAAAGGCAAAGAGGTCTCAGGACCAATAAGAATAAGAACATGGACATTACTTGGTAGAATTTCCCCCACGTGACCAAACATGTGCTAACCCAGATATTGGGCCACAGCCTCTGCAAATAAGTCTGTGCCTGTGGCAGGACACACACGGAAGCTTCAGATCAGGGTGTTTCAGTCTTCGCACTATTGACATTTAAGGCCAGATTAATTCTATTTTAGGAGTCTGTTCTACACATTGGAGAATACTTAGCATTATCCTTGGCCTCTACCCACTAGATGCATGACCATCCCTGTGTGATCTGCTCTGGATTACAGCCTAGGAAGCCCTATGGAGCAGTTCTACTCTGACTTATAAGGTTGCTATGAGTTGGAATCAACTTGTCTGCACTCAGCAACAGTTCTTTGTCTTTACTCCTGTCCAAAATTCATTATATTTTTTTATATTAGGGGCTTGTTTGTTCATTTTGATGGTGGAAGGATTACTGAGGTTAAACATTATATGTTCAAAGTAGGTCTGGCAATGCATAGTAGGGGTGGATTTTAAAGGGTTGCTTCCTGAGTCCCGCTTCTGATATTTCTTAGATAGGAAATAAAAATCTCCATAGCTGGAATTCATATTCAAGTACCCCAAATCTAGATTACAAAACTGAAGACAGAACTGGTTCATAGACTTTATATCCCTAACTATAACTAGGGTCCAGCTCCAAAAAGTGTTTTCAATGGCAGCTCATATTTATTATATATGTGAGTTTAGAATGGTTCTAAAGAGGTTTATCCCAATTTCCGTCACTTAAAAATGGATCAATTCTGCTACCTTAGGTATTGTTTCATCCCAAAGCCTTCGACATCATAGAAAGGGATGTGCGTGGTTAGTATAAGGTCCAGGAAATACCCAAACCCTAGATACTAATGCTTATGTATCTGCTGTCCTCTCAGTGCACCCTCATTATTACAATAAGCCTTAATTAAGACTGAGATCATTTGAAGGAGGGCAGCTAATCATCTAGTTATGGAAGGAGGCAGTAAGAGAGGAAAGTTGTGCCTCAAGGAATAGATTTTCTGCACAGGGAGCCCTCTCTGCTGCCAAGCCTCAAGGTTACAGCAGCCTTGGCAGCAGACTAATTTTACCATGACATCTGGAAACCCAGAAAGTATAAATATGGCCTGGGAAGCACTGCTGGAAATACCAGTCTAGATCCATCTGCATGATAGTGCCAAAGTAAGTACTTGTGATAAAAGTAGTGTTGACTTCCATGGGGTGAGGACGTAATGGCTGCCTTGCATTTTGGGTTTGGTTCTATTCTGGGGGGAGAAGTAGGGTGAGGTGAGGCAGTGAAAATGAGTGCATTGAGCTCTTTTTTATTTCCTGTGAAAGAACAATTCTCAAGTTCAAGAGAGATGTTAAGATGTTAACATTTCCAAGTGAAATGGCAGAAATGTTTGTCATTGAGTTCAAGATCTGTCTCCAGAATAAGGAATTGTCTGTTTGCTGCACTTGTAAAGTAAGCTGTCCTCTTTACTCTTTTCCAGAAAATAGTGCCCAATAAAAATGATCATTGTTGCTTTTTAAACCAGAATAACCAAAGCAAACCTGCTGCTATCAAGTCAGTTCCAACTCATACCAACCCCATAGAACAAGGTAGAATAGCCAGTTAGGGTTTCCAAAAAGCAGCTGGTGGATTTGAACTGCTGACCTTTTGGTTAGCAGGTAATCACTTAACTACTGGGCCTCCAGAGTTCTAGTCTGTTTTTAGTGGCTAGATCTTTATTTGCCACATACTGAGTTCTTATCTTATTTGGCAGAGGACAATGCAGAAGCAAAACTCACACACAGTCAGATCAGACTAGGAAGGGAAATCAATTTCTCTAATTTGAAAGCCCACTCTCCTATGAATCTTCAACTGCCTTGTGACTGACACTGTACTGGGTCCTCTGGTTTAAAACTCATAACCAAATCATAACAAATGAAACCAGAATTTTGAATACTCAGGATCCATGTGCATAACTATAAAAGGAATTTTATTTCTTTTCGATTTGTCTACGACCCAAAATAAAATTCAGGAATTTCAATAACTTTTCTGTTTATTCTTAGTTCACACAAAAATCCTACTGTCACTTTAAGTTATAAACCATCTTCTTTGAGAAATTTGGTGTTTCCCTTTTCTTGCTAATAAAAACCAGTGAACAGATGAAGGGATATGTTCTCTTCATAGCTCTTCCTCCACTCTCTAGCTTTAATTCCTGCCCACTCCTGGTTTGTGAGGGGAGGATGGAAAATTAAGGAGCCTAGAACTCACTTACTTGCCTGAAACTCTTGAAATATTGCTTCATACTCTCTGGGCCTAGTATATGTTTAAAGCTCACATTTTGTGTGGTGGACATTTTTATAAGTTCTCTAGAAATTAGTTTTCAGTTATTAACATAGCCAAGCCAGGTTTCTCAAGCTTAGTATTTGCATGGTATATTCTTTCACATCCTCTTATATTCAACATGTATGTGTCTTTCTGTCTCGTGTGTTTCTTATTATCAGCAAAAAGTTGGGACTTGATTTTTAATCTCCTCTGAAGATCTGTGTAATTAAATGGGTATTTGGTCCATATAAACTTAATATGATTCTGGACACACTGGGATTTAAATTTACCATTTTAATTTTTCTTTTCTGTTTATTCCATCTGTGTTCCTCTGTTCTTCCTTACTGCTGTGTGTCTGTGTGCATGAGTCGAGTATTTCATGGATTCCATTTTAACTCCTTCACTGACTTTTTATTTTTAATGGCTTTAGTGAAGTATATCACACACCATACAATTCATCCATTTAAAATGTACAATTCAAAGGTTTTACGACATTCATTGTGGAGGGAAGAAACTTGGTTTGGCCTTTTGACTTTGGTTTTTGAAAATAACCCACAGCAATGCAGGCCCCAGATCTTCAGGAAGGGAGGGGGCCTGATGCAGTCATGCCCATTTATTGATGGACTCGATCATAATTATGCCTAAGGCCAAAGTCATGGGGATTTATAGAGATCCCAATGACTAGGGAACCCAGAACTTTGGAGGACTCTATTATAGGTCTTTTGGATCAGTGAGAACATCTGTGAATGGAAGAGGGAGAAACAAATCCCTGGGATTCCATGCAGGGAATTCCCTCAGACCTTACCTGATGTGTCTATACTTGTATCCTTTCTGGTCATAATAAATGGATATAGTGAATTAAAGGAGCCCTGGTCGCCCAGTGGTTAATTGCTTGGCTGCTAAGTGAAATGTTGATGGTTGGAAACAGCCATTCCATGGGAGAAAGGTGTGACAGTATGCTTCCTTAAAGATTACAGTCTAAGAAACCCTGTAGGGCAGTTCTACTGTCAAGTGGGGTTGACAGCAATGGGTTTGGGTATAGAAAATTAATGAACCCACAAGGTCTGTGAGGAGCAGGGGCTGACAGTACACAGTTGATTTGTGTAGACCGAGCTCTGAGTGGCTAGGTGATAGGGAAAGGCTGCATGGGCAGTTGATGAAGAAGGTTAGAGTCCTTCTAGGCTGTGACCTAGTCCTAGGGGATAACAGAGAGAGAGAGACCAGCTAGTCTGAAGTATACCTGGTTGTGCAGACTCTTGAGCCTAAGTCAGTTCCCCGATGACCTGGCCTCAGGGGGTGAGCGATGTTTTGACACAGCTCAGGAGAGCCGGGAAGGAGGTCTGATCTAACTCTGGGTGGTTAGGGCCAAAGAGAAATTGCCACGTAAGTGGCTGGTGATGAAGAGTGGAATGTGGAAACATAAGGCCAGGATCCACTTTCAGCTGGAAGTTGGATTCATGCTGATCTTTGCTATGCAGTCAGTGATAAAAGTGGGGTTTACTCACCTCACCCCTTTGTTAGTGAGCGTCGAATTCAAATAATTAGGTAAACATCACCACAATCTGATTTTAGAACATTTTCATCACCCAAAAAAGAAACTCTGTACACGTTAGTTATCCTTCTTATCCTCCACTCTGTCCCTGTTATAAAAAAACACAAACCATTGTCATGGAGTCAATCCCAATTCTCATTTAGACTCCCTAGAACAGAGTAGAACTGCCCCATAGGGTTTCCAAGGAGCACCTGGTGGATTGGAACTGCCAGCCTTTGGGTTAGCAGCTGTAGCACTTAACCTCTACACCACCAGTGTTTTTGCCCCTTTTGTCAATCACTAATATACTTCCTGTCTTTATAAATTTGCATATTCTGGGCAGTTCCTGTAAATGGAATCATAAATACATGGCCTTTTGTAACTGCTAACTTACACTTACATACAGAAAATTTTACCGGTCCAGTTTTTAAGTGTCCAGTTGTATGACTTTCCACAAATGCTAACAGTTATGTAACAACTAAGGAGTCAAGTTATAGAGCATTTCCCTTTTACCCCAGATTTCTCTTCTGCTGCTTTGTAGTCAGTCTTCTCCATCCACTCCCAGCTCCTGGCAACCAGTAATCTGATTTCTATGCCTCTAGCTTTGAAGTTTTCATAATACCATATAAACAGGATCATGTACTATGTAGCCTCTTCTACTTAGCATAATCATTTTGAGATAATCCAAGTTGTTGCACTTATCAGTAGTTCATTTCCTTTTATTTCTGAGTGGATTCTCGTTGTATAGATACACCACAATTTATTTATCAATTCAACAGTTGGTAAGTGTTTGGATTATTTCCAGTTTTTGGCAACTATGACTACATCTGCCATATATATCATCATACAGGTCTCTCTTTAGTGGAATTATACATATATATATATTTGGTTGATAATATATTATTATTTCTCTTGGATAAGTATCTAGGATAGAATTGGTGCATCATGTGATAAACTATGCTTACCTTGGTAAAAAAGTGCCAAATCTTTTTTAGGAGTAGTTTCACCATTTTGCATTCATGCTAACATTGTATGACAATTTCTATTTTTCTGCATCCTCACCAGTACTTAGAATTGTCGAGGGTATTTTTGATTTATTTGTTTGCTTTGGTTTTTGTTTTGTTTGTTTTTCATTCTAATATGTCTGTGGTGGTATACCCTTGTGGTTTTAATTTTCATTATTCTATGACTCATGATATTATATATCTTTTCATTTGCTTATTTGCAATCCATATTTCTTCTTTATACAATGCCTGCTTAAGACTCTTGTACCATCCAGATTGTATTGACTGTTCTTTATTATTGTAGTTAGGAGAGTTTTTATATATTCTGGATCCAAATCAGTTAACAGATATTTGGTTTGTAGATATTTTCTCCCAGCATTTGCCTTATACTTTTATTTTCTTAAAGATGTCTTGCATAACTGGATATCCATCTGCAAAAAAATGAAACAAGACCCATACCTCACACCATGCACAAAACTGAACTCAAAATGGATCAAATACCTAAATATAAAACCTAAAATGATAAAGATCATGGAAGAAAAAATAGGGACAACGTTAGGAGCCCTAATATATGGCATAAACAGTATACAAAACATTACTAACAATGCGGAAGAAAAACTAGATAACTGGGAGCTCCAGAAAATCAAACACGCATGCTCATCCAAATACTTCACCAAAAGAGTAAAAAGATTACCTACAGACTGGGAAAAAGTTTTTAGCTATGACATTTCCAGTTAGTGCCTGATCTCTAAAATCTGCATGATCCAGTATAGCAGGGGTGGGGATTTGGGGTCCACGGTTTTATGGGACATCTAAGTCAATTGGCATGATGAAGTCAGTCTGTTTAGAAAATATTCTGCATCCCACCTTGGAGAGTGGCATCTGGGGTCTTAAACGCTAGCAAGTGACCATCTAAAATGCATCAATTGGTCTCAAAGTACCTGGATCAAAGGAGCATGAAGAACACCAAGGACACAAGGTAACTATGAGCCCAAGAAGTAGAAAGGGCCACATAAACCAGAGACTACATCATCCTGAGACCACAAGAACTAGATGGTGCCCGGCTACAACCAATGACAGCCCTGACAGGGAACACAACAAAGAACCCCTGAGGGAGCAGGAGAATAGTGGGATGCAGACCCCAAATTCTGGTAAAAAGGCCAGACTTAATGGTCTGACTGAGACTACAAGGACTCCAGTGGTTATGGCCCCCAGACCTTCTGTTAGCCCAGGACAGGAGCCATTCCCCAAACCAACTCTTCAGACATGGATTGGACTGGACAACAGGATAAGAAAAGATGCTGGTGAAGAATGAGCTTCTTGGATCAAGTAGACACTTGAGACTATGTTAACATCTCCTATCTGGAGGGGAGACGAGAGGGTGGAGGGGGTCAGAAGCTGTCATAAAGGACAGGAAAAAAGAGAGTGGAGGGAAGGAGCGCTGTCTCATTAGGGGGAGAGCAATTAGGAGTATGTGGCAAGGTGTATATAAATTTTTGTATGAAAGACTAACTTGATTTGTAAACTTTCACTTAAAGCACAATAAAGATTAAAAAAAAGATGTCTTTCAAAGGATTTTTAATTTTTGGTAAAGTCCAATTTGTCAATTTTTTTCTTTTAGTGTCTTATCAAAGAAATCTTAGCATAATCCAGTATGACGAAGGTTTTCCTCTACTATTTCTAGAAGTTTTACATCTTGTCTATGACCAAGTTCATCTTAATTTTTTAATATCGTACAAGGAGGGCTCAAGGTTCTTTTTAAATTTTTGCATAGGAATGGTCAATTATTGAAACACCATTTGTTAAAAACACTAGTCTTTCTCCAATAATTTACCTTTGTATCTTCGTAAAAACAAATCAATTGACCGTGTATATATGGGCTTAAATCTGAGCTGTTCTGTTCTATTGGTTTATATGTCAGTCCTTTCACCAATATCACACTGTCTTGATTACTCTAACTTTATACATCTTAAAATCAGGTATTGTGAGTCCTTCATCTTTTTTTTTTATTATTTAAAAAATTGTTTCAGCGATTGCATATGTTTTGCTTTTCCATTTAAATTTCAGAGTCAATTTATATAAGAAAGCCTGCTCCTATTTTGATTAGGATGAATTAAGTATGTATATCAATTTGGGAAGAATTGACATATTAACGATATTGAACCCTTCAATCCATGAACACAGTATATCTGTCAATTTAAGAGGTTTCATTTATCTCATTAATGTTTTGTGGTTTTCATAATACAAATCTTGCATATATTTTGTTAGTTTTATCCTTGTTTTGTTTTTCAATGTATTGTAAGTTGTGCTGCTTTTTAATTTCAATTTCCTTTTGTTCGTTGCTAGTGTATAGAAATGCATCTAATTTATGTACATTGAAATGTAACTGTGATTTTTCTCAACTCCCCGTATTAAATCTAGTAACTTCTATAGATATTGGTGTATTCTGCACAGACAATCATGTCATCCATCAATGTTGCTGTTGTTTTTGTGTGCCATTGAATCGGTTCCAACTCCTAGAGACCCTATAGGACAGAGTAGAACTGCCCATAGGGTTTCCTAGGCTGTAATCTTTACAGGAGCAGATTGCCGGTTATTTTCTCCCAGAGTGGCTGATGAGTGTGAACTGCCCACCTTTTGGTTAGCAGCTGAACACTTTACCATTGCACCACCAGTTTTTCTTCTGTCCATCAATAAAGACAGCTGGTTTCTTCCTTTCCAATCCGTATGCCTCTAATTTTTTATCTTGTCTAATTGCATATGCCACCTACTTCTCATTTACTCTTCAATGAAGCTTAAATGACCTAAAAACTGATCTCCTTTCATGTCTCTTTATTTTTTATGTCCATGTCTTTGTTAATGAAATACCTTAAGTCTTCCTTCTCATGCCCTCCACAGCCTACCCCTATTCCAGCATATAAACTTCACCAGAAAAATTCTATATATCCTTCAAGTCCCAGTGCAAATCTTACATTCTCTATGAAATACATCCTGATTTCCTGTCTAAAAATACCCACTTTAAAGTTCACTTGACTTTTTTTCTATGTATAATATGCTGCAAGGACATCCATTGAACCTGAATACTTCGAGACATATGAATACTTTTTTTTCTTTAGGTCGCTTCCTATAAGACCGTATATTCATTGAAAGAATGAACCATGTTTTATTTTTTCTTTATCTGTTGTATCTAGTGCAATTCAAGGAATTACAAGTGTTTCTTTAATGTTATTATATGTAAATACTATTATTATATAATACTTTGAAGCCCTGGTGGAGAAGTCGTTAAGACTTCAGGCTGGTAACCAAAAGGTCAGCAGTTCAAATCCACCAGGGGCCTCTTGGAAACCCTACAAGAGGGTCCTACTCTGTCTTATAGGGTTGCTATGAGCCGGAGTCAACTTGACTGGCAATGCATTTATATAATTATTATATAATATTTGTGATACATACAATATTTTTACTCCAGGCTTCTAATGTCTTAATGGATGTTCCCAGTAGCAGGCTGCTTTATGCAAACTATAAATTACATAACAGAATGCTTTTCAGAGAAGATATAATAAATTATTATCTTTAGGGTAAATGCAAGCTTTAATTTAGAAGTTGACCTCAAGTTAATGTTACACCGTGTCAGAAGCCTTGGTGTCTATGTCTTCATTCTGATCCAACATGCTGATTCTCAAACACATTCCTGTGTTAGGGACATTTGACAGTGGTTTTACTTATGAATTAAACGATAAAGATGTACAAATTTGAAAACTTTACATTTCATAATTTGCCACCTTTTTTTTTATACTAATGACACATATGGGATCTTTTTAGCTCATAGATGGACTATGGATATAACTATATAAGAGCCCCAATCATTTTCAACAGGAAATAGTGACATTACCTACAATTTTGTTGTGAATTATTAACCTTAGATTATTATTAAAATATAATGTTCTAATTACTACACCTGTTCAAAAATTTAGCCCTAAAATCTGGTGGCTTAAAACACGATTTTCATTTCCTCATGATTTTGTGAATGAGGAATTTAAAAGCGTTCAGCTGAGTCATTCTTCCTTGTGGTCTGTCATGCACTGGAAGTCACACATTGACTGGAGCCATAGTCATCTGAAGTCTCAGTTTGTCTAGACATTCAATATAGGTTTCCCACATGGCTTGTAGTGAAAGGTTAATGTCAGCTGGGACGGAAGCTGGGCTGTCAAAGTGAATACACATTGCCTCTCCAGCATTGCTGTCTCAAGGTAGTTGAAATTCTTACATAACGGTTGGTTTCTTCCTGAGTAAGTGTCTCAAAAGAAAATACAGAAGCTGCATGACTGTTTTGAAACCTAGCTTCAGAAGTTACAGACCATCACTTCTGCTGCATTGTATTGATTATAGGTGGGTCATTAGTTCATCCTAGATTCAAGGGAAGGTGACATAGAACCCCTTTTCCATAAAAGGAGCACCAAATAATCTGCACACATGTTACACAACTGCCATAAGTAGTAGTTCATTTTATGTCAAGTCAAGGATGGTTAGTAGCCTAATCCATTGTGATGCTCCCTTGGTAAATAGAAAACCCGTTGCTGTCGAGTCGATTCCGACTCATAGCGACCCTGTAGGACAGAGTAGAACTGCCCCATAGAGTTTCCAAGGAGCACCTGGCTGATTTGAACTGCCGACCCTTTGGTTAGCAGCCGTAGCAAAGCATTCCTCAAACTAGGCATTGCCACAATTTGTTAAGAGTGCCCACATTTGTGTAAGGGAAAGGTCCATTAACATTTCAGAAGTAGATCAGGACAGGAAGCTCATCATTGTTTATTTTCTTTCCAAGTATATACATATTAATTTTCATGCTGGCATCATTAGTAACTGCTTTGGTGTTCAAACCTAGCTATTCATCTGGTAGAAAAATAAATAAATAAATAAACCAACAAAAAACTAACCTAAGCAAATGTAACTCTCATTTATGATGACCCACCAGAATTAACTTGCAGTTTTCAAATTTTCCAGTATGATATACACAGAAAAATATCAACCTGTTAAACTTGTCCAAACAGGCTCTGCGCTCACTTCCATTATTAATAAAAACCCACTGCTGTCGAGTTGATCCCGACTCATAGCGACCCCATAGGACAGAGTAGAACTGCCCCATAGAGTTTCCAAGGAGCGCCATTATTAATATGAAAACTTAAATCCTTTATGCATCCTAATTTTTATGTATTCAATGAATATTTATGGAGTGTGTCTTACCTGTTAGACTGAGAGTTAGGGAGCATTCGCAGAAGGATGATTACAAGATAGCCTCTGTCCTTAAGGTGTAGAGGAGACACATATAAAGAAATGCAACCCAGCCTGATGATGGTTATAGGTAAAGGCAGATATCCAGTAGTCTCATAGAAGGTTTTTGAATTGGGGGACATGTAAACAATAAAAATTCTGAACTGGTTGTAAAAGAATACATACAGGTTAGCTTTAATGTAGGAAAGAAAGGAAGACAGGAGCTCAGAGGAAGTTATTGTAGGCAGAAAAGTTAAAGCAATGGCCCATGAGTAAGATGAAGCACATAGATTTCATGTATTTAGTGGACTTTAAAACATTTTAGAATGTGCTTATTGCGGAATTGAAAAATGGGTTTTAGGAATAAACAAGGCACAGATTATGAATGACTTAAAGTTTGAGGTTGTTGTTTCTGTTGTTAGGTGCCGTCGAGTCGGTTCCCTCTCATAGCGACCCTATGCACCACAGGAGGAAGCACTGCACAGTCTGCGCTATCCTCACAATCGTTGTTATCCTTGAGCCCATTGTTGCAGCCACTGTATCAGTCCACCTCGTTGAGGGTCTTCCTCTTTTCCGCTGACCCTGTACTTTACCAAGCATGATGTCCTTCCCCAGGGACTGGTTCCTCCTGACAACATGTCCAAAGTATATAAGACGCAAGCTCGCCATCCTTGCTTCTAAGGAGCATTCTGGTTGTACTTCTTCCAAGAAAAAGATTTGTTCCTTCTTTTGGCAGTCAATGGTATATTCAATATTCTTCACTGACACCACAAAGTGACAATTCTTCTTGGGTCTTCCTTATTCATTGCCCAGCTTTCACATGCATATGACGTGATTGAAAATACTATGGCTTGGGTCAGGAGCACCTTAGTCTTCAAGGTAACATCTTTGCTTTTCAACACATTAAAGAGGTCCTTTGCAGCAGATTTACCCAATGCAATGTGTCTTTGGATTTCTTGACTGCTGCTTCCATGGGTATTGATTGTGGATCCACGTATAATGAAATTCTTGACAACTTCAGTCTTTTCTCTGTTTATCATAATGTGGCTTATTGGTCCAGCTGTGAGGATTTTTGTTTTTTTTATGTTGAGGTGTAATCCATACTGAAGGCTGTGGTCTTTGATCTTCTCCAGTAAGTGCTTCAAATCCTCTTTACTTTCAGCAATCAAGGTTGTGTCATCTGCATAACGCAGGTTGTTAATAAGTCTTCCTCCAATCCTAATGCCCCGTTCTTCTTCATATAGTCCAGTTTCTCAGATTATTTGCTCAGCATACAGATTGAATAGGTACGGTGAAAGGATACAACTCTGATGCACACCTTTCCTGACTTTAAACTACTCTATATCTCCTTGTTCTGTCTGAACAAGTGCCTATTGATCTATGTACAGGTTCTTCATGAGCACAATTAAGTTTTCTGGAATTCCCATTCTTTGCAATGCTATACATAATTTGTTATGATCCACAGAGTTGAACGTCTTTGCATGGTCAGTATTGCACAGGCAAATATCCTTCTGGTATTCTCTGCTTTCAGCTGGATCCATCTGACATCAGCAATGATATCCCTGGTTCCACATCTTCTTCTGAAACCAGCCTAAATTTCTGGCAATTCCCTGTCAATATACCGCTGCAGCTGCTTTTGAATGATCTTCAGCAGAATTTTGCTTGCATGTGATATTAATTATATTGTTCGATAATTTCCCCATTCGGCTGCATCACTTTAGTTGGGAATAGGTATAAATATGGATCTTTTACAGTCAGTTGGCCAGGAAGCTGTCTTCCATATTTCTTGGCATAGATGAGTGAGCACTTCCAGCGCTGCATCTGTTTGCTGAAACATGTCAATTGATATTCCATCAATTCCTGGAGCCTTGTTTTTTGCCAATTGCTCCAGTGCAGCTTGAGAGTCTTCCTTCAGTACCATTGGTTCCTGATAATATGTTACCTCTTGAAATGGTTGAGTGTCAGCTAATTCTTTTTGGCATAATGACTCTGTGTATTCCTTCCATCTTCTTTTGATGCTTCCTGCGTCGTTTAATATTTTCCCCATAAAATCTTTTTAAGTAATTCGAGGCTTGAATTTTTTCTTTTGTTCTTTCAGCTTGAGAAACGCCAAGCGTGTTCTTCCCTTTTGGTTTTCTATCTATAGCTCTTTGCATATGTCATTATAATACTTTACTTTGTCTTCTCAAGCTGCCCTTCAAAATCTTCTGTTCAGCTTTTTCACTTTGTTATTTCTTCCTTTTGCTTTAGCTGCTCGACTTTCGAGAGCAAGCTTCAAAGTCTCCTATGACATGTATCTTGGTCTTTTCTTTCTTTCCTGTCTTTTCTTTCTTTCCTGTCTTTTCAATGACCTCTTGCTTTCTTCATGTATGATTCCTTGATGTCATTCCACAACTCATCTGGTCATCTGTCCTTAGTGTTCAATGTGTCAAATCTATTCTTGAGATGGTCTCTAAATTCAGGTGCGATATACTCAAGGCCATATTTTGGATCTCGTGGACTTGCTCTGATTTTCTTCACTTTCAGCTTGAACTTGCATAGGAGCATGTGATGGTCTGTTCCACTGGCAGACCTTTACCATGTTCTGGCTGATACTGAATTTTTCCATCATCTCTTTCCACAGTTGTAGTCAATTTGATTCCTATGTGTTCCATCTGGCAAAGTCCATGTGTATAGTCGCTGTTTATGTTGGTGAAAAAGGTATTTGCAATGAAGAAGTCGAAGTCTTGCAAAATTCTTTCATTTGATCTCTGCCATTGTTTCTATCACCAAGGCCATATTTTCCAGCTACTGATCCTTCTTCTTTGTTTCCAACTTTGAATTCCTATCACCAGTAATTATCAGTGCATTCGGATTGCATGTTCAGTCGTTTTCAGACTGCAAAAGCTGATAAAAATCTTCAATTTCTTCAGCTTTAGCCTCAGTGGGTGGTGCGTAAATTTGAATAATAGTCGTATTAACTGGTCTTCCTTGTAGTTGTATGGAAATTATCCTATCACTGACAGCGTTGTACTTCAGCATAGACCATGAAATGTTCTTTTTGATGATGAATGCAACACCATTCCTCTTCAAGTTGTCCTTCCCAACGTAGCAGACTATATGATTGTCTGATTCAAAATGGCCAATATTGGTCGATTTCAGCTCACTAATGCCTGAGATATTGATGTTTATGCATTCCATTTCATTTTTGATGATATCCATTTTTCCTAGATTCATACTTCGTACATTCTAGGTTCCAATTATTAATGGATGTTTGCAGCTGTTTCTTCTCATTTTGAGTTGTGCCAGATGAAGATCCCGAAAGCTTGACTCCATCTACGTCATTAAAGTCAACTCTACTTTGAGGAGGCAGCTCTTTCTCAGTCGTCTTTTTAGTGCCTTCCAACCGGGGGGGCTCATTTTCTGGCGCTATATCAGACGATGTTCTGCTGCTATTCATAAGGTTTTCACTGGTTAATTCTTTTCAGAAGTAGACTGCTGGGTCATTCTTCCTAGTCCATCTTAGCCTGGAAGCTCAGCTGAAATCCGTCCTCCATGGGTGACCTGCAACATGCAGGCCCCACAGTACAACAAACTGACAGACATGTACGGGAAGTTTGAGCTTAATGCCGACAAGGGTAGAAAGGCATCAAAGCCTGTAAGTGGATAGCAGCTGCCTGATGAAAATCAATTGATCAAGTATGTAGATGTTAACACGAACAGAGTCAATAAGTAATGTTAACTGGTGGAACGTGGGGTGAGGGAGACGGAGGAGTCAAGAACAACTCGTGAAATTTGCAGGCCATGGCTTTCATTAGTTGATACATGTTATTCAGGAGAAGGAGGAATTTTGTTAGATGTAAAAATGTCAGTTTGGGACATTTTTAGTTAGACTAGACTATGGGACACAGAAGCAGATGATGAAAAAGCATTTCATATATTGCTGTGAAACTCAGGTAAGAGGTGTGTATTTTGAATTCCACTCCAGAAACATGGTACTGAAGCCAAAGAAATGAATATAAAAGCAACGAGTGAAAGGAAAAAACACAGGACATAACAGTGTATATTCACTGACACAGGTATCCAAGTTCTTTTTAATGTAGTTATCCCTGAAGGGATCCACAGACACACACAAAAAAACATTTTGAGATATGACACTTTTGCTTATTTGCAGTGCTTGAAGTTCTTATGCTCATGAACTAAAATGCTTTGGAGTAACATTTTGCAAGGAACAGTCCTGCTTTTTCTAACTGGACCTGGCATTGTGGGAAACTCTTTTGTATTTGTGGAACATATGTATATGTTCATCATGAGTCTTGAGATGAAACAGATTGACCTTATTCTCAGTCATTTGGCTTTGACAAATACCATGATACTTTTTACCAAAGGAATACCAGAGACAATAGCTGCATTTAGCTTCATAAACTTCCTCGGTGCTGTCGGTTGTAAAATTTTTGTTTATCTTTGGAGAGTGTCTTGGGGTCTTTCCATCTGCACCACCAGCCTCCTGAGTGTGGTCCAGGCCACCACCTTCAGGGCTAGAGAGAGATGCTTCATGGAAGAAGTTCATACCAAGGACCCCCTGGCATGACCTTCACTGGTTTCTGTGCTTTTGGATCTTCAATTCACTAATGAAGACTAACTTGCTCTACTCCATCAAAACCATCAGCAACATAACCACATCTACATTTAGGCATTATGCTATCTATTGCTCAATTCCACCATCTAGTGAGATAATGACGTGGATTTTTCTCGTTCTCATGATATTGCAAGATGTATTCTTTATGGGCTTCATGACCTGGGCCAGCAGCCACATGGCACTTCTCCTGCATAAACACCACAAACATGTTCCGTACCTTAAAAACTCTAGATGTAGCCGCAAAACCACTCCTGAGACCAAAGCCATTCAAAGTGTTCTTCTGCTGATGTTTTGTTTTCTTTTCCTTTTATTTGACAGATTGTATTTTGTCCTTCTATGTAGCTTCTTTATCAGGAAGACATTCTATAGCAATAAATATTGAAATATTACTAACACTTGGTTATGCCATCGTCAGTCCTTTCATATTAATTATCAGGAAGAGATGCTTAACTACATGCTGACAATATGCTTGATACTTGCATGAAATACTTATGGTCATAGATCTCTTCAGGAACTAATGCCGTAGCCTTTCAGGATTGTGTAGGTATACATTTAACAGTTGCTTTTAACCAAATAAAAAAAAATTCTGGGAATGCAATGCTTGCACAGACACCAACATTTATAAAAGGACTTAGACTCCTTCCAGCTTCCAACTTGGAGATATGAAAGTTGTCTTCATCTTATACAATGACTGAGCCACTCTTAATCTACTCTCAGCAATCCAGGCAAGGATGAGAAAGAAGCAACAAGGAAAAAGGAGTAATATCTGTATCAGAATAAGAAAACTTTTCCAGCATTTTCTATCACATTTAATCATATTCTATCTCATTGACAAATTCTATACGACATGAAGACCCTTGTACAAAAGAACTTGGGAAATGCAGATTTTGTTTTTACTCATGGCAACTACTTACAATATCAGGGTTCTTTTAATAAGGTAAAACAGGAGAACACATATTTGGTAGATAACTTGCCACAAAGTCGATATTGAAATATTTCTCCTGAATTCAAAATCCTGTATGAGGAGTCAATTCAGAGTGAAGAAACGTTCGAGAAAATATTTACTTAAAGCAGAAATGGAGGAAAATATAATTTATTTTGTATTTTACCTCCCCATCACTATTCTTCAAAACTGCATACTTGAATTATATCTCTGGTATTTTAACAGTTATCAAAACAGAAATCATGATTTTTATCTCTCATTTAGGGAAAAAAAGACTTCATGTTAATGAGGCTATGTTGAACCAGCTCTTCTCATATATTGCCAGTGTAGTATAAACTTTTACATTTTCTGTGGTCACCTTGTTAATATCTATCAAAATAAAAAATCACATACTCTTGGATCCAGCAATTTAATTTCTGTAGAAAGTTAGCCTACATATATTCTTGTATATATATGTGTATAAAAAAATATGTGTATACTTGTATATTAATATGTATACAACATAATCAAATGTACTCTTTCTGATTGTATTTATTTCCCAGGGATTCAGCAACAACTTACCACAAACAGGGTGGTATAAAAAAACAGAAATTTATTCTCTCACAGTTTTAGAGTCTAGAAGTACAAAATCAAGGTGTTGGCAGGACCAAGTTCTCTCTGAAGGCACTAGAGGAAGTTCCTTGCAGGAAGTAGATATTTTCTGGTAGCTTCTGGTAGTCCCAGAGATTCCTTGGCTTGTGGCAATGTACTCCAATATCTGCCTCCGTCTTCCCATAGCATTTTCCCTCTGTATCGATCCGTGTTCCTTCTTGTCTTTTCATAAGGACACCAGTCATATTGGATTAGGGCCCATTCTACTCTAAGACTTCATGTTAACTAATTATGTCTGCAAAGGCTCTATTTCCAAACATGGTAACTTTCAGTTATGGGGGTTAGGGCTTGAACATATCTTTTGGGGGGACACACATCAATCTCTATCACTGGGAATAGCAAAATATGGAACAATCTAAATGCCCATTATTAGGGAACTGATTAAATAAATATGGTATTTTCTGTAATGGAATGTTCTCCTACTCTTCACCATCTTTAAGAAGAATGAAGCATTCTGTGTATTGATATGTAAAGATCTCTTTGATTAAATCTGTTATAAGCTTATGTACAATGAAATCTCATGGGATTTGGTTGATTGGTTTAGAAGTTTAGGATCACGGTTTTCTGGGAATCCCAGTTGACTGGCCTAATGTTGTGTTCAGAGCTTCAGTTCTGCCTCCTAGTTTGTTGTGTAGTTCTTGGGATCTTAAAAGCTTGCAAATGGTCATCCCAGGTACAATAATTGGTCTCCATTTATCTGATGAAACAGAAGAAGAAGGTGAGTCAGGAATAGGAGGAGGAAATGGAATATGTGGCTAATTGCTCATGAGCAACTGCCACTTTTGCCATGACACTAGGAGTGGATGGTGCCTTCCTACCACTACTGAATGTTTTGGTCAAAGATTCCATAGAATAATTCTGATAAAAAAGAATAAATTGCAGAATAGAATTTCAAATTCTCATGGAATTCATAATTTTTGGATTCAGGAAGGCTGGATGAACCCCCAAAACTATTACTCTGAGGTAATCTTGAAACCTTAAACCAAAAATATCCCCTGAAGTCTTCTTAAAACCAAACAACAATTTAGCTTAACTAATAAAGAATGTCTGCGTTGAGCACTGTTCTCTCTTAAGAACTATTTATATGAGATCACATTGACAACACCAACTTAAAAAATTAGATTGGAAACTTAGGGAGTAAAGAGTTTATGTTAATTGGGGAGCAACAATTCAGAAAAGGAGGGGGAGAATAGTTGCATAACTTGAAGAATATAATGAATGTCACTGAACTGTACAAGTGAAAATTGTTGAATTGGTGTATGCTCTGCTGTGTATATTCTCAACAACAATAAAATCAATAAATTATTTTAAAAAATGTAATGTGAAGAGTAGTCCATATAATACATGACTGATTCTTATTTTATAAGAATGGTGGCATGTGTTGGAGGCCAAAGTTGGTGGAAACTGAAAAAAAGTGGCCAAGGGGCTACTGAGAGACTTCCACCATAAAGTATTATCATCCAAACAAATGCAAAAGTCCAGGCAGCCTACTAAGCCTACATCAAGCCCAGCAGAAAAGCTTGAAGAACTACAAAGATTACAACTTGGCAACCAGGCCAAAATAATGCCAAAATACCAAGAACTCTAAAGAGAAATGGCAAATATTGCCAAATAAACAGATCATAGGTGCACTAAAGACACAAAGTATATGTAATGAAAAATAAACTCCAGAAATTCACCCAGGGCATCAAAATCCCAGACATGTCTGGAAGAGTGGGGGTCATCAAAAATGACTTGCATCATTCAGAAGCTGTAAGTATGCTAAGTTGGTGAGCAAAAGCCATATTCCCACTGACTGCTTACGGTACAGGCATACAATGGAACTCTCTGCAGCTATTCACCTGACTGGAGCCCTGGTGGTGCACTGGTTAAGAACTCAGCTGTTAACGAAAAGATTGGCACTTTCAATCCACCACCTATTCCTTGGAAGCCCTATGGGCAGTTTTAACCTATAGGGCTGCTACGGGTCCACAGCTACGAGTTTGGTTTTGGTTTTTTATTCATCTGAGTGAGGCAGATGTATATAGATAGATTATTGGAAAAAGTCTCGGATGTACTAAGTAAGATAGGAATATGTGTAATGCTACTTATTATGATATTATGATACTAAAGAAAAAAGTGTGTATTAAAATCTTCATATGCTAATTTGTTAATAAGTTCTATTCTTCAATAAAAAAGCACTTTATGGGTAGGAATCAATTCAGACTGAAGAAATGTACATAAGGAGAAATGTATGAAAAGAGAAATTTAGGAGATTCTGTGTGAAAAACTGGGAGAAGAGCCAGGCATGAGTAACAAGGTAGGGAAAGGGTTCCAGCTTCCCTGGAACATGGTATGCTGACTAGCAGGCATGTGGCCAGAGAAGACAAGGTAAGAAGCTTCCTATGGCATAGACTTGACATAGGACCTTCCAGCTTCTTTTCTCACTAAAAGGAAAAGGGTCAAATGGGGACTCTGTCATGGCCCAAAAGAAGTTTCTCAGTCACTGACTCTATATTCTTTTCTCCACACACACATTTGCCCAGGTTTTGTGTAAATCCATGACACCGATTAGTTTCTAAGATGGGACTCAGTCATACTGGAGGTGTGGTCGAGCCTGTTTTTAACATCCTCTTGCATCTTTAGCTTTCTTGGAATCTGATTTCATAGAAAAACTCTCACACACAGATCAGAGCTGCTGCTAGTCTCTCTTCTCAACAGAACCATAAGAGCATTGATATTACACAAAAGAGCAAAGATGCCTTTAGGAAAGCTGAACATATTTTGTTTACAAACAACACAAGCTTAGCTTTTGGAACTTAAATTTGTGGCTCACTGAAGATGAGACTGCTTTCCCTTGAACTTCTTCCTAGATAGACCTTATCCATTTCTGTTGTTAATGAATGAATTCCAAGCGAATGTGTTGTTGGAGACGCCTCCCCCAAGTACAAAGAATACGGCAAAATTCAGTCTTTTGTAGGCATTAGTTTTAAAAGGTTTTTTTAAAAATAATATTTTATTGTTTTTAAAGTGAAAATTTGCACAGCAAATGAGATTCCCATTTACCGATTTCTACACAAACTATTCAGTGATATTGGTTACAGTTTCCACAGTGTGTCATCCTTCTCATTTATTCTGTTCTGGTTGTACCATTTTCATTTCAGTTTCACTGCCACCTTACCCTATCATCTTTGCTTTAGAATAATTTTTGGACATTTGGTCTCATAAAGGTAAATTTTTAAAAAGAAGTTCATTACTCATGAGGATATTCTTTATTTTATAAGCCAATCTGTTATTTAACCAAAAGGTGACCTCAAGGGTTAATTTTGGTTTAAGGTTTAAAGATATCTCAGGGTGATAGTTTTGGGGAGCCCTCTAGTCTCAACCAGTCCAATAAATCTAAACTTTTTAAGAATTTGATTTCTGTTTCACATTTCTCTCCCATTCTATCAAGGTTCTTCAATCGTGGCCCTGATCAGAACTGTCAATAGTGGTAGCTGGGCACTATCTAGTTCTTCTGGTCTCCGGGCAGATGTGGCCATGGTTTGTGTAGACTATTAGTCCTATAGACAACTTTCTTCCCTGAGTCTTTGGTTTTTTTCTTCATCTTTTGTTCTGAATGAGTAGAGACTGATAGCTGTGTCTTGGTTGGCTGCCTGTAAGATTTTTTTGTGTGCTTTAGGTGAAAGTTTATAGCTCAAGTTAATTTCTTATACAAAAATTTATATACATGTTGTTATGTGATACTAGTTACAATCCCTATAATGTGACGACAGACTTGCCCTTTCCACCCCAGGTTCTCCATGTCCATCCAACCAGCTCCTATCCCTTTCTGCCTTCGCATCCTGCATCTGCATAGGAACCACCCATTTAGCCTCGTATATCTGCTTGAACTAAGAAGCACTCTCTTTCACAAGTATTATTTTATGTTTTATAGTTCAGTCTAATATTTTTGAAGTGCTGGCTTTGGGAATGGCTAGTTTTAAAAGGGTTTTGAAAGGTAGCTTTCTCTTGAGAAAACCTAAGTATTTGGGCAGGGTTGCAACATATTATTAACTGTTCCATTATTATAGAAAAAATGTAATTCCATCTGGTTTGACATGAATATACTAATCTGATTTAAAATGTAACTAACTCATTACAGGGGAGGTGAGCACAACTGGACTAAACTAAAAGCAAAGAAGTTTCCTGAATAAAATGAATGCTTCAAAGGTCAGCGAAGCAGGGGCAGGGGTTTGGGGACCATGGTTTCAGGGGACTTCTAAGTCAATTGGCAAAATAAAATCTATTAAGAAAATATTCTGCATCCCACTTTGAAGAGTGGTGTCTGGGGTCTTAAATGCTAGCAAGTGGCCATCTAAGATGCATCAATGAATCTCAACCTACCCGGATCAAAGGAGAATGAAGAACACAAAGGACACAAGGTAATTATGAGCTCAAGAGACAGAAAAGGCTACATGAACCAGAGACTACATCATCCTGACACCAGAAGAGCTAGATGGTGCCCAGTTGAAAATGATGACTGCCCTGACAGGGAACACAACAGAGAACCCCTGAGGGAACAGGGGAACAGTGGGATGCAGACCTCAAATTCTCATAAAGAGACCAGACTTAATGGCCTGACTGAGACTAGAAGGACCCCGGCAGTCATGGTCCCCAAACCTTCTGATGGCCCAGGACAGGAACCATTCCTGAAGCCAACTCTTCAGACATGGATTGGACTGGACAATGGGTTGGAGAGAGATGCTGATGAGGAGTGAGCTACTTGCATCAGGTGGACACTTGAGACTATGTTGGCATCTCCTGTTTGGAGGGGCAGTGGGAGTGTAGAGGGGGTTAGAAGCTGGGAAAATGGTCACGAAAATAGAGATTGGAAGGAGGGAGCAGGCTGTCTCATTGGCAGAAGAGTAATTGGGAGTATGTAGTAAGGTGTATATAAGTTTTTATGTGATAGACTGACTTGATTTGTAAACTTTCATTTAAAGCACAATAAAACTTATTTTTTAAAAAAATGTAACTAATGACGTTTTTAAAAGTAACCTAAAGCTCCTGAATCCCCTCCACTGAGCAATTCACTGCTAAAGTTGGGGTGTCACACAGAGAGAAAAATGAGATGTATTTATTAGCTGTATTTGTTATTAGTATTGTAAATATTAACAGCTGTCATTTATTAAGAATACATTATGTGGAGGTGGGGCCAAGACAGTGGAGTAATCAGACGCTTCTGGTGACCCTCTTACAACAAAGCCCTGAAAAACAAGTGAAATGATTATATTTATAACAAGCTAGGAGCCCTGAACATCAAAGGTAAAGTTAAAAATGGACAGAGTGCCAGGGGGAGGGAGAGACAGTTCAGAATTGGAGAGGAGTTGCAAGACCTGAATTGCTGGGAACCTTCAGGCACAATTTCCTGGAGCGACCACAGTGGGGCTGGTGGTAGCATTCTGGACGTGGTTTCCTCAGGGAGAGACCGTGAACTGCACGGCCTACTCACGTCTCTGGAACTAGAGAAGAACGGCGCTCTCAGCAAAAGCTAACTACTTGCATTTATTTTACTGTGGCCCCAGCTCCCAAGCAGGCTTCAGTGGCTATCAATTTCCCTGTGCCTGAGATAGGTTCTGCTGCGTGCCCTGAGCCATTCTCCTTGCCTTGGAGAAGGAATAAATTCACAGCTGGGGGAAAAGATAATCTGCCAGCTCCACTAAGCTGGTGAGCTTAGGACAAAAGTGGCTCCAGTCCAGGCACAAACGCTTCCTAGACTTTGAATACTTTTCACCCCGGCATGGATCACTGTGGGCCCATTTCAGGAGACTAGGCCCTTGTTGGCAGAGTGCAACTGTGTCAGCTGTGCAGTGGAGAGGTGGGTATTTGATGTCTGACACAGCTTTGACTATTAAACAGAGTCCTTTTCACCTACACACTAAGGACTGGGGGCTCCACCCATGTCACCTAGCCACCCATGACAGGGATCCAAGGATAAAGGGTACCTTCCTGTCCTTACAACCAAAACCAATGGGTGTGCATGGTCTGGCTGCAGAGCCCAAACACCTGTGTGCTCTAGGGAACAAGGACACGCTTTCCTCACAGACACTCAGGGAACGATTTTCAGCCCCCTGCCTTGTTCAGACTGTGACCCCTGCTGCAACCAGATACCTGTACTTACACCAATCACCCCTGCCCCTCTAAGACTGTAGGATAGAGCCTGTACCACATACTTGATGATCAACTAACTGGACACCTGAGCTGAATCCATACAAGAAAAATGACCCCTAGGCTCATATACCTTGTAACAGCTCTAGCCACTGGCGACAGGATTTTAGAGCTTCAAAGGTGAAAATAATCAAGCTAGATTACTCAAGCAGCCTATTTGGGCATATCAAAACAAGAAAAAGCAAGAAGCTAGGATATAGTAAGCAGAGAAGTAAAAGACCTATACAAAGAAAACTACAAGATATTACTGCAAGAAACCAAAAGAGACCTACGTAAGTGGAAAAACATACCTTGCTCATGGATAGGAAGATTTAACTTTGCCAAAGTGTCGATTCTACCAAAAGTGATCTATAGCTACAATGCAATTTTGATCCAAATTCCAATGACATTTTTTAATGAGATGGAGAAACAAATCTCCAACTTCATATGGAACAGAAAGAAGCCCTGGATAAATAAAGCATTACAGAAAAAAAAGAACGAAGTGGGAGACCTCACACTACCTGATTTTAGAACCTATTATACCGCCACAGTAGTCAAAACAGCCTGATACTGGTGCAACAACAGAAACATAGACCAGTTTCCACAGAATTGAGAATCCAGACATAAATCCACCCACATATGAGCAGCTGATATTTGACAAAGGCCCATAGTCAGTTAAATGGGGAAAAGACAGTCTCTAACAAATGGTACTGGCATAACTGGATATCCATCTGCAAAAAAATGAAACAAGACCTGTACCTCACACCATGTACAAAAGCTAACTCAAAATGAATCAAAGACCTAAAAATAAAATCTAAAACAATAAAGATCATGGAAGAATAAATAGGGACAATGCTAGGAGCCCTAATACATGGCATAAACAGTATACAAAGCATTACTAAGAATGCACAAACGCCACAAGAGAAACTAGATAACTGGGAGCTCCTAAAAATGAAACACCTATGCTCATCCAAAGACTTTACCAAAAGAATAAAAAGATTACCTACAGACTGGGAAAAAGTTTTTAGATATGACATCTCTGATCAGCATCTGATCTCTAAAATCTACATGAAACTGCAAAAACTCAACAACAAAAAGACAAATAACCCAATTAAAAAACAGACGAAGGATATGAACAGGAACTTCACTAAAGATGACATTCAGGTAGCTAATAGATACATGAGGAAATGCTCATGATCTTTAGCCATTACAGAAATGCAAATCAAAACTACAGTGAGATTCCCTCTCACTCCCACAAGGCTGGCATTAATCCAAAAAAACACAAAATATGAAATGTTGGAGGGGCTGTGGAGAGACTGGAATACTTCTACACTGCTGGTGGGAATGTAAAATGATAAACCACTTTGGAAATCGATTTGGCGCTTCCTTAAAAAGCTAGAAGTAGAACTTCCGTACAATCCATCAGCCCCACTCCTAGAGAAATAAGAGGCTTTTCACTAACAGATACATGCACAACCATGTTCACTGCAGCAGTGTTTACAATAGCAAAAAGATTGAAGCAACCAAGATGCCCATCAAGGGATAAATTATGGTATATTCACACAATGGAATACTATGCATAGATAAAGAACAATGATGAGTCCGTGAAACATTCCATAATATGGAGTAATCTGGAAGGCATTATGCTGAGTGAAATTAGTCAGTTGCAAAAGGAAGAATATTGTGTGAGACCAGTATTATAAGAACTCAAGAAATAGTTTACACACAGAAGAAAATATTCTTTGATGGTTATAAGAGTAAGGAAGAAGGGAGGGAGAGGGGTATTCACTAATTAGATAGTAGACAAGAACTATTTTAGGTGAAATGAAAGACAAGACACAATACAGCAGAGGTCAGCACAACTGGACTAAACCAAAAGCAAAGAAGTTTCCTGAATAAATCGAATGCTTCGAAGGCCAGCATAGCAGTGGCAGGGGTTTGGGGACCATGGTTTCAGGGGACATCTAAGTCAAGTGGCATAATAAAATCTATTAAAAAAATATTCTGGGATCCCATTTTGGAGAGTGGTGTCTGGTGTCTTAAATGCTAGCAAGAGGCCATCTAAGATGCATCAATTTGTCTCAGCCCACCTGGAACAAAGGAGGGTGAAGAACATCAAAGACATAAAGTAATTATGAGCCCAAGATATAGAAAGGACCACATAAACCAGAGACTACAGCAGCCTGAGACCAGAAAAACTAGATGGTACCCGGCTACAAACGATGACTGCCCTGACAGGGAACACAACAGTGAACCCCTGACGGAGCAGGAGAGCAGTGGGATGCAGACCTCAAATTCTCCCAAAAAGAAAAGACTTAATGATCTGACTGAGAATAGAAGAACCCCAGAGATCATTGTCCCCAGACCTTCTGTTAGCCCAAGACAGGAAACTTTCCCAAAGCCAATTCTTCAGAGAGGGCTTGGACTGGACTATAGTATAGAAAATGATACTGGTGAGGAGTGAACTTTTTGGATCAAGTAGACACATGAGGCTATGTGGGCAGATCCTGTCTGGAAGGGAGATGAGAAGACAGAGGGGGACAGAAGCTGGCTGAATGGACACAGAAATACAGGGTGAGGAGAAGGAGTGTGCTGTCTCATTGGAGGGAGAGCAAGTAGGAGTATATAACAAAGTGTGTATAAGTTTTTGTATGCAAGATTGACTTGATTTGTAAACTTTCACTTAAAGCACAATAAAAATTTTTAAAAATCAACAAAAACAAACAAATAAAAAAAGAATACATTATGTTGTAGACCTCTTAGAAGCATAACCTGCATGATTGTCATGTATCTATTTAGCCATGGGAAAGTAGAAACCGAAGATTACCTGAAGTCAGATAGGTTATTAAAGCCATCTCAGGGATGAAGCTCAGTTACGACAAAGTCCAAAGTCCATGATGTTTTTCATCTCTGAACATACCACTGTACCAGATTCTCTTGCTAATTAGAAAAGAAAAAGTAAATGCTATCAATTGAAACTGTTGAATTGAAAATATAAGGGCTGGTGGGTAAAACTATAAAATTGTCCCAACCTGTCAAAAATCAAGGGCAGCATTGTAGAGGTGATAGCTAAGCTTAACTGATTCATAATGAAGAGTTGTCTCGATTTTCAAAATAAGACAGTGGAGGAAACAACAGGGCAAGTGAGATATTATGGTAAGGATCAGCATGGTAGAGTTTGGTTAAGAGTTTGGTTACTGCGGGTAATTCAATATGGCTGGAACAGAAAGTGCTATTGGATGTGGTATAGCAAAATAAATTACAGGACTTATACATTTAGTTACTAAATCTGTCATGTATAAAATTAAATATAAAGCGTTCAAGATAGGAATTGTTAAAGAAGGTACAAGCCATTGGCTCACCATCTGCATGCCAAACTGCTTTTCTTGCGTGTTTAACTAGAACAACAGAAATCTACCTGCTTATTCTTTTCTGGGCCCTCCTTTATTTATATTCATGTCTTTGCCCAAGAAGCTACTTTCTATTCACCCTCTTATTCTCCACCTCCAAAATATTCGTGTCAGACAGAGTTTAGTCTCTCATCTCTAATTCTAGCAAGAGTACCCTTCTTCATCCTACGAAGATTCCCTGATTCCCTTAAAAAAAAAAAACTCTCATCTGAACTGCATCCATTTCTCCTGTGCATAATTAATGCCTTAAATTAAGCATTCTTTAATTTAAGATGTATTAATTGAATGCTTACCAAGTGCCAGACAAAAATTTAGGTTCTTCGGATGATTTAATGAACAAATGAAAAATAATACTTCTGGTGCAGCAGTGGATAAATGTTCAGCTGCCAATCAAAAGGCCAGAAGTTTGAATCCACCCTCACTCCTTGGAAGCCTTATGGGGCAGTTCTATTCTGTCCTACAGGGTCCCTATGAGTTGGAATGAGTTGATGGCAAGCAATGGGTTTGGTTTTTTTTTTCTTTGTTCATTCGTTTTGTTTTTTATAACAGAGCTCATTTTTCTAGTAGGTGAAGTAAGCAGAAATAAATCAGTAAAATAGAATATGTTGAATGATGCTGTCTGCTATGGAGAAACATGAAGCAGTGAAGGGAGTTAAGGACAGCTAAGGGCTGGTAAACTTAAACAGGGTGATTAGGTACAGCTCCACTTAAAAACTAACCAATTTAAGTGTGACAAACACACCAGCTATTACATGTACTGAAGAAAAAAAAAAGCAGTCATTAAAAGTTAGATGCGCAATTGGTCTCAGCCCACCTGGATCAGAGGAGAATGAAGAACACCAAGGTCACACGATAACTATGAGCCCAAGAGACAGAAAGGGCCACATGAACCAGAGACTTACATCATCCTGATGAAGAACTAGATGGTGCCCGGCCACAACCGATGACTGCCCTGACAGGGAGCACAACAGAGAACCCCTGAGGGAGCAGGAAATCAGACCCCAAATTCTCATAAAAAGACCAGACTTAATGGTCTGACTGAGACTAGAGGAATCCCGGCGGTCATGGTCCCCAAACCTTCTGTTGGCCCAGGACAGGAACCATTCCCGAAGACAACTCATCAGACATGGAAGGGACTGGACAATGGGTAAGAAAGAGATGCTGATGAAGAGTGAGCTACTTGTATCAGGTGGACACTTGAGACTGTGTTGGCATCTCCTGTCTGGAGGGGAGATAGCAGGGTAGAGAGGGTTAGAAACTGGCAAAATTGTCATGAAAGGAGAGACTGGAAGGGCAGGGCTGACTCATTAGGGGGAGAATAAGTGGGAGTATGGAGTAAGGTGTATATAAGCTTATATGTGACAGACTGACTTGATTTGTAAACGTTCACTTAAAGCTCAATGAAAATTATTAAAAAAAAAAGATGCGAATCTGTGGCTATTGCATACTGAGTATATTCAGCACTTAGATCTTTCTTCTAAGCCACTAGCTCAAGTCGAAAATCTGTGTTGGGCATATTTGATAAATGCTTCATGTAAGCAGGGAATGGGATATATGTCACCTTTACATAAATTTCTAAGTAGCTAAGTCTCATGCCTGTCTGTGACTCTGCTCTTAGCTCAAAGAAGTTACTTACAATGTCCCCATACGCTAAACAGGACTCTCTATGTTAATTACTGAGATAAGTCTACTTTGTCATCTTTTTTGTACAGGAAATATGTACAACACCAGATTTTGTTTAGTCTATTTTCTGCTCAGTTTCCAAACCTAGAGAAAGCATGGAAAAAGTCAACACAATATTCATGATTCCTCACACCTCATTTGGAAAAGAACACAGCCTGCACCTCTATTGTAATAAAGCCAGGGGAGCTGGAAAAATCTCCTTTCTCCAAAATTTTCAACCCCTGCATATTAAATATCTTGATATAAATGGATTTGTCTATTTTTTGAAAGACGTGGTTATAATTCTGGGGAACCAGCACCATGATTCGAAGCTCTAAGGTTCCTGTCCAACTAATTTGAGAAGAACATGGAAACCTTTTCATAGTCTGAAGATCATAGTCTAGAGCTCCAAGGCTTCCAAATTTGGCACACTGAAGAGGAAAAAGCATCTCTTCCTGTCTATCTGAACAGGACATTAAATTTATCTCTCATCTTTCACCTACGTCCTTACAAATGTACTCTCTTGCTTTGTTTATTTTGTTACAAAAATTCCTAGAATAAATGTGTGCTGGAGCCAGCTCACACTGGCTTATGAGAGCTGATTGTTGAATATTCAGGAATTTTGCAAGCCTGTTGTTAAACCATTCATAGTTTGAAGTCATCCATGGTTGGAGCGTTTATACCACAGAATTGGCAAATGCTACAAATCAGGTTGTGTTGTTGTGGTAGGAGTGGTCCAGTAACCAGGACACCACTGAGAATAACCATTATGGGCCAGACACAACCATTATGGGCCAGACACTGTATTAGTGCTTTTTATACTGATATGAATAAGACAGTATTTCTGCTCCCTAGAAACTTATAACATAATAAAGAAAATAAACAGGCAAACTACAATTATGTCACAGCCTAGAAATTGACTTTGAGCACACAGACACCTGAGGGACACCTACCCCAATCACTGAGTGCAGAACAGTGGTGAAGGAAAGCATGTGAGAGAGGATATGATGGGCCTGTGTCAGGCATACAGAAGAAATGCCAAAGCCTGGAGTAGAGTCAATATCTAATTTTCATTTGTTCTGAAGAGATAGAAATAATTATGTGTGAATTCTAGCAGAAGAAATGAGACTGGATATAGATTCAATGTTGTGATAAAGGCAGGAGTGTTGGTTTTATGCTGATAATTGTAGGAAGTCATTCAAAATTTGTAAGGAATGAGTCACATAACTAGATCTGCAATTGGAAGAACATTCAGTGGGGTGTAGTGTGAAGTAAAAAGTGGAGGAAATCTTGTAGGTAGCGAGATAAGCTAAGAGATCGTTACACTACTGATGATATGATAGCTAGGTGATTTGAACTAAGATGGGGCAGGCAAACAAGAAAATTAGATAGGAACAAGACTAAAGAGGCACACCAGCCCAGAGGCAGGGACTAGAAGACAGGCCAAAAACCGAAACCTGTTTCTGTCCAGTCAATTCCGACTCATAGAGACCCTATAAGACAGAGTAGAACTGCCCCATAGAGTTTCCAGGAGCGCCTGGTATATCTGAACTGCTGACCTTTTGGTTAGCGCCTGAACCACTTAACCACTGCATCACCAGGAGGCAGGAGAAAACAGGAAAGGTGGTGATAGGGAACCCAGGGTTGAAAAGGGAGAGTGTTGACAAGCTGTGGGGTTGTTAATCAATGTCATAGAACAATGTGTGTGCTGACTGTTTAATGAGAAAGTAGTGTTCTGTAAACCTTCATGTAAAGTGCAATAAAAAATAAAACCAAATTAGATAGACCCAAAGTATATTCACTAAGATGGACCATATGGTCTTAATAAATGTAAAACGATGGATATAATAGAGAATATGATTTCTAATCCTGACAAAGTAAAATGTATCATTTTGGGGGGCATATAGGATTCATACAATGCAACACTAGTCTGCAAAAAAAAAAAAAATTAAGTACTTACTGATACACTGAAAAACATAGATGAATCTCTAAAACATGTGGAGTAAAGGAAAAAAAAAAAAAAAAAACCAAAAACCAGAGACCGAATAGTACATAAAAAAATGTGACTAAAATCTTAAAATCGTAGGAAATTCTGGAAGAGAAAAAGCCCATCTGTACTGATAGACATCATTTCAATGATTTCTTGGTGAAGGAGTGTGGAGGAGGGCACTGAGGGAATGAGATGAGGCGCCCTGATATGATGGAAGTGTTCTATATTTTAACTATGGTCATGATTAAATGCGTGTATACATTTGTCATAACTCATTGTACTATACACTTAAAATGTGTACATTTTATTATGTATAAATTGGGTTTCAATAAAGTTGATTTTAAAATATAGGCATTATAATACCAAACACTGTAAAATTTATTAGTATAAGTGAGTTCCCCAGTCTGATTACTTCTGAAAAAAAAGAACGCTAAATTTAATGATGAGAAATTTGACAGATAAAGTTATCATCCAGACTCAAGGAAGAAACGCACACCAGCTCTCAACCCTCCTAAGGGAAAAATCTATTAGTAGCACAGACACTAGATAAAACATTAGTTATTTGAAGAACAAAAACCGGAAAGATACTTGGGGCTTATTCCCAGATTTATGGGATGGGCTGGGGAAGAAGGTGTTACTAAAAGGTGATGTAGGTAGCAGAGCATTAGGGATAACTGGGCTAATTAGGAACATGCTTCCTTCTCCTCATCTAATGCTGTTGTTGCTGTTGAGTGCAGTCTAGTTGATTCCCACTCAGAGCGACCTTATAGGACAAAGTGGGGAGAGTGAAATTGAAGCAGAGCTAGAGCTTTCTTGAAGAGGTCTTTCCCAGTCTTCCTTTTCCCCAAGTTCTGGGTTTTGAGCACGGGTTGGTCACTGGGCTCCTCCTTTGAGGCTGTCTCTGAGAAGCTCTACTCTGGGTCCTGCCCTGCTCTGCCCTGGTAATGGTGACATTTCTGTAGGATTGGAACAACCTCGAAAACCAAAGTAGGACGTGAAGAGATGCTTGCATTTCAGACTTAAAAATGGGCCCAATAAAGACACCGGGAAGGGAATTAGCTCAAGTGGTAGAGCGCTCGCTTAGCGTGCGAGAGGTAGTGGGATCAACGCCTGCATTCTCCAGTTTTATATGCTCCCGTTCCCTCCCCCTAATTCCGTGGTTACCCAGTGGCATTCGGATTTACCCGGCTTTAGCGAGGGCAGTGCCACTGTGTTCTGTACTTCTGTGCTAGGTTTGAAAAAGAAATTAAACACTGTATACAAAACAAAAAAGAAACACAGAGGTCAAAAAGAACTTTTCCAAATACACCTTTTTGGGCTTCAGCTCAAAGTTAAAAAACATTTTTCGAGAAAATAACTTTTCTCCTTTTGGGAACTAAGTATGAGGAAAAAACACTCTGGTAATTGTGTCAGGAGACACAAGCAGGAGAGTCTGGGTGTGCCGACTTTCTGCTTTTACTCACATTGACAATCCATGGGCAGGGAGCAGAGGACAATCTCTCTTCTATCAGCTTCTCTGACAGCTGACCAGGTATTACGGAGAAAGACAGCAGAGAGATTTGGGACGACCATGTGTGAAGGTGAGGGCTGGCGTATTAAATCGGGTGGTCAGATATGCTTTTACAAAAAGGTGACAATTGACGCTTCTGTTCATCTCCCTGAAAGGGCTCATTCTGACGAAAATGTTCTCAAAATAAATTGGAACCAGATCTTCCTTTAAATTCCAAGATGAACCACACCTGAAAACATGTTTTTGAAATTGCACTATTGTGCCGCTTTGAAAGAAACTACATGAGGTTCTGCCACTTCTCACGTGGGGTTCAGCTCAGGTGGTCAGAGCAGAGCTCACCTTGCTGATGGGGACTTTAGGTCCCTGCATGCTCTGGGTTCTCGAACTCCTGAAGATCCCGGGGCCCTCAGGGTTTGCCCCTCTATCCATCCTTCTCTTTTCCATCTCCCAAACCTCTTTCTGGCACCACTTGACTCCTCTCAGCATTACGCCATGTATAGACCGTAGGAGAATATTTTTATTGATTAAACATGCTTTCCTATTTCAGGTTGGAATAGCTGAGTCCGTAGGCCCGGCAGTTCTGGGCGCGGGGGGCGGGGTCCACAGCTGGAATGAGCCCCTTTACTTTCAAGAGATAAAGAAAGCGAAGTTGGGAGGGAGGGACAAAGTTTTCCCCCATGAGCTTTTCCAGTAATCCCTACTGCTCACACTCCACTCTCACAGAGTTTTTATCCCAGGCGATATCTGCGAAGTTTCGCCCTCAACCCGGTCCTGGCTGGGGCTTGGTGGCCTCAAGTTCCCTGCAGCCCCAGGTAACCAGGAAAGCGGGTAGGGTGTGGCCTGTTTGGCCTTACCCGGACGTCGGGGAGTTAGCTCAGAGGGTAGAGTGCTCGTTTAGCATGAGAGAGGTAGCGGAATCGTTACCCGCATTCTCCAGTTTTGACTAGTTTCCTCCTCCCTGTGTGTAAACTCCCTTCTCCGTTTGACTCTGTTCTTCCGCTTACACCCTAGGAGCTCCTCACCTAGGAAACTTAGGCGCCTTTGTTGTCTTAGTATTACTGCTCCCCAGTGAGACCACTACCCCAGGTTCCAGCCTCCTCTAGTTTCCATTTCTGCCCCAGGTTTGGCGCTTCTAAACACTCAGGCCTCTACTGAAATTTCACTAAACCTGCTCTCATCAGAGCCACAGGGTAAAATGCACTGTGAACTTTTTTTCCTTACTTTTGAAATACGACCATTATTTCTACCCGCACTGCCAACCCCCCTGAGAATCGTCCGTTTCCTGGATGTATTTAACACAAAGTAGTTAAAAAAAAAAAAAAAAAAAAAAATTTTTTTTTTTTTTTAGTTTTGGGAGCCCTGGTGGCGCGGTGGTTAAAGAGCTCAGCTGCTAGCCAAAAAGACACCAGTTGTAATCCGCCAGTCCCTCCTTGGAAACCCTATGGGACAGTTCTACTCTGTCCTATAGGGTTGCTATTAGACTGATGGCAACCTGTTTTTTTTTTTAATTAACTCTTGTACTACTCAATTTCCTTTGTCCCCACTTTTTCTCTGTCTTTTATTAAGCACGAGTGTTTCTGAGATTCTGTCCTTGGCCCCCTTCTCATCTTAAGCTACCTTTGAGATATTCATAGTCATTCAGACTTTGTATGTAAATATTTCTGTAAATGTAACATTTCCCTGCAAGGATGTTCTGAACTATTACCTTATCCCAGAGCTATCCGGTATGCATCATATCCACATTAAAAAAGGTAAACAGAAACAAATTAAATTAATTTTAATATCATATTTTATTTATTAAACTGTCATTTCAACAAGTGATATGAAATTATTAAAGATATATTTTTAATTTTTTTTCTAATACTCAGTTTGGAAATAAGATATGTATTTTACGCTTGCAGCATCTCATTACAGGCTAGACACATTTCAAATACTCTATAGCCACATGTCACTAGATGTTAACCATATTAAGCAGTGCCTCCCTCTAGAGTTTATTTCTCTTGCCTTCAACTTCAACCCCTGTCTGCACTCTGGAGGGCCAGGTCTATTGAGTTTCACTCTTTATCCCTGAGTCCCTCACTGACGTCTCCACTTATGAGTATTCCAGGACTAATAGGATGTGAAGAGAACCCAGCAATTTGTCTCTCCAAACTGCTTTAGTTCAAGAACTTCCAGTCTTAGAGAAAAGCACCATCATCCATGCAATTGCCCAACACAGAGATGCAAGGACTTTCATATCCCTTATCAGCACGGGCATTCAGTTTTTCACTAAATCCTCTTAATCGAACTTCTCTGTCTAAATTAGAAACCCTAGCTTCTTTTTATTTTCCCCTTCAATAACCCAAGCCAATTTTGCTCTGGACCTTTGAATAGCTATTCCTTCTGCTTGGAAGTCTCAAGAGTCTTCAGGTACTTGACTTTTCCATTAATTGCACTCATGTTAAAGTCACCTTCTCAGAACGCCTCTCCCTGAATCACATCAACTGTTTTACTTCATCATTTCTGAAATCATCTGGTTTAATATCTTATTTTCATTTCTTCACTCCCCATACAAAAATGTAACACTCTCTTGCTGGTGAATGAATCCCCAAGACTAATATATAATATAGTGCCCCAGAGCCTAACACTTCAAGTGGACCCTTAATAAATGTGTGCTGAAGGGATGGAAGGATGAATGCATCTAATGCCACTGCCAGTACTTTGTGTATCTATTCAGCATCTTTGCCAGGTCCATTAGGATAATGCCAGAACTTTCCTCCTGACATATGAGTTCACAATTCAAAGTCACAAATGCACATATCCTTTGACCCAGTGATTCCACTTTCTATAGTACTCTTGGACAAATGCCAGAAAAAAGTAGGTATGAAGAGAATCATTGCAGCAATGGCTGTAACACCAAGGAACTGAAAACACCCTAAAGGCCCATCTGTAGGAGGACTGTTTAATATGTTATGGCAGATCCATATGACGGAAACTTTGATTAAGTTAAAAGGGGAAGGGAGGCACAAGATTAAAAAAAAGAGAGAGAGATTAAAGGCCTATTGTTAAAATAAGTTTTCCAGAGAGTGTATAGCAAAGAGCCAAACCTCAGAAACAAAACTATTACTGTTTGGTCAATTCTGACTCATAGAAACCTTATAGGACAGAGTAGAGGTTTCCAGGGCTTCCAAGGAGCCACTGATGGAATCAAACTGACTTCAGCACTGCATTACTAGGGCTCCACCAAGGAGGCAATAACAGCAACAACAACAACAAAAAACCCCTTGGCACTGAGCCTATTCTCACTCATAGTCACCCTATAGGACAGAGTTGAACTGCCCCTTAGGGTTTTGAGGACCTGCTGGTGGACTTGAACTGCTGACCTCTTGGCTAGCAGCTGAGCTCTTAACCACTCTACTACCAGGCACCGAGATAGGAGCCAGTTACCCAAAAATACACTTAGTACAGAGATCATTTCTTGTACATTCTTTAAATAGTCTTTGGAAAGACACATAAGCATTCGATAGCATTGCTTGCATCTTGGACAGAGAATTGAATGCCAGGGAATACAGCTGGAAATGAAATTTTTCACTATTACCCTTTGGAAAACTTCTTGAACATTCAATTATGTGATTCTATTACCTATTCAAAATACGCAAAATTTTAAAATTAAATATCTGTCTCAGTGGTCTCCGAACTTTTCTATTTTTCCAAAGAAAAAAGACAAATGTGAATTCATTGTATTCTTTATCCCCAATTTTTGACCAAACTCTCTGGACTCTCTACAGCTGTCTTCATCTACAAGGATAATTTGGATGTCCAGGGCCAGAAAATAAATACGCACAGGACTACAGAAACTGTGATAAAAGAGGCTTTCAAAATTAAAGTGGTTCCTAATCTTGGCAATACTTCTCACCTATCTGCCCAAGGTTGAGAGTGGGGATGAGGATTAGATTGGAGATGCAATGAGGGAGGGGAAAGGGGAATCCCAGGCAGGCAGCCTGCATTAGTTCCCACAGGTATGAATGGCTTGGAGTTAAGGGAGTGAAATTTCAAGTACTCCATCAAATGCTTACAGGTTCTGGAGTAAATGGACTCAAGCCACAGAAACAGGAACCCAGGATTCACTTCCCAACTACACATAGCTCAAGCCCTCTGTGAAGGAAGATCAAATAGTGCCTGCCTGGGCACAAAGATTTAAGGGAGATAGGGGCTGAGCTGTAACCAGAGAGAGCTCTAGTCTCACCAGTAGGCCTGTGGTCCCACAAAGGCCAGCTGTTAAAAAACTCCCCTGCCATTCACTGTAAACGTAATGTCCTCACATCTTCTCCCATTGCCAACCCTTGGACAGGTGAGGTCTTCCAGATCTATCAGGCCCCAGATCAAGTTTCTGTCAGGTGATCCCAGTCTCAAAGTTTTGCTTAAATGGTCTCTCAGTCAAGATATCTAAATAGCTTATTTATTCATTCAATAAAAATGGGGTTTAATGGATGAGATCTCCATGTACGCTATGAGCATATTGTGAAAATGAGATTCCTGTGTGGATGAAGGTCAGAAAGAAAATCTACCACAGTGCTCTGAAATGACTGAGCCGAGGGAGGTATGTGCAGACTCCAAATATCAGGGAGAAAGCCCAGTGCTGCTGGCCTGGAGGAGCCGAAGGTTTTTTCATGATGGGATGACTCAGGGAAAATGTGGAGAACAAGGAATTTACTGTGTTGTTGGAAGGGAAATGGGAGGAACAGGAACCAGTAGACTAAACAAATGTCCAAACACCACGTGGTCCTCATCTGTTTTAACACAGATCTTGTAGTGTCAACAATTAAAGCTGAACATTGATTTCTTTCTTACAATTATTTTTCAGCAACTGAAAAACAAAAATTCCCTTTCATGTCAAACAGATGGAACATTTAATTGGAATTCTAAACTAAAAGTTCTTCAGTTATATATAAATGTACAAATTACCAGTAAACATGGCTTTCTACTTACACATAGTCGCACTGGGGGAGCCCTGGTGGTGCAGTGCTTGAAGAGCTCATCTGCTAACCAACCTACCAGCTGCTCCAGGGTAAAAAGATGTGACAGTCTGTGTCCATAAAGATTTACAGCCTTTGCTCTGTTGCTATAAGTCAGAATCTGCTCCACAGCATTGGCTTTGGTTTTTGTTTTGGTTCAGCCACACTGGGAAATGGCAAGTGAAAGTGGAGCCTGGAAACACAGATTCCAAACCATCTCCTAGATGTCACTTCCTGATCACTCAGTTGATAATAATAACTCTTTTTAAACACAAGAGCCACAAATCATTCTGGGATACCTGTGCTAATTAACCTGGCAGTTATTATGGTGGCCTCTCCTAGATAGGACTTACTCTCTTCTCTTCCATCAAATCTGGAAGTATGGATTGTGATAGAGACAAGAAATTTCCCATAGTTATCTTCTCCAGGTCTTGCTTATCCCCTCCCTCCTCCTCTTAAGTCAGTGATTGCTCCCTCATTCTTGCCCAAGACAGTCTCTGAGTTGCTAAGGAGGTACTGTTTTGGGGTCCTGGCTTAGATCTTGATGGCAAGAGGGCGTGACATTTGTTGATCTGAATTGCAAATGAACCAAAATCTTGAAAGCAGAGGTAGATGAGGAGAATTGGCTCAAATGATACAGCACTTGCTTAGCATGCAAGAGGTAGTGGGATCCATGCCTACATTCTCCAGTTTTTCCTCTGGCTGAAAACATGACAAGGACCAAGGAAATCAGGGAAAGAGTGGTAGGGAGAGGACCCCAGGAAGGCTAGAGTGATTCCCAGAAAGTAGAGTAATGCAAAGCAATTTCCTCTGTACTGAACTCTCCCAAACATTTTCATCGATTTCTGTGGGGCTCTAGCCTACGGGAGAAAGGCCTGGCGATCTACTCCTGTAAAGATTACAGATTAGGAAACTCAGTGGGGCAGTTCTCTTCTGTCACATGGGGTCGCTATGAGTCAAAATTGACTCCACAGCACACAATGGCCTGGGAAACAAGAGAGCTACGGTTGTCCCCATGGAAAGGCTAGACAATGGAGAGAATTTGTGAGGCTGGGGTTTTCCACGTTCACAGGCACAGGGAAGAGGCAAGAAGAGCCAGAGACTCTGTAAAAGGAAGATTCTGGCAGTGATATCTTTAGTGAAAATTCATGTGGGGAGTGGGGGCAAGGGAGTAATGGGAAATACGTGATCAACAGGGAAGTGTAATGGTCTGTCTTAGGCCCCACCATCAGTTACTCACCGTCACGGACATTACAGGTCACTGTAATGACAGTACAGATTCATATCCTTAGAATGGCCTCAAAATTTATAAAAGGAGAACAGACATAATTTTCCAGCACCAGTGCCAGAAGCTGAGCTGATTTTTTTCATCTATTTTAAAGGCAGAAATATGCAAAATATGAAGACAAAAAGCTCCCAAGTGAGAATAGTGAAAGGCAGTTTTGTCCCCATCAGTTCTCAGATCCTGGTGGGGTTCAAGACAGTGAAGACAAGGGAAAGAGGCTTCTGGTTCTCCTATTGCAGAGCAGTGGGAGTCCTGGAATTTCACCCCTAGCTCATGGCTTTCCTCTCCTTCAACTTGAGATGAGCCCCTGAGACTCAAGTCCTCAGGTCCAGAGCCATCAAGAAGCTTTTTGATGATGCACTGGACATGAAGGAGTCCTGGGAATGGAAGGTTCTTCAACAAAGCTATCAATCTGAAGTCCAGTGATGCAGTGTAGAGGATTGGGTTGAGAAAATGCTCACAGCTGGCTCAGCTGCACAGACACATAGCACCGAAGAGGTGTTCACTGGCATCTTTGTTGGTTCTTTTATAGGCTGGCTCATGGCAGAGGCCCTTACTCCAGTTGACAGCCTTTAATGAGAACTTGTCCAGTCTTGCTCCAGAGTGGCACTGCGGCTTCCCTGTCAATCACTCAGGTTTCAACACAAATGTCACTTTTTCAGAAAGCCTTTTTCTGACCACTCTGACTAAATCAATACCATCCGTGGCTTCATCTTCTACTCCAAATGTATCTGTATTGAAGAGCATCACTAAATTACTGCTGTCTTGTCTATCTCTTCCCTAGAAGGTATGCTTCCTGAGCCTTGTCCTTTCTTGTTCTCTCAATGTATCCCCAGTGTCTAGAGTTACATCAGGGTATCTGGGGAAAGAAGGATTCTGAAAGAAAGATACCCAGAAGTAATGAGACAGATGTGAATTCAAGAATGATTAGTTTGATAAGGAAAAGCTAAATTATATTATTTTCTCAATTTAATCTTAGGGCTAAGGGAGGAAAAAGAGGGAGCTAAGGGATTCTAATATGGTTTTAAATATTATAGACAGGTAGGATAACTTATCAATTCTAGCACAAATCCATTTTCTCCATACTATATGGCAAATTGACAAGTGTGTTTTGTCTTCCCAATGGTAAAATGAAGACTAAGGATATAGATTACAATTAAAATAATTTCACAGTATTCCATCTCTCACACTTAACACCGTTCCATTTAAACATATTAGAAAACATAATTTGAATAGGACATTAATAAACCAGTCAAGTTATATTCAGTATTTTGAATCTCAATAATATATTAACTTTTTAAAAATATAATGATAGTCTTTACAACTAGTAATTAACATTGAATTTTCATTCAATACTATAAAACTAGATTAAAAAATTAATTATGAAAAATGAAGGGTGGTAAATTCTATTCCTTTTTACAAAATTATATACATACATGCATATATTACATATTAATTTATAAAATACAAACAAGATGAAAATAGAAAATTTGATTAAGAGACTTAAAAACTAAATTGTATATCAATAAAATATTAATTCTTAATGCATACATTAGAAAAATCATTAAAGTTATCAGACTACTTTGAAAATGATGCGCTGACAAATTTTATAGCATTATCCCTAATACTTGCTAGATTTTAGGTTCTACTCTGAAATACTCTTGAAGTACAAATGATTAAATAAGCTGTGTATTCAACAAATGAAGTAAGAAAAAAGAAATATTGAAGGGAGCAGAAAGGATAAACGGTAAAGATAAATATGATAATTCATTAATTAAAAAATAATATGGGCTTGGTCTACTGGGAAAAATTTCAATCATCAGGAAAATAAAAAAAGGTGAATTAAGCCCAAATTTCTTTGCTCCTTTGCTCTTTCACGTAAAATGAATTAGTGGATGCTGAGGCACCTCATTTTAAAACTGTGGTAAGACAGTTTATTGAATTTTTAATTTGTATTTTATCTAGCTGTTTCCCTCGGGGCAGAGAAGTAGGCACCAAGCCAAGGCTACCGCAAGAATGGGAGAGTTTTGGAAGGGAAATGAAGGGGAAGACCTTCTTCCTCTTTGTGCATTGCTCCCTGCTTGGGGTTCCCTTCCCTTCTCTCTTCCCTGGTTTTCCTTCATGGATTAAGTCAGTGTGTGGGTCAAGACACAGCCAGTCCTGTCATATGTGGAACTATAAGGGAGAAAAAACACAAAACGATCAAGTGCACTACATTTCAAAGACGACCAGTGTTGCTCATCAAATTAAAAAGAGGAAGATTAAAAAAAAACATGGTTTCTTTATCTGCATTCAAGCCTAAAGATCTGAGGTAGTCAATGAGAAGTCGTGGATACAGACCGAGGGAGAACAGAGGAGCAAAGCTGGAGAATTTTAAGCCAGCCAAGTACAATTTCGGCTAACTCGGGCTCTGCCGGATATTTTGCATAACTGGTTATTTTGGGAATAAAACTTTTATGGTTTTGCAGAATTCTACGGGTCTCTGAGAGCTCCAGGGCCACCGCCTTGGTGGAGCCAGATCAGGACTGAGGGTGCAGCGTCTCCCGAACTTCTCAGGAAACACCGTCTGTGTAGCAGGTAGCTCAAGTAAAAGGGAGACACAGAGATCCTTATCTTGGGAACTTTTTAGCCCTGACACTCTCGGTTTTTTGATATTTTAGGAAAGAATGGACTCCATCCCAAATGTAAGTTAGTACAGCTATCTCCGAATGCTCTGAGTATTTTATCTCCGAAGGGAATTGTGATTATCATCTGCAGAAGTACCAGGAAAGAAGTACAAGGAACACAAACTTGTAGAGCAAGAAAATAGAGTGCCCTCTCTGAGGCTCGAACTCAGGACCTTCAGATTATGAGACTGACGCGCTGCCCGCTGCGCTAAGAAGGCACGGGAATTAAAAATGCTCAAGTATCTCAGAATCATTGAGGGAGGAGTGTGAAAGGTGTTTGTTCCATCACACCCTCAACACAAAAACTAGTTTCCTTTCACGTCTTCTCAGTTATTTCCCTGACTATCCCTTATTCTTTCTCAGGTATCTTTCAGTTTGATGCAGGAATACAGTACTCCTGCAGTGGAAGTTAGAGCTAAAGTCACAGGCGTAGCTTTTGAGGTACACTATGCCCAGGAAAACAAAGGAATTGGTGGGTGGAGACTATGGAGGTGGCAAGGTTTTTAAATGACAGAGGCAGCAGGGTAGATCCCATGTTCCTTTTGTGGTGTTTAGCTCACATACTTATGTTATCATTTAAATGTTCCTGCCAGTGGGGAGACAGGAAGAGATCACAAAGTCCTACTCTTGAGGAAAAGGCTAGGATGAGCCTCTGACTTAAAAAGAGCTGTAGAAAACAGAGTGTAATCAAAAGTTGAAAGCTGAAAGGCAATACTCCTGGAAAATGGGGGAAAAGGGGTTAAAAAAAAAAAAAAAGAGAAAAGGTAAGCTGCTAACATTGACAGTAGGGGGGGAGGGGAGCTGTGATTCGGGTATAAATGATCAGGGGAATGCTGAGGCTTCAGAGCGTATGAAAATTTTTAATTCACTTGACATCTCCAAGGAATGTATGTAGTATGTGTTAAGTTTTTTGTTTAAGGTTTTTTCCTTTCAAATACATAGAAACCAAAGATTATTAGTGGTTGCCAGGGATGGGACAGAAGGGGAAGGGGGAAATTTTTGCTTAGGGGACACTGCGTTCATGTTGATGGTGGTGGACTATTTCAAAAAAGGGTAGTGAAAATAGCTACACAACTTGAAGAACATAATCAACATCACTGAATTATACATTTAGAAATGATTGAATCTGTGTATGTTCTCTTGTGTAAATTTTCACCACGATCAAAAAAATAAAAAAAGCAATCAACAGAGGGCCAGGGGTCACTGCAGCCCCTTAAGCCAGTCCTGCCTGGAATTCTAGGACAGGGTGGATCAAGTGTCATGTCCACATTTCCCCAAAGAGAAAGTGACACCTAGTGGGACGGCTGGTGGGTGCAGGTTCAGTTGCCAAGATCACCCCCGCAGCCCAGCTCTTACCTGATGGGCTGGGAGGCAGCAGGAGTGGACCAGACAGCGAGAGCGGGTCCAAGTTCTGAAAACCATATCCCTGCCCCCACGGCTACCCTCAGCCTGGACCTTCAGGGCTGGAGGGAGACCCGAACCCCTCCTGGGTGAGGAGAATCAGGCCCTGGACCACCTGACCTGCATCTGGGGGGCAGGAGCTGAACCCTCTCAGGCCCCTTTCTGAGGGGGTAGAGACAGAGGAAGGTTTATAAAAAGTTCCAGGGCCTCCTGGGTGGGGTAGGGGAACACCAGTGGGTCTGGGCTATCAGGGAAGATGGTCTGCCCAGCCCCACAAGGACCCAACACTAGAGGGAAATCGAGGGTATCCCAGGAAAAAAATGATAATAATTTGGAGAAAAAAAGCAATCAACATAAAAGACCCAGGTAGAAAAAGTCCTTGTTTCTGGAAAAAATGTGATCATTGCTTGGCAGTAATGAGGGTGCCAGAGATGCCCATCATACATATTGTACAACTAATTGGCCAGAAGAGTGGTAGACAAGCCAAATGAAAACTATGTAAGGCTTTCTATGGATATGTTAGGGAAAAAAATAGGAGAGATTGGAATATGTTTATTCAAGAGACAACATTGGTAGTAATGTAATCTCATACAATTGATATATTCCTTTCCACATCCTGAATCCCTGGCTGTTTTTTCTCCTTTTCACAAGGTCAACTTTGTTTTCTCTTCAAGGTTCAGCTCAAATGAAAGGTCGGTGGTTCTGAGTCACCCAGCACTGCTACAAAAGAGAAGCCTTGGAGATCTATTTCAGTAAAGATTACAGCTAAGAAAACCCTATGGAGCAGTTCTACCCTGTAACACATGTGGTTTCCATGAGTCGGAATAGACAAAATAGCAACAGGTTTTTTGGGGTGAGGGGATGGGGGGGAGGGGTTGAGGGGGTAGCAGGGGGAGGGTGGGTTCCCCAGATTCAGCTCAAATGTGATGTCATGGAGAACTTCCTCTGACTTCCCCTCCAGGGTGACTTGCTCTGCTTCTGTGGTCTAGTGCATTTTCTTATTTCTGAGTTAACATTTCTCTGTTATTGTGACCTATCACTTTATATTTATCTCATTTACCAAATGTTAATTCCCTGAGGGTATCTCTGTGAAATTTGAATCCGTAGGCTATCATATTGTGCTTGGTAAAGAGATACTTAATGAATGTTTTTGAGTTATTAAAGTTAATCTTTAGAAGTTTGGGAAGGAGTTCAACATTGTTATCAACGATGATTACCTGTTACTGACAGCCTAAATACCTGTGAGTTGCTTTACCTGCGTTATCTCATTTAATCCTCATGATCCTACAAAGTAAGTATGATCCCCAGTTTGTAGACAAGGTCTCAGTGGAGTGACTGAACAGTGGTTTGTCCAAATTCACATAGCTAACAAAGACAGGGTTAAGATTTTAACATGGTTCTGTCCCAAAGCCTGCACTTTCTCTTCATGTCAAGTTACTTCTACCTGAACAATGATAGGAACGTAGAGTTAAAACTGAGACATAAAATTATGGTTATATTGCACAGGAACAAATTGTGGTTATTAAAGAATCTGCAAAAATAAGCCTGGAAGCCAATGAGAGTTAGATCTTTTATAGACAAATTCGAGTGCAGAAATGACTAATTTTCAGAACTAGGAATTTAAGTTTACTGGCCTGTCCTACAGAGCAGATTGAGGCAAATATTTCAGGTTCAGCTTCGGATATCCACACCACCATGCACAGGTTAGCCTCTAGCACTTCTGTTTCAGAAGTTACAATGTTGTTTTACCATTCAATCATAAGGATCTGAGAAGCACGGTACCTTATTACTAATAACTTACTGCCATCAAGTCCATTCCAACTCATAGTGACCCTATAGGACAGAGTAGCACTGCCCCTCAGAGTTTCCAAGAAGTGGCTGGTGGATTAGAACACCCAACCTTTCTTTCAGCAGCCAAGCACTTAAGCCATTTGGCACCAGGGCTCCACTAAAATAGCAGAGGATGGTTTCGATCCATCGACCTCTGGGTTATGGGCCCAGCACGCTCCCGCTGCGCCACTCTGCTCCTTGGCTGTATTACTAATAGCCGAGCTTATACAGTCCTGGTTCATGACAATATGCCAGCACATAGAATTGATGCTATTTTTTCCCTATCATTAGTATTGAACAAAATCTTTAGATCAAATGATCAGATGGTTAGATCTGGAAATCTAGTTATGGCCTCATATGGGTTATTTAATGGGAGCCTCAAAATTCTTTAAAAAAAAAAAAGAAAAACATTTTATTTCCAGCGTGGAGATGGAGTAGGCCATAGCAGCCACTACTGCTTGCCTACACCACAGTCAGCCACTAACACCACCCGCCAGGCCCCGTTGCCAACAGGAAACTGATTTTCTTCACGGAGCCACCTCTATTCTGCCCTGTGCTTTAGAGATGGTGGATCCCATTCTCAGCTCCAGAGTCTGAATTGTGATTGATCTACTTAATCATAGTGGTTCCCTTCTTCATGGCAGTAAAGTTTAGGCAAGGGTATGTGATACAAATGCAGCTTATGAGACCGGGAAGCATATAGAAGAGACTGTCCTCAATTTATGAAACACAGAGGTTTGTTTGTTTTCCTTCTAGACTTTGTCTGAAACTGTGAATGTTTGAAGTACTGCAGGGGGACCAGCTGGACTATGAGACTCATGTGGAGGATGGCAGGGTGAAAAGAGGCAAAGAACCTGGGTCCTGATGGCATCATGGAGCCTCTGAATTAACCAGCCATGTAGCCTCCCTACCCTCTGTGTTTATTGCTATGTGTGACTATAAATCCACTTTGTTTAACCCAGTCGATTGTTGTTTTAATTGTTGTAGAGCTGTTGCTAAAAGTTTCGTGTTGCTGGGGAGAGGTGGTTGGGCTAGATTTTTCATCTAAGCACATTTTATGTTCATTTTGTTCTCAATTGTTCTGATTACTGACATTGTGAAAAAACTCACATCTAACCATGTAAATAATAAGAAAATGGTGAGTCTCTTGTGCCCTTGGCTCACGAAGCTTTTTTCTTTCGTATTAGATACTGTCTTTACTTGGGAGGGGTACCTGTCAGCCACTAACTCTAGCCCAACCCTACTGTCACACTGTTACTACCTCTAGGCTTACTGGATATGTTCCAGTCCCAACTCAATCCAGCCCCTGGAAGTTTATACAGCCATACCTCAAAGCTACGTTCATGAAGTTAGGATACTTCTACTGTATATAGAGGAAACCTGATGGCATAGTGATTAAGAGTTACCTCGTGTTGCAGCTACTAACCAAAAAGCTGGCACTTAGAGTCCACCAGGTGTCCCTTGGAAACACTGTGGGGCAGTTCAACTCTGTCTTATGGAGTCAATATGAGCTGGAATCAACTTGATGGCAATGGGTTTGGTTTTTGGTTTTGACTCTATGTAGAAGGAGCCTTGGTGGTGAAAAACCCAAAGGTTAGTGGTTCAAACACACCAGCCACTCCTTTGCAGAAAGATGTGGCAGTCTGCTTTCATACAGATTTAGATTGGAACCCTAGGAGGGCGTTCTACCTTGTTCTTTGGTGTCACTTTGGGGCAGTTCTACCCTTTCCTGCAGGTTCCCTATGAGTTGGAATCAACTCGACAGCAATGGGTTTGGTTATCAGGTTTACTGTATAGAGAAGTTCACTGCTTTTCCCTTTACACTTGTGAGCTGGAATAGCAGGGGATCTTAGCTCTGTGATATCCATCTAGACCAAAAATTAGACTCTTTTCCTGATGCCTCAAGCATTTTTCTTTGTCAATTCAGCACTCACACACATGGGTGTATTATATAAAATTAGTTATGGTAGACACTGAAGGTGCTGCCTTCAAGGAATGTAAAATTATAGTGGGGAAGACAACTGAGTAAGCAGTTGTTTAAGCACAGGGTGATAAATGGTACAATTGAGGTCTGTGTCCTGGGCCCTGAGAGTATAGGAGGGAAAACAGCCAATCCTGGAGAAAGAATTGATAGCTCATTCAGTTTGTGAGCCTTTCGGTTTTTCCATTTGTTCACATTGTTTTGTTTTGTTCCCACTCTAGGATAGATGAACCTACAATCTTCCTCCATTATCTGCTGTTTCCAGGGCTCTCACCATGAGGCTAAGGACCTGAGGTCAGAAGAAAACCAAATTAATGAGGCTCAAAGGTAGGCTATGAATTTTTACCTTCTCTCACAGTTAAGCACCTGAGTGCAAAACAAAGCAAAGGTCAGAGGTTTGGTTCGAACCCTCCAGCGGCTCCTGGAAAAAGACCTCAGGATTTGCTGCCCTAGAGATCATAGCGGAGGAAACCCCATGGGGCAGTTCTAATCTGTCCTGTAGAGTCGCTGTGAGTTAGAATCACTCTAAGGCACACAACAACTCAGCTAGGAAGCTTGGGAGCAGACGGTGGGAGGCCAAGTGTATATCAGTCACAGCCAGAAAGAGACGGTATAAAAGTGGAAAACTCAAAGTTAATTTACAATGTTGTCAAAGGCACTACCTTTCAAAGCCGCGGATGAATGGATAAGGCATCTTCCTAAAGATCAGAACATTCCAGGTTCTACTCCTCCCTAGTTTGAGATTTTACCTTGTTTTCTGGGGAAAGCCGGTGTTCTGCAGTGTTACATATGATACACATGCATTAAAAAAAAAAAAAAAAAAAAATTCAGAAACCGCTTTTTTAATGAGGAGGCGCTGTAGTTCCTGGGACTTTCTGTTATTATCACTCCTCAGCGAGAAGGGTCAGCAGCTGCAAGGGAGGTTGGTAAGGATTTACAAGGAATGAAATAAGAATCTGATTCTATCACCACAAACCTGGAGAGACAGGTTAGAGAAAAGCGAGGGAGGCTAGATAAGATTTACAGGAACAAAATTTGAATCTAGCACAAATCCACAAAATAGTACCTTCTTTACCAGCCCATTTTGTATGAAAGAGCCTCCCGTTTTGTGAACTCTTGGCTCTTTGTTTTAACTCTCTTTCCTGAGATTTAACACAGAATCTTCCGCGAATCCTGTTTCGTTTTCTTTTAAAGTTCAGCTGTAAAAGTTCACCCAAAAAGGAGCTACAGTTACATAACAAAAGAAAGAAGCAAAAACCAGGGGGGCAGAGAGCACCACCGTTGCCATGGAGTCAACTCAGACTAAAGGAACCTATAGGACAGAGTGGAACTCTCCTACAGGGTTTCCAAGGCTGTGAACTTCAGGAAGCAGACTGCCACATCTTTCTCCCTCGGAGTGCCAGTGGTTTGGAACCATCACCAACAGGTGTAAAAATGACCTTGAGCAAAGAGAAGCAGCTGGTGAGCTGGGAGTACTTCATTGGAGGACGGAAAAGATCTTGATCGCGTTTCAACCAAGTGACTCCTGGTGGTGATGGTGGGTGAGTGTAGGGGATCAACCAGGAGGAGGGAGCAGCACAGCTTACAGAGTTTCCGCGCTTGTATCCACAGAACCTCAATTCTCCGCTGCCCTGACTTCCACAGCGTGTCCGCGTGCTCAGAACGGGGGTGACTTGCCAGAGGTCGCTGCCCGAAGCGCTCCTCCTCCCGAGGGAAAGAGCCTGGTGCTTCTCAGGGGTGCACACAGCAGAGACGCAGGGCCAGAGTCCTGGATCAGTGAATGGCCGGGGTTTTTCTATCCTGGTGAACCGAGCGCGTTGCTGAAAGACGAGGGAGGCGGCGGATTGAATCCGGGTGACTTCGGAAAAGAGGGAAAAGTGGCCCTGGGGAGCCGGAGTGGGTCCTTGGACCCGCCCCTCCTCCTCGAAGCCCAGCGGTGTTTTAAGGAATTCAACAGGCCCTGTGGTGGTCGTGTAGGATTATGAAACTCAAACTTTTTTGAAATTTTGGAAGAGGTGGTACACAACTGGGCGGGAAAGACAGACGTACAGTTCTCACTCTTCATCACCGCCTTTGTTTGCCCCACCGCCAACTATAACTGTTAATGACCCCTGGGTGTCCTGTAGTGGGCCCGGTGGTGCAGAGGTTAAGGGCTCAGGATGCTAACCACAAGGTCAGCAGTTCTAATCCACCAGCTGCTCTTGGAAACTTTATGGGGCAGTTCTTCTCTGTCCTATAGTGTCACCTTGAGTCAGAATGGGCTGAATGGCAACGGCTTTGGTTTCTTTGATTGGTGTGTCCTGTAGGAGCCCTGGTGGCGCAGTGGTTGAAGCTCTGGGCTGCTAATCAAAAGGTCCAGTTTATCACCTCAGCTAAAATGCGGCATACTACCTGGCCTGTCTCTATTCCTATTTCCTGTTTTATTCGATTCCGTGGCACCGGGGCACCCACAGCCCTTCATGAGAACAGCTGGCTTGCCTTTCAGCTTCACTCCTGGAAATTATCCCATGCACCCTCTGGACAAACGCTAATTCACCTTCATTACTTACTGTTTTGTTTTTCTTAAGACCTTGCACACTCCTGACACACCCTTCAGTAAGGCAGCTGAATGTCTCCTCTTCCCTAAAATGTAATTGTGGACATTGTCTTGAGTGGAGATGGAAACAGAAGGGGGAAGAAGACTGAGAGAAAAAGGATTCAGGAAACTCATACCTTTCCTCTTCTTGTCTGGATTGACAGTCGGTGCCCAGAAAAAGGAAAAGAAGGTTTTCTTTATATCTCTTCTGAATAGAACAAGGCTAGCTTCCCATTAAACCTGAGAATCAGTGTCCAAGGAGGGAAGGGTGGGAGAACAGAAATTTCTAGAGTGACATAACTCGAATTCAAAATGTGGATGCTACAGCAACACAGAGTAATAAGCACTATACAATCATGGAATGCCACTGTAAATAGTTGTTTATTTCTCTTTCTTACATATTAGTTATGACGATTGCCTTTTTATCAAACCAGTAAGAGCTCAAAAGCACCTACTTCCTGACTTCCAACCTGAGAATGAACTCCACAATAATTTCTTAAATGGATTAATCTTGTTTCCAGTTGTGGCAAGTCATCTTGTCCATTCTAGAGCAGCAGAAGGCCTCGGAGCTTGCCACCTTTCCTTAGCATACTAATTATTTCTTCCTGAATTTACTCCATGAAGGAACACAACAGAGGAAAGTGTTTCCCCTCCATGTCACCTATTTCTGAATAGGCAGTAGCCACAAAGAACATCATCCTAACCCTAGCCACTGGGGATAAAATGGGAGGATCTAGACTATGAACATTTTAAGAAACTTTTACTGTAGGGGAGAAACAATAACTTATGTTCCCATACAGGATTTTATAAACTTGATGGAGAGTAAGAGAAGAGAGGGAGGGCATTGGCTTAGCTGGTGAGGTCAGGGAACAATCCTCTGAGGAAGTGACAGTTGAGTTGTAGTCTGAGAGATGAGAGAGTCACTGCGTCAAGCCTGAAGCAAAAGTAGAAGAGTTTGGAGGCTGACATCTGGTGCCAGAGCCTCCGTTGGCAGGCAGAGGAGGAGCTAAGGGAAGATCCCATCTCCACAGCACACTCGAATAGAATTTTCTTTTTGTCAGTCTTTGAAACTCTACATCAGGGTCCTACTGGGTTTGAGTTCCTGAGGGTCCATCCCATTTCTGTAGGGCCCTTGTTGGTAGAGCCTAATCATGTAGAACACCTTGGCTTCAGCTGGCTGGTTAGCTCAGTTGATTAGAATGTGGTGCTAATAACGCCAAGGTCCCTGGTTTGATACCCGTAGGGGCCAAGGTTGTGGCCTATCACCATCAGGCAGTTTCTTTTTGAAGCCTTGATTGCTCAGTAGTTGAGAGTTGTGCTGTTAAAAAGGAGGCAATTCCAATCCACCAGCCACTCCTTAGAAACTCTATTGAGCAGTTCTACTCTGTTTTTTACTCTGTCTTATAGGGTCACTACGAGTCAGAATCAACTTGATGGCAGTGGGTTTTGGATTCGTTTTTGTTTTGGTAGTGGCGAATGGTTAAGTATTGGACTGTTAACAGAACGTTTGATGGTTTAACTCACCACAAAAAAGACGTGGCTATCTGCTCTCATAAACATTACAGCATAGGAAACCCTATGCGGCAGCTCTACTCTGTCATATAGGGTTGCTAGGAGTCAGAATCAACTCCCTGGAAAACAACAACCTGGAGGATTTTGCCCTGGACTCTCATTACTGTACGAAGAGACAGACTGCAATGGTGAGATCTGAGCGGACGTTTACAGCCACAGTTAACACTCTGCCTGCCAGACTTTTCAGTATGAATTTCATTCAGTGTCAGAACCTTACTTCCTCTCACTCTTTGGTTTTCTAAAATCCTTTTTCAAGTGCTGCCCTGAGCATTCTCTCCTGCATCAGGTCACTTTACCTGCCAGGCTTTGGTCTTCCTTATTTGCCAGGCTTTGGTCTTCCTTATTTGCCAGACTAAATCTCCACATAAATCTCAGTCTGAATTAGCAGGGATTCCTTCTCTCACCATTGAATTTATCTTTTCTTGGTCTATCATTCCATTCATTCTACAATGTGTGGAGGATGCATTCTGGAACAGGCAGTGCAGTGGGTGCTGGAGATGCAGAAAGACTCATGCTGCTGATCTCAGGAGCTGACGGGACAACAGAGGATAAACCTCAATCCATAAATACTTTTATAACTTCTTTCCTTTTCTCCCAATTTCAGTTTCACTATATCTAACCTCTTTAACATATGGAACTAAAACCCTTTCCCTAAAATGTTACTTTGAACTCTTCAAAGATTCTCAAGCCTCCGTAATATTATCCCAGCATAACTCCAAATGTCCAGGCTTTTCAATCACTGCTTCCCTCAAAGAATATTCTACACACACACATACAGGTATTCTCCTCACAAAGGAATGTTCTCTCTCTCAGCCCTGTGTTCCCTCCTTATCCGCATTCCTCAAGGTCCACTCTTGATTCCTTCAGAAGAATATGATCTTGCCTCATGACCCCCAGGGCTCCTTTCTGTAATACTGTGGTGATTTTTGCTGTTTTCTCATATGATGACGGTATATGATTTTTACATGGCATCTTTTACCCTAATGGGGATTGAACCCAAATCTCTCAGAATTTAGAAAAAAAAACCTCACAAATTCAGGAGTTTCCGGATAATAGCGGTTACCACGCTAGCCTAACAAGTGTAAGGTCTTTGGTTCAAAACGCAGCAGAAATACTTGGTGCTGTTTGCCTTCTGGAGTCGGGGAGAGGACGCCCCGCTGCCTCCTCCTGGGTGGCCACAGCTGCGGGGAGCAAATGACAATCACGCCTTTCAAAGAGTCAGATGGTCAACCTAGGAGAACCGTGCCCCATCGCCAGAACTTTGTGGGTCGGTCCTCTCTAGTTGGGACGTCCTCTCCTCTCGTCTTGAAAATCAGAAACGTAAAATGTTGGCGGCGCCTGAGCTTTGCCACCGCGACCTTTACCGATTTACCTCTTCTTCTCCCTGGCGGCACGGTGAACTGAGCACCCGGGAGGATCTTGCCCCAGGCCATCTCAGAGCTGGCCCGCCCCGGGTTGAGTCCTTATTCCGCATTAATTCTACTAAAAACCAAACCCCGTTGCCTTATACTCTTGGAGACCCGATAGGACAGAGTAGAAGGGCCCCACAGATTTCTAAGGCTGTACCTGTTTGCGGAAGCAGGCTGTCACATAGTCTTCCCGCGGAGCACCTGGTGGGTTCAAACCTTTATATTGGAGGCCGAGAGCTTAACCACTGCGCCACCAGGGATCCGTATGGTTCCGCTTTAATGACCTTAAAAATCCTGGTGTTACAAACTGCTTGAGATAGTGGATACTGGAGTGTGGACCGACATTTTGATTCTTGAATAAATACAATGAACTTAAAGCGCAAGGGGAATTAGCTCAAGTGGTAGAGCGCTCGCTTAGCATGTGAGAGGTAGTGGGGTCGATGCCCACATTCTCTAAGTTTTGCACTTTGGACTTTGACCCGTTGAAAATGAGAAAATACTGATCTCTTTGAAATTGGTTGTTCAAGTGCATGCTTCTTCGGGTTTATTACCCACGGGTCCTGGCAATGTTTAGATCTAGCGATTTATAATTTGTTTTCTGTTTTGAGGAGCTGTGATTCCAAGAGGGCGTTGGATGTCCAGTTCTTATTTTTCTTTTTTCTTCCTACACCTTGGCCCTAAAGGCAGTCATAGACCTGAGGAGGGCTGGGCAGAGCCCAGGAAAGAAAGCCCCAGCTTCCTGGCTAGGGGACTGAAAAGGGGGAGCCCTAAGCAACAAGGAAGTACCTCTGAGATTGAAGAGGAGAAGGAGTTCATGAAGGCTAACCCATAAGGTTTTCGGAGCTCCAGGATGAACTTCAGGGCTGCAGATAGGTAGCTCTGATCTCTAATGACTCGGTGGCACTGGGTTGGGATCTCTAATGACTTTACAGAGACTTTGAGACTGGATTAAGAGATAGACCACTGCCCAAGTCCATACTGGACACTCTCTAACCTCCCTTTAATGCTAAGTGCAGATTATGATGCATAGTTGTGTTTCCGAAATTCACCTGGACTAAATGAAATAATTGTAAATCTCTTAGTAGAATCAATGATGCATACCTCCCCCCCCCCCAAAAAAAAAGGAAGATAGTATTATAAGTTCAGTTGGGGATGTTAAAAAGGGAATGTAGCTGGTCACATAGCTGCAAGTGGAGGTATAAGGGGGGAAGTTTGGACTGGAAATAAGCTTGGGAACTATTTATTCTTTCACTCACTCAGTCGGTCAGTCAGCTAATACTACCTGACCGCCTCTTATGTTTTCTTTCAACAAAGGAGACCATGGAGGGTGAAAGGGCAATTGAGATATCCGAGGGTGTAAGATCCAGATCACTGGAACATCAGAGTAAAAAGACAGAGACAATTACCCCCAGTCCCACAGCCCACAGGGTCCTATTGCCTGGCGTGGACTTTGCACCTCCTGGTTGCAAAATCCTTTGGGGGTAGCCTTGGCTTAGATGGAGTGACTTTATAAAGCAATGATTATGATTTTAGAAAAAGAGAAATTAGCCAAACGCTGTCACTTGGAGACCAACATTGGATCTCTCCATTCCTCAGTGAGCATCCCTCTGGGAGGTGCCTTCCTGGTGAAGCCCGCAGCATGTCGGTCTCATGATCCAGGGTCCTGAGTTCAAGACTCAGAAAGTGTGTGTTTTCCTGTTTTCACAATCGACAGAAAAACTCAACACAGTAAAAACAAAATAATAATAAAAAAAACCTGATTTCATCCAGCCGATTCCCACTCACAGCAGCCCACATAGAGACAGAGTAGAACAGGCCCATAAGGGTTTCCAAGAAGCAGCAGGTGGATTCTGACTGCCGTTACCAGCCAGAGCTCTTAACCATTGCACCACTAGGACTCCCCACTCTTGTAGAGCTACATCATAATTCACAGTGGGGGGGAGAAACAGACAAGAACCAGTAAGAAAAATACATAAGAAGCTGGGTGAAGATGCCTGTTGTGAGGAAATAATAAGAAAATAAAGGGAGTAGACGTTGAAGTTAGTATGCTCAGCTTGCAAAGGTAGAGACAGGAAATTTGTCATCTTGAAAATGCCATTTTGTCTTTTCTTCCTGTAGCCATCTAGTTGGGATCCTTGTGCCCGGGTTTTCTAATAATATTAGAATGATTTTTATCTATCAGTGCAACTGGGGGTTAACAGAAATTTTTTCACTTAAGATTTGCTGGCTTAGTTGGATAAATGGTAGTATATGAGGTCTGGGGTGTAAATCCTTCACATATATCTTCATATGGAAAATGAGGAGTGTAAAATCCCCTGGGAGGATTAATAATACCTCAAGCAGGACCAGAGCAATAGGAATGGTTTCTGCTTTAGGTGTCATTTCCCTGCAGAACACTGGTCTCTGGTACAGAGCTTGTATCATAGGTGCTCCTTAGGGGGCTGGACAAATGGATTTACAGAATGCGCTAGTATTCTTGTTACAGATTCAGTTATGCCCACCTCCCTCCCAATATGTGTTGGAGTCCTGACACCTATTCTTCTGGATGTAATCCCATTTGGGAATAGGGTTTTCTTTGTTCTGTTCATGAGGGCACATCAGTGTAGGGTGTGCTGAACCTAATTACCTCTGAGTGATATAAAGAGTAACATAGAAACATACACAAGCCAGCACAAATGAGGGAAGAGAGAAGCACATGTAATGATTGCCAAGGAACCAAGAAATGAGGAACGCAGGAGGTATAGAAGCTGAGATAAGGATCTTCCCCTGGAGATGACAGAGTAAGAGACTTTCTGTAGAGCTAGGGCCCTGAATTTGGACTTCTTGTCTCCTGAACTATGAGACAATAATTTTCTGTTCTTTAAAGCTGCCCATATGTGGTATTTTGGTGATAGCAGCACTATATAACTAAGACTGGCTCTTGTAAAGAATTGACTTCTCTCTGAGGTTCCCAATCTTCCCTGGTGAAGAAAGAATCCTAAATGGTCTTCAAAAATTGAGCATTTTCTGGAAAAGCAGGAAGCCCCACTACAAAAACCAAAACCAAATCCATTGCCTGTAATGACCCTATAGGACAGAGTAGAACTGCCCCATAGGGTTTCCAAGGAGCAGCTGGTGGATTCAAACTGCTGACCCCTTATTAGCAGCCAAAAAATGTAACCACTGGGACCACCAGTACTCCTGGTACCACTGCTAAAAAAAAAAACCCAAAGCCATTGGCATTGAGTTGATTCATAGTGACCTTATAGATGGTTATAATTTGAAATCAAAAGACCTCAGGAAAAAACATAAAGGCTCAGAAGGTCAAGATTAAAGCAGCAAATCTGTTACCAAAATGAGATTTCTGTGGTGTAGGGAAACAAGTGTTCAATGTGATAGTGTTACCAGTTGCCAGTGGGACACAAAGGGTCCTGGTCTTTTCCCAAGTAAGAATACATGCAAATAACAAACTTTATCTTCAGCAAGCTTTATTTTGCTTGAGTCAAGCAAAAGGAGTCAGTGGGAGACTAAGCTTCTCCAAAAGGCTGACTCGAAAAGAGAAGTAAGGCTAGGGCTTATATGGGTTGTCGTTGTTGCTGTTAGGTGCCGTTGAGTTGGTTCCGACTCATAGCGACGCTATGCACAACAGAACGAAACACTGCCCGGTCCTGTACTATCCTTACAATCGTTGTTATGCTTGAGCTCATTGCTGCAGCCACTGTGTCAATCCACCTCGTTGAGGGTCTTCCTCCTTTCCGCTGACCCTGTACTCTGCCAAGCGTGATATCCTCCTCCAGAGACTGATCCCTCCTGACAACATCTCCAAAGTATGTAAGACGCAGTCTCGCCATCCTTGCTTCTAAGGAGCATTCTGGTTGTACTTCTTCTAAGACAGATTTGTTTGTTCTTTTGGCAGTCCATGGTATATTCAATATTCTTTGCCAACACCAGAATTCAAAGGTGTCAACTCTTCTTCGGTCTTCCTTATTCATTGTCCAACTTTCACATGCATATGAAGCGATTGAAAATACCATGGCTTGGGTCAGGCGCACCTTAGTCTTCAGGGTGACATATTTGCTCTTCAACACTTTGAAGAGGTCCTTTGCAGCAGATTTGCCCAATGCAATGTGTCTTTGGATTTCTTGACTGCTGCTTCCATGGCTGTTGATTGTGGATCCAAGTAAAATGAAATCCTTGACAACTTCAATCTTTTCTCCGTTTATCAGATGCTGCTCATTGGTCCAGTTGTGAGGATTTTTCTTCTCTTTATGTTGAGATGTAATCCATACTGAAGGCTGTGGTCTTTGATCTTCATTAGTAAGTGCTTCAAGGCCTCTTCCCTTTCAGCAAGCAAGGTTGTGTCATCTGCATAACGCAGGTTGTCAATGAGTCTTCCTCCAATTCTAATGCCCCGTTCTTCTTCATATAGTCCAGCTTCTCTTATTATTTGTTCAGCATACAGATTAAGTAGGTACGGTGAAAGAATACAACCCTGACACACACCTTTCCTGACTTTAAACCAATCAGTATCCCCTTGTTCTGTCCGAACAACTGCATCTCCATCTATGTAAAGGTTCCTCATGAGCACAATTAAGTGTTCTGGAATTCCATTCCTCGCAGTGTTATCCATAGTTTGTTATGATCCACACAGTCAAATGCCTTTGCATAATCAATAAAACACAGGTAAACATCCTTCTGGTATTCTCTGCTTTCAGCCAGGATCCATCTGACATCAGCAATGATAGCCCTGGTTCCACGTCCTCTTCTGAAACCAGCCTGGATTTCTGGCAGAAGGTTAGGTGCAGACAATACAGTAATGAGTATTTAGTGGGCTTCTTTCAAGGGGAGGGTAATTCTCAGAATGGTGGTGCATGTTAATTAGGCTGCATGTGCATCTGGAATCCAGGATGGAAACTGCTGATTTTCAAGATGGAGTCCTCTCGGCAGCCCTTGCCATCACTTATTATGGGATATAGTGCAAGCACTCTGATCTTTGACACTACACAGCCATCTTTGGAGGTCTAAGGAAGGTTAAACAGCAGTTACACTTTGTTCTTCTGTGCATGCAGGAGCCTGTAAAAGGGAAGGGGCTAGAAAAACACTAAGAAGAAGGCAGTAACTCACCGGTTGTTTCAAACTTATCTCATGTTGACAGGGTGTGGTTCCTGCTTACCCAACTTCTAGATGGTAATCTTTTAACAGCTCTTTTGTTCTGCCAACACAGTTAACCCTACCTGTCTCAATAGTTTTACATCCACAATTTGAAAATGCCTATTCACCAGAATTGTTGTGTACTGACTTCAGAAAGGAAAGGAAGGAAAGAAACTTTTTCTGCCATCCAAGTTTTTTTGTGATTTTTGCCTAAAAATTCTAACAGATAATTAGGATCAAAAGGGATTCTGACCCTAGGAGTATCAGTGCTCTCTTTGTTCACCTTTCCTTCAAACCTAACTCTGAGGAAAAGCCCCGATTTTTATGACTTCCAATGATGTCCTAAAATTCTCCTGCCCCTCCCTCAACTTATCCTTGTCCCATGATCCTAAGGTTTTCCTACATTAATCCTATCCTTCTCTAGAAAATAGGTAGTCATGGATTGAATCATGTCCCCCCCAAAATATATGTCAACTGGGGTAGGCCATGATTCCCAGTATTGTGTGGTTGTCCTCCATTTTGTGTTTGTAACAAAATGGACTAGGGTGGGATTATAACACCACCCTTACTCAAGTCACTTCACAGATTCAAGGTAAAGGGTGTTTCCCTGGGTTGTGGCCTACACCACCTTTTATCTCTCAAGAGGTAAAAAGAAAGGGAAGCAAGCAGAGTTGGGAACCTCATACCACCGAGAAGGCATCAGCAGGAGCAGAGCGTGTCCTTTGGACACGGGGTCCCTGTGCCTGAGAAGCTCCTTGACCAGGTGAAGATTGAGGACAAGGACCTTCCTCCTGGACCGACAGTGAGAAAAAGCCTTCTTCTGGAGCCAAAGCCCTGAATTTTGCCTTGTAACCCACTAGACTGCGAGAAAATTAATTTCTTTTTGTTAAAGCCATCCACTTGTTGTATTTCTGTTAAAGCACCACTAGATGGCTAAGACATAGGTCGACAGATCAAGCCCTACCTAGACACTTTGGCCATATTGGGAGGGATGATGATGTAGATATGTGGACAGAAAAGACCACCCACTTCCTCCTCCGAGGCTGCCACACTTCCTAAAGCAACTGACAATCACAACCTCCTTTTTTAAACCTTAGTAACACAAGCTTTAAGAAAGCCAAGTGGTTCTGACTGATGGTCCCACCCAGCTAGAGCTTGTCTCTTCCTTTACGGCAAATCAAGAAAGTAAATGTACAGGAGGCTTAAACACTTCCACAGCAAATTTTCCAACAACAGCCTTCATCAGGTGTCCTTTTCTCCATACTCTCTGAGAGAAACAGTGGTGTTCATCCCATTTGTGTCTGAGGCTGTGTCTGAGATGCTCTGCCCTTGCTTGGGTCCTGGTTACGCTTTAGTGGTCTTGGGTTTCACTGTTATCCAGTGTGGACCCATACAGCTGTCAGGGCACATCACACCTAGAGCTATCACAGTTCAAAAAGAGAGCAAGAGCATGGCCAATTAAGTCAAATGATACAGTATTTGCTTTGTACTCAGAGGTAATGGAATGGACACCTGCTTTCTCTAGTTTTGCTCCTTTTTAATAGGTACCCACCACCTCAGAGCTTCTCTTCTGAGCTGAAATCCAGAAAATATTGAACTTCTTTCAAAAGTGGTTCTAGTTCTTTTCTTATTTCACACACAGAACAGGTTAGGTGCAATCTCTGAGCAATGTTACCCATTACTGAAATGTAGATAAAGAAGAACCCCGGAAAAGAGCTGTGGAAAGTGGAAGTGTCATCTGTGCTAGGCACTTCCATCTCAGGATATGGAGTGCCCTTTGGGTATTGGAAGGGCTGAACTCGCACTCCTGACTCTGACCCCTGTTCTTGGACAGGGAGAACCTAATTTTTCAGGTGAAATGAAGACCTCTCCTCTACCTGGGATTGAGATTTATTAGGATTTTTGAAATATTTGAAGAGATGAAGTAAGAAACAAGGAAAGCTGAGGAAACAGGAAGGATGATAAGAGACACCTACAGAGATAGTATGTACAAGACAATTGGTGGATACAAGATCTTTGAGTAGAAGGGTCTCAGGAGAGGCACACTAAGAGCCAGAGAGTCAGAAAAGGAAGTTATAACACCCAGAGGAATTCTTAGAGAAAACCTAGGCCAAAAGAATGGGAGTAAAAATCTTTGGGAAGTCCTTAACGAAGGACGTTTGTACCCATCTGCTTTGGACCCCCCATCATGGCACCTGACAGTCCAAACTAAAACCTTCAGAAACTTTAATAACTTCAAAGGAACTTTTTTGCCATGTCTATATTATTTTGGACATAACTCCATTGCCTGTGTACAGAATATCACATGTACATTCACAATGAAGAAACTGTGTGCACCAGAAAAAAATCCTTTTAAAACAAACAAACAAACAAAAAAAACACCCTTCAGAAACACTTGCTGTCTTAGTCATCTAGTTCTGCCATAACAGATATACCACAAGTGGATGGCTTTAACAAAGAGAAATTTATTTTCTCACAGTCTAGTAGGTTACAAGTCCAAATTCAGGGCGTTGGCTCCAAGGGAAGGCTTTCTCTCCCTGTCGGCTCTGGAGGAAGGTCCTTGCCCTCAGACTTCCCCTGGCTGAGGAGCTTCTCGGGTGCAGAGACCCTGTGTCCAAAGGACTCACTCTGCTTCTAGTGCTGCTTTCTTGGTGGTATGAGGTCCATGACCCTCTGCTTGCTTCCCTTTCCTTTTACCTCTTGAGAGGTAAAAGGTGGTATAGGTCACACCCCAGGGAAACTCCCTTTTAGATCAGGGAGGTGACCTGAGTAACCCTTTTAGCCACAGACAGAGATTATGATTTATAACACTTAGGGAAATCACAAAATGGAGGACAACTACACATGGGCTAACCAAGTTAACACATTTTTGGGGAACACAATTCAATACCTTACACTTGCCAATTTTTTAAACAAATTCCACATACAGAACTGAAGATACATTTTTCCTCTTTGCAGAAGCAGCTGAAATTAGATTCAAATTCCCACTATCTTGAAACATCTTAAATCCCCTTTATTGTGAAACATATACTAAAAAAGAAAACAAAAGAAAAAGAGCTCAGAGAGTGGAGAAGTTTTGAATTTAAATGGATTTCAACTCTTGAACTGCATCGTGGAACTGAAAATTCTAATTTCTGGTTTGAGTTTTTTTTTTTTACAGCGTGACAAATTGCAGGAGTGTCTGAAATGTCACACAGGAAGAAGGGAAAAATAATTTCTATCATATAATTTATTAACATTAATGAATTTTCTCCTCTCAGTTTCCCCATTCAGACTTAAGGGGCAGTATGTGGCAGAGAAGACGAAGTAGTGCCACCTGAGATTTTTTGTTGCCAGTTTCCATAATCCGTAGGAGAAATAGAAGGTTTGCTGAAGAGTTAGGAAAGAGGACAATTTTTGTTAAAGAGGCAGACTGACCTAAGAAACAGATATCAGATTTCCCAAGACTAGGATGAAGAAATTTCCTTTTTGTCTAAGGTAAAGAGGTCTCAGGACCTATAAGAAAAAGAACATGCACAATTACTTGGGAGAATTTCCCCTAGGTGGCCAAACAAGTGCTAACCCAGGTATTGGGCCACAGCCTCTGCAAATAAGTGTGTGCCTGTGGCAGAATAGAACATGGAAGCTTCAGATCAGGGTTTCTGAGTCTTCATACTATTGACATTTGGGGCCAGATTAATTCTATTTTAGGAGTCTGACCTACATACTGGAGAATATTTAACATCCTCCTTGGCCTCTACCCACTAGATGGATCACCACCATTCCCAACTGTGACAACCAAAAATGTCTCAAAGCATTGCTAAGTGTCACCTGGTGGAACAAATTCACCCCTGGTTGAGAACCACTGCTGTAGATACTTCGCTCATGAATGCCGTGCTCCTTGAGCAGGTGATGACTCAGCAGTAACCTGAAAGAACAGAAAACAGCCAAACCACCCGCCCACTGCCATCGAGTCAATTCTGACTCAGCCAGAGGCCTGTAACTCCCTATTCTTTTGTTCCACTAAAGACTCCAGAGATTCGAAATGACCTTTGGGGAATAAGAAGCCAAAGAATGGCTGAAATTTACTGTAGCCCTGGCAGAATGAAAAAGGAGATGAGTCAAAATTCACTTGACAGCAACAGGTTTATATTTCCTTTGACTTGGCATACTTCCTGGAGCCCTGACGGCACAGTGGTTAAGAACTGTGTCTGCTAACCAAAGTGTCAGCAGCTTAAATCCACCAGTCGATCCTTGGAAACCCTATGGGGCAGTTCTACTCTGTCCTATAGGATTGCTATGAGTTGAAATTACTCCACAGCAAAGGGTTTTGTTTTCATTTGGTCTGGCTTATTTCCTGAGCTCTGACTCCAACCTAATCACCTAGAATCTACTTTTGTTTCCTACATGTTGCCTGTCCTGCACATCTTGCCTGTGCTCTCCACAACTTTCCCCCTCTTACTATCTCCCTCCTCTGCCCCAGACAGACACTTATAAATCCTTTGCAGTCAAAGTGTTACTACTTAAGTGCCCAGATTATGTACCATTTTATAAGGGCAATTATAGAGACAGAAATGGTCTGAGACTTAGGAGAGCTGGAGTCAGTCTTACCTCTATGACTTTAAGCAAATCCCTTAATAGCCCTGAAGCTGAGCAGCTTTCTAAGATGGATACAAGCTTCTTATCTTATTTACTTCCCAGGGTTGTTGTGAAGCTACACTATTACAAATGAAAATATTGTAATATTGTAAACTATGATCCAAGTTATGGACAATGTGTTACTGACCACAGTGAAATATATTTTAATTATATATTTGTTGAAATTAAGTTTAGAAGTAGTTTAAATGGTGGGGTCATTTTCTGATGCCAAATCCTGGATGAAGATAATATAAGAAAGATCCTCCTTATTAAAAATCCTTGATGGACAGAGAGGCAAGATTTCAGAATTCAGGAAGACACAGACGGGGGCATTCGAAGAGACTGAGTCTGGGTTTATTCAGAAACAAGTATGGAGGCACAACTGCCAGGCCTGTGCTCCAGGGAAGGGCCAGGAGCAGGTCCTTCCTTAATCTCATTTTAATTACCTGGCTTGGCCCGACTAGACACACAGTTGCAGTCCCTGCTAATAAGACAATTCTATCCCCCTCTCTATGTCTCAAGGTGCTCTGGTATAGCAATGGTTAAGCGCTGGGCCACTAACCCAAACATTGGTGGTTTAAACCCACTAGCAGCTGCTCAGGGGAAAACCCTGGGTGATCTGCTCTGGTAAAGATTACAGCCTAGGAAACACTGTGGGGCAGTTCCACTCTGTCTTGTAGGGTCCCTACGAGTTGGAATCTACTCCACTGCAACAATTCTATGTCTTCACTCCCCTCCCAGATTCATTATATTTCTTTATATCAGTGGCTTGTTGATTCATTCTGATGGTAGGATTATTAAGGTTAAACATTGCATGTTCAGAGTAGATCCGGCAATATAATATATTGGTGTATTTTAAAGAGTTGCTTCCTGAGTCCCACTTCCCACACTTTTTAGATTAGGAGTAAAAATCTCCACCACCAGAATTCTTTTAAGGATCACAACTCTAGATTACAAAGCTGAGAAGAGAGCTGGTTCACAGACTTTATATTCATAACTGTATCTAGGGTAAAGCTCCAAAAACTGTTTTCAACAGTAAAAAAAGAGTTTAGAATGGTTCTAAAAAGGTTTATCCCAATTTAAGTCATTTAAAAATGGATTATTTCTGCATCTTAGATATTGTTTCACCCCAAAGCCTTGGATGTGATAGAAAGGGATGTGTTGGTTAGTATAAGGTCCAGGAAATACCCAAACCCTAGATACTAATGCTTGTGTATCTGCTGTCCTCTCAGTGCACCCTCATTATTACAATAAGCCTTAATTAAGACTGAGATTGTTTGAAGGAGGACAGCTAATCATCTAGTTATGGAAGGAGGCAGTGAGAGAGGAAAGTTGTGCCTCAGGGGATAGATTTTTTGCACAGGGAGCCCTCTCAGCTGCCAAGCCTCAAAGTTACAGCAGTCTTGGCAGCAGACTAATTTTATCATAACATCTGGAAATCCAAAAGGTGTAAATATGGCCTGGGAAGCCCTGCTGAATATACCAGTCTAGATTCATCTGCATGCTACTGCCAAGGTAAGTACATTGATAAATGTGGCACTGACTTTCTTGGGGTGAGGACATAATGGCTACCCTGAATTGTGGGTTTGACTCTATTCTAGGAGAAGAAGTGGGGAGAGGTGAGGCAGCAAAAATGAGTGCATTGAGTTCTTTTTTATTACCTGTGAAAGAACAATGTTCAGGGTCAAGAAAGATGTTAAGATGTTAATATTTCCAAGTAAAATGACAGAAATGTTTGTCATTGAGTTCAAGATCTGTCTCCCGAGTGAGAAATCATCTGTTTGCTGCACTTGTAAAGTAAGCTGCCCTCTTTGCTCTTTTCCAGAAAACAGTGCCTGATAAAAATGATCACAGTTGCTTTTTAAACCAAAATAACCAAATCAAACCCTTCGCTGTCAAGTAGATTCTATGTCACAGCAACCCAACAGGGAAGAGTAGAGTTGCCTGATAGGGTTTCTATGGAGCAGTGGTGGATTTGAACTGCCACCTTTGGGTTACCAGGCAAATACTTAACCACTGGGCCACTAGGGCTCCAGCTGCTTTTTACCCAAAAAAACCCACTCCTGGTGAGTCAATTCCAACTCATAGCAACCCTATAGGCCAGATCAGAACTGCCCCATAGAGTTCCCAAGGAGCACCTGGTGGTTTTGAACTTTAGACCTCTTGGTTAGCAGCCACAGCACTTAGCCACTACACCACCAGCGTTCCCAGCTGTTTCTTGGTAAATGCTACATCGTTATTTGCCAAACACTGAGTTCTTATCCTATTTGGCAGAGGACAATGCAGAAGGAAACAGAAAGTAGGTAAATTCCCAAACCTCACACAGAATCAGATCAGACTAGGAAGGCAAATAAGTTTGTTTAATTTGAAAGCCCACTCTCCTATGAATCTTCAACTTCCTTGTGCCTGACATTGTACTGGGTCCTCTGGTTTAAAATATAAAACAGAATCGTAACAAAGAATAACAGAATTTTGAATACTCAGTATCCATGAGTATAGCTATAAAAGGAATTCTATTTCTTTTCAGTTTTGCAATGGGCAAAGATTAAATTCAGGAAGTTCAATAACTTTTCTGTTTACTCTTAGTCCATATAAAAATCCTACCATCACTTTAAGTTGTAAACCATCTTAATTGAGAAATTTGCCATTTCCCTTCTCTTGCTAATGAAAATCAGTGAACAGATAAAGGGATGGCTTCTTTTCATAACCCTTCCTCCACTCCCTAGCTGTAATCCCTACCTACTCCTGGTTTGTGACTGTAGGATGCAAAGGTAAGGAGCCTAGAACTTACTTACTTGCCTGAAACTCTTGAAATATTGCTTCATACTCCCTGGGACTAGTATATGTTAAAAGTTCACACATTGTGTGGTGGACATTCTTATAAGCTCTCTAGAAATCACTTTTCAATTATTGATATAGCCAAGCCAGCTTTCTCAGGCTTGGTATTTACGTGGTATATTCTTTCCCATCCTCTTATGTTCAACTTGTATGTGTCTTTATGTCTCAAGAGTGTTTCTTATTATCAGCAAAAAGTCTGGACCTCATTTTTAATCTATTCTGAAGATCTCTGTAATTACATGGATATTTTTTTCATTTAAACTTAATATGATTATTGATATACTGGGATTTAATCTTGTAATTTTTTTTTCTTCTTTCTATTTATCCTATCTGTTCCTCTGTTCGTTTATTGCCCTGTGTGTGTGTGCCGGAATTGAATATTTCATGAGTTCCGTTTTAACTCCTCCACTGACTTTTTATTTTTAATGGCTTTAACGAAGTATATCACACACCGTACAATTCATCTGTATAAAGTATACAATTCAAAGGTTTTACTACAGTCATTGTGGGATGAAACAACTTGGTTTGGCCCTTTGACTCTGGTTTTTGGAACCCCAAGAAATTAAGATGCTTTTGTTTTCTAAAATAGCCAAGCAAGGAGGGGCTACAGAGGCCCTGCACCTTTATAGGAAGGCTGGGGGCCTGATGCAGTCATGCGCATTTATTGATTGAATCTACCATAATTATTCATTAAGGCCAAAGTCATGCATATTTATCGAGGTCCCAACGATTAGGGAAACCAAGACTTTGGAGGATTATTTTTGAGGTCTCCCAGATTGGTGAGAACATCCATGTATGGAAGAGGGAGAAGCACATCCCTGGGGTTCCTTGCAGGTACCTAACTCTTCCAGGCCTTACCTGATGTGTCTCTATACTCGTATCCTTTCTGGTCATTATAAATGGATAACTGTAAGTTCGGGTAGCAGTCTCCATTATAGCGAATTAAAGGAGCCCTGGTTTCCCAGTGGTTAATAGCTTGGCTGCTAACTGAAATGTTGGTGGTTTGAACCCACCAGCCACTCCATGGGAGAAAAATGTGGCAGTATGCTTCCACAAAGATTATGGTCTAGGAAACCTGTAGGACAACTCTACTGTCATGTAGGGGTCGACAACAATGGGTTTGGGTACAGAGAATTAACAAACCCGCAGAGTCCATGAGCAGCAGGGGCTGGGAGTTGATTTGTGTAGCCCGAGCTCTGGGTTGCTGGGTGATAGGGAAAGGCTACATGGGCAGATGATGAAGACAAGTGTCCTTCTAGACTATGTGCTAGTACCAGAGGATTAGAGAGAGAGAGAGAGAGAGGCAAATGGAGAGAGAGAGAGACCAGCTGGTCTGAAGTGTAGGTAGTTGTGCAGACTCTTGAGCCTATGGCTCCTCCCTGATGACCTGGCCTCAGGTGGCCAGCGATGTTTTTTTTTTATTAACTTTTATTGAGCTTCAAGTGAACGTTTACAAATCAAGTCAGACTGTCACATATAAGTTTATATACACCTTACTCCGTACTCCCACTTGCTCTCCCCGAAGTGAGTCAGCCCTTCCAGTCTCTCCTTTCATGGCAATTTTGCCAGCTTTTTTCCAACTCTCTCTATCCTCCCATCTCCCCTCCAGACAGGAGATGCCAACACCGTCCCAAGTGTCCACCTGATATAATTGGCTCACTCTTCATCAGCATCTCTTTCCTACCCACTGTCCAGTCCCTTTCATGTCTGATGAGTTGTCTTCGGTAATGGTTCCTGTCCTGTGCCAGCAGAAGGTTTGGGGACCATGACCGCCGGGATTCCTCTAGTCTCAGTCGGACCACTAAGTCTGGTCTTTTTATGCGAATTTGGGGTCTGCATCCCACTGATCTCCTGCTCCCTCAGGGGTTCTCTGTTGTGTTCCCTGTCAGGGCAGTCATCAATTGTGGCCAGGCACCAACTAGTTCTTCTGGTCTCAGGATGATGTAGGTCTCTGGTTCATGTGGCCCTTTCTGTCTCTTGGGCTCTTAGTTGTCGTGTGACCTTGGTGTTCTTGATTCTCCTTTGCTCCAGGTGGGTTGAGACCAATTGATGCATCTTAGTTGGCCGCTTGTTGGCATTTAAGACCCAGACGCCACATTTCAAAGTGGGATGCAGAATGTTTTCATAATAGAATTATTTTGCCAATTGACTTAGAAGTCCCCTTAAACCATGGTCCCCAACCCTCTGCCATTGCTCCGCTGACCTTTGAAGCATTCAGTTTATCTCGGAAACTTCTTTGCTTTTTGTCCAGTCCAATTGAGCTGACCTTCCATGTATTGAGCATTGTCCTTCCCTTCACCTAAAGCAGTTCTTAGCTACTAATTAATCAGTAAAAAACCCTCTCCCACCCTCCCTTCCTCCCCGCCTCGTAACCACAAAAGTATGTGTTCTTCTCAGTTTATACTATTTCTCAAGATCTTATAATAGTGGTCTTATACAATATTTGTCCTTTTGCCTCTGACTAATTCCGCTCAGCATAATGCCTTCCAGGTTCCTCCAAGTTATGAAATGTTTCACAGATTTGTCACTGTTCTTTATCGATGCGTAGTATTCCATTGTGTGAATATACCACAATTTATTTACCCATTCCTCCGTTGATGGACACCTTGGTTGCTTCCAACTTTTTGCTATTGTGAACAGAGCTGCAATAAACATGGGTGTGCATATATCTGTTTGTGTGAAGGCTCTTATTTCTCTAGGGTATATTCCGAGGAGTGGGATTTCTGGGTTGTATACTACTTCTATTTCTAACTGTTTAAGATAACGCCAGATAGATTTCCAAAGTGGTTGTACCGTTTTACATTCCCACCAGCAGTGTATAAGAGTTACAATCTCTCCGCAGCCTCTCCAACATTTATTATTTTGTGTTTTTTGGATTAATGCCAGCCTTGTTGGAGTGAGATGGAATCTCATCATAGTTTTAATTTGCATTTCTCTAATGGCTAATGATCGAGAGCATTTTCTCATGTATCTGGTAGCTGCCTGAATATCTTCTTTAGTGAAGTGTGTGTTCATATCCTTTGCCCACTTCTTGATTGGGTTGTTTGTCTTTTTGTGGTTGAGTTTTGACAGAATCATGTAGATTTTAGAGATCAGGCGCTGGTCGGAGATGTCATAGCTGAAAATTCTTTCCCAATCTGTAGGTGGTCTTTTTATTCTTTTGGTGAAGTCTTTAGATGAGCATAGGTGTTTGATTTTTAGGAGCTCCCAGTTATCTGGTTTCTCTTCGTCATTTTTGGTAATGTTTTGTATTCTGCTTATGCCTTGTATTAGGGCTCCTAAGGTTGTCCCTATTTTTTCTTCCATGATCTTTATCGTTTTAGTCTTTATGTTTAGGTCTTTGATCCACTTGGAGTTAGTTTTTGTGCTTGGTGTGAGGTATGGGTCCTGTTTCATTTTTTTGCAGGTGGATATCCAGTTATACCAGCACCATTTGTTAAAAAGATTATCTTTTCCCCAATTAACTGACACTGGGCCTTTGTCAAATATCAGCTGCTCATATGTGGATGGATTTATATCTGGGTTCTCAATTCTGTTCCACTGGTCTGTGTGTCTGTTGTTGTACCAGTACCAGGCGGTTTTGACTACTGTGGCTGTATAATAGGTTGTGAAATCAGGTAGAGTGAGGCCTCCCACTTTCTTCTTCTTTTTCAGTAATGCTTTGCTTATCCGAGGCTTCTTTCCCTCCCATATGAAGTTGGTGATTTGTTTCTCTATCACCTTAAAAAATGACATTGGAATTTGGATCGGAAGTGCATTGTATGTATAGATGTCTTTTGGTAGAATAGACATTTTTACTATGTTAAATCTTCCTATCCACGAGCAAGGTATGTTTTTCCACTTAAGTATGTCCTTTTGAATTTCTTGTGGTAGAGCTTTGTAGTTTTCTTTGTATAGGTCTTTTACATCCTTGGTAATATTTATTCCTAAGTGTGAATGGTATTGATTTGGTGATTTCCTCTTCGATGTTCTTTTTGTTGATGTAGAGGAATCCAAGTGATTTTTGTATGTTTATCTTATAACCTGAGACTCTGCCAAACTCTTCTATTAGTTTCAGTAGTTTTCTGGAGAATTCCTTGGGGTTTTCTGTGTATAAGATCATGTCATCTGCAAATAGAGATAATTTTACTTCCTCTTTGCCAATCCGGATGCCCTTTATTTCTTTGTCTAGCCTAATTGCTCTGGCTAGGACCTCTAGCACAATGTTGAATAAGAGCGGTGATAAAGGGCATCTTTGCTTCCCGTTCTCAAGGGAAATGCTTTCAGGTTCTCTCCATTTAGAGTGATGTTGGCTGTTGGCTTTGCATAGATGCCCTTGATTATGTTGAGGAATTTTCCTTCAATTCCTATTTTGGTGAGAGTTTTTATCACAAATGGGTGTTGGACTTTGTCAAATGCCTTTTCTGCATCAATTGATAAGATCATGTGGTTTTTGTCTTTTGTTTTATTTATATGGTGGATTACATTAATGGTTTTTCTAATATTAAACCAGCCTTGCATACCTGGTATAAATCCCACTTGGTCATGGTGAATTATTTTTTTGATATGTTGTTTAATTCTATTGGCTAGAATTTTGTTGAAGATTTTTGCATTTATGTTCATAAGGGATATATGTCTGTAATTTTCTTTGTTTGTGATGTCTTTACCTGGTTTTGGTATCAGGGAGATGGTGGCTTCACAGAATGAGTTGGGTAGTATTCCGTCATTTTTCTATGCTTTGAGATACCTTTAGTAGTGTGGTGTTATCTCTTCTCTGAAAGTTTGGTAGAACTCCGCAGTATAGCCATCCGGGCCAGGGCTTTTTTTTTGTTGGGACTTTTTTGATTACCTTTTCAATCTCTTTTTTTTGTTATGGGTCTATTTAGTTGTTCTACTTCTGATTGTGTTAGTTTAGGTAGGTAGTGTTTTTCCAGGAATTCATCCGTTTCTTCTAGGTTTGCAAATTCGTTAGAGTACAATTTTTCGTAATAATCTGATATGATTCTTTTAATTTCACTTGGGTCTGTTGTCATGTGGCCCTTCTCGTTTCTTATTCGGGTTATTTGTTTCCTTTCCTGTGTTTCTTTAGTCAGTCTAGCCAATGGTTTATCGATTTTGTTAATTTTTTCAAAGAACCAGCTTTTGGCTTTGTTAATTCTTTCAATTGTTTTTCTGTTCTCTAATTCATTTAGTTCAGCTCTAATTTTTATTATTTGTTTTCTTCTTGTGCCTGATGGATTCTTTTGTTGCTCACTTTCTATTTGTTGAAGTTGTAGGGACAGTTCTCTGATTTTGGCTCTCTTCTTTTTGTATGTGTGCATTTATCAATATAAAGTGGCCTCTGAGCACTGCTTTTGCTGTGTCCCAGAGGTTTTGATAGGAAGTATTTTCATTTTCGTTGCATTCTATGAATTTCCTTATTCCCTCCTTAATGTCTTCTATAACCCAGTCTTTTTTCAGGAGGGTGTTGTTCAGTTTCCAAGTCTTTGAGTTCTTTTCCCTAGTTTTTCTGTTATTGATTTCTAGTTTTATTGCCTTGTGGTCTGAGAAGATGCTTTGTAATATTTCGATGTTTTGGATTCTGCAAAGGTTTGTTTTATGACCTAATATGTGGTCTATTCTAGAGAATGTTCCATGTGTTGCAGAAAAAAAAGTATACTTTGCAGCAGTTGGGTGGAGAGTTCTGTATAAGTCAATGAGGTCAAGTTGGTTGATTGTTGTAATTAGGTCTTCCGTGTCTCTATTGAGCTTCTTCCTGGATGTCCTGTCCTCCGAAAGTGGTGTGTTGAAGTATCCTACTATAATTGTGGAGGTGTCTATCTCACTTTTCAGTTCTTTTAAAATTTGATTTATGTATCTTGCAGCTCTGTCATTGGGTGCAGAAATATTTAATATGGTTATATCTTCCTGATCAATTGTCCCTTTTATCATTATGTAGTGTCCTTCTTTATCCTTTGTGGTGGATTTAAGTTTGAAGTCTATTTTGTCAGAAATTAATATTGCTACTCATCTTCTTTTTTGCTTATTGTTTGCTTGATATATTTTTTTCCATCCTTTGAGCTTTAGTTTGTTTGTGTCTCTAAGTCTAAGGTGTGTCTCTTGTAGGCAGCATATAGACGGACCGTGTTTCTTTATCCAGTCCGAGACTCTCTGTCTCTTTATTGGTGCATTTAGTCCATTTACATTCAGCATAATTATAGATAAGTAAGTGTTTAGTGTTGTCATTTTGATGCCTTTTTGTGTGTGTTGTTGACAATTTCATTTTTCCACTTACTTTTTTGTGCTGAGACGTTTTTCTTTGTAAATTGTGAGATCCTCATTTTCATAGTATTTGACCTTATGTTTGTTGAGTCGTTACGTTTTTCTTGGCTTTTATTTTGAGTTATGGAGTTGTTATACCTCTTTGTGGCTACCTTAATCTTTACCCCTATTTTTCTAAGTAAAAACCTAACTTGTATTGCTCTATATCACCTTGTATCACTCTGCATATGGCAGTTCTATGCCACCTGTATTTAGTCCCTCTTTTTGATTATTGTGATCTTTTACATATTGACTTCAATGATTCCCTGTTTTGAGCATTTTTTTTTTTTTCTTAATTTGTTTTTGTGATTTCCCTATTTGAGTTGATATCAGGATGTTCTGTTCTGTGACCTTGTGTTGTGCTGGTATCTCATACTATTGGTTTTCTGACCAAACAATTTCCTTTAGTATTTCTTGTAGCTTTGGTTTGGTTTTTGCAAATTCTCTAAGATTGTTTTTATCTGTAAATATCTTAATTTCGCCTTCATATTTCAGAGAGAGTTTTGCTGGATATATGATCCTTGGCTGGCAGTTTTTCTCCTTCAGTGCTCTGTATATGTCATCCCATTGCCTTCTTGCCTGCATGGTTTCTGCTGAGTACTCTGAACTTATTCTTATCGATTCTCCCTTGAAGGAGACCTTTCTTTTCTCCCTGGCTGCTTTTCAAATTTTCTCTTTATCTTTGGTTTTGGCAAGTTTGATGATAATATGTCTTGGTGATTTTCTTTTTAGATCAATCTTAAATGGGGTTCGCTGAGCATCTTGGATAGATATCCTTTCGTCTTTCATGATGTCAGGGAAGTTTTCTGTCAGCAGATCTTCGACTATTCTCTCTGTGTTTTCTGTCCTCCCTCCCTGTTCTGGGACTCCAATTACACGCAAGTTATCCTTCTTGATAGAGTCCCACATGATTCTTAGGGTTTCTTCATTTTTTAAATTCTTTTATCTGATTTGTTTTCAGCTATGTTGGTGTTAATTCCCTGGTCCTCCAGATTTCCCACCCTGCATTCTGATTGCTTGAGTCTGCTCCTCTGACTTCCTATTGCGTTGTCTAATTCTGTAATTTTATTGTTAATCTTTTGGATTTCTGCATGCTGTCTCTCTATGGATTCTTGCAACTTATTAATTTTTCCACTATGTTCTTGAATAATCTTTTTGAGTTCTTCAACTGTTTTATCAGTGTGTTCCTTGGCTTTTTCTGCAGTTTGCCTTATTTCATTTCTGAGGTCATCCCTGATGTCTTGAAGCATTCTGTAAATTAGTTTTTTATGTTCTGTACCTGATAATTCCAGGATTGTATCTCCATTTGGGAAAGATTTTGATTCTTTTGTTTGGGGGGTTGTAGAAGCTGTCATGGTCTTCTTCTTTATGTGGTTTGATATCTACTGCTGTCTCTGAGCCATCACTAAGATATAGTAGTGATTTATTCTATGATTGCTCACTGAGTCTTGTTTTGTTTTCTTTCAATATACGTGGATAGGCTACTAGATTGTGCTGTCTTGTTTGTTGTAGCCCTTGACTTACTTATGACCTATTACCAGTTGGTTTGGGCTGTCACCAGCTATATATGCCTGAGTCTATTCACTATTCTTGAGTAGAATCTGATTTGGGGTCATCAAGTATGTGCTGCACCCTAACACCTCTCTACCTCGAGAAGTAGTGGTGATATGTGTGCACCAGATTCTATTAGCAGCTGGGGTTCACAGTCCAGGGGGGGCAGGATGCTGACAGGCTTCCCCCAAGTGTCAGTGAGGTAGGTGTGTCTCTATTCCTATAGCACCTTGGTGGGAGGGCTCTGCAGCTGTACCTTAGGCTCCCAATGCAAGTACCTCTACTGATTGGTAGGTGTCACTCTCCTTAGACCCCTAAGGCAAGAGGCTAGGTCGTCTGGGGGGAACTTCAGCCCTCAGTTCCCTGTTGTGGGTCAGTTAGGGCTCTGTTGAATAAGCAGAGATATTAGACCTGGGAAACTTGTTTTTCCAGTAAATCCGCTAAAAAAAATGCATTCAGAACCCTATCTTAACTGCCTTTGCATTATTACAGCCACCTTGTTCCCTGTAAGGATGAAAGCCTGAGATTTGGATCATATATGCTTGGCTGGAGCTGGTTTTGTGTTTTTAGTTCAATTAGGGAAGGATTTTTGGTCCCTGGGTTTTTTGTGGTTGCTTTTCTCAGGCCAGAAGAATGGGTTAGGAAAGCAACAAAAAAAAAAAAAAAAAAAGGAAAAGCAAAGCTGCGGAGCCGGAGCTGTTTTCCCTCTGCCTCAGGAAATTCCAATGTTACTGAAGCCACCTGGGAAGGGGAGGGGAGAGTTTAGAAAAACGGGAGAGAGTAGCACCCCGGAATATAGCCAAAGTTGCTTATCTTGCTTGGGATGATTATTTTATCTTAGATTCCCGAGTGGCGTGTCGCCTATGTGTGCTGGCTGTGTGGAGATTGTCCCCGAGGGTCTGGCCTGCTGAAGCCGTGGTCAGATCCTCCATTGCCAGTCCAAAGCCCAGCGTCAAGGTTCCCCTGCTGGGACGCTGCACTCCCGGCTCCGAAATCAGTCGCTACCTCCCGGGGACTTCTCGTCCCACCAGCCATGTTGCCGCGCTGCCCCTACGGACCGGCTGGGCCCCCTCCCAGGGTTAGTTCAGGGGAGTAGGGCTGCGCCCCGTGTTTTCGCCGTGACCGGATGCCGTGTTCAGCTCCCCTGTGCCCAGTCCAAAGCCCGGCGCCAAGGTTCCCAGGCTGGGACGCTGCACTCCCGGCTCCAAAACCAGTCACTGCCTCCTGGGGACTTCTCCCACCAGCCGCGTTGCCACGCCACCCGCGCGGACTGGTTGGGCCCCCTCCCGGGGTCAGTTCAGGGGGTAGGGCTGCGCCCCATGTTTGCACAGTCACAAGATGTTGTGTTCAGCGCCTCTGAGCCCAGTCCTAAGCCCGGCGCCAAGGTTACCTGACTGGGACTCTGGCTCCAGGCTCCAAAAACAGTCACTAGTTCCCCGTAGTTGTTCGTTCTCTGTCTCTGTCACTCAGGTCAACTCTTTAAATCTGTGTTTGTTGTTCAGGGTTCGTAGATTGTCATGTATGTGACCGATTCACTTGTTTTTCAGAGTCTTTGTTGCTGGAGGGATCTGAGGTAGTGTCTACCTAGTCAGCCATCTTGGCCCCCCCTCCTCAAGTTACTTTTATGTGAACAACATTAGGAACATCAAATAAAAGCTAAGACAGAAAATTATGGTTATATTGGGGATGAACAAATTGTGGTTATTAAGGAATCTTTAAAAATAAGCCTGGAAACCACTGAAAGTTAGATCTTTTATAGACAAATTTGAGTGCACAAATGACTAATTTTCAGAGTTAGGAATTTAAGACTACTGCCCTGTTCTACAGAGCAGATTGAGGCAAATATTTCAGTTGAGCTTCAAGTCTCCACACCATCATGCACACGTTAGTATTCAGCACTTCTTTTTGAGAAGCCCCAATGTCATTTTACCAAGTGGTCCTAAAGATCTAAGAAGTATGCTACCATATTACTAATAACTGGCTGCCATCAAGTCCATTCTGACTCATAGTGACCCTATAGGACAGAGTAGAACTGCCGCCTAGGGTTTCCAAGGAGAAACTGGTAAATTGGAACTGTGAACCTTCTGGTTAGCAGCCAAGGTTTTAAGGCACTGTGTCACCAGGGCTCCACTAAAATAGCAGAGGATGGTTTCGATCCATCGACCTCTGGGTTATGGGCCCAGCACGCTTCCGCTGTGCCACTCTGCTCCTTGATTGCATTTCTAATAGCCAAGCTTATACAGTCCTGATGCATGTCGATATGTCAGCACATAGAATAATGGCATTTTTTCTCATCATTAGTATTGAATAAAAGCTCCAGAACAAATGATTAGATGGTTAGATCTTGAAATCTAGTTATGGCCTCATATGGTTTAATTAATGGAAGTCTCAAAATACTTTCAGAAAAAATAAAACAAAACCAAACATTTCATTTGCAATGTGGAGATGGAGGAGGGCATAGCAGCCACTACTGCTTGTCTACACCACAGTCAGCCACTAACACCACCCACCAGGCCCCCTTGAAAACAGAAAAATGACTTTCTTCACATAGCCACATCTGTACTGCCCTGTGCTTGGAGGTGGTGGATACCATTCTCAGATCCAGAGTCTGAATCATGATCAAGCTTGTTAATCATAGAAACCCTAGTGGCGTAGTGGTTAAGAGCTCAGCTGCTACCAAAAGGTTGCCAGTTCAAATCTACCAGGCACTCCTTGGAAATCCTGTGGGGCAGTTCCACTCTGTCCCTTAGGGTTGCAATGAGTTGGAATCGACTCCATGGCAACGGGTTTCAGGTTTTTTTGTTTTTGTTGCTGTTAATCATAGAGGTTCCCATTTTCGTGGCAGTAAGTTTAGGTAAGGATATGTGATATAAATATAGTAAACGAGACTGGGAAGCTTAGAGAAGAGGTTGTCCTCAAATTATGAAACACAGAGGTTTGTCTTCCTTCTAGACCACGTCTGAAATTGTGAAAGTTTGAAGTACTGCACAGGGACCAGCTGGAATATGAGACTCAGATGTTGAAGATGGCAGAGTGCAAAGAGTCAAAGAACCTGAGTCCTGATGGCATTGTGGAGCCACCGAATTTACCAGCAGTGTAGCCTCCTTACCTCCTGGATTTATTATGTGTGATATAAATCTAGTTTGTTTAACCCAGTTGAGTGTTGTTTTAATTGTTGTAGAGCTCTTGCTAAAAGTTTCCTGTTCCTGGGGAGAGGTCTTTGGGCTCGATTTTTCATATATATATATATTAAAATAATTTTTATTGTCCTTTAAGTGAAAGTTTACAAATCAAGTCAGTCTGTCACATATAAGCTTATATACATCTGACTACATACTCCCATTTACTCTCTGCTCCTAATAAGTCAGCCCGCTCCCTCCTTCCAGTCTTTGCTTTTGTGACCGTTGCGCCAGTTTCTAACCCTCTCTACCCTCCCATGTCCCCTCCAGACAGGAGATGCCGACACAGTCTCAAGTGTCCACCTGATACAAGTAGCTCACTCTTCATCAGCATCTCTCTCCAACCCATTGTCCAGTCCCTTCCATGTCTGATGAGTTGTCTTCGGGAATGGTTCCTGTCCTGGGCCAACAGAAGGTTTGGGGACCATGACCGCTGGGATTCTTCTAGTCTCAGTCAGACCATTAAGTCTGGTCTTTTTATGAGAATTTGGGGTCTGCATCCCACTGTTCTCCTGCTCCATCAGGGATTCTCTGTTGTACTCCCTGTCAGGCCAGTCATCTGTTTTGGCCGGGCACCATCTAGTTCTTCTGGTCTCAGGATGATGTAAGTCTCTGGTTCATGTGCCCCTTTCTGTCTCTTGGGCTCATAGTTATCGTGTGACCTTGGTGTTCTTGATTCTCCTTTGATCCACGTGGATTGAGACCAATTGATGCATCTTAGATGGCTGCTTGTTAGCATTTAAGACACCAGATGCCACACTTCAAAGTGGGATGCAGAATGTTTTCATAATAGAATTTATTTTGCCAATTGACTTAGAAGTCCTCTTAAGCCATAGTCCCCAAACCCCCGCCTTTGCTCCACTGACCTTCGAAGCATTCAGTTTATCCCGGAAACTTCTTTCCTTTTGGTCCTGTCCAGTTGAGCTGGCCTTCCCGGTATTGAGTATTGTCCTTCCCTTCACCTAAAGTAGTTCTTATCTACTAACTAATCAGTAAATAACCCTCTTCCACCCTCCCCCTCCCCCCTCTCATAACCACGAAAGAACGTGTTCTTCTCAGTTTATACTATTTCTCTTATTATAGTGGTCTCATAAAATATTTGTCCTTTTGCATCTGACTAATTTCACTCAGCATAATGCCTTCCAGTTTCCTCCATGTAATGAAATGTTTCACAGATTTGTCACTGTTCTTTATCGATGCATAGTATTCCATTGTGTGAATATACCATAATTTATTTAACCATTCATCCGTTGATGGACACCTTGGTTGCTTCCAGCTTTTTGCTATTGTAAACAGTGCTACAATAAACATGGGTATGCATATATCTATTCCTGTAAAGGCTCTTATTTCTCTAGGGTATATTCCGAGGAGTGGGATTTCTGAGTTGTATGGTAGTTCGATTTCTAACTTTTTAAGAAAATGCCAGATAGATTCCCAAAGTGGTTGTACCATTTTACATTCCCACCAGCAGTGTATAAGAGTTCCAATCTCTCCATAGTCTCTCCAACATTTATTATTTTGTGTTTTTTGGATTAATGCCAGCCTTGTTGGAGTGAGATGGAATCTCATCGTAGTTTTAATTTGCATTTCTCTAATGGCTAATGATCGAGAGCATTTTCTCATGTATCTGGTAGCTGCCTGAATATCTTCTTTAGTGAAGTGTGTGTTCATATCCTTTGCCCACTTCTTGATTGGGTTGTTTGTCTTTTTGTGGTTGAGTTTTGACAGAATCATATAGATTTTAGAGATCAGGTGCTGGTCGGAGATGTCATAGCTGAAAATTCTTTCCCAATCTGTAGGTGGTCTTTTTATTCTTTTGGTGAAGTCTTTAGATGAGCATAGGTGTTTGATTTTTAGGAGCTCCCAGTTATCTGGTTTCTCTTCGTTATTTTTAGTAATGTTTTGTATTCTGCTTATGCCTTGTATTAGGGCTCCTAAGGTTGTCCCTATTTTTTCTTCCATAATCTTTATCGTTTTAGTCTTTATGTTTAGGTCTTTGATCCACTTGGAGTTAGTTTTTGTGCTTGGTGTGAGGTATGGGTCCTGTTTCATTTTTTTGCAAATGGATATCCAGTTATGCCAGCACCATTTGTTAAAAAGATTATCTTTTCCCCACTAACAGAAACTGGGCCTTTGTCAAATATCAGCTGCTCATATGTGGATGGATCCATTTCTGGGTTCTCAATTCTGTTCCATTGGTCTATGTGCCTGTTGTTGTACCAGTACCAGGCTTTTTTGACTACTGTGGCTGTATAATAGGTTCTGAAATCAGGTAGAGTGAGGCCTCCCACTTTCTTCTTCTTTTTCAGTAATGCTTTACTTCTCCGGGGCTTCTTTCCCTTCCATATGAAGTTGGTGATTTGTTTCTCCATCACATTAAAAAATGTCATTGGAATTTGGATCGGAAGTGCATTGTATGTATAGATGTCTTTTGGCAGAATTGACATTTTTACAATGTTAAGTCTTCCTATCCATGAGCAAAGTATGTTTTTCCACTTATGTAGGTCCCTTTTAGTTTCTTGCACTAGTACTTTGTAGTTTTCTTGTACAGGTCTTTTACATCTTTGGTAAGTATATTTTATCTTCTTGTGGGCTACTGTGAATGGTATTGATTTGATGATTTCCTCTTCGATGTTCTCTTTGTTGATGTAGAAGAATCCAAGTGATTTTTGTATGTTTATCTTATAACCTGAGACTCTGCCAAACTCTTCTATTAGTTTTAGTAGTTTTCTGGAGGATTCCTTAGGGTTTTCTGTGTATAAGATCATATCATCTGCAAATAGAGATAATTTTACTTCTTCCTTGCCAATCCGAATGCCCTTTATTTCTTTGTCTAGCCTAATTGCTCTGGCTAGGTCCTCTAGCACAATGTTGAATAAGAGCGGTGATAAAGGGCATCCTTGTCTGGTTCCCGTTCTCAAGGGAAATGCTTTCAGGCTCTCTCCATTTAGAATGATGTTGGCTCTTGGCTTTGTATAGATACCCGTCATTATGTTGAGGAATTTTCCTTCAACTCCTATTTTGCTGAGAGTTTTATCATGAATGTGTGTTGGACTTTGTCAAACGCCTTTTCTGCATCAATTGATAAGATCATGTGGCTTTTGTCTTTTGTTTTATTTATGTGGTGGATTACATTAATGGTTTTTCTAATATTAAACCAACCTTGCGTACCTGGTATAAATCCCACTTGGTTGTGGTGGATTATTTTTTTGATATGTTGTTTAATTCTATTGGCTAGAATTTTGTTGATGATTTTTGCATCTACGTTCATGAGGGATATAGGTCTGTAATTTTCTTTTTTTGTGATGTCTTTATCTGGTTTTGGTATCAGGGATATGGTGGCTTCATAGAATGAGTTAGGTAGTATTCCATCATTTTCTATGCTTTGAAATACCTTTAGTAGTAGTGGTGTTAACTCTTCTCTGAAAGTTTGGTAGAACTCTGCAGTGAAGCCATCCGGGTCAGGGCTTTTTTTTTTTGTTGGGACTTTTTTGATTACCTTTTCAATCTCTTTTTTTGTTATGGGTCTATTTAGTTATTCTACTTCTGATTGTGTTAGTTTAGGTAGATAGTGTTTTTCTAGGAACTCATCCATTTCTTCTAGGTTTGCAAATTTGTTAGAGTACAATTTTTCTTAGTAATCTGACATGATTCTTTTAATTTCAGTTGCGTCTGTTGCGATATGGCCCATCTTGTTTCTTATTCGGGTTATTTGTTTCCTTTCCTGTATTTCTTTAGTCAGTCCGGCCAAAGGTTTATGAATTTTGTTAATTTTTTCAAAGAACTAGCTTTTGGCTTTGTTAATTCTTTCAATTGTTTTTCTGTTCTCTAATTCATTTAGTTCAGCTCTCATTTTTATTATTTGTTTTCTTCTTGTGCCTGATGGATTCTTTTGTTGCTCACTTTCTATTTGTTCAAGTTGTAGGGACAGTTCTCTGATTTTGGCTCCTTCTTCTTTATGTATGCGTGCATATATCGATATAAATTGACCTCTGAGCATTGCTTTTCCTGTGTCCCAGAGGTTTTGATAGAAAGTGTATTGATTCTCGTTGCATTCTCTGAATTTCTTTATTCCCTCCTTAATGTCTTCTATAACCCAGTCTTTTTTTGAGCAGGGTATTGTTCAGTTTCCAAGTATTTGATTTCTTTTCCCTAATTTTTCTGTTATTGATTTCCACTTTTATGGCCTTGTGGTCTGAGAAGATGCTTTGTAATATTTCGATGTTTTGGATTCTGCAAGGGTTTGTTTTATGACCTAATATGTGACCTATTCTAGAGAATATTCCATGTGCACTAGAAAAAAAAAGTATACTTTGTAGCTGTTGGGTGGAGAGTTCTGTATAAGTCTATGAGGTCAAGCTGGTTGATTGTAGCAATTAGGTCTTCCGTGTCTCTATTGAGCTTCTTACTGGAAGTCCTATCCTTCTCCAAAAGTGGTGTGTTGAAGTCTCCTACTATAATTGTGGAGGTGTCTATCTCACTTTTCAGTTCTGTTCAAGTTTGTTTTATGTATCTTGCAGCCCTGTCATTGGGTGCATAAATATTTAATATGGTTATATCTTCCTGGTCAATTGTCCCTTTAATCATTAAGTAGTGTCCTCCTTTATCCTTTGTGATGGATTTAACTTTAAAGTCTATTGTGTCAGAAATTAATATTGCTACTCCTGCTCTTTTTTGCTTGTTGTTTGCTTGATATATTTTTTTCCACCCTTTGAGTTTTAATTTGTTTGTGTCTCTAAGTCTAAGGTGTGTCTCTTGTAGGCAGCCTATAGATGGATCATGTTTCTTTATCCAGTCTGAGACTCTCTGTCTCTTTATTGGTGCGTTTAGTCCATTTACATTCAGCGTAATTATAGATAAGTATGTGTTTAGTTTTGTCATTTTGATGCCTTTTTGTGTGTGTTGTTGACAATTTCATTTTTCCACTTACGTTTTTGTGCTGATAGGTTTTTCTTTGTAAATTGTGTGTTCCTCATTTTCAGAGTAGTCGAATTTATGTTGGCTGAGTCATTATGTTTTTCTTGGCTTTTATTTTGAGTTATGGAATTATTACACCTCTTTGTGGTTACCTTAATATTTACCCCTATTTTTCTAAGTAAAAACCTAACTTGTACCATTTTATATTGCGTTGTTTCCCTCTCCATATGGCAGTTCTATGCCTCCTGTATTTAGTCCCTCTTTTGATTATTGTGATCTTTTACATAACGACTTCAGTGATTCCCTGTTTTTAGCATTTTTTTCTTTTTAAAATTAATCTTAATTTGTTTTTGTGATTTCCCTATTTGAGTTGATATCAGGATGTTCTGTTCTGTGACCTTGTGTTGTGTTGGTATCTGATATTATTGATTTTCTGACCAATTTCCTTTAGTATTTCTTGTACCTTTGGTTGGGTTTTTGCAAGTTCTCTAAGCTTGTGTTTATCTGTAAATGTTGTAATTTCACCTTCATATTTGAGAGAGTTTTGCTGGATATATGATCCTTGGCTGGCAGTTTTTCTCCTTCAGTGCTCTATAGATGTCATCCCATTGCCTTCTTGCCTGCATGGTTTCTGCTGAGTAGTCTGAACTTATTCTTATTGATTCTCCCTTGAAGGAGACCTTTCTTTTCTCCCTGGCTGCTTTTCAAATTTTCTCTTTATCTTTGGTTTTGGCAAGTTTGATGATAATATGTCTTGGTGATTTTCTTTTTGGATCAGTCTTAAATGGGGTTCGCTGAGCATCTTGGATAGATATCCTTTCGTCTTTCATGATGTCAGGGAAGTTTTCTGCCAAGAGATCTTCAACTATTCTCTCTGTATTTTCTGTTATCCCTCCCTCTTCTGGAACTCCAATCACACGCAAGTAATTCTTCTTGATAGAGTCCCGCATGATTCTTAGGGTTTTTTCATTTTTTTAAATTCTTTTATCTGATTTTTCTTCAATGCTATTGGTGTCAATTGCCTTATCCTCCAGCTCCCCCACTCTGCATTCCCATTGCTCGATTCTTATCCTCTAACTTCCTATTGAGTTGTCTAATTCTGTAATTTTACTGTTATTCTTTTGAATTTCTGAATGCTGTCTCTCTATGGATTCTTGCAGCTTATTAATGTTTCCACTATGTTCTTGAATAATATTTTTGATTTCTTCAACTGCTTTATCAGTGTGTTCCTTGGCTTTTTCTGTAGATTGCCTTATGTCATTTCTGAGGTCATCCCCGATGTCTTGAAGCATTCTGTAAATTAGTTTTTTTATATTCCGCATCTGGCAATTCCAGGATCGTATCTTCATTTGGGAAAGATTTTGATTCTTTAATTTGGGGAGTTGTAGAAGCAATCATGGTCTGCTTCTTTATGTGGTTTGATATTGACTGCTGTCTCCGAGCCATCTATAAGATATTGTAATGATTTATTTTATATTTGCTCACTGAGTCTTATCTTGTTTTGTTTTCTTTCAATATACGTAGATGGGCTACTAGATTGTGCTGTCTTGATTGTTGTAGCCTTTGAATCACTTATGTCCTATTACCAGGTGGTTTGGGCTGTTAACAGATAGATAAGCCTAAGAGTCCATTCACTATTCTTTAGTAGAATCTGATTTTGGGTCACCAAGTGTGTGGTGTAGACTGTCACCTATCCACTTAGAGGAGTTGTGGTGATAGTTGCATGCACCAGTTTCTAGTAGCAGCAGACGGTCACATTCTGGGGGAAGGCAGGATGCTGACAGGTTTCCCCCAAGTGCCAGTGAGGTAGATGTGTCTCTATTCCTAAGGCACTTTGGTTGGTGGGTTCTTCAGCTGTACCTTAGGCACCCAATGCATGTACCTCTACAGATTGGTAGGTGTCACTATCCTCAGACCCCTATGGCAGGAGGGTAGGTGGTTTGGGTGGAGCTTCAGCCCTCAGGTCCCCGTTGTGGGTCAGTGAGGGCTCTGTTTAATAGGTAGAGATTTTAGACCTGGGAAATTTGTCTTTCCAGTAATTCGTAAAACAATTACAGTCAGATCACTATCAGAATTGCCTTTGCGTTATAATAGCCACCTTGTTCCCTGTAGGGATGAAAGCCCAAAACTGTGGATCTCACATGCTTGGCTGGAGCTGGTTATGTAGTTTTAGTCTAATCCTGAAGTCAGGGAAGGTTTCTTCGTCCCTGGGTTTTTTGTAGGTGCTTCTCTTAGGCCAGGAGAATATGTTAGGAAAAGACAAAAGAAAAAAAACCCCGTAGAGCACTTAACTGTCTGGCCCAGGAAATTCCAATGTTAATGAGGCCACCTGGGAAGGGGAGGGGAGGGATCCGATAGATAGGAGAGAGTAGCACCCAGGAATATAGACGAAGTTACTTATCTTGTTTGGTGATGACTGTTTTATCTGAGATTCCCGAAGGGTGTGTAGCCTGTGTGCACTGGCTGGGTTGAGATTGCCCCTGAGGGTCAGGCCCGCATCCTGTGCTCATGTTGTCTCAGAAGCCCTGGTCAGTTCCTCCACTCCCAGTCCAAAGCCCAGCGCCACGGTTCCACGGCTGGGATGCCGCACTCCAGGCTCCAAAATCAGTCGCTGCCTCCCAGTGACTTCTCCTCCTGTCAGCTGCATTGCTGCGCTGCCTGCATGCACTGGCTGGGCTTCCCCCGAGGTAACTTCTGGGGGCTAGAGCTGTGTCCCGTATTTGCGCCATCTCAGGATGCCATACTCAGCTCCCCTGTGCCCAGTACAAAGCCTGGTGCCAAGGTTTTCTGACTGCGACACTGGCTCCAGGCTCCGAAAACAGTCGCTGCTTCCCCGTGCTTGCTCGTTCACTTGTTAGCAGCTTCAGTGTGCAGTCTGCTTGCACTGGTTGAGTCTCTGTCACTCAGGTCAACTCTTTAGATCTGTGTTTGATGCTCAGGGTTCGTAGACAGTCATGTATGTGATCGATTCACTTGTTTTTCCGAGTCCTTGTTGCAAGAGGGATCTGAGGTTGCTTCTACCTAGTCAGCCATCTTGGCCCTCTTCTCATAAATATGTTTTATAAGCCTTATGTTGTTAATCCTTCTGATTACTGGCAATGTGAAAAAACTCAAATCCAGCCATATAAATAATATGAGAAATATAAGTCTGTTGTGCACTTGGCTCACTAAGCTTTTTCTTTCATACTTGCAGACCAGGTATTCTCTTTACTTGAGAGGGCTGTCAGACACTAACTCTAGCCCAACCCTACTGTCCCACTGTCACTATATCTAGACTTACTGGACACCTGCCCAGCCCCATCTCCATCCAGCCCCCGGGAGTTTAAACAGCCACACTTCAAAGCTATATTCATGAAATTAGGATACAGCTACTATATATAGAAGGAATCCTGATGGTGAAAAACTCAAATGTCGGCAGTTCAAACCCACCAACCATTCAATGAGAGAAAGAAGTGGGAGTCTGCTTTCATACAGACTTGAAAAGTCTTTAAGGCAGTTCTACCCTGTTCTGCAGGGTCACTACAAATTGGAATCAACTTCAGGGCAATGGGTTTGGTTCTTTGGTTTACTGTATATAGAAGTTCACTGCTTTTCCGTTTATATATGTGAGTTGGCATAGCGTGGGATCTCAGATCATTGATAACCACCTAGATCACAAATCAACTCCGTTTCCTGATTCCTCATATATATTTTCTTACATAATCCAACACTCATGCATATAGAATTTTAATGTAAAATTAGTTATGGTAGACACTGAGGGTCCTGCCCTCAAGGAATTTACAATCTAGTGGGGAAGACAAGTGAATAAGCAGTTGTTTACACCACAGGGTGATAAATGCTACAATTGAGTTGTGTGCCTGGGCCCTGAGAGTGCAGGAAGGAACACAACCCACAACCCATACAGGAGAAAGAATTAATAGCTCATTCAGTTTGTGAGCCTTTCAGGTTTTCCATTTGTTCACATTAATCCCTGATAGCTGGTTTTTGGTTTACTTTTGTATTTGATTGTTTTCCTTCCTAGGACAGCTGAACCTAAAATCTTCCTCCATTATCTGCTGTTTCCAGGGCCCTAACCGTGACGCTAGGGACCTGAGGTCAGAAGTAAAGTGGATTATGTAAGAAAAATATAGGAGGAATCAGGAAACGGAGTTAATTTGTGATCTAGGTGGTTATCACTGATCTGAGATCCCACGCTATGCCAACTCACATATATAAAGGGAAAAGTAGTGAACTTCTATATACATTAAACCAAAGAACCAAACCCATTTCCCTCAAGCTGATTTCAATTTGTAGTGACCCTGCTGGACAGGCTCAAAAGTAGGCCACGAATTTTTACCTTCTCTTACAGTTAAGCACTGGACTGTTATCCGAAAGGAAAGGTCATTTGTTTGGCTCAAATCCAACAGCAACTCCTGGATAAAAGACCCGGCAAATTGTTCCCTTAGAGATTACAGTGGAGGAAACCCTATGGGGCAGTACTACTCTGTCCTATAGGGTCGCTGTGAGTTGGAACCACTCTAAGGCACTCAACAACTCAGCTAGGAAGCCTGGGAGCAAATAGTGAGAGGGAGACCAAGTGGACGTCAGTCACAGCCAGAAATAAATGATAGAAAAGTGCAAAACTCAAGAAATTTAAGTAACAATGCTGCTAAAGACACCGCCTTTCAAAGCCCTGGAGAAATGGATAAGGCATCTTACTAAAGATCAGAAGATTCCGGGCTCTACTTCTCACTAGTTTGAGATTTTACCTTCTTCTTTTGCAGGGAAAGCAGATGTTCCACACTGTTATAAATGATACACATGCATTTTTTTAAAAAAAAATTCAGAAACCGCTTTTTTAATGACAAACCCCTCCTAGTTGCGGAGACTTTCTGTTATTATCACTCCTGAGAAAGAAGGGTCAGGAGTGGCAAGGGAGGCTGGTTAGGATTTACAAGGAATGAAGTCAGAATCTGGTTCTATCACAACAAACCGGGAGAGACAGGTTAGAGAAAAGCGAGGAAGGCTAAATGAGATTTACAGGAACAAAACTTGAATCTGGCAGAAATCCACAATATAGTACCTTCTTTACCAGCCCATTTTGCATGAAAAAGTCTCCCGTTTTGTCAATTCTTGGCTCTTTGTTTTAACTCTCTTTCCTGAGATTTAACACGGAATCCTCCGCGAATTATGTTTCATTTCCTTCTAAATTCAACTGTCCACGTTCAACCCAAAACGAGCTTCAGCTACACAACGAAAAAGACAGAAGCTTATACTCGAAGGGCAGAGAGCACCACCCGTTGCAGTGCAGTCAGTTCTGACTCAGCGAACCTATAGGATAGAACAGAACTGCCCCATAGGGTTTCCAAGGCTGTAAACTTTAGGAAGCAGGTTGCCACATCTTTCTCCCGTGCGGACCGCTGGAGGTAGGGGGTGGGGTTCGAACCGATGCCAGACCGTATAAAATAAACTTGAAGGAGGAAAAGTAGTGGGTGAGCGGGGACTTCATCACCCAGGGACCGGTATGATCTTGATCCCGTTTCTATCAAGTGACTGGTGTGTGCGTTGGGGGCGGGGGGGTGGTGCAGGAGGGAAGATCAACCAGGAAGAGGGAGCAGCAAAACTTTAGCGAGACTTTCCACTCTTATGTCCACAGATTGTCAATCCCCCGCTGTGCTGACGTCCACACTAAGCCCCAGGGCACCCAGTGGAGGTGACTTGAGGGCGGTCGCTGCCCGGAGCCCTCCTACTCCAGCAGGAAAATGCCTCCTGCGGCTCACAGGCACACACAGTGGAGGAGCAGGGCCAGAGTCCTGGCTCCAAGAATAGAGCAGTTTTTCTATTCTGGTAAATGGAGCACGTCGCTGAGAGGACGCGGGAGGCAGCAGAAAGAATCCGGGTGACTTAGGAAAAGAGGGAAACTTGGCCCCCTGGAGCCGGAGTTGGTCCTTTCATCTGCCCCTCTTCCCAGCCCGGCCATGCTTTAAGGAATTCAATAGACCATGTGGTGGTCTTGTGGGATTATGAATCTCAAAGTTTTCCTTTGAAATTTTGGAAGAGGTTATACACGCCCGGGCGGGAAAGACAGGTACAATTCTCACTCTTTCTCACCGCCTTTCTGCTTACTCTGCCGCTGACAATCACTATTAATGGCCCCTGGGCGTCCTGCGGAGCCCTGGGGGTGCAGTGGTTAAGAGCTCAGACTGCTAACCAAAAGCAAGGCATTTAGACTCCACCAGCTGCCCTTGAAAACCTTGTAGAACAAACTTCTACTCTGTTCTATATAGTGTCAGTATGAGTCAGGATGAGGTCAAAGGGAACAGGTTTTCTGGTTTGGTGTGTCCTGTAGGAGCCCAGGTGCCACAGTGGTTGAAGCTCTGGTTTGCTAATCAAAAGGTCAACAGTTTATCACCTCAGCTGAAATGCAACCTACTGCCTGGCCTGTCTCTATTCCTATTTCCTGCTTTATCTGATTCCGTGGGCCTGGGCTCCCCTCACAGGCATTGGCTGAAGAGAAAATTTCTTCTTCTTCTCCTAGACTGTCAAGCAAAAAACAAACAAACCAAAAAAAACATTTAGCCCTTCGGCTCCCAGATCCTTGTGCAATTCCTAGTTTGAACTCACTCATTTATCAAAAGGGGAGTATTTTGATTCTCCAGAAATTTACACCAACTTCTGGTTGCCACTCCAAACCCACTATCTGTAAAAAGGGATTGTGAAAGTAGATGTTTTCTTAATGTCTCTGTTGGTTCAGCTTTCTTTTCTTCTTGAAACAGTAAGTCTATTGGCAATTTGTGCCAAGAAAACTAAACTCACCTTGAATCTTCACTTTAGGATCTTCATCAGATTGAGAGACAACCCCTCTGGCTGCTCCAGTGATAGCCCTGCCAGACAAGATGGTTAAATTCACCATAAAACCTAAGACTCAAGTCCTCCTTTGTGTGCTGTGCTGCTTGATGGAATGCCATTTCTCCTTTTACAGATGCAGCAGTTCCTTGAGACTTCTCACATAACTCAACATGAGATCATCTTTGCAAAGTGCCTGCCACCCATGGCCATGGGATTGACGCTATCTAGTGACCACTCAGCACCTGAATGCCCAGGGAGGCACTCAGTGCCCAGGACATAGGTGCATACAGTATGCCCCCAAATGAGGATTTGTTAAATGAATTAAGGAATCCGTCTCCACTGTCCTTCTCCATTAAAGATGTTCAGCATCTCTGCCTGAATTATGATAATAACCTGATCCTTCTCCTGGCCTTCGCACTCAACTCTCAACTCTTTCCCCTTCGGAATCATCTGGAAATCCAGTTCAGTTATAGTCCAACCTAAAATCATTGAAGAACAAACTTTTGGATACAGAGAGTATCAAACGCTTTATCATGACCCTCACAGTCCTTCATGAGTACAGCTGGCTTGTCTTCCAGCTTTATTCCTGGAAAATTCCTACTCACCCGGTGGACAAACAATGCCATTGCTAATTCACCTTCATTACTTATTGTTTCATTTTTCTTAAGAACTTGCACACTCCTGAAACACCCTTCAATAAGGCAGCTGAACGTCTCCTCATCCTTAAAAATGTAATTGTGGGCATTGTCTTGAGTGGAGGTGGAAAGAACTGTGGGAAGGAGACTGAAGGATAAAATATTGAGGAAACTCATACCTTCTTTCCCACTCTTGACTTGGTTGACAGTTGGTGCCCAGAAAAAAGGAACAGAAGAAGGTTTTCTTTATATCTCTAATGAATAGAACAAGGCCTAACTTCCTGTTCAACCTTACAATCAGTGTCCAAGAGGGATGGGTAGGGTGGGGTGGGGTGGGAGAACAGAAATTTCTAGAGTGAGATGGCTCAAATTCAAAATGAGTATGCTAATGCAAGACAGAGTAATAAGTACTATACAATGATGGAATGCCACTGTAAATAATTGATTACTTCTATTTTACATATTAGTTATGACAATTGCCTTTGTATTAAACCAGTAAGAGCTCAAAAGCACCTACTTCTTGACGTCAAAGCTGAGCATGAACTCCACAAAAATTTCATGAGTGGCTTAATCTTGCTTCTAGCTGTGGCAAGTTATCTTGTCCATTCCAGAAAACCAGAGGGCCTCACAGCTTGCAACCTTTCCTTAGCATAGTAATTATTTCTTCCTGAATTTACTCCATGAAGGAGCACAACACAGAGGAAAGTGTTTCCCTCCATGTCACCAATTTCTGAACAGCCAGTAAGCACGAAGAGCATCATTCCAACCCTAGCCACTGGGGATAAATTGAGAGCATCTAGACTATGAATTTTATAAGAAACTTGCTGTAGGGAAGAAATGATAATTCAATATGCATTCACATACAGGATTTTATAAAGAGGATAGAGAGAGAGACAGGTAGGGCATTGATTTAGCTGGTGAGGTCAGGGGAGGGCCCTATGAGAAAGTGACATTTGAGTTGTAGTCTGAGAGATGAGAGAGTCAAAGGTGCAAAGTCTTGAACAAGAGTAGAAGAGTTTGGAGTCTGACATCTGGGGCTGGGGCCTCTATTGGCAGGCAGATGAGGAGTCAGTGGAAGAACCCAGCTCCACAGCATACTGAAGCATAATAAATTTCTTTTTCTCAATCTTTGAAACTGTACATCACAGGCTTAACAAGTCTTGAGTTCCTGAGGATGCATCCCATTTCCAGAGGACCCTTGTTGCTAGAGCTGCATCTTGGATCCTTGGTGTCTGGAGCTTAGGCTGAAGGCGAAGTGAGGGGAGAAACACAGGCACATGGTGCTCATGTCTGGCTGGTTGGCTCATGTGGTTAGAGCGTGGTGCTAGTCAAACCGAGGTTGTGGATTTGATCTCTGTAAGGTCCATTTTCTCTTTGGAGCCAAGGTTGCTGGCCCGACCCTCATGGGCCCAGGTTCTCTTTGATGAGCTGATGGCACCATGGTTGAGAGTTCCATCATTAACAAAAAGGTATATGGTTCTAATCCACCAGCCTCTCCCTTACAAACTCTGTTGAGCAGTTCTACTCTGTCTTATTGGGTTCTACCCTGTATTGTAGGGTGACCAGAAGCCGAAAACAACTTGAGGGCAATGAGTTTTAGAATTGTTTTTTTTTTTGGTAGTGGCGCAATAGTGAAGTACTGGGCTGCTAACCAAAAGGTTGGAGGTTTTAACCCACCAGAAAAAGGACATAGGGATCAGTAAGCCCTATGGGGCTGTTCTACTCTGTCATATACGGTTGCTAGAACTCCCTGGCAAACAACAGCAACAACATGGAGGATTTTGCTCAGGTGTGCCACTCATTTTAAAAGACACAGGTGCAATGGCGGGATCTGAGTGGAGAGTCACAGCCGCAGTTAACTGCCACATTACCCACTGTTCCCACTCTGCCTGCCAGAACTTTGTATGTGAATTTCATTTTGTTTCACAACCTTACTTTCCCTGACTCTTTAAACCCAAAGTTTCCTACAATCGGTTTTCATGTGCTGCTCTGTGCATTCTATCCTGCATCTGGCCCTTTTACCTGCTAGGCATTGGTCTTCCTTATTGCCTGGACTAAATGACCACATACATCTGTCTTGCTTAGCAGAGATCCCTTCTCATCACCATTGAAATTGGCTTCTCTCAGTCTGGAGAATACGGATGATGTTCAAGCTTCTAACTTCTGAAATGTACCATCTATCCTCCACGCAAAATGCCCAGCACGGCCTGGTGAATTTCTCCCTCTCCGAGGATCCCAGGCTGCTCAGAATTCCTTCCTCACTGCTTCTTCCTGGTTTCCTCCACTTTTTACAGCCCCTGACTTGGAATGTTTGTCGAGTCATTTTCAGCCGCATTCTGTATGTGCCCATAAAGAAAAAGCAAAAATACCTATTGCCAATTGTTACCAAGATGTGAATCTGCTGTCACAGGTGAGAAGCTCTGTGGTTGTCATCTGGAGAGCAGAGATCTCTACTACAGGTGAGGGAAAGGAAGGTGGAAAGTAGAGAGAAGCCCTGTGCTACTGTAACAGAAGTACCACAAGTGGATGACTTTAAAGAACAGAAATTAATTTTCTCACAGTTTATGAGGCTAGAAGTGCGAATTCAGAGTACCACCAGCTCTAGGGTCTTTCTCCATCTATTGGCTCTGAAGGAAGATCCTGTCCCTTCTCACTTTTGCTACTGGGCAATCTTCAAGTGACTTGACACCTCTCTTCCCCCATCCCTTGCTTGTTTAATCTCTTTTATATCTCCGAAGAGATTTCTTTTATATCTCAAAAGAGACTGATTTAAGACACACCTTACACAACCCAACAGGACAGAGTGGAGTGCTTCATAGGGTTTCCAAGGAGCAACTGGTGGATTTGAACTGCCCACCTTTTGATTAGCAGCCATAGCTTGCTGTAGCTCTTAACCACTGTGCCACCAGGGCTCTAATTCTGTCTCATTAACTGTCAAAGACAACTCATTCCAAAGTGGGATTATACCCACAGTTATAGAGGTTAGGATTATAACACATAGTTTTGGGGGACACACTTCAATCTATAACATCTCATAGGCAAAGTGCATGCAGTACCATTACACCTTGTCTGTCCATTTTTAGAGGCAAAGCCCTACGTACCACAGCCCTACTTCATTCTCCCGGCCGTCCAGCCCTGCCAGGAACTTCCAAGTCTCAAAGACGTTTTCAGCACTGTGAGCTCAGAGGAGTCAAATCATTTTCTTCAGGTCACATAACTGTAAGGAGCAAAACTAGAAATGGAAAACTGATTTTTCTTTTAGTGATTTAAAAACCTTGGATGCAGCAATTGTACTTGTAGGTATTTATCTACATGAGTTGAAAAATGATGTCCACACAAACTCTGCTGATGAATGTTTACAGAAGACTTATTCATAATTTCCAACAATTGGAAGTAACTAAGATTCCCTTCAATAGGTGAGTGGATAAACTGTGGTGAATCTATACGATGGAACATTTTTCTGTGACCCAAGAAATGAGCTATCAAGCCATGAAAAGTAATGAAGGGGACTGAAATGCATATTACAAAGTGTATTAAGCCAGCCTTAAAAAAAAAAAAAAAACTACTTATTGTATGCTTCGAAGTATAAGACATTCTAGAAAAGGCAAAACTCCAGAGACATAAAACAAAAACAAAAAACCTGCGGTTGACAGAGGTTCAAGGGAAGGAGGGAGTGATGAAAAGGTGGAGCCCAGGGGATTTTTAGGGCAATAAAACTATTCTGCATAATACTGTAATAGTGGACACATGACATGCCTTTGTCAAAACCCATACAACTGCACAACACAGAAAGAACCCTAATTTAAAGTATGGACTTTAGTTGATAATAATGTCTCAATATTGGTTCATCAGTTGTAACGAATGTACCCCACTAATACAAAATGTAAATAATAGGAGAAACTGTGGGTGGACACAGAGTATATGGAAAGCCTTTATAAGTTTCCAGTTATTTTTGTGTAAATTTAAAACTCTTCTGAAAATAAGACCTATTAAATTATAAAAAATAAATGTGTGCCTTCCTTTAACCTAGCACACTGTCTCAGCATCTACATTTCTCCACATCAGCTCATTCATTCATTTAACAAATACTTATAAACGTGTAGATTTAGTCTTCCATTCATCACACATGAATTCAGAGTCTGTTCTGTGTCCACCATTCCCATGCTCTTAACTCCTTCTCCCTCAAATCTCTTCACCCAATGTCTTGACAAATACTGTAGAAACTTTCTGCACAATCCCTCTAGAATCTTGCTCTTTCTTCTCTTTCATGTATGTTCTCATTCCATCTACAGTGTGTGGAGGATGGATTTTGGAACAGGAAGTGCAGTGGGTGCCGGAGATGCAGAAAAACTCACCCCGCTAACTTCAGGAGCTGACAGGACAACAGAGGATAAAGCTCGATCCCTTAAACACTTTTAGAAATTCTTTTCTTTTCTCCCAATTTCAGTTTCACTATTTCTAACCTCGTTAACATTTAGAGCTAAATCCCTTTTCCTAAAATGTTACTTTGAATTCTTCAAAGATTCTTAAACCCCCACAATATTCTCCCAACATAATTCCAAGTGTCCAGGCTTTTCAATGACTGCTTCTCTCCACGAGTATTTTACACACTCACACATAAACAGATATTCTTTTTTTTTTTTCACTTAGAGCATTTAAGTATATTTTCAAGGACTCTTTAAAATTGCCATTTGTTGCCTAACTTATACAGATATTTGCACTAGTAGAAATAATTAGACTGCATTTTTGTAGTATTTAGAGTTTCACATCAATACGGTTGAAACAGTTAACTAAGCTGACAGCTTTGATTACTCATAGTGGTTGGTCTCATTTTTATTTCCCTTTGACATAAGACTTGGCACAAGCCTATTACAAGGAATGCTCATTTACTGTTGTGCTTTTTAGTAATAAATCTGGTTCACATCTATGGAAAATACAATGTAGAATTGAAGACATGTCCAATTATCTGGGTAATTTGTTTTGTGGACTTATACCAAATGAAATAGAAAGCATCACCAGTATTTGTTCTTCCTCTGTGGGCTGTAGATCAGTAGGAAAAAAAAAAACAAACCTGCTTAAACAGGGACATTGAAAGTTCTGGCTTTTCAGCCTGTTTCCTGAATGTGCTCTGATTAAAAGAGGATCTGAAAGTCTGATAGTCTCTATTTCCTTTCTCAGTGTCACAAATGCATTCAGAATGTTGACTCCAGTGAAAGGAGAGCTGGATTGCATTGCCTTAAGCATTTCTTCATATTGGTTAGAGGAAATGATTTGAGTAAGGACTTTTGTCGTAGATATGCAAGACTCGTTTTCTCAGGAAACAGTTATTGAAAGGGATTTTTTGAGATGAAATAAAACTCAGCATGGAGGGCAGAGCCAAGATGGCGGAATAGACAGAGGCTTCTGTCCAGACCTCTTACAACAAGACCCCCCAAAACAAGTGAAAGGAGTATATTTGTGACAAGCTGGGAGCCCTGAGCATCAGGGGCAAGCTTAGACAACGAACTGAGGGGCAGGGGGAAGAAAAGGCTCTTGAGAATTGGAGAGCTGTTACCGGACCTGAATGGCTGGGAGCCCTCAAGCACCATTTCCTGATCGCGGCCGCGGTGGGGTGGTCCTAGTGTTCGGCCGCAGTTTCCTCAGGAAGAAGCAGCCAGCCACACAGGCCACTCACACCTCCGGAACCTGAGGAGAAGGGCGCTCTCAGCAAAAGCTAAGTACTTGCTTATACACTCCCGCGCCGCCCCAAACCCAAACCGGCTTCAGCGGCTGAATCCCTGGGCCTGAGATAGGCCCTGGTGAGCACCTAGAGCCATCCTCCCAGTCTTGGGGAAGGAAAAAATTTGCAATTGGTGGGAAAGATAATTGCTAGCTCCATTAACCGGGGGAGCTCGAACAGGAACAGAAACGGTTCCTGTTCAGGCATAAACCGCCCGTGGACCTTGAGCACCTTTCCCTTTTGCATGCACCTGTGTGGGCCTATTTCAGGAGAATTGGCCCTTGCTGTCAAACTCCAACTATTTCAGCTGTGCGGTGGAGATATGGGTGTTTCACGTTTGACATTGCTTTGCCTATTAAACAAGGTCCTCACCTACCCACATCAGGGACCTAAGGACTGGTAGCTCCACTCAGGTCATCCAGCCACCCACGACAGGGGTCCAAAGATAACTGGTACCTCCCAGTCCTTACAACCAAAAACTTTGGGTGCCCATGGTCCCTCTGCAGAACCCACCCACCAGCATGCTCTAGGGAACAGGGACACATCTTCCTCAGAGACACTCAGGGGTTGGTTCTCAGCCCCCTGCCTTGTTCAGAGTGTGACCCCCTGTTCCAATCAGATACTGGTATATACGCCAATCTCCCTTGGCACTCTAAGACTGTAGGACAAAGCCTGTACCACACACTTGATGATCAGTTACCTGGAAACCTCAGCTGAATTCATACAAGAAAACTGAATGGACTCCTAGAATGATATACCTGATAACAGTTCTAGCCAGCTGGGGACAGGACACCAGAGCTCCAAAGATGAAAATAATCAAGCTAGCTCACTCAAGCAACCCATAGGGGTATACCAAAACAAAACAAAGCAAGAAGCTACAACAGAGTAAGCAAACATAAACTAAAAAAATAACTTATAGATGGCTCGGAGACACCAGTCAGCATCAAGTCACATAAAGAAACAAGCCATAATCACCTCAACAGGCTCTCAAAACAAAGAATCCTGGGCTCGTCTAAATGAAAATGCATTCCTGGAATTACCAGAACGAGAATACAAATGTTTAATATACAGAACCCTTCAAGACATCAGGAAGGAAATTAGGCAATATGCAGAACAAGCCAAGGAACACACAGATAAAGCAACTGAAGAAATTAGAAAGATTATTCAGGAACGTAAGGAAAAGTTTAATAAGCTGGAAAAACCTATAGTCAGACAGGAATCAGAAATTCAGAAATTAACAATAAAATTACAGAATTAGACAACTCAGTAGAAAGTCAAAGGAGCAGAATTGAGCAACTAGAAGCTAGAATTTCTGAACTCGAGGTTAAATCACATGGCACTAATATCCTTGAAGAAAAATCAGATAAAAGAATTTAAAAAAGTGAAGAAACCTTAAGAATCATGTGGGACTCTATCAAGAGAAATAACCTATGAGTGATTGGAGTACCAGAACAGGGAGGGATAACAGAAAATACAGAGAAAATTGTTGAAGATTTGTTGGCAGAAAACTTCCCTGATATTGTGAAAGATGGGAAGATATCTATCCAAGATGCTCATCGAACTCCACATAAGGTAGATCTTAAAAGAAAGTCACCAAGACATATTATAATCAAGTTTACCAAAACCAAAGATAAAGAGAGAAGTATAAGAGCAGTGAGGGATAAATGAAAAGTCACCTACAAAGGAGAGCCAATAAGAACGAGCTCGGACTACTCAGCAGAAACCATGCAGGCAAGAAGGCAATAGGATGACATATTTAAAAAATTGAAGGAAAAACATTGCTTGCCAAAAATCATATATCCAGCAAAACTGTCTCTTAAATATGAAGGTGAAATTAAGATATTTCCAGACAAACACAAGTTGAGGGAATTTGTAAAAACCAAACCAAAACTACAAGAAATACAAAAGGGAGTTCTTTGGTTAGAAAATCAATAATATCAGGCATGAACCAAAGACTAGAACACTGGGCAGAGCAACCGGAAGTCAACCCAGACAGGGAAATCCAAAAATACAAAGCAAGGTTATTAAAAAAAAAAAAAAAAAAAGCCCAAAACAGGGTAACCGCGATGTTATTATATAAAAGAAGACAACATTAAAATAATAAAGAGGTACTAAGGAATGTAAATATACACCTCCCACAGAGAGAGGAAGATAACGGTGATACAAAGAATTAAAAGTTAGGTTTAAATTGAGAAAAATAGGCATAAATAATAAGGTAACCACAAAGGAGACAAACTCTCCTACTCATCAAAATAAAATACAAGAAAAAATAGAGACTCAGCAGAAACAAAATCAACAACAACAAATATAAGGAAAGGACAATATATAAAGAAAATCTACTCAGCACATAAAATTAAGTGGGAAAGAGAAACTGTCAACAACACACAAAAAAAAGACATCAAAATGATAGCACTAAATTCATACCTATCCATTATTACCGTGACTGTAAATGGACTAAATGCACCAATAAAGAGACAGAGAGTGGCAGAATGGATTAAAAAACAAGATCCGTCTATATGCTGCCTACAAGAGACACGCCTTAGACTTAGAGACACAAACAAACTAAAATTCAAAGAATGGAAAAAAATATATCAAGCAAACAACAATGAAAAAAGAGCAGGAGTGGCAATATTAATTTCTGACAAAATAGACTTTAAAGTTAAATCCATCAGAAAGGATAAGGAAGGACACTATATAATGATTAAAGGGACAATACACCAACAAGATATAACCATATTCAATATTTATGAACCCAATGACAGGGCTGCAAGATACATAAAACAAACTCTATCAGCATTGAAAAGTGAGATAGACAGCTCCACAATAATAGTAGGAGACTTCAACACACCACTTTCAGTGAAGGACGGGATATCCAGAAAGAAGCTCAATAAACACACGGAAGATCTAAATGCCACAATCAACCAACTAGACCTCGTAGACATCTACAGAACACTCCACCCAACAGCAACCAAGTATACTTTCTTTTCTAGTGCACATGGAACATTCTCTAGAATAGACCACATATTAAGTCATAAAGCAACCCTTAGCAGAATCCAAAACATTGAAATATTACAAAGCATCTTCTCTGACCATGAGGCCATAAGAGTGGAAGACAATAAAAGTAAAAGCAGGGAAAAGAAATCAAACACTTAGAAACTGAACAAGACCCTGCTCAAAAAAGACTGGGTTACAGAAGACATTAAGGATGGAATAAAGAAATTCAGAGAATACAATGAGAATGAAAACACTTCCTATCAGAACCTTTGGTACACAGCAAAAGCAGTGCTCAGAGGCCAATTTATATCAATAAATGCACACATCCAAGAAGAAGAAAGGACCAAAATCAAAGAATTACCCCTACAACTTGAAGAAACACAAAGCAAGAAAAGAAACCCACAGGCACCAGAAGAAAACAAATGATAAAAATTAGAGCTGAACTAAATGAAGTAGAAAACAGAAAAACAATTGAAAGAATTAACAAGACCAAAAGCTGCTTTTATGAAAATACCAACAAAGTTGATAAACCACTGGCCAAACTGACAAAAGAAAAACAGGAGAGGAAGCAAATAACCCGAATAAGAAATGAGATGCGTGATATTACCACAGACCCAAATGAAATTAAGAGAATCATATCAGACTACTACAAAAAATTGTACTGAAACAAATTTGAAAACCTAGAAGAAATGGATGAACTCGTAGAAACACACTACCTACCTAAAATAACACAAACAGAGGTAGAACAACTAAATAGACCCATAACAAAGGAAGAGATTGAAAAGGTAATCAAAACACTCCCAACAATAAAAAGGCCCTGGTCCGGATGGCTTCACTGAAGAGTTCTACCAAACTTTCAGAGAAGAGTTAACATCACTACTACTAAAGGTATTTCAGAGCATAGAAAAGGACAGAATACTACCAAACTCATTCTATGAAGCCACCATATCCCTGATACCAAAACCAGGTAAAGACCCCACAAGAAAAGAAAATTATAGACCTATATCCCTCATGAATGTAGATGCAAAAATCCTCAACAAAATTCGAGCCAATTCAACAACATATCAAAAAAATAATTCACCATGACCAAGTGGGATTCATACCAGGTATGCAGGGGTGGTTCAACATTACAAAAACAATTGATGTAATCTACCACATAAATAAAAGAATCACATGATTTTATCAATTGATGCAGAAAAGGCATTTGACAATGTTCAACACTCATTCATGATAAAAACTCTCAGCAAAATAGGAATAGAAGGAAAATTCCTCAACATAATAAAGGGCATTTATACAAAGCCAACAGCCAACATCACCCTAAGTGGAGAGCACCTGAAAGTATTTCCACTGAGTTCCGGAACCAGACAAGGATGCCCTTTATCACTACGTTTATTCAACATTGTGTTGGAGGTCCTAGCCAGAGCAATTGGGCTAGATAAAGAATTAAAGGGCATTCAGAATGGCAAGGAAGAAGTCAAAGTATCTCTATTCGCAGATGACATGATCTTATACACAGAAATCCTAAGGAATCCTCCAGAAAACTACTGAAACTAATAGAAGAGTTCAGCAGAGTATTGGTGTACAAGATAAACATACAAAAATGAATTGGATTCCTCTACAACAACAAAAAAAACATCGAAGAGGAAGTCATCAAATCAATACCATTTACAGTAGCCCCCTAGAAGATAAAATACTTAGGAATAAACCTTACCAATGATGTAAACGTCCTATACAAAGAAAACTACAGTACACTTCTGCAAGAAATCAAAAGAGACTTACATAAGTGGAAAAACATACCTTGCTCGTGGATAGGAAGACTTAACATTATAAAAATGTCTATTCTACCAAAAGCGATCACTACATTTAATGCAATTCTAATCTAATTCCCAACGACATTCTTTAATGAGATGGAGAAAAAAATCACCAACTTCATATGAAAGGGAAAAAGGACCCGGATACATAAGGCATTACTGAAAAAGAAGAACAAGGTGGGAGGACTCACTCTACCTAATTTTAGAACCTATTATACCACCACAATAGTCAAAACAGCCTGATACTGCTACAACAACAGATACATGGACCAATGGAAAAGAATTGAGAATCCAGACATAAAGCCATCCACATATGAGCAGTTGATATTTGACAAAGGCCCCAAAACAGTGAAATGGGGAAAAGACAGTCTTTCTAACAAATGGTGCTGGCATAAGTGGATATTTATCTGCTAAAAAAAGAAACAAGACCCATACCTCACTCCATGCACAAAAACTAACTTGAAATGGATCAAAGATGTAAATATAAAGTCTAAAATGATAAGATCATGGAAGAAAAAATAGGGACAACGTTAGGGCCCTAATACAAGGCATAAACAGAATACAAAACATTACCAAAAATGACGAAGAGAAACAAGATAACAGGGAGCTCCTAAAAATCAAACACCTATACTCAGGTAAAGTCTTCACCAAAAGAGTAAAAAGACCACCTACAGATTGGGAAAGAATTTTCAGCTATGACGTCTCCGACCGGCACCTGATCTCTAAAATCTATATGATTCTGTTAAAACTCAACCATAAAAAGACAAAGAACCCAATCAAAAAGTGGGCAAAGGTTATGAACACGCACTTCAGTAAAGAAGATATTCAGGCAGCTAACAGATACCTGAGAAAATGCTCTCGATCATTAGCCATTAGAGAAATGCAAATTAAAACTACGATGAGATTCCATCTCACTCCAACAAGGCTGGCATTAATCCAAAAAACACAAAATAACAAATGTTGGAGAGGCTGCGGAGGGATTGGAACTCTTATACACTGCTGGTGGGAATGTAAAACGGTACAACCACTTTGGAAATCTATCTGGCGTTTTCTTAAAAAGTTAGAAGTAGAACTGCCATACAACCCAGAAATCCCACTCCTCGGAATGTACCCTAGAGAAATAAGAGCCTTTACACGAAAAGATATGTGCACACCCATGTTTATTGCAGCTCTGTTTACAATAGCAAAAAGCTGGAAGCAACCAAGGTGTCCATCAATGGATGAATGGGTAAATACATTGTGGTATATTCACACAATGGAATACTACGCATCGATAAAGAACAGTGACAAATCTGTGGAACATTTTGTAACATGGAGGAACCTGGAAGGCATTATGCTGAGTGAAATTAGTCAGAGGCAAAAGGACAAATATTGTATAAGACCACTATCATAAGATCTTGAGAAATAGTATAAACTGAGAAGAACACATACTTTTGTGGTTACGAGGCGGGGAGGGAGGGAGGGTAAGAGAGGGTTATTTACTGAATAGTTAGTGGATAAGAACTACTTTAGGTGAAGGGAAGAACAATACTCAATACACGGAAGGTCAGCTCAACTGGACTGGACCAAATGCAAAGAAGTTTCTGGGATAAACTGAATGCTTCAAAGGTCAGTGGAGCAAGGGCGGGGATTTGGGGACTATGGCTTAAGAGGACTTCTAAGTCAATTGGCAAAATAATTCTATTATGAAAACATTCTGCATCCCATTTTGAAGTGTGGCGTCTGGGGTCTTAAATGCTAACGAGCGGCCATCTAAGATGCATCAATGGGTCTCAATCCACCTGGATCAATGGAGAAAGAAGAATACCAAGGTCACATGATAACTATGAGCCCAAGAGACACAAATGGCCCCATGAACTAGAGACTTACATCATCCTGAGACCAGAAGAACTAGATTGTGCCCGGGCACAACCCAACCGATGACTGCCCTGACAGGGAGTACAACAGAGAACCTCTGAAGGAGCAGGAGAACAGTGGGATGCAGACCCCAAATTCTCATAAAAAGACCAGACCTAATGGTCTGACTGAGACTAGAAGGAGCCCGGTGGTCATGGTCCCCAAACCTTCTGTTGGCCCAGGACAGGAACCATTCCCAAAGACAACTCATCAGACATGGAAGGGACTGGACAATGGGTTGCAGAGAAATGCTGACGAAGCGTGAACTACTTGTATTAGGTGGACACTTGAGACTGTGATGGCATCTCCTGTCTGGAGGCGAGGTGGGAGGGTAGAGAGGGTTAGAAACTGGCAAAACCATCACGAAAGGAGAGACTGGAAGGAGGGAGCGAGCTGACTCATTAGGGGGAGAGTAAGTGGGAGTATGGAATAAGGTGTATATAAGCTTATATGTGACAGACTGACTTAATTTGTAAACTTTCACTGAAAGCACAATAAAAATTATTTTTAAAAAAAAACTAAAAAAAAAAAAAACAAAAAACACCTAGAAATAGAATTACCATAAGATCCAGCAATCCCACTACTTGGGATATATTCTAGAGAAATAAGAGCCTTTACATGAAGAGATATATGCACATCCATGTCCATTGCAACACCCTTTACAATAGCAAAAAGATGGAAGCAAACAAGGTGCCCATCAACAGATGAATGGATAAAGAAATTATGGTATATTCACACAACGGAATAGTACACATTGATAAAGAACAGTGATGAATCTGTGAAACTTTTCATAACATGGAGAAATCTGGAAGGCATTATGCTGAGTGAAATTAGTCAGATGCAAAAGGACAAATATTGTACCAGACCACTATGATAAGAACTTGAGAAATAGTTTAAACAGAGAATAAAATATTCTTTGATGGTTACAAGAGGGGGGAGGGAGGGAGAGTCGGAGAGGGATATTCAGTAATTAGAAAATACATAAAAACTACTTTAGGTGACAGGACAGACAACACACAATACAGGTGAGGTCAGCACAACTGGACTAAACCAAAAGCAAAGAAGTTTCCTGAATAAACTGAACACTTTAAAGTCCAGTGTAGCAGGGGCAGGGGTCTGGGAACCATGGTTTCGGGGGACATCTAAGTCAATTGGCATAATACAATCTCTTATGAAAACATTCTGCATCCCACTTTGCAGAGTGGCGTCTGGGGTCTTAAACACTAGCAAGCAGCCATCTAAGATGCATCAATTGGTCCCAACCCACCTTGATCAAAGGACAATGAAGAACACCAAGGACTCAGGGTAACTATGGCCCCAAGAGACAGAAAGGGACACATAAACCAGAGACTACATCAGCCTGAGACCAGAAGAACTAGATGGTGCCTGGCTACAACCTATGACTGTCCTGACAGGGAACACAACAGAGAACCCTGGAGGGAGCAGGAGAGCAGTGGGATGCAGACACCAAATTCTTGTAAAAAAACCAGGCTTAATGGTCTGAGACTAGAAAGACCCCCGTGGTCATGGCCCCCAGACCTTCTGTTAACCCAGGACAGGAACCATTCCCAAAGCCAACTCTTCACACAGGGATTGGACTTGACAATGGGTTGGAGAAGGATGTTGCTGAGGAGTGAGCTTCTTGGATCAGGAGGACACTTAAGACTATGCTGCCATCTCCTCCTGAAGATGAGATGAGAGGGAGAGGGGGTTAGAAGCTGGTGAAATCGACATGAAAATAGAGTGTGGAGTTAGGGAGCAGGCTGTCTCATTACGGTGAGAGCAATTGGGAGTATGTAGCAAGGTGTATATAGGTTTTTGTGTGAGAGACTGACTTGATTTGTAACCTTTCATTTAAACCACAATAAAAATTAAAAAAAAAAAACAACTCTCAGCAAAATAGGAATAGAAGGAAAATTCCTCAACATAATAAAAGGCATTTATACAAAGCCAACAGCCAACATAACCTTAAGTGGAGAGCACCTGACAGCATTCCCATTGAGATCCGGAACTGGACAAGGATGCCCTTTATCACCGCTTTTATTCAACATTGTGTTGGAGGTCCTAGCCAGAGCAATTGGGCTAGATAAAGAAATAAAGGGCATTCAGATTGGCAAGGAAGAAGTCAAAGTATCTCCATTTGCAGATGACATGATCTTATACACAGAAAACCCTAAGGATTCCTCCAGAAAACTACTGAAACTAGTAGAAGATTTCAGCAGAGTATTGGGATACAAGATAAACATACAAAAATCAGTTGGATTCCTCTACAACGACAAAAAGAACATCGAAGAGGAAATCATCAAATCAATACCATTTACGGTAGCCACCAAGAAGATAAAAAAAAGAAGATATAATACTTTAGAATAAATCTTACCAGAGATTTAAAAGACTTAAAGAAAACTACACTACACTTCTCCAAGAAACCAAAAGAGACTTACATAAGTGGAAAAACATACCTTGCTCGTGGATAGGAAGACTTAACTTCATAAAAATGTCTATTCAACCAAATCGATCTCTACATTTAGTGCAATTCTGATCCAAATCCCAACGACATTCTTTAATGAGATGGAGAAACAAATCACCAACTTCCTATGGAAGGGAAAGAGGACCCGGATAAATAAGGCATTACTGAAAAAGAAGAACAAAGTGGGAGGCCTCACTCTACCTGGTTTTAGAACCTATTATACCACCACAATAGTCAAAACAGCCTGGTACCGCTACAAATACAGATACATGGACCAATGGAAAAGAATTGAGAATCCAGACATAAAGCCATCCACATATGAGCAGTTGATATTTGACAAAGGCCCCAAAACAGTGAAATGGGGAAAAGACAGTCTTTTTAACAAACGGTGCTGGCATAACTGGATATCCATCTGCAAAAAAATGAAACAAGACCCATACCTCACTCCATGCACAAAAACTAACTTGAAATGGATCAAAGACGTAAACATAAAGTCTAAAACAATAAAGATCATGGAAGAAAAAATAGGGACAATATTAGAGCCCTAATACATGGCATAAACAGTATACAAAACATTACAAAGAATGTAGAAGAAAAACTAGATAATGCGGAGCTCCTAAAAATCAAACACCTGTGCTCATCCAAAGACTTCAGGAAAAGAGTAAAAAGACTACCTACAGACTGGGAAAAAGTTTTTAGCTATGACATTTCTGATCAGTGCCTGATCTCTAAAATCTACATGATACTGCAAAAATTCAACTACAAAAGACAAATAACCCTATTAAAAAATGGGCAAAAGATATGAATAGACATTTCACTAAAGAAGGTATTCAGATAGCTAACAGATATATGAGGAAATGTTCACGATTATTAGCCACTAGAGAATTGCAGATCAAAACTACAAAGAGATTTCATTTCACTCCAACAAGGCTGGCATTAATCCAAAAAACACAAAATAATAAATGTTGGAGACGCTGTGGAGAGATTGCAACACTTCTACACTGCTGGTGGGAATGTCGAATGGTACAACCACTTTGCAAATCGATTTGGCGCTTCCTTAAAAAGCTGGAAATACAACTACCATTCGATTCAGCAATCCCACTCCTCAGAATATATCCTAGGGAAATAAGAGCCTTTACATGAACAGATATATGCACCTCCATGTTTATTGCAGCACTGTTTACAATAGCAAAAAGATAGAAGCAACCAAGGTGCCCATCAATGGATGAATGGATAAATTATGGTCTATTCACACAATGGAATACTACGCATTGATAAAGAACAGTGAGGAATCTGTGAAACATTTCATAACATGGAGGAACCAGTGAAATTAGTCGATTGCAAAAGGATAAATATTGTATAAGACCACGATTATAAGAACTGGCGAAATAGTATAAACTGAGAAGAAAACATTCTTTTGTGTTTATGAAATGGGGAGGGAGGAAGGGCAGGAGAGGGGTATTCACTAATTAGAGAGTAGATAGGAACTACTTTAGGCTAAGGGAAAGACAGCACACAATACAGGGGAGGTCAGCACAACTGGATTAAGCCAAAAGGAAAGAAGTTTCCTGAATAAACTGAATGTTTCGAAGGCCAGTGTAGCGGGGGCAGGGATCTGGGGACCATGGTTTCAGGGGACATCTAAGTCAATTGGCATAATAAACTCTATTAAGAAACATTCTCCATCCCACTTTGAAAAGTGGCATCTAGGGTCTTAAATGCTAGCAAGCAGCCATCAAGGATGCATCAGTTGGTCTCAACCCACCGGGATCAAAGGAGAATGAAGAACACCAAGCACACAAGGCGATTACGAGCCCAAGAGACAGAAAGGGCCACATGAACCAGAGACTACATCATCCCGAGACCAGAAGAACTAGATGGTGCCTGGCTACAACCGATGACTACCTTGAGGGAACACAGCAGAGAACCCCTGAGGGAGCAGGAGAGAAGTGGGATGCAGATCCCAAATTCTCATAAGACCAGACTTAATGGTCTGACTGCGACTAGAAGGACCCCAGTGGTCATGGCCCCCAGACCTTCTGTTGGCCCAGGACAGGAACCATTCCCAAAGCCAACTCTTCAGACATGGATTGGACTGGACAATGGGTTGCAGAGGGATGCTGGTGAGGAGTGAGCTTCTTGGATCAGGTGGACACTTGCGACTATGTTGACTTCTCCTGCCTGGAGGGGAGATGAGAGGGTAGAGGAGGTTAGAAACTGGCAAAATGGACATGAAAAGAGAGTGGACGGAGAGAGCAGACTGTTTCATTAGGAGGAGAGTCATTGGGAGTGTGTAGAAAGGTGTATATGGGTTTTTGTTTGAGAGACTGACTTGATTTGTATACTTTCACTTAAAGCACAGTAAAATTTATTAAAAAAAATTCAGCCTAGGATGGGCAATCAAGACTTAATATTATATGTATATGCCTTTGGACCTTTACAAATTAAGTGATTCAATATCTGGACCCAGCATGCTACGTCAAGGTGAATTGTCAAGTATTTGGCTGCAGATAATAAAAAGTAGGTAGTTGAAATCTACTCCACGGCAATGGGTTTAATGTGTTACCACAGGGATGTAAGACTAAGATGTCACTGGGGGTGGATAGTGGGAAGCTTTTTCGTTCTACGTTTGTGTTTCTACTGTATTTTGGAGATGGAGATTATTGAAGTAAAAAAAAAAAAACTCAAAGAGGAGAGGACTTAAACCCATGAAAACTTGTGAAAATTTCTGGGCTAAGACTAAGCCATTTTTAAAGAATAGAATATATGTTGATTTGGAGGTGGTCTTGGATTTTATCCCTTTTTTGGGGGGGTTACTCATTCTTCGATTTTATAACAGTTTATTCTTGTTGTATAGATGAAATAGTTTCTGTCATCTTTCTAGGAATACCATACTTACTTTAAAGTCTTGTTCCAATCGTTGTATCAGCTCTCTTTACTCAGATGTAAATAATCTTGTTTGCTGAGTTTGCATCTCTTTCACTGTGTTGCTTTATTTAATTGTTTGGTGATGTGATTCTTTTTCTTTTTTTAATGATTTTTGTTGTGCTTTAAGTGAAAGTTTACAAATCAACTCAGTCTCTCACATAAAAACCTTGCTACACACTCTCCCCGTAATGAGACAGCCTGCTCTCTCCCTTCACTCTCTCTTTTCGTGTCCACTTCGCCAGCTTCTAACCCCGTCTACCCTCTCATCTCCTCTCCAGACAGGAGACGCCAACATAGTCTCAAGTATCCACCTGATCCAAGAAGCTCACGCCTCACCGGCATCCCTCTGCAACCCATTGTCCAGTCCAATCCATGTCTGAAGAGTTGGCTTCGGGAATGGTTCCTGTCCTGGGTCAACAAAAGGTCTGGGGGCCATGACCACTGGGGTCCTTCTAGTCTCAGTCAGACCATTAAATTTGGTCTTTTTATGAGAATTTGGGGTCTGCATCCCACTGTTCTCCTGCTCCCTCAGGGGTTCTCTGTTGTGTTCCCTGTCAAGGCAGTTATCGATTGTAGCCAGATACCATCTAGTTCTGGTCTCAGGATGATGTAGTCTCTGGTTTATGTGGCCCTTTCTGTTTCCTGGGCTTATTACCTTGTGTCCTTGGTGTTCTTCATTCTCCTTTGATCCAGGTGGGTTGAGACCAGTTGATGCATCTTAGATGGCTGCTTGCTACCGTTTAAGGCTCCAGACACCACTCTTCTAAGTGGGATGGAGAACAGTTTTTTAATAGAGTTTATTATGCCAATTGACTTAGATGTCCACTGAAACCGTGGTCCCCAGACCCCTGCCCCTGCTACATTGGCCTTCAAATCATTCAGTTTATTCAGGAAACTTCTTTGCTTTTGGCTTAGTCCAGTTGTGCTGACCTCCCCTGTATTGTGTGCTGTCTTTCCTTTCACCTTAAGTAATTCTTATCTGCCAACTAATTGGTGAAGACCTCTTTCCCACCCTCCCTCCCTCCCCCATCTCCTAAACACAAAAGAATGTTTTCTTCTCAGTTTAAACTATTTCTCAAGTTCTTATACTGGTGGTCTTACACAATATTTGTTCTTTTGCAACTGACTAATTTCACGCAGCATAATGCCTTCCAGGTTCCTCCATGTTATGATATGTTTCAAAGATTTCTCACTGTTCTTTATGGATGTGTAGTATTCCATTGTGTGAATAGACCATAATTTATTTATTCATTCATCCATTGATGGCCACCTTGGTTGCTTCCATCTTTTTGCTATTGTAAACAGTGCTGCAACAAACATGGGTGTGCATATATCTGTTTGTGTAAAGGCTCTTATTTCTCTAGGATATATTCTGAGGAGTGGGATTGCTGGATTGTATGGTAGTTCTATTTCTAACTTTTTAAGGAAGCACCAAATCGATTTGCAAAGTGGTTGTACCATTCGACATTCCCACCAGCAGTGTATAAGTGTTCCAGTCTCTCCACAGCCTCTCCAATATTTATTATTTCGTGTTTTTTGGATTAATGCCACCCCTTTTTTTGTTGTTGTTGTTGGAGTAAGATGAAATCTCATTGTAATTTTGATCTGCAATTCTCTAATGGCTAATGATCGTGAACATTTCCTCATGTGTCTGTTAGCTACCTGAATGTCTTCTTTAGTGAAGTGTCTCTTCATATCTTTTGCCTACTTTTAAGTAGGGTTATTTGTCTTTTTGTAGCTGAGTTTTTGCAGTATCATGTAGATTTGAGAGATAAGATGCTGATCAGAAATGTCAAACAGGTATTCTTCTCACAAAAGAATGTTCTCTCAGTCCTGTGTTCCCTCCTCACGGAGATTTCTCAAGGTCCACTTTTGAATCCTTCAGTCTAGTATGATCTTGCCTCATGACCCCCATAGCTCCTTTTTGCAAGAATGTGGAGACTTTTGCTGTTCTCTCATATGATGGGGATATATGATTTCTACATCACACACCTCAATGGGAATTGAACCCAAATCTCTCAGAAATTAGAAAGAAAAGAAAACTCACAAATCAAGGAGTTTCCAGATTATAGTGGTTACCATGCTCACCTAACAAATGTTAAGATCTTGGTTTGAAAGCCAGCAGACATACTTGGAGCAGTACACCTTCAGGAATCCCTGATGGCGTAGTGGTTAAGTGCTACAGTTGGTAACCGAAAGATTGGCAGTTCGAATCCAGCAGGAGGTCGTTTCAAAGTCCATCGGGTCGGTTCTTTTCTGCCCTATAGGGTCTCTATGAGTCGGAATCGACTGGACCGCAGTAGGTTCTGTTTTTTGGTTTCCCTTCCAGCATCGGGGAGAGGCTGTCGTCCCTTTGCCTACTCATGGGTGGTCACAGCTGCGGGGAGCAAATGACAATCACGGCTTTCAAAGAGTCAGATGGTCATCCTAAGAGAGCTGTGCCACATAGCTAGAGCGTTCTGGGTTGATCCTCTCTAGTTGGGACGTCCTCTCTTCTCGAAAATCAGAAGCATAAAATGTTGGCGGCACCTGAGCTTTGCCACCGCGTCCTTTTCTTCTCCCCAGCGGGACAGCTGGCTGAGCAGTCAAGACGCTCTTGCCCCAGGCCATTTCCGGCTGAGTCCGGGTTTCATTTTAATCTACTGAAAACGAAACCCTTTCGCTTACAGTGGATGCCTACTCTTGGAGACCCTATAGGACAGAGTAGAACCGCCCCCACAGGATTTCCAAGGCTGTAAATGTTTGCGGAAGCAGGCTGCCGCATCATTCTCCTGTGGAGCCCCTGGTGTGTTGAAAACTTTCGGTTATCAGCCGACCGCTTAAGCACTGTACCACCAAGGGTCCGTATGGTTCCGCTATAATGACCTGGAAAAGCCTGGTACTGTGAACTGCTGGAGACAGTGCGTACTGGAGTGTGGACCGGCAGGTCGATTCCTGAATTAATGTAGGATAAAGCAGTTGTACCGTGTGGGGAATTAGCTCAAGTGGTAGAGCGCTCGCTTAGCATGCGAGAAGTAGTGGGATCGACGCCCGCATTCTCCAAATTTTGTGTTTCAGACTTTGACCTTTGAAACACGAGAAGATACTGAACTCTTTGAAGTTAGATGTGTAAGTGCATGCTTCTTTAGCTTTATTACTTATGGGCACTTACAATACGTAGATGTAGAGATTTATAATTTGTTTTTTCAGAGGAGCTGTGATTTCAAGAGGCCTTTGCATGTCCAGTTCCTATTTTTCTCCCTGTTCTTCCTGCCTCTTGGCCCTAAATGCAGTCTTAGACCTGAGGAGTGCAGGGCAGAGCCTAGGAAATAAAGCCCCAGCTTCTTGGCTAGAGGACTGAAAAGGGGAACCCCAAGCAACAAGAAAGTACCTCAGAGACTGTAGAGGATAGGAGTTCAAGAACTCTAACCCATAGAGTTGTCTGAACCTATGAAGTTGTCTGAACTCCAGGATGCACCTCAGAGCTACGAATGTGTGTCTCCCATCCTAAGCAACACTCCATGAACTTTGAGACTGAACTAAGAGATAGACCACTGCCCATGTCCATACTGGATACTATCCAACCTCCCTTTAACTGGTAAGTGTAGATTATGATGCATAGTTGTGTTCCCAAAATTCAACTGGACTGAACACAACCATTATAAAGCTCTTAGCAGAATCACTGACGCACAATCTTGAAAAAAAAAAACATGGAAGACAGTATTATAAGTTCAGTTTGGTGTATTAAAAAGGAAATGTAGCTAGTCACATAAATGCAAGTGGAGGTATAGAGTAAAGGAGGATGTTTGGACTGGAGATAAAGTTACGAACTATTTATTCTTTCAGTCAGTCAGTCGGTTAGCCGGTCAGCCGGTCAGCCGGTCAGCTAATGCTAACAGAGCTCCTCTTATGTTTCATGTCAACAAAGGAGACTGTGGAAGGTAAAAGGGGGATTGAGATCTCTGAGGGTGTAAGATCCAGATCATTGGAACATCAGAGTAAAACGGCAGACACAATTGTCCCAGGTCCCACAGCCCACAGGGTCCTATCACCTGGTGTGGACTTCACACCCGCTGGTTGTGGAATTCTCCCAGGTGTCATTGGCTTAGATGGAATGACTTTATACAGCAATGATTATGATTTTAGAAAACTGGAAATTGGCCAAACAGAGTCTTGGAGACTAAGATTGTATATCTCAGTTCCTCAGTGAGCCTTCCTCAAAGAGGTGCACTCTTGGTGAAGCCAGCAGCATCTCAATCTCATAATCTGAAGGTCCTGAGTTCAAGACTCTGAAAGGGCATGTATTCCTCTTTTCACATTGCACAGAAAAATGCACTACAGTAAAAAGAAAACCATCAAAAAAAAAAAAATTTTCCATCGAGGTGACTCCCACTCAGGGACAGAGTAGAACTCGCATATAGGGCTTCCAAGGAGCCGCTGGTGGATTCGAAATGTTGACCTTTTCTTTAGCAGCCGAACTCTTAACCTCTGCGCTACCGGGACTCCCCAAACTGTAAAAGCAACAAACAAATCCTGTCAAATAACCATTTGAAGACTGGCCCCATTATTCGCTGAGAATCGCTAAATTTTGTAGTGTTTTGAGGCTGTCAGGGGTTTGAATAAAATGGAAGAATAAAGTGGTTTCGATTTCCCCAATAAACTGCAAGCCGGGTTTTATCCTTTATCTTCCTCACTACCTCATGAAGAAAACAGAACTTTCTCTCCCAACTTCGGCTTTGATGGTGCCCAACCTGCAGATGTGGGTGCAAGAATTTTTAAAGTCATTCATTCATTTATTCAGCCGACAAATATTTCTTGAGTACATATCTTGTGTCAGGGTCTGTTCTGGGAGCAAGTATTTCAAGAGTGAATAACCCACAAAAATCCCATCCATGTAGAAATCCATTGCCATCGAGTCGATTCCCACTCATAGCGACCCTATAAGTCAGGGAAGAACTGCTCCATAGGGTTTTCAAGGAGTGGCAGGTAGATTGGAATAGCTGTTAGCAGCCTGAGCTCTTAACCACTGCACCACTGGGGCTCCCCACCCTTGGTAGAGCTACATGCTAATTCACAGTGGGGGGAGGGGGGAGAAATAGACAAGAACCAACAAGAAAAATGCCTCCAAATGTGGTGAAGATATAAGAAAGTAAATAATAAGAAAATAAAGAGATTAGAAGCTGAAGGTGGTGTGGTCAGCTTGCAAAGGAAGAGACAGGAAATTTGTCACCTTGAAGATGCCACTTCCTCTTTCCTTCCTCCAGCCAGGTCCTCTAACACTGTCATTAGAATGATTTTTACCTATCAAGGCAACTGGAGGTTATGAGAGCTTCTTTCTCTAAAGTTTTGTTGGCTTAGTTGGATAAATGGTGGTATATGAGGCCTGAGGTGGAACTCCTTCACATGTTTCTTCATTTGGAAAATGAAAAAAAAAAAAAAAAAAACAACTTTTTTTTTTTTTTTTTAGGACTAGAAAACTCCCTGGGTGGATTAATACCTAGAGCATGACCACAGCAATAGGAGCTACTTCTGTATTAGGTGCCATTTCCCTGTACAACACTGGTCTCTGGCACAGAGCTTGTATCATAGGTGCTCATTAGCCTAGAGAAATCAATTTACAGATTAAGATTAGAATCCACCGGGGTTCTTATTACAGGCTAAATTAAGCTTACCACCTCCCTATACTTGTTGGAGTCCTGACCCCTATAGCTATGGATGTAATCCCATTTGGGAACAGGGTTTTCTTGGTTATGTTAATGACACCACATTAGTGTAGGGTGTATCTTAAACCTAATTACTTCTGAGTGATGTAAAGAGTAACATAGACACATAGACAATTAGCTCAAGTGGTAGAGCGCTCGCTTAGCATGCGAGAGGTAGTGGGATCGATGCCCACATTCTCCAAATTTTGCATTTCAGACTTTGATCTTTGAAAAACTAGAAAATACCGAACTCTTTGAAATTAGATGTCTAAGCGCATGCTTCTTCAGTTTTATTACTTATGGGCATTTACAATACATAGATGTAGAGTTTTACACTTTGTTTTTTCAGAGGAGCTGTGATTTCAAGAGGGCGTTGCATGTCCAGTTCCTATTTTTCTGGGGGAAGACAGAAGGACATGTGAGGATCACCAAAGTATCAAGGAATGAGGAATGCAGAAGTTATAGGACCTGAGAGAAGGATATTCCCCTAGAGGCAACAGAGAAAGAGGCTTCCCCTAGAGCTGGTGTCCTGAATTCAGACTTCCAGCCTCCTAAACTGTAAGACAATAATTTTATGTTCTTTAAAGTCACCCACTTGTGGTATTTTGGTTACAGTAGCACTAGGTAACTTAGACAGTTCTCTTCCTGGAAAGAACTGGCTTTCCTCTAAGGTTCCCGATATTCCCAGGTGAGGAAAAAAACCCTAAATTCTCTTCAAATTTGAGCATTTTCTGGAAAAAGCAGGAAGCCCAACTATAAAAACCAAAGCCAAACCCAACAGAGTAGAATGGTCCAGAAGGGTTCCCAAGTGGCAGCTGGAGGATTCAAACTGCTGACGTCTTGTTTAGCAGCTGAACAACTAAACACTGGGGCCACCAGTGCTCTAAGAAACACTACTGAAAGCAAACAAACAAACAAACAAAACCAAATCCATTACCATCGAGTCAATTCATAACAACTCTACTAAAAAACAAAGAAACCCTTTGTCCTCCATTCTATTCAGACTCATACCAACCCTATAAAAGGGCATAATTTGACCACATAGAAAGGCCTCAGGAAAAAAGATAATATCCAGGAAGATCAAGATTAATTGAGCAAATCCGTTACCAGAATAAGATTTGTGTGGTGGAGGGAAACAATTGGTCAATACGGCAATTTTAGATCCAAAATTTGAAAGGCAAGTTCACCAGATATTCTTGTCTATTGATCTTGGAAAGGAAAGGAAGAAAAGAAACTTGTCCTACAATCCAGGAGAAAGAAAGATCCTTCCTGTGATTTTTGCCTAAAAATCCTCATAGATAATTAGGATCAAAAGGGATTGTGACCTTGGAGTATCAGTGTTCTCTCTGTCAACCTTTCTTTCAAAACTAACTCTGAGGAAAAGCCCTGATTTCCAGAGCTTTAAGATGTCTTAAAATTCTCCTGCCCCTCCCTCAACTTATCCTTGTCCCATGATCTTAAGGTTTTCCTACGTGATCCTGTCTTTCTCTGGAAAATAGGTCAACAGATGAAACCCTACCTATCCGTCACGGCCACACTGGGAAGGATGATTGTACAGATATGAGGGCCTGAGGGGCTGCCCATTTCCTCCTCCAGGGCTGTGACATTTCCTAAATCAAGTGACAAAACCTTCTTTTCTGAAACACAGTAGCATAAGCTTTAAGAAAGCCAAGTAGATCTGACTGAAGATCCCACCCAGCTAGAACATGTCTCTTCCTTTATGCAAATCAAGAAAGTAACCTTGTAGTGGGCTCTAAGCTTTCCACAGGAAATTTTCTCACACCAACTTTTATTAGGTGTCCTTTTGTCCACATTCTCTGAGAGAAACAGTGGTATTCATCCCATTTGTGTCTGAGGCTGTGTCTGAATTGCTCTGCCCTCACTTGGGTCCTGGTGCCTTTTTAGTGGGCTTGAGTTTCACTGTGGGCCATAGTAGAAAACATAGTAGTCCCATGCAATTGTCAGGGCACATCACATCTAGAATGATCACAGGTCCAAAAGAAAGCAAGAGGATGACCAATGAAGTGACATGATGGAGTGTTTGCTTTGCACTCAGAGGTAATGGAATGGATGCCTTCTTTCTCTAGTTTTTCTCCTTCTGGGCAAGCACCCACCAACTCAGAGCTTCACTTCTGAACTCAAACGCAGGAAATACTGAACTTCTTTCAAAAATGGTCCTGGTTCTTTTCTTATTTCACACACAGGACAGCTCAGGTACAATATTTGACCAACATTAACTGTCACTGGAATGTAGACAAAGAAGAACCCCTGAAAAGAGCAATGGGGAGGGAAAACGTCACCTGTGCTGGGCATTTTCACCTCAGGATATGGAGTGCTCTTTGGTATTGGAAGGGCCAACTTCTTACTCCTGACCTCTCAGCCCTGTTCTTGGACAGAAGAACCTGATTTTTCAGGTGAAAGGAAGACCTTGCCTCTACTTGGGATTGAGATTTATGGGGACCTTTGAAAAAAATTTTTCTTTTTTTTTTTTTGAAATATTTAAAGAGATGAAGCAAGAAACAAGGAAAGCTGAGGAAACAAGGGAGGCTGATGAGGGACACCTAGAGAGATAGTATGTACAAGAGAGTTTGTGGATGTGAGATCTCTGAGCACAAGTTTCTCTGGAGAGGGACACCAAGTGCCAGAGACTCAGAAAAGGAAGTTATAACACCCAGAGGAATTCTTAGAGAAAACCCAGACTGCAAGAATGGCTCAGACAGCCAAACAAATCCTTACTGGCAGCCAAATCAAAACCTTCAGAAACTTTAGCAACTTCCAAGGAACTTGTTTACAATGTCTATATTATTTTAGACATAATTTCATTTCCTGTGTACAAAGTATCACACGTATATCTACAATGAAGAAATTGTGTGCACCAGAAATAAATCCTTTGAAAACTGAAAAGAAAAAACAAACCCTTTGGAAACACTTGCCACCTTTTTAAACAAATTCCACACACAACGGAAGATACATTTTTCCTGTTCGCAGAAGCAGCTGAAATGTGATTCCAATATGGAAGAAAAAAAAAGATCCCATTACCTTGAAACATTTTAAATCTCCTTTTAGATGAAGCATATACCCCTTCTCCCCCCGAAAAAAAAACCCAAAAAACACAGAGCTCAGGGAGTGGAGAACTTTTAACTTTAAATCAATTTCATCTCATAAACCATATCATAGGAGCTGAAAATTTTAATTTCTGGTGAGGCTTTTACTTCGAGTGTGAGAAATCACAAGACTGCCTAAAATGTTGCACAGGAAGAAGAGAAAAATTATTTCTATCAGAAGATTTATTAAAATTAATAAATTTTCTCCTTTTAGTGTCCCCATTCAGACTTAAGGAGCAGTTTGTGGCAGAGAAGAAGCAGTAGCGCCACCTGAGGCTTTTTGTTGCCAGTTTCCAAAATCCATTGGGGAAATAGAAAGTTGCTGAAAAGTTAGGAAAGTAGAAAAGTTTTGTTAAAGAGGCAGATTGACTTAAGAAAGAGAGGCCAAGACTAGAATAAGGAAAATTCTTTTTTGTCTAAGGTAAAGGCAAAGAGGTCTGAGGACCTGCAAGAATAAGAACATGTACATTTACTTGGTAGAACTTCCCTGAGTGGCCAAACAAGTGCTAACCCAGATGCAGGGCCACCGCCTCTGCAGATAAATGTGTGTCCCTGGCAGAACACAGCATGGAAGCTTCAGATCAGGATTTCTCAGTCTGCACACTATTGACATTTGGGGCCAGATTAATTCTATTTTAGGAGTCTGTCCTACACATTGGAGAATATTTAGCATCATCCTTGGCCTCTACCCACTAGATGCATGACCATCCCTGGGTGATCTGCTCTGGTGATGATTACAGCCTAGGAAGCCCTGTGGGGTAGTTCTACTCTGTCTTACAGGCTCACTATGAGTTGGAATTGACTCAACTGCACGCAGCGACAATTCTGTGTCTCTACTCCCCTCTGAAATTCATTATATTTCTTCATATTAGGGGCTTGTTGGTTCATTCTGATGGTAGAAGGATTATTAAGGTTAAACATTATATGTTCAAAGTAGGTCTGGCAATACATACTAGGGGTGAATTTTAAAGGGTTGCTTCCTGAGTCCCACTTCCAATACTTTTTATATAGGGAATAAAAATCTCCATAACTGGAATTCATATTAAAGAACCACAATCTAGATTACAAAACTGAAAAGAGAGCTGGTTCAAAGACTTTAAATCCTAACTATAACCAGGGATAAGCTCCAAAAACTGTTTTCAATGGAAGCGCATAGTTATTATACATATGAGTTTAGAGTGGTTATAAAAAAGTTCAGCCCAGATTAGGCCATTTAAAAACTGATTAATTCTGCCCCTTAGATATTGTTTCACCCCAAAGCCTTGGATGTGTTAAAAAGAGATGTGCTGGTTAGTATAAGGTCCAGGAAATACCCAAACCCTAGATACTAATGCTTATGTATCTGCTGTCCTCTCAGTGCACCCTCATTATTACAATAAGCCTTAATTAAGACTGAGATCATTTGAAGGAGGGCAGCTAATCGTCTAGTTATGGAAGGAGGCAGTGAGAGAGGAAAGTTGTGCCTCAAGGGCTAGATTTTCTACACAGGGAGCCCTCTGTCCTGCCAAGCCTCAAGGTTACAGCAGCCTTGGCAGCAGACTCATTTTACCATGACATCTGGAAATCCAAAAGGTGTAAATATGGCCTGGGAAGCCTTGATGGAAAGACCAGTCTAGATTCAACTCCATGCTACTGCTAAGGTAAGCACCTGTGATAAATGTGGCGCTGACGTCCATGGGGTGAGAACAGAATGGCTGCCTTGGCTTGTGGGTTTGACTCTATTCTGGAGGAAGAAGTCGGGAGAGGTGAGGCAGCAAAAATGAGTGCAATGAGCTCTTTTTTTATTACCTATGGGGAAGCAATGCTCAGGGGTCAAGAGAGATGTTCAGATGTTAACATTTCCAAGTGAAATTGCAAAAATGTTTGTCACTGAGTTCAAGATCTGTCTCCAGAATAAGGAATTGCCTGTTTGCTGTTCTTGTAAAGTAAGCTGTCCTCTTTGTTCTTTTTCAGAAAACAATGCCCAGTAAAAATGATCATAGTTGCTTTTTGAACCAAAATAACCAAAAAAAAGCTCGTTGCCCTCAAGTTGATTCTGACTCATAGCATCCCTATAGGACAGAGTAGACCTGCCACAGAGGGTTTCCAAGGAGCAGGTGGTGGATTTGAACTGTGGATCTTTTGATTAGCAGGCTAAAGCTTAACCGCTGGACACCCAGGGCCCCAGCTGCTTTTGTAGTAAACGCCAAATATATATTCTTATCCTATTTGGCAGAGGGCAATGCCGATGCAAATAAACCAAAGAAAAACAAACCCATTGTCATCGAGTTGATTGCAACTCAGAGTGACCCTGTAGGACAGAAGAGAACTGCCCCGTTTCCAAGAATCTCCTGGTGAATTAGAACCGCAGACCTTTTGGTTAGCAGTCATAGCTCTTAACCACTATATCACCAGCAAATGGAAGGTAGATAAATTGCCAAAACTCACACAGAGTCAGCTCAGACTAGGAATGCAAATCAGTTTGTCAAATTTGAAAGCCCACTGTCCTACGGATCTTCATCTGCCTTGTGACTGACACTGTACTGGGTCATCTGGTTTATAATTTAAAACAAAATCATAACAAACCAGAATTTTGAATACTCAGGATCCATAAGTGTAGCTACAAAAGGAGTTCTATTTCTTTTCAGTTTTGCAGTGGGCCAAGATTAAATTCAGGAAGTTCAATAACTTTTCTTTTTATTCTTAGTCCATACAAAAATTCTACCATCACGTTAAGTTGTAAACCATCTTCACTGAGAAATTCGGTATTTCCGTTTTCTTGCTAATGAAAATCAGTGAACAGATAAAGGATATGTTCTTTTCATAACTCTTCCTTCACTCTCCAGCTGTAATTTCTCCCCATTCCTGGTTTGTGAGGGTGGGATGGAAAGGTAAGGATCCTAGAAGTTCCTTAGTTGCCTGAAACTCTTGAAGTACTGCTTCATGCTCTCTGGGCCTAGTATATGTTTAAAGCTCATACTTTGTGTGGTGGACATTTTTATAAGTTTTCTAGAAATTACTTTTCAATTATGAATACAGCCAAGCCAGCTTTCTCAAGCTTAGTATTTGTATGGTATATTCTTTCCCATCCCCTTTTGTTCAACTTGTGTCTTTATGTCTCAAGTGTGTTTCTTATTATCAGCAAGAAGTCAGGATCTGATTTTTAATTGATTCTGAAGATCTTTGTAATTAAATAGGTATTTGGTTCATTGAAACTTAATATGATTTTTGATACACTGAGATTTAAATCTCCTGTTTTAATTTTTCTTTTCCATTTATCCTATCTGTTCCTCTGTTCTTCCTTACTGCTGTGTGTATGTGCCTGAACTATTTCAAGAATTCCATTTTAACTCCTCCACTGACTTTTTATTTTTAAGGCTTTAATGAAGTATATCATACACTGTACAATTCATCCATATAAAGTGTATAGTTCAAAGGTTTTACCGCATTCATTGTGGAATGAAAAACTTGGTTGGGCCCTTTGACTCTGTTTTTTTAAAAATAACCCCAAGAAATTCAGATGCTTTTGTTTTCTAAAATAGCCAAGCAAGGAGGGACTACAGAAGCCCCACACCTTCAGGAAGGTTGGGGCCTGATACAGTCATGCACGTTTATTGATTGAATCTATCATAATTATGCATTAAGGCTGAAGTCATGCATATTTATCGAGTTCCCAATGATTAGGGAACCCAGGACTTTGGAGGGTTCTTTTTGAGGTCTCCCAGATCATCCATGTATGGGAGAAGGAGAAGCACATCCCTGGGGTTCCTTGCAAGGAACTCTCCCAGGTCTTACCTGATGTGTCTCTATACTTGTCTCCTTTCTGGTCATTATAAATGGATAACTGTAAGTTCAGGTCACAGTCTCCATTATAGAGAATTAAAGGAGCCCTGGTTTCCCAGTGGTTAGTAGATTGGCTGCTAACCGACATGTTGGTGGCTCAAACCCACCAGCTGTTCCATGGGAGAAAAATGTGGCAATATGCTTCCTTAGAGATTACAGCCTGGGAAACCCTGTAGGGCAGCTCACTATCACTTAGGGTTGACAGCAATGGGTTTGGATATGGAGAATGAACAGATCCACAGGGTCCATGAGCAGCAGGGTCTGGCAGTATGCAGTTGATTTGTGTAGCTCTTGGTGGCTGGGTGATAGGAAAAGTCTGCATGGGCAGATGGTGAAGAAGATTAGTGTCCTTCTAGACTGTGATCTAGTACCAAAGAATTAGAGAGAGAGAGACAGGCAAATAGAGAGAGACATCAGATGGCCTGAAACGTAGGTAGCTGTGCAGACTCTTAATCCTAAGGTCCCTCCCTGATGACCTGGCCTTAGGTGGCCAGCGATGTTTTGACACAGCTCAGCAGAGCCAGGGATGAGGCCTGATATAACTCTTGGTGGTTTGGGTCAGAGAGTAATTGCCACAAAAGTGGCTGGTGACAAAGAGTGGAATGTGGAAAAGTGGGGCCAGGACCACCCACCTCCAGCTGGGAATTGGAATCATACTGACCTTTGCTATAGGGTTAGTGACAAAGGTGTAGTTTGCTCACCTCACCCCTTTGTTATGTAGCCTTGCATTTGTATAATTGAGTAAACATCACCACAATCTAATTTTAGAAGATTTTCGTCACCCCCAAAAGAAACCTTGTACATATTAGCTGTCCTCCCTATCCTCCACTCTGCCCCAGCTGTAAAAAGAACGAAACCATTGCCCTAGAGTTGATTTCAACTCTCCTAGTGATCTTATAGGACGGAGTAGAACTGCCCCACAGGGTTTCCGAGGAGCACCTGTTCCCTGAAACTGCTGATCTTTTGCTTAGCAGCCGTAGGTCTTACCCACTACACCACCAGGGTTTCCACTCCTGCTGTAGGCCAACACTAATCTACCTCTGTCTTTATAAATTTGCGTATGCTGGAAATTTCCTATAAATGGAATCATAAATACATTGTTTTTTGTAACTGCTAACTTACACTCCTCATAATGTTTTCAAGGTTCATCCATGTTTGCTGAAAGTTGCATTTCTGGATACATCACATTTTGTTTATCCATTCCTCAGCTGATGGACATATGGGCTGTTTACGCATTTTGGCTATTATAAATAGCGCTGCTATGAACATTTGTGTTCAAGTTTTTGCGTGAACCTATGTTTTTATCTCTCTTAGGTATTCACCTAGGAGTGGAATTGCCGTGTCATATAGCTGATCTATGTTTAGTGTTTTGAGGAACTGCCAGGTTGTTTTCCAAAGAAGCTACAACATTTACATTCCCACCAGCAGTGTATGGTTGTTCCAAGTTCACATCCTCACCAACATTTGTTATTATCTGACGTTTTCATTCTAGCCATCCTGGTGGGTATAAAGACTCCCTGTGTGGTACAAGCTGTTCACATGCACTGCTGTTAATGGAAAGGTTAGAGGTTCAAGTTCGTCTAGAGTTTCCTTGAAAGAAAGGCCTGGCAATCTACTTCCAAAAAATCAACCACTGAAAACCCTATGGAGCACAGTTTCACGTTCAGACACATGGAATTTCCATGAGTCGGAACTGAGTGAATAGCAACTGGCTTGGTTTTTGTTTTGCTTTTTTTTTTAAAGTGGGTATGAAATGTTAGCTCAGTGTGGTTTTGATTTGTATTTCCAGGATGCCTAATGATGTTGAGCATCTTTTCATGTGTATATTGGTCATTTGTATATCATTGCTGAAGAATATTTAGCTCATTTTAAAATAGCTTTTTAATATTTTGATTATTGATTTGCAAGTGTTCTTTATATATGCTAGGTACAAATTCCTGGTCAAATACATGATTTGCATTTCCTTTGGAAATAGAATCTGTTGTGTATATATTCACCTCAGCTAAATCTTCAAGTACCATGTCCTATTGTTTAAGCAGTGTTATAATGCAGTTGGATAAGTAAATTTACTATTGAAGTAAAGTATACTTGTTGCCTTTGAGTTGATTCCAACACATAAAACAGCCCCATGCTGTTTCCCAGGCTGAAATCTTTACAGAAACAAACTGCCACATCTTTCTCCAGGGAAGTGGCTGCTGGGTTTGAATCACCAACCTTTAGGTTAGCAGCTGAGTGCTTAACCACTGGGCCCCCAGGGCTTCTTGAAGTAAAGTATAATAAGGTAAAAATGTTTGCAGACCCAGGATCTTCCTGGAGCAGAGAGAGGAGAGGCATCTGAGCTTGACTCACATGTCAGAAAAAGCTTAGCCAAGTTGTGCTACCTGGCTAAATTTGAAACAATGAGTAAAAGTTTATTTGTTCAAAAAGGGAATAGGATAAGATAGCCTTCCAACCAGAAACACAAGTATGCAAAATCTGTGATGTGAAACAGAGGGATATATTTATTTTTACGAAAAGGTATGACAGTTAGTGTGCTCTTAGCCATGATGCTATCTATGTTGTACGTAGTTACATCGATTGAAGTGTATCCTTGTTTCCTAAATATGTAGTGTAGACATGACAGTTTAAGGAGTTAGAAATGGAGCCATTAAAGTATGGTCAAAGCATCTGCCCCTGTCTGATTTTTGTAGTCAACTTTATAAGGTGTACTTTACATAGACAAAATTTTACCCTTTTTAAGTGTCCAGTTTTATGAATTTCGACAAATGGTAACAGTTATGTAACAACTAAGAAGTCAAGTACCAGAGTATTTCCATTTTGTCCCAAGTTTTTCTCCTGCTCCTTTGAGGTCAGTCTCTTCCATCCACTTCCAGCTCCTGGCAACCAGTAATCTGATTTCTATGCCTCTAGTTTTAAAGTTTTCATAGTATCATATAATTAGGGTCATGTACTTTGTAGCCTCTTTTACTTTACATAATCCTTTTAAGAGAATTCAAGTTGTTGCACATACCAATAGTTCCTTTTTTTTTTTATTGCTGAGTGGATTCTCATTGTATAGATATGCCACAATTTACTTATCCATTCACCAGTTGATAGGTATTTGTATTATTTCCAGGTATTGGCAACCATGGCTACATGTGCCATATATATCATCATACAGGTCTCTCTTTAGTAGATATACACATATATATATTTACTGGATAGTATATTTTTATTTCTTTTGGATAAATATGTAGGATGGAATTGCTATGTCATATGATAAATTATGTTTACCTGTTAAGAAACTGCCAAAATTTTTTAGGAGTGGTTATACCATTTTCATTGATACTAGCATTGTATGACAGTTTCTATTTTTCTGCATCCTCACCAGTATGTAGAATTGTCAACTGTATTTGTTTTGTTTTGTTTGTTTTTCATACTAAGATGTCTGTGGTGGCATATCATGGTGGTTTTAATTTGCATTTTGCTAATGACTTATGATATTACATGTCTTTGCTTATTTGCAATCCATATTTCTTCTTTTTAGGATGCCTGCTCAAGGCTCTTGTGCCTTTCAGATCGTTTTGTCTGTTTCTTATCTTTGTAGTTTGGAGAGCTTTTATATATTCTAGATCCAAGTATTTTATCAGCGATTTGGTTTGTAAATATTTTCTCCCAGCAGTTCTCTTGTATTTTCATTTTCTTAAAGGGCAGGCATTTTTAATTTTGGTGAAGTCCAATTTATGAATTTTTTTCTTTTAGCGTCTTACGAAAGAAATCTTGTCATAATCCAACATGACTAAGCTTTTCCTCTATTTCTAGATATTTACTATTTTTAGGTTTTATATCTTGTGTGTAACCAAATTCATCTTAATCTTTTTACATTTTTGCGTATGAATGGCCAATTGTTCCAAAACTATTTGTTAAAAACACTAGTCTTTCTCCAAAAGTTTACCATTTTATCCTTGGAAAAACACATCAACTAAGTATATATGGGCTTCCATCTGAGCTGTTCTGTTCCATTGATTTATATCTCAGTCCTTTCACCAATACCACACTGTCTTGATTTCTCTAACTTTATAAGTCTTAACATCAGGTATTGTGAGTCCTCCATCTTTGCTTTTTATTTAAAAAATTGGTTCAGCTATTCCACATCTTTTGCTTTTCCATGTAAATTTCTGAGTCAATTTCTATATCAAAGCCTTCTCCTATTTTCATTAGGACGAATTAAGTATATATAGCAATTTGGGAAGAATTGACACATTAACAATATTGAATCCTTCAATTCACGAACAACGTATATCTCTCAATGTGTTTCATTTAATTTATCTCATTAATGTTTTATGGTTTTCCTCATACAATCTTGCAAATATTTTGTTAGTTTTATCCTTATTTTGTTTTCCAAGCTATTGTAAACGGTGTCGTGGTTTTTAAATTTGAGTTTCCATTTGTTCATTGGTAGTGTGTAGAAATACATCTAATTTATGTGCATTGACCACGTATCTGTGATTTTTCAACCCTCCTATTAGCTCTAGTAACTTCTACAGATATTGGAATATAATGCATAGATGATCATGTTATCCATCAATGTTGCTACTGTTGTGTGGCATCGAATTGATTCCAACTAACTCATAGCGACCCTATACGACAGACTAGAAACGCCCCACAGAGTTTCTAAAACTGTAATTTTTACAGGAGCAGAGTGCCAATTATTTTCTCCCACAGAGTGGCTGATGGGTTCGAACTGTCCACATTATTGCTAGGGACTGAGTGATTAACCATTGCACCACCAGTTTTCCTTTGTTCATCAATAAAGACAGCTAGTTTCTTCCTTTCCAATCTGTATGACTTTATTTTTTTTATCTTGTCTTATTGCATATCCTGTCTACTTTTCATTTTCTCTTCACTGAAGCCTAAATGACCTATAAGCTGAACTCGTTTCATGTCCCTTTATTTTCTACTTCTGTGTCTTTGTTAATGTAACTCCTTAAGTCTCCCTTCTTCTACCCTCCACATCCTACCCCCATTCCAGCACAGAAACTTCACCAGAAATCCTATATATACTTCAAGGCCCAGTGCAAATGTTACATTTTCTATGAAATACATCCTGATTTTCTATCTGAAAATACTTACTCTAAAGTGCACATGACTTTTTTTTCTATGTATGTATAATTTACTCCAATAGCACCCATTGAACCTGAATACTTTGAGACATAGGACTCCTCTTTTTTCTTTAGGTCCTTTCCTGCAAGGCTGAAAGAATGGACCATATTTTATTTTTCTCTTTATCTGTCGTATCTAGTGCAGTTCAAGGAATAACAAGTATTTTTTAATGTTATTATATATCAATAATCTTATTATTACATAATACTTTGGAGCCCTTGTGGTGAAGTAGTTAACAGTTCAGGCTGCTAACCAAAAGATCAGCAGTTCAAGTCCATCAGCCACTCCCTGTAAACCCTACCACGCGGTTGTACTCTGTCTTATACTGTTGTTATGGGTTGGAATCGACTTGACTGACATCGAGTTTATATAATTATTCTATAATACTTATGGTATATATATATAGTTGTTGTTAGGTGCCGCTGCGTTGGTTCTGACTCATGGCGACCCTATGCACAATACAAGGCAATACTGCCTGGTCCTGAGCCATCCTCACAATCGTTGTTATGCTTGAGCTCATTGTTGCAGCCACTGTGTCAATCCGCCTCGTTGAGGGTTGTCCTCTTTTCCGCTGTCCCCGTACTCTGCCAAGCATGATGTCCTTCTCCAGGGACTGATCCCTCCTTACCACTTGTCTGAAGTATGTAAGATGCAGTCTGGCCATCCTTGCCTCTAAGGAGCATTCTGTCTGTGCTTCTTCTAAGACAGATTTGTTTGTTCTTTTGGCAGTCCGTGGTATATTCAATATTCTTCGCCAACACCACAATTCAAAGGCATCAATTCTTGTTTGGTCTTCCTTATTCATTGTCCCGCTTTCACATGGATATAATGCAACTGAAAATACTGTGGCCTTGGTCAGGCGCACCTTAGTCTTCAAGGCGACATCTTTGCTCTTCAACACTTTAAAGAGGTCCCTTTTGGCAGATTTCCCCAATGCAATGCGTCTTTTGATTTCTTGACTGCTGCTTCCATGGCAGTTGACTGTGGATCCAAGTAAAATGAAATCCTTGACAACTTCAATCTTTTCTCCATTTATCAGGATGTTGCTCGTCGGTTCAGTTGTGAGGATTTTTATTTTCTTTATGTTGAGGTGCAATCGATATTGAAGGCTGTGGTCTTTGATCTTCATCATTAAGTGCTTCAAGTCTTCTTCACTTTCAGCAAGCTAAGTTGTGTCATCTGCATAACACAGGTTGTTAATCAGTCTTCGTTCAATCCTGATGCCCCGTTCTTCTTCATATAGTCTAGCTTCTCGTATTATTTGCTAAGCATATAGATTCAATAGGTATGGTGAAGGAATAGAACCCTGATGCACACCTTTCCTGACTTTAAACCAATCAGTTTCCCCTTATTCTGTCCGAACAACTGCCTCTTGATCTACGTAAAGGTTCTTCATGAGCACAACTAAGTGTCCTGGAATTCTCGTTCTTTGCAATGTTATCCATAATTTGTTATGATCCACACAGTCAAATGCCTTTGCATAGTCAATAAAACACAGGTAAACATCCTTCTGGTATTTTCTGCTTTCAGACAGGATCCATCTGATATCAGGAATGATATGCCTGGTTCCACGTCCTCTTCCGAAACCATCCTGAGTTTCTGGCAGTTCCCTGTCGATATACTGCTATAGCCACTTTTGAATGATCTCCAGCAAAATTTTGCTTGCCTGTGATATTAATGATATTGTTCTATAATTTCCACATGCTCTTGGATCACCTTTCTTGGGAACAGGCATAAATATGGATCTCTTCCAGTCAGTTGACCAGGAAGCTGTCTTCTGTATTTCTTGGCATAGACGAGTGAGCACCTCCAGGGCTATATCGGTTTGTTGAAACCAAAAGGGAAGAACAAGTTCAGCGTTTCTCAAGCTGAAAGAACTGAAGAAAAAATTCAAGCCTTGAGGTGCAATAGTGAAGGATAACATGGGGAAAATTTTAAACGACGCAGGAAGCATCAAAAGAAGATGGAAGGAACACACAGAGTCATTATACCGAAAAGAATTCGTCAATGTTCAAACATTTCAAGAGGTGGTATATGATCAGGAACTGAAGGTACTGAAGGAAGAAGTCCAAGCTGCTCTGAAGGCATTGGCGAAAAGCAAGGCTCCAGGAATTGATGGAATATCAATTGAGATGTTTCAACAAACGGTTGCAGTGCTGGAGGTGCTCACTCTTGAAATTCCTATGTGAGGAATCAACTCAGAGTGAAAAAAAAAATTTGTGAAAACATTTTCTTAAAGCAGAAAATGAGGAAAATATAATTTATTTTGTGTTTTACCTCCACATGACTAGTCTTCAAAACTGTATGCTTGAATTATATCTCTGTATCTCAAGATTCATAAAAATAAAAATCATGATTTTCACCTTTCATGTTGGGAAAAAAAGGCTTCAGGTTAGTAAGGCTGTGTTGAACCAGTTTTTCTCCTGGGCAGCTTAAAACAGGAGAAATTTGTTATTTCATAGTTTTGGAATCTAGAAGTACAAAATGAAGGTGTTGGTAGGACCGAGTTCTCTCTGAGGGCTATAGAGGAAGTTCCTTGCACTAAGGAGATACTTTCTGGAAGCTTCTGGTAGTCCCAGAGATTCCTTGGCTTGTGGCAACATAATGTCTGTCTCCGTCTTCACATAACTGTTTTCCCGCTGTATCTCTCTGTGTGTTTATTCCTTTTCTTCCTTTTATAAGGACACCAATCATATTGGATTAGGGCCCATCCAACTCTAGTATGACTTCATTTTAAGTAATTACATTGCAGAGGCTCTATTTCCAAATACATTAACACTGGTTATGGGGCTTAGACTTGATCATATCATTTTGGGGAAGACAAATCAACCACTCGCACTGGGAATAGGAAAATAGGGGAACAATCTAAATGCCCATTATTAGGGAACTGCTTAAATAAGTATGGTATTTTCTGTAACAGAATGTTCTACTCTTCATCTTTAAGAAGAACAAAGCATTCTATATATTGATAGGTAAAGATTTCTTTGATTACATTTGTTATAAGCTTACATACGATCAAACCTCATGGCATCTGGTTTATTGATTTAGAAGTTTAGGGTCATGTTTTATGGGAATCCAGTTAATTAGCATAATTATGTGTTTAGCTCTTCTGTTCTGCCTCCAAGTTTTTATGAGGTTCTGAAGTCTTAAACGTTTGTGAATGGCCATCCCAGTTACAATTGGTTTTCTTTTATCTGGAGGAAGAGAAGAAGAAGGTAAGTCAGGAATAGGAGGAGGAAATGGAATGTGTGGCTAATTGCCCCATGAGTAACTGCCTCTTTTGCCATGAGACAAGGAATGGATGGTGCCTGCCTACAGTTACTGAATGTTTTGATCAAAGATTCTATAGAAGAATCTGTTAAAAAAGAAGAAATTGCAGAAGAGAATTTCAAATTCTGATGGAATCCAGAATTTCTGGAACCAGGGAGGCTAGATGAACCCCTGAAAGTATTACCCTGAGGTAATGTTGAAACCTTAAACCGAAAATATCCCCTGAAGTCTTCTTAAAACCACACAACAATTTAGCTTAACAAGTAAAGATTGTCTACCTTGAGCATTCTTCTGTTTTAAGAACTATGTCTATGGGATCAAACTGACAACACCAACTTGAAAGATTAGGTAGGAAACTTAAGGGGTAGTGGGTTTCTGTTCATGGAGGAGGAGCAATTCCGAAAAGGAGGGTGAGAACTGTTGTATATCTTGAAGAATGTAATCAATGTCACTGAACTGTACATGTAGAAATTGTTGAATTGGTGTATGTTCTGCTGTGTATATACCCAACAAAAATAAATACATAAATAACCCCCCCCCCAAAAAAAAACAAGTAAGGTGAAGAGTAGTCCATATAATATGTGACTCTTTTTACAAGTCACTTCTTTTATAACAATGATGGCATGTGTGGAAGGCCAAAGTTCATTTGAACTGAAAAAAATGGCCAAGGAGCTACTGAGAGACTTTCACCAGAAGGTATTCTCATCCAAACAAATGCAAAAGTCCAGGCAGCATTATAAACCTAGATCAAGCCCAGCAGAAAATCTTAAAGAACTGCAAAGATTACAACTTGACAACCAGTACAAAATAATGCCAAAATACCAAGGACTCAAAACAGAAATGGCAAGTATTGCAAAATAATCAGATCATGGGTACACTAAAGACACAAAACGTGTGTGATAAAAAATAACCTCCAGAAATTCACCCAGTACATCAAAATCCCAGACAGGTCTGGAAGAGTGGGAGTCGTCAAAAATGACCTATACCATTCGGAAACACTAAGTATGCTAAGTTGGTGAGCAAAAGCCATATCCCCACTGACTGCTTATGGTATATGCATATAATGCAATTTTCTGTAGCTATTTTTAATCACCTGAGTAGAGCCCTCGTTGTGCATTGGTTAAGAACTCAACCTCTAACTGAAAGGTTGGCACTTCAAATCCACCAGCTACTCCTTGGAAACCCTATGGGCAGTTCTACCCTGTAAGGTGGCTATGAGTTGGAATCAACTCCACGACGATGGGTTTTTTATTCATCTGAGTGAGGCAGATCTATATAGATGATCGGAAAATGCCCAGGATGTATTCAGAAAAGAATATGCATAATGGTATGTATTATGATGCTATATAAGTATTTTTAAAGAAAAAAAGCGTGTATTAAAAGCTCTATATGCTAATTTGTTAATAAGTTCTATTATTTTGATGAAAAAACACTTTATGGGTAAGAATCAATTCAGAATGAAGAAACGTACATAAGAAAAAAGGTATGAAAAGAGAATTTTAGGAGATTCTGTGTGAAAAACTGGGAGAAGATACATGTATGAATAACAAAGTGGTGAAAGGGTTCCAGCTTCTCTGGAACAAGGCATGCTGACTAGCAGGCATGTGGCTGGAGAAGAGAATGTAAGAAGCTTCCCATGGCATAGACTTGACACAGGACCTTCCTGCTTCCTTTCTCACTAACAGGAAGAGTGTCAGATGGGGACTCTGCAGTGGCCCAAAAGAAGTTTCTCAGTTACTGTCTCCACATTCTTTTCTCCACACACAAACTGGCCCATGTTCTGTGTAAATCCATGAAGCTGATCAGTTTCTAAGATGGGACTCAGTTTGTCCTAGTGGAGATCTGCTTGAGCCTGTTCTTAACCTTCTCCTGCCTCTTTAGCTTACTTGGAACCTGGATTCATAGAAAAACTCTCACACACAGATCAGAGCTGCTCCTCATCACTGTTCTCAACAGAACCATAACAGCACTGGTATTACAGAAAAGAGCAAAGATGCCTTTCGAGAAGCTGAATGTTGTTTACCAACAACACAAGCTTAGCTTTTGGAACTTAATTTTATGGCTCATCAAGGATGAGACTGCTTTCCCTTGGACTTCTTCCTACATAGACCTTATCTATTTCTGTTGTTAGTGTATGAATTCCGTGTGAATGTGTTATTGGAGACACCTCCAGCCTGTACACAGAACAAGGCAAAATTCAGTCCTTCTGTAGGCATTAGTTTTAAAACAGTTCTTTTCAAAATAATACTTTATTGTTTTTAAAGCAGAAATTTACACTACAAGTTAGATTCCTATTTAACAATTTCTGCACAAATTATTCAGTGATATTGGTTACATCTTCCACAATGTGTCTTTCTTCTCATTCATTCTGTTCTGGTTGTACCGTTTTCATTTCAGTTTCACTGCCACCTTACCCTGTCATCTTTGCTTTAAAATAATTTTTGACCATTTGGTCTCATAAACATAATTTTTTTTTTTTTCAAAAAAAGAAACTCATTACTCTTGAGTGACATTCTTTATTTTATGAGCCAATCTGTTATTTAACTAAAAGGTGACCTCACCGTTAATTTTCGTTTAAGGTTCAAAGATATCTCAGGGCTATAGTCTGGGAATACTTTAGTCTCAACCAGTCCAGTAAATCTGAACTTTTTAAGAATTTGACTTCTGTTCCACATTTTTGTCCCATTCTATCAAGATCCATGTATTGAGGCCTTGATCAGAAGTGTCGATTGTGGTAGCCAGGCACCATCTAGTTCTTCTTGTCTCAGGATAGATGAGGCCATGGTTCCTGAAGACTATTAGTTCTATAAAAAACTTTCTTCCCCGAGTATTTGGTATTTTTCTTTCTTTTTTGTTCCGAATGAGAGTGATAGCAGTATCTTATATGGTGTCTTGTAAGGTTTTCTTTATTTTTGAATCATGCTTTAGGTGAAAGTTTACAGCTCAATTTCTCATACAAATATTTATACACATATTGTTATGTGACAGTAGTTGCAATCCCTCTAATGTGAAAGCACACTCCCCCTTTCCACCCCAGGTTTCCTGTGTCCATCCAACCACCTCCTGTCCCTTTCTCCCTTCTCATTCTGCCTCTGGACTGGAGCCACCCATTTAGTCTCATGTATCTGCTTGAAGTAAGAAGCACACTCTTCGTGAGTACTATTTTATGTTTTAGAGTTCAGTCTAATCTTTGTCTGAAGACTTTACTTCTGGAATGGTTAGTCTCAAAAGGGTATTGAAAGGTAGATTTCCCTTGAGAAAGTCTATGAATTGGGGCAGGGTTACAACATGTTATTACCTGTTTTAATATTATAGGAAAAAAGTAATTCCATCTGGTTTGACATGGAACATAGTATTCTGATTTAAAATGTAACTAAGATTCTAATGGCATTTTTAAAAGTAACCTAAGGCTCCTGAATCCCCTCCGCTGAGCAATTCACTGCTAAAGTTGGGGTGTCACACAGAGAGAAAAGTGGAATATATTCATTAGCTGTGACTGTTATTACTAGTGTAACTATTAACTACTGTCATTTATTAAGAACATGTTATGTGGTAGACATCTTAGAAACACAACCTGCACGATTGTCATACGTCTGTTTAGACACGGGAAAGTATAAAACCAAGATTACCCGAAGTCAGATAGGTTATTAGAGCCAGCTCAGAGATGAAAACTCAGTTACAACAAAGTTCAAAGTCCATGATATTCTTTTTGAATCACCCATCACCTCTAAACCTAACAGTGCACCAGGTTCTCTTGCTAAAAAAAAAAAAAAAAAAGTAAAAGGTATCAGCTGAAACTGTTGCTTTGAACAAAGACTAGTGGGTATAACTATAAAATTGTTCCAGCCCGTCTTAGAAATCAGGGGCAGCATTGTAGAGGTGATCCCAGAATAAAAAAACAGTAGCTGAATTTAATTGATATTGTTGATTTACAAAATAAGAGGGTGGAGGAAACAACATGGCAAGTGAGATATTACGGTAAGGATCAGCGTGATAGAGTTTGGTTACTGCACGTAATTCAATATGGCTGGAACAGAAAGTGCTAATGGATGCTGTATACCTAAAGAAATTAAAGGACTTAGATATTTAGTTGCTAAATCTATCACACATAAAATTTTATATAAAGGGTTCAAGATGGGAATTGTTAAAGAAGGTACGAGCCATTGGCTCACCATCTGCATGTCAAACTACTTCTGTTGCGTGTTTAACTAGAACAGAAATCTACCTGCTTATTCATTTTTGGGCCCTTATTTATTTATCTTCATGTCTTTGTCCACAAAGTTGCCTTCTCTCCACCCTCTTATTCTCCATCTCCAAAATGTCCATGTTAGAGCTTAGTCTCTTATCTCTAAGTCTAGCAAAAATACCCTTTATCCTAAAAAGTTTCCCTGATTTCCTTAAAAAAAAAAAACTCTCATCTGAATCACATCTATTTCTCCTGTGCATTATTAATGCATTAAATTAGACATTCTGTAATTTAAAAAAAAAAGAAAAAAAAGTTTTTTTTTTTTTTTAAGATGTATTAATTGACTGCTTACCCAGTGCCAGGCAAAAATTTAGGTTCTTAGGATTATCTAATAAACAATTGAAAAATAATACTCCTGGTGGTGCAGAGTTTAAGCGTTCGGCTGCCAATCACAAGGTCAGTAGTTTGAATCCATCAGCACTCCTTGGAAACCCTGTGGGGCAATTCTACTCTGTCCTATAAGGGAGCTATGAGTCGGAAACATCTTGACCGCAAGCAACAGGTTTGCTTTTTGTTTCTTTGTTTTCATTTTCATAATGGAGCTTATTTTTCTAGTAGAAAAAGTAGGCAGAAATAAATTATTAAAATAGAATATGTTGGATGATGCTGTCTGCTATAGAGAAATATGAAGCAGTGAAGGGAGTTAGGGACAGCTGACGGCTGGTGAACTTAAACGGGGTGATTGATTAGGTACAGCTCCACTTAGGAAGTAACCGACTTAAATGTGATGAGGATATCGGCTATTACATGTACTGAAGAAAAGAAAGCTTAATTGTAAGAGAAGGTAAAAATCCGTGGCCTACCTTTTTGCCTCATTAATTCAATTTACTTCTGACCTCAGGTCCTTAGCCTCATGTTGAGGGCCCTGGAAACAGCAGATAATGGAGGAAGATTTTAGGTTCAGCTGTCCTAGGAAGGAAAACAAACAAAAATAAAAGTAAATCAAAAACCAGCTAACAGGGATTAATGTGAACAAATGGAAAACCTGAAAGGCTCACAAACTGAATGAGCTATTAATTCTTTCTCCAGTATGGGTTGTGTTCCTTCCTGTACTCTCAGGGCCCAGGCATACACCTCAATTGTAGCATTTATCACCCTGTGGTGTAAACAACTGCTTATTCAGTTGTCTTCCCCACTAGATTGTAAATTCCTTGAGGGCAGCACCCTCAGTGTCTACCGTAACTAATTTTACATTAAAATTCTATATGCATGAGTGGTAGATTATGTAAGAAAAATGTATGAGGACTCAGGAAAGCGTGTAACTTGTGATCTAGGTGGTTATCACTGATCTGCGATCCCACGCTATGTCAGCTCACATATATAAAGGGAAAAGCAGTGAACTTCTATATACAGTAAACCAAAGAACCAAATCCATTGCCCTCAAGCTGATTCCAATTTATAGTGACCCTGCGGGACAGAGTAGAACTGCCTTAAAGACTTTTCAAGTTTGTATGAAAGCAGACTGCCACTTCTTTCCCTCATTTAATGGTTGGTGGGTTTGAACTGCTGACATTTGAGTTTTTCGCCATCAGGATTCCTTCTATATATAGTAGCTGTATCCTAATTTCATGAATATAGCTTTGAAGTATGGCTGTTTAAACTCCTGAGGGCTGGATGGAGATGGGGCTGGGCAGGTGTCCAGTAAGTCTAGATATAGTGACAGTGGGACAGTAGGGTTGGGCTAGAGTTAGTGGCTGACAGCCCTCCCAAGTAAAGAGAATACCTGGTCTGCAAGTATGAACGAAAAAGCTTAGCGAGCCAAGTGCACAACAGACTTACATTTCTCATATTATTTATTACGGTTGAATTTGAGTTTTTCACATTGCCAGTAATCAGAAGGATTTGGTGAAGAATCTAGCCCAAAGACCTCTCCCCAGTAACAGGAAACTTTTGGCAAAAAGACCTATTGCCAATTGTTACCAAGATTTGAACCTGCTGTAACAGGTGAGAAGCTCTGTGGTTGTCATCTGGAGAGCAGAGATCTCTACTACAAGTGAGGGAAAGGAAGGTGGAAAGTGGAGGGAAGCCCTGTGTGTCACTTCAGTAGTGCTACTGTAACAGAAGTACCGCAAGTGGATGGCTGTAACAAACAGAAATTTATTTCCTCACAGTTTATGAGGCTAGAAGTCTGAATTCAGAGCACCACCAGCTCTAGGGTCTTTCTCCATCTATTGGCTCTGAAGGAAGGTCCTGTCCCTTCTGACTTTTGCTACTGGGCAATCTCAAGTGACTTGACACCGCTCTTCCCCCATCTCTTGCTTCTTTAATCTCTTTTATTTCTCGGAAGAGATTTCTTTTATATCTCAAAAGAGATATATGCCTCTTTTAGAGGCATATTTCTGCCTCTAAAACTAGAGGAAAAAAATCACTTCAGCTTCTGGCACTGATGCTGGAAAATCATATCTATGTTTTCTTTTTTTAATTTTTGATGCCATTCTAAGGATATAAATCTGTGCTGTCATTACAGTGGCTTGTAATGTAGTGATGTGTGTCACTGATGATGGGACCTGAGACAGACCATTACACTTCCCTGTTGACCACATATTTTCTGTACAAAAGAGATGAAAATGTAGACTTATCTCATTAATTAACATTGAGAGTCCTGTTTAGTGTAAGGGGACATTATAAATAATTTGAGCTAAGAGCAGAGTCACAGATAGCCATGAGACTTAGCTACTTAGAAATTTATGTAAAGGTGACATATATTCCATTCCTTGCTTCCATGAAACATTTATCAAATATGCACAACACTGATTTTCAGTTTGAGCTAGTGAATTACAAGAAAGATCTAACTGCTGAATGCACTTGATATACGATAGCCACAGATTAGCATCTGCTTTTTACTTACACCAAGAGCTCTACAACAATTAAAACAACACTCAACTGGGTTAAACAAAGTGGGTTTATATCACACATAAGAATAAATCCAGAGGGTAGGGAGGCTACATGGTTGGTTAATTCAGCGGCTCCATGATGCCATCAGGACTCAGGTTCTTTGACTCTTTGCACTCTGCCATCTTCAACACCTGAGTCTCATATTCCAGCTGGTCCCTGTGCAGTACTTCCAAATTTCACGATTTCAGACGTGGTCTAGAAGGAAGAGAAACCTCTGTGTTTTGTAATGTGAGGACACCCTCTTCTGTAAGCTTCCCAGTCTCATTTACTATATTTATATCACATACCCTTACCTAAACTTACTGCCACGAAAATGGGAACCTCTATGATTCACAACAACAACAACAAAAACCTGAAACCTGTTGCATGCAGTCGATTCCGACTCATAGCAACCCTAAAGGACAGAGAGGAACTGCCCCACAGGATTTCCAAGGAGTGCCTGGTAAATTTGAACTTCCAACCTTTTGGTAGCAGCTGAGCTCTTAACCACTACGCCACTAGGGTTTCTATGATTAACAAGCTTGATCATAATTCAGACTCTGGATCTGAGAATGGTATCCACCACCTCCAAGCACAGGGCAGTACTGATGGGGCTATGTGAAGAAAGTCATTTTTCTGTTTTCAAGGGGGCCTGGTGGGTGGTGGTAGTGGCTGACTGTGGTGTAGACAAGCAGTAGTGGCTGCTATGCCCTACTCCATCTCCACATTGGAAATAAAATCTTTTTTTTTTTTTCTGAAAGTATTTTGAGACTTCCATTAATTAAACCATTTGAGGCCATGACTAGATTTCCAGATCTAACCATCTGATTATTTGATCTAGAGCTTTTATTCAATACTATTGATAGGAAAAAATGGAATTAATTCTATGTGCTGACATATTGACATGCATCAAGAATGTATAAGTTTGGCTATTAGTAATACAACCAAGGAGCAGAGTGGTGGAGCGGAAGCGTGCTGGGCCCATAACCCAGAGGTTGATGGATCGAAACCATCCTCTGCTATTTTAATGGAGCCCTGGTGGCCCAGTGCCTGAAAACCTTGGCTGCTAACCAAAAGGGTGCCACTTCCAATTTACCAACTTCTCCTTGGGAGCCCTAGGGGGCAGTTCTACTCTGTCCTATAGGGTCACCATGAGTCAGAATGGACTTGATGGCAGCCAGTTATTAGTAATATGGTAGCATACTTCTCAGATCTTTAGGACCACTTGGTAAAATGATATTGTGGCTTCTCAAAAAGAAGTGCTGAATAGTAACGTGTGCATGATGGTGTGGAGACTTGAAGCTCAACTGAAATATCTGCCTCAATCTGCTCTGTAGGACAGGGCAGTAGTCTTAAATTCCTAACTCTGAAAATTAGTCATTTGTGCACTCAAATTTGTCTATAAAAGATCTAACTTTCAGTGGTTTCCAGGCTTATTTTTGAAGATTCCTTAATAACCACAATTTGTTCATCCCCAATATAACCATAATTTTCTGCCTTAGCTTTTATTCGATGTTCCTATCATTGTTCACATAAAAGAAACTTGACATGAAGAAAAAAGAGTAGACTTTGGAATAGAACCAGGTTAACGCCGCCTTTCGTTAGCTATGTGAATTTGTACAAACCTCTTTTCAGTCACTCCACTGAGTACTTTTCTGCAAAATGGGGATCATAGTTCAGGGTCATGAGGATTAAAAGATAATTCAGGTAAAGCAACTGCCAGATATTTAGACTGTCAATAAAAGGTAATATTCACTGATGACAATGTTCAACTCCTTCCCAATCTTCTAAAGGTTAACGTTCATAACTTAAAAACATTTATTAATTATCCATTTACAAACACAATGTGATACCCTACAGATTGAAATTTCTTTGAGATACCCTCAAGGAATTAACATTTGGTAAAGGAGGTAAATATAAACTAATAGATCACAATAACAGAGAAATGTTAACTCAGAAGTAAGAAAACGTGCTAGTCTACAGAAGCATGGCAAGTCACTTTGGAGGGGAAGTCAGAGGAAGGTCTCCATAACATTACATTTGAGCTGAACCTTGGGAACTCACTCACACGCCCCGCCTCCTCCCCCCCAAAAAACCTTGCTCTTGAGTCTACTCGGAGTCATGGAAACCCCATGTGTTACAGGGTAGAACTGCTCCATAGGGCTTTCTTGGCTGTTATCTTTACAGAAGCAAATCACCAGGGCTTTTCTTCTGTGGCACTGCTGGGTGAGTTGGAAACACCAACCTTTCATTTGAGCTTGACTTTGCGGAACAGAGAATAAAGGGCCAGGGATTCAGGATGTGGAAATGAATATATCAATTACATGAGATTATGTTACTATCAATGTTGTCCCTTGAAAAACATATTTCAATCACTCCTATTTTTTCCCTAACCTATATCTATATAAAGCTATACATGTTTTTCATTTGGCTTGTCTACCACTCTCCTAGCCTATTAGTTGCACCATATGTACAATGGACATCTCTGTCAACCTCATAACCGCCAAATGAGTATCACATTTTCCCCAAACAAGGCTTTTTCTACCTGACTCTTTTACATTGATTGCCTTTTTCTAAAAATTGTTATCATTTTTTCCCTGGGAGAGTCTCCATTTCTCCCCACACACACACACCCATACCCCCACCCCCGCAAGCACCCCGTGGTGGGTCCCCGTGGGCCTGCACAGGCCACTTTTCCTGGGGGCCTGGACCTGCTGGCCTTCCCTGCCCCCATCCCAGAAGCCCTGGGGCTTTTTACAAACCTCCCTCTTCCTCCATCCCCTCAGAAAGGAGCCTGAGAGGGTTCAGCTCTTGCCCCAGACGAAGGCCAGGAGGTTCAGGGCCTTGTTCTCCTGGCCCAAGAGGGGATCTGGTCTGCCCCCTACTCCTGAGGGTCCACCCTGGGGGTGGCCACCGGGGCAGGGATATGGCTGTGAGAGCTCGGATCTATTCTCACTGGCCAGTCCACTCTGGCTCCCAAGTGCCCACCATGTACGAGCTGAACCACATGGGTGATCCAGGCAATCGGACCTGCAACCACCAGCCCATCCTGCTGGGTATCACTTCCTCTTTGGTGGAATGTGGACAGGACACCTAGAATTCCAGGCAGGACTGGCTTAAGAGGCTGCAGTGACCCCTGGGCCTCTGTTGATTGTTTCTTTTCTTTTTAATCGTGGTGAAAATTCATACAACAGAACATATAAGGATTCAACATTTCTACAGGTGTAATTCAGGGATGTCGATGATGTTCTTCAAGCTGTGTAACTATTTTCACTATCCTTTTTTAAATATCCCACCACCATTAACATGAACTCAATGACCCCTAAGCAAAAGTTCCCTCCTTCCCCTTCTCTCCCATCCTTGGCACTAATAATCTTTGATTTCTATTTATTTGAAAGGAAAAACCTTTAAACAAAAAACTTAACACATGCTAAATACATTCCTTGGTGATGTCAAGTGAAGTAAAAATTTTCATATGCTCTGAAGCCTCAGCATTCCCCTGATCATCTATATCTTTTAATTACATCCTTCCCACCACCACCCTCCGCCCTTGATCTTCTATTCTCAGTGTAAGCAGCTTAACTTTTCCCTTGGTTTTTTTTTTTTTTTTTTTTTTTAGCTCTTTCTCCTTCACTTTCTAGCAGTATTCCCTTTCAGCTTTTATCTTTTGATTACACCCTGTTCTCTATAGGTCTTTTCACTCAGAGGCTTTTCCTAGCATTCTGCTCAAATTAGAACTTCATGATCTCTTCTTGTCTCCACATTGGCAGAGGTATTTAATGACATCATATGTATGTGAACCCAACACCACAACAGGAACATGGAATCTACCCTGCTACCTCTGTCATTTAAAAAACCTGCCATTCCCCATACCTCTCCACCCACCAAAGCCTTTGTTTCCCTGGGCACAGGTGTACCTCAAAAGCTATGGCTCTGCCCTTAGCTCTAACTTGTAATGGAGGAGTACTACATTACTGTATCAGATTGAAAGACACCAGAGAAAGAATATGGGATAATCAGGGAAATAACAGAAGATGTGAATGGAAACTGGTTTTGTGTTGAGGGTATGATGAAACATACTACACCTTCAACACACTTCTCTCAATGGTACTGATATATGTAATTCTTTTTGACCCTAATTCCTACTTAGCTCAGTGGGTAGCACAACCATCTCATAATCTGAAAGTCCTGAGCCTGAGAGAGAGCAGTCTATTTTCTTCCTCTACCAGGTTATTTTTTTTTTTCCTCACATATGATTGTCAGTTTGTCGTACTGTGGGGGCTTGCCTGTTGCTTTGATGCTGGAAGCTATGCCACTGGTATCCAGGTACTAGCAGGGTCACCCATGGAGGACAGATTTCAGCTGAGCTTCTAGACTAAGACAGACTAGGAAGAAGGACACAGCAGCCTGCTTCTGAAAAGAATTAGCCAGTGGAAACCTTATGAATAGCAGCAGAACATTGTCTAATATAGTGCCAGAAGATAAGCCCCAGCTGGAAGGCACTCATTAGACAACTGGGGAAGAGATGCCTCCTCAAAGTAGAGTTGACCTTAATGGCATGGATGGAGTAAAGCTTTCAGGACCTTCACTTGCTGATGTGGCACAAATCAAAATGAGAAGAAACAGGTGCAAACATCCATGATATTCGCAACCTGGAATGTACCAAGTATGAATCTAGGAAAATTGGAAATTGTCAAAAATGAAATGGAATGCATAAACATTGATATCCTAGGCATTAGTGAGCTGAAATGGACTGGTATTGGCCATTTTGAATCAGACAATCATAGAGTCTACTATTCTGGGATTGACAACTTGAAGAGGAATGGTGTTCCATTCATCCTCAAAAAGAAGATTTCAAGATCTACCTTGAAGAACAACACTGTCAGTGACAGGATAATATCCATACGCCTACAAGGAAGACCAGTCAATACAACTATCATTCAAATTTAGGCACCAACCACTAACGCTAAAGTCGAAGAAATTGAATATTTTTATCAGCTTCTGAAGTCTGAAATTGATTGAATATGCAATCAGGATGCATTGATAATTACTGGTGATTGGAATGGGAAAGTTGGAAACAAAGAAGAAGGATTGGTAGTTGGAAAATATGGCCTTGGTGATAGAAACAATGCCGGAGATAGAATGATAAAATTTTTCAAGTCGAACAACTTCTTCATTGGAAATAACTTTTTCACCAACTTAAACAGCAACTATATACATGGACCTCACCAGATGGAATACACAGGAATCAAATCGACTACGTCTGTGGAAAGAGAGGATGGAAAAGCTCAATATCATCAGTCAGAACAAGGCCAGGGGCTGACTGTGAAACAGACCATCAATTGTTCATATGGAAGTTCAAGCTGAAACTGAAGAAAATCAGAGCAAATCCACGAAAGCCAAAATACGACGTTAAGCATATTCCACCTGAATTTACAGATCATCTCAAGAATAGATTTGACGCATTGAACACTAATGACCTAAGACCAGATAAGTTGTGGAAGGATATCATACATGAAGAAAGCAAGAGGTCACTGAAAAGACAGGAAAGAAAGAAAAGACCAAGATGGATGTCAGAGGAGACTCTGAAACATGTTCTCGTTCACTGAGCAGCTAAAGCAAAAGGAAAAAAGGTGAAGTAGAAGAACCGAATGGAAGGTTTCAAAGGGTGATTGGAGAAGACAAAGTAAGTATTGTAATGACATGTGCAAAGAGCTGGAGATAGAAAATGAAAAGGGAAAAACACTCTTGGCCTTTCTCAAGGTGAAAGAACTGAAGAAAAAATTGAAGCCTCAATATGCAATAGTGAAAGATTCTATGAGGAAAATACTAAAAGATCCAGGAATCATCAAAAGATGGGAGGAATAAGCAGAGTTGTTATACCCAAAGGAATTAGTTGACGTTCAACCATTTCAAGAAGTAGCATATCATCAGGAACCAATGGTGCTGAAGGAAGAAGTCCAAGTTATGCTGAAAGCTTTGGTGAAATACAAGGCTCCAGGAATTGATGGAATATCAATTGAGATGTTTCAACAAATGGATGCAGTGCTGGAAGTGCTCATTTGCCTGTGCCAAGAAATATGGAAGAGAGTTTGCTGGCCAACCAACTGGAAGAGATCCATATTTATGACTATTTCCAAGAAAGGTGATCCAACCGAATGCGGAAATTATTGAACAATATCATTAATATCATATGCAAGCAAAATTTTGCTGACGATCATTCAAAAGTGGTTACAGCAGTATATCGACAGGGAATGGCAAGAAATTCAGGCTGGATTCAGAAGAGGACATGGAACCAGGGATATCATTGCTGATGTCAGATGGATCCTGAGTGAAAGCAGAGAATACCAGAAGGATGCTTACCTATGCTTTATTGACTATGCAGGGGCATTCGACTGTGTGGACCATAACAAATTATGGATAATATAGTGAAGAATGGGAATTCTAGAACACTTAATTATGCTCATGAAGAACTTGTACATAAATCAAGAGGCAGATGTTTGGACAGTGCAAGGAGATACTGATTGGTTTAAAGTCAGGAAATGTGTACATCTGGATTGCATCCTTTCAGTGTACCTATTCAATCTGTATGCTGAGCAAATATTCTGAGAGGCTGGACTACAGGAAGAAGAATGGGGCATCAGAATTGGAGAAAGACTGATTAACAACCTGTGTTATGCAGATGACACAACTTAGCTTGCTGAAAGTGAAGAAGACTTGAAGCCCTTACTAATGAAGATCAAACACCACAGCCTTCAGTATGGATTACACCTCAACATAAAGAAAACAAAAATCCTCACAACTAGACCAATGAGCAACATTATGATAAATGGAGAAAAGATTGATGTTGTCAAGGATTTCATTTTACTTGGGTCTGTATTCAACACCAACGGAAGCAGCAGTCAAGAAATCAAAAGACGTGTTGCATTCGGCAAACCTGCTGCAAAGGACCTCTTTAAAGTGTTGAAAAGCTAAGATGTCACCTTGAAGACTAAGGTACATCTGACCCAGGCCATGGTATTTTGAATTGCATCATATGCATGTGAAAGCTGGACAATGAATAAGTGAGGCCAAAGAAGAATTAACACCTTTGAAAGGTGATATTGGCAAAGAATATGGACTGCCAAAGTAACAAACAAATTTGTCTTGGAAGAAGTCCAACCAGAATGCTCCTTGGAAGCAAGAATGGCAAGAGTGTGTCTCACCTACTTTGGACATATTATCAGGAGGGATTAGTCTCTGTAGAAGGACATCATGCTCGGTGAAGTACAGGGTCAGCGGAAAAGAGGAAAACCCTGAAAGAGGTAGACTGACACAGTGGCTGCAACAAAGGGCTGAAGCATAACTATGATTGTAAGGATTGTGCAGGACCTGGTGATGTTTCTTTCAGTTGTGCGTAAGGTTGCTATGAGACGCGTCCGACTCACCGGCACTTAACAACAACAGCAAGTTTTCTATGTTCCTTCTACTTCTTTCCTGGAACTTCTGTGGATGATAATCACAATTCCCTTTGGAGATAAAATATTCAGACCATTCTTTAGATAGCTATACTTACTTACAGTTAGGATGGAGTCCCTTCTTTTCCAAAATATCAAAAAAGGAAAGTGTCAGGACCACAACATTCCCAGGCTAACAGCCTCTATCTAGGTCCACCTTTGACCAGAGCTGCAGCTCTGCAGAGGATGTTTCCTGAGAGGCTCAGGAGAAGCTCCACCCTCAGTCCCGTTCTGGCTCCACCAAGGGCGTGGCAGTGGAGCTCCCAGATACCTGCACAATTCTGCAAAAGCACAAATCTTTTATTCCCAAAATAACCAGTTTTCCAAAATATCCAACAGTGCCGGAGTCAGCCAAAATTGTACCTGGCTTGCTTAAAATTTTCCAGCTTTGCTCCTCCGTTCTTCCCGGTCTGTAACAGTGACTTCCAATTGACTTCCTCAGAGCTTTATGCTTGAAAGCAGATGAAGAAAACATTGTTTTTTTTTTCTTTTTCTTTTTTTTTTTTTAATCTTTCTGTTTTTAATTTTATGAACAACATTGGATGTCTTTGAAATGTAGTAAACTTGACCTTTTTTTTTTTTTTTTTTCTCTCCCGCGTAGTTCCACATACGACAGGACTTGGCAACGTCTTGACCCACACTCCGACTTAATCCATGAAGAAAAACCAGGGAAGAGCAAAGGGAAGGGAACCCTGACCAGGCTGTGATGCACAAAGAGGAAGAAGGGCCTCCACTTCACTTTCCTTCCAGAACTCTTTTATCCTTGCAGTAGCCTTGACTTGGTCCCCACTTCTCTGCACCCAGGGGAGCAGTCTGATTAAATATCACTTAGCATTTCAATAACCTGTCCTAGCACACTTTTTAATGCAGTACCTCAGCATCCACTAATAATACATTTTGCTTGAAACAGCAAAGGAACAAAGTAATTTGGGCTCAGTCCATCTTTTTTTTATTTGACTGATGATTGAATTTTTTTCCACAAGAGACCAAGCCAGTATTGTTATTTTCTAATTAATTACTACACTTATCTTTACTGTTTATTCTTTCTGTTTCCTTCAGGATTTCTTTTTTCTTACTTTGTTTGTTGAATACACAGCTCATTTAATCATTTGTATTTCAAAAGTATTTAAGACTAGAATCTAAAATCTAAGAAATACTATGAATAATGCTATAAAATTTGTCAGCACATCATTTTCATTATTTTCAAAGTAGCCTGATAACTTACTTTAATGATTTTTTAACATATGCATTCAGAATTAATATTTTATTGATACACAGTTTAGTTTTTAAGTTTCTTCTTAATACAATTTTCTATTTTCATCTCTTTTATATTTTATAAATTAACATGTGGTATATAATTTCATAAAAAAGAATACAATTTACCACCCTTCATTTTTTTCATTATTAAATTAATATTGAAAATCTAATTTTGTAGTATTGAAAGAAAGTATAATGCTAATTATCAATTGTAAAGATTACTATGATACTCGACAAAGCAATGAAAATAATATTGAGATTCAGAATACTTAATATAACTTGACTGGTTTATTAATGTGCTATCCAAATTATGTTTTCTAACATGTTTAAATGGAATAGTGCTAAGTGTAAGAGATGCCACACTGTGAAATTATTTCAATAGTAATCCATATTCTCAGCCATCATTTTACTGTTGGAGGACAAAACATGCTTGTTAATTTGCCATGTGGCATGAGGAAAATGAATTAGTGCTGGAATTGATTAGTTACCCTACCTGATTGTAATTAATCGAAACATATTAGATTCCCTTAGCTCACTCTTTTTCCTCCCTTAGCCCTAGGATTCAATTGAGAAAATAGCATAATAGAATTTAGCTTTTCCTTATTATACTAATCGTTATTGAATTCATATCTGTCTTTCCCTACCCCCCTTTTTTTTCTTTCTTCCAGAATCTTTCTTTCCCCAGATATGCTGAAAGCTGTAGACACTGGGGATACATTGAGAGAACAAGAACAGACAAGGCTCAGGAAGCATACATTCTAGAGAGGAGATAGACAATACAGCAGTAATTTAGTGATGCTCTTCAATACAGACACATTTTCTGTAGAAGATGGAGCCACGGGGGTATTGATTTAGTCAGAGTGGTCAGAAAAAGGCTCTCTGAAGAAGTGACATTTGTGTTGAAACCTGAGTGATTGACAGGGAAGCCACAGTGCCAACTCTGGAGCAAGCCTGGGCAAGTTCCGAATGAAGGCTATCAGCTGCAGCAAGGGTCTCTGCAATGAGCCAACCAGTCTATAAAGGAGCCCTCAAAGAAGCCCATTGACCACCTCTATGGTACTAGCTGAGCCAACTGTAAGCCTTTTCTCAACCCAATCCTCTACACTGCATCACTGGCCTAAGGAGTGCTAGTTTTCTTGAAGAACCAGCCTTTTCCCAGGATTCCTCCATGTCCAGAGCATCATCAAGAAGCTTCTTGATGGTTCAGGACCCGGAGGACGTGGGTCTCAGGTGCTTAGCTCAAGTTGAAGGAGAGGAAAGCTGTGAGCTAGGGGAGAAATGCCAGGACTCCCACTGCTCTGCAATAGGAGAACCCGAACCCTCTCTCCCTTCTCTTCACTGTCTTCACCCTCACCAGGTCCTGAGAACTGATGGGGACAAAATTGCTTTTCATGATTCTTGATTGCGGTTTTTTGCTTTTCCATATTTTGCATATTTCTGCTTCTAAAACTAGCGGAAAAAAATCACCTCAGCTTCTGGCACTGATGCTGGAAAATCATATCGATGTTTTCTTTCTTTAATTTTTGATGCCATTTTAAGGATATAAATTTGTGCTGTCATTACAGTGGCCTGTAATGTAGTGATGTGGGTCAGTGATGATGGGACCTGAAACAGGCCATTACACTTCCCTGTTGACCACCTATTCCAATTACTCCCTTGCTCCCACTCTTCCCTTATGAATTTTCTCTAAAGATTTCACTGGGTGGCAGAATCTTCCTTTCACGGACTCTCTGGCTCTTCATGCCCCTTCCCCAGGTCCATCAAACTGAGAGACCCCCAGCCTCACAAATTCTCTCATTTGTCTAGCCATTCTAGGGAGCAGCCATACCTTTCTTGTTTGTCAGGCTATTGTGTGCTGTCGAGTCAATTTTGACTGATAGCAACCCCACGTGACAGAATACTCTCTTGTTCATATGAGTTAAAAAAAAAAACAAAAACAAACCAGTCCCATTGAGTCGATTCCGACTCATAGTGACCCTATAGGACAGAGTAGAACTGCCCCATAGAGCTTCCAAGGAACATATCAGTATACAGAGCACTAATACAGTGTCTTGTCCATAATGGTTATTCTCAGGGGTGTGCCTGCTACTGGAACCACCACAACACAACCTGATTTGTAGCATTTGTCAATTCTGTGCTATAAATGCTCCTACCATGGCTGATTTCAAACTACCAAAGGTTTAACAACAGGCTTCCAAAATTCCTGAATATTTAACAATCAGCTTTCATAAACTGGTGTGAGCTGGCTCCAGCACACACTTATTCTAGGAATTTTTTGAAAAAATAAGGAATTAAAGCAGGAGAGTAGGTTTGTAAGGATGTAGGTGGAAAGATGAGAGATAAATTCAGTGTGCTATTCAGACAGACAGTAACAGATGCTATGAGCTCCAGACTATGAGAAGACTTCAATGTTCTTCTCAAATTAGTTAGACAGGAATCTTAGAACTTCGAATCATGGTTCTGGTTCTACAGAATTATATCCACATCTTTCAAAAAATTGACAAATCCATTTATTTCAAAACATTCTATATTCAGGAGTTGAAAATTTTTGGGAAAAGGGGGATATTTCCAGCTCCCCTGGCTTTATTACAATAGAGGTGCAGGCTGTGTTTTTTTCCAAGTGAGGTGTGAGGAATCATGAATATTATGTTGATTTTTTGCATGCTTTCTCTAGTTTTGGAAGCTTAGCACAAAGTTGACTAAATAAAATTTGGTGTTACACATATTTTCTGTACACAAGAGATGAAAATGTTGACTTATTAATTAACATTGAGAGTCCTGTTTAGTGTAGGGGACATTATAACTTGTTTGAGCTAAGAGCAGAGTCACAGATAGCCATGAGACTTAGCTACTTAGAAATTGATGTAAAGGTGACATATATTCCATTCCTTGCTTCCATGAAGCATTTATCAAATACGCCCAACACTGATTTTCAGCTTCAGCTAGTGGATTAGAAGAAAGTTCTACGTGCTGAAGGCATTTGATATACGATAGCCACAGATTAGCATCTGCTTTTTACTTATATCTTTCTTTTCTTCAATACATGTAATAGCCGATATCTTCGTCACATTTCAATTGGTTACTTCCTAAGTGGAGCTGTACCTAATCAATCACCCCGTTTAAGTTCACCAGCCGTCAGCTGTCCCTAACTCCCTTCACTGCTTCATATTTCTCTATAGCAGACAGCATCATCCAACATATTCTATTTTAATAATTTATTTCTGCTTACTTTTTCTACTAGAAAAATAAGCTCCATTATGAAAATGAAAACAAAGAAACAAAAAGCAAACCTGTTGCTTGCGGTCAAGATGTTTCCAACTCGTAGCTCCCTTATAGGACAGAGTAGAATTGCCCCACAGGGTTTCCAAGGAGTGCTGATGGATTCAAACTGCTGACCTTGTGATTGGCAGCCGAACGCTTAAACTCTGCACCACCAGGAGTATTATTTTTCAATTGTTTATTAGATAATCCTAAGAACCTAAATTTTTGCCTGGCACTGGGTAAGCAGTCAATTAATACATCTTAAAAAAAAAAAAAACAAACTTTTTTTTCTTTTTTTTAAATTAAAGAATGTCTAATTTAATGCATTAATAATGCACAGGAGAAATAGATGTGATTCAGATGAGAGTTTTTTTTTTTAAGGAAATCAGGGAAACTTTTTAGGATAAAGGGTATTTTTGCTAGACTTAGAGATAAGAGACAAAGCTCTAACATGGACATTTTGGAGATGGAGAATAAGAGGGTGGAGAGAAGGCAACTTTGTGGACAAAGACATGAAGATAAATAAATGAGGGCCCAGAAACGAATAAGCAGGTTGATTTCTGTTCTAGTTAAACATGCAACAGAAGTAGTTTGACATGCAGATGGTGAGCCAATGGCTCGTACCTTCTTTAACAATTCCCATCTTGAACCCTTTATATAAAATTTTATGCATGGTAGATTTAGCAACTAAATATCTAAGTCCTTTAATTTCTTTAGGTATACAGCATCCATTAGCACTTTCTGTTCCAGCCATATTGAGTTACGTGCAGTAACCAAACTCTATCACGCTGATCCTTACCGTAATATCTCACTTGCCATGTTGTTTCCTCCACCCTCTTATTTTGTAAATCAACAATATCAATTAAATTCAGCTACTGTTTTTTTATTCTGGGATCACCTCTACAATGCTGCCCCTGATTTCTAAGGGCTGGAACAATTTTATAGTTATACCCACTAGTCTTTGTTCAAAGCAACAGTTTCAGCTGATACCTTTTACTTTTTTTTTTTTTTTAGCAAGAGAACCTGGTGCACTGTTAGGTTTAGAGGTGATGGGTGATTCAAAAAGAATATCATGGACTTTGAACTTTGTTGTAACTGAGTTTTCATCTCTGAGCTGGCTCTAATAACCTATCTGACTTCGGGTAATCTTGGTTTTATACTTTCCCGTGTCTAAACAGACGTATGACAATTGTGCAGGTTGTGTTTCTAAGATGTCTACCACATAACATGTTCTTAATAAATGACAGTAGTTAATAGTTACACTACTAATAACAGTCACAGCTAATGAATACATTCCACTTTTCTCTCTGTGTGACATCCCAACTTTAGCAGTGAATTGCTCAGCGGAGGGGATTCAGGAGCCTTAGGTTACTTTTAAAAATGCCATTAGAATCTTAGTTACATTTTAAATCAGAATACTATGTTCCATGTCAAACCAGATGGAATTACTTTTTATATTAAAACAGGTAATAACATGTTGTAACCCTGCCCCAATTCATAGACTTTCTCAAGGGAAATCTACCTTTCAATACCCTTTTGAAACTAACCATTCCAGAAGTAAAGTCTTCAGACAAAGATTAGACTGAACTCTAAAACATAAAATAGTACTCACGAAGAGTGTGCTTCTTACTTCAAGCAGATACATGAGACTAAATGGGTGGCTCCTGTCCAGAGGCAGAATGAGAAGGGAGAAAGGGACAGGAGGTGGTTGGATGGACACAGGAAACCTGGGGTAGAAAGGGGGAGTGTGCTTTCACATTAGAGGGATTGCAACTACTGTCACATAACAATATGTGTATAAATATTTGTATGAGAAATTGAGCTGTAAACTTTCACCTAAAGCACGATTCAAAAAAAAAAATCTTAAAAGACACCATATAAGATACTGCTATCACTCTCATTCGGAACAAAAAAGAAAGAAAAAAACCAAATACTCAGGGAAGAAAGTTTTCTATAGAACTAATAGTCTTCAGGAACCATGGCCTCATCTATTCTGAGACAAGAAGAACTAGATGGTGCCTCACTACCACAATCGACAGTTCTGATCAAGGCCTCAATACATGGATCTTGATAGAATGGGACAAAAATGTGGAACAGAAGTCAAATTCTTAAAAAGTTCAGATTTACTGGACTGGTTGAGACTAAAGTATTCCCAGACTATAGCCCTGAGATATCTTTGAACCTTAAACAAAAATTAACGGTGAGGTCACCTTTTAGTTAAATAACAGATTGGCTCATAAAATAAAGAATGTCACTCAAGAGTAATGAGTTTCTTTTTTTTTAAAAAAATATTACGTTTATGAGACCAAGTGATCAAAAATTATTTTAAAGCAAAGATGACAGGGTAAGGTGGCAGTGAAACTGAAATGAAAACGGTACAACCAGAACAGAATGAATGAGAAGAATGACACATTGTGGAAAATGTAACCAATATCACTGAATAATTTGTGCAGAAATTGTTAAATAGGAATCTAACTTGTGGTGTAAATTTCTGCTTTAAAAACAATAAAATATTATTTTGAAAAAAACTTTTAAAACTAATGCCTACAGAAGGACTGAATTTTGCCTTGTTCTGTGTACAGGCTGGAGGTGTCTCCAATAACACATTCACATGGAATTCATACATTAACAACAGAAATAGATAAGGTCTATGTAGGAAGAAGTCCAAGGGAAAGCAGTCTCATCCTCGATGAGCCATAAAATTAAGTTCCAAAAGCTAAGCTTGTGTTGTTGGTAAACAACATTCGTCTTCTTGAAAGGCATCTTTGCTCTTTTCTGTAATACCAATGCTGTTATGGTTCTGCTGAGAACAGTGATGAGGAGCAGCTCTGATCTGTGTGTGAGAGTTTTTCTATGAAACCTGGTTCCAAGTAAGCGAAAGAGGCAGGAGAAGGTTAAGAACTGGCTCAAGCAGATCTCCACTAGGACAAACTGAGTCCCATCTTAGAAACTGATCAGCTTCATGGATTTACACAGAACGTGGGCCAGTTTGTGTGTGGAGAAAAGAATGTAGAGACAGTGACTGAGAAACTTCTTTTGGGCCACTGCAGAGTCCCCATCTGACACTCTTCCTGTTAGTGAGAAAGGAAGCAGGAAGGTTCTGTGTCAAGTCTATGCCATGGGAAGCTTCTTACATTCTCTTCTCCAGCCACATGCCTGCTAGTCAGCATACCTTGTTCCAGAGAAGTTGGAACCCTTTCACCACTTTGTTATTCATGCATGTATCTTCTCCCAGTTTTTCACACAAAATTTCCTAAAATTCTCTTTTCATACCTTTTTTCTTATGTACGTTTCTTCACTCTGAATTGATTCTTACCCATAAAGTGCTTTTTCATCAAAATAATAGAACTTATTAACAAATTAGCATATAGAGCTTTTAATACACGCTTTTTTTCTTTAAAAATACTTATATAGCATCATAATACACACCATTATGCATATTCTTCTCTGAATACATCCTGGACATTTTCCAATAATCTATATAGATCTGCCTCACTCAGATGAATAAAAAGCCCATCGTCGTGGAGTTGATTCCAACTCATAGCCACCTTACAGGGTAGAACTGCCCATAGGGTTTCCAAGGAGTAGCTGGTGGATTTGAAGTGCCAACCTTTCAGTTAGAGGTTGAGTTCTTAACCAATGCACAACGAGGGCTCTACTCAGGTGAATAAAAATAGCTACAGAAAATTGCATTATATGCATATACCATAAGCAGTCAGTGGGGATATGGCTTTTGCTCACCAACTTAGCATACTTAGTGTTTCTGAATGGTATAGGTCATTTTTGACGACTCCCACTCTTCCAGACCTGTCTGGGATTTTGATGTACTGGGTGAATTTCTGGAGGTTATTTTTTATCACACACGTTTTGTGTCTTTAGTGTACCCATGATCTGTTTATTTGGCAATATTTGCCATTTCTGTTTAGAATCCTTGGTATTTTGGCATTATTTTGTGCTTGTTGTCAAGCTGTAATCTTTGCAGTTCTTTAAGATTTTCTGCTGGGCTTGATCTAGGTTTATAATGCTGTCTGGACTTTTGTATTTGTTTGGATGACAATACTTTCTGGTGAAAGTCTCTCAGTAGCTCCTTGGCCATTTTTTTCAGTTCAAATGAACTTTGGCCTTCCACACATGCCATCATTGTTATAAATTAGTGACTTGTAAGAAGAGTCACATATTATATGGACTACTCTTCACCTTACTTGTTTTTTTGGGGCGGGAGGGTTATTTATTTATTTATTTTTGTTGGGTATATACACAGCAGAACAAACACCAATTCAACAATTTCTACATGTACAGTTCAGTGACATTGATTACATTCTTGAAGATATGCAGCAATTCTCACCCTCCTTTTTGGAATTGCTCCTCCTCCATGAACAGAAACCCACTACCCCTTAAGTTTTCTACCTAATCTTTCAAGTTGATGTTGTCAGTTTGATCCCATAGACATAGTTCTTACAACAGAACAATGCTCAACGTGGACGTTCTTTACTTGTTAAGCTAAATTGTTGTGTGGTTTTAAGAAGACTTCAGGAGATATTTTTGGTTTAAGGTTTCAACATTACCTCAGGGTAATACTTTCAGGGGTTCATCTAGCCTCCCTGGTTCCAGAAATTCTGGATTCCATCAGAATTTGAAATTCTCTTCTGCAATTTCTTCTTTTTTAACAGATTGTTCTATAGAATCTTTGATCAAAACATTCAGTTACTGTAGGCAGGCACCATCCAGTCCTTGTCTCATGGCAAAGGAGGCAGTTGCTCATGGGGCAATTAGCCACACATTCCATTTCCTCCTCGATTCCTAACTTATCTTCTTCTTCTGTTCCTCCAGATAAAAGAGGAGCAATTGTTGTAACTGGGATGGCCATTTACAAACATTTAAGTCTTCAGAAACTACAGAAAAACTTGGAGGCAGAACAGAAGTGCTAAACACATAATTATGCCAAATAACTGGGATTCCCATAAAACATGAACCTAAACTTCTAAACCAATAAACCAGATCCCACGAGGTTTGATTGTGCATAAGCTTATAAGAAATGTAACCAAAGAAATCTGTACATATCAATATATAGAAGGCTTTGTTCTTCTTAAAGATGAAGAGTAGAACATTCTGTTACAGAAAATACCATACTTATTTAAGCAGTTCCCTAATAATGGGCATTTAGATTGTTCCCTTATTTTCCTATTCCCAGTGCTAGGGGTTGATTCTTGTTCCCCAAAATGATATGATCAAGTCCTAGCCCCATAACCAAATGTTAACGTATTTGGAAATAGAGCCTCTGCAATGTAATTACTTAACATGAAGTCATACTAGAGTTGGATGGGCCCTAATCCAATATGATTGGTGTCCTTATAAAAGGAAGAAAAGGAATACAGACACAGAGAGATACAGCAGGAAAACAGTTATGTGAAGACGGAGACAGACATTATGTTGCCACAAGCCAAAGAATCTCTGAGACTACCAGAAGCTTCCAGAAAGGATCTACTTAGTGCAAGGAACTTCCTCTATAGCCCTCAGAGAGAACTCGGTCCTACCAACACCTTCATTTTGTACTTCTAGATTCCAAAACTATGAGATAACAAATTTCTTCTGTTTTAAGCTGCCCAGGAGAATAACTGGTTCAACACAGCCTTACCAACCCGAAGTGTTTTTTCGCAACATGAAAGGTGAAAATCGTGATTTTTATTTTTATGAATGTTGAGACACTAGAGATACAATTCAAGCATACAGTCTTGAAGACTAGTCATGTAGAGGTAAAACACAAAATAAATTATATTTTCCTCATTTTGAGCTTTAAGTAAATGTTTTCAGAAATGTTTTTCTTCACTGTGAATTGACTCCTCACATAGGAATTTCAAGAGTGAGCACCTCCAGCACTGTATCCATTTGTTGAAACATCTCAATTGATATTCCATCAATTCCTGGAGCCTTGTTTTTCACCAATGCCTTCAGAGCAGCTTGGACTTCTTCCTTCAGTACCTTCAGTTCCTGATCATATGCCACCTCTTGAAATGGCTGAATATCGATGAATTCTTTTTGGTATAATGACTCTGTGTATGCCTTCCATCTTCTTTTGATGCTTCCTGCGTCGTCTAATATTTTTGCCATGAAATCTTTCACTATTGCAACTCGAGGCTTGAATTTTTCCTTCAGTTCTTTCAGCTTGAGATACGCTGAACTTGTTCTTCCCTTTTGGTTTCAACAAACCGATGGAGCACTGGAGGTGCTCACTCGTCTATGCCAAGAAATATGGAAGACAGCTTCCTGGCCACCTGATGCCTGTTCCCAAGAAAGGTGATCCAAACGAATGTGGAAATTATAGAACAATATCATTAATATCACAGGCAAGCAAAATTTTGCTGGAGATCATTCAAAAGTGGCTATAACAGTATATCGACACTAACTGCCAGAAATTCAGGCTGGTTTCAGAAGAGGACGTGGAGCCAGGGATATCATTGCTGATGTCAGATCGATACTGTCTGAAAGCAGAGAATACCAGAAGGATGTTTACCTGTGTTTTATTGACTATGCAAAGGCATTCGACTGTGTGGATCATAACAAATTATGGATAACATTGCAAAGAATGAGAATTCCAGAACACTTAGTTGTGCTCATGAGGAACCTTTACATAGATCAAGAGGCAGTTGTTTGGACAGAAGAAGAGGATAGTGATTGGTTTAAAGTCAGGAAAGGTGTGCATAAAGGTTGTATTCTTTCACCATACCTATTCGATCTGTATGCTGAGCAAATACCACGAGAACCTGGAGTATATGAAGAAGAACGGGGCGTCAGGATTGGAGGAAGACTGATTAACAACCTGTGTTATGCAGATGACACAACTTAGTTTGCTGAAAGTGAAGAAGACTTGAAGCACTTAATGATGAAGATCAAAGGCCACAGCCTTCAATATGGATTGCACCTCAACATAAAGAAAATAAAAATCCTCACAACTGAACCGATGAGCAACATCATGATAAACGGAGAAAAGATTGAGGTTGTCAAGGATTTCATTTTACTTGGATCCACAGTGAACAGCCATGGGAGCAGCAGTCAAGAAATCAAAAGACGCATTGCATTGGGGGAAATCTGCTGCAAGGACCTCTTTAAAGTGTTGAAGAGCAAAGATGTCAAGTTGAAGACTAAGATGCGCCTGACCCAGTCCATGGTATTTTCAGTTGCATTACATATATGTGAAAGCAGGACAATGAATAAAGAAGAACAAAGAAGAATTGATGTCTTTGAATTGTGGTGTGGTGAAGAATGTGGAATATTCCATGGACTGCCAAAAGAATGAACAAATCTGTCTTAGAAGAAGCACAGACAGAATGCTCCTTAGAGGCAAGGATTGCAAGACTGCGTCTTACATACTTTGGACATGTTGTAAGAAGGGATCAGTCCCTGGAGAAGGACATCATGCTTGGCAGAGTATAGGGTCAGCAGAAAAGAGGACAACCCTCAATGAGGTGGATTGACACAGTGGCTGCAACAATGAGCTCAAGCATAACAACGACTGTGAGGATGGCTCAGGATCAGGCAGTGTTTCCTTCTGTTGTGCATAGGGTCGCCATGAGTCGGAACCAACGCAGCGGCACCTAACAACAACTATATATATATATACTATAAGTATTACAGAATAATTATATAAACTCATTGTCAGTCAAGTCGATTCCAACCCATAGCAACAGTATAAGACAGAGTACAACTGCGTGGTAGGGTTTACAAGGAGTGGCTGATGGACTTGAACTGCTGATCTTTTGGTTAGCAGCCTGAACTCTTAACTACTTCACCACAAGGACACCAAAGTATTCTGTAATAAGATTATTGATATATAATAACATTAAAAAATACTTCTTATTCCTTGAACTGCACTAGATATGACAGATAAAGAGAAATATAAAATATGGTCCATTCTTTCAGCCTTGCAGGAAAGGACCTAAAGAAAAAAGAGGAGTCATATGTCTCAAAGTATTCAGGTTCAATGGGTGCTATTGGAGTAAATTATACATACATAGAAAAAAAATCATGTGCACTTTAGAGTAAGTATTTTCAGATAGGAAATCGGGGTGTATTTCATAGACAATGTAACATTTGCACTGGGCCTTGAAGTATATATAGATAATTTGGTGAAGTTTGTGTGCTGGAATGGGGGTAGGACGTGGAGGGTAGAAGAAGGGAGACTTAAGGAGTTACATCAACAAAGACATGGAAGTAGAAAATAAAGAGACGTGAAAGGAGATCAGCTTATAGGTCATTTAGGCTTCAGTGAAGAGAAAATGAAAAGTAGACAGGATATGCAATAAGACAAGATAAAAAAAAATAAAGTCATACAGATTGGAAAGGAAGAAACTAGCTGTCTTTATTGATGGTCAAAGGAAAACTGGTGGTGCAATGGTTAATCGCTCAGTCGCTAGCAAAAATGTGGGCAGTTCGAACCCATCAGCCACTCTGTGGGAGAAAATAATTGGCAATCTGCTCCTGTAAAAATTCCTGTCTTGGAAACCCTAAGGGGCGTTTCTACTCTGTCGTATAGGGTTGCTATGAGTTGGAATCAATTCGATGCCACACAACAGTAGCAACATTGATGGATGACGTGATTGTCTATGCATTACATTCCAATATCTCTAGAAGTTACTAGAGCTAATAGGAGAGTTGAGAAAAATCACAGATACGTGGTCAATGCACATAAATTAGATGGATTTCTGCACACTATCAATGAACAAAAGCAAATTCAAATTTAAAAACCACGACACCGTTTACAATAGCTTGAAAAACAAAATAAGGATAAAACTAAGAAAATATTTGCAAGATTGTATGAGGAAACCATAAATCATTAATGAGATAAATTAAATGAAACACATTGAGAGATATACGTTGTTCATGAATTGAAGGATTCAATATTGCTAATATTTCAATTCTTCCCAAACTGCTATATATACTTAATTCGTCCTAATGAAAATAGGAGAAGGCTTTGATATAGAAATTGACTCAGAAATTTACATGGAAAAGCAAAAGATGTGGAATAGCTGAACCAATTTTTTAAATGAAAAGCAAAGATGGAGGACTCACAATACCTGATGTTAAGACTTATAAAGTTAGAGTAATCAAGACAGTGTGGTATTGGTGAAAGCACTGAGATATAAATCAATGGAACAGAACAGCTCAGATGGAAGCCCATATATACTTAGTTGATGTTTTTTTCCAAGGATACAATGGTAAACTTTTGGAGAAAGACTAGTGTTTTTAACAAATAGTTTTGGAACAAAATCAGATCCTGACTGCTTGCTCATAATAAGAAACACACTTGAGACATAAAGACACAAGTTGAACAAAAGGGGATGGGAAAGAATATACCATACAAATACTAAGCTTGAGAAAGCTGGCTTGGCTGTATTCATAATTGAAAAGTAATTTCTAGAAAACTTACAACAATGTCCACCACACAAAGTGTGACCTTTAAACACATACCAGGCCCAGAGAGCATGAAGCAGTATTTCAAGAGTTTCAGGCAACTAAGTAACTTCTAGGCTCCTTACCTTTCCATCCCACCCTCACAAACCAGGAATGGGCAGAAACTACAGCTAGAGAGCGGAGGGAGAGTTATGAAAAGAACACATCCTCTGTCTGTTCACTGATTTTCATTAGCAAGAAAAAGGAAAAACCGAATTTCTCAGCGAAGATGGTTTACAACTTAACGTGATGGTAGAATTTTTGTATGGACTAAGAATAAACAGGAAAGTTACTGAACTTCCTGAATTGAATCTTGGCCCATTGCAAAATTGAAAAGAAATAGAATTCCTTTTATACCTACACTCATACATCCTGAGTATTCAAAATTCTGGTTTTATTTTGTTATGATTTTCTTTTAAATTATAAACCAGATGACCCAGGACGGTGTCAGTCACAAGGCAGATGAAGATTCATAGGACAGGGGGCTTTCAAATTTGACAAATTGACTTGTGTTCGTAGTCTGAGCTGACTCTGTGTGAGTTTTGGCAATTTATCTACCTTCCATTTGCTGGTGAAATAGTGGTTAAGAGCTATGACTGCTAACCAAAAGGTCTGCAGTTCTAATTCACCAGGAGATTCTTGGAAATGCGGCAGTTCTCTTCTGTCCTACAGGGTCGCTCTGAGTTGCAATCAACTCGATGGCAATGGGTTTGTTTTTCTTTGGTTTATTTGCATTGGCATTGCCCTCGGCCAAATAGGATAAGAATAAATATTTGGCTTTTACTACAAAAGCAGCTGGGGCCCTGGGTGTCCAGCGGTTAAGCTTTAGCCTGCTAATCAAAAGATCCACAGTTCAAATCCACCACCTGCTCCTTGGAAACCCTCTGTGGCAGGTCTACTCTGTCCTATAGGGATGCTATGAGTCGGAATCAACTTGAGGGCAACGAGTTTTTTTTGGTTATTTTGGTTTAAAAAGCAACTATGATCATTTTTACTGGGCACCATTTTCTGGAAAAGAACAAAGAGGGCAGCTTACTTTACAAGCGCAGCAAACAGACAATTCCTTATTCTGGAGACAGATCTTGAACTCAATGACAAACATTTCTGCAATTTCACTTGGAAATGTTAACATCTGAACATCTCTATTGACCCTGAGCATTGTTTCTTCATAGGTAATAAAAAAGAGCTCAATGCACTCATTTTTGCTGCCTCACCTCTCCCGACTTCTTCCTCCAGAATAGAGTCAAACCCACAAGCCAAGGCAGCCATTCCGTCCTCACCCCATGGACCTCAGCGCCACATTTATCACAGGTGCTTACCTTAGCAAGAGCATGGAGATGGATCTACACTGCTCTATCCATCAAGGCTTCCCAGGCCATATTTATACCTTTTGGATTTCCAGATGTCATGGTAAAATTAGTCTGCTGCCAAGGCTTCTGTAACTTAGAGGCTTGGCAGCGGAGAGGGCTCCCTGTGCAGAAAATCTAGCCCTTGAGGCACAACTTTCCTCTCTCACTGCCTCCTTCCATAACTAGATGATTAGCTGCCCTCCTTCAAATGATCTCAGTCTTAATTAAGGCTTATTGTAATAATGAGGATGCACTGAGAAGACAGCAGATACATAAGCATTAGTATCTAGGGTTTGGGTATTTCCTGGACCTTCTACTAACCAGCACATCCCTTTTTATCACATTCAGGGATTTGGGGTGAAACAATATCTAAGGGGCAAAATTAATCAGTTTTCAAAGGATCCACTCTGAACTCATATGTATAGTGAGCTTCCATTGAAAACAGTTTTTGGAGCTTATCCCAGGTTATAGTTAGGACATAAAGTCTTTGAACCAGCTCTCTTTTCAGTTTTGTAATCTAGATTTGTGGTTCTTAAATATGAATTCCAGTTATGGAGACTTTTATTCCCTATATACGAGGGCACTGGGTTATATAAAAAGTATTGGAAGTGGGACTTGGGAAGCAACCCTTTAAAATTCACCCCTAGTATGTATTGCCAGACCTACTTTGAACATATAATATTTAACCTTAATAATCCTTCTACCATCAGAATGAACCAAAAAGCCCCTGATATGAACAAATATAATGAATTTCAGAGGGGAGTAGAGACATAGAATTGTTGCTGTGTGCAGTTGAGTCAATTCCAACTCACAGTGAGCCTGTAAGACAGAGTAGAACTACCCCACAGGGCTTCCTAGGCTGTAATCATCACCAGAGCAGATCACCCAGGGATGGTCATGCATCTAGTGGGTAGGGGCCAAGGATGATGCTAAATATTCTCCAATGTGTAGGACAGACTCCTAAAATAGAATTAATCTGGCCCCAAACGTCAATAGTGTGCAGACTGAGAAATCCTGATCTGAAGCTTCCATGCTGTGTTCTGCCAGGGACACACATTTATCTGCAGAGGCGGTGGCCCTGCATCTGGGTTAGCACTTGTCTGGCCACTCAGGGAAGTTCTACCAAGTAAATGTGCATGTTCTTATCCTTATAGGTCCTCAGACCTCTTTGCCTTTACCTTAGACAAAAAGGAATTTTCCTTATTCTAGTCTTGGCCTCTTTTTCTTAAGTCAATCTGCCTCTTTGACAAAACTTTTCTACTTCCCTAACTTTTCAGCAACTTTCTATTTCCCCTATGGATTTTGGAAACTGGCAACAAAAAGCCTCAGGTGGCACTACTGCTTCTTCTCTGCCACAGACTGCCCCTTAAGTCTCAATGGGGACACTAAAAGGAGAAAATTTATTAATTTTAATAAATCTTCTGATAGAAATAATTTTTCTCTTCTTCCTGTGCAACATTTTAGGCAGTCCCACGACTTCTCCAATTCTAAGTAAAAGTTTCACCACAAATTAAAAATTTCAGCTCCTATGATATGGTTTATGAGTTGAAATTGATTTAAAGTTAAAACTTCTCCACTCCCGGAGCTCTGTGTTTCCCCCCGCCCCCCCGGGAAGTGGGGGGGGATATATGCTTCATCTTAAAGGAGATTTAAAATGTTTCAAGATAATGGGATTTTTTTTCTTCCATATTGGAATCACATTTCAGCTGCTTCTGCAAAGAGGAAAAATGTATCTTCCGTTGTGTGTGGAATTTGTTTTAAAAACTGGCAAGTGTTTTTGAAGGGTTTTTGGTTTTTCTTTTTGGTTTTCAAAGGATTTATTTCTGGTGCACACAATTTCTTCATTGTAGATATACGTGTGATACTTTGTACACAGGAAATGAAATTATGTCTAAAATAATATAGACATTGTAAACAAGTTCCTTGGAAGTTGCTAAAGTTTCTGAAGGTTTTGATTTGGCTGCCTGTAAGGATTTGTTTGGCTGTCTGAGCCATTCTTGCAGTCTGGGTTTTCTCTAAGAATTCCTCTGGGTGTTGTAACTTCCTTTTCTGACTCTCTGGCACTTGGTGTCCCTCTCCAGAGAAACTTGTGCTCAGAGATCTCACATCCACAAACTCTCTTGTACATACTATCTCTCTAGGTGTCCCTCATCAGCCTCCCTTGTTTCCTCAGCTTTCCTTGTTTCTTGCTTCATCTCTTTAAATATTTCAAAGATCCCCATAAATCTCATTCCCAAGTGGAGGAGAGGTCTTTCTTTCCCCTGAAAAATCAGGTTCTCTCTGTCCAAGGACAGGGTTGAGAGGTCAGGAGTAAGAAGTTGGCCCTTCCAATTCCAAAGAGCACTCCATATCCTCAGGTGAAAATGCCCAGCACAGGTGACATTTTCCCTCCCCATTGCTCTTTTCAGGGGTTCTTCTTTGTCTACATCCCAGTGACAGTTAATGTTGGTCAAAGATTGTACCTGAGCTGTCCTTGTGTGAAACAAGAAAAGAACCAGGATCACTTTTGAAAGAAGTTCAGTATTTCCTGGATTTGAGTTCAGAAGAGAAGCTCTGAGTTGGTGGGTGCTTACTTTTTTTTTTTTTTTTTTACCAAGAAGGAGCAAAACTAGAGAAAGCAGGCATCCATTCCATTACCTCTGAGTGCAAAGCAAACACTCCATCCTTTCACTTCATTGGCCATCCTCTTGCTTTCAAATTGACCTGTGATCACTCGAGATGTGATGTGCCCTGACAATTACATGGGTCTACCATGGACCACACTGAAACTCAAGCCCACTAAAAAGGAACCAGGACCCAAGTGAGGGCAGAGCAATTCAGACACAGCCTCAGACACAAATGGGATGAACACCACTGTTTCTCTCAGAGAATGTGGACGAAAGGACACCTAATAAAAGTTGGTGTGAGAAAATTTGCTGTGGAAAGGTTTGAGCCCACTACAAGGTTACTTTCTTGATTTGCATAAAGGAAGAGACAAGTTCTAGCTGGGTGGGATCTTCAGTCAGAGCTACTTGGCTTTCTTAAAGCTTATGCTACTGTGTTTCAGAAAAGAAGGTTTTGATTGTCACTTGATTTAGGAAATGTCATAGCCCTGGAGGAGGAAATGGGCAGCCTCTCAGGCCCACATATCTGTACAATCATCCTTCCCAGTGTGGCCAAGATGGATAGGTAGGGCTTGATCTGTTGACCTATTTTCCAGAGAAAGGCAGGATCAAGGTAGGAAAACCTTAAGGTAACAGGAGAAGGATAAGTTGAGGGAGGGGCAGGAGAATTTTAAGACATCTTAAAGCTCTGGAAATCAGGGCTTTTCCTCAGAGTTAGTTTTGAAGGAAAGGTTGACAGAGAGAACACTGATACTCCAAGGTCACAATCCCTTTTGATCCTAATTATCTGTGAGGATTTTTAGGCAAAAATCACAGGAAAGGTCTTTCTTTCTCCTGGATTGTAGGAGAAGTTTCTTTCCTTCCTGAGATCAATAGATAAGAATTCTGGTGAACATGGCTTTCAAATTTAGGATCTAAAATTGCCATATTGACCGCTTGTTTCCCTTCACCATACAAATCTTATTCTGGTAACCGATTTGCTACTTTAATCTTGATCTTCCTAGATATTATCTTTTTTCCTGAGGCCTTTCTATGTGGTCAAATTATGCCCTTTTATAGGGTTGGTATGAGTCTGAATAGAATGGAGGACAAAGGGTTTCTTTGTTTTTTAGTAGAGTTGTTATGAATTGACTCGATGGTAATGGATTTGGTTTTGTTTGTTTGTTTGTTTGCTTTCAGTAGTGTTTCTTAGAGCACTGGTGGCCCCAGTGTTTAGTTGTTCAGCTGCTAAACAAGACGTCAGCCGTTTGAATCCTCCAGCTGCCACTTGGGAACTCTCCTGGACCATTATACTCTGTTGGGTTTGGCTTTGGTTTTTATAGTTGGGCTTCCTGCTTTTTCCAGAAAATGCTCAAATTTGAAGAGAATTTAGGGTTTTTTTCCTCACCTGGGAATATCGGGAACCTTAGAGGAAAGCCAGTTCTTTCCAGGAAGAGAACTGTCTAAGTTACCTAGTGCTACTGTAACCAAAATACCACAAGTGGGTGGCTTTAAAGAACATAAAATTATTGTCTTACAGTTTAGGAGGCTAGAAGTCTGAATTCAGGGCACCAGCTCTAAGGGAAGGTTCTTTCTCTGTTGCCTCTAGGGGAAGATCCTTGTCTCAGGTCCTATAACTTCTGCATTCCTCATTCCTTGGTACTTTAGTGATCCTCACATGTGCTTCTGTCTTCCCTCATTTGTGCTGGCTTGTCTATGTGACTCTTTACATCACTCAGAAGTAATTAGGTTTAGGATACACCCTACACTGATGTGGCATCATTAACATAACCAAGAAAACCCTATTCCCAAATGGGATTACATCCATAGCTATAGGGGTCAGGACTCCAACAAGCATTGGGAGGTGGTGAGCTTAATTTAGTCTGTAACAGGAACCCTGGTGGATTCTAATCTTCATCTGTAAATCCATTTGTCTAGTCCCTAAAGAGAACCTATGATACAAGCTCTGTGCCAGAGACCAGTGTTGTACAGGGAAATGGCACCTAATACATAAATAGCTCCTATTGCTGTGGTCATGCTCTAGGTATTAATCCACCCAGGGAGTTTTCTAGTCCTCATTTTCCAAATGAAGAAACATGTGAAGGAGTTCCACCTCAGGCCTCATATACCACCATGTATCCAACTAAGCCAACAAACCTTTAGAGAAAGAAGCTCTCATAACCTCCAGTTGCCTTGATAGGTAAAAATCATTCTAATGACAGTGTTAGAGGACCTGGCTGGAGGAAGGAAAGAGGAAGTGGCATCTTCAAGGTGACAAATTTCCTGTCTCTTCCTCTGCAAGCTGAGCACACCACCTTCAACTTCTAATCTCTTTATTTTCTTATTATTTACTTTCTTATAACTTCACCACATTTGGAGGCATTTTTCTTGTTGGTTCTTGTCTATTTCTCCCCCCTCCCCGCACTGTGAATTAGCATGTAACTCTACCAAGGGTGGGGAGCCCCAGTGGTGCAGTGGTTAAGAGCTCACGCTGCTAACAGCTGTTTGAATCTACCTGCCACTCCTTGAAAACCCTATGGAGCAGTTCTTCTCTTTCTTGTAGGGTCGCTATGAGTGGGAATCCACTCGATGGCAATGGATTTCTACATGGATGGGATTTTTGTGGGTTATTCACTCTTGAAATTCTTGCTCCCAGAACAGTCCCTGACACAAAATATGGACTCAAGAAATATTTGTCGGCTGAATAAATGAATGTATGACTTAAAAACATCTTGCACCCACCTCTGCAGGTTGGGCACCATCAAAGCCGAAGTTGGGAGAGAAAGTTCTGTTTTCTTCATGAGGTAGTGAGGAAGATAAAGGATAAAACCCGGCTTGAAGTTTATTGGGGAAATCGAAACCACTTTATTCTTCCATTTTATTCAAACCCCTGATAGGCTCAACGAGTACAAAATTCAGTGATTCTCAGCGAATAATGGGGCCAGTCTTCAAATGGTTATTTGACAGGATTCGTTTGGTGCTTTTACAGTGTTGGGAGTCCCGGTGACGCAGTGGTTAAGAGTTCGGCTGCTAAAGGAAAGTCCGACATTTTGAATCCACCAGCAGCTCCTTGGAAACCCTATGTGCGAGTTCTACTCTGTCCCTGAGTGGGAGTCACCTCGATGGAAGTGTTTTTTTGTTTTTTGTTTTTTGTGGTGCATTCTTCTGTCGGCTGTGAAAAGAGGAATACATGCCCTTTCAGAGTCTTGAACTCAGGACCTTCAGATTATGAGACTGAGATGCTGCTGGCTTCACCAAGAGTGCACCTCTTTGAGGAAGGCTCACTGAGGAACTGAGATATACAATCTTAGTCTCCAAGAGACTGTTTGGCCAATTTCCGGTTTTCTAACATCATAATCATTGTTGTATAAAGTCCCTCCATCTAAGCCAATGATAGCCGGAAGAATTCCACAACCAGGTGGTGTGAAGTCCACACCAGGTGATAGGACCCTGTGGGCTGCGCGACCTGGGACAATTGTGTCTGCCTTTTTACTCTGATGTTCCAATGATCTGGATCTTACACCCTCAGAGATCTCAATCCCCCTTTCACCTTCCACAGTCTCCTTTGTCGACATGCAACATAAGAGGAGCTCTGTTACCATTAGCTGACTGACTGACTGACTGAGTGACTGACTCAGCGACTGTGACTGACTGACTGACTGAAAGAATGAATGAATGAATAGTTCCCAACTTTATCTCCAGTCCATACTTCCTCCTTTACTCTATAACTCCATTTGCATTTATGTAACTAGCTACATTTCCTTTTCAACACCCCCAACTGAACTTATAATGCTGTCTTCCATGTTTTTTTTTCAAGATTATGCATCAGTGATTCTGCTAAGAGATTTATAATGATTGTATTCAGTCCAGTTGAATTTTGGAAACACAACTATGCATCATAATCTACACTTACCAATTAAAGGGAGGTTGGAGAGTATCCACTATGGACTTGGGCAGTGGTCTATCTCTTAGTTCAGTCTCAAAGTTCATGGAGTGTTGCTTAGGATGGGAGACACACATTCGTAGCTCTGAGGTGCATCCTGGAGTTCAGACAACTTTATAGGTTCAGACAACTCTATGGGTTAGAGTTCTTGAACTCCTGTCCTCTACAGTCTCAGAAGTACTTTCCTGTTGCTTGGGGTTCCCCATTTCAGTCCTCTAGCCAAGAAGCTGGGGCTTTATTTCCTGGGCTCTGCCCTGCACTCCTCAGGTCTGTGACTGCATTTAGGGGCAACAGGGAGGAAGAAAAGGGAGAAAAATAGGAACCCGACATGCAACGCCCTCTTGAAATCACAGCTTCCCTGAAAAAACAAATTATAAAACTCTAGATCTGTATATTGTAAGTGCCCATAAGTAATAAAACTGAAGATGCATGCACTTAGACATCTAATTTGAAAGAGTTCAGTGTTTTCTCGTTTTTCAAGGGCCAAAGTCTGAAATGCAAAATTTGGAGAATGCGGGTGTCGATCCCACTACCTCTCGCATGCTAAGCGAGCGCTCTACCACTTGAGCTAATTCCCCACGTTGTCGCCTCGCTTTATCTTACTTTTATTCAGGAAATGAAGTGCCGGTCCACACTCCAGCATGCACGATTTCCAGCAGTTCAGAGTACCAGGCTTTTTCAGGTCATTATAGCGGAACCATACGGATCCTTTGTGGTACAGTGCTTAAGCGGTCGGCTGATAACCGAAAGTTTTCAACACACCAGCGGCTCGGCTCCGCAAGGCAATGATGTGGAAGCCTGCTTCTGCAAAGATTTACGGCCTTAGAAATGCTGAGGGGCGGTTCTACTCTGTCCTACAGAGTCTCCAAGGGTAGGAATCCACTGTACGCAAATAGGTTTGGTTTTCAGTAGATTAAAATGAAACCCAGACTCAGCCCGAAATGGCCTGGGGCAAGAGCGTCTTGACTGCTCAGTGAGCTGTTTCCTGCTGGAGAGAAGAAAAGGACGCAGTGGCAAAGCTCAGGCGCCGCCAACGTTTTATGCTTCTAATTTTCCAGAAGAGAGGACTTCCCAACTAGAGTGGATCAAGCCAGAACGATCTAGCTATGTGGCACAGCTCTCTTAGGATGACCATCTGACTCTTTGAAAGGCGTGATTGTCATTTGCTCCCCGCAGCTGTGACCACCCATGAGTAGGCAACGGGACAGCCTCTCCCTGATTCTGGAAGGCAAACCAAAAAACAAAACCTACTGCGGTCCAGTCGATTCCGACTCATAGCGACAGTATAGGGCAGACTAGAACTGCCCCAGGGACTTTGCAAAGAGCGCCTGGCCGATTCGAACTGCTGAGCTTTTGCTTAGCAGCCGTACCGCTTAACCACTATGCTATTAGGGTTTCCGGAAGGTATACAGCTCCAGGTATGTCTGCTGGATTTCGACCTAAGATCTTACATTTGTTAGGCGAGCTTGGTAACCTATAATCCGGAAACTCCTTGATTTGTGAGTTTCTTTTCTTTCTATTTTCTGAGAGATTTGGGTTCAATTCCCATTGAAGTGTGTGATGTAGAAATCGTATATCCCCATCATATTCGAGAACAGCAAAATTCTCCACATTCTTACAGAAAGGAGCTATGGGGGTCATGAGGCAAGATCATACTAGACTGAAGGATTCAAGAGTGGACCTTGAGAAATGGGAATGAGGAGGGAACACAGGGCTGAGAGAACATTCTTTTGTGAGAAGAATACCTGTTGGACATGTCTGATCAGCGCCTGATCTCTAAAATCTACATGATACTGCAAAAACTCAACTACAAAAAGACAAATAACCCTATTAAAAAATAGGCAAAAGATATGAAGAGACACTTCACTAAAGAAGACATTCAGGTAGCTAGCAGATTCATGAGGAAATGTTCACGATCATTAGCCATTAGAGAATTGCGGATCAAAATTACAATGAGATTTCATCTTACTCCAACAAGACTGGCATTAATCCAAAAAACACAAAATAATAAGTGTCGGAGAGGCTGTGGAGAGATTGGAACACTTATACACTGCTGGTGGGAAAGTCGAATGGTACAACCACTTTGCAAATCGATTTGGCACTTCCTTAAAAACTTAGAAATAGAACTACCATAAGATCCAGCAATCCCACTCCTCAGAATATATCCTAGAGAAATAAGAGCCTTTACACAAACAGATATATGCACACCCATGTTTACTGCAGCAGTGTTTGAATAGCAAAAAGATGGAAGCAACCAAGGTGCCCATCAATGGATGAATGGATAAATAAATTATGGTCTATTCACACAATGGAATACTACACATCCATAAAGAACAGTGAGGAATCTTTGAAGCGTTACATAACATGGAGGAACATGGAAGGCATTATGCTGAGTGAAATTAGTCAGTTGCAAAAGGACAAATATTGTATAAGACCACCAGTATAAGAACTTGAGAAATAGTTTAAACTGAGAAGAAAACATTCTTTTGTGGTTACAAGAGGGGGGAGGGTGGAAGGGTGGGAGAGGGGTATTCACCAATTAGTTGGCAGATAAGAACTACTTTGGGTGAAGGGAAAGACAGCACACAATACAGGGGAGGGCAGCACAACTGGACTAAGCCAAAAGCAAAGAAGTTTCCTGAATAAACTGAATGCTTCCAAGGCCAGTATAGCAGCGGCAGGGGTCTGGAGACCATGGTTTTAGGGGACATCTAAGTCAGTTGGCATAATAAACTCTATTAAGAAAACATTCTCCATCCCACTTTGAAGAGTGGTGTCTGGGGTCTTAAACACTAGCAAGCAGCCATCTAAGATGCATCAATTGGTCTCAACCCACCTGGATCAAAGGAGAACGAAGAGCATCAAGGACACAAAGTAATTATGAGCCCAAGAGACAGAAAGGGCCACATGAACCAGAGACTACATCATCCTGAAACCAGAACTAGATGGTTCCTGGCTACAATCGATGACTACCCTGACAGGGAACACAACAGAGAACCCCTGAGGGAGCAGGAGAACAGCGGGATGCAGACCCCAAATTCTCATAAAAAGACCAGACTTAATGGTCTGACTGAGACTAGAAGGATCCCGGTGGTCATGGCCCCCAGACTTTCTGTTGACCCAAGACAGGAACTATTCCCAAAGCCAACTCTTCAGACATGGATTGGACTGGACAATGGGTTGGAGAGGGATGCTAGTGAGGGGTGAGCTTCTTGGATCAGGTGGACACTTGACAGTATATTTGCATCTCCTGTCTGGAGTGGAGATGAGAGGGTAGACGGGGTTAGACGCTGGCGAAGTGGACACGAAAAGAGACAGTGGAGGGAGAGAGCGGGCTGTCTCAGTAGGGGGAGAGTAATTGGGAGTGTGTTTTATATTAGCAAGGTGTATATATTTTTTTATGTGAGAGACTGACTTCATTTGTAAACTTTCACTTAAAGCACAATAAAAATTATTTAAAAAAATAAAAGAAAAAGAATCACATCACCAAACAATTAAATAAAGCAACACATTGAAAGAGATGCAAACTCAGCAAACAAGATTATTTACATCTGAGTAAACAGAGCTGATAAAACAATGAGAACAAGACTTTAAATATGGTACTCCTAGAAAGATGACAGAAACTATTTCATCTATAAAACAAGAATAAACTGTTATAAAATTGAAGAATGAATACCCCCCCCCAAAAGGGATAAAATGCAAGGCCACCTCCAAATCAACGTATATTTTATTCTTTAAAAATGGCTTAGTTTTAGCCCAGACAGTTTCACAAGTTTTCATGGTTTAAGTCCTCTCCTCTTTGATTTTTTTTTCTTACTTCAATAATCTCCATCTCCAAAATACAACAGAGACACAAACGTAGAACAAAAAGCTTCCCACTATCCACCCCCAGTGACATCTTAGTCTTACATCCCTGCAGTAACACCTTAAACCCGTTGCCGTGAAGTAGATTTCAACTACCCACTTTTTATTGCCTGCAGCCAAATACTTGACAATTCACCTTGACATAGCATGCTGGGTCCAGATATTGAATCACTTGATTTGTAAAGGTCCAAAGGCATACACAAATACTATCAAGTCTTGATTGCCCATCCTAGGCTGAAATTTTTTTTTAATAAATTTTACTGTGCTTTAAATGAAAGTTTACAAATCAAGTCAGCCTCTCACACAAAAACCCATATACAGCTTCCTACACACTCCCAATTACTCTCCCCCTAAGGAGACAGTCTGCTCTCTCCCTCCACTCTCTCTTTTCATGTCCATTTTGCCAGCTTCTAACCCCCTCTACCCTCTCATCTACCCTCCAGGCAGGAGATGTCATCATAGTTTCAAGTGTCCACCTGAACCAAGAAGCTCACTCCTCACCAGCATCCCTCTCCAAACCATTGTCCAGTCCAATCCATGTCTGAAGAGGTGGCTTCAGGAATGGTTCCTATCCTGGGGAAACAGAAGGTCTGAGGGCCATGACCACCGGGATCCTTCTAGTCTCAGTCAGACCATTAAGTCTGGTCTTATGACAATTTGGGGTCTGCATCCCACTGCTCTCCTGCTCCCTCAGGGGTTGTCTGTTGTGTTCCCTGCCAGGGTAGTCATCAGTTGTAGCCACGCACCATCTAGTTCTTCTGGTCTCAGGATGATGTAGTCTCTGGTTCATGCGGCCCTTTCTGTCTCTTGGGCTCCTAATCTCCTTGTGTCCTTGGTGCTCTTCATTCTCCTTTGATCCAGTTGGGTTGAGACCAATTGATGCATCTTAGATGGCCGCTTGCTAGCGTTTGAGACCCCAGACGCCACCTTTCAAAGTGGGATGGAGAATGTTTTCTTAATAGAGTTTATTATGCCAATTGACTTAGATGTCCCCTGAAACCATGGTCCCCAGACCCCTGCACTGCTACACTGGCCTTGGAAGCATTCAGTTTATTCAGGAATCTTCTTTGCTTTTGGCTTAGTCCAGTTGTGCTGCCCTCCCCTGTATTGTGTGCTGTCATTTCCTTAGCCTAAAGTAGTTCCTATCTACTCTCTAATCTTGTTTTTTAATCCATTCTGCCACTCTCTGTCTCTTTATTGGTGCATTTAGTCCGTTTACATTCAGGGTAATAATGCATAGGTATGAATTTAATGCTATCATTTTGATGTCTTTTTTTGTGTGTTGTTGACAGTTTCTTTTTCCCACTTAATTTTATGTGCTGAGTAGATTTTCTTTATATATTGTCCTTTCCTCATATTTGTTGTTGATTTTGTTTCTGCTGAGCTTCTATTTTTTCCTGTATTCTATTTTGATGAGGAGGAGAGTTTGTCTCCTTCGTGGTTACCTTATTATGTACCCCTATTTTTCTCAATTTAAACCTAACTTTTATTTCTTTGTATCACCGTTATCTTCCTCTGTCTATGGGAGGTGTATGATTACATTCCTTAGTCCCTCTTTATTTTTTTAATTTTGTCTTCTTTTATATAATAACATCGCCATTACCCTGTTTTGGGCTTTTTTTTTTTTTTAATAATCTTGCTTTTTTTTTTTTGATTTCCCTGTCTGGGTTGACTTCCGGTTGCTCTGCCCAGTGTTCTTGTCTTCGGTTCATGCCTGATATTATTGATTTTCTAACCAAAGAACTCCCTTTAGTATTTCTTGTAGTTTTGTTTTGGTTTTTACGAATTCCCTCAACTTGTGTTTATCTGGAAATGTCTTAATTTCACCTTCATATTTTAGAGACAGTTTTGCTGCACATATGATTTCTGGCAAGCAATGTTTTTCCTTCAATTTTTTAAATATGTCATCCTATTGCCTTCTTGCCTGCATGGTTTCTGTTGAGTAGTCCGAGCGTGTTCTTATTGGCTCTCCTTTTTTAGGTGACTTTTCATTTACCCCTCACAGCTCTTATAATTGCCTCTTTATCTTTGGTTTTGGCAAGCTTGATTATAATATGTCTTGGTGACTGTCTTTTAAGATCTACCTTAAGTGGAGTTCGATGAGCATCTTGGATAGATATCTTCCCATCTTTCACAATATCAGGGAAGTTTTCTGCCAAAAAATCTTCAACAATTTTCTCTGTATTTTCTGTTATTCCTCCCTGCTCTGGTACTCCAATCACTCATAGGTTATTTCTCTTGATAGAGTCCCACATGATTTTTAAGGTTTCTTCACTTTTTAAAATTCTTTTATCTGATTTTTCTTCAAGTATATTAGTGCCATGTGATTTATCTTCAAGTTCAGAAATTCTAGCTTCTAGTTGCTCAATTCTCCTCCTTTGACTTTCTACTGAGTTGTCTAATTCTGTAATTTTATTGTTAATCTTCTGAATTTCTGATTGCTGTCTGTCTATGGGTTTTCCTAGCTTATTAAACTTTTCATTGTCTTCCCGAATAATCTTCCTAATTTCTTCAATTGCTTTATCTGTGTCTTTCTTGGCTTGTTCTGCATATTGCCTAATTTCCTTCCTGATGTCTTGGAGGGTTCTGTATAGTAAGCATTTGTATTCTCCTCTGGTAATTCCAGGAATGCACTTGTATCTAGAAGATTCCTGGATTCTTCGTTTTGAGAGCCTGTTGAGGTGATTATGATCTGTTTCTTTATGTGACTTGGCGCTGACTGGTGTCTCCGAGCCATCTATAAGTTATTTTATTAGTTTATGCTTGCTTACTGTGTCGTAGCTGCTTGCTTTGTTTTGTTTTGGTATACCCCTACGGGTTGCTTGAGTGAGCTAGCTTGATTATTTTCACCTTTGGAGCTCTGGTGTCCTGTCCCCAGCTGGCTAGAGCTGTTATCAGGTATATCAATCTAGGAGTCCATTCAGTTTTCTTGTATGAATTCAGCTGAGGTTTCCAGGAAGCTGATCATCAAGCGTGTGGTACAGACTCTGTCCTACAGTCTTAGAGGCCCAGGGGTGATTGGTGTATATACTGATATCTGATTGCAGCAGGGGGTCACACTCTAAACAGGGCAGGGGACTGAGAACCAACCCCCAAGTGTCTCTGAGGAAGATGTGTCCCTGTTCCCTAGAGCATGCTGGTGGGTGGGTTCTTCAGAGAGACCATGGGCACCCAAAGTTTTTGCTTATAAGGACTGGGAGGTACCAGTTATCTTTGGACACCTGTCATGGGTGGCTGGGTGACCTGAGTGGAGCTACCAGTCCTTAGGTCCCTGTGTGGGTGGGTGAAGACCTTGTTTAATAGGCAAAGCAATGTCAAACATCAAACACCCGCCTCTCCACCGCACAGCTGAAATGGTTGGAGTTTGCCATCAAGGGCCTATTCTCCTGAAATAGGCCCACACAGGAGCATGCAGAAGGGAAAGGTGCTCAAGGTCCACGGACGGTTTATGCCTGAAGAGGAACCATTTCTGTCCTGATTCCCCCCAGTTAATAGAGCTAGCAAATATCTTTTCCCACCAATTGCAAATTTTTTCCTTCCCCAAGACTGGGAGGATGGCTCTAGGTGCTCACCAGGGCCTATCTCAGGCCCAGGGATTCAGCCGCTAAAGCTGGCTTGGGGGTGGGGAGCGCGGGAAAATATACGCAAGTACTTAGCTTTTGAGGAGTGTGCCCTTCTCCTCAGGTTCCGGAGGTGTGAGTGGGCTGTGTGGCTGGCTGCTTCTTCTTGAGGAAACTGCAGCCCAACGCTAGGACCACCCCGCCGCCGCCGCCGATCCGGGAATGGTGCCTGAGGGCTCCCAGCAATTCATGTCCTGTAAGTCCTCTCCGCTTCTGAACAGCCTCTTCTTCCCCCTGCCCCTCATTTCGTTGTCTAAGCTTACCTGTGATGCTCAGGGCTCCCAGCTTGTCACAAATATACTCCTTTCACGTGTTTTGGGGAGTTTTTGTTGTAAGAGGTCTGGACCCAAGGGTCTGTCTATTCCGCCATTTTGGCTCCGCCTTCTGGGCTGAATTTTATTTCATCTCACAAAATCTTTTTCAGTAACCGTTTCCTGAGAAAACCAGTCTGGCATATCTATGACTTAAGTCCTTACCCAAATCATTTCCTCTAACCAATATGAAGAAATGCTTAAGGTAATGCAATCCAGCTCTCCTTTCACTGGAGTCAACATACTGAATGCATTTGTGACACTGAGAAAGGAAATAGAGACTATCAGACTTTCAGATCCTCTTTTAATCAGAGCACATTCAGGAAACAGGCTGAAAAGCCAGTACTTTCAATGTCCCTGTTTAAGAAGATTTTTTTTTTTTTTTTCCTACTGATGTGCAGCCCACAGAGGAAGAACAAATATTGGCAATGCTTTCTATTTAATTTGGTATAAGTTCATAAAACAAATTGCCCAGATGATTGGACATGTCTTCAATTCTACACTATATTTTCCATAGATGTAAACCAGATTTATTACTAAAAAGTGCAGCAGTAAATGAGCATTGCTTGTAATAGGCTTGTGCCAAGTCTTATGTCAAAGGGAAATAAAAATGAGACCAACTACTTTGAGTTCTCAAAGCTGTCAGCTTAGTTAACTGTTTCAAATGTATTGATGTGAAACTCTAAATTCTACAAAAGTGAAGTCTAATTATTTCTACCAGTGCAAATATCTGTATAAGTTAGGCAACAAATGGCAGTATTAAAGAGTCCAGAAAAATAAACTTAAATCCTTCAAGTCAAAAAAAAAAAAAAAAGAACATGTGTTTGTGTGTGCGTGTGTAAAATACTCACGGAGAGAAGCAGTCATTGAAAAGCCTGGACACTTGGAATTATGTTGGGAGAATATTGTGGGGGTTTAAGAATCTTTGAAGAATTCAAAGTAACGTTTTAGGAAAAGGGTTTTAACTCTAACTGTTAATGAGGTTAAAAATAGTGAAAGTGAAATTGGGAGAAAAGAAAAGAATTTCTAAAAGTATTTAAGGAATCGAGGCTTGTCCTCTGTTGTCCCATCAGCTCCTGAGGTTAGCAGTGTCTTTCTGCATCTCCGGCACCCACTGCACTGCCTGTTCCAAAATGCATCCTCCACACACTGTAGATGGAATGAGAACATACGTGAAAGAGAAGAAAGAGCAAGAATCTAGAGAGGTTCTGCAGAAAGTTTCTACAGTATTTGTCAAGACCTTGGGTGAAGAGATTTGAGGGAGGAGGAGTTAAGAGCATGGGATTGGTGGACACAGAATAGACTCTGAACTCATGTGTGATGAATGGAAGACTAAATCTACACGTTTACAAGTATTTGTTAAATGAATGAATGCATGAATGAGCTGATGTGGAGAAATGTAGATGCAGAGACAGTGTGCTAGGTTAAAGGAAGGCACACATTTGTTTATTTTTTTAAATTTAATAGGTCTTATTTTCAGAAGAGTTTTAAATTTACAGAAAAATAACTGGAAACTTACAAAGGCTTTCCATATACTCTGTGTCCACCCACAGTTTCTCCTATTATTTACATTTTGTATTAGTGGGGTACTTAACTAAAGTCCATAGTTTAAATTAGGGTTCTCTCTGTGTTGTGCAGTTCTATGGGTTTTGACAAACGCATGTCATGTGTCCACTATTACAGTATTATACAGAATAGTTTTATTGCCCCAAAAATCCCCTGGGCTCTATCTTTTCATCACTCCCTCCTTCCCCCTGAATCTCTGTCATCCCCAGGTTTTTTGTTTTTGTTTTATGTCTCTGGAGTTTTGCCTTTTCTAGAATGTCTTATTGTTTGAAGCATACAATAAGTAGTTGTTTTTGTTTTTAAGGCTGGCTTAATACACTTTGTAATATGCATTTCAGTCTCCTTCATAACTTTTCATGGCTTGATAGCTCACTTCCTTGTATCACTGAAAAATATTCCATTGTATAGATTCGCCACAGTTTATCCACTCACTATTGAAGGGAATCTTAGTTACTTCCAATTGTTGGAAATTATGAATAACTCTTCTGTAAACATTCATCGGCAGAGTTTGTGTGGACATAATTTTTCAACTCATGTAGATAAATACCTAGAAGTACAATTGCTGCATCCAAGCTTTTTAAATCACCAAAAGAAAAATCAGCTTTCCATTTCTGGTTTTGCTCCTTACACTTATGTGACCTGAAGAAAATGATTTGACTCCTCTGAGTTCACAGTGCTGAAAACGTCTTTGACACGTGGAAGTTCCTGGCAGGCCTGGATGGCCTGGAGACTGAAGTAGGGCTGTGACACTTAGGGCTTTGCCTCTAAAAACGGACTGACAGGGTGTAATGGTAGTGCATGCACTTTGCCTGAGAGACGTAGGGGCATGTAGGCCAGCTGTTATAGATTGAAGTGTGTCCCCCAAAACTATGTGTTATAATCCTAACCTCTATAACTGTGGTTATAACCCCACTTTGGAATGGGTTATCTTTGATAGTTAATGAGACAGAATTAGAGCCCTGGTGGCACAGTGGTTAAGAGCTACAGCAAGCTATGGCTGCTAATCAAAAGGTGGGCAGTTCAAATCCACCAGTTGCTCCTTGGGAACCCTATGGAGCACTCCACTCTGTCCTGTTGGGTTGTGTAAGGTGTGTCTTAAATCAGTCCCTTTTGAGATATAAAAGAAATCTCTTCTGAGATATAAAAGAGATTAAACAAGCAAGAGATGGGGGAAGAGAGGTGTCAAGTCACTTGAAGATTGTCCAGTAGCAAAAGTCAGAAGGGACAGGACCTCCTTCAGAGCCAATAGATGGAGAGAGACCCTAGAGCTGGTGGTGCTCTGAATTCAGACTTCTAGCCTCATAAACTGTGGGAAAATAAATTTCTGTTTGTTACAGCCATCCACTTGTGGTACTTCTGTTACAGAAGCACTACTTAAGTCACACACAGGGCTTCTCTCCACTTTCCACCTTCCTTTCCCTTACTTGTAGTAGAGATCTCTGCTCCAGATGACAACCACAGAGCTTCTCACCTGTGACAGCAGGTTCAAATCTTGGTAACAATTCGCAATAGGTCTTTTTGCTTTTTCTTTATGGACACATAGAGAATGGGCTGAAAATGACTCGACAAGCATTCCAAGTCAGGGGCTGTAATAAGTGGAGGAAACCAGGAAGAAGCAGTGAGGAAGGAATCTGAGCAGCCAGGATCCTCGGAGAGGGAGAAATTCACCAGGCTGTGCTGGGCATTTTGCCTGGAGGATAGATGGTACATCTCAGAAGGTAGGAGCTTGAACATCACCCCTATTCTCCAGACTGAGAGAAGCCAATTTCAATGGTGATGAGAAGGGATCTCTGCTAAGAGAGACAGATTTATGTGGAGATTTAGTCCAGCCAATAAGGAAGACCAATGCCTGGCCGGTAAAAGGGCCAGATGCAGGAGAGAATGCACAGGGCAGCACATGAAAAAGGATTTTAGAAAACTAAAGAGTCAGGGAAGGTAAGGATGTGAAACAAAATGAAATTCACATACAGAACTCTGGCAGGCAGAGTGGGAACTGTGGGCACTGTGGCAGTTAACGCGATCAAGATCATACAGGTCCCTGGGCGATGAAGTCGCCGCTCACCCCCTGCTTCTCCTACTTCAAGGTTATTTTTACACCGTCTAGCGTCTTTTTTTTTTAGCGTCGGTTCAAACCCCACCCCCCACCCCCTGTGCGCCGCAGGGGAGAAAGATGTGGCAACCTGCTTCCTAAAGTTTACAGCCTTGGAAACCCTATGGGGCAGTTCTGCTCTATCCTATAGGTTCGCTGAGTCAGAACTGACTGCACCGCAAAGGGAGGGTTTGAGCTTCTGTCTTTTTCAATTTGTAGCTGTAGCTCGTTTTGGGGTGAAGTTGGACGGTTGAATTTAGAAGGAAATGAAACAGAATTCGTGGAAGATTCCGTGTTAAATCTCAGGAAAGAGAGTTAAAACAAAGAGCCAAGAGTTCACAAAATGGGAGACTTTTTCATGCAAAATGGGCTGGTAAAGAAGGTACTATTTTTGTGGATTTGTGCCAGATTCAAATTTTGTTCCTGTAAATCTTATTTAGCCTTCCTCACTTTTCTCTAACCTGTCTCTCCAGGTTTGTGGTGCTAGAAGGAGATTTTTATTTCATTCCTTGTAAATCCTTACCAGCCTCCCTTGCTGCCCCTGACCCTTCTGGCTGAGGAGTGATAACCGCAGGAAGTCCCAGCAACTAGGAGGGCCTCCTCATTAAAAAAGCGGTTTCTGAAATTTTTTTTTAAAAATGCATGTGTATCATATGTAACACTGCGGAAAACCTGCTTTCCCCGCAAAACAAGAAGGTAAACTCTCAGACTAGCCAGAGATAGGACCCGGAATCTTCTGATCTTTAGTAAGATGCCTTATCCATTTCTCCAGGGCTTTGAAAGGCGGTGTCTTTAGCAGCATTGTTACTTAAATTTCTTGAGTTTTGCACTTTTCTATCATCTATTTCAGGCTGTGACTGATGTCCACTTGGCCTCCCTCCCACTGTTTGCACCCAGGCTTCCTAGCTGAGTTGTTGAGTGCCTTAGAGTGGTTCCAACTCACAGAGACCCTATAGGACAGAGTAGAACTGCCCCATAGGGGTTCCACCACTGTAATCTCTAAGGGAGCAAATTGCCAGGTCTTTTCTCCAGGAGTTGCTGGTACGTTTCAGCCTAACAAATGACCTTTCCTTTCGATTAACAGTGCAGTGCTTAATTGTAAGAGAAGGTAAAAATCCATAGCCTACCTTTGAGCCTCATTAATTCAATTTACTTCTGACCTCAGGTCCTTAGCCTCATGGTGAGGGCCCTGGAAACAGCAGATAATGGAGGAAGATTTTAGGTTCAGCTGTCCTAGGAAGGAAAACAAACAAAAACAAAAGTAAACCAAAAACCAGCTATCAGGGACTAATGTGAACAAATGGAAAACCTGAAAGGCTCACAAACTGAATGAGCTATTAATTCTTTCTCCAGTATGGGTTGTGTTCCTTCCTGTACTCTCAGGGCCCAGGCACACACCTCAATTGTAGCATTTTTCACCCTGTGGTGTAAACAACTGCTTACTCAGTTGTCTTCCCACTAGATTGTAAATTCCTTGAGGGCAGCACCCTCAGTGTCTACCATAACTAATTTTACATTAAAATTCTATATGCATGAGTGGTGGATTATATAAGAAAAATATATGAGGAATCAGGAAAGGGTGTAATTTGTGATCTAGGTGGTTATCACCGATCTGAGATCCCACACTATGCCAACTCACATAAACTCACATATATAAAGGGAAAATCAGTGAACTTCTATATACAGGAAACCAAAGAACCAAACCCATTGCCCTCAAGTCGATTCCAATTTATAGTGATCCTGCAGGACAGGGTCACTTAAAGAGTTTCCAAGCCTGTATGAAAGCAGACTCCCACTTCCTTCTCTCATTGAATGGTTGGTGGGTTTGAACTGCTGACATTTGAGTTTTTCACCATCAGGATTCCTTCTATATATAGTAGCTGTATCCTAATTTCATGAATATAGCTTTGAAGTGTGGCTGTTTAAACTCCCGAGGGCTGGATGGAGATGGGACTGGGTAGGTGTCCAGTAGGTCTAGATATAGTGACAGTGGGACAGAAGGGTTGGGCTAGAGTTAGTGGCTGACAGCCCTCCCAAGTAAAGAGAATACCTGGTCTGTAAGTATGAAAGAAAAAGCTTAGTGAGCCAAGTGCACAATAGACTTACATTTCTCATATTATTTATGGGGTTGGATTTGAGTTTTTCACATTGCCAGTAATCAGAAGGATTTAGAACATAAGGCATATAAAATATAATTATGAAAAATCTAGCCCAAAGACCTTTCCCCAGTAACAGGAAGCTTTTAGCGAGAGCTCTACAACAATTAAAACAATACTCAGCTGGGTTAAACAAAGTGGATTTATATCACACATAAGAATAAATCCAGAGGGTAGGGCGGCTACATGGCTGGTTAATTCAGCAGGTCCCTGATGCCATCAGGACTCAGGTTCTTTGACTCTTTGCACTCTGCCATCTTAAACATCTGAGTCTCGTATTCCAGCTGGTCCCTGTGCAGTACTTTAAACTTTTACAATTTCAGACGTAGTCTAGAAGGAAAACAAACCTCTGTGTTTCGTAATTTGAGGACAACCTCTTCTGTAAGCTTCCCAGTCTCATTTACTATAGTTATATCACATACCCTTACCTAAACTTAACTGCCACTAAGATGGGAACCTCTATGATTAACAACAACAAAAACCTGAAACCCGTTGCCATGGAGTCAATTCTAATTCATAGCAACCCTAAAGAACAGAGAGGAACTGCCCCACAGGATTTCCAAGGAGTGCCTGGTAGATTGGAACTGGCAACCTTTTGGTAGCGGCTGAGCTCTTAACCACTAAGCCACTAGTATTTCTATGATTAACAAGCTTGATCGTAATTCAGGCTCTGGATCTGAGAATGGTATCCACCACCTCCAAGCACAGGGCAGTACAGATGTGGCTATGTGAAGAAAGTCATTTTTCTGTTTTCAAAGGGGCCTGGTGGGTGGTGGTAGTGGCTGACTGTGGTGTAGACAAGCAGTAGTGGCTGCTACGTCCTACTGCATCTCCACATTGGAAATAAAATGTTTGCTTTTGATTTTTTTTTCTGAAAGTATTTTGAGACTTCTATTAATTAATCCATATGAGGCCATAACTAGATTTCCAGATCTAACCATCTAATCATTTGATCTAGAGCTTTCATTCAATACTAATGATGAGAAAAAATGGCATTAATTCTATGTGCTGACATACTGACATGAATGAGGACTGTATACGTTTGGCTATCAGTAATACAACCAAGGAGCAGAGTGGCGCAGCGGAAGTGTGCTGGGCCCATAACCCAGAAGTCGATGGATCGAAACCATCCTCTGCTATTTTAGTGGAGCCCTGGTGACACAGTGCCTTAAAACCTTGGCTGCTAACCAAAAGGTTGCCACTTCCAATTTACCAGCTTCTCCTTGGAAACCCTAGGGGGCAGGTCTACTCTGTCCTTTAGGGCCACTATGAGTCAGAATGGACTTGATGGCAGCCAGTTATTAGTAATATGGTAGCATACTTCTCAGATCTTTAGGACTACTTGGTAAAATGACATTGTGGCTTCTCAAAAAGAAGTGCTGAGTACTAACGTGTGCATGATGGTGTGGAGACTTGAAGCTCAACTGAAATATTTGCCTCAATCTGCTCTGTAGAACAGGGCAGTAGTCTTAAATTCCTAACTCTGAAAATTAGTCATGTGTGCACTCAAATTTATCTATAAAAGATCTAACTTGCAGTGGTTTCCAGGCTTATTTTTGAAGATTCCTTAATAACCACAATTTGTTCATCCCCAATATAACCATATATTCGATGTTCCTATCATTGTTCACATAACAGTAACTTGACATGAAGAAAAAAGAGTTCAGCTCTTACCGCTCCGATGAAGGCTAGGATGTCCAGGGCCTTGTTCTCCTGGCCCAAGAGGGGATCGGGTCTGCACCCCACTCCTGAAGGTGCACCCTGGAGGTGGCCGCCGGGGCAGGGCTATGTTTGTCAGAGCTCGGATCTACTCTCGCTGGCCGGTCCACTCTAGCTCCCACGTGCCCACCACGTAGGAGCTGGGCCGCATGGGCGATCCCAGTGTCTGGACCTGCACCCACCAGCCCATCCTGCAGGGTGTCACTTCCTCTTTCGGGGAATGCATACAGTGCACCTGATCCAACCTGTCCTAGAATTCCAGGCAGGACTGGCTTAAGAGGCTGCAGTGACCCCTGGGCCTCTGTTGATTGTTTCGTTTCTTTTTAATCATGGTGAAAATTTACACAACAGAACATAAAAGGATTCAACATTTCTACATGTGTAATTCAGGGATGTTATGTTCTTAGAGTTCTGTAACTATTTTCACTATCCTTTTCTAAAATATCCCACCACCATTAACATGAACTCAGTGTCCCCTGAGCAAAAACTCCCCCCTTCCAGTTCTCTCCCGTCCTTAGAACTAATAATCTTTGGTTTCTATTTAATTGAAAGGAAAAAAAGCTTTAAACAAAAAGCTTCACATGCTAAATACATTCCTTGGTGATGTCAAGCGAAGTAAAAATTTTCATACGCTCTGAAGCCTCAGCATTCCCCTGATCATCTATATCTTTAAATCACATCCTTCCCACCCTACTCTCCACCCCCCTTAGTCTTCTACTCTCAAAGTAAGCAGCTTACCTTTTCTGTAGGTTTTTTTCTTTTAACCCTTTCTTCTCTACTTTCCAGAAGTATTCTCTTTTAACTTTCATCTTTTGATTACACTCTGTTTTCTATAGCTCTTTTTCACCCAGAGGCTCTTCCTAGCCTTCTGCTCAAATTAGAACTTTATGATCTCTTCTTGTCTCCCCATTGGCAGGGGCATTTAATGACATCATAAGTGTGTGAACTCAACACCACAACAGGAACATGGGATCTACCCTGCTGCCTCTGTCATTTAAAAAACCTGCCATCCCCCATAGTCTCCACCCACCAAAGCCTTTGTTTCCTTGGGCACATGTGTACCTCAAAAGCTATGGCTGTGCCCTTAGCTCTAACTTGTAAAGGAGAAGTACTGCATTACTGTATCAAATCAAAAGACACCTGAGAAAGAATATGGGCTAATCAGAGAAATAACTGAGAAGATGTGAATGGAAACTGGTTTTGTGCTGAGGGTACGATGGAACATACTACACCTTCAACACTCTTCTCTCAATGGTACTGATATATGTAATTCTTTTTGACCCTAATTCCTACTGAGCTCAGTGGGCAGCACATCCGTCTCATAATCTGAAGGTCCTGAGCCTCAGAGACAGCAGTCTATTTTCTTGTTCTACAAGGTATTTTTTTTTTTTTTTTTTTTGTCACACGTTTGTCAGTTTGTCCTATTGTGGGTGCTTGTGTGTTGCTTTGATGCTGGAAGCTATGCCACTGGTATTCAGATACCAGCAGGGTCACCCACGGAGGACAGGTTTCAGCTGAGCTTCTAGACTAAGACAGACTAGGAAGAAGGACCCAGCAGCCTACTTCTGAAAAGAATTAGCCAGTGAAAACCTTATGAATAGCAGCAGAACATTGTCTGATATAGTGCAGGTAGATGAGCCCCCCAGTTGGAAGGCACTCAAAAGACAACTGGGGAAGAGATGCCTCCTCAAAGTAGAGTTGACCTTAATGACATGGATGGAGTAAAGCTTTCAGGACCTTCACTTGCTGATGTGGTATGAATCAAAATGAGAAGAAACAGGTGCGAACAGCCGTTATATTCGCAACCTGGAATGTACGAAGTTTGAATCTAGGAAAATTAGAAATCGTCAAAAAGGAAATGGAATGCATAAACATAGATATCCTAGGCATTACTGAGCTGAAACGAACTGGTGCAGGCCATTCTGAATTCGACAATCATATAGTGTACTATGATGGGAATGACAACTTGAAGATGAATAGTGTCGCATTCATTCTCAAAAAGAACGTCTCGAGATCTACCTTAAAGAACAACACTGTCAGTGACAGGATAATATCCATACGCCTACAAGGAAGACCAATTAATACGACTATTATTCAAATTTAGGCACCAACCACTAAGGTTAAAAATGAAGAAACTGAATATATTTATCAGCTTCTGAAGTCTGAAATTGATCGAATATGCAATCAGGATGCATTGATAATTACTGGTGATTAGAACGGGGAAGTTGGAAACAAAGAAGAAGGATCGGTAGTTGGAAAACATGGCCTTGGTGATAGAAACAATGCCGGAGAAAGAATGATAGAATTTTTCAAAACTAACAACTTCTTCATTGGAAATACCTTTTTCACCAACTTAAACAGCAACTATATACATGGACCTCACCAGATGGAATACACAGGAATCAAATCGACTACGTCTGTGGAAAGAGAGGATGGAAAAGCTCAAGATCATCAGTCAGAACAAGGGCAGGGGCCAACTGTGGAACAGACCATCCATCGCTCATATGCAAGTTCAAGCTGAAACTGAAGAAAATCAGAGCAAATCCACGAAAGCCAAAATATGACCTTAAGCATATCCTGCGTGAATTTATAGATCATCTCAAGAATAGATCTGACACTTTCAACACTAATGACCTAAGACCAGATAAGTTGTGGAATGACATCAAGGACATCATACATGAAGAAAGCAAGAGGTCATTGAAAAGACAGGAAACAGAGAAAAGACCAAGATGGATGTCAGAGGAAACTCTGAAACATGCTCTCGTTCATTGAGCAGCTAAAGCAAAAGGAAGAAATGATGAAGTAAAAGAACTGAATGGAAGATTTCAAAGGGTGACTGGAAAAGAAAAAGCAAGTATTGTAACGACATGTGCAAAGAGCTGGAGATAGAAAATGAAAAGGGAAAAACACGCTTGGCCTTTCTTAAGCTGAAAGAACTGAAGAAAGAATTCAAGCCTCAATAAGCAATAGTGAAGGATTCTATGGGGAAAATACTAAAAGACACAGGAACCATCAAAAGAAGAGGGAAGGAATACGAAGAGTCGTTATATCCAAAGGAATTAGTTGACGTTCAACCGTTTCAAGAAAAAAAAAAAAAATAGCATATTATTAGGAACCAATGGTACTGAAGGAAGAAGTCCAAGTTACACTGAAAGCTTTGGTGAAATACAAGGCTCCAGGAATTGACGGAATATCAATTGAGATGTTTCAACAAATGGATGCAGTGCTGGAAGTGCTCATTTGCCTGTGCCAAGAAATATGGAAGACAGTGTGCTGGCCAACCGACTGGAAGAGATCCATATTTATGCCTATTCTCAGGAAAGGTGATCCAACCAAATGCGGAAATTATTGAACATTATCATTAATATCATATGCAAGCAAAATTTTGCTGACAATCATTCAAAAGTGGCTACAGCCGTGTATCGACAGGGAATGGCAAGAAATTCAGGCTGGATTCAGAAGAGGACATGGAACCAGGGATATCATTGCTGATGTCAGATGGATCCTGGATGAAAGCAGAGAATACCAGAAGGATGTTTAAAAACCCAGTGCCGTCAAGTTGACTCCGACTCATGGCGAACCTATAGGATAGAGTTTACCTGTGCTTTATTGACTATGCAGGGGCGTTCGACTGTGTGGACCGTAACACATTATGGATAATATAGCGAAAACAGGAATTCCAGAACACTTAATTGTGCTCATGAGGAACTTGTACATAAATCAAGAGGCAGTTGTTTGGACAGAACAAGGAGATACTGAGTGGGTTAAAGTCAGGAAAGGTGTACATCTGGGTTGTATGCTTTCAATGTACCTATTCAATCTGTATGCTGAGCAAATAATCCGAGAGGCTGGACTACAGGAAGAAGAACGGGGCATCAGGATTGAAGGAAGACTGATTAAAAACCTGTGCTATGCAGATGACACAATTTAGCTTGGTGAAAGTGAAGAAGACTTGAAGCCCTTACTAATGAAGATCAAAGACCAAAGCCTTCAGTATGGATTACACCTCAACAAAAAGAAAACAAAAATCCTCACAACTGGACCAGTGAGCAACATTATGATAAATGCAGAAAAGATTGAAGTTGTCAAGGATTTCATTTTCCTTGGATCCATAATCAACACCCATGGAAGCAGCAGTCAAGATATCAAAAGATGCATTGTATCCAGCAAACCTGCTGCAAAGGACCTCTTTGAAGTGTTGAAAAGCAAAGATGTCACCTTGAAGACTAAGGTGCACCTGACCCAAGCCATGGTACTTTCAATTGCATGGTATGCATGTGAAAGCTGGACAATGAATAAGGAAGACTGAAGAAGAATTAACACCTTTGAATGGTGGTATTGGCAAAGAATATGGACTGCCAAAATCACAAATTTGTCTTGGAAGAAGTACAACCAGAATGCTCCTTGGAAGCAAGGTTGGCAAGACTTGTGTCTCACGTACATTGGACATATTATCAGGAGGGATTAGCCCCTGGAGAAGGACATCATGCTTGGTAAAGTACAGGGTCAGCGGAAAAGAGGAAAACCCTCAAAGAGGTAGACTGACACAGTGACTGCAACAAAGGGCTCAAGCATAACAATGATCGTAAGGATTGTGCAGGACCTGGCAGTGTTTCTTTCTGTTGTGCACAAGGTTGCTATGAGTCGGAACCGACTCACCGGCACTTAACAACAACGACAGCAAGTTTTCTATGTTCCTTATACTTCTTTCCTGGCACTTCTGTGGATGATAATCACAATTCCCTTTGGAGATAAAATATTCAGACCATTCTTAGATAGCTATACTTACTTTCAGTTGGGATGGATCTCTTCTTTTCTAAAGTATCGAAAAACGAAAGCGTCAGGGCCACAATATTCCCAGGGTAACAGTGTCTATCTGGGCCCACATTTGACCAGAGCTCCCAGCTTTGCAGAGGATGTTTCCTGAGAGGCTCAGGAGACGCTCCACCCTCAGTCCCATTCTGGATCCACCAAGGCCATGGCGGTGGAGCTCGCAGACACCCGCAGAATTCTGCAAAAGCATAAAACTTTAATTCCCAAAATATAGAGTTTTCCAAAATATCCAACAGTGCCGGAGTCAGCTGAAATTGTACCTGGCTCCCTTAAAATTTTCCAGCTTTGCTCCTCTGTTCTGCCTCGGTCTGTAACAGTGACTTCTAATTGACTACCTCAGAGCTTTATGCTTGAATGCAGATGAAGAAAACATTGTCTTTTTTTTTATTTTAATCTTTCTGTTTTTAATTTTATGAACAACATTAGACATCTTTGAAATGTAGTAAACTTGATCTTTTTTTTTTCTCTCCCATATAGTTCCACATATGACAGGACTTGGCAACGTCTTGACCCACACTCCGACTTAATTCATGAGGAAAAACTAGGGAAGAGCAAAGGGAAGGGAACCCTGACCAGGCTGTGATGCACAAAGAGGAAGAAGGGCCTCCACTTCACTTTCCTTCCAGAACTCTTTTATCCTTGCAGTAGCCTTGACTTGGTCCCTACTTCTCTGCACCCAGGGGAGCAGCCTGATTAAATATCACTTAGCATTTCAAGAAATTGTCCTACCACACGTTTTAATGCAGTACCTCAGCATCCACTAATGATACCTTTTCCTTGAAAGAGCAAAGGAGCAAAGAAACTTGGGCTTAGTCCGTCTTTTTTTTATTTGACTGATGATTGAATTTTTTTTCCCCAAGAGACCAAGCCAGTATTGTTATTTTCTAATTAATGAATTACCACACTTACCTTTACTGTTTATTCTTCCTGCTTCCTTCAGGATTTCTTTTTTCTGATTCCATTTGTTGAATACATTGCTCATTTAATCATTTGTATTTCAAAAGTATTTAAGACTAGAATCTAAAATCTAAGAAATATTATGAATAACGCTATAAAATTTTTCAGCACGTCATTTTCATTATTTTCAAAGTAGCCTGATAACTTACTTTAATGATTTTTTAATATATGCATTAAGAATTAATATTTTATTGATATACAATTTAGGTTTTTAGTTTCTTCTTAATACAATTTTCTATTTTCATTTTTTTATATTTTATAAATTAACATGTATGCATATAATTTCATAGAAAGGAATAGAAGTTATCACCTTCATTTTTTCATTATTAAATTAATTTTGAAAATCTGATTTTGTAGTATTGAATAAAGATACAATGCTAATTATTAATTGTAAAGAGTCCTGTGATACTTAACAAAGCAATGAAAATAATATTGAGATTCAGAATACTGAATATAACTTGACTGGTTTATTAATGTCCTATTCAAATTATGTTTTCTAATATGTTTAAATGGAATAGTGCTAAGTGTGAGAGATGCCACACTGTGAAATTATTTCAGTTGTAATCCATATTTCTGTTCATCATTTTACTGTTGGAGGGCAAAACACGCTTGTTAATTTGCCATGTGGCATGAGGAAAATGAATTTGTGCTGGAATTAATTAGTTATCCTACGTGATTGTAATTAATCAAAACATATCAGATTCCTTTAGCTTACTCTATTTCCTCCTTTAGTCCTGGCATTAAATTGAGAAAATGCATAATACAATTTAGCTTTCCCTTATTTAAACTAATCATTATTGAATTCATATCTGTCTCTCCCTACCCCCCTTTTTTTTCTTTCTTCCAGAATCTTACTTTCCCCAGATATGCTGAAAGCTGTAGACACTGGAGATATATTGAGAGAACAAGAATAGACAAGGCTCAGGAAGCATACATTCTAGGGAGGGGATAGAAAATAAATATAGCAGTAATTTAGTGATGCTCTTCAATACAGACACATTTTATGTAGAAGATGGAGCCACGGGGGTATTGATTTAGTCAGAATGGTCAGAAAAAGGCTCTCTGAAGAAGTGACATTTGTGTTGAAACCTGAGTGATTGACAGGGAAGCCACAGTGCCAACTCTGGAGCAAGCCTGGGCAAGTTCCGAATGAAGGCTATCAGCTGCAGCAAGGGTCTCTGCAATGAGCCAACCAGTCTATAAAGGAGCCCTCAAAGGAGCCCAGTGACCACCTCTATGGTACTAGCTGAGCCAACTGTAAGCCTTTTCTCAACCCAATCCTCTACTCTGCATCACTGGCCTAAGGAGTGCTATCTTTGTTGAAGAACCAGCCTTTTCCCAGAGCTCCTTCATGTCCAGAGCATCATCAAGAAGCTTCTTGATGGTTCAGGTCCCGAGGACGTGGGTCTCAGGTGCTTAGCTCAAGTTGAAGGAGAGGAAAGCTGTGAGCTAGGGGGGAAATGCCAGGACTCCCACTGCTCTGCAATAGGAGAACCAGAAGCCTCTCTCCCTTCTCTTCACTGTCTTGACCCTCACCAGAACCGGAGAACTGATTGGGACAAAATTGCTTTTCACAATTCTTGGTTGGGGTTTTTTGCTTTTCCATATTTTGCATATTTCTCAGAAGAGATTGATTTAAGACACACCTTACACAACCCAACAGGACAGAGTGGAGTGCTCCATAGGGTTTCCAAGGAGCAACTGGTGGATTTGAAATGCCCACCTTTTGATTAGCAGCCATAGCTTGCTGTAGCTCTTAACCACTGTGCCACCAGGGCTCTAATTCTGTCTCACTATCAAAGATAACCCATTCCAAAGTGGGATTATAACCACAGTTATAGAGGTTAGGATTATAACACATAGTTTTGGGGGACACACTTCAATCTATAACAGCTGGCCTACATGCCCCTATGTCTCTCAGGCAAAGTGCATGCACTGCCATTACACCCTGTCAGTCCATTTTTAGAGGCAAAGCCCTCAGCGCCACAGCCCTACTTCACTCTCCAGGCCATCCAGGCCTGCCAGGAACTTCCAAGTCTCAAAAATGTTTTCAGCAGTGTGAACTCAGAGGAGTCAAATCATTTTCTTCAGGTCACATAAGTGTAAGGAGCAAAACCAGAAATGGAAAGCTGATTTTTCTTTTGGTGATTTAAAAAGCTTGGATGCAGCAATTGTACTTCTAGGTATTTATCTACATGAGTTGAAAAATTATGTCCACACAAACTCTGCCGATGAATGTTTACAAAAGAGTTATTCATAATTTCCAACAGTTAGAAGTAACTAAGATTCCCTTCAATAGGTGAGTGGATAAACTGTGGCGAATCTATACCATGGAACATTTTTCAGTGATACAAGGAAGTGAGCTATCAAGCCATGAAAAGTTATGAAGGAGACTGAAATGCATATTACAAAAACAAACATATTACATTTTGCATATTACAAAAAAACAAAACTACTTATTGTACGCTTCAAACTATAAGACATTCTAGAAAAGGCAAAACTCCAGAGACATAAAGCAAAAAACCTGGGGATGACAGAGGTTCAGGGGGAAGGAGGGAGTGATGAAAATGTAGAGCCCAGGGGATTTTTAGGGCAAGAAAATTATTCTGTATAATACTGTAATAGCAGACACATGACACGCCTTTGTCAAAACCTGTAGAACTGCACAACACAGAGAGAACCCTAATTTAAACTATGGACTTTAGTTGATAATAATGTCTCAATATTGGGTCATCAGTTGTAATAAATGTACCCCACTAATACAAAATGTAAATAATAGGAGAAACTGTGGGTGGACACGGAGTAAATGGAAAGCGTTTGTAAGTTTCCAGTTATTTTTCTGTAAATTTAAAACTCTTCTGCAAATAAGACCTATTAAATTTTAAAAAATAAACAAATGTGTGCCTTCCTTTAACCTAGCACACTGTCTCAGCATCTACATTTCTCCACATCAGCTCATTCATGCATTCATTCATTTAACAAATCCTTATAAACGTGTAGATTTAGTCTTCCATTCATCACACATGAATTCAAAGTCTGTTCTGTGTTCACCATTCCCATGCTCCTAACTCCTCCCTCAAATCTCTTCACCCAATGTCTTGACAAATACTGAAGGAACTTTCTGCACAACCTCTCTAGAATCTTGCTCTTTCTTCTCTTTCACGTATGTTCTCGTTCCATCTACAATGTGTAGAGGATGCATTTTGGAACAGGCAGTGCAGTGGGTGCCGGAGATGCAGAAAGACTCACACTGCTAACCTCAGGAGCTGATGGGACAACAGAGGACAAACCTCGATCCTTAAATACTTTTAAAAGTTCCTTTCTTTTCTCCCAATTTCAGTTTCACTATTTTTAACCTCGTTGACATTTAGAGCTAAAACCCTTTTCCTAAAATGTTACTTTGAATTCTTCAAAGATTCTTAAACCCCCACAATATTCTCCCAACATAATTCCAAGTGTCCAGGCTTTTCAATCACTGCTTCCCTCCACGAGTATTTTACACACGCACAGACAAACAGGTATTCTTTTTTTTTTTTTTTCACTTAGAGGATTTAAGTTTATTTTTAAGGACCCTTTAAAATTGCCATTTGTTGCCTAACTTATACAGATATTTGCACTAGTAGAAATAATTAGACTGCATTTTTGTAGAATTTAGAGTTTCACATCAATACATTGGAAACAGTTAACTAAGCTGACAGCTTTGAGTACTCAAAGTGGTTGGTCTCATTTTTATTTCCCTTTGACATAATACTTGGCACAAGCCTATTACAAGCAATGCTCATTTACTGCTGCACTTTTTAGTAATAAATCTGGTTTACATCTATGGAAAATATAGTGTAGAGTTGAAGACATGTCCAATTATCTGGGCAATTTGTTTTATGAACTTATACCAAATTAAGTAGAAAGCATCGCAGGATTTGTTCTTCCTCTGTGGGCTGTAGATCAGTAGGAAAAAAAAAAAAAAACCTGCTTCAACAGGCGCGTTGAAAGTTCTGGCTTTTCAGCCTGTTTCCTGAATGTGCTCTGATTAATAGAGGATCTGAAAGTCTGATAGTCTCTACATCCTTTCTCAGTGTCACAAATGCATTCAGAATGTTGACTCCAGTGAAAGGAGAGCTGGATTGCATTACCTTAAGCATTTCTTCATATTGGTTAGAGGAAATGATTTGGGTAAGGACTTAAGTTGAAGATATGCAAGACTAGTTTTCTCAGGAAAAGGTTATTGAAAGGGATTTTGTGAGATGAAATAAAATTCAGCCCAGAGGGCGGAGTCAAGATGGCGGATAGACAGATGCTTCCGTCCAGACCTCGGACAACAAAGACCCCAAAAAACAAGTGAAAGGAGTATATTTGTGAGAAGCTGGGAGTCCTGAGCATCAGAGGTAAGCTTAGACAACGAACTGAGGGGCAGGGGAAGAAGAGGCTGTTCAGAAGCGGAGAGGAGTTACCAGACCTGAATTGCCGGGAGCCCTCAGGCACCATTCCTGCATCAGCGGAGGCAGCGGGGTGGTCCTAGCGTTGGGCCGCAGTTTCCTCAGGAAGAAGCAGCCAGCCACACAGGCCGCTCACACCTCCAGAACCTGAGGAGAAGGGCACTCTCGGCAAAAGCTAAGTATTTGCGTATATTTTCCCGCGGTCCCCCCACCCCCAACCGGGCTTCAGCGGCTGAATCCCTGGGCCTGAGATAGGCCCTGGTGAGCACCTAGAGCCATCCTCCCAGTCTTGGGGAAGGAAAAAATTTGCAATTGGTGGGAAAAGATAATTTGCTAGCTCTATTAACTGGGGGAAATCAGGACAGAAATGGTTCCTGTTAAGGCATAAACCGTCCATGGACCTTGACCACCTTTCCCTCCTGCATGCCCCTGTGTGGGCCTATTTCGGGAGAATAGGCCCTTGTTGGCAAACTCCAACCATTTCAGCTGTGCGGTGGAGAGGTGGGTGTTTGACGTTTGACATTGCTTAGCCTATTAAACAAGGTCCTCACCTACCCACATCAGGGACCTAAAGACTGGTAGCTCCACTCAGGTCACCCAGCCACCCACGACAGGGGTCCAAAGATAACTGGTACCTCCCAGTCCTTACAACCAGAAGCTTTGGGTGCCCATGGTCCCTGTGAAGAACCCACCCACCAGCATGCTCTAGGGAACAGGGACACATCTTCCTCAGAGACACTTGGGGGTTGGTTCTCAGCCTCCTGCCTTGTTCAGAGTGTGACCCTCTGCTGCAATCAGATACCGGTATATACGCCAATCACCCCTGGCCCTCTAAGACTGTAGGACAGAGCCTGTGCCATGCACTTGATGATCAGCTTCCTGGAAACCTCAGCTGAATTCATACAAGAAAACTGAATGGACTCCTAGACTGATATACCTGGTAACAGCTCTAGCCAGCTGGGGACAGGACAGCAGAGCTCCAAAGGTGAAAATAATCAAGCTAGCTCACTCAAGCAACCCATAGGGGTATACCAAAACAAAACAAAGCAAGTAGTTATGACACAGTAAGCAAGCATAAACTAATAAAATAACTTATAGATGGCTCGGAGACACCAGTCAGCATCAAGTCACATAAAGAAACAGACCGTAATCACCTCAACAGGCTCGCAAAACAAAGAATCCAGCAATCTTCTAGATGCAAGTGCATTCCTGGAATTACCAGAGGAGAATACAAATGCTTAATATACAGAACCCTCCAGGACGTCAGGAAGGAAATTAGGCAATATGCAGAACAAGCCAAGACACACAGATAAAGCAATTGAAGAAATTAGAAAGATTATTCAGGAAGATAACGAAAAGTTTAATAAGCTGGACAAATCCATAGACAGCAATCAGAAATTCAGAAGATTAACAATAAAATTACAGAATTAGACAACTCAGTAGAAAGTAAAAGGAGGAGAATTGAGCAAGTAGAAGCTAGAATTTCTGAACTCAAAGATAAATCACATGGCACTAATATACTTGAAGAAAAATCAGATAAAAGAATTTTAAAAAGTGAAGAAACCTTAAAAATCATGTGGGACTCTATCAAGAGAAATAACCTATGGGTGACTGGAGTACCAGAACAGGGAGGGATAACAGAAAATACAGAGAAAATTGTTGAAGATTTTTTGGCAGAAAACTTCCCTGATGTTGTCAAAGATGGGAAGATATCTATCCAAGATGCTCATCAAACTCCACATAAGGTAGATCTTAAAAGAAAGTCACCAAGACATATTATAACCAAGCTTGCCAAAACCAAAGACAAAGAGACAATTATAAGAGCAGCGAGGGATAAACAAAAAGTCACCTACAAAGGAGAGCCAATAAGAATAAGCTCGGACTACTCTGCAGAAACCATACAGGCAAGAAGGCAATAGGATGACATATTTAAAAAATTGAAGGAAAAACATTGCTTGCTAAGAATCGTCTATCCAGCAAAACTGTCTCTTAACCATCTCCAAAATATGAAGGTGAAATTAAGACATTTCCAGAAAAACACAAGTTGAGGGAATCACAAGATTTTATCAACTGATGCAGAAAAGGCATTTGACAAAGTTCAACACTCATTCATGATAAAAACTCTCAGCAAAATAGGAATAGAAGGAAAATTCCTCAACATAATAAAGGGCATTTATACAAAGCCAACAGAGAACATCACCCTAAATGGAGAGAGCCTGAAAGCATTCCCATTGAGATCAGGAACCAGACAAGGATGCCCTTTATCACCGCTTTTATTCAACATTATGTTGGAGGTCCTAGCCAGAGCAATTAAGCTAGATAAAGAAATAAGGGGCATTCAGATTGGCAAGGAAGAAGTCAAAATATCTCTTTTTGCAGATGACATGATCTTATACACAGAAAACCCTAAGGAATCCTCCAGAAAACTGCTGAAACTAATAGAAGAGTTCAGCAGAGTATCGGGGTACAAGATAAACATACAAAAATCAGTTGGATTCTTCTACAACAATAAAAGGAACATCGAAGAGGAAATCATCAAATCAATACCATTTACAGTTGCCCCCAAGAAGATAAAATACTTAGGAATAAATCTTACCAGAGGTGTAAAAGACTTATACAAAGAAAACTACAGTACACTTCTGCAAGAAACCAAAAGAGACATACATAAGTGGAAAAACATACCTTGCTCGTGGATAGGAAGACTTAACATTATAAAAATGTCTATTCAACCAAAAGCGATCTATACACTTAATGCAATTCTGATCCAAATCCCAACGACATTCTTTAACGAGGTGGAGAAACAAATCGCCAACTTCCTATGGAAGGGAAAGACGACCCAGATAAATAAGGCATTACTGAAAACAAAGAACAAGGTGGGAGGCCTCACTCTACCTAATTTTAGAACCTATTATAGCGCCACAATAGTCAAAACAGCCTGGTACTGCTACAACGACAGATACACGGACCAATGGAAAAGAATTGAGAATCCAGACATAAAGCCATCCACATATGAGCAGTTGATATTTGACAAAGGCCCCAAAACAGTGAAAAGGGGAAAAGATGGTCTTTTTAACGAACGGTGCTGGCATCGCTGGATATCCATTTGCAAAAAAAGGAAACAAGACCCATACCTCACTCCATGCACAAAAACTAATTCAAAATGGATCAAAGACCTAAATATAAAGTCTAAAACGATATAGATGATGGAAGAAAAAATAGGGACAACGTTAGAGCCCTAACACATGGCATAAACAGTATACAAAACATTATAAAGAATGTAGAAGAAAAACTAGATAATTGGGAGCTCCTAAAAATCAAACACCTGTGCTCATCCAAAGACTTTAGGAAGAGTAGAAAGACTACCTACAGACTGGGAAAAAGTTTTTAGCTATGACATTTCTGATCAGCGCCTGATCTCTAAAATCTACATGATACTGCAAAAACTCAACTACAAAAAGACAAATAACCCTATTAAAAAATGGGCGAAAGATATGAATACACATTTCACTAAAGAAGGTATTCAGGTAGCTAACAGATACGTGAGGAAATGTTCATGATCATGAGCCATTAGCGAAATGCAGATCAAAACTACAATGAGATTTCATCTCACTCCAACAAGGCTGGCATTAATCCAAAAAACACAAAACAATAAATGTTGGAGAGACTGTGGAGAAATTGGAACACTTATACACTGCTGGTGGGAATGTCGAATGGTACAACCACTTTGCAAATCGTTTTGGCGCTTCCTTAAAAAGCTAGAAATAGAACTACCATACGATTCAGCAATCCCACTCCTCAGAATATATCCTAGGGAAATAAGAGCCTTTACACAAACAGATATATGCACACCCATGTTTATTGCAGCACTGTTTACAATAGCAAAAAGATAGAAGCAACCAAGGTGCCCATCAACGGATGAATGGATAAATTATGGTCTATTCACACAATGGAATACTACGCATCGATAAAGAACAGTGAGGAATCTGTGTAACATTTCATAACATGGGGAACCTGGAAGGCATTATGCTGAGTGAAATTAGTCGATTTCAAAAGGACAAATATTGTATTAGACTGGTATTTTAAGAACTGGAAAAATAGTTTAAACTGAGAAGAAAACATTCTTTTGTGTTTCTGAGATGGGGAGGGAGGAAGGCTGGGAGAGGGGTATTCACTAATTAGAGAGTAGATAGGAACTATTTTAGGCTAAGGAAATGACAGCACACAATACAGGGGAGGTCAGCACAACTGGACTAAGCCAAAAGGAAAGAAGTTTCCTGAATAAACTGAATGCTTCGAAGGCCAGTGTAGCAGGGGCAGGGGTCTGGGAACCATGGTTTCAGGGGACATCTAAGTCAACTGGCATAATAAACTCTATTAAGAAAACATTCTCCATCCCACTTTGAAAGGTGGCGTCTGGGGTCTCAAACGCTAGCAAGCGGCCATCTAAGATGCATCAATTGGTCTCAACCCACCGGGATCAAGGGAGAATGAAGAGCACCAAGGACATAAGGCGACTACGAGCCCAAGAGACAGAAAGGGCCGCATGAACCAGAGACTACATCATCCTGAGACCAGAAGAACTAGATGGTGCGTGGCTACAACTGATGACTACCCTGGCAGGGAACACAACAGAGAACCCCTGAGGGAGCAGGAGAGCAGTGGGATGCAGACCCCAAATTGTCATAAGACCAGACTTAATGGTCTGACTGAGACTAGAAGGATCCCGGTGGTCATGGCCCCCAGACCTTCTGTTTCCCCAGGACAGGAACCATTCCTGAAGCCACCTCTTCAGACATGGATTGGACTGGACAATGGGTTGGAGAGGGATGCTGGTGAGGAGTGAGCTTCTCGGATCAGGTGGACACTTGAGACTATGTTGACATCTACTGCCTGAAGGGTAGATGAGAGGGTAGAGGGGGTTAGAAGCTGGCAAAATGGACATGAAAAGAGAGAGTGGAGGGAGAGAGCAGACTGTCTCCTTAGGGGGAGAGTAATTGGGAGTGTGTAGGAAGGTGTATATGGGTTTTTGTGTGAGAGGCTGACTTGCTTTGTAAACTTTCACTTAAAGCACAGTAAAATTTATTTAAAAAAAATTTCAGCCTAGGTTGGGCAATCAAGACTTAATAGTATATGTATATGCCTTTGGACCTTACAAATCAAGTGATTCAATATCTGGACCCAGCATGCTATGTCAAGGTGAATTGTCAAATATTTGGCTGCAGGTGGTTGAAATCTACTTCAGGGCAATGGGTTTAATGTGTTACCGCAGGGATGTAAGACTAAGATGTCACTGGGGGTGGATAGTGGGAAGCTTTTTGTTCTACGTTTGTGTTTCTACTGTATTTTGGAGATGGAGATTATTGAAGTAAGAAAAAAAAATCGAAGAGGAGAGGACTTAAACCCATGAAAACTTGTGAAACTTCCTGGGCTAAGACTAAGCCGTTTTTAAAGAATAGAATATATGTTGATTTGGAGGTGGTCTTGGATTTTATCCCTTTGTTCTGCGGTGGGGGGGGGGGTATCCATTCTTGAATTTTATAACAGTTGTCACCGTCATCTTTCTAGGAATACCATACTTACTTTAAAGTCTTGTTCTAATTGATTTATCAGCTCTGTTTACTCAGATATAAACAATTTTGTTTGCTGAGTTTGCATCTCTCTTACTGTGTTGCTTTATTTAATTGTTTGGTGATGTGATTCTTTTTCTTTTTTTATTTTGAATACTTTTTATAGTGCTTTAAGTGAAAGTTTACAAATAAACTCAGTCTCTCATGTAAAAACCTTTCTACACCTTGCTACACACTCCCAATTAGCCCACCCTCTCCCTCCACTCTCTCTTTTCATGTCCATTTTGCAAGCTTCTAACCCCCTCTACCTTCTCATCTCCCCTCCAGGCAGGAGATGTCAACATAGTCTCAAGTGTCCACCTGATCCAAGAAGCTCACTCCTCACCAGCATCCCTCTCCAACCCACTGTCCAGTCCAATCCATGTCTGAAGAGTTGGCTTTGGGAATGGTTCCTGTCCCGGGGTAACAGAAGGTCTGGGGGCCATGACCACCGGGGTCCTTCTAGTCTCAGTCAGACCATTAAGTCTGGTCTTTTTATGAGAATTTGGGGTCTGCATCCCGCTGTTCTCCTCCTTCCTCAGGGGTTCTCTGTTGTATTCCCTGTCAGGGAAGTCATCGGTTATAGCAAGGAACCATCTAGTTCTGGTCTCAGGGTGATGTAGTCTCTGGTTTATGTGGCCCTTTCTGTCTCTTGGGCTTATAATTACCTTTTGTCCTTGGTGTTCTTCATTCTCCTTTGATCCAGGTGGGTTGAGACCAATTGATGCATATTAGATGGCTGCTTGCTAGCATTTAAGACCCCAGACACCACTCTTCAAAGTGGGATGGAGAATGTTTTCTTAATAGAGTTTATTACGCCAATTGACTTAGATGTCCACTGAAATCATGGTCCCCAAACACCTGCCCCCGCTAGACTGGCCTTCAAAGCATTCAGTTTATTCACGAATCCTCTTTGCTTTTGGTTTAGTCCAGTTGTGCTGACCTCCCCTGTATTGTGTGCTGTCTTTCCCTTCACCTAAAGTAGTTTTTATCTGCAAACTAATTGGTGAATACCCCTCTCCCACCCTCCCTCCCTCTCCCCTCTAAGAACCACAAAAGAATGTTTTCTTCTCAGTTTATGCTACTGGTCTTATACAATATTTGTCCTTTTGCAACTGAATAATTTCAGTCAGCATAATGCCTTCCAGGTTCCCCATGTTATAAAATGTTTCACAGATTCCTCACTGTTCTTTATCGATGCGTAGTATTCCATTGTGTGAATAGACCATAATTTATCCATTCATCCGTTGATGGGCAGCTTGGTTGCTTCTATCTTTTTGCTATTGTAAACAGTGCTGCAGTAACCATGGGTGTGCATATATCTGTTCGTGTAAAGGCTCTTATTTCTCTAGGATATATTCCAAGGAGTGGGATTGCTGGGTCATATGGTAGCTCTATTTCTAGCTTTTTAAGGAAGCACCAAATCGATTTCCAAAGTGGGTGTACTATTTGACATTCCCACTAGCAGTGTAAAAGTGTTCCAATCTCTCCACAGCCTCTCCGACATTTATTATTTTGCATTTTTGGATTAATGCCACCCATGTTGGAGTAAGATGAAATCTCATTGTAATTTTGATCCGCAATTCTGTAATGGCTAATGCTCGTGAACATTTCCTCATGTATTTGTAAGCTACCTGAATGTCTTCTTTAGTGAAGTGTCTCTTCATATCTTTTGCGTATTTTTTAATAGGGTTATTTGTCTTTTTGTCGTTGAGTTTTTGCAGTATCATGTAGATTTTAGAGATCAGGTGCTGATCGGAAATGTCCAACGGGTATTCTTCTCACAAAAGAAGGTTCTCTCAGCCCTGTGTTCCCTCCTCATCCCAATTTCTCAAGGTCCACTCTTGAATCCTTCGGGCTAGTATGATCTTGCCTCATGACCCCCATAGCTCCTTTCTGTAAGAATGTGGAGACTTTTGCTGTTCTCTCATATGATGGGGATATATGATTTCTATATCACACACCTCAATGGGAATTGAACCCAAATCTCTCAGAAATTAGAAAGAAAAGAAACTCACAAATGAAGGCGTTTCCGGATTATAGTGGTGACCAAGCCCGCCTAACAAATGTAAATTGTCGCTTCGAAAGGCAGCGGACATACTTGGAGCAGTATGCCTTCCCGAAACCCTGATGGCATAGTGGTTAAGTGCTACGGTTCCTAACTAAAAGATCACCAGTTCGAATCCACCAGGCGCTCTTTGCAAAGTCCATCGGGTCGGTTCTATTCTGCCCTATAGGGTGTCTTTGAGTCGGAATCACTGGACCGCAGTAGGTTTTGTTTTTTGGTTTGCCTTCAGGAATCCGGGAGAGGCTGTCCCGTTGCCTACTCATGGGTGGTAGGTGGTCACAGCTGCGGGGAGGAAATGACAATCACGCCTTTCAAAGAGTCAGATGGTCATCCTAAGAGAGCTGTGCCACATAGCTAGATCTTTCTGGGTTGATCCTCTCTAGTTGGGACGTCCTCTCTTCTCGAAAATTCGAAGCATAAAACGTTGGCGGCGCCTGAGCTTTGCCACCGCGTCCTTTTCTTCTCCCCAGCGGGACAGCTGCCTGAGCAGTCAAGACGCTTTTGCCCCAGGCCGTTTCGGGCTGAGTCTGGGTTTCATTTTAATCTACTGAAAACCAAACCCATTCGCTTACGGTGGATTCCTACTCTTGGAGACCCTATAGGACAGAGTAGAACCGCCCCACAGCATTTCCGAGGCTGTAAATGTTTGCGGAAGCAGGCTGCTACATCATTCTCCTGCGGAGCTGCTGGTGTGTTCAGAACTTTCCATTGTCAGCCGACCGCTTAAGCACTGTACCATCAAGGATCCGTATGGTTCTGCTATAATGACCTGGAAAAGCCTGGTACTCTGAACTACTGGAGGCAGTGCCTACTGCAGTGTGGACCGGCAGGTCGATTCCTGAAATAAGGGAAGATGAAGCAGTGCAGCCATGTGGGTAAATAGCTCTAGTGATAAAGCGCTCGCTTAGCGTGCGGCAGATAAAGAGATCGATACCCACATTCTTCCCATTTTGTGTTTCAGGCTTTGACCATTGAAAAACGAGAAAATACTGAACTCTTTGAATTTAGATGTCTAAGTGCATGCTCCTTCAGTTTTATTACTTATGGGCACTTACAATATATAGATCCAGAGTTTTATAATTTGTTTTTTCAGAGAGGCTGTGATTTCAAGAGGGCTTTGCATGTCCAGTTCCTATTTTTCTCCCTTCCTGTCTCTTGGCCCTAAATGCAGTCTTATACCTGAGGAGTGCAGGGCAGAGCCCAGGAAATAAAGTCCCAGCTTCTTGGCTGGAGGACTGAAAAGGGGAACCCCAAGCAACAAGAAAGTACTTCTGAGACTGTAGAGGATAGGAGTTCAAGAACTCTAACCCATAGAGTTGTCTGAACCTATAAAGTTGTCTGAACTCTAGGATGCACCTCAGAGCTAAAATGTGTGTCTCCCATCCTAAGCAATACTCCATGAACTTTGAGACTGAACTAAGAGATAGACCACTGCCCACGTCCATCCTGGATACTATCCAATCTCCCTTTAACTGGTAAGTGTAAATTATGGTGCATAGTTTTGTTCCCCAAATTCAACTGGACTGAATACAATCATTATAAATCTCTTAAAGGAATCACAGATGCATAATCTTGAAAAAAAACATGGAAGACAGTATTATAAGTTCTGTTTGGTGTGTTAAAAAGTAAATGGAGCTAGTCACATAAATGCAAGTGGAGGTATAGAGTAACGGAGGATGTTTGGACTGGAGATAAAGTTGGGAACTATTTATTCTTTCTCTCAGTCAGTCGTCAGTCAACTAATGCTAACAGAGCTCCTCTTAAGTTTCATGTCAACAAAGGAGATTGTGGAAGGTGAAAGGGGGATTAAGATCTGTGAGGGTGTAAGATCCAGATCATTGCAACATCAGAGTAAAAAGGCGGACACAATTGTCTGAGGTCCCGCAGCCCACAGGGTCCTATCACCTGGTGTGGACTTCACACCCCCTGTAGTGGAATTCTTCCGGGTATCATTGGCTTAGATGGAGTGACTTTATACAGCAATGATTATGATTTTAGAAAACTGGAAATTGGCCAAACAGTGTCTTGGAGACTAAGATTGTATATCTCAGTTCCTCAGTGAGCCTTCCTCAAAGAGGTGCACTCTTGGTGAAGCCAGCAGCATCTCAATCTCATAATCTGAAGGTCCTGAGTTCAAGACTCTGGAAGGGCATGTATTCCTCTTTTCACACTCCACAGAATAATGCACCACAGTAAAAACAAAACAATAATAATAATAAAAAAAAATTCCATTGAGGTGACTTTCACTCAGGGACAGAGTAGAACTGGCACATAGGGTTTCCAAGGAGCCGCTGGTGGATTCAAAATGTCAACCTTTCCTTTAGCAGCCGAACTCTTAACCACTGTGCAACCGGGACTTCCAACACCATAAAGCATCAGACAAATGCTGTCAAATAATGATTTGAAGACTGGCCCCATTATTCACTGAAAAACGCTGAATTTTGTAGTCTTTTGAGGCTGTCAGGGGTTTGAATAAAATGGAAGAATAAAGTGGTTTCAATTTCCCCAATAAACTGCAAGCCGGGTTTTATCCTTTTTCTTCCTCACCATCTCATGAAGGAAACAGAAGTTTCTCTCCCAACTTCGGCTTTGATGGTGCTCAACCTGCAGATGTGGGTTCAAGATGTTTTAAAGTCATTCATTCATTTATTCAGCCGACAAATATTTCTTGAGTACATATTTTGTGTCAGGGACTGTTCTGGGAGCAAGAATTTCAAGAGTGAATAACCCACAAAAATCCCATCCATGTAGAAATCCATTGCCATCGAGTCAATTCCCACTTATAGCAGCCCTATAAGACAGAGAAGAACTGCTCCATAGGGTTTTCAAGGAGTGGCAGGTAGATTCAAACAGCTGTTAGCAGCCTGAGCTCTTAACCACTGCACCACTAGGGCTCCACACACTTCGTAGCGCTACATCCTAATTCACAGTGCGGGGGCAGGGAGGGAAGAAACAGACAAGAACCAACAAGAAAAATGCCTCCAAATATGATGAAGATATAAAATAGTAAATAATAAGAAAATGAAGAGATTAGAAGCTGAAGGTGGTGTGCTCAGCTTGCAGAGGAAGAGACAGGAAATTTGTCACCTTGAAGATGCCATTTAGTCTTTTCTTCCTCCAGCCAGGTCCTCTAACACTGTCATTAGAATGATTTTTACCTATGAAGGCAACTGGAGATTATGAGAGCTTCTTTCTCTAAAGGCTTGTTGGCTTAGTTGGATGAATGGTAGTATAGGAGGCCTGAGGTGGAACTCCTTCACATGTTTCTTCATTTGGAAAATGAGGAATAGAAAATTCCCTGGGTAGATTAATACCTAAAGCATGACCACAGCAATAGGAGCTACTTCTGTATTAGGTGCCATTTCCCTGTACAACACTGGTCTCTGGCACAGAGCTTGTATCATAGGTGCTCATTAGGGACTGAACAAATGGATTTACAGATGAAGATTAGAATCCACCAGGGTTCCTGTTACAGACTAAATTAAGCTCACCACCTCCCAATACTTGTTGGAATCCCCTATAGCTATGGATGTAATCCTATGTGGGAATAGGGTTTTCTTGATTATGTTAATGACGCCACATTAGTGTAGGGTGTATCCTAAACCTAATTACTTCTGAGTGATGTAAAGAGTCACATAGACACATAGACAAGCCAGCACAAATGCGGGAAGACAGAAGCATATACTACTGCCACCTCCCCCCCCTCCCAAGGGAAAAAAAAAAATACAGAGCTCAGGGAGTGGAGAACTTTTAACTTTAAATCAATTTCAACTCATAAACCATATCATAGGAGCTGAAAATTTTCATTTGTGGTGAGACTTTTACTTAGAGTGGGAGAAGTCGCAGGACTGCCTAAAATGTTGCACAGGAAGAAGAGAAAAATTATTTCTATCAGAAGATTTATTAAAATTAATAAATTTTCTCCTTTTAGTGTCCCCATTCAGACTTAAGGGGCAGTCTGTGGCAGAGAAGAAACAGTAGTGCCACCTGAGGCTTTTTGTTGCCAGTTTCCAAAATCCACAGGGGAAATAGAAAGTTGCTGAAAAGTTAGGAAAGTAGAAAAATTTTGTTAAAGAGGAAGACTGGCTTAAGAAAGAGAGCCCAAGACTAGAATAAGGAAAATTCCTTTTTGTCTAAGGTAAAGACAAAGAGGTCTGAGGACCTGCAAGAATAAGAACATGTACATTTACTTGGTAGAACTTCCCTGAGTGGCCAAACAAGTGCTAACCCAGATGCAGGGCCACCCCCTCTGCAGATAAATGTGTGTCCCTGGCAGAACACAGCATGGACGCTTCAGATCAGGATTTCTCAGTCTGCACACTATTGACATTTGGGGCCAGATTAATTCTATTTTAGGAGCCTGTCCTACACATGGGAGAATATTTAGCATCATCCTTGGTCCCTACCCACTAGATGCATGACCATCCCTGGGTGATCTGCTCTGGTAAAGATTACAGCCTAGGAAACCCTGTGGGGTAGTTCTACTCTGTCTTACAGGCTCACTATGAGTTGGAATCGACTCAACTGCACACAGCAACAATTCCATGTCTCTACTCCCCTCCGAAATTGATTATATTTGTTCATATCAGGGGCTTGTTGGTTCTTTCTGAGGGTAGAAGGATTATTAAGGTTAAACATTGTATGTTCAAAGTAGGTCTCACAATACATACTGGGGTGAATTTTAAAGGGTTGCTTCCCGAGTCCCACTTCCAATACTTTTTATATAAGCCAGTGCCCTCGTAAATAGGGAATAAAAATCTCCATAACTGGAATTCATATTTAAGAACCACAAATCTAGATTACAAAACTGAAAAGAGAGCTGGTTTAAAGACTTTATATCCTAAATGTAACCAGGGATAAGCTCCAAAAACTGTTTTCAATGGAAGCTCATACTTATTATACAGATGAGTTTAGAATGGTTCTAAAAAAGTTTAGCCCAGTTCAGGCCATTTCAAAACTGATTAATTTTGTACCTTAGATACTGTTTCACCACAAATCCTTCGGTGTGATAGTAAGGGATGTGTTGGTTAGTATAAGGTCCAGGAAATACCCAAACCCTAGATACTAATGCTTATGTATCTGCTGTCCTCTCAGTGCACCCTCATTATTACAATAAGCCTTAATTAAGACTGAGATCATTTGAAGGAGGGCAGCTAATCATCTAGTTATGGAAGGAGGCAGTGAGAGAGGAAAGTTGTGCCTCAAGGGCTAGATTTTCTGCACAGGGAGCCCTCTGTCCTGCCAAGCCTCAAGGTTACAGCAGCCTTGGCAGCAGACTAATTTTACCATGACATCTGGAAATCCAAAAGGTATAAATATGGCCTGGGAAGCCCTGATGGAAAGACCAGTCTAGATCCATCTCCATGCTACTGCTAAGGTAAGCACCTGTGATAACTGTGGCACTGAGGTCCATGGGGTGAGGACAGAATGGCTGCCTTGGCTTGTGGGTTTAACTCTATTCTGGAGGAAGAAGTGGGGAGAGGTGAGGCAGCAAAAAATGAGTGCATTGAGCTCTTTTTTATTACCTATGAAGAAACAATGCTCAGGGTCAATAGAGATGTTCAGATGTTAACATTTCCAAGTGAAATTGTAGAAATGTTTGTCATTGAGTTCAAGATCTGTCTCCAGAAAAAGGAATTGCCTATTTGATGCGCTTGTAAAGTAAGCTGCCCTCTTTGTTCTTTTCCAGAAAATGGTGCCCGGTAAAAATGATCATAGTTGCTTTTTAAACCAATATATATATATAAAAAAAAACTCATTGCCCTCAAGTTGATTCCGACTCATTGCATCCCTATAGGACAGAGTAGACCTGCCACAGAGGGTTTCCAAGGAGCAGGTGGTGGATTTGAACTGTGCATCTTTTGATTTAGCAGGCTAAAGCTTAACCACTGGGCACCCAGGGCCCCAGCTGCTTTTGTAGTAAAAGCCAAATATTTATTTGTGAGACACTGAGTTCATATCCTGTTTGGCAGCGGGCAATGCAGAAGCAAATAAATCAAAGAAAAACAAACCCATTGCCATCGAGGTGATTGCAACTCAGAGCGGCCCTGTAGGACAGAAGAGAACTGCCCCGTTTCCAAGAAGCGCCTGATGAATTAGAACTGCAGACCTTTTCGTTAGCAGTCATAGCTCTTAACCACTATATCACCAGCAAATGGAAGGTAGATAAATTGCCAAAACTCACACAGAGTCAGCTCAGAGTAGGAATACAGATCAGTTTGTCAAATTTGAAAGCCCACTGTCCTATGAATCTTCATCTGCCTTGTGACTGACCCGGTACTGGGCTGTCTGGTTTATAATTTAAAACAAAATCATAACAAAATAAAACCAGAATTTTGAATACTCAGGATCCATGAGTGTAGCTATGAAAAGAGTTGTCTTTCTTTTCAGTTTTGCAATGGGCCAAGATTCAATTCAGGAGGTTGACTAACTTTTCTATTTATTCTTAGTCCATACAAAAATTCTATCATCACGTTAAGTTGTAAACCATCTTCACTGAGAAATTCGGTATTTCCCTTTTCTTGCTAATGAAAATCTGTGAACAGATAGAGGATGTGCTCTTTTCATAACTCTTCCTCCACTCTCTAGCTGTAGTTTCTGCCCATTCCTGGTTTGTGAGGGTGGGATGGAAAGGTAAGGAGCCTAGAAGTTACTTAGTTGCCTGAAACTCTTGAAATACTGCTTCATGCTCTCTGGGCCTAGTATGTGTTTAAAGGTCACACTTTGTGTGGTGGACATTATAATAAGTTTTCTAGAAATTACTTTTCAATTATGAATACAGCCAAGCCAGCTTTCTCAAGCTTAGTATTTGTATGGTATATTCTTTCCTATCCCCTTTTGCTCAACTTGTGTCTTTATGTCTCACGTATGTTTCTTCTTATGAGCAAGCAGTCAGGATCTGATTTTTAATCTATTCTGAAGATCTCTGTAATTAAATGCATATTTGGTTCATTTAAATCTAATGTGATTTCTGATACACTGAGATTTAAATCTCCTGTTTTAATTTTTCTTTGCTATTTATCCTATCTGTTCCTCTGTTCTTCCTTTACTGCTGTGTGTGTGTGCCTGAACTATTTCATGAATTCCATTTTAACTCTTCCACTGAGTTTTTATTTTTAATGGCTTTAATGAAGTATGTCATACACTGTAGAATTCATCCATATGAAGTGTACAATTCAAAGGTTTTCCTGTATTCATTGTGGAATGAAAAACTTGGTTTGGCCCTTTGACTCTGATGTTTTGAAAATAACTCCAAGAAATTAAGCTGCTTTTGTTTTGTAAAATAGCCAAGCAAGGAGGGACTACAGAAGACCCACACCTTCAGGAAGGTTGGGGCCTGATGCAGTCATGCACGTTTATTGATTGAATCTATCATAATTATGCATTAAGGCTGAAGTCACGCATATTTATCGAGTTCCCAATGATTAGGGAACCCAGGACTTTGGAGGATTCTTTCTGAGATCTCCCAGATCATCCATGTATGGGAGAAGGAGAAGCACATCCCTGGGGTTCCTTGCAGGGAACTCTCCCAGGTCTTACCTGATGTTTCTCTATACTTGTATCCTTTCTGGTCATTATAAATGGATAACTGTAAGTTCAGGTCACAGTCTCCATTATACAGAATTAAAGGAGCCTGGTTTCCCAGTTGTGAGTAGCTTGGCTGCTAACCGACATGTTGGTGGCTCAAACCCACCAGCTGTTCCATGGGAGAAAAATGTGGCAATATGCTTCCTTAGAGATTACAGCCTAGGAAACCGTGTAGGGCAGCTCGCTGTCACTTAGGGTTGACAGCAATGGGTTTGGATATGAAGAATGAACAGATCCACAGGGTCCATGAGCAGCAGGGGCTGGCGGTATGCAGTTGATTTGTGTAGCTCTTGGTGGCTGGGTGATAGGAAAAGTCTGCATGGGCAGATGATGAAGAAGATCAGTGTCCTTCTAGACTGTGATCTAGTACCAAAGGATTAGAGAGAGAGACAGAGGCAAATAGAGAGAGACATCAGATGGCCTGAAACGTAGGTAGCCGTGCAGACTCTTAAGCCTAAGGCCCCTCCCTGATGACCTGGCCTCAGGTGGCCAGCGATGTTTTGACACAGCTCAGGAGAGCCAGGGATGAGGTCTGACATAACTCTGGGTGGTTAGGGTCAGAGAGTAATTGCCACAAAAGTGGCTGGTGACAAAGATTGGAATGTTTTCTTCTCAGTTTAAAGTATTTTTCAAGTTCTTTTACTGGTGGTTTTATACAATATTTGTCCTTTTGGAACTGACTAATTTCACTCAGCATAATGCCTTCCAGGTTCCTCCATGTTATGAAATGTTTCACAGATTCCTCACTGTTCTTTATGGATGTGTAGTATTCCATTGTGTGAATAGACCATAATTTATTTATCCATTCATCCATTGATGGGCACCTTGGTTGCTTCCATCTTTTTGCTATTCAAACAGTGCTGCAGTAAACATGGGTGTGCATGTATCTGTTTATGTAAAAGCTCTTATTTCTCTAGGATATATTCTGAGGAGTGGGATTGCTGGATCGTATGGTAGTTCTATTTCTAAGCTTTTAAGGAAGTGCCGAATCGATTTGCAAAGTGGTTGTACCATTCGACATTCCCACCAGCAGTGTATAAGTGTTCCAGTCTCTCCACAGTCTCTCCAAAATTTGTCATTTTTGTTTTTTGCATTAATGCCAGCCTCGTTGGAGTAAGATGAAATCTCATTGTAATTTTGATCTGCAATTCTCTAATGGCTAATGATCGTGAACATTTCCTCATGAATCTGCTAGCTATCTGAATGTCTTCTTTAGTGAAGTGTCTCTTGATATCTTTTGCCTATTTTTTAATAGGGTTATTTGTCTTTTTGTAGTTGAGTTTTTGCAGTATCATGTAGATTTTAGAGATCACGTGCTGATCGGAAATGTCCAACAGGTATTCTTCTCACAAAAGAATGTTCTCTCAGCCCTGTATTCCATCCTCACCGCCATTTCTCAAGGTCCACTCTTGAATCCTTCGGTCTAGTATGATCTTGCCTCATGACCCCCATAGCTCCTTTCTGTAAGAATGTGGAGACTTTTGCTGTTCTCGCATATGATGGGGATATACGATTTCTACATCACACACCTCAGTGGGAATTGAACCCAAATCTCTCAGAAATTAGAAAGAAAAGAAACTCACAAATTAAGGGGTTTCCGGATTATAGTGGTGACCAAGCTCGCCTAAGAAATGTAAGATCTTGGTTTGAAATCCAGCAGACATACCTGGAGCCATATACCTTCCGGAACCCCTGATGGCATAGTGCTTAAGTGCTATGGTTGCTAATGAAAAGATCAGCAGTTCGAATCCGCCAGGCGCTCTTTGCAAAGTCCATCGGGTTGGTTCTTTTCTGCCCTATAGGGTCTCTATGAGTCGGAATCGACTGGACCGCAGTAGGTTCTGTTTTTTGGTTTCCCTTCCAGCATCGGGGAGAGGCTGTCCCGTTGCCTACTCATGGGTGGTCACAGCTGCGGGGAGCAAATGACAATCACGCCTTTCAAAGAGTCAGATGGTCATCCTAAGAGAGCTGTGCCACATAGCTAGACCGTTCTGGCTTGATCCTTTCTATTTGGGGCGTCCTCTTTTCTCGAAAATCAGAAGCATAAAATGTTGGCGGCGCCTGAACTTTGCCACCGCGTCCTTTGCTTCTCCCCAGCAGGAAACAGCTGACTGAGCAGTCAAGACGCTCTTGCCCCAGGCCATTTCGGGCTGAGTCCGGGTTTCATTTTAATCTACTAAAAACCAAACCCATTCGCTTACAGTGGATTCCTACCCTTGGAGACTCTGTAGGACAGAGTAGAAGCGCCCCCACAGGATTTCCAAGGCTGTAAATGTTTGCGGAACCAGGCTGCTGCATCATTCTCTTGCGGAGCCGCTGGTGTGTTGAAAACTTTCGGTTATCAGCCGACCGCTTAAGCACTGTACCACCAAGGATCCGTATGGTTCTGCTATAATGACCTGGAAAAGCCTGGTACTCTGAAGTGCTGGAGATAATGCATACTGGAGTGTGGACCAGCAGTTCGATTCCTGAGTAAATCTAAGAAAAAGTACTTGGTACCGTATGGGGAATTAGCTCAAGTGGTAGAGCGCTCGCTTAGCATGCGAGAGGTAGTGGGATCGACACCCGCATTCTCCAAATTTTGCATTTCAGACTTTGACCTTTGAAAAACGAGAAAATACTGAACTCTTTGAAATTAGATGTCTAAGTACATGCTTCTTCAGTTTTATTACTTATGAGCACTTACAATACATAGAGGTAGAGTTTTATACTTTGTTTTTTCAGAGAAGCTGTGATTTCAAGAGGGCGTTGCATGTCCAGTTCCTATTTTTCTCTCTTTTCTTCCTCCCTCTTGGCCCTAAATGCAGTCACAGACCTGAAGAGTGCAGGGCAGAGCTTAGGAATTAAAGCCCCAGTTTCTTGGCTAGAGGACTGAAAAGGGGAACCCCAGCAACACGAATGGACTTCTGAGACTGTAGAGGATAGGAGTTCAAGAACTCTAACCCATAGAGTTTTCTGAACCTATAAAGTTGTCTGAACTCCAGGATGCACCTCAGAGCTACGAATGTGTGTCTCCCATCCTAAGCAACACTCCATGAACTTTGAGACTGAACTAAGAGATAGACCACTGTGTCCATAGTGGATACTCTCCAACCTCCCTTTAATTGGTAAGTGTAGATTATGATGCATAGTTTCGTTTCCAAAATTCAACTGGACTGAATAAAATCATTATAAATCTCTAAGCAGAATCACTGATGCATAATCTTGGAAAAAAAAAACATGAAAGATATGATTATAAGTTCAGTTTGGGGTGTTAAAAAGGAAATGTAGCTAGCCACATAAATGCAAGTGGAGGTATAGAGTAAAGGAGGAAGTATGGAGTGGAGATAAAGTTGGGAACTATTTATTCTTTCTTTCAGTCAGTCAGTCAGTCAGTCAGTCAGTCAGTCAGTCTGTCAGCCAGCCAGCCAGCCAGCCAGCCAGCCAGCCAGCCAGCCAGCCAGCCAGCCAGCCAGCCAGCCAGCCAGCCAGCCAGTCAGTCAGTCAGTCAGTCAGTCAGTCAGTCAGCTAATGCTAACAGACCTCCTTTTATGTTTCATGTCAACAACGGAGACTGTGGAAGGTGAAAGGGAGATTGAGATCTCTGAGGGTGTAAGATCCAGATCTTTGGAACATCAGAGTAAAAAGGCAGACACAATTGTCCCAGGTCCCACAGCCCACAGGGTCCTATCACCTCGTGTGGACTTCACACCCCCTCTTGGTGGAATTTTCCTGGGTGTCATTGGCTTAGATGGAGTGACTTTATACAGCAATGATTATGATTTTAGAAAACTGGAAATTGGCCAAACAGTGTCTTGGAGACTAAGATTGTATATCTCAGTTCCTCAGTGAGCCTTCCTCAAAGAGGTGCACTCTTGGTGAAGCCAGCAGCATCTCAGTCTCATAATCTGAAGGTCCTGAGTTCAAGACTCTGGAAGGGAATGTATTCCCCTTTTCACAGTCCACAGAAAAATGCACCACACACACACAAAAGAACATTTCCATCGAGGTGATTCCCACTCAGAGACAGAGTAGAACTGGCACATAGGGTTTCCAAGGAGCTGCTGGTGGATTCAAAATGTCGACCTTTCCTTTAGCAGCCGAACTCTAAACCGCTGTGCCACGGGGACTCCCAACACCATAAAAGCACCAAACAAATCCTGTCAAATAATGGTTTGGAAACTGGCCCCATTATTCGCTGGGAATCGCTGAATTTTGTAGTCTTTTGAGGCTGTAATGGGTTTGAATAAAATGGAAGAATAAAGTGGTTTCGATTTCCCCAGTAAACTGCAAGCCGGGTTTTATCCTTTATCTTCCTCATCATCTCATGAAGGAAACAGAACTTTCTCTCCCAACTTTGGCTTTGATGGTGCCCAACCTGCAGATGTGGGTGCAAGAATTTTTAAAGTCATACATTCATTTATTCAGCCGACAAATATTTCTTGAGTACATATCTTGTGTTAGGGTCTGTTCTGGGAGCAAGAATTTCAAGAGTGAATAACCCACAAAAATCCCATCCATGTAGAAATCTATTGCCATTGAGTCGATTCCCACTCATAGTGACCCTATACTGCTCCATAGGGTTTTCAAGGAGTGGCAGGTAGATTCAAACAGCTGTTAGCAGCCTGAGCTCTTAACCACTGCACCACTGGGGCTCCACACACTTCATAGAGCTACATCCTAATTCACGGGGGGGGAGGGGGAGAAACAGACAAGAACCAACAAGAAAAATGCCTCCAAATATGGTGAAGATATAAAATAGTAAATAATAAGAAAATAAAGAGATTAGAAGTTGAAGGTAGTGTGCTCAGCTTGCAAAGGAAGAGACAGGAAATTTGTCACCTTGAAGATGCCATTTAGTCTTGTCTTCCCCCAGCCAGGTCCTCTAACACTGTCATTAGAATGATTTTTACCTATGAAGGCAACTGGAGGTTATGAAAGCTTCTTTCTCTAAAGGTTTGTTGGCTTAGTTGGATGAACGGTGGTATAGGAGGCCTGAGGTGGAACTCCTTCACATGTTTCTTCATTTGGAAAATGAGGACTAGAAAACTCCCTGGGTGGATTAATACCTAGAGCATGACCACAGCAATAGGAGCTACTTCTGTATTAGGTGCCATTTCCCTGTACAACACTGGTCTCTGGCACAGAGCTTGTATTATAGATGCTCATTAGGGACTAGACAAATGGATTTACAGATGAAGATTAGAATCCACCAGGGTTCCTGTTACAGACTAAATTAAGCTCACCACCTCCCAATACTTGTTGGAGTCCCCTATAGCTATGGATGTAATCCCATTTGGGAATAGGGTTTTCTTGGTTATGTTAATGATGCCACATCAGTGTAGGGTGTATCCTAAACTTAATTACTTCTGAGTGATGTAAAGAGTCACATAGACACATAGACAAGCCAGCACAAATGGGGGAAGACAGAAGCACATGTGAGGATCACCAAAGTACCAAGGAATGAGGAACGCATAAGGTATAGAACATGAGACAAGGATCTGCCCCTAGAGGCAACAGAGAAAGAGCCTTCCCCTAGAGCTGGTGCCCTGAATTCAGACTTCTAGCCTCCTAAACTGTAAGACAATAATTTTATGTTCTTTAAAGCCACCCACTTGTGGTATTTTGGTTACAGTAGCACTGGGTAACTAAGACAGTTCTCTTCCCGGAAAGAACTGGCTTTCCTTTAAGGTTCCCGATATTCCCAGGTGAGGAAAGAATCCTAAAATGTCTTCAGAAATTGAGCATTTTCTGGAAAAATCAGGAAGCCCAACTATAAAAACCAAAGCCAAACCCAACAGAGTAGAATGGTCCAGGAGGGTTCCCAGGTGGCAGCTGGAGGATTCGAACTGCTGACATCTTGGTTAGCAGCTGAACAACTAAACACTGGGGCCACCAGTGCTCCAAGAAATACTACTGAAGAAACAAACAAACAAAACAAAATCCATTACCATCCAGTCAATTCATAATGACCCTACTAAAAAACAAAGATGGCCTTTGTCCTCCATTCTATTCAGACAGCATAATTTGATCACATAGAAAGGCCTCAGGAAAAAAGATAATATCTAGGAAGATCAAGATTAAAGTAGCAATAAGATTTGTACGGTGAAGGGAAACAAGTGGTCAATATGGCAATTTTAGATCCTAAATTTGAAAGGCATGTTCACCAGAATTCTTATCTATTGATCTCAGGAAGGAAAGAAGCTTCTCCTACAATCCAGGAGAAAGAAAGACCTTTCCTGTGATTTTTGCCTAAAAATCCTCACAGATAACTAGGATCAAAAGGGATTGTGACCTTGGAGTATCAGTGTTCTCTCTGTCAACCTTTCCTTCAAAACTAACTCTGAGGAAAAGCCCTGATTTCCAGAGCTTTAAGATGTCTTAAAATTCTCCTGCCCCTCCCTCAACTTATCCTTCTCCTGTTACCTTAAGGTTTTCCTACCTTGATCCTGCCTTTCTCTGGAAAATAGGTCAACAGATCAAGCCCTACCGATCCATCTTGGCCACACTGGGAAGGATGATTGTACAGATATGTGGGCCTGAGGGGCTGCCCATTTCCTCCTCCAGGGCTGTGACATTTCCTAAATCAAGTGACAATCAAAACCTTCTTTTCTGAAACACAGTAGCATAAGCTTTAAGAAAGCCAAGTAGCTCTGACTGAAGATCCCACCCAGCTAGAACATGTGTCTTCCTTTATGCAAATCAAGAAAGTAAACTTGTAGTGGGCTCTAAGCTTTCCACAGGAAATTTTCTCACACCAACTTTTATTAGGTGTCCTTTCGTCCACATTCTCTGAGAGAAACAGTGGTGTTCATCCCATTTGTGTCTGAGGCTGTGTCTGAATTGCTCTGCCCTCACTTGGATCCTGGTTCCTTTTTAGTGGGCTTGAGTTTCATTGTGGGCCATAGTAGACCCATGTAATTGTCAGGGCACATCACATCTCGAGTGATCATAGGTCAATTTGAAAGCAAGAGGATGGCCAATGAAGTGAAATGATGGAGTGTTTGCTTTGCACTCAGAGGTAATGGAATGGATGCCTGCTTTCTCTAGTTTTGCCATTTCTTGGTAAACACCCACTAACTCAGAGCTTCTCTTCTGAACTCAAATCCAGGAAATAATGAACTTCTTTCAAAAGTGATCCTGGGGCGGAGCCAAGATGGTGCACTAGGCAGACGCTACCTCGGATCCCTCTTACAACAAAGACACGGAAAAACAAGTGAATCGATCACATACATAACAATCTATGAACCCTGAACAACAAACACAGATTTAGAGACGGAGAACGAACTAATACGGGGAAGCAGCGATTGTTTCCAGAGCCTGGAGCCAGCGTACCAGTCGGGTACGGCACAAGCACAGAGAGCTGCTCCACCCCCCTGAACTAACCCTGGGAGGGAGACAAGCTGGTTTCGTGGGCGGCGTGGGACGCAGCCAGTAGGAGAAGTCCCCGGGAGGCAGTGACTGGTCGTGGAGCAGGAACAGCAGTGTCCCAGCCGGGGAACCGTCTCGCCGGGATTCGGACTGGATGCAGCGGATTTTCTGGAAAAACTAGTTTCCCAGTGATGGCTCGGAGACAACAATCCATATCAAACCACTTAAAGAAGCAGACCATGACAGCTTCTCCAACCCCCCAAACAAAAGAATCAAAATCTTTCCCAAATGAAGATACAATCCTGGAATTATCAGATACAGAATATAAAAAACTAATTTACAGAATGCTTAAAGATATCACAAATGAAATTAGGATAACTGCAGAAAAAGCCAAGGAACACACCGATAAAACTGTTGAAGAACTCAAAAAGATTATTTAAGAACATAGTGGAAAAATTAATAAGTTGCAAGTATCCATAGAGAGACAACATGTAGAAATCCAAAAGATTAACAATAAAATTACAGAATTAGACAATGCAATAGGAAGTCAGAGGAGCAGACTCGAGCAATTAGAATGCAGACTGGGACATCTGGAGGACCAGGGAATCAACACCAACATAGCTGAAAAAAAATCAGATAAAGGAATTTAAAAAAATGAAGAAACCCTAAGAATTATGTGGGACTCTATCAAGAAGGATAACCTGCGGGTGACTGGAGTCCCAGAACAGGGAGGGGGGACAGAAAACACAGAGAAAATAGTTGAAGAACTCCTGACACAAAACTTCCCTGACATCATGAAAGACGAAAGGATATCTATCCAAGATGCTCATCGAACCCCATTTAAGATTGATCCAAAAAGAAAAACACCAAGACATATTATCATCAAACTTGCCAAAACCAAAGATAAACAGAAAATTTTAAAAGCAGCCAGGGAGAAAAGAAAGGTTTCCTTCAAGGGAGAATCAATAAGAATAAGTTCAGACTACTCAGCAGAAACCATGCAGGCAAGAAGGGAATGGGACGACATATACAGAACACTGAAGGAGAAGAACTGCCAGCCAAGGATCATATATCCAGCAAAACTCTCTCTGAAATATGAAGGCGAAATTAAGATATTTACAGACAAACACAAGTTTAGAGAATTTGCAAAAACCAAACCAAAGCTACAAGAAATACTAAAGGATATTGTTTGGTCAGAGAACCAATAATATCAGATACCAGCACAACACAAGGTCACAAAACAGAACGTCCTGATATCAACTCAAATAGGGAAATCACAAAAACAAACAAATTAAGATTAATTAAAAAAAAAAATACACATAACAGGGAATCATGGAAGTCAATAGGTAAAAGATCACAATAATCAAAAAGAGGGACTAAATACAGGAGGCATTGAACTGCCATACGGAGAGTGATAAGAGGCGATATAGAACAATACAAGTTAGGTTTTTACTTAGAAAAATAGGGGTAAATAATAAGGTAACCACAAAAAGGTATAACAACTCTATAACTCAAGATAAAAGCCAAGAAAAATGTAACAACTCAACTAACATAAAGTCAAACACTATGAAAATGAGGATCTCACAATTTACTAAGAAAAACGCCTCAGCACAAAAAAGTATGCGGAAAAATGAAATTGTCAACAACACACATAAAAAGGCATCGAAATGACAGCACTAAACACTTATTTATCTATAATTACCCTGAATGTAAATGGACTAAATGCACCAATAAAGAGACAGAGAGTCACAGACTGGATAAAGAAACACGATCCATCTATATGCTGCCTACAAGAGACACACCTTAGACTTAGAGACACAAACAAACTAAAACTCAAAGGATGGAAAAAAATATATCAAGCAAACAATAAGCAAAAAAGAAGAGGAGTAGCAATACTAATTTCTGACAAAATAGACTTTAAACTTAAATCCACCACAAACGATAAAGAAGGACACTACATAAAGATAAAAGGGACAATAGATCAGGAAGATATAACCATATTAAATATTTATGCACCCAATGACAGGGCTGCAAGATACATAAATCAAATTTTAACAGAATTGAAAAGTGAGATAGATACCTCCACAATTATACTAGGAGACTTCAACACACCACTTTCGGAGAAGGACAGGACATCCAGTAAGAAGCTCAACGGAGACACGGAAGATCTAATTACAACAATCAACCAACTTGACCTCATTGACTTATACAGAACTCTCCACCCAACTGCTGCAAAATATACTTTTTTTTCTAGCGCACATGGAACATTCTCTAGAATAGACCACATATTAGGTCATAAAACAAACCTTTGCAGAGTACAAAACATCGAAATATTACAAAGCATCTTCTCAGACCACAAGGCGATAAAACTAGAGATCAATAACAGAAAAACTAGGGAAAAGAAATCAAATACTTGGAAAATGAACAATACCCTCCTGAAAAAAGACTGGGTTATAGAAGACATCAAGGAGGGAATAAGGAAATTCATAGAAAGCAACGAGAATGAAAATACTTCCTATCAAAACCTCTGGGACCCAGCAAAAGCATTGGTCACAGGCCATTTTATATCAATAAATGCACACATACAAAAAGAAGAAAGAGCCAAAATCAGAGAACTGTCCCTACAACTTGAACAAATAGAAACTGAGCAACAAAAGAATCCATCAGGTACCAGAAGAAAACAAATAATAAAAATTAGAGCTGAACTAAATGAATTAGAGAACAGAAAAACAATTGAAAGAATTAACAAAGCCAAAAGCTGGTTCTTTGAAAAAATTAACAAAATTGCTAAACCATTGGCTAGACTGACTAAAGAAATACAGGAAAGGAAACAAATAACCCGAATAAGAAACGAGAAGGACCACATGACAACAGAACCAAATGAAATTAAAAGAATCATTTCAGATTATTATGAAAAATTGTACTCTAACAAATTTGAAAACCTAGAAGAAATGGATGAATTCCTGGAAAAACACAACCTACCTAAACTAACACATTCAGAAGTAGAACAACTAAATAGACCCATAACAAAAAAAGAGATTGAAACGGTAATCAAAAAACTCCCAACAAAAAAAAGCCCTGGCCCAGACGGCTTCACTGCAGAGTTCTACCAAACTTTCAGAGAAGAGTTAACACCACTACTTCTGAAGGTATTCCAAAGCATAGAAAATGACGGAATATTACCCAACTCATTCTATGAAGCCACCATCTCCCTGATACCAAAACCAGGTAAAGACATTACAAAAAAAGAAAATTATAGACCTATATCCCTCATGAACATTGATGCAAAAATCCTCAACAAAATTCTAGCCAATAGAATCCAAGAACACATCAAAAAAATAATTCACCCTGATCAAGTGGGATTTATACCAGGTATGCAAGGCTGGTTTAATATCAGAAAAACCATTAATGTAATCCATCACATAAATAAAACAAAAGACAAAAACCACATGATCTTATCAATTGATGCAGAAAAGGCATTTGACAAAGTCCAACACCCATTTATGATAAAAACTCTTACCAAAATAGGAATTGAAGGAAAATTCCTCAACATAATAAAGGGCATCTATGCAAAGCCAACAGTCAACATCACTCTAAATGGAGAGAACCTGAAAGCATTTCCCTTGAGAACAGGAACCAGACAAGGATGCCCTTTATCACCGCTCTTATTCAACATTGTGCTGGAAGTCCTAGCCAGGGCAATTAGGCTGGACAAAGAAATAAAAGGTATCCGGATTGGCAAGGAAGAAGTAAAGTTATCACTATTTGCAGATGACATGATTATATACACAGAAAACCCTAAGGAATCCTCCAGAAAACTACTGAAACTAATAGAAGAGTTTGGCAGAGTGTCAGGTTATAAAATAAACATACAAAAATCACTTGGATTCCTCTACATCAACAAAAAGAACACCGAAGAGGAAATCACCAAATCAATACCATTCACAGTAGCCCCCAAGAAGATAAGATACTTAGGAATAAATCTTACCAAGGATGTAAAAGACCTATACAAAGAAAACTACAAAGCTCTACTACAAGAAATTCAAAAGGACATACTTAAGTGGAAAAACATACCCTGCTCATGGATAGGAAGACTTAACATAGTAAAAATGTCTATTCTACCAAAAGCCATCTATACATTTAACGCACTTCCGATCCAAATTCCAATGTCATATTTTAAGGGGATAGAGAAACAAATCACCAATTTCATATGGAAGGGAAAGAACCCCCAGATAAGCAAAGCACTACTGAAAAAGAAGAAGAAAGTGGGAGGCCTCACTTTACCTGACTTCAGAACCTATTATACAGCCACAGTAGTCAAAACAGCCTGGTACTGGTACAACAACAGGCACATAGACCAATGGAACAAAATTGAGAACCCAGACATAGATCCATCCACGTATGAGCAGCTGATATTTGACAAAGGACCAGTGTCAATTAATTGGGGAAAAGATAGCCTTTTTAACAAATGGTGCTGGCATAACTGGATATCCATTTGCAAAAAAATGAAACAGGACCCATACCTCACACCATGCACAAAAACTAACTCCAATTGGATCAAAAACCTAAACATAAAGACTAAAACGATAAAGATCATGGAAGAAAAAATAGGGACAACCCTAGGAGCCCTAATACAAGGTATAAACAGAATACAAAACATTACCAAAAATGATGAAGAGAAACCCGATAACTGGGAGCTCCTAAAAATCAAACACCTATGCTCATCTAAAGTCTTCTCTAAAAGAGTAAAAAGACCACCTACAGATTGGGAAAGAATTTTCAGCTATGACATCTCCGACCAGCGCCTGATCTCTAAAATCTACATGATTCTGTCAAAACTCAACCACAAAAAGACACACAACCCAATCAAGAAGTGGGCAAAGGATATGAACACACATTTCACTAAAGAAGATATTCAGGCAGCCAACAGATACATGAGAAAATACTCTCGATCATTAGCCATTAGAGAAATGCAAATTAAAACTACGATGAGATTCCATCTCACACCAGCAAGGCTGGCATTAATCCAAAAAACACAAAATAATAAATGTTGGAGAGGCTGCGGAGAGATTGGAACTCTCATACACTGCTGGTGGGAACGTAAAATGGTACAACCACATTGGAAATCTATCTGGCGTTATCTTAAACAGTTAGAAATAGAACTACCATACAACCCAGAAATCCCACTCCTGGGAATATACCCTAGAGATACAAGAGCCTTCATACAAACAGATATATGCACACCCATGTTTATTGCAGCTCTGTTTACAATAGCAAAAAGTTGGAAGCAACCAAGGTGTCCATCAACGGATGAATGGGTAAATAAATTGTGGTCTATTCACACAATGGAATACTACGCATTGATAAAGAACAGTGACGAATCTCTGAAACATTTCATAACATGGAGGAACCAGGAAGGCATTATGCTGAGCGAAATTAGTCAGAGGCAAAAGGACAAATATTGTATAAGACCACTATTATAAGATCTTGAGAAATAGTAAACGTGAGAAGAACACATACTTTTGTGGTTACGAGGAGGGGAGGGAGGGAGGGTGGGAGAGGGTTTTTTTTATTGATTAATCAGTAGATAAGAACTGCTTTAGGTGAAGGGAAAGACAACACTCAATACATGGAAGGTCAGCTCAATTGGACTGGACCAAAAGCAAAGAAGTTTCCGGGATAAAATGAATGCTTCAAAGGTCAGCGGAGCAAGCGCGGGGGTCTGGGGAACATGGTTTGCGGGGACTTTTAAGTCAATTGGCAAAATAATTGTATTATGAAATCATTCTGCATCCCACTTTGAAATGTGGCGTCTGGGGTCTTAAATGCTAACAAGCGGCCATCTAAGATGCATCAATTGGTCTCAACCCACCTGGAGCAAAGGAGAATGAAGAACACCAAGGCCACACGACAACTAAGAGCCCAAGAGACAGAAAGGGCCACATGAACCAGAGATCTACATCATCCTGAGACCAGAAGAACTAGTTGGTGCCCGGCCACAATCGATGACTGCCCTGACAGGGAGCACAGCAGAGGACCCCTGAGGGAGCAGGAGATCAGTGGGATACAGACCCCAAATTCTCATAAAAAGACCAAACTTAATGGTCTGACTGAGACTATAGGAATCCCGGCGGCCATGGTCCCCAGACCTTCTGTTGGCACAGGACAGGAACCATCCCCGAAGACAACTCATCAGACATGAAAGGGACTGGTCAGCGGGTGGGAGAGTGACGCTGATGAAGAGTGAGCGAATTATATCAGGTGGACACTTGAGATTGTGTTGGCAACTCTTGTCTGGAGTGGGGGTGGGAGGATAGAGAGAGAGGGAAGCTGGCAAAATTGTCAAGAAAGGAGAGACTGAAAGGGCTGACTCAAGAGGGGGAGAGCAAGTGGGAGTAGGGAGTGAGATGTATGTAAACTTATATGTGACAGACTGATTGGATTTGTAAACGTTCACTTGAAGCTTAATAAAAGTTATTAAAAAAAAAAAGAAAGCTGGCAACAGGAAACCCAAGGTTGACAAGGAGAGAGTGTTGACATGTTGTGGGGTTATTAATCAATGTCATAAAACAATATGGTACTAACTGTTCAATGAGAAGTTGGTTTGTTCTGTAAACCTTTATCTGAAGTACAATAATAAAATAAATAAATAAATAAGAAAAAAAAAAAAGTGATCCTGGTTCTTTTCTTATTTCACACACAGGACAGCTCAGGTACAATCTTTGACCAACATTAACTGTCACTGGGATGTCAACAAAGAAAAGAAGAACCCTTGAAAAGAGCTATGGAGAGGAAAAACATCACCTGTGCTGGGCATTTTCACCTCAGGATATGGAGTGCTCTTTGGTATTGGAAGGGCCGACTTCTTACTCCTGACCTCTCAACCCTGTCCTTGGACAGAGAGAACCTGATTTTTCAGGTGAAAGGAAGACTTCTCCTCCACTTGGGATTGAGATTTATGGGGACCTTTGAAATATTTTTTTCTTTTGAAATATTTAAAGAGATGAAGCAAGGAACAAGGAAAGCTGAGGAAACAAGGGAGGCTGATGAGGGACACCTAGAGAGACAGTATGTACAAGACAGTTTGTGGGTCTGAGATCTTTGAGTACAAGTTTCTCAGGAGAGGGACACTAAGTGCCAGAGAGTCAGAAAAGGAAGTTATAAAACCCAGAGGAATTCTTAGAGAAAACCCAGTGCCCAAGAATGGCTCAGACAGCCAAACAAATCATTACTGGCAGCCATATCAAAACCTTCAGAAACTTTAGCAACTTCCAAGGAACTTGTTTACAATGTCTATATTATTTTAGACATAATTTCATTTCCTGTGTACAAAGTATCACACGTATATCTACAGTGAGGAAATTGTGTGCAGCAGAAATAAATCCTTTGAAAACTGGATAGAAAAAAAAAAAAACTTCAGAAACACTTGCCAGTTTTAAAAACAAATTCCACACACAACTGAAGATACTTTTTTCCTCTTTGCAGAAGCAGCTGAAATGTGATTCCAATATGGAAGGAAAAAAAAAAAAATCCCATTATCTTGAAACATTTTAAATCTCGTTTAAGATGAAACATATATCCCCCCCGCCAAAAAAAAAAAAATAAAAAAACACAGAGCTCAGGGAGTGGAGAAGTTTTAACTTTAAATCAATTTCAACTCATAAACCATATCATAGGAGCTGAAAATTTTAATTTGTGGTGACACTTTTACTTAGAGTGGGAGAAGTCTCAGGACTGCCTAAAAAGTTGCACAGGAGGAAGAGAAAAATTATTTCTATCAGATTTATTAAAATTAATAAATTTTCTCCTTTTAGTGTCCCCATTGAGACTTAAGGGACAGTTTGTGGCAGAGAAGAAGCAGTAGTGCCACCTGAGGCTTTTTGTTGCCAGTTTCCAAAATCCATAGGGGAAATAGAAAGTTTGCTGAAAAGTTAGGAAAGTAGAAAAGTTTTGTTAAAGAGGTAGATTGACGTAAGAAAAAGAGGCCAAGACTAGAATAAGGAAAATTCCTTTTTGTCTAAGGTAAAGACAAAGAGGTCTGAGGACCTATAAGAATAAGAACATGTACATTTACTTGGTAGAACTTCCCTGAGTGGCCAAACAAGTGCTAACCCAGATGCAGGGCCACCGCCTCTGCAGATAAATGTGTGTCCCTGGCAGAACACAGCATGGACGCTTCAGATCAGGATTTCTCAGTCTGCACACTATTGACATTTGGGGCCAGATTAATTCTATTTTAGGAGCCTGTCCTACACATGGGAGAATATTTAGCATCATCCTTGGTCCCTACCCACTAGATGCATGACCATCCCTGGGTGATCTGTTCTGGTAAAGATTACAGCCTAGGAAGCCCGGTGGGGTAGTTCTACTCTGTCTTACAGGGTCACTGTGAGTTGGAATCGACTCAACTGCACACAGCAACAATTCTACGTCTCTACTCCCCTCCGAAATTCATTATATTTCTTCATATCAGGGGCTTGTTGGTTCATTCTGATGGTAGAAGGATTATTAAGGTTAAACATTATATGTTCAAAGTACGTACTAGGGGTGAATTTTAAAGGGTTGCTTCCCGAGTCCCACTTCCAATACTTTTTATATAACCCAGTTCCCTCGTATATAGGGAATAAAAATCTGCATAACTGGAACTCATATTTAAGAACCACAAATCTAGATTACAAAATTGAAAAGAGACCTGGTTCAACGACTTTATATCCTAACTATAACCCGGGATAATCTCCAAAAACTGTTTTCAATGGAAGGTCATATTTATTATACATATGAGTTTAGAGTGGTTCTAAAAAAGTTTAGCCCACTTTAGGCCATTTAAAAATTGATTAATTCTGCCCCTTAGATATTGTTTCACCCCAAATCCCTGAATGTGATAAAAAGGGATGTGCTGGTTAGTACAAGGTCCAGGAAATACCCAAACCCTAGATACTAATGCTTATGTATCTGCTGTCCTCTCAGTGCACCCTCATTATTACAATAAGCCTTAATTAAGACTGAGATCATTTGAAGGAGGGCAGGTAATCATCTAGTTATGGAAGGACGCAGTGAGAGAGGAAAGTTGTGCCTCAAGGGATAGATTTTCTGCACAGGGAGCCCTCTCTCCTGCCAAGCCTCAAGGTTACAGCAGCCTTGGCAGCAGACTAATTTTACCATGACATCTGGAAATCCAAAAGGTATAAATATGGCCTGGGAAGCCCTGATGGAAAGACCAGCCTAGATCCATCTCTATGCTACTGCTAAGGTAAGCACCTGTGATAACTGTGGGGTGAGGTCCATGGGGTGAGGACAGAATGGCTGTCTTGGCTTGTGGGTTTGACTCTATTCTGGAGGAAGAAGAGGGGAGAGGTGAGGCAGCAAAAATGAGTGCATTGAGCTCTTTTTTATTACCTATGAGAAAACAATGCTCAGGGTCAATAGAGATGTTCAGATGTTAACATTTCCAAGTGAAATTGCAGAAATGTTTGTCATTGAGTTCAAGATCTGTCTCCAGAATAAGGAATTGTCTGTTTGCTGTGCTTGTAAAGTAAGCTGCCCTCTTTGGTCTTTTCCAGAAAATGGTGCCCAGTAAAAATGATCATAGTTGCTTTTTAAACCAAAATAACCAAAAACAACTCATTGCCCTCAAGTTGATTCTGACTCATAGCATCCCTATAGGACAGAGTAGACCTGCCACATAGGGTTTCCAAGGAGCAGGTGGTGGATTTGAACTGTGCATCTTTTGATTTAGCAGGCTAAAGCTTAACCACTGGGCACCCAGGGCCCCAGCTGCTTTTGTAGTAAAAGCCAAATATATATTCTTATCCTATTTCACAGAGGGCAATGCAGAAGCAAACAAATTAAAGAAAAAAAAAACCCATTGCCTTCAAGTTGATTGCAACTCAGAGTGACCCTGTAGGACAGAAGAGAACTGCCCCGTTTCCAAGAAGCTCCTGGTGAATTAGAACTGCAGACCTTTCGGTTAGCGGTCATCACTCTTAACCACTATATCACCAGCAAATGGAAGGTAGATAAATTGCCAAGACTCACACAGAGTCAGCTCAGACTAGGAACACAATTCAGTTTCTTAAATTTGAAAGCCCCCTGTCCTATGGATCTTCATCTGCCTTGTGACTGACAATGTACTGGGTCGTCTGGTTTATGATTTAAAAGAAAATCATAACAAAATAAAACCAGAATTTTGAATACTCAGGATCCATGAGTGTAGCTGTAAAAGGAATTCTATTTCCTTTCAATTTTGCAATGGGCCAAGATTGAATTCAGGAAGTTCAATAACTTTTCTGTTTATTCTTAGTCCATACAAAAATTCTACCATCATGTTAAGCTGTAAACCATCTTCACTGAGAAATTCGGTATTTCCCTTTTCTTGCTAATGAAAATCAGTGAACAGATAAAGGATGTGTTCTTTTCATAACTCTTCCTCCACTCTCTAGCTGTAGTTTCTGCCCATTCCTGGTTTGTGAGGGTGGGATGGAAAGGTAAGGAGCCTAGAAGTTACTTAGTTGCCTGAAACTTTTGAAGTACTGCTTCAGGCTCTCTGGGCCTAGTATGTGTTTAAAGGTCACACTTTGTGTGGTGGACATTATAATAAGATTTCTAGAAATTACTTTTCAATTATGAATACAGCCAAGCCAGCTTTCTCAAGCTTAGTATTTGTATGGTATATTCTTTCCCATCCCCTTTTGTTCAACTTGTGTCTTTATGTCTCAAGTGTGTTTCTTATTATGAGCAAGCAGTCAGGATCTGATTTTTAATCTATTCTGAAGATCTCTGTAATTAAATGGGTATTTGGTTCATTTAAATCTAATGTGATTTTTGATACACTGAAATTTAAATCTCTTGGTTTAATTTTTCTTGTCTATTTATCCTATCTGTTCCTCTGTTCTTCCTTTACTGCTGTGTGTGTGTGCCTGAACTATTTCATGAATTCCACTTGACTTTTTATTTTTAATGGCTTTAATGAAATATTTCATACACTGTAGAATTCATCCATATAAAGTATACAATTCAAAGGTTTTACTATATTCATTGTGGAATGAAAAACTTGGTTTGGCCCTTTGACTCTGGTGTTTTGAAAATAACTCCAAGAAATTAAGCTGCTTTTGTTTTCTAAAATAGCCAAGCAAGGAGGGAGTATAGAAGTCCAACTCCTTGAGGAAGGTTGGGGGCTGATGCAGTCATGCATGTTTATTGATTGACTCTATCATAATTATGCATTAAGGCTGAAGTCATGCATATTTATCGAGTTCCCAATGATTAGGGAACCCAGGACTTTGGAGGGTTCTTTTTGAGATCTCCCAGATCATCCATGTATGGGAGAAGGAGAAGCACATCCTGGGGTTCCTTGCAGGGAACTCTCCCAGGTCTTGCCTGATGTGTCTCTATACTTGTATCCTTTCTGATCATTACAAATGGATAACTGTAAGTTCAGGTCACAGTCTCCAGTATACAGAATTAAAGGAGCCCTGGTTTCCCAGTGGTGAGTAGCTTGGATGCTAACTGAAATGTTGGTGGTTCGAACCCACCAGCTGTTCCATGGGAGAAAAATGTGGCAGAATGCTTCCTTAGAGATTACAGCCTAGGAAGCCCTGTAGGGAAGCTCACTGTCACTTAGGGTTGACAGCAATGGGTTTGGATATGGAGAATGAACAGATCCACAGGGTCCATGAGCAGCAGTGGCTGGCAGTATGCAGTTGATTTGTGTAGCTCTTGGTGGCTGGGTGATAGAAAAAGACTGCATGGGCAGATGATGAAGAAGATTAGTGCCCTCCTAGACTGTGATCTAGTACCAAAGGATTAGAGAGAGAGAGAGAGGCAAATAGAGAGAGATATCACATGGCCCAAAACGTAGACAGCTGTGCAGACTCTTAAGCCAAAGGCCCCTCCCTGATGACCTGGCCTCAGGTGGCCAGTGATGTTTTGACACAGCTCAGGAGAGCCAAGGATGAAGTCTGACATAACTCTGGGTGGTTAGGGGCAGAGAGTAGTTGCCACAAAAGTGGCTGGTGACAAAGTGTAGAATGTGGAAAAGTGAGGCCAGGATCCACCTCTAGCTGGGAATTGGATTCATACTAGTGACCTTTGCTATAGGGTTAGTGACAAAGGTGTGGTTGCTCACCTCGCCCCATTGTTATGTAGTGTTGCATTCATATAACTCAGAAAACAGCAACACAATCTAATTTAGAAGATTTTCATCATCCCAGAAAGAAACCTTGTACATATTAGCTCTCCTCCCTATCCTGCACTTTGCCCCAGGTGTGAAAAGAACCAAACCATTGCCCTAGAGTTGATTCCAATTCTCGAAGTGACCTTATAGGACGGAGTAGAACTGCCCCGTAGGGTTTCCAAGGAGCACCTGTTCCCTGAAACTGCTGATCTTTCGCTTAGCAGCCATAGGTCTTACCCACTACACCACCAGGGTTTCCACTCCTGCTGTAGGCCAACACTAATCTACCTCTGTCTTTATAAATTTGCATATGCTGGACATTTCCTATAAATGGAATCATAAATACATTGTTTTTTGTAACTGCTAGCTTACACTTCTCATGTTTTCAAGGTTCATCCATGTTTGCTGAAAGGTGCATTTCTGGATACATCACATTTTGTTTATCCATTCCTCAGCTGATGGACATATGGGCTGTTTACGCATTTTGGCTATTATAAATAGCGCTGCTATGAACATTTGTGTTCACGTTTTTGCATGAACCTATGCTTTTATCTCTCTTAGGTATGTACCTAGGAGTGGAATTGCCGTGTAATATAGCTGATCTATGTTTAGTGTTTTGAGGAACTGCCAGGTTGTTTTCCAAAGAAGCTACAACATTTACATTCCCACCAGCAGTGTATGGTTGTTCCAAGTTCACATCCTCACCAACATTTGTTATTATCTGACGTTTTCATTCTAGCCATCCTGGTGGGTATAAAGACTCCCTGTGTGGTACAAGCTGTTAACATGCACTGCTGTTAATGGAAAGGTTGGAGGTTCAAGTTTGTCTAGAGTTTCCTTGAAAGAAAGTCCTGGCAATCTACTTCCGAAACATCAACCACTGAAAACACTATGGAGCACAGTTCCGCGTTCAGACACATGGAATGTCCATGAGTTGGAATTGACTGTACAGCAACTGGCTTGGTTTTTGTTTTGCTTTTTTTTTTTAAGGGGGTACGAAATGTTATCTCAGTATGGTTTTGATTTGTATTTCCCTGATGACTAATGATGTTGAGCATCTTTTCATGTGTTTATTAGTCATTTGCGTATCATCCTTGAAGAATATTTAGCTCATTTTAAAATAGCTTTTTAATATTTCGATTATTGATTTGCAAGTGTTCTTTATATATGCTAGGTACAAATTCCTGATCAAATACATGACTTGCATTTCCTTTGGAAATAGAATCTGTTGTATATATATTTACCTCAGCTAAATCTTCAAAAACATGTCCTGTTATTTAAGCAGTGTTATAATGCAGTTGGATAAGTAAATTTACTCTTGAAGTAAAGTATACTTGTTGCCTTTGAGTCGATCCCAACACATAAAACAGCCCCATACTGTTTCCCAGGCTGAAATCTTTACAGAAACAAACTGCCGCATCTTTCTCCAGTGACGTGGGTGCTGGGTTTGAATCACCAACCTTTAGGTTAGCAGCTGAGTGCTTAACCACTGGGACCCCAGGGCTTCTTGAAGGAAAGTATAATAAGGTAAAAATGTTTGCAGACCCAGGATCTTCCTTGAGCAGAGAGAAGAGAGGCATCTGAGCCTGACTCACATATCAGAAAAAGCTTAGCCAAGTATGTGCTACCTGGCTAAATTTGGAAGAATGAGTAAAAGTTTATTTGTTCAAAAAGAGAATAGGATAAGATAGCCTTCCAACCAGAAATGCAAGCATGAGAAATCACACTATAATGTGACACAGAGTGATATATTTATTTTTAATGAAACCCTATGACAGGTTGCGTGCTCTTAGCCACGATGCTATGTATGTTGCACGTAGTTACATCGATTGAAGTGTATCCTTGTTTCCTAAATATGTAGTGTAGACATGACAGTTTAAGGAGTTAGAAATGGAGCCATTAAACTATGGTCAAAGCATCTGCCCCTATCTGATTTTTGTAGTCAACCTTATAAGGTATAATTTACATAGAAACTTTTACCCTTTCTAAGTGTCCAGTTATGAATTTCGACAAATGCTAACAGTTATGTAACAACTAAGTTCCAGAGCATTTCCATTTTGTCTCAAATTTCTCTTCTGCTCCTTTGAGGTCAGTCTCCTCCATTCACTTCCAGACCCTGCCTGGCAACCAGTAATCTGATTTCTATGCCTCTAGTTTTAATGTTTTCATATCATATAGTAAGGGTCATGTACTTTGTAGCCTCTTTTACTTTGCATAATCCTTTTAATATAATTCAAGTTGTTGCACATACCAATAGTTCATTTCTTTTTATTGCTCAGTGGATTCTCATTACATAGATATGCCACAATTTACTTATCCATTCACCAGTTGATAGGTATTTGTATTATTTCCAGGTATTGGCAACCATGGCTACATGTGCCATATATATCATCATACAGGTCTCTCTTTAGTAGATATACACACATATATATTTATTGGATAAAAAAAAATTTTTTATTTTTATTTCTTTTGGATAAATATGTAGGATGGAATTGCTATGTCATATGATAAATTATGTTCACCTGGTAAGAAACTGCCAAATCTTTTTTAGGAGTGGTTACACCATTTTCATGCATACTAGCATTATATGAGAATTTCTGTTTTTCTGCATCCTCACCAGTACTTAGAATTGTCAAGTGTATTTTTGGTGTATTTGTTTTGTTTTGTTTTTCATTCTAACATATCTGTGGTAGTATATCATGGTGATTTTAATTTGCATTGTGCTAATGACTTATGATGTTACATGTCTTTTCATTTGTTTATTTGCAATCCATATTTCTTCTTTTTAGGATGCCTGCTCAAGGCTCTTGTACCTTTCAGATCCTGTTGTCTGTTTCTTATCGTTGTAGCTTGGAGAGCTTTTATATATTCTCGATTCAAGTATTTTATCAGCGATTTGGCTTGTAAATATTTTCTCCCAGTAGTTGCCTTGTATTTTCATTTTGTTAAAGGGCAGGCATTTTTAATTTTGGTAAAGTCCAATTTATCAGTTTTTTTCTTTTAGTGTCTTATGAAAGAAATCTTGTCATAATCCAACATGACTAAGATTTTCCTCTACTATTTCTAGATATTTTATATTTTTAGGTTTTATATCTTGTGTGTAACCAAATTCATCTTAATCTTTTTAAATTTTTGCGTATGAATGGCCGATTGTTCCAAAACGATTTGTTAAAAAAACTAGTCTTTCTCAAAGAGTTTACCTTTGTATCCGTGGGAAAACAAATCAACTGACTAGGTATGTATGGGCTTACATCTGAGCTATTCTGTTCCATTGGTTTATATGTCAGTCCTTTCACCAATACCACACTGTCTTGATTACTCTAACTTTGTAAGTCTTAACATCAGGTATTGTGAGTCCTCCAACTTTGCTTTTTATTTAAAAAATTGGTTCAGCTATTCCACATCTTTTGCTTTTTCATGTAAATTTCTGAGTTGATTTCTATATCAAAGCCTTCTCCTATTTTCACTGGGACGAATTAAGTATATATAGCAATTTGGGAAGAATTGACGTATTAACAATGTTGAATCCTTCAATTCATGAACAACGTATATCTCTCAATGGGTTTCATTTATCTTATTAATGTTTTGTGGTTTTCATCATACAACCTTGCAAATATTTTGTTAGTTTTATCCTTATTTTGTTTTTCAAGCTATTGTAAACGGTGTCGTGGTTTTTAAATTTGAATTTCCATTTGTTCATTGGTAGTGTATAGAAATACATCTAATTTATGTGCATTGACCACGTATCTGTGATTTTTCAACTCTCCTAGTAGATCTAGTAACTTCTACAGATATTGGAATATAATGCATGGACAATCATGTCATCCATCAATGTTGCTACTGTTGTGTGGCATTGAATTGATTCCAACTCATAGCAACCCTATAGGACAGAGTAGAAACACCCCATAGGGTTTCCAAGACTGTAATTTTTACAGGAGCAGAGTGCCAATTATTTTCTCCCACAGAGTGACTCATGGGTTCGAACTGCCCACATTTTTGTTAGCGGCTGAGCGATTAACCATTGCACCACCAGCTTTCCTTTGTCCATCAATACAGACAGCTAGTTTCTTCCTTTCCAATCTGTATGCCTCTATTTTTTTTATCTTGTCTTATTGCATATCCTGTCTACTTTTCATTTTCTCTTCACTGAAGCCTAAATGACCTATAAGCTGATCTCCTTTCATGTCTCTTTATTTTCTACCTCCATGTCTTTGTTAATGTTACTCTTTAAGTCTCCCTTCTTGGGCCCTCCACATCCTACCCCCATTCCAGCAAACAAACGTCACCAAAAATACTATATATACTTCAAGGCCCAGTGCAAATATTACATTCTCAATGAAATACATCCTGATTTCCTATCTGAAAACACTCCCTCTAAAGTGCACATGACTTTTTTTTCTGTGTATGAATGATATACTCTAGCAGCACCCATTGAACCTGAATACTTTGAGACATATGACTCCTTTTTTTTCTTTAGGTCCTTTCCTGCAAGCCTGAAAGAATGGACCGTATTTTATTTTTCTTTTTATCTGTCGCGTCTAGTGCAATTCAAGGAATAACAAGTATTTTTTAATATTATTATATATCAATAATCTTATTATATAATACTTTGGAGCCCTTGTGGTGAAGAAGTTAAGAGTTCAGGCTGCTAACCAAAAGATCAGCAGTTGAAGTCCATCAGCCACTCCTTGTAAACCCTACCAGGTGGTTGTACTCTGTCTTATACTGTTGCTATGGGTTGGAATCGACTTGACTGACAACGGGTTTATATAATTATCGTATAATACTTATGGTATTTATATATGTATATACATATATATATATATGTAGATGTCGTTAGGTGCTGCTGAGTTGGTTCCAACTCATGGCAACCCTATGCACAACAGAAGGAAACACTGTCTGGTCCTGAGCCATCCTCACAATCATTGTTATGCTTGAGCTCATTGTTGCAGCCACTGTGTCAATCCGCCTCATTGAGGGTTGTGCTCTTTTCCGCCGGCCCCTTTACTCTGCCAAGCATGATGTCCTTCTCCAGGGACTGATCGCTTCTTGCAACGTGTCCAAAGTATGTAAGACGCCGTCTCGCCATCCTTGCCTCTAAGCAGCATTCTGTCTGTGCTTCTTCTAAGACAGATTTGTTCATTCTTTTGGCAGTCCATGGTATATTCCATATTCTTCGCCAACACCACAATTGAAAGACATCAATTCTTCTTTGTTCTTCCTTATTCATTGTCCAGCTTTCACACGCATATGACGCAAGTGAAAATACCATGGCCTGGGTCAGGCGCACCTTAGTCTTCAAGGTGACATCTTTGCTCTTCAACAGTTTAAAGAGGTCCCTTGTGGCAGATTTCCCCAATGCAATGCGTCTTTTGAATTCTTGACTGCTGCTTCCATGGCTGTTGACTGGGGATCCAAGTAAAATGAAATCCTTGACAACTTCAATCTTTTCTCCGTTTATCATGATGTTGCTCATCGGTCCAGTTGTGAGGATTTTTATTTTCTTTATGTTGAGGTGCAATCCATATTGAAGGCTGTGGTCTTTGATCTTCATCATTAAGTGCTTCAAGTCTTCTTCACTTTCAGCAAACTAAGTTGTGTCATCTGCATAACACAGGTTGTTAATCAGTCTTCCTCCAATCCTGACGTCCCATTCTTCTTCATATACTCCGGGTTCTCGTAGTATTTGGTCAGCATGCAGATCAAATAGGTGTGGTGGAAGAATACATCCCTGATGCACACCTTTCCTGACTTTAAACCAATTACTATGCTCTTGTTCTGTCTGAACAACTGCCTCTTGATCTATGTAAAGGTTCCTCATGAACACAACGAAGTGTTCTGGAATTCCCATTCTTTGCAATGTTATCCATAATTTGTTATGATCCGCACAGTTGAATGCCTTTGCATAGTCACTAAAACACAGGTAAACATCCTTCTGGTATTCTCTGCTTTCAGACAGGATCAATCTGACATCAGCAATGACATCCCTGGTTCCATGTCCTCTTCTGAAACCAGCTTGAATTTCTGGCAGTTCCCTGTCAATATATTGCTGTGGCCACTTTTGAATGATCTCCAGCAAAATTTAGCTTGCCTGTGATATTAATATTGTTGTATAATTTCCACATTTGGTTGGATCACCTTTCCTGGGAATAGGCATAAATATGGATCTCTTCCAGTAAGTTGGACAGGAGGCTGTCTTCCATATTTCTTGGCATAGACAAGTGAGCACCTCCAGTGCTGCATCGGTTTGTGGAAACCAAAAGGGAAGAACATGTTCAGTGTTTCTCAAGCTGAAAGAACTGAAGGAAAAGTGCAAGCCTCGAGTTGCAATAGTGAAGGATTCCATGGGGAAAATATTAAATGACGCAGGAAGCATCAAAAGAAGATGGAAGGAATACACAGAGTCATTATACCAAAAAGAATTCGTCGATGTTCAAACATTTCAAGAGGTGGCATATGATCAGGAACTGAAGGTACTGAAGGAAGAAGTCCAAGCTGCTCTGAAGGCATTGGTGAAAAACAAGGCTCCAGGAATTGATGGAATATCAATTGAGTTGTCTCAACAAATGGATGCAGTGCTGGAGGTGCTCACTCTTGAAATTCCTATGTGAGGAGTCAATTCAGAGTGAAGAAAAACATTTGTGAAAACATTTACTTAAAGCTCAAAATGAGGAAAATATAATTTATTTTGTGTTTTACCTCCACATGACTAGTCTTCAAAACTGTATACTTGAATTGTATCTCTGTATCTCAAGATTCATAAAAATAAAAATCATGATTTTCACCTTTCATGTTGGGAAAAAAAGGCTTCAGGTTAGTAAGGCTGTGTTGAACCAGTTATTCTCCTGGGCAGCTTAAAACAGAAGAAATTTGTTATCTCATAGTTTTGGAATCTAGAAGTACAAAATGAAGGTGTTGGTGGGACCGAGTTCTCTCTGAGGGCTATAGAGAAAATTCCTTGCACGAAGGAGATACTTTCTGGAAGCTTCTGGTAGTCCCAGAGATGCTTCGGCTTGTGGCAACATAATGTCTGTCTCCGTCTTCACATAACTGTTTTCCCGCTTGTCTGTATTCCTCTCCTTGTCTGTATTCCTTTTCTTCCTTTTATAAGGACACCAATCATATTGGATTAGGCCCCGTCCAAATCTAGTATGACTTCATGTTAAGTAATTACATTGCAGAGGCTCTATTTCTAAATACGTTAACTTTTGGTCATGGGTGCTAGGACTTGATCATATCAGTTTGGGGACCACGAATCAACCCCTAGCACTGGGAATAGGAAAATATGGGGACAATTTAAATGCCCATTATTAGGGAACTGCTTAAATAAGTATGGTATTTTCTGTAACGGAATGTTCTACTCTTCATCTTTAAGAAGAACAAAGCATTCGATATATTAATATGTAAAGATTTCTTTGATTACATTTATTATAAACTTATGTACAATCAAACCTCATGGGATCTGGTTTACTGGTTTAGAAGTTTAGGGTCATGTTTTATGGGAATCCCAGTTATTTGGCGTAATTATGTGTTTAGCGCTTCTGTTCTGTCTCCAAGTTTTTGTGTAGTTTCTGAAATCTTAAACATTTGTAAATGGCTATCCCAGTTACAACAATTGGTCTTCTTTTATCTGGAGGAACAGAAGAAGAAGGTAAGTCAGGAATAGGAGGAGGAAATGGAATGTGTGGCTAATTGCCCCATGAGCAACTGCCTCTTTTGCCATGAGACAAGGACTGGATGGTGCCTGCCTACAGTTACTGAATGTTTTGATCAAAGATTCTATAGAAGAATTGTGTTAAAAAAGAAGAAATTGCAGAAAAGAATTTCAAATTCTGATAGAATCCAGAATTTCTGGAACCAGGGAGGCTAGATGAATCCCCAAAACTATTACCCTGAGGTAATGTTGAAACCTTAAACCAAAAATATCCCCGAAGTCTTTTTAAAACCACACAACAATTTAGCTTAACAAGTAAAGAATGTCTACCATGAGCATTGTTCTGTTGTAAGAACTACGTCTATGGGATCAAACTGACCACACCAACTTGAAAGATTATGTAGGAAACTTAGGGGGTAGTGGGTTTATGTTAATGGAGAAGGAGCAATTCCAAAAAGGAGGGTGAGAATTGTATATCTTGAAGAATGTAATCAATGTCACTGAACTGTACATGCAGAAATTGTTGAATTGGTGTTTGTTCTGCTGTGTATATTCCCAACAAATGTAAATAAATAAATAAATAGCCACCCCCCCCAAAAAAAAGTAAGGTGAAGAGTAGTCCATAAAATATGTGACTCTTTTTACAAGTCACTTATTTAATAACAATGATGGCATGTGTGGAAGGCCAAAGTTCATTTGAACTGAAAAGAATGGCCAAGGAGCTACTGAGAGACTTTCACCAGAAAGTATTCTCATCCAAACAAATGTAAAAGTCCAGGCAGCATTATAAACCTAGATCAAGCCCAGCAGAAAATCCTAAAGAACTGCAAAGAGTACAACTTGACAACCAGTACAAAATAATGCCAAAATACCAAGGATTCTAAACAGAAATGGCAAATATTGCCAAATAATCAGATCATGGGTACACTAAAGACACAAAACAAGTGTAATAAAAAATAAAAAAAAAGAAAAAGAAAAAATAACCTCCAGAAATTCACCCAGTGCATCAAAATCCCAGACAGGTCTGGAAGAGTGGGAGTCGTCAAAAATGACCTATACCATTCAGAAACTCTAAGTATAGCTAACTTGGTGAGCAAAAGCCATATCCCCACTAACTGCTTATATAATGCAATTTTCTGTAGCTATTCACCTGAGTAGAGCCCTCGTTGTGCATTGGTTAAGAACTCAACCTCTAACTGAAAGGTTGGCACTTCAAATCCACCAGCTACTCCTTGGAAACCCTATGGGCAGTTCTACCCTGTAAGGTGGCTATGAGTTGGAATCAACTCCACGACGATGGGTTTTTTATTCATCTGAGTGAGGCAGATCTATATAGATTATTGGAAAATGTCCAGGATGTATTAAGAAAGGAATATGCATAATGGTATGTATTATGATGCTATGTAAGTATTTTTAAAGAAAAAAAGCATGTATTAAAAGCTTTATATGCTAATTTGTTAATAAGTTCTATTATTTTGATGAAAAAGCACTTTATGGGTAAGAATCAATTCAGAGTGAAAAAACGTACGTAACAAAAAGGTATGAAAAGAGAATTTTAGGAGATTCTGTGTGAAAAACTGGGAGAAGATACAGGTATGAATAAAAAAGTGGTGAAAGGGTTCTAGCTTCCCTGGAACATGGCATGCTGACTAGCAGGCATGTGGCCAGAGAAGAGAATGTAAGAAGCTTCCCATGGCATAGACTTGACACAGGACCTTCATGCTTCCTTTCTCACTAACAGGAAGAGTGTCAAATGGGGACTCTGTCATGGCCCAAAAGAAGTTTCTCAGTCACTGTCTCTACATTCTTTTCTCCACACACAAACTGGCCCATGTTCTGTGTAAATCCATGAAGCTGATCAGTTTCTAAGATGGGACTCAGTTTGTCCTAGTGGAGATCTGGTTGAGCCTGTTCTTAACCTTCTCCTGCCTCTTTAGCTTACTTGGAACCGGGTGTCATAGAAAAACTCTGGCACGCAGATCAGAGCTGCTCCTCATCACTGTTCTCAACAGAACCATAACAGCACTGGTATTACAGAAAAGAGCAAAGATGCCTTTCAAGAAGCCGAATGTTGTTTACCAACAACACAAGCTTAGCTTTTGGAACTTAATTTTATGGCTCATCAAGGATGAGACTGCTTTCCCTTGGACTTCTTCCTACATAGACCTTATCTATTTCTATTGTTAGTGTATGAATTCCATGTGAATGTGTTATTGGAGACACCTCCAGCCCGAACACATAACAAGGCAAAATTCAGTCCTTCTGTAGGCATTTTTTTTTTGTAGGCATTACTTTTAAAAGAGTTCTTTTCAAAATAATACTTTATTGTTTTTAAAGCAGAAGTTTACACCACAAGTTAGATTCCTATTTACCAATTCTGCACAAATTATTCAGTGATATTGGTTACATTTTCCACATTCTTCTCATTCATTCTGTTCTGGTTGTACTGTTTTCATTTCACTTTCACTGCCACCTTACCCTATCATCTTTGCTTTAAAATAATTTTTGATCACTTGGTCTCATAAACGTATTTTTTTTTTTGAAGAAATTCATTACTCTTGAGTGACATTCTTTATTTTATGAGCCAATCTGTTATTTAACTAAAAGGTGACCTCACAGTTAATTTTTGTTTAAGGTTTAAAGATATCTCAGGGCCGTAGTCTTGGAAATACTTTAGTCTCAACTAGTCCAGTAAATCTGAACTTTTTAAGAATTTGACTTCTGTTCCACATTTTTGTCCCATTGTATCAAGATCCATGTATTGAGGCCTTGATCAGAACTGTCGATTGTGGTAGCGAGGCACCATCTAGTTCTTCTTGTCTCAGAATAGATGAGGCCATGGTTCCTGAAGACTATTAGTTCTATAGAAAACTTTCTTCCCTGAGTATTTGGTTTTTTTCTTCCTTTTTTGTTCCGAATGAGAGTGATAGCTGTATCTTATATGGTGTCTTTTAAGATTTTTTTTTTTGAATCGTGCTTTAGGTGAAAGTTTACAGCTCAATTTCTCATACAAATATTTATACACATATTGTTATGCGACAGTAGTTGCAGTCCCTGTAATGTGAAAACACACTCCCCCTTTCCACCCTAGGTTTCATGTGTCCATCCAACCACCTCCTGTCCATTTCTCCCTTCTCATTTTGCCTCTGGACAGGAGCCACCCACTAATCTCATGTATCTGCTTGAACTAATAAGCACACTCTTCATGAGTATTATTGTATGTTTTAGAGTTCAGTGTAATCTTTGTCTGAAGAGTTTACTTCTGGAATGGTTAACTTTAGAAGGGTATTGAAAGGTAGATTTCTCTTGAGAAAGTCTATGAATTGGGGCAGGGTTACAACATGTTATTGCCTGTTTCAATATTATAGGAAAGAAGTAATTCCATCTGGTTTGACATGGAACATAGTATTCTGATTTAAAATGTAAGTAAGATTCTAATGGCATTTCTAAAAGTAACCTAAGGCTCCTGAATCCCCTCCGCTGAGCAATTCACTGCTACTGTTGGGGTGTCACACAGAGAGAAAAGTGGAATGTATTCATTAGCTGTGACTGTTATTAGTAGTGTAAATATTAACTACTGTCATTTATTAATATATTATGTGGTAGACATCTTAGAAACACAACCTGCACGATTGTCATACGTCTGTTTAGACACGGGAAAGTATAAAACCAAGATTACCTGAAGATAGGTTATTAGAGCCAGCTCAGGGATGAAAACTCAGTTACAACAAAGTTCAAAGTCCATGATATTTTTCTTGAATCACCCATCATCTCTAAACCTAACACTGTATGAGGTTCTCTTGCTAAAAAAAAAAAAAAGTAAAAGGTATCAGTTGAAACTGTTGCTTTGAACAAAGTCTAGTGGGTATAACTATAAAATTGTTCCAGCCCATCTTAGAAATCAGAGCCAGCATTGTAGAGGTGAGAGCTGAATTTAATTGATATTCTTGATTTACAAAATAAGAGGGTGGCGGAAGCAACATGGCAAGTGAGATATTACGGTAAGAATCAGTGTGATAGAGTTTGGTTACTGCACGTATTTCAATATGGCTGGAACAGAAAGTGCTAATGGATGCTATATACCCAAAGAAATTAAAGGACTTAGATATTTAGTTGCTAAATCTATCATGTATAAAATTCTATATAAATGGTTCAAGAAGGGTAAAGCCATTGGCTCACCATCTGTATGTCAAACTAGTTCTGTTGCGTGTTTAAATAGAACAGAAATCTACCTGCTTATTCATTTCTGGGCCCTCATTTTTTTTATCTTCATGTCTTTGTCCACGAAGTTGCCTTCTCTCCACCCTCTTATTCTCCATCTCCAGAATATTCATGTCAGAGCTCAGTCTCTTATCTCTAAGTCTAGCAAAAATACCACTTATTCTAAAAAGTTTCCCTGATTTTGTAAACAACAACAAAAAAAAACTCTCATCTGAATCACATCCATTTCTCCTATGGATTATTAATGCATTAAATTAGGCATTCTTTAACTTAAGATGTATTAATTGACTGCTTACCCACTGCCAGGCAAAAATTTAGGTTCTTAGGATTATCTAATAAACAATTGAAAAATAATACTCCTGGTGGTGTACAGTTTAGGTGTTCGGCTGCCAATCACATGGTCAGCAGTTTGAATCCATCAGCACTCCTTGGAAACCCTGTGGGGCAATTCTACTCTGTCCAATAAGGTCGCTATGAGTCAGAAACATCTTGGCCGCAAGCAACGGGTTTGTTTTTTGTTTCTTTGTTTTCATTTTCATAATGGAGCTTATTTTTCCAGTAGAAAAAGTAAGCAGAAATAAATTATTAAAATAGAATATGTTGGATGATGCTGTCTGCTATAGAGAAATCTGAAGCAGTGAAGGGAGTTAGGGACAGCTGAGGGCTGGTAAACTTAAACAGGGTGATTGATTAGGTACAGCTCCACTTAGGAAGTAACCGACTTAAATGTGATGAAGATATCGGCTATTACATGTATTGAAGAAAAGAAAGCTATAAGTAAAAAGCGGACGCTAATCTGTGGCTATCGTATATCAAATGCATTCAGCACTTAGACCTTTCTTCTAATCCACTAGCTCAAGCTGAAAGTCAGTGTTGGGCGTATTTGATAAATGCTTCATGGAAGCAAGGAATGGAATATATGTCACCTTTACATAAATTTCTAAGTAGCTAAGTCTCATGGCTATCTGTGACTCTTAGCTCAAACAACTTCTTTATAATGTCCCCTACACTAAACAGGACTCTCAATGTTAATTAATGAGATAAGTCTACATTTTCATCTCTTTTGTACAGAAAGTATATGTAACACCAGATTTTATTTAGTCAACTTTGTGCTGAGCTTCCAAAACTAGAGAAAGTATGCAAAAAATCAACATAATATTCATGATTCCTCACACATCACTTAGAAAAGAACACAGCCTGCACCTCTATTGTAATAATGCCAAGGGAGCTGGAAATATTCCCCTTTTCCCAAAAATTTTCAACCGCTGAATATAGAATGTCTTGAAATAAATGGATTTGTCAGTTTTTTGAAAGATGTGAATATAATTCTGTAAAACCAGGACCATGATTTGAAACTCTAAGATTCCTGTCTAACTAATTTGAGAAGAACATTGAAGTCTTCTCATAGTCTGGAGCTCATAGCATCTATTCCTGTCTGTCTGAATAGGACACTGAATTTATCTCTCATCTTCACCTACATCCTTACAAACCTACTCTCCTGCTTTAATTCTTTATTTATTTTTTAAAAAATTTCCTAGAATAAGTGTGTGCTGGAGCCAGCTCACACCAGTTTATGAAAGCTGAATGTTAAATGTTCAGGAATTTTGGGAGCCTGTTGTTAAACCTTTGGTAGTTTGAAATCAGCCATGGTAGGAGCATTTATACCACAGAACTGACAAATGCTACCAATCAGGTTGTGTTGTGGTGGTTCCAGTAGCAGGCACACCCCTGAGAATAACCATTATGGACCAGACACTGTATTAGTGCTCTGTATACTGATATACTCCTTGGAAACTCTATGAGGCAGTTCTGCTCTGTCCTATAGGGTCGCTAGGAGTCGGAATTGACTCGACGGCACTGGTTTGTTTTTTTTTTTTAGTACTGATATGAATAAGAGAGTATTCTGTCACATGGGGTTGCTATCAGTCAAAATTGACTCGACAGCACACAATAGCCTGACAAACAAGAAAGGTATGGCTGCTCCCTAGAATGGCTAGACAAATGAGAGAATTTGTGAGGCTGGGGGTCTTGCAGTTTGATGGACCTGGGGAAGGGGCATGAAGAGCCAGAGAGTCCGTGAAAGGAAGATTCTGCCACCCAGTGAAATCCTTAGAGAAAATTCATGAGAGAAGAGTGGGAGCAAGGGAGTAATTGGAATAGGTGGTCAACAGGGAAGTGTAATGGCCTGTCTGAGGTCCCATCATCAGTGACCCACATCGCTACATTATAGGCCACTGTAATGACAGCACAGATTTATATCCTTAGAATGGCATCAAAAATTAAAGAAAGAAAACATCGATATGATTTTCCAGCATCAGTGCCAGAAGCTGAGGTGATTTTTTTCCTCTAGTTTTAGAAGCAGAAATATGCAAAATATGGAAAAGCAAAACACCCCAACCAAGGATCATGAAAAGCAATTTTGTCCCCATTAGTTCTCAGGTCCTGGTGAGGGTGAAGACAGTGAAGAGAAGGGAGAGAGGCTTCTGGTTCTCCTATTGCAGAGCAGTAGGAGTCCTGGCATTTCCCCCCTAGCTCACAGCTTTCCTCTCCTTCAACTTGAGCTAAGCACCTGAGACCCAAGTCCTCCGGTCCTGAACCATCAAGAAGCTTCTTGATGATGCTCTGGACATGAAAGAGTCCTGGGAAAAGGCTGGTTCTTCAACAAAGCTAGCACTCCTTAGGCCAGTGATGCAGTGTAGAGGATTGGGTTGAGAAAATGCTTACAGTTGGCTCAGCTAGTACCATAGAGGTGGTCACTGGGCTTCTTTGAGGGCTCCTTTATAGACTGGTTGGCTCATTGCAGAGACCCTTGCTGCAGCTGGTAGCCTTCATTTGGAACTTGCCCAGACTTGCTCCAGAGTTGGCACTGTGGCTTCCTGGTCAATCACTCAGGTTTCAACACAAATGTCACTTCTTCAGAGATCCTTTTTCTGACCACTCTGACTTTTTTTTTTCTGACTAAATCAATACCCCTTGGCTCCATCATCTACGTAAAATGTGTTTGTACAGAAGAGCATCACTAAATTACTGCTGTACTGTCTATCTCCTCCCTAGAATGTATGCTTCCTGAGCCTTGTCTGTTCTTGTTCTCTCAATGTATCCCCAGTGTCTACAGCTTTCAGCATATCTGGGGAAAGAAAGATTCTGGAAGAAAGAACAAAAAGGGGGTGTAGCGAGAGACAGATATGAATTCAATAACGATTAGTTTAATAAGGAAAAGCTAAATTCTGTTATGCTATTTTCTCAATTTAATCCTAGGGCTAAGGGAGAAAAAGAGTGAGCTAAAGGAATCTACTGTGTTTTGATTAATTACAATCAGGTAGGATAACTAATCAATTCCAGCACTAATTCATTTTCCTCATGGCTCATGGCAAATTAACAAGCATGTTTTGTCCTCCAACAGTAAAATGATGGCTGAGAATATGGATTACAATTGAAATAATTTCACAGTGTGACATCTCTCACACGTACCACTATTCCATTTAAACATGTTAGAAAACATAATTTGAATGGGACATTAATAAACCAGTCAAGTTATATTCAGTATTTCAAATCTCAATGTTATTTTCATTGCTTTGTTAAGTATCATAGTAAACTTTACAATTAATAATTAGCATTGAACTTTTATTCAATACTACAAAATTAGATTTTCAATATTAATTTAATACTGAAAAAAATGAAGGGTGGTAAATTCTATTCCTTTTAATGAAATTATATACATACATGTTAATTTATAAAATACAAAAAAGATGAAAATAGAAAATTGTATTAAGAAGAAACTTAAAAACTAAATTATATATCAATAAAATATTAATTCTGAATGCACATGTTAAAAAATCATTAAAGTAAGTTATCAGGCTACTTTGAAAATAATGAAAATGATGTGCTTACAAATTTTATAGCATTATTCATAGTATTTCTTAGATTTTAGATTCTAGTCTTAAATGCTTTTGAAATACAAATGATTAACTGAGCTGTGTATTCAACAAATGAAGTAAAAAAAAAGAAATCCTGAAGGAAGCAGGAAGAATAAACAGTAAAGATAAGTGGGGAAATTCATTAATTAGAAAATAACAATACTGGCTTGGTCTCTTGGGGAAAAAATTCAATCATCAGTCAAATAAAAAAAGATGGACTAAGCCCAAATTTCTTTGCTCCTTTGCTCTTTCAAGCAAAATGTGTTATTAGTGGATGCTGAGGTTCTACATTAAAAAGTGTGGTAGGACAATTTCTTGAAATGCTAAGTGATATTTAATCAGGCTGCTCCCCTGGGTGCAGAGAAGTAGGGACCAAGTCAAGGCTGCTGCAAGGCTAAGAGAGTTCTGGAAGGAAAGTGAAGGGGAGGCCCTTCTTCCTCTTTGTGCATCACAGCCTGCTTGGGGTTCCCTTCCCTTTGCTCTTCCCTGGTTTTAATTCATGAATTAAGTCGGAGTGTGGGTCAAGATGTTGCCAAGTCCTGTCATATGTGGAACTACACGGGGGAGAAAACAAAAAAAGATCAAGTTTACTACATTTCAAAGATGTCCAGTGTTGCTCATAAAATTAAAAATAGAAAGATTAAAAAAAAAAAAAAACAATGTTTTATTCATCTGCATTCAGGCATAAAGCTCTGAGGAAGTCAATTAGAAGTCACTGTTACAGATCGAGAAGAACAGAGGAGCAAAGCTGGAAAATTTTAAGCGAGCCAGGTACAATTTCGGCTGGCTCCGGCACTGTTGCATATTTTGGAAAACTGGTTATTTTGGGAATAAAAGTTTTATACCTTTGCAGAATTGTGCAGGTGTCTGGGAGCTCCCCGCCACGGCCTTGGTGGAGCCAGAATGGGACTGAGGGTGGAGCGTCTCCTGAGCCTCTCAGGAAATGTCCTCTGCAGAGCTGGCAGCTCTAGTCAAAGGTGGACCTAGAGACTGTTACCCTTGGAATGTTCTGGCCCTGACACTTTCCTTTTTCGATATTTTGGAAAAGAAGGGATCCATCCCAACTGTAAGTAAGTATAACTATCTAAGAATGGTCTGAATATTTTATCTCCAAAGGGAATTGTGATCATCATCCACAGAAGTACCAGGAAAGAAGTACAAGGAACACAGAAAACTTGCTGTTGTTGTTGTTAAGTGCCGGTGAGTCGATTCCGACTCATAGCAACCTTATGCACAACAGAAAGAAACACTGCCAGGTTCTGAACCATCTTTAGGATCATTGTTATGCTTGAGCCCTTTGTTGCAGCCACTGTGTCAGTCTACCTCTTCGAGGGTTTTCCTCTTTTCTGCTGACCCAGTACTTTACCAAGCATGATGTCCTTCTCCAGGGACTAATCCCTCCTGATAATATGTCCAATGTACGTGAGACACAGTCTTGCTATCCTTGCTTCCAAGGAGCATTCTGGTTGTACATCTTCCAAGAAAAATTTGTTTGTTATTTTGGCAGTCCATATTCTTTGCCAATATCACCATTCAAAGGTGTTAATTCTTCTTCAGTCTTCCTTATTCATTCTCCAGCGATCACATGCATAGGATGCAATTCAAAATACCATGGCCTGGGTCAGATGCACCTTAGTCTTCAAGATGGCATCTTACCTTTTCAACAGTTTAAAGAGGTCCTTTGCAGCAGGTTTGCCAGATGCAATGTGTCTTTTGATTTCTTGACTGCTGCTTCCATGGGTGTTGATTACAGATCCAAGTAACATGAAATTCTTCACAACATCAATCTTTTCTCCATTTGTCATGATGTTCCTCATTGGTCCAGTTATGAGCATTTTTGTTTTCTTTATGTTGAGGAGTAATCCATACTGAAGGCTGTGGTCTTTGATTTTCATTAATAAGGACTTCAAGTCTTCTTCACTTTCAGCAAGCTAAGTTGTGTCATCTGCATAACACAGGTTGTTAATCAGTCTTCCTCCAATTCTGATGCCCCATTCTTCTTCCTGTAGTCCGGCTTCTCGGATTATTTGCTCAGCATACAGATTGAATAGGTACACTGAAAGGATACATCCCAGACGTACACCTTTCCTGACTTTAAACCACTCAGTATCTCCTTGTTCTGCCCAAACAACTGCCTCTTGATTTATGTACAAGTTCATCATGAGCACAATTAAGTGTTCTAGAATTCCCATTCTTCGCCATATTATCCATAATTTGTTTTGGTCCACAGAGCCGAATGCTCCTGCATAGTCAATAAAGCACAGGTAAACATCCTTCTGGTATTCTCTACTTTCACTCAGGATCCATCTGACATCAGCAATGATATCCCTGGTTCCATGTCCTCTTCTGAATCCAGCCTGAATTTCTTGCCATTCCCTGTTGATATACTGCTGTAGCCACTTTTGAATGATCGTCAGCAAAATTTGTTTGCATATGATATTAATGATATTGTTCAATAATTTCCGCATTTGGTTGGATCACCTTTCTTGGAAATAGGCATAAATATGGATCTCTTCCAGTTGGTTGGCCAGCAAACCATCTTTCATATTTCTTGGCACAGGCAAGTGAGCACTTCCAGCACTGCATCCATTTGTTGAAACATCTCAATTGATATTCCATCAATTCCTGGAGCCTTGTATTTCACCAAAGCTTTCAGCATAAGTTGGACTTCTTCCTGCAATGCCATTGGTTCCTGATAAAATGCTACTTCTTGAAATGGTTGAACGTCAACTAATTGCTTTGGGTATAACGACTCTGTGTATTCCTTCCATCTTTTTTTGATGATTCCTGTGTCTTTTAGTATTTTCCCCATAGAATCCTTCACCATTGCATACTGAGGCTTGAATTTTTTCTTCAGTTCTTTCAGCTTGAGAAAGGCCAAGAGTGTTTTTCCCTTTTCATTTTCTATCTCCAGCTCTTTGCACATGTCATTACAATACTTACTTTGTCTTCTCCAGTCACCCTTTGAAACCTTCTATTCGGTCCTTTTACTTCATCATTTCTTCCTTTTGCTTTAGCTGCTCAATGAACGAGAGAGCATGTTTCAGAGGTGCTTCTGACATCCATCTTGGACTTTTCTTTCTTTCCTGTCTTTTCAATGACCTTTTGCTTTCTTCATGTATGATGTGCTTCCACAACTTATCTGGTCTTAGGTCATTCGTGTTCAATGCGTCAAATCTGTTCTTGAGAAAAAAAAAAAAAGATGATCTGTAAATTCAGGCGGTTTATGCTTAAGGTCGTATTTTGGCTTTCGTGGATTTGCTCTGATTTTCTTCAGTTTCAGCTTGAACTTGCATATGAACAATTGATGTTCTCTGTTCCACAGTCGGCCCCTGGCCTTGTTCTGACTGATGATATTGAGCTTTTCCATCCTCTGTTTCCACCGAAGTAGTCGATTTGATTCCTGTGTATTCCATCTGGTGAGGTCCATTTGTATAGTTGCTGTTTAAGTTGGTGAAAAAGTTATTTCCAATGAAGAAGTTGTTGGTCTTGAGAAATTCTATCATTCCATTTCCAGCATTGTTTCTATCACCAAGGCCATGTTTTCCAACCACGGATCCTTCTTCTTTGTTTCCAACTTTCCCATTCTAATGGCCAGTAATTTATCAATGCATCCTGATTGCATATTTGATCAATTTCAGACTTCAAAAGCTGATAAAAATGTTCAATTTCTTCATCTTTAGCCTTAGTGGTTGGTGCCTAAATTTGAATAATAGTTGTATTGACTGGTCTTCCTTGTAAGAAAAAAAAAAAAAATTCCATGTCGGTCTATGGATATTATCCTGTCACTGACAGTGTTGTTCTTCAAGGTAGATCTTGAAATGTTCTTTTTGATGATGAATGCAACAGCATTCATCTTCAAGTTGTCATTCCCAGAATAGTAGACTCTATGATTGTCTGATTCAAAATGGCCAATACCAGTCCATTTCAGCTCACTAATGCCTAGGATATCAACATTTATGCATTCCATTTCATTTTTGAAGATTTCCAATTTTCCTAGATTCATACTTCATACATTCCAGGTTACAAATATAATGGATGTTTGCACCTCTTTCTTCTCATTTTGATTCATGCCACATCAGCAAGTGAAGGTCCTGAAAGCTTTACTCCATGCATGTCATTAAGGTCAACTCTACTTTGAGGAGGCATCTCTTCCCCAGTTGTCTTTTGAGTGCCTTCCAACTGGGGCTTATCTTCTGGTACTATATTAGACAATGTTCTGCTGCTATTCATAAGGCTTTCACTGGCTAATTCTTTTCAGAAGCAGGCTGATGTGTCCTTCCTAGTCTGTCTTAGTCTAGAAGCTCAACTGAAATCTGCCCTAAATGGGAGACCCTGCTGGTACCTGGATACCAGTGGCATAGCTTTCAGCATCAAAGCAACAGGCAATCCCCCAGAGTATGACAAACTGACAAACATATGTGAGGAAAAAAAAAAACCTTGTAGAGGAAGAAAATAGACTACTCTGTCTCAGGCTCAGGGCTTTCAGATTATGAGACGGATGTGCTGCCCACTGAGCTCAGTAGGAATTAGGGTCAAAAAGAATTACATATATCAGTACCATTGAGAGAAGAATGTTGAAGGTGTAGTATGTTCCATCGTACCCTCAACACAAAACCTGTTTCCATTCACATCTTCTCAGTTATTTCTCTGATTAGCCCATATTCTTTCTCCAGTGTCTTTCCATTTGATACAGTAATGCAGTACTCCTCCATTACAAGTTAGAGCTAAGGGCACAGCCATAGCTTTTGAGGTACATATGTGCCCAGGGAAACAAAGGCTTTGGTGGGTGGAGACTACGGGGGGTGGCAGGTTTTTTAAATGACAGAGGCAGCAGGGTAGATTCCATGTTCCTGTTGTGCTGTTGGGTTCACATACATATGATGTCATTAAATGCCCCTGCCAATGGGGAGACAAGAAGAGATTATGAAGTTCTAATTTCAGTAGAAGGCTAGGAAGAGCCTCTGAGTGAAAAGAGCTATAGAGAACAGGGTGTAATCAAAAGATAAAAGTTGAAAGGGAATTCTGCTAGAAAGTGGGAGAGAAAGAGTTAAGAGAAAAAACCAACAGAAAAGGTAAGCTGCTTACACTGAGAGTAGAAGACCAAGGGGGGGTGGGTGGTGGTGGGAAGGATATAATTTAAAGATACAGATGATCACGGGAATGCTGAGGCTTCAGAGCATATGAAAAATTTACTTAACTTGACATCACCAAGGAATGTATTTAGCATGTGTTAAGTTTTTTGTTTAAAGCTTTTTCCTTTCAAATAAATAGAAACCAAAGATTATTAGTGCTAAGGATGGGAAAGAAGGGGAAGGAGGGAGCTTTTGCTTAGGGGACATTGAGTTCATGTTAATGGTAGTGGGATATTTAAAAAAGGATAGTGAAAATACTTACACAGCTTGAAGAACATCATCAACATCCCTGAATTACACATGTAGAAATGTTGAATCCTTATATATTCTGTTGTATGAATTTTCACCATGATTAAAAAGAAAAGAAACAATCAACAGAGGCCCAGGGTTCACTGCAGTCTCTTAAGCCAGTCCTGCCTGGAATTCTAGGACAGGGTGGATCAGGTGTCCTGTCCACATTCCACCAAAGAGGAAGTGATACCCAGCAGGATGGGCTGGTGGGTGCAGGTCCGGATGCTGGGATCACCCATGCAGCCTAGCTTGTACATGGTGGGCACTTGGGAGCCAGAGTGGACTGGCCAGTGAGAATAGATCCGAGCTCTCACAGCCATATCCCTGCCCTGGCAGCCACCCCCAGGGTGGACCCTCAGGAGTAGGGGGCAGACCAGATCCCCTCTTGGGCCAGGAGAACAAGGCCCTGAACCTCCTGGCCTTCGTCTGGGGGGCAAGAGCTGAACCCTCTCAGGCTCCTTTCCAAGGGAATGGGGGAAGAGGGAGGTTTGTAAAAAGTCCCAGGGCTTCTGGGATGGGGGCAGGGAAGGCCAGCAGGTCCAGGCCCCCAGGAAAAGTGGCCTGTGCAGGCCCACGGGGACCCACCACAGGGTGCTTGCGGGGGTGGGGGTATGGGTGTGTGTGTGTGGGGGGGGGGACAAATGGAGACTCTCCCAGGGAAAAAATGATAATAATTTTTAGGAAAAGGCAATCAATGTAAAAGAGTCAGGTAGAAAAAGCCTTGTTTTGGGAAAATGTGATACTTATTTGGCGGTTATGGGGTTGACAGAGATGTCCATTGTACATATGGTGCAACTAATAGGCCAGGAGAGTGGTAGACAAGCCAAATGAAAAACATGTACAGGTTTATATAGATATAGGTTAGGGAAAAAAATAGGAGCGATTGAAATACGTTTTTCAAGGGACAACATTGATAGTAACGTAATCTCATGTAATTGATATATTTATTTCCACATCCTGAATCCCTGGCCCTTTATTCTCTGTTCTGCAAGGTCAAGCTCAAATGAAAGACTGGTGTTTCCAACTCAACCAGCAGTGCCACAAAAGAAAAGGCCTGGTGATTTGCTTCTGTAAAGATAACAGCCAAGAAAGCCCTATGGAGCAGTTCTACCCTGTAACACATGGGGTTTCCATGACTCCGAGTAGACTCAACAGCAAGGTTTTTTGGGGGGGGGGGGCATGAGGTGGGGGTGCGAGTGAGTTCCCAAGTTTCAGCTCAAATGTGATGTTACGGAGAGCCTCCTCTGACTTCCCCTCCAGAGTGACTTGCCATGCTTCTGTAGACTAGCACGTTTTCTTATTTCTGAGTTAACATTTCTCTGTTATTGTCATCTATTAGTTTATATTTACCTCCTTTACCAGATGTTAATTCCTTGAGGGTACCTCAAAGAAATTTGAATCTGTAGGGTATCACATTTTGTTTGTAAATGGATAATTAATAAATGTGTTTAAGTTATGAACGTTAACCTTTAGAAGGTTGGGAAGGAGTTGAACATTGCCACCAGTGAATATTATCTTTTATTGACAGTCTAAATATCTGCCAGTTGCTTTACCTGAATTATCTTTTAATCCTCATGACCCTGAAGTATGATCCCCATTTTGCAGAAAAGTTCTCAGTGGAGTGACTGAAAAGAGGTTTGTCCAAATTCACATAGCTAACAAAAGGCAGGCTTAACCTGGTTCTGTCCCAAAGTCTAGTCTTTTTTCTTCATGTCAAGTTCCTTTTATGTGAACAATGAAAGGAACATCGAATAAAAGCTAAGGCAGAAAATTATGGTTATATTGGGGTGAACAAATTGTGGTTATTAAGAATCTTCAAAAATAAGCCTGGAAACCACTGAAAGTTAAAACTTTTATAGACAAATTTGAGTGCACAAATGACTGATTTTCAGAGTTAGGAATTTAAGACTAGTGCCCTGTTCTACAGAGCAGATTGAGGCAAATATTTCAGTTGAGCTTCAAGTCTCCACACCATCATGCACACGTTACTATTCAGCACTTCTTTTTGAGAAGCCACAATGTCATTTTACCAAGTGGTCCTAAAGATCTGAGAAGTATGCTACCATATTACTAATAACTGGCTGCCATCAAGTCCATTCTGACTCACAGTGACCCTATAGGACAGAGTAGAACTGCCCCCTAGGGTTTCCAAGGAGAAGCTGGTAAATTGGAAGTGGCAACCTTTTGGTTAGCAGCCAAGGTTTTAAGGCACTGTGTCACCAGGGCTCCACTAAAATAGCAGAGGATGGTTGTGATCCATCGACCTCTGGGTTAGGGGCCCAGCACACTTCCGCTGCGCCACTCTGCTCCTTGGTTGTATTACTTACAGCCAAGCTTATACAGTCCTGATGCATGTCAATATGTCAGCACATAGAATTAATGCCATTTTTTCCTATCATTAGTGTTGAATAAAAGCTCTAGATCAAATAATCAGATGGTTAGATCTGGAAATCCAGTTATGGCGTCATATGGTTTAATTAATGGAAGTCTCAAAACACTTTCAGAAAAAAAAAATCAAAACCAAATGTTTTATTTCCAATGTGGAGATGGAGGAGGGCATAGCAGCCACTACTGCTTGTCTACACCACAGTCAGCCACTAACACCACCCATCAGGCCCCCTTGAAAACAGAAAAATGACTTTCTTCCCATAGCCACATCTGTACTGCCCTGTGCTTGGAGGTGGTGGATACCATTCTCAGATCCAGGGTCTGAATTACGATCAAGCTTGTTAATCATAGAAACCCTAGTGGTGTAGTGGTTAAGAGCTCAGCTGCTTCCAAAATGTTGGAAGTTCAAATCTACCAGGCACTCCTTGGAAATCCTATGGGGCAGTTCCACTCTGTCCCTTAGGGTTTCTATGAGTGGGAATCCACTCCATGGCAACGGGTTTCAGGTTTTTGTTGTTAATCATAGAGGTTCCCATTTTCGTGGCAGTAAGTTTAGGTAAGGGTATGTGATATAAATATAGTAAATGAGACTGGGAAGCTTACAGAAGAGGGTGTCCTCACATTACAAAAGAGAGGTTTGTCTTCCTTCTAGACCATGTCTGAAATTGTGAAAGTTTGAAGCACTGCACAGGGACCAGCTGGAATATGAGACTCAGATGTTGAAGATGGCAGAGTGCAAAGAGTCAAAGAACCTGAGTCCTGATGGCATCATGGAGCCGCTGAATTAACCAGCCATGTAGCCTCCCTACCTCTGGATTTATTCTTATGTGTGATATAAACCCACTTTGTTTAACCCAGTTGAGTGTTGTTTTAATTGTTGTAGAGCTCTTGGTGTAAGTAAAAAGCGGACGCTAATCTGTGGCTATCGTATACCAAGTGCATTCAGCAGTTAGATCTTTCTTGTAATCCACTAGCTCAAACTGAAAATCAGTGTTGTGCATATTTGATAAATGTTTCATGGAAGCAAGGAATGGAATATATGTCGCCTTTACATAAATTTCTAAGTAGCTAAATTTCTAAGTAGCTAAGTCTCATGGCTATCTGTGACTCTGCTCTTAGCTCAAACAAATTATTTATAATGTCCCCTTACACTAAACAGGGCACTCAATGTTAAGTAATGTGGTAAGTCTACATTTTCATCTCTTTTGTACAGAAGATATGTGGTCAACAGGGAAGTGTAATGGTCTGTCTCAGGTCCCATCATCAGTGACACACATCACTACATTACAAGCCACTGTAATGACAGCATGGATTTATATCCTCAGAATAGCATCAAAAAATAAGAAAGAAAACATAGATATGATTTCCCAGCATCAGTGCAGAAGGTGAGGTGATTTTTTTCCTCCAGTTTTAGAGGCAGAAATATGCCTCTAAAAGAGGCATATATCTCTTTTGAGATATAAAAGAAATCTCTTCTGAGAAATAAAAGAGATTAAACAAGCAAGAGATGGGGGAAGAGAGGTGTCAAGTCACTTGAAAATTGCCCAGTAGCAAAAGTCAGAAGGGACAGGACCTTCCTTCAGAGCCAAAAGATGGAGAGAGACCCTAGAGCTGGTGGTGCTCTGAATTCAGACTTCTAGCCTCATAAACCGTGACGAAATAAATTTCTGTTTGTTACAGCCATCCACTTGCGGTACTTCTGTTACAGTAGCACTACTTAAGTCACACACAGGGCTTCTCTCTACTTTCCACCTTCCTTTCCCTTACTTGTAGTAGAGATCTCTGCTCCAGATGACAACCACAGAGCTTCTCACCTGTGACAGCAGGTTCACATCTTGGTAACAACTGGCAATAGGTCTTTTTGCTTTTTCTTTATGGGCACATAGAGAATGCGGCTGACAATGACTCGACCAACATTCCATGTCAGGGGCTGTAAAAAGTGGAGGAAACCAGGAAGAAGCAGTGAGGAAGGAATCTGAGCAGCCTGGGATCCTCAGGGAGGGAGAAATTCACCAGGCTGTGCTGGGCATTTTGCCTGGAGGATAGATGGTACACCTCAGAAGGTAGGAGCTTGAACATCACCCCTATTCTCCAGACTGAGAGAAGCCAATTTCAATGGTGATGAGAAGGAATCTCTGCTAACTGAGACAGATTTATGTGGAGATTTAGTCCAGCCAATAAGGAAGACCAATGCCTGGCAGGTAAAAGGGCCAGATGCAGGATAGAATGCACAGGGCAGCACATGAAAAAGGACTTTAGAAAACTAATGAGTCAGCGAAAGTAAGGTTGTGAAACAAAATGAAATTCACATACAAAGTTCTGGCAGGCAGAGTGGGAACAGTGGGTAATGTGGCAGTTAACTGCGGCTGTGACTCTCCACTCAGATCCCGCCATTGCACCTGTGTCTTTTAAAATGAGTGGCACACCTGAGCAAAATCCTCCATGTTGTTGCTGTTGTTTGCCAGGGAGTTCTAGCAACCGTATATGACAGAGTAGAACAGCCCCATAGGGCTTACTGATCCCTATGTCCTTTTTCTGGTGGGTTAAAACCTCCAACCTTTTGGTTAGCAGCCCAGTACTTCACTATTGCGCCACTTCCAAAAAAAAACAATTCTAAAACTCATTGCCCTCAAGTTGTTTTCGGCTTCTGGTCACCCTACAATACAGGGTAGAACCCAATAAGACAGAGTAGAACTGCTCAACAGAGTTTCTAAGGGAGAGGCTGGTGGATTAGAACCATATACCTTTTTGTTAATGATGGAACTCTCAACCATGGTGCCATCAGCTCATCAAAGAGAACCAGGGCCCATGAGGGTCGGGCCAGCAACCTTGGCTCCAAAGAGAAAATGGACCTTACAGAGATCAAATCCACAACCTTGGTTTGACTAGCACCATGCTCTAACCACATGAGCCAACCAGCCAGACATGAGCACCATGTGCCTGTGTTTCTCCCCTCACTTCGCCTTCAGCCTAAGCTCCAGACACCAAGGATCCAAGATGCAGCTCTAGCAACAAGGGTCCTCTGGAAATGGGATGCATCCTCAGGAACTCAAGACTTGTTAAGCCTGTGATGTACAGTTTCAAAGATTGAGAAAAAGAAATTTATTATACTTAGGTGTGCTGCAGAGCTGGGCTCTTCCAGTGACTCCTCATCTGCCTGCCAACAGAGACCCCATCCCCAGATGTCGGAATCCAAACTCTTCTGCTCTTCTTCCAGACTTTGCACCTTTGACTCTCTCATCTCTCAGGCTACAACTCAAATGTCACTTTCTCATAGGGCCCTCCCCTGACCTCACCAGCTAAATCAATGCCCTACCTGTCTCTCTCTCCATCGTCTTTTTAAAATCCTGTATGGGAACGCATATTGAATTATCGTTTCTTCCCTACAGCAAGTTTCCTATAAAATTCATAGTCTAGATCCTATCAGTTTATCCCCAGTGGCTAGGGTTAGAATGAAGCTCTTTGTGGCTACTGGCTGTTCAGAAATTGGTGACATGGAGGGGAAACACTTTCCTCTGTGTTGAACTCCTTCATGGAGTAAATTCAGGAAGAAATAATTACTATGCTAAGGAAAGGTGGCAAGCCGTGAGGCTCTCTGGTTTTCTGGAATGGACAAGATAACTTGCCACAGCTGGAAGCAAGATTAAGTCACTCATGAAATTTTTGTGGAGTTCATTCTCAGCTTTGAAGTCAGGAAGTAGGTGCTTTTGAGCTCTTACTGGTTTAATACAAAGGCAATTGTCATAACTAATATGTAAAAAGGGAAGTAATCAATTATTTACAGTGGCATTCCATGATTGTATAGCGCTTATTATTCTGTCTTGCATTAGCATACTCATTTTGAATTTGAGCCATCTTGCTCTAGAAATTTCTGTTCTCCCACCCCGCTCCACCCGACCCATCCCTCTTGGACAGTGATTGTAAGGTTGAACAGGAAGTTAGGCCTTGTTCTATTCAGAAGAGATATAAAGAAAACCTTCTTCTGTTCCTTTTTTCTGGGCACCAACTGTCAACCAAGTCAAGAGTGGGAAAGAAGGTATGAGTTTCCTCACTGTTTTATTCTTCAGTCTCCTTCCCATAGCTCTTTCCACCTCAACTCAAGACAATGCGCACAATTACATTTCTAAGGATGAAGAGACATTCAGCTGCCTTACTGAAGGGTGTTTCAGGAGTGTGCAAGTTCTTAAGAAAAATGAAACAATAAGTAGTGAAGGTGAATTAGCAATGGCATTGTTTGTCCAGAGGGTGCATGGGAATTTTCCATGAATAAAGCTAGAAGACAAGCCAGCTGTTCTCATGAAGGACTGTGAGGGTCATGATAAAGCGTTTGATACTCTCTGTATCCAAAAGTTTGTTCTTCAATGATTTTAGCTTGGACTATAACTGAACTGGATTTCCAGACGATTCCAACAGGGGAAAGAGTTGAGAGTTGAGTGCAAAGGCCAGGAGAAGGATCAGGCTATTATGGTAATAATTCAGGCAGAGATGCTGAACATCTTTAATGGAGAAGCATAGTGGAGACGAACTCCTTCATTCATTTAACAAATCCTCATTTGGGGGCATACTGTATGCACCTATGCCCTGGGCACTGAGTGCCTCCCTGGGCATTCAGCTGCTGAGTGGTCACTAGATAGCATCAATCCCATGGCCATGGGTGGCAGGCACTTTGCAAAGATGATCTCATGTTGAGTTATATGAGAAGTCTCAAGGAACTGCTGCTTCTGTACAAGGAGAAAAGGCATTCCATCAAGCAGCACAGCACACAAAGGAGGACTTGAGTCTTACTTTTGATGGTAAATTTAACCATCTTGTCTGGCAGGGCTATCACTGGAGCAGCCAGAGGGGTTGTCTGTCAATCTGATGAAGATCCTAAAGTGAAGATTCAAGGTGAGTTTAGTTTTCTTGGCACAAATTGCCAATAGACTTACTGTTTCAAGAAGAAAAGAAAGCTGAACCAACAGAGACATTAAGAAAACATGTACTTTCACAATCCCTTTTTACAGATAGTGGGTTTGGAGTGGCAACCAGAAGTTGGTGTAGATTTCTGGAGAATCAAAATACTCCGCTTTTGATAAATGAGTGAGTTCAAACTAGGAATTGCACAAGGATCTGGGAGCCAAAGGGCTAAATGTTTTTTTTGTTTGTTTGTTTTTTGCTTGACAGTCTAGGAGAATAAGAAGAAATTTTCTCTTCAGTCAACACCTGTGAGGGGAGCCCAGAACCAAGAAATAAGATAAAGCAAGAAATAGGAATAGAGACAGGCCAGGCAGTAGGTTGCATTTCAGCTAAGGTGATAAACTGTTGACCTTTTGAGGAAAACTTTGAGCTTCATACTCCCACAGGACCACCACATGGCCTATTGAATTCCCTATTGAATTCCTTAAAGCATGGCCGGGCTGGAAGAAGGGGCAGATGAAAGGACCAGCTCTGGCTCCCGGGGGGCCAAGTTTCCCTCTTTTCCGAAGTCACCGAATTCTTTCTGCAGCCTCTAGCGTCCGCTCAGGGATGTGCTCCGCTCCCCAGGATAGAAAAACTCCTGTATTCATGGAGACAGGACTCTGGCCCTGCTCCTCTGCTGTGTGCGCCTGTGAGCCACAGGAGGCGTCTTCCTGCTGGAGGAGGAGGGCTCCGGGCAGCGACCGCCCTCAAGGCTCCTCCGCTGGGTGCCCTGGGGCTTAGTGTGGACGTCAGCGCAGCTGGGGATTGACAATCTGTGGATATAAGAGTGAAGTCTCCCTAAACTTTTGCTGCTCCCTCTTCCTGGTTGATCTTCCCTTCTGCCCCCCCACCCCCCGCCCCCAGTGCACACCCCTGTCACTTGATAGAAACGCGATCAAGATCAAACCGGTCCCTGGGTGATGAAGTCGCTGCTCACCCACTGCTTTTCCTCCTTCAAGGTTATTTTTACACCGTCTGGCGTAGGTTCGAACCCACCCCCCAACACCCCACCTCCTGCTCTCCGCAGGGGAGAAAGATGTGGCAACCTGCTTCCTAAAGTTTACAGCCTTGGAAACCCTATGGGGCAGTTCTGTTCTATCCTATAGGTTCCCTGAGTCAGAACTGACTGCACCGCAACGGGTGGTGCTCTCTGCCCTTGGGGTTTGAGCTTCTGTCTTTTTCGTTGTGTAGCTGTAGCTCGTTTTGGGGTGAAGTTGGACAGTTGAATTTAGAAGGAAATGAAACAGAATTCGCGGAGGTTTCCGTGTTAAATCTTAGGAAAGAAAGATAAAACAAAGAGCCAAGATTTCACAAAATGGGAGACTTTTTCATGCAAAATGGGCTGGTAAAGAAGGTACTATTTTTGTGGATTTGTGCGAGATTCAAATTTTGTTCCTGTAAATCTCATTTAGCCTTCCTCACTTTTCTCTAACCAGTCTCTCCAGGTTTGTGGTGCTAGAAGGAGATTTTTATTTCATTCCTTGTAAATCCTTACCAGCCTCCCTTGCTGTTCCTGACCCTTCTTTCTCAGGAGTGATAACTACAGGAAGTCCCAGCAACTAGGAGGGCCTCCTCATTAAAAAAACGGTTTCTGATTTTTTTTTTTTAAATGCATGTGTATCATATGTAACACTGCGGAAAACCTGCTTTCCCTGCAAAACAAGAAGATAAAATCTCAGACTAGCCAGAGGTAGGACCGGGATCTTCTGATCTTTAGTAAGATGCCTTATCCATTTCTCCAGGGCTTTGAAGGGCAGTGTCTTTAGCAGCATTGTTACTTAAATTTCTTGAGTTTTGCACTTTTCTATCATCTATTTCAGGCTGTGACTGATGTCCACTTGGCCTCCTTCCCACTATTTGCTCCCAGGCTTCCTAGCTGAGTTGTTGAGTGCCTTAGAGTGGCTCCAACTCACAGAGACCCTATAGCACAGAGTAGAACTGCCCCATAGGGGTTCCTCCACTGTAATCTCTAAGGGAGCAAATTGCCAGGTCTTTTCTCCAGGAGTTGCTGGTAGGTTTCAGCCTAACAAATGACCTTTCCTTTCGATTAACAGTGCAGTGCTTAATTGTAAGAGAAGGTAAAAATCCATGGCCTACCTTTGAGCCTCATTAATTCAATTTACTTCTGACCTCAGGTCCTTAGCCTCATGGTGAGGGCCCTGGAAATAGCAGGTAATGGAGGAAGATTTCAGGTTCAGGTGTCCTAGGAAGGAGTACAAACCAAAACAAAAGTAAACCAAAAACCAGCTATCAGGGACTAATGTGAACAAATGGAAAACCTGAAAGGCTCACAAACTGCATGAGCTATTAACTCTTTCTCCAGTATGGGTTGTGTTCCTTCCTGTACTCTCAGGGCCCAGGCACACACCTCAATTGTAGCATTTTTCACCCTGTGGTGTAAACAACTGCTTATTCACTTGTCTTCCCCACTAGATTGTAAATCCTTGAGGGCAGCACCCTCAGTGTCTACCATAACTAATTTTACATTAAAATTCTATATGCATGAGTGTTGGATAATATAAGAAAAATATATGAGGAATCAGGAAAGGGTGTAATTTGTGATCTAGGTGGTTATCACCGATCTGAAATCCCACGCTATGCCAACTCACATAAACTCACATATATAAAGGGAAAAGCAGTGAACTTCTATATACACGAAACCAAAGAACCAAACCCATTGCCTTCAAGTTGATTCCAATTTATAGTGACCCTGCAGGACAGGGTCACTTAAAGAGTTTTCAAGTCTGTATGAAAGCAGACTGCCACTTCTTTCTCTCATTGAGTGGTTGGTGGGTTTGAACTGCTGACATTTGAGTTTTTCGCCATCAGGATTCCTTCTATATATAGTAGCTGCATCCTAATTTCATGAATATAGCTTTGAAGTGTGGCTGTTTAAACTCCCGAGGGCTGGATGGAGATGGGGCTGGGCAGGTGTCCAGTAAGTCTAGATATAGTGACAGTGGGACAGTAGGGTTGGGCTAGAGTTAGTGGCTGACAGCCCTCCCAAGTAAAGAGAATACTTGGTCTGCAAGTATGAAGGAAAAAGCTTAGTAAGCCAAGTGCACAGCAGACTTACATTTCTCATATTATTTATACGGTTAGATTTGAGTTTTTCACATTGCAATAATCAGAAGGATTTAGAACATAAGGCATATAAAATATAATTATGAAAAATCTACCCCAAAGACCTTTCCCCAGTAACAGGAAACTTTTAGCAAGAGCTCTACAACAATTAAAACAACACTCAACTGGGTTAAACAAAGTGGATTTATATCACACATAAGAATAAATCCAGAGGGTAGGGAGGCTACATGGTTGGTTAATTCAGCAGCTCCATGATGTCATCAGGACTCAGGTTCTTTGGCTCTTTGCACTCTGCCATCTTCAACATCTGAGTCTCATATTCCAGCTGGTCCCTGTGCAGTACTTCAAACTTTTAGAATTTCAGACGTAGTCTAGAAGGAAAACAAGATTCTGTCATTCGTAATTTGAGAACAACCTCTTCTGTAAGCTTCCCAGTCTCATTTACTATATTTATATCACATACCCTTACCTAAACTTACTGCCACGAAAATGGGAACCTCTATGATTAACAACAACAACAACCTGAAACCCATTGCCATGGAGTGAATTCCCACTCATAGAAACCCTAAGGGACAGAGTGGAACTGCCCCACAGGATTTCCAAGGAGTGCCTGGTAGATTTGAACTTCCAACATTTTGGTAGCAGCTGAGCTCTTAATCACTACACCACTAGGGTTTCTATGATTAAGAAGCTTGATCGTAATTCAGACTCTAGATCTAAGAATGGTATCCACCACCTCCAAGCACAGGGCAGTACAGATGGGGCTATGTGAAGAAAGTCATTTTTCTGTTTTCAAGGGGGCATGGTGGGTGGTGGTAGTGGCTGACTGTTGTGTAGACAAGTAGTAGTGGCTGCTATGCCCTACTCCATCTCCACACTGGAAATGAAATGTTTTTTTTCTGAAAGTATTTTGAGGCTTCCATTAATTAAACCATATGAAGCCATATCTAGATTTCCAGATCTAACCATCTAATCATTTCATCTAGAGCTTTTATTCAACACTAATGATAGGAAAAAATGGCATTAATTCTATGTGCTGACATATTGACATGCATCAGGACTGTATAAGCTTGGCTATAAGTAATACAACCAAGGAGCAGAGTGGCGCAGCGGAAGTGTGCTGGGCCCCTAACCCAGAGGTCGATGGATCACAACCATCCTCTGCTATTTTAGTGGAGCCCTGGTGACACAGTGCCTTAAAACCTTGGCTGCTAACCAAAAGGTTGCCACTTCCAATTTACCAGCTTCTCCTTGGAAACCCTAGGGGGCAGTTCTACTCTGTCCTATAGGGTCACTGTGAGTCAGAATGGACTTGATGGCAGCCAGTTATTAGTAATATGGTAGCATACTTCTCAGATCTTTAGGACCACTTGGTAAAATGACGTTGTGGCTTCTCAAAAAGAAGGGCTGAGTACTAACGTGTGCATGATGGTGTGGAGACTTGAAGCTCAACTGAAATATTTGCCTCAATCTGCTCTGTAGAACAGGGCAGTAGTCTTAAATTCCTAACTCTGAAAATCAGTCATTTGTGCACTCAAATTTATCCATAAAAGATCTAACTTTCAGTGGTTTCCAGGCTTATTTTTGAAGATTCTTAATAACCACAATTTGTTCAACCCCAATATAACCATAATTTTCTGTCTTAGCTTCTATTCGATGTTCCCATCATCGTTCACATAAAAGTAACTTGACATGAAGAAAAAAGACTAGACTTTGGGACAGAACCAGGTTAAGCCTGCCTTTTGTTAGCTATGTGAATTTGGACAAACCTCTTTTCAGTCACTCCACTGAGAACTTTTCTGCAAAATGGGGATCATATTTCAGGGTCATGAAGATTAAAAGATAATTCAGGTAAAGCAACTGGCAGATATTCAGACTGTCAATAAAAGGTAATCACTAATGACAATGTTCAGCTCTTTCCTAACCTTCTAAAAGTTAATGTTCATAACTCAAAAACATTTATTAATTACCCATTTACAAACACAATGTGATACCCTACAGATTGAAATTTCTTTGAGGTACCCTCAAGGAATTAATTTTTTTTTTTAAAGGAGATAAATATAAACTAAGAGATCACAATAACAGAGAAATGTTAACTCAGAAATAAGAAAACGTGCTAGTCTACAGAAGCATGGCAAGTCACTCTGGAGGGGAAGTCAGAGGAGGCTCTCCGTAACATCACATTTGAGCTGAACCTTGGGAACTCACTTGCACCCCCCGCCTCCTCCCCCCCAAAAAACCTTGCTGTTGAGTCTACTCGGAGTCATGGGTAGAACTGCTCCATAGGGCTTTCTTGGCTGTTATCTTTACAGAAGCAAATCACCAGGGCTTTTCTTCTGTGGCACTGCTGGTTGAGTTGGAAACACCAACCTTTCATTTGAGCTTGACCTTGCGGAACAGAGAATAAAGGGCCAGGGATTCAGGATGTGGAAATAAATATATCAATTACATGAGATTACGTTACTATCAATGTTGTCCCTTGAATAAACATATTTCAATCGCTCCTATTTTCTCCCTAATCTATCTATATAAAGCTGTACATGTTTTTCATTTGGCTTGTCTACCACTCTCCTGGCCTATTAGTTGTACCATATCTACGGTGGACATCTCTGTCAACCTCATAACCACCAAATAAGTATCACATTGTCCCAAAACAAGGCTTTTTCTACCTGACTCTTTTACATTGGTTGCCTTTTTCTAAAAATTATCATTTTTTTCCCTGGGATAGTCTCCATTTCTCCCCCCACACACACCCATACCCCAACCCCCGCAAGCACCAGGTGGTGGATCCTCCTGGGCCTGCGCAGACCACTTTTCCTGAGGGCCTGGACTTGCTGGCATTTCCTTCCCCCATCCCGGAGGCCCTGGAACTTTTTACAAACCTTCCTCTTCCCCCAACCTCTCAGAAAGGAGCCTGAGAGGGTTCAGCTCTTGCCCCTCAGATGAAGGCTAGGATGTCCAGGGCCTTGTTCTCCTGGCCCAAGAGGGGATCGGGTCTGCCCCCCACTCCTGAAGGTCCACCCTGGGGGTGGCCACCGGGGCAGGGAGTATGTTTGTCAGAACTCGGATCTACTCTCGCTGGCCGGTCCACTCTGGCTCCCAAGTGCCCATCACATAGGAACTGGGCATCATGGGTAGTCCCGATGTCTGGACCTGCACCCACCAGCCCATCCTGCTGGGTGTCACTTCCTCTTTGGGGGAATGCGGACAGGACACCTGATCCATCCTGTCCTAGAATTCTAGGCAGCACTGGCTTAGGAGGCTGCAGTGACCCCTGGGCCTCTATTGATTGTTTCTTTTCTTTTTAATCGTGGTGAAAATTTACACTACAGAACATATAAGGATTCAACATTTCTACATATGTAATTCAGGGATGTTGATAATGTTCTTCAACTTGTGTAACTATTTTCGCTATCCTTTTCTAAAATATCCCGCCACCGTTAACATGAACTCAATGTCCGCTAAGTGAAAGCTTCCCCCTTCCCATTCTCTCCCATCCTTGGAACTAATAATCTTTGGTTTCTATTTAATTGAAAGGAAAAAAAGCTTTAAACAAAAAGCTTAACATGCTAAATACATTCCTTGGTGATGTCAAGTGAAGTAAAAATTTTCATATGCTCTGAAGCCTCAGCATTCCCCTGATCATCTATATCTTTAAATCACATTCTTCCGCCCCTTCCCCCCCCCCTTAGTCTTCTACTCTCAAAGTAAGCAGCTTAACTTTTCTGTTGGTTTTTCTCTTTTAACCCTTTCTTTTCCACTTTCCAGGAGTATTCCCATTCAACTTTCATCTTTTGATTACATTCTGTTTTCTATAGGTCTTTTTCACTCAGAGGCTCTTCCTAGCCTTCTGCTCAGATTAGAACCTTATGATCTCTTTTTGTCTCCCATTGGCAGGGGTATTTAATAACATCATAAGTATGTGAGCCCAACACCACAACAGGAACATGGGATCTACCCTGCTGTCTCTGTCATTTAAAAAACCTGCCATCCCCCATAGTCTCCACCCACCAAAGCCTTTGTTTCCCTGGGCACATGTGTGCCTCAAAAGCCATGGCTGTGCCCTTAGCTCTAACTTGTAATGGAGAAGTACTGCATTACTGTATCAAATCAAAAGACACCTGAGAAAGAATATGGGCTAATCAGAGAAACAACTGAGAAGATGTGAATAGAAACTGGTTTTGTGTTGAGGGTACGATGGAACATACTACACCTTCAACACTCTTCTCTCAATGGTACTGATATATGTAATTCTTTTTGACCCTAATTCCTACTGAGCTCAGTGGGCAGCACATCCGTCTCATAATCTGAAGGTCCTGAGCCTCAGAGACAGCAGTCTATTTTCTTGCTCTACAAGGTTTCTTCTCCTCACACATGTTTGCCAGTTTGTCGTACTGTGGGGGCTTGTGTGTTGCTTTGATGCTGGAAGCTATGCCACTGGTATTCAGATACCAGCAGGGTCACCCACGGAGGACAGGTTTCAGCTGAGCTTCTAGACTAAGACAGACTAGGAAGAAGGACCCAGCAGCCTACTTCTGAAAAGAATTAGCCAGTGAAAACCTTATGAATAGCAGCAGAACTTTGTCTGATATAGTGCAGGTAGATGAGCCCCCCAGTTGGAAGGCACTCAAAAGACAACTGGGGAAGAGATGCCTCCTCAAAGAAGAGTTGACCTTAATGACATGGATGGAGTAAAGCTTTCAGGACCTTCACTTGCTGATGTGGTACGAATCAAAATGAGAAGAAACAGGTGCAAACATCCATTATATTCGCAACCTGGAATGTACGATGTATGAATCCAGGAAAATTACAAATTGTCAAAAATGAAATGGAATGCATAAACATAGATATCCTAGGCATTAGTGAGCTGAAATGGACTGGTACTGGCCATTTTGAATTCAACAATCATATAGCGTACTATGCTGGGAATGACAACTTGAAGATGAATGGTGTTGCATTCATCCTCAAAAAGAACTTCTCAAGATCTACCTTGAAGAACAACACTGTCAGTGACAGGATAATATCCATACGCCTACAAGGAAGGCTGGTTAATACGACTATTATTCAAATTTAGGCACCAACCACTTAGGCTAAAGATGAAGAAATTGAATATTTTTATCAGTTTCTGAAGTCTGAAATTGATCGACTATGCAATCAGGATGCATTGATAATTACTGGTGATTGGAATGGGAAAGTTGGAAACAAAGAAGAAGGATCCGTAGTTGGAAAACATGGCCTTGGTGATAGAAACAATGCCGGAGACAGAATGATAGAATTTTTCAAGACCAGCAATTTCTTCTTTGTAAATACCTTTTTCACCAACTTAAACGGCAACTATATACATGGACCTCCCCAGATGGAACACACAGGAATCAAATCGACTACGTCTGTGGAAAGATAATGGAAAAGCTCAATATCATCAGTCAAAACAAGGCCTGGGGCCGACTGTGGAACACACCATCAATTGTTCATATGCAATTCCAAGCTGAAACTGAAGAAAATCAGAGCAAATCCATGAAAGCCAAAATACGACCTTAAGCATATCCTGCCTGAATTTACAGATCATCTCAAGAAGAGACTTGACGCATTGAACACGAATTACCTAAGACCAGATAAGTTGTGGAAGGACATCAAGGACATCATACATGAAGAAAGCAAAAGGTCACTGAAAAGACAGGAAAGAAAGAAAAGACCAAGATGGATGTCAGAGGAGACACTGAAACACGCTCTCGTTCATTGAGCAGCTAAAGCAAAAGGAAGAAATGATGAAGTAAAAGAACTGAATGGAAGATTTCAAAGGGTGACTGGAGAAGAAAAAGCAAGTATTGTAACGACATGTGCAAAGAGCTGGAGATAGAAAATGAAAAGGAAAACACTCTTGGCCTTTCTCAAGCTGAAAGAACTGAAGAAAAAATTCAAGCCTCAATATGCAATGGTGAAGGATTCTATGGGGAAAATACTAAAAGACACAGGAACCATGAAAAGAAGCTGGAAGCAATACACAGAGTCGTTATACCCAAAGGAATTAGTTGACGTTCAACCATTTCAAGAAGTAGTATTTTATCAGGAACCAATGGCATTGAAGGAAGAAGTCCAAGTTACGCTGAAAGCTTTGGTGAAATACAAGGCTCCAGGAATTGACGGAATATCAGTTGAGATGTTTCAACAAATCGATGCAGTGCTGGAAGTGCTCACTTGACTGTGCCAAGAAATATGGAAGACGGTTTGTTGGCCAACTGATGGAAGAGATCCATATTTATGCCTATTCCCAAGGAAGGTGATCCAACCGAATGTGAAAATTATTGAACAATATCATTAATATCATATGCAAGCAAAATTTTGCTGATGATCATTCAAAAGTGGCTACAGCAGTGTATCACAGGGAATGGCAAGAAATTCACACTGGATTCAGAAGAGGACATGGAACCAGGGATATCATTGCTGATGTCAGATGGATCCTGGGTGAAAGTAGAGAATACCAGAAGGATGTTTACCTGTGCTTTATTGACTATGCAAGGGCATTCGACCGTGTGGGCCGTAGCAAATTATGCATAATACGGCGAAGAATGCAAATTCCAGAACACTTAATTGTGCTCATGAGGAACTTGTACATAAATCAAGAGGCAGTTGTTTGGACAGAACAAGGAGATACTGAGTGGTTTAAAGTCAGGAAAGGTGTACGTCTGGGTTGCATCCTTTCAATGTACCTATTCAATCTCTATGTTGAGCAAATAATCCAAGAAGCTGCACTACAGGAAGAAGAATGGGGCATCAGGATTGGAGGAAGACTGATTAACAACCTGTGTTATGCAGATGACACAACTTAGCTTGGTGAAAGTGAAGAAGACTTGAAGCCCTTACTAATGAAGATCAAAGACCAAAGCCTTCAGTATGGATTACACCTCAACATAAAAAAAAAATAAAATTTTTTTTTCATAAAGAAAATAAAAATCCTCACAACTGGACCAATGGGCAACATTATGATAAATTCAGAAAAGATTGAAGTTGTCAAGGATTTCATTTTACATGGATCCATAATCAACACCCATGGAAGCAGCAGTCAAGAAATCAAAAGATGCGTTGTATCCAGCAAACCTGCTGTAAAGGAACTTTTTAAAGTGTTGAAAAGAAAAGATGTCACTTTGAAGAGTAAGGTGCATCTGGCCCAAGCCATGGTACTTTCAATTTCATGGTATGCATGTGAAAGCTGGACAACGAATAAGGAAGACTGAAGAAGAATTAACACCTTTGAATGGTGGTATTGGCAAAGAATATGGACTGCCAAAGTAACAAACAAATTTGTCCTGGAAGAAGTCCAACCAGAATGCTCCTTGGAAGCAAGGATGACAAGACTTGTGTCTCACGTACTTTGGACATATTATCAGGAGGGATTAGTCCCTGGAGAAGGACATCATGCTTGGTAAAATACAGGGTCAGCGGAAAAGAGGAAAACCCTCAAAGAGGTAGACTGACACAGTGACTGCAACAAAGCCCTTGAGCATAACAATGATTGTACAGATTGTGCAGGACCTGGCAGTGTTTCTTTCTGTTGTTTGTAAGGTTGCTATGAGTCGGAACTGACTCATGGGCACTTAAGAACAACAACAGCGAGTTTTCGATGTTCCTTATACTTCTTTCCTGGTACTTCTGTGGATGATAATCACAATTCCCTTTGGAGATAAAATATTCAGACCATTCTTAGATAGCTATACTTACTTTCAGTTGGGATAGATCCCTTCTTTTCTAAAATATTGAAAAAGGAAAGCGTCAGGGCCACAACATCCCCAGGGTAACAGTCTCTATCTACGTCCACATTTGACCAGAGGATGTTTCCTGAGAGGCTGAGGAGACGCTCCACCCTCAGTCCCATTCTGGATCCACCAAGGCAGTGGCGGAGCTCGCAGATACCCGCACAATTCTGCAAAAGCATAAAACTTTAATTCCCAAAGTACACAGTTTTCCAAAATATCCAACAGCGCCCGAGTAAGCCGAAATTGTACCTGGCTTGCTTAAAATTTTGCAGCTTTGCTCCTCTGTTCTCCCTCGCTCTGTAACGGTGAGTTCTAATTGACTACCTCAGAGCTTTATGCTGGAACGCAGATGAAGAAAACATTGTCTTTTTTTTTTTTTTTTAATCTTTCTGTTTTTAATTTTATGAGCAACACTGGACATCTTTGAAATGTAGTAAACTTGATCTTTTTTTGTTTTCTTTCCCGTGTAGTTCCACATATGACAGGACTTGGCAACGTCTTGACCCACACTCCCACTTAATTCATGAATTAAAACCAGGGAAGAGCAAAGGGAAGGGAACCCCAAGCAGGCTGTGATGCACAAAGAGGAAGAAGGGCCTCCCGTTCACTTTCCTTCCAGAACTCTCTTAGCCTTGCAGCAGCCTTGACTTGGTCCCTACTTCTCTGCACCCAGGGGAGCAGCCTGATTAAATATCACTTAGCATTTCAAGAAATTGTCCTACCACACTTTTTAATGCAGAACCTCAGCATCCACTAATAACACATTTTGCTTGAAAGAGCAAAGGAGCAAAGAAATTTGGGCTTCGTCCATCTTTTTTTTATTTGACTGATGATTGAATTTTTTTCCCCAAGAGACCAAGCCAGTATTGTTATTTTCTAATTAATGAATTACCACACTTATCTTTACTGTTTATTCTTCCTGCTTCCTTCAGGATTTCTTTTTTCTTACTTCATTTGTTGAATACACAGCTCATTTAATCATTTATATTTCAAAAGTATTTAAGACTAGAATCTAAAATCTAAGAAATACTATGAATAATGCTATAAAATTTTTCAGCACGTCATTTTCATTATTTTCAAAGTAGCCTGATAACTTATTTTAATGATTTTTTAACTTATGCATTAAGAATTAATATTTTATTCATATACAATTCATTTTTTAAGTTTCTTCTTAATACAATTTTCTATTTTCATCTTTTATAAATTAACATGTATGTATATAATTTCATAAAGAGAAATAGAATTTACCGCCCTTCATTTTTTCATTATTAAATTAATTTTGAAAATCTAATTTTGTAGTATTGAATAAAAATACAATGCTAATTATTAATTTTAAGATTACAATGATACTTAACAAAGGAATGAAAATAATATTGAGTTTTCAAAATACTGAATATAACTTGACTGGTTTATTAATGTCCTATCCAAATTATGTTTTCTAACATGTTTAAATGGAATAGTGCAATGTGTGAGAGATGCCACACTGTGAAATTATTTCTGTTGTAATCCATATTCTCAGCCATCATTTTTCTGTTGGAGGACAAAACACGCTTGTGAATTTGCCATGTGGCATGAGGAAAATGAATTTGTCCTGGAATTGATAAGTTATCCTACCTGATTGTAATTAATTGAAACAACTTAGCTTCCTTTAGCTCACTCTTTTTCACCCTTAGCCCTAGGACTAAATTGAGAAAACAGCATAATACAATTTAGCTTTTCCTTATGAAACTAATCATTACTGAATTCATATCTGTCTCTCCCTACACCCCCTTTTTTTCTTTCATCCAGAATCTTTCTTTCCCCAGATATGCTGAAAGCTGTAGACACTGGGGATACATTGAGAGAACAAGAACAGACAAGGCTCAGGAAGTGCACATTCTAGGGAGGAGATAGACAATACAGCAGTAATTTAGTAATGCTCTTCAATACAGACACATTTTATGTGGATGATGGAGCCACGGGGGTATTGATTTAGTCAGAGTGGTCAGAAAAAGGCTCTCTGAACAAGTGACATTTGTGTTGAAACCTGAGTGATTGACAGGGAAGCCACAGTGCTAACTTTGGAGCAAATCTGGGCAAGTTCCAAATGAAGACTATTAGCTGCAGCAAGGGTCTCTGCAATGAGCCAACCAGTCTATAAAGGAGCCCTCAAAGAAGCCCAGTGACCACCTCTATGGCACTAACTGAGCCAACTGTCAGCATTTTCTCAACCCAATCCTCTACACTGCATCACTGGCCTAAGGAGTGCTAGTTTTGTTGAAGAACCAGCCCTTTCCCAGGGCTCCTTCATGTCCAAAGCATCATCAAAAAGCTTCTTGATGGTTCAGGACCCGAGGACTTGGGTCTCAGGTGCTTAGCTCAAGTGAAAGGAAAGGAAAGCTGTGAGTTAGGGGGGAAATGCCAGGACTCCTACTGCTCTGCAATAGGAGAACCAGAAGCCCCTCTCCCTTCTCTTCACTGTCTTGACCCTCACCAGGACCTGAGAACTAAAGGGGACAAAATTGCTTTTCACGATTCTTGGTTGGGGTTTTTTGCTTTTCCATATTTTGCATATTTCTGCCTCTGAAACTAAAGGAAAAAAATCACCTCAGCTTCTGGCACTGATGCTGGAAAATCATATTTATGTTTCCTTTTTTTAATTTTTGATGCTATTCTAAGGATATAAATCTGTGCTGTCATTACAGTGGCCTGTAATGTAGCGATGTGGGTCACTGATGATGGGACCTGAGACAGACCATTACACTTCCGTGTTGACCACCTATTCCAATTACTCCCTTTCTCCCATTCTTCTCTCATGAATTTTCTCTAAGGATTTCATTGGGTGGTAGAATCTTCCTTTTAAGGACTCTCTGGCTCTTCATGCCCCTTCCCCAGGTCCATCAAACTGGGAGATCCCCAGCCTCACAAATTCTCTCATTTGTCTAGCCATTCTAGGGGGCAGCCATACCTTTCTTGTTTGTCTATTGTGTGCTGTTGATTCAATTTTGACTGATAGCAACCCCATGTGGCAGAATACCCTCTTATTCATAGCAGTATTAAAAAAAAAAAACACCAGTGCTGTTGAGTCAATTCCGACACATAGCAACCCTATAGGACAGAGTAGAACTGCCCCATAGAGTTTCCAAGGGGCATATCAGTATACAGAGCACTCATACACTGTCTTCTCCATAATGGTTATTCTCAGGGGTGTGTCTGTTACTGGAACCACCACAACACAACCTGATTTGTAGTATTTGTCAATTCTGTGGTATAAATGCTCCTACCATGGAGGATTTCAAACTACCAAAAGTTTAACCACAGGCTTCCAAAATTCCTGAATATTTAACAATCAGCTTTCACAAACTGGTGTGAGCTGGCTCCAGCACACACTTATTCTTGGAATTTTTGAGAAATAAATAAAGAATTAGCGCAGGAGAGTAGGTTTGTAAGGATGTAGATGAAAGAAGAGAGATAAATTCAGTGTCCTATTCAGACAGACAGGAATAGATGCTACGAGCTCCAGACTATGAGAAGACTTCAATGTTCTTCTCAAATTAATTAGACAGGAATCTTAGACCTTCAAATCATGGTCCTGGTTCTACAGAATTATATCCACATCTTTCAAAAAATTGACAAATCCATTTATTTCAAGACATTCTGTATTCAGGGGTTGAAAATTTTTGGGAAAAGGGGAATATTTCCAGCTCCCCTGGCATTATTACAATAGAGGCACAGGCTGTGTTCTTTTCCAAGTGAGGTGTGAGGAATCATGAATATTATGTTGATTTTTTGCATGCTTTCTCTAGTTTTAGAAGCTCAGCACAAAGTTGACTAAATCAAATCTGGTGTTACACATATTTTCTGTACACAAGAGATGAAAATGTACACTTATCTCATTGATTAACATTGAGAGTCCTGTTTAGTGTAGGGGACATTATAAGTTGTTTGAGCTAAGAGCAGAGTCACAGACGGCCATGAGACTTAGCTACTTAGAAATTTATGTAAAGGTGACGTATATTCCATTCCTTGCTTCCATGAAGCATTTATCAAATACGCCCAACACTGACTTTCAACCTGAGCTAGTGGATTAGAAGAAAGGTCTAAGTGCTGAATGCATTTGATGTACGATAGCCACAGATTAGCGTCCGCTTTTTACTTATAGCTTTCTGTTCTTCAATACATGTAATAGCCGATATCTTCGTCACATTTAAGTCCGTTACTTCTTAAGTGGAGCTGTACCTAATCAATCACCCAGTTTAAGTTTACCAACCCTCAGCTGTCCCTAACTCCCTTCACTGCTTCATATTTCTCTATAGCAGACAGCTTCATCTAACATAATCTATTTTACTAATTTATTTCTGCTTACTTTTTCTACTAGAAAAATAAGCTCCATTATGAAAATGAAAACAAAGAAAGAAAAAGCAAACCTGTTGCTTGCCATCAAGATGTTTTCAACTCATAGTTCCCTTATAGGACAGAGTAGAATTGCCCCACAGGGTTTCTAAGGAGTGCTGATGGATTCAAACTGCTGACCTTGTGATTGGCAGCCGAACGCTTAAACTCTGCACCACCAGGAGTATTATTTTTCAATTGTTTATTAGATAATCCTAAGAACCTAAATTCTTGCCTGGCACTGGGTAAGCAGTCAATTAATACATCTTAAATTAAAGAATGCCTAATTTAATGCATTAGACAACTCAATAGGAAGTCAGAGGAGCAGAATAGAGGATTGGAATGCGGAGTGGGGGAGATGGAGGAAAATGCAATTGACACCAATATAGTTGAAGAAAAATCAGACAAAAGAATTTTAAAAAATGAAGAAAACCTAAGAATCATGTGGGACTCTATCAAGAAGAATAACTTGCATGTGATTGGAGTTCCAGAACAAGGAGGGATAACAGAAAATACAGAGAGAATAGCTGAAGATCTGTTGACACAAAACTTCCCTGACATCATGAAAGATAAAAGGATATCTATCCAAGATGCTCATCAAACCCCATGTAAGATTGATCCAAAAAGAAAATCACCAAGACATATTATCATCAAACTTGCCAAAACCAAAGAGAAAGAGAAAATCTGAAGAGCAGCCAGGGATAAAAGAAAGGTCTCCTACAAAGAAGAATCAATAAGAATAAGTTCAGACTACTCAGCAGAAACCATGCAGGCAAGAAGGCAATGGGATGACATATACAGAGCACTGAAGGAGAAAAACTGCCAGCCAAGGATCATATATCCAGCAAAACTCTCTCTCAAATATGAAGGTGAAATTAAAACATTTACAGATAAACACAAGCTTAGAGAATTTGCAAAAATCAAACCAAAGCCAAAAGAAATACTAAAGGAAATTGTTTGGTGAGAAAATCAATAACATCACACAACAACACAACACAAAGACACAGAACAGAACATCCTGATATCAACTCAAATAAGGAAATCACAAAAACAAATTAAGATTAATTTTAAAAAGAAAAAAATGCTCAAAACAGGGAATCATTGAAGTCATTATGTAAAAGATCAAAATAATCAAAAAGAGGGACTAAATGCAGGCGGCATACAACTGCCATATGGAGAGGAAAACAAGGCGATATAGGATGAAACAAGTTAGGTTTTTACTTAGAAAAATAGGGGCAAATATGAAGGTAACCACAAAGAGCTCTAACAATTCCATAACTCAAAGTAAAAACCAAGAAAAACATAACGACTCAGCAAACATAAATTTGACTACTATGAAAGTGAGGAACACACAATTCACAAAGAAAAACCTCTCAGCACAAAAAAGTAAGTGGAAAAATGAAATTGTCAACAACACACACAAAAAGGCATCAAAATGACAGCACTAAACACATTCTTATCTATAATTACACTGAATGTAAATGGACTAAATGTACAATAAAGAGACAGACAGTCTCAGACTGGATAAAGAAACACGATCCGTCTTTACGCTGCCTACAAGAGACACACCTTAGACTTAGAGACACAAACAAACAAAAACTCAAAGGATGGAAAAAAAAATATATCAAGCAAACAACAATCAAAAAAAGCACGAGTAGCAAATTAATTTCTGACAAAATAGACTTCAAAGTTAAATCTACCACAAAGGATAAAGAAGGACACTACATAATGATTAAAGGGACAATTGACCAGGAAGATATAACCATATTAAATATTTATGCACCCAATGACAGGGCTGCAAGATACATGAAACAAACTTGAACAGAACTGAAAAGTGACATAGACACCTCCACAATTATAGTAGGAGACTTCAACACACCACTTTCGAAGAAGGATAGGACTTCCAGAAAGAAGCTCAATAGAGACACGGAAGACCTAATTGCTACAATCAACCTACCTGACCTCATAGACCTATGCAGAACACTCCACCCAACAGCTGCAAAGTATAATTTTTTTCTAGTGCACATGGAACATTCTCTAGAATAGATCACATATTAAGTCATAAAACAAACCTCTGCAGAATCCAAAACACTGAAATATTACAAAGCATCTTCTCAGACCACAAGGCCATAAACATGGAAATCAATAACAGAAAAATCAGGGGAAAGAAATCAAATACTTGGAAACCGAACAATACCATGCTCAAAAAAGACTGGGTTATAGAAGACATTAAGGAGGGAATAAAGAAATTCATAGAATGCAACGAGAATGAAAACACTTTCTATCAAAACCTCTGGGACACGCAAAAGCAGTGCTCAGAGGTCAATTTATATCGATAAATGCACACATACAAAAAAAAAGAAAGAGCCAAAATCAGAGAAATGTCCCTACAGCTTGAACAAATAGAAAGCGAGCAACGAAAGAATCCATCAGACACCAGAAGAAAACAAATAATAAAAGTTAGAGCTGAACTAAATGAATTAGAGAACAGAAAAACAATTGAAAGAAATAACAAAGTCAAAAGCTGGTTCTCTGAAAAAATTAACAAAATAGATAACCCTTTGAACAGACTGACCAAAGAAATAAAGGAAAGGAAACAAATAACCCAAATAAGAGACGAGATGGGACATATCACAACAGACCCAAATGAAATTAAAAGAATCATATCAGATTATTACGAAAAATTGTAGTCTAACAAATTTGCAAACCTAGAAGAAATGGATGAATTCCTAGAAAAACACTACCTACCTAAACTAACACAATCAGAAGTAGAACAACTAAATAGACCCATAACAAAAAAAGAGATTGAAACAGTAATAAAAAACTCCCAACAAAAAAAAAAGCCCTGGCCCAGAAGGCTTTACTGCAGAGTTCTACCAAACTTTCAGAGAAGAGTTAACACCACTACTAGTAAAGGTATTTCAAAGCATAGAAAATGATGGAATACTACCTAACTCATTCTATGAAGCCACCATATCCCTGATACCAAAACCAGGTAAAGACACCACAAAAAAGGGAAATTATAGACCTATATCCCTCATGAACATAGATGCAAAAATCCTCAACAAAATTCTAGCCAATAGAATTCAACAACATATCAAAAAAATAATCCACCACGACCAAGTGGGATTTATACCAGGTATGCAAGGTGGGTTTAATATTAGAATAACCATTAACGTAATCCACCATATAAATAAAACAAAAGACAAAAACCACATGATCTTATCAATTGATGCAGAAAAGGCATTTGACAAAGTCCAACACCCATTCATGATAAAACCTCTCAGCAAAATAGGAATTGAAGGAAAATCCCTCAACATAATAAAGGGCATCTATACAAAGCCAAAGCCGACATCATTCTAAATGGAGAGAGCTTAAAAGCATTTCCCCTGAGAACGGGAACCAGACAAGGATGCCCTTTAACACCCCTCTTAATTTATACAAAGCCAAAGCCGACATCATTCTAAATGGAGAGAGCTTAAAAGCATTTCCCTTGAGAACGGGAACCAGACAAGAATGCCCTTTAACACTGCTCTTATTAACATTGTGCTAGAGGTCCTAGTCAGAGGAATTAGGCTACACAAAGAAATAAAGGGCATCCAGATTGGCAAGGAAGAAGTAAAATTATCTCTATTTGCAGATGACATGATCTTATACACAGAAAACCCTAAGGAATCCTCCAGAAAACTACTGAAACTAATAGAAGAGTTTAGCAAAGTTTCAGGTTACAAGATAAACATACAAAAATCACTTGGATTCCTCTACATCAACAAAAAAAACATCGAAGAGGAAACCACCAAATCAATACCATTCACAATAGCCCCCAAGAAGATAAAATACTTAGGAATAAATCTTGCCAAAGATGTAAAAGACCTATTCAAAGAAACTACAAAGTACTAGTGCAAGAAACTAAAACGGACCTACATAAGTGGAAAAACATACCTTGCTCATGGATAGGAAGACTTAACAGTGTAAAAAATGTCTATTCTACCAAAAGCCATGTATACATACAATGCATTTCCGATCCAAATTCCAATGTCATTTTTTAAAGTGATGGAGAAACAAATCACCAACTTCATATGGAAAGGAAAGAAGCCCCGGATAAGTAAAGCAATACTGAAAAAGAAGAAGAAAGTGGGAGGCCTCACTCTACCTGATTTTAGAACATATTATACAGCCAGAGTAGTCGAAACAGCCTGGTACTGGTACAACAACAGGCAAATAGACCAATGGAACAGAATTGAAAACCCAGATATAAATCCATCCACATATGAGCAGCTGATATTTGACCAAAGCCCAGTGTCAGTTAATTGGGGAAAAGATAGTCTTTTTAACAAATGGTGCTGGCATAACTGGATATCCATTTGCAAAAAAAATGAAACAGGACCCATACCTCACACCATGCACAAAAACTAACTCCAAGTGGATCAAAGACCTAAACATAAAGACTAAAACAATAAAGATCATGGAAGAAAAAATAGGGACGTTAGGAGCCCTAATACAAGGCATAAACAGAATACAAAACATTACTAAAAATGACAAAGAGAAACCAGAAAACTGGGAGCTCGTAAAAACCAAACACCTACGCTCATCTAAAGACTTCACCAAAAGGGTGAAAAGACCACCTACAGATTGGGAAAAAATTTTCAGCTATGACATCTCTGACCAGCGCCTGATCTCTAAAATCTATATGATTCTGTTAAAACTCAACCACAAAAAGACAAACAACCCAAAGAAAAACTGCGCAAAGGATATGAACACGCACTTCAGTAAAAAAGATATTCAGGCGGCTAACAGATACATGAGAAAATGCTCTCGATCATAAGCCATTACAGAAATGCAAATTAAAACTACGATGAGATTCCATCTCACTCCAACAAGGCTGGCATTAATCCAAAAAATATAAAATAAATGTTGGAGAGGCTGCAGAGAGATTGGAACTCTTATCCACTGCTGGTGGGAATGTAAAATGGTATAACCACTTTGGAAATCTATCTGGCGTTTTCTTAAAAAGTTAGAAATAGAACTACCATACAACCCAGAAATCCTACTCCTCGGAATATACCCTAGAGAAATGAGAGCTGTTACACGAACAGATATATGCACACCCATGTTTACTGCAGCCCTGTTAACATAGCAAAAAGCTGGAAGGAACCAAGGTGTCCATCAATAGATGAATGGTTAAATGAATTATGGTATATTCACACAATGAAATACTACGCATCGATAAAGAACAGTGACGCATCTGTGAAACATTTCATAACATGGAGGAACCTGGAAGGCATTATGCTGAGTGAAATTAGTCAGATGCAAAAGGACAAATACTGTACAAGAGCACTATTATAAGTTCTTGAGAAATAGTATAAAGTGAGAAGAACACATTCTTTTGTGGTTATGAGAGGGGGGAGGGAGGGTGGGAGAGGGTTATTTACTGATTAGTTAGTAGATAAGAACTACTTTAGGTGAAGGGTAGGACAATATTCAATACGCGGAAGGCCAGCTCAACTGGACAGGACCAAAAGCAAAGAAGTTTCCGGGATAAACTGAATGTTTCGAAGGTCAGCAGAGCAAGGGCAGGGGTTTGGGGACTATGGCTTATGGGGACTTCTAAGTCAATTGGCATAATAAACTTTATTATGAAAACATTCTGCATCCCACTTTGAAGTGTGGCGTCTGGGGTCTTAAATGCTAACAAGTGGCCATCTAAGATGCATCAATTGGTCTCAACCCACCTGAATCAAAGGAGAATGAAGAACACCAAGGTCACACGAGAACTATGAGCCCAAGAGACAGAAAGGGCCACATGAACTAGAGACTTATATCATCCTAAGACCAGAAGAACTAGATGGTGCCCGGCCACAACTCATGACTGCCCTGACAGAGAACACAACAGAGAACTCCTGAGGGAGCAGGAGAACAGTGTGATGCAGATCCCAAATTGTCATAAAAAGACCAGACTTAACGGTCTGACTGAGACTAGAAGAATCCAGTGGTCACGGTCCCCAAACCTTCTGTTGGCCCAGGACAGGAACCATTTCCGAAGACTACTCATCAGGCATGGAAGAGACTGGACAATGGGCTGGAGAGAGATGCTGATGAAGAGTGAGCTACTTGTATCAGGTGGACACTTGAGAATGTATTGGCATCTCCTGTCTGGAGGGGAGATGGGAGGGTAGAGAGGGTTAGAAACTGGCAAAATGGTCATGAAAGGAGAGATTGGAAGGAGGGAGAGGGCTGACTCATTAGGGGGAGAGTAAATGGGAGTATGTAGTAAGGTATATATAAGCTTATATGTGACAGACTGACTTGTAAACTTTCCCTTAAAGCACAATAAAAATTATTAAAAAAAAAAAAAAAACACTTGTTATTCCTTGAATTCCACTAGATAAAACAGGTAAAGAGAAAAATAAAATATGGTCCATTCTTTCAGCCTTGCAGGAAAGGACCTAAAGAAAAAAAAGGAGTCATATGTCTCAAAGTATTCAGGTTCATTGGGTGCTACTAGAGTATATTATACATACATGGAAAAAAAAGTCATGTGCACTTTAGAGTGTTTTCAGATAGGAAATCAGGATGTATTCATAGAGAATGTAATATTTGCACTGGGCCTTGAAGTATATATAGGGTTTTTGTTGAAGTTTGTTTGCTGGAATGGGGGTAGGATGTGGAGGGCCCAAGAAGGGAGACTTAAGGAGTTACATTAACAAAGACATGGAAGTAGAAAATAAAGAGACATGAAAGGAGATCAGCTTATAGGTCATTTAGGCTTCATTGAAGAGAAAATGAAAAGTAGACAGGATATGCAATAAGAGAAGATAAAAAAAATAGAGGCATACAGATTGGAAAGGAAGAAACTAGCTGTCTTTATTGATGGTCAAAGGAAAACTGGTGGTGCAATGGTTAATCGCTCAGTCGCTAGCAAAAATGTGGGCAGTTCGAACCCATCAGCCACTCTGTGGGAGAAAATAATTGGCACTCTGCTCCTGTAAAAATTACAGTCTTGGAAACCCTATGGGGCATTTCTACTCTGTCCTATAGGGTTGCTATGAGTTGGAATCAATTCGATGCCACACAACAGTAGCAACATTGATGGATGACATGATTATCTATGCATTATATTCCAATATCTGTAGAAGTTACTAGAGCCAAGAGGAGAGTTGAGAAATCACACATACGTGGTCAATGCACATAAATTCGATGTATTTCTATATACTACCAGTGAACAAATGGAAATTCAAATTTAAAAACCACGACACCGTTTACAATAGCTTGAAAAACAAAATAAGGATAAAACTAACAAAATATGTGCAAGATTGTATGATGAAAACCATAAAACATTAATGAGATAAATGAAACCCATTGAGAGATATACGTTGTTCATGAATTGAAGGATTCAATATTGTTAATATTTCAATTCTTCCCAAATTGCTATATATACTTATTTTGTCCTAATGAAAATAGGAGAAGGCTTTGATATAGCAATTGACTCAGAAATTTACATGGAAAAGCAAAAGATGTGGAATAGCTGAACCAATTTTTTAAATAAAAAGCAAAGTTGGAGGACTCACAATACCTGATGTTAAGACTTACAAAGTTAGAGTAATCAAGACAGTGTGGTATTGGTGAAAGGACTGACATATAAACCAATGGAACAGAACAGCTCAGACGTAAGCCCATATATACTTAGTCAGTTGACTTGTTTTTCCAAGGATACAAAGGTAAACTGTTGGAGAAAGACTAGTGTTTTTAACAAATCGTTTTGGAGCCATTGGCCATTCATACACAAGAATTTTAAAAGATTAAGATGAATTTGGTTACACACAAGATATAAAACCTAAAAATATAAAATATCTAGAAACAGATGAAAATCTTCATCAGGTTAGATTATGACAAGATTTCTTTCATAAGACACTAAAGGAAAAAAATTAATAAATTGGACTTCACCAAAACTAAAAATGCCTGCCCTTTAAGAAAATGAAAATACAAGGCAACTGCTGGGAGAAAATATTTACAAACCAAATCGCTGATAAAATACTTGAATCCAGAATATATAAAAGCTCTCCAAACTACAACGATAAGAAACAGACAACAGGATCTGAAAGGTACAAGAGCCTTGAGCAGGCATTGTAAAAAGAAGAAATATAGATTGCAAATAAGCAAATGAAAAGAAATGTAACATCATAAGTCATTAGCAAAATGCAAATTAAAACCACCATGATATACCACCACAGATATGTTAGAATGAAAAACAAACGAAACCACACAAATACACCAAAAATACACTTGACAAATTTAAGTACTGCTGAGGATGCAGAAAAACAGAAACTCTCACATAACGCTATTACGAATGAACATTGTGTAACCACTACTAAAAAAGATTTGGCAGTTTCTTACCAGGTAAACATAATTTATCATATGACATAGCAATTCCATCCTATATATTTATCCAAAAGAAATAAAAATATACTATCCAATAAATATGTATATGTGTATATCTACTAAAGAGAGACCTGTATGATGATATATATGGCACATGTAGCCATGGTTGCCAATACCTGGAAACAATACAAACACCTATCAACTGGTGAATGGATAAGTAAATTGTGGCATATCTATACAATGAGAATCCACTCAGCAATAAAAAGAAATGAACTATTGGTATGTGCAACAACTTGAATTATCTTAAAAGGATTATACAAAGTAAAAGAGGCTACAAAGTACATGACCCTTACTGTATGATGTGAAAACATTAAAACTAGAGGCATAGAAATCAGATTACTGGTTGCCAGGAGCTGGAAGTGGATGGAAGAGACTGACCTCAAAGGAGCCGAAGAGAAATTTGGAACAAAATGGAAATACTCTGGTACTTGACTTCTTAGTTGTTACATAACTGTTAGCATTTGTCGAAATTCATAAAACTGGACACTTAAAAAGGGTAAAATTTTCTGTATGTAAATTATACAAAGTTGACTACAAAAATCAGATAGGGGCAGTTGCTTTGACCGTAGTTTAATGGCTCCATTTCTAACTCCTTAAACTCTCATGTCTACACTACATATTTAGGAAACAAGGATACACTTCAATCGATGTAACTGCGTGCAACATAGATAGCATCGTGGCTAAGAGCACACTAACTGTCATAGCTTTTCGTAAAAATAAGTATACCACTCTGTTTCACATCACAGTGTGATTTCGCATGCTTCCTATTCTCTTTTTGAACAAATAAACTTTTACTCATTGTTTCAAATTTGGCGCCACTTGGCTAAGCTTCTTCTCACATGTGAGTCAGGCTCAGATGCCTCTCTTCTCTCTGCTCCAGGAAGATCCTGGGTCTGCAAATATTTTTACCTTATTATACTTTCCTTCAAGAAGCCCTGGGGGCCCAGTGGTTAAGCACTCACCTGCTAACCTAAAGGTTGGTGATTCAAACCCAGCAGCCCCTTCACTGGAGAAAGATGTGGCAGTTTGTCTCTGTAAAGATTTCAGCCTGGGAAACAGTATGGGGCTGTTTTATGTGTTGGAATCAACTGAAAGGCAACAAGTATACTTTACTTCAAGAGTAAATTTACTTATCCAACTGCATTATAACACTGCTTAAATAATAGGACATGTTATTTGAAGATTTAGCTGAGGTAAATATATACACAACAGATATTATTTCCGAAGGAAATGCAAATCATGTATTTGATCAGGAATTTCTACCTAGCATATATAAAGAACACTTGCAAATCAATAATCGAAATATAAAAAAGCTATTTTAAAATGAGCTAAATATTCTTCAACGATGATATACAAATGCCCAATAAACACATGAAAAGATGCTCAACGTCATTAGTCATCAGGGAAACACAAATAAAAACCATACTGAGCTAACATTTCACACCCACTTAAAAAACAAAGCAAAACAAAAACCAAGCCAGTTGCTGTACAGTCAATTCCAACTCATGGACATTCCATGTGTCTGAATGTGGAACTGTGCTCCGTAGGGTTTTCAGTGGTTGATTTTCCGGAAGTAGATGGCCAGGCCTTTCTTTCAAGGAAACTCTAGATGAACTTGAACCTCCAACCTTTCCATTAACAGCAGTGCATGTGAACAGCTTGTACCACACAGGGAGTCTTTATACCCACCAGGATGGCTAGAATGTAAATGTCAGATAATAACAAATGTTGGTGAGGATGTGAACTTGGAACAACCATACACTGCTGGTGGGAATGTAAATGTTGTAGCTTCTTTGGAAAACAACCTGGCAGTTCCTCAAAACATTAAACATAGATCAGCTATATGACCCAGTAATTCCACTCCTAGGTACATACCTAAGAGAGATAAAAACGTAGGTTCACACAATAACTTGAACACAAATGTTCATAGCAGTGCTATTTATAATAGCCAAAATGCGTAAACAGCCCATATGTCCATCAGCTGAGGAATGGATAAACAAAATGTGATGTATCCAGAAATGCACCTTTCAGCAAACATGGATGAACCTTGAAAACATGAGAAGTGTAAGGTAGCAGTTAGAAAAAATGATGTATTTATGATTCCATTTATAGGAAATGTCCAGCATATGCAAATTTATAAAGACAGAGGTAGATTTGTGTTTGCCTACAGCAGGAATGGAAACCCTGGTGGTGTAGTGGGTAAGACCTACGGCTGCTAAGCAAAAGATCAGCAGTTTCAGGAAACAGGTGCTCCTTGGAAACCCTACGGGGCAGTTCTACTCTGTCCTATAAGGTCACTAGGAGAGTTGGAATCAACTCTAGGGTAATGGTTTCGTTCTTTTTACACCTGGGGCAGAGTGAAGGATAGGGAGGATAGCTAATATGTACAGGGTTTCTCTTTGGGGTGATGAAAATCTTCTAAAATTGGATTGTGGTGATGTTTACTCAACTATATGAATGCAAGGCTATATAACAAAGGGGCGAAGTGAGCAAACCACACCTTTGTCACTAACCCTATAGTAAAGGTCACTAGTATGAATCCAATTCCCAGCTGGAGGTGGATCCTGGCCTCACTTTTCTGCTTTCCACTCTTTGTCACCAGCCACTTTTGTGGCAATTACTCTCTGACCCTAACCACCCAGAGTTATGTCAGACCTCATCCCTGGCTCTCCTGAGCTGTGTCAAAACATCGCTGGCCACCTGAGGCCAGGTCATCAGGGAGGGGCCTTAGGCTTAAGAGTGTGCACAGCTACCTACGTTTCAGGCCATCTGATGTCTCTCTCTATTTGCCTCTGTCTCTCTCTCTAATCATTTGGTACTAGATCACAGTCTAGAAGGACACTGATCTTCTTCATCATCTGCCCATGCAGACTTTTCCTATCACCCAGCCACCAAGAGCTACACAAATCAACTGCATACTGCCAGCCCCTGCTGCTCATGGACCCTGTGGATCTGTTCATTCTCCATATCCAAACCCATTGCTGTCAACCCTAAGTGACAGCGAGCTGCCCTACACGGTTTCCTAGGCTGTAATCTCTAAGGAAGCATTCTGCCACATTTTTCTCCCATGGAACAGCTGGTGGGTTTGAGCCACCAACATGTCGGTTAGCAGCCAAGCTACTAACCACTGGAAACCAGGCTCCTTTAATTCTGTATACTGGAGACTGTGACCTGAACTTACAGTTATCCATTTATAATGACCAGAAAGGATACAAGTATAGAGAAACATCAGGTAAGACCTGGGAGAGTTCCCTGCAAGGAACCCCAGGGATGTGCTTCTCCTTCTCCCATACATGGATGGTCTGGGAGATCTCAGAAAGAACCCTCCAAAGTCCTGGGTTCCCTAATCATTGGGAACTCGATAAATATGCATGACTTCAGCCTTAATGCATAATTATGATAGATTCAATCAATAAACGTGCATGACTGCATCAGGCCCCAACCTTCCTGAAGGTGTGGGGCTTCTGTAGTCCCTCCTTGCTTGGCTATTTTACAAAACAAAAGCAGCTTAATTTCTTGGAGTTATTTTCAAAACACCAGAGTCAAAGGGCCAAACCAAGTTTTTCATTCCACAATGAATATAGTAAAACCTTTGAATTGTACACTTCATATGCATGAATTCTACAGTGTATGACATACTTCATTAAAGCCATTAAAAATAAAAACTCAGTGGAAGAGTTAAAATGGAATTCATGAAATAGTTCAGGCACACACACAGCAGTAAAGGAAGAACAGAGGAACAGATAGGATAAATAGACAAGAAAAATTAAACCAAGAGATTTAAATTTCAGTGTATCAAAAATCACATTAGATTTAAATGAACCAAATACCCATTTAATTACAGAGATCTTCAGAATAGATTAATAATCAGATCCTCACTGCTTGCTCATAAGAAGAAACACACTTGAGACATAAAGACACAAGTTGAACAAAAGGGGATGGGAAAGAATATACCATTCAAATACTAAGCTTGAGAAAGCTGTTTTGGCTGTATTCATAACTGAAAAGTAATTTCTAGAAAACTTATAACAATGTCCACCACACAAAGTGTGACCTTTAAACACATACTAGGCCCAGAGAGCATGAAGCAGTATTTCAAAGAGTTTCAGGCAACTAAGTAACTTCTAGGCTCCTTACCTTTCCATCCCACCCTCACAAACCAGGAATGGGCAGAAACTACAGCTAGAGAGTGGAGGAAGAGTTATGAAAAGAGCACATCCTCTATCTGTTCACAGATTTTCATTAGCAAGAAAAGGGAAATACCGAATTTCTCAGCGAAGATGGTTTACAACTTAATGTGATGGTAGAATTTTTGTATGCACTAAGAATAAACAGAAAAGTTATTGAACTTCCTGAATTGAATCTTGGCCCATTGCAAAACTGAAAAGAAAGAGAACTCTTTTTATAGCTACACTCATGGATCCTGAGTATTCAAAATTCTGGTTTTATTTTGTTATGATTTTGTTTTAAATTATAAACCAGACGGCCCAGTACAGAGTCAGTCACAAGGCAGATGAAGATTCACAGGACAGTGGGCTTTCAAATTTGACAAATTGATTTGTATTCCTAGTCAGAGCTGACTCTGTGTGAGTTTTGGCAATTTATCTACCTTCCATTTGCTGGTGATACAGTGGTTAAGAGCTATGACTGCTAACGAAAAGGTCTGCAGTTCTAATTCACCAGGCGCTTCTTGGAAACGGAGCAGTTCTGTTCTTTCCTACAGGGCTGCTCTGACTTGCAATCAACTCGATGGCAATGGGTTTGTTTTTCTTTGATTTATTTGCTTCTGCATTGCCCTCTGCCAAACAGGATATGAACTCAGTGTCTCACAAATAAATATTTGGCTTTTACTACAAAAGCAGCTGGGGCCCTGGGTGCCCAGTGGTTAAGCTTTAGCCTGCTAATCAAAAGATCCACAGTTCAAATCCACCACCTGCTCCTTGGAAACCCTCTGTGGCAGGTCTACTCTGTCCTACAGGGATGCAATGAGTCAGAATCAATTTGAGGGCAATGAGTTTTTTTTTATATTGGTTTAAAAAGCAACTATGATCATTTTTACTGGGCACCATTTTCTGGAAAAGACCAAAGAGGGCAGCTTACTTTACAAGCGCAGCAAACAGACAATTCCTTTTTCCGGAGACAGATCTTGAACTCAATGACAAACATTTTTGCAATTTCACTTGGAAATGTTAACATCTGAACATCTCTATTGACCCTGAGCATTGTTTTCTCATACGCAATAAAAAAGAGCTCAATGCACTCATTTTTGCTACCTCACCTCTGCCCACTTCTTCCTCCAGAATAGAGTCAAACCCACAGGCCAAGGCAGCCATTCCGTCCTCACCCCATGGACCTCAGCGCCACATTTATCACAGGTGCTTACCTTAGCAGTAGCATGGAGATGGATCTACACTGCTCTATCCATCAAGGCTTCCCAGGCCATATTTACACCTTTTGGATTTCCAGATGTCATGGTAAAATTAGTCTGCTGCCAAGGCTGCTGTAAGCTTGAGGCTTGGCAGGACAGAGGGCTCCCTGTGCAGAAAATCTAGCCCTGGAGGCACAACTTTCCTCTCTCACTGCCTCCTTCCATAACTAGATGATTAGCTGCCCTCCTTCAAATGATCTCAGTCTTAATTAAGGCTTATTGTAATAATGAGGGTGCACTGAGAGGACAGTAGATACATAAGCATTAGTATCTAGGGTTTGGGTATTTCCTGGACCTTATACTAACCAACACATCCCTTACTATCACACCGAAGGATTTGTGGTGAAACAATATCTAAGGTGCAAAATTAATCAATTTTGAAATGGCCTGAACTGGGCTAAACATTTTTAGAACCATTCTAAACTTATATGTATAATAACTACGAGCTACCATTGAAAACAGTTTTTGGAGCTTATCCCTGGTTACATTTAGGATATAAAGTCTTTAAACCAGCTCTCTTTTCAGTTTTGTAATCTAGATTTGTGGTTCTTAAATATGAATTCCAGTTATGGAGATTTTTATTCCCTATTTACGAGGGCACTGGCTTATATAAAAAGTATTGGAAGTGGGACTCGGGAAGCAACCCTTTAAAATTCACCCCTAGTATGTATTGTGAGACCTACTTTGAACATATAATGTTTAACCTTAATAATCCTTCTACCCTCAGAAAGAACCAACAAGCCCCTGATATGAACAAATATAATCAATTTCGGAGGGGAGTAGAGACATGGAATTGTTGCTGTGTGCAGTTGAGTCGATTCCAACTCATAGTGAGCCTGTAAGACAGAGTAGAACTACCCCACAGGGTTTCCTAGGCTGTAATCTTTACCAGAGCAGATCACCCAGGGATGGTCATGCATCTAGTGGGTAGAGGCCAAGGATGATGCTAAATATTCTCCAATGTGTAGGACAGGCTCCTAAAATAGAATTAATCTGGCCCCAAATGTCAATAGTGTGCAGACTGAGAAGTCCTGATCTGAAGTGTCCATGCTGTGTTCTGCCAGGGACACACATTTATCTGCAGAGGGGGTGGCCCTGCATCTGGGTTAGCACTTGTTTGGCCACTCAGGGAAGTTCTACCAAGTAAATGTACATGTTCTTATTCTTGCAGGTCCTCAGACCTCTTTGTCTTTACCTTAGACAAAAAGGAATTTTCCTTATTCTAGTCTTGGGCTCTCTTTCTGAAGCCAGTCTTCCTCTTTAACAAAATTTTTCTACTTTCCTAACTTTTCAGCAACTTTCTATTTCCCCAGTGGATTTTGGAAACTGGCAACAAAAAGCCTCAGGTGGCACTACTGTTTCTTCTCTGCCACAGACTGCCCCTTAAGTCTGAATGGGGACACTAAAAGGAGAAAATTTATTAATTTTAATAAATCTTCTGATAGAAATAATTTTTCTCTTCTTCCTGTGCAACATTTTAGGCAGTCCTGCGACTTCTCCCACTCTAAGTAAAAGTCTCACCACAAATGAAAATTTTCAGCTCCTATGATATGGTTTATGAGTTGAAATTGATTTAAAGTTAAAAGTTCTCCACTCCCTGAGCTCTGTATTTTTTTTTTTCCCTTGGGGGGGGGGGAGGTGGCGGTAGTATATGCTTCTGTCTTCCCGCATTTGTGCTGGCTTGTCTATGTGTCTATGTGACTCTTTACATCACTCAGAAGTAATTAGGTTTAGGATACACCCTACACTAATGTGGCGTCATTAACATAATCAAGAAAACCCTATTCCCACATAGGATTACATCCATAGCTATAGGGGATTCCAACAAGTATTGGGAGGTGGTGAGCTTAATTTAGTCTGTAACAGGAACCCTGGTGGATTCTAATCTTCATCTGTAAATCCATTTGTTCAGTCCCTAATGAGCACCTATGATACAAGCTCTGTGCCAGAGACCAGTGTTGTACAGGGAAATGGCACCTAATACAGAAGTAGCTCCTATTGCTGTGGTCATGCTTTAGGTATTAATCTACCCAGGGAATTTTCTATTCCTCATTTTCCAAATGAAGAAACATGTGAAGGAGTTCCACCTCAGGCCTCCTATACTACCATTCATCCAACTAAGCCAACAAGCCTTTAGAGAAAGAAGCTCTCATAATCTCCAGTTGCCTTCATAGGTAAAAATCATTCTAATGACAGTGTTAGAGGACCTGGCTGGAGGAAGAAAAGACTAAATGGCATCTTCAAGGTGACAAATTTCCTGTCTCTTCCTCTGCAAGCTGAGCACACCACCTTCAGCTTCTAATCTCTTCATTTTCTTATTATTTACTATTTTATATCTTCATCATATTTGGAGGCATTTTTCTTGTTGGTTCTTGTCTGTTTCTTCCCTTCCTGCCCCCGCACTGTGAATTAGGATGTAGCTCTACGAAGTGTGTGGAGCCCTAGTGGTGCAGTGGTTAAGAGCTCAGGCTGCTAACAGCTGTTTGAATCTACCTGCCACTCCTTGAAAACCCTATGGAGCAGTTCTTCTCTGTCTTATAGGGCTGCTATAAGTGGGAATTGACTCGATGGCAATGGATTTCTACATGGATGGGATTTTTGTGGGTTATTCACTCTTGAAATTCTTGCTCCCAGAACAGTCCCTGACACAAAATATGTACTCAAGAAATATTTGTCGGCTGAATAAATGAATGAATGACTTTAAAACATCTTGAACCCACATCTGCAGGTTGAGCACCATCAAAGCCGAAGTTGGGAGAGAAACTTCTGTTTCCTTCATGAGATGGTGAGGAAGAAAAAGGATAAAACCCGGCTTGCAGTTTATTGGGGAAATTGAAACCACTTTATTCTTCCATTTTATTCAAACCCCTGACAGCCTCAAAAGACTACAAAATTCAGCGTTTTTCAGTGAATAATGGGGCCAGTCTTCAAATCATTATTTGACAGCATTTGTCTGATGCTTTACGGTGTTGGAAGTCCCGGTTGCACAGTGGTTAAGAGTTCGGCTGCTAAAGGAAAGGTTGACATTTTGAATCCACCAGCGGCTCCTTGGAAACCCTATGTGCCAGTTCTACTCTGTCCCTGAGTGAAAGTCACCTCAATGGAATTTTTTTTTATTATTATTATTGTTTTGTTTTTACTGTGGTGCATTATTCTGTGGAGTGTGAAAAGAGGAATACATGCCCTTCCAGAGTCTTGAACTCAGGACCTTCAGATTATGAGATTGAGATGCTGCTGGCTTCACCAAGAGTGCACCTCTTTGAGGAAGGCTCACTGAGGAACTGAGATATACAATCTTAGTCTCCAAGACACTGTTTGGCCAATTTCCAGTTTTCTAAAATCATAATCATTGCTGTATAAAGTCACTCCATCTAAGCCAATGATACCCGGAAGAATTCCACTACAGGGGGTGTGAAGTCCACACCAGGTGATAGGACCCTGTGGGCTGCAGGACCTCAGACAATTGTGTCCGCCTTTTTACTCTGATGTTGCAATGATCTGGATCTTACACCCTCACAGATCTTAATCCCCCTTTCACCTTCCACAATCTCCTTTGTTGACATGAAACTTAAGAGGAGCTCTGTTAGCATTAGTTGACTGACGACTGACTGAGAGAAAGAATAAATAGTTCCCAACTTTATCTCCAGTCCAAACATCCTCCGTTACTCTATACCTCCACTTGCATTTATGTGACTAGCTCCATTTACTTTTTAACACACCAAACAGAACTTATAATACTGTCTTCCATGTTTTTTTTCAAGATTATGCATCTGTGATTCCTTTAAGAGATTTATAATGATTGTATTCAGTCCAGTTGAATTTGGGGAACAAAACTATGCACCATAATTTACACTTACCAGTTAAAGGGAGATTGGATAGTATCCAGGATGGACGTGGGCAGTGGTCTATCTCTTAGTTCAGTCTCAAAGTTCATGGAGTGTTGCTTAGGATGGGAGACACACATTTTAGCTCTGAGGTGCATCCTAGAGTTCAGACAACTTTATAGGTTCAGACAACTCTATGGGTTAGAGTTCTTGAACTCCTATCCTCTACAGTCTCAGAAGTACTTTCTTGTTGCTTGGGGTTCCCCTTTTCAGTCCTCTAGCCAAGAAGCTGGGACTTTATTTCCTGGGCTCTGCCCTGCACTCCTCAGGTATAAGACTGCATTTAGGGCCAAGAGACAGGAAGGGAGAAAAATAGGAACTGGACATGCAAAACCCTCTTGAAATCACAGCCTCTCTGAAAAAACAAATTATAAAACTCTAGATCTATATATTGTAAGTGCCCATAAGTAATAAAACTGAAGGAGCATGCACTTAGACATCTAAATTCAAAGAGTTCAGTATTTTCTCGTTTTTCAATGGTCAAAGCCTGAAACACAAAATGGGAAGAATGTGGGTATCGATCTCTTTATCTGCCGCACGCTAAGCGAGCGCTTTATCACTAGAGCTATTTACCCACATGGCTGCACTGCTTCATCTTCCCTTATTTCAGGAATCGACCTGCCGGTCCACACTGCAGTAGGCACTGCCTCCAGTAGTTCAGAGTACCAGGCTTTTCCAGGTCATTATAGCAGAACCATACGGATCCTTGATGGTACAGTGCTTAAGCGGTCGGCTGACAATGGAAAGTTCTGAACACACCAGCAGCTCCGCAGGAGAAAGATGTAGCAGCCTGCTTCCGCAAACATTTACAGCCTCGGAAATGCTGTGGGGCGGTTCTACTCTGTCCTATAGGGTCTCCAAGAGTAGGAATCCACCGTAAGCGAATGGGTTTGGTTTTCAGTAGATTAAAATGAAACCCAGACTCAGCCCGAAACGGCCTGGGGCAAAAGCGTCTTGACTGCTCAGGCAGCTGTCCCGCTGGGGAGAAGAAAAGGACGCGGTGGCAAAGCTCAGGCGCCGCCAACGTTTTATGCTTCGAATTTTCGAGAAGAGAGGACGTCCCAACTAGAGAGGATCAACCCAGAAAGATCTAGCTATGTGGCACAGCTCTCTTAGGATGACCATCTGACTCTTTGAAAGGCGTGATTGTCATTTCCTCCCCGCAGCTGTGACCACCTACCACCCATGAGTAGGCAACGGGACAGCCTCTCCCGGATTCCTGAAGGCAAACCAAAAAACAAAACCTACTGCGGTCCAGTGATTCCGACTCAAAGACACCCTATAGGGCAGAATAGAACCGACCCGATGGACTTTGCAAAGAGCGCCTGGTGGATTCGAACTGGTGATCTTTTAGTTAGGAACCGTAGCACTTAACCACTATGCCATCAGGGTTTCGGGAAGGCATACTGCTCCAAGTATGTCCGCTGCCTTTCGAAGCGACAATTTACATTTGTTAGGCGGGCTTGGTCACCACTATAATCCGGAAACGCCTTCATTTGTGAGTTTCTTTTCTTTCTAATTTCTGAGAGATTTGGGTTCAATTCCCATTGAGGTGTGTGATACAGAAATCATATATCCCCATCATATGAGAGAACAGCAAAAGTCTCCACATTCTTACAGAAAGGAGCTATGGGGGTCATGAGGCAAGATCATACTAGCCGGAAGGATTCAAGAGTGGACCTTGAGAAATGGGGATGAGGAGGGAACACAGGGCTGAGAGAACCTTCTTTTGTGAGAAGAATACCTGTTGGACATTTCCGATCAGCACCTGATCTCTAAAATCTACATGATACTGCAAAAACTCAACGACAAAAAGACAAATAACCCTATTAAAAAATACGCAAAAGATATGAAGAGACACTTCACTAAAGAAGACATTCAGGTAGCTTACAAATACATGAGGAAATGTTCACGAGCATTAGCCATTACAGAATTGCGGATCAAAATTACAATGAGATTTCATCTTACTCCAACATGGGTGGCATTAATCCAAAAATGCAAAATAATAAATGTCGGAGAGGCTGTGGAGAGATTGGAACACTTATACACTGCTAGTGGGAATGTCAAATAGTACACCCACTTTGGAAATCGATTTGGTGCTTCCTTAAAAAGCTAGAAATAGAGCTACCATATGACCCAGCAATCCCACTCCTTGGAATATATCCTAGAGAAATAAGAGCCTTTACACGAACAGATATATGCACACCCATGTTTACTGCAGCACTGTTTACAATAGCAAAAAGATAGAAGCAACCAAGCTGCCCATCAACGGATGAATGGATAAATTATGGTCTATTCACACAATGGAATACTACGCATCGATAAAGAACAGTGAGGAATCTGTGAAACATTTTATAACATGGGGAACCTGGAAGGCATTATGCTGACTGAAATTATTCAGTTGCAAAAGGACAAATATTGTATAAGACCAGTAGCATAAACTGAGAAGAAAACATTCTTTTGTGGTTCTTAGAGGGGAGAGGGAGGGAGGGTGGGAGAAGGGTATTCACCAATTAGTTTGCAGATAAAAACTACTTTAGGTGAAGGGAAAGACAGCACACAATACAGGGGAGGTCAGCACAACTGGACTAAACCAAAAGCAAAGAGGATTCGTGAATAAACTGAATGCTTTGAAGGCCAGTCTAGCGGGGGCAGGTGTTTGGGGACCATGATTTCAGTGGACATCTAAGTCAATTGGCGTAATAAACTCTATTAAGAAAACATTCTCCATCTCACTTTGAAGAGTGGTGTCTGGGGTCTTAAATGCTAGCAAGCAGCCATCTAATATGCATCAATTGGTCTCAACCCACCTGGATCAAAGGAGAATGAAGAACACCAAGGACAAAAGGTAATTATAAGCCCAAGAGACAGAAAGGGCCACATAAACCAGAGACTACATCACCCTGAGACCAGAACTAGATGGTTCCTGGCTATAACCGATGACTTCCCTGACAGGGAATACAACAGAGAACCCCTGAGGAAGGAGGAGAACAGCTGGATGCAGACCCCAAATTCTCATAAAAAGACCAGACTTAATGGTCTGACTGAGACTAGAAGGACCCCGGTGGTCATGGCCCCCAGACCTTCTGTTACCCTGGGACAGGAACCATTCCCAAAGCCAACTCTTCAGACATGGATTGGACTGGACAGTGGGTTGGAGAGGGATGCTGGTGAGGAGTGAGCTTCTTGGATCAGGTGGACACTTGAGACTATGTTGACATCTCCTGCCTGGAGGGGAGATGAGAAGGTAGAGGGGGTTAGAAGCTTGCAAAATGGACATGAAAAGAGAGAGTGGAGGGAGAGGGTGGGCTAATTGGGAGTGTGTAGCAAGGTGTAGAAAGGTTTTTACATGAGAGACTGAGTTTATTTGTAAACTTTCACTTAAAGCACTATAAAAAGTATTCAAAATAAAAAAAGAAAAAGAATCACATCACCAAACAATTAAATAAAGCAACACAGTAAGAGAGATGCAAACTCAGCAAACAAAATTGTTTATATCTGAGTAAACAGAGCTGATAAATCAATTAGAACAAGACTTTAAAGTAAGTATGGTATTCCTAGAAAGATGACGGTGACAACTGTTATAAAATTCAAGAATGGATAACCCCCCCCCCCGCCACCGCAGAACAAAGGGATAAAATCCAAGACCACCTCCAAATCAACATATATTCTATTCTTTAAAAACGGCTTAGTCTTAGCCCAGGAAGTTTCACAAGTTTTCATGGGTTTAAGTCCTCTCCTCTTCGATTTTTTTTTCTTACTTCAATAATCTCCATCTCCAAAATACAGTAGAAACACAAACGTAGAACAAAAAGCTTCCCACTATCCACCCCCAGTGACATCTTAGTCTTACATCCCTGCGGTAACACATTAAACCCATTGCCCTGAAGTAGATTTCAACCACCTGCAGCCAAATACTTGACAATTCACCTTGACATAGCATGCTGGGTCCAGATATTGAATCACTTGATTTGTAAGGTCCAAAGGCATATACATATACTATTAAGTCTTGATTGCCCAACCTAGGCTGAAATTTTTTTTAAACAAAGTTTACTGTGCTTTAAGTGAAAGTTTACAAAGCAAGTCAGCCTCTCACACAAAAACCCATATACACCTTCCTACACACTCCCAATTACTCTCCCCCTAAGGAGACAGTCTGCTCTCTCCCTCCACTCTCTCTTTTCATGTCCATTTTGCCAGCTTCTAACCCCCTCTACCCTCTCATCTACCCTTCAGGCAATAGATGTCAACATAGTCTCAAGTGTCCACCTGATCCGAGAAGCTCACTCCTCACCAGCATCCCTCTCCAACCCATTGTCCAGTCCAATCCATGTCTGAAGAGGTGGCTTCAGGAATGGTTCCTGTCCTGGGGAAACAGAAGGTCTGGGGGCCATGACCACCGGGATCCTTCTGGTCTCAGTCAGACCATTAAGTCTGGTCTTATGACAATTTGGGGTCTGCATCCCACTGCTCTCCTGCTCCCTCAGGGGTTGTCTGTTGTGTTCCCTGCCAGGGTAGTCATCAGTTGTAGCCACGCACCATCTAGTTCTTCTGGTCTCAGGATGATGTAGTCTCTGGTTCATGTGGCCCTTTCTGTCTCTTGGGCTCAAGGTCGCCTTATGTCCTTGGTGCTCTTCATTCTCCCTTGATCCCGGTGGGTTGAGACCAATTGATGCATCTTAGATGGCCGCTTGCTAGCGTTTGAGACCCCAGACGCCACCTTTCAAAGTGGGATGGAGAATGTTTTCTTAATAGAGTTTATTATGCCAGTTGACTTAGATGTCCCCTGAAACCATGGTTCCCAGACCCCTGCCCCTGCTACACTGGCCTTCGAAGCATTCAGTTTATTCAGGAAACTTCTTTCCTTTTGGCTTAGTCCAGTTGTGCTGACCTCCCCTGTATTGTGTGCTGTCATTTCCTTAGCCTAAAATAGTTCCTATCTACTCTCTAATTAGTGAATACCCCTCTCCCAGCCTTCCTCCCTCCCCATCTCAGAAACACAAAAGAATGTTTTCTTCTCAGTTTAAACTATTTTTCCAGTTCTTAAAATACCGGTCTAATACAATATTTGTCCTTTTGAAATCGACTAATTTCACTCAGCATAATGCCTTCCAGGTTCCCCATGTTATGAAATGTTACACAGATTCCTCACTGTTCTTTATCGATGCGTAGTATTCCATTGTGTGAATAGACCATAATTTATCCATTCATCCGTTGATGGGCACCTTGGTTGCTTCTATCTTTTTGCTATTGTAAACAGTGCTGCAATAAACATGGGTGTGCATATATCTGTTTGTGTAAAGGCTCTTATTTCCCTAGGATATATTCTGAGGAGTGGGATTGCTGAATCGTATGGTAGTTCTATTTCTAGCTTTTTAAGGAAGCGCCAAAACGATTTGCAAAGTGGTTGTACCATTCGACATTCCCACCAGCAGTGTATAAGTGTTCCAATCTCTCCACAGTCTCTCCAACATTTATTGTTTTGTGTTTTTTGGATTAATGCCAGCCTTGTTGGAGTGAGATGAAATCTCATTGTAGTTTTGATCTGCATTTCGCTAATGGCTCATGATCATGAACATTTCCTCACGTATCTGTTAGCTACCTGAATACCTTCTTTAGTGAAATGTGTATTCATATCTTTCGCCCATTTTTTAATAGGGTTATTTGTCTTTTTGTAGTTGAGTTTTTGCAGTATCATGTAGATTTTAGAGATCAGGCGCTGATCAGAAATGTCATAGCTAAAAACTTTTTCCCAGTCTGTAGGTAGTCTTTCTACTCTTCCTAAAGTCTTTGGATGAGCACAGGTGTTTGATTTTTAGGAGCTCCCAATTATCTAGTTTTTCTTCTACATTCTTTATAATGTTTTGTATACTGTTTATGCCATGTGTTAGGGCTCTAACGTTGTCCCTATTTTTTCTTCCATCATCTATATCGTTTTAGACTTTATATTTAGGTCTTTGATCCATTTTGAATTAGTTTTTGTGCATGGAGTGAGGTATGGGTCTTGTTTCCTTTTTTTGCAAATGGATATCCAGTGATGCCAGCACCGTTCGTTAAAAAGACCATCTTTTCCCCTTTTCACTGTTTTGGGGCCTTTGTCAAATATCAACTGCTCATATGTGGATGGCTTTATGTCTGGATTCTCAATTCTTTTCCATTGGTCCGTGTATCTGTCGTTGTAGCAGTACCAGGCTGTTTTGACTATTGTGGCGCTATAATAGGTTCTAAAATTAGGTAGAGTGAGGCCTCCCACCTTGTTCTTTGTTTTCAGTAATGCCTTATTTATCTGGGTCGTCTTTCCCTTCCATAGGAAGTTGGCGATTTGTTTCTCCACCTCGTTAAAGAATGTCGTTGGGATTTGGATCAGAATTGCATTAAGTGTATAGATCGCTTTTGGTTGAATAGACATTTTTATAATGTTAAGTCTTCCTATCCACGAGCAAGGTATGTTTTTCCACTTATGTATGTCTCTTTTGGTTTCTTGCAGAAGTGTACTGTAGTTTTCTTTGTATAAGTCTTTTACACCTCTGGTAAGATTTATTCCTAAGTATTTTATCTTCTTGGGGGCAACTGTAAATGGTATTGATTTGATGATTTCCTCTTCGATGTTCCTTTTATTGTTGTAGAAGAATCCAACTGATTTTTGTATGTTTATCTTGTACCCCGATACTCTGCTGAACTCTTCTATTAGTTTCAGCAGTTTTCTGGAGGATTCCTTAGGGTTTTCTGTGTATAAGATCATGTCATCTGCAAAAAGAGATATTTTGACTTCTTCCTTGCCAATCTGAATGCCCCTTATTTCTTTATCTAGCTTAATTGCTCTGGCTAGGACCTCCAACATAATGTTGAATAAAAGCGGTGATAAAGGGCATCCTTGTCTGGTTCCTGATCTCAATGGGAATGCTTTCAGGCTCTCTCCATTTAGGGTGATGTTCTCTGTTGGCTTTGTATAAATGCCCTTTATTATGTTGAGGAATTTTCCTTCTATTCCTATTTTGCTGAGAGTTTTTATCATGAATGAGTGTTGAACTTTGTCAAATGCCTTTTCTGCATCAGTTGATAAAATCTTGTGATTCCCTCAACTTGTGTTTTTCTGGAAATGTCTTAATTTCACCTTCATATTTTGGAGATGGTTAAGAGACAGTTTTGCTGGATAGACGATTCTTAGCAAGCAATGTTTTTCCTTCAATTTTTTAAATATGTCATCCTATTGCCTTCTTGCCTGTATGGTTTCTGCAGAGTAGTCCGAGCTTATTCTTATTGGCTCTCCTTTGTAGGTGACTTTTTGTTTATCCCTCGCTGCTCTTATAATTGTCTCTTTGTCTTTGGTTTTGGCAAGCTTGGTTATAATATGTCTTGGTGACTTTCTTTTAAGATCTACCTTATGTGGAGTTCGATGAGCATCTTGGATAGATATCTTCCCATCTTTGACAACATCAGGGAAGTTTTCTGCCAAAAAATCTTCAACAATTTTCTCTGTATTTTCTGTTATCCCTCCCTGTTCTGGTACTCCAGTCACCCATAGGTTATTTCTCTTGATAGAGTCCCACATGATTTTTAAGGTTTCTTCACTTTTTAAAATTCTTTTATCTGATTTTTCTTCAAGTATATTAGTGCCATGTGATTTATCTTTGAGTTCAGAAATTCTAGCTTCTACTTGCTCAATTCTCCTCCTTTTACTTTCTACTGAGTTGTCTAATTCTGTAATTTTATTGTTAATCTTCTGAATTTCTGATTGCTGTCTATGGATTTGTCCAGCTTATTAAACTTTTCGTTATCTTCCTGAATAATCTTTCTAATTTCTTCAATTGCTTTATCTGTGTGTCTTGGCTTGTTCTGCATATTGCCTAATTTCCTTCCTGACGTCCTGGAGGGTTCTGTATATTAAGCATTTGTATTCTCCTCTGGTAATTCCAGGAATGCACTTGCATCTAGAAGATTGCTGGATTCTTTGTTTTGCGAGCCTGTTGAGGTGATTACGGTCTGTTTCTTTATGTGACTTGATGCTGACTGGTGTCTCCGAGCCATCTATAAGTTATTTTATTAGTTTATGCTTGCTTACTGTGTCATAACTACTTGCTTTGTTTTGTTTTGGTATACCCCTATGGGTTGCTTGAGTGAGCTAGCTTGATTATTTTCACCTTTGGAGCTCTGCTGTCCTGTCCCCAGCTGGCTAGAGCTGTTACCAGGTATATCAGTCTAGGAGTCCATTCAGTTTTCTTGTATGAATTCAGCTGAGGTTTCCAGGAAGCTGATCATCAAGTGCATGGCACAGGCTCTGTCCTACAGTCTTAGAGGGCCAGGGGTGATTGGCGTATATACCGGTATCTGATTGCAGCAGAGGGTCACACTCTGAACAAGGCAGGAGGCTGAGAACCAACCCCCAAGTGTCTCTGAGGAAGATGTGTCCCTGTTCCCTAGAGCATGCTGGTGGGTGGGTTCTTCACAGGGACCATGGGCACCCAAAGCTTCTGGTTGTAAGGACTGGGAGGTACCAGTTATCTTTGGACCCCTGTCGTGGGTGGCTGGGTGACCTGAGTGGAGCTACCAGTCTTTAGGTCCCTGATGTGGGTAGGTGAGGACCTTGTTTAATAGGCTAAGCAATGTCAAACGTCAAACACCCACCTCTCCACCGCACAGCTGAAATGGTTGGAGTTTGCCAACAAGGGCCTATTCTCCCGAAATAGGCCCACACAGGGGCATGCAGGAGGGAAAGGTGGTCAAGGTCCATGGACGGTTTATGCCTTAACAGGAACCATTTCTGTCCTGATTTCCCCCAGTTAATAGAGCTAGCAAATTATCTTTTCCCACCAATTGCAAATTTTTTCCTTCCCCAAGACTGGGAGGATGGCTCTAGGTGCTCACCAGGGCCTATCTCAGGCCTATCTCAGCCGCTGAAGCCCGGTTGGGGGTGGGGGGACCGCGGGAAAATATACGCAAATACTTAGCTTTTGCCGAGAGTGCCCTTCTCCTCAGGTTCTGGAGGTGTGAGCGGCCTGTGTGGCTGGCTGCTTCTTCCTGAGGAAACTGCGGCCCAACGCTAGGACCACCCCGCTGCCTCCGCTGATGCAGGAATGGTGCCTGAGGGCTCCCGGCAATTCAGGTCTGGTAACTCCTCTCCGCTTCTGAACAGCCTCTTCTTCCCCTGCCCCTCAGTTCATTGTCTAAGCTTACCTCTGATGCTCAGGACTCCCAGCTTCTCACAAATATACTCCTTTCACTTGTTTTTTGGGGTCTTTGTTGTCCGAGGTCTGGACGGAAGCATCTGTCTATCCGCCATCTTGACTCCGCCCTCTGGGCTGAATTTTATTTCATCTCACAAAATCCCTTTCAATAACCTTTTCCTGAGAAAACTAGTCTTGCATATCTTCAACTTAAGTCCTTACCCAAATCATTTCCTCTAACCAATATGAAGAAATGCTTAAGGTAATGCAATCCAGCTCTCCTTTCACTGGAGTCAACATTCTGAATGCATTTGTGACACTGAGAAAGGATGTAGAGACTATCAGACTTTCAGATCCTCTATTAATCAGAGCACATTCAGGAAACAGGCTGAAAAGCCAGAACTTTCAACGCGCCTGTTGAAGCAGGTTTTTTTTTTTTTTTTCCTACTGATCTACAGCCCACAGAGGAAGAACAAATCCTGCGATGCTTTCTACTTAATTTGGTATAAGTTCATAAAACAAATTGCCCAGATAATTGGACATGTCTTCAACTCTACACTATATTTTCCATAGATGTAAACCAGATTTATTACTAAAAAGTGCAGCAGTAAATGAGCATTGCTTGTAATAGGCTTGTGCCAAGTATTATGTCAAAGGGAAATAAAAATGAGACCAACCACTTTGAGTACTCAAAGCTGTCAGCTTAGTTAACTGTTTCCAATGTATTGATGTGAAACTCTAAATTCTACAAAAATGAAGTCTAATTATTTCTACTAGTGCAAATATCTGTATAAGTTAGGCAACAAATGGCAATTTTAAAGGGTCCTTAAAAATAAACTTAAATCCTCTAAGTGAAAAAAAAAAAAAAAGAATACCTGTTTGTCTGTGCGTGTGTAAAATACTCGTGGAGGGAAGCAGTGATTGAAAAGCCTGGGCACTTGGAATTATGTTGGGAGAATATTGTGGGGGTTTAAGAATCTTTGAAGAATTCAAAGTAACATTTTAGGAAAAGGGTTTTAGCTCTAAATGTCAACGAGGTTAAAAATAGTGAAACTGAAATTGGGAGAAAAGAAAGGAACTTTTAAAAGTATTTAAGGATCGAGGTTTGTCCTCTGTTGTCCCGTCAGCTCCTGAGGTTAGCAGTGTGAGTCTTTCTGCATCTCCGGCACCCACTGCACTGCCTGTTCCAAAATGCATCCTCTACACATTGTAGATGGAACGAGAACATACGTGAAAGAGAAGAAAGAGCAAGATTCTAGAGAGGTTGTGCAGAAAGTTCCTACAGTATTTGTCAAGACATTGGGTGAAGAGATTTGAGGGAGGAGTTAGGAGCATGGGAATGGTGAACACAGAACAGACTTTGAATTCATGTGTGATGAATGGAAGACTAAATCTACACGTTTATAAGGATTTGTTAAATGAATGAATGCATGAATGAGCTGATGTGGAGAAATGTAGACGCTGAGACAGTGTGCTAGGTTAAAGGAAGGCACACATTTGTTTATTTTTTAAAATTTAATAGGTCTTATTTGCAGAAGAGTTTTAAATTTACAGAAAAATAACTGGAAACTTACAAACGCTTTCCATTTACTCCGTGTCCACCCACAGTTTCTCCTATTATTTACATTTTGTATTAGTGGGGTACATTTATTACAACTGATGACCCAATATTGAGACATTATTATCAACTAAAGTCCATAGTTTAAATTAGGGTTCTCTCTGTGTTGTGCAGTTCTACAGGTTTTGACAAAGGCGTGTCATGTGTCTGCTATTACAGTATTATACAGAATAATTTTCTTGCCCTAAAAATCCCCTGGGCTCTACATTTTCATCACTCCCTCCTTCCCCCTGAACCTCTGTCATCCCCAGGTTTTTTGCTTTATGTCTCTGGAGTTTTGCCTTTTCTAGAATGTCTTATAGTTTGAAGCGTACAATAAGTAGTTTTGTTTTTTTGTAATATGCAAAATGTAATATGTTTGTTTTTGTAATATGCATTTCAGTCTCCTTCATAACTTTTCATGGCTTGATAGCTCACTTCCTTGTATCACTGAAAAATGTTCCATGGTATAGATTCGCCACAGTTTATCCACTCACCTATTGAAGGGAATCTTAGTTACTTCTAACTGTTGGAAATTATGAATAACTCTTTTGTAAACATTCATCGGCAGAGTTTGTGTGGACATAATTTTTCAACTCATGTAGATAAATACCTAGAAGTACAATTGCTGCTTCCAAGCTTTTTAAATCACCAAAAGAAAAATCAGCTTTCCATTTCTGGTTTTGCTCCTTACACTTATGTGACCTGAAGAAAATGATTTGACTCCTCTGAGTTCACACTGCTGAAAACATTTTTGAGACTTGGAAGTTCCTGGCAGGCCTGGATGGCCTGGAGAGTGAAGTAGGGCTGTGGCGCTGAGGGCTTTGCCTCTAAAAATGGACTGACAGGGTGTAATGGCAGTGCATGCACTTTGCCTGAGAGACATAGGGGCATGTAGGCCAGCTGTTATAGATTGAAGTGTGTCCCCCAAAACTATGTGTTATAATCCTAACCTCTATAACTGTGGTTATAATCCCACTTTGGAATGGGTTATCTTTGATAGTGAGACAGAATTAGAGCCCTGGTGGCACAGTGGTTAAGAGCTACAGCAAGCTATGGCTGCTAATCAAAAGGTGGGCATTTCAAATCCACCAGTTGCTCCTTGGAAACCCTATGGAGCACTCCACTCTGTCCTGTTGGGTTGTGTAAGGTGTGTCTTAAATCAATCTCTTCTGAGAAATATGCAAAATATGGAAAAGCAAAAAACCCCAACCAAGAATTGTGAAAAGCAATTTTGTCCCAATCAGTTCTCCGGTTCTGGTGAGGGTCAAGACAGTGAAGAGAAGGGAGAGAGGCTTCTGGTTCTCCTATTGCAGAGCAGTGGGAGTCCTGGCATTTCCCCCCTAGCTCACAGCTTTCCTCTCCTTCAACTTGAGCTAAGCACCTGAGACCCACGTCCTCGGGACCTGAACCATCAAGAAGCTTCTTGATGATGCTCTGGACATGAAGGAGCTCTGGGAAAAGGCTGGTTCTTCAACAAAGCTAGCACTCCTTAGGCCAGTGATGCAGAGTAGAGGATTGGGTTGAGAAAAGGCTTACAGTTGGCTCAGCTAGTACCATAGAGGTGGTCACTGGGCTCCTTTGAGGGCTCCTTTATAGACTGGTTGGCTCATTGCAGAGACCCTTGCTGCAGCTGATAGCCTTCATTCGGAACTTGCCCAGGCTTGCTCCAGAGTTGGCACTGTGGCTTCCCTGTCAATCACTCAGGTTTCAACACAAATGTCACTTCTTCAGAGAGCCTTTTTCTGACCATTCTGACTAAATCAATACCCCCGTGGCTCCATCTTCTACATAAAATGTGTCTGTATTGAAGAGCATCACTAAATTACTGCTATATTTATTTTCTATCCCCTCCCTAGAATGTATGCTTCCTGAGCCTTGTCTATTCTTGTTCTCTCAATATATCTCCAGTGTCTACAGCTTTCAGCATATCTGGGGAAAGTAAGATTCTGGAAGAAAGAAAAAAAAGGGGGGTAGGGAGAGACAGATATGAATTCAATAATGATTAGTTTAAATAAGGGAAAGCTAAATTGTATTATGCATTTTCTCAATTTAATGCCAGGACTAAAGGAGGAAATAGAGTAAGCTAAAGGAATCTGATATGTTTTGATTAATTACAATCACGTAGGATAACTAATTAATTCCAGCACAAATTCATTTTCCTCATGCCACATGGCAAATTAACAAGCGTGTTTTGCCCTCCAACAGTAAAATGATGAACAGAAATATGGATTACAACTGAAATAATTTCACAGTGTGGCATCTCTCACACTTAGCACTATTCCATTTAAACATATTAGAAAACATAATTTGAATAGGACATTAATAAACCAGTCAAGTTATATTCAGTATTCTGAATCTCAATATTATTTTCATTGCTTTGTTAAGTATCACAGGACTCTTTACAATTAATAATTAGCATTGTATCTTTATTCAATACTACAAAATCAGATTTTCAAAATTAATTTAATAATGAAAAAATGAAGGTGATAACTTCTATTCCTTTCTATGAAATTATATGCATACATGTTAATTTATAAAATATAAAAAAATGAAAATAGAAAATTGTATTAAGAAGAAACTAAAAACCTAAATTGTATATCAATAAAATATTAATTCTTAATGCATATATTAAAAAATCATTAAAGTAAGTTATCAGGCTACTTTGAAAATAATGAAAATGACGTGCTGAAAAATTTTATAGCGTTATTCATAATATTTCTTAGATTTTAGATTCTAGTCTTAAATACTTTTGAAATACAAATGATTAAATGAGCAATGTATTCAACAAATGGAATCAGAAAAAAGAAATCCTGAAGGAAGCAGGAAGAATAAACAGTAAAGGTAAGTGTGGTAATTCATTAATTAGAAAATAACAATACTGGCTTGGTCTCTTGGGGAAAAAAAATTCAATCATCAGTCAAATAAAAAAAAGACGGACTAAGCCCAAGTTTCTTTGCTCCTTTGCTCTTTCAAGGAAAAGGTATCATTAGTGGATGCTGAGGTACTGCATTAAAACGTGTGGTAGGACAATTTCTTGAAATGCTAAGTGATATTTAATCAGGCTGCTCCCCTGGGTGCAGAGAAGTAGGGACCAAGTCAAGGCTACTGCAAGGATAAAAGAGTTCTGGAAGGAAAGTGAAGTGGAGGCCCTTCTTCCTCTTTGTGCATCACAGCCTGGTCAGGGTTCCCTTCCCTTTGCTCTTCCCTAGTTTTTCCTCATGAATTAAGTCGGAGTGTGGGTCAAGACGTTGCCAAGTCCTGTCATATGTGGAACTATATGGGAGAGAAAAAAAAAAGATCAAGTTTACTACATTTCAAAGATGTCTAATGTTGCTCATAAAATTAAAAACAGAAAGATTAAAATAAAAAAAAAGACAATGTTTTCTTCATCTGCATTCAAGCATAAAGCTCTGAGGTAGTCAATTAGAAGTCACTGTTACAGACCGAGGCAGAACAGAGGAGCAAAGCTGGAAAATTTTAAGGGAGCCAGGTACAATTTCAGCTGACTCCGGCACTGTTGGATATTTTGGAAAACTCTATATTTTGGGAATTAAAGTTTTATGCTTTTGCAGAATTCTGCGGGTGTCTGCGAGCTCCACCGCCATGGCCTTGGTGGATCCAGAATGGGACTGAGGGTGGAGCGTCTCCTGAGCCTCTCAGGAAACATCCTCTGCAAAGCTGGGAGCTCTGGTCAAATGTGGGCCCAGATAGACACTGTTACCCTGGGAATATTGTGGCCCTGACGCTTTCGTTTTTCGATACTTTAGAAAAGAAGAGATCCATCCCAACTGAAAGTAAGTATAGCTATCTAAGAATGGTCTGAATATTTTATCTCCAAAGGGAATTGTGATTATCATCCACAGAAGTGCCAGGAAAGAAGTATAAGGAACATAGAAAACTTGCTGTCGTTGTTGTTAAGTGCCGGTGAGTCGGTTCCGACTCATAGCAACCTTGTGCACAACAGAAAGAAACACTGCCAGGTCCTGCACAATCCTTACGATCATTGTTATGCTTGAGCCCTTTGTTGCAGTCACTGTGTCAGTCTACCTCTTTGAGGGTTTTCCTCTTTTCCGCTGACCCTGTACTTTACCAAGCATGATGTCCTTCTCCAGGGGCTAATCCCTCCTGATAATATGTCCAATGTACGTGAGACACAAGTCTTGCCAACCTTGCTTCCAAGGAGCATTCTGGTTGTACTTCTTCCAAGACAAATTTGTGATTTTGGCAGTCCATATTCTTTGCCAATACCACCATTCAAAGGTGTTAATTCTTCTTCAGTCTTCCTTATTCATTGTCCAGCTTTCACATGCATACCATGCAATTGAAAGTACCATGGCTTGGGTCAGGTGCACCTTAGTCTTCAAGGTGACATCTTTGCTTTTCAACACTTCAAAGAGGTCCTTTGCAGCAGGTTTGCTGGATACAATGCATCTTTTGATATCTTGACTGCTGCTTCCATGGGTGTTGATTATGGATCCAAGGAAAATGAAATCCTTGACAACTTCAATCTTTTCTGCATTTATCATAATGTTGCTCACTGGTCCAGTTGTGAGGATTTTTGTTTTCTTTTTGTTGAGGTGTAATCCATACTGAAGGCTTTGGTCTTTGATCTTCATTAGTAAGGGCTTCAAGTCTTCTTCACTTTCACCAAGCTAAATTGTGTCATCTGCATAGCACAGGTTTTTAATCAGTCTTCCTTCAATCCTGATGCCCCGTTCTTCTTCCTGTAGTCCAGCCTCTCGGATTATTTGCTCAGCATACAGATTGAATAGGTACATTGAAAGCATACAACCCAGATGTACACCTTTCCTGACTTTAACCCACTCAGTATCTCCTTGTTCTGTCCAAACAACTGCCTCTTGATTTATGTACAAGTTCCTCATGAGCACAATTAAGTGTTCTGGAATTCCTGTTTTCGCTATATTATCCATAATGTGTTACGGTCCACACAGTCGAACGCCCCTGCATAGTCAATAAAGCACAGGTAAACTCTATCCTATAGGTTCGCCATGAGTCGGAGTCAACTTGACGGCACTGGGTTTTTAAACATCCTTCTGGTATTCTCTGCTTTCATCCAGGATCCATCTGACATCAGCAATGATATCCCTGGTTCCATGTCCTCTTCTGAATCCAGCCTGAATTTCTTGCCATTCCCTGTCGATACACGGCTGTAGCCACTTTTGAATGATTGTCAGCAAAATTTTGCTTGCATATGATATTAATGATAATGTTCAATAATTTCCGCATTTGGTTGGATCACCTTTCCTGAGAATAGGCATAAATATGGATCTCTTCCAGTCGGTTGGCCAGCACACTGTCTTCCATATTTCTTGGCACAGGCAAATGAGCACTTCCAGCACTGCATCCATTTGTTGAAACATCTCAATTGATATTCCGTCAATTCCTGGAGCCTTGTATTTCACCAAAGCTTTCAGTGTAACTTGGACTTCTTCCTTCAGTACCATTGGTTCCTAATAATATGCTATTTTTTTTTTTTTTCTTGAAACGGTTGAACGTCAACTAATTCCTTTGGATATAACGACTCTTCGTATTCCTTCCCTCTTCTTTTGATGGTTCCTGTGTCTTTTAGTATTTTCCCCATAGAATCCTTCACTATTGCTTATTGAGGCTTGAATTCTTTCTTCAGTTCTTTCAGCTTAAGAAAGGCCAAGCGTGTTTTTCCCTTTTCATTTTCTATCTCCAGCTCTTTGCACATGTCGTTACAATACTTGCTTTTTCTTTTCCAGTCACCCTTTGAAATCTTCCATTCAGTTCTTTTACTTCATCATTTCTTCCTTTTGCTTTAGCTGCTCAATGAACGAGAGCATGTTTCAGAGTTTCCTCTGACATCCATCTTGGTCTTTTCTCTGTTTCCTGTCTTTTCAATGACCTCTTGCTTTCTTCATGTATGATGTCCTTGATGTCATTCCACAACTTATCTGGTCTTAGGTCATTAGTGTTGAAAGTGTCAGATCTATTCTTGAGATGATCTATAAATTCACGCAGGATATGCTTAAGGTCATATTTTGGCTTTCGTGGATTTGCTCTGATTTTCTTCAGTTTCAGCTTGAACTTGCATATGAGCGATGGATGGTCTGTTCCACAGTTGGCCCCTGCCCTTGTTCTGACTGATGATCTTGAGCTTTTCCATCCTCTCTTTCCACAGACGTAGTCGATTTGATTCCTGTGTATTCCATCTGGTGAGGTCCATGTATATAGTTGCTGTTTAAGTTGGTGAAAAAGGTATTTCCAATGAAGAAGTTGTTAGTTTTGAAAAATTCTATCATTCTTTCTCCGGCATTGTTTCTATCACCAAGGCCATGTTTTCCAACTACCGATCCTTCTTCTTTGTTTCCAACTTCCCCGTTCTAATCACCAGTAATTATCAATGCATCCTGATTGCATATTCGATCAATTTCAGACTTCAGAAGCTGATAAATATATTCAGTTTCTTCATTTTTAACCTTAGTGGTTGGTGCCTAAATTTGAATAATAGTCGTATTAATTGGTCTTCCTTGTAGGCGTATGGATATTATCCTGTCACTGACAGTGTTGTTCTTTAAGGTAGATCTCGAGACGTTCTTTTTGAGAATGAATGCGACACTATTCATCTTCAAGTTGTCATTCCCATCATAGTACACTATATGATTGTCGAATTCAGAATGGCCTGCACCAGTTCGTTTCAGCTCAGTAATGCCTAGGATATCTATGTTTATGCATTCCATTTCCTTTTTGACGATTTCTAATTTTCCTAGATTCAAACTTCGTACATTCCAGGTTGCGAATATAACGGCTGTTCGCACCTGTTTCTTCTCATTTTGATTCATACCACATCAGCAAGTGAAGGTCCTGAAAGCTTTACTCCATCCATGTCATTAAGGTCAACTCTACTTTGAGGAGGCATCTCTTCCCCAGTTGTCTTTTGAGTGCCTTCCAACTGGGGGGCTCATCTACCTGCACTATATCAGACAGTGTTCTGCTGCTATTCATAAGGTTTTCACTGGCTAATTCTTTTCAGAAGTAGGCTGCTGGGTCCTTCTTCCTAGTCTGTCTTAGTCTAGAAGCTCAGCTGAAACCTGTCCTCCGTGGGTGACCCTGCTGGTATCTGAATACCAGTGGCATAGCTTCCAGCATCAAAGCAACACACAAGCACCCACAATAGGACAAACTGACAAACGTGTGACAAAAAAAAAAAAAAAATACCTTGTAGAGCAAGAAAATAGACTGCTGTCTCTGAGGCTCAGGACCTTCAGATTATGAGACGGATGTGCTGCCCACTGAGCTCAGTAGGAATTAGGGTCAAAAAGAATTACATATATCAGTACCATTGAGAGAAGAGTGTTGAAGGTGTAGTATGTTCCATCGTACCCTCAACACGAAACCAGTTTCCATTCACATCTTCTCAGTTATTTCTCTGATTAGCCCATATTCTTTCTCAGGTGTCTTTTGATTTGATACAGTAATGCAGTACTTTTCCTTTACAAGTTAGAGCTAAGGGCACAGCCATAACTTTTGAGGTACACATGTGCCCAAGGAAACAAAGGCCTTGGTGGGTGGAGACTATGGGGGATGGCAGGTTTTTTAAATGACAGAGGCAGCAGGGTAGATCCCATGTTCCTGTTGTGGTGTTGAGTTCACACACTTATGATGTCATTAAATGCCCCTGCCAATGGGGAGACAAGAAGAGATCATAAAGTTCTAATTTGAGCAGAAGGCTAGGAAGAGCCTCTGGGTGAAAAAGAGCTATAGAAAACAGAGTGTAATCAAAAGATGAAAGTTAAAAGAGAATACTCCTGGAAAGTAGAGAAGAAAGGGTTAAAAGAAAAAAACCTACAGAAAAGGTAAGCTGCTTACTTTGAGAGTAGAAGACTAAGGGGTGTGGAGAGTAGGGTGGGAAGGATGTGATTTAAAGATATAGATGATCAGGGGAATGCTGAGGCTTCAGAGCGTATGAAAATTTTTACTTCGCTTGACATCACCAAGGAATGTATTTAGCATGTGAAGCTTTTTGTTTAAAGCTTTTTTTCCTTTCAATTAAATAGAAACCAAAGATTATTAGTTCTAAGGACGGGAGAGAACTGGAAGGGGGGAGTTTTTGCTCAGGGGACACTGAGTTCATGTTAATGGTGGTGGGATATTTTAGAAAAGGATAGTGAAAATAGTTACAGAACTCTAAGAACATAACATCCCTGAATTACACATGTAGAAATGTTGAATCCTTTTATGTTCTGTTGTGTAAATTTTCACCATGATTAAAAAGAAACGAAACAATCAACAGAGGCCCAGGGGTCACTGCAGCCTCTTAAGCCAGTCCTGCCTGGAATTCTAGGACAGGTTGGATCAGGTGCACTGTATGCATTCCCCGAAAGAGGAAGTGACACCCTGCAGGATGGGCTGGTGGGTGCAGGTCCAGACACTGGGATCGCCCATGCGGCCCAGCTCCTACGTGGTGGGCACGTGGGAGCTAGAGTGGACCGGCCAGCGAGAGTAGATCCGAGCTCTGACAAACATAGCCCTGCCCCGGCGGCCACCTCCAGGGTGCACCTTCAGGAGTGGGGTGCAGACCCGATCCCCTCTTGGGCCAGGAGAACAAGGCCCTGGACATCCTAGCCTTCATCGGAGCGGTAAGAGCTGAACTCTTTTTTCTTCATGTCAAGTTACTGTTATGTGAACAATGATAGGAACATCGAATATATGGTTATATTGGGGATGAACAAATTGTGGTTATTAAGGAATCTTCAAAAATAAGCCTGGAAACCACTGCAAGTTAGATCTTTTATAGATAAATTTGAGTGCACACATGACTAATTTTCAGAGTTAGGAATTTAAGACTACTGCCCTGTTCTACAGAGCAGATTGAGGCAAATATTTCAGTTGAGCTTCAAGTCTCCACACCATCATGCACACGTTAGTACTCAGCACTTCTTTTTGAGAAGCCACAATGTCATTTTACCAAGTAGTCCTAAAGATCTGAGAAGTATGCTACCATATTACTAATAACTGGCTGCCATTAAGTCCATTCTGACTCATAGTGGCCCTAAAGGACAGAGTAGACCTGCCCCCTAGGGTTTCCAAGGAGAAGCTGGTAAATTGGAAGTGGCAACCTTTTGGTTAGCAGCCAAGGTTTTAAGGCACTGTGTCACCAGGGCTCCACTAAAATAGCAGAGGATGGTTTCGATCCATCGACTTCTGGGTTATGGGCCCAGCACACTTCCGCTGCGCCACTCTGCTCCTTGGTTGTATTACTGATAGCCAAACGTATACAGTCCTCATTCATGTCAGTATGTCAGCACATAGAATTAATGCCATTTTTTCTCATCATTAGTATTGAATGAAAGCTCTAGATCAAATGATTAGATGGTTAGATCTGGAAATCTAGTTATGGCCTCATATGGATTAATTAATAGAAGTCTCAAAATACTTTCAGAAAAAAAAATCAAAAGCAAACATTTTATTTCCAATGTGGAGATGCAGTAGGACGTAGCAGCCACTACTGCTTGTCTACACCACAGTCAGCCACTACCACCACCCACCAGGCCCCCTTGAAAACAGAAAAATGACTTTCTTCACATAGCCACATCTGTACTGCCCTGTGCTTGGAGGTGGTGGATACCATTCTCAGATCCAGAGCCTGAATTACGATCAAGCTTGTTAATCATAGAAATACTAGTGGCTTAGTGGTTAAGAGCTCAGCCGCTACCAAAAGGTTGCCAGTTCCAATCTACCAGGCACTCCTTGGAAATCCTGTGGGGCAGTTCCTCTCTGTCCTTTAGGGTTGCTATGAATTAGAATTGACTCCATGGCAACGGGTTTCAGGTTTTTGTTGTTGTTAATCATAGAGGTTCCCATCTTAGTGGCAGTTAAGTTTAGATAAGGGTATGTGATATAACTATAGTAAATGAGACTGGGAAGCTTACAGAAGAGGTTGTCCTCAAATTACGAAACACAGAGGTTTGTTTTCCTTCTAGACTACGTCTGAAATTGTAAAAGTTTAAAGTACTGCACAGGGAACAGCTGGAATACGAGACTCAGATGTTTAAGATGGCAGAGTGCAAAGAGTCAAAGAACCTGAGTGCTGATGGCATCAGGGACCTGCTGAATTAACCAGCCATGTAGCCGCCCTACCCTCTGGATTTATTCTTATGTGTGATATAAATCCACTTTGTTTAACCCAGCTGAGTATTGTTTTAATTGTTGTAGAGCTCTCGCTAAAAGCTTCCTGTTACTGGGGAAAGGTCTTTGGGCTAGATTTTTCATAATTATATTTTATATGCCTTATGTTCTAAATCCTTCTGATTACTGGCAATGTGAAAAACTCAAATCCAACCCCATAAATAATATGAGAAATGTAAGTCTATTGTGCACTTGGCTCACTAAGCTTTTTCTTTCATACTTACAGACCAGGTATTCTCTTTACTTGGGAGGGCTGTCAGCCACTAACTCTAGCCCAACCCTTCTGTCCCACTGTCACTATATCTAGACTTACTGGACACCTGCCCAGTCCCATCTCCATCCAGCCCTCGGGAGTTTAAACAGCCACACTTCAAAGCTATATTCATGAAATTAGGATACAGCTACTATATATAGAAGGAATCCTGATGGTGAAAAACTCAAATGTCAGCAGTTCAAACCCACCAACCATTCAATGAGAGAAGGAAGTGGGAGTCTGCTTTCATACAGGCTTGGAAACTCTTTAAGTGACCCTGTCCTGCAGGGTCACTATAAATTGGAATCGACTTGAGGGCAATGGGTTTGGTTCTTTGGTTTCCTGTATATAGAAGTTCACTGATTTTCCCTTTATATATGTGAGTTTATGTGAGTTGGCATAGTGTGGGATCTCAGATCGGTGATAACCACCTAGATCACAAATTACACCCTTTCCTGATTCCTCATATATTTTTCTTATATAATCCACCACTCATGCATATAGAATTTTAATGTAAAATTAGTTATGGTAGACACTGAGGGTGCTGCCCTCAAGGAATTTACAATCTAGTGGGAAGACAACTGAGTAAGCAGTTGTTTACACCACAGGGTGAAAAATGCTACAATTGAGGTGTGTGCCTGGGCCCTGAGAGTACAGGAAGGAACACAACCCATACTGGAGAAAGAATTAATAGCTCATTCAGTTTGTGAGCCTTTCAGGTTTTCCATTTGTTCACATTAGTCCCTGATAGCTGGTTTTTGGTTTACTTTTGTTTTTGTTTGTTTTCCTTCCTAGGACAGCTGAACCTAAAATCTTCCTCCATTATCTGCTGTTTCCAGGGCCCTCACCATGAGGCTAAGGACCTGAGGTCAGAAGTAAATTGAATTAATGAGGCTCAAAGGTAGGCTATGGATTTTTACCTTCTCTTACAATTAAGCACTGCACTGTTAATCGAAAGGAAAGGTCATTTGTTAGGCTGAAACGTACCAGCAACTCCTGGAGAAAAGACCTGGCAATTTGCTCCCTTAGAGATTACAGTGGTGGAACCCCTATGGGGCAGTTCTACTCTGTCCTATAGGGTCTCTGTGAGTTGGAACCACTCTAAGGCACTCAACAACTCAGCTAGGAAGCCTGGGTGCAAACAGTGGGAGGGAGGCCAAGTGGACATCAGTCACAGCCTGAAATAGATGATAGAAAAGTGCAAAACTCAAGAAATTTAAGTAACAATGCTGCTAAAGACACCGCCTTTCAAAGCCCTGGAGAAATGGATAAGGCATCTTACTAAAGATCAGAAGATTCCGGGTCCTATCTCTGGCTAGTCTGAGAGTTTACCTTCTTGTTTTGCGGGGAAAGCAGGTTTTCCGCAGTGTTACATATGATACACATGCATTTTTAAAAAAAAATTTCAGAAACCGCTTTTTTAATGAGGAGGCCCTCCTAGTTGCTGGGACTTCCTGCGGTTATCACTCCTCAGCCAGAAGGGTCAGGGGCAGCAAGGGAGGCTGGTAAGGATTTACAAGGAATGAAATAAAAATCTCCTTCTAGCACCACAAACCTGGAGAGACAGGTTAGAGAAAAGTGAGGAAGGCTAAATAAGATTTACAGGAACAAAATTTGAATCTGGCACAAATCCACAAAAATAGTACCTTCTTTACCAGCCCATTTTGCATGAAAAAGTCTCCCATTTTGTGAACTCTTGGCTCTTTGTTTTAACTCTCTTTCCTGAGATTTAACACGGAATCTTCCACGAATTCTGTTTCATTTCCTTCTAAATTCAACCGTCCAACTTCACCCCAAAACGAGCTACAGCTACAAATTGAAAAAGACAGAAGCTCAAACCCTCCCTTTGCGGTGCAGTCAGTTCTGACTCAGCGAACCTATAGGATAGAGCAGAACTGCCCCATAGGGTTTCCAAGGCTGTAAACTTTAGGAAGCAGGTTGCCACATCTTTCTCCCCTGCGGCGCACAGGGGGTGGGGGGTGGGGTTTGAACCGACGCTAAAAAAAAAAGACGCTAGACGGTGTAAAAATAACCTTGAAGTAGGAGAAGCAGGGGGTGAGCGGCGACTTCATCGCCCAGGGACCTGTATGATCTTGATCGCGTTAACTGCCACAGTGCCCACAGTTCCCACTCTGCCTGCCAGAGTTCTGTATGTGAATTTCATTTTGTTTCACATCCTTACCTTCCCTGACTCTTTAGTTTTCTAAAATCCTTTTTCATGTGCTGCCCTGTGCATTCTCTCCTGCATCTGGCCCTTTTACCGGCCAGGCATTGGTCTTCCTTATTGGCTGGACTAAATCTCCACATAAATCTGTCTCTCTTAGCAGAGATCCCTTCTCATCACCATTGAAATTGGCTTCTCTCAGTCTGGAGAATAGGGGTGATGTTCAAGCTCCTACCTTCTGAGATGTACCATCTATCCTCCAGGCAAAATGCCCAGCACAGCCTGGTGAATTTCTTCCTCTCTGAGGATCCTGGCTGCTCAGGATTCCTTCCTCACTGCTTCTTCCTGGTTCCTCCACTTATTACAGCCCCTGACTTGGAACGCTTGTCGAGTCATTTTCAGCCGCATTCTCTATGTGTCCATAAAGAAAAAGCAAAAAGACCTATTGCGAATTGTTACCAAGATTTGAACCTGCTGTCACAGGTGAGAAGCTCTGTGGTTCTCATCTGGAGAGCAGAGCTCTCTACTACAAGTAAGGGAAAGGAAGGTGGAAAGTGGAGAGAAGCCCTGTGTGTGACTTAAGTAGTGCTTCTGTAACAGAAGTACCACAAGTGGATGGCTGTAACAAACAAAAATTTATTTTCCCACAGTTTATGAGGCTAGAAGTCTGAATTCAGAGCACCACCAGCTCTAGGGTCTCTCTCCATCTATTGGCTCTGAAGGAGGTCCTGTCCCTTCTGACTTTTGCTACTGGACAATCTTCAAGTGACTTGACACCTCTCTTCCCCCATCTCTTGCTTGTTTAATCTCTTTTATATCTCAGAAGAGATTTCTTTTATATCTCAAAAGGGACTGATTTAAGACACACCTTACACAACCCAATAGGACAGAGTGGAGTGCTCCATACGGTTCCCAAGGAGCAACTGGTGGATTTGAACTGCCCACCTTTTGATTAGCAGCCATAGCTTGCTGTACCTCTTAACCACTGTGCCACCAGGGCTCTAATTCTGTCTCATTAACTATCAAAGATAACCCATTCCAAAGTGGGGTTATAACCACAGTTATAGAGGTTAGGATTATAACACATAGTTTTGGGGGACACACTTCAATCTATAACAGCTGGCCTACATGCCCCTACGTCTCTCAGGCAAAGTGCATGCACTACCATTACACCCTGTCAGTCCATTTTTTAGAGGCAAAGCCCTAAGTGTCACAGCCCTACTTCAGTTTCCAGGCCATCCAGGCCTGCCAGGAACTTCCACGTGTCAAAGACGTTTTCAGCAGTGTGAACTCAGAGGAGTCAAATCATTTTCTTCAGGTCACATAAGTGTAAGGAGCAAAACCAGAAATGGAAAGCTGATTTTTCTTTTGGTGATTTAAAAAGCTTGGATGCAGCAATTGTACTTCTAGGTATTTATCTACATGAGTTGAAAAATTATGTCCACACAAACTCTGCCGATGAATGTTTACAGAAGAGTTATTCATAATTTCCAACAATTGGAAGTAACTAAGATTCCCTTCAATAGTGAGTGGATAAACTGTGGCGAATCTATACAATGGAATATTTTTCAGTGATACAAGGAAGTGAGCTATCAAGCCATGAAAAGTTATCAAGGAGACTGAAATGCATATTACAAAGTGTATTAAGCCAGCCTTAAAAACAAAAACAACTACTTATTGTATGCTTCAAACAATAAGACATTCTAGAAAAGGCAAAACTCCAGAGACATAAAACAAAAACAAAAAACCTGGGGATGACAGAGATTCAGGGGGAAGGAGGGAGTGATGAAAAGATAGAGCCCAGGGGATTTTTAGGGCAATAAAACTATTCTGTATAATACTGTAATAGTGGACACATGACATGCGTTTGTCAAAACCCATAGAACTGCACAACACAGAGAGAACCCTAAATTAAACTATGGACTTTAGTTAAGTACCCCACTAATACAAAATGTAAATAACAGGAGAAACTGTGGGTGGACACAGAGTATATGGAAAGCCTTTGTAAGTTTCCAGTTATTTTTCTGTAAATTTAAAACTCTTCTGAAAATAAGACCTATTAAATTTAAAAAAATAAACTGCTCTCCTGCTCCCTCAGGGGTTGTCTGTTGTGTTCCCTGCCAGGGTAGTCATCAGTTGTAGCCACGCACCATCTAGTTCTTCTGGTCTCAGGATGATGTAGTCTCTGGTTCATGCAGCCCTTTCTGTCTCTTGGGCTCCTAATCTCCTTGTGTCCTTGGTGCTCTTCATTCTCCTTTGATCCAGTTGGGTTGAGACCAATTGATGCATCTTAGATGGCCGCTTGCTAGCGTTTGAGACCCCAGACGCCACCTTTCAAAGTGGGATGGAGAATGTTTTCTTAATAGAGTTTATTATGCCAATTGACTTAGATGTCCCCTGAAACCATGGTCCCCAGACCCCTGCCACTGCTACACTGGCCTTGGAAGCATTCAGTTTATTCAGGAATCTTCTTTGCTTTTGGCTTAGTCCAGTTGTGCTGCCCTCCCCTGTATTGTGTGCTGTCTTTCCCTTCACCCAAAGTAGTTCTTATCTGCCAACTAATTGGTGAATACCCCTCTCCCACCCTTCCACCCTCCCCCCTCTTGTAACCACAAAAGAATGTTTTCTTCTCAGTTTAAACTATTTCTCAAGTTCTTATACTGGTGGTCTTATACAATATTTGTCCTTTTGCAACTGACTAATTTCACTCAGCATAATGCCTTCCATGTTCCTCCATGTTATGTAACGCTTCAAAGATTCCTCACTGTTCTTTATGGATGTGTAGTATTCCATTGTGTGAATAGACCATAATTTATTTATCCATTCATCCATTGATGGGCACCTTGGTTGCTTCCATCTTTTTGCTATTCAAACACTGCTGCAGTAAACATGGGTGTGCATATATCTGTTTGTGTAAAGGCTCTTATTTCTCTAGGATATATTCTGAGGAGTGGGATTGCTGGATCTTATGGTAGTTCTATTTCTAAGTTTTTAAGGAAGTGCCAAATCGATTTGCAAAGTGGTTGTACCATTCGACTTTCCCACCAGCAGTGTATAAGTGTTCCAATCTCTCCACAGCCTCTCCGACATTTATTATTTTGTGTTTTTTGGATTAATGCCAGTCTTGTTGGAGTAAGATGAAATCTCATTGTAATTTTGATCCGCAATTCTCTAATGGCTAATGATCGTGAACATTTCCTCATGAATCTGCTAGCTACCTGAATGTCTTCTTTAGTGAAGTGTCTCTTCATATCTTTTGCCTATTTTTTAATAGGGTTATTTGTCTTTTTGTAGTTGAGTTTTTGCAGTATCATGTAGATTTTAGAGATCAGGCGCTGATCAGAAATGTCCAACAGGTATTCTTCTCACAAAAGAATGTTCTCTCAGCCCTGTGTTCCCTCCTCACCGCCATTTCTCAAGGTCCACTCTTGAATCCTTCAGTCTAGTATGATCTTGTCTCATGACCCCCATAGCTCCTTTCTGTAAGAATGTGGAGACTTTTGCTGTTCTCGAATATGATGGGGATATACGATTTCTACATCACACACTTCAATGGGAATTGAACCCAAATCTCTCAGAAAATAGAAAGAAAAGAAACTCACAAATCAAGGGGTTTCCGGATTATAGGTTACCAAGCTCTCCTAACAAATGTAAGAGCTTAGTTCGAAATCCAGCAGGCATACCTGGAGCTATATACCTTCCGGAAACCCTAATAGCATAGTGGTTAAGCGGTACGGCTGCTAACCAAAAGATAAGCAGTTCGAATCCGCCAGGCGCTCCTTTCAAAGCCCCTGGGGCAGTTCTAGTCTGCCCTATACGGTCGCTATGAGTCGGAATCGACTGGACCGCAGTAGGTTTTGTTTTTTGGTTTGCCTTCCAGAATCGGGGAGAGACTGTCCCGTTGCCTACTCATGGGTGGTCACAGCTGCGGGGAGCAAATGACAATCACGCCTTTCAAAGAGTCAGATGGTCATCCTAAGAGAGCTGTGCCACATAGCTAGATCGTTCTGGCTTGATCCACTCTAGTTGGGATGTCCTCTCTTCTGGAAAATTAGAAGCATAAAACGTTGGCGGCGCCTGAGCTTTGCCACCGCGTCCTTTTCTTCTCTCCAGCAGGAAACAGCTGACTGAGCAGTCAAGACGCTCTTGCCCCAGGCCATTTCGGGCTGAGTCTAGGTTTCACTTTAATCTACTGAAAACCAAACCTATTCGCCTACAGTGGATTGCTACCCTTGGAGACTCTGTAGGACAGAGTAGAACCGCCCCACAGCATTTCTAAGGCCGTAAATCTTTGCCTTGCGGAGCCGCTGGTGTGTTGAAAACTTTCCGTTATCAGCGGACCGCTTAAGCACTGTACCACCAAGGATCCGTATGGTTCTGCTATAATGAGCTGGAAAAGCCTGGTACTCTGAACTGCTGGAAATCGTGCATGCTGGAGTGTGGACCGGCAGTTCGTTTCCTGAATAAAAGTAAGATAAAGCGAGGCAGCAACGTGGGGAATTAGCTCAAGTGGTAGAGCGCTCGCTTAGCATGCGAGAGGTAGTGGGATCGACACCCGCATTCTCCAAATTTTGCATTTCAGACTTTGGCCCTTGAAAAATGAGAAAATACTGGACTCTTTGAAATTAGATGTCTAAGTGCATGCTTCTTCAGTTTTATTACTTATGGGCACTTACAATATACAGATCTAGAGTTTTATTATTTGTTTTTTCAGGGAAGCTGTGATTTCAAGAGGGCATTGCATGTCGGGTTCCTATTTTTCTCCCTTTTCTTCCTCCCTGTCGCCCCTAAATGCAGTCACAGACCTGAGGAGTGCAGGGCAGAGCCCAGGAAATAAAGCCCCAGCTTCTTGGCTAGAGGACTGAAATGGGGAACCCCAAGCAACAAGAAAGTACTTCTGAGACTGTAGAGGACAGGAGTTCAAGAACTCTAACCCATAGAGTTGTCTGAACCTATAAATTTGTCTGAACTCCAGGATGCACCTCAGAGCTACGAATGTGTGTCTCCCATCCTAAGCAACACTCCATGAACTTTGAGACTGAACTAAGAGATAGACCACTGCCCAAGTCCATAGTGGATACTCTCCAACCTCCCTTTCATTGGTAAGTGTAGATTATGATGCATAGTTGTGTTTCCAAAATTCAACTGGACTGAATACAATCATTATAAATCTCTTAGCAGAATCACTGATGCATAATCTTGAAAAAAAAAACATGGAAGACAGCATTGTAAGTTCAGTTGGGGGTGTTAAAAAGGAAATGTAGCTAGTTACATAAATGCAAACGGAGTTATAGAGTAAAGGAGGAAATATGGACTGGAGATAAAGTTGGGAACTATTCATTCATTCATTCATTCTTTCAGTCAGTCAGTCAGACAGTCGCTGAGTCAGTCACTCAGTCAGTCAGTCAGTCAGCTAATGGTAACAGAGCTCCTCTTATGTTGCATGTCAACAAAGGAGCCTGTGGAAGGTGAAAGGGGGATTGAGATCTCTGAGGGTGTAAGATCCAGATCATTGGAACATCAGAGTAAAAAGGCAGACACAATTGTCCCAGGTCGCGCAGCCCACAGGGTCCTATCACCTGGTGTGGACTTCACACCACCTGGTTGTGGAATTCTTGCGGCTATCATTGGCTTAGATGGAGTGACTTTATACAGCAATGATTATGATTGTAGAAAACTGGAAATTGGCCAAACAGTCTCTTGGCGACTAAGATTGTATATCTCAGTTCCTCAGTGAGCCTTCCTCAAAGAGGTGCACTCTTGGTGAAGCCAGCAGCATCTCAATCTCATAATCTGAAGGTCCTGAGTTCAAGACTTTGAAAGGGCATGTATTACTCTTTTCACAGCCGACAGAAGAATGAACCATAAAAAAAAACAAACAACAAAAAACAAAAAAAACACTTCCATCGAGGTGACTCCCACTCAGGGACAGAGTAGAACTCGCACATAGGGTTTCCAAGGAGCTGCTGGTGGATTCAAAATGTCGGACTTTCCTTTAGCAGCCGAACTCTTAACCACTGCGTCACCGGGACTCCCAACACTGTAAAAGCACCAAACGAATCTTGTCAAATAACCATTTGAAGACTGGCCCCATTATTCGCTAAGATTCACTGAATTTTGTACTCGTTGAGGCTATGAAGGGTTTGAATACAATGGAAGAATAAAGTGGTTTTGATTTCCCCAATAAACTGCAAGCCGGGTTTTATCCTTTATCTTCCTCACTACCTCATGAAGAAAACAGAACTTTCTCTCCCAACTTCGGCTTTGATGGTGCCCAACCTGCAGAGGTGGGTGCAAGCTGTTTTTAAGTCATACATTCATTTATTCAGCCGACAAATATTTCTTGAGTCCATATCTTGTGTCAGGGACTGTTCTGGGAGCAAGAATTTCAAGAGTGAATAACCCACAAAAATCCCATTCATGTAGAAATCCATTGCCATCGAGTCGATTCCCACTCATAGCAACCCTATAAGAAAGAGAAGAACTGCTCCATAGGGTTTTCAAGGAGTGGCAGGTAGATTCAAACAGCTGTTAGCAGCCTGAGCTCTTAACCACTGCACCACTGGGGCTCCCCACCCTTGGTACAGCTACATGCTAATTCACAGTGGGGGGAGGGGGGAGAAATAGACAAGAACTAACAAGAAAAATGCCTCCAAATGTGGTGAAGTTATAAGAAAGTAAACAATAAGAAAATAAAGAGATTAGAAGCTGAAGGTGGTGTGCTCAGCTTGCAGAGGAAGAGACAGGAAATTTGTCACCTTGAAGATGCCATTTAGTCTTCTCTTCCTCCAGCCAGGTCCTCTAACACTGTCGTTGGAATGATTTTTACCTATCAAGGCAACTGGAGGTTATGAAAGCTTCTTTCTCTAAAGGTTTGTTGGCTTAGTTGGATACATGGTGGTATATGAGGCCTGAGGTGGAAATCCTTCACATGTTTCTTCATTTGGAAAATGAGGACTAGAAAATTCCCTGGGTGGATTAATACCTAGAGCATGACCACAGCAATAGGAGCTATTTCTGTATTAGGTGCCATTTCCCTGTACAACACTGGTCTCTGGCACAGAGCTTGTATCATAGGTTCTCTTTAGGACTAGACAAATGGATTTACAGATGAAGATTAGAATCCACCAGGGTTCCTGTTACAGACTAAATTAAGCTCACCACCTCCCAATGCTTGTTGGAGTCCTGACCCCTATAGCTATGGATGTAATCCCATTTGGGAATAGGGTTTTCTTGGTTATGTTAATGATGCCACATCAGTGTAGGGTGTATCCTAAACCTAATTACTTCTGAGTGATGTAAAGAGTCACATAGACAAGCCAGCACAAATGGGGGAAGACAGAAGCATATGTGAGGATCACCAAAGTACCAAGGAATGAGAAACCCAGAAGGTATAGAACCTGAGACAAGGATCTTCCCCTAGAGGCAACAGAGAAAGAACCTTCCCTTAGAGCTGGTGCCCTGAGTTCAGACGTCTAGCCTCCTAAACTGTAAGAGAATAATTTTATGTTCTTTAAAGCCACCCACTTGTGGTATTTTGGTTACAGTAGCACTAGATAACTAAGTTCTCTTCCCGGAAAGAACTGGGTTTCCTCTAAGGTTCCCGATATTCCAGGTGATGAAAGAATCCTAAATTGTCTTCAAAAATTGAGCATTTTCTGGAAAAAGCAGGAAGCCCAACTATAAAAACCAAAGCCAAACCCAACAGAGTAGAATGGTCCAGGAGGGTTCCCAAGTGGCAGCTGGAGGATTCAAACTGCTGACGTCTTGTTTAGCAGCTGAACAACTAAACACTGGGGCCACCAGTGCTCTAAGAAACACTACTGAAAACAAACAAACAAACAAAACCAAATCCATTACCATTCAGTCAATTCATAACAACTCTATTAAAAAACAAAGAAACCCTTTGTCATCCATTCTATTCAGACTCATACCAACCCTATAAAAGGGCATAATTTGACCACATAGAAAGGCCTCAGGAAAAAAGATAATATCTAGGAAGATCAAGATTAAAGTAGCAAATCCATTACCAGAATAAGATTTCTATGGTGAAGGGAAACAAGCGGTCAATATGGCAATTTTAGATCCAAAATTTGAAAGGCATATTCACCAGAATTCTTGTCTATTGTTCTGAGAAAGGAAAGGAAGAAAAGAAACCTGTCATACAATCCAGGAGAAAGAAAGACCTTTCCTGTGATTTTTGCCTAAAAATCCTCACAAATAATTGGGATCAAAAGGGATTGTGACCTTGGAGTATCAGTGTTCTCTCTGTCAACCTTTCCTTCAAAACTAACTCTGAGGAAAAGCCCCGATTTCCATATCTTTAAGATGTCTTAAAATTCTCCTGCCCATCCCTCAACTTATCCTTCTCCTGTTACCTTAAGGTTTTCCTACCTTGATCCTGCCTTTCTCTGGAAAATAGGTCAACAGATGAAGCCCTACCTATCCATCTTGGCCACACTGGGAAGGATGATTGTACAGATATGTGAGCCTGAGAGGCTGCCCATTTCCTCCTCCAGGGCTGTGACATTTCCTAAATCAAGTGACAATCAAAACCTTCTTTTCTGAAACACAGTAGCATAAGCTTTAAGAAAGCCAAGTAGCTCTGACTGAAGATCCCACCCAGCTAGAACTTGTCTCTTCCTTTATGCAGATCAAGAAATTAAACTTGTAGTGGGTTCAAACCTTTCCACAGCAAATTTTCTCACACCAACATTTATTAGGTGTCCTTTTGTCCACATTCTCTGAGAGAAACAGTGGTGTTCATCCCGTTTGTGTCTGAGGCTGTGTCTGAATTGCTCTGCCCTCACTTGGGTCCTGGTTCCTTTTTAGTGGTCTTGAGTTTCACTGTGGTCCATGGTAGACCCATGTAATTGTCAGGGCACATCACATCTCGAGAGATCACAGGTCAATTTGAAAGCAAGAGGATGGCCAATGAAGTGAAATGATGGAGCGTGTGCTTTCCACTCAGAGGTAATGGAATGGATGCCTGCTTTCTCTAGTTTTGCCCCTTCTTGGTAAGCACCCACCAACTCAGAGCTTCTCTTCTGAACTCAAATCCAGGAAATACTGAACTTCTTTCAAAAGTGATCCTGGTTCTTTTCTTGTTTCACACACAGGACAGCTCAGGTACAATCTTTGACCAACATTAACTGTCACTGGGATGTAGACAAAGAAGAACCCCTGAAAAGAGCAATGGAGAGGGAAAACGTCACCTGTGCTGGGCATTTTCACCTCAGGATATGGAGTTTGGTATTGGAAGGGCCGACTTCTTACTCCTGACCTCTCAACCCTGTCCTTGGACAGAGAGAACCTGATTTTTCAGGGGAAAGGAAGACCTCTCTTCCACTTGGGATTGAGATTTATGGGGATCTTTGAAATATTTAAAGGGATGAAGCAAGGAACAAGGAAAGCTGAGGAAACAAGGGAGGCTGATGAGGGACACCTAGAGAGACAGTATGTACAAGACAGTTTGTGGATCTGAGATCTCTGGGTACAAGTTTCTCAGGAGAGGGACACCAAGTGCCAGAGAGTCAGAAAAGGAAGTTATAACACCCAGAGGAATTCTTAGAGAAAACCCAGACTGCAAGAATGGCTCAGACAGCCAAACAAATCCTTACTGGCAGCCAAATCAAAACCTTCAGAAACTTTAGCAACTTCCAAGGAACTTGTTTACAATGTCTATATTATTTTAGACATAATTTCATTTCCTGTGTACAAAGTATCACACGTATATCTACAATGAAGAAATTGTGTACACCAGAAATAAATCCTTTGAAAACCAAAAAGAAAAAACAAAAACCCTTCAAAAACACTTGCCAGTTTTTAAAACAAATTCCACACACAACAGAAGATACATTTTTCCTCTTAGCAGAAGCAGCTGAAATGTGATTCCAAGATGGAAGAAAAAAAATCCCATTATCTTGAAACATTTTAAATCTCCTTTAAGATGAAGCATATATCCCCTCCTGCCCCCCGAAAAAAATAAAAAAACAGAGCTCAGGGAGTGGAGAAGTTTTAACTTTAAATCAATTTGAACTCATAAACCATATCATAGGAGCTGAAAATTTTCATTTGTGGTGAGACTTTTACTTAGAGTGGGAGAAGTCACAGGACTGCCTAAAATGTTGCACAGGAAGAAGAGAAAAATTATTTCTATCAGAGGATTTATTGAAATTAATAAATTTTCTCCTTTTAGTGTCCCCATTGAGACTTAAGGGGCAGTCTGTGGCAGAGAAGAAACAGTAGTGCCACCTGAGGCTTTTTGTTGCCAGTTTCCAAAATCCATAGGGGAAATAGAAAGTTGCTGAAAAGTTAGGAAAGTAGAGAAGTTTTGTTAAAGAGGCAGATTGACTTAAGAAAAAGAGGCCAAGACTAGAATAAGGAAAATTCCTTTTTGTCTAAGGTAAAGGCAAAGAGGTCTGAGGACCTGCAAGAATAAGAACATGTATATTTACTTGGTAGAACTTCCCTGAGTGGCCAAACAAGTGCTAACCCAGATGCAGGGCCACCGCCTCTGCAGATAAATGTGTGTCCCTGGCAGAACACAGCATGGAAGCTTCAGATCAGGATTTCTCAGTCTGCACACTATTGACGTTTGGGGCCAGATTAATTCTGTTTAGGAGCCTGTCCTACACATTGGAGAATATTTAGCATCATCCTTGGCCTGTACCCACTAGATGCATGACCATCCCTGGGTGATCTGCTCTGGTAAAGATTACAGCCTAGGAAGCCCTGTGGGGTAGTTCTAATTAATCTGGCCCCAAATGTCAATAGTGTGCAGACTGAGAAATCCTGATCTGAAGCGTCCATGCTGTGTTCTGCCAGGGACACACATTTATCTGCAGAGGCGGTGGCCCTGCATCTGGGTTAGCACTTGTTTGGCCACTCAGGGAAGTTCTACCAAGTAAATGTACATGTTCTTATTCTTATAGGTCCTCAGACCTCTTTGCCTTTACCTTAGACAAAAAGGAATTTTCCTTATTCTAGTCTTGGCCTCTCATTCTTAAGTCAATCTGCCTCTTTAACAAAATTTTTCTACTTTCCTAACTTTTCAGCAACTTTCTATTTCCCCTATGGATTTTGGAAACTGGCAACAAAAAGCCTCAGGTGGCACTACTGTTTCTTCTCTGCCACAGACTGCCCCTTAAGTCTCCATGGGGATACTAAAAGGAGAAAATTTATTAATTTCAATAAATCCTCTGATAGAAATAATTTTTCTTTTTCCTGTGCGACATTTTAGGCAGCCCTGCTATTTCTCCCACTCTACGTTAAAGTATCACCAGAAACTAAAATTTTCAGATCCTATATTAAAAAAAAAAAAAAATTTTTTTCATGATATGGTTTATGAGTTGAAAATTATTTAAAGTTAAAACTTCTCCACTCCTTGAGCTCTGTGTTTTTTTTTCAGGGGACGGGGTTGTATGCTTCATCTTAAAGGAGATTTAAAATGTTTCAAGATAATGGGATTTTTTTTTTTTCTTCCATATTGGCATCACATTTCAGCTGCTTCTGCAAAGAGGAAAAACGTATCTTCCGCTGTGTGTGGAATTTGTTTAAAAAAGTGGCAAGTGTTTCTGAAGGGTTTTTGTTTTTTTTTTTCAGTTTTCAAAGGATTTATTTCTGGTGCACACAATTTCTTCATTGTAGATATACGCGTGATACTTTGTACACAGGAAATGAAGTTATGTCTAAAATAATATAGACTTTGTAAACAAGTTCCTTGGAAGTTGCTAAAGTTTCTGAAGGTTTTGATTTGGCTGCCAGTAAGGATTTGTTTGGCTGTCTGAGCCATTCTTGCAGTCTGGGTTTTCCCTAAGAATTCCTCTGGGTGTTATAACTTCAATTTCTGACTCTCTGGCACTTGGTGTCCCTCTCCTGAGAAACTTGTACTCAGAGATCTCAGATCCACAAACTGTCTTGTACATACTGTCTCTCTAGGTGTCCCTCATCAACCTCCCTTGTTTCCTCAGATTTCCTTGTTCCTTGCTTCATCCCTTTAAATATTTCAAAGGTCCCCATAAATCTCAATCCCAAGTGGAGGAGAGGTCTTCCTTTCCCCTGAAAAATCAGGTTCTCTCTGTCCAAGGACAGGGTTGAGAGGTCAGGAGTAAGAAGTTGGCCCTTCCAATACCAAAGAGCACTCCATATCCTGAGGTGAAAATGCCCAGCACAGGTGACGTTTTCCCTCTCCATTGCTCTTTTCAGGGGTTCTTCTTTTCTTTGTCTACATCTCAGTGACAGTTAATGTTGGTCAAAGATTGTACCTGAGCTGTCCTGTGTGTGAAATAAGTAAAGAACCAGGATCACTTTTGAAAGAAGTTCAGTATTTCCTGGATTTGAGTTCAGAAGAGAAGCTCTGAGTTGGCGGGTGCTTGCCCAGAAGGAGCAAAACTAGAGAAAGCAGGCATCCATTCCATTACCTCTGAGTGCAAAGCAAACACTCCATCATTTCACTTCATTGGCCATCCTCTTGCTTTCTTTGTGACCTGTGATCACTCTAGATGTGATGTGCCCTGACTATTTTGTGGGTCTGCTCTGGACCACAGTGAAACTCACGCCCACTAAAAAGGAACCAGGACCCAAGTGAGGGCAGAGCAATTCAGACACAGCCTCAGACACAAATGGGAGGAAGACCGCTGTTTCTCTCAGAGAATGTGGAGAAAAGAACACCTAATAAAAGTTGGTGTGAGAAAATTTGCTGTGGAAAGGTTTGAGCCCACTACAAGGTTACTTTCTTGATTTGCATAAAGGAAGAGACAAGTTCTAGCTGGGTGGGATCTTCAGTCAGAACTACTTGGCTTTCTTAGAGCTTATGTTACTGTGTTTCAGAAAAGAAGGTTTTGGTTGTCCCTTGATTTAGGAAATGTCACAGCCCTGGAGGAGGAAATGGGCAGCCCCTCAGGCCCACATATCTGTACAATCATCCTTCCCAGTGTGGCCAAGATGGATAGGTAGGGCTTGATCTGTTGACCTATTTTCCAGAGAAAGACAGGATCAAGGTAAGAAAACCTTAAGATCATGGGACAAGGATAAGTTGAGGGAGGGGCAGGAGAATTTTAAGACATCTTAAAGATATGGAAATCAGGGCTTTTCCTCAGAGTTAGCTTTGAAGGAAAAGTTGACAGCGAGAGCACTGATACTCCAAGGTCAGAATCCTTTTTGATCCTAATTATCTGTTAGGATTTTTAGGCAAAAATCAAAGGAAAGGTCTTTCTTTCTCCTGGATTGTAGGACAAGTTTCTTTTCTTCCTCAGATCAATAGGGAAAAATTCTGGCAAATCTGCCTTTCAAATTCTGGATCTAAAATTGCCATATTTACCACTTGTTTCCTTCCACCATAGAAATCTTGTTCTGGTAACCGATTTGCTACTTTAATCTTGATCTTCCTAGATATTATCTTTTTTCCTGAGGTCTTTCTATGGGGTCAAATTATGCCCTTCTATAGGTTTTTTTGTTTTTTTTTTAATGAAAAATTTTTTTTTTTTTATAGGGTTGGTATGAGTGTGAATAGAATGGAGGACAAAGGGTTTGTTTTTTAGTAGGGTTCCTAGGAATTGCCTGGTATGGTATGGTAATAGATTTGGTTTTGTTTGTTTGTTTTCAATAGTGCTTCTTGGAGCACTGGTGGCCCCAGTGGTTAGTTGTTCAGCTGCTAACCAAGATGTCAGCAGTTTCAATCCTCCAGCTGCTACTTGGGAACCCTCCTGGACTATTCTACTCTGTTGGGTTTGGCTTTGGTTTTTATAGTTGGGCTTCCTGCTTTTTCCAGAAAATGCTCAATTTTTGAAGACAATTTAGGACTCTTTCCTCACCTGGGAATATCGGGAACCTTAGAGGAAAGCCAATTCTTTCCAGGAAGAGAACTGTCTTAGTTATCTAGTGCTACTATAACCAAAATACCACAAGTGGGTGGCTTTAAAGAACATAAAATTATTGCCTTATGGTTTAGGAGGCTAGAAGTCTGAATTCAGGGCACCAGCTCTAGGGGAAGTCTCTTTCTCTGTTGCCCCTAGGGGAAGATCCTTGTCTCAGGTTCTATACCTTCTGGGTTCCTCATTCCTTGGTTCTTTGGTGATCCTCACATGTGCCTCTGTCTTCCCCCATTTGTGGTGGCTTGTCTATGTGTCTATGTTACGCTTTACATTACTCAGAAGTAATTAGGTTTAGGATACACCCTACACTGATGTGGCGTCAGTAACATAACCAAGAAAACCCTATTCCCAAATGGGATTACATCCATAGCTATAGGGGTCAGGACTCCAACAAGCATTGGGAGGTGGTGAGCTTAATTTAGTCTGTAGTAAGAACCCTGGTGGATTCTAATTTTCATCTTTAAATCCATTTGTCTAGTCCCTAATGAGCACCTATGATACAAGCTCTGTGCCAGAGACCAGTGTTGTACAGGGAAATGGCACCTAATACAGAAATAGCTCCTATTGCTGTGGTCATGCTCTAGGTATTAATCCACCCAGGGAATTTTCTAGTCCTCATTTTCCAAATGAAGAAACATGTGAAGGAGTTCCACCTCAGGCCTCCTATACCACCATGTATCCAACTAAGCCAACAAAACTTTAGAGAAAGAAGCTCTCATAACCTCCAGTTGCCTTCATAGGTAAAAATCATTCTAATGACAGTGTTAGAGGACCTGGCTGGAGGAAGAGAAGACTAAATGGCATCTTCAAGGTGACAAATTTCCTGTCTCTTCCTTTGCAAGCTGAGCACACCACCTTCAAATTCTAATCTCTTTATTTTCTTATTATTTAATTTCTTATATCTTCACCATATTTGGAGGCATTTTTCTTGTTGGTGTTTACCTGTTTCTCCCCCCTCCGGCCCACTGTGAATTAGGATGTAGCTCTATGAAGTGTGTGGAGCCCCAGTGGTGCAGTGGTTAAGAGCTCAGGCTGCTAACAGCTGTTTGAATCTACCTGCCACTCCTTGAAAACCCTATGGAGCAGTTCTTCTCCATGTTATAGGGTTGCTATGAGTGGGAATCGACTCGATGGCAATGGATTTCTACATGGATGGGATTTTTGTGGGTTATTCACTCTTGAAATTCTTGGTCCCACAACATTCCCTAACAAAAGAAATATTTGTCGGCTGAATAAATGAATGAATGACTTTAAAACTTCTTGCACCCACATCTGCAAGTTGGGCACCATCAAAGCCAAAGCTGGGAGAGAAAGTTCTGTTTTCTTCATGAGATGGTGAGGAAGATAAAGGATAAAACCCGGCTTGCAGTTCATTGGGGAAATCGAAACCACTTAATTCTTCCATTTTATTCAAACCCCGGACAGCCTCAAAGGACTACAACATTCAGCGATTCTCAGCGAATAATGGGGCCAGTCTTCAAATGATTATTTGACAGGATTTGTTTGGTGCTTTTACGGTGTTGGGAGTCCCGGTGGTGGTTAAGAGTTCGGCTGCTAAAGGAAAGGTCCACATTTTGAATCCACCAGCAGCTCCTTGGAAACCCTGTGTGCCAGTTCTACTCTGTCCCTGAGTGGAAGTCACCTCAATGGAAATGTTTTGGGTTTTTTTTTTTTTTTTTTTTTTGATTGTTTTCTTTTTCCTGTGGTGCATTTTTCTGTGGACTGTGAAAAGAGGAATACATGACTTTTCAGAGTCTTGAACTCAGGATGTTCAGATTATGAGATTGAGATGCTGCTGGCTTCACCAAGAGTGCACCTCTTTGAGGAAGGCTCACTGAGGAACTGAGATATACAATCTTAGTCTCCAAGAGACTGTTTGGCCCATTTCCAGTTTTCTACAATCATAATCATTGCTGTATAAAGTCACTCCATCTAAGCCAATGACAGCTGGGAGAATTCCACAACCAGGGGGTGTGAAGTCCACAGCAGGTGATAGGACCCTGTGGGCTGTGCGACCTGGGACAATTGTGTCTGCCGTTTTACTCTGATGTTCCAATGATCTGGATCTTATACCCTCAGAGATCTCAATCCCCCTTTCACCTTCCACAGTCTCCTTTGTTGACATGAAACATAAGAGGAGCTCTGTTAGCATTAGCTGACTGACAGACTGACTGACTGACTGAATGAATGAATGAATGAATGAATAGTTCCCAACTTTATCTCCAGTCCAAACATCCTCCTTTACTCTATACCTCCACTTGCATTTATGTGACTAGCTACATTTCCTTTTTAACACACCAAACTGAACTTATAATACTGTCTCCATGTTTTTTTTTCAAGATTATGTGTCAGTGATTCTGCTAAGAGATTTATCATAATTTTATTCAGTCCAGTTGAATTTTGGTAACACAACTATGCATCATAATCTACACTTACCAGTTAAAGGGAGGTTGGATAGTATCCAGTATGGACTTGGGCAGTGGTCTATCTCTTAGTTCAGTCTCAAAGTTCATGGAGTATTGCATAGGATGGGAGACACACATTCGTAGCTCTGAGGTGCATCCTGGAGTTCAGACAACTTTATAGGTTCAGACAACTCTATGGGTTAGAGTTCTTGAACTCCTATCCTCTACAGTCTCAGAGGTACTTTCCTGTTGCTTGGGTTTCCCCATTTCAGTCCTCTAGCCAAGAGCTGGGGCTTCATTTCCTGGGCTCTGCCCTTCACTCCTCAGGTCTGTGACTGCATTTAGGGACAAGAGGCAGGAAGAACAGGGATAAAAATAGGAACTGGACATGCAACGCCCTCTTGAAATCACAGCTTCTCTGAAAAAAACAAATTATAAAACTCTACATCTATATATTATAAGTGCCCATAAGTAATAAAACTGAAGAAGCATGCACTTAGACATCTAATTTCAAAGAGTTCAGTATTTTCTCATTTTTCAAAGGTCTGAAATGCAAAATTTTGAGAATGTGGGTCTCAATCCCACTACCTCTCACATGCTAAGCAAGCACTCTACCACTTGAGCTAATTCCCCACACAGTACAACTACTTTATCTTACATTTATTCAGGAATCGAACTGCCGGTCCACACTCCAGTAGGCACTATCTCCAGCAGTTCAGAGTACCAGGCTTTTCCAGGTCATTATAGCGGAACCATACGTATCCTTGCTGGTACAGTGCTTAAGTGGTCGTCTGATAAACGAAAGTTTTGAACACACCAGGGGCTCCACAGGAGAATGATGCGGCAGCCTGCTTCCGCAAAGATTTACAGCCTTGGAAATCCTGTGGGGGCGGTTCTACTCTGTCCCATAGGGTCTCCAAGAGTAGGAATCCACTGTAAGCGAATGGGTTTGGTTTTTAGTAGGTTAAAATGAAACCCGGACTCAGCCGGAAATGGCCTGGGGCAAGAGCGTCTTGACTGCTCAGTCAGCTGTTCCGCTGGGGAGAAGAAAAGGACGTGGTGGCAAAGCTCAGGCGCCGCCAACGTTTTATGCTCTTGATTTTCGAGAAGAGAAGACGTCCCAACTAGAGAAGATCAATCCAGAACAGTCTAGCTATGTGGCACAGCTCTCTTAGGATGACCATCTGACTCTTTGAAAGGCGTGATTGTCATTTGCTCCAGGCAGCTGTGACCACCCGTGAGTAGGCAACGGGACAGCCTCTCCCCGATTCTGGAAGGCAAACTAAAAAATAAAACCTACTGCCGTCCAGGCGATTCCGACTCATAGAGACCCTACAGGGCAGAATAGAACTGCCCCATGGACTCTGCAAAGATCGCCTGGCGGATTCGAACTGCTGATCTTTTGTTTAGCAACCGTAGCAATTAACCACTAGCCATCAGGGTTTCCAAAAGGCATACAGCTCCACGTATGTCTGCTGGCTTTCCAACCAAGATCTTACATTTGTTAGGAGAGCTTCATAACCAGTATAATCTGGAAACTCCTTGATTTGTGAGTTTCTTTTCTTTCTAATTTCTGAGAGATTTGTGTTCAATTCCCACTGAGGTGTGTGATGTAGAAATCATATATCCCCATCATATGAGAGAACAGCAAAAGTCTCCACATTCTTACAGAAAGGAGCTATGGGGGTCATGAGGCAAGATCATACCAGACTGAAGGATTCAAGAGTGGACCTTGAGAAATGGCGGTGAGGAGGGAAAACAGGGGTGAGAGAACATTCTCTTGTGAGAAGAATACCTGTTTGACATTTCTGATCAGCGCCTGATCTCAAAAATCTACATGATACTGCAAAAACTCAACTACAAAAAGACAAATAACCCTATTAAAAAATAGGCAAAAGATTTGAAGAGACAATTCACTAAAGTAGGCATTCAGGTAGCTAACAGATACATGAGGAAATATTCACGATCATTAGCCATTAAAGAATTGCAGACCAAAATGACAATGAGATTTCATCTTACTCCAACAAGTGTGGCATTAATCCAAAAAACACAAAATAATAAATGTCGGAGAGGCTGTGGAGAGACTGGAACACTTATACACTGCTGGTGGGAATGCCGACTGGTACAACCACTTTGCAAATCGATTTAGTACTTCCTTAAATAGTTAGAAATAGAACTACCATATGATCCAGCAACCCCAGTCCTCGGAATATATCCTGGAAAAATAAGAGCCTTTACACAAACAGATGTATGCACACCCATGTTTATTGCAGCACTGTTTACAATAGCAAAAAATGGAGGCAACAAAGGTGCCCATCAACGGATGAATGGATAAATAAATTATGGTCCATTCACACAATGGAACAGTATGCATCGATAAAGACCAGGGAGGAACCTTTGAAACATTTCATAACATGGAGGAACCTGGAAGGCAATATGCTGAGTAAAATTAGTTAGTTGCAAAAGGACAAATATTGTATAAGATCACCAGTATAAGAACTTGAGAAATAGCTTAAACTGAGAAGAAAACATTCTTTTGTGGTTACAAGAGGGGGGAGGGTGGGAGGGTGGGAGAGGGGTATTCACCAATTAGTTGGCAGATAAGAACTACTTTAGGTGAAGGGAAAGACAGCAGACAATACAGGTGAGGTCAGCACAACTGGACTAAACCAAAACCAAAGAAGTTTCCTGAATAAACTGAACGCTTCAAAGGCCAGTGTAGAAGATGCAGGGGATTGGGGACCATGATTTCAGTGGACATCTAAGTCAATTGGCATAATAAACTCTATTAAGAAAACATTCTCCATCCCACTTTGAAGAGTGGTGTCTGGGGTCTTAAACACTAGCAAGCAGCCATCTAAATGCATCAACTGGTCTCAACCCACCTGGATCAAAGGAGAATGAAGAATACCAAAAACACAAAGTAATTATGAGCCCAAGAGACAGAAAGGGCCACATGCTCCTGAGACTACATCATCCTGAGACCAGAACTAGATGGTTCCTGGCTACAATCGATGACTGCCCTGAAAGGGAACACAACAGAGAGGCCCTGGAGGAGCAGGAGAACAGCGGGATGCAGACCCCAAATTCTCATAAAAAGACCAGACTTAATGGTCCGACTGAGACTAGAAGGACCCCAGGGGTCATGGCCCCAGAACTTCTGTTGACCCAGGACAGGAACCATTTCCGAAGCCAACTCTTCAGACATGGATTGGAGCGGACAATGGGTTGGAGAGGAATGCTGGTGAGGAGTGAGCTTCTTGCATCAGGTGGACACTTGAGACTATGTTGGCATCTCCTGTCTGGAGTGGAGATGAGAGGGTTGAGGGGGTTAGAAGCTGGCGAAGTGGACGAGAAAAGAGACAGTGGAGGGAGAGAGTGGGCTGTCTCATTAGGGGAAGAGTAATTGGGAGTGTGTAGCAAGGTGTATATAAGTTTTCATGTGAGAGACTGACTTGATTTATAAACTTTCACTTAAAGCACAATAAAAATTATTAAAAAAAAAATCACATCACCAAACAATTAAATAAAGCAACACAATGAAAGAGATGCAAACTCAGCAAACAAGATTATTTACATCTGAGTAAACAGGGCTGATAAAACAATTAGAACAAGACTTTAAAGTAAGTATGGTATTCCTAGAAAGACGACGGAGACTATTTCATCTATACAACAAGAATAAACTGTTATAAATTGAAGAATGAATAACCTCCCCCCAAAAAGGGATAAAATCCAAGGCCACCTCCAAATCAACATATATTCTATTCTTTAAAAATGGCTTAGTCTTAGCCCAGAATGTTTCACAAGTTTTCATGGGTTTAAGTCCTCTCCTCTTTGATTTTTTTTTTCTTACTTCAATAATCTCCATCTCCAAAATACAGTAGATACACAAACATAGAACAAAAAGCTTCCCACTATCCACCCCCAGTGACATCTTAGTCTTACATCCCTGCGGTAACACATTAAACCCATTGCCATGGAGAAGATTTCAAGTACCCACTTTTTAGTATCTGCAGCCAAGTACTTGACAATTCACCTTGACATAGCATGCTGGGTCCAGATATTGAATCACTTGATTTGTAAAGGTCCAAAGGCATATACATATAATATTAAGTCTTGATTGCCCATCCTAGGCTGAATTTTTCTTTTAATAAATTTTACTGTTCTTTATGTGAAAATTTACAAATCAAGTCAGTCTCTCAAACAAAAACCCATATATACCTTGCTACACACTCCCAATTAATCTCCCCCTAATGAGATGAGACAGCCCACTCTCTCCCTTCACTCTCTCTTTTCATGTCCAATCTCTCCACAGCCTCTCCAACATTTATTGTGTTTTTTGGATTAATGCCAGCCTTGTTGGAGTGAGATGAAATCTCATTGTAGTTTTGATCTGCTTTTCTCTAATGGCTAATGATTGTGAACATTTCCTCATATATCTGTTAGCTACCTGAATACCTTCTTTAGTGAAATGTCTGTTCGTATCTTTTGCCCATTTTTTAATAGGGTTATTTGTCTTTTTGTAGTTGAGTTTTTGCAGTATCGTGTAGATTTTAGAGATCAGGCACTGATCAGAAATGTAATAGCTAAAAACTTTTTCCCAGTCTGTTGGTAGTCTTTTTACTCTTTTCCTGAAGTCTTTGGATGAGCCCAGGTGTTTGATTTTTAGGAGCTCCCAATTATCTAGTTTTTCTTCTACATTCTTTATAATGTTTTGTATACCTTTTATGCCATGTTTAGGGCTCTAGCGTTCTCCCTATTTTTTCTTCCATGATCTTTATCGTTTTAGACTTTATATTTAGGTCTTTGATCCACTTCAACTTAGTTTTTGTGCATGGAGTGAGGTATGGGTCTTGTTTCATTTTTTTGCAGATGGATATCCAGTTATGCCAGCACCGTTTGTTAAAAAGACTGTCTTTTCCCCATTTTGCTGTTTTGGGTCCTTTCAAATATCAACTGCTCATATGTGGATGGCTTTATGTCTGGATTCTCAATTCTTTTCCATTGGTCCATGTATCTGTTGTTGTACCAGTATCAGGCTGTTTTGACTATTGTGGTGGTATAATAGATTCTAAAATCAGATAGAGTGAGGCCTCCCACTTTGTTCTTCTTTTTCAGTAATGCCTTATGTATCCAGGTCCTCTTTCCCTTCCATATGAAGTTGGTGATTTGTTTCTCCATCTCATTAAAGAATGTCATTGGGATTTGGATCAGAATTGCATTAAATGTATAGATCGCTTTTGGTTGAATAGACATTTTTATAATGTTAAGTCTTCCTATCCACGAGCAAGGTATGTTTTTCCACTTATGTAAGTCTCTTTTGGTTTCTTGCAGAAGTGTAGTGTAGTTTTCTTTGTATAAGTCTTTTACATCTCTGGTAAGATTTACTCCTAAGCATTTTATCTTCTTGGGGGCTACTGTAAATAGTATTGATTTGATGATTTCCTCTTTGATATCCTTTTTGTTGCTGTAGAGGAATCCAACTGATTTTTGTATGTTTATCTTGTATCCCGATATTCTGCTGAACTCTTCTATTAGTTTCAGTAGTTTTCTGGAGGATTCCTTAGGGTTTTCTGTGTATAAGATCATGTCATCTGCAAATACAGATACTTTGACTTCTTCGTTGCCAATCCAAATGCCCTTTATTTCTTTATATAGCCTAATTGCTCTGGCTAGGACCTCCAACACAATGTTGAATAAAAGTGGTGATAAAGGGCATCCTTATCTGGTTCCGGATCTCAGCGGGAATGCTTCCAGGCTCTCTAAAATTAGGGTGATGTTCGCTGTTTGCTCTGTATAAATGCCCTTAATTATGTTGAGGAATTTTCCTTCTATTCCTATTTTGCTGAGGGTTTTTATCATGAATGATTGTTGAACTTTGTTAAATGCCTTTTCTGCATCAGTTGATAAAATAATGTGATTCTTGCCTTTTGTTTTATTTATGTGGTGGATTACATGAATTGTTTTTCTAATGTTGAACCATCCCTACATACCTGGTATGAATCCCACTTGGTCATGGTGAATTATTTTTTTGATATGTTGTTGAATTCTATTGGCTAGAATTTTGTCGAGGATTTTTGCATCTACATTCATGAGGGATATAGGTCTATAATTTTCTTTTCTTGTGGTATCTTTACCTGGTTTTGGTATTAGGGATATGGTAGCTTCATAGAATGAGTTTGGTAGTATTCCGTCCTTTTCTATTCTCTGAAATACCTTTAGTAGTAGTGATGTTAACTCTTCTCTGAAAGTTTGGTAGAACTCTGCAGTGACGCTATCCTGACCAGGGCTTTTTTTTGTTGTTGTTGGGAGTGTTTTGATTACGTTTTCAATCTCTTCCTTTGTTACAGATCTATTTAGTTGTTCTACCTGTGTTTGTGTTAGTTTAGGTAGGTAGTGTGTTTCTACGAGTTCATCCATTTCTTCTAGGTTTTAAAATTTGTTTGAGTACAATTTTTCGTAGTAATCTGATATGATTCTCTTAATTTCAGTTGGGTCTGTTGTAATATTGCCCCTCTCATTTCTTATTCGGGTTATTTGCTTCCTCTCCTGTTTTTCTTTTGTCAGTTTGGCCAGTGGTTTATCAACTTTGTTGATTTTTTCAAAAAACCAGCTTTTGATCTTGTTAACTCTTTCAATTGTTTTTCTGTTTTCTATTTCATTTAGTTCAGCTCTAATTTTTATCATTTGTTTTCTTCTGGTGCCTGTGGGTTTCTTTTGTTGCTTTCTATTTGTTCAAGTTGTAGGGATAATTCTTTGATATTGCTCCTTTCTTCTTTTTGGATGTGTGCATTTATTGATATAAGTTGGCCTCTGAACACCACTTTTGCTGTGTCCCAAAGGTCCTGATAGGAAGTGTTTTCATTCTCATTGGATTCTCTGAATTTCTTTATTCCATCCCTAATGTCTTCTATAATCCAGTCTTTTTTGAGCAGGGTCTTTTTCAGTTTCCAAGTGTTTGATTTCTTTTCCCCGCTTTTCCTTTTATTGATTTCCACTTTTATGGCCTTATGGTCAGAAAAGATGCTTTGTAATATTTCAATGTTTTGGATTCTGCTAAGGGTTGCTTTATGACTTAATATGTGGTCTATTCTAGAGAATGTTCCATGTGCACTAGAAAAGAAAGTATACTTGGTTGCTGTTGGGTGGAGTGTTCTGTAGATGTCTACAAGGTCAAGTTGGTTGATTGTGGCATTTAGATCTTCCGTGTCTTTATTGAGCTTCTTCCTGGATGTCCTGTCCTTCACCAAAAGTGGTGTGTTGAAGTCTCCTACTATTATTGTGGAGCTGTCTATCTCACTTTTCAGTGCTGATAGAGTTTGTTTTATGTATCTTGCAGCCCTGTCATTGGGTTCATAAATATTTGATATGGTTATATCTTCCTGGTGTATTGTCCCTTTAATCATTATATAGTGTCCTTCCTTATCCTTTCTGATGGATTTAACTTTAAAGTATATTTTGTCAGAAATTAGTATCGCCACTCCTGCTCTTTTTTGATTGTTGTTTGCTTGCTATATTTTTTCCATCCTCTGAGTTTTAGTTTGTTTGTGTCTCTAAGTCTAAGGTGTGTCTCTTGTAGGCAGCATATAGACAGATCTTTTTTTTAATCCATTCTGCCACTCTCTGTCTCTTTATTGGTACATTTAGTACATTAACATTCAGGGTAATAATGGATAGGTATGAATTTAGTGCTATCATTTTGATGTCTTTTTTTGTGTGTTGTTGAGAGTTTCTTTTTCCCACTTAATTTTATGTGCTGAGTAGATTTTCTTTATATATTGTCCTTTCCTCATATTTCTTGTTGTTGATTTTGTTTCTGCTGAGTCTCTATTTGTTACTTGTATTCTATTTTGATGAGTAGGAGAGTTTGTCTTCTTTGTGACTACCTTATTATTTACCCCTATTTTTCTAAATGTAAACCTAACTTTTATTTCTTTGTATCACCGTTACCTTCCTCTCCATATGGAAGGCGTATAATTACATTTTTTTTTGTCTCTTTATTATTTTAATGTTGTCTTCTTTTATATAATAACATCGCTGTTACCCTGTTTTAGGCTTTTTTTATATATAATCTTGCTTTGTTGTTTTGGATTTCCCTCTCTGGGTTGACTTCCGGTGGTTCTGCCCAGTGTTCTAGTCTTCGGTTCATACCTGATATTATTGATTTTCTAACCAAAGTACTCCCTTTAGTATTTCTTGTTGTTTTGGTTTGGTGTTTATGAATTCCCTCAACTTGTGTTTATCTGGAAAAGTCTTAATTTCACCTTCATATTTAAGAGACAGTTTTGCTGGATATATGATTCTTGGCAGGCAATTTTTTTCCTTCAATTTTTTAAGTATGTCATCCAGTGCCTTCTTGCCTGCATGGTTTCTGCCGAGTAGTCCGAGCTTGTTCTTACTGGCTCTCCTTTGTAGGTGACTTTTCATTTATGCATCACTGCTCTTGTAATTGTCTCTTTATCTTTGATTTTAGCGAGCTTGATTATAATATGTCTTGGTGACTTTCTTTTAAGATCTACCCTGTGTGGAGTTCGATGAGCATCTTGGATCGATATGTTCTCATCTTTCACAATATCAGGGAAGTTTTCTGCCGAAAAATCTTCAACAATTTTCTCTGTGTTTTCTGTTATCCCACCCTGTTCTGGTACTCCAATCACTCACAGGTTATTTCTCTTGATAGAGTCCGACATGATTCTTAAGGTTTCTTCACTTTTTCAAATTCTTTCATCGGATTTTTCTTCAAATATATTAGTGCCATGTGATTAATCTTCAAGTTCAGAAGTTCTAGCTTCCAGTTGCTCAGTTCTCATCCTTTGACCTTCTACAGAGTTGTCTAATTCTGTAATTTTATTGTTAATCTTCTGAATTTCTGATTGCTGTCTGTCTATGGATTTTTCCATTTTATTAAACTTTTCATTATGTTCCTGAAGAATCTTTCTAATTTCTTTAAGTGCTTTATCTGTGTGTTTCTTGGCTTGTTCTGCATATTGTCTAATTTCCTTCCTGATGTCTTGAAGGGTTCTGTATATTAAACATTTGTATTCTCGTTCTGGTAATTCCAGGAATGCATTTTCATTTAGACGAGCCCAGGATTCTTTGTTTTGAGAGCCTGTTGAGGTGATTATGGTCTGGTTTCTTTATGTGACTTGATGTTGACTGGTGTCCCTGAGCCATCTGTAAGTTATTGTATTAGTTTATGCTTGCTTACTGTGTTGTAGCTGCTTGCTTTGTTTTGTTTTGGTATAGCCCTATGGGTTCCTTGAGTGAGCTAGCTTGATTATTTTTCACCTTTGGACCTCTGGTGTCCCGTCCCGAGCTGGCTAGAACTCTTATCAGGTATATCAGTCTAGGAGTCCATTCAGTTTTCTTGTATGAATTCAGCTGAGGTTTCCAGGTAGCTGATCATCAAGTGTGTGGTACAGGCTCTGTCCTACAGTCTTAGAGGGCCAGGGGTGATTGGCGTATATACCAGTATCTGATTGCAGCAGGGGGTCACACTCTGAACAAGGCAGGGGTCTGAGAACCAACCCCCGAGTGTCTCTGAGGAAGATGTGTCCCTGTTCCTTTGAGCATGCTGGTGAGTGGGTTCTGCAGAGGGACCATGGGCACCCAAAGGTTTTGGTTGTAGGGACTGGGAGGTACCAGTTATCTTTGGACACCTGTCATGGGTGGCTGGGTGATCTGAGTGGAGCTACCAGTCTTTAGGTCTCTGATGTGGGTAGGTGAGGACCTTGTTTAACAGGAAAAGCAATGTCAAACGTCAAACACCCACCTCTCCACCGCACAGCTAAAATGGTTGGAGTTTGCCACCAAGGGCCTATTCTCCCGAAACAGGCCCACACAGGTCCATGCAGAAGGGAAATGTGCTCAAGGTCCACGGACAGTTCATGCCTGAACAGGAACCATTTCTGTCCTGAGCTCCCCCAGTTAAAAAAAAAAAAAAAACAGTTAATGGAGCTAGCAAGTTATCTTTCCCCTCAATTGCAAATGTTTTCCTTCCCCAAGGCCGGGAGGATGGCTCTAGGTGCTCACCAGGGCCTATCTCAGGCCCAGGGATTCAGCCGCTGAGGCCGGCTTGGGGGTGGGGGGACGTGGGAAAATATACGGAAGTACTTAGCTTTTGCCTAGAGCGTCCTTCTCCTCAGGTTCTGGATGTGTGAGTGGGCCGTGTGGCTGGCTGCTTCTTCCTGAGGAAACTGTGGCCGAACACTAGGACCAGCCCACTACTGCCACCGATCCGGGAATGGTGCCTGAGGGCTCCCGGTGATTCAGGTCCGGTAACTCCTCTCCACTTCCAAACAGCCTCTTCATCCCCCTGCCCCTCAGTTCATTGTCTAAGCTTGCTCTAAGCTTGCGTTTGATGCTCAGGGCTCCCAGCTTGTCACAAATATACTCCTTTCACTTGTTTTTTCTGGTCTTTGTTGTAAAAGGTCTGGATGGAAGCATCTGTCTATTTCGCCATCTTGCCTCCGCCCTCTAGGCCGAATTTTATTTCTTCTCACAAAATCCCTTTCAATAACCGTTTCCTAAGAAAAACAGTCTTGCATTATCTATGACTTAAGTCCTTGCCCAAATCATTTCCTCTAACCAATATGAAGAAATGCTTAAGGTAATGCAATCCAGCTCTCCTTTCACTAGAAGCAACATTCTGAATGCATTTGTGACACTGAGAAAGGATGTAGAGACTATCAGACTTTCAGATCCTCTTTTAATCGTAGCACATTCAGGAAACAGGCTGAAAAGCCAGAACTTTCAATGCCCCTGTTCAAGCAGATTTTTTTTTTTTTTTTTTTCCTCCTGATCTGTAGCCCAAAGAGGAAGAACAAATCCTGGTGATGCTTTCTATTTAATTTCATATAAGTTCATAAAACAAATTGCCCAGATAATTGGACATGTCTTCAACTCTACACTATATTTTCCATAGATGTAAACCAGATTTATTACTAAAAAGTGCAGCAGTAAATGAGCATTGCTTGTAATAGGCTTGTGCCAAGTCTTATGTCAAAGGGAAATAAAAATGAGACCAACCACTTTGAGTACTCAAAGCTGTCAGCTTAGTTAACTGTTTCAAACATATTGATCTGAAACTCTAAATTCTACAAAAATGAAGTCTAATTATTTCTACTAGTGCAAATATCTGTATAAGTTAGGCAACAAATGGCAATTTTCAAGAATCCTTAAAAATAAACTTCAATCCTCTAAGTGAAAAAAAAAAAATAATAATACCTGTTAATTTGTTTGTGTGTGCGTGTGTAAAATACTCGTGGAGGGAAGCAGTGATTGAAAAGCCTGGACACTTGGAATTATGTTGGGAGAATATTGTGGGGGTTTAAGAATCTTTGAAAAACTCAAAGTAACATTTTAGGAAAAGGGTTTTAGCTCTAAATGTTAACGAGGTTAAAAACAGTGAAACTGAAATTGGGAGAAAAGAATTTCTAAAAGTATTTAAGGATCGAGATTTGTCCTCTGTTGTTCCGTCAGCTCCTGAGGTTAGCAGCGTGAGTCTTTCTGCATCTCCGGCACCCACTGCACTGCCTGTTCCGAAATGCATCCTCCACACATTGTAGATGGAATGAGAACATACATGAAAAAGAAGGAAATACAAGATTCTAGAGAGGTTGTGCAGAAAGTTTCTACAGTATTTGTCAACGCATTGGGTGAAGAGATTTGAGGGAGAAGTTAAGAGCATGGGATTGGTGGACACAGAACAGACTCTGAACTCATGTCTGATGAATGGAAGACTAAATCTACACGTTCATATGTATTTGTTAAATGAATGAATGCATGAATGACCTGATGTGGATAAATGTAGATGCTGAGACAGTGTGCTAGGTTAAAGGAAGGCACACATTTGTTTATTTTTTTAAATTTAATAGGTCTTATTTTCAGAAGAGTTTTAAATTTACAGAAAAATAACTGGAAACTTACAAAGCCTTTCCATATACTCTGTGTCCACCCACAGTTTCTCCTATTATTTACATTTTGTATTAGTGTGGTACGTTTGTTACAACTGACCCAATATTGAGACATTATTATCAAATAAAATCCATAGTTTAAATTAGGGTTCTCTCTGTGTTGTGCAGTTCTATAGGTTTTGACAAAGGCATGTCATGTGTCCACTATTACAGTATTATATTGAATAGTTTTATTGCCCTAAAAATCCCTGGGCTCTTCCTTTTCATCACTCCCTCCTTCCCCCTGAACCTCTGTCAACCACAGGATTTTTGTTTTTGTTTTATGTTTCTAGAGTTTTGCCTTTTCTAGAATGTCTTATAGTTTGAAGCATACAATAAGCAGTTTTTTTTTTTTTAAAGGCTGGCTTAATACACTTCGTAATATGCATTTCAGTCTCCTTCATAACTTTTCATGGCTTGATAGCTCACTTCCTTGTATCACTGAAAAATGTTCCATTGTATACATTCACCACATTTTATCCACTCACCCCATTGAAGGGAATCTTAGTTACTTCCAATTGTTGGACAGAACAGAACTGCACCGTTTCCAAGAAGTGCCTGGTGAATTAGAACTGCAGAACTTTTGGTAGCAGTCACAGCTGTTAACCACTATATCACCAGCAAATGGAAGGTAGATAAATTGCCAAAACTCACACAGAGTCAGCTCAAACTAGGAATGCAAATCATTTTGTCAAATTTGAAAGCCCCCTGTCCTATGGATCTTCATCTGCCTTGTGACTGACACTGTACTGGGTCGTCTGGTTTATAATTTAAAACAAAATCATAACAAAATACAATCAGAATTTTGAATACTCAGGATCCATGAGTAGCTATCAAAGGAATTCTATTTCTTTTCAATTTTGCAATGGGCCAAGATTCAATTCAGGAAGTTCAATAACTTTTCTGTTTATTCTTAGTCCATACAAAAATTCTACCATCACTTTAAGTTGTAGTCATCTTCACTGAGAAATTCGGTATTTCCCTTTTCTTGCTAATGAAAATCAGTGAACAGATAAAGGATGTGTTCTTTTCATAACTCTCCCTCCACTCTCTAGCTGTAGTTTCTGCCCATTCCTGGTTTGTGAGGGTGGGATGGAAAGGCAAGGAGCCTAGAAGTTACTTAGTTGCCTGAAACTCTTGAAGTACTGCTTCATGCTCTCTGGGCCTAGTATGTGTTTAAAGGTCACACTTTGTGTGGTGGACATTTTTATAAGTAGTCTAGAAATTACTTTTCAATTATAAATACAGCCAAAACAGCTTTCTCAAGCTTAGTATTTGAATGGTATATTCTTTCCCATCTCCTTTTGTTCAACTTGTGTCTTTATGTCTCAGGTATGTTTCTTATTATCAGCAAGCAGTCAGGATCTGATTTTTAATCTATTTTGAAGATCTCTGTAATTGAATGGGTATTTGTTTCATTTAAACTTAGTATGATTTTTGATACACTGAGATTTAAATCTCTTGTTTTAATTTTTCTTTTCTATTTATCCTATCTGTTCCTCTGTTCTTCCTTTACTGCTGTGTGTGTGCCTGAACTATTTCATGAACTCCATTTCAAGTCCTCCACTGACTTTATATTTTTAATAGCTTTAATGAAGTATATCACACACTGTAGAATTCATCCATATAAAGTGTACAATTAAAAGATTTTACTATATTCATTGTGGAATGAAAAAATTGGTTTGGCCCTTTGACTCTGGTGTTTTGAAAATAAGGCCAGTAAATTAAGATGCTTTTGCTTTCTAAAATAGCCAAGCAAGGAGGGACGACAGAAGCCACACATTTTCAGGAAGGTTGGGGCCTGATGCAGTCATGCACGTTTATTGATTGAATCTATCATAATTATGCATTAAGGCTGAAGTCATGCATATTTGTCGAGGTCCCAATGATTAGGGAACCCAGGACTTTGGAGGGTTCTTTTTAAGGTCTCCCAGATCATCCATGTATGGGAGAAGGAGAAGCACATCCCTGGGGTTCCTTGCAGGGAACTCTCCCAGGTCTTGCCTGATGTGTTTCTATACTTGTATCTTTTCTGGTCATTATAAATGGATAACTCTAAGTTCAGGTCACAGTCTCCATTATACAGAATTAAAGGAGCCTGGTTTCCCAGTGGTTAGTAGCTTGGCTACTAACCGAAATGTTGGTGGCTCAAACCCACCAGCTGTTCCGTGGGAGAAAAATGTGGCAGTATGCTTCCTTAGAGATTACAGCCTAGGAAGCCCTGTAGGGCAGCTCACTCTCACTTAGGGTTGACAGCAATGGGTTTGGATATGGAGAATGAACAGGTCCACAGGGTCCATGAGCAGCAGGGGCTGGCAGTATGCAGTTGATTTGTGTAGCTCTTGGTGGCTAGGTGATAGGAAAAGGCTGCATGGGCAGATGATGAAGAAGATTAGTGTCCTTCTAGACTGTGATCTAGTACCAAAGGTTTAGACAGAGAGAGAGAGGCAAATAGAGAGAGACATCAAATGGCCTGAAATGTAGGTAGCTGTGCAGACTTTTAAGCCTAAGGCCCCTCCCTGATGACCTGGCCTCAGGTGGCCAGCGATGTTTTGACACAGCTCAGGAGAGCCAGGGATGAGGTCTGATATAACTCTGGGTGGTTAGGGGCAGAGAGTAATTGCCACAAAAGTGGCTGGTGACAAAGAGTGGAATGTGGAAAAGTCAGGCCAGGATCCACCTCCAGCTGGGAACTGGATTCATACTAGTGACCTTTGCTATAGCGTTAGTGACAAAGGTGTGGTTGCTCACCTCGCCCCTTTGTTATGTAGCCTTGCATTCATATAATTGAGAAAACATCACCACAATCTAATTTTAGAAGATTTTCATCACCCCCAAAAGAAACCCTGTACATATTAGCTGTCCTCCCTATCCTCCACTCTGCCCCACCTGTAAGAAGAACCAAACCATTGCCCTAGAGTTGATTCCAACTCTGGTAGTGACCTTATAGGACAGAGTAGAACTGCCCCGTAGGGTTTCCAAGGAGCACCTGTTCCCTGAAACTGCTGACCTTTTGGTTAGTAGCCGTAGGTCTTACCCACTATACCACCAGGTTTCCACTCCTGCTGTAGGCCAACACTAACCTACCTCTGTCTTTATAAATTTGCATATGCTGGACATTTCCTATAAATGGAATCATAAATACATCATTTTTTGTAACTGCTAACTTACACTTCTCATAATGTTTTCAAGGTTCATCCATGTTTGCTGAAAGTTGCGTTTCTGGATACATCACATTTTGTTTATCCATTCCTCAGCTGATGGACATATGGGCTGTTTACGCATTTTGGCTATTATAAATAGTGCTGCTATGAACATTTGTGTTCAAGTTTTTGCGTGAACTTACGTTTTTATCTCTCTTAGGTATGTACCTAGGACTGGAATTGCCGGGTCATATAGCTGATCTATGTTTAGTGTTTTGAGGAGCTGCCCAGTTGTTTTCCAAAGAAGCTACAACATTTACATTCCCACCAGCAGTGTATGATTGTTCCAAGTTCACATCCTCACCAACATTTGTTATTATCTGACATTTTCATTCCATCCATCCTGGTGGGTATAAAGACTCCCTGTGTGGTACAAGCTGTTAACATGCACTTCTGTTAATGGAAAGGTTGGAGGTTCAAGTTCATCTAGAATTTCCTTGAAAGAAAGGCCTGGCAATCTACTTCTAAAAAATCAACCACTGGAAACCCTGTGGAACACAGTTCCACATTCAGACACATGGAATTTTAATGAGTTGGAATTGGCTCCACAGCAACTGGCTTGGTTTTTGTTTTGCTTTGTTTTTTAAGTGGGTGTGAAATGTTAGCTCAGTATGGTTCTGATTTGTATTTCCCTGATGACAAATGATGCTGAGCATCTTTTCGTGTGTTTATTGGTCATTTGCATATCATCGTTGAAGAATATTTAGCTCATTTTAAAATAGCTTTTTAATATTTTGATTATTGATTTGAAAGTGTTCTTTATATATGCTAGGTACAAGTTCCTGATCAAATACATGATTTGCATTTCCTTTGGAAATAGTATCTGTTGTGTATATGTTTAAAAAACCATTACATCAGCTAAATCTTCAAATAATATGTCCTATTATTTAAGCAGTGTTATAATGCAGTTGGATAAGTAAATTTACTCTTGAAGTAAAGTATACTTGTTGCCTGTGAGTTGATTCCAACACATAAAACAGCCCCATACTGTTTCCCAGGCTGAAATCTTTACAGAAACAAACTGCCCCATCTTTCTCCAGAGAAGCGGCTGCTGGGTTTGAATCACCAACCTTTAGGTTAGCAGGTGAGTGCTTAACCACTGGGCGCCCAGGGCTTCTTGAAGGAAAGTATAATAAGGTAAAAATGTTTGCAGACCCAGGTTCTTCCTGGAGCAGAGAGAAGAGAGGCATCTGAGCCTGACTTACATGTCAGAAAAAGTTTAGCCAAGTATGTGCTACCTGTCTAAATTTGAAACAATGAGTAAAAGTTTATTTGTTCAAAAAGAGAATAAGATAAGTTAGTCTTCCAACCAGAAACACAAGCTTGCGAAATCACAGTGTGATGTGAAACAGAGTGATATATTTATTTTTAATGAAAACCTATGACAGTTAGTGTGCTCTTAGCCACGATGCTATGTATGTTGCATGTAGTTACATCGATTGAAGTGTATCCTTGTTTTCTAAATACGTAGTGTAGACATGACAGTTTAAAGAGTTAGAAATGGAGCCATTAAACTATGGTCAAAGCATCCGCCCCATCTGATTTTTGTAGTCAACCTTATAAGGTATAATTTACATAGAGAAAATTTTATCCTTTTTAAGTGTCCAGTTTTATGAATTTTGACAAATGTTAACAGTTATGTAACAACAAAGAAGTCAAGTACCAGAGTATTTCCATTTTGTCCCAAATTTCTCTTCTGCTCCTTTGAGGTCAGTCTCCTCCATCCATTTCCAGCTCCTGGCAACCAGTAATCTGATTTCTGTGCCTTCAGTTAAGTTTGCATAATATCATACAATTAGGGTCAGGTACTTTGTAGCCTCTTTTTCTTTGCATAATCATTTTGAGATAATTCATGTTGTTGCACATACCAGTAGTTCATTTCTTTTTATTGCTGAGTGGATTCTCATTGTATAGATATGCCACAATTTAGTTATCCGTTCACCAGTTGATAGGTATTTGTATTATTTCCAGGTATTGGCAACCATGGCTACATGTGCCATATATATCATCATACAGGTCTCTCTTTAGTAGATATACACATATATATATTTATTGGGTAGTATATTTTCATTTCTGTTCGATAAGTATGAGGGGTGGAATTGCTATGTCATATGATAAATTATATTTACCTGATAAGAAACTGCCAAATCTTTTTTAGGAGTGGTTACACCATTTTCATTCATACTAGCATTGTATGAGAATTTCTATTTTTCTGCATCCTCACCAATTTTTTTTTTTTTTCACCAATACTTAGAATTGTCAAGTGTATTTTTGGTGTATTTGTTTTGTTTTGTTTATTTTTCATACTAACATGTCTGTGGTGGTATATCATTGTGGTTTTAATTTGCATTTTGCTAATGACTTACGAAGCTACCTATCTTTTCATTTGCTTATTTGCAATCCATCTTTCTTCTTTTTAAAATGCCTGCTCAAGGCTTTTGTACCTCTCAGATCCTGTTGCCTGTTTCTTATTGTTGTAGTTAGGAGAGCTTTTATATATTCTGGATCCAAGTGTTTTATCATCGATTTAGTTTGTAAATATTTTCTCCAGGCATTTACCTTGAATTTTCATTGTCTTAAAGAGCAGACATTTTTAATTTTGGTGAAGTCTAATTTATCAATTTTTTTCTATTAGTGTCTTATGAAAGAAATCTTGTCATAATCCAACATGATGAAGATTTTCCTCTACTATTTCTAGATATTTTATATTTTTAGGTTTTATATATTGTCTGTTACCAAATTCATCTTAATCTTTTTAAATTTTTGCATATGATGGCCAATTGTTTCAAAATGATTTGTTAAAAACACTAGTCTTTCTCCAGCAGTTTACCTTTGTATCCTTGGAAAAACAAATCAACTGACTAAGTATATATGGGCTTCCATCTGAGCTGTTCTGTTCCATTGATTTATATCTCAGTCCTTTCACCAATACCACACTGTCTTGATTACTCTAACTTTATAAGTCTTAAAATCAGGTATTGTGAGTCCTCCAACTTTGCTTTTTATTTAAAAAATTGGTTCAGCTATTGCACATCTTTTGCTTTTCCATGTAAATTTCTGAGTCAATTTCTATATCAAAGCCTTCTCCTATTTTCATTAGGACAAATTAAGTATATATAGCAATTTGGGAAGAATTGACATAGTAACAATATTGAATCCCTCAATTCATGAACAGCGTATATCTCTCAAAGGGTTTCACTTAATTTCTCTCATTAATGTTTTATAGTTTTCATCATACAATCTTGCAATTATTTTGTTAATCTTATGCTTATTTTGTTTTTCAAGCTATTGTAAATGGTGTGGTTTTTAAATTTGAATTTCCATTTCTTCATCAGTAGCGTATAGAAATACATCTAATAATTTATGTGCATTGACCACGTATCTATGATTTTTCAACTCTCCTATTAGCTCTAGTAACTTCTACAGATATTGGAATATAATGTATAGACAATCATGTCATCCATCAATGTTGCTACTGTTGTGTGCTGTCGAATTGATTCCAACTCATAGCGACCCTATATGACAGAGTAGAAATGCCCCACAGGGTTTCCAAAGTGTGTAATTTTTACAGGAGCAGATTGCCAATTATTTTCTCCCACAGAGTGGCTGATGGGTTCGAACTGTCCACATTATTGCTAGCGACTGAGTGATTAACCATTGCACCACCAATTTTCCTTTGTCCATCAATAAAGACAGCTAGTTTCTTCCTTTCCAATCTGTATGCCTCTGTTTTTTTTATCTTGTCTTGTTGCATATCCTGTCTACTTTTCATTTTCTCTTCAATTAAGCCTAAATGACCTACAAGCTGATCTCCTTTCATGTCTCTTTATTTTCTACTTCCATGTCTTTGTTAATGTAACTCCATCAGTCTCCCTTCTTGTGCCCTCCACACCCTACCCCCATTCCAGCACTCAAACTTCACCAAAAATCCTATATATACTTCAAGGCCCAGTGCAAATGTTACATTCTCTATGAAATACATCCTGATTTCCTATCTGAAAACAGTCACTCTAAAGTACATGTGAATTTTTTTCTATGTATGTAGCACCCATTGAACCTGAATACTTTGAGACATGTGACTTCTTTTTTTTCTTTAGGTCCTTTCCTGCAAGGCTGAAAGAATGGACCATATTTTATTTTTCTCTTTATCTGTCGTATCTAGTGCCATTCAAGGTCTAACAAGTGTTTTTTAATGTTATTACATATGAATACTCTTATTACATAATACTTGGAGCTCTTGTGGTGGAGTAGTTAAGAGTTCAGGCTGCTAACCAAAAGATTAGCAGTTCAAGTCCATCAGCCACTCCTTGTAAACCTTACCAGACGGTTGAACTCTGTCTTATACTGTTGCTATGGGTTGGAATCGACTTGACTGACAATGGGTTATGTAATTATTCTATACTTATGGTATATATACTGTTGTTGTTAGGTGCCGCTGAGTTGGTTGTGACTCATGGCGACCCCATGCACAACAGAAGGAAACACTGCCTGGTCCTGAGCCATCCTCACAGCCGTTGTTATGCTTGAACTCATTGTTGCAGCCACTGTGTCAATCCGTCTCATTGAGGGTCTTCCTCTTTTCCGCTGACCCTGTATTCTGCCAAGGATGATGTCCTTCTCCAGGGACTGATCCCTCCTTACAACATGTCCAAAGTGTGTAAGACGCAGTCTCGCTATCCTTGCCTCTAAGGAGCATTCTGTCTGTACTTCTAAGACAGATTTGTTCATTCTTTTGGCAGTCCGTGATATATTCAATATTCGTCGCCAACACCACAATTCAAAGGCATCAATTCTTCTTCGGTCTTCCTTATTCATTGTCCAGTTCTCACATGCATATGATGCAACTGAAAATACCATGGCCTGGGTCAGGCACACCTTAGTCTTCAAGGTGACATCTTTGCTCTTCAACACTTTAAAGAGGTCCCTTTTGGCAGATTTACCCAATGGAATGTGTCTTTTGATTTCTTGACTGCTGCTTCCATGGCTGTTGGCTGTGGATCCAAGTAAAATGAAATTCTTGACAACTTCAATCTTTTCTCCATTTATCATGATGTTGCTTGTTGGTCCAGTTGTGAGGATTTTTATTTTCTTTATGTTGAGGTGCAATCCATATTGAAGGCTGTGGTCTTTGATCTTCATCATTAAGTGCTTCAAGTCTTTTTCACTTTCAGCAGGTAGGTTGTGTCATCTGCATAACACACGTTGTTAATCAATCTTCTTCCAATCCTGATGCCCCGTTCTGCTTCATAGTCCAGCTTCTCATATTATTTGCTTAGCATACAGATCGAATAGGTGTAGTGAAAGAATACAACCCTGATGCACACCTTTCCTGACTTTAAACGAACCACTATCCCCTTGTTCTGTCCAAACAACTGCCTCTTGATCTATGTAAAGGTTCCTCATGAGCACAACTAAGTGTTCTGGAATTCCCATTCTTTGCAACATTATCCATAATTTGTTATGATCCACACAGTCGAATGCCTTTGCACAGTCAATAAAACACAGGTAAACATCCTTCTGGTATTCTCTGCTTTCAGAAAGGATCAATCTGACATCAGCAATGATATCCCTGGTTCCATGCCCTCTTCTGAAACCAGTCTGAATTTCTGGCAGTTCCCTGTCGATATACTGCTATAGCCACTTTTGAATGATCTCTAGCAAAATTTTGCTTGCCTGTGATATTAATGATATTGTTGTATAATTTCCACATTTGGTTGGATCACCTTTCTTGGGAATAGGCATAAATATGGATCTCTTCCAGTCAGTTGGCCAGGAAGCTGTCTTCCATATTTCTTGGCGTAGACGAGTGAGCACCTCCAGTGCTGCATCAGTTTGTTGAAACCAAAAGGGAAGAACATGTTCGGTGTTTCTCAAGTTGAAAGAACTGAAGAAAAAATTCAAACCTCGAGTAGCAATAGTGAAGGATTCCATGGGGAAAATATTAAACAATGCAGGAAGCATCAAAAGAAGATAGAAGGAATACACAGAGTCATTATACCAAAAAGAATTAGTCCATGTTCACATGTTCAACCATTTCAAGAGGTGGCATATGATCAGGAACCAATGGTACTGAAGGAAGAAGTTCAGGCTGCTCTGAAGGCATTGGCGAAAAACAAGGCTCAAGGAATTGGTGGAATATCAGTTGAAATGTTTGAACAAACGGATGCAGCGCTGGAGGTGCTCATTCTCATAATTCCTATGTGAGAATTCAATTCAGAGTGAAGAAAAGCATTTGTGAAAACATTTACTTAAAGCAGAAAATGAGGAAAATATAATTTATTTTGTGTTTTACCTCCACATGACTAGTCTTCAAAACTGTGTGCTTGAATTATATCTCTAGTATCTCAACATTCATAAAAATAAAAACCACGATTTTCACCTTTCATGTTGGGAAAAAAGGCTTCAGGTTAGTAAGGCTGTGTTGAACTAGTTATTCTCCTGGGCAGCTTAAAACAGCAGAAATTTATTATCTCGTAGTTTTGGAATCTAGAAGTACAAAACTAAGGTTTTTTTTTTTTTTTTTGGTAAGGCCGAGTTCTCTCTGAGGGCTATAGAGGAAGTTCCTTGCACTAAGGAGATACTTTCTGGAAGCTTCTGGTAGTCCGAGAGATTCCTTGGCTTGTGGCAACATAATGTCTGTCTCTGTCTTCACATAACTGTTTTCCCCCTGTATCTCTCTGTGTCTGTATTCCTTTTCTTCCTTTTATAAGGACACAAATCATATTGGATTAGGGCCCATCCAACTCTAACATGACTTCATGTTAAGTAATTACATTGCAGAGGCTCTATTTCCAAATAAGTTAACATTTGGTTATGGGGCTAGGACTTGATCATATCACTTTGGGGAACACAGATCAACCCCTAGCACTGGGAATAGGAAAACAGGGAAACAATCTAAATGCTCATTATTAGGGAACTGCTTAAATAAGTATGGTACTTTCTCTAACGGAATGTTCTACTCTTCATCTTTGAGAACAATAAAGCATTCTATGTATTGATATGCAAAGATTTCTTTGATTACATTTGTTATAAGCTTATGCACAATCAAACCTCATGGGATCTGGTTTATTGGTTTAGAAGTTTAGGATCATGTTTTATGGGAATCCCAGTTATTTGGCGTAATTATGTGTTTAGCGCTTCTGTTCTTTCTCTAAGTTTTTGTGTAGTTTCTGAAGTCTTAAACGTTTGTAAATGGCCATCCCTGTTACAACAGTTGGTCTTCTTTTATCTGGAGGAAGAGAAGAAGAATGTAAGTCAGGAATAGGAGGAGGAAATGGAATGTGTAGCTAATTGCCCCATGAGCAACTGCCTCTTTTGCCATGAAACAAGGACTGGATGGTGCCTGCCTACGGTTACTGAAAGTTTTGATCAAAGATTCCGTAGAAGAATTGTGTTAAAAAAAGAAGAAATTGCAGAAAAGAATTTCAAATTCTGATAGAATCCAGAATTTCTGGAGCTAGGGAGGCTAGATGCACCCCCGAAACTATTACCCTGAGGTAATGTTGAAACCTTAAATCAAAAATATCCCCTGAAGTCTTCTTAAAACCGAACAACAATTTAGCTTAACAAGTAAAGAATGTCTACCTTGAGCATTGTTCTGTTTTAAGAACTATGTCTGTGGGATCAAACTGACAATAGCAACTTGAAAGATTAGAAAGGAAACGTAGGGGGTAGTGGGTTTATGTTAATGGAGAAGGAACAATTCAGAAAAGGAGGGTGAGAATTGTTGTATATCTTGAAGAATGTAATCAATGTCACAGAATTGTACCTGTAGAAATTGTTGAATTGGTGTATGTTCTGCTGTGTATATTCGCAACAAAAATAAACAAATAAATAAATAATTTCCCCCTCCACCAGAAAAGTAGGGTGAATAGTAGTCCATATAATATGTGACTCTTTTTACAAGTCACTTATTTTATAACAATGATGGCATGTGTGGAAGGCCAAAGTTCATTTGTACTGAAAAAAATGGCCAAGGAGCTACTAAGAGACTTTCACCAGAAAGTATTCTCATCCAAACAAATGCAAAAGTCCAGGCAGCATTATAAACCTAGATCAAGCCCAGCAGAAAATCTTAAAGAACTGCAAAGATTACAGCTTGACCACAAGCACAAAATAATGCCAAAATACCAAGGATTCTAAACAGAAATGGCAAATATTGCCAAATAAACAGATCATGGGTACACTAAAGACACAAAACAAGTGTAATAAAAGATAACCTCCAGAAATTCACCCAGTACATCAAAATCCCAGACAGTGGGAGTCATCAAAAATGACCTATACCATTCAGAAACTCTAAGTATGCTAAGTTGGTGAGCAAAAGCCATATCCCCACTGACTGCTTATAGTATATGCAGATAATGCAATTTTCTGTAGCTATTCACCTGAGTAGAGCCCTCGTTGTGCATTGGTTAAGAACTCAACCTCTAACTGAAAGGATGGCACTTCAAATCCTCCAGCTAGTCCTTGGAAACCCTACGGGCAGTTCTACCCTGTAAGGTGGCTATGAGTTGGAATCAACTCCACGACGAAGGGTTTTTTATTCATCTGAGTGAGGCAGATCTATATAGATTATTGGAAAATGTCCAAGATGTATTCAGAAAAGAATATGCATAATGGTATGTATTATGATGCTATATAAGTATTTTAAAAGAAAAAAAAAGCATGTATTAAAAGCTTTATATGCTAATTTGTTAATAAGTTCTATTATTTTGATGAAAAAGCACTTTATGGGTAAGAATCAATTCAGAGTGAAGAAATGTAGATAAGAAAAAAGGTATGAAAAGAGAATTTTAGCAGATTCTGTGTGAAAAACTGGGAGAAGATACAGGTATGAATAACAAAGTGGTGAAAGGGTTTCAGCTTCTCTGGAACAAGGTATGCTGACTAGCAGGCATGTGGCTAGAGAAGAGAATGTAAGAAGCTTCCCATGGCATAGACTTGACACAGGACCTTCCTGTTTCCTTTCACACTAACAGGAAGAGTGTCTAATGGGGACTGTGTAACGGCCCAAAAGAAGTTTCTCAGTCACTGTCTCTACATTCTTTTCTCCACACACAAACTGGCCCATGTTCTGTGTAAATTCATGAAGCTGATCAGTTTCTAAGATGGGACTCAGTTTGTCATAGTGGAGATCTGGTTGAGCCTGTTCTTAACCTTCTCCTGCCTCTTTAGCTTACTTGGAACCTGGTTTCATAGAAAAACTCTCACACGCAGATCAGAGCTGCTCCTCATCACTGTTCTCAGCAGAACCATAACAGCATTGGTATTACAGAAAAGAGCAAAGATGCCTTTCAAGAAGCCGAATGTTGTTTACCAACAACACAAGCTTAGCTTTTGGAACTTAATTTTATGGCTCATCAAGGATGAGACTGCTTTCCCTTGGACTTCTTCCTACATAGACCTTATCTATTTCTATTGTTAGTGTATGAATTCCATGTGAATGTGTTATTGGAGACACCTCTAGCCCGTACACAGGACAAGGCAAAATTCAGTCCTTCTGTAGGCATTAGTTTTAAGAGTTTTTTTCAAAATAATATTTCATTGTTTTTAAAGCAGAAATTTACACCACAAGTTAGATTCCTATGTAACAATTTCTGCACAAATTATTCAGTGATATTGGTTACATTTTCCACAATGTGTCATTCTTCTCATTCATTCTGTTCTGGTTGTACCGTTTTCATTTCAGTTTCACTGCCACCTTACCCTATCACCTTTGCCTTTGAATAATTTTTGAGCTTTTGGTCTCATAAATGTAATTTCTTTTTTTTTTTTTAAAAAGGAACTCATTACTCTTGAGTGATATTCTTTATTTTATGAGCCAATCTGTTATTTAACTGAAAGGTGACCTCACAGTTAATTTTCATTTAAGGTTTAAAGATATCTCAGGGCTGTAGTCTTGGAAATACTTTAGTCTCAACCAGTCCAGTAAATCTGAACTTTTTAAGAATTTGACTTCTGTTCCACATTTTTGTCCCATTCTATCAAGATCCATCTGTTGCAGCCTTGATCAGAACTGTTGATTGTGGTAGCCAGGCACCATCTAGTTCTTCTTGTCTCAGGATAGATGAGGCCATGGTTCATGAAGACTATTAGTTCTAGAGAAAACTTTCTTCCCCGAGTATTTGGCTCTTTCCTTCCTTTTTTGTTCCGAATGAGAGTGATAGCTGTATCTTATATAGTGTCTTGTAAGCTTTTTTTTTTTAAAAAATCATGCTTTAGGTGAAAGTTTACAGCTCAATTTCTCATACAAATATTTATACACATATTCTTATGTGAGAGTAGTTGCAATCCCTGTAATGTGAAAGCACACTCCCCCTTTCCACTCCAGGTTTCCTGTGTCCATCCAACCACCTCCTGTCCCTTTCTCCCTACTCATTCTGCCTCTGGACAGGAACCACACATTTAATCTCATGTATCTGCTTGAACTAAGAAGCACACTCTTCATGAGTATTATTTTATGTTTTAGAATTCAGTCTAATCTTTGTCTGAAGAGTTTACTTCTGGAATGGTTAACTTTAAAAGTGTATTGAAAGGTAGATTTCTCTTGAGAAAGTCTATGAATTGGGGCAGGGTTACAACATGTTATTGCCTGTTTTAATATTATAGGAAAAAAGTAATTCCATCTGGTTTGACATGGAACATAGTATTCTGATTTAAAATGTAACTAAGATTCTAATGGCATTTTTAAAAGTAACCTAAGGCTCCTGAATCCCCTCCGCTGAGCAATTCACTGCTAAAGTTGGGGTGTCACACAGAGAGAAAAGTGGAATGTATTCATTAGCTGTGACTGTTATTAGTAGTGTAAATATTAACTACTGTCATTTATTAAGAATATGTTATGTGGCAGACATTTTAGAAACACAACCTGCATGATTACCATACATCTGTTTAGACATGGGAAAGTATAAAACCAAGATTACCGGAAGTCAGATAGGTTATTAGAGCCAGCTCAGGGATGAAAACTCAGTTACAACAAAGTTCAAAGTCCATGATATTTTTCTTGAATCACCCATCATCTCTAAAAATAACACTGTACCAGGTTCTCTTGGTAAAAAATAAAAAAAAAGTAAAAGGTATCAGTTGAAACCATTGCATTGAACAAAGACTAGTGGGTATAACTATAAAATTGTTCCAGCCTGTCTTAGAAATTGGGGCAGCATTGTAGAGGTGATCCCAGAATAAAAAAATGGTAGCTGAATTTAATCGATATTCTTGATTTACAAAATAAGAGGGTGGAGGAAGCAACATGGCAAGTGATATATTATGGTAAGGATCAGCGTGATAGAGTTTGGTTAGTGTACGTAATTCAATATGGCTGGAACAGAAAGTGCTAATGGATGTTGTATACCCAAAGAAATCAAAGGACTTAGATATTTAGTTGCTAAATCTATCGCGTATAAAATTTTATATAAAGGGTTCAAGACAGGAATTGTTAAAGAAGGTAAGAGCCATTGGCTCACCATCTGCATGTCAAACTAGTTCTGTTGCGTGTTTAACCAGAACAGAAATCTACCTGCTTATTCATTTCTGGGCCCTCATTTATTTATCTTCATGTCTTTGTCCACCAAGTTGCCTTGTCTCCACACTCTTATTCTCCATCTCCGAAATATTCATGTCACAGCTCAGTTTCTTATCTCTAAGTCTAGCAAAAATACCATTTATTCTAAAAACTTTCCCTGATTTCTTTAAAAAAAAAAAACTCTCATCTGAATCACATCCATTTCTCCTATGCATTATTAATGCATCAAATTAGACATTCTTTAATTTAAGATGTATTAATTGACTGCTTACCCAGTGCCAGGCAAAAACTTAGGTTCTTAGGATTATCTAATAAGCAATTGAAAAATAATACTCCTGGTGGTGCAGAGTTTAAGCATTCGGCTGCCAATCACAAGGTCAGCAGTTTGAAACCATCAGCACTCCTTGGAAACCCTGTGGGGCAATTCTACTCTGTCCAATAAGGTCACTATGAGTCAGAAACATCTTGGCCACAAGCAACAGGTTTGTTTTTTGTTTCTTTGTTTTCATGTTCATAATGGAGCTTATTTTTCTAGTAGAAAAAGTAAGCAGAAATAAATCGGTAAAATAGAATATGTTGGATGATGCTGTCTGCTAGAGAGAAATATGAAGCAGTGAAGGGAGTTAGGGACAGCTGAGGGCTGGTAAACTTAAACAGGGTGATTGATTAGGTACAGCTCCACTTAGGAAGTAACCGACTTAAACGTGACGAAGATATCGGCTATTACATGTATTGAAGAAAAGAAAGCTATAAGTAAAAAGCGGACGCTAATCTGTGGCTATCGTACATCAAATGCATTCAGCACTTAGATCTTTCTTCTAATCCACTAGCTCAAGCTGAAAGTCAGTGTTGGGCGTATTTGATAAATGCTTCATGGACGCAAGGAATGGAATATATGTCTCCTTTACATAAATTTCTAAGTAGCTAAGTCTCGTGGCTATCTGTGACTCCGCTCTTAGCTCAAACAAGTTATTTATAATGTCCCTTACACTAAACAGGACTCTCAATGTTAATTAATGAGATAAGTGTACATTTTCATCTCTTTTGTACAGAAAATATGTGTAACAGCAGATTTTATTTAGTCAACTTTGTGCTGAGCTTCCAAAACTAGAGAAAGCATGCAAAAAATCAACATAATATTCATGATTCCTCACATCTCACTTGGAAAAGACCACAACCTGTGCCTCTATTGTAATAAAGCCAGGGGAGCTGGAAATATTCCCCTTTTCCCAAAAATTTTCAAACCCTAAATATAGAATGTCTTGAAATAAATGGATTTGTCAAATTTTTGAAAGATGTGGATATAATTCTGTAGGACCAGGACCATGATTTGAAGGTCTAAGATTCCTGTCTAACTAATTTGAGAAGAACATTGAAGTCTTCTCATAGTCTGGAGCTCATAGCATCTGTTACTGTCTGTCTGAATAGGACACTGAATTTATCTCTCATCTTTCACCTACATCCTTACAAACCTACACTCCTGCTTTAATTCTTTATTTATTTCTTAAAAAATTCCAAGAATAAGTCTGTGCTGGAGCCAGCTCACACCAGTTTATGGAAGCTGATTGTTAAATGTTCAGGAATTTTGGAAGCCTTTTGTTAAACCTTTGGTAGTTTGAAATCAGCCATGGTAGGAGCATTTATACCACAGAATTGACAAATGCTACAAATCAGGTTGTGTTGTGGTGGTCCAGTAACAGTCACACCCTTGAGAATAATCATTATGGACAAGACACTGTATTAGTGCTCTGTATACTGATATACTCCTTGGAAACTCTATGGGGCAGTTCTACTCTGTCCGTAGGGTCTCTATGAGTCGGAATTGACTCGATGGCACTGGTTTGTTTGTTTTTTTAATAGTGATATGAATAAGAGAGTATTCTGTCACATGGGGTTGCTATGCGTCAAAATTGACTCAACATCACACATACCCTGACAAACAAGAAGGGTATGGCTTCCCCCTAGGATGTCTAGAAAATTAAGAGAATTTGTGAGGCTGGGGGTCTTCCAGTTTGATGGACCTGGGGAAGGGGCATGAAGAGCCAGAGAGTCCGTGAAAGGAAGATTCTGCCACCCAGTGAAATCTTTAGAGAAAATTCATAAGGGAAGAGTGGGAGAAAGGGAGTAATTGGAATAGGTGGTCAACAGGGAAGTGTAATGGTCTGTCTCAGGTCCCATCATCACTGACCCACATGACTACATTACAGGTCACTGTAATGACAGCCCAGATTTATACCCTTAGAATGGCATCAAAAATTAAAAAAAAAAAAACATAGATATGATTTTCCAGTGTCAGTGCCAGAAGCTGAGGTGATTTTTTTCCTCTAGTTTCACAGGCAGAAATATGCAAAATATGGAAAAGCAAAAAACTCCAACCAAGAATCGTGAAAAGCAATTTTGTCCCAATCAGTTCTCAGGTCCTGGTGAGGGTGAAGACAGTGAAGAGAAGGGAAAGAGGCTTCTGCTTCTCCTATTTCCTCCCTAGCTCACAGCTTTCCTCTCCTTCCACTTGAGCTAAGCACCTGAGACCCAAGTCCTCAGGTTCTGAACCATCAAGAAGCTTCTTGATGATGCTCTGGACATGAAGGAGCCCTGGGAAAGGGCTGGTTCTTCAGCAAAACTAGCACTCCTTAGGCCAGTGATGCAGTGTAGAGGATTGGGTTGAGAAAATGCTTACAGTTGGCTCAGCTAGTACCATAGAGGTGGTCACTGGGCTTCTTTGAGGACTTTTTTTTTATAGACTGGTTGGCTAATTGCAGAGACCCTTGCTCCAGCTGATAGTCTTCATTCGGAACTTGCCCAGACTTGCTCCAGGGTTGGCACTGTGGCTTCCCTGTCAGTCACTCAGGTTTCAACACAAATGCCGCTTCTTCAGAGAGCCTTTTTCTGACCACTCTGACTAAATCAATACCCCTGTGGCTCCATCATCTACATAAAATGTGTCTGTATTGAAGAGCTTCACTAAATACTGCTTTGTTGTCTATCTCCTCCCTAGAATGTATGCTTCCTGAGCCTTGTCTGTTCTTGTTCTCTCAATGTATCTCCAGTGTCTACAGCTATATCAGCGTATCTGGGGAAAGAAAAGTTCTGGAAGAAAGGAAAAAAAGGGGGGAAGGGAGAGACAGATATGAATTCAATAATGATATGTTTAATAAGAAAAAGCCAAATTGTATTATGCTATTTTCTCAATTTAATCCTAGGGCTAAGGGAGGAAAAAGAGTGAGCTAAAGGAATCTAATTTGTTTCGATTAATTACACTCAGGTAGGATAGCTAATCAATTCCAGGACAAATTCATTTTCCTCACGCAACATGGCAAATTGACAAGCATATTTTGTCCTCCAACAGTAAAATGATGGCTGAGAATATGGATTACACTTGAAATAATTGTACAGTGTGGCATCTCTCACACTTACCACTATTCCATTTAAAAATATTAGAAAATATAATTTGAATAGGACATTAATAAACCAGTCAAGTTATATTCAGTATTTTGAATCTCAATATTATTTTCATTGCTTTGTTAAGTATCATAGTAATCTTTACAATCAATAATTAGCATGTATTTTTATTCAATACTACAAAATTAGATTTTCAATACATTCTGCATCCCACTTTGAAATGTGGCGTCTGGGGTCTTAAATGCTAACAAGCGGCCATCTAAGATGCATCAATTGGTCTCAACCCACCTGGATCAAAGGAGAATGAAGAACACCAAGGTCACACAATAACTAAGAGCCCAGGAGACAGAAAGGGCCACATGAACTAGAGACTTATATCATCCTGAGACCAGAAGAACTAGATGGTGACTGGCTACAACAGATGACTGCCCTGGCAGGGAGCACAACAGAGAACCCCTGAGGGAGCAGGAGATCAGTGGGATGCAGACCCCAAATTCTGACAAAAAGACCAGACTTAGTGGTCCGACTGAGACTAGAGGAATCCCAGCGGTCATGGTCCCCAAACCTTCTGTTGGCCCAGGACAGGAACCATTCCCGAAGACAACTGAGCAGACCTGAAAGGGACTGAACAGTGGGTAGGAGAGAGATGCTGATGAAGAGTGAGCTAATGATATCAGGTGGACACTTGAGACTGTGTTGGCATCTCCTCTCTGGAGGGGGGATGGGAGGATAGAGAGAGTTGGAAGCTGGCAAAATTGTCACGAAAGGAGAGACTGGAAGGGCTGACTCATTAGGGGGAGAGCAAGTGGGAGAACGGAGTAAGGTGTATATAAACTTATATGTGACAGTCTGCCTTGATTTGTAAATGTTCACTTGAAGCTCAATAAAAGTTAATAAAAAAAAATTAGATTTTCAAAATTAATTTAATAATGAAAAAAATGAAGGGTGGTAAATTCTATTTCTTTTTATGAAATTATATACATACATGTTAATTTATAAAATATAAAAAAATGAAAATAGAAAATTATATTAAGAAAAAACTTAAAAACAATTGTATATCAAAATATTAATTCTGAATGCATATGTTAAAAAATCATTGAAGTAAGTTATCAGGCTACTTAGAAAATAATGAAAATGATGTGCTGACAAATTTTATAGCATTATTCATAGTATTTCTTAGATTTTAGATTCTAGTCTTAAATACTTTTGAAATACAAATGATTAACTGAGCTGTGTATTCAACAAATGAAGTAAGAAAAAAGAAATTCTGAAGGAAGCAGAAAGAATAAACAGTAAAGATAAGTGTGGTAATTCATTAATTAGAAAAAAACCACACTGGCTTGGTCTCTTGAGGAAAAAAATGCAATCATCAGTCATATAAGAAAAAGATGGACAAAGCCCAAATTTCTTTGCTCCTTTGCTCTTTCAAGCAAAATGTATTATTAGTGGATGCTGAGGCTCTGCATTAAAAAGTGTGCTAGGACAATTTATTGAAATGCTAAGTGATATTTAATCAGGCTGCTCCCCTGGGTGCAGAGAAGTAGGGACCAAGTCAAGGCTACTGCAAGGATAAAAGAGTTCTGGAAAGAAAGCGAAGGGGAGGCCCTTCTTCCTCTTTGTGCATCACAGCCTGCTTGGGGTTCCCTTCCCTTTGCTCTTCCCTGGTTTTTCTTCATGAATTAAGTTGGATTGTGGGTCAAGACATTGCCAAGTCCTGTCATATGTGGAACTACATGGGACAGAAAAAAAAAAAGATGAAGTTTACTGTATTTCAAAGACATCCAATGTTGCTCATAAAATTAAAAACAGAAAGGTTAAAGAAAAAAAAAAAAGACAATGTTTTCTTCATCTGCATTCAAGCATAAAGCTCTGAGATAATCAATTAGAAGTCACTGTTACAGACCGAGGGAGAACAGAGGAGCAAAGCTGGAAAATTTTAAGCAAGCCAGGTACAATTTCGGCTGACTTCGGCGCTGTTGGATATTTTGGAAAACTGGTTATTTCGGGAATTAAAGTTTTATGCTTTTGCAGAATTGTGCAGGTGTCTGGGAGCTCCACCGTCAGGGCCTTGGTGGAGCCAGAATGGGACTGAGGGTGGAGCTTCATCTGAGCCTCTCAGGAAATATCCTCTGCAGAGCTGGGAGCTCTGATCAAAGGTGAGCCTATAGACTGTTAGCCTGGGAATGTTGTGGTCCTGACACTTTATTTTTTGATATTTTGGAAAAGAAGGGACTCCATCCCAACTGTAACTAAGTATAGCTATCCAAAGAATGGTCTGAATATTTTATCTCCAAAGGAAATTGTGATTATCATCCACAGAAGTGCCAGGAATGAAGTACAAGAAACATAGAAAACTTGCAGTTGTTGTTAAGTGCCGGTGAGTTGATTCCGACTCACAGCAGCAACCTTATGCACAACAGAAAGAAACATGGCCAGGTCCTGCACAATCCTTACAATCGAAGTTATGCTTGAGCCCTTTGTTGCAGCCACTGTGTCAGTCTACCTCTTTCAGGGTTTTCCTCTTTTCCGCTGACCCTGTGCTTTACCAAGCATGATGTCCTTCTCCAGGGACTAATCCCTCCTGATAATATGTCCAAAGTACATGAGACACAGTCTTGCCATCCTTGCTTCCAAGGAGCGTTCCGGTTGTACTTCTTCCAAGACAAATTTGTTTGTTATTTTAGCAGTCGATATTCCTTGCCAATATCACCATTCAAAGGTGTTGATTCTTCTTCAGTCTTCCTTATTCCTTGTCCAGCTTTCACATGCATATGATGCAATTGAAAATACCATGGCCTGGGTCACATGCACCTTAGTCTTCAAGGTGACATCTTTGCTTTTCAACACTTTAAAGAGGTCCTTTGCAGCAGGTTTGCCAGATGCAACACGTCTTTTGATTTCTTGACTGCTGCTTCCATGGGTGTTGATTACGGATCCAAATAAAATGAAATCCTTGACAACTTCAATCTTTTCTCCATTTATCATACTGTTGCTCATTGGTCCAGTTGTGAGGATTTTTGTTTTCTTTGTGTTGAGGTATAATCCATACTGAAGGCTGTGGTCTTTGATCTTCATTAGTAAGGGCTTCAAGTCTTCTTCACTTTCAGCAGGCTAAGTTGTGTCATCTGCATAACACAGGTTGTTAATCAGTCTTCCTCCAAATCTGATGCCCCATTCTTCTTCCTGTAGTCCAGCTTCTCGGATTATTTGCTCAGCATACAGATTGACTAGGTACACTGAAAGGATACAACCCAGATGTACACCTTTCCTGACTTTAAACCACTCAGTATCTCCTTGTTCTGTCCAAACAACTGCCTCTTGATTTATGTACAAGTTCCTTAGGAGCACAATTAAGTGTTCTGCAATTCCCAGTCTTCACCATATTATTCATAATTCGTTTTGGTCCACACAGCCGAATTCTCCTGCATAGTCAATAAAGCACAGGTAAACATCCTTCTGGTAATCTCTGCTCTCACCCAGGATCCATCTGCCATCAACAATGATATCCCTCGTTCCATGTCCTCTTCTGGATCCAGCCTGAATTTCTTGCCATTCCCTGTCATATACTGCTGTAGCCACTTTTGAATGATCGTCAGCAAAATTTTGTTTGCATATGATATTAATGATATTGTTCAATAATTTCCTCATTCGGTTGGATCACCTTTCTTGGGAATAGGCATAAATATGGATCTCGTCCAGTCGGTTGGCCAGCAAACTGTCTTCCATATTTCTTGGCACAGGCAACTGAGCACTTCCAGCACTGCATCCACTTGTTGAAACATCTCAATTGATATTCCGTCAATTCCTGGACCCTTGTATTTCACCAAAGCTTTCGGCGTAACTTGGACTTCTTCCTTCAGTGCCATTGGTTCCTGATAATATGCTACTTCTTGAAATGGTTGAACGTCAACTAATTCCTTTGAGTATAACGACTCTTCGTATTCCTTCCATCTTCTTTTGATGGTTTCTGTGTCTTTTAGTATTTTCCCCATAGAATCCTTCACTATTGCGTATTGAGGATTGAATTTTTTCTTCACTTCTTTCAGTTTGAGAAAGGCCAAGAGTGTTTTTCCCTTTTCATTTTCTATCTCCAGCTCTTTGCACATGTCATTACAATACTTACTTTGTCTTCTCTAGTCACCCTTTGAAATCTTCTGTTCAGTTCTTTCACTTCTTCATTTCTTCCTTTTGCTTTAGCTGCTCAATGAACGAGAGCGTGTTTCAGAGTCTCCTCTGACATCCATCTTGGTCTTTTCTTTCTTTCCTGTCTTTTCAATGACCTCTTGCTTTCTTCATGTATGATGTCCTTCCACAACTTATCTGGTCTTAGGTCATTAGTGTTCAACGCGTCAAATCTGTTCTTGAGATGATCTGTAAATTCAGGAGCGTTATGCTTAAGGTCGTATTTTGGCTTTCGTGGATTTGCTCTGATTTTCTTCAGTTTCAGCTTGAACTTGCATATGAACAATTGATGTTCTGTTCCACAGTCGGCCCCTGGCCTTGTTCTGACTGATGATATTGAGCTTTTCCATCCTCTGTTTCCACCGAAGTAGTCGATTTGATTCCTGTGTATTCCATCTGGTGAGGTCCATTTGTATAGTTGCTGTTTAAGTTGGTGAAAAAGTTATTTCCAATGAAGAAGTTGTTGGTCTTGAGAAATTCTATCATTCCATTTCCAGCATTGTTTCTATCACCAAGGCCATGTTTTCCAACCACGGATCCTTCTTCTTTGTTTCCAACTTTCCCATTCTAATGGCCAGTAATTTATCAATGCATCCTGATCGCATATTCAATCAATTTCAGACTTCAGAAGCTGATAAAAATATTCAATTTCTTCATCTTTACCCTTAGTGGTGTGCCTAAATTTGAATAATAGTTGTATTGACTGGTCTTCCTTGTAGGCATATGGATATTATCCTGTTACTGACAGTGTTGTTCTTCAGGGTAGATCTTGAAATGTTCTTTTTGACGATGAATGGAACACCATTCATCTTCAAGTTGTCATTCCCAGAATAGTATACTGTATGATTGTCGAATTCAAAATGGCCAGTACCAGTCCATTTCAGCTCACTAATGCCTAGGATATCTATGTTTATGCATTCCATTTCATTTTTGAGAATTTGTAATTTTCCTAGATTCATACTTTGTACATTCCACGTTGCGAATATAATGGCTGTTTGCACCTGTTTCTTCTCATTTTGATTCGTGCCACATCAGCAAGTGAAGGTCCTGAAAGCTTTAGTCCATCCATGTCATTAAGGTCAACGCTACTTTGAGGAGGCATCTCTTCCCCAGTTGTCTTTTGAGTGCCTTGTGACTGGGGGGCTTATCTTCTGGCACTATATCAATGTTCTGCTGCTATTCATAAGGTATTCACTGGCTAATTCTTTTCAGAAGTAGGCTGCTGTGTCCTTCTTCCTAGTCTGTCTTAGTCCAGAAGCTCAACTGAAATCTGTCCTCCATGGCTGACCCTGCTGGTATCTGGATACCAGTGGCATAGCTTCCAGCATCAAAGCAACAGGCAATCCCCCAAAGTATGACAAACTGACAAACATATGTGAGGGAAAAAAAAAAAAAAAACCTTGTAGAGGAAGAAAATAGACTACTCTCTCTCAGGCTCAGGACTTTCAGATTATGAGATGGATGTGCTGCCCACTGAGCTAAGTAGGAATTAGGGTCAAAAAAATTACATATATCAGTACCATTGAGAGAAGTGTGTTGAAGGTGTAGTATGTTTCATCATGCCCTCAACACACAACCAGTTTCCATTCACATCTTCTGTTATTTCCCTGATTATCCCATATTCTTTCTCTGGTGTCTTTCAATTTGACACAGTAATGCAGTACTCCTCCATTACAAGTTACAGCTAAGGGCACAGCCATAGCTTTTGAGGCACACATGTTCCCAGGGAAAAAAAGGCCTTGGTGGGTGGAGACTATGGGGGATGGCAGGTTTTTTAAATGACAGAGGCAGCAGGGTAGATTCCATGTTCCTGTTGTGGTGTTGGGTTCACATACTTATGATGTCATTAAATGCCCCTGCCAATGGGAAAACAAGAAGAGATCATGAAGTTCTAATTTCAGCAGAAGGCTAGGAAGAGCCTTTGAGTGAAAAGAGCTATAGAGAACAGGGTGTAATCAAAAGATAAAAGTTGAAAGTGAATACTGCTAGAAAGTGGAGGAGAAAGAGTTAAAAGAAAAAACCAACAGAAAAGGTAAGCTGCTTACACTGAGAGTAGAAGACCAAGTTGGGGGGGGGGCGTTGGTGGGAAGGATGTAATTTAAAGATATAGATGATCAGGGGAATGCTGAGGCTTCAGAGCATATGAAAATTTTTTCTTCACTTGACATCACCAAGGAATGTATTTAGTATGTGTTAAATTTTTTGTTTAAAAGCTTTTTCCTATCAAATAAATAGAAACCAAAGACTATTAGTTCCAAGGATGGGAGAGAAGGGGAAGGAGCTAGCTTTTCCTTAGGGGACATTGAGTTCATATTAATGGTGGTGGGATATTTTAGAAAAGGATAGTAAAAATACTTACACAACTTGAAGAAAATCATCAACATCCCTGAATTATATATGTAGAAATGTTGAATCCTTATATGTTCTGTTGTGTAAATTTTCACAGGGATTAAAAAGAAAAGAAACAATCAGCAGAGGCCCAGGGGTCACTGCAGCCTCTTAAGCCAGTCCTGCCTGGAATTCTAGGACAGGGTGGATCATGTGTCCTGTCCTCATTCCCCCAAAGAGGAAGTGACACCCAGCGGGATGGGCTGGTGGGTGCAGGTCCGGATGTCAGGATCACCCATGCGCTCCAGCTCCTACATGGTGGGCACATGGGAGCCAGAGTGGACCAGCCAGCGAGAGTATATCCGAGCTCTGACAGCCATACCCTTACCCTAGTGGCCACCCACAGGGTGGACCTTCAGGAGTGGGGGGCAGACCAGATCTCCTCTTGGGCCAGGAGAACAAGGCTCTGGATCTCCTGGCCTTCATCTGGGGGGCAAGAGCTGAACCCTCTCAGGCTCCTTTCTGAGGGGATGGGGGAAGAGGAAGGTTTGTAAAAAGTCCCAGGGCTTCCGGGGTGGGGGAGGGGAAGGCCAGCAGGTCCAGGCCCCCAGGAAAGTGGCCTGTGCAGGCCCAAGAGGACCCAACACGGGGTGCTTGCTGGTGTAGGGGTATGGGTGTGTGTGTGGGGGGAGAAATGGAGACTCTCCCAGGGAAAAAATGATAATAATTTTTAGAAAAAGGCAATCAGTGTAAAAGAGTCAGGTAGAAAAAGCCTTTTTTTGGGAAAATGTGATACATATTTCACGGTTATGAGGTTGACAGAGTTGTCCATTGTACATATGGTGCAACTAATAGGCCAGGAGAATGGTACACAAGCCAAATGAAAAACATGTATAGCTTTATATAGATATACGTTAGGGAAAAAATAGGAGGGATTGAAGTATGTTTTTCAAGGGACAACATTGATAGTAACGTAATCTCATATAATTGATGTATTCATCTCCACATCCTGAATCCCTGGCCCTTTATTCTCTGTTCTGCAAGGTCAAGCTCAACTCACCCAGCAGTGCCACAGAAGAAAAGCCCTGGTGATTTGCTTCTGTAAAGATAACAGCAAAGAAAGTCCTATGGAGCAGTTCTACCCTGTAACACATGGGGTTTCCATGACTCCCAGTACACTCAACAGCAAGGTTTTTGGGTGGGGGGAGGAGGCGGGAGGTGCGAGTGAGTTCCCAAGGTTTAGCTCAAAGCTTCCTCTGACTTCCTCTCCAGAGTGACTTGCCATGCTTCTGTAGACTAGCACATTTTCTTATTTCTGAACTAACATTTCTCTGTTAATGTGATCTATTAGTTTATATTTACCTCCTTTACCAGATGTTAATTCCTTGAGGGTATCTCAAAGAAATTTGAATCTGTAGGGTATCACATTGTGTTTGTAAATGGATGATTAATAAATGTTTTTGAGTTATCAACGTTAACCTTTAGAAGGTTGGGAAGAGGTTGAACATTGTCATCAGTGAATATTACCTTTTATTGACAGTCTAAATACCTGCCAGTTGCTTTACCTGAATTATCTTTTAATCCTCCTGACCCTGAAATATGATCCCCATTTTGCAGAAAAGTTCTCAGTGGAGTGACTGAAAAGACGTTTGTCCAAATTCACATAGCTAACAAAAGGCAGGGTTAACCTGGTTCTGTCCCAACGTCTACTCTTTTCTCTTCATGTCAACTTAGTTTTATGTGAACAATGATAGGAACATCGAGTAAAAGCTAAGGCAGAAAATAATGGTTATATTGGGGATGAACAAATTGTGGTTATTAAGGAATCTTCAAAAATAAGCCTGGAAACCACTGAAAGTTAGATCTTTTTTAGACAAATTTGAATGCACAAATGACTAATTTTCAGAGTTAGGAATTTAAGACTGCTGCCCTTTTCTACAGAGCAGATTGAGGCAAATATTTCAGTTTAGCTTCAAATCTCCACACCATCATGCACACGTTAGTACTCAGCACTTCTTTTTGAGAATCCACAATGTCATTTTACCAAGTGGTCCTAAAGATCTGAGAAGTATGCTACCATATTACTAATAACTGGCTGCCGTCAAGTCCATTCTGACTCATAGTGACCCTAAAGGACAGAGTAGAATTGCCCCCTAGGGTTTCCAAGGAGAAGATGGTAAATTGTAAGTGGCAACCTTTTGGTTAGCAGCCAAGGTTTTAAGGCACTGTGTCACCAGGGCTCCAGTAAAATAGTAGAGGATGGTTTCGATCCATTGACCTCTGGGTTATGGGCCCAGCACGCTTCCGCTGCGCCACTCTACTCCTTGCTTGTATTACTAATAGGCAAGCTTATACAGTCCTGATGCATGACAATATGCCAGCACATAGAATTGATGCTATTTTTTCCCTATCATTAGTATTGAACAAAATCTTTAGATCAAACGATCAGATGGTTAGATCTGGAAATCTAGTTATGGCCTCACATGGTTTAATTAATGGAAGTCTCAAAATACTTTCAGAAAAAAAACAAAACAAAACAAAATCAAACATTTAATTTCCAATATAGAGATGGAGCAGGGCATAGCAGCCACTACTGCTTGTCTACACCACAGTCAGCCACTACCACCACCCACCATGCCCCCTTGAAAACAGAAAAATGACTTTCTTCCCATAGCCACATCTGTACTGCCCTGTGCTTGGAGGTGGTGGATACCATTCTCGGATCCAGAGTCGGAATTATGATCAAGCTTGTTAATCATAGAAACCCTAGTGGTGTAGTGGTTAAGACCTCAGCTACTACCAAAAGGTTGCCAGTTCAAATCTACCAGGCACTCCTTGGAAATCCTGTGGGGCAGTTCCACTCTGTCCTTTAAGGTTGCTATGAGTGGGAATCCGCTCCATGGCAAGGGGTTTCAGGTTTTTGTTGTTCTTGTTTTTGATCATAGAGGTTCCCATCTTCGTGGCAGTAAGTTTAGATAAGAGTATGTGATATAAGTGTAGTAAATGAGACTGGGAAGCTTACAGAAGAGGTTGTCCTTAAATTACAAAACACAGAGGTTTGTTTTCCTTCTAGACCATGTCTGAAATTGTGAAAGTTTAAAGTATTGCACAGAGACCAGCTGGAATATGAGACTCAGATGTTGAAGATGGCAGAGTGCAAAGAGCCAAAGAACCTGAGTCCTGATGGCATCATGGAGCTGCTGAATTAACCAGCCATGTAGCCTTCCTACCCTCTGGATTTATTCTTATGTGTGATATAAATCCACTTTGTTTAACCCAGTTGAGTGTCGTTTTAATTGTTGTAGAGCTCTTGCTAAAAGTTTCCTGTTACTGGGGAGAGGTCTTTGGGCTAGATTTTTCATAAATATGTTTTATAAGCCTTATGTTCTAAATCCTTCCGATTACTGGCAATGTGAAAAACTCAAATCCAACCACATAAATAATATGAGAAATGTAAGTCTATTGTGCACTTGGCTCACTAAGCTTTTTCTTTCATACTTGTAGACCAAGTATTCTCTTTCCCTGGGAGGGCTGTCAGCCACTAACTCTAGCCCACCCCTACTGTCCCACTGTCACTATATCTAGACTTACTGGACACCTGCCCAGCCCCATCTCCATCCAGCCCCCTGGGAGTTTAAACAGCCACACTTCAAAGCTATATTCATGAAATTAGGATACAGCTACTATATATAGAAGGAATCCTGATGGCGAAAAACTCAGATGTCAGCAGTTCAAACTCACCAACCATTCAATGAGAGAAAGAAGTGGCAGTCTGCTTTCATATAGACTTGAAAAGTGTTTAAGTCAGTTCTACCCTGTCCTGCAGGGTCACTGCAAATTGGAATCAGCTTGAGGGCAATGGGGTTGGTTCTTTGGTTTACTGTATATAGAAGTTCAATGCTATTCCCTTTATATGTGTGAGTTGGCATAGTGTGGGATCTCTGATCAGTGATAACCACCTAGATCACAAATTACATCCTTCCTGATTCCTCATATATTTTTCTTACATAATCTACCACTCATACGTATAGATTTTTAATGTAAAATTAGTTTTGGTAGACACTGAGGGTGCTGCCCTCAAGGAATTTACAGTCTAGTGGGGAAGACAACTGAATAAGCAGTTGTTAACACCACAGGGTGATAGATGCTACAATTGAGGTGTGTGCCTGGGCCCTGAGACTACAGGAAGAAACACAACCCATACAGGAGAAAGAATTAATAGCTCATTCAGTTTGTGAGCCTTTCAGGTTTTCCATTTGTTCACATTAGTCCCTGATAGCTGGTTTTTGGTTTACTTTTGTTTTTGTTTGTTTTCCTTCCTAGGACAGCTGAACCTAAAATCTTCCTTCATTATCTGCTGTTTCCAGGGCCCTCACCATGAGGCTAAGGACCTGAGGTCAGAAGTAAATTGAATTAATGAGGCTCAAAGGTAGGCCACGGATTTTTACCTTCTCTTACAATTAAGCACTGCACTGTTAATCGAAAGGAAAGGTCATTTGTTAGGCTCAAACCCACCAGCAACTCCTGGAGAAAAGACCTGGGAATTTGCACCCTTAGAGATTACAGTGGAGGAACCCCTACGGGGCAGTTCTACTCTGTCCTACAGGGTTGCTTTGAATTGGAACCACTCTAAGGCACTCAACAACTCAGCTAGGAAGCCTGGGAGCAAACAGTGGGAGGGAGGCCAAGTGGACATAAGTCACAGCCTGAAATAGATGATAGAAAAGTGCAAAACTCAAGAAATTTAAGTAACAATGCTGCTAAAGACACCGCCTTTCAAAGCCCTGGAGAAATGGATAAGGCATCTTACTAAAGATCAGAAGATTCCGGGTCCTACCTCTGGCTAGTCTGAGAGTTTACCTTCTTGTTTTGCGGGGAAAGCAGGTTTTCCGCAGTGTTACATATGATACACATGCATTTTTCAAAAAAAATTCAGAGACCGTTTTTTTAATGAGGAGACTCTCCTAGTTGCTGGGACTTCCTGTAGTTATCACTCCTCAGCCAGAAGGGTCAGGGGCAGCAAGGGAGGCTGGTAAGGATTTACAAGGAATGAAATAAGAATCTCCTTCTATCACCACAAACCTGGAGAGACAGGTTAGAGAAAAGTGAAGAAGGCTAAATGAGATTTACAGGAACAAAATTTGAATCTGGCACAAATCCACAAAACTAGTACCTTCTTTACCAGCCCATTTTGCATGAAAAAGTCTCCCATTTTGTGAACTCTTGGCTCTTTGTTTTAACTTTCTTTCCTGAGATTTAACACGGAATCCTCCGCGAATTCTGTTTCATTTCCTTCTAAATTCAACTGTCCAGGTTCACCCCAAAACGAGCTACAGCTACATAATGAAAAAGACAGAAGCTCAAAACCCAAGGGCAGAGAGCACCACCTGTTGAGGAGCAGTCAGTTCTGACTCAGCGAACCTATAGGATAGAGCAGAACTGCCCCATTGGGTTTCCAAGGCTGTAAACTTTAGGAAGCAGGTTGCCACATCTTTCTCCCCTGTGGAGAACAGGAGGTGGGGGGTGGGGTTCCAACCAATGCCAGACGATGTAAAAATAACCTTGAAGGAGGAAAAGCAGGGGGTGAGCAGCGACTTCATCACCCAGGGCAGGTATGATCTTGATCCCTTTTCTATCCAGTGACTGGTGTGTGCCTTGGGCTGCGGGGGGGGGGGGGGGGGGGCGCTGTGGAAGGAGGGAAGATCAACCAGAAGAGGGAGCAGCAAAAGTTTAGGGAGACTTTCCACTCTTCTATCCACAGACTGTCAATCCCCCGCTGCGCTGACCTGCACACTAAGCCCCCAGAAACCCAGAGGAGGTGACTTGAGGGCGGTAGCTGCCCAGAGCCCTCCTCCTCCAGCAGGAAAACACCTCCTGTGGCTCAGAGGCGCACACAGCAGAGGAGCAGGGCCAGAGTCCTGGCTACATGAATAGAGCACTTTTTCTATCCTGGGAAACAGAGCAAGTCCCTGAGAGGATGCGGGAGGCGTCAGAAAGAATCTGGTGACTTCAGAAAAGAGGGAAACTTGGCCCCCAGGAGCCGGAGTTGGCCTTTCATCTGCCCCTCCTCCCAGCCCGGCCATGCTTTAAGGAATTCAATAGGGAATTCAATAGGCCATGTGGTGGTCCTGTGGGATTATGAAGCTCAAAATTTTCCTTTGAAATTTTGGAAGAGGTTATACACTCCTGGGCGGGAAAGACAGGTACAGTTCTCACTCTTTCTCACCGCCTTTCTGTTTACTCCACCGCTGACAATCACTATGAATGGCCCCTGGGTGTCCTGCGCAGCCCTGGTGGTGCAGTGGTTAAGAGCTCAGACTGCTAACCAAAAGCGAGGCATTTAGACTCCACCAGCTGCTCTTGAAAACCTTGTAGAACACATTTCTACTCTGTTTTATATAGTGTCAGTATGAGTCAGAATGAGATCGAAGGCAACAGGGTTTTTGGTTTGGTGTGTCCTGTAGGAGCCCAGCTGCCACAGTGGTTGAAGCAATGGGTTGCTAATCAAAAGGTCAACAGTTTATCACCTTAGCTGAAATGCAACCTACTGCCTGGCCTGTCTCTATTCCTATTTCCTGCTTTATCTGATTCCGTGGTCCTGGGCTCCCCTCACAGGCCTTGACTGAAGAGAAAATTTCTTCTTCTTCTCTTAGACTGTCAAGCAAAAAACAAACGAACAAACCAAAAAAAAAAAAAAAAAAAAAAACATTTAGCCCTTCGGCTCCCAGATCCTTGTGCAATTCCTAGTTTGAACTCACTCATTTATCAAAAGGGGAGTATTTTGATTCTCCAGAAATTTACACCAACTTCTGGTTGCAACTCCAAACCCACTATCTGTAAAAAGGGATTGTGAAAGTAGATGTTTTCTTAATGTCTCTGTTGGTTCAGCTTTCTTTTCTTCTTGAAACAGTAAGTCTATTGGCAATTTGTGCCAAGAAAACTAAACTCACCTTGAATCTTCACTTTAGGATCTTCATCAGATTGAGAGACAACCCCTCTGGCTGCTCCAGTGATAGCCCTGCCAGACAAGATGGTTAAATTTACCATCAAAAGTAAGACTCAAGTCCTCCTTTGTGTGCTGTGCTGCTTGATGGAATGCCATTTCTCCTTGTACAGAAGCCCCAGTTCTTTGAGACTACTCATGTAACTAAACATGAGATCATCTTTTTAAAGTGCCTGCCACCCATGGCCATGGGATTGACGCTATCTAGTGACCACTCAGCAGCTGAATGCCCAGGGAGGCACTCAGTGCCCAGGACATAGGTGCATACAGTATGCCCCCAAATGAGGATTTGTTAAATGAGTGAAGGAGTTCGTCTCCACTATCCTTCTCCATTAAAGATGTTCAGCATCTCTGCCTGCATTATTACGACAATAACCTGATCCTTCTCCTGGCCTTTGCACTCAACTCTCAACTCTTTCCGCTGTTGGAATCGTCTGGAAATCCAGTTCAGTTATAGTCCAACCTAAAATCATCGAAGAACAAACTTTTGGATACAGAGAGTATCAAATGCTTTATCGTGACCCTCACAGTCCTTCATGAGAACAGCTGGTTTATCTTCTAGCTTTAATCCTGGAAAATCCCCATGCACCCTCTGGACAAACAATGCCATTGCTAATTCACCTTCACTACTTATTGTTTCATTTTTCTTAAGGACTTGCACACTCCTGAAACACCCTTCAGTAAGGCAGCTGAATGTCCCCTCATCCTTAAAAATGTAATTGTGCGCATTGTCTTGAGTGGAGGTAGAAAGAGCTGTGGGAAGGAGACTGAAGGATAAAATAGTGAGGAAACTCGTACCTTCTTTCCCACTCTTGACTTGGTTGACAGTTGGTGTGCAGAAAAAAGGAACAGAAGAAGGTTTTCTTTATATCTCTAATGAATAGAACAAGGCCTAACTTCCTGTTCAACCTTACAATCAGTGTCCAAGAGGTTTGGGTAGGGTGGGGTGGGGTGGGAGAACAGAAATTTCTAGAGTGAGATGGTTCAAATTCAAAATGAGTATGCTAATGCAAGACAGAGTAATAAGCACTATACAATCATGGAATGCCACTGTAAATAATTGATTACCTCCCTTTTTACATATTAGTTATGACAATTGCCTTTGTATTAAACCAGTAAGAGCTCAAAAGCACCTACTTCCTGACTTCAAAGCTGAGAATGAACTCCACAAAAATTTCATGAGTGGCTTAATCTTGCTTCCAGCTGTGGCAAGTTATCTTGTCCATTCCAGAAAACCAGAGGACCTCTCACAGCTTGCCACCTTTCCCTAGCATAGTAATTATTTCTTCCTGAGTTTACTCCATGAAGGAACACAACACAGAGGAAAGAGTTTCCCCTCCATGTCAGCAACCTCCGAACAGCTAGTAGCCACAATGAGCGTCATTCTAACCCTAGCCACTGGGGATAAATTGAGAGGATCTAGACTATGAATTTTATAAGAAACTTGTTGTAGGGAAGAAACGATAATTCAAAATGCTTTCACATACAGGATTTTGTAAAGACCATGGAGAGAGAGACAGGTAGGGCATTGAATTAACTGGTGAGGTCAGAGGAGGGCCCTATGAGAAAGTGACATTTGATTTGTAGCCTGAGAGATGAGAGAGCCAACGGTGCCAAGCCTGGAACAAGAGTAGAAGAGTTTGGAGTCTGACACCTGGGGCGGGGGTCTCTGTTGGCAGGCAGATGAGGAGTCAGTGGAAGAGCCCAGCTCTGCAGCACACCTAAGTATAATAAATTTTTTTTTCTCAATCTTTGAAACTGTACATCACAGACTTAAGAAGTCTTGAGTTCCTGAGGATGCAACCCATTTCCAGAGGACCCTTGTTGTTAGAGCCTCATCTTGGATCCTTGGTGTCTGGAGCTTAGGCTGAAGGCGAAGTGAGGGGAGAAACACAGGCACATGGTGCTCATGTCTGGCTGGTTGGCTCATGTGGTTAGAGCATGGTGCTAGTAAAACTGAGGTTGTGGATTTGAGCTCTGTAGGTCCATTTTCTCTTTGAAGCCAAGGTCACTGGCCCGACCCTCATGGCCCAATTTCTCTTTGAAGCCCTGATGGCACCTTGGTTGAGAGTTCCATCGTTAACCAAAAGGTCCACAGTTCTAATCCACCAGCATCTCCCTTAGAAACTCTGTTGAGCAGTTCTACTCTGTCTTATTGGGTTCTACCCTGTATTATAGGGTGACCAGAAGCCGACAACAACTTGAGGGCAATGGGTTTTGGAATTGTTTTTGTTTTTGGTAGTGGTGCAATAGTTAAGTACTAGGCTTCTAACCAAAAGGTTGGAGGTTTTAACCCACCAGAAAAAAGACATAGGGATCTGTTCCCATAAGGATTACAGCATAGTAAGCCCCAGGGAGCAGTTCTACTCTGTCATATAGGGTTGCTAGAACCTCCTGGCAAACAACCGCAACAACATGGAGGATTTTCCTCTGGACTGCCATTCATTTAAAAAGACACAGGCACAATGGCCAGATTTGAGTGGATAGTCACAGCCGCAGTTAACTGCCACATTGCCACTGTTCCCACTCTGCCTGCCAGAGTTTTGTATATGAATTTCATTTTGTTTCACAATCTTACTTCCCCTGACCCTTTAGTTTTCTAAAATCCTTTTTCATGTGCTGCCCTGTGCATTCTCTCCTGCATCTGGCCCTTTTACCTGCCAGGCATTGGTCTTCCTTATTGGCTGGACTAAATCTCCACATAAATCTGTCTCACTTAGCAGAGATTCCTTCTCATCACCACTGAAATTGCCTTCTCTCAGTCTGGAGAATAGGGGTGATGTTCAAGCTCCTACCTTCTGAGATGTACCATTCGTCCTCCACGCAAAATGCCCAGCACAGCCTGGTGAATTTCTCCCTCTCCAAGGATGCCAGGCTGCTCAGGTTTCCTTCCTCATTGCTGCTTCCTGGTTTCCTCCACTTTTTACAGCCCCTGACTTGGAATGTTGGTTGAGACATTGTCAGCCGCATTCTTTATGTGCCTATAAAAAGAAAACAAAATCACCTATTGCCAATTGTTACCAAGATTTGAACGTGCTGTCACAGGTGAGAAGCTCTGTGGTTCTCATCTGGAGAGCAGAGATCTCCACTACAAGTAAGGGAAAGGAAGGTGGAAAGTGGAGAGAAGCCCTGTGTGCAACTTCAGTAGTGCTACTGTAACAGAAGTACCACAAGTGGATGGCTTTAACAAACAGAAATTTATTTTCTCACAGTTTATGAGTCTAGAAGACTGAATTCAGAGCACCACCAGCTCTAGGGTCTTTCTCCATCTATTGGCTGTGAAGGAAGGTCCTATCCCTTCTGACTTTTGCTCCTGGGCCATCTTCAAGTGACTTGACACCTCTCTTCCCCCATCTCTTGCTTGTTTAATCTCTTTTATATCTCTGAAGAGATTTCTTTTATATCTCAAAAGAGATTGATTTAAGACACACCTTACACAACCCAATAGGACAGAGTGGAGTGCTCCATAGGGTTTCCAAGGAACAACTGATGGATTTGAAATGCCCACCTTTTGATTAGCAGCCATAGCTTGCTGTACCTCTTAACCACTGTGCCACCAGGGCTCTAATTCTGTCTCATTAACTATCAAAGACAACCCATTCCAAAGTGGGATTATAACCACAGTTATAGAGGTTAGGATTATAACACATAGTTTTGGGGGACACACTTCAATCTATAACAGCTGGCCTACATGCCCCTACGTCTCTCAGGCAAAGTGCACGCACTACCATTACACCCTGTCAGTTCATTTTTAGAGGCAAAGCCCTAAGTGCCACAGCCCTACTTCAGTTTCCAGGCCATCCAGGCCTGCCAGGAACTTCCACGTGTCAAAGACGTTTTCAGCACTGTGAACTCCGAGGAGTCAAATCATTTTCTTCAGGTCACATAAGTGTAAGGAGCAAAACTAGAAATGGAAAGCTGATTTTTCTTTTCTTGATTTAAAAAGCTTGGATGCTGCAATTGTACTTCTAGGTATTTATCTACATTAGCTGAAAAATTATATCCACACAAACTCTGCTGATGAATGTTTACAGAAGAGTTATTCATAATTTCCAAGAATTGGAAGTAACTAAGATTCCCTTCAATAGGTGAGTGGATAAAATGTGGTGAATGTATACAATGGAACATTTTTCAGTGACAAGAAGTGAGCTATCAAGCAATGAAAAGTTATGAAGGAGACTGAAATGCATATTACAATGTGTATTAAGCCAGCCTTAAAAGAAAAACAAAAAACTACTTATTGTATGCTTCAAACTATAAGACATTCTAGAAAAGGCAAAACTCCAGAGACATAAAACAAAAACAAAAAATCTGTGGTTGACAGAGGTTCGGGGGAAGGAGGGAGTGATGAAACGGTGGAGCACAGGGGATTTTTAGGGCAATAAATCTATTCTGTATAATACTGTAATAGTACACACATGACATGCCTTTGTCAAAATGGATAGAACCACACAATGCAGACAGAACCCTAATTTAAACTATGGACCTTAGTTGATAATAACGTCTCAATATTGGTTCATCAGTTGTAACAAATGTCCCACACTAATACAAAATGTAAATAATAGGAGAAACTGTGGGTGGACACGGAGTGTATGGAAAGCCTTTGTAAGTTTCCAGTTATTTTTCTGTAAATTTAAAACTCTTCTGAAAATAAGACCGATTAAATTAAAAAAAATAAATGTGTGCCTTCGTTTAACCTAGCACACTGTCTCAGCATCTACCTTTCTCCACATCAGCTCATTCATGCATTCGTTCATTTAACAAATACTTATAAACGAGTAGATATAGTCTTCCATTCATCACACATGAATTCAGAGTCTGTTCTGTGTCCACCATTCCCATGCTCTTAACTCCTTCTCCCTCAAATCTCTTCACCCAATGTCTTGACAAATACTACAGAAAGTTTCTGCACAACCTCTCTAGAATCTTGCTCTCTCTTCTGTTTCATGTATGTTCTCATTCAATGTACAATGTGTGGCGGATGCATTTTGGAACAGGCAGTGCAGTGGGAGCCGGCGATGCAGAAAGACTCACGCCACTAACCTCAGGAGGTGACGGGACAACAGAGGATAAACCTTGATCCTTAATTACTTTTAGAAATGCTTTTCTTTCCTCGCAATTTCAGTTCCACTTTTTCTAACATCGTTAACATTTAGAGCTAAAACGCTTTTCCTAAAATATTACTTTGAATTCTTCAAAGATTCTTAAACCCCCACAATATTCTCCCAACATAATTCCAAGTGTCCAGGCTTTTCAATCTCTGCCTCCCTCTACGAGTATTTTACACACGCACACACATACAAATAAAGAGGTATTCTTTTTTTTTTTTTCACTTAGAGGATTGAAGTTTATTTTTAAGGACTCTTTAAAATTGCCATTTGTTGCCTAACTTATACAGATATTTGCACTAGTAGAAATAATTAGACTTCATTTTTGTAGAATTTAGAGTTTCAGATCAATATGTTTGAAACAGTTCACTAAGCTGACAGCTTTGAGTACTCAAAGTGGTTGGTCTCATTTTACTTCCCTTTGACATAAGACTTGGCACAAGCCTATTACAAGCAATGCTCATTTACTGCTGCACTTTTTAGTAATAAATCTGGTTTACATCTATGGAAAATATAGTGTAGAATTGAAGACATGTCCAATTACCTGGGCAATTTGTTTTATGAACTTATACCAATTAAATAGAAAGCATCGCCAATATTTGTTCTTCCTCTTTGGGCTGCAGATCAGTAGGAAAAAAAAAAACTGCTTGAACAAGGGCATTGAAAGTTCTGGCTTTCAGCCTGTTTCCTGAATGTGCTCTGACTAAAACAGGATCTGAAAGTCTGATAGTCTCTATTTCCTTTCTCAGTGTCACAAATGCATTCAGAATGTTGACTCCAGTGAAAGGAGAACTGGATTGCATTACCTTAAGCATTTCTTCATATTGGTTAGAGGAAATGATTTGGGTAAGGACTTAAGTCATAGATATGCAAGACTGGTTTTCTCAGGAAATGGTTATTGAAAGGGATTTTGTGAGATGAAATAAAATTCAGCCCAGAGGGCGGAGCCAAGATGGCGGAATAGACAGAGGTTTCCGTTCTGACCTCTTACAACAAATACCCGAAAAAACAAGTGAAAGGAGTATATTTGTGACAAGCTGGGCGCCCTGAGCATCAAACACAAGCTTAGACAACGAACTGAGGGGCAGGGGAGGAAGAGGCTGTTCAGAAGCGGAGAGGAGTTACAGGACGTGAATTGCTGGGAGCCCTCAGGCACCATTCCGGGATCAGCGGCGTTGGCGGGTTGGTCCTAGCGTTGGGCCGCAGTTTCCTCAGAAAGAAGCAGCCAGCCACACAGCCCACTCACACCTCTGGAACCTGAGGAAAAGCGCACTCTCGGCAAAAGCTAAGTACTTGCGTATATTTTCCCGTGCCCCCTACCCCCAAGCCGGCTTCAGCAGCTGAATCCCTGGGCCTGAGATAGGCCCTGGTGAGCACCTAGAGCCATCCTTCTGGCCTTGGGGAAGGCAAAAATTTGCAATTGAGGGGAAAGATAATTTGCTAGGTCCATTAACCGGGGGAGCTCAGGACAGAAATGGCTCCTGTTCAGGCGTAAACTCTCCGTGGACCTTGAGCACCTGTCCTTTCTGCGTGGACCTGTGTGGGTCTATTTCCGGAGAATAGGCCCTAGTTGGCAAGCTCCAGCCATTTCAGCTGTGTGGTGGAGAGGCAGGTGATTGACGTTTGACATTGCTTTGCCTATTAAACAAGGTCCTCACCTACCCACATCAGGGAACTAAGGACTGGTAGCTCCACTCAGGTCACCCAGCCAGCCAAGAAAGAGGTCCAAAGATAACTGGTACCTCCCAGTCCCTACAACCAAAACCTTTGGGTGTCCATGGTCCCTTGCAGAACCCACTCACCAGCATGCTCTAGGGAACAGGGACACATCTTCCTCAGAGACACTCGGGGATTGATTCTCAGCCCCCTGGCTTGTTCAGAGTGTGACCTCCTGCTGCAATCAAATACCTGTATATACGCCAATCACCCCTGGCCCTCTAAGACTGTAGGACAGAGCCTGTACCACACACTTGATGATCAGCTACCTGGAAACCTCAACTGAATTCATAAAAGAAAACTGAACGGACTTCTGGACTGATATACCTGATAATAGCTCTAGGCAGCTGGGGACAGGACAGTAGAGCTCCAAAGGTGAAAATAATCAGGCTAGCTCACTCAAGCAACCCATACGGGTATACCAAAACAAAACAAAGCAAGCAGCTATGACACAGTAAGCAAGCATAAACTAATACAATAACTTATAGATAGCTCGGAGACACCAGTCAGCATCAAGTCACACAAAGAAACAGACCACAATCACCTCAACAGAGTCTCAGAACAAAGAATCCAGCAATCTTCTAGAAGAAAGTGCATTCCTGGAATTACTAGAAGGAGAATACAAATGTTTAATATACAGAACCCTTCAAGACATCGGGAAGGAAATTAGGCAATATGCAGAACAAGCCAAGGAACACACAGATAAAGCAATTGAAGAAATTAGAAAGATTATTCAGGAACATAATGAAAAGTTTAACAAGCTGGAAAAATCCATAGACAGACAGCAATCTGAAATTCAGAAGATTAAGAATAAAATTACAGAACTAGACAACTCAGTAGAAAATCAAAGGAGCAGAATTGAGCAAGTAGAAGCTAGAATTTCTGAACTCAAAGATAAATCACATGGCACTAATGTATTTGAAGAAAAATCAGATTAAAAATTTTTTAAAAAAATGAAGAAAACTTAAGAATCATGTGGGACTCTCTCAAGAAAAATAACCTACGAGTGATTGGAGTACCAGAACAGGGAGGGATAAGAGAAAATACAGAGAAAATTGTTGAAGATTTGTTGGCAGAAAACTTCCCTGGTATTGTGAAACATGAGAAGATATCTATCCAAGATGCTCATCTAACTCCACATAAGGTAGAACTTAAAAGGAAGTCACCAAGACATATTATAATCAAGTTTGCCAAAACCAAAGATAAAGAGACAACTATAAGAGCGTCAAGGGATAAACAAAAAGTCACCTACAAAGGAGAGCCAAAAAGAATAAGCTCGGACTACTCAGCAGAAACCATGCAGGCAAGAAGGCAATGGATGACATATTTAAAAAATTGAAGGAAAAACGTTGCCTGCCAAGAATCATATATCCAGCAAAACTGTCTCTTAAATATGAAGGTGAAATTAAGACATTTCCAGATAAACACAAGTTGAGGGAATTCATAAAAACCAAACCAAAACGACAAGAAATACTAAAGGGAGTTCTTTGGTTAGAAAATCAATAATATCACGTATCAACCCAAGACTAGAACTCTGGGCAGAGCAACCAGAAGTCAACCCAAACAGGGAAATCAAAAACAACAAAGCAAGATTATTTTTTAAAAAAGCCCAAAACAGGGTAACAGAGATGTTATTATATAAAAGAAGACAACATGAAAATAATAAAGAGAGAACAAGAAATGTAATTATACACCTTCCATATGGAGAGGAAGATAACGGTGATACAAAGAAATAAAAGTTAGGTTTAAATTTAGAAAAATAGGGGTAAATAATAAGGTAGCCACAAAGGAGACAAACTCTCCTACTCATCAAAATAGTATACAAGAAAAAAATAGAGGCTCAGCAGAAACAAAATCAACAACAACAAATATAAGGAAAGGACAATATATAAAGAAAATCTACTCAGCACATAAAATTAAGTGGGAAAGAGAAACTGTCAACAACACACACAAAAAAGACATCAAAATGATACCACTAAATCCATACTATCCATTATTAGCCTGAATGTAAATGGACTAAATGCACCAATAAAGAGACAGAGAGTGGCAGAATGGATTAAAAAACAAGATCCGTCTATGTGCTGCCTACAAGAGACACACTTTAGACTTAGAGACACAAACAAGCTAAAACTCAGGATGGAAAAAATATATCAAGCAAACAACAATCGAAAAAGAGGAGGAGTGGCAATATTAATTTCTGACAAAATAGACTTTAAAGTTAAATCCATCAGAAAGGATAAGGAAGGACACTATATAATGATTAAAGGGACAATACACCAAGAAGATACAACCATATTAAATATTTATGAACCCAATGACAGGGCTGCAAGATACATAAGACAAACTCAATCAGCATTGAAAAGTGAGATAGACAGCTCCACAATAATTGTAGGAGACTTCAACACACCACTTTCAGTGAAGGAGGGGACATCTAGAAAGAAGCTCAATAAAGACACGGAAGATCTAAATTCCACAATCAACCAACTTGACCTCGTAGACATCTACAGAACACTCCGCCCAACAGCAAACAAGTATACATTCTTTTCTAGTGCACATGGAACATTCTCTAGAATAGACCACATATTAAGTCATAAAGCAACCCTAAGCAGAATCCAAAACATTGAAATATTACAAAGCATATTCTCTGATCATAAGGCCATAAAAATGGAAATCAATAACAGGAAAAGCAGGGAAAAGAAATCAAACTTGGAAACTGAAGAAGACCCTGCTCAAAAAAGACTGGATTATAGAAGACATTAAGGATGGAATAAAGAAATTCAGAGAATCCGGTGAGAATGAAAACACTTCCTATCAGAACCTTTGGGACACAGCAAAAGCGGTGCTCAGTGGCCAATTTATATCAATAAATGCACACATCCCAAAAGAAGAAAGAACCAAAATCAAAGAATTATCCCTACAACTTAAACAAATAGAAAGCAACAAAAGAAACCCGCAGGCACCAGAAGAAAACAAAGGATAAAAATTAGAGCTGAACTAAATGAAATAGAAAACAGAAAAAAAAATTGAAAGAATTAACAAGACCAAAAGCTGGCTTTTTGAAAAAATCAACAAAGTTGGTAAACCATTGGCCAAACTGACAAAAGAAAAACAGGAGAGGAAACAAATAACCCAAATAAGTAATGAGATGGGTGATATTACAACAAACCCAACTGAAATTAAGAGAATCCTATCAGATTACTATGAAAAATTGTACTCAAACAAACTTGAAAACCTAGAAGAAATGGATGAACTTGTAGAAACACACTACCTACCTAAACTAACACAAACAGAGGCTGAACAACTAAATAGACCCATAACAAAAGAGGAGATTGAAAAGGAAATGAAAACACTCCCCCCCCCCCAAAAAAAAACCCTGGTCTGGATGGCTTCAGTGTACAGTTCTACCAAACTTTCAGAGAAGAGTTAACATCACTACTACTAAAGGTATTTCAGAGCAGGTAAAAAGGACGGAATAATACCAAACTCATTCTATGAAGCCACCATGTCCCTAATACCAAAACCAGGTAACGACACAAGAAAAGAAAATTATAGATCTATATCCCTCTTAAACGTAGATGTAAAAATCCTCAACAAAATTCTAGCCAACAGAATTCAACAACATATCAAAAAACTAATTCACCATGACCAAGTGGGATTCATACCAGCTATGCAGTGATGGTTCAGCATTAGAAAAAGAATTCATGTAATCCACCACATAAATAAAACAAAAGGCAAGAATCACATGATTTTATCAATTGATGCAGAAAAGGCATTTGACAAAGTTCAACACTCATTCATGATAAAAACTCTCAGCAAAATAGGAATAGAAGGAAAATTCCTCAACATAATAAAGGGCATTTATACAAAGCCAACAGAGAACATCACCCTAAATGGAGAGAGCCTGAAAGCATTCCCATTGAGATCAGGAACCAGACAAGGATGCCCTTTATCACCGCTCTTATTCAATATTGTGTTGGAGGTCCTAGCCAGAGCAATTAGGTTAGATAAAGAAATAAAGGGCATACAGATTGGCAAGGAAGAAGTCAAAGTATCTCTATTTGCAGATGAAATGATCTTATACACAAAAAACCGTAAGGAATCCTCCAGAAAATTACTGAAACTAATAGAAGAGTTTAGCAGAGTATCAGGGTACAAGATAAACATACAAAAATCAGGTGGATTCCTCTACAACTACAAAAAAAACATCGAAGACGAAATCATCAAATCAATACCATTTACAGTAGCCCCAAGAAGATAAAATACTTAGGAATAAATCTTACCAGAGGTGTAAAAGACTTATACAAAGAAAACAACAGTACACTTCTGCAAGAATCCAAAAGAGACATACATAAGTGGAAAAACATATCTTGCTTGTGGATAGGAAGACTTAACATAAAAATGTCTATTCAACCAAAAGCGATGTATACATTTAATGCAATTCCGATCCAAATCCCAACGACATTCTTTAATGAGATGGAGAAACAAATCACCAACTTCATATGGAAGGGAAAGAGGACCTGGATACATAAGGCATTACTGAAAACGAAGAACAAAGTGGGAGGCCTCACTCTGCCTAATTTTAGAACCTGTTATACCGCCACAATAGTCAAAACAGCCTGGTACTGCTAAAACAACAGATACGTGGACCAATGGAAAAGAATTGAGAATCCAGACATAAAGCCATCCACATGTGAGCAGTTGATATTTGACAAAGGCCCCAAAACAGTGAAATGGGGAAAAGACAGTCTTTTTAACAAACGGTGCTGGCATAATGGTTATCCATCTGCAAAAAAGTGAAACAAGACCCATACCTCACTCCATGCACAAAAACTAACTTGAAATGGATCAAAACCTAAATATGAAGTCTAAATAGATAAGATAATGGAAGAAAAAATAGGGACAATGTTAGAGCCCTAATACCTGGCATAAACAGTATACAAAACCTTATAAAGCATGTAGAATAAAAACTAGATAATTGGGAGGTCCTAAAAATCAAACACCTGTGCTCATCCGAAGACTTCAGGAAAAGAGTAAAAAGACTTCCTACAGACTGGGAAAAAGTTTTTAGCTATGACATTTCTGATCAGCACCTGATCTCTAAAATCTACATGATACTGCAAAAACTCAACTACAAAAAGACAAATAACCCTATTAAAAAATCCACGAAAGATATGAACAGACATTTCACTAAAGAAGGTATTCAGGTAGCTAAGAGATATATGAGGAAATGTTCACGATAATTAGCCATTACAGAAATGTAGATCAAAACTACAATGAGATTTCATCTCACTCCAACAAGGCTGGCATTAATTCAAAAAACACAAAATAATAAATGTTGGAGAGGCTGTGGAGAGATTGGAACACTTATACACCGCTGGGGGGAATGTTGAATGGTACAACCACTTTGCAAATCCATTTGGCGCTTCCTTAAAAAGCTAGAAATACAACTACCATACAATTCAGCAATCCCACTCCTCAGAATATATCCTAGGGAAATAAGAGCCTTTACACAAACAGATATATGCACACCCATGTTTATTGCAGCACTGTTTACAATAGCAAAAAGATGGAAGCAACCAAGGTGCCCATCAAAGGATGAATGGATAAATCAATTATGGTGTATTCACACAATGGAATACTACGCATCGATAAAGAACAGTGAGGAATCTGTGAAACATTTCATAACATGGAGGAACCTGGAAGGCATTATGCTGAGTGAAATTAGTCGATTGCAAAAGGACAAATATTGTAAAAGACCTCTATTATAAGAACTGGAGAAATAGTTTAAACTGAGAAGAAAATATTCTTTTGTGTTTACAAGATGGGGGAAGAAGTGAGAGTGGGAGGGGAATTCACCAATTAGAGAGTAGATAGGAACTACTTTAGGCTAAGGGAAAGACAGCACACAATAGAGGGGAGGTCAGCATGACTGGATTAAGCCAAAACCAAAGACATTTCCTGAATAAAATGAATGCTTCGAAGGCCACTGTAGCAGGGTCAGGGGTCTCGGGAACACGGTGTCAGGGGACATCTAAGTCAATTGGCATAATAAACTCTATTAAGAAAACATTCTCCATCCCACTTTGAAAAGTGGCATCTGGGGTCTTAAATGCTGGCAAGCAGCCATCTAACATGCATCAGTTGGTCTCAACCCACCTGAATCAAAGGAGAATGAAGAACACCAAGGACACAAGGAGATTACGAGCCTAAGAGACAGAAAGGGCCACATGAACCAGAGACTACATCCTCCTGAGACCAGAACTAGATGGTAACAGGCTACAATCGATGACTGCCCTAACAGGGAACACAACAGAGAACCCCTGAGGGAGCAGGAGAGCACTGGGATGCAGACCCCAAATTCTCATAAGACCAGACTTAATGGTCTGACTGAGACTAGAAGGACCCTGGTGGTCATGGCCCCCAGACCTTCTGTTGCCCCAGGACAGGAACCATTCCCAAAGCCAACTCTTCAGACATGGATTGGAGTGGACAATGGGCTGGGGAGGGATGCTGGTGAGGAGTGAGCTGCTCGGATCAGGTGGACACTTGAGACTATGTTGGCATCTCCGGCCTGGAGGGGAGATGAGAGGGTAGAGGGGGTTAGAAGCTGGCAAAATGGACATGAAAAGAGAGAGTGAAGGGAGAGAGCGGGCTGTGTCATTAGGGGGAGAGTAATTGGGAGTGCTTTTTTTTTTTTTTTAGGAAGGTGTATATGGGTTTTTGTTTGATAGACTGACTTGATTTGTAAACTTTCACTTAAAGTACAGTAAAATTTATTAAAAAAAAATTCAGACTAGGATGGGCAATCAAGACTTAAAAATATTATATGTATATGCTTTTGGACCTTTACAAATGAAGTGATTCAATATCTGGACCCAGCATGCTATGTCAAGGTGAATTGTCAAGTATTTGGCTGCAGATAATAAAAAGTGGGTAGGTGAAATCTACTCCATGGCAATGGGTTTAATGTGTTACCGCAGGGATATAAGACTAAGATGTCACTGGGGGGTGGGTAGTGGGAAGCTTTCTGTTCTACGTTTGTGTTTCTACTGTATTTTGGAGATGAAGATTATTGAAGTAAGAAAAAAAAAATCAAAGAGGAGAGGACTTAAACCCCTGAAAACTTGTGAAACTTTCTGGGCTAAGACTAAGCCATTTTTAAAGAATAAAATATATGTTGATTTGGAGTCGGTCTTGGATTTTATCGCTTTTTTGGGGGGAGGGCTTATCCATTCTTTAATTTTATAACAGTTTATTCTTGTTGTATAGATGAAATAGTCTCCGTCATCTTTCTAGGAATACCATACTTACTTTAAAGTCTTGTTCTAATTGTTTTATCAGCCCTGTTTACTAAGATGTAATAATCTTTTTTGCTGAGTTTGCATCTCTTTCACTGTGTTGCTTTATTTAATTGTTTGGTGATGCAATTCTTTTTCTTTTTAAATAATTTTTATTGTGCTTTAAGTGAAACTTTACAAATGAACTCAGTCTCTCACATAAATACTTATACACACCTTGCTACACACTCCCAATTACTCTCCCCCTAATGAGACAGCCCACTCTCTCCCTCCACTCTCTCTTTTCTTGTCCACTTTGCCAGCTTCTAACCCCCTCCACCCTCTCATATCCCCTCCAGACAGGAGATGCCAACATAGCCTCAAGCGTCTACCTGATCCAAGAAGCTCACTCCTCACCAGCATCGCTCTCCAACCCATTGCCCAGTCCAATCCATGTCTGAAGACTTGGCTTCGGGAATGGTTCCTCTCCAACCCATTGCCCAGTCCAATCCATGTCTGAAGACTTGGCTTCGGGAATGGTTCCTGTCCTGGGGCAACAGAAGGTCTGGGGGCCATGACCACCGGGGTCCTTCTAGTCTCAGTCAGACCATTAAGTTTGGTGTTTTTATGAGAACTTGGAGCCTGCATCCAGCTGTTCTTCTGCTCTCTCAGGGGTTCTCTGTTGTGTTCCCTGTCAGGGCAGTCATGGATTATAGCCAGATACCATCTAGGTCTGGTCTCAGGAGGATGTAGTGTCTGGTTTATGTGGCCCTTTCTGTTTCTTGGGCTCATAATTACCCTGTGTCCTTGGTGTTCTTCATTCTCCTTTGATTCAGGTGAGTTGAGACCAATTGATGCATCTTAGATGGCTGCTTGCTAGCGTTTAATAACCAAGACACCACTCTTCAAAGTGGGATAGAGAATTTTTTCTTAATAGAGTTTATTATGCCAATTGACTTAGATGTCCCCTGAAATCATAGTCCCCAGACTGCTGCCCCTGCTACAGTGGCCTTCGAAGCATTTATTTTATTCAGGAAACTTCTTTGCTTTTGGTTTAGTCCAGTTGTGCTGACCTCACCTGTATTGTGTGCTGTCTTTCCGTTAGCCTAAAACAGTTCTTATCTGCGAACTAATTGTTGAGTACCCCTCTCCCACCCTCCCACCCTCCCCCGTCTTGTAACCACAAATAATGTTTTCTTCTCAGTTTAAAGTATTTCTCAAGTTCTTATACTGGTGGTCTTATACAATATTTGTCCTTTTGCAACTGACTAATTTCACTCAGCATAATGCCTTCTAGGTTCCTCCATGTTATGAAATGCTTCAAAGATTCCTTACTGTTCTTTATCGATGTGTAGTATTCCACTTTGTGAATAGACTATAATTTATTTATCCATTCATCCGTTGATGGGTACCTTGGTTGCTTCTATCTTTTTGCTATTGTAAACAGTACTGCAATAAACATGGGTGTGCATATATCTGTTTGTGTAAAGGCTCTTATTTCTCTAGGATATATTCTGAGGAATGGGATTGCTGGATCTTATGGTAGTTCTATTTCTAACTTTTTAAGGATGTGCCAAATCAATTTCCAAAGTGGTGGTACCATTCGACATTCCCACCAGCAGTGTATAAGTGTTCCAATCTCTCCACAGCCTCTCCAACATTTATTATTTTGTGTTTTTTGGATTAATGCCATTTTTCCTGTTGCAGTAAGATGAAATCTCATTGTAATTTTGATCTGCAATTCTCTAATGGCTAATGATCGTGAACATTTCCTCATGTATCTGTTAGCTACCTGAATGCCTTCTTTAGTGAATTGTCTCTTCATATCTTTTGCCTATTTTTTAATAGGGTTATTTGTCTTTTTGTAGTTGAGTTTTTGCAGTATCATGTAGATTTTAGAGATCAGATGCTGATCGGAAATGGCAAACAGGTACTCTTCTCACAAAAGAATGTTCTCGCAGCCCTGTGTTCCCTCCTCACTGCGATTTCTCAAGGTCCACTCTTGAATCCTTCAGTCTAGTATGATCTTGCCTCATGACCCCCATAGCTCCTTTCTGTAAGAATGTGGAGACTTTTGCTGTTCTCTCATATGATGGGGATATATGATTTCTACATCACACACCTCAATGGGAATTGAACACACATCTCTCAGAAATTAGAAAGAAAAGAAACTCACAAATCAAGGAGTTTCCGGATTACAAGTGGTTACCAAGCTCGCCTAACAAATGTAAGATCTTGGTTCGAAAGGCAGCCGACATACTTGGAGCCGTTTGACTTCCGGAAACCCTGATGGCATAGTGGTTAAGTGCAATGGTTGCTAACCAAAAGCACACCAGTTCGAATCCGCCAGGCGCTCTTTGCAAAGTCCATCGGGTCGGTTCTTTTCTGCCCTACAGTGTCTCTATGAGTCATAATTGACTGGACCGCAGTAGGTTCTGTTTTTTGGTTTCCCTTCCAGAATCGGGGAGAGGCTGTCCCGTTGCCTACTCATGGGTGGTCACAGCTGCGGGGAGCAAATGACAATCACGCCTTTCAAAGAGTCAGATGGTCATCCTAAGAGAGCTGTGCCACATAGCTAGATCGTTCTGGGTTGATCCTCTCTAGTTGGGATGTCCTCTCTTCTCGAAAATTAGAAGCATAAAACGTTGGTGGCACCTGAGCTTTGCCACTGCGTCCTTTTCTTCTCCCCAGCGGGACAGCTGACTGAGCAGTCAAGACGCTCTTGCCCCAGTCCGTTTCGGCCTGAGTCCGGGTTTCATTTTAATCTACTGAAAACCAAATCCGTTCGCTTACAGTGGATTCCTACTCTTGGAGACCCTATAGGACAGAGTAGAACCGCCCCCACAGCATTTTCAAGGCTGTAAATGTTTGCGGAAGCAGGCTGCCGCATCATTCTCCTGCGGAGCCGCTGGTGTGTTGAAAACTTTCGGTTATCAGCCGACCGCTTAAGCACTGTACCACCAAGGATCCGTATGGTTCCGCTATAATGACCTGGAAAAGCCTGGTACTCTGAACTGCTGGCGATAGTGCGTACTGAAGTGTGGACCGGCAGGTCGATTCCTGAATTAAGGTAAGATACAGCTGCTCAAACATGTGGGTAAATAGCTCAAGTGGAAAAGCGCTCGCTTTGGATGCGAGAAGTTGAGGGATCGATACCCACATTCTTAATATTTTGCGTTTCAGGCTTTGACCATTGAAAAACGAGAAAATACTGAACTCTTTGAAATTAGATGTCTAAGTGCATGCTTCTTCAGTTTTATTACTTATGGGCACTTACAATATATAGATCTAGAGTTTTATAATTTGTTTTTTCAGAGAGGCTGTGATTTCAAGAGGGCGTTGCATGTCCAGTTCCTATTTTTCTCCCTTTTCTTCCTGCCTCTTGGCCCTAAATGCAGTCTTAGACATGAGGAGTGCAGGGCAGAGCCCAGGAAATAAAGTCCCAGCTTCTTGGCTAGAGGACTCAAATGGGGAACCCCAAGCAACAAGAAAGTACCTCTGAGACTGTAGAGGATAGGAGTAAAAGAACTCTAACCCATAGAGTTGTCTGAACCTATAAAGTTGTCTGAACTCTAGGATACACCTCAGAGCTAAAATGTGTGTCTCCCATCCTAAGCAACACTCCATGAACTTTGAGACTGAACTAAGAGATAGACCACTGCCCACGTCCATACTGGATACTCTACAATCTCCCTTTAACTGGTAAGTGTAGATTATGGTGCATAGTTGTGTTCCCAAAATTCAACTGGACTCAATACAATCATTACAAATCTCTTAGAGGAATCACTGACGCATAATCTTGAAAAAAACCATGGAAGACAGTATTATAAGTTCAGTTTGATGTGTTAAAAAGGAAATGTAGCTAGTCACATAAAGGCAAGTTGAGGTATAGAGTAAAGGAGGATGTTTGGACTGGAGATAAAGTTGGGAACTATTTATTCTTTCTCTCCAGTCAGTCAGTCAGTCAGTCAGTCAGTCAGTCAGTCAGTCAGTCAGTCAGTCAGTCAGCTAATGCTAACAGAGCTCCTCTTATGTTTCATGTCAACAAAGGAGATTGTGGAAGGTGAAAGGGGGATTGAGATCTGTGAGGGTGTAAGATCCAGATCATTGGAACATCAGAGTAAAAAGGCGGACACAATTGTCCGAGGTCACGCAGCCCACAGGGTCCTATTACCTGCTGTGGATGTCACACCCCCTGTAGTGGAATTCTTCCGGGTATCATTGACTTAGATGGAGTGATTTTAAAGAGCAATGATTATGATTTTAGAAAACTGGAAATTGGCCAAACAGTGTCTTGGAGACTAAGATTGTATATCTCAGTTCCTCAGTGAGCCTTCCTCAAAGAGGTGCACTCTTGGTGAAGCCAACAGCATCTCAATCTCATAATCTGAAGGTCCTGAGTTCAAGACTCTGGAAGGGCATGTATTCCTCTTTTCACACTCCACAGAAAAATGCACCACAATAAAAACAAAACAATAAAAAGGAAAAAACAACATTTCCATTGAGGTGACTTCCACTCAGGGACAGAGTAGAACTGGCACATAGGGTTTCCAAGGAGTCACTGGTGGATTCAAAATGTGGACCTTTCCTTTAGCAGCCAAACTCTTAACCACTGCGCTACCGGGACTCCCAACACTGTAAAAGCATCAGACAAATCCTGTCAAATAACCATTTGAAGACTGGCCCATTATTCACTGAGAAATGCTGAATTTTTTAGTCTTTTGAGGCTGTCAGGGGTTTGAATAAACTGGAAGAATAAAGTGGTTTCGATTTCCCCAATAAACTGCAAGCTGGGTTTTATCCTTTATCTTCCTCACCATCTCATGAAGAAAACAGAACTTTCTCTCCCAGCTTCGGCTTTGATGGTGCCCAACCTGCAGAGGTGGGTGCAAGAAGTTTTAAAGTCATTCATTCATTTATTCAGCTGACAAATATTTCTTGAGTACATATTTTGTGTCATGGACTGTTTGTTCTGGGACCAAGAATTTCAAGAGTGAATAACCCACAAAAATCCCATCCATGTAGAAATCCATTGGCATCAAGTCGATTCCCACTTATAGCGACCCTATAAGACAGAGAAGAACTGCTCCATAGGGTTTTCAAGGAGTGGCAGGTAGATACAAACAGCTGTTAGCACCCTGAGCTCTTAACCACTACACCACTGGGGCTCCCCACCCTTGGTAGAGCTACATCCTAATTTACAGTGGAGGGGGGGCAGGGAGGGAAGAAACAGACAAGAACCAACAAGAAAAATGCGTCCAAATATGGTGAAGATATGAGAAAGTAAATAATAAGAAAATAAAGAGATTAGAAGCTGAAGGTGGTGTGCTCAGCTTGCAAAGGAAGAGACATGAAATTTGTCACCTTGAAGATGCCATTTAGTCTTGTCTTCCTCCAGCCAGGTCCTCTAACACTGTCATTAGAATGATTTTTACCTATCAAGGCAACTGGAGGTTATGAGAGCTTCTTTCTCTAAAGGTTTGTTGGCTTAGTTGAATGAATGGTGGTATATGAGGCCTAAGGTGGAACTCCTTCACATGTTTCTTCATTTGGAAAATGAGGACTAGAAAATTCCCTGGGTGGATTAATACCTAGAGCATGACCACAGCAATAGGAGCTACTTCTGTATTAGGTGCCATTTCCCTGTACAACACTGGTCTCTGGCACAGAGCTTGTATCATATGTGCTCATTAGGGACTGGACAAATGGATTTACAGATGAAGACTAGAATCCACCAGGGTTCCTGTTACAGACTAAATTAAGCTCACCACCTCCCAATGCTTGTTGGAGTCCTGACCCCTATATCTATGGATGTAATCCCATTTGGGAATAGGGTTTTCTTGGTTATTTTAATGACGCCACATCAGTGTAGGGTGTATCCTAAACCTAATTACTTCTGAGTGATGTAAAGAGTAACATAGACACATAGACAAGCCAGCACAAATGGGGGAAGACAGAAGCACATGTGAGGATCACTAAAGTACCAAGGAATGAGGAACCCAGAAGGTATAGAACCTGAGACAAGGATCTTCCCCTAGAGGCAACAGAGAAAGAGCCTTTCCCTAAAGGTGGTGCCCTGAATTCAGACTTCTAGCCTCCTAAACTGTAAGATAATAATTTTATGTTCTTTAAAGCCACTTGTGGTATGACACTTACAGTAGCACTAGATAACTAAGACAGTTCTCTTCCTGTAAGGAACTGGCTTTCCTCTAAAAAAAAAAAAAAGGTTCCCGATATTTCCACCTGAGGAAAGAATCCTAAATTGTCTTCCACAATTGAGCATTTTCTGGAAAAAGCAGGAAGCCCAACTATAAAAACCAAAGCCAAACCCAACAGGGTAGGATGGTCCTGAAGTGTTCCCAAGTAGCAGCTGGAGGATTCAAACTGCTGACATCTTGGTTAGCAGCTGAACAGCTAACCACTGGGGCCACCAGTGCTCCAAGAAGCACTACTGAAAACAAACAAACAAAACCAAATCCATTACCATACCATACCAGGCAATTCATAGCGACCCTACTAAAAAACAAACAAACCCTTTGTCTTCCGTTCTATTCAGACTCATACCAACCCTACAGAAGGGCATAATTTGACCCCATAGAAAGGCCTCAGGAAAAAAGATAATATCTAGGAAGATCAGGATTAAAGTAACAAATCCGTTACCAGAATAAGATTTCTATGGTGGAGGGAAACAAGTGGTCAATATGGCAATTTAGGATCCAATATTTGAAAGGCAGATTCACCATAATTCTTGTCTATTGATCTTACAAGGAAAGGAAGAAAAGAAACTTCGTCCTACAATCCAGGAGAAAGAAAGACCTTTCCTGTGATTTTTGCCTAAAAATCCTAACAGATAATTAGGATCAAAAGGGATTCTTACCTTGGAATATCAGTGTTCTCTCTGTCAACCTTTCCTTCAAAACTAACTCTGAGGAAAAGTCCTGATTTCCATAGCTTCAAGATGTCTTAAAATTCTCCTGCCCCTCCCTCAACTTATCCTTGTCCCATGATCTTAAGGTTTTCCTACCTTGATCCTGCCTTTCTCTGGAAAATAGGTCAACAGATCAAGCCCTACCTATCCATCTTGGCCACACTGGGAAGGATGATTGTACAGATACGTGAGCCTGAAGGGCTGCCCATTTCCTCCTCCAGGGCTGTGACATTTCCTAAATCAAGTGACAATCAAAACCTTCTTTTCTGAAACACAGTAGCATAAGCTTTAAAAAAGCCAAGTAATTCTGACTGAAGATCCCACCCAGCTAGAACTTGTCTCTTCCTTTATGCAAATCAAGAAAGTAAACTTGTAGGGGGCTCAAACCTTTCCACACCAAATTTTCTCACACCAACTTTTATTAGGTGTTCTTTTCTCCACGTTCTCTGAGAGAAACAGTGGTATTCATCTCATTTGTGTCTGAGGCTGTGTCTGAATTGCTCTGCCCTCACTTGGGTCCTGGTTCCTTTTAGTGGGCTTAGACCTATGCAATTGTCAGGGCGCATCACATCTAGAGTTATCACAGGTCAAAAAGAAAGCAAGTAGATGGCCAATGAAGTGAAATGATGGAGTGTTTGCTTTGCACTCAGAGGTAATGGAATGGATGCCTGCTTTCTCTAGTTTTGCTCCTTCTGGGCAAGCACCCGCCAACTCAGAGCTTCTCTTCTGAGCTCAAATCCAGGAAATACTGAACTTCTTTCAAAAGTGATCCTGGTTCTTTTCTTATTTCACACACAGGACAGCTCAGGTACAATCTTTGACCAACATTAACTGTCACTGGGATGTAGACAAAGAAGAACCCCTGAAAAGAGCTACGGAGAGGAAAAACATCACCTGTGCTGGGCATTTTCACCTCAGGATATGGAGTTTGGTATTGGAAGGGCCGACTTCTTACTCCTGAGCTCTCAACTCTGTCCTTGGACAGAGAGAACCTGATTTTTCAGGGGAAAGGAAGACCTCTCCTCCACTTGGGATTGAGATTCATGAGAACCTTTGAAATATTTAGGAGATGAAGCAAGAAACAAGGAAAGCTGAGGAAACAAGGGAGGCTGATGAGGGACACCTAGAGACACAGTATGTACAAGACAGTTTGTGAATCTGAGATCTCTGAGTACAAGTTTCTCAGGAGAGGGACACCAAGGGCCAGAGAATCAGAAAAGGAAGTTATAGCACCCAGAGGAATTCTTAGAGAAAACCCAGGGTGCAAGAATGGCTCAGACGGCCAAACAAATCCTTAGTGGCAGCCAAATCAAAACCTTCAGAAACTTTAGCAACTTCCAAGGAACTTGTTTACAATGTCTATATTATTTTAGACATATTTTCATTTCCTGGGTACAAAGTATCATGCGTATATCTACAATGAACAAATTGTGTGCACCAGAAATAAATTCTTTGATAACTGAAAAAAGAAAAACCCTTCGGAAACACTTGCCACTTTTTTAAACAAATTCCACACACGATGGAAGATACATTTTTCCTCTTTGCAGAAGCAGCTGAAATGTGATTCCAACATGGAAGAAAAAAAATCCCATTATCCTGAAACATTTTAAATCTCCTTTAAGATGAAGCATATATCCCCCCCTCCTGAAACAAAAAAAGAAAAAACACAGAGCTCAGGGACTGAAGAAGTTTTAACTTTAAATTAATTTCAACTCATAAACCATATCAGAGGAACTGAAAATTTAAATTTCTGGTGAGCTTTTATTTAGAGTGGTAGAAACTGCAGGACTGCCTAAAATGTTGCACAGGAAGAAGAGAAAAATTATTTGTATCAGAAGATTTATTAAAATTAATAAATTTTCTCCTTTTAGTGTCCCCTTTGAGACTTAAGGGGCAGTCTGTGGCAGAGAAGAAGCAGTAGTGCCACCTGAGGCTTTTTGTTGCCAGTTTCCAAAATCCACCGGGGAAATAGAAAGTTGCTGAAGAGTTAGGAAAGTAGAAAAGTTTTTAAAGAGGCAGATCGACTTAATAAAGAAAGCCCAAGACTAGAATAAGGAAAATTCCTTTTTGTCTAAGGTAAATTCAAAGAGGTCTGAGGACCTGCAAGAATAAGAACATGTACGTTTACTTGGTAGAGCTTCCCTGAGTGGCCAAACAAGTGCTAACCCAGATGCAGGGCCACCACCTCTGCAGATAAATGTGTGTCCCTGGCAGAACACAGCATGGAAGCTTCAGATCAGGATTTCTCAGTCTTCACACTATTGACATTTGGGGCCAGATTAATTCTATTTTAGGAGTCTGTCCTACACATTGGAGAATATTTAGCATCATCCTTGGCCTCTACCCACTAGATGCATGACCATCCCTGGGTGATCTGCTCTGGTAAAGATTACAGCCTAGGAAGCCCTGTGGGGTAGTTCTACTCTGTCTTACAGGGTCACTGTGAGTTGGAATTGACTCAACTGCACACAGCAACAATTCCATGTCTCTACTCCCCTCCGAAATTCATTACATTTCTTCATATCAGGGGCTTGTTGGTTCATTCTGATGGTAGAAGGATTATTAAGGTTAAACATTATATGTTCAAAGTAGATCTGGCAATACATACTAGGGGTGAATTTTAAAGGGTTGCTTCCCGAGTCCCACTTCCAATACTTTTTATACAGGGAATAAAAATCTCAATACCTGGAATTCATATTTAAGAACCACAAATCTAGATTACAAAACTGGAAAGAGACCTGGTTTAAAGACTTTATATCCTAACTATAACCACGGATAAGCTCCAAAAACTGTTTTCAAGGGAAGTTCATATTTATTATACATATGAGTTCTAAAAATGTTTAGCCCAGTTTAGGCCATTTAAAGATTGATTAATTCTGCATCTTAGATATTGTTTCACCACAAATCCTTCAGGGTGATAGTAAGGGATGTGTTGGTTAGAATAAGGTCCAGGAAATACCCAAACCCTAGATACTAATGCTTATGTATCTGCTGTCCTCTCAGTGCATCCTCATAATTACCATAAGCCTTAATTAAGACTTAGATCATTTGAAGGAGGGCAGGTAATCATCTAGTTATGGAAGGACGCAGTGAGAGAGGAAAGTTGTGCCTCAAGGGATAGATTTTCTGCACAGGGAGCCCTCTCTCCTGCCAAGCCTCAAGGTTACAGCAGCCTTGGCAGCAGACTAATTTTACCATGACATCTGGAAATCCAAAAGGTGTAAATATGGCCTGGGAAGCCCTGATGGAAAGACCAGTCTAGATCCATCTCCATGCTACTGCTAAGGTAAGCACCTGTGATAAATGCAGCGCTGAGGTCCATGGGGTGAGGACGGAATGGCTGCCTTGGCTTGTGGGTTTGACTCTATTCTGGAGGAAGAAGTTGGGAGAGGTGAGGCAGCAAAAATGAGTGCATTGAGCTCTTTTTTATTACCTATGAGGAAGCAATGCTCAGGGGTCAATAGAGATGTTCAGATGTTAAGATTTCCAAGTGAAATTGCAGAAATGTTTGTCATTGAGTTCAAGATCTGTCTCCAGAATAAGGAATTGTCTGTTTGCTGTGCTTGTAAAGTAAGCTGTCCTCTTTGTTCTTTTCCAGAAAACAATGCCCAGTAAAAATGATCATAGTTGCTTTTTGAAATAAAATAACTAAAAAACTCATCGCCCTCAAGTTGATTCCGACTCATAGCATCCCTATAGGACAGAGTAGACCTGCCACATAGAGTTTCCAAGGAGCAGGTGGTGGATTTGAACTGTGGATCTTTTGATTAGCAGGCTAACGCTTAACCACTGGGCACCCAGGGCCCCAGCTGCTTTTGTAGTAAACACCAAATATTTATTTGTGAAATACTGAGTTCGTATCCTATTTGGCAGAGGGCAATGCAGAAGCAAATAAACCAAAGAAAAACAAACCCATTCCCATCGAGTTGATTGCACGTCAGAGCAGCCTTGTAGGACAGAACACAACTGCTCCTTTTCCAAGAAGCGCCGGATGAATTAGAACTGCAGACCTTTTGGTTAGGAGTCATACCTCTTAACCACTATATCACCTGCAAATGGAAGGTAGATAAATTGGCAAAACTCACACAGAATCAGCTCAGACTAGGAATACAAATCAGTTTGTCAAATTTGAAAGTCCACTGTCCTTGAATCTTCATCTGCCTTGTGACTGATCCTGTACTGGGTCATCTGGATTATAATTTAAAACAAAATCATAACAAAATAAAACCAGAATTTTGAATACTCAGGATCCATGAGTATAGCTATAAAAGGAGTTCTATTTCTTTTCAGTTTTGTAATGGGCCAAGATTCAATTCAGGAAGTTCAATAACTTTTCTGTTTATTCTTAGTCCATACAAAAATTCTACCATCACGTTAAGTTGTAAACCATCTTCACTTAGAAATTCGGTATTTCCCTTTTCTTGCTAATGAAAATCAGTGAACAGATAAAGGATGTGCTCTTTTCATAACTCTCCCTCCAGTCTCTAGCTGTAGTTTCTGCCCATTCCTGGTTTGTGAGGGTGGGATGGAAAGGTAAGGAGCCTAGAAGTTACTTAGTTGCCTGAAACTCTTAAGTACTGCTTCATGCTCTCTGGGCCTAGTATATGTTTAAAGCTCACACTTTGTGTGGTGGACATTTTTATGTTTTCTAGAAATTACTTTTCAATTATGAATACAGCCAAAACAGCTCTCTCAAGCTTAGTATTTGTATGGCATATTCTTTCCCATCCCCTTTTGTTCAACTTGTGTCTTTATGTCTCAAGTGTGTTTCTTATTGTGAGCAAGCAGTCAGGATCGGATTTTTAATCTATTCTGAAGATCTCTGTAATTAAATAGGTATTTGGTTCATTGAAACTTAATATGATTTTTGATACACTGAGATTAAAATCTTCTGTTTTAATTTTTCTTTTCTATTTATCCTACCTGTTCCTCTGTTCCTCCGTTACTGCTGTGTGTGTGTGCCTGAAATGACTATTTCATGAATTCCATTTTAACTCCTCCACTGCCTTTTTATTTTCAATGGTTTTAATGAAGTATATCATACACTGTAGAATTCATCCATATAAAGTGTACAATTCAAAGGTTTTACTATATTCATTGTGGAATGAAAAAACTTGGTTTGGCCCTTTGACTCTGGTTTTTTGAAAATAACCCCAAGAAATGAAGATGCTTTTGTTTTCTAAAATAGTCAAGCAAGGAGGGACTACAGAAGGCCCACACCTTCAGGAAGGTTGGGGCCTGATGCAGTCATGCACGTTTATTGATTGAATCTATCATAATTATGCATTAAAGCTGAAGTCATGCATATTTATTGAGGTCCCAATGATTAGGGAACCCAGGACTTTGGAGGGTTCTTTTTGAGGTCTTCCAGATCATCCATGTACGGGAGAAGGAGAAGCACATCCCTGGGGTTCCTTGCAGGGAACTCTCCCAGGTCTTACCTGAAGTGTCTCTATACTTGTATCCTTTCTGATCATTATAAATGGATAACTGTAAGTTCAGGTCACAGTCTCCATTAAAGAGAATTAAAGGACCCCTGGTTTCCCAGTGGTTAGTAGCTTGTCTACTAACTGAAATGTTGGTGGCTCAAACCCACCAGCTGTTCCGTGGGAGAAAAATGTGGCAGTATGCTTCCTTAGAGATTACAGCCTAGGAAACCCTGTAGGGCAGCTCACTGTCCTTAGGGTTGACAGCAATGGGTTTGGATATGGAGAATGAACAGATCCACAGGGTCCATGAGCAGCAGGGGCTGGCAGTACGCAGTTGATTTGTGTAGCTCTTGGTGGCCATGTGATAGGAAAAGTCTGCATGGGCAGATGATGAAGAAGATTAGTGTCCTTCTAGGCTGTGATTTAGTACCAAAGGATTAGAGAGAGAGGCAAATAGAGAGAGACATCAATGGCCTGAAACGTAGGTAGCCCTGCAGACTCTTAAGCCTAAGGCCCCTCCCTGATGACCTGGTCTCAGGTGGCCAGTGATGTTTTGACACAGCTCAGGAGAGCCAGGGATGTGGTCTGCCATAACTCTGGGTGGTTAGGGGCAGAGAGTAATTGCCACAAAAGTGGCTGGTGACAAAGAGTGGAATGTGGAAAAGTGAGGCCAGGATCCACCTCCAGCTGGGAATTGGATTCATACTAGTGATCTTTGCTATAGGGTTAGTGACAAAGGTGTGGTTTGCTCACTTCGCCCCTTTGTTATATAGCCTTGCATCCATATAATTGAGTAAACATCACCACAATCTAATTTTAGAAGATTTTCATCACCCCCGAGAGAAACCCTGTACATATTAGCTGTCCTCCCTATCCTCCACTCTGCCCCAGCTATAAAAAGAACCAAACCATTGCTCTAGAGTTGATTCCAATTCTCGAAGTGACCTTATAGGACGGAGTAGAACTGCCCCGTAGGGTTTCCAAGGAGCACCTGTTCCCTGAAACTGCTGATCTTTTGCTTAGCAGCCGTAGGTCTTACCCACTACCCCAGCAGGGTCTCCCTTCCTGCTGTAGGCAAACACATATCTACCTCTGTCTTTATAAATTTGCATATGCTGGACATTTCCTATAAATGGAATCATAAATACATCATTTTTTGTAACTGCTAACTTACACTTCTCATAATGTTTTCAAGGTTCATCCATGTTTGCTGAAAGGTGCATTTCTGGATACATCACATTTTGTTTATCCATTCCTCAGCTGATGGACATATGGGCTGCTTACACATTTTGGCTATTATAAATAGCACTGCTATGAACATTTGTGTTCAAGTTTTTGCACGAACCTCTGTTTTTATCTCTCTTAGGTATGTACCTAGGAGTGGAATTGCTGGGTCGTATAGCTGATCTATGTTTAATGTTTTGAGGAACTGCCAAGTTGTTTTCCAAAGAAGCTACAACATTTACATTCCCACCAGCAGTGTATGATTGTTCCAAGTTCACATCCTCACCAACATTTGTTATTATCTGACATTTACATTCTAGCCATCCTGGTGGGTATAAAGACTCCCTGTGTGGTACAAGCTGTTCACATGCACTGCTGTTAATGGAAAGGTTGGAGGTTCAAGTTCATCTAGAGTTTCCTTGAAAGAAAGGCCTGGCCATCTACTTCCGGAAAATCAACCACTGAAAACCCTATGGAGCACAGTTCCACATTCAGACACATGGAATTTCCATGAGTTGGAATTGACTGTACAGCAACTGGCTTGGTTTTTGTTTTGCTTTATTTTTTAAGTGGGTATGAAATGTTAGCTCAATATGGTTTTGATTTGTGTTTCCCTGATGACCAATGATGTTGAGCATCTTTTCATGTGTTTATTTGTCATTTGTATATCATCTTTGAAGAATATTTAGCTCATTTTAAAATAGCTTTTTAATATTTTGATTATTGATTTGCAAGTGTTCTTTATATATGCTAGGTACAAATTCCTGATCAAAGACATGATTTGCATCTCCCTCGGAAATAGTATGGGTTTACCTCAGCTAAATCTTCAAATAACATGTCCTATTATTTAAGCAGTGTTATAATGCAGTTGGATAAGCAAATTTACTCTTGAAGTAAAGCATACTTGCTGCCTTTGAGTTGATTCCAACACATAAAACAGCCCCATACTGTTTCCCAGGCTGAAATCTTTACAGAAACAAACTGCCACATCTTTCTCCAGGGAAGTGGCTGCTGGGTTTGAATCACCAACCTTTAGGTTAGCAGCTGAGTGCTTAAACACTGGGCCCCCAGGGCTTCTTGAAGGAAAGTATAATAAGGTAAAAATGTTTGCAGACCCAGGATCTTCCTGGAGCAGAGAGAAGAGAGGCATCTGAGCCTGACGCACATGTCAGAAAAAGCTTAGCCAAGTGGGGCTAAATTTGGAACAATGAGTAAAAGTTTATTTGTTCAAAAAGTGAATAGGATAAGATAGCCTTCCAACCAGAAACACAAGCATGCGAAATCACACTGTGATGTGAAACAGAGTGATATATTTATTTTTATGAAAAGCTATGACAGTTAGTGTGCTCTTAGCCACGATGCTATCTATGTTGCACGCAGTTACATCAATTGAAGTGTATCGTTGTTTCCTAAATATGTAGTGTAGACATGACAGTTTAGGCATTAGAAATGGAGCCATGAAACTATGGTAAAGCATCCTCCCCATTTGATTTTTGTAGTCAACCTTATAAGGTATAATTTACATATAGAAAATTTTACCCAAGTGTCCAGTTTTATGAATTTCGACAAATGGTAACAGTTATGTAACAACTAAGAAGTCAAGTACCAGAGTATTTCCATTTTGTCCCAAATTTCTCTTCTACTCCCTGGAGGTCAGCCTCCTCCATCCACTTCCAGCTCCTGGCAACCAGTAATCTGATTTCTATGCCTCTAGTTTTAAAGTTTTCATAATATCATATAATTAGGGTCATGTACTTTGTAACCTCTTTTACTTTGCATAATCCTTTTAATATAATTCAAGTTGTTGCACATACCAATAGTTCATTTCTTTTTATTGCTGAGTGGATTCTCATTGTATAGATATGCCACAATTTAGTTATCCATTCACCAGTTGATGTGTGTTTGTATTATTTCCAGGTATTGGCAACCATGTCTACATGTGCCATATATATCATCATACAGGTCTCTCTTTAGTAGATGTACACATATATATATTTATTGGATAGTATATTTTTATTTCTTTTGGATAAATATGTAGGATGGAATTGCTATATCATATGATAAATTATGTTTACCTGGTAAGAAACGGCCAAATCTTTTTTAGTAGTGGTTACACAATTTTCATTTGTAATAGCATTATATGAGAGTTTCTATTTTTCAGCATCCTCACCAGTACTTAGAATTGTCAAGTGTATTTTTGGTGTATTTGTGTGGGTTCTTTTGTTTTTCATTCTAACATATCTGTGGTGGTATATCATGGTGGTTTTAGTTTGCAATTGGTAATGACTTATGATGTTACATGTCTTTTCATTTGCTTATTTGCAATCCATATTTCTTCTTTTTACAATGCCTGCTCAAGGCTCTTGTACCTTTCAGATCCTGTTGTCTGTTTCTTATCGTTGTAGTTTGGAGAGCTTTTATATATTTCTAGAATCAAGTATTTTATCAGCGATTTGGTTTGTAAATATCTTCTCCCAGCAATTGCGTTGTATATTCATTTTGTTAAAGGGCAGGCATTTTTAATTTTGGTGAAGTCCAATTTATGAATTTTTTTCTTTTAGTGTCTTATGAAAGAAATCTTGCAATAATCCAACATGATGAAGATTTTCCTCTACTATTTCTAGATATTTTATATTTTTAGGTTTTATATCTTGTGTGTAACCAAATTCATCTTAATCTTTTTAAATTTTTGTGTATGAATGGCCAATGGCTCCAAAACGATTTGTTAAAAACACTAGTCTTTCTCCAACAGTTTACCTTTGTATCCTTGGAAAAACAAATCAACTGACCAAGTATATATAGGCTTCTATCTGAGCTATTATGTTACATTGGTTTATTGTCAGTGCTTTCACCAATACCACACTGTCTTCATTACTCTAACTTTATAAGTCTTAACATCAGGTATTGTGAGTCCTCCATCTTTGCTTTTTATTTAAAAAAATTGGTTCAGCTATTCCACATCTTTTGCTTTTCCATGTAAATTTCTGAATCAATTTCTATATCAAAGCCTTCTCCTGTTTTCATTAGGATGAATTAAGTATACATAGCAATTTGGGAAGAATTGACATAGTAACAATATTGAATCCTTCAATTCATGAACAATGTATATCTCTCTATGGGTTTCATTTATCTTGTTAATGTTTTATGGTTTTCATCATACAATCTTTCAAATATTTTGTTAGTTTTATCCTTATTTTGTTTTTCAAGATATTGTAAACGGTGTCGTGGTTTTTAAATTTGAATTTCCATTTGTTCACTGTATAGAAATACATCTAATTTATGTGCATTGACCACGTATCTGTGATTTCTCAACTCTATCTGTGATTTCTCAACTCTCCTCTTAGCTCTAGTAACTTCTACAGATATTGGAATATAGTGCATAGATAATCATGTCATCCATCAATGTTGATACTGTTGTGTGGCATCGAATTGATTCCAACTCATAGCGACCCTATAAGACAGGGTAGAAATGCCCCATAGGGTTTCCAAGACTGTAATTTTTACAGGAGCAGATTGCCAATTATTTTCTCCCACAGAGTGGCTGATGGGTTCGAACTGCCCACATTTTTGTTAGCGACTGAGCGATTAACCATTGCACCACCAGTTTTCCTTTGACCATCAATAAAGACAGCTAGTTTCTTCCTTTCCAATCTGTATGCCTCTATTTTGTTTATCTTGTCTTATTGCATATCTTGTCTACTTTTCATTTTCTCTTTACTGAATCCTAAATGACCTATAAGCTGATCTCCTTTCATGTCTCTTTATTTTCTACTTCCATGTCTTTGTTAATGTAACTGCTTAAGTCTGCCTTCTTGGGCCCTCCACATCCTACCCCCATTCCAGCACACAAACTTCACCAAAAATCCTATATATACTTCAAGGCCCAGTGCAAATGTTACATTCTCTATGAAATACATCCTGATTTCCTATCTAAAAACACTCACTCTAAAATGCACATGACTTTTTTTTCTATGGATGTATAATATAATATACTCTAGTAGCACCCTTTGAACCTGAATACTTTGAGACATATGACTCCTTTTTTTCTTTAGGTCCTTTCCTGCAAGGCTGAAAGAATGGACCATATTTTATTTTTCTCTTTACCTGTTGTATCTAGTGGAATTCAAGGAATAACAGGGGTTTTTTTTTTTTTTTTAATAATTTTTATTGAGCTTTAAGGGAAAGTTTACAAAACAAGTCAGTCTGTCACGTATAATCTTATATACACCTTACTACGTACTCCCATTTACTCTCCCCCTAATGAGTCAGCCCTCTCCCTCCTTCCAATTTCTCCTTTCGTGACCATTTTGCCAGTTTCTAAACCTCTCTACCCTCCCATCTCCCCTCCAGACAGGAGATGCGAATACAGTCTCAAGTGTCCACCTGATACAAGTAGCTCACTCTTCATCAGCATCTCTCTCCAGCCCATTGTCCAGTCCCTTCCATGCCTGATGAGTAGTCTTCGGAAATGGTTCCTGTCTTGGGCCAACAGAAGGTTCGGGGACCATGACCACCGGGATTCTTCTAGTCTCAGTCAGACCGTTAAGTGTGGTCTTTTTATATGAGAATTTGGGGTCTGCATCGCACTGTTCTCCTGCTCCCTCAGGAGTTCTCTGTTGTGTTCCCTGTCAGGGCAGTCATCGGTTGTGCCCGGGCACCATCTAGTTCTTCTGGTCTCAGGATGATATAAGTCTCTAGTTCATGCGGCCCTTTCTGTCTCTTGGGCTCATAGTTCTCGTGTGACCTTGGTGTTCTTCATTCTCCTTTGATCCAGATGGGTTGAGACCAATTGATGCATCTTAGATGGCCGCTTGTTAGCATTTAAGACCCCAGACGCCACACTTCAAAGTGGGATGCAGAATGTTTTCATAATAGAGTTTATTACGCCAATTGACTTAGAAGTCCCCTTAAGCCATCCCCCCAAACCCCTGCCCTTGCTCCGCTGACCTTCGAAGCATTCAGTTTATCCCAGAAACTTCTTTGCTTTTGGTCCTGTCCAGTTGAGCTGGCCTTCCGCGTATTGAGTATTTTCCTACCCTTCACCTAAAGTAGTTCTTATCTACTAACTAATCAGTAAATAACCCTCTCCCACCCTCCCTCCCTCCCCCATAACCACAAAAGAATGTGTTCTTCTCACTTTATACTATTTCTCAAGAACTTATAATAGTGCTCTTGTACAGTATTTGTCCTTTTGCATCTGACTAATTTCACTCAGCATAATGCCTTCCAGGTTCCTCCATGTTATGAAATGTTTCACAGATGCGTCACTGTTCTTTATCGATGCGTAGTATTTCATTGTGTGAATGTACCATAATTCATTTAACCATTCATCTACTGATGGACACCTTGGTTGCTTCCAGCTTTTTGCTATCGTTAACAGGGCTGCAGTAAACATGGGTGTGCATATATCTGGTCGTGTAACAGCTCTCATTTCTCTAGGGTATATTCCGAGGAGTAGGATTTCTGGGTTGTATGGTAGTTGTATTTCTAACTTTTTAAGAAAACACCAGATAGATTTCCAAAGTGGTTATACCATTTTACATTCCCACCAGCAGTGTATAAGAGTTCCAATCTCTCCGCAGCCTCTCCAACATTTATTTTGTGTTTTTTGGATTAATGCCAGCCTTGCTGGAGTGAGATGGAATCTCATCGTAGTTTTAATTTGCATTTCTCTAATGGCTTATGATCGAGAGCATTTTCTTATGTGTCTATTAGCCGCCCGAATATCTTCTTTAGTGAAGTGCATGTTCATATCCTTTGCCCACTTCTTGATTGGGTTGTTTGTCTTTTTGTGGTTGAGTTTTAACAGAATCATATAGATTTTAGAGATCAGATGCTGGTCAGAGATGTCATAGCTGAAAATTTTTTCCCAATCTGTAGGTGGTCTTTTTACTCTTTTGGTGAAGTCTTTAGATGAGCATAGGTATTTGATTTTTAGGAGCTCCCAGTTTTTGGTTTCTCTTTGTCATTTTTAGTAATGTTTTGTATTCTGTTTATGCCTTGCATTAGGGCTCCTAAGGTTGTCCCTATTTTTTCTTCCATGATCTTTATTGTTTTAGTCTTTATGTTCAGGTCTTTGATCCACTTGGAGTTAGTTTTTGTGCTTGGTGTGAGGTATGGGTCCTGTTTCATTTTTTTTGCAAATGGATATCCAGTTATGCCAGCACCATTTGTTAAAAAGACTATCTTTTCCCCAATTAACTGACACTGGGCCTTTGTCAAATATCAGCTGCTCATATGTGGATGGATTTATATCTAGGTTCTCAATTCTGTTCCATTGGTCTATGTGCCTGTTGTTGTACCAATACCAGGCTGTTTTGACTACTGTGGCTGTATAATATGTCCTAAAATCAGGTAGAGTGAGGCCTCCCACTTTCTTCTTCTTCTTCAGTATTGCTTTACTTATCTGGAGCTTCTTTCCCTTCCATATGAAGTTGGTGATTTGTTTCTCCATCACTTTAAAAAATGTCATTGGAATTTGGATCGGAAGTGCATTGTATGTATAGATGGCTTTTGGCAGAATAGACATTTTTACACTGTTAAGTCTTCCTATCCATGAGCAAGGTATGTTTTTCTACTTATGTAGGTCCGTTTTAGTTTCTTGCACTAGTACTTTGCAGTTTCTTTGTATAGGTCTTTTACATCTTTGGCAAGATTTATTCCTAAGTATTTTATCTTCTTGGGGGCTATTGTGAATCGTATTGATTTAGTGATTTCCTCTTCGATGTTCTTTTTGTTGATGTAGAGGAATCCAAGTGATTTTTGTATGTTTATCTTGTAACCTGAGACTCTGCTAAACTCTTCAATTAGTTTCAGTAGTTTTCTGGAGGATTCCTTAGGGTTTTCTGTGTATAAGATCATGTCATCTGCAAATAGAGATAACTTTACTTCTTCCTTGCCAATCCGGATGCCCTTTATTTCTTTGTCTAGCCTACTTGCTCTGGCTAGGACCTCTAGCACAATGTTGAATAAGAGCGGTGTTAAAGGGCATCCTTGTCTGGTTCCCGTTCTCAAGGGAAATGCTTTCAGGCTCTTTCCATTTAGAATGATGTTGGCTTTGTATAGATGCCCTTTTTTATGTTGAGGAATTTTCCTTCAATTCCTATTTTGCTGAGAGGTTTTATCATGAATGGGTGTTGGACTTTGTCAAATGCCTTTCTGCATCAATTGATAAGATCATGTGGTTTTTGTCTTTTGTTTTATTTATATGGTGGGTTACTTTAATGGTTTTTCTAATATTAAACCCACCTTGCATACCTGGTATAAATCCCACTTGGTCGTGGTGGATTATTTTTTTGATATGTTGTTGAATTCTATTGGCTAGAATTTTGTTGAGGATTTTTGTATCTATGTTCATGAGGGATATAGGTTTGTAATTTCCTTTTTTTGTGGTGTCTTTACCTGGTTTTGGTATCAGGGATATGGTGGCTTCATAGAATGAGTTAGGTAGTATTCCATCATTTTCTATGCTTTGAAATACCTTTAGTAGTAGTGGTATTAACGCTTCTCTGAAAGTTTGGTAGACCTCTGCAGTAAAGCCATCCGGGCCAGGGTTTTTTTTTTGTTGGGAGTTTTTTATTACTGTTTCAATCTCTTTTTTTGTTATGGGTCTATTTATTTGTTCTACTTCTGAATGTGTTAATTTAGGTAGGTAGTGTTTTTCTAGGAATTCATCCATTTCTTCTAGGTGTGCAAATTTGTTAGAGTACAATTTTTCGTAATAATCTGATATGATTCTTTTAATTTCAGTTGGGTCTGTTGTGACATGGCCCATCTCATGTCTGATTTGGGTTATTTGTTTCCTTTCCTGTATTTCTTTAGTCAGTCTGGTCAATGGGTTATCAATTTTATTAATATTTTCAAAGAACCAGTTTTTGACTTTGTTATTTCTTTCAATTGTTTTTCTGTCCTCTAATTCATTTAGTTCAGCTCTAATTTTTATTATTTTTTTTCTTCTGGTGCCTGATGGATTCTTTCGTTGCTCACTTTCTATTTGTTCAAGTTGTAGGGACAGTTCTCTGATTTTGGCTCTTTCTTCTTTTTGTGTGTGTGCATTTATCAGTAGAAATTGACCTCTGAGCACTGCTTTTGCTGTGTCCCAGAGGTTTTGATAGGAAGTGTTTTCATTCTCATTGCATTCTATGAATTTCTTTATTCCCTCCTTAATGTCTTCTATAACCCAGTCTTTTTTGAGCAGGGTATTGTTCAGTTTACAAGTATTTGATTTCTGTCCTCTGATTTTTCTGTTATTGATTTCCACGTTTATGGCCTTTTGGTCTAAGAAGATGCTTTGTAATATTTCAATGTTTTGGATTCTGCAAAGGTTTGTTTTATGACCTAATATGTGATCTATTCTAGGGAATGTTCCATGTGCACTAGAAAAAAAAGTATATCTTGTAGCTGTTGGGTGGAGTTTCCTTTATAGGTCTATGAGGTCAAGTTGGTTGATTGTAGCAATTAGGTCTTCCGTGTCTTTATTGAGCTTCTTACTGGAAGTCCTATTCTTCTCCGAAAGTGGTGTGTTGAAGTCTCCTACTATAATTGTGGAGGTGTCTATCTCACTTTTCAGTTCTGTTCAAGTTTGTTTCATGTATCTTGCAGCCCTGTCATTGGGTGCATAAATATTTAATATGGTTATATCTTCCTGGTCAATTGTCCCTTTAATCATTATGTAGTGTCCTTCTTTATCCTTTGTGGTAGATTTAACTTTGAAGTCTATTTTGTCAGAAATTAATATTGCTACTCCTGCTTTTTTTTGATTGTTGTTTGCTTGATATATTTTTTTTCCATCCTTTGAGTTTTTGTTTGTTTGTGTCTCTAAGTCTTAGGTGTGTTTCTTGTAGGCAGCATATACACGGATCGTGTTTCTTTATCCAGTCTGAGACTCTCTGTCTCTTTATTGTACATTTAGTCCATTTACATTCAGTGTAATTACAGATAAGAATGTGTTTAGTGCTGTCATTTTGATGCCTTTTTGTGTGTGTTGTTGACAATTTCATTTTTCCACTTACTTTTTTGTGCTGAGATGTTTTTCTTTGTAAATTGTGTGTTCCTCACTTTCATAGTAGTCAAATTTATGTTTGCTGAGTCATTATGTTTTTCCTGGTTTTTGCTTTTAGTTATGGAATTGTTAGAGCTCTTTGTGGTTACCTTCATATTTGCCCCTATTTTTCTAAGTAAAAACCTAACTTGTTTCGTCCTATATCGCCTTGTTTTCCTCTCCATATGGCAGTTCTTTGTCTCCTGTATTTAGTCCCTCTTTTTGATTATTGTGATCTTTTACATAATGACTTCAATGATTCCCTGTTTTGAGCATTTTTTTCTTTTTAAAATTAATCTTAATTTGTTTTTGTTATTTCCTTATTTGAGTTGATTTCAGGATGTTCTGTTCTGTGTTTTTGTGTTGTGTTGTTGTGTGATGTTATTGATTTACTGACCAATTTCCTTTAGTATTTCTTTTGGCTTTGGTTTGATTTTTGCAAATTCTCTAAGCTTGTGTTTATCTGTAAATGTTTTAATTTTGCCTTCATATTTGAGAGAGAGTTTTGCTGGATATATGATCCTTGGCTGGCAGTTTTTCTCCTTCAGTGCTCTATATATGTCATCCCATTGCCTTCGTGACTGCATGGTTTCTGCTGAGTAGTCTGAACTTATTGTTATTGATTCTTCTTTGTAGGAGACCTTTCTTTTATCCCTGGCTGCTCTTCAGATTTTCTCTTTCTCTTTGGTTTTGGCAAGTTTGATGATAATATGTCTTGGTGATTTTCTTTTTGGATCAATCTTACATGGGGTTCAACGAGCATCTTGGCTAGATATCCTTTTATCTTTCATGATTTCAGGGAATTTTTGTGCTAACAGATTTTCAGGTATTCTCTCTGTATTATCTGTTATCCCTCCTTGTTCTGGAACTCCAATCACGTGCAAGTTATTCTTCTTGATAGAGTCCCACATGATTCTTAGGGTTTCTTCATTTTTCAAAATTCTTTTATCTGATTTCTCTTCAGCTATATTGGTGTCAATTGCTTTATCCTCCATCTCCCCCACTCTGCATTCCAATTCCTCTATTCTGCTCCTCTGACTTCCTATTGAGTTGTCTAATTGTGTAATTTTACTGTTATTCTTTTGGATTTCTGAATGGTCTATCTCTATGGATTCTTGTACCTTATTAATTTTTCCACTATGTTCTTGAATAATCTTTTTGATTTCTTCTACTGCTTTATCAGTGTGTTCCTTGGCTTTTTGTGTAGATTGACTTATTTCATTTCTGAGGTCATCCCTGATGTCTTGAAGCATTCTGTAAATTAGTTTTTTAAATTCTGCATCTGGCAATTCCAGGATTGTATCTTCATTTGGGAAAGATTTTGATTCATTAATTTGGGGAGTTGTAGAAGCAATCATGGTGTGCTTCTTTATGTGGATTGATATTGACTGTTGTCTCTGAGCCATCTGTAAGATATTGTAATGATTTCTTTTACATTTGCTCACTAAGTCTTATCTTGTTTTGTTTTCTTTCAATATACGTAGATGGGCTACTAGATTGTACTGTCCTGATTGTCGTAGGTTTTGAATCACTTATGTCCTCTTACCAGCTGGTTTGGGCCGTTACCAGAAATATAAGCCTAAGAGTCCATTCACTATTCTTGAGTAGAATCTGATTTTGGGTCAGCAAGTGTGTGGGATAGACTGTAACCTATTTGCTTAGAGGAGTAGTGGTGATAGTTGTGTGCTCCAGATTCTAGTAGCAGCAGTGGGTCACACTCCAGAGGGGGCAGGATGCTGACAGGCTTCCGCCAAGTGCCAGTGAGATAGGTGTGTCTCTATTCCTAAAGCACTTTGGTGGGTGGGCTCAACAGCTGTACCGTAGGCACCCAATGCATGTACCTCTAGAGATTGGTAGATGTCACTGTCCTCAGACCCCTATGGCAGGAGGTTAGGTGGTTTGGGTGGAGCTTCAGCCCTCAGTTCCCTGCTGTGGGTCAGTGAGGGCTCTGTTGAATACGCAGAGATATCAGACCTGGGAAACTTGTCTTTCCAGTAATTCACTAAAACAATTACAGTCAGATCACTATCAGAGTTGCCTTTGTATTATAATAGCCACCTTGTTCCCTGTAGGGATGAAAGCCCAAGACTGTGGATCTCATATGGTTGGCTGGAGCTGGTTCTGTATTTTTAGTCCAATTTCCGGAAGTCAGGGAAGGATCCTTCTTCCCTGGGTTTTTTGTAGCTGCTTCTCTCAGGCCAGGAGAATGGGTTAGGAGAAGACAAAACAGACAAAGAAAAAAAGCCCGTAGAGCACTTCACTCTCTGGCCCAGGAAATTCCAATGTTAATGAAGCTGCCTGGGTAGGGGAGGGGAGGGATCAGGTAGATAGGAGAGAGTACACCCAGGAATATAGACAAAGTTACTTATCTTGCTTGGGATGACTGTTTTATCTGAGATTCCTGAGGGGCATGGCAACTGTGTGTGCTGGCTGGGTAGAGATTGCCCCCGAGGGTCAGGCTCATGTCCTGTGCTTGTGCTGTCCCAGAAGCCGTGGTTAGTTCCTCTGCTTCCAGTCCGAAGCCCTGCACCAAAATTCCCCAGCTGGGATGCCACACTCCCGGCTCCAAAATCAGTCGCTGCCTCCTGGTGACTGTCAGCCATGTCGTTGCACTACCTGCGTGCACTGGCTGGGCTTCCCCTGGGAACACTTCAAGGGGCTGGGGCTGCCCCCGTATTTGCGCCATCTCAGGATGCCGCGCTCAGCTCCCCTGCGCCCAGTTCAAAGACCAGTGCCAAGGTTTTCTGACTGGGACGCTGGCTCCAGGCTCTGAAAACAGTCGCTGCTTCCCCGTGGTTGTTCATTCTCTCGTTAGCCCCGTCAGAGTGCAGCCTGCTTGCACTGGCTGAGTCTCTACGGAGGTTACCGTAGGAGGCTAGGGGTTAGGGCTGTGTTCCATGCCTGCCGCACCTCAGCAAGCCACAATCAGCCCTGCCACTCAACACCAGGGAACCGTGGGGGCTCAAGGCTGTGGGGTGGGTCGCGGGTTCCAGAAGCGGTCACTGATTCAGGATGCAGCTTTTCACTCACCTGTCACTCAGGTCAACTCTTTAGATCTGTGTTTGATGGTCAGGGTTCATAGATTGTCATGTATGTGATCGATTCACTTGTTTTTCCGAGTCTTTGTTGCAAGAGGGATCCAAGGGAGCGTCTGCCTAGTCAGCCATCTTGGCCCCGGAAAACAACAAGTGTTTTTTAATGTTGTTATATATGAATACTATTATTACATAATACTTTGGAGCCCTTGTGGTGAAGTAGTTAAGAGTTCAGGCTGCTAACAAAAGATCAGCAGTTCAAGTCCATCAGCCACTCCTTGTAAACCCTACCAGGCGGTTATACTCTGTCTTATAGTGTTGCTATGTGTTGGAATCAACTTGAGTGACAATGGGTTTATACAATTATTCTATGATACTTATGATATGTGTGTATATGTATATATGTATATATATATATGTATATATGTGTATATATATATATATATATATATATATATATATATAGTTGTTGTAAGGTGCCACTGACTTGGTTCTGACTCATGGCGACCCTATGCACAGCAGAACAAAACACTGCCTGGTCCCAAGCCATCCTTACACTCATTGTTATGCTTGACCTCATTGTTGCAGCCACTGTGTCAATCTGCCTCATTGAGGGTTTTCCTCTTTTCCACTGATCCTGTGCTCTGCCAAGCATGATGTCCTTCTCCAGGGACTGATCTCTCCTTACAACACATCCAAAGTATGTAAGACACAGTCTCGCCATCCTTGCCTCTAAGAAGCATTCTGTCTGTGCTTCTCTTAAGACAGATTTGTTCGTTCTTTTGGCAATCCATGGTATATATTCTTGGCCAACACCGCAATTCAAAGACATCACTTCTCCTTCGGTCTTCCTTATTCATTGTCCAACTTTCACAAGCATGTAATGCAACTGAAAATACCATGGCCTGGGTCCGGTGCACCTTAGTCTTCAAGGTGACATCTTTGCTCTTCAACACTTTAAAGAGGTCCCTTGCGGCCGATTTCCCCAATGCAATGCGTCTTTTGATTTCTTGACTGCTGCTTCCATGGCTGTTGACTGTGGATCCAAGTAAAACGAAATCCTTGACAACTTCAATCTTTTCTTCGTTTATCATGATGTTGCTCATTGGTCCAGTTGTGAGGATTTTTATTTTCTTTATGTTGAGGTGCAATCCATATTGAAGGCTGCGGTCTTTGATCTTCATCATTAAGTGCTTCAAGTCTTCTTCACTTTCAGCAGGCTAAGTTGTGTCAGCTGCATAACACAGGTTGTTGATCAGTCTTCGTCCAATCCTGACTCCCCGTTCTTCCTCATATAGTCCAGCTTCTCGTATTATTTGCTCAGCATACAGATCGAATATGTATGGTGAAAGAATACAACCCTGATGCAGACCTTTCCTGACTTTAAACCAATCAATATCCTCTTGTTCTGTCCGAACAACTGCCTCTTGATCTATGTAAAGGTTCCTTCTGAGCCCAAATAAGTGTTCTGGAATTCCCTTTCTCTGCAATGTTATCCATAATTTGTTATGATCCACACAGTCAAATGCCTTTGCATAGTCACTAAAACACAGGTAAACATCCTTCTGGTATTCTCTGCTTTCAGGCCAGATCAATCTGACATCAGCAGTGATACCCCTGATTCTATGTCCTCTTCTGAAACCAGCCTGAATTTCTGGCAGTTCCGTGTCAATATACTGCTGTAGCCACTTTTGAATGATCTCCAGCAAAATTTTGCTTGCCTGTGATAATAATGATATTGTTCTATAATTTCCACATTTGGTTGGATCACCTTTCTTGGGAATAGGCATAAATATGGATTTCTTCCAGTCAGTTGGCCAGGAAGCTGTCTTCCATATTTCTTGGCATAGACGAGTGAGCACCTCCAGTGCTGCATCGGTTTGTTGAAACCAAAAGGGAAGAACACATTGGGCGTTTCTCAAGCTGAAAGAACTGTAGAGAAAATTCAAGCCACGAGTTGCAATAGTGAAGGATTCCATGGGGAAAATATTAAACGATGCAGGAAGCAAATGTTCATAGCAGAGCTATTTATAATAGCCAAAATGCGTAAACAGCCCATATGTCCATCAGCTGACGAATGCATAAACAAAATGTGATGTATCCAGAAATGTAACTTTCAGCAAACATGGATGAACCTTGAAAACATTAAAAGTGTAAGGTAGCAGTTACAAAAAACAATGTATTTATGATTCCATTTATAGGAAATGTCCAGCATATGCAAATTTATAAAGACACAGGTAGATTTGTGTTTGTCTACAGGAGGAATGGAAACCCTGGTGGTATAGTGGTTAAGACCTACGGCTGCTAACCAAAAGACCAGCAGTTTCAGGGGGCAGGTGCTCCTTGGAAACCCTACGGGGCAGTTGTACTCCATCCTATAACGTCACTACGAGAGTTGGAATCAACTCTAGGGTAATGGTTTGGTTCTTTTTACAGCTGGGGCAGAGTGGAGGATAGGGAGGACAGCTAATATGTACAGGGTTTCTCTTTGGGGTCATGAAAATATTCTAAAATCGGATTGTGGTGATGTTTACTCAATTATATGGATGCAAGGCTATATAACAAAGGCGTGAAGTGAGCAAACCACAACTTTGTCACTAACCTTATAGCAAAGGTCGGTAGTATGAATCCAATTCCCAGCTAGAGGTGGATCCTGGCCTCACTTTTCCACATTCCACTCTTTGTCACCAGCCACTTTTGTGGCAATTACTCTCTGACCCTAACCACCCAGAGTTATATCAGACCTCATCCCTGGCTCTCCTGAGCTGTGTCAAAACATCGCTGGCCACCTGAGGCCAGGTCATTAGGGAGGGGCCTTAGGCTTAAGAGTCTGCACAGCTGTCTACGTTTCAGGTCATCTGATGTCTCTCTCTATTTGCCTCTCTCTCTCTCTCTAATCCTTTAGTATTAGATCACAGTCTAGAAGAACACTAATCTTCATCATCTGCCCATGCAGCCTTTTCCTATCACCCAACCACCAAGAGCTACACAAATCAACTGTGTACTGCCATGAATAAGAGAGAATTCTGTCACATGGGGTTGCTATCAGTCAAAATTGACTCGACAGCACACAATAGCCTGACAAACAAGAAAGGTATGGCTGTCCCCTAGAATGGCTAGACAAATGCGAGAATTTGTGAGGCTGGGGATCTCCCAGTTTGATGGACCTGGGGAAGGGGCATGAAGAGCCAGAGAGTCCGTGAAAGGAAGATTCTGCCACCCAGTGAAATCCTTAGAGAAAATTCATGAGAGAAGAGTGGGAGCAAGGGAGTAATTGGAATAGGTGGTCAACAGGAAGTGTAATGGTCTGTCTCAAGTCCCATCATCAGTGACCCACATCACTACATTATAGGCCACTGTAACGACAGCACAGATTTATATCCTTAGAATGGCATCAAAAATTAAAAAAAGAAAACATAGATATGATTTTCCAGCATCAGTGCCAGAAGCTGAGGTGATTTTTTTCCTCTAGTTTCAGAGGCAGAAATATGCAAAATATGCAAAAGCAAAAAACCGCAATCAAGAATCATGAAAAGCAATTTTGTCCCCATCAGTTCTCAGGTACTGGTGAGGGTGAAGACAGTGAAGAGAAGGGAGAGAGGCTTCTGCTTCTCCTATTGCAGAGCAGTGGGAGTCCTGGCATTTCTCCCCTAGCTCACAGCTTTCCTCTCCTTCCACTTGAGCTAAGCACCTGAGACTCAAGTCCTCGGGTCCTGAACCATCAAGAAGCTTCTTGATGATGCTCTGGACATGAAGGAGCCCTGGGAAAGGGCTGGTTCTTCAACAAAACTGGCACTCCTTAGGCCACTGATGCAGTGTAGAGGATTGGGCTGAGAAAAGGCTTACAGTTGGCTCAGCTAGTACCATAGAGGTGGTCACTGGGCTTCTTTGAGGGCTCCTTTATAGACTGGCTGGCTCATTGCAGAGACCCTTGCTGCAGCTGATAGTGTTCATTCGGAACTTGCCCAGACTTGCTCCAAAGTTAGCACTGTGGCTTCCCTGTCAATCACTCAGGTTTCAACACAAATGTCACTTCTTCAGAGAGCCTTTTTCTGACCACTCTGACTAAATCAATACCCCTGTGGCTCCATCTTCTACGTAAAATGTGTCTATATTGAAGAGCATCACTAAAATACTGCTATGTTGTCTATCTCCTCCCTGGAATGTATGCTTCCTGAGCCTTGTCTGTTCTTGTTCTCTCAATGTATCCCGAGTGTCTACAGCTATATCAGCAAATCTGAGGAAAGAAAGATTCTGGAAGAAAGAAAAAAAGGGGGGGTAGGAAGAGACAGATATGAATTCAATAATGATTAATTTAACAAGGAAAAGCTAAATTCTATTATGCTATTTTCTCAATTTAATCCTAGTGCAAAGGGAGGAAAAAGAGTGGGCTAAAGGAGTCTAATGTGTTTTGATTAATTACAATCAGGTAGGAAAACTAATCAATTCCAGCACTAATTCATTTTCCTCATGCCACATGGCAAATTGACAAGCATGATTTGTCCTCCTACAGTAAAATGATGGCTGAGAGTATGGATTACATTGATACAATTTCACAGTCTGGCATCTCTCACAGTTAGCACTATTCCATTTAAACATGTTAGAAAACATAATTTGAATATGACATTAATAAATCAGTCAAGTTATATTCAGTATTTCGAATCTCAATATTATTTTCATTGCTTTGTTAATTATCACAGTAATCTTTACAATTAATAATTAGCATTGTTTTTTTATTTGATACTACAAAATGAGATATTCAAAATTAATTTAATAATGAAAAAAATGAAGGGTGGTAAATTCTATTCCTTTTTATGAAATTATATACATACATGTTAATTTATAAAATATAAAAAAGATGAAAATAGAAAATTGTATTAAGAAGAAACTTAAAAAATGAATTGTATATTAATAAAATATTAATTCTTAATGTGTAAGTTAAAAAATCATTAAAGTAAATTATCAGGCTACTTTGAAAATAATGAAAATGACGTGCTGACAAATTTTATAGTATTATTCATAGTATTTCTTAGATTTTAGATTCTAGTCTTAAACACTTTTGAAATACAAATGATTAACTGAGCTGTGTATTCAACAAATGAAGTAAGAAAAAAGAAATCCTGAAGGAAGCAGGAAGAATAAACAGTAAAGATAAGTGGGGTAAATCTTTAATTAGAAAATAACAATACTGGCTTGGTCTCTTGGGGAAAAAAATTCAAACATCAGTCAAATAAAAAAAAGATGGACAAAGCCCAAATTTCTTTGCTCCTTTGCTCTTTCAAGCAAAATGTATTATTAGCGAATGCTGAGGTTCTGCATTAAAAAGTGTGGTAGGACAATTTCTTGAAATGCTAAGTGATATTTAATCAGACTGCTCCCCTGGGTGCAGAGAAGTAGGGACCAAGTCAAGGCTACTGCAAGGATAATAAAGTTCTGGAAGGAAAGTGAAGGGGAGGCCCTTCTTCCTCTTTGTGCATCACAGCCTGCTCGGGGTTCCCTTCCCTTTGCTCTTCCCTGGTTTTTCTTCATGAGTTAAGTCGGAGTATGAGTCAAGACGTTGCCAAGTCCTGTCATATGTGGAACTACTCGGGAGAGAAAAAAAAAAAAAGATCAAGTTTACTACATTTCAAAGATGTCCAAAGTTGCCCATAAAATTAAAAACAGAAAGATTAAGAAAAAGAAAAAGAATGTTTTCTTCATCTGCGTTCAAGCATAAAGCTCTGAGGTAGTCAATTAGAAGTCACTGTTACAGACCGAGGGAGAACAGAGAAGCAAAGCTGGAAAATTTTAAGCAAGCCAGGTACAATTTCGGCTGACTCCGGCACTGTTGGATATTTTGGAAAACTGTTTATTTTGGAATTAAAGTTTTATGCTTTTGCAGAATTGCGTGGGTGTCTGCGATCTCCACCGCCACGGCCTTGGTGGATCCAGAATGGGACTGAGGGTGGAGCGTCTCCTGAGCCTCTCAGGAAACATCCTCTGCAAAGCTGGGAGCTCTGGTCAAATGTGGTCTTAGATAGACACTGTTACCCTGGGAATGTTGTGGCCCTGACGCTTTCCTTTTTCAATATTTTAGAAAAGAAGTGATCAATCCTAACTGAAAGTAAGTATAGCTATCTAAGAATGGTCTGAATATTTTATCTCCAAAGGGAATTGTGATTATCATCCACAGAAGGACCAGGAAAGAAGTAAAAGGAACATAGAAAACTTGCTGTTGTTGTTCTTAAGTGCCCGTGAGTCAGTTCCGACTCATAGCAGCCTTATGCACAGTAGAAAGAAACACTGCCAGGTCCTGCACAATCCTTAGGATCATTGTTATACTCAAGGCCTTTGTTGCAGTCACTATGTCAGTCTACCTCTTTGAGGGTTTTCCTCTTTTCCGCTGACCCTGTGCTTTACCAAGCATGATGTCCTTCTCCAGGGACTAATCCCTCCTAATAATATGTCCACAGTACATGAGACACAGTCTTGTCATCCTTGCTTCCAAGGAGCATTCTGGTTGTACTTGTTCCAGGACAAATTTGTTTGTTATTTTGGCAGTCCATATTCTTTGCCAATACCACCATTCAAAGGTGTTAATTCTTCCTTCTTCCTTATTCATTGTCCAGCTTTCACATGCATACCATGCAATTGAAAGTACCATGGCTTGGATCAGATGCACCTTAGTCTTCAAAGTGACATCTTTGCTTTTCAACACTTTAAAGAGGTCCTTTGCAGCAGGTTTGCTGGATACAACGCGTCTTTTGATTTCTTGACTGCTGCTTCCATGGGTGCTGATTATAGGTCCACGTAAAATGAAATCCTTGACAACTTCAATCTTTTCTGCATTTATCATAATGTTGCTCATTGGTCCAGTTGTGAGGATTTTTGTTCTCTATATGTTGAGGTGTAATCCATACTGAAGGCTGTGGTCTTTGATCTTGATTAGTAAGGGCTTCAAGTCTTCTTCACTTTCAGCAAGCTAACTTGTGTCATCTGCATAACACAGGTTGTTAATCAGTCTTCCTCCAATCCTGATGCCCCATTCTTCTTCCTGTAGTGCAGCTTCTTGGATTATTTGCTCATCATAGAGATTGAATAGGTACATTGAACGTGTGCAACCCAGACGTACACCATTCCTGATTTTAAACCCCTCATTATCTCCTTGTTCTGCCCAAACAACTGCCTCCTGATTTATGTACGAGTTCCTCATGAGCACAATTAAGTGTTCTGTAATTTGCATTCTTCACCATATTATCCATAATTTGTTACGGTCCACAGTCGAATGCCCCTGTATAGTCAATAAAGCACAGGGAAATATCCTTCCGGTATTCTCTGCTTTCACCCAGGATCCATCTGACATCAGCAATGATATCCCTGGTTCCATGTGCCCTTCTGAATCCAGCCTGAATTTCTTGCCATTTCCTGTCGATATACTGCTGTAGCCACTTTTGAATGATCGTCAGCAAAATTTTGCTTGCATATGATATTCATGATATTGTTCAATAATTTCCGCATTTGGTTGGATCACCTTTCTTGGGAATAGGCATAAATATGGATCTCTTCCACCGGTTGGCCAACAAACCGTCTTCCATATTTCTTGGCACAGGCAAGTGAGCACTTCCAGCACTGCATCCATATGTTGAAACATCTCAGTTGATATTCCGTCAATTCCTGGAGCCTTGTATTTCACCAAAGCTTTCAGCATAACTTGGACTTCTTCCTTCAGTACCATTTGTTCCTGATTATATGCTACTTCTTGAAATGATTGTAGCCAGGAACAATCTTGTTCTGGTTTCAGGATGATGTAGTCTCTGGTTTATGTGGCCCTTTCTGTCTCTTGGGCTCATAATTACTTTGTGTCCTTGGTGCTCTTCATTCACCTTTGATTCAGGTGGGTTGAGACCAATTGATGCATCTTAGATGGCTGCTTGCTAGCGTTTGAGACCCCAGACGCCACTTTTCAAATTGGAATGGAGAATGTTTTCTTAATAGAGTTTATTATGCCAATTGACTTAGATGTCCCCTGAAACCGTGTTCCCGAGACCCCTGACCCTGCTACAGTGGCCTTCGAAGCGTTCATTTTATTCAGGAAACTTCTTTGCTTTTGTTTTAGTCCAGTTGTGCTGACCTCACCTGTATTGTGTGCTGTCTTTCCCTTAGCCTAAAGTAGTTCTTATCTGCCTACTAATTGGTGAATACACCTCTTCCACCCTCCCCCCCACCACCCTCCCCCTTCTTGTAACCACAAAAGAATGTTTTCTTCTCAGTTTAAAGTATTTCTCAAGTTCTTATACTGGTGGTCTTATGCAATATTTGTCCTTTTGCAACTGACTAATTTCACTCAGCATAATGCCTTCCACGTTCCTCCATGTTATGTAATGTTTCAAAGATTCCTCACTGTTCTTTATGGATGCGTAGTATTCCATTCTGTGAATTGACCGTAATTTATTTATCCATTCATCCATTGACGAGCACCTTGGTTGCTTCCATCTTTTTGCTATTCAAACAGTGCTGCAATAAACATGGGTGTGCATATATCTGTGTAAAGGCTCTTATTTCTCTAGGATATATTCTGAGGAGTGGGATTGCTGGATCTTATGGTAGTTCTATTTCTATGTTTTTAAGGAAGCGCCAAATCGATTTGCAAAGTGGTTGTACCATTCGACATTCCCACCAGCAGTGTATAAGTGTTCCAATCTCTCCACAGTCTCTCCAACATTTATTATTTTGTGTTTTTTGGATTAATGCCAGTCTTGTTGGAGTAAGATGAAATCTCATTGTAATTTTGATCTGCAGTTCTCTGGCTAATGATCATGAACATTTCCTCGTGAACCTGCTAGCTACCTGAATGTCTTCTTTAGTGAAGTGTCTCTTCATATCGTTTGCCTATTTTTTAATAGGGTTATTTGTCTTTATGTAGTTGAGTTTTTGCAGTATCATGTAGATTTTTGAGATCAGGCGCTGATCAGAAATGTCAAACAGGTATTCTTCTCACAAAAAGAATGTTCTCTCAGCCCTGTGTTCCCTCCTCATCGCCATTTCTCAAGGTCCACTCTTGAATCCTTCAGTCTAGTATGATCTTGTCTCATGACCCCCATAGCTCCTTTCTGTAAGAATGTGGAGACTTTTGCTGTTCTCGAATATGATGGGGATATACGATTTCTACATCACACACTTCAATGGGAATTGAACCCAAATCTCTCAGAAAATAGAAAGAAAAGAAACTCACAAATCAAGGGGCTTCCGGATTATAGGTTACCAGGCTCGCCTAACAAATGTAAGATCTCGGTTCGAAATCCAGCAGACATACCTGGAGCTGTATACCTTCCGGAAACCCTGATGGCGTATTGGTTAAGTGCTATGGTTGCTAACCAAAACATCAGCAGTTCAAATCCGCCGGGCGCTCTTTGCAAAGTCCATGGGGCAGTTCTATTTTGCCCTATAGGGTCGCTGTGAGTCGGAATCGACTGGACCGCAGTAGGTTTTGTTTTTTGGTTTGCCTTCCAGAATCGGGGAGAGGCTGTCCCATTGCCTAGTCATGGGTGCTCAAAGCTGCGGGAAGCAAATAACAATCACGCCTTTCAAAGAGTTAGATGGTCATCCTAAGACAGCTGTGCCACATAGCTAGATCTTTCTGGCTTGATCCTCTCTAGTTGGGACGTCCTCTTTTCTCGAAAATCAGAAGCATAAAATGTTGGCGGCGCCTGAGCTTTGCCACCGCGTCCTTTTCTTCTCCCCAGCGGGACAGCTGGCTGAGCAGTCAAGACGCTCTTGCCCCAGACCATTTCGGGCTGAGTCCGGGTTTCATTTTAATCTACTAAAAACCAAACCCATTCCTCGTACAGTGGATTCCTACTCTTGGAGACCCTGTAGGAGTAGAACCGCCCCACAGCATTTCCAAGGCTGTAAATGTTTGCGGAAGCAGGCTGCCACATCATTCTCCTGCGGAGCCGCTGGTGTGTTCAGAACTTTCCATTATGAGCCGACCGTTTAAGCACTGTACCACCAAGGGTCCGTATGGTTCCGCTATAATGACCTGGAAAAGCCCGGTACTCTGAACTGCTGGAAATCGTGGATGCTGCAGTGTGGACCGGCAGTTCGGCACCTGAATAAAGGTAAGATAAAATACTGCAACCTTGCGCGGAATTAGCTCAAGGGGGAGAGCGCTCGCTTAGCATGAGAGAGATAGTGGGATCGACACCCACATTCTCCAAATTTTGCATTTCAGACTTTGACCCTTGAAAAAGGAGAAAATACTGAACTCTTTGAAATTAGATGTCTAAGTGCATGCATCTTCAGTTTTATTACTTATGGGCACTTACAATATATAGATGTAGAGTTTTATAATTTGTTTTTTCAGAGAAGCTGTGATACAAAGAGGGCGTTGCATGTCCGGTTCCTATTTTTCTCCCTTTTCTTTCTGCCTCTTGGCCCTAAATGCAGTCTTAGACCTGAGGAGTACAGGGCAGAGCCCAGGAAATAAGGCCCCAGCTTCTTGGCTAGAGGACTGAAAAGGGGAACCCCAAGCAACAAGAAAGTACTTCTGAGACTGTAGAGGATAGGAGTTCAAGAACTCTAACCCATAGAGTTGTCTGAACCTATAAAGTTGTCTGAACTCCAGGATGCACCTCAGAGCTACAATGTGTGTCTCCCATCCTAAGCAACACTCCATGAACTTTGAGACTGAACTAAGAGATAGACCACTGCCCACGTCCATACTGGATACTCTCCAGCCTCCCTTTAATTGATAAGTGTAGATTATGATGCATAGTTGTGTTTCCAAAATTCAACTGGACTGAATACAATCATTATAAATCTCTTAGCAGAATCACTGATGCATAATCTTGAAAAAAAAACATGGAAGACATGATTATAAGTTCAGTTGGGGGTGTTAAAAAGGAAATGTAGCTAGTCACATAAATGCAAATGGAGGTATAAAGGAGGAAGTATGGACTGGAAATACAGTTGGGAACTATTCATTCATTCATTCAGTCAGTCAGTCAGTCGCTCAGTCAGTCACCCAGTCAGTCGCTCAGTCGGTCAGTCAGTCAGTCAGTCAGTCAGTCAGTCAGTCAGCTAATGCTAACAGAGCTCCTCTTATGTTGCATGTCAACAAAGGAGACTGTGGAAGGTGAAAGGGGGATTGAGATCTCTGAGGGTGTAAGATCCAGATCATTGGAACATCAGAGTAAAACGGCAGACATAATTGTCCCAGGTCCCACAGCCCACAGGGTCCTATCACCTGGTGTGGACTTCACACCCCATGGTTGTGGAATTCTTCTGCGTATCATTGGCTTAGATGAAGTGACTTTATACACCAATGATTATGATTTTAGAAAACTGGAAATTGGCCAAACAGTCTCTTGGAGACTAACAATGTATATCTCAGTTCCTCAGTGAGCCTTTCTCAAAGAGGTGCACTCTTGGTGAAGCCAGCAGCATCTCAATCTCATAATCTGAAGGTCCTGAGTTCAAGACTCTGAAAGGGCATGTATTCCTCTTTTCACAGTCGACAGAAGAACGCACAAAAAAAACAAAAAAAAAAACACTTCATCGAGGTGACTCCCACTCAGGGACAGAGTACAACTGGAACATAGGGTTTCCAAGGAGCCACTGGTGGATTCAAAATGTGGACCTTTCCTTTAGCAGCCGAACTCTTAACCACTGAGCCACCGAGACTCCCAACACTGTAAAAGCACCAAACAAATCCTGTCAAATAATCATTTGAAGACTGGCCCCATTATTCGCTGAGAATCGCTGAATTTTGTACTCGTTGAGGCTGTCAGGGGTTTGAATAAAATGGAAGAATAAAGTGGTTTCAATTTCCCCAATAAACTGCAAGCCAGGTTTTATCCTTTATCTTCCTCACCACCTCATGAAGAAAACAGAACTTTCTCTCCCAACTTCGGCTTTCATGGTGCCCAACCTGCAGAGGTGGGTGCAAGAAGTTTTAAAGTCATACATTCATTTATTCACCCGACAAATATTTCTTGAGTACGTATCTTGTGTCAGGGACTGTTCTGGGAGCAAAATTTCAAGAGTGAATAAACCACAAAAATCCCATCCATGTAGAAATCCATTGCCATCGAGTCGATTTCCACTCATAGCGACCCTACAAGAAAGAGAAGAACTGCTCCATAGGGTTTTCAAGGAGTGGCAGGTAGATTCAAACACCTGTTAGCAGCCTGAGCTCTTAACCACTGCGCCACTGGGGCTCCCCACCTTTGGTAGAGCTACATCCTAATTCACAGTGGGGGGAGGGGAGAAAAATAGACAAGAACCAACAAGAAAAATGCCTCCAAATGTGGTGAAGATATAAGAAAGTAAATAATAAGAAAATAAAGGGATTAGAAAATGAAGGTGGTGTGCTCAGCTTGCAAAGGAAGAGACAGGAAATTTGTCACCCTGAAGATTCCATTTAGCTTTTCTTCCTCCAGCCAGGTCCTCTAACACTGTCATTAGAATGATTTTTACCTATGAAGGCAACTGGAGGTTATGAAGGCTTCTTTCTCTAAAGGTTAGTTGGCTTAGTTGGATGAATGGTGGTATAGGAGGCCTGAGGTGGAACTCCTTCACATGTTTCTTCATTTGGAAAATGAGGACTAGAAAATTCTCTGGGTGTATTAATACCTAGAGCATGACTTCAGCAATAGGAGCTATTTCTGTATTAGGTGCCATTTCCCCGTACAACACTGGTCTCTGGCAGAGAACTTGTATCATATGTGCTCATTAGGGACTAGACAAATGGATTTACAGATGAAGATTAGAATCCACTAGGGTTCCCGTTACAGACTAAATTAAGCTCACCACCTCCCAATACTTGTTGGAGTCCTGACCCTTATAGCTATGGATGTAATCCCATTTGGGAATAGGGTTTTCTTGGTTATGTTAATGACACCACATCAGTGTAGGGTGTATCCTAAACCTAATTACTTCTGACTGATGTAAAGCGTAACACAGACACATAGACAAGCCAGCACAAATGGGGGAAGACAGAAGCACATGTGAGGATCACCAAAGAACCAAGGAATGAGGAACGTAGAAGGTATAGAACCTGAGACAAGGATCTTCCCCTAGAGGCAACAGAGAAAGAGCCTTCCCCTAGAGCTGGTGCCCTGAATTCAGACTTCTAGCCTCCTAAACTGTAAGACAATAAATAATTTTATGTTCTTTAAAGCCACCCACTTGTGGTATTTTGCTTACAGTAGCACTGGGTAACTAAGACAGTGCTCTTCCCGGAAAGAACTGGCTTTCCTCTAAGGTTCCCGATATTCCCAGGTGAGGAAAGAATCCTAAATAGTCTTCAAAAATTGAGCATTTTCTGCAAAAGCAGGAAACCCAACTATAAAAACCAAAGCCAAACCCTATAGAGTAGAATGGTACAAGAGGGTTCCCAAGTGGCAGCTGGAGGATTCAAACTGCTGACGTCTTGTTTAGCAGCTGAACAATTAAACACTGGGGCCACCAGTGCTCTAAGAAACACTACTGAAAACAGACAAACAAACAAAGCCAAATCCATTACCATCCAGTCAATTCATAAGGACCCTACTAAAAAACAAAGAAACCCTTTGTCCTCCATTCTATTCAGACTCATACCAACCCTATAAAAGGGCATAATTTGACCACATAGAAAGGCCTCAGGAAAAAAGATAATATCTAGGAAGATCAAGATTAAAGTAGCAAATCCATTACCAGAATAAGATTTCTATGGTGAAGGGAAACAAGCGGTCAATATGGCAATTTTAGATCCAAAATTTGAAAGGCATATTCACCAGAATTCTTGTCTATTGTTCTGAGAAAGGAAAGGAAGAAAAGAAACTTTGTCCTACAAACCAGGAGAAACAAAAACCTTTCCTGTGATTTTTGCCTAAAAATCCTCACAGATAATTAGGATCAAAAGGGATTGTGACCTTGGAGTATCAGTGTTCTCTCTGTCAACCTTTCCTTCAAAACTAACTCTGAGAAAAATCCCTGATCTCCATAGCTTTAAGATGTCTTAAAATTCTCCTGCCCCTCCCTCAACTTATCCTGCTCCCGTGACCTTAAGGTTTTCCTACCTTGATCCTGCCTTTCTCCGGTAAATAGGTCAACAGATGAAGCCCTACCTATCCATCTTGGCCACACTGGGAAGGATGATTGTACAGATATGTGGGCCTGAGGGGCTGCCCATTTCCTCCTCCAGGGCTATGACATTTCCTAAATCAAGTGACAATCAAAACCTTCTTTTCTGAAACATTGTAGCATAAGCTTTAAGAAAGCCAAGTAGCTCTGACTGAAGATCCCACCCAGCTAGAACTTGTCTCTTCCTTTATGCAAATCAAGAAAGTAAACTTGTAGTGGGTTCAAACCTTTCCACAGCAAATTTTCTCACACCAACTTTTATTAGGTGTCCTTTTGTCCACATTCTTTGAGAGAAACAGTGGTGTTCATCCCATTTGTGTCTGAGACTGTGTTGACTTGCTCAGCCCTCACTTGGGTCCTGGTTCCTTTTTAGTGGTCTTGAGTTTCACTGTGGTCCATATATAATAGACTCATGCTGTTGTCAGGGCACATCACATCTTGAGTGATCACAGGTGAAAAAGAAAGCAAGAAGATGGCCAATGAAGTGAAATGATGGAGTGTTTGCATTGCACTCAGAGGTAATGGAATGGATGCCTGCTTTCTCTAGTTTTGCTCCTTCTTGGTAAGCACCCACCAACTCAGAGCTTCTCTTCTGAACTCAAACCCAGGAAATACTGAACTTCTTTCAAAAGTGATCCTGGTTCTTTTCTTGTTTCACACAAAGGACAGCTCAGGTATAATCTTTGACCAACATTAACTGTCACTGGGATGTAGACAAAGAAGAACCCCTGAAAAGAGCTATGGAGAGGGAAAACGTCACCTGTGCTGGGCATTTTCACCTCAGGATATGGAGTGCTCTTTGGTATTGGAAGGGCCGACTTCTTACTCCTGACCTCTCAACCCTGTCCTTGGACAGAGAGAACCTGATTTTTCAGGTGAAAGGAAGACCTCTCCTCCACTTGGGATTGAGATTTATGGGGACCTTTGAAATATTTAAAGAGATGAAGCAAGGAACAAGGAAAGCTGAGGAAACAAGGGAGGCTGATGAGGGACACCTAGAGAGACAGTACGTACAAGACAGTTTGTGGATCTGAGATCTCTGAGTACAAGTTTCTCAGGAGAGGGACACCAAGTGCCAGAGAGTCGGAAATTGAATTTATAATACCTAGAGGAATTCTTAGGGAAAACCCAGACTGCGAGAATGGCTCAGACAGCCAAACAAATCCTTACTGGCAGCCAAATCAAAACCTTCAGAAACTTTAGCAACTTCCAAGGAACTTGTTTACAATGTCTGTATTATTTTAGACATAATTTCATTTCCTGTGTACAAAGTATCACACGTATATCTACAATGAAGAAATTGTGTGCACCGGAAATAAATCCTTTGAAAACCGAAAAGAAAAACAAAAACCCTTCAAAAACACTTGCCAGTTTTTAAAACAAATTCCACACACAACGGAAGATACGTTTTTCCTCTTTGCAGAAACAGCTGAAATGTGATTCTAATATGCGAGAAAAAAAAATCCCATTATCTTGAAACCTTTTAAGTCTCCTTTAAGATGAAGCATATATCCCCTACCACCGCCCTCGAAAAAAAAAAAAAAACACAGAGCTCAGGGAGTGGAGAAGTTTTAACTTTAAATCAATTTCAACTCATAAACCATATCATAGGAGCTGAAAATTTTCATTTGTGGTGAGACTTTTACTTAGAGTGGGAGAAGTCGCAGGACTGCCTAAAATGTTGCACAGGAAGAAGAGAAAAATTATTTCTATCAGAAGATTTATTAAAATTAATAAATTTTCTCCTTTTAGTGTCCCCATTCAGACTTAAGGGGCAGTCTGTGGCAGAGAAGAAGCAGTAGTGCCACCTGAGGCTTTTTGCTGCCAGTTTCCAAAATCTACCGGGGAAATAGAAAGTTGCTGAAAAGTTAGGGAAGTAGAAAAGTTTTGTTAAAGAGGCAGATTGACTTAAGAAAAAGAGGCCAAGACTAGAATAAGGAAAATTCCTTTTTGTCTAAGGTAAAGGCAAAGAGGTCTGAGGACCTGCAAGAATAAGAACATGTACATTTACTTGGTAGAACTTCCCTGAGTGGCCAAACAAGTGCTAACCCAGATGCAGGGCCACCGCCTCTGCATATAAATGTGTGTCCCTGGCAGAACACAGCATGGAAGCTTCAGATCAGGATTTCTCAGTCTGCACCCTATTGACATTTGGGGCCAGATTAATTCTATTTTAGGAGTCTGTCCTACACATTGGAGAATATTTAGCATCATCCTTGGCCTCTACCCACTAGATGCATGACCATCCCTGGGTGATCTGCTCTGGTGATGATTACAGCCTAGGAAGCCCTGTGGGGTAGTTCTACTCTGTCTTACAGGCTCACTATGAGTTGGAATTGACTCAACTGCACGCAGCGACAATTCCATGTCTCTACTCCCCTCTGAAATTCATTATATTTGTTCATATCAGGGGCTTGTTGGTTCATTCTGATGGTAGAAGGATTATTAAGGTTAAACATTATATGTTCAAAGTAAGTCTGGCAATACATACTAGGGGTGAATTTTAAAGGGTTGCTTCCCGAGTCCCACTTCCAATACTTTTTATATAACCCAGTGCCCTCGTAAATAGGGAATAAAAATCTGCATAACTGGAATTCATATTTAAGAACCACAAATCTAGATTACAAAATTGAAAAGAGAGCTGGTTTAAAGACTTTATATCCTAACTATAACCAGGGATAAGCTCCAAAAACTGTTTTCAATGAAAGCTCATATTTATTATACATATGAGTTTAGAGTGGTTATAAAAAAGTTCAGCCCAGATTAGGCCATTTAAAAACTGATTAATTCTGCCCCTTAGATATTGTTTCACCCCAAAGCCTTGGATGTGTTAAAAAGAGATGTGCTGGTTACTATAAGGTCCAGGAAATACCCAAACCCTAGATACTAATGCTTATGTATCTGCTGTCCTCTCAGTGCACCCTCATTATTACAATAACCCTTAATTAAGACTGAGATCATTTGAAGGAGGGCAGCTAATCATCTAGTTATGGAAGGAGGCAGTGAGAGAGGAAAGTTGTGCCTCAAGGGATAGATTTTCTGCACAGGGAGCCCTCTCCGCTGCCAAGCCTCAAGGTTACAGCAGCCTTGGCAGCAGACTACTTTTACCATGACATCTGGAAATCCAAAAGATGTAAATATGGCCTGGGAAGCCCTGATGGAAAGACCAGTCTAGATCCAACTCCATGCTACTGCTAAGGTAAGCACCTGTGATAAATGTGGCGCTGAGGTCCATGGGGTGAGGACGGAATGGCTGCCTTGGCTTGTGGGTTTGACTCTATTCTGGAGGAAGAAGTGGGGAGAGGTGAGGCAGCAAAAATGAGTGCATTGAGCTCTTTTTTATTACCTATGAAGAACCAACACTCAGGGTCAATAGAGATGTTCAGATGTTAACATTTCCAAGCGAAATTGTACAAATGTTTGTCACTGAGTTCGAGATCTGTCTCCAGAATAAAGAATTGTCTGTTTGCTGCGCTTGTAAAGTAAGCTGCCCTCTTTGTTCTTTTCCAGAAAACGATGCCCAGTAAAAATGATCATAGTTGCTTTTTAAACCAAAATAACCAAAAAAAAGCTTGTTGCCCTCAAGTTGATTCCGACTCATAGCATCCCTATAGGACAGAGTAGACCTGCCACATAGGGTTTCCAAGGAGCAGGAGGTGGATTTGAACTGTGGATCTTTTGATTTAGCAGGCTAAAGCTTAACCACTGGGCACACAGGGCCCCAGCTGCTTTTGTAGTAAAAGCCAAATATTTATTCTTATCCTATTTGGCAGAGGGCAATGCAGACGCAAATAAACCAAAGAAAAACAAACCCATTCCCATCGAGTTGATTGCAACTCAGAGCAACCGTGTAGGACAGAAGAGAACTGCCCCGTTTCCAAGAAGCTCCTGGTGAATTAGAACTGCAGACCTTTTGGTTAGCAGTCATAGCTCTTAAACACTATATCACCAGCAAATGGAAAGTACATAAATTGACAAAACTCACACAGAGTCAGCTCAGACTATGAGTACAAATCAATTTGTCAAATTTGAAAGTCCCCTGTGCTGTGAATCTTCATCTGCCTTGTGACTGACACCGTCCTGGGTCATCTGGTTTATAATTTAAAACAAAATCATAACAAAATAAAAGCAGAATTTTGAATACTCAGGATCCATGAGTATAGCTATAAAAGGAATTCTATTTCTTTTCAATTTTGCAACGGGCCAAGATTAAATTCAAGAAGTTCAATAGCTTTCCTGTTTATTCTTAGTCCATACAAAAATTCTACCATCACGTTAAGTTGTAAACCATCTTCACTTAGAAATTCGGTATTTCCCTTTTCTTGCTAATGAAAATCAGTGAACAGATAGAGGATGTGTTCTTTTCATAACTCTCCCTCTACTCTCTAGCTGTAGTTTCTGCCCATTCCTGGTTTGTGAGGGTGGGATGGAAAGGTAAGGAGCCTAGAAGTTACTTAGTTGCCTGAAACTCTTGAAATACTGCTTCATGCTCCCTTGGCCTAGTATGTGTTTAAAGGTCACACTTTGTGTGGTGGACATTGTTATAAGTTTTCTAGAAATTACTTTTCAATTATGAATACAGCCAAGCCAGCTTTCTCAAGCTTAGTATTTGTATGGTATATTCTTTCCCATCCCCTTTTGTTCAACTTGTGTCTTTATGTCTCAAGTGTGTTTCTTATTATGAGCAAGCAGTGAGGATCTGATTTTTAATCTATTCTGAAGATCTCTGTAATTAAATGGGTATTTGGTTCATTTAAATCTAATATGATTTTTGATACACTGAGATTTAAATCTCCTATTTTAATTTTTCTTTTCTATTTATCCTATCTGTTCCTCTGTTCTTCCTTTACTGCTGTGTGTGTGCCTGAACTATTTCATGAATTCCATTTTAACTCCTCCACTGTCTGTTTATTTTTAATGGCTTTAATGAAGTATGTCATACACTGTAGAATTCATCCATATGAAGTGTACAATTCAAAGGTTTTGCTATATTCATTGTGGAATGAAAAAACTTGGTTTGGCTCTTTGACTCTTGTGTTTTGAAAATAACCCCAAGAAATTAAGATGCTTTTGTTTTGTAAAATAGCCAAGCAAGGAGGGACTACAGAAGCCCCACACCTTCAGGAAGGTTGAGGCCTGATGCACTCATGCACGTTTATTGATTGAATCTTTCATAATTATGCGTTAAGGCTGAAGTCATGCATATTTATCGAGTTCCCAATGATTAGGGAACCCAGGACTTTGGAGGGTTCTTTCTGAGATCTCCCAGATCATCCATGTATGGGAGAAGGAGAAGCACATCCTGGGGTTCCTTGCGGGGAACTCTCCCAGGTCTTACCTGATGTGTCTCTATACTTGTATCCGGTCATTATAAATGGATAACTGTAAGTTCAGGTCTCAGTCTCCATTATACAGAATCAAAGAAGCCTGGTTTCCGGTGGTTAGTAGCTTGGCTGCTAACCGACATGTTGGTGGCTCAAACCCACCTGTTGTTCCATGGGAGAAAAATGTGGCAGAATGCTTCCTTAGAGATTACAGCCTAGGAAGCCCTGTAGGGCAACTCACTGTCACTTAGGGTTGACAGCAATGGGTTTGGATATGGAGAATGAACAGATCCACAGGGTCCATGAGCAGCAGGGGCTGGCAGTATGCAGTTGATTTGTGTAGCTCTTGGTGGCTGGGTGATAGGAAAAGTCTGCATGGGCAGATGATGAAGAAGATCTGTGTCCTTCTAGACTGTGATCTAGTACCAAAGAATTAGAGAGAGAGAGACAGGCAAATGGAGAGAGACATCAGATGGCCTGAAACGTAGACAGCTGTGCTGGCTCTTAAGCCTAAGGCCCCTCCCTGATGACCTGGCCTCAGGTGGCCAGCGATGTTTTGACACAGCTCAGGAGAGCCAGGGATGAGGTCTGATATAACTCTGGGTGGTTAGGGGCAGAGAATAATTGCCACAAAAGTGGCTGGTGACAAAGAGTGGAATGTGGAAAAGTGAGGCCAGGACCCACCTCCAGCTCGAAATTGGATTCATGCTACTGACCTTTGCTATAGGGTTAGTGACAACGTTGTGGTTTGCTCACTTTGCCCCTTTGTTATATAGCCTTGCATTCATATAACTGAGAAAACATCAACACAATCTAATTTTAGAAGATTTTCATCATCCCCAAAAGAAACCCTGTACATATTAGCTGTCCTCCCTATCCTCCACTCTGCCCCAGCTGTAAAACCATTGCCCTAGAGTTGATTCCAACTCTCCTTAGTGACCTTATAGGACAGAGTAGAACTGCCCCATAGGGTTTCCGAGGAGCACCTGTTCCTTGAAACTGCTGACCTTTTGCTTAGCAGCCGTAGGTCTTACCCACTACACCACCAGGGTTTCCACTCCTGCTGTAGGCCAACACTAATCTACCTCTCTCTTTATAAATTTGTGTATGCTGGACATTTCCTATAAATGGAATCATAAATACATCATTTTTTGTAACTGCTAACTTACACTTCTCATAATGTTTTCAAGGTTCATCCATGTTTGCTGAAAGTTGCGTTTCTGGATACATCACATTTTGTTTATCCATTCCTCAGCTGATGGACATATGGGCTGTTTACGCATTTTGGCTATTATAAATAGTGCTGCTATGAACATTTGTGTTCAAGTTTTTGCGTGAACCTATGTTTTCATCTCTCTTAGGTATGTACCTAGGAATGGAATTGCTGGGTCATATAGCTGATCTATGTTTAGTGTTTTGAGGAACTGCCAGGTTGTTTTCCAAAGAAGCTACAACATTTACATTCCCACCAGCAGTGTATGGTTGTTCCAAGTTCACATCCTCACCAACATTTGTTATTATCTGACATTTACATTCTAGCCATCCTGGTGGGTATAAAGACCCCCTGTGTGGTACAAGCTGTTCACATGCACTGCTGTTAATGGAAAGGTTGGAGGTTCAAGTTCATCTAGAGTTCCCTTGAAAGAAAGGCCTGGCAATCTACTTCCGAAAAATCAACCACTGAAAACCCTATGGAGCACAGTTCCACATTCAGACACATGGAATTTCCATGAGTTGGAATTGACTGTACAGCAACTGGCTTGGTTTTTGTTTAGCTTTTTTTTTTAAGTGGGTGTGAAATGTTAGCTCAGTACGATTTTGATTTGTGTTTCCAGGATGACTAATGATGTTGAGCATCTTTTCATGTGTTTATTGGTCATTTGTATATCATTGTTGAAGAATATTTAGCTCATTTTAAAATAGCTTTTTAAGATTTTGATTATTGATTTGCAAGTGTTCTTTATATATGCTAGGTACAAATTCCTGATCAAAGACATGATTTGCATTTCCTTTAGAAATAATATCTGTTGTATATATATTTACCTCAGCTAAATCTTCAAATAACATGTCCTATTATTTAAGCAGTGTTATAATGCAGTTGGATAAGCAAATTTACTCTTGAAGTAAAGTATATACTTGTTGCCTTTCAGTTGATTACAACACATAAAACAGCCCCATACTGTTTCCCAGGCTGAAATCTTTACAGAGACAAACTGCCACATCTTTCTCCAGGGAAGTGGCTGCTGGGTTTGAATCAACAACCTTTAGGTTAGCAGCTGAGAGCTTAACCACTGGGCCCCCAGGGCTTCTTGAAGGAAAGTATAATACCGTAAAAATATTTGCAGACCCAGGACCTTCCTGGAGCAGAGAGAAGAGAGGCATCTGAGCCTGACTCACATGTCAGAAAAAGCTTAGCCAAGTGGGGCTAAATTTGAAACAATGAGTAAAAGTTTATTTGTTCAAAAAGAGAATAGGATAAGATAGCCTTCCAACCGGAAACACAAGCATGCGAAATCTGTGATGTGAAACAGAGTGATATATATATTTTTACAAAAAGCTATGACAGTTAGTGTGCTCTTAGCCACGATGGTATCTATGTTGCATGTAGTTACATCCATTGAAGTGTATCCTTGTTTCCTAAATATGTAGTGTAGACATGACAGTTTAAGGAGTTAGACATGGAGCCATTAAACTATGGTCCAAGCATCCGCCCCATCTCATTTTTGTAGTCAACCTTATAAGGCATAATTTACATAGAAAAAATTTTACCCTTTTTAAGTGTCCAGTTTTTATGAATTTTGAGAAATGGTAACAGTTATGTAACAACTAAGAAGTCAAGTACCAGAGTATTTCCATTTTGTTCCAAATTTCTCTTCTGCTCCTTTGAGGTCAGTCTCCTCCATCCACTTCCAGCTCCTGGCAACCAGTAATCTGATTTCTATGCCTCTAGTTTTAAAGTTTTCATAATATCATATAATTAGGGTCATGTACTCTGTAGCCTCTTTTACTTTGCATAATCCTTTTCAGATAATTCAAGTTGTTGCACATACCAATAGTTCATTTCTTTTTGTTGCTGAGTGGATTCCCATTGTATAGATATGCCACAATTTAGTTATCCATTCACCAGTTGATAGGTATTTGTATTATTTCCAGGTATTGGCAACCATGTCTACATGTGCCATATATATCATCATACAGGTCTCTCTTTAGTAGACATACACATATATATACTTATTGGATAGTATATTTTTATTTGTTTTGGATAAATATGTAGGATGGAATTGCTATGTCATATGATAAATTATGCTTACCTGTTAAGAAACGGCCAAATCTTTTTTAGTAGTGATTACACAATTTTCATTCGTAATAGCATTATATGAGAGTTTCTGTTTTTCTGCATCCTCCCAGTACTTAGAATTGTCAAGTGTATTTTTGGTGTATTTGTGTGGTTTCGTTTGTTTTTCATTCTAACATATCTGTGGTAGTATATCATGGTGGTTTTAATTTGCATTTTGCTAATGACTTATGATGTTATATGTCTTTTCATTTGCTTATTTGCAATCCATATTTCTTCTTTTTACAATGCCTGCTCAAGGCTTTTGTACCTTTGAGATCCTGTTGTCTGTTTCTTATCGTTGTAGTTTGGAGAGCTTTTAAATATTCTGGATTCAAGTATTTTATCAGCGATTTGGTTTGTAAATATTTTCTCCCAGCAGTTGCCTTGTATTTTCATTTTCTTAAAGGGCAGACATTTTTAATTTTGGTGAAGTCCAATTTATCAAATTTTTCTTTTAGTGTCTTATGAAAGAAATCTTGTCATAATCCAACATGATGAAGATTTCCTCTACTATTTCTAGATATTTTATATTTTTAGGTTTTATATCTTGTGTGTAACCAAATTCATCTTTATCTTTTAAAGTTTTTGTGTATGAATGGCCAATGGCTCCAAAACGATTTGTTAAAAACACTAGTCTTTCTCCAACAGTTTACCTTTGTATCCTTGGAAAAACAAATCAACTAAGTATATACGGGCTTACGTCTGAGCTTTTCTGTTCCATTGATTTATATGTCAGTCCTTTCACCAATACCACACTGTCTTGATTACTCTGACTTTATAAGTCTTAACATCAGGTATTGTGAGTCCTCCAACTTTGCTTTTTATTTAAGAAATTGGTTTAGCTCTTCCACATCTTTTGCTTTTCCATGTAAATTTCTGAGTCAATTTCTATTTCAAAGCCTTCTCCTATTTTCATTAGGATGAATTAAGTATATATAGCAATTTGGGAAGAATTGACGTAGTAACAATATTGAATCCTTGAATTCATGAACAACGTATATCTCTCAATGGGTTTCATTAAATTTATCTCATTAATGTTTTCTGGTTTTCATCATACAATCTTGTAAATATTTCGTACTTTTTATCCTTATTTTGTTTTTCAAGATATTGTAAACGGTGTCGTGGTTTTTAAATTTGAATTTCCGTTTGTTCATTGGTAGTGTATAGAAATACATCGAATTTATGTGCATTGACCACATATCTGTGATTTCTCAACTCTATTATTAGCTCTAGTAATTTCTACAGATATTGGAATATAATGCATAGACAATCATGTCATCCATCAATGTTGCTACTGTTGTGTGACATCGAATTGATTCCAACTCACAGCGACCCTATACGACAGAGTAGAAACGCCCCATAGGGTTTCCAAGAGTGTAATTTTTAGAGGAGCAGATTGCCAATTATTTTCTCCCACAGAGTGGCTGATGGGTTCGAACTGTCCACATTTTTGTTAGCGGCTGAGCGATTAACCATTGCACCACCAGTTTTCCTTTGACCATCAATAAAGACAGCTAGTTTCTTCCTTTCCAATCTGTATGCCTCTATGTTTTTATCTTGTCTTATTGCGTATCCTGTCTACTTTTCATTTTCTCTTCACTGAAGCCTAGATGACCTATAAGCTGATCTCCTTTCATGTCTCTTTATTTTCTACTTCCATGTCTTTGTTAATGTAACTTCTTAAGTCTCCCTTCTTGTGCCCTCCACATCGTACCCCCATTCCAGCACACAGACTGCACCAAAAATCCTATATATACTTCAAGGCCCAGTGCAAATGTTACATTCTCTATGAAATACATCCTGATTTCCTATCTGAAAACACTCTAAAGTGCACATGACTTTTTTTTCTATGTATGTATAATATACTCTAGTAGCACCCATTGAACCTGAATACTTTGAGACATATGACTCCTGTCTTTTTTTAAGTCCTTTCCTGCAAGGCTGAAAGAATGGACCATATTTTATTTTTCTCTTTACCTGTCGTATCTAGTGGAATTCAAGGAATAACAAGTGTTTGTTTTTTTTTTTTTTTAATAATTTTTATTGTGCTTTAAGGGAAAGTTTACAAAACAAGTCAGTCTGTCACATATAAGCTTATATACACCTCACTACATACTCCCATTTAATCTCCCCCTAATGATTCAGCCCTCTCCCTCCTTCCAATTTCTCCTTTCGTGACCATTTTGAAAGTTTCTAACCCTCTCTACCCTCCCATCTCCCCTCCAGACAGGAGATGCCAATACAGTCTCAAGTGTCCACCTGATACAAGTAGCTCACTCTTCATTAGCATCTCTCTCCAGCCCATCGTCCAGTCTCTTCCATGCCTGAGGAGTAGTCTTCAGAAATGGTTCCTGTCCTGGGCCAACAGAATGTTCGGGAACCATGACTACCGGGATTCTTCTAGTCTCAGTCAGATCATTAAGTATGGTCTTTTTATATGAGAATTTGGGGTCTGAATCCCACTGTTCTCCTGCTCCCTCAGGAGTTCTCTGTTGTGTTCCCTGTCAGGGCAGTCATGAGTTGTGCCCGGGCACCATCTAGTTCTTCTGGTCTCAGGATGATGTAAGTCTCTAGTTCATGTGGCCCTTTCTGTCTCTTGGGCTCATAGTTCTCGTGTGACCTTGGTGTTCTTCATTCTCCTTTGATCCAGATGGGTTGAGACCAATTGATGCATCTTAGATGGCCGCTTATTAGCATTTAAGACCCCAGACGCCACACTTCAAAGTGGGATGCAGAATGTTTTCATAATAGAATTTATTTTGCCAATTGACTTAGAAGTCCCTTTAAGCCATAGTCCCCAAACCCCTGACCTTGCTCCGCTGACCTTCGAAGCATTCAGTTTATCCCAGAAACTTCTTTGCTTTTGGTCCAGTCCAGTTGAGCTGACCTTCCCTGTATTGAGTATTGTCCTACCCTTCACCTAAAGTAGTTCTTATCTACCAACTAATCAGTAAATAACCCTCTCCCACCTTCCCTCCCTCCCCCCCTCATAACCAGAAAAGAATATGTTCTTCTCACTTTATACTATTTCTCAAGAACTTATAATAGTGCTCTTGTACAGTATTTGTCCTTTTGCATCTGACTAATTTCACTCAGCATAATGCCTTCCAGGTTTCTCCATGTTATGAAATGTTTCACAGATATGTCACTGTTCTTTATCGATGCGTAGTATTTCATTGTGTGAATGTACCATAATTCATTTAACCATTCATCTATTGATGGATACCTTGGTTGCTTCCAGCTTTTTGTTATTGTTAACAGTGCTGCAATAAACATGGGCGTGCATATATCTGTTCGTGTAACAGCTCTCATTTCTCTAGGGTATATTCCGAGGAATAGGATTTCTGGGTTGTTCTATTTCTAACTGTTTAAGATAACGCCAGATAGATTTCCAAAGTGGTTGTACCATTTTACATTCCCACCAGCAGTGTATAAGAGTTCCAATCTCTCCGCAGCCTCTCCAACATTTATTATTTTGTGTTTTTTGGATTAATGCCAGCCTTGTTGGAGTGAGATGGAATCTCATCGTAGTTTTAATTTGCATTTCTCTATTTTTTTTTTTTAAATGGCTAATGATCGAGAGTATTTTCTCATGTATCTGTTAGCTGCCTGAATATCTTCTTTAGTGAAGTGTGTGTTCATATCCTTTGCCCACTTCTTGATTGGGTTGTTTGTCTTTTTGTGGTTGAGTTTTGACAGAATCATATAGATTTTAGAGATCAGGCGCTGGTCAGAGATGTCATAGCTGAAAATTCTTTCCCAATCTGCAGGTGGTCTTTTTACTCTTTTGGTGAAGTCTTTAGATGAGCATAAGTGTTTGACTTTTAGGAGCTCCCAGTTATCTGGTTTCTCTTTGTCATTTTTGGTAATGTTTTGTATTCTGCTTATGCCTTGTATTAGGGCTCCTAAGGTTGTCCCTATTTTTTCTTCCATGATCTTTATCGTTTTAGTCTTTATGTTTAGGTCTTTGATCCACTTGGAGTTAGTTTTTGTGCATGGTGTGAGGTATGGGTCCTGTTTCATTTTTTTGCAAATGGATATCCAGTTATGCCAGCACCATTTGTTAAAAAGACTATCTTTTCCCCAATTAACTGACACTGGGCCTTTGTCAAATATCAGCTGCTCATATGTGGATGGATTTATATCTGGGTTCTCAATTCTGTTCCACTGGTCTTTGTGTCTGTTGTTGTACCAGTACCAGGCTGTTTTGACTACTGTGGCTGTATAATAGGTTCTGAAATCAGGAAGAGTGAGGCCTCCCACTTTCTTCTTTTTTTCAGTAATGCTTTGCTTATCCGAGGCTTCTTTCCCTTCCATATGAAGTTGGTGATTTGTTTCTCTATCACCTTAAAAAATGACATTAGAATTTGGATTGTAAGTGCATTGTATGTATAGATGGCTTTTGGTAGAATAGACATTTTTACTATGTTAAGTCTTCCTATCCATGAGCAAGGTATGTTTTTCCACTTAAGTATGTCCTTTTTAATTTCTTGTAGTAGAGCTTTGTAGTTTTCTTTGTATAGGTCTTTTACATCCTTGGTAAGATTTATTCCTAAGTATTTTATCTTCTTGGGGGCTACTGTGAATGGTATTGATTTGGTTATTTCCTCTTCGATGTTCTTTTTGTTGATGTAGAGGAATCGAAGTGATTTTTGTATGTTTATCTTATAAGCTGAGACTTTGCCAAACTCTTCTATTAGTTTCAGTAGTTTTCTGGAAGATTCGTTGGGGTTTTCTGTGTATAAGATCATGTCATCTGCAAATAGAGATAATTTTACTTCCTCTTTGCCAATCCGGATGCCCTTTATTTCTTTGTCTAGCCTAATTGTTCTGGCTAGGACTTCTAGCACAATGTTGAATAAGAGCGGTGATAAAGGGCATCCTTGTCTGGTTCCCGTTCTCAAGGGAAATGCTTTCAGGTTCTCTCCATTTAGAGTGATGTTGGCTGTTGGCTTTGCATAGATGCCCTTTATTATGTTGAGGAATTTTCCTTCAGTTCCTATTTTGGTGAGAGTTTTTATCATAAATGGGTGTTGGACTTTGTCAAATTCCTTTTCTGCATCAATTGATAAGATCGTGTGGTTTTTGTCTTTTGTTTTATTAATATGGTAGATTACATTAATGGTTTTTCTAATATTAAACCAGCCTTGCGTACCTGGACAAACCCCACTTGGTCATGGTGGATTATTTTTTTGATATGTTGTTGAATTCTATTGGCTAGAATTTTGTTGAGGATTTTTGCATCTATGTTCATGAGGGATATAGGTCTGTAATTTTCTTTTTTTGTGGTGTCTTTACCTGGTTTTGGTATCAGGGAGATGGTGGCTTCATAGAATGAGTTGGGTAGTATTCCGTCATTTTCTATGCTTTGAAGTACCTTTAGTAGTAGTGGTGTTAACTCTTCTCTGAAAGTTTGGTAGAACTCTGCAGTGAAGCCGTCCAGGCCAGGGCTTTTTTTGTTGGGAGTGTTTTGATTACTGTTTCAATGTCTTTTTTTGTTATGGGTCTATTTACTTGTTCTACTTCTGAATGTGTTAGTTTAGGTAGGTAGTTTTTTTCCAGGAATTCATCCATTTCTTCTAGGTTTGCAAATTTGTTAGAGTACAATTTTTCGTAATAATCTGATATGATTCTTTTAATTTCAGTTGGGTCTGTTGTGATGTGGCCCTTCTCGTTTCTTATTCCGGTTATTTGTTTCCTTTCCTGTATTTCTTTAGTCAGTCTAGCCAATGGTTTATCAATTTTGTTAATTTTTTCAAAGAACCAGCTTTTGACTTTGTTAATTCTTTCAATTGTTTTTCTGTTCTCTAATTCATTTAGTTTAGCTCTAATTTTTATTATTTCTTTTCTTCTGGCGCCTGATGGATTCTTTTGTTGCTCACTTTCTATTTGTTCAAGTTGTAGAGACAGTTCTCTGATTTTGGCTCTTTCTTCTTTTTGTATGTGTGCATTTATCGGTATAAATTGGCCTCTGAGCACTGCTTTTGCTGTGTCCCAGAGGTTTTGATAGGAAGTATTTTCATTCTCGTTGCATTCTATGAATTTCCTTATTCCCTCCTTGATGTCTTCTATAACCCAGTCTTTTTTCAGGAGGGTATTGTTCAGTTTCCAAGTATTTCATTTCTTTTCCCTAGTTTTTTCTGTTATTAATTTCTAGTTTTATTGCCTTGTGGTCTGAGAAGATGCTTTGTAATATTTCGATGTTTTGGACTCTGCAAAGGTTTGTTTTATGACCTAATATGTGGTCTATTCTAGAGAATGTTCCATGTGAGCTAGAAAAAAAAGTATACTTTGCAGCAGTTGGGTGGAGAGTTCTGTATAAGTCAATGAGGTCAAGTTGGTTGATTGTTGTAATTAGGTCTTCGTGTCTCTATTGAGCTTCTTACTGGATGTCCTGTCCTTCTCCGAAAGTGGTGTGTTGAAGTCTCCTAGTATAATTGTGCAGGTGTCTATCTCACTTTTCAGTTCCGTTAAAATTTGATTTATGTATCTTGCAGCCCTGTCATTGGGTGCATAAATATTTAATATGGTTATATCTTCCTGATCTATTGTCCCTTTTATCTTTATGTAGTGTCCTTCTTTATCGTTTGTGGTGGATTTAAGTTTAAAGTCTATTTTGTCAGAAATTAGTATTGCTACTCCTCTTCTTTTTTGCTTATTGTTTGCTTGATATATTTTTTTCCATCCTTTGAGTTTTAGTTTGTTTGTGTCTCTAAGTCTAAGGTGTGTCTCTTGTAGGCAGCATATAGACGGATCGTGTTTCTTTATCTAGTCTGAGACTCTCTGTCTCTTTATTGGTGCATTTAGTCCATTTACATTCAGCGTAATTATAGATAAATAAGTGTTTAGTGTTGTCATTTTGATGCCTTTTTATGTTTGTTGTTGACAATTTCATTTTTCCACTTACTTTTTTGTGCTGAAACGTTTTTCTTTGTAAATTGTAAGATCCTCATTTTCATAGTATTTGACTTTATGTTTGTTGAGTCATTACGTTTTTCTTGGCTTTTATTTTGAGTTATGGAGTTGTTATACCTCTTTGTGGTTACCTTAATATTTACCCCTATTTTTCTAAGTAAAAACCGAACTTGTGTTGTCCTATATCGCCTTGTATCACTCTCCATATGGCAGTTCTGTGCCACCTGTATTTAGTCCCTCTTTTTAATTATTGTGATCTTTTACATATTGACTTCAATGATTCCCTGTTATGAGTTTTTTTTTTTTTAATTAATCTTAATTAGTTTTTGTGATTTCCCTATTTGAGTTGATATCAGGATGTTCTGTACTGTGACCTTGTGTTGTGCTGGTATCTGATATTATTGGTTTTCTGACCAATTTCCTTTAGTATTTCTTGTAGCTTTGATTTGGTTTTTGCAAATCCTCTAAGCTTGTGTTTATCTGTAAATATCTTAATTTCACCTTCATATTTCAGAGAGAGTTTTGCTGGATATATGATCCTTGGCTGGCAGTTCTTCTCCTTCAGCGCTCTGTATATGTCATCCCATTGCCTTCTCGCCTGTATGGTTTCTGCTGAGTAGTCTTAACTTATTCTTACTGATTCTTCCTTGAAGGAGACCTTTCTTTTCTCCCTGGCTGCTTTTAAAATTTTCTCTTTATCTTTGGTTTTGGCAAGTTGATGATAATATGTCTTGGTGTTTTTCTTTTTGGATCAATCTTAAATGGGGTTCAATGAGCATCTTGGATAGATATCCTTTCGTCTTTCATGATGTCAGGGAAGTTTTCTGTCAGCAGATCTTCAACTATTTTCTCTGTGTTTTCTGTCCTCCCTCCCTGTTCTGGGACTCCAATCACACGCAAGTTATCCTTCTTGATAGAGTCCCACATGATTCTTAGGGTTTCTTCATTTTTTTTAATTCTTTTATCTGATTTTTTTTCAGCTATGTTGGTGTTAATTCCCTGGTCCTCCAGATTTCCCACCCTGCATTCTAATTGCTCAAGTCTGCTCCTCTGACTTCCTATTGTGTTGTCTAATTCTGTAATTTTATTGTTAATCTTTTGGATTTCTGCATGCTTTCTCTCTATGGATTCTTGCAACTTATTAATTTTTCCACTATGTTCTTGAATAATCTTTTTGAGTTCTTCAACTGTTTTATCAGTGTGTTCCTTGGCTTTTTCTGTAGTTTGCCTTATTTCATTTCTGAGGTCATCCCTGATGTCTTGAAGCATTCTGTAAATTAGTTTTTTATATTCTGTATCTGATAATTCCAGGATTGTATCTTCATTTGGGAAAGATTTTGATTCTTTTGTTTGGGGGGTTGTAGAAGCTGTCATGGTCTGCTTCTTTATGTGGTTTAATATCGACTGCTGTCTCTGAGCCATCATAGTGATTTATTCTATAATTTCTCACTGAGTCTTATCTTGTTTTGTTTTCTTTCAATATACGTGGATGGGCTACTAGATTGTGCTGTCTTGTTTGTTGTAGCCCTTGACTTACTTATGACCTATTACCAGCTGGTTTGGGCTGTTGCCAGATATATATGCCTGAGTCTATTCACTATTCTTGAGTGGAATCTGATTTTGGGTCATCAATCGTGTGCTGCACCCTAACACCTATCCACCTCGAGAAGTAGTGGTGATAGTTGTGTGCACCAGATTCTATTAGCAGCTGAGGTTCACACTCCAAGGGGGGCAGGATGCTGAGAGGCTTCCCCCAAGTGTCAGTGAGGTAGGTGTGTCTCTATTCCTATAGCACCTTGGTGGGAGGGCATTGCAGCTGTACCATAGGCCTCCAATGTAAGTACCTCTACTGATTGGTAGGTGTCACTCTCCTTAGACCCCTAAGGCAAGAGGCTAGGTGGTCTGGGGGAAGCTTCAGCCCTCAGTTCCCTGTTGTGGGTCAGTTAGGACTCTGTTGAATAAGCAGAGATATCAGACCTGGGAAACTTGATTTTCCAGTAAATCCGCTAAAAAAAAAATGCAGTCAGATCCCTATCAGAACTGCCTTTGGATTATAACCGCCACCTTGTTCCCTGTAAGGATGAAAGCCCGAGATTTTGGATCATATATGCTTGGCTGGGGCTGGTTCTGTGTTTTTAGTCCAATTAGGGAAGGATTTTTGGTCTCTGGGTTTTTTGTGGTTGCTTCTCTCAGGCCGGAAGAATGGGTTAGGAAAAGACCAATAAAAAAAGGGAAAAGCAAAGCCACCACGGACCCGGAGCCATTCTCCCTCTGGTTCAGGAAATTCCAATATTAATGAAGCTGCCTGGGAAGGTGGGGGGTGGGATCCAGAACAACAGGAGAGTAGCACCCCGGAACATAGCCAAAGTTGCTTATCTTGCTTGGGATGACTATTTTATCTGTCACCTATGTGTGCTGGCTGTGTCGAGATTGCCCCCGAGGGTCTGGCCCGCTAAAGCCACGCTCAGATCCTCCACTGCCAGTCCAAAGCCCAGCGTCAAGGTTCCCCTGCTGGGACGCTGCACTCCCGGCTCCAAAAGCAGTCACTGCCTCCCGGGGACTTCTCGTCCCGCCAGCCGCGTCGCCGCGCCGCCTCCGAGGACTGGCTGGGCACCCTTTCGGGGTTAGTTTAGGGGAGTAGGGCTGCGCCCCGTGTTTGTGCCGTGAGTAGATGCTGTGTTCAGCTCCCCTGCTCCCAGTCCAAAGCCCGGCGCCAAGGTTCCCCAGCTGGGATGCTGCACTCCCGGCTCCAAAACCAGTCACTGCCTCCCGGGGACTTCTCCCACCAGCCGCGTTGCCACGCTGCCCGCTCGGACCGGCTGGGCCCCCTCCCGGGGTCAGTTCAGGGGGTAGGGCTGCGCCTCTTGTTTGCGCCGTCACAAGATTTTGTGTTCAGCTCTCCTGGGCCCAGTCCCAAGTTGAGCGCCAAGGTTACCTGATGGGGACGCTGGCTCCAGGCTCCAAAAACAGTCGCTGCTTCCCCGTATTTGTTCGTTCTCCATCTCCGTCATTCAGGTCAACTCTTTAAATCTGTGTTTGTCGTTCAGGGTTTGTACATTGTTATGTATGTGATCGATTCACTTGTTTTTCCAAGTCTTTGTTGCAAGAGGGATCCGAGGTAGCGTCTACCTAGTCAGCCATCTTGGCCCTGCCTCCCCAGGATCACTTTTGAAAGAAGTTCAGTATTTCCTGGATTTGAGTTCAGAAGAGAAGCTCTGAGTTGGTGGGTGCTTACCAAGAAGGAGCAAAACTAGAGAAAGCAGGCATCCATTCCATTACCTCTGAGTGCAAAGAAAACACTCCATCGTTTCACTTCCTTGGCCATCCTCTTGCTTTCTTTTTCACCTGTGATCACTCTAGATGTGTTGTGCCCTGACAATTGCATGGGTCTAAGCCCACTAAAAAGGAACCAGGACCCAAGTGAGGGCAGAGCAATTCAGACACAACCTCAGACACAAATGAGATGAATACCACTGTTTCTCTCAGAGAATGTGGAGAAAAGAACACCTAATAAAAGTTAGTGTGAGAAAATTTGGTGTGGAAAGGTTTGAGCCCACTACAAGTTTACTTTCTTGATTTGCATAAAGGAAGACACAAGTTCTAGCTGGGTGAGATCTTCAGTCAGAATTACTTGGCTTTCTTAAAGCTTATGTTACTGTGTTTCAGAAAAGAAGGTTTTGATTGTCACTTGATTTAGGAAAACCTTAAGATCATGGGACAAGGATAAGTTGAGGGAGGGGCAGGAGAAGTTTAAGACATCTTAAAGCTATGGAAATCAGGGATTTTCCTCAGAGTTAGTTTTGAAGGAAAGGTTGACAGAGAGAACACTGATATTCCAAGGTCACAATCGCTTTTGATCCTAATTATCTGTTAGGATTTTTAGGCAAAAATCACAGGAAAGGTCTTTATTTCTCCTGAATTGTAGGACAAAGTTTCTTTTCTTCCTTTCCTTTCTGAGATCAATAGACAAGAATTCTGGCAAATCTGCCTTTGAATTTTGGATCTAGAATTGCCATATTGACCAATTGTTTCTCTCCACCATAGAAATCTTATTCTGGTAACTGTTTTTCTACTTTAATCCTGATCTTCCTAGATATTATCTTTTTTCCTGAGGCCTTTCTATGGGGTCAAATTATGCCCTTCTATAGGGTTGGTATGAGTCTGAATAGAATGGAGGACAAAGGGGTTGTTTGTTTTTTAGTAGGGTCCCTAGGAATTGCCTGGTATGGTATGGTAATGGCTTTGGTTTTGTTTGTTTGTTTTCGGTAGTGCTTCTTGGAACACTGGTGGCCCCAGTGGTTAGTTGTTCAGCTGCTAACCAAGATGTCAGCAGTTTGAATCCTCCAGCTGCTACTTGGGAACACTTCTGCACCATCCTACCCTGTTGGGTTTGGCTTTGGTTTTTATAGTTGGGCTTCCTGCTTTTTCCAGAAAATGCTCAATTTTTGAAGACAATTTAGGATTCTTTCCTCAGCTGGAAATATCGGGAACCTTAGAGGAAAGCCAGTTCTTTCCAGGAAGAGAACTGTCTTAGTTATCTAGTGCTACTCTAACCAAAATACCACAAATGGGTGGCTTCAAAGAACATCAAATTATTGTCTTACAGTTTAGGAGGCTAGAAGTCTGAATTCAGGGCACCACCTTTAGGGAAAGGCTCTTTCTCTGTTGCCTCTAGGGGAAGATCCTTATCTCAGGTTCTATACCTTCTGGGTTCCTCATTCCTTGGTTTTTTGGTGATCCTCACATGTGCTTCTGTCTTCCCCCATTTGTGCTGGCTTGTCTATGTGTCTATGTGACTCTTTACATCACTCAGAAGTAATTAGGTTTAGGATTCACCCTACACTAATGTGGCGTCATTAACATAACCAAGAAAACCCTATTCCCAAATGGGATTACATCCATAGCTATAGGGGTCAGGACTCCAACAAGTATTGGGAGGTGGTGAGCTTAATTTAGTCTGTAACAGGAACCCTGGTGGATTCTAATCTTCATCTGTAAATCCATTTGTCTAGTCCCTAATGAGCACATATGATACAAGTTCTCTACCAGAGACCAGTGTTGTACAGGGAAATGGCACCTAATACAGAAGTAGCTCGTATTGCTGTGGTCATGCTCTAAGTATTAATCGACCCAGGGAGTTTTCTAGTCCTCATTTTCCAAATGAAGAAACATGTGAAGGAGTTCTACCTCAGGCCTCGTATACCACCATTCATCCAACTAAGCCAACAAACCTTTAGAGAAAGAAGCTCTCATAACCTCCAGTTGCCTTCATAGGTAAAAATCATTCTAATGACAGTGTTACAGGACCTGGCTGAAGGAAGAAAAGACTAAATGGCATCTTCAAGGTGACAAATTTCCTGTCTCTTCCTTTGCAAGCTGAGCACACCACCTTCAACTTCTAATCTCTTTATTTTCTTATTATTTACTTTTTTATATCTTCACCATATTTGGAGGCATTTTTCTTGTTGGTTCTTGTCTGTTTCTTCCCTCCCTGGCCCCGCACTGTGAATTAGGATGTAGCTCTACCAAGGTTGGGGAGCCCCAGTGCAGTGGTTAAAAGCTCAGGGTGCTAACAGGTGTTTGAATCTACCTGCCACTCCTTGAAAACCCTATGGAGCAGTTCTTCTCTGTCTTATACAGTCGCTATAAATGGGAATCGTCTCGATGGCAATGGATTTCTACATGGATGGGATTTTTGTGGGTTATTCACTCTTGAAATTCTTGCTCCCAGAACAGTCCCTGACACAAAATATGTACTCAAGAAATATTTGTCAGCTGAATAAATGAATGAATAATTTTAAAACTTCTTGCACCCACATCTGCAGGTTGGGCACCATCAAAGCCGAAGTTGGGAGAGAAACTTCTGTTTTCTTCATGAGATGGTGAGGAAGATAAAGGATAAAACTGGATTGCAGTTTATTGGGGAAATCGAAACCACTTTATTCTTCCATTTTATTCAAACCCCTGACAGCCTCAAAAGACTACAAAATTCAGCGTTTCTCAGCGAATAATGGGGCCAGTCTTCAAATGGTTATTTCACAGGATTTGTCTGATGCTTTTAGGGTGTTGGGAGTCCCGGTACCGCAGTGGTTAAGAGTTCGGCAGCTAAAGGAAAGGTCCACATTTTGAATCCACCAGTGGCTCCTTGGAAACCTTATGTGCCAGTTCTACTCTGTCCCTGAGTGGAAGTCACCTCGATGGAAATTTTTTTTTTTTTGATTGTTTTGTTTTTACTGGGGTGCATTTTTCTGTGGAGTGTGAAAAAGGAATATATGCCCTTCCAGAGTCTTGAACTCAGGACTTTCAGATTATGAGATTGAGATGCTGCTGGCTTCACCAAGAGTGTACTTCTTTGAGGAAGGCTCACTGAGGAACTGAGATATACAATCTTAGTCTCCAAGAGACTGTTTGGCCAGTTTCCAGTTTTCTGAAATCATAATCATTGCTCTATAAAATCACTCCATCTAAGCCAAGGATACCCGGAAGAATTCCACTACAGGGGGTGTGAAGTCCACACCAGGTGATAGGACCCTGTGGGCTGTGGGACCTGGGACAATTGTGTCTGCCTTTTTACTCTGATGTTCCAATGATCTGGATCTTACACCCTCAGAGATCTCAATCCCCCTTTCACCTTCCACAGTCTCCTTTGTTGACATGAAACATAAGAGGAGCTCTGTTAGCATTAGCTGACTGACTGACTGACTGACTGACTGACTGAGAGAAAGAATAAATAGTTCCCAGCTTTATCTCCAGTCCAAACGTCCTCCTTTACTCTATACCTCCACTTGCATTTATGTGATTAGCTACATTTCCTTTTTAACACCTCAAACTGACCTTATAATACTGTCTTCCATTTTTTTTTCAGGATTATGCATCAGTGATTCTGCTAAGAGATTTATAATGATTGTATTGAGTCCAGTTGAATTTTGGGAACACAACTATGCATCAGAATCTACACTTAGCAGTTAAAGGGAGATTGGAGAGTATCCAGTATGGACGTGGGGAGTGGTCTATCTCTCAGTTCAGTCTCAAAGTTCATGGAGTGTTGCTTAGGATGGGAGACACACATTTTAGCTCTGAGGTGCATGCTAGAGTTCAGACAACTTTATAGGTTGAGACAACTCTATGGGTTAGAGTTCTTGAACTCCTATCCTCTACAGTCTCAGAGGTACTTTCTTGTTGCTTGGGGTTCCCCTTTTCAGTCCTCTAGCCAAGAAGCTGGGGCTTTATTTCCTGGACTCTGCCCTGCACTTCTCAGGTCTAAGGCTGCATTTAGGGCCAAGAGGCAGGGAGAAAAATAGGAACTGGACATGCAACGCCCTCTTGAAATCACAGCCTCTTTGAAAAAACAAATTATAAAACTCTAGATCTATATATTGTAAGTGCCCATAAGTAATAAAAGTGAAGAAGCGTGCACTTACACATCTAATTTCAAAGAGTTCAGTATTTTCTCGGTTTTCAATGGTCAAAGCTTGAAATGCAAAATATTAAGAATGTGGGTATCGATCCCTCAACTTCTCGCACCTGCGGCGAGCGCTTTTCCACTTGAGCTATGTACCCACATGGCTGAATTACTTTATCTGACCTTAATTCAGGAATCGACCTGCCGGTCCACACTCCAGTACGCACTATCGCCAGCAGTTCAGAGTACCAGGCTTTTCCAGGTCATTATAGCGGAACCATACGGATCCTTGGTGGTACAGTGCTTAAGCGGTCGGCTGATAACCGAAAGTTTTCGACACACCAGCGGCTCCGCAGGAGAATGATGCGGCAGCCTGCTTCCGCAAACATTTACAGCCTTGGAAATGCTGTGGGGCGGTTCTACTCTGTCCTATAGGGTCTCCAAGGGTAGGAATCCACTGTAAGCGAACGGGTTTGGTTTTCAGTAGATTAAAATGAAACCCGGACTCGGCCCGAAACGGACTGGGGCAAAAGCGTCTTGACTGCTCAGCCAGCTGTCCCGCTGGGGAGAAGAAAAGGACGCGGTGGCAAAGCTCAGGTGCCACCAACGTTTTATGCTTCTAATTTTCGAGAAGAGAGGACGTCCCAACGAGAGAGGATCAACCCAGAACGATCTAGCTATGTGGCACAGCTCTCTTAGGATGACCATCTGACTCTTTGAAAGGCGCGATTGTCATTTGCTCCCCGCAGCTGTGACCACCCATGAGTAGGCAACGGGACAGCCTCTCCCCGATTCTGGAAGGGAAACCAGAAAACAGAACTTACTGCGGTCCAGTCAATTATGACTCATAGAGACACTGTAGGGCAGAAAAGAACCGACCCAATTGTCTTTGCGAAGAGCGCCTGGCGGATTCGAACTGCAGATCTTTGGTTAGCAACCGTAGCACTTAACCACTATGCCATCAGGGTTTCCGGAAGGCGAACAGCTCCAAGTATGTCCGCTGCCTTTCGAACCAAGATCTTACATTTGTTAGGCGAGCTTGGTAACCACTGTAATCCGGAAACTCCTTGATTTGTGAGTTTCTTTTCTTTCTAATTTCTGAGAGATGTGTGTTCAATTCCCATTGAGGTGTGTGATGTAGAAATCATATATCCCCATCATATGAGAGAACAGCAAAAGTCTCCACATTCTTACAGAAAGGAGCTATGGGGGTCATGAGGCAAGATCATACTAGACCGAAGGATTCAAGAGTGGACCTTGAGAAATGGCGGTGAGGAGGGAACACAGGGCTGAGAGAACATTCTTTTGTGAGAAGAATACCTGTGTGCCATTTCCGATCAGCGTCTGATCTCTAAAATCGACATGATACTGCAAAAACTCAACTACAAAAAGACAAGTAAACCTATTTAAAAATAGGCAAAAGATATGAAGAGACAATTCACTAAAGAAGGCATTCAGGTAGCTAACAGATACATGAGGAAATGTTCACGATCATTAGCATTTAGAGAACTGCAGATCAAAATTACAATGAGATTTCATCTTACTCCAACAAGGCTGGCATTAATCCAAAAAACACAAAATAATAAGTGTCGGAGAGGCTGTGGAGAGATTGGAACACTTATACACTGCTGGTGGGAATGTCGAATGGTACAACCACTTTGGAAATTGATTTGGCGCTTCCTTAAAAAGTTACAAATAGAACTACCATACGATCCAGCAATCCCACTCCTCGGAATATATCCCAGAGAAATAAGAGCCTTTACACAAACAGATATATGCACACCCATGTTTATTGCAGCACTGTTTACAATAGCAAAAAGAAGCAACCCAGGTACCCATGAACGGATGAATGGATAAATAAATTATGATCTATTCACACAATGGAATACTACACATCGATAAAGAACAGTGAGGAATCTTTGAAGCATTTCATAACATGGAGGAACTTAGAATGCATTATGCTGAGTGAAATTAGTCAGTTGCAAAAGGACAAATATTGTATAAGACCACCAGTATAAGAACTTGAGAAATACTTTAAACTGAGAAGAAAACATTATTTGTGGTTACAAGATGGGGGAGGGTGGGAGGGTGGGAGAGGGTTATTCACCAATTAGTTGGCAGATAAGAACTACTTTAGGCTAAGGGACAGACAGCACACAATACAGGTGAGGTCAGCACAACTGGACTAAAACAAAAGCAAAGAAGTTTCCTGAATAAAATGAATGCTTCGAAGGCCACTGTAGCAGGGTCAGGGGTCTCGGGAACACGGTTTCAGGGGACATCTAAGTCAATTGGCATAATAAACTCTATTAAGAAAATATTCTCCATCCCACTTTGAAGAGTGGTGTCTTGGTTCTTAAACACTACCAAGCAGCCATCTAAGATGCATCAATTGGTCTCAACCCACCTGAATCAAAGGAGAATGAAGAACACCAAGGACACAGGGTAATTATGAGCCCATGAAACTGAAAGGGCCACATAAACCAGAGACTACATCATCCTGAGACCAGAACTAGATGGTATCTGGCTATAATCCATGACTGCCCTGACAGGGAACACAACAGAGAGCCCCTGAGGGAGCAGGAGAACAGCTGGATGCAGGCTCCAAGTTCTCATAAAAAGACCAGACTTCATGGTCTGATTGAGACTAGAAGGACCCCGGTGGTCATGGCCCCCAGACTTTCTGTTGCCCCAGGACAGGTACTATTCCCGAAGCCAACTCTTCAGACATTGAGTGGACTGAACAATGGGTTGGAGAGCGATGCTGGTGAGGAGTGAGCTTCTTGGATCAGATGGACGCTTGAAATTATGTTGGCATCTCCTGTCTGAAGGGGATACGAGAGGGTGGAGGGGGTTAGAAGCTGGCAAAGTGGACAAGAAAAGAGAGAGTGGAGGGAGAGAGTGGGCTGTCTCATTAGGGGGAGAGTAATTGGGACTGTGTAGCAAGGTGTGTATAAGTATTTATGTGAGAGATTGAGTTGATTTGTAAAGTTTCACTTAAAGCACAATAAATATTATTTTTTTAAAAAAAGAATCACATCACCAAACAATTAAATAAAGCAACACAGTGAAAGAGATGCAAACTCAGTAAACAAGATTATTTACATCTGAGTAAACAGGGCTGATAAAACAATTAGAACAAGACTTTAAGATAAGTATGGTATTCCTAGAAAGATGACGGAGACTATTTCATCTATACGACAAGAATAAACTGTTATAAAATTAAAGGATGGATAAGCCCCCCCCAAAAAAGGGATAAAATCCAAGACCACCTCCAAATCAATACATATTCTATTCTTTAAAAATGGCTTAGTCTTAGCCCAGAAAGTTTCACAAGTTTTCATGGGTTTAAGTCCTCTCCTCTTTGATTTTTTTTTTTTTCTTACTTCAATAATCTCCATCTCCAAAATACAGTAGAAACACAATAGTAGAACAGAAAGCTTCCCACTATCCACCCCCAGTGACATCTTAGTCTTACATCCCTGTGGTAACACATTAAACCCATTGCCATGGAGTAGATTTCAACTACCCACTTTTTATTATCTGCAGCCAAATACTTGACAATTCACCTTGACGTAGCATGCTGGGTCCACATATTGAATCACTTTATTTGTAAAGGTCCAAAAGTATATACATATAATAAGTCTTGATTGCCCATCCTAGTCTGCATTTTTTTTAAATAAATTTTACTGTGTTTTAAGTGAAAGTTTACAAATCAAGTCAGTCTCTCAAACAAAAACCCATATACACCTACCTTCACTCCCAATTACCCTCCCCCTAATGAGACAGCCCGCTCTCTCCCTTCACTCTCTCTTTTCATGTCCATTTTGTCAGCTGCTAACCCCCTCTACCCTCTTATCTCCCCTCCAGGCTGGAGATGCCAACATAGTCTCAAGTGGCCACCTGATCCGAGAAGCTCACTCCTCACAAGCATCCCTCTCCAACCCATTGTCCAGTCTAATCCATGTCTGAAGAGTTGGCTTAGGGAATGGTTCCTGTCCTGGAGCAACAGAAGGTCTGGGGGCCATGACCACCGGGGTCCTTCTAGTCTCAGTCAGACCTTTAAGTTCTTATGAGAATTTGGGGTCTGCATCCCAGTGCTCTCCTGCTCCCTCAGGGGTTCTCTGTTGTGTTCCCTGTCAGGGCAGTCATTGACTGTAGCCAGATACCATCCAGTTCTGGTCTCAGGAGGATGTAGTCTCTGGTTCATGTGGCCCTTTCTGTCTCTTGGGCTCGTAATCTCCTTGTGTCCTTGGTGTTCTTCATTCTCCTTTGATTCAGGTGGGTTGAGACCAATTGATGCATCTCAAATGGCTGCTTCCTAGCATTTAAGATGCCAGTCGCCACTTTTCAAAGTGGGATGGATAATGTTTTCTTAATAGAGTTTATTATGCCAATTGACTTAGATGTCCCCTGAAACCATGGTCCCCAGATCCCTGCCCCTGCTACACTGGCCTTCGAAGTATTCATTTTATTCAGGAACCTTCTTTGCTTTTGGATTAGTCCAGTCATGCTGACCTCCCCTGTATTGTGTGCTGTCTTTCCCTTAGCCTAAAGTAGTTCCTATCTACTCTCTAATTAGTGAATTCCCCTCCCACTCTCACTACCACCCCCATTTCGTAAACACAAAAGAATGTTTTCTTCTCAGTTTAAACTATTTCTCCAGTTCTTATAATAGAGGTCGTATACAATATTTGTCCTTTTGCAATCAACTAATTTCACTCAGCATAATGCCTTCCAGGTTCCTCCATGTTATGAAATGTTTCAAAGATTCCTCACTGTTCTTTATGGATGTGTAATATTCCATTGTGTGAATAGACCATAATTTTTCCATTCATCCATTGATGGGCACCTTGGTTGCTTCTCTCTTTTTGTTATTGTAAACAGTACTGCAATAAACATGGGTGTGCATATATCTGTTCATGTAAAGGCTCTAATTTCCCTAGGATACATTCAGAGGAGTGGGATTGCTGAATCCCATGGTAGTTCTATTTCTAGCTTTTTAAGGAAGAGCCAAATGGATTTGCAAAGTGGTTGTACCATTCGACATTCCACCAGCGGCGTATAACTGTTCCAATCTCTCCAGAGCCTCTCCAACATTTATTATTTTGTGTTTTTTGGATTAATGCCAGCCTTGTTGGAGTGAGATGAAATCTCATTGTAGTTTTGATCTGCAATTCTCTAATGGCTAATGATCGTGAACATTTCCTCATATATCTGTTAGCTACCTGAGTACCTTCTTTAGTGAAATGTCTATTCATATCTTTTGCCCATTTTTTAATAGGGTTATTTGTCCTTTTGTACTTTAGTTTTTGCAGTATCATGTAGATTTTAGAGATCAGGCGCTGATCAGAAATGTCATAGCTAAAAACTTTTTCCCAGTCTGTAGGAAGTCTTTTTACTCTTTTCCTGAAGTCTTTGGATGAGCACAGGTGTTTGATTTTTAGGAGCTCCCAATTATCTAGTTTTTATTCTATATTCTTTACAATGTTTTGTATACTGTTTATGCCATGTATTAGGGCTCTAACGTTGTCCCTATTTTTTCTTCCATGATCTTATCGTTTTAGACTTTATATTTAGGTCTTTGATCCATTTCAGGTTAGTTTGTGTTAATGGAGTGAGGTATGGGTCTTGTTTCATTTTTTTCAGATCGATATCCAGTTATGCCAGCACCGTTTGTTAAAAAGACTGTCTTTTCCCCATTTCACTGTTTTGGGGCCTTTGTCAAACATCAACTGCTCACATGTGGATGGCTTTATGTCTGGATTCTCAATTCTTTTCCTTTGGTCCATTTATGTGTTGTTGTACCAGTACCAGGCTGTTTTGACTATTGTGGCGGTATAATAGTTGTAAAATTAGGTAGAGTGAGGCCTCCCACTTTGTTCTTCTTTTTCAGTAATGCCTTATGTATCCAGGTCCTCTTTCCCTCCCATATGAAGTTAGTGATTTGTTTTTCCATCTCATTAAAGAATGTCGTTGGAATTTGGATCGGAATTGCATTAAATGTATAGATCGCTCTTGGTCAAATAGACATTTTTATAATGTTAAGTCTTCCTATCCACAAGCGAGGTATGTTTTTCCACTTATATATGTCTCTTTTGGTTTCTTGCAGAAGTGTACTGTAGTTTTCTTTGTATAAGTCTTTTACACCTCTGGTAAGATTTATTCCTAAGTATTTTATCTTCTTGGGGCTACTGTAAATGGTATTGATTTGATGATTTCGTCTTCGATGTTCTTTTTGTTGTTGTAGAGGAATCCGACTGATTTTTGTATGTTTTTCTTGTACCCTGATGCTCTGCTAAACTGTTCTATTAGTTTCAGTAACTTTCTGGAGGATTCCTTAGGGTTTTTTGTGTATAAGATCATATCATCTGCAAATAGAGATACTGTGACTACTTCCTTGCCAATCTGTATGCCCTTTATTTCTTTATCTAGCGTAATTGCTCTGGCTAGGACCTCCAACACAATGTTGAATAAGAGCAGTGATAAAGGGCATCCTTGTCTGGTTCCCGATCTCAATGGGAATGCTTTCAGGCTCTCAGCATTTAGGGTGATGTTGGCAATTGGCTTTGTATAAATGCCCTTTATTATGTTGAGGAATTTTCCTTCTATTCCTATTTTGCTGAGAGTTTTTATCATGAATGAGTGTTGAACTTCGTCAAATGCCTTTTCTGCATCAATTGATAAAATCATGTGATTCTTTCCTTTTGTTTTATTTATGTGGTGGATTACATGAATTGTTTTTCTAATGCTGAACCATCCCTGCATACCTGGTATGAATCCCACTTGGTCATGGTGAATTATTTTTTTGCTATGTTGTTGAAATCTGTTGGCTAGAATGTTATTGAGGATTTTTGCATCTACGTTCCTGAGGGATATAGATCTATAATTTTCTTTTCTTGTGGTGTCTTTACCTGGTTTTGGTATTAGGGACATGGTGGCTTCATATAATAAGTTTGGTATTATTCTGTCCTTTTCTATGCTCTGAAATACCTTTAGTAGTAGTGATGTTAACTCTTCTCTGAAAGTTTGGTAGAACTGTGCAGAGAAGCCATCCAGACTAGGGCTTTTTTTTTGTTGGGAGTGTTTTCATTTCCTTTTCAATCTCTTCTTTTGTTATGGGTCTATTTAGTTGTTCTACCTCTGTTTGTGTTAGTTTAGGTAGGTAGTGTGTTTCTAGGAGTTCATCCATTTCTTCTAGGTTTTCAAGTTTGTTTGAGTATAATTTTTCATAGTAATCTGATAGGATTCTCTTAATTTCAGTTGGGTCTGTTGTAATATCGCCCATCTCATTTCTTATTCGGGTTATTTGCTTCCTCTCCTGTTTTTCTTTTGTCAGTTTGGCCAGTGGTTTATCAACTTTGTTGATTTTTTCAAAAAGCCAGCTTTTGGTCTTGTTAATTCTTTCAATTGTTTTTCTGTTTTCTATTTCATTTAGTTCAGGTCTAATTTTTATCATTTGTTTTCTTCTGGTGCCTGTGGGTTTCTTTTGTTGCTTTCTATTTGTTCAAGTTGTAGGGATAATTCTTTGATTTTGGTCCTTTGTTCTTATTGGATGTGTGCATTTATTCATATAAATTGGCCCCTAAGCACCGCTTTTGCTGTATCCCAAAGCTTCTGATAGGAAGTGTTTTCATTCTCACTGGATTCTCTGAATTTCTTTATTCCATCCTTAATGTCTTCTATAATCCAGTCTTTTTGGAGCAGGGTCTTGTTCAGGTTCCAAGAGTTTGATTTCTTTTCCTTTTACTGATTTCCATTTTCATGGCCTTATGCTCAGAGAAGATGCTTTGTAATATTTCAATGTTTTGGATTCTGCTTAGGGTTGCTTTATGACTTAATATGTGGTCTATTCTAGAGAATGTTCCATGTGCACTAGAAAAGAAAGTATACTTGGTTGCTGTTGGGCGGAGTGTTCTGTAGATGTCTACGAGGTCATGTTGGTTGATTGTGGCATTTAGATCTTCCATGTCTTTATTGAGCTTCTTTCTGGATGTCCCATCCTTCACCGAAAGTGGTGTGTTGAAGTCTCCTACAATTATTGTGGAGCTGTCTATCTCACTTTTCAATGCTGATGGAGTTTTTTTTATGTATCTTGCAGCACTGTTATTGGGTGCCTAAATATTTAATATGGTTATAGCTTCTTGGTGTATTGTCCCTTTAATCGTTATATAGTGTCCTTACTTATCCTTTCTGATAGATTCAAATTTAAAGTCTATTTTGTCAGAAATTAATATTGCCACTGCTGTTCTTTTTTGATTGTTGCTTGCTTGATATATTTTTTCCATCCTTTGAGTTTTAGCTTGTTTGTGTCTCTAAGTCTAAGGTGTGTCTCTTGTAGGCAGCATATAGACGGATCTTGTTTTTTAATCCATTCTGCCACTCTCTGTCTCTTTATTGGTGCATTTAGTCCATTTACATTCAGGGTAATAATGGATAGGTATTTTTTTTTTTTTTATGGATTTAGTGGTATCATTTTGATGTCTTTTTTTGTCTGTTGTTGACAGTATCTCTTTCCCACTTAATTTTATGTGCTGAGTAGATTTTCTTTATATATTGTCCTTTCCCTATATTTATTGTTGTTGATTTTGTTTCTGCTGAGTCTCTATTTTTTTCCTGTATTTTATTTTGATGAGTAGGAAAGTTTGTCTCCTTTGTGGCTACCTTATTATCTACCCCTATTTTTCTAAATGTAAACCTAACTTTTATTTCTTTGTATCACCGTTATCTTCCTCTCCATGTGGAAGGCATATAATTACATTTCTTGTTCTCTCTTTATTATTTTCATGTTGTCCTCTTTTATATAATAACATGGCTGTTACCCTGTTTTGGGCTTTTTTTAAAAATAATCTTGCTTTGTTGTTTTGGATTTCCCTGTTTGGGTTGACTTCTGGTTGCTCCACCCAGAGTTCTAGTCTTGGGTTGATACGTGATATTATTGATTTTCTAATGAAAGAACTCCCTTTAGTGTTTCTTGTTGTTTTGGTTTGGTTTTTACGAATTCCCTCAACTTGTGTTTATCTGGAAACGTCTTAATTTCACCTTCATATTTAAGAGACAGTTTTGCTGGATATATGATTCTTGGCAGGCAATGTTTTTCCTTCAGTTTTTTAAATATGTCATCCATTGCCTTCTTGCCTGCATGGTTTCTGCTGAGTAGTCTGAGCTTTTTTTTTTTGGCTCTCCTTTGTAGGTGACTTTTTGTTTATCCCTTGCTGCTCTTATAATTGTCTCTTTATCTTTGGTTTTGGCAAGCTTGATTATAATATGTCTTGGTGACTTCCTTTTAAGTTCTACCTTATGTGGAGTTCGATGAGCATCTTGGATAGATATCTTCTCATGTTTCACAATATCAGGGAAGTTTTCTGCCAACAAATCTTCAACAATTTTCTCTGTATTTTCTCTTATCCCTCCCTGTTCTGGTACTCCAATCATTCGTAGGGTATTTCTCTTGATAGAGTCCCACATGATTCTTAAGTTTTCTTCATTGTTTTTTTTAAATTTTTAATCTGATTTTTCTTCAAATACGTTAGTGCCATGGGATTTATCTTTGAGTTCAGAAATTCTAGCTTTTACTTGCTCAATTCTGCTCCTTTGATTTTGTACTCAGTTGTCTAGTTCTGTAATTTTATTCTTAATCTTCTGAATTTCTGATTGCTGTCTGTCTATGGATTCTTCCAGCTTATTAAACTTTTCATTATGTTCCTGAATAATCTTTCTAATTTCTTCAATTGCTTTATCTGTGTGTTCCTTGGCTTCTTCTGCATATTGCCTAATTTCCTTCCCGATGTCTTGAAGGGTTCTGTATCCTAAACATTTGTATTCTCCTTCTAGTAATTCCAGGAATGCACTTTCATCTAGAAGATTGCTGGATTCTTTGTTTTGAGACTTTGTTGAGGTGATTATGGTCTGTTTCTTTATGTGACTTGATGCTGACTGGTGTCTCCGAGCTATCTATAAGTTATTGTATTAGTTTATGCTTGCTTACTGTGTCATAGCTGCTTGCTTTGTTTTGTTTTGGTGTACACCTATGGGTTGCTTGAGTGAGCTAGCTTGATTATTTTCACCTTTGGAGCTCTGGTGTCCTGTCCCCAGCTGGCTAGAGCTGTTATCAGGTATATCAGTCTAGGAGTCCATTCAGTTTTCTTTTATGAATTCAGTTGAGGTTTCCAGGTAGCTTATCATCAAGTGGGTGGTACAGGCTCTGTCCTACAGTCTTAGAGGGCCAGGGGTGATTGGCGTATATACAGGTATCTGATTGCAGCAGAGGGTCACACTCTGAACAAGAGAGGGGCTGAGAACCAACCCCCGAGTGCCTCTGAGGAAGATGTGTCCCTGTTCCCTAGAGTATGCTGATGGGTTAGTTCTGCAGAGGGACCATGGGCACCCAAAGGTTTTTGTTGTAGGGACTGGGAGGTAGCAGTTATCTTTGGACCCCTGTCTTGGCTGGCTGGGTGACCTGAGTGGAGCTACCAGTCCTTAGGTCCCTGATGTGGGTAGGTGAGGACCTTGTTTAATAGGCAAAGCAATGTCAAACGTCAATCACCTCCCTCTCCACCACACAGCTGAAATGGCTGGAGTTTGCCAACTAGGGCCTATTCTCTGGAAATAGACCCACACAGGTCCACGCAGAAAGGAAACATGCTCAAGGTCCACGGAGAGTTTATGCCTGAACAGGAACCATTTCTGTCCTGAGCTCCCCTGGTTAATGGAGCTAGCAAATTATCTTTCGCCCCAATTGTAATTTTTTTCCTTCCCCAAGGCTGGGAGGATGGCTCTAGGTGCTCACCAGGACCTATCTCAGGCCCAGGGAATCAGCCGCCGAAGCCGGCTTGGGGGTGGGGGTGGGGGGCAAGGGAAAATAGACCCAAGTACTTAGCTTTTGCCGAGAGCGCCCTTCTCCTAAGGTTCCGGAGGTGTGAGTGGGCTGTGTGGCTGGCTGCTTCTTCCTGAGGAAACTGCGGCCCAACGCTAGGACCACCTCGCTGCCGATCCGGGTATGGTGCCTGAGGGCTCCCAGCAATTCAGGCCCGGTAACTCCTCTCCGCTTCTGAACAGCCTCTTCTTCCCCCTGACCCTCAGTTCATTGTCTAAGCTTGCGTTTGATGCTCAGGGCTCCCAGCTTGTCACAAATATACTCCTTTCACTTGTTTTTTCGGGTATTTGTTGTAAGAAATCAGGATGGAATCCTCTGTCTATTCCGCCATCTTGGCTCCGCCCTCCAGGCTGAATTTTATTTCTTCTCACAAAATCCCTTTCAATAACCATTTCCTGAGAAAACCAGTCCTGCATATCTATGACTTAAGTCCTTACCCAAATCATTTCCACTAACCAATATGAAGAAATGCTTAAGGTAATGCAATCTAGCTCTCCTTTCACTGGAGTCAACATTCTGAATGCATTTGTGACACTGAGAAAGGAAATACAGACTATCAGACTTTCAGATCCCTGTTTTAATCAGAGCACATTCAGGAAACAGGCTGAAATGCCAGAACTTTCAATGCCCCTGTTCAAGAAGGTTTTTTTTTTTTTTTCCTACTGATCTGCAGCCCACAGAGGATGAACAAATACTGGCGACGCTTTCTATTTAACTTGGTATAAGTTCATAAAACAAATTGCCCAGATAATTGTACATGTCTTCAATTCTGCACTATATTTTCCGTAGATGTAAACCAGATTTATTACTAAAAAGTGCAGCAGTAAATGAGCGTTGCTTGTAATAGGCTTGTGCCAAGTATTATGTCAAAGGGAAATAAAAATGAGACCAATCACTTTGAGTACTCAAAGCTGTCAGCTTAGTTAACAGTTTCAAACGTATTGATGTGAAAATCTAAATTCTACAGAAATGAAGTCTAATTATTTCTACTAGTGCAAATATCTGTATAAGTTAGGCAACAAATGGCAATTTTAAAGAGTCCTGAAAAATAAACTTAAATCCTCTAAGTGAAAAAAAAAAAAAAAGAATACCTCTTTATTTGTATGTGTGTGCGTGCGTAAAATACTCGTGGAGGGAAGCAGTGATTGAAAAGCCTGGACACTTGGAATTATGTTGGGAGAATATTGTGGGGGTTTAAGAATCTTTGAAGAATTCCAAGTAATATTTTAGGAAAAGGGTTTTAGGTCTAAATGTTAACGAGGTTAAAAAAAGTGGAACTGAAATTGGGAGAAAAGAAAAGCATTTCTAAAAATACTTAAGGATCGAGGTTTATCCTCTGTTGTCCCATCAGCTCCTGAGGTTAGCGGCGTGAGTCTTTCTGCATCTCCAGCACCCACTGCACTGCCTGTTCGAAAATGCATCCTCTACACATTATACATGGAATGAGAACATACATGAAACAGAAGAAAGAGCAAGATTCTAGAGAGGTTCTGCAGGAAGTTTCTACAGTATTTGTCAAGACATTGGGTGAAGAGATTTGAGGGAGAAGGAGTTAAGAGCATGGGAATGGTGGCACAGAAGAGACTCTGAACTCATGCCCGATGAATGGCAGACTATATCTACTCGTTTATAAGTATTTGTTAAATGAATGAATGCATGAATGAGCTGATGTGGAGAAAGGTAGATGCTGAGACAGTGTGCTAGGTTAAACGAAGGCACACATTTGTTTATTTTTTAAAATTTAATAGGTCTTATTTTCAGAAGAGTTTTAAATTTACAGAAAAATAACTAGAAACTTACAAAGGCTTCCCATATACTCCGTGTCCACCCACAGTTTCTCCTATTATTTACATTTTGTATTAGTGTGGGACATTTGTTACAACTGATGAACCAATATTGAGACATTATTATCAACTAAAGTCCATAGTTTAAATTAGGGTTCTGTCTGCATTGTGCGGTTCTATGCATTTTGACAAAGGCATGTCATGTGTGTACTATTACAGTATTATACAGAATAGTTTTATTACCCTAAAAATCCCCTGGGCTCCACCTTTTCATCACTCCCTCCTTCCGCCTGAACGTCTGTCAACCACACATTTTTTGTTTTTGTTTTATGTCTCTGGAGTTTTGCCTTTTCTAGAATGTCTTATAGTTTGAAGCATACAATAAGTAGTTTTTTGTTTTTTTTAAGGCTGGCTTAATACACTTTGTAATATGCATTTCAGTCTCCTTCATAACTTTTCATTGCTTGATAGCTCACTTCTTGTGTCACTGAAAAATGTTCCATTGTATACATTCACCACATTTTATCCACTCACCTATTGAAGGGAATCTTAGTTACTTCCAATTGTTGGAAATTATGAATAACTCTTCCATAAACATTCATCGACAGAGTTTGTGTGGATATAATTTTTCAGCTCATGTAGATAAATACCTAGAAGTACAATTGCTGCTTCCAAGCTTTTTAAATCAAAAAACCAAAAATCAGCTTTCCATTTCTGGTTTTGCTCCTTACACTCATGTGACCTGAAGAAAATGATTTAACTCCTCTGAGTTCACAGTGCTGAAAACGTCTTTGACACGTGGAAGATCCTGGCAGGCCTGGATGGCCTGGAGAGTGAAGTACGGCTGTGGCACTTAGGGCTTTGCCTCTAAAAATGGACTGACAGGGTGTAATGGCAGTGCATGCACTTTGCCTGAGAGACGTAGGGGCATGTAGGCCAGCTGTTATAGATTGAAGTGTGTCCCCCAAAACTATGTGTTATAATCCTAACCTCTATAACTGGGTTATAATCCCACTTTGGAATGGGTTGTCTTTGATAGTTACTGGGACAGAATTAGAGCCCTGGTGGCACAGTGGTTAAGAGCTACAGCAAGCTATGGCTGCTAATCAAAAGGTGGGCATTTCAAATCCATCAGTTGCTCCTTGGAAACCCTATGGAGCACTCCACTCTGTCCTATTGGGTTGTGTAAGGTGTGTCTTAAATCAGTCTCTTTTCAGATATAAAAGAAAACTTTTCTGAGATATAAAAGAGATTAAACAAGCAAGAGATGGGGGAAGAGAGGAGTCAAGTCACTTGAAGATTGTCCAGTAGCAAAAGTCAGAAGGGACAGGACCTCCTTCAGAGCCAGTATGTGGAGAAAGACCCTAGAGCTGGTGGTGCTCTGAATTCAGGCTTCTAGTCTCAGTAACTGTGAGAAAATAAATTTCTGTTTGTTACAGCCATCCACTTGTGGTACTTCTGTTACAGTAGCACTACTTAAGTGACACACGGGGCTTCTCTCCACTTTCCACCTTCCTTTCCCTTACTTGTAGTAGAGATCTCTGCTCCAGATGACAACCACAGAGCTTCTCACCTGTGACAGCAATTTCAAATCTTGGTAACAACTGGCAATAGGTCTTTTTGCTTTTTCTTATGGGCACATAGAGAATGTGGCTGACAATGACTCAACCAACATTCCAAGTCAGGGACTGAAAAAAGTGGAGGAAACCAGGAAGAAGCAGTGAGGAAGGAACCCTGAGCAGCCTGGGATCCTCGGAGAGGGAGAAATTCACCAGGCTGTGCTGGGCATTTTGCATGGAGGACGAATGGTACATCTCAGAAGGTGGGAGCTTGAACATCACTCCTATTCTCTAGACTGAGAGAAGCCAATTGCAATGGTAATGAGAAGGAATCTCTGCTAAGTGAGACAGATTTATGTGGAGATTTAGTCCAGCCAATAAGGAAGACCAATGCCTGGCAGGTAAAAGGGCCAGATGCAGGAGAGAATGCATAGGGCAGCACATGAAAAAGGATTTTAGAAAATGAAAGAGCCAGGGAAAGTAAGGTTGCGAAACAAAATGAAATTCATATACAAAATTCTGGCAGGCAGAGTGGGAACAGTGTGCAATGTGGCAGTTAACTGTGGCTGTGACTATCCACTCAAATCTGGCCACTGTGCCTGTGTCTCTTTAAATGAATGGCAGTCCAGAGCAAAATCCTCCATGTTGTTGCTGTTGTTTGCCAGGGAGTTCTAGCAACCCTATATGACAGAGTAGAACTGCCCCATAGGGCTTACTATGCTGTAATCTTTATGGGAGCAGATCCCTATGTCTTTTTTCTGGTGGGTTAAAACCTTCAAACTTTTGGTTAGCAGCACAGTACTTCACACTACTGCACCACTACCAAAATCAACTCCAAAACCCATTGCCCTCAAGTTGTTTTCAGCTTCTGCTCACCCTATAATACAGGGTAGAACCCAATAAGACAGAGTAGAACTGCTCAACAGAGTTTCTAAGGGAGAGGCTGGTAGATTAGAACTGTGGATCTTTTGGTTAACGATGGAACTCTCAAGCAGGCTGCCATCAGGGCTTCAAAGAGAAACTGGGCCCATGAGGGTTGGGCCAGTGACCTTGGCTCCAAAGAGAAAATGGACCTACAGAGATCAAATCCACAACCTTGGTTTGACTAGCACCATGCTCTAACCACATGAGCCAACCAGCCAGACATGAGCACCATGTGCCTGTGTTTCTCCCCTCACTTCGCCTTCAGCCTAAGCTCCAGACACCAAGGATCCAAGATGAGGCTCTAACAACAAGGGTCCTCTGGAAATGGGAGGCATCCTCAGGAACTCAAGACTTGTTAAGCCTGTGATGTACAGTTTCAAAGGCTGAGAAAAAGAAATTTATTATACTTAGGTATGTTGCAGAGCTGGGCTCTTCCACTGACTCCTCATCTGCCTGCCAACAGAGACCCCCGCCCCAGGTATCAGACTCCAAACTCTCCTAATTTTGTTCCAGACTTGGCACCGTTGACTCTCTCATCTCTCAGGCTACAAATCAAATGTCTCTTTCTCATAGGGCCCTCCCCTGACCTCACCAGCTAATTTAATGCCCTACCTGTCTCTCTCTCCATTGTCTTTATAAAATCCTGTATGGGAACGCATATTGAATTATCGTTTCTTCCCTACAGCAAGTTTCTTACAAAATTTATAGTCTAGATCCTCTCAGTTTATCCCCAGTGGCTAGGGTTAGAATGACGCTCATTGTGGCTACTGGCTGTTCAGAGGTTGCTGGCATGGAGGGGAAACTCTTTCCTCTGTGTTGTGTTCCTTCATGGAGTAAATTCAGGAAGAAATAATTACTATGCTAAGGAAAGGTGGCAAGCTATGAGGCTCTCTGGTTTTCTGGAATGGACAAGATAACTTGCCACAGCTGGAAGCAAGATTAAGCCACTCATGAAATTTTTGTGGAGTTCATTCTCAGCTTTGACGTCAAGAAGTAGGTGCTTTTGAGCTCTTACTGGTTTAATACAAAGGCAATTGTCATAACTAATATGGAAAAAGGGAGGTAATCAATTATTTACAGTGGCATTCCATGATTGTATAGTGCTTATTACTCTGTCTTGCATTAGCATACTCATTTTGAATTTGATTCATCTCGCTCTAGAAATTTCTGTTCTCCCACCCCACTCCACCTGACCCATCCCTCTTGGACACTGATTGTAAGGTTGAACAGGAAGTTAGGCCTTGTTCTATTCATTAGAGATATAAAGAAAACCTTCTTCTGTTCCTTTTTTCTGGGCACCAACTGTCAACCAAGTCAAGAGTGGGAAAGAAGGTATGAGTTTCCTCAATATTTTATCCTTCAGTCTCCTTCCCAAAGCTATTTCCACCTCCACTCAAGACGATGCCCACAATTACATTTTAAGGATGAGGAGACATTCAGCTGCCTTACTGAAGGGTGTTTCAGGAGTGTGCAAGTTCTTAAGAAAAATGAAACAATAAGTAGTGAAGGTGAATTAGCAATGGCATTGTTTGTCCAGAGGGCGCATGGGGATTTTCTAGGAATAAAGCTAGAAGACAAGCCAGCTGTTCTCATGAAGGACTGTGAGGGTCATGATAAAGCGTTTGATACTCTCTGTATCCAAAAGTTTGTTCTTCAATGATTTTAGCTTGGACTGTAACTGAACTGGATTTCCAGACGATTCCGAAGGGGAAAGAGTTGAGAGTTGAGTGCAAAGGCCAGGAGAAGGATCAGGTTATTGTCGTAATAATTCAGGCAGAGATGCTGAACATCTTTAATGGAGAAGGATAGTGGAGACGAAGTCCCTCACTCATTTAACAAATCCTCATTTGGGGGCATACTGTATGCACCTATGCCCTGGGCACTGAGTGCCTCCCTGGGCATTCAGCTGCTGAGTGGTCACTAGACAGCGTCAATCCCATGGCCATGGGTGGCAGACACTTTAAAAATATGATCTCATGTTGACTTATATGAGAAGTCTCAAGGAACTGGGGCTTCCGTACAAGGAGAAATGGCATTCCATCAAGCAGCACAGCACACAAAGGAGGACTTGAGTCTTACTTTTGATGGTAAATTTAACCATCTTGTCTGGCAGGGCTATCCTTGGAGCAGCCAGAGGGGTTGTCTGTCAATCTGATGAAGATCCTAAAGTGAAGATTCAAGCTGAGTTTAGTTTTCTTGGCACAAATTGCCAATAGACTTACTGTTTCCAGAAGAAAAGAAAGCTGAACCAACAGAGACATTAAGAAAACATCTACTTTCACAATCCCTTTTTACAGATAGTGGGTTTGGAGTTGCAACCAGAAGTTGGTGTAAATTTATGGAGAATCAAAATACTCCACTTTTGATAAATGAGTGAGTTCAAAGTAGGAATTAGACAAGGATCTGGGAGCCGAAGGGCTAAATTTTTTTTTTTTTTTTGGTTTGTTTGTTTTTTGTTTGACAGTCTAGGAGAAGAAAAAGAAATTTTCTCTTCAGTCAACGCCTGTGAGGGGAGCCCAGGCCCACGGAATCAGATAAAGCAGGAAATAGGAATAGAGACAGGCCAGGCAGTAGGTTGCATTTCCACTAAGGTGAAAAACTGTTGACCTTTTGATTAGCAACCCAGTGCTTCAACCACTGTGGCAGCTGGGCTCCTACAGGACACACCAACCCAAAAACCCTGCTGCCTTTGAGCTCGTTCTGACTCATACTGACACTATATAAAACAGAGTAGAAGTGTGTTCTGTAAGGTTTTCAAGAGCAGCTGGTGGAGTCTAAATGCCTCGCTTTTGGTTAGCAGTCTGAGCTGTTAACCACTGCACCACCAGGGCTGCGCAGGACACCCAGGGGCCATTAATAGTGATTGTCAGCGGCAGAGTAAACAGAAAGGCGGTGAGAAAGCGTGAGAACTGTACCTGTCTTTCCCGCCCAGGAGTGTATAACCTCTTCCAAAATTTCAAAGGAAAATTTTGAGCTTCATAATCCCACAGGACCACCACATGGCCTATTGAATTCCCTACTGAATTCCTTAAAGCATGGTCGGGCTGGGAGGAGGGGCAGATGAAAGGACCAACTCCGGCTCCTGGGGGCCAAGTTTCCCTCTTTTCTGAAGTCACCAGACTCTTTCTGCCGCCTCCAGCGTCCTCTCAGGGGCTTGCTCTGTTCCCCAGGATAGAAAAACTCCTCTGTTCATGGAGCCAGGACTCTGGCCCTACTCCTCTGCTTTGTGCGCCTCTGAGCCGCAGGAGGTGTTTTCCTGCTGGAGGAGGAGGGCTCTGGGCAGCTACCGCCCTCAAGTCACCTCCTCTGGGTGCCCGGGGGCTTAGTGTGCAGGTCAGCGCAGCGGGGGATTGACAGTCTGTGGATAGAAGAGTGGAAAGTCTTTTGCTGCTCCCTCTTCCTGCTTGATCTTCCCTCCTTCCACCGGCCCCCCTCCCCCAAGGCACACACCAGTCACTTGATAGAAACGCCATCAAGATCACACCCGCCCTCCGTGATGAAGTCACCGCTCACCCCCTGCTATTCCTCCCTCAAGGTTATTTTTACACCGTGTGGCCTTGGTTCGAACCCCACGCCCCACCCCCCACCCCCCACCTCCTGCTCTCCGCAGGGGAGAAAGATGTGGCAACCTGCTTCCTAAAGTTTACAGCCTTGGAAACCCAATGGGGCAGTTCTGTTCTATCCTATAGGTTCCCTGAGTCAGAACTGACTGCACCGCAAAGGGTGGTGCTCTCTGCCCTTGGGGTTTGAGCTTCTGTCTTTTTCGTTGTGTAGCTGTAGCTCCTTTTGGGGTGAAGTTGGACAGTTGAATTTAGAAGGAAATGAAACAGAATTCGCGGAGGATTCCCTGTTAAATCTCAGGAAAGAAAGTTAGAACAAAGAGCCAAGAGTTCACAAAATGCGAGACTTTTTCGTGCAAAATGGGCTGGTAAAGAAGGTACTATTTTTGTGGATTTGTGCCAGATTCAAATTTTGTTCCTGTAAATCTTATTTAGCCTTCCTCACTTTTCTCTAACCTGTCTCTCCAGGTTTGTGGTGCTAGAAGGAGATTCTTATTTCATTCCTTGTAAATCCTTACCAGCCTCCCTTGCTGTTCCTGACCCTTCTCCTCAGGAGTGATAACTACAGGAAGTCCCAGCAACTAAGAGGGCGTAGTCATTAAAAAAGCGGTTTCTGAAATATTTTTAAAAAATGCATGTGTATCATATGTAACACTGCGGAAAACCTGCTTTCCCCGCAAAACAAGAAGGTAAACTCTCAGACTAGCCAGAGGTAGGACCCGGAATATTCTGATCTTTAGTGAGATGCCTTATCCATTTCTCCAGGGCTTTGAAGGGCAGTGTCTTTAGCAGCATTGCTACTTAAATTTCTTGAGTTTTGCACTTTTCTATCATCTATGTCAGGCTGTGAGTTATGTCCACTTGGCCTCCCCTCCCACTGTTTGCTCCCAGGCTTCCTAGCTGAGTTCTTGAGTGCCTTAGAGTGGCTCCAACTCACAGAGACCCTATAGGACAGAGTAGAACTGCCCCATAGAGTTTCCTCCACTGTAATCTCTAAGGGAGTAAATTGCCAGGTGTTTTCTCCAGGATTTGCTGGTGTGTTTGAGCCTAACAAATGACCTTTCCTTTTGATTAACAGTGCAGTGCTTAATTGTAAGAGAAGGTAAAAATCCGTGGCCTACCTTTGAGCCTCATTAATTCAATTTACTTCTGACCTCAGGTCCTTAGCCTCATGGTGAGGGCCCTGGAAACAGCAGATAATGGAGGAAGATTTTAGGTTCAGCTGTCCTAGGAAGGAAAACAAACAAAAATAAGAGTAAACCAAAAACCAGCTATCAGGGACTAATGTGAACAAATGGAAAACCTGAAAGGCTCACAAACTGAATGAGCTATTAATTCTTTCTCCAGTATGGGTTGTGTTTCTTCCTGTACTCTCAGGGCCCAGGCATACACCTCAATTGTAACATTTATCACCCTGTGGTATAAACAACTGCTTATTCAGTTGTCTTCCCCACTAGATTGTAAATTCCTTGAGGGCAGCACCCTCAGTGTCTACCAAAACTAATTTTACATTAAAAATCTATACGTATGAGTGGTAGATTATGTAAGAAAAATATATGAGGAATCAGGAAAGGGTGTAATTTGTGATCTAGGTGGTTATCACCTATCAGAGATCCCACGCTATGCGAACTCACATATATAAAGAGAAAAGCAGTGAACTTTTAAATACAGTAAACCAAAGAACCAAACCCATTGCCCTCAAGTTGATTCCAATTTATAGTGACCCTGCAGGACAGGGTAGAACTGACTTAAACACTTTTCAAGTCTGTATGAAAGCAGACTGCCACTTCTTTCTCTAATTAAATGGTTGGTGGGTTTAAACTGCTGACATTTGAGTTTTTCGCCATCAGGATTCCTTCTATATATAGTAGCTGTATCCTAATTTCATGAATATAGCTTTGAGGTGTAGCTGTTTAAACTCCCGGGGGCTGGATGGAGATGGGGCTGGGCAGGTGTCCAGTAAGTCTAGATATAGTGACAGTGGGACAGTAGGGGTGGGCTAGAGTTAGTGGCTGACAGCCCTCCCAAGGAAAGAGAATACCTGGTCTGCAAGTATGAAAGAAAAAGCTTAGTGGGCCAAGTGCACAACAGACTTACATTTCTCATATTATTTATACGGCTGGATTTGAGTTTTTCACATTGCCAGTAATCGGAAGGATTTAGAACATAAGGCTTATAAAACATATTTATGAAAAATCTAGCCCAAAGACCTCTCCCCAGTAACAGGAAACTTTTAGCAAGAGCTCTACAACAATTAAAACAACACTCAACTGGGTTAAACAAAGTGGATTTATATCCCACATAAGAATAAACCCAGAGGGTAGGAAGGCTACATGGCTGGTTAATTCAGCAGCTCCATGATGTCATCAGGACTCAGGTTCTTTGACTCTTTGCACTCTGCCATCTTCAACATCTGAGTCTCATATTCCAGCTGGTCCCTGTGCAGTAGTTCAAACTTTCACAATTTCAGACATGGTCTAGAAGGAAAACAAAGCTCTGTGTTTCGTAATTTGAGGACAGCCTCTTCTGTAAGCTTCCCAGTCTCATTTACTACTTATATCACATACTCTTATCTAAGCTTACTGCCACGAACACGGGAACCTCTATGATTAACAACAACAACAACAATAACCTGAAACCCGTTGCCACGGAGTGGATTCCCACTCATAGCAACCTTAAAGGACAGAGTGGAACTGCCCCACAGGATTTCCAAGGAGTGCCTGGTAGATTGGAACTGGCAACCTTTTGGTAGTAGCTGAGCTCTTAACCACTACGCCACTAGGGTTTCTATGTTTACCAAGCTTGATCGTAATTCAGACTCTGGATCTGAGAATGGTATCCACCACCTCCAAGCACAGGGCAGTACAGATGGGGCTATGGGAAGAAAGTCATTTTTCTGTTTTCAAGGGGGCCTGATGGGTGGTGTTAGTGGCTGACTGTGGTGTAGACAAGCAGTAGTGGCTGCTATGCCCTACTCCATCTCCACATTGGAAATAAAATGTTTGATTTTTTTTTTTTCTGAAAGTATTTTGAGACTTCCATTAATTAAACCATATGAGGCCATAACTAGATTTCCAGATCTAACCATCTGAGTATTTGATCTAGAGATTTTATTCAATACTAATGATAGGAAAAAATGGCATCAATTCTATGTGCTGGCATATTGACATGCATCAGGACTGTGTAAGGTTCGCTATTAGTAATACAACCAAGGAGCAGAGTGGCGCAGCGGAAGGGTGCTGGGCCCATAACCCAGAGGTCGATGGATCGAAACCATCCTCTGCTATTTTAGTGGAGCCCTGGTGACACAGTGGCTTAAAACCTTGGCTGCTAACCAGAAGGTTGCCACTTACAATTTACCAACTTCTCCTTGGAAACCCTAGGGGGCAGTTCTACTCTGTCCTATAGGGTCACTATGAGTCAGAATGGACTTGATGGCAGCCAGTTATTAGTAATATGGTAGCATACTTCTCAGATCTTTAGGACCACTTGGTAAAATGACATTGTGGCTTCTCAAAAAGAAGTGCTGAATACTAACGTGTGCATGATGGTGTGGAGACTTGAAGCTCAACTGAAATATTTGCCTCAATCTGCTCTGTAGAACAGGGCAATAGTCTTAAATTCCTAACTCTGAAAATTAGTCATTTGTGCACTCAAATTTGTCCATGAAAGATCTAACTTTCAGTGGTTTCCAGGCTTATTTTTGAAGATTCTTAATAACCACGATTCGTTCATCCCCAATATAACCATAATTTTCTGTTTTAGGTTTTATTTGATGGTCCTATCATTGCTCACATAAAAGTAACTTGACATGAAGAGAAAAGAGTCGACTTTGGGACAGAACCAGGTTAACCCTGCCTTTTGTTTTCAGTCACTCCACTGAGAACTTTTCTGCAAAATGCGGATCATATTTCAGGGTCATGAGGATTAAAAGATAATGCAGATAAAGCAACTGGCAGGTATTTACACTGTCAATAAAAGGTAATATTCACTGATGACAACGTTCAACTCCTTCCCAACCTTCTAAAGGTTAACGTTCATAACTCAAAAACATTTATTAATCATCCATTTACAAAGACAATGTGATACCCTACAGATTCAAATTTCTTTGAGGTACCCTCAAGGAATTAACATCTGGTAAAGGAGGTAAATATAAACTAATAGATCACATTAACAGAGAAATGTTAATTCAGAAATAAGAAACAGTGCTAGTCTACAGAAGCATGGCAAGTCACTCTGGAGAGGAAGTCAGAGGAAGGTCTCCATATCATCACATTTGAGCTGAACCTTGGGAACTCACTCGCACCCCCCGCCTTCTCCCCACCAAAAAACCTTGCTGTTGAGTCTACTCGGAGTCATGGAAACCCCATGTGTTACAGGGTAGAACTGCTCCATAGGGCTTTCTTGGCTGTTATCTTTACAGAAGCAAATCACCAGGGCTTTTCTTCTGTGGCACTGCTGGGTAAGTTGGAAACATCAACCGTTCATTTGAGCTTGACCTTGCGGAACAGAGAATAAAGGGCCAGGGATTCAGGATGTGGAAATGAATATATCAATTATATGAGATTACGTTACTATCAATGTTGTCCCTTGAAAAACATATTTCAATCACTCCTATTTTTTCCCTAACCTATATCGATATAAAACTATACATGTTTTTCATTTGGCTTGTGTACCATTCTCCTGGCCTGTTAGTTGCACTATATGTACAATGGACATCACTGTCAACCTCATAACTGTCAAATAAGTATCACATTTCTCCAAAACAAGGCTTTTTCTACCAGACTCTTTTACATTGATTGCCTTTTCCTAAAAATTATTGTCACTTTTTCCCTGGGAGAGTCTCCATTTCTCCCCTCACACACACACCCATACCCCCACACCAGCAAGCACCCCGTGTTGGGTCCTCTTGGGCCTGCACAGGCCACTTTCCTGGGGGCCTGGACCTGTTGGCCTCCCCCTCCCCCACCCCAAAAGTCCTGGGACTTTTTACAAACCTTCCTCTCCCCCCATCCCCTCAGAAAGGAGCCTGAGAGGGTTCAGCTCTTGCCCCCCCAGATGAAGGCCAGGAGGTCCAGGGCCTTGTTCTCCTGACCCAAGACGAGATCCGGTCTGCCCGCCACTCCTGAAGGTCCACCCTGATATATGTAATTCTTTTTGACCCTACTTCCTACTTAGCTCAGTGGGCAGAATGTCCATCTCATAATCTGAAAGTCCTGAGCCTGAGAGAGAGCAGTCTATTTTCTTGCTCTACAAGGTTTTTTTTTTTTTTCCTCATATATGTATGTCAGTTTGTCGTACTGTGGGGGCTTGTGTGTTGCTTTGATGCTGGAAGCTATGCCACTGGTATCCAGATACCAGCAGGGTCACCCATGGAGAACAGATTTCAGTTGAGCTTCTAGACTAAGACAGACTAGGAAGAAGGACACAGCAGCCTGCTTCTGAAAAGAATTAGCCCGTGAAAACCTTATGAATAGCAGCAGAACATTGTCTAATATAGTGCCAGAAGATAAGCCCCAGTTGGAAGGCACTCAAAAGACAACTGGGGAAGAGATGCCTCCTCAAAATAGAGTTGACCTTAATGACATGGATGGACTAAAGCTTTCAGGACCTTCACTTGCTTATGTGCCACGAATCAAAATGAGAGGAAACAGGTGCAAACATCCATTATATTTACAACCTGGAATGTACCAAGTATGAATCTAGGAAAATTGGAAATTGTCAAAAATGAAATGGAATGGAAAAACATTGACATCCTAGACATTAGTGAGCTGAAATGGACTGGTATTGGCCATTTTGAATCAGACAATCATAGAGTCTACTATTCTGGGAATGACAACTTGAAGAGGAATGGTGTTGCATTCATTGTCAAAAAGAACATTTCAAGATCTACCTTGAAGAACAACACTGTCAGTGACAAGATAATATCCATACGCCTACAAGAAAGACCAACCAGTCAATAGAACTATTATTCAAATTTAGGCACCAACCACAAAGGCTAAAGATGAAGAATTTGAATATTTTTATCAGCTTCTGAAGTCTGAAACTGATCAAAAATGAAATCAGGATGCATTGAAAATTACTGGTGATTGGAATGGGAAAGTTGAAAACAAAGAAGAAGGATTGGTAGTTGGAAAATATGGCCTTGGTGATAGAAACAATACCGGAGATAGAACGATAGAATTTTTCAAGACCAACAACTTCTTCATTGGAAATACCTTTTTGACCAACTTAAACGGCAACTATATACATGGACCTCACAAAATGGAACACACAGGAATCAAATCAACTACGTCCGTGGAAAGGGAGAATGGAAAAGCTCAATATCATCAGTCAGAACAAGGCCAGGGGCCGACTGTGGAACACACCATCAATTGTTCATACGCAAGTTCAAGCTGAACTGAAGAAAATCATTGCAAATCTACAAAAGCCAAAATACGACCTTAAGCATATCCCGCCTGAATTTACAGATCATCTCAAGAACAGATTTGACACGTTGAACACTAATGACCTAAGACCAGATAAGTTGTGGAAGGACATCATACATGAAGAAAGCAAGAGGTCATTGAAAAGACAGCAAAGAAAGAAAAGACCAAGATGGATGTCAGAGGAGACTCTGAAACATGCTCTCCTTCATTGAGCAGCTAAAGCAAAAGGAAGAAATGAAGAAGTAAAAGAACTGAATGGAAGATTTCAAAGGGTGACTGGAGAAGACAAAGTAAGTATTGTAATGACATGTGCAAAGAGCTGGAGATAGAAAATGAAAAGGGAAAAACACTCTTGGCCTTTCTCAAGCTGAAAGAACTGAAGAAAAAATTCAAGCCGCAATATGCAATAGTGAAGGATTCTATGGGGAAAATACTAAAAGACACAGGAACCATCAAAAGAAGACGGAAGGAATACGAAGAGTCGTTATACCCAAAGGAATTAGTTGACGTTCAACCATTTCAAGAAGTAGCATGTTATCAGGAACCAATGGCACTGAAGGAAGAAGTCCAAGTTACGCTGAAAGCTTTGGTGAAATACAAGGCTCCAGGAATTGGCAGAATATCAACTGAGATGTTTCAACAAATGGATGCAGTGCTAGAAGTGCTCACTTGCCTGTGCCAAGAAATATGGAAGAGAGTTTGCTGGCCAATTGACTGGAAGAGATCCATATTTATGCCTACTCCAAAGAAAGGTGATCCAACCGAATGCGGAAATTATCACATGCAAGCAAAATTTTGCTGACGATCATTCAAAAATGGCTACAGCAGTATATCGACAGGGAATGGCCAGAAATTCAGGCTGGATTCAGAAGAGGACATGGAACCAGGGATATCATTGCTGATGTCACATGGATCCTGGGTGAAAGCAGAGAATACCAGAAGGATGTTCACCTGTGCTTTATTGACTATGCAGGAGCATTCTGCTGTGGGGACCAAAACAAATTATGAATAATGTGGTGAAGGATGGGAATTGCAGAACACTTAATTGTGCTCCTGAGGAACTTGTACATAAATCAAGAGGCAGTTGTTTGGACAGAACAAGGAGACACTGAGTGGTTTAAAGTCAGGAAAGGTGTACATCTGGGTTGTATCTTTCAGTGTACCTGTTCAATCTATATGCTGAGCAAATAATTCCAGAAGCTGGACTACAGGAAGAAGAATGGGGCATCAGGATTGGAGGAAGACTGATTAAGAACCTGTGTTATGCAGATGACACAACTTAGCCTGCTGAAAGTGAAGAAGACTTGAAGCCCTTACTAATGAAGATCAAAGACCACAGCCTTCAGTATGGATTACACCTCAACATATTAAAAAAAAAAAAAAAAATTCCTCACAACTGGACCAATGAGCAACAGTATGATAAATGGAGAAAAGATTGAAGTTGTCAAGAATTTCATTTTACTTGGATCCGTAATCAACACCCATGGAAGCAGCAGTCAAGAAATCAAAAGACGTGTTGCATCTGGCAAACCTGCTGTAAAGGACCTCTTTAAAGTGTTGAAAAGCAAAGATGTCACCTTGAAGACTAAGGTGCATCTGACCCAGGCCATGGTATTTTCAATTGCATCATATGCATGTGAAAGCTGGACAATGAATAAGGAAGACTGAAGAAGAATTAACACCTTTGAATGGTGATATTGGCAAGGAATATCGACTGCTAAAATAACAAACCAATTTGTCTTGGAAGAAGTACAACCAGAATGCTCCTTGGAAGCAAGGATGGCAAGACTGTGTCTCACGTACTTTGGACATATTATCAGGAGGGATTAGTCCCTGGAGAAGGACATCATGCTTGGTAAAGCACAGGGTCAGCGGAAAAGAGGAAAACCCTGAAAGAGGTAGACTGACACAGTGGCTGCAACAAAGGGCTCAAGCCCAACTTTGATTGTAAGGATTGTGCAGGACCTGGCCATGTTTCTTTCTGTTGTGCATAAGGTTGCTGCTATGAGTCGGAACCAACTCACCGGCACTTAACAACAACAACAGCAAGTTTTCTCTGTTTCTTGTACTTCGTTCCTGGCAATTCTGTGGATGATAATCACAATTCCCTTCGGAGGTAAAATATTCAGACCATTCTTTAGATAGCTATACTTACTCACAGTTGGGATGGAGTCCCTTCTTTTCCAAAATATTAAAAAAGTAACGTGTCAGGGCCACAGCATTCCCAGGGTAACAGTCTATAGGCTCACCTTTGACCAGAGCTCCCAGCTCTGCAGAGGATATTTCCTGAGAGGCTCAGGAGAAGCTCCACCCTGAGTCCCATTCTGGCTCCACCAAGCCCGTGGCCATGGAGCTCCCAGACACCTGCACAATTCTGCAAAAGCATAAAACTTTAATTCCCGAAATAACCAGTTTTCCAAAATATCCAACAGCGCCAGAGTCAGCCGAAATTGTACCTGGCTTGCTTAAAATTTTCCAGCTTTGCTCCTCTGTTCTTCTCGGTCTATAACAGTAACTTCTAATTGACTACCTCAGAGCTTTATGCTTGAAAGCAGATGAAGAAAACATTGTTTTTTTTTTTTTTTTAATCTTTCTGTTTTTAATTTTATGAGCAACATTAGACGTCTTTGAAATATAGTAAATTTCATCTTTTTTTTTTTTCTGTCCCATGCAGTTCCACATATGACAGGACTTGGCAACGTCTTGACCCACAATCCAACTTAATTCATGAAGAAAAACGAAGGAAGAGCAAAGGGAAGGGAACCCCAAGCAGGCTGTGATGCACAAAGAGGAAGAAGGGCCTCCCCTTCACTTTCCTTCCAGAACTCTTTTATCCTTGCAGTAGCCTTGACTTGGTCCCTACTTCTCTGCACCCAGGGGAGCAGCCTGATTAAATATCACTCAGCATTTCAATAAATTGTCCTAGCACACTTTTTAATGCAGAACCTCAGCATCCACTAATAATACATTTTGCTTGAAAGAGCAAAGAAATTTGGGCTTAGTCCATCTTTTTTTTATTTGACTGATGATTGAATTTTTTTCCCCAAGAGACCAAACCAGTATTGTTTTTTATCTAATTAATGAATTACTACACTTATCTTTACTGTTTATTCTTTCTGCTTCCTTCAGGATTTCTTTTTTCTTACTTCATTTGTTGAATAGACAGCTCATTTAATCATTTGTATTTCAGAAGTATTTAAGACTAGAATCTAAAATCTAAGAAATACTATGAATAATGCTATAAAATTTGTCAGCACATCATTTTCATTATTTTCAAAGTAGCCTGATAACTTACTTTAATGATTTTTTAACATATGCATTCAGAATTAATATTTTATTGATATACAATTCAGTTTTTAAGTTTCTTGTTAATATAATTTTCTATTTTCATTTTTTTATATTTTATAAATTAACATGTATGTATACAATTTCATAAAAAGGAATAGAATTTACCACCCTTCATTTTTTCATTATTAAATTAATTTTAAAAATCTAATTTTGTAGTATTGAATAAAAATACAATGCTAATTATTAATTGTAAAGATTACTATGATACTTAACAAAGCAATGAAAATAATATTGAGATTCAAAATACTGAATATAACTTGACTGGTTTATTAATATCCTATTCAAATTATATTTTTAATATTTTTAAATGGAATAGTGGTAAGTGTGAGAGATGCCACACTGTGAAATTATTTCAAGTGTAATCCATATTCTCAGCCATCATTTTACAGTTGGAGGACAAAACGGGCTTGACAATTTGCCATGTTGCATAAGGAAAATGAATTTGTCCTGGAATTGATTAGCTATCCTACCTGAGTGTAATTAATCGAAACACATTAGATTCCTTTAGCTCACACTTTTTCCTCCCTTAGCCCTAGGATTAAATGGAGAAAATAGCATAATACAATTTAGCTTTTCCTTATGAAACTAATCATTATTGAATTCATATCTGTCTCTCCCTACCCCACTTTTTTTCCTTTCTTCCAGAACTTTTCTTTCCCCAGATATGCTGATATGGCTGTAGACACTGGGGATACATTGAGAGAACAAGAACAGACAAGGCTCCTCTAGGGAGGAGATAGACAACACAGCAGTATTTAGTGAAGCTCTTCAATACAGACACATTTTATGTAGAAGATAGAGCCACGGGGGTATTGATTTAGTCAGAGTGGTCAGAAAAAGGCTCTCTGAAGAAGTGACATTTGTGTTGAAACCTGAGTGACTGACAGGGAAGTCATAGTGCCAACTCTGGAGCAAGTCTGGGCAAGTTCCAAATGAAGACTATCAGCTGCAGTGAGGGTCTCTGCAATGAGCCAACCAGTCTATAAAAGAGCCCTCAAAGAAGCCCAGTGACCACCTCTATGGTACTAGCTGAGCCAACTATAAGCCTTTTCTCAACCCAATCCTCTACTCTGCATCACTGGCCTAAGGAGTGCTAGTTTTGTTGAAGAACCAGCCCTTTCCCAGGGCTCCTTCATGTCCAGAGCATCATCAAGAAGCTTCTTGATGGTTCAGGACCCGAGGACTTGGGTCTCAGGTGCTTAGCTCAAGTTGAAGGGGAGGAAAGCTGTGAGTTAGGGGGGAAATGCCAGGACTCCCACTGCTCTGCAATAGGAGAAGCAGAAGCCTCTCTCCCTTCTCTTCACTGTCTTCACCCTCACCAGGACCTGAGAACTGATTGGAACAAAATTGCTTTTCACGATTCTTGGTTGGGGTTTTTTGCTTTTCCATATTTTGCATATTTCTGCCTCTGAAACTAGAGGAAAAAATCGCCTCAGCTTCTGGCACTGACACTGGAAAATCATATCTATGTTTTTTGATTTTTTAATTTTTGATGCCATTCTAAGGGTATAAATCTGTGCTGTCATTACAGTGGCCTATAATGTAGTGATGTGGGTCACTGATGATGGGACCTGAGACAGACCATTACACTTCCCTGTTGACCACCTATTCCAATTACTCCCTTGCTCCCACTCTTCCCTTATGAATTTTCTCTAAAGATTTCACTGGGTGGCAGAATCTTCCTTTCACGGACTCTCTGGCTCTTCATACCCCTTCCCCAGGTCCATCAAACTGGAAGACCCCCAGCCTCACAATTTCTCTAAATTTTCTAGCCATCCTGGGGGGCAGCCATACCTTTCTTGTTTGTCAGGGTATGTGTGCTGTTGAGTCAATTTTGACTCATAGTAACCCCATGTGACAGAATACTCTCTTATTCATATCACTGTTAAAAAAAAAAAGAAAACAGTGCCATCGAGTCAATTCTGACTCATAGCGACCCTATGGACAGAGTAGAACTGCCCCGTAGAGATTCCAAGGAACATATCAGTATACAGAGAACTAATACAGTGTCTTGTCCATAATGGTTATTCTCAGGGGTGTGACTGTTACTGGACCACCACAACACAACCTGATTTGTGGCATTTGTCAATTCTGTGGTATAAATGCTCCTACCATGGCTGATTTCAAACTACCAAAGGTTTAACAACAGGCTTCCAAAATTCCTGAATATTTAACAATTAGCTTCCATAAACTGGTGTGAGCTGGCTCCAGCACAGACTTATTCTTGGAAATTTTTTAAAAAATAAATAAAGAATTAAAGCAGGAGAGTAGGTTTGTAAGGATGTAGGTGAAAGATGAGAGATAAATTCAGTGTCCTATTCAGACAAACAGTAACAGATGCTATGAGCTCCAGACTATGAGAAGACTTCAATGTTCTTCTCAAATTAGTTAGACAGGAATCTTAGACCTTCAAATCATGGTCCTGGTTCTACAGAATTATATCCACATCTTTCAAAAAATCGACAGATCCATTTATTTCAAGACATTCTATATTCAGGGGTTGAAAATTTCTGGGAAAAGGGGGATATTTCCAGCTCCCCTGGCTTTATTACAATAGAGGTGCAGGCTGTGTTCTTTTCCAAGTGATGTGTGAGGAATCGTGGATATTATGTTGATTTTTTGCATGCTTTCTCTAGTTTTGGAAGCTCAGCACAAAGTTGACTAAATCAAATCTGCTGTTACACATATTTTCTGTACAAAAGAGATGAAAATGTAGACTTGTCTCATTAACTAACATTGAGAGTCCTGTTTAGTGTAAGGGGACATTATAAATAAGTTGTTTGAGCTAAGAGCAGAGTCACAGATAGCCATGAGACTTAGCTACTTAGAAATTGATGTAAAGGTGACATATATTCCATTCCTTGCTTCCATGAAGCATTTATCAAATACGCCCAACACTGACTTTCAGCTTGAGCTAGTGGATTAGAAGAAAGACCTAAGTGCTGAATGCATTTGATGTACGATAGCCACAGATTAGCGGCCGCTTTTTACTTATAGCTTTCTTTTCTTCAATACATGCAATAGCCGATATCTTCGTCACATTTAAGTCAGTTACTTCCTAAGTGGAGTTGTACCTAATCAATCACCCTGTTTAAGTTTACCAGCCCTCAGCTGTCCCTAACTCCCTTCACTGCTTCAGATTTCTCTCTAGCAGACAGCATCATCCAACATAATCTATTTTACTGATTTATTTCTGCTTACTTTTCCTACTAGAAAAATAAGCTCCATTATGAAAATCAAAACAAAGAAAGAAAAAGCAAACCTGTTGCTTGCCGTCAAGATGTTTCTGACTCATAGCGACCTTACTGGACAGAGTAGAATTGCCCCACAGGGTTCCCAGGGAGTGCTGATAGATTGAAACTGCTGACCTTGTGATTGGCAGCCGAACGCTTAAACTCTGCACCACCAGGAGTATTATTTTTCAATTGTTTATTAGATAATCCTAAGAACCTAAATTTTTGCCTAGCACTGGGTAAGCAGTCAATTAATACATCTTAAAATAAAGAATGCCTAATTTAATGCATTAATAATCCATAGGAGAAATGGATGTGATTCAGACAAGAGTTTTTTTTTTTACGAAATCAGGGAAAGTTTTTAGGATAAATGGTATTTTTGCTAGACTTAGAGATAAGAGACTGAGCTCTGACATGAATATTTTGGAGACGGAGAATAAGAGGGTGGAGAGAAGGCAACTTGGTGGACAAAGACATGAAGATAAATAAATGAGGGCCCAGAAATGAATAAGCAGGTAGGTTTCTGTTCTAGTGAAACACGCAACAGAAGTAGTTTGGCATGCAGATGGTGAGCCAATGGCTCGTACTGTCTTTAACAATTCCCATCTTGAACCCTTTACATAAAATTTTATACATGATAGATTTAGCAACTAAATATCTAAGTCCTTTAATTTCTTTGGGTATACAGCATCCATTAGCACTTTCTGTTCCAGCCATATTGAATTACGTGCAGTAACCAAACTCTATCACACTGATTCTTACCAGAATGTCTCACTTGCCATGTTGCTCCCTCTACCCTCTTATTTTGTAAATCAAGAATATCAATTAAATTCAGCTATCACCTCTACAATGCTGGCCCTGATTCCTAAGACAGGCTGGAACAATTTTATAGCTATACCCACTAGTCTTTTTTCAAAGCAACAGTTTCAACTGATACCTTTTACTTTTTTTTTTTTTTTTTTAGCAAGAGAACCTCATACAGTGTTAGGTTTAGAGACAATGGGTGATTCAAGAAAAATATCATGGACTTTGAACTTTCTTGTAACTGAGTTTTCATCCCTGAGCTGGATCCAATAATCTATCTGACTTCGGGTAATCTTGGTTTTATACTTTTCCGTGTCTAAACAGTTGTATGACAATCATGCAGGTTGTGTTTCTAAGATGTCTACCATATAACATATTCTTAATAAATGACAGTAGTTAATATTTAGACTACTAATAACAGTCACAGCTAATGAATACATTCCACTTTTCTCTCTGTGTGACACCCCAACTTTAGCAGTGAATTGCTCAGCGGAGGGGATTCAGGAGCCTTAGGTTACTTTTAAAAATGCCATTAGAATCTTAGTTACATTTTCAATCAGAATACTATGTTCCATGTCAAACCAGATGGAATTACTTTTTTCCTATAATATTAAAACAGGCAATAACATGTTGTAACCCTGCCCCAATTCATAGACTTTCTCAAGAGAAATCTACCTTTCAATACCCTTTTAAAGTTAACCATTCCAGAAGTGAACTCTTCAGATAAAGATTAGACTGAACTATAAAACATACAATAAAACTCATGAAGAGTGTGCTTATTAGTTCAAGCAGATACATGAGATTAATGGGTGGCTCTTGTCCAGAGGCAGAATGAGAAGGGAGAAAGGGACAGGAGGTGGTTGGATGGACACAGGAAACCTGGGGTGGAAAGGGGGAGTGTGCTTTCACATTACAGGGATTGCAACTACTCTCACACAACAATATGTGCATAAATATTTGTATGAGAAATTGAGCTGTAAACTTTCACCTAAAGCACGATTAAAAAAAAAAAAAATCTTACAAGATACCATATAAGATACAGCTATCACTCTCATTCGGAACAAAAAAGGAAGAAAGAAACCAGATACTCGGGGAAGAGGGTTTTCTATAGAACTAATAGTCTTCATGAACCATGGCCTCATCTATCCTGAGACAAGAAGAACTAGATGGTGCCTCGCTACCACAATCGACAGTTCTGATCAAGGCCGCAATACATGGATCTTGATAGAATGGGACAAAAATGTGGAACAGAAGTCAAATTCTTAAAAAGTTCACATTTACTGGACTGGTTGAGACTAAAGTATTTCCAAGACTATGGCCCTGAGATATCTTAAAACCTTAAACGAAAATTAACCATGATATCACCTTTTAGTTAAATAACAGATTGGCTCATAAAATAAAGAACATCACTCAAGAGTAATGAGTTTCTTTTTCCAAAAAAAAAATTACATTTATGAGACCAAATGGTCAAAAATTATTCTAAAGCAAAGATGATAGGATAAGGTGGCAGTGAAACTGAAATGAAAATGGTACAATCAGAACACAATGAATGAGAAGAATGACACATTGTGGAAAATGTAACCAATATCACTGAATAATTTGTACAGAAATTGTTAAATAGAAATCTAACTTGTGGTGTAAATTTCTGCTTTAAAAACAATAAAATATCATTTTGAAACAAACTCTTAAAGTAATGCCTACAGAAGGACTGAATTTTGCCGTGTTCTGTGTACGGGCTGGAGGTGTCTCCAATAACACATTCACATGGAATTCATACATTAACAACAGAAATAGATAAGGTCTATGTAGGAAGAAGTCCAAGGGAAAGCAGTCTCATTAAGTTCCAAAAGCTAAGCTTGTGTTGTTGGTAAACAACATTCGGCTTCTTGAAAGGCATCTTTGCTCTTTTCTGTAATACCAGTGCTGTTATGGTTCTGCTGAGAACAGTGATGAGGAGCAGCTCTGATCTGCGTGTGAGAGTTTTTCTATGACACCCGGTTCCAAGTAAGCTAAAGAGGCAGGAGAAGGTTAAGAACAGGCTCAACCAGATCTCCACTAGGACAAACTGAGTCCCATCTTCGAAACTGATCAGCTTCATGGATTTACACAGAACATGGGCCAGTTTGTGTGTGGAGAAAAGAATGTAGAGACAGTGACTGAGAAACTTCTTTTGGGCCATGACAGAGTCCCCATCTGACACTCTTCCTGTTAGTTAGTGAGAAAGGAAGCAGGAAGGTCCTGTGTCAAGTCTATGCCATGGGAAGCTTCTTACATTCTCTTCTCTGGCCACATGCCTGCTAGTCAGCATGCCATGTTCCAGGGAAGCTGGAACCCTTTCACCACTTTTTTATTCATACCTGTATCTTCTCCCAGTTTTTCACACAGAATTTCCTAAAAATCTCTTTTCATACCTTTTTTCTTATGTACGTTTCTTCACTCTGAATTGATTCTTACCCATAAAGTGCTTTTTCATCAAAATAATAGAACTTATTAACAAATTAGCATATAAAGCTTTTAATACATGCTTTTTTCTTTAAAAATACTTACATAGCATCATAATACATACCATTATGCATATTCTTTTCTTAATACATCCAACATTTTCCAATAATCTGTATAAATCTGCCTCACTCAGATGAATAAAAAACCCATTGTCCTGGAGTTGATTCCAACTCATAGCAACCTTACAGGGTGGAACTGCCCATAGGGTTTCCAAGTAGTAGCTGGTGGATTTGAAGTGCCAACCTTTCAGTTAGAGGTTGAGTTCTTAACCAATGCACAACGAGGGCTCTACTCAGGTGAATAGCTACAGAAAATTGCATTATATAAGCAGTTAGTGGGGATATGGCTTTTGCTCACCAACTTAGCATCCTTAGAGTTTCTGAATGGTATAGGTCATTTTTGACGACTCCCACTCTTCCGGACCTGTCTGGGATTTTGATGTACTGGGTGAATTTCTGGAGGTTATTTTTTCTTTTTTTTATTTTTTATTACACTTGTTTTGTGTCTTTAGTGTACCCATGATCTGATTATTTGGCAATATTTGCCATTTCTGTTTAGAATCCTTGGTATTTTGGCATTATTTTGTACTGGTTGTCAAGTTGTAATCTTTGCAGTTCTTCAAGATTTTCTGCTGGGCTTGATCTAGGTTTATAATGCTGCCTGGTCTTTTGCATTTGTTTGGATGAGTATACTTTCTGGTGAAAGTCTCTCAGTAGCTCCTTGGCCATTTTTTTCAGTACAAATGAACTTTTGCCTTCCACACATGCCATCATTGTTATAAAAGAAGTGACTGTAAAAAGAGTCACATATTATATGGACTACTCTTCACCTTACTTTTTTTTTTAAGGGGGGGTATTTATTTATATTTGTTGGCAATATACACAGCAGAACAAACACCAATTCATCAATTTCTACATGTATAGTTCAGTGACACTGATTACATTCTTCAAGATATACAACAATTCTCACCCTCCTTTTGGGAATTGCTCCTTCTCCATTAACATAAACCCACTACCCCCTACGTTTCCTACCTAAACTTTCAAGTTGGTGTTGTCGGTTTGATCCCATAGACATAGTTCTTACAACAGAACGATGCTCAAGGTAGACATTCTCTATTAGTTAAGCTAAATTGTTGTGTGGTTTTAAGAAGACTTCAGGGGGTATTTTTGGTTTAAGGTTTCAACGTTACCTCAGGGTAATAGTTTCGGAGGTTCATCTAGCCTCCCTGGCTCCAGAAATTCTGGATTCCATCAGAATTTGAAATTCTCTTCTGCAATCTTCTTTTTTAACACAATTCTTCTACAGAATCTTTGATCAAAACATTCAGTTACTGTAGGCAGGCACCATCCAGTCCTTGTCTCATGGCAAAAGAGGCAGTTACTCATGGGGCAATTAGTCACACATTCAATTTCCTCCTCCTATTCCTGACTTACCTTCTTCTTCTGTTCCTCCAGATAAAAGAAGACCAATTGTTGTACCTGGGATGGCCATTTACAAACGTTTAAGACTTCAGAAACTACACAAAAACTTGGAGACAGAACAGAAGCGCTAAACACATAATTACGCTAATTAGCTGGGATTCCCATAAAACATGACCCTAAACTTCGAAACCAGTAAACCAGATCCCATGAGACTTGATTGTACATAACTTTATAATAAATGTAATCAAAGAAATCTTTACATATCAATATATAGAATGCTTTGTTCTTCTTAAAGATGAAGAGTAGAATATTCCGTTAGAGAAAGTACCATACTTATTTAAGCAGTTCCCTAATAACGGGCATTTAAATTGTTTCCATATTTTCCTATTCCCAGTGCTAGGGGTTGATTCGTGTTCCCGAAAATGATATGATCAAGTCCTAGCTCCCATAACCAAATGTTAACGTATTTAGAAATAGAGCCTCTGCAATGTAATTACTTAACATGAAGTCATACTAGAGTGGACGGGCACTAATCCAATATGATTGGTGTCCTTATAAAAGGAAGAAAAGGAATACAGACACAGAGAGATACAGGGGAAAACAGTTATGTGAAGATGGAGACAGACATTATGTTGCCACAAGCCAAGGCATCTCTGGGACTACCAGAAGCTTCCAGAAAGTATCTCCTTAGTGCAAGGAACATCCTCTATACCCCTCAGAGAGAACTCGGTCCTACCAACACCTTCATTTTGTACTTCTAGATTCCAAAACTATGAGATAACAAATTTCTGCTGTTTTCAGCTGCCCAGGAGAATAACTGGTTCAACATAGCCTTACTAACCTGAAGCCTTTTTTTCCCAACATGAAAGGTGAAAATCGTGATTTTTACTTTTATGAATGTTGAGATACTAGAGATATAATTCAAGGATACAGTTTTGAAGACTAGTCATGTGGAGGTAAAACACAAAATAAATTATATTTTCCTCATTTTGAAATGTTTTCACAAATGTTTTTCTTCACTCTGAATTGACTCCTCACATAGGAATTTCAAGAGTGAGCACCTCCAGCACTGCATCCATTTGTTGAAACATTTCAATTGATATTCCATCAATTCCTGGAGCCTTGTTTTTCACCAATGCCTTCAGAGCAGCTTGGACTTCTTCCTTCAGTACCTTCAGTTCCTGATCATATGCCACCTCTTGAAATGGCTGAACATCGACGAATTCTTTTTGGTATAATGACTCTGTGTATTCCTTCCATCTTCTTTTGATGCTTCCTGCGTCATTTAATATTTTCCCCATGGAATCCTTCACTATTGCAACTCGCGGCTTGAATTTTTCCTTCAGTTCTTTCAGCTTGAGAAACACTGAACATGTTCTTTCCTTTTGGTTTCAACAAACCGATGCAGCACTGGAGGTGCTCACTCATCTATGCCAAGAAATATGGAAGACAGCTTCCTGTCCAACTTACTGGAAGAGATCCGTATTTATGCCTATTCCCAAGAAACATGATCTAGCCAAATGTGGAAATTATACAACAATATTAATATCACAGGCAAGCTAAATTTTGCTGAAGATCATTCAAAAGTGGCCACAGCAGTATATTGACAGGCAGCTGTCAGAAATTCAAGCTGGTTTTAGAAGAGGACATGGAACCAGGGATGTCATTGCTGATGTCAGATTGATCCTGCCTGAAAGCAGAGAATACCAGAAGGATGTTTACCTGTGTTTTATTGACTATGCAAAGGCTTTCGACTGTGTGGATCATAACAAATTATGGATAACATTGCAAAGAATGGGAATTCCAGAACACTTAGTTGTGCTCATGAGGAACCTTTACATAGATCAAGAGGCAGTTGTTTGGACAGAAGAAGAGGATAGTGATTGGTTTAAAGTCAGGAAAGGTGTGCATCAGGGTTGTATTCTTTCATCATACCTATTCGATCTGTATGCTGAGCAAATAATATGAGAAGCTGGACTACAGGAAGAAGAATGGGGCGTCAGGATTGGAGGAAGACTGATTAACAACCTGTGTTATGCAGATGACACAACTTAGTTTGCTGAAAGTGAAGAAGACTTGAAGCACTTAATGATGAAGATCAAAGACCACAGCCTTCAATATGGATTGCACCTCAACATAAAGAAAATAAAAATCCTCACAACTGGACCAATGAGCAACACGCTGATAAACGGAGAAAAGATTGAAGTTGTCAAGGATTTCATTTTACTTGGATCCATAGTCAACAGCCATGGAAGCAGCAGTCAAGAATTCAAAAGACGCATTGCACTGGGGAAATCTGCTGCAAGGGACCTCTTTAAAGTGTTGAAGAGCAAAGATGTCACCTTGAAGACTAAGGTGCGCCTGACCCAGGCCATGGTATTTTCAGTTGCATCATATGCATGTGAAAGCCGGACAATGAATAAGGAAGAACAAAGAAGAATTGATGTCTTTCAATTGTGGTGTTGGCGAAGAATATGGAATATACCATGGACTGCCAAAAGAATGAACAAATCTGTCTTAGAAGAAGCACAGACAGAATGCTGCTTAGAGGCAAGGATGGCAAGACGGCGTCTTACATACTTTGGACACGTTGCAAGGTGGGATCAGTCCCTGGAGAAGGTCACCATGCTTGGCAGAGTACAGGGTCAGCGGAAAAGAGAACAACCCTCAATGAGGTGGATTGACACAGTGGCTGCAACAATGAGCTCAAGCATAACAACGATTGTGAGGATGGCTCAGGACCAGGCAGTGTTTCCTTCTGTTGTGCATAGGGTCACTATGAGTAGGAACCAACTCAGTGGCACCTAACAACATCTATATATATATATATGCATATATATGTATATATAAATACCATAAGTATTATACGATAATTATATAAACCCGTTGTAAGTCAAGTCGATTCCAACCCATAGCAACAGTATAAGACAGAGTACAACCACCTGGTAGGGTTTACAAGGAGTGGCTGATGGACTTGAACTGCTGATCTTTTAGTTAGCAGCCTGAACTCTTAACTTCTTCACCACAAGGGCTCCAAAGTATTATGTAATAAGAGTATTGAGATATAATAACATTAAAAAATACTTCTTATTCCTTGAATTGCACTAGATACGACAGATAAAGAGAAAAATAAAATATGGTCCATTCTTTCAAGCTTGCAGGAAAGGACCTGAAGAAAAAAAAGGAGTCATATGTCTCAAAGTATTCAGGTTCAATCGGTGCTACTGGAGTATATTATACATACATAGAAAAAAAATCATGTGCACTTTAGAGTGAGTGTTTTCAGATAGGAAATCAGGATGTATTTCATAGAGAACGTAACATTTGCACTGGACCTTGAAGTATATATAGGATTTTTGGTGAAGTTTGTGTGCTGGAATGGGGGTAGGATGTGGAGGGCACAAGAAGGGAGACTTAAGGAGTAACATTAACAAAGACATGGAAGTAGAAAATAAAGAGACATGAAAGGAGATCAGCTTATAGGTCATTTAGGCTTCATTGAAGAGAAAATGAAAAGTAGACAGGATATGCAATAAGACAAGATAAAAAAAAATAGAGGCATACAGATTTGAAAGGAAGAAACTAGCTGTCTTTATTGATGGACAAAGGAAAACTGGTGGTGCAATGGTTAATCGCTCAGCCGCTAACAAAAATGTGGGCAGTTCGAACCCATCAGCCACTCTGTGGGAGAAAATAATTGGCACTCTGCTCCTGTAAAAATTAAAGTCTTGGAAACCTTATGGGGCGTTTCTACTCTGTCCTATAGGGTCCCTATGAATTGGAATCAATTCGATGCCACACAACAGTAGCAACATTGATGGATGACATGATTGTCTACGCATTATATTCCAATATCTGTAGAAGTTACTAGAGCTAATGGGAGAGTTGAGAAAAATCACAGATACGTGGTCAATGCACATAAATTAGATGTATTTCTATACACTACCAGTGAACAAATGGAAATTCAATTTTAAAAACTATGACACTGTTTACAATAGCTTGAAAAACAAAATAAGGATAAAACTAACAAAATATTTGCAAGATTGTGTGAGGAAAACCATAAAACACTAATGAGATAAATTAAATGAAACCCTTTGAGAGATATACGTTGCTCATGAATTGAAGGATTCAATATTGTTAATATGTCAATTCTTCCCAAATTGCCATATATACTTAATTCGTCCTGTTAAGACTTATAAAGTTAGAGTAATCACGACAGTGTGGTATTGGTGAAAGGACTGACATATAAATCAATGGAACAGAACAGCTCAGATGTAAGCCCATATATACTTAGTCAGTTGATGTGTTTTCCCACGGATACAAAGGTAAACTGTTTGAGAAAGACTAGCGTTTTAACAAATCTTTTTGGAACAATTGATCATTCATATGCAAAAATTTAAAAAGATTAACATGAATTTGGTTACAGACAATATATAAAACCTAAAATATAAAATATGTAGAAATAGTAGAGGAAATCTTCATCATGTTGGATTATGACAAGATTTCTTTCATAGGACACTACAAGAAAAAAATTGATAAATTGGACTTCGCCAAAAATAAAAATGCCTGCCCTTTAAGAAAATGGAAATACAAGGCAACTGCTGGGAGAAAATATATACAAGCCAAATCACTGATAAAATACTTGAATCCAGAATATATAAAAGCTCTCCAAACTAAAATGATAAGAAACAGACAAAAGGATCTGAAAGGTACAAGAACCTTGAGCAGGCATCCTAAAAAGAAGAAATATGGACTGCAAATAAGCAAATGAACAGACTTGTAAGATCATAACTTATTAGCAAAATGCAAATTAAAACCACCATGATATACTACCACAGACATAGTAGAATGAAAAACAAATACACCAAAAATACACTTGACAATTCCAAGTACTGGTGAGGATGCAGAAAAACAGAAACTCTCATATAATGCTAGTATGCATGAAAATGGTGTAACCATTGCTAAAAAAGTTTTGGCAGTTTCTTAACAGGTAAACATAATTTATCACATGACATAGCAATTCCATCCTACATATTTATCCAAAAGAAATGAAAATATACTATCCAATAAATATATATATGTGTATATCTACTAAAGAGACCTGTACGATGATATATATGGCACATGTAGACATGGTTGCCCATACCTGGAAATAATACAAATACCTATCAACTGGTGAATGGATACGTAAATTGTGGCATATCTATACAATGAGAATCCACTCAGCAATAAAAAGTTATGAACTATTGGTACGTGCAACAACTTGAATTACCTTAAAAGGATTATGCAAAGTAAAAGAGGCTGCAAAGTACATGACCCTAACTGTATGATATTATGAAAACTGTAAAACTGGAGGAATAGAAATCAGATTACTGGTTGCCAGGAGCTGGAATGGGATGGAGGAGGCTGACCTCAAGGGAGCAGAAGAGAAATTTGGGACAAAATGGAAATACTCTGGTACTTGACTTCTTAGTTGTTACATAACTGTTACCATTCGTCGAAATTCATAAAACTGGACACTTAAAAAGGGTAAAATTTTCTCTATGTAAATTATACCTTATAAGGTTGACTACAAAAATCAGATAGGGGCAGTTGCTTTGACCATAGTTTCATGGCTCCATTTCTAACTCCTTAAACTCTCATGTCTACACTACATATTTAGGAAACAAGGATACACTTCAATCGATGTAACTGCGTGCAACATAGATAGCATCGTGGCTAAGAGCACACTAACTGTCATAGTGTTTCCTTAAAAATAAATATATCACTTTGTTTCACAACACAGTTAGATTTTGCATGCTTGTGTTTCTCGTTGGAAGGCTATCTTATCCTATTCTCTTTTTGAACAAATAAACTTTTACTCATTCTTCCACATTTAGCCAGGTAGCACATACTTGGCTAAGCTTTTTCTAACATGTGAGTCAGGCTCAGATGATTCTCTTCTCTCTGCTCCAGGAAGATCCTGGGTCTGCAAATATTTTTACCTTATTATACTTTCCTTCAAAAAGTCCTGGGGGCCCAGTGGTTAAGCTCTCAGCTGCTAACCTAAAGGTTGGTGATTCAAACCCAGCAGCCACTTCCCTGGAGAAAGATGAGGCAGTTTGTTTCTGTAAAGATTTCAGCCTGGGAAACAGTATGGGGCTGTTTTACGTGTTGGAATCAACTCAAAGGCAGCAAGTATACTTTACTTCAAGAGTAAATTTACTTATCCAACTGCATTATAACACTGCTTAAATAATAGGACATGTTATTGGAAGATTTAGCTGAGGTAAACCTATACTATTTCCAAAGGAAATGCAAATCATGTCTTTGATCAGGAATTTGTACCTAGCATATATAAAGAACACTTGCAAATCAATAATCAAAATATTAAAAAGCTATTTTAAATGAGCTAAATATTCTTCAGCGATGATATACAAATGACCAATAAACACATGAAAAGATGCTCAACGTCATTAGTCATCAGGGAAATACAAATCAAAACCACACTGAGCTAACATTTCACACCCACTTAAAAAACAAAGCAAAACAAAAACCAAGCCAGTTGCTGTACAGTCAATTCCAACTCATGGAAAGTCCATGTGTCTGAACGTGGAACTGTGCTCCATAGGGTTTTCAGTGATTGATTTTTTGGAAGTAGATTGCCAGGCCTTTCTTTCAAGGAAACTCTAGATGAACTTGAACCTCCAACCTTTCCATTAACAGCAGTGCATGTGAACAGCTTGTACCACACAGGGAGTCTTTATACCCACCAGGATGGCTAGAATGAAAATGTCAGATAATAACAAATGTTGGTGAGGATGTGAACTTGGAACAACCATACACTGCTGGTGGGAATGTAAATGTTGTACCTTCTTTGGAAAACAACCTGGCAGTTCCTCAAAACATTAAACATAGATCAGCTATATGACCCAGCAATTCCACTCCTAGGTACATACCTAAGAGAGATAAAAACATAGGCTTACAGAAAAACTTGAACACAAATGTTCATAGCAGTGCTATTTATAATAGCCAAAATGCGTAAACAGCCCATATGTCCATCAGCTGAGGAATGGATAAACAAAATGTGATGTATCCAGAAATGCACCTTTCAGCAAACATGGATGAACCTTCAAAACATTATAAGAAGTGTAAGTTAGCAGTTACAAAAAATAATGTATTTATGATTCCATTTATAGGAAATGTCCAGCATATGCAAATTTATAAACACAGAGGTAGATTAGTGTTGGCCTGTAGCAGGAGTGGAAATCCTGGTGGTGTAGTGGGTAAGACCTACGGCTGCTAAGCAAAAGATCAGCAGTTTCAGCGAACAGGTGCTCCTTGGAAACCCTATGGGGCAGTTCTACTCCATCCTATAAGGTCACTAGGAGAGTTGGAATCAACTCTAGGGCAATGGTTTGGTTCTTTTTACAGGTGGGGCAGAGTGGAGGCTAGGGAGGACAGCTAATATGTACAGGGTTTCTTTTGGGGATGATGAAAATCTTCTAAAATTAGATTGTGTTAATGTTTTCTCAGTTATATGAATGCAACACTACATAACAAAGAGGCAAGGTGAGCAACCACATCTTTGTTACTAACCCTATAGCAAAGGTCACTAGTATGAATCTAATTCCCAGCTGGAGGTGGGTCCTGGCCTCACTTTTCCACATTCCACTCTTTGTCACCAGCCACTTTTGTGGCAATTACTCTCTGACCCTAACCACCCAGAGTTATATCAGACCTCATCCCTGGCTCTCCTGAGCTGTGTCAAAATATCGCTGGCCACCTGAGGCCAGGTCATCAGGGAGGGGCCTTAGGCTTAAGAGTCTGCACAGCTACCTACGTTTCAGGCCATCTGATGTCTCTCTCTATTTGCCTCTCTCTCTAATCCTTTGGTACTAGATCACAGTCTAGAAGGACACTAATCTTCATCATCATCTGCCCATGCAGACTTTTCCTATCACCCAGCCACCAAGAGCTACACAAATCAACTGCGTACCGCCAGCCCCTGCTGCTCATGGACCCTGTGGACCTGTTCATTCTCCATATCCAAACCCATTGCTGTCAACCCTAAGTGACAGTGAGCTGCCCTACAGGGCTTCCTAGGCTGTAATCTCTAAGGAAGCATTCTGCCACATTTTTCTCCCATGGAAAAGCTGGTGGGTTTGAGCCACCAACATGTTGGTCAGCAGCCAAGCTACTAACCACTGGAAACCAGGCTCCTTTAATTCTGTATAATGGAGACTGTGACCTGAACTTACAGTTATCCATTTATAATGACCAGAAAGGATACAAGTATAGAGAAACATCAGGTAAGACCTGGGAGAATTCCCTGCAAGGAACCCCAGGATGTGCTTCTCCTTCTCCCATACATGGATGATCTGGGAGACCTTAAAAAGAACCCTCCAAAGTCCTGGGTTCCCTAGTCATTGGGAACTCGATAAATATGCATGACTTCAGCCTTAATGCATAATTATGATAGATTCAATCAATAAACGTGCATGACTGCATCAGGCCCCAACCTTCCTGAAGGTGTGGGGCTTCTCTAGTCCCTCCTTGCTTGGCTATTTTACAAAACAAAAGCATCTTAATTACTTGGAGTTATTTTGAAAACATCAGATTCAAAGGGCCAAACCAAGTTTTTTCATTCCACAATGAATATAGTAAAACCTCTGAATTGTACACGTCATATGGATGAATTCTACAGTGTATGACATACTTCATTAAAGCCATTAAAAATAAAAACTCAGTGGAAGAGTTTAAATGGAATTCATGAAATAGTTCAGGCACACACACAGCAGTAAAGGAAGAACAGAGGAACAGATAGGATAAATAGCAAAGAAAAATTAAAACAGGAGATTTAAATCTCAGTGTATCAAAAATCATATTAGATTTAAATGAACCAAATACCCATTTAATTACAGAGATCTTCAGAATAGATTAAAAATCAGATCCTGACTACTTGCTCATAATAAGAAACACACTTGAGACATAAAGACACAAGTTGAACAAAAAGGGATGGGAAAGAACATACCATACAAATACTAAGCTTGAGAAAGCTGGCTTGGCTGTATTCATAATTGAAAAGTAATTTCTAGAAAACTTATAACGATGTCCACCACACAAAGTGTGACCTTTAAACACATACTAGGCCCAGAGAGCGTGAAGCAGTATTTCAAGAGTTTCAGGCAACTAAGTAACTTCTAGGCTCCTTACGTTTCCATTCCACCCTCACAAACCAGGAATGGGCAGAAACTACAGCTAGAGAGTGGAGGGAGAGTTATGAAAAGAACACATCCTCTATCTGTTCATTGATTTTCATTAGCAAGAAAAGGGAAATACCGAATTTCTCAGCGAAGATGGTTTACAACTTAATGTGATGGTAGAATTTTTGTATGGACTAAGAATAAACAGAAAAGTTATTGAACTTCCTGAATTGAATCTTGGCCCATTGCAAAACTGAAAAAAAAGAGAACTCTTTTTATAGCTACACTCATGGATCCTGAGTATTCAAAATTCTGGTTTTATTTTGTTATGATTTTGTTTTAAATTATAAACCAGACAACCCAGTACAGGGTCAGTCACAAGGCAGATGAAGATTCATAGGAAAGTGGGCTTTCAAATTTGACAAACTGATTTGTATTCCTAGTTTGAGCTGACTCTGTGTGAGTTTTGGCAATTTATCTACCTTCCATTTGCTGGTGATACAGTGGTTAAGAGCAATGACTGCAAACGAAAAGGTCTGCGGTTCTAATTCATCAGGCGCTTCTTGGAAACGGAGCAGTTCTGTTCTTTCCTACGGGTCCGCTCTGAGTTGCAATCACCTCGATGGCAATGGGTTTGTTTTTCTTTGGTTTATTTGCTTCTGCATTGCCCTCTGCCAAACAGGATATGAACTCAGTGTCTCACAAATAAATATTTGGCGTTTACTAAAAAAGCAGCTGGGGCCCTGGGTGCCCAGTGGTTAAGCTTTAGCCTGCTAATCAAAAGATCCACAGTTCAAATCCACCACCTGCTCCTTGGAAACCCTCTGTGGCAGGTCTACTCTGTCCTATAGGGCTGCTATGAGTTGGAATCAACTTGAGGGCAATGAGTTTTTTTTTTTTTTTTTATATTGGTTTAAAAAGCAACTATGATCATTTTTACTGGGCACCATTTTCTGGAAAAGAACAAAGAGGCCAGCTTACTTTACAAGCGCAGCAAACAGGCAAGTCCTTTTTCCGGAGACAGATCTTGAACTCAATGACAAACATTTTTGCAATTTCACTTGGAAATGGTAACATCTGAATATCTCTATTGACCCCTGAGCATTGTTTCCTCATAGGTAATAAGAGCTCAATGCACTCATTTTTGCTGCCTCACCTCTCCCAACTTCTTCCTCCAGAATAGAGTCAAACCCACAAGCCAAGACAGCCATTTTGTCCTCACCCCATGGACCTCAGCGCCACATTTATCACAGGTGCTTACCTTAGCAGTAGCATGGAGATGGATCTAGACTGGTCTTTCCATCAGGGCTTCCCAGGCCATATTTACATCTTTTGGATTTCCAGATGTCATGGTAAAATTAGTCTGCTGCCAAGGCTGCTGTAACCTTGAGGCTTGGCAGGGGAGAGGGCTCCCTGTGCAGAAAATCTATCCCTTGAGGCACAACTTTCCTCTCTTACTGCGTCCTTCCATAACTAGATGATTACCTGCCCTCCTTCAAATGATTTCAGTCTTAATTAAGGCTTATTGTAATAATGAGGGTGCACTGAGAGGACAGCAGATACATAAGCATTAGTATCTAGGGTTTGGGTATTTCCTGGACCTTATACTAACCAACACATCCCTTACTATCACACCGAAGGATTTTTGGTGAAACAATATCTAAGGTGCAGAATTAATCAATTTTGAAATGGCCTAAACTGGGCTAAACTTTTTTAGAACCATTCTAAACTCATATGTATAATAAGTATGAGCTTCCATTGAAAACAGTTTTTGGAGCTTATCCCTGGTTACAGTTAGGATATAAAGTCTTTAAACCAGCTCTCTTTTCAGTTTTGTAATCTAGATTTGTGGTTCTTAAATATGAATTCCAGTTATGGAGATTTTTATTCCCTATTTACGAGGGCACTGGGTTATATAAAAAGTATTGGAAGTGGGACTCGGGAAGCAACCCTTTAAAATTCACCCCTAGTATGTATTGCCAGACCTACTTTGAACATATAATGTTTAACCTTAATAATCCTTCTACCATCAGAATGAACCAACAAGCCCCTGATATGAACAAATATAATGAATTTCAGAGGGGAGTAGAGACATGGAATTGTTGCTGTGTGCAGTTGAGTCGATTTCAACTCATAGTGAGCCTGTAAGACAGAGTAGAACTACCCCACAGGGTTTCCTAGGCTGTAATCATCACCAGAGCAGATCACCCAGGGATGGTCATGCATCTAGTGGGTAGAGGCCAAGGATGATGCTAAATATTCTCCCATGTGTAGGACAGACTCCTTAAATAGAATTAATCTGGCCCCAAATGTCAAGAGTGTGCAGACTGAGAAATCCTGATCGGAAGCTTCCATGCTGTGTTCTGCCAGGGACACACATTTATATGCAGAGGCGGTGGCCCTGCATCTGGGTTAGCACTTGTTTGGCCACTCAGGGAAGTTCTACCAAGTAAATGTACATGTTCTTATTCTTGCAGGTCCTCAGACCTCTTTACCTTAGACAAAAAGGAATTTTCCTTGTTCTAGTCTTGGGCTCTCTTTCTTAAGTCAGTCTTCCTCTTCAACAAAATTTTTCTACTTTCCTAACTTTTCAGCAACTTTCTATTTCCCCTATGGATTTTGGAAACTGGCAGCAAAAAGCCTCAGGTGGCACTACTGTTTCTTCTCTGCCACAGACTGCCCCTTAAGTCTCCATGGGGACACTAAAAGGAGAAAATTTATTAATTTTAATAAATCTTCTGATAGAAATAATTTTTCTCTTCTTCCTGTGCAACATTTTAGGCAGTCCTGTGACTTCTCCCACTCTAAGTAAAAGTCTCACCACAAATGAAAATTTTCAGCTCCTATATTTTTTTTTTATGATATGATTTATGAGTTGAAATTGATTTAAAGCTAAAAGTTCTCCAGTCCCTGAGCTCTGTGTTTTTTTTTTTTCCTGTGGAGGGCGGGCGGTAGTATATGCTTCTGTCTTCCTCCATGTGTGCTGGCTTGTCTATGTGTCTATGTGACTCTTTACATCACTCAGAAGTAATTAAGTTTAGGCTACACCCTACACTGAGGTGGCATCATTAACATAACCAAGAAAACCCTATTCCCAAATGGGATTACATCCATAGCTATAGGGGACTTCAACAAGTATTGGGAGGTGGTGAGCTTAATTTAGTCTGTAACAGGAACCCTGGTGGATTCTAATCTTCATCTGTAAATCCATTTGTCTAGTCCCTAATGAGCACATATGATACAAACTCTGTGCCAGAGACCAGTGTTGTACAGGGAAATGGCACCTAATACAGAAGTAGCCCCTATTGCTGTGGTCATGCTCTAGGTATTAATCCACCCAGGGAATTTTCTAGTCCTCATTTTCCAAATGAAGAAACATGTGAAGGAGTTCCACCTCAGGCCTCCTATACCACCATTCATCCAACTAAGCCAACAAACCTTTAGAGAAAGACGCTTTCATAATCTCCAGTTGCCTTGATAGGTAAAAATCATTCTAATGACAGTGTTAGAGGACCTGGCTGGAGGAAGAAAAGACTAAATGGCATCTTCAAGGTGACAAATTTCCTGTCTCTTCCTTTGCGAGCAGAGCACACCACCTTCAGCTTCTAATCTCTTTATTTTCTTATTATTTACTATTTTATATCTTCATCATATTTGGAGGCATTTTTCTTGTTGGTTCTTGTCTGTTTCTTCCCTCCCTGCCCCCGCACTGTGAATTAGGATGTAGCTCTACCAAGGGTGGGGAGCCCCAGTGGTGTAGTGGTTAAGAGCTCAGGGTGCTAACAGCTGTTTGTATCTACCTGCCACTCCTTGAAAACCCTATGGAGCAGTTCTTCTCTGTCTTATAGGGTCGCTATAAGTGGAAATCGACTGGATGGCAATGGATTTCTACATGGATGGGATTTTTGTGGGTTATTCACTCTTGAAATTCTTGCTCCCAGAACAGTCCCTGACACAAGATATGTACTCAAGAAATATTTGTCGGCTGAATAAATGAATGAATGACTTTAAAACATCTTGCACCCACATCTGCAGGTTGGGCACCATCAAAGCTGAAGTTGGGAGAGAAACTTCTGTTTTCTTCATAAGATGGTGAGGAAGATTAAGGATAAAACCCAGCTTGCAGTTTATTGGGGAAATCGAAATGACTTAATTCTTTCATTTTATTCAAACCCCTGACAGCATCAAAAGACTACAAAATTCAGCGTTTTTCAGTGAATAATGGGGCCAGTCTTCAAATCATCATTTGACAGCATTTGTCTGATGCTTTTACGGTGTTGGGAGTCCTGGTGGAGCAGTGGTTAAGAGTTCGGCTGCTAAAGGAAAGGCTGACATTTTGAATCCACCAGCGGCTCCTTGGAAACCCTATGTGCCAGTTCTACTCTGTCCCTGAGTGGAAGTCACCTCAATGGAAATGTTTTTCTTTTTTTTATTGTTTTGTTTTTACTGTGATGCATTATTCTGTGGAGTGTGAAAAGAGGAATACATGCCCTTCCAGAGTCTTGAACTCAGGACCTTCAGATTATGAGATTGAGATGCTGCTGGCTTCACCAAGAGTGCACCTCTTTGAGGAAGGCTCACTGAGGAACTGAGATATACAATCTTAGTCTCCAAGACACTGTTTGGCCAATTTCTGGTTTTCTAAAATCATAATCATTGCTGTATAAAATCACTCCATCTAAGCCTATGATACCCGGAAGAATTCCACTACAGGGGGTGTGAAGTCCACACCAGGTGATAGGACCCTGTGGGCTGTGGGACCTGGGACAATTGTGTCTGCTGTTTTACTCTGATGTTGCAATGATCTGGATATTACACCCTCACAGATCTTAACCCCCTTTCACCTTCCACAGTCTCCTTTGTTGACATGAAACATAAGAGGAGCTCTGTTAGCATTAGCTGACTGACTGACTGACTGACTGAAGGAATGAAAGAATAAATAGTTCCCAACTTTATCTCCAGTCCAAACATCCTCCTTTACTCTATACCTCCACTTGCATTTATGTGATTAGCTACATTTCCTTTTTAACACCTCAAACTGACCTTATAATACTGTCTTCCATGTTTTTTTTCAGGATTACGCGTCAGTGATTCTGCTAAGAGATTTATAATGATGGTATTGAGTCCAGTTGAATTTTGGGAACACAACTATGCATCATAATCTACACTTACCAGTTAAAGAGAGGTTGGAGAGTATCCAGTATGGACGTGGGCAGTGGTCTATCTCTTAGCTCAGTCTCAAAGTTCATGGAGTGTTGCTTAGGATGGGAGACACACATTTTAGCTCTGAGGTGCATCCTGGAGTTCAGACAACTTTATAGGTTCAGACAACTCTATGGGTTAGAGTTCTTGAACTCCTATCCTCTACAGTCTCAGAAGTACTTTCTTGTTGCTTGGGGTTCCCCATTTCAGTCCTCTAGCCAAGAAGCTGGGACTTTATTTCCTGGGCTCTGCCCTGCACTCCTCAGGTCTAAGACTGCATTTAGGGCCAAGAGGCAGGAAGAAAAGGGAGAAAAATAGGAACTGGACATGCAACGCCCTGTTGAAATCACAGCCTCTCTGAAAAAACAAATTATAAAACTCTAGATCTATATATTGTAAGTGCCCATAAGTAATAAAACTGAAGAAGCATGCACTTAGACATCTAATTTCAAAGAGTTCAGTATTTTCTCGTTTTTCAATGGTCAAAGCCTGAAATACAAAATGCGAAGAAAGTGGGTATCGATCTCTTTATCTGGCGCACACTAACCGAGCGCTTTACCACTAGAGCTATTTTCCCACATGGCTGCGATGCCTTATCTTACCTTAATTCAGGAATTGACCTGCCGGTCCACACTCCAGTACGCACTATCTTCAGCAGTTCAGAGTACCAGGCTTTTCCAGGTCATTATAGCAGAACCATATGGACCCTTGGTGGTACAGTGCTTAAGCGGTCAGCTGATAACCGAAAGTTTTCGACACACCAGCGGCTCCGCAGGAGAATGATGCGGCAGCCTGCTTCCGCAAACATTTACAGCCTTGGAAATGCTGTGGGGCGGTTCTACTCTGTCCTATAGGGTCTCCAAGAGTAGGAATCCACTGTAAGCGAACGGGTTTGGTTTTCAGTAGATTAAAATGAAACCCGGACTCGGCCCGAAACGGACTAGGGCAAAAGCGTCTTGACTGCTCAGCCAGCTGTCCCCCTGGGGAGAAGAAAAGGACGCGGTGGCAAAGCTCAGGTGCCGCCAACGTTTTATGCTTCTAATTTTCGAGAAGAGAGGACGTCCCAACGAGAGAGAATCAACCCAGAACGGTTTAGCTATGTGGCACAGCTCTCTTAGGATGACCATCTGACTCTTTGAAAGGCGCGATTGTCATTTGCTCCCCGCAGCTGTGACCACCCATGAGTAGGCAACGGGACAGCCTATCCCCGATTCTGGAAGGGAAACCAAAAAACAAAACCTACTGCGGTCCAGTCGATTCCGACTCATAGAGACCCTATAGGGCAGAAAAGAACCGACCCGATGGACTTTGCAAAGAGCGCCTGGCGGATTCGAACTAGTGTTTTTTTGGTTAGCAACCGTAGCACTTAACCACTATGCCATCAGGGTTTCCGGAAGGCAAACAGCTCCAAGTATGTCCGCTGCCTTTCGAACCAAGATCTTAGATTTGTTAGGTGAGCTTGGTAACCACTGTAATCCGGAAACTCCCTGATTTGTGAGTTTCTTTTCTTTCTAATTTCTGAGAGATTTGTGTTCAATTCCCATTGAGGTGTGTGATGTAGAAATCATATATCCCCATCATATGAGAGAACAGCATAAGTCTCCACATTCTTACAGAAAGGAGCTATGGGGGTCATGAAGCAAGATCATACTAGACCGAAGGATTCAAGAGTGGACCTTGAGAAATGGGAATGAGGAGGGAACACAGGGCTGAGAGAACATTCTTTTGTGAGAAGAATACCTGTTTGCCATTTCCGATCCGCATCTGATCTCAAAAATCTACATGATACTGCAAAAACTCAACTTCAAAAAGGCAAATAACCCTATTAAAAAATATGCAAAAGATATGAAGAGACACTTCACTAAAGAAGACATTCAGGTAGCTTACAAATACAAGAGGAAATGTTCACCATCATTAGCCATTAGAGAATTGCAGATCAAAATTACAATGAGATTTCATCTTACTCCAACATGGGTGGCATTAATCTAAAAACACAAAATAATAAATGTCGGAGAGGCTGTGGAGAGATTGGAACACTTATACACTGCTAGTGGGAATGTCAAATAATACACCCACTTTGGAAATCGATTTGGTGCTTCCTTAAAAAGCTAGAAATAGAGCTACCATGTGACCCAGCAATCCCACTTCTTGGAATATATCCTAGAGAAATAAGAGCCTTTACACAAACAGATATATGCACACCCATGTTTACTGCAGCACTGTTTACAATAGCAAAAAGATAGAAGCAACCAAGCTGCCCTTCACCGGATGAATGGATAAATTATGGTCTATTCACACAATGGAATACTACGCATCGATAAAGAACAGTGAGGAATCTGTGAAACATTTTATAACATGGGGGACCTGGAAGGCATTATGCTGACTGAAATTATTCAGTTGCAAAAGGACAAATATTGTATAAGACCAGTAGCGTAAACTGAGAAGAAAACATTCTTTTGTGGTTCTTAGAGGGGAGAGGGAGGGAGGGTGGGAGAGGGGTATTCACCAATTAGTTTGCAGATAAAAACTACTTTAGGTGAAGAGAAAGACAGCACACAATACAGGTGAGGTCAGCACAACTGGACTAAACCAAAAGCAAAGAAGTTTCCTGAATAAACTGAATGCTTCGAAGGCCAGTCTAGCAGAGGCAGGCGTTTGTGGACCATGATTTCAGTGGACATCTAAGTCAATTGGCATAATAAACTCTATTAAGAAAACATTCTCCATCCCACTTTGAAGAGTGGTGTCTGGGGTCCTAAATGCTAGCAAGCAGCCATCTAATGTGCATCAATTGGTCTCAACCCACCTGGATCAAAGGAGAGTGAAGAACACCAAGGACAAAAGGTAATTATAAGCCCAAGAGACAGAAAGGGCCACATAAACCAGAGACTACATCATTCTGAGACCAGAACTAGATGGTTCCTGCCTATAACTGATGACTTCCCTGACAGGGAATACAACAGAGAACCCCTGAGGAAGGAGGAGAACAGCGGGATGCAGACCCCAAATTCTCATAAAAAGACCAGACTTAATGGTCTGACTGAGACTAGAAGGATCCCGGTGGTCATGGCCCCCAGACCTTCTGTTACCCCGGGACAGGAACCATTCCCAAAGCCAACTCTTCAGACATGGATTGGACTGGACAGTGGGTTGGAGAGGGATGCTGGTGAGGAGTGAGCTTCTTGGATGAGGTGGACACTTGAGACTATGTTGACATCTTCTGCCTGGAGGGGAGATGAGAAGGTAGAGGGGGTTAGAAGCTTGCAAAATGGACATGAAAAGAGAGAGTGGAGGGAGAGGGTGGGCTGTCTCATTAAGATGAGAGTAATTGGGAGTATGTAGCAAGGTGTAGAAAGGTTTTTATGTGAGAGACTGAGTTTATTTGTAAACTTTCACTTAAAGCACAATAAAAAGTATTCAAAATAAAAAAAGAAAAAGAATCACATCACCAAACAATTAAATAAAGCAACACAGTAAGAGAGATGCAAACTCAGCAAACAAAATTGTTTATATCTGAGTAAACAGAGCTGATAAATCAATTAGAACAAGACTTTAAAGTAAGTATGGTATTCCTACAAAGATGACGGTGACAACTGTTATAAAATTAAAGAATGAATAACCCCCGCCCCCAGAAAAAAGGGATAAAATCCAAGACCACCTCCAAATCAACATATATTCTATTCTTTAAAAACGGCTTAGTCTTAGCCCAGGAAGTTTCACAGGTTTTCATGGGTTTAAGTCCTCTCCTCTTTGATTTTTTTTTTTAATTCAATAATCTCCATCTCCAAAATAGAGTAGAAATGCAAACATAGAACAAAAAGCTTCCCACTATCCACCCCCAGTGACATCTTGGTCTTACATCCCTGTGGTAACACATTAAACCCATTGCCATGGAGTAGATTTCAACTACCCACTTTTTATTATCTGCAGCCAAGTACTTGACAATTCGCCTTGACATAGCATGCTGGGTCCAGATATTGAATCACTTGATTTGTAAAGGTCCAAAGGCATATACATATACTATTAAGTCTTGGTTGCCCATCCTAGGCTGAATTTTTCTTTTAATAAATTTTACTATGCTTTAAGTGAAAGTTTACAAATAAACTCAGTCTCTCAAAGAAAAACCCATATACACCTTGCTACACACTCCCAATTACTCTCCCTCTTCACTCTTTTCATGTCCCTTTTGCCGGCTTCTAACGCCTTCTACCCTCTCATCTCCCCTCCAGGCAGGAGATGTCAACATAGTCTCAAGTGTCCACCTGATCCAAGAAGCTCACTCCTTACCAGCATCCCTCTCCAACCCATTGTCCAGTCCAATTCATGTCTGAAGAGTTGGCTTTGGGAATGGTTCCTGTCCTGGGCCAACAGAAAGTCTGGGGGCCATGACAACCGGGTCCTTCTAGTCCCAGTCAGGCCATTAAGTCTGGTCTTATGAGAATTTGGGGTCTTCTGCTCCCTCAGGGGTTCTCTGTTGTGTTCCCTTTCAGGGCAGTCATCGGTTATAGCCAGGCACCTTCTAGTTCTTCTGGTCTAAGGATGATGTAGTCTCTGGTTCATGTGGCCCTTTCTGTCTCTTGGGCTCGTAATCGCCTTGTGTCCTTGGTGTTCTTCATTTTCCTTTGATTCAGGTGGGTCAAGACCAATTGATGCATCTTAGATGGCTACTTGCTAGCACTTAAGACCCCAGATGCCGCTTTTCAAAGTGGGATAGAGAATGTTTTCTTAAGAGAGTTTATTATGCCAATTGACTTTGATGTCCACTGAAACTGTGGTCCCCAGACCCCTGCCCCTGCTATACTGGCCTTCGAAGCATTCAGTTTATTCAGGAAACTGCTTTGCTTTTGGCTTAGTCCAGTTGTGCTGACCTCCCCTGTATTGTGTGCTGTCTTTCCCGTAGCCTAAAGTAGTTCCTATCTACTGGCTAATTAGTGAATACCCCTCTCCCACCCTTCCTCCCTCCCCCATCTCCTAAACACAAAAGAATGTTTTCTTCTCAGTTTAGACTATTTCTCCAGTTCTTACAATAGTGGTCTTATACAATATTTGTCCTTTTGCAATCGACTAATTTCACTCAGCATAATGCCTTCCAGGTTCCTCCATGTTATGAAATGTTTCACAGATTCCTCACTGTTCTTTATGGATGTGTAGTATTCCATTGTGTCAATAGACCATAATTTATCCATTCATCCATTGATGGGAACCTTGGTTGCTTCTATCTTTTTGCTATTGTAAACAGTGCTGCAATAAACATGGGTGTGCATATATCTGTTCCTGTAAAGGTTCTTATTCCCCTAGGATATATTCTGAGGAGTGGGATTGCTGAATCGTATGGTAGTTCTATTTTTATTTTAGCCTTTTAAGGAAGCGCCAAATCAATTTGCAAAGTGGTTGTACCATTCGACATTCCCACCAGCAGTGTATAAGTGTTCCAATCTCTCCACAGCCTCTCCAACATTTGTGTTTTTTGAATTAATGCCAGCCTTGTTGGAGTGAGATGAAATCTCATTGTAGTTTTGATCTGCATTTCTCTAATGGCTAATGATCGTGAACATTTCCTCATATATCTGTTAGCTACCTGAATACTTTCTTTAGTGAAATGTCTATTCATATCTTTTGCCCATTTTTTAATAGGGTTATTTGTCTTTTTGTAGTTGAGTTTATGCAGTATCATGTCGATTTTAGAGATCAGAGGCTGATCGGAAATGTCATAGCTAAATACTTTTTTGCAGACTGTAGGTAGTCTTTTTACTCTTTCGGTGAAGTCTTTTTTTTTTTTTTGGATGAGCACAGGTGTTTGATTTTTAGGAGCTTTCCCAATTATCTAGTTTTTATTCTACATTCTTTATAATGTTTTGTATAAGGTTTATGCCAGGTATTAGGGCTCTAATGTCGTTCCTATTTTTTCTTCCATGATCTTTATTGTTTTACACTTTATATTTAGGTCTTTGATCCATTTCAAGTTAGTTTTTGTGCATGGAGTGAGGTATGGGTCTTGTTTCTTTTTTTTGCAGATGGATATCCAGTTATGCCAGCACCGTTTGTTAAAAAGACTGTCTTTTCCCCATTTCACTGTTTTGGGGCCTTTGTCAAATATCAACTGCTCATATGTGGATGGCTTTATGTCTGGATTCTCAATTCTTTTCCATTGGTCCATTTATCTATTGCTGTACCAATACCAGGCTGTTTTGACTGTTGTGGCGGTATAATAGGTTCTAAAATCAGGTAGAGTGAGGCCTCCCACTTTGTTCTTCTTTTTCAGTAATGCCTTATGTATCCGGGTGCTCTTTCCCTTCCATATGAAGTTGGTGATTTGTTTCTCCATCTCATTAAAGAATGTCGTTGGGATTTGGATCAGAATTGCATTAAATGTTTAGATCGCTTTTGGTTGAATAGACATTTTTGTAACGTTAAGTCTTCCTATCCACGAGCAAGGTATGTTTTTCCACTTACGTAAGTCTCTTTTGTTTTCTTGCAGAAGTGTAGTGTAGTTTTCTTTGTATAAGTCTTTTACACCTCTGGTAAGATTTATTCCTAAGTATTTTATCTTCTTGGGGGATACTGTAAATGGTATTCATTTGATCATTTCCTCTTTGATGTCCTTTTTGTTGCTGTAGAGGAATCGAACTGATTTTTGTATGTTTATCTTATATCCCGATATTCTGCTGAACTCTTCTATTAGTTTCAGTAGTTTTCTGGAGGATTCCTTAGGGTTTTCTGTGTATAAGATCATGTCATCTGCAAAAACAGATACTTTGACTTCTTCCTTGCCAATCCAAATGCGCTTTATTTCTTTATCTGGCCTATTTGCTCTGGCTAGGACCTCCATCACAATGTTGAATAAAAGCGGTGATAAAAGGCATCCTTGTCTGGTCCCGGAACTCAGTGGGAATGCATTTAGGCACTCTAAAATTACAGTGATGTTCGCTGTTTGCTCTATATATGCCCTTTATTATGTTGAGGAATTTTCCTTCTATTCCTATTTTGCAGAGAGTTTTTATCATGAATGAGTGTTGAACTTTGTCAAATGCCTTTTCTGCATCAATTGATAAAAGCATGTGATTCTTGCCTTTTGTTTTATTTATGTGGTGGATTACATGAATTGTTTTTCTAATGCTGAACCATCCCTGCATAGCTGGTATGAATCCCACTTGGTCATGGTGAATTATTTTATTGATACGTTGTTGAATTCTATTGGCTAGTATTTTGTTGAGGATTTTTGCATCTACGTTCATGAGGGATATAGGTCTATAATTTTCTTTTCTTGTGGGGTCTTTACGTGGTTTTGGTATTAGGGATATGGTGGCTTCATAGAATGAGTTTGGTAGTATTCCGTCCTTTTCTATGCTCTGAAATACCTTTAGTAGTAGTGATGTTAACTCTTCTCTGAAAGTTTCGTAGGACTGTGCAGTGAAGCTATCCTGACCAGGGCTTTTTGTTGTTGTTGTTGGGAGTGTTTTGATTATGTTTTCAATCTCTTTAGTTCTTCTACCTGTGTTTTTGTTAGTTTAGGTAGGTAGTGTGTTTCTAGGAGTTCATCCATTTCTTCTAGGTTTTCAAATTTGTTTGAGTACAATTTTTCCTAGTAATCTGATATGATTCTCTTAATTCCAGTTGGGTCTGTTGTAATATAGCCAATCTCATTTCTTATTCGGGTTATTTGCTTCCTCTCCTGTTTTTCTTTTGTCAGTTTGGCCAGTGGTTTATCAACTTTGTTGATTTTTTCAAACAAAACAGCTTTTGGTCTCTTTCAATTTTTTTTCTGTTTTCTGTTTCATTTAGTTCAGCTCTAATTTTTATTGTTTTCTTCTGGTGCCTGTGGGTTTCTTTTGTTGCTTTCTATTTGTTCCAGTTGTAGGAATAATTCTTTGATTTTGGTCCTTTCTTCTTTTTGGATGTGTGCATTTATTGATGTAAGTTGGCCTCTGAGCACCGCTTTTGTTGTGTCCCAAAGGTTCTGATAGGAAGTGTTTTCATTCTCATTGGATTCTCTAAATTTCTTTATTCCATCCCTAATGTCTTCTATAATCTAGTCTCTTTTGAGCAGGGTCTTCTTCAGTTTCCAAGTGTTTGATTTCTTTTCCCTGCTTTTCCTTTTATTGATTTCCACTTTTATGGCCTTATGGTCAGAGAAGATGCTTTGTAATATTTCAATGTTTTGGATTCTGCTTAGGGTTGCTTTATGACTTAATATGTGGTCTCTTCTAGAGAATGTTCCATGTGCACTAGAAAAGAAAGTATACTTGGTTGCTGTTGGGCGGAGTGTTCTGTAGATGTCTACGAGGTCAAGTTGGTTGATTGTGGCATTTAGATCTTCCCTGTCTTTATTGAGCTTCTTTCTGGATGTCCCGTCCTTCACTGAAAGTGGTGTGTTGAAGTCTGCTACTATTATTGTGGAGCTGTCTATCTCACTTTTCATTGCTGATAGAGATTGTTTAACGTATCTTGCAGCCCTGTCATTGGGTTCATAAATATTTGATATGGTTATATCTTCTTGGTGTATTGTCCCTTTAATCATTATATAGTGTCCTTCCTTATCCTTTCTGATGGATTTAACTTTAAAGTCTATTTTGTCAGAAATTAATATTGCCACTGCTGCTCATTTTTGATTGTTGTTTGCTTGATATATTTTTTTCCATCCTTTGAGTTTTAGTTTGTTTGTGTCTCTAAGTCTAAGGTATGTCTCTTGCAGGCAGCATATAAACGGATCTTTTTTTAATCCATTCTGCCACTCTCTGTCTCTTTATTGGTGCATTTAGTCCATTTACATTCAGGGTAATAATGGATAGGTATGAATTTAGTGCTATCATTTTGATGTCTTTTTTTGTGTATTGTTGACAGTTTCTTTTTCCCACTTAATTTTATGTGCTGAGTAGATTTTCTTTATATATTGTCCTTTCCTCATATTTGTTGTTGTTGATTTTGTTTCTGCTGAGTCTCTATTTTTTTCTTGTATTTTATTTTGATGAGTAGGAGAGTTTGTCTCCTTTGTGGTTACCTTATTATTTACCCCTATTTTTCTAAATTTAAACCTAACTTTTGTTTCCTTGTATCACCGTTATCTTCCTGTCCATATGGAAGGTGTATGATTACATTTCTCAGTCCCTCTTTATTATTTTAATGTTGTCTTCTTTTGTATAATAACATCGCTGTTACCCTGTTTGGGGCTTTTTTTTATATATATATATAATCTTGCTTTCTTGTTTTGGATTTCCCTGTCTGGGTTGACTTCCAGTTGCTCTGCCCAGTGTTCTAGTCTTCGGTTCATACCTGATATTATTGATTTTCTAACCAAAGTACTCCCTTTAGTATTTCTTCTTGTTTTGGTTTGGTTTTTACTAATTCCCTCAACTTGTGTTTATCTGGAAATGTCTTGATTTCACCTTTATATTTAAGAGACAGTTTTGCTGGATATATGATTCTTGGCAGCAATTTTTTCCTTCAGTGTTTTAAATATGTCATCCATTGTCTTCTTGCCTGCATGGTTTCTGCCGAGTAGTCCGAGCTTATTCTTATTGGCTCTCCTTTGTAGATGACTTTTCATTTATCCGTCACTGCTCTTATAATTGTCTCTTTATCTTTGGTTTTGGCAAGCTTGATTATAATATGTCTTGGTGACTTTCCTTTAACATCTACCTTATGTGGAGTTCGATGAGCATATTGGATAGATATCTTCTCATCTTTCACAATATCAGGGAAGTTTTCTGCCAACAAATCTTCAACAATTTTCTCTGTATTTTCTGTTATCCCTCCCTGTTCTGGTACTCCAATCATTCGTAGGGTATTTCTCTTGATAGAGTCCCACATGATTCTTAAGGTTTCTTCACTTTTTCAAATTCTTTTATCTGATTTTTCTTCAAATATATTAGTGCCATGTGATTTATCTTTGAGTTCAGAAATTCTAGCTTGTAGATGCTCAATTGTGCTCCTTTGACTTTCTATTGAGTTGTCTAATTCTGTAACTTTATTGTTAATTTCTGAATTTCTCATTGCTGTCAGTCTATGGACTTTTCCATCTTATTAAACTTTTCATTATGTTCCTGAATACTCTTTCTAATTTCTTTAATTGCGTTATCTGTGTGTTTCTTGGCTTGTTCAGCGTATTGCCTAATTTCCTTCCTGATGTCTTGAAGGGTTCTGTGTATTAAACATTTGTATTCTCCTCCTGGTAATTCCAGGAATGCATTTTCATTTAGAAGATCCCTGGATTCTTTGTTTTGACAGCCTGCTGAGGTGATTATGGTCTGCTTCTTTATGTGACTTGATGCTGACTGGTGTCTCTGAGCCATCTATAAGTTATTGTATTAGTTTATGCTTCCTTACTGTGTCGTAGCTGCTTGCTTTGTTTTGTTTTGGTATAGCCCTATGGGTTGCTTGAGTGAGCTAGCTTGATTATTTTTGCCTTTGCACCTCTGGTGTCCTGTCCCCAGGTGGCTAGAGCTGTTGTCAGGTATATCAGTCTAGGAGTCCATTCAGTTTTCTTGTATGAATTCAGCTGAGGTTTCCAGGTAGCTGATCATCAAGTGTGTGGTACAGGCTCTGTCCTACAGTCTTAGAGGGCCAGGGGTAATTGATGTATATGCCGGTAACTGATTGCAGCAGGGGGTGACACTCTGAACAAGGCAGGGGTCTGAGAACCAACCCCCAAGTGTCTCTGAAGAAGATGTGTCCCTGTTCCCTTGAGCATGCTGGTGACTGGGTTCTGCAGAGGGACCATGGGCACCCAAAGTTTTTGGTTGTAAGGACTGGGAGGTACCAGTTTTCTCTGGACCTCTGTTTTGGGTGGCTGGGTGATCTGAGTGGAGCTACCAGTCCTTAGGTCTCTGATGTGGGTAGGTGAGGACCTTGTTTAATAGGCAAAGCAATGTCAAACGTCAAACACCCACCTCTCCACCGCACAGCTGAAATGGTTGGAGTTTGCCAACAAGGGCCTATTCTCCCAAAACAGGTCCATGCAGAAGGGAAACGTGCTCAAGGTCCATGGACAGTTTATGCCTGAACAGGAACCATTTCTGTCCTGAGCTCCCCTGGTTAATGGAGCAAGCAAATTATCTTTCCCCTCAACTGCAAATTTTTTCCTTCCCCAAGACTGGGAGGATGGCTCTAGGTGCTCACCAGGGCGTATCTCAGGCCTAGGGATTCAGCTGCTGAAGCCGGCTTGGGGGTGGGGGGACGTGGGAAAATATACAGAAGTACTTAGCTTTTGCAGAGAGTGCCCTTCTCCTCAGGTTCCGGAGGTGTGAGTGGGCTGTGTGGCTGGCTGCTTCTTCCTGAGGAAACTGCGGCCCAAGGCTAGGACCAGCCCACTACCGACGATCTAGAAATGGTGCCTGAGGGCTCCCGGCGATTCAGGTCCGGTAACTCCTCTCCACTTCCGAACAGCCTCTTCATCCCCCGGCCCCTCAGTTCGTTGTCTAAGCTTGCTCTAAGCTTGCATTTGATCCTCAGGGCTCCCATCTTGTCACAAATATACTCCTTTCACTTGTTTTTTCAGGTCTTTGTTGTAAAATGTCTGGACGGAAGCGTCTGTGTATTCCGCCATCTTGGCTCCGCCCTCTAGGCCGAATTTTATTTCTTCTCACAAAATCCCTTTCAATAACCATTTCCTGAGAAAACCAGTCTTGCATATCTATGACTTAAGTCCTTACCCAAATCATTTCCTCTAACCAATATGAAGAAGTGCTTAAGGTAATGCAATCCAGCTCTCCTTTCACTGGAGTCAACATTCTGAATGCATTTGTGACACTGAGAAAGGAAATAGAGACTATCAGACTTTCAGATCCTGTTTTAATCAGAGCACATTCAGGAAACAGGCTGATAAGCCAGAAGTTTCAATGTCCCTGTTCAAGCAGGGTTTTTTTTTTTTTTTTTTCCTACTGATCTGTGGCCTACAGAAGAAGAACAAATACTGGCGATGCTTTCTATTTAATTGGTATAAGTTCATAAAACAAATTACCCCGATGATTGGACATGTCTTCAATTCTACACTATATTTTCCAGAGATGTAAACCAGATTTATTCGTAAAAAGTGCAGCAGTAAATGAGCATTGCTTGTAATAGGCTTGTGCCAAGTCTTATGTCAAAGGGAAAAAAAATGAGACCAACCACTTTGAGTACTCAAAGCTGTCAGCTTAGTTAACTGTTTCAAACATATTGATGTGAAACTCTAAATTCTACAAAAATGAAGTCTAATTATTTCTACTAGTGCAAATATCTGTATAAGTTAGCCAACAAATGGCAATTTTAAAGAGTCCTTAAAAATAAATTTAAATCCTCTAAGTGAAAAAAAAAAAAAAAAGAATACCTGTTAATTTGTTTGTGTGTGCGTGTGTAAAATACTCATGGAGAGAAGCAGTAATTGAAAAGCCTGGACACTTGGAATTATGTTGGGAGAATATTGTGGGGGTTTAAGAATCTTTGAAGAACTCAAGGTAACATTTTAGGAAAAGGGTTTTAGCTCTAAATGTTAACGAGGTTAAAAACAGTGAAACTGAAATTGGGAGAAAAGAATTTCTAAAAGCATTTAAGGATCGAGGTTTGTCCTCTGTTGTCCCGTCAGCTCCTGAGGTTAGCAGTGTGAGTCTTTCTGCATCTCCGGCACCCACTGCACTGCCTGTTCCAAAATGCATCCTCCACACATTGTAGATGGAATGAGAACATACGTGAAAGAGAAGAAAGAGCAAGATTCTAGAGAGGTTGTGCAGAAAGTATCTACAGTATTTGTCAACACATTGGGTGAAGAGATTTGAGGGAGAAGGAGTTAAGAGCATGGGAATGGTGGCACAGAGCAGACTCTGAACTCATGTCCGATGAATGGGAAGACTATATCTACTCGTTTGTAAGTATTTGTTAAATGAATGAATGCATGAATGAGCTGATGGGGAGAAATGTAGATGCTGAGACAGTGTGCTAGGTTAAGGGAAGGCACACATTTGTTTATTTTTTTTTTTTTTAATTTAATGGGTCTTATTTTCAGAAGAGTTTTAAATTTACAGAAAAATAACTTGAAACTTACAAAGGCTTTCCATATACTCCGAGTCCACCCACAGTTTCTCCTATTATTTACATTTTGTATTAGTGTGGGACATTTGTTACAACTGATGAACCAATATTGAGACATTATTATCAACTAAAGTCCATAGTTTAAATTAGGGTTCTCTCTGTGTTGTGCGGTTCTATGGGTTTTGACAAAGGCATGTCATGTGTCCACTATTACAGTACTATATTGAATAGTTTTATTGCCCTAAAAATCCCCTGGGCTCTACCTTTTCATCACTCCTTCCCCCTGATCCTCTGTCAACCACAGATTCTTTGTTTTTGTTTTATGTCTCTGGAGTTTTGCCTTTTCTAGAATGTCTTATACCTTGAAGCATAATATAAGTTGTTTTTTGTTTTTCTTTTAAGGCTGGCTTAATACACTTTGTAATATGCGTTTCAGTCTCCTTCATAACTTTTCATGGCTTGATAGCTCACTTCCTTGTATCACTGAAAAATATTCCATTGTATAGGTTCGGCACAGTTTATCCACTCACCTATTAAAGGGAATCTTAGTTACTTCCAATTGATGGAAATTATGAATAACTCCTCTGTAAACATTCATCGGCAGAGTTTGTGTGAACATAATTTTTCAACTCATGTAGATAAATACCTAGAAGTACAATTGCTGCTTCCAAGCTTTTTAAATCAAAAAAACAAAAATCAGCTTTCCATTTCTGGTTTTGCTCCTTACACTTATGTGACCTGAAGAAAATGATTTGACTCCTCTGAGTTCACAGTGCTGAAAACATCTTTGAGACTTGGAAGTTCCTGGCAGGCCTGGATGGCCTGGAGACTGAAGTAGGGCTGTGCTACTTAGGGCTTTGCCTCTAAAAATGGACTGACAGGGTGTAATGGTAGTGCATACACTTTGCCTGAGAGACGTAGGGGCATGTAGGCCAGCTGTTATAGATTGAAGTGTGTCCCTCAAAACTATGTGTTATAATCCTAACTTCTATAACTGTGGTTATAATCCCACTTTGGAATGGGTTGTCTTTGATAGTTAGTGGGACAGAATTAGAGCCCTGGTGGCACGGTGGTTAAGAGCTACAGCAGGCTATGGCTGCTAATCAAAAGGTGGGCATTTCAAATCTATCAGTTGCTCCTTGGAAACCCTATGGAGCACTCCTTTCTGTCCTATTGGGTTGTGTAAGGTGTGTCTTAAATCAATCTCTTTTGAGATATACAAGAAATCTCTTCAGAGATATAAAAGAGATTAAACAAGCAAGAGATGTGGGAAGAGAGGTGTCACTTGAAGATTGCCCAGTAGCAAAAGTCAGAAGGGACAGGACCTTCCTTCAGAGCCAATAGATGGAGAGAGACCCTAGACCTGGTGGTGTTCTGAATTCAGATTTCTAGCCTTATAAACTGTGAGAAAATAAATTTCTGTTTGTTAAAGCCATCCACTTGTGATACTTCTGTTACAGTAGCACTACTTAAGTCACACACAGGGCTTCTCTCCACTTTCCACCTTCCTTTCCCTCACTTGTAGTAGAGATCTCTGCTCTCCAGAGAACAACCACAGAGCTTCTCACCTATGACAGCAGGTTCAAATCTTGGTAACAATTGGCAATAGGTCTTTTGCTTTTTCTTAATGGGCACATAGAAAATGCGGCTGACAGTGACTCGACCAATATTCCAAGTCAGGGGCTGTAAAAAGTGGAGAAAACCAGGAAGAAGCAGTGAAGAAGGAATCCTGACAGGCCTGGGATCCTCGGAGAGGGAGAAATTCACCAGGTTGTGCTGGGCATTTTGCTTGGAGAACGAATGGTACATCTCAGAAGGTAGGAGCTTGAACATCACCCCTATTCTCCAGACTGAGAGAAGCCAATTTCAATGGTGATGAGACGGGATCTCTGCTAAGTGAGACAGATTTATGTGGAGATTTAGTCCAGCCGATAAGGAAGACTAAACCCTGGCAGGTCAAAGGGTGAGATACAGGACAGAATGTACAGGGCAGCACATGAAAAAGGATTTTAGAAAACTAAAGAGTCAGGGAAAGTAAGGTCATGAAACAAAATGAAATTCACATACAAAATTCTGGCAGGCAGAGTGGGAACAGTGGGCAATGTAGCAGTTAACTGCAGATGTGACTATACATTCAGATCCCGCCATTGCGCATGTGTCTTTTTAAATGAATGGAAGTCCAGAGGAAAATCCTCCATGTTGTTGCTGTTGTTTGCCAGGGAGTTCTAGCAACCCTGTATGACAAAGTAGAACTGCCCCATAGGGGTTACTATGCTGTAATCTTTATGGGAGCAGATTCCTATGTCTTTTTCTGGTGGGTTAAAACGTCCAAACTTTTGGTTAGCAGCACAGTACTTCACTATTGTGCCACTACCAAAAACAAAAACACTTTTCAAAACCCATTGCCCTCAAGTTGTTTTTGGCTTCTGGTCACCCTGTAATACAGAGTAGAACCCAATAAGACAGAGTAGAACTGCTCAACAGAGTTTCTAAGGGAGAGGCTGGTGGATTAGATCTGTGGACCTTTTCGTTAAGGATGGAACTCTCAACCAGGCTGCCATCAGGGCTTCAAAGAGAAACTGGGCCCATGAGGGTTGGGCCAGTGACCTTGGCTCCAAAGAGAAAATGGACCTACAGAGATCAAATCCACAACCTCGGTTTTACTAGCACCATGCTCTAACCACATGAGCCAACCAGCAGACATGAGCACCATGTGCCTGGTTTCTCCCCTCACTTCGCTTCAGCCTAAGCTCCAGACACCAAGGGTCCAAGATGAGGCTCTAACAACAAAGGTTCTCTAGAAATGGGATGCATCCTCAGGAACTCAAGACTTGTTAAGCCTCTGATGTACAGTTTCAAAGATTGAGAAAAAGAAATTTATTATTCTTAGGTATGTTGCGGAGCTGGGCTCTTCCACTGACTCCTCATCTGCCTGCCAACAGAGACCACAGCCCCAGGTGTCAGACTCCAAACTCTTCTAATCTTGTTCCAGACTCGGCACCGTTGGCTCTCTCATCTCTCAGACTACAACTGAAATGTCACTTTCTCATAGGGCCCTCCCCTGACCTCACCAGGCAATTCAATGCCCTACCTGTCTCTCTCTCCATGGTCTTTACAAAATCCTGTATGTGAATGCATACTGAGTTATCGTTTCTTCCCTACAGCAAGTTTCTTATAAAATTCATGGTCTAGATCCTCTCAGTTTATCCCCAGGGGCTAGGGTTAGAATGATGCTCTTTGTGGCTACTGGCTGTTCAGAAATTGGTGACATTTCCTCTGTGTTGTGCTCCTTCATGGAGTAAATTCAGGAAGAAATAATTACTATGCTAAGGAAAGGTGGCACGCTGTGAGGCTCTCTGGTTTTCTGGAATGGACAAGATAACTTGCCACAGCTGGAAGCAAGATTAAGCCACTCATGAAATTTTTGTGGAGTTCATTCTCAGCTTTGAAGCCAGGAAGTAGGTGCTTTTGAGCTCTTACTGGTTTAATACAAAGGCAATTGTCATAACTAATATGTAAAAATGGAAGTAATCAATTATTTACAGTGGCATTCCATGATTGTATAGTGCTTATTACTCTGTCTTGCATTAGCATACTCATTTTGAATTTGAGCCATCTCACTCTAGAAATTTCTCTTCTCCCACCCCACCCCACCCTACCCATCCCTCTTAGACACTGATTGTAAGGTTTAACAGGAAGTTAGGCCTTGTTCTATTCAGAAGAGATATAAAGAAAACCTTCTTCTGTTCCTTTTTTCTGGGCACCAACTGTCAACCAAGTCAAGAGTGGGAAAGAAGGTACGAGTTTCCTCAATATTTTATCCTTCAATCTCCTTCCCAAAGCTCTTTCCACCTCCACTCAAGACAATGGGCACAATTACATTTCTAAGGATGAGGAGACATTCAGCTGCCTTACTGAAGGATGTTTCAGGAGTGTGCAAGTTCTTAGGAAAAATGAAACAATAAGTAGTGAAGGTGAATTAGCAATGGCATTGTTTGTCCAGAGGGTGCATGGGAATTTTCCAGGATTAAACCTAGAAGACAAGCCAGCTGTTCTCATGAAGGACTGTGAGGGTCATGATAAAGTGTTTGATACTCTCTGTATCCAAAAGTTTGTTCTTCAATGATTTTAGGTTGGACTATAACTGAACTGGATTTCCAGACGATTCCAACAGGGGAAAGAGTTGAGAGTTGAGTGCAAAGGCCAGGAGAAGGATCAGGTTATTATCTTAATAATTCAGGCAGAGATGCTGAACATCTTTAATGGAGAAGGACAGTGGAGACGGACTCCTTCATTCATTTAACAAATCCTCATTTGAGGGCATATCGTATGCACCTATGTCCTGGGCACCGAGTGCCTCCCTGGGCATTCAGCTGCTGAGTGGTCACTAAAAATAGCATTAATCCCATGGCCATGGGTGGCAGGCACTTTGCAAAGATGATCTCATGTTGAGTTATGTGAGAAGTCTCAAGGAACTGCTGCTTCTGTACAAGGAGAAATGGCATTCCATCAAGCAGCACAGCACACAAAGGAGGACTTGAGTCTTACTTTTGATGCTGAATTTAACCATCTTGTCTGGCAGGGCTATCATTGGAGCAGCCAGAGGGGTTGTCTCTCAATCTGATGAAGATCCTAAAGTGAAGATTCAAGGTGAGTTTAGTTTTCTTTGCACATATTGCCAATAGACTTACTGTTTCAAGAAGAAAAGAAAGCTGAACCAACAGAGACATTAAGAAAACATCTACTTTCACAATCCCTTTTTACAGATAGTGGGTTTGGAGTGGCAACCAGAAGTTGGTGTAAATTTATGGAGAATCAAAATACTCCCCTTTTGATAAATGAGTGAGTTCAAACTGGGAATTGCACAGGGAACTGGGAGCCAAAGGGCTAAATTTTTTTTTTTTTTTGGTTTGTTTGTTTTTTGCTTGACAGTCTAGGAGAAGAAGAAGAAATTTTCTCTTCAGTCAATGCCTGTGAGGGGAGCCCAGGCCCAAGGAATTAGATAAAGCAGGAAATAGGAATAGAGACAGGACAGGCAGTAGGTTGCACTTCCACTAAGGTGATAACCTGTTGACCTTTTGATTAGCAATGCAGAGCTTCAACCACTGTGGCACCTGAGCTCCTACAGGACAGACCAAACCAGAAAACCTGTTGCCTTTGAGCTCATTCTGACTCATACTGACACTATACAGAACAGAGTAGAAGTGTGTTCTATAAGGTTTTCAAGAGCAGCTGGTGGAGTCTTGCTTTTCGTTAGCAGTCTGAGCTCTTAACCACTGCACCACCAGAGCTCCGCAGGAAGCCCAGTGGCCATTAATAGTGATTGTCAGTGGCGGGGTAAACAGAAATGCGGTGAGAAAGAGTGAGAACTGTACCTGTCTTTCCTCTTCCAAAATTTCGAAGGAAAACTGTGAGCATCATACTCCCACAGGACCACCACATGGCCTATTGAATTCCCTATTGAATTCCTTAAAGCATGGCTGGGCTGGGAGGAGGGGCAGATGAAAGGACCAACTCCTGATCCCAGGGACCGAGTTTCCCTCTTTTCTGAAGTCACCGGATTCTTTCTGCTGCCTCCCGCATCCTCTCAGGGACCTGCTCCGTTCACCAGGATAGAAAAAGTCATCTATTCATGGAGCCAGGACTCTGGCCCTGCTCCTCTGCTGTGTGTGCCTGTCAGCCTCAGGAGGCGTTTTCCTGCTGAAGGAGGAGGGCTCCGGGCAGCTCCTGCCCTCAAGTCACCTAGCCTGGGTGCCTGGGGGCTTAGTGAGGACTTCAGCGCAGCGGGATATTGACAGTCTGTGGATATAAGTGTGGAAAGTCTCCCTAAAATTTGCTGCTCCCTCTTCCTGGTTGATCTTCCCTCCTGCCCTCGCCCCTCAACGCACACACCAGTCACTTGATAGAAACGGGATCAAGATCATACTGGTCCCTGGGTGATAAAGTCCCTGCTCACCCCCTGCTTCTCCTACTTCAAGGTTATTTTTACACCCTCTGGCATTGGTTCGAACCCCACCCCCCACCTCCTGCGCTCTGAATGGGAGAAAGATTTGGCAACCTGCTTCCAAAAGTTTACAGCCTTGGAAACCCTTTGGGGTTTCCCACTATTTGCTCCCAGGCTTCCTAGCTGAGTTGTTGAGTGCCTTAGAGTGGTTCCAACTCACAGCAACCCTATAGGACAGAGTAGAACTGCCCCATATGGTTTCCTCCACTGTAATCTCTAAGGGAGCAAATTGCCAGGTCTTTTCTCCAGGAGTTGCTGGTGGGTTTGAGCCTAACAAATGACCTTTCCTTTCGGTTAACAGTCCAGTGCTTAACTGTAAGTGAAGGCAAAAATTCGTGGCCTATGTTTGAGCCTGTCCAGCAGGGTCACTACAAATTGGAATCAACTTGAGGGCAATGGGTTTGGTTCTTTGATTTACTGTATACAGAAGTTCACTGCTTTTCCCTTTATATATATGAGTTGGTATAGCGTGGGATCTCAGATCGGTGATAAGCACCTAGATCACAAATTACACCCTTTCCTGATTCCTCATATGTATTTCTTACATAATCCACTTTACTTCTGACCTCAGGTCCTTAGCCTCATGTTGAGGGCCCTAGAAACAGCAGGTAATGGAGGAAGATTTTAGGTTCAGCTGTCCTAGGAAGGAAAACAAACAAAAACAAAAGTAAACCAAAAATCAACTATGAGGGACTAATGTGAACAAATGGAAAAACTGAAAGGCTCACAAACTGAATGAGCTATTAATTGTTTCTCCAGTATGGGTTGTGTTCCTTCCTGTACTCTCAGGGCCCAGGCATACACCTCAATTGTAGCATTTATCACCCTGTGGTGTGAACAACTGCCTATTCAGTTGTCTTCCCCACTACATTGTAAATTCTTTGAGGGCAGCACCCTCAGTGTCTACCAAAAGTAATTATACATTAAAATTCTATATGCATGAGTGGTGGATTATGTAAAAATATATATGAGGAATCAGGAAAGGGTGTAATTTGTGATCTAGGTGGTTATCACCGATCTGAGATCCCACGCTATGCCAACTCACATACATAAAGGGAAAAGCAGTGAACTTCTATATACAGTAAACAAAAGAGCCAAACCCATTGCCCTCAAGTTGATTCCAATTTGTAGTGACCCTGCAGGATAGGGTAGAACTGCCTTAAAGACTTTTCAAGTCTGTATGAAATCAGACTGCCACTTCTTTCTCTCATTGAATGGTTCATGGCTTTGAACTGCTGACATTTGAGTTTTTCTTCATGAGGATTCCTTCTATATACAGTAGCTGTATCCTAATTTCATGAATATAGCTTTGAAGTGTGGCTGTTTAAACTCCCGGGGGCTGGATGGAGATGGGGCTGGGCAGGTGTCCAGTAAGTCTAGATATAGTGACAGTGGGACAGTAGGGGTGGGCTAGAGTTAGTGGCTGACAGCCCTCCCAAGGAAAGAGAATACCTGGTCTGCAAGTATGAAAGAGCTTAGTGGGCCAAGTGCACAACAGACTTACATTTCTCATATTATTTATACGGCTGGATTTGAGTTTTTCACATTGCCAGTAATCGGAAGGATTTAGAACATAAGGCTTATAAAACATATTTATGAAAAATCTAGCCCAAAGACCTCTCCCCAGTAACAGGAAACTTTTAGCAAGAGCTCTACAACAATTAAAACAACACTCAACTGGGTTAAACAAAGTGAATTTATATCACACATAAGAATAAATCCAGAGGGTGGGGGGGCTACATGGCTGGTTAATTCAGCAGCTCCATGATGCCATCAGGACTCAGGTTATTTGACTCTTTGCACTCTGCCATCTTCAACATGTGAGTTTCATATTCCAGCTGGTCCCTGTGCAGTACTTCAAACTTTCACAATTTCAGACATGGTCTAGAAGGAAAACAAAGCTCTGTGTTTCGTAATTTGAGGACAACCTCTTCTGTAAGCTTCCCAGTCTCATTTACTACTTTTATATCACTTACCCTTATCTAAACTCACTGCCACCAGGATGGGGACCTCTATGATTAACAACAACAACAACAACAAAAACCCGAAGCACGTTGCCATGGAGTGGATTCCGACTCATACCAACCTTAAAGGACAGAGAGGAACTGCCCCACAGGATTTCCAAGGAGTGCCTGGTAGATTGGAACTGGCAACCTTTTGGTAGCAGCTGAGCTCTTAACCACTATGCCCTTGGGATTTCTATCATTACCAAGCTTGATCGTAATTCAGACTCTGGATCTGAGAATGGTATCCACCACCTCCAAGCACAGGGCAGTACAGATGGGGCTATGTGAAGAAAGTCGTTTTTCTGTTTTCAAGGGGGCCTGGTGGGTGGTGGTAGTGGCTGACTGTGGTGTAGACAAGCAGTAGTGGCTGCTATGCCCTACTCCATCTCCACATTGGAAATAAAATATTTGGTTTTGATTTTTTTTTTCTGAAAGTATTTTGAGACTTCCATTAATTAAACCATGAGGCCATAACTAGATTTCCAGATCTAACCATCTAATCATTTCATCTAGAGCTTTTATTCAATACTAATGATCAGAAAAAAATAGCATCAATTCTATGTGCTGGCATATTGTCATGCATCAGGACTGTATAAGCTTGGCTATTAGTAATACAACCAAGGAGCAGAGTGGCGCAGCGGAAGGGTGCTGGGCCCATAACCCAGAGGTTGATGGGTCGAAACCATTCTCTGCTATTTTAGTGGAGCCCTGGTGACACAGTGCCTTAAAACCTTGGCTGCTAACCAAAAGGTTGCCACTTACAATTTACCAACTTCTCTTTGGAAACCCTAGGGGGCAGTTCTACTCTGTCTACAGGGTCACTGTGAGTCAGAATGGACTTGATGGCAGCCAGTTATTAGTAATATGGTAGCATACTTCTCAGATCTTTAGGACCACTTGGTAAAATGACATCATGGCTTCTCAAAAAGAAGTGCTGAATACTAACGTGTGCATGATGGTGTGGAGACTTGAAGCTCAACTGAAATATTTGCCTCAACATGCTCTGTAGAACAGGGCAGTAGTCTTAAATTCCTAACTCTGAAAATTAGTCATTTGTGCACTCAAATTTGTCTACAAAAGATCTAACTTTCAGTGGTTTTCAGGCTTATTTTTGAAGATTCCTTAATAACCACAATTTGTTCATCCCCAATATAACCATAATTTTCTGCCTTAGCTTTTATTTGATGTTCCTATCATTGCTCACATAAAAGTAACTTGACATGAAGAGAAAAGACTAGACTTTGGGACAGAACCAGGTTAACCCTGCCTTTTGTTAGCTATGTGAATTTGGACAAACCTCTTTTCAGTCATTCCACCGAGAACTTTTCTGCAAAATGGGGATCATATTTCAGGGTCATGAGGATTAGAAGATAATGCAGATAAAGCAACTGGCAGATATTTAGACTGTCAATAAAAGGTAATCGTCACTAATGACAATATTCAGCTCCTTCCCAACCTTCTAAAGGTTGAAGTTCATAACTCAAAAACATTTATTAATTATCCATTTACAAATACAATGTGATACCCTACAGATTCAAATTTCTTTGAGGTACCCTCAAGGAATTAACATCTTGTAAAGGAGATAAATATAAACTAAGAGATCACAATAACAGCAATGTTAACTCAGAAATAAGAAAATGTGCTAGTCTACAGAAGCATGGCAAGTCACTCTGGAGAGGAAGTCAGAGGAAGCTCTCCATAACATCACATTTGAGCTGAACCTTGGGAACTCACTTGCACTCCCCGCCTCCTCCCCCGCAAAAAACCTTGCTGTTGAGTCTACTCGGAGTCATGGAAACCCCATGTGTTACAGGGTAGAACTGCTCCATAGGGCTTTCTTGGCTGTTATCTTTACAGAAGCAAATCACCAGGGCTTTTCTTCTGTGGCACTGCTGGGTGAGTTGGAAACACCAACCTTTCATTTGAGCTTGACCTTGAGGAACAGAGAATAAAGGGCCAGGGATTCAGGATGTGGAAATAAATATATCAATTATATGAGATTACATTACTATCAATGTTGTCCCTTGGATAAACATATTTCAATTGCTCCTATTTTTTCCCTAACCTATATCTATATAAAGCTATACATGTTTTTCATTTGGCTTGTCTACCACATTCCTAGCCTATTAGTTGCACCATATGTACGATGGACATCTCTGTCAACCTCATAACTGCCAAAGAAGTTTCACATTTTCCCAAAACAAGGCTTTTTCTAACTGACTCTTTTACAAAGATTGCCTTTTTCTAAAAATTATTATCCTTTTTTCCCAGGGAGAGTCTCCATTTCTCCCCAGGCACACACACCCATACCCCCACCCCCGCACGCACCCTCTGTTGGGTCCTCCTGGGCCTGCACAGACCACTTTTCCTGAGCGCCTGGACTTACTGGTGTTTCCCTCCCCCATCCCAGAGGCCCTGGGACTTTTTACAAACCTTCCTCTTCCCCCATCCCCTCAGAGAAGAGCCTGAGAGGGTTCAGCTCTTGCCCCCCAGATGAAGGCCAGGAGGTCCAGGGCCTTGTTCTCCTGGCCCAAGAGGGGATCGGGTCTGCCCCGCACTCCTGAAGGTGCACCCTGGGGGTGGCTGCCGGGGCAGGGCTATGTTAGTCAGAGCTCGGATCTACTCTCGCTGGCCGGTCGACTCTGGCTCCCAAGTGCCCACCACATAGGAGCTGGGCCGCATGGGAGATCCCAGCGTCTTTACCTGTACTCAGCAGCCCATCCTGCTGGGTGTCACTTCCTCTTTGGGGGTATGTGGAGAGGGGACCTGATCCAACCTGTCCTAGAATTCCAGGCAGGACTGGCTTAAGAGGCTGCAGTGACCCCTGGGCCTCTGTTGATTATTTCTTTTCTTTTTAATCATGGTGAAAATTTACACAACAGAACATATAAGGATTCAACATTTCTACATGTGTAATTCAGGCATGTTATGTTCTTAGAGTTGTGTAACTATTTTTACTATCCTTTTCTAAAATATCCCACCACCATTAAAATGAACCTAGTGTCCCCTAAGCAGAAACTCCCCCCTTCCCATTCTCTCCCATCCTTGGAACTAATAATCTTTGGTTTCTATTTAATTGAAAGGAAAAAAGCTTTAAACAAAAAGTGTAACATACTAAATACATTCCTTGGTGATGTCAAGTGAAGTAAAAATTTTCATATACTCTGAAGCCTCAGCATTCCCGTGATCATCTATATATTTAAACCACATCCTTCCCACCCTACCCCTCCAACCCCCTTAGTCTTCTACTCTCAAAGTAAGCAGCTTACCTTTTCTGTTGTTTTTTTTTTTTTTTTTAACCCTTTCTTCTTCATTTTCCAGGAGTATTCTCTTTCAACTTTTGATTACACTCTGTTTTCTGTATGTCTTTTTCACTCAGAGGCTCTTCCTAGCCTTCTGCTCCAATTAGAACTTAATGATCTCTTCTTGTCTCCCCATTGGCAGGGGTATTTAATGACATCATAAGTATGTGAACCCAACACCACAACAGGAACATGGGATCTACCCTGCTGCCTCTGTCATTTAAAAAACCTGCCATCCCCCATAGTCTCCACCCACCAAAGCCTTTGTTTCCCTGGGCACATGTGTGCCTCAAAAGCCATGGCTGTGCCCTTAGCTCTAACTTGTAATGAAGAAGTACTGCATTACTGTGTCAAACCGAAAGACACCTGAGAAAGAATATGGGATACTCAGGGAATTAACTGAGAAGATGTGCATGGAAACTGGTTTTGTGTTGAGGGTACGATGGAACATACTACACCTTCAACACTCTTCTCTCAATAGTACTGATATATGTAATTTTTTTTGACCCTAATTCCTACTTAGCTCAGTGGGCAGCACATCCATCTCATAATCTGAAGGTCCTGAGCCTCAGAGACAACAGTCTATTTTCTCGCTCTAAAGGTTTTTTGTTTTTTTTTCCTCACACATACTTGTCAGTTTGTCGTACTGTGGGGGCTTGTGTGTTGCTTTGATGCTGGAAGATATGCCACTGGTATCCATATATCAGCAGGGTCACTCATGGAGGACAGATTTCAGCTGAGCTTCTAGACTAAGACAGACTAGGAAGAAGGACCCGGCTGCCTACTTCTGAAAAGAATTAGCCAGTGAAAACCTTATGAATAGCAGCAGAACATTTTCTGATATAGTGCCAAAAGATGAGCCCCCCAGTTGGAAGGCACTCAAAAGACAACTTGGGAAGAGATGCCTCCTCAAAGTAGAGTCGACCTTAATAACATAGACAGAGTAAAGCTTTCGGGACCTTCACTTGCTGGTGTGGTACGAATCAAAATGAGAAGAAACAGGTGCAAACATCCATTATATTCGCAACCTGGAATGTGCGAAGTATGAATCTAGGAAAATTAGAAATCGTCAAAAAGGAAATGGAATGCATAAACATAGATATCCTAGGCATTAGTGAGCTGAAATGGACTGGTTTTGGCCATTTTGAATTTGACAATCATATAGTGTACTATGCTGGGAATGACAACTTGAAGAGGAATGGTGTCGCATTAATCCTCAAAAAGAACATCTCGAGATCTACCTTGAAGAACAACACTGTCAGTGACAGGATAATATCCATACGCCTACAAGGAAGACCAGTTAATATGACTATTATTCAAACTTAGGCACCAACCACTAAGGGTAAAGATGAAGAAATTGAATATTTTTATCAGCTTCTGAAGTCTGAAATTGATCGAATATGCAATCAGGATGCATTGATAATTACTGGTGATTGGAATGGGAAGTTGGAAACAAAGAAGAAGGATCCGTAGTTGGAAAACATGGCCTTGGTGATAGAAACAATGCCGGAGACAGAATGATAAAAATTTTTCAAGACCAACAACTTCTTCATTGGAAATACCTTTTTCACCAACTTAAACAGCAACTATATACATGGACCTCACCAGATGGAACACACAGGAATCAAATCGGCTATGTCTGTGGAAAGAGAGGATGGAAAAGCTCAATATCATCAGTCAGAACAAGGCCAGGGGCCAACTGTGGAACACATCATCAATTGCTCATACGCACGTTCAAGCTGAAACTGAAGAAAATCAGAGCAAATCCACAAAAGCCAAAATACGACCTTAAGCATATCCCGCCTGAATTTACAGATCATCTCAAGAATAGATTTGACGCATTGAACACAAATGACCTACGACCAGATAAGTTGTGAAATGACATCAAGAACATCATATAAGAAGAAAGCAATAAGTCACTGAAAAGACAAGAAAGAAAGAAAAGTCCAAGATGGATGTCAGAGGAGACTCTGAAACATTCTCTCATTCATTGAGCAGCTAAAGCAAAAGGAAGAAATGATGAAGTAAAAGAACTGAATGGAAGGTTTCAAACGGTGACTGGAGAAGACAAAGTATTGTAATGACATGTGCAAAGAGCTGGAGATAGAAAATGAAAAGGGAAAAACACGCTTGGCCTTTCTCAAGCTGAAAGAACTGAAGAGAAAATTCAAGCCTCAATATGCAATAGTGAAGGATACTATGGGGAAAATACTAAAAGACACAGGAACCATCAAAAGAAGATGGAAGGAATACACAGAGTCGTTATACCCAAAGGAATTAGTTGACGTTCGACCATTTCAAGAAGTAGCATATTATCAGGAACCAATGGTACTGAAGGAAGAAGTCTAAGTTACACTGACAGCTTTGGTGAAATACAAGGCTCCAGGAATTGACGGAATATCAATTGAGATGTTTCAACAAATGGATGCAGTGCTGGAAGTGCTCACTTGCCTGTGCCAAGAAATATGGAAGACAGTTTGCTGGCCAACCGACTGGAAGAGATCCATATTTATGCCTATTCCAAAGAAAGGTGATCCAACCGAATGTGGAAATTATTGAACATTATTATTAATATCATAAAAAAATTATGCAAACAAAATTTTGCTGACGATAATTCAAAAGTGGCTACAGCAGCATATCGACAGGGAATGGCAAGAAATTCAGGCTGGATTCAGAAGAGGACATGGAACCAGGGATATCATTGCTGATGTCAGATGGATCCTGGGTGAAAGCAGAGAATACCAGAAAGATGTTTACCTATGCTTTATTGACTATGCAGGGGCATTCGACTGTGTGGACCATAACAAATTATGGATAATATGGTGAATATGGAAATTGCAGAACACTTAATTGTGCTCATGAGGAACTTGTACATAAATCAAGAGGCAGTTGTTTGGATAGAACAAGGAGATACTGAGTGGTTTAAAGTCAGGAAAGGTGTACGTCCGGTTTGTATCCTTTCAGTGTACCTATTCATTCTGTATGCTGAGCAAATAATCCAAGAAGCTGGACTACAGGAAGAAGAATGGGGCATCAGGATTGGAGGAAGACTAATTAACAACTTGTGTTACGCAGATGACGCAACTTAGCTTGCTGAAAGTGAAAAGAACTTGAAGCCCACACTATTGAAGATCAAAGACCACAGGCTTCAGTATGGATTATGCCTCAACACAAAGAAAAGAAAAATCCTCACAACTGGACCAAGGAGCAACATTATGATAAGTGGAGAAAAGATTGAAGTTGTCAAGGATTTCATTTTACTTGTATCCGTAATCAACACCCATGGAAGCAGCAGTCAAGAAATCAAAAGACATATTGCATCTGGCAAACCTGCTGCAAAGGACCTCTTTAAAGTGTTGAAAAGCAAAGATGTCACCTTGAAGACTAAGGTGCATCTGACCCAGGCCTTGGTTTTTTCAATTGCATCGTATGCATGTGAAAGCTGGAGAATGAATAAGGAAGACTGAAGGAGAATTAACACCTTTGAATGGTGGTACTAGCAAAGAATATGGACTGCCAAAATAACAAACAAATTTTTCTTGGAAGAAGAACAACCAGAATGCTCCTTGGAAGCAAGGATGGCAAGACTGTGTCTCATGTACTTTGGACATATTATCAAGAGGGATTAGTCCCTGCAGAAGGACATCATGTTTGGTAAAGTATAGGGTCAGCGGAAAAGAGGAAAGGCCTCAAAGAGGTAGACAGATACAGTGGTTGCAACAAAGGGCTCGAGCATAACAATGATTTTAAGGATTGTGTAGGATCTGGCAATGTTTCTTTCTGTTGTGCATAAGGTTGCTATGAGTCCAAACCAACTCACCTGCACTTAACAACAAGAGCAGCAAATTTTCTATGTTCCTTGTACTTCTTTCCTGGCACTTCTGAGGATGATAATCACAATATCCTTTGGAGATAAAATATTCAGGCCATTCTTAGATAGCTATACTTACTTATAGTTGGGATGGAGTCCCTTCTTTCCCAAAATATCGAAAAAGGAAAGTGTCAGGGCCACAACATTCCCAGGCTAACAGTCTCTAGGTCCACCTTTGACCAGAGCTCCCAGCTCTGCAGAGGATGTTTCCTGAGAGGCTCGGGAGATGCTCCACCCTCAGTCCCATTCTCGCTCCACCAAGGCCATGGCGGTGGAGCTCCCAGACACCTGCACAACTGTTATTCCCAAAATAACCAGTTTTCGAAAATATCCAACAGTGTCGGAATCAGCCAAAATTGTACCTGGCTCGCTTAAAATTTTTCAGCTTTGCTCCTCTGTTCTCTCTGGGTCTGTAACAGTGACTTCTAATTGACTACCTCAGAGATCTATGCTCGAATGCAGATGAAGAAAACATTGTCGTTTTTTTTTTTTTTTGGTTTTTAATCTTTCTGTTTTTAATTTTATGAGCAACATTGGACATCTTTGAAATATAGCAAACTTGATTTTTTTTTTCTCTCCCATGTAGTTCCACATACCACAGGACTTGGCAACATCTTGACCCACAATCCAACTTAATTCATTAAGAAAAACCAGGGAAGAGCAAAGGGAAGGGAACCCTGACCAGGCTGTGATGCACAAAGAGAAGGAAGGGCCTCCCCTTCACTTTCCTTCCAGAACTCTTTTATCCTTGCAGTAGCCTTGACTTGGTCCCTACTTCTCTGCACCCAGGGGAGCAGCCTGATTAAATATCACTTAGCATTTCAATAAACTGTCCTAGCACACTTTTTAATGCAGTACCTCAGCATCCACTAATAATACATTTTGCTTGAAAGACCAAAGGAGCAAAGAAATTTGGGCTTAGTCCATCTTTTTCTTATTTGACTGATGATTGAAATTTTTTTCCCCAATAGACCAAGCCAGTATTGTTTTTTCTAATTAATGAATTACCACACTTATCTTTACTGTTTATTCTTTCTGCTTCCTTCAGGATTTCTTTTTTCTTACTTCATTTGTTGAATAGACAGCTCATTTAATCATTTGTATTTCAAAAGTATTTAAGACTAGAATCTAAAATCTAAGAAATACTTTGAATAATGCTATAAAATTTCAGCATGTCATTTTCATTATTTTCAAAGTAGCCTGATAACTTACTATGATGACTTTTCAACTTATGCATTAAGAATTAATATTTTATTGATATACAATTCAGTTTTTAAGTTTCTTCTTGATACAATTTTCTATTTTCATCTTTTTTATATTTTATAAATTAACATGTATGTATATAATTTCATAAAAAGGAATAGAATTTACCAGCCTTCATTTTTTCATTATTAAATTAATTTTGAAAATCTAATTTTGTAGTATTGAATAAAAATACAATGCTAATTATTAATTGTAAAGATTACTATGATACATAACAAAGCAATGAAAATAATATTGAGATTCAAAATACTAAATATAACTTGGCTGGTTCGTTAATGTCCTATTCAAATTATGTTTTCTAATATGTTGAAATGGAATAGTGGTAAGTGTGAGAGATGCCACACTGTGAAATAATTTCAATTGCAATCCTTATTCCCATCCATCATTTACTGTTGGAGGACAAAACACGCTTGTCATTTGCCATGTGGCATGAGGAAAATGAATTTGTCCTGGAATTGATTAGTTATCCTACCTATTGTAATTAATTGAAACATATTAGATTCCTTTAGCTCCCTCTATTTTTTTTATATTATTTCCTCCCTTAGCCCTAGGATTAAATTGAGAAAATAGCATAATACAATTTAGCTTTTCCTTGTTAAACTAATCATTATTGAATTCATATCTGTCTCTCCCTACCTCCTTTTTTTTTCTTTCTTCCAGAATCTTTCTTTCCCCAGATATGCTGATGTAGCTGTAGACATTGGGGATACATTGAGAGAACAAGAACAGACAAGGCTCAGGAAGCATACATTCTAGGGAGGAGATAGACAACACAGCAGTATTTAGTGAAGCTCTTCAATATAGACACATTTTATGTAGAAGATGGAGCCACAGGGGGTATTGATTTAGTCAGAGTGGTCAGAAAAAGGCTCTCTGAAGAAGTGACATTTGTGTTGAAACTTGAGTGATTGACAAGGAAGCCACAGTGCCAACTCTGGAGCAAGTCTGGGCAAGTTCCGAATGATGACTATCACCTGGAGCAAGGGTCTCTGCAATGAGCCAACCAGTCTATAAAGGAGCCCTGAAAGAAGCCCAGTGACCACCTCTATGGTACCAGGTATTTGTGCAGCTGAGCCAACTGTAAGCATTTTCTCAACCCAATCCTCTACACTGCCTCACTGGCCCAAGGAGTGCTAGTTTTGTTGAAGAACCAGCCCTTCTCCAGGACTCCTTCATGTCCGGAGCATCATCAAGGAGCTTCTTGATGGCTCAGGACCCAAGGACTTGAGTCTCAGGTGCTTAGCTCAAGTGGAAGGAGAAGAAACCTGTCAGTTACAGCTAAAATGCCAGGAGCCCCACTGCTCTACAATAGGAGAACCAGAAGCCTCTCTCCCTTCTCTTCACTGTCTTGACCCTTACCAGGACCTGAGAACTGATGGGGACAAAATTGCTTTTCACGATTCTTGGTTGGGGTTTTTTGCTTTTCCATATTTTGCATATTTCCGCCTCTAAAACTAGAGGAAAAAAATCACCTCAGCTTCTGGCACTGACACTGGAAAATCATATCTATGTTTTCTTTTTTTAATTTTTGATGCCATTCTAAGGGTATAAATCTGTGCTGTCATTACAGTGGCCTGTAATGTAGTGATGTGGGTCACTGATGATGGGACCCAAGATAGACCATTACACTTCCCTGTTGACCACCTATTGCAATTACTCCCTTTCTCCCACTCTTCCCTCATGAATTTTCTCTAAAGATTTCATTGGGTGGCAGAATCTTCCTTTCACGGACTCTCTGGCTCTTCATGCCCCTTCCCCAGGTCCATCAAACTGGGAGACCCCCAGCCTCACAAATTCTCTCATTTGTCTAGCCATTCTAGGGGACAGCCATACCTTTCTTGCTTGTCAGGCTATTGTGTGCTGTTGAGTCAGTTTTGACTCATAGCAGCCCCATGTGACAGAATCTCAGTATAAAAAAAAACAAACCCAGTGCCATCGAGTCGATTCCGACTCATAGCGACCCTATAGCACAGAGTAGAACTGCCCCATAGAGTTTCCAAGGAGCATACCAGTCTACAGAGCCCTAATATAGTGTCTTGTCCATAATGGTTATTCTCAGAGGTGTGCCTGTTACTGGACCACCACCACAACACACCCTGATTTGTAGCATGTGTCAATTCTGTGGTATAAATGCTCCTACCATGGCTGATTTCAACTACCAAAGGTTTAAAAACAGGCTTCCAAAATTCCTGAATATTTAACAATCAGCTTTCATAAACTGGTGTGAGCTGGATCCAGCATACACTTATTCTATAGCCCAGAGTAGAACTGCCCCATAGTGTTTCCAAGGAGCATACCAGTATATAGAGCACTAATACAGTGTCTTGTCCATAATGGTTATTCTCAGAGGTGTGCCTGTTACTGGACCACCACCACAACACAACCTGATTTGTAGCATTTGTCAATTCTGTGGTATAAATGCTCCTGCCAGGGCTGATTTCAACTACCATTTGTTTAACAACAGGCTTCCAAAATTCCTGAATATTTAACAATCAGCTTTCATAAACAGATGTGAGCTGGATCCAGCATACACTTATTCTAGGAATTTAAAAAAATAAATAAAGAAAGAATTAAAGCAGGAGAGTAGGTTTGTAAGGATGTAGGTGAAAGATGAGAGATAAATTCAGTGTCCTATTCAGACAGACAGTAATAGATGCTATGAGCTCCAGACTACGAGAAGACTTCAATGTTCTCAAATTAGTTAGACAAGAATCTTAGAGCTTCAAATCATGGTCCTGGTTCTACAGGATTATATCCACATCTTTCAAAAAATTGACAAATCCATTTATTTCAAGACATTCTATATTCAGTGGTTGAAAATTTTGGGGAAAAGTGGAATATTTCCAGCTCCCCTGGCTTTATTATAATAGAGGTACAGGCTGTGTTCTTTTCCAAGTGATGTGTGAGGAATCATGAATATTATGCTGATTTTTTGCATGGTTTCTCTAGTTTTGGAAGCTCAGCACAAAGTTGACTAAATCAAATCTGGTGTTACGCGTATTTTCTGTACAAAAGAGATGAAAATGTAGACTTATCTCATTAATTAACATTGAGAGTCCTGTTTAGCGTAAGGCAACATTATAAATAAGTTGTTTGAGCTAAGAGCAGAGTCACAGGTAGCCATGAGACTTAGCTACTTAGAAATTGATGTAAAGGTGACATATATTCCATTCTTTAAGTAAAAGTCTCACCAGGAATTAAAAATTTCCGCTCCTATGATACGGATTATGAGTTGAAATCGATTTAAAGTTAAAACTTCACCACTCCCTGAGCTCTGTGGGTTTTTTGTTTTTTTTTTTTTTTCGGAGCGGGGGGTGGTGGTATATGCTTCATCTTAAAGGCATTTAAAATGTTTCAGGATATTGGGATTTTTTTTTTCCTTCCATATTAGAATCACATTTCAGCTGCTTCTGCAAAGAGGAAAAATGTATCTCCCGTTGTGTGTGGAATTTGTTTAAAAATGTGGCAAGTGTTTCCAAAGGGTTTGTTTTTTCTTTTCAGTTTTCAAAGGATTTATTTCTGGTGCACACTATTAGTTCATTGAAGATATACATGTGATACTTTGTACACAGGAAATGAAATTATGTCTAAAATAATATAGACATTGTAAACAATTTCCTGGAAGTTGCTAAAGATTCTGAAGGTTTTAATTGGCTGCCAGTAAGGATTTGTTTGGCTGTCGGAGCCCTTCTTGTGGTGTGGGTTTTCTCTAAGAATTCCTCTGGGTGTTATAACTTCCTTTTCTGACTCTCTGACCCTTGGTGTCCCTCTCCTGAGAAACTTGTACTCAGAGATCTCAGATCCACAAACTGTCTTGTACATACTGTGTCTCTAGTTGTCCCTCATCAGCCTCCCTTGTTTCCTCAGCTCTCCTTCTTTCTTGCTTCATCTCTTTAAATATTTCAAAGGTCCCCAAAAATCTCAATCCCAAGTGGAGGAGAGGTCTTCCTTTCACCTAAAAAATCAGATTCTCTCTGTCCAAGAACAGGGTTGAGAGGTCAGGAGTAAGAAGTCGGCCCTTCCAATACCAAAGAGCACTCCATATCCTGAGGTGAAAATGCCCAGCACAGGTGACGTTTTCCCTCTCCATAGCTCTTTTCAGGGGTTCTTCTTTGTCTACATCCCAGTGACAGTTGATGTTGGTCAAAGATTGTCCCTGAGCTGTCCTGTGTGTGAAATAAGAAAAGAACCAGGATCACTTTTGAAAGAAGTTCAGTATTTCCTGGATTTGAGTTCAGAAGAGAAGCTCTGAGTTGGTGGGTGCTTACCAAGAAGGAGCAAAACTAGAGAAAGCAGGCATCCATTCCATTACCTCTGAGTGCAAAGCAAACACTCCATTGTTTCACTTCATTGGCCATCCTCTTGCTTTCTTTTTGACCTGTGATAGCTCTAGATGTGATGTGCCCTGACAATTGCATGGGTCTACTATGAACCACGGTGAAACTCAAGCCCACTAAAAAGGAACCAGGACCCAAGTGAGGGCAGAGCAATTCAGACACAGCCTCAGACACAAATGGGAGGAACACCACTGTTTCTCTCAGAGGATGTGGAGAAAAGAACACCTAATAAAAGTTGGTGTGAGAAAATTTGCTGCGGAAAGGTTTGAGCCCACTACAAGTTTACTTTCTTGATTTGCATAAAGGAAGAGACAAGTTCTAGCTGGGTGGGATCTTCATTCAGAACTACTTGGCTTTCTTAAAGCTTATGTTACTGTGTTTCAGAAAAGAAGGTTTTGGTTGTCACTTGATTTAGGAAATGTCACAGCCGTGGAGAAGGAAATGGGCAGCCTCTCAGGCCCACATATCTGTACAATCTTCCTTCCCAATTTGGCCAAGATGGATAGGTAGGGCTTCAACTGTTGACCTATTTTCCAGAGAAAGACAGGATCAAGGTACGAAAACCTTAAGATCATGGGACAAGTATAAGTTAAGGGAGAGGCAGGAGAAGTTCAAGACATCTTAAAGCTATGGAAATCAGGGCTTTTTCTCAGAGTTAGCTTTGAAGGAAAAGTTGACAGAGAGAACACTGATATTCCAAGGTCAGAATCCCTTCTGATCCTAATTATCTGTTAGGATTTTTAGGCAAAAATCACAGGAAAAGTCTTTCTTTCTCCTGAATTGTAGGACAGAGTTTGTTTTCTTCCTTTCCTTTCTAAGATCAATAGACAAGACTTCTGGTGTATCTGCCTTTCAAATTTTGGATCTAAAATTGCCATATTGACCACTTGTTTCCCTCCACCACAGAAATCTTATTCTGGTAACTGTTTTCCTACTTTAATCTTGATCTTCCTAGATATTATCTTTTTTCGTGAGGCCTTTCTATGGGGTCAAATTATGCCCTTCTATAGGGTCGGTATGAGACTGAATAGAATGGAGGACAAAGGGTTTGTTTGTTTTTTAGTAGGGTCCTATGAATTAACTGGTATGGTATGGTAAAGGATTTGGTTTTGTTTGTTTGTTTGTTTTCAGTAGTGCTTCTTGGAGCACTGGTGGCCCCAGTGGTTAGTTGTTCAGCTGCTAACCAAGATGTCAGCAGTTTGAATCCTCCAGCTGCCACTTGGGAACCCTCCTGGACCTTTCTACTCTGTTGGGTTTGGCTTTGGTTTTTATAGTTGGGCTTCCTGCTTTTTCCAGAAAATGCTCAATTTTTGAAGACTATTTAGGATCTTTACTCACCTGGGAATATCGGGAACCTTAGAGGAAAGCCAGTTCTTTCCAAGAAGAGAACTGTCTTAGTTATCTAGTGCTACTGCAACCAAAATACCACAAGTGGGTGGCTTTAAAGAACATAAAATTATTGCCTTACGGTTTAGGAGGCTAGAAGTCTGAATTCAGGGCACCAGCTCTAGGGGAAGGCTCTTTCTCTGTTGCCTCTAGGGGAAGATACTTTTCTCAGGTTCTCTACCTTCTGCGTTTCTCATTCCTTGGTTCTTTGGTGAGCCTCACATGTGCTTCTGTCTTCTCGCATTTGTGCTGGCTTGTCTATGTGTCTATGTGACTCTTTAAATCACTCAGAAGTAATTAGGTTTAGGATACACCCTACACTAATGTGGCGTCATTAATATAACCAAGAAAACCCTATTCCCAAATGGGATTACATCCATAGCTATAGGGGTCAGGACTCCAACAAGTATTGGGAGGTGGTGAGCTTAATTTAGTCTGTAATAAGAACTCTGGTGGATTGTAATCTTAATCTGTAAATCCATTTGTCTAGTCCCTAATGAGCACCTATGTTCTGTGCCAGAGATCAGTGTTCTACAGGGAAATGACACCTAATACACAAGTAGCTCCTATTGCTGTGGTCATGCTCTAGGTATCAATCCACCCAGGGAATTTTCTAGTCCTCATTTTCCAAATGAAGAAACATGTGAAGGAGTTCCACCTCAGGCCTCGTATACCACCATTCATCCAACTAAGCCAACAACCCTTTAGAGAAAGAAGCTCTCATAACCTCCAGTTGCCTTGATAGGTAAAAATCATTCTAATGACAGTGTTAGAGGACCTGGCTGGAGGAAGGAAAGACTAAATGGCATCTTCAAGGTGACAAATTTCCTGTCTCTTCCTTTGCAAGCAGAGCACACCACCTTCAGCTTCTAATCTCTTTATTTTCTTATTATTTACTATTTTATATCTTCACCATATTTGGAGGCATTTTTCTTGTTGGTTCTTGTCTGTTTCTTCCCTCCCTGTCCCCGCACTGTGAATTAGGATGTAGCTGTACCACGGGTGGGGAGCCCCAGTGGTGCAGTGGTTAAGAGCTCAGGCTGCTAACAGCTGTTTGAATCTACCTGCCACTCCTTGAAAACCCTATGGAGCAGTTCTTCTCTGTCTTATAGGGTCGCCATAAGTGGGAATCGACTCAATGGCAATGGATTTCTACATGGATGGGATTTTTGTGGTTTATTCACTCTTGAAATTCTTGCTCCCAGAACAGTCCCTGACACAAGATATGTACTCAAGAAATATTTGTCGGCTGAATAAATGAATGAATGACTTTAAAACTTCTTGCACCCACATCTGCAGGTTGGGCACCATCAAAGCCGAAGTTGGGAGAAAAACTTCTGTTTTCTTCATGAGATGGTGAGGAAGATAAAGGATAAAACCCGGCTTGCAGTTTATTGGGGAAATCGAAACCACTTTATTCTTCCATTTTATTCAAACCCCTGACAGCCTCAAAAGACTACAAAATTCAGCGATTCTCAGCAAATAATGGGGCGAGTCTTCAAATGGTTATTTGACAGGATTTGTTTGGTGCTTTTACAGTGTTGGTAGTCCCGGTGGTGCAGTGGTTAAGAGTTTGGCTACTAAAGGAAAGGTCGACATTTTGAATCCACCAGTGGCTCCTTGGAAACCCTATGTGCCAGTTCTACTCTGTCCCTGAGTGGGAGTCACCTCAAGGGACATGCTTTTTTTTGTTTGTTTGATTGTTTTGTTTTTACTGTGGTGCATTTTTCTGTGGACTGTGAAAAGAGGAGCACATGACCTTTTAGAGTCTTGAACTCAGGACCTTCAGATTATGAGATTGAGATGTTGCTGGCTTCACCAAGAGTGCACCTCTTTGAGGAAGGCTCACTTAGGAACTGAGAGATACAATGTTAGTCTCCAAGAGACTGGCCAATTTCCAGTTTTCTACAATCATAATCATTGCTGTATAAAGTCACTCCATCTAAGCCAATGACACCCGGAAGAATTCCACAACTGTGGGTGTGAAGTCCACTCCAGGTGATAGGACCCTGTGGGCTGTGGGACCTGGGACAATCGTGTCTGCCTTTTTACTCTGATGTTCCAATGATCTGGATCTTACACCCTCAGAGATCTCAATCCCCCTGTCACCTTCCACAGTCTCCTTTGTTGACATGAAACATAAGAGGAGGTCTGGCGGGCCGGCCGGCCGGCGGGCCGGCTGGCTGTCGGGCTGGCCGGCGGGCGGGGTGGCCGGCGGGCTGGCGGGCTGGCGGGCTGGCCGGCTGGCTGTCGGGCGGGCCGGCGGGCGGGCCGGCCGGCGGGCTGGCTGGCTGGCCGGCGGGCGGGCTGGCCGGCGGGCTGGCCGGCGGGCGGGCTGGCTGGCTGGCTGAATAAATAGTTCCCAACTTTATCTCCAGTCCAAAAACATCCTCCTTTACTCTATACCTCCACTTGCATTTATGTGATTAGCTACATTTCCTTTTGTACACCCCAAACTGAACTTATAATACTGTCTTCTATGTTTTTTTTTTTTTTAAGATTATGCGTCAGTGATTCTGCTAAGAGATTTATAATGATTGTATTCAGTCCAGTTGAATTTTGGGAACATAACTATGCATCATAATCTACACTTACCAGTTAAAGGGAGATTGGAGAGTATCCAGTATGGACGTGGGCAGTGGTCTATCTCTTAGTTCAGTCTCAAAGTTCATGGAGTGTTGCTTAGAATGGGAGACACACATTCGTAGCTCTGAGGTGCATCCTGGAGTTCAGACAACTTTGTAGGTTCAGACAACTCTATGGGTTAGAGTTCTTGAACTCCTATCCTCTACAGTCTCAGAGGTACTTTCTTGTTGCTTGGGGTTCCCCTTTTCAGTCCTCTAGCCAAGAAGCTGGGGCTTTATTTCCTGGGCTCTGCCCTGCACTCCTCAGGTCTGTGACTGCATTTAGGGCCAAGAGATAGGAAGAACAGGGAGAAAAATAGGAACTGGACATGCAACTCCCCCTTGAAATCACAGCTCCTCTGAAAAAACATATTATAAATCTCTAGATCTACATATTGAAAGTGCCCATAAGTATTAAAACTGAAGAAGCATGCACTTAAATATCTAATTTCACAGAGTTCAGTACTTTCTCGTTTTTCAAAGGTCAAAGTCTGAAATGCACAACTTGGAGAATGTGGGCGTCGATACCACTACCTCTGGCATGCTAAGCGAGCACTCTACCACGTGAGCTAATTCCCCACATGGCTGCACTGCTTTTTCTTACATTTATTCAGGAATGGAACTGCCGGTCCACACTACAGTAGGCACTGTCTCCAGCAGTTCTGAGTACCAGGTTTTTCCAGGTCATTATAGCGGAACCGTACGGACCCTTGGTGGTACAGTGCTTAAGCAGTCAGCTGTTAACGGAAAGTTTTCAACACACCGTTGGCTCCGCAAGACAACGATGTGGCAGCCTGCTTCCGCAAAGATTTACAGCCTTGGAAATCCTGTGGGGACGGTTCTACTCTGTCTTATGGGGTCTCCAAGGGTAGGAATCCACTGTAAGCGAATGGGTTTGGTTTTTAGTAGATTAAAATGAAACCCAGACTCATCCCGAAACGGCCTGGGGCAAGAGCGTCTTGACTGCTCAGTCAGCTGTCCCGCTGGGGAGAAGAAAAGGACGCGGTGGCAAAGCTCAGGTGCCGCCAACATTTTATGCTTCTGATTTTCGAGAAAAGAGGACGTCCCTACTAGAGAGGATCAACCCAGAACGGTCTAGCTCTGTGGCACAGCTCTCTTAGGATGACCATCTGACTCTGAAAGGCATGATTGTCATTTGCTCCCCGCAGCTGTGACCATCCATGAGTAGGCAACGGGACAGCCTCTCCCTGATTCTGAAAGGCGAATCAAAAAACAAAACCTACTGCGGTCCAGTCCATGCCGACTCACAGCGACCCTACAGGGCAGAGTAGAATTGCCCCATGGACATTGTGGTGTCTTTACCAGGTTTTGGTATCAGGGATCCGGTGGCTTCATAGAATGAGTTTGGTAGTATTCCTTCTTTTTCTATGCTCTGAAATACCTTTAGTAGTAGTGATGTTAACTCTTCTCTGAAAGTTTGGTAGAACTCTGCTGTGAAGCTGTCCCGGCCAGGGCTTCTTTTTTAGTTGGGAATTTTTTGATTACCTTTTCAATCTCTTCTTTTGTTATGGGACTATTCAGTTGTTCTACCCGTGTTTGTGTTAGTTTAGGTAGGTAGTGTGTTTCTAGGAGTTCATCCATTTCTTCTAGGTTTTCAAATTTGTTTCAGTACTATTTTTCGTAGTAATCTGATATGATTCTCTTAATTTCAGTTGGGTCTGTTGTAATATCTCCCATCTCACTTCTTATTCGGGTTATTTGCTTCCTCTCCTGTTTTTCTTTTGACAGTTTGGCCAGTGGTTTATCAACTTGTTGATTTTTTCAAAAAAACAGCTTTTGTTCTTGTTAATTCTTTCAATTGTTTTTCTGTTTTCTATTTCATTTACTTCAGCTCTAATTTTTATTATTTGTTTTCTTCTGGTGCCTGTGGGTTTCTTTTGTTGCTCTTTTTCTATTTGTTCAAATTGTAGGGAAAATTCTTTGATATTGGTCCTTTCTTCTTTTGGGATGTGTGCATTTATTGATATAAATTGGCCTCTGAGCACCGCTTTTGCTGTGTCCCAAAGGTTCTGACAGGAAGTGTTTTCATTCTCATTGGATTCTCTAAATTTCTTTATTCCATCCTTAATGTCTTGTATAATCCAGTCTTTCTTGAGCAGGGTATTGTTCAGTTTCCAGGTGTTTGATTTCTTTTCCCGTTATTGATTTCCATTTTTATGGCCGTATGATCAGAGAACATGCTTTGTAATATTTCAATGTTTTGGATTCTGCTAAGGGTTGCTTTATGACTTAATATGTGGTCTGTTCTAGAGAATGTTCCATGCGCACTAGAAAAGAAAGTATACTTGGTTGCTGTTGGGTGGAGTGTTCTGTAGATGTCTACGAGGTCAAGTTGGTTGATTGTGGCATTTAGATCTTCCGTGTCTTTATTGAGCTTCTTTCTGGATGTCCTGTCCTTCACCGAAAGTGGTGTTGAAGTCCCCTACTGTTATTTAGGAGCTGTCTATCTCACTTTTCAATGCTGATAGAGTTTGTTTTATGTATCTTGCAGCCCTGTCATTGGGTTCATAAATATTTGATATGGTTATATCTTCTTGGTGTATTGTCCCTTTAATCATTATATAGTGTCCTTCCTTATCCTTTCTGATGGATTTAACTTTAAAGTCTATTTTGTCAGAAATTAATATTGCCACTCCTGCTCTTTTTTGATTGTTGTTTGCTTGATATGTTTTTTCCATCCTTTGAGTTTTAGTTTGTGTCTCTAAGTCTAAGATGTGTCTCTTGTAGGCAGCATATAGACGGATCTTTTTTTTAATCCATTCTGTCACTCTCTGTCTCTTTATTGGTGCATTTAGTCCATTTACATTCAGGGTAATTATGGATAGGTATGAATTTAGTGCTATCATTTTGATGTCTTTTTTTGTGTGTTGTTGACAGTTTCTCTTTCCCACTTAAGTTTATGTGCTGAGTAGATTATATTTATATATTGTCCTTTCCTCATATTTGTTTTTGTTGATTTTGTTTCTGCTGAGTCTCTATTTTTTTCTTGTATTTTATTTTGATGAGTAGGAGAGTTTGTCTCCTTTGTGGTTACCTTATTATTTACCCCTATATTTCTAAATTTAAACCTAACTTTTATTTCTTTGTATCACCATTATCTTCCTCTCCATATGGAAGGTGTATGATTACATTTCATTGTCCCTCTTTATTATTTTAATGTTGTCTTCTTTTATATAATACCATCGCTGTTACCCTGTTTTGGGCTTTTTTTTTTTTTTAAATAATTTTGCTTTGTTGTTTTGGATTTCCCACTCTGGGTTGACTTCCGGTTGTTCTGCCCAGAGTTCTAGTCTTGGGTTGATACGTGATATTATTGATTTTCTAACCAAAGAACTCCCTTTAGTATTTGTTGTCGTTTTGGTTTGGTTTTTAGGAATTCCCTCAACTTGTGTTTATCTGGAAATGTCTTAATTTCACCTTCATATTTAAGAGACAGTTTTGCTGGATATATGATTCTTGGCAGGCAATGTTTTTCCTTCAATTTTTTAAATATGTCATCCATTGCCTTCTTGCCTGCATGGTTTCTGCCGAGTAGTCTGAGCTTATTCTTGTTGGCTCCCCTTTGTAGGTGACTTTTTGTTTATCCCTCGCTGCTCTTATAATTGTCTCTTTATCTTTGGTTTTGGCAAGCTTGATTATAATATGTCTTGGTCACTTTCTTTTAAGATCTACCTTATGTGGAGTTCGATGAGCATCTTGGATAGATATCTTCTCATCTTTCACAATATCAGGGAAGTTTTCTGCCAACAAATCTTCAACAATTTTCTCTGTATTTTCTGTTATCCCTCCCTGTTCTGGTACTCCAATCATTCGTAGGTTATTTCTCTTGATAGAGTCCCACATGATTCTTAAGGTTTCTTCACTTTTTCAAATTCTTTTATCTGATTTTTCTTCACGTATATTAGTGCCATGTGATTTATCTTCAAGTTCAGAAATTCTAGCTTCTACTTGCTCAATTCCGCTCCTTTGACTTTTTACTGAGTTGTCTTATTCCGTAATTTTATTGTTAATCTTCTGAATTTCTGATGGCTGTCTGACTATGGATTTTTCCAGCTTATTAAACTTTTCATTATGTTGCTGAATAATCTTTCTAATTTCTTCAATTGCTTTATCTGTGTGTTCCTTGGCTTGTTCTGTGCTATTGCCTAATTTTCTTCCTGATATCTTGAAGGGTTCTGTATATTAAACATTTGTATTCTCCTTCTGGTAATTCTAGGAATGCACTTGCATCTAGAAGATTCCTGGATTCTTTGTTTTGAGAGCCTGTTGAAGTGATTATGGTCTGTTTCTTTATGTGACTTGATGCTGACTGGTGTCTCCGAGCCATGTATACGTTATTGTATTATTTTATGCTTGTTTACTGTGTCGTAGCTGCTTGCTTTGTTTTGTTTTGATATACCCCTATTGGTTGCTTGAGTGAGCTGGCTTGATTATTTTTGCCTTTGGACTTCTGGTGTCCTGTCCCCAGCCAACTAGAGCTGTTGTCAGGTATATCAGTCTAGGAGTCCATTCAGTTTTCTTGTATGAATTCAGCTGAGGTTTCTAGGTAGCTGATCATCAAGAGTGTGGTACAGGCTCTATCCTACAGTCTTAGAGGGCCAGGGGTGATTTGCATATATACCGGTATCTGATTGCAGCAGGGGGTCACACTCTGAACAAGGCAGGGGGCTAAGAACCAACCCCCGAGTGTCTCTGAGGAAGATGCATCCCTGTTCCCTTGAGCATGCTGGTGGGTGGGTTCTGCAGAGGGACCATGGGCACCCAAAGTTTTTGGTTGTAGGGACTGGGAGGTACCAGTTATCCTTGAACCTTTGTTGTGGGTGGCTGGGTGACCTGAGTGAAGTTACCGGTCCTTAGGCCCCTGATGTGGGTAGGTGAAGACCTTTTTTAATAGGCAAAGCAATGTCAAATATCAAACACCCACCTCTCCACCGCACAGCTGAAAAGGTTGGAGTTTGCCAACAAGGGCCTATTCTCCTGAAATAGGCCCACACAGGTCCATGCAGAAGGGAAAGGTGCTCAAGGTCTACAGAGGGTTTATGCCTGAACAGGAACTGTTTCTGTCCTGAGCTCCCCCAGTTAATAAATTTTTTTTTTTTTTTTTTTAATGGAGCTAGCTAAATATCTTTCCCCCTAATTGCAAATTTTTTCCTTCCCCAAGGCCGGGAGGATGGCTCTAGGTGCTCACCAGGGCCTATCTCAGGCCCAGGGATTCAGCCGCTGAGGCCGACTTAGGGGTGGGGAGGGGGCACGGGAAAATATACGCAAGTAGTTAGCTTTTGCTGAGAGCACTCTTCTCCACTGGTTCTGGAGGTGTGAGTGGGCTATGTGGCTGGCTGCTTCTTCCTGAGGAAACTACAGACCAAGGCTAGGACCAGCCCGCCACCGCCGCTGCTTCGGGAATGGTGTCTGAGGTCTCCCTGTGATTCAGGTCTGGTAACTCCTCTCTGTTTCCGAACAGCATCTTCTTCACCCTTACCCTCAGTTCGTTTTCTAAGCTTGCCTTTGATGCTCAGGGCTCCCAGCTTGTCACAAATATACTCCTTTCACTTGTTTTTTTGGGGGTCTTTGTTGTAAGAGGTCTGAACGGAAGCGTATGTCTATTCTACCATCTTGGCTCCGCCCTCCAGGCTGAATTTTATTTCTTCTCACAAAATCCCTTTCAATAACCTTTTCCTGAGAAAACCAGTCTTGCATATCTATGACTTAAGTCCTTACCCAAATCATTTCCTCTAACCAATATGAAGAAATGCTTAAGGTAATGCAATCCAGCTCTCCTTTCACTAGAAGCAACATTCTGAATGCATTTGTGACACTGAGAAAGGAAATAGAGACTATCAGACTTTCAGATCCCTGTTTTAATCAGAGCACATTCAGGAAACAGGCTGAAAAGCCAGAAGTTTCAATGCCCCTGTTCAAGCAGGGTTTTTTTTTTTTTTTTTTTTTTTTTTCCTACTGCTCTGCAGCCCACAGAGGAAGAACAAATACTGGTGATGTTTTCTATTTAATTTGGTATAAGTTCATAAAACAAATTGCCCAGATAATTGGACATGTCTTCAATTCTACACTATATTTTCCAGAGATGTAAACCAGATTTATTACTAAAAAGTGCAGCATTAAATGAGCATTGCTTGTAATAGGCTTGTGCCAAGTCTTATGTCAAAGGGAAATAAAAATGAGACCAACCACTTTGAGTACTCAAAGCTGTCAGCTTAGTTAACTGCTTCCAATGTATTGATGTGAAACTCTAAATTCTACAAAAATGAAGTCTAATTATTTCTACTAGTGCAAATATCTGTATAAGTTAGGCAACAAATGGCAATTTTAAAGAGTCCTTAAAAATAAACTTAAATCCTCTAAGTGAAAAAAAAAAAAGAATACCTCTTTATTTGTATGTGTGTGCGTGTGTAAAATACTCATGGAGGGAAGCAGTGATTGAAAAGCCTGGACACTTGGAATTATGTTGGGAGAATATTGTGGGGATTTAAGAATCTTTGAAGAACTCAAAGTAACATTTTAGGAAAAGGGTTTTAGCTCTAAATGTTAACGAGGTTAAAAATAGTGAAACTGAAATTGGGAGAAAAGAAAAGCATTTCTAAAAGTATTTAAGGATCGAGGCTTATCTTCTGTTGTCCCATCACCTCCTGAGGTTAGCAGCGTCTTTCTGCATTTCTGGCACCCACTGCAGTGCCTGTTCCAAAATGCATCCTCCACACACTGTAGATGGAATGAAAACATACATGAAAGAGAAGAAAGAGCAAGATTCTAGAGAGGTTCTGCAGAAAGTTTCTACAGTATTTGTCAAGACATTGTGTGAAGAGATTTGAGGGAGAAGGAGTTAAGAGCATGGGAATGGTGAACACAGAACAGACTCTGAATTCATGTCTGATGAATGGAACACTAAATCTACACATTTATAAGTATTTGTTAAGTGAATGAATGCATGAATGAGCTGATGGGGAGAAATGTAGATGCTGAGACAGTGTGCTAGGTTAAAGGAAGGCACACATTTGTTTATTTTTTTAAATTTAACGGGTCTTATTTTCAGAAGAGTTTTAAATTTACAGAAAAATAACTTGAAACTTACAAAGGCTTTCCATATACTCCGTGTCCACACACCGTTGCTCCTATTATTTACATTTTGTATTAGTGTGGGACATTTGTTACAACTGATGAACCAATATTGAGACATTATTATCAACTAAAGTCCATAGTTTAAATTAGGGCTCTCTCTGTTTTTTGTTGTTTTTTTTTCTGTGTTGTGCGGTTCTATGCATTTTGACAAAGGCATGTCATGTGTCCACTATTACAGTATTATACAGAATAGTTTTATTGCCCTAAAAATCCCCTGGGCTCTACCTTTTCATCACTCTCTCCTTCCCCCTGAACCTCTGTGAACCACAGGATTTTTGTTTTTGTTTTATGTCTCTGGAGTTTTGCCTTTTCTAGAATGTCTTATAGTTTGAAGCATACAATAAGCAGTTTTTTTTTTTTTAAAGGCTGCCTTAATACACTTTGTAATATGCATTTCAGTCTCCTTCATAACTTTTCATTGCTTGATAGCTCACTTCCTTGTATCACTGAAAAATGTTCCATTGTATACATTCACCACATTTTATCCACTCACCCATTGAAGGGAATCTTAGTTACTTCCAATTGTTGGACAGAACAGAACTGCACCGTTTCCAAGAAGTGCCTGGTGAATTAGAACTGCAGAACTTTTGGTAGCAGTCACAGCTGTTAACCACTATATCGCCAGCAAATGGAAGGTAGATAAATTGCCAAAACTCACACAGAGTCAGCTCAGAGTCCAAATACAGTTAAGTTTGTCAAATTTGAAAGTCCCCTGTCCTATGGATCTTCATCTGCCTTGTGACTGACACTGTACTGGGTCGTCTGGTTTATAATTTAAAACAAAATCATAACAAAATAAAACCAGAATTTTGAATACTCAGAATCCATGAGTAGCTATAAAAGGAATTCTATTTCTTTTCAATTTTGCAATGGGCCAAGATTCAATTCAGGAAGTTCAATAACTTTTCTGTTTATTCTTAGTCCATATAAAAATTCTACCATCACTTTAAGTTGTAAACCATCTTCACTGAGAAATTCGGTATTTCCCTTTTCTTGCTAATGAAAATCAGTGAACAGATAAAGGATGTGTTCTTTTCATAACTCTTCCTCCACTCTCTAGCTGTAATTCCTGCCCATTCCTGGTTTGTGAGGGTGGGATGGAAAGGTAAGGAGCCTAGAAGTTACTTAGTTGCCTGAAACTCTTGAAGTACTGCTTCATGCTCTCTGGGCCTAGTATGTGTTTAAAGCTCATACTTTGTGTGGTGGACATTTTTATAAGTTTTCTAGAAATACTTTTCAATTATGAATACAGCCAAGCGAGCTTTCTCAAGCTTGGTATTTGTATGGTATATTCTTTCCCAACCCCTTTTGTTCAACTTTTGTCTTTATGTCTCAAGTGTGTTTCTTATTATCAGCAAGAAGTCAGGATCTGATTTTTAATCAATTTTGAAGATCTCTGTAATTAAATCGGTTTTTGGTTCATTTAAGCTTAATAAGATTTTTGATACACTGAGATTTAAATCTCCTGTTTTAATTTTTCTTTTCTATTTATCCTATCTGTTCCTCTGTTCTTCCTTTACTGCTGTGAGTGTGTGCCTGAACAAACTATTTCATGAACTCCATTTCAATTCCTCCACTGACTTTATATTTTTAATGGCTTTAATGAAGTATATCATACACTGTAGAATTCATCCATATAAAGTGTACAATTCAAAGGTTTTACTATATTCATTGTGGAATGAAAACACCTGGTTTGGCCCTTTGTCTCCAGTGTTTTGAAAATAACCCCAAGAAATGAAGATGCTTTTGCTTTCTAAAATAGCCAAGCAAGGAGGGACGACAGAAGCCACACATCTTCAGGAAGGTTGGGGCCTGATGCAGTCATGCACGTTTATTGATTGAATCTGTCATAGTTATGCATTAAGGCTGAAGTCATGCATATTTGTCGAGGTCCCAATGATTAGGGAACCCAGGACTTTGGAGGGTTCTTTTTGAGGTCTCCCAGAACATCCACGTATGGGAGAAGGAGAAGCACAACCCTGGGGTTCCTTGCAGGGATCTCTCCCAGGTCTTACCTGATGTGTTTCTATTCTTGTATACTTTCTGGTCATTATAAATGGATAACTGTAAGTTCAGGTCACAGTCTCCATTAAAGAGAATTAAAGGAGCCCTGGTTTCCCAGTGGTTAGTAGCTTGGCTGCTAACCAAAATTTTGGTGGCTCAAATCCGCCAGCTGTCCCATGGGAGAAAAATGTGGCAGAATGCTTACTTAGAGATTACAGCCTAGGAAGCCCTGTAGGGCAGCTCGCTGTCACTTAGGGTTGACAGCAATGGGTTTGGATATGGAGAATGAACAGGTCCACAGGGTCCATGAGCAGCAGGGGCTGGCAGTACGCAGTTGATTTGTGTAGCTCTTGGTGGCTGGGTGATAGGAAAAGTCTGCATGGGCAGATGATGAAGAAGATCAGTGTCCTTCTAGACTGTGATCTAGTACCAAATGATTACAGAGAGAGAGAGAGGCAAATAGAGAGAGACATCAGATGGCCTGAAACGTAGACAGCTGTGCTGACTCTTAAGCCTAAGGCCCCTCCCTGATGACCTGGCCTCAGGTGGCCAGCGATGTTTTGACACAGCTCAGGAGAGCCAGGGATGAGGTCTGATATAACTCTGGGTGGTTAGGGGCAGAGAGTAATTGCCACAAAAGTGGCTGGTGACAAAGAGTGGAAAGCAGAAAAGTCAGGCCAGGATCCACCTCTAGCTGGGAATTGGATTCATACTGACCGTTGCTATAGGGTTAGTGGCAAAGCTGTGGTTGCTCACCTCGCCCCTTTGTTATGTAGCGTTGCATTCCTATGATTGAGAAAACATCACCACAATCTAATTTTAGAAGATTGTCATCATCCCAAAAAGAAACCCTGTACATATTAGCTGTTCTCCCTATCCTCCACTCTGCCCCACCTGTAAAAAGAACCAAAACATTGCCCTAGAGTTGATTCCATCTCTGGTAGTGACCTTACAGGACAGAGTAGAGCTGCCCCGTAGGGTTTCCAAGGAGCACCTGTTCCCTGAAACTGCTGACCTTTTGCTTAGCAGCTGTAGGTCTTACCCACTACACCACCAGGGTTTCCACTCCTGCTGTAGGCCAACACTAATCTACCTCTGTCTTTCTAAATTTGCATATGCTGGACATTTCCTATAAATGGAATCATAAATACATTGTTTTTTGTAACTGCTAACTTACACTTCTCATAATGTTTGCAAGGCTCATCCATGTTTGCCGAAAGTTGCATTTCTGGGTACATCATACTTTGTTTCTCCATTCCTCAGCTGATGGACATATGGGCTGTTTACGCATTTTGGCTATTATAAATAGCACTGCTATGAACATTTGTGTTCAAGTTATTGTGTGAACCTACATTTTTATCTCTCTTAGGTATGTACCTAGGAGTGGAATTGCTGGGTCATATAGCTGATCTATGTTTCATGTTTTGAGGAACTGCCAGGTTGTTTTCCAAAGAAGGTTCAACATTTTACATTCCCACCAGCAGTGTATGATTGTTCCAAGTTCACATCCTCACCAACATTTTTTATTATCTGACATTTACATTCTAGCCATCCTGATGGGTATAAAGACTCCCTGTGTGGTACAAGCTGTTAACATGCACTGCTGTTAATGGAAAGGTTGGAGGTTCAAGTTCATCTAGAGTTTCCTTGAAAGAAAGGCCTGGCAATCTACTTCCAAAAAATCAACCACTGAAAACCTTATGGAGCACAGTTCCACATTCAGACACATGGAATTTCCATATTTTGCAAATTGACTGTACAGCAACTGACTTGGTTTTTGTTTTGCTTTGTTTTTAAGTGGGTATGAAATGTTAGCTCAGTGTGGTTTTGATTTGTATTTCCCTGATGATGTTGAGCATGTTTTCATGTGTTTATTGGTCATTTGTATATCATCGTTGAAGAATACTTAGCTCATTTAAAATAGCTTTTTAATATTTTGATTATTGATTTGCAAGTGTTCTTTATATATGCTAGGTAGAAATTCCTGATCAAATACATGATTTGCATTTCCTTTGGAAATAGTATAGGTTTACCTCAGCTAAATCTTCAAATAACATGTCCTATTATTTAAGCAGTGTTATAATGCAGTTGGATAAGTAAATTTACTCTTGAAGTAAAGTATACTTGTTGCCTTTCAGTTGAATCCAACACATAAAACATCCCCATACTGTTTCCCAGGCTGAAATCTTTACAGAAACAAACTGCCACATCTTTCTCCAGTGACGTGGGTGCTGGGTTTGAATCACCAACCTTTAGGTTAACAGCTGAGTGCTTAACCACTGGGCCCCCAGGGCTTCTTGAAACAAAGTATAATAAGGGAAAAATGTTTGCAAACCCAGGACCTTCCTGGAGCAGAGAGAAGAGAGGCATCTGAGCCTGACTCACATGTCAGAAAAAGCTTAGCCAAGTGGGGCTAAATTTGAAACAATGAGTAAAAGTTTATTTGTTCAAAAAGGGAATAGGATAATGCCGGGGGCCAGCCTCAGCAATGAACAGGGTTACCAGAGGAGGGGTAGAGTTCGGCGAAAAAGAAATGAGCGGTAGAGTGTCTTATATTTTCATTCTGCAGAAGAAGAAGCCTCTCTTTATTTTTTACATGGTCTTTTATCTCATAAGCTTACAAAAGCATAACATCGCATGATCAACAAAGGGGCAGTATAACATCATTTCCCAGAGACATAATTTTCCAAGTGACACATAGTACAGTTCCGCATACATACACAAGTACAATGAGTTTTTTGTTTAATTGAAGAGAATATTTTGTTGATATATTTTTACACAAAATAATAATTGACTTCATATTGCTTTACACTTATGCTTAATCTTGCAATACCTTCCACAGTTTTTATAACAATTAATCTTTTTGCAAAATCATTGTTACATAGGCTTTGTCCATCTTGTCCAGGGTGGTCAAGTTCCTGAAGCCCAGCCACTTTGGGTTACGTCATATTGTCCACGATTATGCCAAGGACAATTAGCCCAATCTCTATACCCAAAGACCAGTCAAGCGCAGCAGTGAGCGGGGTGGACGAGAAAGTTGACCTGTAATTGGCTGAGAGATTGGCTGAGAGAACTCACTGCCTTTTGTTTTTCCACTTTTATGGGGTCATGTGTGGGTGGTGGTTTAATCACAAAAAAGGGCCTTGGTAAATACCAGGATTTCACCATCCTATTCTTGTTTTCCATAGTCGAGCTATTTGTTTTTCCCCTAAGACAACTTCATGTTGATCCCCAAGTAACACACGGGCTGTCCCTACCCGAGATTTCACCAGGGGATTATGAGTAGGACGCCCCCCGTCCAAAGGTCCCTAAATCTATAATGGAATTTTATGCTTATACATTCTGCTATATACAGGCTGAAAATGAAATAGAAACATAACACAGATGACAGAGATATTCCTGACTTTTCAGGAATTCTTCGATGTTTATGCTGGGGGCAGTGGGTGCAGAGGGGCCGCCCTTGCAGCCTGGCTCCCAGCATCTCCCCCTTTCTTATTTTTTAATTTCGCCAGATGAAGATCTGAAGCCACCTTTTGGATAGCTTGATTTAAGATTCGGAAGATGACTGGAAGAAAGAACAACAAAATCAAGAATAAACCTAAAGAAATACCCGTGTTTAACAGAATGTTTTTAAGACTATGTTTTTGAATAAAGGAATTTAAGGAATCAATAAATTGTTTGGCTGTTTGAGAAGAGGAAAAATCTTTTTTTGCATTTGTAATATCTTGTATTTCCATATGTAATTTGTCAATATTAATACTCAAATCGGAATGATTCCATATGCCCTGGATATGATTTTTGATTTTTTCCCAATTATGTATGGTAGTATTTACAGGTAGTGGAGTAACACAAATCCATTTGAAACTTACATGGCATCTCAAAGTAAGTCGCACTTTGAGATTAGTGATTTCTTGTCCTATATATAGAATTGCTTCTTCAAGGGCATTAACTTCTTGTTGTAATTTTCTATCAATGGCTTCTTGTGTGGCTAAGGCTAAAGTAATATTTTTACTTAAATTATTTACATAGTTTGCAGTATGAATCTGTTGTGTTAACGCCATAGCAGAAAGTGAAAGAGAAGTTGCTAAAGCTATGAGAGCAGAAATCCCCAGTATTAAAGCTGCTACAAACCGTTTGGCTCGAGATAAAATAGCAGAAGCTTGTTTTAAGGCTTCTAGGCCTGAATCATCATACCAATCTTCTTGTAAATGTACAGGAATCATAATATATTTTGGCTGTTGTAAAATCATCATACTTTCGACAGGAATTGCAGGATTTATACAACTGGTCAGTATACAATTTTTACAAGAACTAACAATGTTTTTTCTTGTTTTCTATAACAATACTAGAGTGATTGTTGCGGCTAATTAATAACACATATGGAGCAGGTACACAAGCTTGAATATCAAAACTCTCATTATTAAAAGGACGGGACAAAGTGACATTGCCGGCAGCAGTTGCCAGTCTCCACAAAGATGGATGTATGTTACCCGTGAAGGTAGAAAGAATAGGGGGAACCCATCCATTTATATGCCAACGATTAACTTTTTGTGGGAGAGGGACTAAGGTATCTTGCCAATTAAAACGATATCGAGCTGATTGTAAAAATAGACGATAATCATCTTCAGGATTTAAAATACTACAATCAATAAGACGTGCAGACATTTTAGGCAAAGCATATACAACTTGTGAATTATACATACAATTTCTCCAAATAGGAAATCCTTTTGAAGGGTCAATCATAGCCCAATCTTGATTGCTCTTAGAATCCTCAGGAGGCGACTTATCACAGGTAGGAAAAAGAGGAGTGTGTACTTTTGGGATACCTTTAAGAAAGTCAGTTTTTTCTGGAAGGATGAGGCGTAGAGCCCATAATAATCTATAAGGCCGTTGGTTTTGATTTCCATTAGGTGAGTCAGTAATCATTGATTTGAAGCCAAAAGGAATACAGCCAGGGATAGTTTTTTGCAAATTTCTTAATTGAATACAAATAGGAGGATTATCTGATATACCAGAATAGGAATAATTAGAATTAAAGCCTTGAGGGTTCCAAAATATGGTTTCGCCCCCCAGTAATGCAGAATTATTAGTAAATACAGAGGGGGAAGGATCTTCCCAGGTGACGGGATGAAATATAGGAGGTTTTGGGACATAAGCCCAATGTATATCAGCCGTAACAACACATACCTGGCAGGAAATGATAGCGAGCATAGCCACAAAAAGAGTACCCGCATTTACGGGAATATGTTGATCCACGGTTAAGGTATGAGCCAGATGAGTAAGTTTTTTGAGTTGGCCCCAAGTTGGGGGCTCAGCCGCAATGGTTTGATGGGTTCTTGAATAGGGAGTATGTCTCCGGCTTCTCCACCGCACTTTGTCTCGAGATGAAGAGTTGTTGAGGTTTGTAGAGGGTTGTATAAAGTCGGTGAGAGGGGGTGGAGTAGAAGATGAAAAGGAGGAACTAGAGACAGGCGAAGGTGGGGGTGTAGATGGAGCATTTTCAAGAGACAGATTTCTCAGAAGAGTCATGGGAGGTGTTAGGTTTGTGAGCAGTGAGGGAGGAAGTGTTGGAGGATTTTTAGTGGTTTTTGGGTCTTGCATGTCTGATGAGTCTGTCGGGTATCCACAAAGGGAAAGTTTTGTCCTGTAGGAAAACACAAGCATAGCCTCTTCCACAAGAGATTAATGGGTCAGGTCTTTTCCATTTTCCATAACAAGAAACTACCCCCTGGTAAGCAGGTTTTTGCCAGCTGATACCAATCATAAGGAGTCATCCAGCTGGTTGACAGAATATCTATTAACGACAATGTGTATGGAGACAGGGGTCCATATTCTTTGCAGGCATTTTTATCCTCCTTGAGGAATTTATAAGAAAGAGGAGTCCATTCTGCATCCTCATCAAATTCCCCGCTATAATGTACTGGAAAGCACAAAGGGAGGGTAACGTCCCCCTCAGACAAGCCTTGTTTTAAGGCTGCTTTGATTTTTGATTTTCCTGTCAGAGAAGGAGGTGGGGGAGGTAAAGGTACTCTATTTCGAGGAGTAAAGGTCAATGATTTAACCTCATACTTTGGAGGCTGTGACTCAATTTGCAACTTCCGTAAAGGAAGAACAATATCCTCATCCTGATGATATCTAGCAGCCTCCTCCTCTAGATCGACTTGCTCCTCCGGGCTCAGAGTGTCATTCGTGATTGGATTAGATAGACCAACAAAGGAGGGGGCTGAAGGGGTAGACACTACAGAAGGATGTTTCTGAAGCAGAGGTGTTTCTTCCTCCTCTAAAGTGGGGTCAGAGTCAGGATTGTCTAGTACTTGGAATGCTTTAACAGAATCGGGAGTTGGGTCAAGAGTATCTCTGATAAGCATCCATAATGCAAAAGCATCAACAGGCACCCCCTCAGGACCACATCTAGTATAATGTTTTTGTAGCTGTTCTCCCACAGCTTTCCATATGTCCAAATTAACCGAGCCTCCCTCGGGAACCAGGGGCATTGTTCCTGAACAAAATGTAAAAACCGAGCTACTTGGCTTCTAGTCACTGCGGTTCCCCTTTTTTTGAGCATACACGTGATGATATCAATAAACAGTTTCCTTTCTGCAGAGGATGTTTGTCCCATAGTGTTTTTCTAGTATTCTCCTGCTTATACAGGGGTCTAACAACTTCTCATATGTTTTGCCTATCTTTCCTTTCCTATCCCCGTCCTCTCTAACGACGGGGTGGCTAAAGGGAGCTTTTCTCCTTTCTTATCTAGCTCTAGGCAACAGCCCTATCTACCCCGAGACGACGTTGCTTACCTTCAGGTCCCTGTTCGGGCGCCAGTTGCCAGGGGCCAGCCTCAGCAATGAACAGGGTTACCAGAGGAGGGGTAGAGTTCGGCGAAAAAAAAGAATGCGAGGTAGTATGTCTTATATTTTCATTTTGCAGAAAAAGAAGGCTCTGCTCTTTATTTTTTACATGGTCTTTTATATCATAAGCTTACAAAAGCATAACATCGCATGATCAACAAAGGGGCAGTATAACATCATTTCCCAGAGACATAATTTTCCAAGTGACACATAGTACAGTTCCGCATACATACACAAGTACAATGAGTTTTTTGTTTAATTGAAGAGAATATTTTGTTGATATATTTTTACACAAAATAATAATTGACTTCATATTGCTTTACACTTATGCTTAATCTTGCAATACCTTCCACAGTTTTTATAACAATTAATCTTTTTGCAAAATCATTGTTACATAGGCTTTGTCCATCTTGTCCAGGGTGGTCAAGTTCCTGAAGCCCAGCCACTTTGGGTTACGTCATATTGTCCACGATTATGCCAAGGACAATTAGCCCAATCTCTATACCCAAAGACCAGTCAAGCGCAGCAGTGAGCGGGGTGGACGAGAAAGTTGACCTGTAATTGGCTGAGAGATTGGCTGAGAGAACTCACTGCCTTTTGTTTTTCCACTTTTATGGGGTCATGTGTGGGTGGTGGTTTAATCACAAAAAAGGGCCTTGGTAAATACCAGGATTTCACCATCCTATTCTTGTTTTCCATAGTCGAGCTATTTGTTTTTCCCCTAAGACAACTTCATGTTGATCCCCAAGTAACACACGGGCTGTCCCTACCCGAGATTTCACCAGGGGATTATGAGTAGGACGCCCCCCGTCCAAAGGTCCCTAAATCTATAATGGAATTTTATGCTTATACATTCTGCTATATACAGGCTGAAAATGAAATAGAAACATAACACAGATGACAGAGATATTCCTGACTTTTCAGGAATTCTTCGATGTTTATGCTGGGGGCAGTGGGTGCAGAGGGGCCGCCCTTGCAGCCTGGCTCCCAGCAGGATAAGATAGCCTTCCAACCAGAAACACAAGCATGAGAAATCTGTGATGTGAAACAGAGTGATATATATATTTTTACGAAAAGCTATGGCAGTTAGTGTGCTCTTAGCCACGATGCTATCTATGTTGCATGCAGTTACATCCATTGAAGTGTATCCTTGTTTCCTAAATATGTAGTGTAGACATGACAGTTTAAGGAGTTAGACATGGAGCCATTAAACTATGGTCCAAGCATCCGCCCCATCTGATTTTTGTAGTCAACCTTATAAGGTGTACTTTACATAGAGAAAATTTTACCCTTTTTAAGTGTCCAGTTTTATGAATTTCGACAAATGGTAACAGTTATATAACAACTAAGAAGTCAAGTACCAGAGTATTTCCATTTTGTCCCAAATTTCTCTTCTGCTCCTTTGAGGTCAGTCTCCTCCATCCACTTCCAGGTCCTGGCAACCAGTAACCTGATTTCTATGCCTCTAGTTTTAAAGTTTTCATGATATCATATAATTAGGGTCATGTACTTTGTAGCCTCTTTTTCTTTGCATAATCATTTTGAGATAATTCAAGTTGTTGCACATACCAATAGTTCATTTCTTTTTATTGCTGAGTGGATTCTCATTGTATAGGTATGCCACAATTTAGTTATCCATTCACCAGTTGATAGATATTTGTATTATTTCCAGGTATTGGCAACCATGGCTACATGTGCCGTATATATCATCATACAGGCCTCTCTTTAGTAGATATACGTATCATATATATATTTATTGGATAGTACATTTTCATTTCTGTTGGATAAGTATGAGGGATGGAATTGCTATGTCATATGATAAATTATGTTTACCTGGTAAGAAACTGCCAAATCTTTTTTAGGAGTTGTTACACCATTTTCATGGATACTAGTATTATCTGCGAGTTTCTATTTTTCTGCATCCTCACCAATACTTAGAATTGTCAAGTGTATTTTTGGTGTATTTGTTTTGTTTTTTTTTCATACTAACATGTCTGTGGTGGTATATCATTGTGGTTTTAATTTGCATTTGGCTAATGATTTGCTTATTTGCAATCCATATTTCTTCTTTTTACAATGCCTGCTCAAGGCTCTTGTACCTCTCAGATCCTGTTGTCTGTTTCTTATGGTTGTAGTTAGCAGAGCTTTTATATATTCTGGATCCAAGTATTTTATCAGTGATTTAATTTGTAAATATTTTCTCCAGGCAGTTGCCTTGACTTTTCATTTTCTTAAAGAGCAGACATTTTTAATTTTGGTGAAGTCCAATTTATCAATTTTTTCTCTTAGTGTCTTATGAAAGAAATCTTGTCATAATCCAACATGATGAAGATTTTCCTTTACTCTTTCTAGATATTTTATATTTTTAGGTTTTATATATTGTCTGTTACCAAATTCATCTTAATCCTTTTAAATTTTTGCGTATGATGGCCAATTGTTCCAAAACAATTTGTTAAAAACACTAGTCTTTCTCCAACAGTTTACCTTTGTATCCTTGGAAAAACAAATCAACTGACTAAGTATATATGGGCTTACGTCTGAGCTGTTCTGTTCCATTGATTTATATCTCAGTCCTTTCACCAATACCACACTGCCTTGATTACTCTAACTTTATAAGTCTTAACATCAGGTATTGTGAGTCCTCCATCTTTGCTTTTTATTTAAGAAATTGGTTCAGCTATTCCACCTCTTTTACTTTTCCATGTAAATTTCTGAGTCAACTTCTATATTAAAGCCTTCTCCTATTTTCATTAGGACGAATTAAGTATATACAGCAATTTGGGAAAAATTGACGTATTAACAATATTGAATCCTTCAATTCATGAGCAACGTATATCTCTCAAAGGGTTTCATTTAATTTATCTCATTAGTGTTTTATGGTTTTCATCATACAATCTTGCAAATATTTTGTTAGTTTTATCCTTATTTTGTTTTTCAAGCTATTGTAAACTGTGTCATGGTTTTTAAATTTGAATTTCCATTTGTTCACTGGTAGTGTGTAGAAATACATCTAATTTATGTGCATTGACCACGTATCTGTGATTTCTCAACTCTCCTATTAGATCTAGTAACTTCTACAGATATTGGAATATAATGCATAGACAATCATGTCATCCATCAATGTTGCTACTGTTGTGTGGCATCGAATTGATTCCAACTCATAGCGACCCTATATCACAGAGTAGAAACGCCCCATAAGGTTTCCAAGACTGTAATTTTTACAGGAGCAGATTGCCAATTATTTTCTCCCACAGAGTGGCTGTTGGGTTCTAACTGCCCACATTTTTGTTAGCGGCTGAGCGATTAACCATTGCATCACCAGTTTTCCTTTGTCCATCAATAAAGACAGCTAGTTTCTTTCTTTCCAATCTGTATGCCTCTATTTTTTTTTATCTTGCCTTATTGCATATCCTGTCTACTTTTCATTTTGTCTTCAATGAAACCTAAATGACCTATAAGCTGATCTCCTTTCATGTCTCTTTATTTTCTACTACCATGTCTTTGTTAATGTAACTCCTTAAGTCTCCCTTCTTGGGCCCTCCACACCCTACCCCCATTCCAACACTCAAGCTTCACCAAAAATCCTATATATACTTCAAGTCCCAGTGCAAATGTTACATTCTCTATGAAATACATCCTGATTTCCTGTCTGAAAACACTCACTCTAAACTGCATGTGAATTTTTTTCTATGTATGTATAATATACTCCAGTAGCACCCATTGAACCTGAATACTTTGAGACATATGACTCCTTTTTTTTCTTTAGGTCCTTTCCTGCAAGGCTGAAAAAATGGACCATATTTTATTTTTCTCTTTATCTGTCGTATCTAGTGCCATTCAAGGTCTAACAAGTGTTTTTTAATGTTATTATATATGAATACTCTTATTACATAATATTTGAAGCCCTTGTTGTGGAGTCGTTAAGACTTCAGGCAGGTAACCAAAAGATCAGCAGTTCAAGTCCATCAGCCACTCCTTGTAAACCCTTCCAGACGGTTGTACTCTGTCTTATACTGTTGCTTTGGGTTGGAATCAACTTGACTGACAATGGGTTATATAATTATTCTATAATACTTATGGTATATATATTGTTGTTGTTAGGTGCTGCTGAGTAAGTTCTGACTCATAGTGACCCCATGAACAACAGAACAAAACACTGCCTGGTCCTGAGCCATCCTCACAGTCGTAGTTATGCTTGAGCTCATTGTTGCACCCACTGTGTTAATCCGTCTCATTGAGGGTCTTCCTCTTTTCCGCTGACTCTGTATTCTGCCAAAGATGATGTCCTTCTCTAGGGACTGATCCCTCCTTACAACATGTCCAAAGTATATAAGATGCAGTCTCGCCATCCTTGCCTCTAAGGAGCATTCTGTCTGTACTTCTTCTAAGACAGATTTGTTCATTCTTTTGGCAGTCCATGGTATATTCAATATTTGTCGCCAACACCACAATTCAAAGGCATCACTTCTTCTTTGGTCTTCCTTATTCATTGCCCAGCTTTCACACGCATATGATGCAACTGAAAATACCATGGCCTGGGTCAGGCACACGTTAGTCTTCAAGATGACATCTTTGCTCTTCAACACTTTAAAGAGGTCCTTTGCACCATATTTCCCCAATGCAATGCGTCTTTTGATTTCTTGACTGCTGCTTCCATGGCTGTTGGCTGTGGATCCAAGTAAAATGAAATTCTTGACAACTTCAATCTTTTCTCCGTGTATCAGGATGTTGTTCATTGGTCCAGTTGTGAGTATTTTTATTTTCTTTATGTTGAGGTGCAATCCATATTGAAGGCTGTGATCTTTGATCTTCATCATTAAGTGCTTCAAGTCTTCTTCATTTTCAGCAAGCTAAGTTGTGTCATCTGCATAAAACACGTTGTTAATCAATCTTCTTCCAATCCTGATGCCCCGTTCCTCTTCATATAGTCCAACTTCTCGTATTATTTGCTTAGCATACAGATCGAATAGGTATGGTGAAAAAATACAACCCTGATGCACACCTTTCCTGACTTTAAAACAACCAGTATCCCCTTGTTCTGTCTGAACAACTGCCTCTTGATCTATGTAAAGGTTTCTCATGAGCCACAACTAAGTGTTCTGGAATTCCCATTCTTTGCAACGTTATCCATAATTTGTTATGATCCACAGAGTCAAATGCCTTTGCATAGTCAATAAAACACAGGTAAACATCCTTCTGGTATTCTCTGCTTTCAGCAGGATGAATCTGACATCAGCAACGATATCCCTGGTTCCACGCCCTCTTCTGAAACCAGCCTGAATTTTTGGCAGTTACTTGTCGATATACTGCTATAGACACTTTTGAATGATCTCCAGCAAAATTTAGCTTGCCTGTGATATTAATGATATTGTTGTATAATTTCCACCTTTGGTTGGATCAACTTTCTTGGGAATAGGCATAAATATGGATCTCTTCCAGTCAGTTGGCCAGGAAGCTGTCTTCCATATTTCTTGGCATAGACGAGTGAGCACCTCCAGTGCTGCATCGGTTTGTGGAAACCGAAAGGGAAGAACATGTTCGGTGTTTCTCAAGCTGAAAGAAATGAAGAAAAAATTCAAGCCTCGAGTAGCAATAGTGAAGGATTCCGTGGGGAAAATATTAAACGACACAGGAAGCATCAAAAGAAGCCGGAAGGAATACACAGTCATTATACCAAAAAGAATTAGTCGATGTTCAAACATTTCAAGAGGTGGCATATGATCAGGAACCAATGGTACTGAAGGAAGAAGTTCAAGCTGCTCTGAAGGCATTGGCAAAAAACAAGGCTCAAGGAATTGATGGAATATCAATGGAGATGTTTCAACAAACAGATGCAGTGCTGGAGGTGCTCACTCTCATAATTCCTATGTGAGGAGTCAATTCAGAGTGAAGAAAAACATTTGTGAAAACATTTACTTAAAGCAGAAAATGAGGAAAATATAATTTATTTTGTGTTTTACCTCCACATGACTAGTCTTCAAAACTGTATGCTTGAATTGTATCTCTAGTATCTCAACATTTCATAAAAATAAAAACAACGATTTTCACTTTTCATGTGGGGAAAAAAAAGGCTTCAGGTTAGTAAGGCTGTGTTGAACTAGTTACTCTCCTGGGCAGCTTAAAACAGCAGAAATTTATTATCTCATAGTTTTGGAATCTAGAAGTAGAAAATGAAGGTGTTGATAGGACCAAGTTCTCTCTGAGGGCTATAGAGGAAGTTCCTTGCACTAAGTAGGTACTTTCTGGACGCTTCTGGTAGTCCCAGAGATTCCTTGGCTTGTGGAAACATAATGTCTGTCTCCGTCTTCACATAACTGTTTTCCCACTGTATCTCTCTGTGTCTGTATTCCTTTTCTTCCTTTTATAAGGACACCAATCATATTGGATTAGGGCCCACCCAACTCTAGTATGACTTCAAGTTAAGTAATTACATTGCAGAGGCTCTATTTCCAAATGTGTTAACATTTGGTTACGGGGGCTAGGACTTGATCATATCATTTTGGGGAACACGAATCAACCCCTAGTAATGGGAATACGAAAATAAGGGAACAATCTAAATGCCCATTATTAGGGAACTGCTTAAATAAGTATGGTACTTTCTCTAACGGAATGTTCTACTCTTCATCTTTAAGAAGAACAAAGCATTCTATATATTGATATGTAAAGGTTTCTTTGATTACATTTGTTACAAGCTTATGTACAATCAAAGCTCATGGGATCTGGTTCATTGGTTTAGAAGTTTAGGGTCAAGTTTTATGGGTATCCCAGTTAATTGGTGTAATTATGTGTTTAGTGCTTCTGTCTCCAGGTTTTTGTGTATTTTCTGAAGTCTTAAATGCTTGTAAATGGCCATCCTAGTTACAACAATTGGTCTTCTTTTATCTGGAGGAAGAGAAGAAGAAGGTAAGTCAGGAATAGGAGGAAGAAATGAAATGTGTGTCTAGTTGCCCCATGAGCAATTGCCTCTTTTGCCATGAGACAAGGACTGGATGGTGCCTGCCTACAGTTACTGAATGTTTTGATCAAAGATTCTATAGAAGAATCTGTTAAAAAAGAAGAAATTGCAGAAGAGAATTTGAAATTCTGATGGAATCCAGAACTTCTGGATCGAGGGAGGCTAGATGAACCCCGAAAACTATTGCCCTGAGGTAATGTTGAAACCTTAAACCAAAAATATCTCCTGAAATCTTCTTAAAACCAAACAACAATTTAGCTCAACAAGTAAAGAATGTCAACCTTGAGCATTGTTCTGTTTTAAGAACTATGTCTGTGGGATCAAACTGACAATAGCAACTTGAAAGATTAGATAGGAAACTTAGAGGATAGTGGGTTTATGTTAATGGAGAAGGAACAATTCAGAAAAGGAGGGTGATAATTGTTCTATATCTTGAAGAATGTAATCAATGTCACAGAACTGTGCATGTAGAAATTGTTGAATTGGTGTATGTTCTGCTGTGTATATTCCCAACAATCATAAATAAATAAATAAATTCCCCCTCCCCCCAAAAAGTAAGGTAAATAGTAGTCCATGTAATATGGGACTCTTTTTACAAGTCACTTATTTTATAACAATAATGGCATGTTTGGAGGGCCAAAGTACATTTCAACTGAAAAAAATGGCCAAGGAGCTACTGAGAGACTTTCACCAGAAAGTATTCTCGTCCAAACAAATGCAAAAGTCCAGGCAGCATTATAAACCTAGATCAAGCCCAGCAGAAAATTTTAAAGAACTGCAAAGATTACAACTTGACAACCAGTACAAAATAATGCCAAAATACCAAGGATTCTAAACAGAAATGGCAAATATTGCCAAATAATCACATCATGGGTACACTAAAGACACAAAACAAGTGTAATAAAAAATAACCTCCAGAAATTCACCCAGTACATCAAAATGCCAGACAGGTCTGGAAGAGTGGGAGTCATCAAAAATGACCTATACCATTCAGAAACTCTAAGTATGCTAAGTTGGTGAGCAAAAGCCATATCCCCACTGACTGCTTATGGTATATGCAAATAATGCAATTTTCTGTATATATTCACCTGAGTAGAGCCCTCGTTGTGCATTGGTTAAGAACTCAACCTCTAACTGAAAGGTTGGCACTTCAAATCCACCAGCTACTCCTTGGTAACCCTATGGGCAGTTCTACCCTTTAAGGTTGCTATGAGTTGGAATCAACTCCACGATGATGGGTTTTTTATTCTTCTGAGTGAGGCAGATCTATATAGATTATTGGAAAATGTCCAGGGTGTATTAAGAAAAGTATATGCATAATGGTATGTATTATGATGCTCTGTAAGTATTTTTAAAGAAAAAAAAAGCATGTATTAAAAGCTTTTTATACTAATTTGTTAATAAGTTCTATTATTTTGATGAAAAAGCACTTTATGGGTAAGAATCAATTCAGAGTGAAGAAACGTACATAAGAAAAAAGGTATGAAAAGAGATTTTTAGGAGATTCTGTGTGAAAAGCTGGGAGAAGATACAGGTATGAATGAAAAAGTGGGGAAAGGGTTCCAGCTTCCCTGGAACATGGCATGCTGACTAGCAGGCATGTGGCCGGAGAAGAGAATGTAAGAAGCTTCCCATGACATAGACTTGACACAGGACCTTCCTGCTTCCTTTCTCACTAACAGGAAGAGTGTCAAATGGGGACTCTGTAATGGCCCAAAAGAGGTTTCTCAGTCACTGTCTCTACATTCTTTTCTCCACACACAAACTGGCCCATGTTCTGTGTAAATCCATGAAGCTGATCAGTTTCTAAGATGGGACTCAGTTTGTCCTAGTGGAGATCTGGTTGAGCCAGTTCTTAACCTTCTCCTGCCTCTTTCGCTTACTTGGAACCAGGTTTCATAGAAAAACTCTCACACACAGATCAGAGCTGCTCCTCATCACTGTTCTCAGCAGAACCATAACAGCATTGGTATTACAGAAAAGAGCAAAGATGCCTTTCAAGAAGCCGAATGTTGTTTACCAACAACACAAGCTTAGCTTTTGGAACTTAATTCTATGGCTCATCGAGGATGAGACTGCTTTCCCTTGGACTTCTTCCTATATAGACCTTATCTATTTCTGTTGTCAATGTATGAATTCCATGTGAATGTGTTATTGGAGACACCTCTAGCCCGTACACAGAAAAAGACATGGCAAAATTCAGTCCTTCTGTAGGCATTAGTTTTAAAAGAGTTCTTTTTAAAATAATACTTTATTGTTTTTAAAGCAGAAATTTACACCACAAGTTAGATTCCTATTTAACAATTTCTGTACAAATTATTCAGTGATATTGGTTACATTTTCCACAATGTGTCATTCTTCTCATTCATTCAGTTCTGGTTGTACCGTTTTCATTTCAGTTTCACTGCCACCTAACCCTGTCATCTTTGCCTTAGTATAATTTTTGACCATTTGGTCTCATAAATGGAATTTTTTTTTTTTTTGAAAAAGGAACTCATTACTCTTGAGTGACATTCTTTATTTTATGAGCCAATCTGTTATTTAACTAAAAGGTGACCTCACGGTTAATTTTCATTTAAGGTTTAAAGATATCTCAGGGCCATAGTCTTGGAAATACTTTAGTCTCAACCAGTCCAGTAAATGTGAACTTTTTAAGAATTTGACTTCTGTTTCACATTTTTGTCACATTCTATCAAGATCCATGTATTGAGGCCTTGATCAGAACTGTTGATTGTGGTAGCGAGGCACCATCTAGTTCTTCTTGTCTCAGGATAGATGAGGCCATGGTTCATGAAGACTGTTACTTCTACAGAAAACTTTCTTCCTCGAGTGTTTGGTTCTTTCCTTCCTTTTTTGTTCCAAATGAGAGTGATAGCTGTATCTTATATAGTGTCTTGTAAGCTTTTTTTTTTTTTTATTTGAATCGTGTTTTAGGTGAAAGTTTACAGCTCAATTTCTGATACAAATATTTATACACATATTGTTATGTGAGAGTAGTTGCAATCCCTGTAATGTGAAAGCACACTCCCCGTTTCCACCCCTGGTTTCCAGTGTCCATCCAACCACCTCCTGTCCCTTTCTCCCTTCTCATTCTGCCTCTGGACAGGAGCCACATATTTAGTCTCATGTATCTGCTTGAACTAAGAAGCACACTCTTCATGAGTATTATTTTATGTTTTAGAGTTCAGTCTAATGTTTGTCTGCAGAGTTTACTTCTGGAATGGTTAGTTTTAAAAGGGTATTGAAAGGTAGATTTCTCTTGAGGAAGTCTATGAATTGGGGCAGGGTTACAACATGTTTTAATATTATAGGAAAAAAGTAATTCCATCTGGTTTGACATGGACCATAGTATTCTGATTTAAAATGTAGCTAAGATGTTCCTGGCATTTTTAAAAGTAACTAAGGCTCCTGAATCCCCTCTGCTGAGCAATTCACTGCTAAAGTTGGGGGGTCACACAGAGAGAAAGTGGAATGTATTCATTAGCTGTGACTGTTATTAGTAGTGTAAATATTAACTACTGTCATTTATTAAGAATATTTTATGTGGTAGACATCTTAGAAACACAACCTGCATGATTGTCATACCTCTGTTTAGACACGGAAAAGTATAAAACCAAGATTACCCGGAGTCAGGAAGGTTATTGGATCCAGCTCAGGGATGAAAACTCAGTTACAACAAAGTTCAAAGTCCATGATATTTTTCTTGAATCACCCATCATCTCTAAAAATAACACTGTACCAGGTTCTCTTGCTAAAAAAAAAAGCAAAAGGTATCAGTTGAAACCATTGCGTTGAACAAAGACTAGTGGGTATAGCTATAAAATTGTTCCAGCCTGTCTTAGAAATCAGGGCAGCATTGTAGGTGTGATCCCAAAATAAAAAAATGGTAGCTGAATTTAATTGATATTCTTGATTTACAAAATAAGAGGGTAGAGGGAGCAACATGGCAAGTGAGACATTCTGGTAAGAATCAGTGTGATAGAGTTTGGTTACTGCAAGTAATTCAATATGGCTGGAACAGAAAGTGCTAATGGATGCTGTATACCCAAAGAAATTAAAGGACTTAGATATTTAGTTGCTAAATCTATCATGTATAAAATTTTATGTAAAGGGTTCAAGATGGGAATTGTTAAAGACAGTACGAGCCATTGGCTCACCATCTGCATGCCAAACTACTTCTGTTGCGTGTTTCACTAGAACAGAAACCTACCTGCTTATTCATTTCTGGGCCCTCATTTATTTATCTTCATGTCTTTGTCCACCAAGTTGCCTTCTCTCCACCCTCTTATTCTCCGTCTCCAAAATATTCATGTCAGAGCTCAGTCTCTTATCTCTAAGTCTAGCAAAAATACCATTTATCCTAAAAACTTTCCCTGATTTCGTAAAAAAAAAAACTCTTGTCTGAATCACATCCATTTCTCCTATGGATTATTAATGCATTAAATTAGGCATTCTTTATTTTAAGATGTATTAATTGACTGCTTACCCAGTGCTAGGCAAAAATTTAGGTTCTTAGGATTATCTAATAAACAATTGAAAAATAATACTCCTGGTGGTGCAGAGTTTAAGCGTTTGGCTGCCAATCACAAGGTCAGCAGTTTGAATCTATCAGCACTCCTTGGGAACACTGTGGGGCAATTCTACTCTGTCCAGTAAGGTCGCTATGAGTCAGAAACATCTTGACGGCAAGCAACAGGTTTGCTTTTTCTTTCTTTGTTTTGATTTTCATAATGGAGCTTATTTTTCTAGTAGGAAAAGTAAGTAGAAATAAATCAGTAAAATAGATTATGTTGGATGATGCTGTCTGCTAGAGAGAAATCTGAAGCAGTGAAGGGAGTTAGGGACAGCTGAGGGCTGGTAAACTTAAACAGGGTGATTGATTAGGTACAGCTCCACTTAGGAAGTAACCAACTTAAATGTGACGAAGATATCAGCTATTACATGTATTGAAGAAAAGAAAGCTATAAGTAAAAAGCGGACGCTAATCTGCGGCTATCGTATATCAAATGCATTCAGCACTTAGACCTTTCTTCTAATCCACTAGCTCAAGCTGAAAGTCAGTGTTGGGCGTATTTGATAAATGCTTCATGGAAGCAAGGAATGGAATATATGTCACCTTTACATCAATTTCTAAGTAGCTAAGTCTCATGGCTATCTGTGACTCTGCTCTTAGCTCAAACAACTTATTTATAATGTTAGTTAATGAGACAAGTCTACATTTTCATCTCTTTTGTACAGAAAATATGTGTAACAGCAGATTTGATTTAGTCAACTTTGTGCTGAGCTTCCAAAACTAGAGAAAGCATGCAAAAAATCAACATAATATCCACGATTCCTCACACATCACTTGGAAAAGAACACAGCCTGCACCTCTATTGTAATAAAGCCAGGGGAGCTGGAAATATCCCCCTTTTCCCAGAAATTTTCAAACCCTTAATATAGAATGTCTTGAAATAAATGGATCTGTCGATTTTTTGAAAGATGTGGATATAATTCTGTAGAACCAGGACCATGATTTGAAGGTCTAAGATTCCTGTCTAACTAATTTGAGAAGAACATTGAAGTCTTCTCATAGTCTGGAGCTCATAGCATCTGTTACTGTCTGTCTGAATAGGACACTGAATTTATCTCTCATCTTTCACCTACATCCTTACAAACCTACTCTCCTGCTTTAATTTTTATTTATTTTTTAAAAAATTTCCAAGAATAAGTCTGTGCTGGAGCCAGCTCACACCAGTTTATGGAAGCTAATTGTTAAATATTCAGGAATTTTGGAAGCCTGTTGTTAAACCTTTGGTAGTTTGAAATCAGCCATGGTAGGAGCATTTATACTACAGAATTGACAAATGCTACAAATCAGGTTGTGTTGTGGTGGTCCAGTAACAGTCACACCCCTGAGAATAACCATTATGGACAAGACACTGTATTAGTGCTCTGTATACTGATATGTTCCTTGGAAACTCTACGTGGCAGTTGTACTCTGTCCATAGGGTCGCTATGAGTCAGAATTGACTCGATGGCACTGTTTTCTTTTTTTTTTTTAACAGTGATATGAATAAGAGAGTATTCTGTCACATGGGGTTGCTATGAGTCAAAATTGACTCAACAGCACACATACCCTGACAAACAAGAAAGGTATGGCTGCCCCCTAGGATGGCTAGAAAATTTAGAGAAATTGTGAGGCTGGGGGTCTTCCAGTTTGATGGACCTGGGGAAGGGGTATGAAGAGCCAGAGAGTCCGTGAAAGGAAGATTCTGCCACCCAGTGAAATCTTTAGAGAAAATTCATAAGGAAAGAGTGGGAGCAAGGGAGTAATTGGAATAGGTGGTCAACAGGGAAGTGTAATGGTCTGTCTCAGGTCCCATCATCAGTGACCCACATCACTACATTACAGGCCACTGTAATGACAGCACAGATTTATACCCTTAGAAGGGCATCAAAAATTAAAAAATCAAAAAACATAGATATGATTTTCCAGTGTCAGTGCCAGAAGCTGAGGCGATTTTTTCCTCTAGTTTCAGAGGCAGAAATATGCAAAATATGGAAAAGCAAAAAACCCCAACCAAGAATCGTGAAAAGCAATTTTGTTCCAATCAGTTCTCAGGTCCTGGTGAGGCTGAAGACAGTGAAGAGAAGGGAGAGAGGCTTCTGGTTCTCCTACTGCAGAGCAGTGGGAGTCCTGGCATTTCCCCCCTAACTCACAGCTTTCCTCCCCTTCAACTTGAGCTAAGCACCTGAGACCCAAGTCCTCGGGTCCTGAACCATCAAGAAGCTTCTTGATGATGCTCTGGACATGAAGGAGCCCTGGGCAAGGGCTGGTTCTTCAACAAAACTAGCACTCCTTAGGCCAGTGATGCAGTGTAGAGGATTGGGTTGAGAAAAGGCTTACAGTTGGCTCAGCTAGTACCATAGAGGTGGTCACTGGGCTTCTTTGAGGGCTCTTTTATAGACTGGTTGGCTCATTGCAGAGACCCTCACTGCAGCTGATAGTCTTCATTTGGAACTTGCCCAGACTTGCTCCAGAGTTGGCACTATGGCTTCCCTGTCAGTCACTCAGGTTTCAACACAAATGTCACTTCTTCAGAGAGCCTTTTTCTGACCACTCTGACTAAATCAATACCCCCGTGGCTCTATCTTCTACATAAAATGTGTCTGTATTGAAGAGCTTCACTAAATACTGCTGTGTTGTCTATCTCCTCCCTAGAATGTATGCTTCCTGAGCCTTGTCTGTTCTTGTTCTCTCAATGTATCCCCAGTGTCTACAGCCATATCAGCATATCTGGGGAAAGAAAAGTTCTGGAAGAAAGGAAAAAAAGTGGGGTAGGGAGAGACAGATATGAATTCAATAATGATTAGTTTCATAAGGAAAAGCTAAATTGTATTATGCTATTTTCTCAATTTAATTCTAGGGCTAAGGGAGGAAAAAGTGTGAGCTAAAGGAATCTAATGTGTTTCGATTAATTACACTCAGGTAGGATAGCTAATCAATTCCAGGACAAATTCATTTTCCTCATGCAACATGGCAAATTGACAAGCCCGTTTTGTCCTCCAACTGTGAAATGATGGCTGAGAATATGGATTACACTTGAAATAATTTCACAGTGTGGCATCTCTCACACTTACCACTATTCCATTTAAAAATATTAAAAATATAATTTGAATAGGATATTAATAAACCAGTCAAGTTATATTCAGTATTTTGAATCTCAATATTATTTTCATTGCTTTGTTAAGTATCATAGTAATCTTTACAATTAATAATTAGCATTGTATTTTTATTCAATACTACAAAATTAGATTTTTTAAATTAATTTAATAATGAAAAAATGAAGGGTGGTAAATTCTATTCCTTTTTATGAAATTGTATACATACATGTTAATTTATAAAATATAAAAAAATGAAAATAGAAAATTATATTAACAAGAAACTTAAAAACTGAATTGTATATCAATAAAATATTAATTCTGAATGCATATGTTAAAAAATCATTAAAGTAAGTTATCAGGCTACTTTGAAAATAATGAAAATGATGTGCTGACAAATTTTATAGCATTATTCATAGTATTTCTTAGATTTTAGATTCTAGTCTTAAATACTTTTGAAATACAAATGATTAAATGAGCTGTCTATTCAACAAATGAAGTAAGAAAAAAAAATCCTGAAGGAAGCAGAAAGAATAAACAGTAAAGATAAGTGTAGTAATTCATTAATTAGAAAAAAAACAATACTGGTGTGGTCTCTTGGGGAAAAAAATTCAATCATCAGTCAAATAAAAAAAAGATGGACTAAGCCCAAATTTCTCTGCTCTTTCAAGCAAAATGTATTATTAGTGGATGCTGAGGTTCTGCATTAAAAAGTGTGCTAGGACAATTTATTGAAATGCTGAGTGATATTTAATCAGGCTGCTCCCCTGGGTGCAGAGAAGTAGGGACCAAGTCAAGGCTACTGCAAGGATAAAACAGTTCTGGAAGAAAAGTGAAGGGGAGGCCCTTCTTCCTCTTTGTGCATCACAGCCTGCTTGGGGTTCCCTTCCCTTTGCTCTTCCTTCGTTTTTCTTCATGAATTAAGTTGGATCGTGGGTCAAGACGTTGCCAAGTCCTGTCATATGTGGAACTGCATGGGACAGAAAAAAAAAAAAGATGAAGTTTACTATATTTCAAAGATGTCTAATGTTGCTCATAAAATTAAAAACAGAAAGATTAAAAAAAAAAAAACAATGTTTTCTTCATCTGCTTTCAAGCATAAAGCTCTGAGGTAGTCAATTAGAAGTTACTGTTATAGACCGAGAAGAACAGAGGAGCAAAGCTGGAAAATTTTAAGCAAGCCAGGTACAATTTCGGCTGACTCTGGCGCTGTTGGATATTTTGGAAAACTGGTTATTTCGGGAATTAAAGTTTTATGCTTCTGCAGAATTGTGCAGGTGTCTGGGAGCTCCATGGCCACGGCCTTGGTGGAGCCAGAACGGGACTGAGGGTGGAGCTTCTCCTGAGCCTCTCAGGAAATATCCTCTGCAGAGCTGGGAGCTCTGGTCAAAAGTGGGCCTAGAGACTGTTACCCTGGGAATGCTGTGGCCCTGACACTTTACTTTTTTGATATTTTGGAAAAGAAAGGACTCCATCCCAACTGTGAGTAAGTATAGCTATCCAAAGAATGGTCTGAATATTTTACCTCCGAAGGGAATTGTGATTATCATCCACAGAATTGCCAGGAACGAAGTACAAGAAACAGAGAAAACTTGCGGTTGTTGTTGTTAAGTGCCGGTGAGTTGGTTCCAACTCATAGCAGCAACCTTATGCACAACAGAAAGAAACATGGCCAGGTCCTGCACAATCCTTACAATCAAAGTTAGGCTTGAGCCCTTTGTTGCAGCCACTGTGTCAGTCTACCTCTTTGAGGGTTTTCCTCTTTTCCGCTGACCCTGTGCTTTACCAAGCATGATGTCCTTCTCCAGGGACTAATCCCTCCTGATAATATGTCCAAAGTACGTGAGACACAGTCTTGCCATCCTTGCTTCCAAGGAGCATTCTGGTTGTACTTCTTCCAAGCAAATTTGTTTGTTATTTTAGCAGTCGATATTCCTTGCCAATGTCACCATTCAAAGGTGTTAATTCTTCTTCAGTCTTCCTTATTCATTGTCCAGCTTTCACATGCATATGATGCAATTGAAAATACCATGGCCTGGGTCAGATGCACCTTAGTCTTCAAGGTGACATCTTTGCTTTTCAACACTTTAAAGAGGTCCTTTGCAGCAGGTTTGCCAGATGCAACACGTCTTTTGATTTCTTGACTGCTGCTTCCATGGGTGTTGATTACGGATCCAAGTAAAATGAAATTCTTGACAACTTCAATCTTTTCTCCATTTATCATACTGTTGCTCATTGGTCCAGTTGTGAGGATTTTTTTTTTTTTTTTAATATGTTGAGGTGTAATCCATACTGAAGGCTGTGGTGTTTGATCTTCATTAGTAAGGGCTTCAAGTCTTCTTCACTTTCAGCAAGCTAAGTTGTGTCATCTGCATAACACAGGTTCTTAATCAGTCTTCCTCCAATCCTGATGCCCCATTCTTCTTCCTGTAGTCCAGCTTCTGGAATTATTTGCTCAGCATATAGATTGAATAGGTACACTGAAAGATACAACCCAGATGTACACCTTTCCTGACTTTAAACCACTCAGTGTCTCCTTGTTCTGTCCAAACAACTGCTTCTTGATTTATGTACAAGTTCCTCATGAGCACAATTAAGTGTTCTGGAATTTGCATTCTTCGCCATATTATCCATAATTTGTTCCGGTCCACACGATCGAATGCCCCTGCATAGTCAATAAAGCCCAGGTGAACATCCTTCTGGTATTCTCTGCTTTCACCCAGGATCCATGTGACATCAGCAATGATATCCCTGGTTCCATGTCCTCTTCTGAATCCAGCCTGAATTTCTGGCCATTCCCTGTTGATATACTGCTGTAGCCATTTTTGAATGATCGTCAGCAAAATTTTGCTTGCATGTGATAATTTCCGCATTTGGTTGGATCACCTTTCTTTGGAATAGGCATAAATATGGATCTCTTCCAGTCGATTGGCCAGCAAACTGTCTTCCATATTTCTTGGCACAGGCAAGTGAGCACTTCTAGCACTGCATCCATTTGTTGAAACATCTCAGTTGATATTCTGTCAATTCCTGGAGCCTTGTATTTCACCAAAGCTTTCGGTGTAACTTGGACTTCTTCCTTCAGTGCCATTGGTTCCTGATAATATGCTACTTCTTGAAATGGTTGAACGTCAACTAATTCCTTTGGGTATAACGACTCTTCGTATTCCTTCCATCTTCTTTTGATGGTTCCTGTGTCTTTTAGTATTTTCCCCATAGAATCCCTCACTATTGCATATTGCGGCTTGAATTTTTTCTTCAGTTCTTTCAGCTTGAGAAAGGCCAAGAGTGTTTTTCCCTTTTCATTTTCTATCTCCAGCTCTTTGCACATGTCATTACAATACTTACTTTGTCTTCTCCAGTCACCCTTTGAAATCTTCCATTCAGTTCTTTTACTTCTTCATTTCTTCCTTTTGCTTTAGCTGCTCAATGAATGAGAGCATCTTTCAGAGTCTCCTCTGACATCCATCTTGGTCTTTTCTTTCTTTCCTGTCTTTTCAATGACCTCTTGTTTTCTTCATGTATGATGTCCTTCCACAACTTATCTGGTCTTAGGTCATTAGTGTTCAACACGTTAAATCTGTTCTTGAGATGATCTGTAAATTCAGGCGGGATATGCTTAAGGTCTTGTTTTGGCTTTTGTGGATTTGCAATGATTTTCTTCAGTTTCAGCTTGAACTTGCGTATGAACAATTGATGGTGTGTTCCACAGTCGGCCCCTGGCCTTGTTCTGACTGATGATATTGAGCTTTTCCATTTTCCCTTTCCACGGACGTAGTCGATTTGATTCCTGTGTGTTCCATTTGGTGAGGTCCAAGTATATAGTTGCCGTTTAAGTTGGTGAAAAAGGTATTTCCAATGAAAAGTTGATGGTCTTGAAAAATTCTGTCCTTCTATCTCCTGCATTGTTTCTATCACCAAGGCCATATTTTCCAACTACCAATCCTTCTTCTTTGTTTTCAACTTTCCCATTCCAATCACCAGTAATTTTCAATGCATCCTGATTTCATTTTTGATCAGTTTCAGACTTCAGAAGCTGATAAAAATATTCAAATTCTTCATCTTTAGCCTTTGTGGTTGGTGCCTAAATTTGAATAATAGTTCTATTGACTGGTCTTCCTTGTAGGCGTATGGATATTATCTTGTCACTGACAGTGTTGTTCTTCAAGGTAGATCTTGAAATGTTCTTTTTGACAATGAATGCAACACCATTCCTCTTCAAGTTGTCATTCCCAGAATAGTAGACTCTATGATTGTCTGATTCAAAATGGCCAATTCCAGTCCATTTCAGCTCACTAATGTCTAGGATGTCAATGTTTTTCCATTCCATTTCATTTTTGACAATTTCCAATTTTCCTAGATTCATACTTGGTACATTCCAGGTTGCAAATATAATGGATGTTTGCACCTGTTTCTTCTCATTTTGATTCGTGGCACATAAGCAAGTGAAGGTCCTGAAAGCTTTACTCCATCCATGTCATTAGGGTCAACTCTACTTTGAGGAGGCATCTCTTCCCCAGTTGTCTTTTGAGTGCCTTCCAACTGGGGCTTATCTTCTGGCACTATATTAGACAATGTTCTGCTGCTATTCATAAGGTTTTCACTGGCTAATTCTTTTCAGAAGCAGGCTGCTGTGTCCTTCTTCCTAGTCTGTCTTAGTCTAGAAGCTCAGCTGAAATCTGTCCTCCATGGGTGACCCTGCTGGTATCTGGATACCAGTGGCATAGCTTCCAGCATCAAAGCAACACACAAGCCCCCACAGTACGACAAACTGACATACATATGTGAGGAAAAAAAAAAAAACCTTGTAGAGCAAGAAAATAGACTGCTCTCTCTCAGGCTCAGGACTTTCAGATTATGAGATGGACATTCTGCCCACTGAGCTAAGTAGGAATTAGGGTCAAAAAGAATTACATATATCAGTACCATTGAGAGAAGAGTGTTGAACGTGTAGTATGCTCCATCGTACCCTCAACACAAAACCAGTTTCCATTCACATCTTCTGTTATTTCGCTGATTATCCCATATTCTTTCTCACGAGTCTTTCAGTTTGATACAGTAATGCAGTACTCCTCCATTACAAGTTACAGCTAAGGGCACAGCCATAGCTTTTGAGGCACACATGTGCCCAAGGAAACAAAGGCTTTGGTGGGTGGAGACTATGGAGGATGGCAGGTTTTTTAAATGACAGAGGCAGCAGGGAAGATCCCATGTTCCTGTTGTGGTGTTGGGTTCACATACTTATGATGTCATTAAATACCCCTGCCAATGGGGAGACAAGAAGAGATCATGAAGTTCTAATTGGAGCAGAAGGCTAGGAAGAGCTCTAAGTGAAAAGAGCTATGGAGAACAGGGTGTAATCAAAAGATAAAAGTTGAAAGGGAATACTGCTAGAAAGAGGAGGAGAAAGAGTTAAAAGAAAAAACCAATAGAAAATGTAAGCTGCTTACACTGAGAGTAGAAGACCAAGGGCCGGGGGAAAGGACGTAATTTAAAGATATAGATGATCAGGGGAATGCTGAGGCTTCAAAGCATATGAAAATTTTTACTTCACTTGACATCACCAAGGAATATATTTAGTATTTGTTAAGTTTTTTGTTTAAAAGCTTTTTCCTATCAAATAAACAGAAAATAAAGATTATTAGTTATAAGGATGGGAGAGAAGGGGAAGGAAGGATCTTTTGCTTAGGGGACCTTGAGTTCATGTTAATGGTGGTGGGATATTTTAGAAAAGGATATTAAATATAGTTACACAACTTGAAGAAAATCATCAACATCCCTGAATTACACATGTAAAAAAAAAGAAATGTTGAATCCTTATATGTTCTGTTGTGTAAATTTTCACCACGATTAAAAAGAAAAGAAACAATCAGCAGAGGCCCAGGGGTCACTGCAGCCTCTTAAGCCAGTCCTGCCTGGAATTCTAGGACAGGGTGGATCAGGTGTCCTATCCTCATTCCCCCAAAGAGGAAGTGACACCCAGCGGGATAGGCTGGTGGGTGCAGGTCTGGATGCCAGGATCACCCATGTACTCCAGCTCCTACATGGTGGGCACTTGGGAGCCAGAGTGGACCGGCCAGTGAGAGTATATCCGAGCTCTGACAGCCATACCCTTACCTGGTGGCCACCCACAGGGTGGACCTTCAGGAGTGGGGGGCAGACCAGATCTCCTCTTGGGCCAGGAGAACAAGGCCCTGGACCTCCTGGCCTTCATCTGGGGGGCAAGAGCTGAACCCTCTCAGGCTCCTTTCTGACGGGATGGGGGGAGAGGAAGGTTTGTAAAAAGTCCCAGGACTTTCAGGGTGGAGGAGGGGAAGGCCAGCAGGTCCAGTCCCCCAGGAAAGTGGCCTGTGCAGGCCCAAAAGGACCCAACACGGGGTGCTTGCTGGGGTGGGGGTATGCGTGTGTGTGTGAGGGGAGAAATGGAGACTCTCCCAGGGAAAAAGTGATAATAATTTTTAGGAAAAGGCAATCAATGTAAAAGAGTCTGGTAGAAAAAGCCTTGTTTTGGAGAAATGTGATACTTATTTGACAGTTATGAGGTTGACAGTGATGTCCATCGTACATATAGTGCAACTAACAGGCCAGGAGAATGGTACACAAGCCAAATGAAAAACATGTAGAGTTTTATATCGATATAAGTTAGGGAAAAAATAGGAGCGACTGAAATATGCTTTTCAAGGGACAACTTTGATAGTAACGTAATCTCATGTAATTGATATATTCATTTCCACATCCTGAATCCCTGGCCCTTTATTCTCTGTTCCGCAAGGTCAAGCTCAAATGAAAGGTTGGTGTTTCCAACTCACCCAGCAGTGCTACAGGAGAAAAGCCCTGATGATTTGCTTCTGTAAAGATAACAGCCAAGAAAGCCCTATGGAGCAGTTCTACCCCGTAACACATGGGGTTTCCATGACTCCGAGTAGACTCAACAGCAAGGTTTTTTGGCGGGGAGAAGGCGGGGGATGCGAGTGAGTTCCCAAGGTTCAGCTCAAATGTGATGTTCTGGAGAGCTTCCTCTGACTTCCCCTCCAGAGTGACTTGCCATGCTTCTGTAGACTAGCACGTTTTCTTATTTCTGAATTAACATTTCTCTGTTAATGTGATCTATTAGTTTATATTTACCTCCTTTACCAGATGTTAATTCCTTGAGGGTACCTCAAAGAAATTTGAATCTGTAGGGTATCACATTTTCTTTGTAAATGGATGATTAATGTTTTTGAGTTATCAACGTTAACCTTTAGAAGGTTCGGAAGGAGTTGAACATTGTCATCAGTGAATATTACCTTTTATTGACAGTGTAAATACCTGCCAGTTGCTTTATCTGCATTATCTTTTAATCCTCATGACCCTGAAATATGATCCCCATTTTGCAGAAAAGTTCTCAGTGGAGTGACTGAAAACAAAAGGCAGGGTTAACCTGGTTCTGTCCCAAAGTCTACTCTTTTCTCTTCATGTCAAGTTACTTTTATGTGAGCAATGATAGGAACATCAAATAAAAGCTAAAACAGAAAATTATGGTTATATTGGGGATGAACAAATTGTGGTTATTAAGGAATCTTCAAAAATAAGCCTGGAAACCACTGAAAGTTAGATATTTCATGGACAAATTTGAGTGCACAAATGACTAATTTTCAGAGTTAGAAATTTAAGACTATTGCCCTGTTTTACAGAGCAGATTGAAGCAAATATTTCAGTTGAGCTTCAAGTCTCCACACCATCATGCACACGTTAGTATTCAGCACTTCTTTTTGAGAAGCCACAAAGTCATTTTACCAAGTGGTCCTAAAGATCTGAGAAGTATGCTACCATATTCCTAATAACTGGCTGCCGTCAAGTCCATTCTGACTCATGGTGACCCTATAGGACAGAGTAGAACTGCCCCCTAGGGTTTCCAAGGAGAAGCTGGTAAATTGGAAGTGGCAACCTTTTGGTTAGCAGCCAAGGTTTTAAGCCACTGTGTCACCAGGGCTCCACTAAAATAGCAGAGGATGGTTTCGATCCATCGACCTCTGGGTTATGGGCCCAGCATGCTTCTGCTGGGCCACTCTGCTCCTTGGTTATATTACTAATAGCCAAGCTTATACAGTCCTGATGCATGTCAATATGCCAGCACATAGAATTGATGCCATTTTTTCCTATCATTAGTATTGAATAAAATCTCTAGATCAAATGTTCAGATGGTTAGATCTGGAAATCTAGTTATGGCCTCATATGGTTTAATTAATGGAAGTCTCAAAATACTTTCAGAAAAAAAAAAAAAAACTAAACCAAACATTTTATTTCCAATGTGGAGATGGAGTAGGGCATAGCAGCCACTACTGCTTGTCTACACCACAGTCAGCCACTACCACCACCCACCAGGCCCCCTTGAAAACAGAAAAATGACTTTCTTCCCAGAGCCCCATCTGTACTGCCCTGTGCTTGGAGGTGGTGGATCCCATTCTCAGATCCAGAGTCTGAATTATGATCAAGTTTGTTAATCATAGAAACCCTAGTGGTGTAGTGGTTAAGAGCTCAGCTGCTGCCAAAAGGTTGCCAGTTCAAATCTACCAGGCACTCCTTGGAAATCCTGTGGGGCAGTTCCACTCTGTTCTTTAAGGTTGCTATGAGTCGGAATCCACTCCGTGCCAACGGGTTTCAGGTTTTTTTTGTTGTTGTTGTTGTTAATCATAGAGGTTCCCATCTTCGTGGCAGGAAGTTTAGATAAGAGTATGTGATATAAGTGTAGTAAATGAGACTGGGAAGCTTAAAGAAGAGGTTGTCCTCAAATTTCGAAACACAGAGGTTTGTTTTCCTTCTAGACCATGTCTGAAATTGTAAAAGTTTGAAGTACTGCACAGAGACCAGCTGGAATATGAGACTCAGATGTTGAAGATGGCAGAGTGCAAAGAGTCAAAGAACCTGAGTCCTGATGACATCATGGACCTGCTGGATTAACCAGCCATGTAGCCTTCCTACCCTCTGGATTTATTCTTATGTGTGATATAAATCCACTTTGTTTAACCCAGTTGAGTGTTGTTTTAATTGTTGTAGAGCTCTTGCTAAAAGTTTCCTGTTACTGGGGAGAGGTCTTTGGGCTAGATTTTTCATAAATATGTTTTATAAGCCTTATGTTCTAAATCCTTCCGATTACTGGCAATGTGAAAAACTCAAATCCAGCCGTATAAATAATATGAGAAATGTAAGTCTGTTGTGCACTTGGCCCACTAAGCTTTTTCTTTCATACTTGCAGACCAGGTATTCTCTTTCCTTGGGAGGGCTGTCAGCCACTAACTCTAGCCCAACCCTACTGTCCCACTGTCACTATATCTAGACTTACTGGACACCTGCCCAGCCCCATCTCCATCCAGCCCCCGGGAGTTTAAACAGCCACACTTCAAAGCTATATTCATGAAATTAGGATACAGCTACTATATATAGAAGGAATCCTGATGGCGAAAAACTCAAATGTCAGCAGTTCAAACCCACCAACCATTCAATTAGAGAAAGAAGTGGCAGTCTGCTTTCATACAGACTTGAAAAGTGTTTAAGGCAGTTCTACCCTGTCCTGCAGGATCACTATAAATTGGAATCAACTTGAGGGCAATGGGTTTGGTTCTTTGGTTTACTGTATATAGAAGTTCAATGCTTTTCCCTTTATATATGTGAGTTGGCATAGCGTGGGTTCTCTGATAGGTGATAACCACCTAGATCACAAATTACACCCTTTCCTCATTCCTCATATATTTTTCCTACATAATCTACCACTCATACGTATAGATTTTTAATGTAAAATTAGTTTTGGTAGACACTGAGGGTGCTGCCCTCAAGGAATTTACAATCTAGTGGGGGAAGACAAGTGAATACGCAGTTGTTTACACCACAGGGTGATAAATGCTACAACTGAGGTGTGTGCCTCGGCCCTGAGAGTACAGGAAGGAACGCAACCCATACTGGAGAAAGAATTAATAGCTCATTCAGTTTGTGAGCCTTTCAGTTTTTCCATTTGTTCACATTAGTCCCTGATAGCTGGTTTTTGGTTTACTTTTGTTGTTGTTTGTTTTCCTTCCTAGGACAGCTGAACCTAAAATCTTCCTCCATTATCTGCTGTTTCCAGGGCCCTCACCATGAGGCTAAGGATCTGAGGTCAGAAGTAAATTGAATTAATGAGGCTCAAAGGTAGGCCACAGATTTTTACCTTTTTTTCCTTACAATTAAGCACTGCACTGTTAATCTAAAGGAAAGGTCATTTGTTAGGCTCAAACCCACCAGCAAATCCTGGAGAAAAGACCTGGGAATTTGCTCCCTTAGAGATTACAGTGGAGGAGCCCCTATGGGGCAGTTCTACTCTGTCCTATAGGGTCTCTGTGAGTTGGAACCACTCTAAGGCACTCAACAACTCAGCTAGGAAACCTGGGAGCAAATAGTGGGAGGGAGGCCAAGTGGACATCAGTCACAGCCTGAAATAGATGATAGAAAAGTGCAAAACTCAAGAAATTTAAGTAACAATGCTGCTAAAGACACTGCCTTTCAAAAAAGCCCTGGAGAAGTGGATAAGGCATCTTACTAAAGATCAGAAGATTCCCGGTCCTACCTCTGGCTAGTCTGAGAGTTTACCTTCTTGTTTTGCGGGGAAAGCAGCTTTTCCGCAGTGTTACATATGACACACATGCATTTTTTAAAAATATTTCAGAAACAGCTTTTTTAATGACTACGCCCTCTTAGTTGCTGGGACTTCCTGTAGTTATCACTCATGAGAAAGAAGTGTCTGGAGCAGCAAGGGAGGCTGGTAAGGATTTACAAGGGATGAAATAAGAATCTCCTTCTAGCACCACAAACCTGGAGAGACAGGTTAGAGAAAAGTGAGGAAGGCTAAATAAGATTTACAGGAACAAAATTTGAATCTGGCCCAAATCCACAAAAATAGTACCTTCTTTACCAGCCCATTTTGCATGAAAAAGTCTCCCATTTTGTGAACTCTTGGCTCTTTGTTCTAACTTTCTTTCCTGAGATTTAACACGGAATCCTCCGCGAATTCTGTTTCATTTCCTTCTAAATTCAACTGTCCAGGTACACCCCAAAACGAGCTACAGATAAAAAAAAAAAAAAAAAACAGCTACATAATGAAAAAGACAGAAGCTCAAACCCCAAGGGCAGAGAGCACCATCTGTTGAGGTGCAGTCAGTTCTGAATCAGGGAACCTATAGGATAGAGCAGAACTGCCCCATTGGGTTTCCAAGGCTGTAAACTTTAGGAAGCAGGTTGCCACATCTTTCTCCCCTGCGGAGAGCAGGAGGTGGGGGGTGGGGTTTGAACCAAGGCCACAAGGTGTAAAAATAACCTTGAGGGAGGAATAGCAGGGGGTGAGCGGCGGCTTCATCACGGAGGAAGGGTATGATCTTGATCCCTTTTCTGTCAAGTGACTGGTGTGTGCCTTGGGGGAGGGGGGGCGGTGGAAGGAGGGAAGATCAAGCAGGAAGAGGGAGCAGCAAAAGTTTAGGGAGACTTCCCACTCTTCTATCCACAGACTGTCAATCCCCCGCTGCGCTGACCTGCACACTAAGCCCCCGGGCACCCAGAGGAGGTGACTTGAGGGCGGTAGCTGCCCAGAGCCCTCCTCCTCCAGCAGGAAAACACCTCCTGCGGCTCAGAGGCGCACAAAGCAGAGGAATAGGGCCAGAGTCCTGGCTCCATGAACAGAGGAGTTTTTCTATCCTGGGGAACAGAGCAAGTCCCTGAGAGGACGCTGGAGGCGGCAGAAAGAGTCTGGTGACTTCAGAAAAGAGGGAAACTTGGCCCCCAGGAGCCAGAGTTGGTCCTTTCATCTGCCCCTCCTCCCACCCCGGCCATGCTTTAAGGAATTCAGTAGGGAATTCAATAGGCCATGTGGTGATCCTGTGGGATTATGAAGCTCAAAATTTTCCTTTGAAATTTTGGAAGAGGTTATACACTCTTGGGCGGGAAAGACAGGTACAGTTCTCACTCTTTCTCACCGCCTTTCTGTTTACTCTGCCGCTGACAATCACTATGAATGTCCCCTGGGTGTCCTGCGCAGCCCTGGTGGTGCAGAGGTTAAGAGCTCAGACTGCTAACCAAAAGCAAGGCATTTAGACTCCACCAGCTGCTCTTGAAAACCTTACACAACACGCTTCTACTCTGTTTTATATAGTGTCAGTATGAGTCAGAACGAGCTCAAAGGCAGCAGGGTTTTTGGTTTGGTGTGTCCTGTAGGAGCCCAGCTGCCACAGTGGTTGAAGCACTGGGTTGCTAATCAAAAGGTCAACAGTTTTTCACCTTAGTGGAAATGCAACCTACTGCCTGGCCTGTCTCTATTCCTATTTCCTGCTTTATCTGATTCCATGGGCCTGGGCTCCCCTCACAGGCATTGACTGAAGAGAAAATTTCTTTTTCTTCTCCTAGACTGTCAAGCAAAAAACAAACAAACCAAAAAAAAAAAAAAAAACATTTAGCCATTTGACTCCCAGATCCTTGTCTAATTCCTAGTTTGAACTCACTCATTTATCAAAAGGGGAGTATTTTCATTCTCCAGAAATTTACACCAACTTCTGGTTGCCACTCCAAACCCACTATCTGTAAAAAGGGATTGTGAAAGTACCTGTTTTCTTAATGTCTCTGTTGGTTCAGCTTTCTTTTCTTCTTGAAACAGTAAGTCTATTGGCAATTTGTGCCAAGAAAACTAAACTCACCTTGAATCTTCACTTTAGGATCTTCATCAGATTGAGAGACAACCCCTCTGGCTGCTCCAGTGATAGCCCTGCCAGAAAAGATGGTTAAATTTACCATCAAAAGTAAGACTCAAGTCCTCCTTTGTGTGCTGTGCTCCTTGATGGAATGCCATTTCTCCTTGTACAGAAGCCCCAGTTCCTTGAGACTTCTCATATAAGTCAACATGAGATCATATTTTCAAAGTGTCTGCCACCCATGGCCGTGGGATTGATGCTATCTAGTGACCACTCAGCACCTGAATGCCCAGGGAGGCACCCAGTGCCCAGGACATAGGTGCATACAGTATGCCCTCAAATGAGGATTTGTTAAATGAGTGAGGGAGTTCGTCTCCACTATCCTTCTCCATTAAAGATGTTCAGCATCTCTGCCTGAATTATTAAGATAATAACCGGATCCTTCTCCTGGCCTTTGCACTCAACTCTCAACTCTTTCCCCTGTTGGAATCGTCTGGAAATCCAGTTCAGTTATAGTCCAACCTAAAATCATTGAACAACAAACTTTTGGATACAGAGAGTATCAAACGCTTTATCATGACCCTCACAGTCCTTCATGAGAACAGCTGGCTTGTCTTCTAGCTTTATTCCTGGAAAATCCCCATGCACCCTCTGGACAAACAGTGCCATTGCTAATTCACCTTCACTACTTATTGTTTCATTTTTCTTAAGAACTTGCACACTCCTGAAACACCCTTCAGTAAGGCAGCTGAATGTCTCCTCAACCTTAGAAATGTAATTGTGGGCATCATCTTGAGTGGAGGTGGAAAGAGCTGTGGGAAGGAGACTGAAGGATAAAATATTGAGGAAACTCATACCTTCTTTCCCACTCTTGACTTGACAGTTGGTGCCCAGAAAAAAGGAACAGAAGAAGGTTTTCTTTATATCTCTAATGAATAGAACAAGGCCTAACTTCCTGTTCAACCTTACAATCAGTGTCCAAGAGGGATGGGTCGTGTGGACTGGGGTGGGAGAACAGAAATTTCTAGAGCGAGATGACTCAAATTCAAAATGAGTATGCTAATGCAAGACAGAGTAATAAGCACTATACAATCATGGAATGCCACTGTAAATAATTGATTACTTCTCTTTTTCCATATTAGTTATGACAATTGCCTTTGTATTAAACCAGTAAGAGCTCAAAAGCACCTACTTCTTGCCTTCAAAGCTGAGAATGAACTCCACAAAAATTTCATGAGAGGCTTAATCTTGCTTCCAGCTGTGGCAAGTTATCTTGTCCATTCCAGAAAACCAGAGAGCCTCACCGCTTGCGACCTTTCCTTAGCATAGTAATTATTTCTTCCTGAATTTACTCCATGAAGGAGCACAACACAGAGGAAAGAGTTTCCCCTCCATGCCAGCAACCTCTGAACAGCCAGTAGCCACAAAGAGCGTCATTCTAACCCTAGCCACTGGGGATAAACTGAGAGGATCTAGACTATAAATTTTGTAAGAAACTTGCTGTAGGGAAGAAACGATAATTCAATATGCGTTCCCATACAGGATTTTATAAAGACAATGGAGAGAGAGACAGGTAGGGCATTGAATTAGCTGGTGAGGTCAGGGGAGGGCCCTATGAGAAAGAGACATTTGATTTGTAGCCTGAGAGATGAGAGAGAAAATGGTGCCAAGTCTGGAACAAGATTAGAAGAGTTTGGAGTCTGACACCTGGGGCGGGGGTCTCTGTTGGCAGGCAGATGAGGAGACAGTGGAAGAGCCCAGCTCCGCAACATACCTAAGTATAATAAATTTCTTTTTCTCTATCTTTGAAACTGTACATCACAGGCTTAACAAGTCTTGAGTTCCTGAGGATGCATCCCATTTCCAGAGGACCCTTGTTGTTAGAGCCTCATCTTGGATCCTTGGTGTCTGGAGCTTAGGCTGAGGGCAAAGTGAGGGGAGAAACACAGGCACATGGTGCTCATGTCTGGCTGGTTGGCTCATGTGGTTAGAGCATGGTGCTAGTAAAACCGAGGTTGTGGATTTGATCTCTGTAGGTCCATTTTCTCTTTGGAGCCAAGGTCACTGGCCCGACCCTCATGGGCCCAGTTTCTCTTTGAAGCCCTGATGGCAGCCTGCTTGAGAGTTCCATCATTAACCAAAAGATCCACTGTTCTAATCTACCAGCCTCTCCCTTAGAAAGTCTGTTGAGCAGTTCTACTCTGTCTTATTGGGTTCTACCCTGTATTATAGGGTGACCAGAAGCCGAAAACAACTTGAGGGCAATGGGTTTTGGAATTGTTTTTGGTAGTGATGCAATAGTGAAGTACTGTGCTGCTAACCAAAATGTTGGAGGTTTTAACCCACTGGAAAAAAGACATAGGGATCTGCTCCCATAAAGATTACAGCATAGTAAGACCTATGGGGCAGTTCTACTCTGTCATATAGGGTTGCTAGAACTCCCTGGCAAACAACAGCAACAACATGGAGGATTTTGCTCTGGACTGCCATTCATTTAAAAAGACACAGGCACAATGGCCAGATTTGAGTGGATAGTCACAGCCACAGTTAACTGCCACATTGCACACTGTTCCCACTCTGCCTGCCAGAATTTTGTATATGAATTTCATTTTGTTTCACAACCTTACTTTCCCTGACTCTTTGGTTTTCTAAAGTCCTTTTTCATGTGCTGCCCTGTGCATTCTCTCCTGCATCTGGCCCTTTTACCTGCCAGGCATTGGTCTTCCTTATTGGCTGGACTAAATCTCCACATAAATCTGTCTCACTTAGCAGAGATTCCTTTTCATCACCATTGCTATTGGCTTCTCTCAGTCTGGAGAATAGGAGTGATGTTCAAGCTCCTACCTTCTGAGATGTACCATTCATCCTCCATGCAAAATGCCCAGCACAGCCTGGTGAATTTCTCCCTCTCCGAGGATCCCAGGCTGCTCAGGATTCCTTCCTCACTGCTTCTTCCTGGTTTCCTCCACTTTTTTCAGTCCCTGACTTGGAATGTTGGTTGAGTCATTGTCAGCCGCATTCTTTATGTGCCCATAAGAAAAAGCAAAAAGACCTATGGGCAGTTGTTACCAAGATTTGAAATTGCTGTCACAGATGAGAAGCTCTAAGTTTGTCATCTGGAGAGCAGAGATCTCTACTACAAGTAAGGGAAATGAAGGCGGAAAGTGCAAAGAAGCCCTGTGTGTCATTTAAGTAGTGCTACTGTAACAAAAAAAAAAAAAAAGATTTTTTTTTTTTTTGTTTTTACTGTAACAGAAGTACCACAAGTGGATGGCTTTAACAAACACAAATTTATTTTCTCACAGTTATTGAGACTAGAAGCCTGAATTCAGAGTACCACCAGCTCTAGGGTCTTTCTCCACCTATTGGCTGTGAAGAAGGCCCTGTCCCTTCTGACTTTTGCTACTGGACAATCTTCAAGTGACTTGAGTCCTCTCTTCCCCCCATCTCTTGCTTGTTTAATCTCTTTTATATCTCAGAAAAGATCTCTTTTATATCTCAAAAGAGACTGATTTAAGACACACCTTACACAACCCAATAGGACAGAGTGGAGTGCTCCATAGGGTTTCCAAGGAGCAACTGATGGATTTGAAATGCCCACCTTTTGATTAGCAGCCATAGCTTGCCGTAGCTCTTAACCACTGTGCCACCAGGGCTCTAATTCTGTCCCACTAACTATCAAAGACAACCCATTCCAAAGTGGGATTATAACCCAGTTATAGAGGTTAGGATTATAACACATAGTTTTGGGGGACACACTTCAATCTATAACAGCTGGCCTACATGCCCCTACGTCTCTCAGGCAAAGTGCATGCTCTACCATTACACCCTGTCAGTCCATTTTTAGAGGCAAAGCCCTAAGTGCCACAGCCCTACTTCACTCTTCAGGCCATCCAGGCCTGCCAGGAACTTCCAAGTCTCAAAGATCTTTTCAGCACTGTGAACTCAGAGGAGTCAAATCGTTTTCTTCAGGTCACATAAGTGTAAGGAGCAAAAATAGAAATGGACAGCTGGTTTTTGTTTTTTTGATTTAAAAAGCTTGGAAGCAGCAATTGTACTTCTAGGTATTTATCTACATGAGCTGAAAAATTATATCCACACAAACTCTGCCGATGAATGTTTACAGAAGAGTTATTCATAATTTCCAATAATTGGAAGTAACTAAGATTCCCTTCAATAGGTGAGTGGATAAAATGTGGTGAATGAATACAATGGAACATTTTTCAGTGATACAAGAAGTGAGCTATCAAGCAATGAAAAGTTATGAAGTAGACTGAAACGCATATTACAAAGTGTATTAAGCCAGCCTTAAAAAAAACAAAAAACTACTTATTGTATGCTTCAAACGATAAGACATTCTAGAAAAGGCAAAACTCCAGAGACATAAAACAAAAACAAAGAATCTGTGGTTGACAGAGGTTCAGGGGGAAGGAGGGAGTGATGAAACGGTGGAGCCCAGGGGATTTTTAGGGCAATAAAACTATTCTGTATAACACTGTAATAGTGGACACATGACATGCCTTTGTCAAAATGCATAGAACCGCACAACGCAGAGAGAACCCTAATTTAAACTATGGACTTTAGTTGATAATAATGTCTCAATATTGGTTCATCAGTTGTAACAAATGTCCCACACTAATACAAAATGTAAATAATAGGAGAAACTGTGGGAGGATATGGAGTATATGGAAAGCCTTTGTAAGTTTCCAGTTATTTTTCTGTAAATTTAAAACTCTTCTGAAAATAAGACCTATTAAATTTAAAAAAATAAACAAATGTGTGCCTTCCTTTAACCTAGCACACTGTCTCAGCATCTACATTTCTCCACATCAGCTCATTCATGCATTCATTCATTTAACAAATACTTATAAACGAGTAGATATAGTCTTCCATTCATCGGACATGAGTTCAGAGTCTCTTCTGTGCCACCATTCCCATGCTCTTAACTCCTCCTCCCTCAAATCTCTTCACCCAATGTCTTGACAAATACTGTAGAAACTTCCTGCAGAACCTCTCTAGAATCTTGGTCTTTCTTCTCTTTCATGTATGTTCTCATTCCATCTACAATGTGTAGAGGATGCATTTTCGAACAGGCAGTGCAGTGGGTGCTGGAGATGCAGAAAGACTCACGCCGCTAACCTCAGGAGCTGATGGGACAACAGAGGATAAACCTCGATCCTTAAGTACTTTTAGAAATGCTTTTCTTTTCTCCCAATTTCAGTTCCACTTTTTTTAACCTCGTGAACATTTAGAGCTAAAACCCTTTTCCTAAAATATTACTTGGAATTCTTCAAAGATTCTTAAACCCCCACAATATTCTCCCAACATAATTCCAAGTGTCCAGGCTTTTCAATCACTGCTTCCCTCCACGAGTATTTTACACACGCACACACATACAAGTAAAGAGGTATTCTTTTTTTTTTTTCACTTACAGGATTTAAGTTTATTTTTCAGGACTCTTTAAAATTGCCATTTGTTGCCTAACTTATACAGATATTTGCACTAGTAGAAATAATTAGACTTCATTTTTGTAGAATTTAGAGTTTCACATCAATCTGTTTGAAACAGTTAACTAAGCTGACAGCTTTGAGTACTCAACGTGGTTCATCTCATTTTTATTTCCCTTTGACATAAGACTTGGCACAAGCCTATTACACGCAATGCTCATTTACTGCTGCACTTTTTAGTAAGAAATCTGGTTTACATCTATGGAAAATATAGTGTAGAATTGAAGACATGTCCAATTATCTGGGCAATTTGTTTTATGAACTTATACCAAGTTAAATAGAAAGCGTCGCCAGTATTTGTTCATCCTCTGTGGGCTGCAGAGCAGTAGGAAAAAAAAAAAAAAACCTTCTTGAACAGGGGCATTGAAAGTTCTGGCATTTCAGCCTGTTTCCTGAATGTGCTCTGATTAAAAAGGATCTGAAAGTCTGATAGTCTCTATCTCCTTTCTCAGTGTCACAAATGCATTCAGAATGTTGACTCCAGTGAAAGGAGAGCTAGATTGCATTACCTTAAGCATTTCTTCATACTGGTTAGAGGAAATGATTTGGGTAAGGACTTAAGTTGTAGATATGCAAGACTGGTTTTCTCAGGAAACGGTTATTAAAAGGGATTTTGTGAGAAAAAATAAAATTCAGCCCAGAGGGCGGAGTCAAGATGGCGGAATAGACAGAGGTTTCCATCCTGACCTTTTACAACAAACACCCGGAAAAACAAGTGAAAGGAGTACATTTGTGACAAGCTGGGAGCCCTGAGCATCAAACGCAAGCTTAGACAACAAACTGAGGGGCAGGGGAAGAAGAGGCTGTTCAGAAGCGGAGAGGAGTTACCGGACCTGAATTGCTGGGAGCCCTCAGGCACCATTCCCAGATCGGCGGCAGGTTGGTCCTAGCGTTGGGCCGCAGTTTCCTCAGGAAGAAGCAGCCAACCACACAGCCCACTCACACCTCCGGAACCTGAGGAGAAGGACGCTCTCGGCAAAAGCTAAGTACTTGCCTATGTTTTCCCGTGCCCCCCACCCCCAAGCCGGCTTCAGCAGCTGAATCCCTGGGCCTGAGATAGGTCCTGGTGAGCACCTAGAGCCATCCTCCTGGCCATGGGGAAGGAAAAAATTTGCAAATGGGGCGAAAGATAATTTCCTAGCTCCATTAACCAGGGGAGCTCAGGACAGAAATGGTTCCTGTTCAGGCATAAACTCTGCGTGGACCTTGAGCACCTTTCCTTTCTGTGTGGACCTGTGTGTGTCTATGTCCAGAGAATAGGCCCTAGTTGGCAAACTCCAGCCATTTCAGGTGTGTGGTGGAGAGGCAGGTGATTGACGTTTGACATTGCTTTGCCTATTAAACAAGGTCCTCACCTACCCACATCAGGGACCTAAGGACTGGTAGCTCCACTCAGGTCACCCAGCCAGCCATGACAGGGTTCCAAAGATAACTGGTACCTCTTTTTTTTTTCCCCCCTGTACCTACAACCAAAACCTTTGGGTGGCCATGGTCCCTCTGCAGAACTAACCAATCAGCATGCTCTAGGGAACAGGGACACATCTTCCTCAGAGGCACTCGGGGGTTGGTTCTCAGCCCCATGTCTTGTTTAGAGTGTGACCACCTGCTGTGATCAGGTACTGGTATATACACCAATCACCCCTGGCCCTCTAAGACTGTAGGACAGAGCCTGTACCACACACTTGATGATCAGCTACCTAGAAACCTCAACTGAATTCATAAAAGAAAACTGAATGGACTTCTGGACTGATATACCTGATAACAGCTCTAGCCAGCTGGGGACAGGACACCAGAGCTCCAAAGGTGAAAATAATCAAGCTAGCTCACTCAAGCAACCCATACGGGTATACCAAAACAAAACAAAGCAAGCAGCCATGACACAGTAAGCAAGCATAAACTAATACAATAACTTATAGATAGCTTGGAGACACCAGTCAGCAACAAGTCACATAAAGAAACATACCATAATCACCTCAACAGAGTCTCAAAACAAAGAATCCAGGAATCTTCTAGATGAAAGTGCATTCCTGGAATTACTAGAAGGAGAATACAAATGTTTAGTATACAGAACCCTTCAAGACATCGGGAAGGAAATTAGGCAATATGCAGAAGAAGCCAAGGAACACACAGATAAAGCAATTGAAGAAATTAGAAAGATTATTCAGGAACATAATGAAAAGTTTAATAAGCTGGAAGAATCCATAGACAGATAGCAATCAGAAATTCAGAAGATTAAGAATAAAATTATAGAACTAGACAACTCAGTAGAAAATCAAAGGAGCAGAATTGAGCAAGTAGAAGCTAGAATTTCTGAACTCAAAGATAAATCCCATGGCACTAATGTATTTGAAGAAAAATCAGATTAAAATTTTTTTTAAAAAATGAAGAAAACTTAAGAATCATGTGGGCCTCTCTCAAGAGAAATACCCTACGAATGACTGGAGTACCAGAACAGAGAGGGATAACAGAAAATACAGAGAAAATTGTCGAAGATTTGTTGGCAGAAAACTTCCCTGATATCGTGAAAGATGAGAAGATATCTATCCAAGATGCTCATCGAACTCCACATAAGGTAGAACTTAAAAGGAAGCCACCAAGACATATTATAATCAAGCTTGCCAAAACCAAAGATAAAGAGACAATTATACGAGCAGCGAAGGATAAACAAAAAGTCACCTACAAAGGAGAGCCTATAAGAATAAGCTCGGACTACTCGGTAGAAACCATGCAGGCAAGAAGGCAATGGATGACATATTTAAAAAATTGAAGGAAAAACATTGCCTGCCAAGAATCATATATCCAGCAAAACTGTCTCTTAAATATGAAGGTGAAATTAAGACATTTCCCGATAAACACAAGTTGAGGGAATTAGTAAAAACCAAACCAAAACAAGAAGAAATACTAAAGGGAGTTCTTTGGTTAGAAAATCAATAATATCACGTATTAACCCAAGACTAGAACTCTGGGCAGAGCAACCAGAAGTCTTCCCAGAGAGGGAAATCCAAAGCAACAAAGCAAGATTATTTTTTAAAAAAGCCCAAAACAGGGTAACAGCCATGTTATTATATAAAAGAGGACAACATGAAAATAATAAAGAGAGAAAAAGAAATGTAATTATATGCCTTCCACATGGAGAGGAAGATAACGGTGATACAAAGAAATAAAAGTTAGGTTTACATTTAGAAAAATAGGGGTAAATAATAAGGTAGCCACAAAGGAGACAAACTCTCCTACTCATCAAAATAAAATACAAGAAAAAAATAGAGACTCAGCAGAAACAAAATCAACAAAAACAAATATAGGGAAAGGACAATATGTAAAGAAAATCTACTCAGCACATAAAATTAAGTGGGAAAGAGAAACTGTCAACAACACACAAAAAAAGACGTCAAAATGATACCACTAAATCCATACCTATCCATTATTACCCTGAATGTAAATGCACTAAATGCACCAATAAAGAGACAGAAGGTGGCAGAATGGATTAAAAAACAAGATCTGTCTATATGCTGCCTACAAGAGACATACCTTAGACTTAGAGACACAAACAAGCTAAAACTCAAAGGATGGAAAAAATATATCAAGCAAGTAACAATCAAAAAAGAACAGCAGTGGCAATATTAATTTCTGACAAAATAGACTTTAAAGTTAAATCCATCAGAAAGGATAAGGAAGGACACTATGTAATGATTAAAGGGACAATACACCAAGAAGATATAACCATATTAAATATTTATGCACCCAATGACAGGGCTGCAAGATACATAAAACAAACTCTATCAGCATTGAAAAGTGAGATAGACAGCTCCACAATAATTGTAGGAGACTTCAACACACCACTTTCGGTGAAGGACAGGACATCCAGAAAGAAGCTCAATAAAGACACGGAAGATCTAAATGCCACAATCAACCAACTTGACCTCGTAGACATCTACAGAACACTCCGCCCAACAGCAACCAAGTATACTTTCTTTTCTAGTGCACATGGAACATTCTCTAGAATAGACCACATATTAAGTCATAAAGCAACCCTTAGAAGAAGCCAAAACACTGAAATATTACAAAGCATCTTCTCTGACCATAAGGCCATAAAAATGGAAATCAGTAAAAGGAAGAGAAATCAAACTCTTGGAACCTGAACAAGACCCTGCTCAAAAAAGACTGGATTATAGAAGACATTAAGGATGGAATAAAGAAATTCAGAGACTCCAATGAGAATGAAAACACTTCCTATCAGAAGCTTTGGGATACAGCAAAAGCGGTGCTTAGAGGCCAATTTATATCAATAAATGCACACATCCAATAAGAAGAAAGGACCAAAATCAAAGAATTATCCCTACAACTTGAACAAATAGAAAGCAACAAAAGAAACCCACAGGCACCACAAGAAAACAAAGGATAAAAATTAGAGCTGAACTAAATGAAATAGAAAACAGAAAAACAATCGAAAGAATTAACAAGACCAAAAGCTGATTTTATGAAAAAATCAACAAAGTTGATAAACCACTGGCCAAACTGACAAAAGAAAAACAGGAGAGGAAGCAAATAACCCGAATAAGAAATGAGATGGGCGATATTACAACAGACCCAACTGAAATTAAGAGAATCGTATCAGATTACTACGAAAAATTGTACTCAAACAAACTTGAAAACCTAGAAGAAATGGATGAACTCCTAGGAACACACTACCTACCTAAACTAACACAAACAGAGGTAGAACTAAATAGACCCATAACAAAAGAAGAGATTGAAAAGGAAGTGAAAACACTCCCAACAAAAAAAAAGCCCTGGTGTTGATGGCTTCTCTGCACAGTTCTACCAAACTTTCAGAGAAGAGTTAACATCACTACTACTAAAGGTATTTCAGAGCATAGAAAAGGACGGAATAATACCAAACTCATTATATGAAGCCACCATGTCCCTAATACCAAAACCAGGTAAAGACACCATAAGAAAAGAAAATTATAGACCTATATCCCTCAGGAACGTAGATGCAAAAATCCTCAATAACATTCTAGCCAATAGAATTCAACAACATATCAAAAAAATAATTCACCATGACCAAGTGGGATTCATACCAGCTATGCAGTGATGGTTCAGCATTAGAAAAACAATTCATGTAATCCACCACATAAATAAAACAAAAGGCAAGAATCACATGATTTTATCAATTGATGCAGAAAAGGCATTTGACAAAGTTCAACACTCATTCATGATAAAAACTCTCAGCAAAATAGGAATAGAAGGAAAATTCCTCAACATAATAAAGGGCATTTATACAAAGCCAACTGCCAACATCACCCTAAATGGTGAGAGCCTGAAAGCATTCCCATTGAGATCGGGAACCAGACAAGGATGCCCTTTATCACTGCTCTTATTCAACATTGTGTTGGAGGTCCTAGCCAGAGCAATTAGGCTAGATAAAGAAATAAAGGGCATACAGATTGGCAAGGAAGTAGTCAAAGTATCTCTATTTGCAGATGACATGATCTTATACACAAAAAACCCTAAGGAATCCTCCAGAAACTTACTGAAACTAATAGAAGAGTTTAGCAGAGCATCAGGGTACAAGATAAACATACAAAAATCAGGTGGATTCCTCTACAACAACAAAAAGAACAGTGAAGACGAAATCATCAAATCAATACCATTTGCAGTAGCCCCAAGAAGATAAAATACTTAGGAATAAATCTTACCAGAGGTGTAGAAGACTTATACAAAGAAAACTACAGTACACTTCTGCAAGAAACCAAAAGAGACATATATAAGTGGAAAAACATACCTCACTTGTGGATAGGAAGACTTAACATTATAAAAATGTCTATTCGACCAAGAGCGATCTATACACTTAATGCAATTCCGATCCAAATTCCAACGACATTCTTTAATGAGATGGAGAAAAAAATCACCAACTTCATATGGAAGGGAAAGAGGACCTGGATACATAAGGCATTACTGAAAAAGAAGAACAAAGTGGGAGGCCTCACTCTACCTGATTTTACAACCTATTATACCGCCACAATAGTCAAAACAGCCTGGTACTGGTAGAACAACAGATAAACGGACCAAAGGAAAAGAATTGAGAATCCAGACATAAAGCCATCCACATGTGAGCAGTTGATATTTGACAAATGCCCCAAAACAGTGAAATGGGAAAAAGACAGTCTTTTTAACAAACGGTGCTGGCATAACTGGATATCGTTCTGCAAAAAAATGAAACAAGACCCATAACTCACTCCATTAACACAAACTAACCTGAAATGGATCAAAGACCTAAATATAAAGTCTAAAACGATAAGATCATGGAAGAAAAAATAGGGACAACGTTAGAGCCCTAATACATGGCATAAACAGTATACAGAACATTATAAAGTATATAGAATAAAAACTAGATAATTGGGAGCTCCTAAAAATCAAACACCTGTGCTCATCCAAAGACTTCAGGAAAAGAGTAAAAAGACTTCCTACAGACTGGGAAAAAGTTTTTAGCTATGACATTTCTGATCAGCGCCTGATCTCTAAAATCTACATGATATTGCAAAAACTCAAGTACAAAAGGACAAATAACCCTATTAAAAAATGGGCAAAAGATATGAATAGACATTTCACTAAAGAAGGTATTCAGGTAGCTAACAGATATATGAGGAAATGTTCACAATCATTAGCTATTAGAGAAATGTAGATCAAAACTACAATGAGATTTCATCTCACTCCAACAAGGCTGGCATTAATCCAAAGAACACAAAATAATAAATGTTGGAGAGGCTCTGGAGAGATTGGAACACTTATACACCACTGGTGGCAATGTCGAATGGTACAACCACTTTGCAAATCGATTTGGCTCTTCCTTAAAAAGCTAGAAATAGAACTACCATACGATTCAGCAATCCCACTCCTCAGAATATATCCTAGGGAAATTAGAGCCTTTACATGAACAGATATATGCACACCCATGTTTATTGCCGCACTGTTTACAATACCAAAAAGAAAGAAGCAAAAAAGGTGCCCATCAATGGATAAATTATGATCTATTGACACAATGGAATACTGCACATCCATAAAGAACAGTGAGGAATCTGTGAAACATTTCATAATGTGGAGGAACCTGGAAGGCATTATGCTGTGTAAAATTAGTTGATTGCAAAAGGACAAATGTTATATAAGACCTCTATTATAAGAACTGGAGAAATAGTTCAAACTGAGAAGAAAACATTCTTTTGTGTTTACGAAATGGGGGAGGTAGTGAGAGTGGGAGGGGAATTCACTAATTAGAGAGTAGATAGGAACTACTTTAGGCTAAGGGAAAGACAGCACAAAATACAGGGGAGGTCAGCACAACTGGACTAATCCAAAAGCAAAGAAGTTTCCTGAATAAAATGAATGCTTCGAAATCCAGTGTAGCAGGGGCAGGGGTCTGGGGACCATGCTTTCAGGGGACATCTAAGTCAATTGGCATAATAAACTCTATTAAGAAAACATTCTCCATCCCACTTTGAAAAGTGGCGACTGGCGTCTTAAATGCTAGGAAGCAGCCATTTGAGATGCATCAATTGGTCTCAACCCACCTGAATCAAAGGAGAATGAAGAACACCAAGGACACAAGGAGATTACGAGCCCAAGAGACAGAAAGGGCCACATGAACCAGAGACTACATCCTCCTGAGACCAGAACTAGATGTTATCTGGCTACAATCGATGACTGCCCTGACAGGGAACACAACAGAGAACCCCTGAGGGAGCAGGAGAGCAGTGGGATGCAGACCCCAAATTCTCATAAGAACTTAAAGGTCTGACTGAGACTAGAAGGACCCTGGTGGTCATGGCCCCCAGAACTTCTGTTGCCCCAGCACAGGAACCATTCCCGAAGCCAACTCTTCAGACATGGATTGGACTGGACAATGGGTTGGAGAGGGATGCTGGTGAGGAGTGAGCTTCTTGGATCAGGTGGCCACTTGAGACTATGTTGGCATCTCCAGCCTGGAGGGGAGATGAGAGTGTAGAGGGGGTTAGCAGCTGGCAAAATGGACATGAAAAGAGAGAGTGAAGGGAGAGAGCGGGCTGTATCATTAAAAAAAAAAAAGTATCTTTAGGGGGAGAGTAATTGGGAGTGTGTAGCAAGGTAGGTGTATATGGGTTTTTGTTTGAGAGACAGACGTGGTTTGTAAACTTTCACTTAAAGCACAGTAAAATTTATTCAAAAAAAATGCAGACTAGGATGGGCAATCAAGACTTAATATTATACGTATATGCTTTTGGACCTTTACAAATTAAGTGATTCAATATGTGGACCCAGCATGCTATGTCAAGGTGAATTGTCAAGTATTTGGCTGCAGATAATAAAAAGTGGGTAGTTGAAATCTACTCCATGAGAATGGGTTTAATGTGTTACCACAGGGATGTAAGACTAAGATGTCACTGGGGGTGGATAGTGGGAAGCTTTCTGTTCTACTATTGTGTTTCTACTGTATTTTGGAGATGGAGATTATTGAAGTAAGAAAAAAAAAATCAAAGAGGAGAGGACTTAAACCCATGAAAACTTGTGAAACTTTCTGGGCTAAGGCTAAGCCATTTTTAAAGAATAGAATATATGTCGATTTGGAGGTGGTCTTGGATTTTATCCCTTTTTTTTGGGGGGGGGTGGTTATCCATTCTTTAATTTTATAACAGTTTATTCTTGTTGTATAGATGAAATAGTCTCCGTCATCTTTCTAGGAATACCATACTTATTTTAAAGTCTTGTTCTAATTGTTTTATCAGTCCTGTTTACTCAGATGTAAATAATCTTGTTTGCTGAGTTTGCATCTCTTTCACTGTGTTGCTTTATTTAATTGTTTGGTGATGTGATTCTTTTTTTTTTAAAAATAATTTTTATTGTGCTTTAAGTGAAAGATTACAAATCAACTCAGTCTTTCACATAAATACTTATATACACCTTGCTACACATTCCCAATTACTCTCCCGTAATGAGAGAGCCCGCTCTCTCCCTCCACTCTCTCTTTTCTTGTCCACTTTGCCAACTTCTAACCCCCTCCACCCTCTCATATCCCCTTCAGACAGGAGATGCCAACATAGTCTCAGGTGTCCACCTGATCCAAGAAGCTCACTCCTCACCAGCATTGCTCTCCAACCAATTGTTCAGTCCACTCAATGTCTGAAGAGTTGGCTTCGGGAATGGTTCCTGTCCTGGGGCAACAGAAAGTCTGGGGGCCATGACCACCGGGGTCCTTCTAGTCTCAATCAGACCATTAAGTCTGGTCTTTTTATGAGAACTTGGAGCCTGCATCCCGCTGTTCTCCTGCTCCCTCAAGGGCTCTCTGTTGTGTTCCCTTTCAGGGCGGTCATGGATTATAGCCAGATACCATCTAGTTCTGGTCTCAGGATGATGTAGTCTCTGGTTTATGTGGCCCTTTCAGTTTCATGGGCTCATAATTACCCTGTGTCCTTGGTGTTCTTCATTCTCCTTTGATTCAGGTGGGTTGAGACCAATTGATGCATCTTAGATGGTGTTTAAGAACCAAGACACCACTCTTCAAAGTGGGATGGAGAATGTTTTCTTAATAGAGTTTATTATGCCAATTGACTTAGATGTCCCCTGAAACCATGGTCCCCAGACCCCTGCCCCTGCTACAGTGGCCTTCGAAGCATTCATTTTATTCAGAAAACTTCTTTGCTTTTGTTTTAGTCCAGTTGTGCTGACCTCCCCTGTATTGTGTGCTGTCTCTCCCTTAGCCTAAAGTAGTTCTTATCTGCCAACTAATTGGTGAATAACCCTCTCCCACCCTCCCACCCTCCCGTCTCTTGTAACTACAAATAGTGTTTTCTTCTCAGTTTAAAGTATTTCTCAATTTCTTATACTGGTGGTCTTATACAATATTTGTCCTTTTGCAACTGACTAATTTCACTCAGCATAATGCCTTCTAAGTTCCTCCATGTTATGAAATGCTTCAAAGATTCCTCACTGTTCTTTATTGATGTGTAGTATTCCATTGTGTGAATAGATCATAATTTATTTATCCATTCATCTGTTCATGGGTACCTTTGTTGCTTCTATCTTTTTGCTATTGTAAACAGTACTGCAATAAACATGGGTGTGCATATATCTGTTTGTGTAAAGGCTCTTATTTCTCTAGAATATATTCGGAGGAGTGGGATTGCTGGATCGTATGGTAGTTCTATTTCTAACTTTTTAAGGAAGCGCCAAATCAATTTCCAAAGTGGTTGTACCATTCAACATTCCCACCAGCAGTGTATAAGTGGTCTAATCTCTCCACAGCCTCTCCAACATTTATTATTTTGTGTTTTTTGGATTAATGCCATTTTTTCTGTTGGAGTAAGATGAAATCTCATTGTAATTTTGATCTGCAATTCTCTAATGGCTAATGATCCTGAACATTTCCTCACGTATCTGTTAGCTACCTGAATGCCTTCTTTAGTGAAATGTCTATTCATATCTTTTGCCTATTTTTAAATAGGGTTATTTGTCTTTTTGTAGTTGAGTTTTTGCAGTATCATGTCGATTTTAGAGATCAGACGCTGATCGGAAATGGCAAACAGGTATTCTTCTCACAAAAGAATGTTCTCTCAGCCCTGTGTTCCCTCCTCACCACGATTTCTCAAGGTCCACTCTTGAATACTTCAGTGTAGTATGATCTTGCCTCATGACCCCCATAGCTCCTTTCTGTAAAAATGTGGAGACTTTTGCTGTTCTCTCATATGATGGGGATATATGATTTCTACATCACACACCTCAATGGGAATTGAACACAAATCTCTCAGAAATTAGAAAGAAAAGAAACTCACAAATCAAGGAGTTTCCGGCTTACAGTAGTTACCAAACTCGCCTAACAAATGTCACATCTTGGTTCGAAAGGCAGCGGAGATACTCGGAGCCGTTTGCCTCCCGGAAACCCTGATGGTATAGTGGTTAAGCGCTATGGTTGCTAACCAAAAGAACACCAGTTCGAATCCGCCAGGCGCTCTTTGCAAAGTCCATCGGGTCGGTTCTTTTCTGCCCTATAGGGTCTCCATGAGTCGGAATCGACTGGACCGCAGTAGGTTCTGTTTTTTGGTTTCCCTTCCAGAATCAGGGAGAGGCTGTCCCGTTGCCTACTCATGGGTGGTCACAGCTGCGGGGAGCAAATGACAATCACGCCTTTCAAAGAGTCAGATGGTCATCCTAAGAGAGCTGTGCCACATAGCTAGATCAGTCTGGGTTGATCCTCTCTAGTTGGGACGTCCTCTTGTCTCAAAAATTAGAAGCATAAAACGTTGGTGGCACCTGAGCTTTGCCACCGCGTCCTTTTCTTCTCCCCAGCGGGACAGCTGGCTGAGCAGTCAAGACGCTCTTGCCCCAGGCCGTTTCGGCCTGAGTCCGGGTTTCATTTTAATCTACTGAAAACCAAACCCGTTCGCTTACAGTGGATTCCTACCCTTGGAGACCCTATAGGACAGAGTAGAACCGCCCACAGCATTTCCAAGGCTGTAAATGTTTGCGGAAGCAGGCTGCCGCATCATTCTCCTGCGGAGCCGCTGGTGTGTTGAAAACTTTCGGTTATCAGCCCACCGCTTAAGCACTGTACCACCAAGGATCCTTATGGTTCTGCTATAATGACCTGGAAAAGCCTGGTACTGTGAATTGCTGGAGATAGTGCGTACTGGAGTGTGGACCGGCAGGTCGATTCCTGAATTAAGGTCAGATAAAGCAATTCAGCCATGTGGGTACATAGCTCAAGTGGAAAAGTGCTTGCCTCGGATGCGAGAAGTTGAGGGATTGATACCCACATTCTGCACATTTTGCATTTCAGACTTTGACCATTGAAAACCGAGAAAATACTGAACTCTTTGAAATTAGATGTCTATGTGCATGCTTCTTCACTTTTATTACTTATGGGCACTTACAATATATAGATCTAGAGTTTTATAATTTGTTTTTTCAAAGAGGCTGTGATTTCAAGAGGGCGTTGCATGTCCAGTTCCTATTTTTCTCCCTTTTCTTCCTACCTCTTGGCGCTAAATGCAGTCACAGACCTGAGGAGTGCAGGGCAGAGCCCAGGAAATAAAGCCCCAGCTTCTTGGCTAGAGGACTGAAAAGAGGAACCCCAAGCAACAAGAAAGTACTTCTGAGACTGTAGAGGATAGGAGTTCAAGAACTCTAACCCATAGAGTTGTCTGAACTTATAAAGTTGTCTGCACTCTAGGATGCACCTCAGAGCTAAAATGTGTGTCTCCCATCCTAAGCAACACTCCATGAACTTTGAGACTGAACTAAGAGATAGACCACTGCCCATGTCCATACTGGATACTCTCCAATCTCCCTTTAACTGCTAAGTGTAGATTATGGTGCATAGTTGTGTTCCCAAAATTCAACTGGACTCAATACAATCGTTATAAATCTCTTAGCAAAATCACTGACGCGTAATCCTGAAAAAAAAACATGGAAGACAGTATTATAAGGTCATTTTGAGGTGTTAAAAAGGAAATGTAGCTAATCACATAAATGCAAGTGGAGGTATAGAGTAAAGGAGGATGTTTGGACTGGAGATAAAGTTGGGAACTATTTATTCTTTCATTCATTCATTCATTCAGTCAGCTAATGCTAACAGAGCTCCTCTTATGTTGCATGTCAACAAAGGAGACTGTGGAAGGTGAAAGGGGGATTGAGATCTGTGAGGGTGTAAGATCCAGATCATTGGAACATCAGAGTAAAAAGGCGGACACAATTGTCTGAGGTCCCGCAGCCCACAGGGTCCTATCACCTGGTGTGGACTTCACACCCCCTGTAGTGGAATTCTTCCGAGTATCATTGGCTTAGATGGTGTGATTTTATACAGCAATGATTATGATTTTAGAAAACTGGAAATTGGCCAAACAGTGTCTTGGAGACTAAGATTGTATATCTCAGTTCCTCAGTGAGCCTTCCTCAAAGAGGTGCACTCTTGGTGAAGCCAGCAGCATCTCAATCTCATAATCTGAAGGTCCTGAGTTCAAGACTCTGAAAGGGCATGTATTCCTCTTTTCACACTCCACAGAAAAATGCACCACAGTAAAAACAAAACAATTAAAAAAAAATTTTTCCATTGAGGTGACTTCCACTCAGGGACAGAGTAGAACTGGCACATAGAGTTTCCAAGGAGCCACTGGTGGATTCAAAATGTGGACCTTTCCTTTAGTAGCCGAACTCTTAACCACTGTACTACCGGGACTCCCAACACCGTAAAAGCATCAAACGAATCCTGTGAAATAACCATTTGAAGACTGGCCCCATTATTCTCTGAGAAACGCTGAATTTTGTAGTCTTTAGAGGCTGTCAGGGGTTTGAATAAAATGGAAGAATAAAGTGGTTTCGATTTCCCGAATAAACTGCAAGCCAGGTTTTATCCTTTATCTTCCTCACCATCTCATGAAGAAAACAGAAGTTTCTCTCCCAACTTCGGCTTTGATGGTGCCCAACCTGCAGATGTGGGTGCAAGAAGTTTTAAAGTCATTCATTCATTTATTCAGCTGACAAATATTTCTTGAGTACATATTTTGTGTCAGGGACTGTTCTGGGAGCAAGAATTTCAAGAGTGAATAACCCACAAAATTCCCATCCAAGCCATCGAGTCGATTCCCACTTACAGAGACCCTATAAGACAGAGAAGAACTGCTCCATAGAGTTCAAGGAATGGCAGGTAGATTGGAATAGCTGTTAGCAGCCTGAACTCTTAACCACTGCACCAATGGGGCTCCCCACCCTTGGTAGAACTACATCCTAATTCATAGTGGGAGGGGGTAGGGAGGGAAGAAACAGACAAGAACCAACAAGAAAAATGCCTCCAAATATGGTGAAGATATAAAAAAGTAAATAATAAGAAAATAAAGAGATTAGAAGCTGAAGGCGGTGTGGTCAGCTTGCAAAGGAAGAGACAGGAAATTTGTCACCTTGAAGATGCCATTTAGTCTTTTCTTCCTCCAGCCAGGTCCTCTAACACTGTCATTAGAATGATTTTTACCTATGAAGGCAACTGGAGGTTATGAGAGCTTCTTTCTCTAAAGGTTTGTTGGCTTAGTTGGATGAATGGTGGTATACGAGGCCTAAGGTGGAACTCCTTCACATGTTTCTTCATTTGGAAAATGAGGACTAGAAAATTCCCTGGGTGGATTAATACCTAGAGCATGACCACAGCAATAGGAGCTACTTCTGTATTAGGTGCCATTTCCCTGTACAACACTTGTCTCTGGCATAGAGCTTGTATCATAGGTGCTCATTAGGGACTGGACAAATGGATTTACAGATGAAGATTAGAATTCACCAGGGTTCCCGTTAGAGACTAAATTAAGCTCACCACCTCCCAATACTTGTTGGAGTCCTGACCCCTATAGCTATGGATGTAATCCCATTTGGGAATAGGGTTTTCTTGGTTATGTTAATGACGCCACATCAGTGTAGGGTGTATCCTAAACCTAATTACTTCTGAGTGATGTAAAGAGTAACATAGACACATAGAGAAGCCAGCACAAGTAGGGGAAGACAGAAGCACATGTGAGGATCACCAAAGAACCAAGGAATGAGGAACACAGAAGGTATAGAACCTGAGACAAGGGTCTTCCCCTAGAGGCAACAGAGAAAGATACTTCCCCTAGAGGTGGTGCCCTGAATTCAGACTTCTAGCCTCCTAAACTGTAAGATAATAATTTTATGTTCTTTAAAGCCACGTACTTGTGGTATTATGGTTACAGTAACACTAGATAACTAAGACAGTTCTCTTCCTGGAAAGAACTGGCTTTCCTCTAAGGTTCCAGATATTTCCAGCTGAGGAAAGAATCCTAAATTGTCTTAAAAAATTTAGCATTTTCTGGAAAAAGCAGGAAGCCCAACTATAAAAACCAAAGTCAAACCCAGAAAAGTAGGATGGTGCAGAAGTGTTCCCAAGTAGCAGCTGGAGGATTCAAACTGCTGACATCTTGGTTAGCAGCTGAACAACTAACCGCTGGGGCCACCAGTGCTCCAAGAAGCACTACTGAAAACAAACAAACGAAAGCAAATCCATTACCATGCCATACCAGGCAATTCATAGCGACCCTACTAAAAAACAAACAAACCATTTGTCCTCCATTCTATTCAGACTCATACCAACCCTATAAAAATAACCCTATAGAAGGGCATAATTTGACCCCATAGAAAGGCCTCAGGAAAAAAGATAATATCTAGGAAGATCAGGATTAAAGCAGCAAATCCGTTACCAGAATAAGATTTCTATGGTGGAGGGAAACAAGTGGTCAATACGGCAATTTGAGATCCAAAATTTGAAAGGCAGATTCACCAGAATTCTTGTCTACTGATTGTAGAAAGGTAAGGAAGAAAAAAACTTTGTCCTACAATCCAGGAGAAAGAAAGACCTTTCCTGTGATTTTTGCCTAAAAATCCTAACAGATATTTAGGATCAAAAGGGATTCTGACCTTGGAATATCAGTGTTCTCTCTGTCAACGTTTTCTTCAAAACTAACTCTGAGGAAAAGCCCTGATTTCCATAGCTTTAAGATGTCTTAAAATTCTCCTGCCCCTCCCTCAACTTATCCTTGTTCCATGATCTTAAGGTTTTCCTACCTTGATCCTGCCTTTCTCTGGAACAGAGGTCAACAGATCAAGCCCTACCTATCCATCTTGGCCACACTGGGAAGGATGATTGTACAGATACGTGAGCCTGAAGGGCTGCCCGTTTCCTCCTCCAGGGCTGTGACATTTGCTAAATCAAGTGACAATCAAAACCTTCTTTTCTGAACACCGTAGCATAAGCTTTAAGAAAGCCAAGTAGCTCTGACTGAAGATCCCACCCAGCTAGAACTTGTCTCTTCCTTTATGCAAATCAAGAAAGTAAACTTGTAGTGGGTTCAAACCTTTCCACACCAAATTTTCTCACACCAACTTTTATTAGGTGTTCTTTTCTCCACATTCTCTGAGAGAAACAGTGGTATTCATCCCATTTGTGTCTGAGGCTGTGTCTGAATTGCTCTGTCCTCACTTGGGTCCTGGTTCCTTTTTAGTGGGCTTAGACCTATGCAATTGTCAGGGCACATCACATCTCGAGTGATCACAGGTGAAAAAGAAAGCAAGAGGATGGCCAATGAAGTGAAATGATGGAGTGTTTGCTTTGCACTCAGAGATAATGGAATGGATGCCTGCTTTCTCTAGTTTTGCTCCTTCTGGGCAAGCACCCACCAACTCAGAGCTTCTCTTCTGAACTCAAATCCAGGAAATACTGAACTTCTTTCCAAAGTGATCCTGGTTCTTTTCTTATTTCACACACAGGGCAGCTCAGGTACAATCTTTGACCCACATTAACTGTCACTGGGATGTAGACAAAGAAGAACCCCTGAAAAGAGCAATGGAGAGGGAAAACGTCACCTGTGCTGGGCATTTTCACCTCAGGATATGGAATTTGGTATTGGAAGGGCCGACTTCTTACTCCTGACCTCTCAACCCTGTCCTTGGACAGAGAGAACCTGATTTTTCAGGGGAAAGGAAGACCTCTCCTCCACTTGGGATTGAGATTTTTGGGGACCTTGGAAATATTTAGAAGATGAAGCAAGAAACAAGGAAAGCTGAGGAAACAAGGCAGGCTGGTGAGGGACACCTAGAGACACAGTATGTAGAAGACAGTTTGTAGATCTGAGATCTCTGAGTACAAGTTTCTCAGGAGAGGGACACCAAGTGCCAGAGAGTCAGAAAAGGAAGTTATAACACCCAGAGGAATTCTTAGAGAAAACCCAGACCACAAGAATGGCTCAGACAGCCAAACAAATCATTACTGGCAGCCAAATCAAAACCTTCAGAAACTTTAGCAACTTCTAAGGAACTTGTTTACAATGTCTATATTATTTTAGACATATTTTCATTTCCTGTGTACAAAGTATCACGCGTATATCTACAATGAAGAAATTGTGTGCACCAGAAATAAATCCTTTGAAAACTGAAAAAAGAAAAACCCTTCGGAAACACTTGCCACTTTTTTAAACAAATTCCACACACAACGGAAGATACATTTTTCCTCTTTGCAGAAGCAGCTGAAATGTGATTCCAACATGGAAGAAAAAAAAGTCCCATTATCTTGAAACGTTTTAAATCTCCTTTAAGGTGAAACATATATCCCCGCCTCCTGAAACAAAAAAAGAAAAAACGCAGAGCTCAGGGAGTGGAGAAGTTTTAACTTTAAATCAATTTCAACTCATAAACCATATCAGAGGAACCGAAAATGTAAATTTCTGGTGAGCTTTTATTTAGAGTGGGAGAAACCGCAGGACTGCCTAAAATGTCACACAGGGAGAAGAGAAAAATTATTTCTATCAGAAGATTTATTAAAATTAATAAATATTCTCCTTTTAGTGTCTCGATTCAGACTTAAGGGGCAGTCTGTGGCAGAGAAGAAGCAGTAGTGCCACCTGAGGCTTTTTGCTGCCAGTTTCCAAAATCCATTGGGGAAATAGAAAGTTGCTGAAAAGTTAGGAAAGTAGAATTTTTTTTTAAAGAGGCAGATTGACTTAAGAAAAAGAGGACAAGACTAGAACAAGGAAAATTCCTTTTTGTCTAAGGTAAAGGCAAAGAGGTCTGAGGACATATAAGAATAAGAACATGTACATTTACTTGGTAGAACTTCCCTGAGTGGCCAAACAAGTGCTAACCCAGATGCAGGGCCACCGCCTCTGCAGATAAATGTGTGTCCCTGGCAGAACACAGCATGGACGCTTCAGATCAGGATTTCTCAGTCTTCACACTATTGACATTTGGGGCCAGATTAATTCTATTTAAGGAGTCTGTCCTACACATGGGAGAATATTTAGCATCATCCTTGGCCTCTACCCACTAGATGCATGACCATCCCTGGGTGATCTGCTCTGGTAAAGATTAAAGCCTAGGAAGCCCTGTGGGGTAGTTCTACTCTGTCTTACAGGCTCACTATGAGTTGGAATCGACTCAACTGCACACAGCAACAATTCCATGTCTCTACTCCCCTCCGAAATTCATTATATTTCTTCATATCAGGGGCTTGTTGGTTCATTCTGATGGTAGAAGGATTATTAAGGTTAAACATTATATGTTCAAAGTAGATCTGGCAATACATACTAGGGGTGAATTTTAAAGGGTTGCTTCCCGAGTCCCACTTCCAATACTTTTTATACAGGGAATAAAAATCTACATACCTGAAATTCATATTTAAGAACCACAAATCTAGATTACAAAACTGAAAAGAGACCTGGTTTAAAGACTTTATATCCTAACTGTAACCAGGGATAAACTCCAAAAACTGTTTTCAAGGGAAGCTCATATTTATTATACATATGAGTTTAGAAAGGTTCTAAAAAAGTTTAGCCCAGTTTAGGCCATTTAAAAATTGATTAATTCTGCACCTTAGATATTGTTTCACCACAAATCCTTCGGTGTGATAGGAAAGGATGTGTTCGTTAGTATAAGGTCCAGGAAATACCCAAACCCTAGATACTAATGCTTATGTATCTGGTGTCCTCTCAGTGCACCCTCATTATTACAATAAGCCTTAATTAAGACTGAGATCATTTGAAGGAGGGCAGGTAATCATCTAGTTATGGAAGGACGCAGTGAGAGAGGAAAGTTGTGCCTCAAGGGATAGATATTCTGCACAGGGAGCCCTCTGTCCTGCCAAGCCTCAAGGTTACAGCAGCCTTGGCAGCACACTACTTTTACCATGACATCTGGAAATCCAAAAGGTATAAATATGGCCTGGGAAGCCCTGACGGAAAGACCAGTCTAGATCCATCTCCATGCTACTCCTAAGGTAAGCACCTGTGATAAATGCAGTGCTGAGGTCCATGGGGTGAGGACAGAATGGCTGTCTTGGCTTGTGGGTTTGACTCTATTCTGGAGGAAGAAGTCGGGAGAGGTGAGGCAGCAAAAATGAGTGCATTGAGCTCTTTTTTATTACCTATGAGGAAGCAATGTTCAGGGTCAATAGAGATGTTCAGATGTTAACATTTCCAAGTGAAATTGCGGAAATGTTTGTCATTGAGTTCAAAATCTGTCTCCAGAATAAGGTATTGTCTGTTTGCTGCGCTTGTAAAGTAAGCTGCCCTCTTTGTTCTTTTCCAGAAAATGGTGCCCAGTAAAAATGATCATAGTTGGTTTTTAAACCAAAATAAGCAAAAAAAACTCTTTGCCCTCAAGTTGATTCTGACTCATAGCATCCCTATAGGACAGAGTAGACCTGCCACATAGGGTTTCCAAGGAGCAGGTGGTGCATTTGAACTTGGATCTTTTGATTAGCAGACTAAAGCTTAACCACTGGGCACCCAGGGCCTCAGCTGCTTTTGTAGTAAATGCCAAATATTTATTCTTATCCTATTTGGCAGAGGGCAATGCAGAAGCAAATACATTAAAGAAAAAAAAAACCCATTGCCGTCGAGTTGATTGCAACTCTGAGCGACCCTGTAGGACAGAAGAGAACTGCCCCGTTTCCAAGAAGCGCCTGGTGAATTAGAACTGCAGACCTTTTGGTTAGCAGTCATAGCTCTTAACCACTATATCGCCAGCAAATGGAAGGTAGATAAATTGCCAAAACTCACACACAGTCAGCTCAGACTCCGAATACAATTCAGTTTGTCAAATTTGAAAGCCCCCTGTCCTATGGATCTTCATCTGCCTTGTGACTGACACTGTACTGGGTCGTCTGGTTTATAATTTAAAGCAAAATCATAACAAAATAAAACCAGAAATTTGAATACTCAGGATCCATGAGTGTAGCTATAAAAGGAATTCTATTTCTTTTCAGTTTTGCAATGGGCCAAGATTCAATTTAGGAAGTTCAATAACTTTTCTGTTTATTCTTAGTCCATACAAAAATTCTACCATCTCGTTAACTTGTAAACCATCTCCACTGAGAAATTCGGTATTTCCCTTTTCTTGCTAATGAAAATCAGTGAACAGATAAAGGATGTGTTCCCTTCATAACTCTTCCTCCACTCTCTAGCTGTAATTCCTGCCCATTCCTGGTTTGTGGGGGTGGGATGGAAAGGTAAGGAGCCTAGAAGTTAGTTGCCTGAAACTCTTGAAGTACTGCTTCATGCTCTCTGGGCCTAGTATGTGTTTAAAGGTCACACTTTGTGTGGTGGACATCGTTATAAGTTTCCTAGAAATTACTTTTCAATTATGAATACAGCCAAGTCAGCTTTCTCAAGTTTAGTATTTACATGGTATATTCTTTCCCATCCCCTTTTGTTCGACTTGTGTCTTTATGTCTCAAGTGTGTTTCTTATTATCAGCAAGAAGTCAGGATCTGATTTTTAATCTTTTCTGAAGATCTCTGTAATTAAATGGGTATTTGGTTCATTTAAATCTAATACTGTTTTTGATACACTGAAATTTAAATCTCCTGTTTTAATTTTTCTTTTCTATTTATCCTATCTGTTCTTCTGTTCTTCCTTTACTGCTGTGTGTGTGCCTGAACTATTTCATGAATTCCACTTTAACTCCTCCACTGACTTCTTATTTTTATTGGCTTTAATGAAATATATCATACATTGTAGAATTCATCCATATAAAGAGTACAATTCAAAGGTTTTACTATATTCATTGTGGAATGAAAAAACTTGGTTTGGCCCTTTGACTCTTGTGTTTTGAAAATAACCCCAAGAAATTAAGCTGCTTTTGTTTTCTAAAATAGCCAAGCAAGGAGGGACTACAGAAGGCCCACACCTTCAGGAAGGTTGGAGTCTGATGCAGTCATGCACATTTACTGATAGAATCTGTCATAATTAAGCATTAAGGCTGAAGTCATGCATATTTATCGAGTTCCCAATGATTAGGGAACCCAGGACTTTGGAAGGTTCTTTCTGAGATCTCCCAGATCATCCATGTATGGGAGAAAGGAGAAGCACATCCCTGGGGTTCCTTGCAGGGAACTCTCCCAGGTCTTGCCTGATGTGTCTCTATACTTGTATCCTTTTTGATCATTACAAATGGATAACTGTAAGTTCAGGTCACAGTCTCCATTACAGAGAATTAAAGGAGCCCTGGTTTCCCAGTGGTTAGTAGCTTGGCTGCTAACTGAAATGTTGGTGGTTCGAACCCACCAGCTATTCCATGGGAGAAAAATGTGGCAGAATGCTTCCTTAGAGATTACAGCCTAGGAAGCCCTGTAGGGCAGCTCACTGTCACTTAGGGTTGACAGGAATGGGTTTGGATATGGAGAATGAACAGATCCAAGGGTCCATGAGCAGCAGAGGCTGGCAGTACACAGTGGATTTGTATATTTCTTGGTGGCTGGGTGATAGAAAAAGGCTGCATGGGCAGATGCTGAAGAAGATTAGTGTCCTCCTAGACTGTGATCTAGTACGAAAGGATTAGAGAGAGAGAGAGAGGCAAATAGAGAGAGACATCAGATGGCCTGAAACGTAGACAGCTGTGCTGACTCTTAAGCCTAAGGCCCCTCCCTGATGACCTGGCCTCAGGTGGCCAGTGATGTTTTGACACAGCTCAGGAGAGCCAGGGTTGAGGTCTGGTATAACTCTGGGTGGTTAGGGTCAGAGAGTAATTGCCACAAAAGTGGCTGGTGACAAAGAGTGGAATGTGGAAAAGTGAGGCCAGGATCCACCTCCAGCTGGGAATTGGATTCACACTAGTGACCTTTGCTATTAGGGTTAGTGACAAAGGTGTGGTTGCTCACCTCGCCCCTTTGTTATGTAGTGTTGCATTCATATAACTGAGAAAACAGCAACACAATCTAATTTAGAAGATTTTCATCATCCCCAAAAGAAACCCTGTACATATTAGCTGTCCTCCCTATCCTCCACTCTGCCCCAGCTGTAAAAAGAACCAAACCATTGCCCTAGAGTTGATTCCAACTCTCGAAGTGACCTTATAGGATGGAGTAGAACTGCCCCATAGGGTTTCCAAGGAGCACCTGTTCCCTGAAACTGCTGATCTTTTGCTTAGCAGCCGTAGGGCTTACCAACTACACCACCAGGGTTTCCACTCCTGCTGTAGGCCAACACTAATCTACCTCTGTCTTTATAAATTTGCATATGCTGGACATTTCCTATAAATGGAATCATAACTACATCGTTTTTTGTAACTGCTAACTTACACTTCTCATGTTTTCAAGGTTCATCCATGTTTGCTGAAAGTTGCGTTTCTGGATACATCACATTTTGTTTATCCATTCCTCAGCTGATGGACACATGGGCTGTTTACGCATTTTGGCTATTATAAATAGCGCTGCTATGAACATTTGTGTTCAAGTTTTTGCGTGAACCTATGTTTTTATCTCTCTTAGGTATGTACCTAGGAGTGGAATTGCTGGGTCATATAGCTGATCTATGTTTAATGTTTTGAGGAACTGCCAGGTTGTTTTCCAAAGAAGCTACAACATTTACATTCCCACCAGCAGTGTATGGTTGTTCCAAGTTCACATCCTCACCAACATTTGTTATTACCTGACATTTACATTCTAGCCATCCTGGTGGGTATAAAGACTCCCTGTGTGGTACAAGCTGTTCACATGCACTGCTGTTAATGGAAAGGTTGGAGGTTCAAGTTCATCTAGAGTTTCCTTGAAAGAAAGGCCTGGCAATCTACTTCCAAAAAATCAACAACTGAAAACCCTATGGAGCACAGTTCCGCGTTCAGACACATGGAATTTTCCATGAGTTGGAATTGACTGTACCGCAACTGGCTTGGTTTTTGTTTCGCTTTGTTTTTTAAGTGGGTGTGAAATGTTAGCTCAGTATGGTTTTGATTTGTATTTCCCTGATGACTAATGGTGTTGAGCATCTTTTCATGTGTTTATTGGTCATTTGTATATCATCGTTGAAGAATATTTAGCTCACTTTAAAATAGCTTTTCAATATTTTGATTATTGATTTGCAAGTGTTCTTTATATATGCTAGGTACAAATTCCTGATCAAATACATGATTTGCGTTTCCTTCTGAAATAATATCTGTTGTGTGTATATTTACCTCAGCTAAATCTTCCAATAACATGTCCTATTATTTAAGCAGTGTTATAATGCAGTTGGATAAGTAAATTTACTCTTGAAGTAAAGTATACTTGTTGCCTTTCAGTTGATTCCAACACATAAAACAGCCCCATACTGTTTCCCAGGCTGAAATCTTTACAGAAACAAACTGCCACATCTTTCTCCAGTGAAGCAGCTGCTGGGTTTGAATCACCAACCTTTAGGTTAGCAGCCGAGTGCTTAACCTCTGGGCCCCGGGGCTTCTTGAAGTAAAGTATAATATGGTAGAAATGTTTGCAGACCCAGGATGTTCCTGGAGCAGAGAGAAGAGAGGCATCTGAGCCTGACTCACTTGTCAGAAGCTTAGCAAGTGGGGCCAAATCTGAAACAATGAGTAAAAGTTTATTTGTTCAAAAAGGGAATAGGATAAGATACCCTTCCACCCAGAAACACAAGCATGCGAAATCACACTGTGATGTGAAACAGTGATATATTTATTTTTACGAAAAGCTATGACAGTTAGTGTGCTCTTAGCCACGATGCTATCTATGTTGCACGCAGTTACATCGATTGAAGTGTATCCTTGTTTCCTAAATATGTAGTGTAGACATGATAGTTTAGGCATTAGAAATGGAGCCATGAAACTATGGTAAAAGCATCTGCCCCATCTGATTTTTGTAGTCAACCTTATAAGGTATAATTTACATATAGAAAATTTTACCCTTTTTAAGTGTCCAGTTTTACGAATTTCGACAAATGGTAACAGTTATATAAAAACTAGGAAGTCAAGTACCAGAGTATTTCCATTTTGTCCCAAATTTCTCTTCTGCTCTCTTGAGGTCAGCCTCCTCCATCTACTTCCAGCTCCTGGCAACCAGTAATCTGATTTCTATGCCTTTAGTTAAGTTTGCATAATATCATATAATTCGGGTCATGTACTTTGTAGCCTCTTTTACTTTGCATAATCCTTTTAATATAATTCAAGTTATTGCAGATACCAATAGTTCATTTCTTTTTATTGCTGAGTGGATTCCCATTGTATAGATATGCCACAATTTAGTTATCCATTCACCAGTTGATAGGTATTTGTATTATATCCAGGTATGGACAACCATGGCTACATGTGCCATATATATCATCATACAGGTCTCTCTTTAGTAGATATACACATATATATATTTATTGGATAGTGTATTTTTATTTCTTTTGGATAAATATGTAGGATGGAATTGCTATGTCATATGATAAATTATGTTTACCTGGTAAGAAACTGCCAAGTCTTTTTTAGTAGTGGTTACACAATTTTCATTTGTAATAACATTATATGAGAGTTTCTATTTTTCGGCATCCTCGCCAGTACTTAGAATTGTCAAGTGTATTTTTGGTGTATTTGTGTTGTTTCATTTGTTTTTCATTCTAACATGTCTGTGGTGGTATATCATGGTGGTTTTAATTTACATTTTGCTAATGACTTATGATGTTACATGTCTTTTCATTTGCTTATTTGCAATCAATATTTCTTCTTTTTACAATGCCTCCTCAAGGCTCTTGTACCTTTCAGATCCTGTTGTCTATTTCTTATGGTTGTAATTTGGAGAGCTTTTATATATTCTGGATTCAAGTATTTTATCAGCGATTTGGTTTGGAAATATTTTCTCCCAGCAGTTGCCTTGTATTTTCATTTTCTTAAAGGGCAGGCATTTTTAATTTTGGTGAAGTCCAATTTATCAATTTTTTTTCTTTCAGTGTCTTATGAAAGAAATCTTGTCATAATCCAACATGGTGAAGATTTTCCTCTACTATTTCTAGATATTTTATATTTTTAGGTTTTATATCTTGTCTGTAACCAAATTCATCTTAATCTTTTTAAATTTTTGTGTATGAATGGCCAATGGCTCCAATACAGTTTGTTAAAAACACTAGTCTTTCTCCAACAGTTTACCTTTGTATCCTTGGAAAAACAAATAAACTGACTAAGTATATATGGGCTTCCATCCGAGCTGTTCTGTTCCATTGATTTATATGTCAGTCCTTTCACCAATACCACACTGTCTTGATTACTCTAACTGTATAAGTCTTAACATCAGGTATTGTGAGTCCTCCATCTTTGCTTTTTATTTAAGAAATTGGTTCAGCTATTCCACATCTTTTGCTTTTCCATGTAAATTTCTGAGTCAATTTCTATATCAAAGCCTTCTCCTATTTTCATTAGAACGAATTAAGTATATATAGCATTTTGGGAAGAATTGACATATTAACAATATTGAATCCTTCAATTCATGAACAATGTATATCTCTCAGTGGGTTTCACTTAATTTATCTCATTAATCTTTTATGGTTTTCCTCATACAATCTTGCAAATATTTTGTTAGTTTTATCTTTATTTAGTTTTTCAAGGTATTGTAAATGGTGTCGTGGTTTTTAAATTTGAACTTCCATTTGTTCATTGGTAGTGTAAAGAAATACATCTAGTTTATGTGCATTGACCACGTATCTGTGATTTCTCAACTCTCCTATTAGCTCTAGTAACTTCTACAGATATTGGAATATAATGCGTAGACAATCATGTCATCCATCAACGTTGTTACTGTTGTGTGCCGTTGAATTGATTCCAACTCATAGCGACCCTATACGACAGAGTAGAAACAGCCCATAGGGTTTCCAAGACTGTAATTTTTACAGGAGCAGAGTGCCAATTATTTTCTACCACAGAGTGGCTGATGGGTTCGAACTGCCCACATTTTTGTTACCGGCTGAGCGATTAACCATTACACCACCAGTTTTCCTTTGTCCATCAATATAGACAGCTAGTTTCTTCCTTTCCAATCTGTATGCCTTTATTTTTTTTATCTTGTCTTATTGCGTATCCTGTCTACTTTTCATTTTCTCTTCAATGAAGCCTAAATGACCTATAAGCTGATCTCCTTTCATGTCTCTTTATTTTCTACTTCCATGTCTTTGTTAATGTTACTCCTTAAGTCTCCCTTCTTGTGCCCTCCACACCCTACCCCCATTCCAGCACACAAACTTCACCAAAAATCCTATATATACTTCAAGGCCCAGTGCAAATGTTACATTCTCTATGAAATACATCCTGATTTCCTATCTGAAAACACTCACTCTAAAGCGCACATGACTTTTATTTTCTATGTATGTATAATATACTCCAGTAGCACCCATTGAACCTGAATACTTTGAGACATATGGTTCCTTTTTCTCTTCAGGTCCTTTCCTGCAAGGCTGAAGGAATGGACCATATTTTATTTTTCTCTTTACCTATCGTATCTAGTGGAATTCAAGGAATAACAAGTGTTTTTTTTTTTTTTTAATAATTTTTATTGTGCTTTAAGTGAAAGTTTACAAAACAAGTCAGTCTGTCACGTATAAGCTTATATCTACCTTACTACATACTCCCATTTACTCTCCCCCTAATTAGTTAGCCCTCTCCCTCCCTCCAATCTCTCCTTTCATGACCATTTTTGCCAGTTTCTAACCCTCTCTACTCTCCCATCTCCCCTCCAGACAGGAGATGCCAATACAGTCTCTAGTGTCCACATGATACAAGTAGCTCACTCTTTATCAGCATGTCTCTCCAGCCCATTGTCCATTCCCTTCCATACCTGATGAGTAGTCTTCGGAAATGGTTCCTGTTCTGGGCCAACAGGAGGTTTGGAGACCATGACCACCGGGATTCTTCTAGTCTCAGTCAGATCATTAAGTCTGGTCTTTTTATGAGAATTTGGGGTCTGCATCCCACTGCTCTCCTGCTCCCTCAGGAGTTCTCTGTTGTGTTCCCTGTCAGGGCAGTCATCAGTTGTGGCCAGGCACCATCTAGTTCTTCTGGTCTGAGGATGATGTAAGTCTCTAGTTCATGTGGCCCTTTCTGTCTTGGGCTCATAGTTATCGTGTGACCTTGGTGATCTTCATTCTCCTTTGATCCAGGTGGGTTGAGACCAATTGATGCATCTTAGATGGCCGCTTGTTAGCATTTAAGACCCCAGACGCCACACTTCAAAGTGGGATGCAGAATGTTTTCATAATAGAGTTTATTATGGCAATTGATTTAGAAGTCCCCTTTTTTTTAAGCCATAGTCCCCAAACCCCTGCACTTGCTCCGCTGACCTTCGAAGCATTCAGTTTATCCTGGAAACTTCTTTGCTTTTGGTCCAGTCCAGTTGAGATGACCTTCCCTGTATTGAGTATTGTCCTACCCTTCACCTAAAGTAGTTCTTATCTACTAACTAATCAGTAAATAACCCTCTCCCAACCTCCTTCCCTACCCCCTCTCATAACCACAAAAGAATGTGTTCTTCTCATTTTATGCTATTTCTCAAGAATTTATAATAGTGCTCTTGTACAGTATTTGTCCTTTTGCATCTGACTAATTTCACTCAGCATAATGCCTTCCAGGTTCCTCCATGTTATGAAATGTTTCACAGATGAGTCACTGTTCTTTATCAATGCGTAGTATTTCATTGTGTGAATGTACCATAATTCATTTAACCATTCATCTATTAATGGACACCTTGGTTGCTGCCAGCTTTTTGCTGTTAACAGTGCTGCAATAAACATGGGTGTGCATATATCTGTTCGTGTAACAGCTCTCATTTCCCTAGAGTATATTCCGAGGAGTAGGATTTCTGGGTTGTATGGTAGTTCTATATCTAACTTTTTAAGAAAATGCCAGATAGATTTCCAAAGTGGTTATACCATTTTACATTCCCACCAGCAGTGTATAAGAATTCCAATCTCTCCACAGCCTCTCCAACATTTATTATTTTGTGTTTTTTGGATTAATGCCAGCCTTCTTGGAGTGAGATGGAATCTCATTGTAGTTTTAATTTGCATTTCTCTATTGGCTTGTGATCGAGAGCATTTTCTCATGTATCTGTTAGCCGCGTGAATATCTTCTTTAGTGAAGTGCGTGTTCATATCCTTTGCACTTTTTCATTGGGTTGTTTGTCTTCTTGTGGTTGAGTTTTAACAGAATCATATAGATTTTAGAGATCAGGCGCTGGTCAGAGATGACATAGCTGAAAATTTTTTCCCAATCTGTAGGTGGTCTTTTTACTCTTTTGGTGAAGTCTTTAGATGAGCATAGGTGTTTGATTTTTAGGAGCTCTCAGTTTTCCGGTTTCTCTTTGTCATCTTTAATAATGTTTTGTATTCTGTTTATGCCTTGTATTAGGGCTCCTAACATCGTCCCTATTTTTTCTTCCATGAACTTTATTGTTTTAGTCTTTATGTTCAGGTCTTTGATCCACTTGGAGTTAGTTTTTGTGCATGGAGTGAGGTATGGGTCCTGTTTCATTTTTTTTGCAAATGGATATCCAGTTATGCCAGCACCATTTGTTAAAAAGACTATCTTTTCCCCAATTAACTGACACTGGGCCTTTGTCAAATATCAGCTGCTCATATGTGGATGGATTTATATCTGGGTTCTCAGTTCTGTTCCATTGGTCTATGTGCCTGTTGTTGTACCAGTACCAGGCTGTTTTGACTACTGTGGGTGTATAATAGGTTCTAAAATCAGGTAGAGTGAGGCCTCCCACTTTCTTCTTCTTTTTCAGGAATGCTTTACTTATCCGGGGCTTCTTTCCCTTCCATATGAAGTTGGTGATTTGTTTCTCCATCACTTTAAAAAATGTCATTGGAATTTGGATCCGAAGTGCATTGTATGTATAGATGGCTTTTGGTAGAATAGACATTTTTACAGTGTTAAGCCTTCCTATCCATGAGCAAGGTATGTTTTTCGACTTATGTAGGTCCGTTTTAGTTTCTTACACTAGTACTTTGTAGTTTCTTTGTATAGGTCTTTTACGTCTCTGGTAAGATTTATTCCTATGTATTTTATCTTCTTGGGGGCTATTGTGAATGGTATTGATTTAGTGATTTCCTCTTCGATGTTCTCTTTTTTGATGTAGAGGAATCCAAGTGATTTTTGTATGTTTATCTTGTAACCTGAGACTCTGCTAAACTCTTCTATTAGTTTCAGTAGTTTTCTGGAGGATTCCTTAGGGTTTTCTGTGCATAAGATCATGTCGTCTGCAAATAGAGATAATTTTACTTCTTCCTTGCTAATCTGGATGCCCTTTATTTCTTTGTCTAGCCTAATTGCTCTGGCTAGGACCTCTAGCACAATGTTGAATAAGAGCGGTGATAAAGGGCATCCTTGTCTGGTTCCCGTTATCAAGGGAAATGCTTTCAGGCTCTTTCCATTTAGAATGATGTTGGCTTTGTATAGATGCCCTTTATTTTGCTGAGGAATTTTCCTTGAATTCCTATTTTGCTGAGAGGTTTTATCATGAATGGGTGTTGGACTTTGTCAAATTCCTTTTCTGCATCAATTGATAAGATCATGTGGTTTTTGCCTTTTGTTTTATTTATATGGTGGGATACTTTAATGGTTTTTCTAATATTAAACCCACCTTGCATACCTGGTATAAATCCCACTTGGTAGTGGTGGATTATTTTTTTGATATGTTGTTGAATTCTATTGGCTAGAATTTTGTTGAGGATTTTTGCATCTATGTTCATGAGGGATATAGGTCTGTAATTTCCTTTTTTTGTGGTGTCTTTACCTGGTTTTGGTATCAGGGATATGGTCGCTTCATAGAATGAGTTAGGTAGTATTCCATCATTTTCTATGCTTTGAAATACCTTTAGTAGTAGTGGTGTTAACTCTTCTCTAAAAGTTTGGTAGAACGCTGCAGTAAAGCCGTCCGGGCCAGGTCTTTTTTTTGTTGGGAGTTTTTTGATTACTGTTTCAATCTCTTTTTTTATTATGGGTCTATTTAGTTGTTCTACTTCTGAATGTGTTAGTTTAGGTAGGTAGTGTTTTTCTAGGAATTCATCCATTTCTTCTAGGTTTGCAAATTTGTTAGACTACAATTTTTTGTAATAATCTGATATGATTCTTTTAATTTCAGTTGGGTCTGTTGTGATATGACCCATCTCGTCTCTTCTTCGGGTTATTTGTTTCCTTTCCTGTATTTCTTTAGTCAGTCTGGTCAATGGGTTATCAATTTTGTTAATTTTTCAAAGAACCAGCATTTGACTTTGTTATTTCTTTCAATTGTTTTTCTGTTCTCTAATTCATTTAGTTCAGCTCTAATTTTTATTATTTGTTTTCGTCTGGTGCCTGATGGATTCTTTTGTTGTTCGCTTTCTATTTGTTCACATTGTAGGGCCAGTTCCCTGATTTTGGCTCTTTCTTCTTTTTGTATGTGTGCATTTATCGATATAAATTGACCTCTGAGCACTGCTTTTGCTGTGTCCCAGAGGTTTTGATAGGAAGTGTTTTCATTCTCGTTCCACTCTATGAATTTCTTTATTGCCTCCTTAATGTCTTCTGTAACCCAGTCTTTTCTGAGCAGGGTATTGTTCAGTTTACAAGTATTTGATTTCTTTCCCCTGATTTTTCTATTATTGATTTCCACTTTTATGACCTTGTGGTCTGAGAAGACGCTTTGTAATATTTCAATGTTTTGGATTCTGCAAAGGTTTGGTTTATGACCTAATATGTGATCTATTCTAGAGAATGTTCCATGTGCACTAGAAAAAAAAGTATATCTTGTAGCTGTTGGGTGGAGTTTCCTGTATAGGTCTATGAGGTCAAGTTGGTTGATTGTAGCAGTTAGGTCTTCCGTGTCTCTGTTGAGCTTCTTTCTGGAAGTCCTATCCTTCTTCGAAAGTGGTGTGTTGAAGTCTCCTACTATAATTGTGGAGGTGTCTATCTCACTTTTCAGTTCTGTTCAAGTTTGTTTTCTGTATCTTGCAGCCCTGTCATTGGGTGCATAAATATTTAATATGGTTATATCCTTCTGGTCAATTGTCCCTTTAATCATTATGTAGTGTCCTTCTTTATCCTTTGTGGTAGATTTAACTTTGAAGTCTATTTTGTCAGAAATTAATATTGCTACTCCTGCTTTTTTTTGTTTGTTGTTTGCTTGATATATTGTTTTTCCATCCTTTGAGTTTTTGTTTGTTTGTGTCTCTAAGTCTAAGGTGTGTCTCTTGTAGGCAGCATATACACGGATCGTGTTTCTTTATCCAGTCTGAGACTCTTTGTCTCTTTTTTGTACATTTAGTCCATTTACATTCAGTGTAATTATAGATAAGAATGTGTTTAGTGCTGTCATTTTGATGCCTTTTTGTGTGTGTTGTTGACAATTTCATTTTTCCACTTACTTTTTTGTGCTGAGATTTTTTCTTTGTAAATTGTGTGTTCCTCACTTTCATAGTAGTCAAATTTTTGTTTGCTGAGTTGTTATGTTTTTCTTGGTTTTTACTTTGAGTAATGGAATGGTTAGAGCTCTTTGTGGTTACCTTCATATTTGCCCCTATTTTTCTAAGTAAAAACCTAACTTGTTTCATCCTATATTACTTTGTTTTCATCTCCATATGGCAGTTCTTTTTCTCCTGTATTTAGTCCCTCTTTTTGATTATTGTGATCTTTTACATAATGACTTCAATGATTCCCTGTTTTGAGCATTTTTTTGTTTTTAAAATTAATCTTAATTTGTTTTTGTGATTTCCTTATTTGAGTTGATATCAGGATGTTCTGTTCTGTGTCTTTGTGTTGTGTTGTTGTGTGATGTTATTGATTTTCTGACCAAACAATTTCCTTTAGTATTTCTTTTGGCTTTAGTTTGATTTTTGCAAATTCTCTAAGCTTGTGTTTATCTGTAAATGTTATAATTTCACCTTCATATCCAGAGTTTTGCTGGATATATGATCCTTGGCTCGCAGTTTTTCTCCTTCAGTGCTCTATATATGTCATCCCATTGCCTTCGTGACTGCATGGTTTCTGCTGAGTAGTCTGAACTTATTGATTCTTCTTTGTAGGAGACCTTTCTTTTTTCCCTAGCTGCTTTTCAAATTTTGTCCTTATCTTTGATTTTGGCAACTTTGATGATAATAAGTCTTGGTGATTTTCTTTTTGGATCAATCTTACATGGGGTTCGATGAGCATCTTGGATAGATAACCTTTTATTTTTCATGAAGTCAGGGAAGTTTTGTGCCAAAAGATCTTCAACTATTCTCTCTGTATTTTCTGTTATCCCTCCTTGTTCTGGAACACCAACCACACACAAGTTATTCTTCTTGATAGAGTCCCACATTATTCTTAGGGTTTCTTCATTTTTAAAATTCTTTTATCTGATTTTTCTTCAGCTATATTGGTGTCAATTGCTTTATCCTCCATCTCCCCCACTCTGCATTCCAATTCCTCTATTCTGCTCCTCTGACTTCCTATTGAGTTGTCTAATTGTGTAATTTTACTGTTATTCTTTTGGATTTCTGAATGCTCTCTCTCTATGGATTCTTGTAGCTTATTAATGTTTCCACTGTGTTCTTGAATAATCTTTTTGATTTCTTCAACTGCTTTATCAGTGTGTTCCTTGGCTTTTTGTGTAGATTGCCTTATTTCATTTTTGAGGTCATCCCTGATGTCTTGAAGCATTCTGTAAATCAGTTTTTTAAATTCTGCATCTGGCAATTCCAGGATTGTATCTTCATTTGGGAAAGATTTTGATTCATTAATTTGGGGAGTTGGAGAAACAATCATGGTGTGCTTCTTTATGTGGTTTGATATCAACTGTTGTCTCCGAGCCATCTGTAAGATATTGTAATGATTTATTATATATTTGCTCACTGAGTCTTATCTTGTTTTGTTTTCTTTCAATATACGTAGATGGGCTACTAGATTGCGCTGTCTTGATTGTTGTAGGCTTTGAATCACTTATGTCCTCTTACCAGCTGGTTTGGGCGGTTACCAGAAATATAAGCCTAAGAGTCCGTTCACTATTCTTGAGTAGAATCTGATTTTGGTCACCAAGTGTGTGGTGTAGACTGTCACCTATTCGCTTAGAGGAGTAGTGGTGATAGTTGTGTGCACCAGATTCTAGTAGCAGCAGGGGGTCACACTCCAGAGGGGGCAGGATGCTGACAGGCTTCCCCCAAGTGCCAGTGTGTCAGGTGTGTCTCTATTCCTAAAGCACTTTGGTGGGTGGACTCTGCAGCTGTACCTTAGGCACCCAATGCATGTACCTCTACAGATTGGTAGATGTCACTATCCTCAGACCCCTATGGCAGGAGGTTAGGTGGTTTGGGTGGAGCATCAGCCCTCAGTTCCCCATTGTGGGTCAGTGAGGGCTCCGTTGAATACGCAGAGATATCAGACCTGGGAAACTTGTCTTTCCAGTAATTCACTAAAACAATTACAGTCAGATCACTATCAGAATTGCCTTTGCATTATAATAGCCACCTTGTTCCCTGTAGGGATGAAAGCCCAAGACTGTGGATCTCATATGCTTGGCTGGAGCTGGTTCTGTATTTTCAGTCTGATTTCCGGAAGTCAGGGAAGGATCCTTCTTCCCTGGGTTTTTTGTAGCTGTTTCTCTCAGGCCAGGAGAATGGGTTAGGAAAAGACAAAACAGACAAAGAAAAAGAAACCCGTAGAGCACTTCACTCTCTGGCCCAGGAAATTCCAATGTTAATGAAGCTGCCTGGGAAGGGGAGGGGAGGGATCAGATAGATAGGAGAGAGTACACCCAGGAATATAGACAAAGTTACTTATCTTGCTTGGGATGACTGTTTTATCTGAGATTCCCGAGGGGCGTTTCAACTGTGTGTGCTGGCTGGGTAGAGATTGCCCCCGTGGGTCAGGCTTATGTCCTGTGCTTGAGCTGTCCCAGAAGCCGTGGTTAGTTCCTCCGCTCCCAGTCGAAAGCCAAGCGCCAAGGTTCCCCAGCTGGGATGCCACACTCCCAGCTCCAAAATCAGTCGCTGCCTCCTGGTGACTGTCAGCCATGTCACTGTGCTGCCTGTGTGCACTGGCTGGGCTTCCCCCGGGGTCACTTCAGGGGGCTGGGGCTGCCCCCGTATTTGCGTTGTCTTAGGATGCCGCGCTCAGCTCCCCTGGCCCAGTTCAAAGACCAGTGCCAAGGTTTTCTGACTGGGACGCTGGCTCTAGGCTCCGAAAACAGTCGCTGCTTCCCTGTGGTTGTTCATTCTCTCGTTAGCTCCATCAGTGTGCAGCCTGCTTGGGCTGGCTGAGTCTCTATGGAAGTTACCCCAGGGGGCTAGGGTTTAGGCCTGTGTTACATGCCTGCCCCACCTCAGCAAGCCGCAATCAGCCCCACCACTCGACACCAGGGAACCGTGGGGGCTCAAGGCTGTGGGGTGGGTCGTGGGTTCCAGAAGTGGTCACTGATTCAGGATGCAGCTTTTCACTCGACTATCACTCAGGTCAACTCTTTAGATCTGTGTTTGATGGTCAGGGTTCGTAGATTGTCATGTATGTGATCAATTCACTTGTTTTTCCGAGTGTTTTTGCAAGAGGGATCCAAGGTAGCGTCTGTCTAGTCAGCCATCTTGGTCCCCGAAAACAAGTGTTTTTTAATGTTGTTATATATGAATACTATTATTACATGATACTTTGGAGCCCTTGTGGTGAAGTAGTTAAGAGTTCAGGCTGCTAACCAAAAGATCAGAAGTTCAAGTCCATCAGCCACTCCTTGTAAACCGTACCAGGCAGTTGTACTCTGTCTTATAGTGTTGCTATGTGTTGGAATCAACTTGACTGACAATGGGTTTATATAATTATTCTATAATACTATAATACTTATGATATGTGTGTGTGTGTGTATATATATATATATATATATACATACATATATAGTTGTTGTAAGATGCTGCTGACTTGGATCCGACTCATGGCGACCCTATGCACAGCAGAACAAAACACTGCCTGGTCCTGAGCCATCCTTACAGTCGTTGTTATGCTTGGGCTCATTGTTGCAGCCAATGTGTCAATCTGCCTCATTGAGGTTTGTCCTCTTTTGCACTGACCCTGTGCTCTGCCAAGCATGATGTCCTTCTCCAGTGACTGATCCCTCCTTACAACAAGTCCAAAATATGTAAGACACATTCTCACCATCCTTGCCTCTAAGGAGCATTCTGTCCGTGCTTCTCATAAGACAGATATGTTCATTCTTTTAGCACTCCATGGTATATTGAATATTCTTCGCCAGCACTGCAATTCAAAGACATCAATTCTTCTTCGGTCTTCCTTATTCATTGTCCAGCTTTCACATGCATATAATGCAACTGAAAATACCATGGCCTGGGTCAGGTGCACCTTAGTCTTCAAGGTGACATCTTTGCTCTTCAACACTTTAAAGAGGTCCCTTGTGGCAGATTTCCCCAATGCAATGCATCTTTTGATTTCTTGACTGCTGCTTCCATGGCTGTTGACTGTGGCTCCAAGTAAAATGAAATCGTTGACAACTTCAATCTTTTCTCCGTTTATCATGATGTTGCTCATTGGTCCAGTTGTGAGGATTTTTATTTTCTTTATGTTGAGGTGCAATCCATATTGAAGGCTGTGGCCTTTGATCTTCATCATTAAGTGTTTCAAGTCTTCTTCATTTTCAGCAAGCTAAGTTGTGTCAGCTGCATAACACAAGTTGTTAATCAGTCTTCGTCCAATCCTGACGCCCTGTTCGTCTTCATATACTCCAGGTTCTCATAGTATTTGCTCAGCATACAGATCGAATAGGTATGGTGAAAGAATACAACCCTGATACACACCTTTCCTGACTTTAAACCAATCAATATCCTCTTGTTCTGTCCGAACAACTGCCTCTTGATCTATGTAAAGGTTCCTCCTGAGCCCAAATAAGTGTTCTGGAATTCCCATTCTCTGCAATGTTATCCATAATTTATTATGGTCCACACAATCGAATGCCTTTGGATAGTCACTAAAACACAGGTAAACATCCTTCTGGTATGCTCTGCTTTTAGGCTGGATCAATCTGACATCAGCCATGATATCCCTGGTTCTACATCCTCTTCTGAAACCAGCCTGAATTTCTGGCAGTTCCCTGTCAATATACTGCTGTGGCCACTTTTGAATGATCTCCAGCAATATTTTGCTTGCCTGTGATAATAATGATATTGTTCTATAATTTCCACATTCATTGGATCACCTTTTTTGGGAATAGGCATAAATATGGATCTCTTCCAGTCAGCTGGCCAGGAAGCAGTCTTGCATATTTCTTGGCATAGATGAGTGAGCACCTCCAGTGCTGCATTGGTTTGTTGAAACCAAAAGGGAAGAACATGTTCAGCGTTTGTCAAGCTGAAAGAACTGAAGAAAAAATTCAAGCCTCGAGTTGTAATAGTGAAGGATAACTTGGGGAAAATATTAAACAATGCAGAAGCATCAAAAGAAGATAGAAGGAATACACAGAGCCATTATACCAAAAAGAATTCGTCGATGTTCAACCATTTCAAGAGGTGGCATATGATCAGGAACCAATGGTACCAAAGGAAGAATTTCCATCTGCTCTGAAGGCATTGGTGAAAAACAAGGCTCCAGGAATTGATGGAATATCAATTGAGATGTTTCAACAAACAGATGCAGTGCTGGAGGTGCTCACTTTTGAAATTCCTATGTAAGGAGTCAAATCAGAGTGAAGAAAAACATTTGTGAAAACATTTACTTAAAGCAGAAAATGAGGAAAATATAATTTATTTTGTGTTTTACCTCCACATGACTAGTCTTCAAAACTGTATGCTTAGATTATCTCTTTATCTCAAGATTCATAAAAATAAAAATCACGATTTTCACTTTTCATGTTGGGAAAAAAAGGCTTCAGGTTAGTAAGGCTGTGTTGAACCAGTTATTCTCCTGGGCAGCTTAAAACAGCAGAAATTTATTATCTCATAGTTTTGGAATCTAGAAGTACAAAATGAAGGTGTTGGTAGGACCAAGTTCTCTCTGAGGGCTATCGAGGAAGTTCCTTGCACTAAGTAGGTACTTTCTGGAAGCTTCTGGTAGTCCCAGAGATTCCTTGGCTTGTGGCAACATAATGTCTGTCTCCGTCTTCACATAACTGTTTTCCCCCTGTATCTCTCTGCGTCTGTATTCCTTTTCTTCCTTTTATAAGGACACCAATCATATTGGATTAGGGCCCGTCCAACTCTAGTATGACTTCATGTTAAGTAATTACATTGTAGAGCTCTATTTCGAAATACGTTATCATTTGGTTATGGGGCTAGGACTTGATCATATCACTTTGGGGAAGAAAAATCAACGCCTAGCACTCGGAATAGGAAAATAGGGGAACTATTTAAATGCCCATTATTAGGAACTGCTTAAATAAGTATGGTATTTTCTGTAACGGAATGTTCTACTCTTCATCTTTAAGAAGAACAAAGCATTCTATATATTGATATGTAAAGATTTCTTTGATTACATTTGTTATAAGATAATGTACAATCAAACTTCATGGGATCTGGTTTATTGGTTTAGAACTTTAAGGTCCTGTTTTATGGGAATCCCAGTTATTTGGCGTAATTATATGTTTAGCGGTTCTGTTCTGTCTCCAAGTTTTTGTGTAGTTTCTGAAGTCTTAAACGTTTGTAAATGGCCATGCCAGTTACAACAATTGGTCTTCTTTTATCTGGAGGAACAGAAGAAGAAGGTAAGTCAGGAATAGGAGGAGGAAATGGAATGTGTAGCTAATTGCCCCATGAGCAACTGCGTCTTTTGCCATGAGACAAGGACTGGATGTTGCCTGCGTACAGTTACTGAATGTTTTAATCAAAGATTCTATAGAAGAATTCTGTTAAAAAAAGAAGAAATTGCAGAAGAGAATTTCAAATTCTGATGGAATCCAGAATTCTGGAGCCAGGGAGGCTACATGAACCCCCAAAACTATTGCCCTGAGGTAATGTTGAAACCTTAAACCAAAAATATCCCCTGAAGTCTTCTTAAAATCAAAGAACAATTTAGCTTAACAAGTAAAGAATGTCTACCTTGAGCACTGTTCTGTTTTAAGAACTGTGTCTATGGGATCAAACTGACAACACCAACTGGAAAGATTACATAGGAAATTTAAGGGGTAATGGGTGTATGTTAATGGAGGAGGAGCAATTCAGAAACGGAGGGTGAGAATTGTTGTATATCTTGAAGAATGTAATCAATGTCACAGAATTGTACATGTAGAAATTGTTGCATTGGTGTATGATCCGCTGTGTATATATCCAACATAAATAAATAAATAAATAAACTCCCCCCCCCCAAAAAAACAAGTAAGGTGAAGAGTAGTCCATATAATATATGACTCTTTTTACAAGTCACTTCTTTTATAACAATGATGGCATGTGTGGAAGGCCAAAGTTCATTTGAACTGAATAAAATGGCCAAGGAGCTACTGAGAGACTTTCACAAGAAAGTATTCTCATCCAAACAATTGCAAAAGTCCAGACAGCATTATAAACCTAGATCAAGCCCAGCAGAAAATCTTAAAGAACTGCAAAGATTACAACTTGACAACCAGTACAAAATAATGCCAAAATACCAAGGATTCTAAACAGAAATGGCAAATATTGCCAAATAAACAGATCATGGGTACACTAAAGACACAAAACATGTGTGATAAAAAATAACCTCCAGAAATTCGCCCAGTACATCAAAATCCCAGACAGGTCTGGAAGAGTGGGAGTCATCAAAAATGACCTATACCATTCAGAAACTCTAAGGATGCTAAGTTGGTGAGCAAAAGCCATATCCCCACTGACTGCTTATGGTATTTGCATATAATGCAATTTTCTGTAGCTATTCACCTGAGTAGAGCCCTCGTGCATTGGTTAAGAACTCAACCTCTATCTGAAAGGTTGGTACTTCAAGTCTGCCAGCTACTCCTTGGAAACCATATGGGCAGTTCTACCCAGTAAGGTTGCTATGAGTTAGAATCAACTCCACGACGATGGGTTTTTTATTCATCTGAGTAAGGCAGATCTATATAGATTATTGGAAAATGTCCAGGATGTATTAAGAAAAGAATATGCATGATGGTTTGTATTATGATGCTATAAAAATATTTTTAAAGAAAAAAAGCATGTATTAAAAGCTTTATATGCTAATTTGTTAATAAGTTCTATTATTTTGATGAAAAAGCACTTTATGGGTAAGAATCCACTCAGAGTGAAGAAACGTACATAAGAAAAAAGGTATGAGAAGAGAATTTTAGGAGATTCTGTGTGAAAAACTGGGAGAATATACACGTATGAATAACAAAGTGGGTAAAGGGTTCCAGCTTTCCTGGAACATGGCATGCTGACTAGCAGGCATGTGGTCGGGGAAGAGAATGTAAGAAGCTTCCCATGGCATAGACTTGACACAGGACCTTCCTGCTTCCTTTCTTACTAACAGGAAGAGTGTCAAATGGGGACTCTGTCATGGCCCAAAAGACTTTTCTCAGTCACTATCTCTACATTCTTTTCTCCACACACAAACTGGTCCATGTTCTGTGTAAATCCATGAAGCTGATCAGTTTCTAAGATGGGACTCAGTTTGTCCTAGTGGAGATCTGGTTGAGCCTGTTCTTAACCTTCTCCTGCCTCTTTAGCTTACTTGGAACCTGGTTTCATAGAAAAACTCACACGCTGATCAGAGCTGCTCCTCATCACTGTTCTCAGCAGAACCATAACAGCATTAGTATTACAGAAAAGAGCAAAGATGCCTTTCAAGAAGCCGAATGTTGTTTACCAACAACACAAGCTTAGCTTTTGGAACTTAATTTTATGGCTCATCGAGGATGAGACTGCTTTCCCTTGGACTTCTTCCTACATAGACCTTATGTATTTCTATTGTTAGTGTATGAATTCCACGTGAATGTGTTGTTAGAGACACCTCCAGCCCGAACACAGAACAAGGCAAAATTCAGTCCTTCTGTAGGCATTAGTTTTAAAAGAGTGTTTTTCAAAATAATATTTTATTGTTTTTAAAGCAGAAATTTACACCACAAGTTAGATTCCTATGTAACAATTTCTGCACAAATTATTCAGTGATATTGGCTACATTTTCCACATTCTTCTCATTCATTCTGTTCTGGTTGTACAGTTTTAATTTCAGTTTCACTGCCACCTTACCCTGTCATCTTTGCTTTAAAATGATTTTCAACCATTTTGTCTCATAAATGTAAATTTTTTTTTTTTGAAAATGAAACTCATTACTCTTGAGTGACATTCTTATTTTATGAGCCAATCTGTTATTTAACTAAAAGGTGACCTCACGGTTAATTTTTGTTTAAGGTTTAAAGATATCTCGGGGCTATAGTCTTGGGAATACTTTAGTTTCAACCAGTCCAGTAAATCTGAACTTTCTAAGAATTTGACTTCTGTTCCACATTTTTGTCCCATTCTATCAAGATCCATGTATTGAGGCCTTGATCACAATTGTTGATTGTGGTAGCCAGGCACCATCTAGTTCTTATCATCTCAGGATACATGAGGCCATGGTTCATGAAGACTATTAGTTCTATAGAATACCCTCTTCCCTGAGTATTTGGTTTTTTTCTTCCTTTTTTGTTCTGAATGAGAGTGATAGCTGTATCTTATATGGTGTCTTGTAAGCTTTTTTTTGAATCATGTTTTAGGTGAAAATTTACAGCTCAATTTCTGATACAAATATTTATACACATATTGTTATGTGACAGTAGTTGCAATCCCTGTAATGTGGAAGCACACTCCCCCCTTTCCACCCCAGGTTTCCTGTGTCCATCCAACCACCTCCTGTCCCTTTCTCCCTTCTCATTCTGCCTCTGGACAGGAGCCATCTATTAATCTCATGTATATGCTTGAACTAAGAAGCACACTCTTCATGACTATTATTGTATGTTTTAGAGTTCAGTCTAATCTTTGTCTGAAGAGTTTACTTCTGGAATGGTTAACTTTAAAAGGGTATTGAAAGGTAGATTTCTCTTGAGAAAGTCTATGAATTGGGGCAGGGTTACAACATGTTATTACCTGTTTTAATATTATAGGAAAAAAGTAATTCCATCTGGTTTGACATGGAACATAGTATTCTGATTTAAAATGTAACTAAGATCCTAATGGCATTTTTAAAAGTAACCTAAGGCTCCTGAATCCCCTCGGCTGAGCAATTCACTGCTAAAGTTGGGGTGTCACACAGAGAGAAAAGTTGAATGTATTCATTAGCTGTGACTGTTATTAGTAGTGTAAATATTCACTACTGTCATTTATTAAGAATATGTTATATGGTAGACATCTTAGAAACACAACCTGCATGATTGTCACACATCTGTTCAGACACGGGAAAGTATAAAACCAAGATTGCCCAAAGTCAGATAGGTTATTAGCACCAGCTCAGGGATGAAACCTCAGTTACAACAAAGTTCAAAGTCCATGATATTTTTCTTGAATCACCCTTCATCTCTAAACCTAACACTGTACCAAGTTCTCTTGCTAATAAAAAAAAAAAAAGTAAAAGGTTTCAGTTGAAACCGTTGCATTAAACAAAGACTAGTGGGTAAAACTATAAAATTGTTCCAGCCTGTCTTAGAAATCAGGGGCAGCATTGCAGAGCTGATCCCAGAATAAAAAAATGGTAGCTGAATTTAATTGATATTCTTGATTTACAAAAGAAGAGGGTGGAGGAAGCAACATGGCAAGTGAGATATTATGGTAAGGATCAGCGTAATAGAGTTTGGTTAGTGCACATAATTCAATATGGCTGGAACAGAAAGTGCTAATGGATGTTGTATACCCAAAGAAATTAAAGGACTTAGATATTTAGTTGCTAAATCTATCATGTATAAAATTTTATATAAAGGGTTCAAGTCAGGAATTGTTAAAGAAGGTACGAACCATTGGCTCACCATCCGCGTGTCAAACTACTTCTGTTTCGTGTTTCACTAGAACAGGAATCTACCTGCTTATTCATTTCTGGACCCTCATTTATTTATCTTCGTGTCTTTGCCCACGAAGTTGCCTTCTCTCCACTCTCTTATTCTCCATCTCCAAAATATTCATGTCAGAGCTCAGTCTCTTATCTCTAAGTCTAGCAAAAATACCATTTATCCTAAAAAGTTTCCCTGATTTCTTTAAAAAAAAAAAAAAAAGAAAACTCTCATCTGAATCACATCCATTTCTCCTATGCATTATTAATGCATTAAATTAGGCATTCTTTAATTTAAGATGTATTAATTGACTGCTTACCCAGTACCAGGCAAAATTTTAGGTTCTTAGGATTATCTAATATACAATTGAAAAATAATACTCCTGGTGGTGCAGAGTTTAAGCATTCGGCTGCCAATCACGAGGTCAGCACTCCTTGGAAACCCTGTGGGGCAATTCTACTCTGTCCAATAAGGTCGCTATGAGTCGGAAACATCTTGACGCAAGCAACAGGTTTGCTTTTTGTTTCTTTGTTTTCATTTTCATAATGGAGCTTATTTTTCTAGTAGAAAAAGTAAGCAGAAATAAATCAGTAAAATAGAATATGTTGGATGATGCTGTCTGCTATAGAGAAATATGAAGCAGTGAAGGGAGTTAGGGACAGCTGAGGGCTGGTAAACTTAAACAGGGTGATTGATTAGGTACAGCTCCACTTAGGAAGTAACTGACTTAAACGTGACGAAGATATCGGCTATTACATGTATTGAAGAAAAGAAAGCTATAAGTAAAAAGCGGACGCTAATCTGTGGCTATCATACGTCAAATGCATTCAGCGCTTAGATCTTTCTTCTAATCCACTAGCTCAAGCTGAAAATCAGTGTTGGGCGTATTTGATAAATGCTTCATGTAAGCAAGGAATGGAATATATGTCACCTTTACATCAATTTCTAAGTAGCTAAGTCTCATGGCTATCTGTGACTCTGCTCTTAGCTCAAACAACTTATTCATAATGTCCCCTACACTAAACAGGACTCTCAATGTTAATTAATGACATAAGTCTACATTTTCATCTCTTGTGTACAGAAAATATGTGTAACACCAGATTTGGTTTAGTCAACTTTGTGCTGAGCTTCCAAAACTAGAGAAACCACGCAAAAAATCAACATAATAGTCATGATTCCTCACACCTCACTTGGAAAAGAACACAGCCTGCGCCTCTATTGTAATAAAGCCAGGGGAGCTGGAAAAACTCCATTTTCCCCAAAATTTTCAACCCCTGAATACAGAATGTCTTGAAATAAATGGATTTGTCAGTTTTTTGAAAGACATGGATATAATTCTGTAGAACCAGGACCATGATTTGAAAGTCTAAGATTCCTGTCTAACTAATTTGAGAAGAACATTGAAGTCTTCTCATAGTCTGGAGCTCATAGCATCTATTCCTGTCTGTCTGAATAGGACACTGAATTTATCTCTCTTCTTTCATCTACATCCTTACAAAGCTACTCTCCTGCTTTAATTCTTTATTTATTTTTCAAAAATTCCAAGAATAAGTGTGTGCTACAGCCAGCTCACACCAGTTTGTGAAAGCTGATTGTTAAATACTCAGAAACTTTGGAAGCCTGTTGTTAAACCTTTGGTAGTTTGAAATCTGCCATGGTAGGAGCATTTATACCACAGACTTGACAAATACTACAAATCAGGTTGTGTTGTGGTGGTTCCAGTAAGAGGCACACCCCTGAGAATAACCATTATGGAGAAGACAGTGTATTAGTGCTCTGTATACTGAAAAAAAAATTTTTTTTTATACGATATGCTGTTTGGAAACTCTATGGGGCTGTTCTACTCTGTCCTATAGGGTGGCTATGAGTCAGAATTGACTCGACAGCACTGTTTTTTTTTTTTTTTAATACTGCTATGAATAAGAGAGTATTCTGTCACATGGGGTTGTTATCAGTCAAAATTGACTCAACAGCACACAATAGCCTGACAAACAAGAAAGGTATGGCTGTCCCCTAGAATGGCTAGACAAATGCGAGAATTTGTGAGGCTGGGGATCTCCCAGGTTGATGGACCTGGGGAAGGGGCATGAAGAGCCAGAGAGTCCATGAAAGGAAGATTCTACCACCCAATGAAATCATTAGAGAAAATTCATGAGGGAAGAGTGGGAGCAAGGGAGTAATTGGAATACGTGGTCAACAGGGAAGTATAATGATCTGTCTTAGGTCCCATCATCAGTGACCCACATCACTACATTACAGGCCACTGTAATGACAGCACAGATTTATATTCTTAGAATGGCATCATAAATTAAAAAAAGAAAACATAGATCTGATTTTCCAGCATCAGTGCCAGAAGCTGAGGTGATTTTTTTCCTCTAGTTTTAGAGGCAGAAATATGCAAAATATGCAAAAGCAAAAAACCCCAACCAAGAATCGTGAAAAGCAATTTTGTCCCCATCAGTTCTCAGGTCCTGGTGAGGGTGAAGACAGTGAAGAGAAGGGAGAGAGGCTTCTGCTTCTCCTTTTGCAGTGGGAGTCCTGGCGTTTCCCTCCTAACTCACAGCTTTCCTCTCCTTCAACTTGAGCTAAGCACCTGAGACCCAAGTCCTCGGGTCCTGAACCATCAAGAAGCTTCTTGATGATGCTCTGTACATGAAGGAGTACTGGGAAAGGGCTGGTTCTTCAACAAAAGTAGCACTCCTGAGGCCAGTGATACAGTGTAGAGGATTGGGTTGAGAAAAGGCTTACAGTTGGCTCAGCTAGTACCATAGAGGTGGTCACTGGGCTTCTTTGAGGGCTCCTTTATAGACTGGTTGCTCATTGCAGAGACCCTTGCTGCAGCTGATGGTCTTCATTCGGAACTTGCCCAGACTTGCTCCAAAGTTAGTGCTGTGGCTTCCCTGTCAATCACTCAGGTTTCAACACAAATGTCATTTCTTCAGAGAGCCTTTTTCTGACCACTCTGACTAAATCAATACCCCCGTGGCTCCATCATCTACATAAAACGTGTCTGTATTGAAGAGCATCACTAAATTACTGCTGTATTGTCTATCTCCTCCCTAGAATGTATGCTTCCTGAGCCTTGTCTGTTCTTGTTCTCTCAATGTATCCCGAGTGTCTACAGCTATATCAGCATATCTGAGGAAAGAAAGATTCTGGAAGAAAGAAAAAAAAGGGGAGGGGGTAGGGAGAGACAGATATGAATTCCATAAAGATTAATTTAATAAAGAAAAGCTAAATTCTATTATGCTCTTTTTTCAATTTAATCCTAGTGCTAAGGGAGGAAAAAGAGTGAGCTAAAGGAATCTAATGTGTTTCGATTAATTACAATTAGGTAGGAAAACTAATCAATTCCAGCACTAATTCATTTTCCTCATGCCACATGGCAAATTGAGAAGCATGATTTGTCCTCCAACAGTAAAATGATGGCCGAGAATATGGATTACATTCATATAATTTCACAGTCTGGCATCTCTCACACTTAGCAATATTCCATTTAGACATGTTACAAAACATAATTTGAATAGGACATTAATAAACCAGTCAAGTTATATTCAGTATTTTGAATCTCAATATTATTTTCATTGCTTTGTTGTGGATCATAGTAACCTTTACAATTAATAATTAGCATTTTTTTATTTGATACTATAAAATTAGATTTTCAAAATTAATTTAATAATGAAAAAAAGAAGGGTGGTAAATTCTATTCCTTTTTATGGAATTATATACATACATGTTAATTTATAAAATATAAAAAAGATGAAAATAGAAAATTGTATTAAGAAGAAACTTAAAAATGAATTGTATATGAATAAAATATTAATTCTTAATGCATAAGTTAAAAAATCATTAAAGTAAGTTATCAGGCTACTTTGAAAATAATGAAAATGACTGACGTGCTGACAAATTTTATAGCATTATTCATAGTATTTCTTAGATTTTAGATTCTAGTCTTAAATACTTTTGAAATAGAAATGATTAAATGAGCTGTCTATTCAACAAATGAAGTAAGAAAAAAGAAATCCTGAAGGAAGCAGGAAGAATGAACAGTAAAGATAAGTGGGGTAATTCATTAATTAGAAAAAACAATACTGGCTTGGTCTCTTGGGGAAAAAAAATCAATCATCAGTCAAATAAAAAAAGATGGACTAAGCCCAAATTTCTTTGCTCCTTTGCTCTTTCAAGCAAAATGTATTATTAGTGGATGCTGAGGTTCTGCATTAAAAAGTGTGCTAGGACAATTTCTTGAAATGCTAAGTGATATTTAATCAGGCTGTTCCCCTGGGTGCAGAAAAGTAGGGACCAAGTCAAGGCTGCTGCAAGAATAAAAGAGTTCTGGAAGGAAAGTGAAGTGGAGGCCCTTCTTCCTCTTTGTGCATCACAGCCTGCTCAGGGTTCCCTTCCCTTTGCTCTTCCCTGGTTTTTCTTCATGAATTAAGTGGGAGTGTGGGTCAAGACGTTGCCAAGTCCTGTCATATGTGGAATTACACGGGAAAAAAAAAAAAAAACAAAAAAAAGATCAAGTTTACGACATTTCAAAGATGTCCAATGTTGCTCATAAAATTAAAAACAGAAAGATTAAAAAAAAAAAAAAAAGACAATGTTTTCTTCATCTGCATTCAAGCATAAAGCTCTGAGGTAGTCAATTAGAAGTCACTGTTACAGGCCGAGGCAGAACAGAGGAGCAAAGCTGGAAAATTTTAAGCGAGCCAGGTACAATTTCGGCTGACTCCGGCACTGTTGGATATTTTGGAAAACTGGTTATTTTGGGAATAAAAGTTTTATGCTTTTGCAGAATTGTGCGGGTGTCTGTGAGCTCCACCTCCATGGCCTTGGTGGATCCAGAATGGGACTGAGGGTGGAACATCTCCTGAGCCTCTCAGGAAACATCCTCTGCAAAACTGGGAGCTCTTGTCGAATGTGGACGTAGATAGAGACTCTTACCCTGGGAATGTTGTGGCCCTGACGCTTTCCTTTTTCAATATTTTAGAAAAGAAGGGATCCATCCCAACTGAAAGTAAGTATAGCTATCTAAGAATGGTCTGAATATTTTATCTCCAAAGGGAATTGTGATTATCATCCACAGAAGTACCAGGAAAGAAGTAAAAGGAACATAGAAAACTTGCTGTTGTTGTTCTTAAGTGCTCGTGAGTCAGTTCCGACTCATAGCAACCTTGTGCACAACAGAAAGAAACACTGCCAGGTCCTGCACAATCCTTACCATCATTGTTATGCTCAAGGCCTTTGTTGCAGTCACTGTGTCAGTCTACCTCTTTGAGGGTTTTCCTCTTTCCGCTGACCCTGTGCTTTACCAAGCATGATGTCCTTCTCCAGGGACTAATCCCTCCTTATAATATGTCCAAACTACGTGAGACACAGTCTTGCCATCCTTGCTTCCAAGGAGTATTCTGGTTGTACTTCTTCCAGGACAAATTTGTTTGTAATTTTGGCAGTCCATATTCTTTGTCCATACCACCATTCAAAGGTGTTAATTCTTCTTCTGTCTTCCTTATTCATCGTCCAGCTTTCACATGCATACCATACAATTGAAAGTACCATGGCTTGGGTCAGATGCACCTTACTCTTCAAAGTGACATCTTTGCTTTTCAACACTTTAAAGAGGTCCTTTGCAACAGGTTTGCTGGATACAACACGTCTTTTTATTTCTTGACTGCTGCCTCCGTGGGCCTTGATTATGGATCCATGTAAAATGAAATCCTTGACAGCTTCAATCTTTTCTGCATTTATCATAATGTTGCTCATTGGTCCAGTTGTGAGGATTTTTGCTTTCTTTATGTTGAGGTGTAATCCATCCTGAAGGCTGTGGTCTTTGATCTTCATTAGTAAGGGCTTCAAGTCTTCTTCAATTTCAGCAAGCTAAATTGTGTCATCTGCATAACACAGGTTGTTAATCAGTCTTCCTCCAATCCTGATGCCCCATTCTTATTCCTGTAGTGCAGCTTCTTGGATTGTTTACTCAACATAGAGATTGAATAGGTACATTGAAAGGATGCAACCCAGACGTACACCTTTCCTGACTTTAAACCACTCAGTATCTCCTTGTTCTGTCCAAACAACTGCCTTTTGATTTATGTACAAGTTCCTCATGAACACAATTAAGTGTTCTGGAATTTGCATTCTTCACCATATTATCCATAATTTGTTATGGTCCACACAGTCAAATACCCCTGCATAGTCAATAAAGCACAGGGAAATATCCTTCTGGTATTCTCTGCTTTCACCCAGGATCCATCTGACATCAGCAATGATATCCCTGGTTCCATGTGCTTTTCTGAATCCAGCGTGAATTTCTTGCTATTTCCTGTCGATACACTGCTATAGCCACTTTTGAATGATCGTCAGCAAAATTTTGCTTGCATATTTTATTAATGATATTGTTGAATAATTTCCGCATTTGGTTTGATCACCTTTCTTGGGAATAGGCATAAATATGGATATCTTCCACCGGTTGGCCAACAAACCGTCTTCCGTATTTCTGGGCAGAGTCAAGTGAGCACTTCCAGTACTTTATCCATTTTTTGAAACATCTCAATTGATATTCCGTCAATTCCTGGAGCCTTGTATTTCACCAAAGCTTTCAGCGTAACTTGGACTTCTTCCTTTAGCGCCATTGGTTCCTGATAATATGGTACTTCTTGAAATCGTTGAACGTGACCTAGTTCCTTTGGGTAAAATGACTCTGCATATTCCTTCCAGCTTCTTTTGATGGTTCCTGTGTCTTTTAGTATTTTCCCCATAGAATCCTTCACCATTGCATATTGAGGCTGGAATTTTTTCTTCAGCTCTTTCAGCATGAGAAAGGCCAAGAGTGTTTTTCCCTTTTCATTTTCCATCTCCAGCTCTTTGCACATGTCATTGCAATACTTATTTGTCTTCTCCAGTCACCCTTTGAATCCTTCCATTCGGTCCGTTTACTTCACCTTTTCTTCCTTTTGATTTAGCTGCTTAATGAACGAGAACATCTTTCAGAGTCTCCTCTGACATCCGTCTTGGTCTTTTCTTTCTTTCCTGTCTTTTTAGTGACCTCTTGCTTTCTTCATGTGTGATATCCTTGATGTCATTCCACAACTTACCTGGTCTTAGGTCATTCGTATTCAATGCGTCAAATCTCTTCTTGAGATGATCTGTAAATTCAGGCAGGATATGCTTAAGCTCGTATTTTGGTTTTCGTGCATTTGCTCTGATTTTCTTCAGTTTCAGCTTGAACTTGCATATGAACAATTGATGGTGTATTCCATAGTTGGCCCCTGGCCTTGTTCTGACTGATGATATTGAGCTTTTCCATCCTCTCTTTCCAAAGACATAGTAGATTTGATTCCTGTGTGTTCCATCTGGTGAGGTCCAAGTATATTAAAAAAAAAAAAAAAAAAAATTTTTTTTTTTTTTTTTTATTTAGTTGCTGTTTAAGTTGGTGAAAAAGGTATTTCCAATGAAGAAGTTGTTGGTCTTGAAAAATTCTATCATTCTATCTCCGCCATTGTTTCTATCACCAAGGCCATGTTTTCCAACTACAGATCCTTCTCCTTTGTTTCCAACTTCGCATTCCAATCACCAGTAATTATCAATGCATCCTGATTGCATATTCGATCAATTTCATACTTCAGAAGCTGATAAAAATATTCAATTTCTTCATCTTTAGCCTAAGTGGTTGGTGCCTAAATTTGAATAATAGTCGTATTAACTGGTGTTCCTTGTAGGCGTATGGATATTATCCTGTCACTGACAGTGTTGTTCTTCAAGGTAGATCTTGAGAAGTTCTTTTTTAGGATGAATGCGACACCATTCATCTTCAAGTTGTCATTCCCAGCATAGTACACTATATGATTGTCGAATTCAAAATGGCCAGTACCAGTCCATTTCAGCTCACTAATGCCTAGGATATCTATGTTTATGCATTCCATTTCATTTTTGACAATTTGTAATTTTCCTAGATTCATACTTCATACATTCCAGGTTGCGAATATAATGGACGTTTGCACCTGTTTCTTCTCATTTTGATTCGTACCACATCAGCAAGTGAAGGTCCTGAAAGCTTTACTCCATCCATGTCATTAAGGTCAACTCTTCTTTGAGGAGGCATCTCTTCCCCAGTTGTCTTTGGAGTGCCTTCCGACTGGGGGGCTCATCTTTCGGCACTATATCAGACAATGTTCTGCTGCTATTCATAAGGTTTTCACTGGCTAATTCTTTTCAGAAGTAGGCTGCTGGGTCCTTCTTCCTAGTCTGTCTTAGTCTAGAAGCTCAGCTGAAATCTGTCCTCCATGGGTGACCCTGCTGGTATCTGAATACCAGTGGCATAGCTTCCAGCATCAAAGCAACACACAAGCCCCCACAGTACGACAAACTGACAAACGTGTGACAAAAAAAAAAAAAAAAAAACCTTGTAGAGCAAGAAAATAGACTGCTGTCTGTGAGGTTCAGGACCTTCAGATTATGAGATGGGTGTGCTGCCCACTGAGCTCAGTAGGAATTAGGGTCAAAAAGAATTACATATATCAGTACCATTGAGAGAAGAGTGTTGAAGGTGTAGTATGTTCCATCGTACCCTCAACACAAAACCAGTTTCTATTCACATCTTCTCAGTCGTTTCTCTGATTAGCCCATATTCTTTCTCAGGTGTCTTTCGATTTGATACAGTAATGCAGTACTTCTCCTTTACAAGTTAGAGCTAAGGGCACTGCCACGGCTTTTGAGGCACACATATGCCCAGGGAAACAAAGGCTTTGGTGGGTGGAGACTATGGGGGATGGCAGGTTTTTTAAATGACAGAGGCAGCAGGGTAGATCCCATGTTCCTGTTGTGGTGTTGGGTTCACACACTTATGATGTCATTAAATGCCCCCGCCAATGGGGAGACAAGAAGAAATCATAAAGTTCTAATTTGAGCAGAAGGCTAGGAAGAGCCTCTGAGTGAAAAAGGCCTATGGAAAACAGAGTGTAATCAAAAGATGAAAGTTGAAAGGGAATACTCCTAGAAAGTGGAGAAGAAAGGGTTAAAGGAAAAAAAACAACAGAAAAGGTAAGCTGCTTACTTTGAGAGTAGAAGACTAAGAGGGGTAGAGGGGTAGGGTGGGAAGGATGTAATTTAAAGATATAGATGATCAGGGGAATGCTGAGGCTTCAGAGCATATGAAAATTTTTGCTTCACTTGACATCACCAAGGAATGTATTTAGCATGTTAAGCTTTTTGTTTAAAGCTTTTTCCTACCGAAGATTATTAGTTCCAAGGATGTAGAGATCGGGAAGGGGGGAGTTTTTGCGCAGGGGACACTGAGTTCATGTTAATGGTGGTGGGAGATTTTAGAAAAGGATAGTGAAAATAGTTACAGAACTTGAAGAACATAATCAACATCCCTGAATTACACATGTAGAAATGTTGAATCCTTGTATGGCCTGTTGTGTAAATTTTCACCACGATTAAAAAGAAAAGAAACAATCAATAGAGGTCCAGGGGTCACTGCAGCCTCTTAAGGCAGTCCTGCCTAGAATTCTAGGACAGGTTGGATCAGGTGTCCTGTCCCCATTCCCCCAAAGAGGAAGTGACACTAAGCAGGATGGGCTGGTGGGTGCAGGTCCAGACACCGGGATCACCCATGCAGCCCAGCTCCTATTTGGTGGGCACTTGGGAGCCAGAGTGGACCAGCCAGTGAGAGTAGATTCGAGTTCTGACTAACATAGGCCTGCCGCGGCGGCCACCCCCAGGGTGGACCTTCAGGAGTGGGGGGCAGACTAGATCCCCTCTTGGGCCGGGAGAACAAGGCCCTGGACATCCTAGCCTTCATCTGAGGGACAAGAGCTGAACGCTTTCAGGCTCCTTTCTGAGGGGAAGGGGGAAGAGGAAGGTTTGTAAAAAGTTCCAGGGTCTCCGGGATGGGTGAGGGAAACACCAGTAAGTTCAGGCGCTCAGGAAAAGTGGTCTGTGCAGGCCCAGGAGGACCCAACAGAGGGTGCGTGCAGGGGTGGGGGTATGGGTGTCTGTGCCTGGGGAGAAATGGAGACTCTCCCAGGGAAAAAATGATAATAATTTTTAGAAAAAGGCAATCAATATAAAAGAGTCTGGTAGAAAAAGCCTTGTTTTGGGAAAATGTGATACTTATGTGGCGCTTATGAGGTGGACAGAGATGTCCATCGTACATATGGTGCAACTAACAGGCCAGGAGAATGGTAGACAAGCCAAATGAAAAACATGCATAGCTTTATATAGATATAGGTTAGGGAAAAAATAGGAGCGACTGAAATATTTTTTTCAAGGGACAATATTGATAGTAACGTAACCTCATATAATTGATACATTTATTTCCACATCCTGAATCCCTGGCCCTTTATTCTCTGTTCCGCAAGGTCAAGTTCAAATGAAAGGTTGGTGTTTCCAACTCACCCAGCAGTGCCACAGAAGAAAAGCCCCGGTGATTTGCTTCTGTAAAGATAACAGCCAAGAAAGCCCTATGGAGCAGTTCTATCCTGTAACACATGGGGTTTCCATGACTCCCAGTAGACTCAACAGCAAGGTTTTTTTGGGGGGAGAAGGCGGGGGGTGCGAGTGAGTTCCCAAGGTTCAGCTCAAATGTGATGTTATGGAGACCTTCCTCTGACTTCCTCTCCAGAGTGACTTGCCATGCTTCTGTAGACTAGCACATTTTCTTATTTCTGAGTTAACATTTCTCTGTTATTGTGATCTATTAGTTTATATTTACTTCCTCTAAAAAAATTTTTTTTTTTTTTTTTATAAACCAGGTGTTAATTCCTTGAGGGTACCTCAAAGAAATTTGAATCTGTAGGGTATCACATTGTGTTTCTAAATGGATGAATTAATAAATGTTTTTGAGTTTTGAATGTTAACCTTTAGAAGGTTGGGAAGGAGTTGAACATTGCCATCAGTGAATATTACCTTTTATTGACAGTCTAAATATCTGCCAGTTGCTTTACCTGAATTATCTTTTAATCCTCATGACCCTGAAATATGATCCCCATTTTGCAGAAAAGTTCTCAGTAGAGTGACTGAAAAGAAGTTTGTCCAAATTCACAAAGCTAACAAAAGGCGGGGTTAACCTGGTTCTGTCCCAAAGTCTACTCTTTTTTCTTCATGTCAAGTTACTTTTATGTGGACAATGATAGGAACATCGAATAAAAGCTAAGGCAGAAAATTATGGTTATATTGGGGATGAACAAATTGTGGTTATTAAGGAATCTTCAAAAATAAGCCTGGAAGCCACTGAAGGTTAGATCTTTTATAGACAAATTTGAGTGCACAAATGACTAATTTTCAGAGTCAGGAATTTAAGACTACTGCCCTGTTCTACAGAGCAGATTGAGGCAAATATTTCAGTTGAGCTTCAAGTCTCCACACCATCATGCACAAGTTAGTATTCAGCATTTCTTTTTGAGAAGCCACAATGTCATTTTACCAAGTGGTCCTAAAGATCTGAGAAGTATGCTACCATATTCCTAATAACTGGCTGCCGTCAAGTCCATTCTGACTCATGGTGACCCTATAGGACAGAGTAGAACTGCCACCTAGGGTTTCCAAGGAGAAGCTGGTAAATTGGAAGTGGTAACCTTTTGGTTAGCAGCCAAGGTTTTAGGCCACTCTGCCACCAGGGCTTCACTAAAATAGCAGAGGATGGTTTCGATCCATCAACCTCTGGGTTATGGGCCCAGCACGCTTCCGCTGCGCCACTCTGCTCCTTGGTTGTATTACTGATAGCCAAACGTATACAGTCCTGATGCATGTCAATATGTCAGCACATAGAGTTAATGCCATTTTTTCCTATCAATAGTATTGAATAAAAGCTCTAGATCAAATAATCAGATGGTTAGATCCGGAAATCTAGTTATAGCCTCATATGGTTTAATTAATGGAAGTCTCAAAATACTTTCAGAAAAAAAATAAATAAATAAAACCAGATGTTTTATTTCCAATGTGGAGATGGAGTAGGGCATAGCAGCCACTACTGCTTGTCTACACCACAGTCAGCCACTACCACCACCCACCAGGTCCCATGAAAAAAGAAAAATGACTTTCTTCCCATAGCCACATCTGTACTGTCTTGTGCTTGGAGGTGGTGGATACCATTCTCAGAGCCAGAGTGTGAATTACGATCAAGCTTGGTAATCATAGAAACCCTAGTGGCGTAGTGGTTAAGAGCTCAGCTTGTACCAAAAGGTTGGAAGTTCAAATCTACCAGGCACTCCTTGGAAATCCTGTGGGGCAGTTCCACTCTTTCCTTAGGGTTGCTATGAGTCGAAATCGACTCTATGGCAATGGATTTCAGGTTTTTGTTGTTGTTAATCATAGGGGTTCCCATCTTCATGGAAGTAAGTTTAGGTAAGGGTATGTGATATAAATATAGTAAATGAGACTGGGAAGCTTACAGAAGAGGGTGTCCTCAAATTACAGAACACAGAGTTTTGTCTTCCTTCTAGACCACATCTGAAATTGTGAAGTTTGAAGTACTGCACAGGGACCAGCTGGAATATGAGACTCAGATGTTGAAGATGGCAGAGTGCAAAGAGTCAAAGAACCTGAGTCCTGATGGCATCATGGAGCCGCTGAATTATCCAGCCATGTAGCCTCCCTACCCTCTGGATTTATTCTTATGTGGGATATAAAACCACTTTGTTTAACCCAGTTGAGTGTTGTTTTAATTGTTGTAGAGCTCTAGGTGTAAGTAAAAAGTGGACTCTAATCTGTGGCTATAATGTATCAAGTGCATTCAGCCGTTAGATCTTTCTTGTAATCCACTAGCTCAAACTGAAAATCAGTGTTGGGCATATTTGATAAATGTTTCATGGAAGCAAGGAATGGAATATATGTCACCTTTACATAAATTTCTAAGTAGCTAAGTGTCATGGCTATCTGTGACTGTGCTCTTAGCTCAAACAAATTATTTATAATGTCCCCTTTCACTAAACAGGACACTCAAAGTTAATTAATGAGATAAGTCTACATTTTCATCTCTTTTGTAGAGAAAATATGTGGTCAACAGGGAAGTGTAATGGTCTGTCTCAGGTCCCATCATCAGTGACACACATCACTACATTACAAGCCACTGTAATGACAGCACGGATTTATATCCTTAGAATGGCATCAAAAAAGAAAACATAGATATGATTTTCCAGCATCAGTGCCAGAAGGTGAGGTGATTTTTTTCCTCTAGTTTTAGAGGCAGAAATCTGCCTCTAAAAGAGGCGTATATCTCTTTTGAGATATAAAAGAAATCTCTTCTGAGAAATAAAAGAGATTTAACAAGCAAGAGATGGGGGAGGAGAGGTGTCAAGTCACTTGAAGATTGCCCAGTAGCAAAAGTCAGAAGGGACAGGACCTCCTTCAGAGCCAATAGATGGAGAGAGACCCTAGAGCTGGTGGTGCTCTGAATTCAGACTTCTAGCCTCATGAACTGTGAGGAAATAAATTTCTGTTTGTTAAAGCCATCCACTTGTGGTACTTCTGTTACAGTAGCACTACTTAAGTGACACACAGGGCTTCTCTCCACTTTCTACCTTCCTTTCCCTCACTTGTAGTAGAGATCTCTGCTCTCCAGATGACAACCACAGAGCTTCTCACCTGTGACAGCAGGTTCACATCTTGGTAACAATTGGCAATAGGTCTTTTTGCTTTTTCTTTATGGGCACATAGAGAATGCGGCTGACAATGACTCCACCAACATTCCAAGTCAGGGGCTGTAAAAAGTGGAGGAAACCAGGAAGAAGCAGTGAGGAAGGAATCTGAGCAGCCTGGGATCCTTGGACAGGGAGAAATTCACCAGGCTGTGCTGGGCATTTTGTGTGGAGGACGAATGGTACATCTCAGAAGGTGGGAGCTTGAACATCACCCCTATTCTCCAGAATGAGAGAAGCCAATTTCAATGGTGATGAGAAGGGATCTCTGCTAAGTGAGACAGATTTATGTGGAGATTTAGTCCAGCCAATAGGGAAGACCAATGCCTGGCAGGTAAAAGGGCCAGATGCAGGAGAGAATGCACAGGGCAGCACATGAAAAAGGATTTTAGAAAACTAAAGAGTCAGGGAAAGTAAGGTTGTGAAACAAAATGAAATTCACATACAAAATTCTGGCAGGTAGAGTGGGAACAGTGGGTAATGTGGCAGTTAACTGCGGCTGTGACTCTCCACTCAGATCCCGCAATTGTGACTATGTCTTTTTAAATGAGTGGCTCTCCTGAGCAAAATCCTCCATGTTGTTGGTGTTGTTTGCCAGGGAGTTCTAGCAACCCTATATGACAGAGTAGAACTGCCCCATAGGGCTTACTATGCTGTAATCTTTATGGGAACAGATCCCTATGTCTTTTTTCTGGTGGGTTAAAACCTCCAACCTTTTGGTTAGTAGCCCAGTACTTCACTATTGCGCCACTACCAAAAACAAAAACAATTCCAAAACCCATCGCCCTCAAGTTGTTTTTGGCTTCTGGTCACCCTATAATACAGGGTAGAACCCAATAAGACAGAGAAGAACTGCTCAACAGAGTTTCTAAGGGAGAGGCTGGTGGATTAGAACCATGGACCTTTCGGTTAACAATGGAACTCTCAACCATGGTGCCATCAGCACGTCAAACAGAAACTGGGTCCATGAGGGTCAGGCCAGCGACCTTGGCTCCAAAGAGAAAATGGACCTTACAGAGATCAAACCCACAACCTCGGTTTTACTAACACCATGCTCTAACCACATGAGCCAACCAGCCAGACCTGAGCACCATGTGCCTGTGTTTCTCCCCTCACTTCGCCTTCAGCCTAAGCTCCAGACACCAAGGGTCCAAGATGAGGCTCTAGCAACAAGGGTCCTCTGGAAATGGGATGCATCCTCAGGAACTCAAGACTTGTTAAGCCTGTGATGTACAGTTTCAAAGAATGAGAAAAAGAAATTTATTATGCTTAGGTGTGCTGCGGAGCTGTGCTCTTCCACTGACTCCTCATCTGCCTGCCAACAGAGGCCCCAGCCCCAGATGTTGAACTCCAAACTCTTCTGCTCTTCTTCCAGACTTGGCACCATTGACTCATCTCTCAGGCTACAACTCAAATGTCACTTTCTCATAGGGCCCTCCCCTGACCTCACCAGCTAAATCAATGCCCTACCTGTCTCTCTCTCCATCGTCTTTATAAAATCCTGTATGGGAACGCGTATTGAATTATCGTTTCTCCCCTACAGCAAGTTTCATATAAAATTCATAGTCTAGATCCTCTCAGTTTATCCCCAGTGGCTAGGGTTAGAATGATGCTCTTCGTGGCTACTGGCTGTTCAGAAATTCGTGACATGGAGGGGAAACACTTTCCTCTGTGTTGTGCTCCTTCATGGAGTAATTTCAGGAAGAAATAATTACTATGCTAAGGAAAGGTGGCAAGCTATGAGGCTCTCTGTTTTTCTGGAATGGACAAGATAACTTGCCACAGCTGGAAGCAAGATTAAGCCACTCATGAAATTTTTGTGGAGTTCATTCTCAGCTTTGAAGTCAGGAAGTAGGTGCTTTTGAGCTCTTACTGGTTTAATACAAAGGCAATTGTCATAACTAATATGTAAAAAGAGAAATAATCCATTATTTACAGTGGCATTCCATGATTCTATAGTGCTTATTCCTCTGTCTTGCATTAGCATACTCATTTTGAATTTGAGCCATCTCACTCTAGAAATTTCTGTTCTCCCACCCCACCCCACCCTACCCAAACCTCTTGGACACTGATTGTAAGGTTGAACAGGAAGTTAGGTCTTGTTCTATTCAGAAGAGATATAAAGAATACCTTCTTCTGTTCCTTTTTTCTGGGCACCAACTGTCAACCAAGTCAAGAGTGGGAAAGAAGGCATGAGTTTCCTCAATATTTTATCCTTCAGTCTCCTTCCCACAGCTCTTTCCACCTCCACTCCAGACAATGCCCACAATTACATTTCTAAGGATGAGAAGACATTCAGCTGCCTTACTGAAGGGTGTTTCAGGAGTGTGCAAGTTCTTAAGAAAAATGAAACAATAAGTAGTGAAGGTGAATTAGCAATGGCATTGTTTGTCCAGAGGGTGCATGGGAATTTTCCAGGATTAAAGCTAGAAGACAAGCCAGCTGTTCTCATGAAGGACTGTGAGGGTCATGATAAAGCGTTTGATACTCTCTGTATCCAAAAGTTTGTTGTTCAATGATTTTAGGTTGGACTATAACTGAACTGGATTTCCAGACGATTCCAACAGGGAAAGAGTTGAGAATTGAGTGCAAAGGCCAGGAGAAGGATCAGGTTATTGTCGTAATAATGCAGGCAGAGATGCTGAACATCTTTAATGGAGAAGGACAGTGGAGACGAACTCCTTCATTCATTTAACAAATCCTCATTTGGGGGCATACTGTATGCACCTATGCCCTGGGCACTGGGTGCCTCCTGGGCATTCAGCTGCTGAGTCACTAGTTAGCATTAATCCCATGGCCATGGGCAGCAGGCACTTTGCAAAGATGATCTCATGTTGAGTTATGTGAGAGGTCTTAAGGAACTGCTGCTTCTGTACAAGGAGAAATGGCATTCCATCAAGCAGCACAGCACACAGAAGAGGACTTGAGTCTTACTTTTGATGGTAAATTTAACCATCTTGCCTGGCAGGGCTATCACTGGAGCAGCCAGAGGGGTTGTCTGTCAATCTGATGAAGATCCTAAAGTGAAGATTCAAGGTGAGTTTAGTTTTCTTGGCACAAATTGCCAATAGACTTACTGTTTCCAGAAGAAAAGAAAGCTGAACCAACAGAGACATTAAGAAAACATCTACTTTCACAATCCCTTTTTACAGATAGTGGGTTTGGAGTTGCAACCAAAAGTTGGTGTAAATTTCTGGAGAATCAAAATACTCCCCTTTTGATAAATGAGTGAGTTCAAACTAGGAATTGCACAAGGATCTGAGAGCCAATGGACTAAATTTTTGTTTGGTTTGTTTGTTTTTTGCTTGACAGTCTAGGAGAATAAGAAATAATTTTCTCTTCAGTCAACGCCTGTGAGAGGAGCCCAGGACCAAGAAATAGGATAAAGCAGGAAATAGGAATAGATACAGGCCAGGCAGTAGGTTGCATTTCAGCTAAGGTGATAAACTGTTGACCTTTTGATGAAAACTTTGAGCTTCATACTCCCACGGGACCACCACATGGCCTATTGAGTTCCCTACTGAATTCCTTAAAGCATGGCTGGACTGGGAGAAGGGGCAGATGAAAGGAACAACTCTCGCTCCCGGGGGCCAAGTTTCCCCCTTTTCCGAAGTCACCGGATTCTTTCTGCAGCCTCCAGCGTGATCTCAGGGATGTGCTCCCTTCCCCAGTATAGAAAAACTCCTCTATTCATGGAGCCAGGACTCTGGCCCTGCTCCTCTGCTGTGTGGGCCTCTGAGCTGCAGGAGGTGTTTTCCTGCTGGAGGAGGAGGGCTCCGGGCAGCGACCGCCCTCAAGTCACCTCCACTGGGTGCCCTGGGGCTTAGTGTGCACGTCAGCGCAGCGGGGGATTGACAATCTGTGGATATAAGAGTGAAGTCTCCCTGAACTTTTGCTGCTTCCTCTTCCTGGTTGATCTACCCTCCTGCCCCCCGCCCCTGCCCCCCAGGCAAACCACAGTCACTTCATAGAAAAGCGATCAAGATCATATCGGCCCTGGGTGATGAAATCGCTGCTCACCCACTGCTTTTCCTCCTTCAAGGTCATTTTTGCACCGTCTGGCCTCGGTTTGAACCCCACCCCCCAACCCCCATCTCTTGTGCTCCGCAGGGGAGAAAGATGTGGCAACCTGCTTCCTAAAGTTTACAGCCTTGGAAACCCAATGGGGCAGTTCTGTTCTATCCTGTAGGTTCCCTGAGTCAGAACTGACTGCACCGCAAAGGGTGGTGCTCTCTGCCCTTGGGGTTTGAGCTTCTGTCTTTTTCATTCTGTAGCTGTAGCTCGTTTTGGGGTGAAGTTGGACAGTTGAATTTAGAAGGAAATGAAACAGAATTCGCGGAGGATTCCGTGTTAAATCTCAGGAAAGAGAGTTAAAACAAAGAGCCAAGAGTTCACAAAATGGGAGACTTTTTCATGCAAAATGGGCTGGTAAAGAAGGTACTATTTTTGTGGATTTGGGCCAGATTCAAATTTTGTTCCTGTAAATCTTATTTGGCCTTCCTCACTTTTCTCTAACCTGTCTCTCCAGGTTTGTGGTGATAGAAGGAGATTCTTATTTCATTCCTTGTAAATCCTTACCAGCCTCCCTTGCTGCTCCTGACCCTTCTTTCTCAGGAGTGATAACTACCGGACGTCCCAGCAACTAGGAGGGCCTCCTCATTAAAAAAACGGTCTCTGATTTTTTTTTTAAAAATGCATGTGTATCATATGTAACACTGCTGAAAAGCTGCTTTCCCCGCAAAACAAGAAGGTAAAATCTCAGACTAGCCAGAGGTAGGACCGGGAATCTTCTGATCTTTAGTAAGATGCCTTATCCATTTCTCCAGGGCTTTGAAGGGCAGTGTCTTTAGCAGCATTGTTACTTAAATTTCTTGAGTTTTGCACTTTTCTATCATCTATTTCAGGCTGTGACTGAAGTCCACTTGGCCTCCCTCCCACTATTTGCTCCCAGGCTTCCTAGCTGAGTTGTTGAGTGCCTTAGAGTGGTTCCAACTCACAGAGACCCTAAAGGACAGAGTAGAACTGCCCCACAGAGTTTCCTCCACTGCAATCTCTAAGGGAGCAAATTGCCAGGTCTTTTCTCCAGGATTCGCTGGTGGGTTTGAGCCTAACAAATGACTTTTCCTTTCGATTAACAGTGCAGTGCTTAATTGTAAGAGAAGGTAAAAATCCGTGGCCTAACTTTGAGCCTCATTAATTCAATTTACTTCTGACCTCAGGTCCTTAGCCTCATGGTGAGGGCCCTGGAAATAGCAGGTAATGGAGGAAGATTTTAGGTTCAGCTGTCCTAGGAAGGAAAACAAACAAAAACAAAACTAAACCAAAAACCAGCTATCAGGGACTAATGTGAACAAATGGAAAACCTGAAAGACTCACAAAATGGGTTGTGTTCCTTCCTGTACTCTCAGGGCCCAGGCACACACCTCAATTGTAGCATTTATCACCCTGTGGTGTAAACAACTGCTTATTCACTTGTCTTCCCCCACTAGATTGTAAATCCTTGAGGGCAGCACCCTCAGTGTCTACCATAACTAATTTTACATTAAAATTCTATATGCATGAGTGGTGGATTATATAAGAAAAATATATGAGGAATGAGGAAAGGGTGTAATTTGTGATCTAGGTGGTTATCACCAATCTGAGATCCCACGCTATGCCAACTCACATAAACTCACATATATAAAGGGAAAAGCAGTGAACTTCTATATACAGGAAACCAAGGAACCAAACCCAATGCCCTCAAGTTGATTCCAATTCATAGTGACCCTGCAGGACAGGGTCACTTAAAGAGTTTCCAAGTCTTATGAAAGCAGACTGCCACTTCTTTTCTCATTGAATGGTTGGTGGGTTTGAACTGCTGACATTTGAGTTTTTCTTCATGAGAATTCCTTCTATATATAGTAGGTGCATCCTAATTTCATGAATATAGCTTTGAAATGTGGCCGTTTAAACTCCCGGGGGCTGGATGGAGATGGGGCTGGGCGGGTGTCCAGTAAGTCTAGATATAGTGACAGTGGGACAGTAGGGTTGGGCTAGAGTTAGTGGCTGACAGCCCTCCCAAGTAAAGAGAATACTTGGTCTGCAAGTATGAAAGAAAAAGCTTACTGAGCCAAGTGCACAGCGGACTGACATTTCTCATATTATTTATACGGTTGGATTTGAGTTTTTCACATTGCAGTAATCAGAAGGATTTAGAACATAAGGCATATAAAATATAATTATGAAAATCTAGCCCAAAGACCTTTCCCCAGTAACAGGAAACTTTTAGCAAGAGCTCTACAATAATTAAAACAACACTCAACTGGGTTAAACAAAGTGGATTTATATCCCACATAAGAATAAATCCAGAGGTTAGGGAGGCTCCATGGCTGGTTAATTCAGCAGCTCCATGATGCCATCAGGACTCAGGTTCTTTGGCTCTTTGCACTCTGACATCTTCAACATCTGAGTCCCATATTCCAGCTGGTCCCTGTGCAGTACTTCAAACTTTTAGAATTTCAGACGTGGTCTAGAAGGAAAAGAAGCCTCTGTCATTCATAATTTGAGGAAAACCTCTTCTGTAAGCTTCCCAGTCTCATTTACTATATTTATATCACATACCCTTACCTAAACTTACTGCCATGAAAATGGGAACCTCTATGATTAACAACAACAACAACAAAAACCTGAAACCCATTGCCATGGAGTGAATTCCCACTCATTGCAACCCTAAGGGACAGAGTGGAACTGCCCCACAGGATTTCCAAGGAGTGCCTGGTAGACTTGAACTTCCAACATTTCGGTAGCAGCTGAGCTCTTAACCACTTCGCCATTAGGGTTTCTATGATTAACAAGCTTGATCGTAATTCAGACTCTGGATCTGAGAATGGTATCCACCACCTCCAAGCACAGGGCAGTACAAATGTGGCTATGGGAAGAAAGTCATTTTTCTGTTTTCAAGGGGCCTGGTGGATGCTGTTAGTGACTGACTGTGGTGTAGACAAGCAGTAGTGGCTGCTATGCCCTATTCCATCTCCACACTGGAAATGAAATGTTTGGTTTTGTTTGTTTTTTTTCTGAACGTATTTTGAGGCTTAAAAAAAAAAAATTTTTCTTTTATTAGTTAAACCATATGACGCCATAACTAGATTTCCAGATCTAACCATCTAAACATTTGATCTAGAGATTTTATTCAATACTAATGATAGGAAAAAATGGCATTAATTCTATGTGCTGGCATACTGACATGAATGAGGACTGTATAAGCTTGGCTATTAGCAATATAACCAAGGAGCAGAGAGGTGCAGCGGAAGTGTGCTGGGCCCATAACCCAGAGGTTGATGGATCGAAACCATCCTCTGCTATTTTAGTGAAGCCCTGGTGGCAGAGTGGCCTAAAACCTTGGCTGCTAACCAAAAGGTTGGCAGTTCCAATTTACCAGCTTCTCCTTGGAAACCCTAGGGGCCGTTCTACTCTGGCCTATAGGGTCACTATGAGTCAGAATGGACTTGACGGCAGCCAGTTGTTAGGAATATGGTAGCATACTTCTCAGATCTTTAGGACCACTTGGTAAAATGACATTGTGGCTTCTCAAAAAGAAATGCTGAATACTAACGTGTGCATGATGGTGTGGAGACTTGAAGCTCAACTGAAATATTTGCCTCAACCTGCTCTGTAAAACAGGGCAGTAGTCTTAAATTCCTAACTCTGAAAGTTAGTCATTTGTGCACTGAAATTTATTCATAGAAGATCTAACTTTCAGTGGTTTCCAGGCTTATTTTTGAAGATTCCTTAATAACCACAATTTGTTCATCCCCAATATAACCATAATTCTCTGTCTTAGCTTCTATTCGATGTTCCCATCATCGTTCACATAAAAGTAACTTGACACGAAGAACAAAGAGTAGACTTTGGGACAGAACCAGGTTAACCCTGCCTTTTGTTAGCTATGTGAATTTGGACAAACTTCTTTTCAGTCAATCCACTGAGAACTTTTCTGCAAAATGGGGATCATATTTCAGGGTCATGAGGATTAAAAGATAATTCAGGTAAAGTAACTGGGAGATATTTAGACTGTCAATAAAAGGTAATCACTAATGACAATGTTCAGCTCCTTCCTAACCTTCTAAAGGTTAACGTTCATAACTCAAAAATATTTATTAATTACCCATTTACAAACACAATGTGATACCCTACAGATTCAAATTTCTTTGAGGTACCCTCAAGGAATTAACATCTGATAAAGAAAATAAATATAAACTAAGAGATCACAATAACAGAGAAATGTTAACTCAGAAATAAGAAAACGTGCTAGTGTACAGAATCATGGCAAGTCACTCTGGAGAGGAAGTCAGAGGAAGCTCTCCATAACATCACATTTGAGCTGAATCTTGGGAACTCACTTGCACCCCCCGCCTCCTCCCCCTCCACAAAAACCTTGCTGTTGAGTCTACTGGAAGTCATGGAAACCCCATGTGTTACAGGATAGAACTGCTCCATAGGGCTTTCTTGGCTGTTATCTTTACAGAAGCAAATCATCAGGGCTTTTCTTCTGTGGCACTGCTGGGTGAGTTGGAAACACCAACCTTTCATTTGAACTTGACCTTGCGGAACAGAGAATAAAGGGCCAGAGATTCAGGATGTGGAAATAAATATATCAATTATATGAGATTGCGTTACTATCAATGTTGTCCCTTGAATAAACATATTTCAATTGCTCCTATTTTCTCCCTAACCTATGTATATAAAGCTGTACATGTTTTTCATTTGGCTTGTCTACCACTCTCCTGGCCTATTAGTTGTACCATATGTATGATGGACATCTCTGTCAACCTCATAACCGCCAAATAAGTATCACATTGTCCCAAAACAAGGCTTTTTCTACCTGACTCTTTTACATTGGTTGCCTTTTTCTAAAAATTATCATTTTTTTCCCTGGGAGAGTCTCCATTTCTCCCCCCACACACACCCATACCCCCACCCCCGCAAGCACCAGGTGGTGGGTCCTCCTGGGCCTGCACAGACTACTTTTCCTGAGGGCCTGGACTTGCTGGCATTTCCCTCCCCCATCCCGTAGGTTCTGGAACTTTTTACAAAGCTTCCTCTTCCCCCAACCTCTCAGAAAGGAGCCTGAGAGGGTTCAGCTCTTGCCCCTCAGATGAAAGCTAGGATGTCCAGGGCCTTGTCCTCCTGGCCCAAGAGGGGATCTGTTCTGCCCGCCACTCCTGAAGGTCCATCCTAGGGGTGGCCGCCAGGGCAGGGGGTATGTTTGTCAGAACTCAGATCTACTCTCACTGGTCAGTCCACTCTGGCTCCCAAGTGCCCACCAAATAGGAGCTGGGCATCATGGGTAGTCCCGATGTCTGGACCTGCACCCACCAGTCCATCCTGCTTAGTGTCACTTCCTCTTTGGGGGAATGGGTACAGGACACCTGATCCAACCTGTCCTAGAATTCTAGGCAGGACTGCCTTAAGAGGCTGCAGTGACCCCTGGGCCTCTGTTGATTGTTTCTTTTCTTTTTAATCGTGGTGAAAATTTACACAACAGGCCATATAAGGATTCAACATTTCTACATGTGTAATTCAGGGATGTTGATTATGTTCTTCAAGTTCTGTAACTATTTTCACTATCCTTTTCTAAAATATCCCACTACCATTAACATGAATTCAGTGTCCCCTAAGCAAAAACTCCCCCCTTCCCGTTCTCTCCATCCTTCGAATTAATAATCTTTAGTTTCTATTTAATTAAAAGGAAAAAAGCTTTAAACAAAAAGCTTAACATGCTAAATACATTCCTTGGTGATGTCAAGTGAAGTAAAAATTTTCATATGCTCTAAAGCCTCAGCATTCCCCTGATCATCTATATCTTTAAATCACATCCTTCCCACCTACCCCTCCACCCCACTTAGTCTTCTACTCTCAAAGTAAGCAGCTTACCTTTTCTGTGGGTTTTTTTCTTTTAACCCTTTCTTCTCCACTTTCCAGGAGTATTCCCTTTCAACTTTCATCTTTTGATTACACTCTGTATTCTATATGTCTTTTTCACTCAGAGGCTCTTCCTAGCCTTCTGCTCAAATTAGAACTTTATGATCTCTTATTGTCTCCCCATTGGCAGGGGCATTTAATAACATCATAAGTGTGTGAACCCAACACCACAACAGGAACATGGGGTCTACCCTGCTGCCTCTGTCATTTAAAAAACCTGCCATCCCCCATAGTCTCTACCCACCAAAGCCTTTGTTTCCCTGGGCACATGTGTGCCTCAAAAGCTATGGCTGTGCCCTTAGCTCTAACTTGTAATGGAAAAGTACTGCATTACTGTATCAAATCGAAAGACACCTGAGAAAGAATATGGGCTAATCAGAGAAACAACTGAGAAGATGTGAATAGAAACTGGTTTTGTGTTGAGGGTATGATGGAACATACTACACCTTCAACACTCTTCTCTCAATGGTACTGATATATGTAATTTTTTTGACCCTAATTCCTACTGACCTCAGTGGGCAGCACATCCGTCTCATAATCTGAAGGTCCTGAGCCTCACAGACAGCAGTCTATTTTCTTGCTCTACAAGGTTTTTTTTTTTTTTTGTCACACGTTTGTCAGTTTATCGTACTGTGGGGGCTTGTGTGTTGCTTTGATGCTGGAAGCTATGCCACTGGTATTCAGATACCAGCAGGGTCACCCATGGAGGACAGATTTCAGCTGAGCTTCTAGACTAAGACAGACTAGGAAGAAGGACCCAGCAGCCTACTTCTGAAAAGAATTAGCCAGTGAAAACCTTATGAATAGCAGCAGAACATTGTCTGATATAGTGCCGAAAGATGAGCCCCCCAGTCGGAAGGCACTCCAAAGACAACTGGGGAAGAGATGCCTCCTCAAAGAAGAGTTGACCTTAATGACATGGATGGAGTAAAGCTTTCAGGACCTTCACTTGCTGATGTGGTACGAATCAAAATGAGAAGAAACAGGTGCAAACGTCCATTATATTCGCAACCTGGAATGTATGAAGTATGAATCTAGGAAAATTACAAATTGTCAAAAATGAAATGGAATGCATAAACATAGATATCCTAGGCATTAGTGAGCTGAAATGGACTGGTACTGGCCATTTTGAATTCGACAATTATATAGTGTACTATGCTGGGAATGACAACTTGAAGAGAAATGGTGTTGCATTCATCCTCAAAAAGAATATCTCAAGATCTACCTTGAAGAAAAACACTGTCAGTGACAGGATAATATCCATACACATACAAGGAAGACCGGTTAATACGACTATTATTCAAATTTAGGCACCAACCACTAAGGGTAAAGATGAAGAAATTGAATATTTTTATCAGCTTCTGAAGTCTGAAATTGATTGAATATGCAATCAGGATGCATTGATAATTACTGGTGATTGGAATGGGAAAGTTGGAAACAAAGAAGAAGGATCCGTAGTTGGAAAACATGGCCTTGGTGATAGAAACAATGCCGGAGATAGAATGATAGAATTTTTCAAGACCAGCAATTTCTTCTTTGGAAATACCTTTTTCACCAACTTAAACGGCAACTATATACATGGACCTCCCCAGATGGAACACACAGGAATCAAATCAGCTATGTCTGTGGAAAGAGAGGATGGAAAAGCTGAATATCATCATTCAAAACAAGGCCAGGGGCCGACTGTGGAACACACCATCAATTGCTCATATGCAAGTTCAAGCTGAAACTGAAGAAAATCAGAGCAAATCCACGAAAGCCAAAATACGAGCTTAAGCATATCCCGCCTGAATTTACAGATCATCTCAAGAAGAGATTTGACGCATTGAACATGAATGACCTAAGACCAGATAAGTTGTGGAATGACATCAAGGACATCATACATGAAGAAAGCAAGAGGTCATTGAAAAGACAGGAAAGAAAGAAAAGACCAAGATAGATGTCAGAGGAGACACTGAAACACGCTCTCGTTCATTGAGCAGCTAAAGCAAAAGGAAGAAATGATGAAGTAAAAGAACTGAATGGAAGATTTCAAAGGGTGACTAGAGAAGACAAAGTAAGTATTGTAATGACATGTGCAAAGAGCTGGAGATAGAAAATGAACAGGGAAACACTCTTGGCCTTTCTCAAGCTGAAAGAACTGAAGAAAAAATTCAAGCCTCAATATGCAATGGTGAAGGATTCTATGGGGAAAATACTAAAAGACACAGGAACCATCAAAAGAAGCTGGAAGGAATACAGAGTCATTATACCCAAAGGAATTAGTTGATGTTCAACCATTTCAAGAAGTAGCATATTATCAGGAACCAATGGCACTGAAGGAAGAAGTCCAAGTTACGCTGAAAGCTTTGGTGAAATGCAAGGCTCCAGGAATTGATGGAATATCAATTGAGATGTTTCAACAAATGGATGCAGTGCTGGAAGTGCTCACTTGCCTGTGCCAAGAAATATGGAAGATGGTTTGTTGGCCAACCGATGGAAGAGATCCATATTTATGCCTATTCCAAAGAAAGGTGATCAAACCAAATGCGGAAATTATTGAACTATATCATTAATATTATATGCAAACAAAATTTTGCTGATGATCATTCAAAAGTGGCTACAGCAGTATATTGACAGGAAATGGCAAGAAATTCAGGCTGGATTCAGAAGAGCACATGAAACCAGGGATATCATTGCTGATGTCAGATGGACCCTGGGTGAAAGTAGAGAATACCAGAAGGATGTTTACCTGTGCTTTATTGACTATGCAGGGGCATTCGATCGTGTGGACCGGAACAAATTATGGATAATATGGTGAAGAATGCAAATTCCAGAACACTTAATTGTGCTCATGAGGAACTTGTACATAAATCAAGAGGCAGTTGTTTGGACAGAACAAGGAGATACTGAGTGGTTTAAAGTCAGGAAAGGTGTACGTCTGGGTTGCATCCTTTCAATGTACCTATTCAATCTCTATGTTGAGTAAATAATCCAAGAAGCTGCACTACAGGAATAAGAATGGGGCATCAGGATTGGAGGAAGACTGATTAACAACCTGTGTTATGCAGATGACACACCTTGGTGAAAGTTAAGAAGACTTGAAGCCCTTACTAATGAAGATCAAAGACCATAGCCTTCACTATGGATTATACATCAACTTTAAAAAAAAAAAATTTTTTTCATAAAGAAAACAAAAATCCTCACAACTGGACCAATGAGCAACATTATGATAAATGCAGAAAAGATTGAAGTTGTCAAGGATTTCATTTTACATGGATCCATAATCAACACCCATGGAAGCAGCAGTCAAGAAATCAAAAGACGCATTGTATCCAGCAAACCTGTGGCAAAGGACCTCTTCAAAGTGTTGAAAAGCAAAGATGTCACCTTGAAGAGTAAGGTGCATCTGACCCAAGCCATGGTACTTTCAATTGCATGGCATGCGTGTGAAAGCTGGACAATGAATAAGGAAGACCGAAGAAGAATTAACACCTTTGAATGGTGGTATTGACAAAGAATATGGACTGCCAAAATTACAAACAAATTTGTCCCGGAAGAAGTACAACCAGAATACTCCTTGGAAGCAAGGATGGCAAGACTGTGTCTCACGTAGTTTGGACATATTATCAGGAGGGATTAGTCCCTGGAGAAGGACATCATGCTTGGTAAAGCACAGGGTCAACAGAAAAAAGGAAAACCCTCAAAGAGGTAGACTGACACAGTGACTGCAACAAAGGCCTTGAGCATAACAATGATCGTAAAGATTGTGCAGGACCTGGCAGTGTTTCTTTCTGTTGTGCATAAGGTTGCTATGAGTCGGAACTGACTCACGGGCACTTAAGAACAACAACGGCAAGTTTTCTATGTTCCTTATACTTCTTTCCTGGTCCTTCTGTGGATGATAATCACAATTCCCTTTGGAGATAAAATATTCAGACCATTCTTAGATAGCTATACTTACTTTCAGTTGGGATGGATCCCTTCTTTTCTAAAATATTGAAAAAGGAAAGCGTCAGGGCCACAACATTCCCAGGGTAAGAGTCTCTATCTACGTCCACATTTGACCAGAGCTCCCAGTTTTGCAGAGGATGTTTCCTGAGAGGCTCAGGAGACGCTCCACCCTCAGTCCCATTCTGGATCCACCAAGGCCATGGAGGCGGAGCTCACAGACACCCGCACAATTCTGCAAAAGTATAAAACTTTTATTCCCAAAATAACCAGTTTTCCAAAATATGCAACAGTGCCGGAGTCAGCCGAAATTGTACCTGGCTCCCTTAAAATTTTCCACCTTTGCTCCTCTGTTCTGCCTAGGTCTGTAACAGTGACTTCTAATTGACTTCCTCAGAGCTTTATGCTTGAATGCAGATGAAGAAAACATTGTCTTTTTTTTTTTTTTTAATCTTTCTGTTTTTAATTTTATGAGCAACATTGGACATCTTTGAAATGTAGTAAACTTGATCTTTTTTTTGTTTTTCTCCCATGTAGTTCCACATATGATAGGACTTGGCAACGTCTTGACTCACACTCCGACTTAATTCATGAAGAAACACCAGGGAAGAGCAAAGGAAAGGGAACCCCAAGCAGGCTGTGATGCACAAAGAGGAAGAAGGGCCTCCACTTCACTTTCCTTCCAGAACTCTTTTATCCTTGCAGCAGCCTTGAGTTAGTCCCTACTTCTCTGCATCCAGGGAAACAGCCTGATTAAATATCACTTAGCATTTCAAGAAATTGTCCTAGCACACTTTTTAATGCAGAACCTCAGCATCCACTAATAATACATTTTGCTTGAAAGAGCAAAGGAGCAAAGAAATTTGGGCTTTGTCCATCCTTTTTTTATTTGACTGATGATTGAATTTTTTTCCCCAAGAGACCAAGCCAGTATTGTTATTTTCTAATTAATGAATTAGCACACTTATCTTTACTGTTTATTCTTCCTGCTTCGTTCAGGATTTCTTTTTTCTTACTTCATTTGTTGAATAGACAGCTCATTTAATCATTTGTATTTCAAAAGTATTTAAGACGAGAATCTAAAATCTAAGAAATACCATGAATAATGCTATAAAATCTGTCAGCATGTCATTTTCATTATTTTCAAAGTAGCCTGATAACTTAATGATTTTTTAACTTATGCATTAAGAATTAATATTTTATTCATATACAATTCATTTTTTAAGTTTCTTCTTAATACAATTTTCTATTTTCATCTTTTTTATATTTTATAAATTAACATGTATGTATATAATTTCATAAAAAGGAATAGAATTTACCACCCTTCATTTTTTCATTATTAAATTAATTTTGAAAATCTAATTTTGTAGTATCAAATAAAAAACAATGCTAATTATTAATTGTAAAGGTTACTAAGATACACAACAAAGCAATGAAAATAATATTGAGATTCAAAATACTGAATATAACTTGACTGGTTTATTAATGTCCTATTCAAATTATGTTTTGTAACATGTCTAAATGGAATATTGCTAAGTGTGAGAGATGCCAGACTGAGAAATTATATCAATGTAATCCATATTCTCAGCCATCATTTTACTGTTGGAAGACAAAATATGCTTGTCAATTTGCCATGTGACATGAGGAAAATGAATTAGTGCTGGAATTGATTAGTTTTCCTACCTAATTGTAATTAATCAAAACACATTAAATTCCTTTAGCTCACTCTTTTTCCTCCCTTAGCACTAGGATTAAATTGAAAAAAGAGCATAATAGAATTTAGCTTTTCTTTATTAAATTAATCTTTATGGAATTCATATCTGTCTCTCCCTACCCCCTCCCCTTTTTTTTCTTTCTTCCAGAATCTTTCTTTCCTCAGATATGCTGATATAGCTGTAGACACTCGGGATACATTGAGAGAACAAGAACAGACAAGGCTCAGGAAGCGTACATTCTAGGGAGGAGATAGACAATACAGCAGTAATTTAGTGATGCTCTTCAATACAGACATATTTTATGTAGATGATGGAGCCACGGGGGTATTGATTTAGTCGGAGTGGTCAGAAAAAGGATCTCTGAAGAAGTGACATTTGTGTTGAAACCTGAGTGATTGACAGGGAAGCCACAGTGCCAACTCTGGAGCAAGTCTGGGCAAGTTCCGAATGAAGACCATCAGCTGCAGCAAGGGTCTCTGCAATGAGCAACCAGTCTATAAAGGAGCCCTCAAAGAAGCCCAGTGACCACCTCTATGGTACTAGCTGAGCCAACTGTAAGCCTTTTCTCAACCCAATCCTCTACACTGCATCACTGGCCTAAGGAGTGCTAGTTTTGTTGAAGAACCAGCCATTTCCCAGGACTCCTTCATGTCCAGAGCATCATCAAGAAGCTTCTTGATGGTTCAGGACCCAAGGACTTGGGTCTCAGGTGCTTAGCTCAAGTGGAAGGAGAGGAAAGCTTTGAGTTAGGGGGGAAATGCCAGGACTCCCACTGCTCTGCAATAGGAGAACCAGAAGCCTCTCTCCCTTCTCTTCACTGTCTTGACCCTCACCAGGACCTGGGAAGTGATGGGGACAAAATTGCTTTTCACGATTCTTGGTTGGGGTTTTTTGCTTTTGCGTATTTTGCATATTTCTGCCTCTAAAACTAGAGGAAAAAAATCAGCTCAGCTTCTGGCACTGATGCTGGAAAATCATATCTATGTTTTCTTTTTTTATTTTTTGATGCCATTCTAAGGATATAAATCTGTGCTGTCATTACAGTGGCCTGTAATGTAGTGATGTGGGTCACTGATGATGGGACCTGAGACAGACCATTACACTTCTCTGTTGACCACCTATTCCAATTACTCCCTTGCTCCCACACTTCCCTTATGAATTTTCTCTAAGGATTTCATTGGGCGGTGGAATCTTCCTTTCACGGACTCTCTGGCTCTTCATGCCCCTTCCTCAGGTCCATCAAACTGGGAGATCCCCAGCCTCACAAATTCTCGCATTTGTCTAGCCATTCTAGGGGACAGCCATACCTTTCTTGTTTGTCAGGCTATTGTGTGCTGTCGAGTCAATTTTGACTGATAGGAACCCCATGTGACAGAATACTCTCTTATTCATAGCAGTATTAAAAAAAAAAAAAAAAAAACAGTGCTTTCGAGTCAATTCCGACTCATAGCGACCCTATAGGACAGAGTAGAACTGCCCCATAGAGTTTCCAAGGGGCATATCAGTATACAGAGCACTAATACACTGTCTTCTCCATAATGGTTATTCTCAGGGGTGTGCCTCTTACTGGAACCACCACAACACAACCTGATTTGTAGTATTTGTCAAGTCTGTGGTATAAATGCTCCTACCATGGCAGATTTCAAACTACCAAAGGTTTAACAACAGGCTTCCAAAATTCCTGAATATTTAACAATCAGCTTTCACAAACTGGTGTGAGCTGGCTGTGGCACACACTTATTCTTGGAATTTTTGAAAAATAAAGAATTAAAGCAGGAGAGTAGCTTTGTAAGGATGTAGATGAAAGAAGAGAGATAAATTCAGTGTCCTATGCAGACAGACAGGAATAGATGCTATGAGCTCCAGACTATGAGAAGACTTCAATGTTCTTCTCAAAGTAGTTAGAGAAGAATCTTAGAACTTCAAATCATGGTCCTGGTTCTACAGAATTATATCCACATCTTTCAAAAAACTGACAAATCCATTTATTTCAAGACATTCTGTATTCAGGGGTCGAAAATTTTTGGGAAAAGGGGCATTTTTCCCGCTCCCCTGGCATTATTAAAATAGAGGCGCAGGTTGTGTTCTTTTGCAAGTGAGGTGTGAGGAATCATGAATATTATGTTGATTTTTTGCGTGGTTTCTCTAGTTTTGGAAGCTCAGCACAAAGTTGACTAAATGAAATCTGCTGTTACACATATTTTCTGTACAAGACAGATGAAAGTGTAGACTTATGTCATTAATTAACACTGAGAGTCCTGTTTAGTGTAGGGGACATTATAACTTGTTTGAGCTAAGAGCAGAGTCACAGATAGCCATGAGACTTAGCTACTTAGAAATTGATGTAAAGGTGACATATATTCCATTCCTTGCTTCCATGAAGTGTTTATCAAATACGCCCAACACTGACTTTCAGCTTGAGCTAGTGGATTAGAAGAAAGGTCTAAGTGCTGAATGCATTTGATGTACGATAGCCACAGATTAGCGTCCGCTTTTTACTTATAGCTTTCTTTTCCTCAATACATGTAATAGCCGATATCTTCGTCACGTTTAAGTCGGTTACTTCCTAAGTGGAGCTGTACCTAATCAATCACCCTGTTTAAGTTTACCAGCCCTCAGCTGTCCCTAACTCCCTTCACTGCTTCAGATTTCTCTCTAGCAGACAGCATCATCCAACATATTCTATTTTACTAATTTATTTCTGCTTACTTTTTCTACTAGAAAAATAAGCTCCATTATGAAAATGAAAACAAAGAAAGCTGTTGCTTGCCGTTAAGATGTTTCCGACTTGTAGTGACCTTATAGGACAGAGTAGAATTGCCCCAAAGGGTTTCCAAGGAGTGCTGATGGATTCAAACTGCTGACCTTGTGATTGGCAGCCTAACGCTTAAACTCTGCACCACCAGGAGTATTATTTTTCAATTGTTTATTAGATGATCCTAAGAACCTAAATTTTTGCCTGGCACTGGGTAAGCAGTCAATTAATACATCTTAAATTAAAGAATGCCTAATTTAATGCATTAATAATGCATAGAAGAAATGGATGTGATTCAGATGAGAGTTTTTTTTTTTTCTTAAAGAAATCAGGGAAAGTTTTTAGAATAAATGGTATTTTTGCTAGACTTAGAGATAAGAGACTGAGCTCTGACATGAATATTTTGGAGATGGAGAATAAGAGTGTGGAGAGAAGGCAACTTCGTGGACAAAGACATGAAGATAAATAAATGAGGGCCCAGAAATGAATAAGCAGTAGATTTCTGTTCTGGTTAAACACGCAACAGAACTAGTTTGACATGCAGATGGTGAGCCAATGGCTCGTACCTTCTTTAACAATTCCTGTCTTGAACCCTTTACATATAATTTTATACATGATAGATTTAGCAACTAAATATCTAAGTCCTTTAATTTCTTTGGGTATACAACATCCATTAGCACTTTCTGTTCCAGCCATATTGAATTATGTGCACTAACCAAACTCTATTACGCTGATCCTTACCATAATATCTCACTTGCCATGTTGCTTCCTCCACCCTCTTCTTTTGTAAATCAAGAATATCAATTAAATTCAGCTACCATTTTTTTATTCTGGGATCAGCTCTGCAATGCTGCCCCTGATTTCTAAGACAAGCTGGAACACTTTTATAGTTATACCCACTAGTCCTTGTTCAATGCAACGGTTTCAGCTGAAACCTTTTACTTTTTTTTTCCTTTTATTAGCAGGAGAACTTGGTACAGTGTTAGGTTTAGAGATGAAGGGTGATTCAAGAAAAATATCATGGACTTTGAACTTTGTTGTTACTGAGGTTTCATCCCTGAGCTGGCTCTAATAACCTATCTGACTTTGGGCAATCTTGGATTTATACTTTCCCATGTCTAAACAGACGTATGACAATCATGCAGGTTGTGTTTCTAAGATGTCTACCATATAACATATTCTTAATAAATGACAGTAGTGAATATTTACACTACTAATAACAGTCACAGCTAATGAATACATTCAACTTTTCTCTCTGTGTGACACCCCAACCTTAGCAGTGAATTGCTCAGCGGAGGGGATTCAGGAGCCTTAGGTTACTTTTAAAAATGCCATTAGGATCTTAGTTACATTTTAAATCAGAATACTATGTTCCATGTCAAACCAGATGGAATTACTTTTTTCCTATAATATTAAAACAGGCAATAACATGTTGTAACCCTGCCCCAATTCATAGACTTTCTTAACAGAAATCTACTTTTCAATACACTTTTAAAACTAACCATTCCAGAAGTAAACTCTTCAGACAAAGATTAGACTGAACTCTAAAACATAAAATAATACTCACGAAGAGTGTGCTTGTTAGTTCAAGCAGATACATGAGACTAAAAGGGTGTCTCCTGTCCAGAGGCAGAAAGAGAAGGGAGAAAGGGACAGGAGGTGGTTGGGGCGGAAAGGGGGAGTGTGCTTTCACATTACAGGGATTACAACTACTGTCACATAACATATGTGTATAAATATTTGTATCAGAAATTGAGCTGTAACTTTCACGTAAAGCATGATTCAAAAAAAAAAAAAAGCTTACAAGACACCATATAAGATACAGCTATCACTCTCATTCAGAACAAAAAAGGAAGAAAAAAACCAAATACTTGGGGGAAGAGGGTATTCTATAGAACTAATAGTCTTCATGAACCATGGCCTCAACTATCCTGAGAAAAGAAGAACTAGATGGTGCCTCGCTACCACAATCAAGAGTTCTGATCAAGGCCTCAATACATGGATCTTGATAGAATGGGACAAAAATGTGGAACAGAAGTCAAATTCTTAGAAAGTTCAGATTTACTGGACTGGTTGAAACTAAAGTATTCCCAAGACTATAGCCCCGAGATATCTTTAAACCTTAAACAAAAATTAACCGTGATGTCACCTTTTAGTTAAATAACAGATTGGCTCATAAAATAAAGAATGTCACTCAAGAGTAATAAGTTTCTTTTTCAAAAAAAAAAATTACGTTTATGAGAACAAATGGTCAAAAATCATTTTAAAGCAAAGATGACAGGGTAAGGTGGCAGTGAAAGTGAAATTAAAACTGTACAACCAGAACAGAATGAATGAGAAGAATGACACATAGTGGAAAATGTAACCAATATCACTGAATAATTTGTGCAGAAATTGTTAAATAGGAATCTAACTTGTGGTGTAAATTTCTGCTTTAAAAACAATAAAATATTATTTTGAAAAAAACTCTTTTAAAACTAATGCCTACAGAAGGACTGAATTTTGCCTTGTTCTGTGTTCGGGCTGGAGGTGTCTCCAATAACACATTCACATGGAATTCATACACTAACAATAGAAATACATAAGGTCTATGTAGGAAGAAGTCCAAGGGAAAGCAGTCTCATCCTCGATGAGCCATAGAATTAAGTTCCAAAAGCTAAGCTTGTGTTGTTGGTAAACAACATTCGGCTTCTTGAAAGGCATCTTTGCTCTTTTCTGTAATACCAATGCTGTTATGGTTCTGTTGAGAACAGTGATGAGGAGCAGCTCTGATCTGTGTGTGAGAGTTTTTCTATGAAACCAGGTTCCAAGTAAGCTAAAGAGCAGGAGAAGGTTAAGAACAGGCTCAACCAGATCTCCACTATGACAAACTGAGTCTCATCTTCGAAACTGATCAGCTTCATGGATTTACACAGAACATGGGCCAGTTTGTGGAGAAAAGAATGTAGAGATAGTGACTGAGAAACTTCTTTTGGGTCATTACAGAGTCCCCATTTGACACTCTTCCTGTTAGTAAGAAAGGAAGCAGGAAGGTCCTGTGTCAAGTCTATGCCATGGGAAGCTTCTTACATTCTCTTCCCCGACCACATGCCTGCTACTCAGCATGCCATGTTCCAGGAAAGCTGGAACTCTTTACCCACTTTGTTATTCATACATGTATCGTCTCCCAGTTTTTCACACAGAATCTCCTAAAAATCTCTTTTCATACAAGTTTCTTCACTCTGAATTGATTCTTACCCATAAAGTGCTTTTTCATCAAAATAACAGAACTTATTAAAAAATTAGCATATAAAGCTTTTAATACATGCTTTTTTTCTTTAAAAATACTTATATAGCATCATAATACATACGATTATGCATATTCTTTTCTTAATACATCCTGGACATTTTCCAATAATCTATATAGATCTGCCTCACTCAAATGAATAAAAAACCCATCGTAGTGGAGTTGATTCCAACTCATAGCAACCTTACTGGGTACAACTGCCCATAAGGTTTCCAAGGAGTAGCTGGCAGACTTGAAGTACCAACCTTTCAGATAGAGGTTGAGTTCTTAACCCATGCACAAGGGCTCTACTCAGGTGAATAGCTACAGAAAATTGCTTTATATGCAAATACCATAAGCAGTCAGTGCGGATGTGGCTTTTGCTCACCAACTTAGCATACTTAGAGTTTCTGGATGGTATAGGTCATTTTTGATGACTCCCACTCTTCCAGACCTGTCTGGGATTTTGATGTACTGGGCGAATTTCTGGAGGTTATTTTTTATCACACATGTTTTGTGTCTTTAGTGTACCCATGATCTGTTTATTTGGCAATATTTGCCATTTCTGTTTAGAATCCTTGGTATTTTGGCATTATTTTGTACTGGTTGTCAAGTTGTAATCTTTGCAGTTCTTTAAGATTTTCTGCTGGGCTTGATCTAGGTTTATAATGCTGCCTGGACTTTTGCATTTGTTTGGATGAGAATACTTTCTGGTGAAAGTCTCTCAGTAGCTCCTTGGCCATTTTTTTCAGTACAAATGAACTTTGGCCTTCCACACATGCCGTCATTGTTATAAAAGAAGTGACTTGTAAAAAGAGTCACATATTATATGGACTAATCTTCACCTTACTTTTTTTGGCGGAGGGGGTATTTATTTATTTATATTTGTTGGGAATATACACAGCAGAACAAACACGAATTCAACAATTTCTACATGTACAGTTCAGTGACACTGATTACATTCTTCAAGATATACAACAATTCTCACCCTCCTTTTTGGAATTGCCCCTCCTCCATTAACATAAACACACTACCACCTAAGTTTCCTACCTAATCTTTCAAGTTGGTGTGGTCAGTTTGATCCCATAGACATAGTTCTTACAACAGAACAATGCTCAAGGTAGACATTCTTTACTAGTTAAGCTAAATTGTTGTGTGGTTTTAAGAAGACTTCAGGGGATATTTTTGGTTTAAGGTTTCAACGTTACCTCAGGGTAATAGTTTCAGGGGTTCATCTATCCTCCCTGGCTCCAGAAATTCTGGATTCCATTAGAATTTGAAATTCTCTTCTGCAATTTCTTCTTTTTTAACACAATTCTTCTATAGAATCTATGATCAAAGCATTCAGTTACTGTAGGCAGGCACCATCCAGTCCTTGTCTCATGGCAAAAGAGGCAGTTACTCATGGGGTAAATAGCCACACATTCCATTTCCTCCTCCTATTCCTGACTTACCTTCTTCTTCTGTTCCTCCAGATAAAAGAAGACCAATTGTTGTAACTGGCATGGCCATTTACAAACGTTTAAGACTTCAGAAACTACACAAAAACTTGGAGACAGAACAGAAGCGCTAAACACATAATTACGCTAATTAGCTGGGATTCCCATAAAACATGACTCTAAACTTCGAAACCAGTAAACCAGATCCCATGAGGCCTGATTGTACATAAGTTTATAATAAATGTAATCAAAGAAATCTTTACATATCAATATATAGAATGCTTTGTTCTTCTTAAAGATGAAGAGTAGAACATTCCGTTACAGAAAATACCATAATTATTTAAGCAGTTTCCTAATAATGGGCATTTAAATTTTTCCCATATTTTCCTATTCCCAGTGCTAGGGGTTGATTCGTGTTCCCCAAAATGATATGATCAAATCCTATATCCCATAACCCAATGTTAACATATTTAGAAATAGAGCCTCTGCAATGTAATTACTTAACATGAAGTCATACTAGAGTGGACGGGCCCTAATCTGATATGATTGGTGTCCTCATCATAGGAAGAAAAGGAATACAGAGAAAGAGAAATACAGGGGGAAAACAGTTATGTGAAGACGGAGACAGACATTATGTTGCCACAAGCCAAGGAATCTCTGGGACTACCACAAGTTTCCAGAAAGTATCTCCTTAGTGCAAGGAACTTCCTCTATAGCCCTCAGAGAGAACTCGGTCCTACCAACACCTTCATTTTGTACTTCTAGATTCCAAAACTATGAGATAACAAATTTCTGCTGTTTTCAGCTGCCCAGGAGAATAACTGGTTCAACACAGCCTTACTGACCTGAAGCATTTTTTTCCCAACATGAAAGGTGAAAATCGTGATTTTTGCTTTCATGAATGTTAAGATACTAGAGATATAATTCAAGGATACAGTTTTGAAGACTAGTCATGTGGAGGTAAAACACAAAATAAATTATATTTTCCTCATTTTGAGCTGTAAGTAAATGTTTTCACAAATGTTTTTCTTCACTCTGAATTGACTCCTCACATAGGAATTTCAAGAGTGAGCACCTCCAGCACTGCATCCATTTGTTGAAACAACTCAATTGATATTCCATCAATTCCTGGAGCCTTGTTTTTCACCAATGCCTTCAGAGCAGCTTGGACTTCTTCCTTCAGTACCTTCAGTTCCTGATCATATGCCACCTCTTGAAATGTTTGAACATCGACTAATTCTTTTTGGTATAATGACTCTGTGTATTCCTTCCATCTTCTTTTGATGCTTCCTGCATCATTTAATATTTTCCCCATGGAATCCTTCACTATTGCAACTCGCGGCTTGAACTTTTCCTTCAGTTCCTTCAGCTTGAGAAACGCCGAATGTGTTCTTCCCTTTTGGTTTCAACAAACCAATGCAGCACTGGAGGTGCTCACTCATCTATGCCAAGAATTATGGAAGACAGCTTCCTGGCCAACTGACTGGAAGAGATCTATATTTATGCCTATTCCCAAGAAAGGTGATCCAACCGAATGTGGAAATTATAGAACAATATCATTAATATCATAGGCAAGCTAAATTTTGCTGGAGATCATTCAAAAGTGGCCACAGCAGTATATTGACAGGGAACTGCCAGAAATTCAAGCTGGTTTCAGAAGAGGACATGGAACCAGGGATGTCATTGCTGATGTCAGATTGATCCTGTCTGAAAGCAGAGAATACCAGAAGGATGTTTACCTGTGTTTTATTGACTATGCAAAGGCATTCGACTGTGTGGATCATAACAAATTATGGATAACATTGCGAAGAATGGGAATTCCGGAACACTTAGTTGTGCTCATGAGGAACCTTTACATAGATCAAGAGGCAGTTGTTTGGACAGAACAAGAGGATAGTGATTGGTTGAAAGTCAGGAAAGGTGCGCATCAGGGTTGTATTCTTTCACCATACCTATTCGATCTGTATGCTGAGCAAATAAATATGAGAAGCTGGACTACAGGAAGAAGAATGGGGCGTCAGGATTGGAGGAAGACTGATTAACAACCTGTGTTATACAGATGACCCAACTTAGTTTGCTGAAAGTGAAGAAGACTTGAAGCACTTAATGATGAAGATCAAAGATCACAGCCTTCAACATGGATTGCACTTCAACATAAAGAAAATAAAAATCCTCACAGCTAGACCAATGAGCAACATGCTGATAAACGGAGAAAAGATTGAAGTTGTCAAGGATTTAATTTTACTTGGATCCATAGTCAACAGCCATGGAAGCAGCAGTCAAGAAATTAAAAGACGCATTGCATTGGGGAAATTTGCTGCAAGGGACCTCTTTAAAGTGTTGAAGGGCAAAGATGTCACCTTGAAGACTAAGGTGTGCCTGACCCAGGCCATGGCATTTTCAGTTCCATCATATGCATGTGAAAGCCGGACAATGAATAAGGAAGAACAAAGAAGAATTGATGTCTTTGAATTGTGGTGTTGGCGAAGAATGTGGAATATACCATGGACTGCCAAAAGAATGAACAAATCTGTCTTAGAAGAAGCACACACAGAATGCTGCTTAGAGGCAAGGATGGCGAGACGACGTCTTATATACTTTGGACACGTTGCAAGGAGGGATCAGTCCCTGGAGAAGGACATCATGCTTGGCAGAGTACAGGGTCAGCGGAAAAGAGGACAACCCTCAATGAGGCGGATTGACACGGTGGCTGCAACAATGAGCTCAAGCATAACAACGATTGTGAGGATGTCTCAGGACCAGGCAGTGTTTCCTTCTGTTGTGCATAGGGTCGCCATGAGTAGGAACCAACTCAGCAGCACCTAACGACATCTCTCTCTCTCTATATATATATAGATATATGTATATATATATATATCTATATATATATATGTATATATAAATACCATAAGTATTATACGATGATTATATAAACCCGTTGTCAGTCAAGTCAGTTCCAACCCATAGCAACAGTCTAAGACAGAGTACAACTGCCTGGTAGGGTTTACAAGGAGTGGCTGATGGACTTGAACTGCTGATCTTTTGGTTAGCAGCCTGAAGCCTTAACTTCTTCACCACAAGGGCTCCAAAGTATTATGTAATAAGAGTATTAATATATAATAACATTAAAAAACACTTCTTAGTCCTTGAATTGCACTAGATATGACAGATAAAGAGAAAAATAAAATATGGTCCATTCTTTCAGGCTTGCAGGAAAGGACCTAAAGAAAAAAAAGGAGTCATATGTCTCAAAGTATTCAGGTTCAATGGGTGCTACTAGAGTATATTATACATACATAGAAAAAAAATCATGTGCACATTAGAGTGAGTATTTTCAGATAGGAAATCAGGATGTATTTCATAGAGAATGTAACATTTGCACTGAGCCTTGAAGTATATATATGCTTTTTGGTGAAGTTTGTTTGCTGGAATAGGGGTTGGAGTGGAGGGCACAAGAAGGGAGACTTAAGGAGTTACATCAACAAAGACATGGAAGTAGAAAATAGAGAGATATGAAAGGAGATCAGCTTATAGGTCATTTAGGCTACATTGAAAAGAAAATGAAAAGTAGGCAGGATATGCAATAAGCCAAGATAAAAAAAATACAGGCATACAGATTTGAAAGGAAGAAACTAGCTGTCTTTATTGATGGACAAAGGAAAACTGGTGGTGCAATGGTTAATCGCTCAGCCGCTAACAAAAATGTGGGCAGTTCGAACCCATCAGCCACTCTTTGGAAGAAAATAATTGGCAATCTGCTCCTGTAAAAATTACAGTCTTGGAAACCCTATGGGGCGTTTCTACTCTGTCCTATAGGGTCGCTATGTGTTGGAATCCATTCGATGCCACACAACAGTAGGAACATTGATGGAGGACATGATTGTCTATGCATTATATTCCAATATCTGTAAAAGTTACTAGAGCTAATAGGACCGTTGAGAAAAATCACAGATACGTGGTCAATGCACATAAATTATGTGTATTTCTATACACTACTAGTGAACAAAGGGAAATTCAAATTTAAAAACCATGACACCATTTACAATAGCTTGAAAAACAAAATAAGGATAAAACTAACAAAATATTTGCAAGATTGTATGAGCAAAACCATAAAACATTAATAAGATAAATTAAATGAAACCCTTTGAGAGATATATGTTGCTCATGAATTGAAGGATTCAATATTGTTAATGTCAATTCTTCCCAAATTGCTAAATATACTTAATTTGTCCTAATGAAAATAGGAGAAGGCTTTGATATAGAAATTGACTCAGAAATTTACATGGAAAAGCAAAAGATGTGGAATAGCTGAACCAATTTTTTAAATAAAAAGCAAAGATGGAGGTCTCAGAATACCTGATGTTAAGACTTATAAAGTTAATCAAGACAGTGTGGTATTGGTGAAAGGACTGACATATAAATCATTGGAACAGAACAGCTCAGATGTAAGCCCATATATACTTAGTCAGTTGATTTGTTTTCCCACGGATACAAAGGTAAACTGTTTGAGAAAGACTAGTGTTTTTAACAAATCTTTTTGGAACAATTGGTCATTCATATGCAAAAATTTAAAAAGATTAACATGAATTTGGTTACAGACAATATATAAAACCTAAAAATATAAAATATCTAGAAATAGTAGAGGAAATCTTCATCATGTTGGATTATGACAAGATTTCTTTCATAAGACACTAAAAGAAAAAAATTGATAAATAGGACTTCTCCAAAAATAAAAATGCCTGCCCTTTAAAAAAATGGAAATATAAGGCAACTGCTAGGAGAAAATATTTACAAGCCAAATCACTGATAAAATACTTGAATCCAGAATATGTAAAAGCTCTCCAAACTAAAACGATAAGCAACAGACAAAAGTATCTGAAAGGTACAAGAACCTTGAGCAGGCATCCTAAAAAGAAGAAATATGGATTGCAAATAAGCAAATGAATAGACTTGTAACATCATAAGTCATTAGCAAAATGCAAATTAAAACCACCATGCTATACCACCACAGACATGTTAGAACGAAAAACAAACAAAACAAAGCAAAACAAATACACCAAAAATACACTTGACAATTCCAAGTACTGATGAGGATGCAGAAAAACAGAAACTCTCATATAATGCTAGTATGCATGAAAATGGTGTAACCATTCCTAAAAAAGTTTTGGCAGTTTCTTAACAGGTAAACATAATTTATCATATGACAAAGCAATTCCATCGTACATATTTATCCAAAAGAAATAAAAATATACTATCCAATAAATATATATATGTGTATATCTACTAAAGAGAGACCTGTATGATGATATATATGGCACATGTAGCCATGGTTGCCCATACCTGGAAATAATACAAATACCTATCAATTGGTGAATGGATACATAAATTGTGGCATATCTATACAATGAGAATCCTCTCAGCAATTAAAAGAAATAACCTATTGGTACGTGCAACAACTTGAATTATCTTAAAAGGATTATGCAAAGTAAAAGAGGCTACAAAATACATGACCCTAATTGTATGATATTATGAAAACTTTAAAACTAGAGACATAGAAATCAGATTACTGGTTGCCAGGAGCTGGAAGTGGATGGAGGAGGCTGACCTCCAGGGAGTAGAAGAGAAATTTGGGACAAAATGGAAATACTCTGGTACTTGACTTCTTAGTTGTTACATAACTGTTACCATTTGTCGAAATTCATAAAACTGGACACTTAGAAAGGGTAAAATTTTCTCTATGTAAATTATACCTTATAAGGTTGACTACAAAAATCAGATGGGGCGAATGCTTTGACCATAGTTTAATGGCTCCACTTCTAATGCCTAAACTATCATGTCTACACTACACATTTAGGAAACAAGGATACACTTCAATCAATGTAACTGCGTGCAACATAGATAGCATCGTGGCTAAGAGCACACTAACTGTCATAGCGTTTCCTTAAAAATAAATACATCACTTTGTTTCACATCACAGTTAGATTTCGCATGCTTGTGTTTCTCGTTGGAAGGCTATGTTATCCTATTCTCTTTTTCAACAAATAAACTTTTACTCATTGTTTCAAATTTAGCCAGGTAGCACATACTTGGCTAAGCTTTTTCTGACCTGTGAGTCAGGCTCGTATGCCTGTCTTCTCTCTGCTCCAGGAAGATCCTGGGTCCGCAAATATTTTTACCTTATTATACTTTACCTCAGGAAGCCCTGGGGGCCCAGTGGTTAAGCACTCAGCTGCTAACCTGAAGGTTGATGATTCAAACCCAGCAGCCGCTTCAGTGGAGAAAGATGTGGCAGTTTGTTTCTGTAAAGATTTCAGCCTGGGAAACAGTATGGGGCTGTTTTATGTGTTGGAATCAACTGAAAGGCAACAAGTATACTTTACTTCAAGAGTAAATTTACTTATCCAACTGCATTATAACACTGCTTAAATAATAGGGCATGTTATTTGAAGATTTAGCTGAGGTAAACCACTATTTCCAAACGAAATGCAAATCATGTATTTGATCAGGAATTTGTACCTAGCATATATAAAGAATACTTTCAAATCAATAATCAAAATATTAAAAAGCTATTTTAAAATGAGCTAAATATTCTTCAAGGATGATATGCAAATGTCCAATAAACACATGAAAAGATGCTCAACATCATTAGTCATCAGGGAAATACAAATCAAAACCACACTGAGCTAACATTTCACACCCACTTAAAAAACAAAGCAAAATAAAAACCAAGCCAGTTGCTGTACAGTCAATTCCAACTCATGGAAGTTCCATGTGTCTGAATGTGGAACTGTGCTCCATAGGGCTTTCAGTGGTTGATTTTTTGGAAGTAGATTGCCAGGCCTTTCTTTCAAGGAAACTCTAGATGAACTTGAACCTCCAACCTGTCCATTAACGGCAGTGCATGTGAACAGCTTGTACCACACAGGGAGTCTTTATACCCACCAGGATGGCTAGAATGTAAATGTCAGATAATAACAAATGTTGGTGAGGATGTGAACTTGGAACAATCATACACTGCTGGTGGGAACGTAAATGTTGTAGCTTCTTTGGAAAACAACCTGGCAGTTCCTCAAAACATTAAACATAGATCAGCTATATGACCCAGCAATTCCACTCCTAGGTACATACCTAAGAGAGATAAAAATGTAGGTTCACACAATAACTTGAACACAAATGTTCATAGCAGCGCTATTTATAATAGCCAAAATGCGTAAACAGCCCATATGTCCATCAGCTGAGGAATGGATAAACAAAATGTGATGTGTCCAGAAATGCAACTTTCAGCAAACATGGATGAACCTTGAAAACATGAGAAGTGTAAGTTAGCAGTTACAAAAAACGATGTATTTATGATTCCATTTATAGGAAATGTCTAGCGTATGCAAATTTATAAAGACAGAGGTAGATTAGTGTTGGCCTACAGCAGGAGTGGAAACCCTGGTGGTGTAGTGGGTAAGACCTACGGCTGCTAACCAAAAGATCAGCAGTTTTGGGGAACAGATGCTCCTTGGAAACCCTACAGGACAGTTCTACTCCATCCTATAAGGTCACTATGAGAGTCGGAATCAACTCTAGGGCAATGGATTGGTTCTTTTTACAGCTGGGGCAGAGTGGAGGATAGGGAGGACAGCTAATATGTACAGGGTTTCTTTTTGGGATGATGAAAATCTTCTAAAATTAGATTGTGTTGCTGTTTTCTCAGTTATATGAATGCAACACTACATAACAATGGGGCGAGGTGAGCAACCACACCTTTATCACTAATCCTATAGCAAAGGTCACTAGTATGAATCTAATTCCCAGCTGGAGGTGGGTCGTGGCCTCACTTTTCCACATTCCACTCTCTGTCACCAGCCACTTTTGTGGCAATTACTCTCTGACCCTAACCACCCAGAGTTATATCAGACCTCATCCCTGGCTCTCCTGAGCTGTGTCAAAACATCGCTGGCCACCTGAGGCCAGGTCATCAGGGAGGGGCCTTAGGCTTAAGAGTCTGCAGGGCTACCTACGTTTCAGGCCATCTGATGTCTCTCTCTATTTGCCTCTCTCTCTAATCCTTTGGTACTAAATCACAGTCTAGAAGGACACAGATCTTCTTCATCATCTGCCCATGCAGACTTTTCCTATCACCCAGCCACCAGGAGCTACACAAATCAACTGCGTACTGCCATTCCCTGCTGCTCATGGACCCTGTGGATCTGTTCATTCTCCATATCCAAACCCATTCCTGTCAACCCTAAGTGACAGTGAGCTGCCCTACAGGGCTTCCTAGGCTGTAATCTCTAAGGAAGCATACTGCCACATTTTTCTCCCATGGAACAGCTGGTGGGTTTGAGCCACCAACATGTTGGTTAGCAGCCAAGCTACTAACCACTGGAAACCAGGCTCCTTTAATTCTGTATAATGGAGACTGTGACCTGAACTTACAGTTATCCATTTATAATGACCAGAAAGGATACAAGTATAGAGAAACATCAGTAAGACCTGGGAGAGTTCCCTGCAAGGAACCCCAGGGATGTGCTTCTCCTTCTCCCATATATGGAGGATCTGAGAGATCTCAGAAAAAACCCTCCAAAGTCCTGGGTTCCCTAATCATTGGGAACTCAATAAATATGCATGACTTTAGCCTTAATGCATAATTATGATAGATTCAATCAATAAACGTGCCTGACTGCATCAGGCCCCAAGCTTCCTGAACGTGTGGGGCTTCTGTAGTACCTCCTTGCTTGGCTATTTTACAAAACAAAAGCATCTTAATTTCTTGGGGTTATTTTCAAAACACCAGAGTCAAAGGGCCAAACCAAGTTTTTTCATTCCGCAATGAATATAGTAAAACCTTTGAATTGAACACTTCATATGGATGAATTCTACAGTGTATGACATACTTCATTAAAGCCATTAAAAATAAAAAGTCAGTGGAAGAGTTAAAATGCAATTCATGAAATAGTTCAGGCACACACACACAGCACTAAAGGAAGAACAGAGGAACAGATAGGATAAATAGAAAAGAAAAATTAAAACAGGAGATTTAAATCTCAGTGTATCAAAAATCATATTAGATTTAAATGAACCAAATACCCATTTAATTACAGAGAGCTTCAGAATAGATTAAAAATCAGATCCTGACTGCTTGCTCATAATAAGAAACACACTTGAGACATAAAGACACAAGTTGAACAAAAGGGGATGGGAAAGAGTATACCATACAAATACTAAGCTTGAGAAAGCTGGCTTGGCTGTATTCATAATTGAAAAGTAATTTCTGGAAAACTTATAACAATGTCCACCACACAAAGTGTGACCTTTAAACACATACTAGGCCCAGAGAGCATGAAGCTGTATTTCAAGAGATTCAGGCAACTAATTAACTTCTAGGCTCCTTACTTTTCCATCCCACCCTCACAAACCAGGAATGGGCAGAAACTACAGCTAGAGAGTGGAGGAAGAGTTATGAAAAGAACATATCCTTTATCTGTTCACTGATTTTCATTAGCAAGAAAAGGGAAATACCGAATCTCTCAGTGAAGATGGTTTACAACTTAATGTGATGGTAGAATTTTTGTATGGACTAAGAATAAACAGAAAAGTTATTGAACTTCCTGAATTTAATCTTGGCCCATTGCAAAACTGAAAAGAAAGAGAACTCTTTTTATAGCTACACTCATGGACCCTGAGTATTCAAAATTCTGGTTTTATTTTGTTATGATTTTGTTTTAAATTATAAACCAGACGACCCAGTACAGGGTCAGTCACAAGGCAGATGAAGATTCATAGGACAGTGGGCTTTCAAATTTGACAAACTGATTTGTATTCCTAGTCTGAGCTGACTCTGTGTGAGTTTTGGCAATTTATCTACCTTCCATTTGCTGGTGATGTAGTGGTTAAGAGCTATGACTGCTAACCAAAAGGTCTGCAGTTCTAATTCACCAGGTGCTTCTTGGAAACGGAGCAGTTGTGTTCTGTCCTACAGGGCCGCTCTGAGTTGCAATCAACTCGATGGCAATGGGTTTGTTTTTCTTTGATTTACTTGCTTCTGCATTGCCCTGTGCCAAACAGGATAAGAACTCAGTGCCTCACAAATAAATATTTGGCGTTTACTACAAAAGCTGCTGGAGCCCTGTGTGCCCAGTGGTTAAGCTTTAGCCTGCTAATCAAAAGATCCACAGTTCAAATGCACCACCTGCTCCTTGGAAACCCTATGTGGCAGGTCTACTCTGTCCTATAGGGATGCAATGAGTTAGAATCAACTTGAGGGCAATGACTTTTTTTTTTATATAGGTTTAAAAAGCAACTATGATCCTTTGTACTGGGCACCATTTTCTGGAAAAGAACAAAGAGGACAGCTTACTTTACAAGTGCAGCAAACAGGCAATTCCTTTTTCCGGAGACAGATCTTGAACTCAATGACAAACATTTTTGCAATTTCACTTGGAAATGTTAACATCTGAACATCTCTATTGACCCTGAGCATTGTTTCCTCATAAAGGTAATAAAAAAGAGCTCAATGCACTCATTTTGCTGCCTCACCCACAAGCCAACGCAGCCATTCCGTCCTCACCCCATGGACCTCAGCGCCACATTTATCACAGGTGCTTACCTTAGCAGTAGCATGGAGATGGATCTAGACTGGTCTTTCCATCAGGGCTTCCCAGGCCATATTTACACCTTTTGAATTTCCAGATGTCATGGTAAAAGTAGTCTGCTGCCAAGGCTGCTGTAACCTTGAGGCTTGGCAGGACAGAGGGCTCCCTGTGCAGAAAATCTATCCCTTGAGGCACAACTTTCCTCTCTCACTGCCTCCTTCCATAACTAGATGATTACCTGCCCTCCTTCAAATGATCTCAGCCTTAATTAAGGCTTATTGTAATAATGAGGGTGCACTGAGAGGACAGCAGATACATAGGCATTAGTATCTAGGGTTTGGGTGTTTCCTGGACCTTATACTAACCAACACATCCCTTACTATCACACCGAAGGATTTGTGGTGAAACAATATTTAAGGTGCAGAATCAATCAATTTTGAAATGGCCTGAACTGGGCTAAACTTTTTTAGAACCATTCTAAACTCATATGTATAATAAGTATGAGCTTCCATTGAAAACAGTTTTTGGAGCTTATCCCTGGTTACATTTAGGATATAAAGTCTTTAAACCAGCTCTCTTTTCAGTTTTGTAATCTAGATTTGTGGTTCTTAAATATGAATTCCAGGTATGCAGATTTTTATTCCCTATTTACGAGGGCACCGGGTTATATAAAAAGTATTGGAAGTGGGACTCGGGAAGCAACACTTTAAAATTCACCCCTAGTATGTATTGCCAGACCTACTTTGAACATATAATGTTTAACCTTAATAATCCTTCTACCATCAGAATGAACCAATAAGCCCCTGATATGAAGAAATATAATGAATTTTGGAGGGGAGTAGAGACATGGAATTGTCGCTGTGTGCAGTTGAGTCGATTCCAACTCATAGTGAGCCTGTAAGACAGAGTAGAACTACCCCACAGGGTTTCCTAGGCTGTAATCTTTACCAGAGCAGATCAACCAGGGATGGTCATGCATCTAGTCAGTAGAGGCCAAGGATGATGCTAAGTATTCTCCCATGTGTAGGACAGACTCCTTAAATAGAATTAATCTGGCCCCAAATGTCAATAGTGTGAAGACTGAGAAATCCTGATCTGAAGCGTCCATGCTGTGTTCTGCCAGGGACACACATTTATCTGCAGAGGCGATGGCCCTGCATCTGGGTTAGCACTTGTTTGGCCACTCAGGGAAGTTCTACCAAGTAAATGTACGTGTTCTTATTCTTACAGGTCCTCAGACCTCTTTGCCTTTACCTTAGACAAAAAGGAATTTTCCTTATTCTAGTCTTGGCGTCTCTTTCTTAAGTCAGTCTTCCTCTTTAACAAAATTTTTCTACTTTCCTAACTTTTCAGCAACTTTCTATTTCCCCAATGGATTTTGGAAACTGGCAACAAAAAGCCTCAGGTGGAACTACTGTTTCTTCTCTGCCACAGACTGCCCCTTAAGTCTCAATGGGGACACTAAAAGGAGAAAATTTATTAATTTTAGTAAACCATCTGATAGAAACAATTTTTCTCTTCTTCCTGTGCAACATTTTAGGCAGTCCTGCGACTTCTCCCACTCTAAGTAAAAGTCTCACCACAAATTAAAATTTTTAGCTCCTATGATATGGTTTATGAGTTGAAATTGATTTAAAGTTAAAACTTCTCCACTCCCTGAGCTCTGTGTTGTTTTTTCTTTTCTCGGGGGGGGGGGGGGGCGGTATATGCTTCATCTTAAATGAGATTTAAAATGTTTCAAGATAATGCGATTTTTTTTTTTCTTCCATATTGGAATCACATTTCAGCTGTTCCTGCAAAGGAAAAATGTATCTTCTGTTGTGTGTGGAATTTGTTTAAAAAAGTGGCAAGCGTTTCCGAAGGGTTTTTTTTTTCTTTTCTGTTTTCAAAGCGTTTATTTCTGCTGCACACAACTTCTTCATTGTAGATGTACATGTGATACTTTGTCCACAGGAAATGAAATTATGTAAAAAATAATATAGACATTGTATACAAGTTCCTTGGAAGTTGCTAAAGTTTCTGAAGGTTTTGATTTGGCTGCCAGTAAGAATTTGTTTGGGTGTCTGAGCCATTCTTGTAGTCTGGGTTTTCTCTAAGAATTCCTCTGGGTGTGATAACTTCCTTTTCTGACTCTCTGGCACTTTGGTGTCCCTCTCCTGAGAAACTTGTACTCAGAGATCTCAGATCCACAAACTGTCTTGTACATACTGTCTCTCTAGGTGTCCCTCATCAGCCTCCCTTGTTTCCTCAGCTTTCCTTGTTTCTTGCTTCATGTCTTTAAATATTTCAAAGGTCGCCATAAATCTCAATCCCAAGTGGAGAAGAGGTCTTCCTTTCACCTGAGAAATTAAGTTCTCTCTGTCCAAGGACAGGGTTGAGAGGTCAGGAGTAAGAAGTCGGCCCATCCAATACCAAAGAGCACTCCATATCCTAAGTTGAAAATGCAAAGCACAGGTGATGTTTTCCCTCCCCATAGCTCTTTTCAAGGGTTCTTCTTTGTCTACATCCCAGTGACAGTTAATGTTGGTCAAAGATTGTACCTGAGCTGTCCCATGTGTGAAATAAGAAAAGAACCAGGATCACTTTGGAAAGAAGTTCAGTATTTCCTGGATTTGAGTTCAGAAGAGAAGCTCTGAGTTGGTGGGTGCTTACCAAGAAGGAGCAAAACTAGAGAAAGCAGGCATCCATTCCATTACCTCTGAGTGCAAAGCAAACACTCCATCCTTTCACTTCACTGGCCATCCTCTTGCTTTCTTTTTCACCTGTGATCACTCTAGATGTGATGTGCTCTTACAATTGCATGGGTCTAAGCCCACTAAAAAGGAACCAGGACCCAAGTGAGGACAGAGCAATTCAGACACAGCCTCAGACACAAATGGGATGAATACCACTGTTTCTCTCAGAGTATGTGGAGAAAAGAACACCTAATAAAAGTTGGTGTGAGAAAATTTGCTGTGGAAAGGTTTGAGCCCACTACAAGTTTACTTTCTTGATTTGCATAAAGGAAGAGACAAGTTCTAGCTGGGTGGCATCTTCAGCCAGAATTACTTGGCATTCTTAGAGCTTATGTTACTGTGTTTCAGAGAAGAAGGTTTTGATTGTCACTTGATTTAGGAAATGTCACAGCCCTAGAGGAGGAAATGGGCAGCCCTTCAGGCTCACGTATCTGTACAATCATCCTTCCCAGTGTGGCCAAGATGGATAGGTAGGGCTTGATCTGTTGACCTATTTTCCAGAGAAAGACAGGATCAGGGTAGGAAAACCTTAAGATCATGGGACAAGGATAAGTTGAGGGAGGGGCAGGAGAAGTTTAAGACATCTTAAAGCTATGGAAATCAGGGATTTTCCTCAGAGTTAGTTTCCTCAGGAAAGGTTGACAGAGAGAACACTGATACTCCAAGGTCAGAATCCCTTTTGATCCTAATTATCTGTTAGGATTTTTTAGGCAAAAATCACAGGAAAGGTCTTTCTTTCTCCTGGATTGTAGGACAAAGTTTCTTTTCTTCCTTTCCTTTCTAAGATCAATAGACAAGAATTCTGGTGAATCTGCCTTTCAAATTTTGGATCTAAAATTACCATATTCACCACTTGTTTCCCTCTACCATGGAAATCTTATTCTGGTAACGAATTTGCTACTTCAATCTTGATCTTCCTAGATATTATCTTCTTTCCTGAGGCCTTTCTATGTGGTAAAATTATGCCCTTCCTATTTTTTTTTTTTTTATAGGGTTGGTATGAGTATGAATAGAATGGAGGACAAAGGGGTTTTTTGTTTTTTAGTAGGGTCGCTATGAATTGCCTGGTATGGTACGGTAATGGATTTGGTTTTGTTTGTTTTCAGTAGTGCTTCTTGGAACACTGGTGGCCCCAGTGGTTAGTTGTTCAGGTGCTAACCAAGATGTCAGCAGTTTGAATCCTCCAGCTGCTACTTGGGAACACTTCTGGACCATCCTACTCTGTTGGGTTTGGCTTTGGTTTTTATAGTTGGGCTTCCTGATTTTTCCAGAAAATACTCAATATTTGAAGACAATTTAGGGTTCTTTCCTCACCTGGAAATACCGGGAACCTTAGAGGAAAGCCAGTTCTTTCCAGGAAGAGAACTGTCTTAGCTACCTAGTGCTACTCTAACCGTAATACCACAAATGGGTGGCTTTAAAGAACAAAAAATTATTGTCTTACAGTTTAGGAGGCTAGAAGTCTGAATTCAGGCACCAGCTCTAGGGGAAGTCTCTTTCTCTGTTGCCTTTAGGGGAAGACCCTTGTCTCAGGTTCTATACCTTCTGTGTTCCTCATTCCTTGGTTTTTTGGTGATCCTCACATGTGATTCTCTCTTCTCCCATTTGTGCTGGCTTGTCTATGTGTCTATGTGACTCTTTACATCACTCACAAGTAATTAGGTTTAGGATACACCCTACACTGATGTGGCGTCATTAACATAACCAAGAAAACCCTATTCCCAAATGGGATTACATCCATAGCTATAGGGGTCAGGACTCCAACAAGTATTGGGAGGTGGTGAGCTTAATTTAGTCTGTAACAGGAACCCTGGTGGATTCTAATCTTCATCTGTAAATCCATTTGTCTAGTCCCTAATGAGCACCTATGACTCAAGCTCTGTGCCAGAGACCAGTGTTGTACAGGGAAATGGCACCTAATACACAAGTAGCTGGTATTGCTGTGGTCATGCTCTAGGTATTAATCCACCCAGGGAGTTTTCTAGTCCTCATTTTCCAAATGAAGAAACATGTGAAGGAGTTTCACCTCAGGCCTCCTATACCACCATTCATCCAACTAAGCCAACAAAACTTTAGAGAAAGAAGCTTTCATAACCTCCAGTTGCCTTCATAGGTAAAAATCATTCTAATGACAGTGTTAGAGGACCTGGCTGGAGGAAGAAAAGACTAAATGGCGTCTTCAAGGTGACAAATTTCCTGTCCCTGTCTTTGCAAGCTGAGCACACCACCTTCAGCTTCTAATCTCTTTATTTTCTTATTATTTACTATTTTATATCTTCACCATATTTGGAGGCATTTTTCTTGATGGTTCTTGTCTGTTTCTTCCCTCCCTGCCCCCCCACTGTGAATTAGCATGTAGCTCTACCAAGGGTGGGGAGCCCCAGTGGTGCAGTGGTTAAGAGCTCAGGCTGCTAACAGCTGTTTGAATCTACCTGCCACTCCTTGAAAACCTGATGGAGCAGTTCTTCTCTGTCTTATACGGTCGCTATAAGTGGGAATCGACTCGATGGCAATGGATTTCTACATGGATGGGATTTTTGTGGGTTATTCAGTCTTGAAATTCTTGCTCCCAGAACAGTCCCTGACACAAAATATGTACTCAAGAAATATTTGTCGGCCGAATAAATGAATGAATGACTTTAAAACTTCTTGGACCCACATCTGCAGGTTGGGCACCATCAAAGCCGAAGTTGGGAGAGAAACTTCTGTTTTCTTCATGAGATGGTGAGGAAGATAAAGGATAAAACCGGATTGCAGTTTATTGGGGAAATCGAGACCACTTTATTCTTCCATTTTATTCAAACCCCTGACAGTCTCAAAAGACTACAAAATTCAGCGTTTCTCAGTGAATAATGGGGCCAGTCTTCAAATCATTATTTGACAGGATTTGTCTGATGCTTTTATGGTGTTGGGAGTCCCGGTGGTGTGGTGGTTAAGAGTTCGGCTGCTAAAGGAAAGGTCCACATTTTGAATCCATAAGCGGCTCCTTGGAAACCCTATGTGCCAGTTCTACTCTGTCCCTGAGTGGAAGTCACCTCAATGGAAATGTTTTTTTTTATTATTGTTTTGTTTTTACTGTGGTGCATTATTCTGTGGAGTGTGAAAAGAGGAATACATGCCCTTCCAGAGTCTTGAACTCAGGACCTTCACATTGAGATTGAGATGCTGCTGGCTTCACCAAGAGTGAGCCTCTTTGAGGAAGGCTCACTGAGGAACTGAGATATACAATCTTAGTCTCCAAGACACTGTCTGGCCATTTTCCAGTTTTCTAAAATCATAATCATTGCTGTATAAAGTCACTCCATCTAAGCCAATGATACCCGGAAGAATTCCACTACAGGAGGTGTGAAGTCCACACCAGGTGATAGGACCCTGTGGGCTGCGGGACCTGGGACAATTGTGTCTGCCGTTTTACTCTGATATTCCAATCATCTGGATCTTACACCCTCAGAGATCTTAATCCCCCTTTCACCTTCCACAGTCTCCTTTGTTGACATGAAACATAAGAGGAGCTCTGTTAGCATTAGCTGACTGACTGACTGACTGACTGACTGACTGACTGACTGACTGACTGACTGAAAGAATAAATAGTTCCCAACTTTATCTCCAGTCCAAATATCCTCCTTTACTCTATACCTCCACTTGCATTTATGTGACTAGCTACATTTCCTTTTTAACACAGCAAACTGAACTTATAATACTGTCTTCCATTTTTTTCTTCAAGATTATGCGTCAGTGATTCCTTTAAGAGATTTATAATGATTGTATTCAGTCCAGCTGAATTTTGGAAACACAACTATGCATCATAATCTACACTTACCAGTTAAAGGGAGATTGGAGAGTATCCAGTATGGACGTGGGCAGTGGTCTATCTCTTAGTTCAGTCTCAAAGTTCATGGAGTGTTGCTTAGGATGGGAGACACACATTTTAGCTCTGAGGTGCATCCTAGAGTGCAGACAACTTTATAGGTTCAGACAGCTCTATGGGTTAGAGTTCTTGAACACCTATCCTCTATAGTCTCAGAGGTACTTTCGTGTTGCTTGGGGTCCCCCTTTTCAGTCCTCTAGCCAAGAAGCTGGGGCTTTATTTCCTGGGCTCTGCCCTGCACTCCTCAGGTCTGTGACTGCATTTAGGGCCAAGAGACAGGAAGAAAAGGGAGAAAAATAGGAACTGGACATGCAACGCCCTCTTGAAATCACAGCCTCTTTGGAAAAACAAATTATAAAACTCTACATCTATATATTGTAAGTGCCCATAAGTAATAAAACTGAAGGAGCATGCACTTAGACATCTAATTTCAAGGAGTTCAGTATTTTCTCATTTTTAAAAGGTCAAAGCCTGAAATACAAAATGGGAAGAATGTGGGTATCGATCTCTTTATCTGTCGCACGCTAAGCGAGCACTTTACCACTTGAGCTATTTACCCACATGACTGAAGTGCTTTATCTTCCCTTAATTCAGGAATCGACCTGCCGGTCCACACTCCAGTACGCACTATCTCCAGCAATTCACAGTACCAGGCTTTTCCAGGTCATTATAGCGGAACCATACGGATCTTTGGTGGTACAGTGCTTAAGCGGTCGGCTGATAACCGAAAGTTTTCAACACACCAGCGGCTCCGCAGGAGAATGATGCGGCAGCCTGCTTCCGCAAACATTTACATCCTTGGAAATGCTGTGGGGCGGTTCTATTCTATCCTGGAGGGTCTCCAAGAGTACGAATCCACTGTAAGCAAATGGGTTTGGTTTTTAGTAGATTAAAATGAAACCCGGACTCAGCCCGAAATGGCCTGGGGCAAGAGCGTCTTGACTGCTCAGTCAGCTGTCCCGCTGGGGAGAAGAAAAGGACGCGGTGGCAAAGCTCAGGTGCCACCAACGTTTTATGCTTCTAATTTTCGAGAAGGGAGGATGTCCCAACTAGAGAGGATCAACGCAGAACGATCTACCTATGTGGCACAGCTCTCTTAGGATGACCATCTGACTCTTTGAAAGGTGTGATTGTCATTTGCTCCCCGCAACTGTGACCACCCATGAGTAGGCAACGGGACAGCCTCTCCCGGATTCCTGAAGGCAAACCAAAAAACAAAACCTACTGCGGTCCAGTGATTCCGACTCAAAGACACCCTATAGGGCAGAAAAGAACCGACCCGATGGACTTTGCAAAGAGCTCCTGGCGGATTCGAACTGGTGATCTTTTGGTTAGGAACGATAGCACTTAACCACTATGCCATCAGGGTTTCCGGAAGGCATACTGCTCCAAATATGTCCGCTGCCTTTGGAACCAAGAATTTACATTTGTTAGGCAAGCTTGGTAACCAGTATAATCCGGAAACTGCTTGATTTGTGAGTTTCTTTTCTTTCTAATTCCTGAGAGATTTGTGTTCAATTCCCATTGAGGTGTGCGATGTAGAAATCACACATCCCCATCGTATGAGAGAACAGCAAAATTCTCCACATTCTTACAGAAAGGAGCTATGGGGGTCATGAGGCAAGATCATACTAGACTGAAGGATTCAAGAGTGGACCCTGAGAAATGGGGATGAGGAGTGAACACAGGGCTGAGAGAACATTGTTTTGTGAGAAGAATACCTGTTTGACATTTCCCATCAGCACCTGATCTCTAAAATCTACATGATACTGCAAAAACTCAACTACAAAAAGACAAATAACCCTATTAAAAAATACGCAAAAGATATGAAGAGACACTTCACTAAAGAAGACGTTCAGGTAGCTTACAAATACATGAGGAAATGTTCACGATTATTAGCCATTAGAGAACTGCAGATCAAAATTACAATGAGATTTCATCTTACTCCAACATGGGTGGCATTAATCCAAAAACACAAAATAATAAATGTCAGAGAGGCTGTGGAGAGATTGGAACACTTATACACAGCTAGTGGGAATGTCAAATAGTACACCCACTTTGGAAATCGATTTGGTGATTCCTTAAAAAGCTAGAAATAGAGCTACCATGTGACCCAGGAATCCCACTCCTTGGAATATATCCTAGAGAAATAAGAGCCTTTACACGAACAGATATATGCACACCCATGTTCACTGCAGCACTGTTTCCAATAACAAAAAGATAGAAGCAACCAAGGTGCCCATCAGTGGAAGAATGGATAAATAAATTATGGTCTATTCACACAATGGAATACTACGCGTCGATAAAGAAAAGTGAGGAATCTGTGAAACATTTTATAACACGGGGGACCTGGAAGGCATTATGCTGACTGAAATTAGTCAGTTGCAAAAGGACAAATATTGTATAAGACCAGTAGCATAAACTGAGAAGAAAACATTCTTTTGCGGTTATAAGAGGTGAGAGGGAGGGAGGGTGGGAGAGGGTTATTCACCAAATAGTTTGCAGATAAAAACTACTTTAGGTGAAGGGAAAGACAGCACACAATTCAGGGGAGGTCAGCACAACTGGACTAAAACAAAAGCAAAGAAGTTTCCTGAATAAACTGAATGCTTTGAAGGCCAGTCTAGCAGGTGCAGGTGTTTGGGGACCATGATTTCAGTGGACATCTAAGTCAATTGGCATAATAAACTCTATTAAGAAAACATTCTCCATCCCACTTTGAAGAGTGGTGTCTGGGATCTTAAATGCTAGCAAGCAGCCGTCTAATATGCATCAATTGGTCTCAACCCACCTGGATCAAAGGAGAATGAAGAACACCAAGGACAAAAGGTAATTATAAGCCCAAGAGACAGAAAGGGCCACATAAACCAGAGACTACATCATCCTGAGACCAGAAATAGATGGTTCCTGGCTATAACCGATGACTTCCCTGACAGGGAATACAACAGAGAACCCCTGAGGAAGGAGGAGAACAGCGGGATGCAGACCCCAAATTCTCATAAAAAGACCAGACTTAATGGTCTGACTGAGACTAGAAGGACCCCGGTGGTCATGGCCCCCAGACCTTCTGTTAGCCCAGGACAGGAACCATTCCCAAAGCCAACTCTTCAGACATGGATTGGACTGGACAGTGGATTGAAGCGGGATGCTGGTGAGGAGTGAGCTTCTTGGATGAGGTGGACACTTGAGACTATGTTGACATCTCCTGCCTGGAGGGGAGATGAGAAAGTAGAGGGGGTTAGAAGCTTGCAAAATGGACGTGAAAAGAGAGAGTGGAAGGAGAGGGTGGGCTGTCTCATTAAGATGAGAGTAATTGGGAGTATGTAGCAAAGTGTAGAAAGGTTTTTATGTGAGAGACCGAGTTTATTTGTAAACTTTCACTTAAAGCACTATAAAAAGTATTCAAAATAAAAAAAGAAAAAGAATCACATCACCAAACTATTAAATAAAGCAACGCAGTAAAAGAGATGCAAACTCAGCAAAAAAAATTGTTTATATCTGAGTAAACAGAGCTGATAAATCAATTAGAACAAGACTTTAAAGTAAGTATGGTATTCCTAGAAAGATGACGGTGACAACTGTTATAAAATTAAAGAATGGATAACCGCCCCCCCCCGCCAAAAAAAAGGGATAAAATCCAAGACCAGCTCCAAATCAACATATATTCTATTCTTTAAAATCGGCTTTGTCTTAGCCCAGGAAGTTTCACAAGTTTTCATGGGTTTAAGTCCTCACCTCTTTGATTTTTTTTTTTAATTCAATAATTTCCATCTCCAAAATAGAGTAGAAACGCAAACATAGAACAAAAAGCTTCCCACTATCCACCCCCAGTGACATCTTAGTCTTACCTCCCTGCGGTAACACATTAAACCCATTGCCTAGATTTCAACTACCCACTTTTTATTATCTGCAGCCAAGTACTTGACAATTCACCTTGACATAGCATGCTGGGTCCAGATATTGAATCACTTGATTTGTAAAGGTCCAAAGGCATATACATATAATATTAAGTCTTGGTTGCCCAAGAATTTTTCTTCTAATAAATTTTACTAAGCTTTAAGTGAGTTTACAAATCAAGTCAGTCTCTCAAACAAAAACCCATATACACCTTGCTACACACTCCCAATTACTCTCCCCCTTCACTCTCTCTTTTCATGTCCATTTTGCCAGCTTCTAACCCCTTCTACCCTCTCATCTCCCCTCCAGGCAGGAGATGTCAACATAGTCTCAAGTGTCCACCTGATCCAAGAAGCTCACTCCTCACCAGCATCCCACTCCAACCCATTTTCCAGTCCAATCCATGTCTGAAGAGTTGGCTTTGGGAATGATTCCTGTCCTGGGCCAACAGAAAGTCTGGGGGCCATGACCACCGGGGTCCTTCTAGTCCCAGTCAGGCCATTAAGTCTGGTCTTATGAGAATTTGAGGTCTGCATCCCACTGCTCTCCTGCTCCCTCAGGGGTTCTCTGTTGTGTTCCCTGTCAGGGCAGTCATCGATTGTAGCCTGATACCATCTAGTTCTGGTCTCAGGAGGATGTAGTCTCTGGTTCATGTGGCCCTTTCTGTCTCTTGGGCTCGTAATCTCCTTGTGTCCTTGGTGTTCTTCATTCTCCTTTGATCCAGGTGGGTTGAGACCAATTGATGCATCTTAGATGGCTGCTTGCCAGCATTTAAGACCCCAGACGCCACTTTTCAAAGTGGGATGGAGAATGTTTTCTTAATAGAGTTTATTATGCCGATTGACTTAGATGTCCACTGAAACCGTGGTCCCCAGACCCCTGCCGCTGCTATACTGGCCTTCGAAGCATTCAGTTTATTCAGGAAACTGCTTTGCTTTTGGCTTAGTCCAGTTGTGCTAACCTCCCCTGTATTGTGTGCTGTCTTTCCCTTAGCCTAAAGTAGTTCCTATCTACTGGCTAATTAGTGAATACCCCTCTCCCACCCTTCCTCCCTCCCCCATCTCGGAAACACAAAGAATGTTTTCTTCTCTGTTTAAACTGTTTCTCCAGTTCTTATAATAGTGGTCTTATACAATATTCTTCCTTTTGCAATCGACTAATTTCACTCAGCATAATGCCTTCCAGGTTCCTCCATGTTATGAAATGTTTCACAGATTCCTCACTGTTCTTTATCGATGTGTAGTATTCCATTGTGTGAATAGACCATAATTTATCCATTCATCCATTGATGGGCAGCTTGGTTGCTTCTATCTTTTTGCTATTGTAAACAATGCTGCAATAAACATGGGTGTGCATATATCTGTTCCTGTAAAGGCTCTTGTTTCCCTAGGATATATTCTGAGGAGTGCGATTGCTGAATCTTATGGTAGTTCTATTTTTAGCCTTTTAAGAAAGCGTCAAATCGATTTGCAAAGTGGTTGTACCATTCAACATTCCCACCAGCAGTGTGTAAGTGTTCCAATCTCTCCACAGCCTCTCCAACATTTACTGTGTTTTTTAAATTAATGCCAGCCTTGTTGGAGTGAGATGAAATCTCATTGTAGTTTTGATCTGCATTTCTCTAATGGCTAATGATTATGAACATTTCCTCATATATCTGTTAGCTACCTGAATACCTTCTTTAGTGAATTGTCTCTTCATATCTTTTGCCCATTTTTTAATAGGGTTATTTGTCTTTTTTGTAGTTGAGTTTTTGCAGTATCATGTAGGTTTTAGAGATCAGGCGCTGATCGGAAACGTCATAGCTAAAAACTTTTTTGCAGACTGTAGGTAGTCTTTTTACTCTTTTGGTGAAGTCTTTGGATGAGCACAAGTGTTTGATTTTTAGGAGCTCCCAATTATCTAGTTTTTATTCTACATTCTTTATAATGTTTTGTATACTGTTTATGCCAGGTGTTACGGCTCTAATGTCCCTATTTTTTCTTCCATGATCTTTATTGTTTTAGACCTTATATTTAGGTCTTTGATCCATTTCAAGTTAGTTTTTGTGCATGGAGTGAGGTATGGGTCTTGTTTCTTTTTTTTGCAGATGGATATCCAGTTATGCCAGCACCGTTACTTAAAAAGACTGTCTTTTCCCCATTTCACTGTTTTGGGGCCTTTGTCAAATATCAACTGCTCATACGTGGATGGCTTTATGTCTGGATTCTGAATTCTTTTCCATTGGTCCATTTATCTGTTGTTGTACCAGTACCAGGCTGTTTTGACTATTGTGGCGGTATAATAGGTTGTAAAATCAGGTAGAGTGAGGCCTCCCACTTTGTTCTTCTTTTTCAGTAATGCCTTATGTATCCAGGTCCTCTTTTCCTTCCATATGAAGTTGGTGATTTGTTTCTCCATCTCAGTAAAGAATGTCGTTGGGATTTGGATTGGAATTGCATTAAACGTATAGATCGCTCTTGGTTGAATAGCCATTTTTGTAATGTTAAGTCTTCCTATCCACGAGCAAGGTATGTTTTTCCACTTATGTATGTCTCTTTTGGTTTCTTGCAGAAGCGTAGTGTAGTTTTCTTTGTATAAGTCTTTTACACCTCTGGTAAGATTTATTCCTAAGTATTTTATCTTCTTGGGGGCTACTATAAATGGTATTGATTTGATGATTTCCTTTTTGATGTCCTTTTTGTTGGTGTAGAGGAATCCAACTGATTTTTGTATGTTTATCTTGTATCCCGATATTCTGCTGAACTCTTCTATTAGTTTCAGAAGTTTTCTGGAGGATTCCTTAGGGTTTTCTGTGTATGAGATCATGTCATCTGCAAAAACAGGTACTTTGACTTCTTCCTTGCCAATCCAAATGCCTTTATTTCTTTATCTAGCCTAATTGCTCTGGCTAGGACCTCCAACACAATGTTGAATAAAAGCGGTGATAAAGGGCATCTTTGTCTGGTTCCGGAACTCACTGGGAATGCTTTCAGGCTCTCTAATATTACAGTGATGATCGCTGTTTGCTCTATATAAATGCCCTTTATTATGTTGAGGAATTTTCCTTCTATTCCTATTTTGCTGAGAGTTTTTATCATGAATGAGTGTTGAACTTTGTCAAATGTGTTTTCTGCATGAATTGATAAAATCATGTGATTCTTGCCTTTTGTTTTATTTATGTGGTGGATTACATGAATTGTTTTTCTAATGTTGAACCACCCCTGCATACCTGGTATGAATCCCACTTGGTCATGATGAATTATCTTTTGGATACGTTGTTGAATTCTATTAGCTAGAATTTTGTTGAGGATTTTTGCATCTACATTCCTGAGGGATATAGGTCTATAATTTTCTTTTCTTGTGGTGTCTTTACCTGGTTTTGGTATTAGGGATATGGTGGCTTCATGGAATGAGTTTGGTAGTATTCCGTCCTTTTCTATGCTCTGAAATACCTTTAGTAGTAGTGATGTTAACTCTTCTCTGAAAGTTTGGTAGAACTCTGCAGTGAAGCTATCCTGAGCAGGGCTTTTTGTTGTTGTTGTTGGGAGTGTTTTGATTACATTTTCAATCTCTTCCTTTGTTACAGATCTATTTAGTTCTTCTACCTGTGTTTGTGTTAGTTTAGGTAGGTAGCGTGTTTCTAGGAGTTCATCCATTTCTTCTGGGTTTTCAAATTTGTTTGAGTACAATTTTTCGTAGTAATCTGATATGATTCTCTTAATTCCAGTTGGGTCTGTTGTAATATAGCCAATCTCATTTCTTATTCAGGTTATTTGCTTCCTCTCCTGTTTTCCTTTTTTCAGTTTGGCCAGTGGTTTATCAACTTTGTTGATTTTTTCAAAAAACCAGCTTTTGGTCTTGTTAATTCTTTCAATTGTTTTTCTGTTTTCTATTTCATTTAGTTCAGCTCTAATTTTTATTGTTTTCTTCTGCTGCCTGTGGGAGCAAGTTGTTCAAGTTGTAGGGATAATTCTTTGATTTTGGTCCTTTCTTCTTTTTGGAAGTGTGCATTTATTGATATAAGTTGGCTTCTGAGCACTGCTTTTGCTGTGTCCCAAAGGTTCTGACAGGAAGTGTTTCCATTCTCATTGGATTCTCTAAATTTCTTTATTCCATCCTTAATGTCTTCTATAACCCAGTCTTTTATGAGCAGGGTCTTGTTCAGTTTCCAAGTATTTGATTTCTTTTCCCTGCTTTTCCTTTTATTGATTTCCACTTTTATGGCCTTATGGTCAGAGAAGATGCTTTGTAATATTTCAGTGTTTTGGATTCTGCTAAATGTTGCTTTATGAGTTAATATGTGGTCTATTCTAGAGAATGTTCCATGTGCACTAGAACAGAAAGTATACTTGGTTGCTGTTGGGTGGAGTGTTCTATAGATGTCTACGAGGTCAAGTTGGTTGATTGTGGCATTTAGATCTTCCGTGTCTTTATTGAGCTTCGTTCTGGATGTCCTGTCCTTCACCGGAAGTGATGTGTTGAAGTCTCCTACTATTATTGTGGAGCTGTCTATCTCACTTTTCATTGCTGATAGAGTTTGTTTTATGGATCTTGCAGCCCTGTCATTGGGTTCATAAATATTTAATATGGTTATATCTTCTTGGTGTATTGTCCCTTTAATTATTATATAGTGTCCTTCCTTATCCTTTCTGATGGATTTAACTTTAAAGTCTATTTTGTCAGAAATTAATATTGCCACTCCTGCTCTTTTTCGATTGTTGTTTGCTTGATATATTTTTTCCATCCTTTGAGTTTTAGTTTGTTTGTGTCTCTAAGTCTAAGGTATGTCTCTTGTAGGCAGCATATAGGCGGATCTTTTTTTAAATCCATTCTGCCACTCTCTGTCTCTTTATTGGTGCATTTAGTCCATTTACATTCAGGGTAATAATGGATAGGTATGAATTTAGTGCTATCATTTTGATGTCTTTTTTTGTGTGTTGTTGACAGTTTCTTTTTCCCACTTAATTTTATGTGCTGAGTAGATTTTCTTTATATATTGTCCTTTCCTCATATTTGTTGTTGTTGATTTTGTTTCTGCTGAGTCTCTATTTTTTTCTTGTATTTTATTTTGATGATTAGGAGAGTTTGTCTCCTTTGTGGTTACCTTATTACTTACCCCTATTTTTCTAAATTTAAACCTAACTTTTGTTTCCTTGTATCACCGTTATCTTCCTGTCCATATGGAAGGTGTATCATTACATTTAGTCCCTCTTTATTATTTTAATGTTGTCTTCTTTTATATAATACCATCGCTGTTACCCTGTTTTGGGCTTTTTTTTATATATATATAATCTTGCTTTGTTGTTTTGGATTTCCCTGTCTGGGTTGACTTCCAGTTGCTCTGCCCAGTGGTGTAGTCTTCGGTTCATACCCGATATTATTGATTTTCTAACCAAAGTACTGCCATTAGTATTTCTTGTCATTTTGGTTTGGTTTTTACGAATTCCCTCAACTTGTGTTTATCTGGAAATGTCTTGATTTCACCTTCATATTTAAGAGACAGTTTTGCTGGATATATGATTCTTGGCAGCAATGATTTTCCTTCAATTTTTTAAATATGTCATCCATTGTCTTCTTGCCTGCATGGTTTCTGCCGAGTAGTCCGAGCTTATTCTTATAGGCTCTCCTTTGTAGGTGACTTTTCATTTATCCCTCACTGCTCTTATAATTGTTTCTTTATCTTTGGTTTTGGCAAGCTTGATTATAATATATCTTGGTGACTTTCTTTTAAGATCTACCTTATGTGGAGTTCGATGAGCATATTGGATAGATATCTTCTCATCTTTCACAATATCAGGGATGTTTTCTGACAATAAATCTTCAACAATTTTCTCTGTATTTTCTCTTATCCCACCCTGTTCTGGTACTCCAATCACTCATAGGTTATTTCTCTTGATAGAGTCCCACATGATTCTTAAGATTTCTTCACTTTTTCAAATTCTTTTATCTGATTTTTCTTCACATATATTAGTGCCATGTGATTTATCTTCAAGTTCAGAAATTCTAGCTTGTAGTTGCTCAGTTCCGCTCCTTTGACTTTCTACTGAGTTGTCTAATTCTTTAATTTTATTGTTAATTTCTGATTGCTGTCAGTCTATGGACTTTTCCATCTTATTAAACTTTTCATTATGTTCCTGAATAATCTTTCTAATTTCTTTAATTGCATTATCTGTTGTAGTTCTTGGCTTGTTCAGCGTATTGCCTAATTTCCTTCCTGATGTCTTGAAGGGATCTGTGTATTAAACATTTGTATTCTCCTCCTGGTAATTCCAGGAATGCATTTTCATTTAGAAGATCCCTGGATTCTTTGTTTTGAGAGCCTGTTGAGGTGATTATGGTCTGTTTCTTTATGTGACTTGATGCTGACTGGTGTCTCTGAGCCATCTGTAAGTTATTGTATCAGTTTATGCTCGCTTACTGTGTCGTAGCTGCTTGCTTTGTTTAGTTTTGGTATAGCCCTATGGGTTGCTTGATTGAGCTAGCTTGATTATTTTTGCCTTTGCACCTCTGGTGTCCTGTCCCCAGGTGGCTAGAGCTGTTGTCAGGTATATCAGTCTAGGAGTCCATTCAGTTTTCTTGTATGAATTCAGCTGAGGTTTCCAGGTAGCTGATCATCAAGTGTGTGGTACAGGCTCTGTCCTACAGTCTTAGAGGGCCGGGTTATTGATGTATATACTGATATCTGATTGCAGCAGGGGGTCACACTCTGAACAAGGCAGGGTGCTGAGAACCAACCCCCGAGTGTCTCTGAAGAAGATGTGTCCCTGTTCCCTTGAGCATGCTGGTGGGTGGGTTCTGCAGAGGGACCATGGGCACCCAAAGTTTTTGGTTGTAGGGACTGGGAGGTACCAGTTTTCTTGGGACCTCTGTTTTGGGTGGCTGGGTGACCTGAGTGGAGGTACCAGTCCTTAGGTCTCTGATGTGGGTAGGTGAGGACCTTGTTTAATAGGCAAAGCAATGTCAAACGTCAAACACCCACCTCTCCACCACACAGCTGAAATGGTTGGAGTTTGCCAACAAAGGCCTATTCTCCCGAAACAGGCCCACGCAGGTCCATGCAGAAGGGAAAGGTGCTCAAGGTCCACGGATAGTTCATGCCTGAACAGGAACCATTTCTGTCCTCCCTCGGTTAATGGAGCAAGCAAATTATCTTTCCCCTCAACTGCAATTTTTTCCTTCCCCAAGGCCGGGAGGATGGCTCTAGGTGCTCATCAGGGCCTATCTCAGGCCTAGGGACTCAGCTGCTGAAGCCGGCTTGGGGTGGGGGGCACGGGAAAATATACGCAAGTACTTAGCTTTTGCCGAGACTGCCCTTCTCCTCAGGTTCCGGAGGTGTGAGTGGCCCGTGTGGCTGGCTGCTTCTTTCTGAGGAAACTGCGGCCCAAGGCTAGGACCAGCCCGCTACCCACGATCCAGAAATGGTGCCTGAGGGCTCCCGGCAATTCAGGTCCGGTAACTGCTCTCCAGTTCCAAACAGCCTCTTCATCCCCCTGTCCCTCAGTTCGTTGTCTAAGCTTGCTCTCAGCTGCGTTTGATGCTCAGGGCTCCCATCTTGTCACAAATATACTCCTTTCACTTGTTTTTTCAGGTCTCTGTTGTAAAAGGTCTGGACGGAAGCGTCTGTCTATTCCGCCATCTTGGCTCCGCCCTCTAGGCTGAATTTTATTTCATCTCACAAAATCCCTTTCAATAACCCTTTCCTGAGAAAACCAGTCTTGCATATCTATGACTTGAGTCCTTACCCAAATTATTTCCTCTAACCAATATGATGAAATGCTTAAGGTAATGCAATCCAGCTCTCCTTTCACTGGAGTCAACATTCTGAATGCATTTGTGACACTGAGAAAGGAAATAGAGACTATCAGACTTTCAGATCCTCTTTTAATCAGAGCACATTCAGGAAACAGGCTGAGAAGCCAGAAGTTTCAATGTCTCTGTTCAAGCCGGCTTTTTTTTTTTTTCCTACTGATCTGCAGCCTACAGAGGAAGAACAAATACTGGCGATGCTTTCTATTTAATTGGTATAAGTTCATAAAACAAATTACCCAGATGATTGGACATGTCTTCAGTTCTACACTATATTTTCCATAGATGTAAACCAGATTTATTACTAAAAAGTGCAGCAATAAATGAGCATTGCTTGTAATAGGCTTCTGCCAAGTTTTATGTCAAAGGGAAATAAAAATGAGACCAACCACTTTGAGTAGTCAAAGCTGTCAGCTTAGTTAACTGTTTCAAACATATTGATGTGAAACTCTAAATTCTACAAAAATGAAGTCTAATTATTTCTACTAGTGCAAATATCTGTATAAGTTAGGCAACAAATGGCAATTTTAAAGAGTCCTAAAATATAAACTTAAATCCTCTAAGTGACAAAAAAAAAAAAAAAAAAAAGAATACCTGTTTATTTGTTTGTGTGTGCGTGTGTAAAATACTCGTGGAGGGAAGCAGTGATTGAAAAGCCTGGACACTTGGAATTATGTTGGGAGAATGTTGTGGGGGTTTAAGAATCTTTTAAGACTCAAAGTAATATTTTAGGAAAAGGGTTTTAGCTCTAAATGTTAACGAGGTTAAAAACAGTGAAACTGAAATTGGGAGAAAAGAATTTCTAAAAGTATTTAAGGATAGAGGTTTGTCCTCTGTTGTCCGGTCACCTCCTGAGGTTAGCAGTGTGAGTCTTTCTGCATCTCCGGCACCCACTGTACTGCCTGTTCCAAAATGCATCCTCCACACATTGTAGATGGAATGAGAACACACATCAAAGAGAAGGAAATACAAGATTCTAGAGAGGTTGTGCAGAAAGTTTCTACAGTATTTGTCAAGACATTGTGTGAAGAGATTTGAGGGAGAAGGAGTTAAGAGCATGGGATTGGTGGACACAGAACAGACTCTGAACTCATGTCTGATGAATGGAAGACTAAATCCACATGTTTATAAGTAATTGTTAAATGAATGAATGCATGAATGAGCTGATTTGGAGAAATGTAGATGCTGAGACGGTGTGCTAGGTTAAGGGAAGGCACATATTTGTTTATTTTTTTTTTTAATTTAATAGATCTTATTTTCAGAAGAGTTTTAAATTTACAGAAAAATAACTTGAAACTTACAAAGGCTTTCCATATACTCCGTGTCCACCCAGTTTCTCCTATTATTTACATTTTGTATTAGTGTGGGACATTTGTTACAACTGATGAACCAATATTGAGACATTATTATCAACTGAAGTCCATAGTTTAAATTAGGGTTCTCTCTGTGTTGTGCGGTTCTATGGGTTTTGACAAAGGCATGTCATGTGTCCACTATTACAGTATTATATTGAATAGTTTTATTGCCCTAAAAATCCCCTGGGCTCTACCTTTTCATCACTCCCTCCTTCTCCTCTGTCAACCACAGATTCTTTGTTTTTGTTTTATGTCTCTGGAGTTTTGCCTTTTCTAGAATGTCTTATACCTTGAAGCATACAATAAGTAGTTTTTTGTTTTTCTTTTAAGGCTGGCTTAATACACTTTGTAATATGCATTTCAGTCTCCTTCATAACTTTTCATGGCTTGATAGCTCACTTCCTTGCATCACTGAAAAATATTCCATTGTATAGGTTCGCCACAGTTTATCCACTCACCTATTGAAGGGAATCTTAGTTACTTCCAATTGTTGGAAATTATGAATAACTCTTCTGTAAACATTCATCGGCAGAGTTTGTGTGAACATAATTTTTCAACTCATGTAGATAAATACCTAGAAGTACAATTGCTGCATCCAAGCTTTTTCAATCAAAAAAACAAAAATCAGCTTTCCATTTCTAGTTTTGCTCCTTACACTTATGTGACCTGAAGAAAATGATTTGACTCCTCTGAGTTCACAGTGCTGAAAACATCTTTGAGACTTGGAAGTTCCTGGCAGGCCTGGATGGCCTGGAGAGTGAAGTAGAGCTGTGACACTTAGGGCTTTGCCTCTAAAAATGGACTGACAGGGTGTAATGGTAGTGCATGCACTTTGCCTGACAGACGTAGGGGCATGTAGGCCAGCTGTTATAGATTGAAGTGTGTCCCCCAAAACTATGTGTTATAATCCTAACCTCTATAACTGTGGTTATAATCCCACTTTGGAATGGGTTGTCTTTGATAGTTAATGAGACAGAATTAGAGCCCTGGTGGCACAGTGGTTAAGAGCTACAGCAAGCTATGGCTGCTAATCAAAAGGTGGGCAGTTCAAATCCACCAGTTGCTCCTTGGAAACCCTATGGAGCACTCCACTCTGTCCTATTGGGTTGTGTAAGGTTTGTCTTAAATCAATCTCTTTTGAGATATACAAGAAATCTCTACAGAGATATAAAAGAGATTAAACAAGCAAGAGATGTGGGAAGAGAGGTGTCAAGTCACTTGAAGATTGCCCAGTAGCAAAAGTCAGAAAGGACAGGACCTTCCTTCAAAGCCAATAGATGGAGAGAGACCCTAGAGCTGGTGGTGCTCTGAATCCAGATTTCTAGCCTTATAAACTGTGAGGAAATAAATTTGTTTGTTAAGGCCATCCACTTGTGGTACTTCTGTTACAGTAGCACTACTTAAGTCACACACAGGGCTTCTCTCCACTTTCCACCTTCCTTTCCCTCACTTGTAGTAGAGATCTCTGCTCTACACTCTCCAGAGAACAACCACAGAGCTTCTCACCTGTGACAGCAGGTTCAAATCTTGGTAACAATTGGCAATAGGTCTTTTGCTTTTTCTTTATGGGCACATAGAGAATGTGGCTGACAATGACTCCACCAGCATTCCAAGTCAGGGGCTGTAAAAAGTGGAGGAAACCAGGAAGAAGCAGTGAAGAAGGAATCCTGACAGGCCTGGGATCCTCGGAGAGGGAGAAATTCACCAGGCTGTGCTGGGCATTTTGTGTGGAGGACGAATGGTACATCTCAGAAGGTAGGAGGTTGAACATCACCCCTATTCTCCAGACTGAGAGAAGCCAATTTCAATGGTGATGAGAAGGGATCTCTGCTAAGTGAGACAGATTTATGTGGAGATTTAGTCCAGCCAATAAGGAAGACCAATGCCTGCAGGTAAAAGGGCCAGATGCAGGAGAGAATGCACAGGGCAGCACATGAAAAAGGATTTTAGAAAACTAATGAGTCAGCGAAAGTAAGGTTGTGAAACAAAATGAAATTCACATACAAAATTCTGGCAGGTAGAGTGGGAACAGTGGGTAATGTGGCAGTTAACTGCGGCTGTGACTATCCACTCAGATCCAGCCATTGCACCTGTGTCTTTTAAAATGAGTGGCACACCTGAGCAAATTCCTCCATGTTGTTGCTGTTGTTTGCCAGGGAGTTCTAGCAACCCTATATGACAGAGTAGGACTGCCCGGTAGGGCTTACTATGCTGTAATTTTTATGGGAGTAGATCCCTATGTCTTTTTTCCAGTTGGTTAAAACCTCCAACCTTTTGGTTAGCAGCACAGTACTTCACTATTGTGCCACTACCAAAAACAAAAACAATTTTCAAAACCCATTGCCCTCAAGTTGTTTTTGGCTTCTCGTCACCCTATAATACAGGGTAGAACCCAATAAGACAGAGTAGAACTGCTCAACAGAGTTTCTAAGGGAGAGGCTGGTGGATTAGATCTGTGGACCTTTTCGTTAAGGATGGAACTGTCAACCAGGGTGCCATCAGGGCTTCAAAGAGAAACTGGGCCCATGAGGGTCGGGCCAGCGACCTTGACTCCAAAGAGAAAATGGACCTACAGAGATCAAATCCACAACCTCGGTTTGACTAGCACCATGCTCTAACCACATGAGCCAATCAGCCAGACATGAGCACCATGTGCCTATGTTTCTCCCCTCACTTCGCCTTCTGCCTAAGCTCCAGACACCAAGGATCCAAGATGAGGCTCTAGTAACAAGGGACCTCTGGAAGTGGGATGCATCCTCAGGAACTCTAGCCTTCTTAAGCCTGTGATGTACAGTTTCAAAAATTGAGAAAAAGAAATTTATTATGCTTAGGTGTGCTGCAGAGCTGAGCTCTCCCACTGACTCCTCATATGCCTGCCAACAGAGACCAGAGCCCCAGATGTCAGACTCCAAACTCTTCTGCTCTTCTTCCAGACTTGGCACCGTTGTCTCTGTCATCTCTCAGGCTGCAAATCAAATGTCACTTTCTCATAGGGCCCTCCCCTGACCTCACCAGCTAAATCAACGCCCTACCTGTCTCTCTCTCCATCGTCTTTATAAAATCCTGTATGGGAACGCATATCGAATTCTTGTTTCTTCCCTACAGCAAGTTTCTTATAAAATTCATAGTCTAGATCCTCTCAGTTTATCCCCAGTGGCTAGGGTTAGAATGATGCTCTTTGTGCCTACTGGCCGTTCGGAAATTGGTGACATGGAGGGGAAACACTTTCCTCTGTGTTGTGCTCCTTCATGGAGAAAATTCAGGAAGAAATAATTACTATGCTAAGGAAAGGTGGCAAGCTGTGAGGCCCTCTGGTTTTCTGGAATGGACAAGATAACTTGCCACAGCTGGAAGGAAGATTAAGCCACTCATGAAATTTTTGTGGAGTTCATTCTCAGCTTTGAAGTCAGGAAGTAGGTGCTTTTGAGCTCTTACTGGTTTAATACAAAGGCAATTGTCATAACTAATATGTAAAAAGGGAAGTAATCAATTATTTACAGTGGCATTCCATGATTGTATAGTGCTTATTACTCTGTCTTGCATTAGCATACTCATTTTGAATTTGAGCCATCTCACTCTAGAAATTTCTGTTCTCCCACCCCACCCCACCTTACCCATCCCTCTTGGACACTGATTGTAAGGTTTAACAGGAAGTTAGGCCTTGTTCTATTCAGAACAGATATAAAGAAAACCTTCTTCTGTTCCTTTTTTCTGCACACCAACTGTCAACCAAGTCAAGAGTGGGACAGAAGGTACGACTTTCCTCAATATTTTATCCTTCAGTCTCCTTCCCACAGCTCTTTCCACCTCCACTCCAGACAATGCCCACAATTACATTTCTAAGGATGAGGAGACATTCAGCTGCCTTACTGAAGGGTGTTTCACGAGTGTGCAAGTTCTTAAGAAAAATGAAACAATAAGTAATGAAGGTCAATTAGCAATGGCATTGTTTGTCCAGAGGGTGCATGGGGATTTTCCAGGAATAAAGCTGGAAGACAAGCCAGCTGTTCTCATGAAGGACTGTAAGGGTCATGATAAAGCGTTTCATACTCTCTGTATCCAAAAGTTTGTTGTTCAATGATTTTAGGTTGGACTATAACTGAACTGGATTTCCAGAGGATTCCAACAGGGGAAAGATTTGAGAGTTGAGTGCAAAGTCCAGGAGAAGGATCAGATTATTATGGTAGTAATTCAGGCAGAGATGCTGAACATCTTTAATGGAGAAGGACAGTGGAGACGAACTCCTTCATTCATTTAACAAATCCTCATTTGAGGGCATACTGTATGCACCTATGTCCTGGGCACTGAGTGCCTCCGTGGGCATTCAGCTGCTGAGTGGTCACTAGATAGCGTCAATCTCACGGCCATGGGTGGCAGGCACTTTGCAAAGATGATCTCATGTTGAGTTATGTGAGAAGTCTCAAGGAACTGGGGCTTCTGTACAAGGAGAAATGGCATTCCATCAAGCAGCACAGCACACAAAGGAGGACTTGAGTCTTACTTTTGATGCTGAATTTAACCATCTTGTCTGGCAGGGCTATCATCGGAGCCGCCAGAGGGGTTGTCTCTCAATCTGATGAAGATCCTAAAGTGAAGATTCAAGGTGAGTTTAGTTTTCTTGGCACAAATTGCCAATAGACTTACTGTTTCCAGAAGAAAAGAAAGCTGAACCAACAGAGACATTAAGAAAACATCTACTTTCACAATCCCTTTTTACAGATAGTGGGTTTGGAGTTGCAACCAGAAGTTGGTGTAAATTTCTGGAGAATCAAAATACTCCCCTTTTGATAAATGAGTGAGTTCAAACTAGGAATTGCACAGCGACCTGAGAGCCAAAGGGCTAAATTGTTTTTTTTTTTTTTTTTTTGGTTTGTTTGTTTTTTGCTTGACAGTCTAGGAGAAGAAGAAGATAAATTTTCTCTTCAGTCAATGCCTGTGAGGGGAGCCCAGGCCCAAGGAATTAGATAAAGCAGGAAATAGGAATAGAGACAGGCCAGGCAGTAGGTTGCATTTCCACTAAGGTGATAACCTGTTGACCTTTTGATTAGCAACGCAGAGCTTCAACCACTGTGGCACCTGGTCTCCTACAGTACACACCAAACCAGAAAACCTGTTGCCTTTGAGCTCATTCTGAATCATACTGACACTATACAGAACAGAGTAGAAGTGTGTTCTATAAGATTTTCAATAGCAGCTGGTGGAGTCTTGCTTTTGGTTAGCAGTCTGAGCTCTTAACCACTGCACCACCAGAGATCCGCAGGACGCCCAGTGGCCATTAATAGTGATTGTCAGTGGCGGGGTAAACAGAAAGGCGGTGAGAAAGAGTGAGAACTGTACCTGTCTTTCCTCTTTCAAATTTCGAAGGAAAACTTTGAGCGTCATAGTCCCACAGGACGACCACAAGGCCTATTGAATTCCCTATTGAATTCCTTAAAGCATGCCCGGGCTGGGAGGAGGGGCAGATGAAAGGACCAAGTCCTGCTCCCAGAGACCAAGTTTTCCTCTTTTCCGAAGTCACTGGCTTCTTTCTGCTGCCTCCCGCATCCTCTCAGGGACCTGCTCTGTTCACCAGGATAGAAAAAGTCATCTATTCATGGAGCCAGGACTCTGGCCCTGCTCCTCTGCTGTGTGCGCCAGTGAGCCTCAGGAGGCGTTTTCCTTCTGGAGGAGGAGGGCTCCGGACAGCTACTGCCCTCAAGTCACCTCCCCTGGGTGCCCGGGGGCTTAGTGCGAACATCAGCGCAGCGGGATATTGAAAGTCTGTGGATATAAGTGTGGAAACCCAGTGCCGTCGTGGAAAGTCTCCCTAAAATTTGCTGCTCCCTCTTCCTGGTTGATCTTCCCTCCTGTCCCCGCCCCTCAACGCACACACCAGTCACCTGATAGAAATGGGATCAAGATCATACGGGTCCCTGGGTGATAAAGTCCCTGCTCACCCCCTGCTTCCCTTACTTCAAGGTTATTTTTACACCGTCTGGCATTGGTTCGAACCCCACCCCCCACCTCCTGCGCTCGGCATGGGAGAAAGATTTGGCAACCTGATTCCAAAAGTTTACAGCCTTGGAAACCCTTTGGGGTTTCCCACTATTTGCTCCCAGGCTTCCTAGCTGAGTTGTTGAGTGCCTTAGAGTGGTTCCAACTCACAGCAACCCTATAGGACAGAGTAGAACTGCGCCATATAGTTTCCTCCACTGTAATCTCTAAAAAAAAAAAAAAAATTTTCTTTTTTTTTTGATCTCTAAGGGAGCAAATTGCCAGGTCTTTTCTCCAGGAGTTGCTGGTGGGTTTGAGCCTAACAAATGACCTTTCCTTTCGGTTAACAGTCCAGTGCTTAACTGTAAGAAAAAAAAAAAATTTTTTTTTTTTTTTTGAAGGTAAAAATTCGTGGCCTACGTTTGAGCCTGTCCAGCAGGGTCACTACAAATTGGAATGACTTGAGGGCAATGGGTTTGGTTCTTTGATTTACTGTATACAGAAGTTCACTGCTTTTCCCTTTATATATATGAGTTGGCATAGCATGGGATCTCAGATCAGTGATAACCGCCTAGATCACAAATTACACCCTTTCCTGATTCCTCATACGTATTTCTTACATAATCCACTTTACTTCTGACCGCAGGTCCTTAGCGTCATGGTGAGGGCCCTGGAAACAGCAGATAATGGAGGAAGATTTTAGGATCAGCTGTCCTAGGAAGGAAAACAAACAAAAACAAAAGTAAACCAAAAACCAGCTATCAAGGACTAATGTGAACAAATGGAAAAACTGAAAGGCTCACAAACTGAATGAGCTATTAATTGTTTCTCCAGTATGGGTTGTGTTCCTTCCTGTACTCTCAGGGCCCAGACGTACACGTCAATTGTAGCATTTATCACCCTGTGGTGTAAACTGCCTATTCAGTTGTCTTCCCCACTAGATTGTAAATTCTTTGAGGGCAGCACCCTCAGTGTCTACCAAAAGTAATTATCCATTAAAATTCTATATGCATGAGTGGTGGATTATGTAAGAAAAATGTATGAGGAATCAGGAAAGGGTGTAATTTGTGATCTAGGCGGTTATCACTGATCTGAGATCCCATGCTATGCCAACTCACATACATAAAGGGAAAAGCAGTGAACTTCTATATACAGGAAACCAAAGAGCCAAACCCATTGCCCTCAAGTTGATTCCAATTTGTAGTGACCCTGCAGGATAGGGTAGAACTGCCTTGAAGACTTTTCAAGTCTGTATGAAATCAGACTGCCTCTTCTTTCTCTCATTGAATGGTTCATGGCTTTGAACTGCTGACATTTGAGTTTTTCACCATCAGGATTCCTTCTATGTATAATAGCTGTATCCTAATTTCACGAATATAGCTTTGAAGTGTGGCTGTTTAAACTCCCAGGGGCTGGATGGAGATGGGGCTGGGCAGGTGTCCAGTAAGTCTAGATATAGTGACAGTGGGACAGTAGGGGTGGGCTAGAGTTAGTGGCTGACAGCCCTCCCAGGTAAAGAGAATACCTGGTCGGCAAGTATGAAAGAAAAAGCTTAGTGGGCCAAGTGCACAATAGACTTACATTTCTCATATTATTTATACGGCTGGACTTGAGTTTTTCACAATGCCAGTAATCTGAAGGATTTGGAACATAAGGCTTATAAAACATATTTATGAAAAATCTAGCCCAAAGACCTCTCCCCAGTAACAGGAAACTTTTAGCAAGAGCTCTACAACAATTAAAACAACACTCAACTGGGTTAAACAAAGTGGATTTATATCACAAATAAGAATAAATCCAGAGGGTAGGGAGGCTACATGGCTGGTTAATTCAGCAGCTCCATGATGCCATCAGGACTCAGGTTCTTTGACTCTTTGCACTCTGCCATCTTCAACATCTGAGTCTCATATTCCAGCTGGTCCCTGTGCAGTACTTCAAACTTTTACAATTTCAGACATGGTCTAGAACGAAAACAAACCTCTGTCTTTCGTAATATGAGGACAACCTCTTCTGTAAGCTTCCCAGTCTCATTTACTACATTTATATCACATACTCTTATCTAAACTCACTGCCACCAAGATGGGAACCTCTATGATTAACAACAACAACAAAAACCTGAAGCCCGTTGCCATGGAGTGGATTCCGACTCATAGAAACCCTAAGGGACAGAGAGGAACTGCCCCACAGGATTTCCAAGGAGTGCCTGGTAGATTTGAACTGGCAACTTTTTGGTAGCAGCTGAGCTCTTAACCACTATGCCACTAGGATTTCTATGATTAACAAGCTTGATCGTAATTCACACTCTGGATCTAAGAATGGTATCCACCACCTGCAAGCACAGGACAGTACAGATGGGGCTATGTGAAGAAAGTCATTTTTCTGTTTTCAAGGGGGCCTGGTGGGTGGTGTTAGTGGCTGACTGTGGTGTAGACAAGCAGTAGTGTCTGCTATGACCTACTCCATCTCCACATTGGAAATAAAACATTTGGTTTTGATTTTTTTTTCTGAAAGTATTTTGAGACTTCCATTAATTAAACCATATGAGGCCATAACTAGATTTCCAGATCTAACCATCTAATCATTTGATCTACAGCTTTTATTCAATACTAATAATGAGAAAAAAATGTCATTAATTCTATGTGCTGACATATTGACATGAATCAGGACTGTATAAGTTTGACTATTAGTAATACAACAAAGGAGCAGAGTGGCACAGCAGAAGCGTGCTGGGGCCATAACCTAGAGGTCGATGGATCAAAACCATCCTCTGCTATTTTAGTGGAGCCCTGGTGACACAGTGCCTTAAAACCTTGGCTGCTAACCAAAAGGTTGGTGCCTCCAATTTACCAGCTTCTCCTTGGAAGCCCTAGGGGGCAGTTCTACTCTGTCCTACAGGGTCACCATGAGTCAGAATGGACTTGACGGCAGCCAGTTATTAGGAATATGGTAGCATACTTCTCAGATCTTTAGGACCACTTGGTAAAATGACATTGTGGCTTCTCAAAAGGAAGTGCTGAATACTAACGTGTGCATGATGGTGTGGAGACTTGAAGCTCAACTGAAATATTTGCCTCAACCTCCTCTGTAGAACAGGGCAGTAGTCTTAAATTCCTAACTCTGAAAATTAGTCATTTGTGCACTCAAATTTATCTATAAAAGATCTAACTTTCAGTGGCTTCCAGGCTTATTTTTGAAGATTCCTTAATAACCACAATTTGTTCATCCCCAATATAACCATAATTTTCTGCCTTAGCTTTTATTTAATGTTCCTATCATTGTTCACATAAAAGTACCTTGACATGAAGAGAAAAGACTAGACTTTGGGACAGAACCAGGTTAACCCCGCCTTTTGTTAGCTATGTGAATTTGGACAAACTTCTTTTCAGTCATTCCACTGAGAACTTTTCTGCAAAATGGGAATCATATTTCAGGGTCATGAGGATTAGAAGATAATTCAGGTAAAGCAACTGGCAGATATTTAGACTGTCAATAAAAGGTAATCATCACTAATGTCCATGTTTAGCTCCTTCCCAACCTTCTAAAGGTTAAAGTTCGTAACTGAAAAACATTTATTAATTATCCATTTAGAAACACAATGTGATACCCTACAGATTCAAATTTCTTTGAGGTACCCTCAAGGAATTAACATCTGGTAAACCACACTTTAAAGGAGATTTAAAAAAAAAAAAAAATTTTTTTTTTTTTTAAAGAGATAAATATAAACTAATAGATCACAATAACAGAGAAATGTTAACTCAGAAATAAGAAAATGTGCTAGTCTACAGAAGCATGGCAAGTCACTCTGGAGGGGAAGTCAGAGGAAGCTCTCCGGAATATCACATTTGAGCTGAACCTTGGGAACTCACTCGCACCCCCCGCCTCCTCCCCCCACCAAAATACCTTGCTGTTGAGTCTACTCGGAGTCATGGAAACCCTATGTGTTACAGGTAGAACTGCTCCATAGGGCTTTCTTGGCTGTTATCTTTACAGAAGCAAATCATCAGGGCTTTTCTTCTGTGGCACTGCTGGGTGAGTTGGAAACACCAGCCTTTCATTTGAGCTTGACCTTGCGGAACAGAGAATAAAGGGCCAGGGATTCAGGATGTGGAAATGAATATATTAATTATATGAGATTACGTTACTATCAATGTTGTCCCTTGAATAAACATATTTCAATCACTCCTATTTTCTCCCTAACCTATCTATATAAAGCTATACATGTATTTCATTTGGCTTGTCTACCACACTCCTGGCCTATTAGTTGCACCATATGTACGACGGACATCTCTGTCAACCTCATAACTGCCAAAAAAGTTTCACATTGTCCCAAAACAAGGCTTTTTCTACCTGACTCTTTTACATTGATTGCCTTTTTTCTAAAAATTATTATCACTTTTTCCCTGGGAGAGTCTCCATTTCTCCCCAGGCTCACACACCCATGCCCCCACCCCCGCATGCACCCTCTGTTGGGTCCTCCTGGGCCTGCACAGAGCACTTTTCCTGAGCACCTGGACTTACTAACGTTTCCCTCCCCCATCCCAGAGGCCCTGGGACTTTTTACAAACCTTCCTCTTCCCCCATTCCCTCAGAATGGAGCCTGAGAGGTTCAGCTCTTGCCCCTCAGATGAAGGCCAGGAGGTCCAGGGCCTTGTTCTCCTGGCCCAAGAGGGGATCGGGTCTGCACCCCACTCCTGAAGGTGCACCCTGGGGGTGGCCGCTGGGGCAGGGCTATGTTTGTCAGAGCTCAGATCTACTCTCGCTGGCCGGTCCACTCTGGCTCCCAAGTGCCCACCACATAGGAGCTGGGCCGCATGGGAGATCCCAGCGTCTTTACCTGCACTCAGCAGCCCATCCTGCTGGGTTTCACTTCCTATTTGTGGGTATATGGACAGGGCACCTGATCCAACCTGTCCTAGAATTCCAGGCAGGACTGGCTTAAGAGGTTGCAGTGACCCCTGGGCCTCTGTTGATTATTTCTTTTCTTTTTAATCATGGTGAAAATTTACACAACAGAACATATAAGGATTCAACATTTCTACATGTGTAATTCAGGGATGTTATGTTCTTAGAGTTCTGTAACTATTTTTACTATCCTTTTCTAAAATATTCCACCACCATTAACATGAACTCAGTGTCCCCTGAGCAAAAACTCCCCCCTTCCCATTCTCTCCCATCCTTGGAACTAATAATCTTTGGTTTCTATTTAATTGAAAGGAAAAAAGCTTTAAACAAAAAGCTTAACATACTAAACACATTCCTTGGTGACGTCAAGTGAAATAAAAATTTTCATATGCTCTGAAGCCTCAGCATTCCCGTGATCATCTATATATTTAAACCACATCCTTCCCACCCTACCCCTCCACCCCACTTAGTCTTCTACTCTCAAAGTAAGCAGCTTACCTTTTCTGTTGGTTTTTTCTTTTAACCCTTTCTTCTCCACTTTCCAGGAGTATTCTCTTTCGACTTTCATCTTTTGATTACACTCTGTTTTCTGTAGGCCTTTTTCACTCAGAGGCTCTTCCTAGCTGTCTGCTCAAATTAGAACTTTATGATCTCTTCTTGTCTACCCATTGGCAGGGGCATTTAATGACATCATAAGTATGTGAACCCAACACCACAACAGGAACATGGGATCTACCTTGTTGCCTCTGTCATTTAAAAAACCTGCCAACCCACATAGTCTCCACCCACCAAAGCCTTTTTTTCCCTGGGCACATGTGTGCCTCAAAAGCCATGGCTGTGCCCTTAGCTCTAACTTGTAATGGAGAAGTACTGCATCACTGTATCAAACCGAAAGACACCTAAGAAAGAATATGGGATACTCAGGGAATTAACTGAGAAGATGTGCATGGAAACTGGTTTTGTGTTGAGGGTACGATGGAACATACTACACCTTCAACACTCTTCTCTCAATGGTACTGATACATGTAATTCTTTTTGACCCTAATTCCTACTAAGCTCAGTGGGCAGCACATCCGTCTCATAATCTGAAGGTCCTGAGGCTCACACACAGCAGTCTATTTTCTTGCTCTACAAGGTTTTTTTTCTCACACGTTTGTCAGTTTATCGTACTGTGGGGGCTTGTGTGTTGCTTTGATGCTGGAAGCTATGCCACTGGTATTCAGATACCAGCATGGTCACGCATGGAGGACAGATTTCAGCTGAGCTCCTAGACTAAGTCAGACTAGGAAGAAGGACCCGGGCGTCTACTTCTGAAAAGAATTAGCCAGTGAAAACCTTATGAATAGCAGCAGAACATTGTCTGATATAGTGGCAAAAGATGAGCCCCCCAGTTGGAAGACACTCAAAAGACAACTGGGGAAGAGATGCCTCCTCACGTAGACAGAGTAAAGCTTTAGGGACCTTCACTTGCTGGTGTGATACGAATCAAAATGAGAAGAAACAGGTGGAAACATCCATTATATTCGCAACCTGGAATGTGCGAAGTATGAATTTAGGAAAATTAGAAATCGTCAAAAAGGAAATGGAATGCATAAACATAGATATCCTAGGCATTAGTGAGCTGAAATGGACTGGTTTTGGCCATTTTGAATTCGACAATCATATAGTGTACTATGCTGGGAATGACAACTTGAAGATGAATGGTGTCGCATTCATCCTCAAAAAGAACATCTCGAGATCTACCTTGAAGAACAACACTGTCAGTGACAGGATAATATCCATATGCCTACAAGGAAGACCAGTTAATACGACTATTATTCAAATTTAGGCACGAACCACTAAGGCTAAAGATGAAGAAATTGAATATTTTTATCAGCTTCTGAAGTCTGAAATTGATCGAATATGCAATCAGGATGCATTGATAATTACTGGTGATTGGAATGGGAAAGTTGGAAGCAAAGAAGAAGGATCCGTAGTTGGAAAACATGGCCTTGGTGATAGAAACAATGCCGGAGACAGAATGATAAAAATTTTTCAAGACCAACAACTTCTTCATTGGAAATACCTTTTTCACCAACTTAAAAAGCAACTATATACATGGACCTCCCCAGATGGAACACACAGGAATCAAATTGGCTACGTCTGTGGAAAGAGAGGATGGAAAAGCTCAATGTTATCAGTCAGAACAAGGCCAGGGGCCGACTGTGGAACACACCATCAATTGTTCATACGCACGTTCAAGCTGAAACTGAAGAAAATCAGAGCAAATCCACGAATGCCAAAATATGAGCTTAAGCATATCCCGCCTGAATTTACAGATCATCTCAAGAATAGATTTGACGCATTGAACACAAATGACCTACGACCAGATAAGTTGTGAAATGACATCAAGAACATCATACATGAAGAAAGCAATAGGTCATTGAAAAGACAAGAAAGAAAGAAAAGTCCAAGATGGATGTCAAAGGAGACTCTGAAACATGTTCTCGTTCATTGAGCAGCTAAAGCAAAAGGAAGAAATGATGAAGTAAAAGAACCGAATGGAAGGTTTCAAATGGTGACTGGAGAAGACAAAGTATTGTAATGACATGTGCAAAGAGCTGGAGATAGAAAATGAAAAGGGAAAAACACTCTTGGCCTTTCTCAAGCTGAAAGAACTGAAGAGAAAATTCAAGCCTCAATATGCAATAGTGAAGGATTCTATTGGGAAAATACTAAAAGACACAGGAACCATCAAAGAAGATGGAAGGAATACACACAGTCTTTATACCCAAAGGAATTAATTGACGTTCGACCATTTCAAGAAGTAGCATATTATCAGGAACCAATGGTACTGAGGGAAGAAGTCCAAGTTACACTGACGGCTTTGGTGAAATACAAGGCTCCAGGAATTGATGGAATATCAATTGAGATGTTTCAACAAATGGATGCAGTGCTGAAAGTGCTCACTTGCCTGTGCCAAGAAATATGGAAGACAGTTTGCTGGCCAACCGACTGGAAGAGATCCATATTTATGCCTATTCCCAAGAAAGGTGATCCAACGGAATGCGGAAATTATTGAACAATATCATTAATATCATATGCAAGCAAAATTTTGCTGACGATCATTCAAAAGTGGTTACAGCAGTATATCGACAGGGAATGGCAAGAAATTCAGGCTGGATTCAGAAGAGGACATGGAACCAGGGATATCATTGCTGATGTCACATGGATCCTGGGTGAAAGCAGAGAATACCAGAAAAATGTTTACCTATGCTTTATTGACTATGCAGGGGCATTCAACTGTGTGGACCATAACAAATTATGGATAATATGGTGAATATGGAAATTGCAGAACACTTAATTGTGCTCATAAGGAACTTGTACATAAATCAAGAGGCAGTTGTTTAGATAGAACAAGGAGATACTGAGTGGTTTAAAGTCAGGAAAGGTGTACGTCCGGGTTGTATCCTTTCAGCGTACCTATTCAATCTCTATGCTGAGCAAATAATCCGAGAAGCTGGACTATAGGAAGAAGAATGGGGCATCAGGATTGGAGGAAGACTAATTAACAACCTGTGTTACGCAGATGACACAACTTAGCTTGCTGAAAGTGAAGAGGACTTGAAGCCCATACTCTTGAAGATCAAAGACCACAGCCTTTAGTATGGATTATGCCTCAATGCAAAGAAAAGAAAAGTCCTCAAAACTGGACCAGTGAGCAACATTATGATAAGTGAAGAGAAGACTGAAGTTGTCAAGGATTTCATTTTACTTGTATCTGTAATCAACACCCATGGAAGCAGCAGTCAAGAAATCAAAAGACGTGTTGCAAACCTGCTGCAAAGGACCTCTTTAAAGTGTTGAAAAGCAAATATGTCACCTTGAAGACTAAGGTGTGTCCGACCCAGGCCTTAGTTTTTTCAATTGCATCGTATGCATGTGAAAGCTGGAGAAGAAGAAGAATTAACACCTTTGAATGGTGGTACTAGCAAAGAATATGGATTTCCAAAATAACAAACAAATTTGTCTTGGAAGAAGAACAACCAGAATGCTCTTTGGAAGCAAGGATGGCAAGACTGTGTCTCACGTACTTTGGACATATTATCAAGAGGGATTAGTCCCTGCAGAAGGACATCATGTTTGATAAAGTATAGGGTCAGTGGAAAAGAGGAAAGCCCTCAAAGAGGTAGACAGATACAGTGCTTGCAACAAAGGGCTCGAGCATAACAATGATCTTAAGGATTGTGCAGGATCTGGCGGTGTTTCTTTCTGTTGTGCATAAGGTTGCTATGAGTCCAAACCGACTCACCGGCACTTAACAACAACAGCAGCAAATTTTCTGTGTTCCTTGTACTTCTTTCCTGGCACTTCTGAGGATGATAATCACAATTTCCTTTGGAGATAAAATATTCAGGCCATTCTTAGATAGCTATACTTACTTATAGTTGGGATGGAGTCCCTTCTTTTCCAAAATATCGAAAAAGGAAAGTGTCAGGGCCACAACATTCCCAGGCTAACAGTCTCTAGGTCCACCTTTGAGGAGAGCTCCCAGCTCTGCAGAGGGTGTTTCCTGAGAGGCTCAGGAGACGCTCCACCCTCTGTCCCATTCTGGCTCCACCAAGGCCGTGGCGGTGGAGCTCCCAGACACCTGCACAATTGTTATTCCCAAAATAACCAGTTATCCAAAATATCCAACAGCGCCAGAATCAGCCAAAATTGTACCTGGCTCGCTTAAAATTTTTCATCTTTGCTCCTGTGTTCTCTCTGGGTCTGTAACAGTGACTTCTAACTGACTACCTCAGAGCTCTATGCTCAAATGCAAATGAAGAAAACATTGTCCTTTTTTTTTTTAATCTTTCTGTTTTTAATTTTATGAGCAACCTTGGACGTCTTTGAAATACAGTAAACTTGATTTTTTTTTTCTCTCCCATGTAGTTCCACATACCACAGGACTTGGCAACGTCTTGACCCACAATCCAACTTAATTCATGAAGAAAAACGAGGGAAGAGCAAAGGGAAGGGAACCCCAAGCAGGCTGTCATGCACAAAGAGAAGAAAGGGCCTCCCCTTCACTTTCCTTCCAGAACTCTTTTATCCTTGCAGTAGCCTTGACTTGGTCCCTACTTCTCTGCACCCAGGGGAGCAGCCCGATTAAATATCACTTAGCATTTCAATAAATTGTCCTACCACACTTTTTAATGCAGTACCTCAGCATCCACTAATAATACATTTTGCTTGAAAGAGCAAAGGAGCAAAGAAATTTGGGCTTAGTCCATCCTTTTTTTATTTGACTGATGATTGAATTTTTTCCCCAAGAGACCAAGCCAGTATTGTTACTTTCTAATTAATGAATTAGCACACTTATCTTTACTGTTTATTCTTCCTGCTTCCTTCAGGATCTCTTTTTCTTACTTCATTTGTTGAATACGCAGCTCATTTAATCATTTGTATTTCAAAGGTATTTAAGACTAGAATCTAAAATCTAAGAAATACTTTGAATAATGCTATAAAATTTCAGCATGTCATTTTCAAAGTAGCCTAACTTACTTCGATAACTTTTCAACTTATGCATTAAGAATTAATATTTTATTGATATAAAATTCAGTTTTTAAGTTTCTTCTTAATACAATTTTCTATTTTCATCTTTTTTATATTTTATAAATTAACATGTATGTATATAATTTCATAAAGAGGAATAGAATTTACCACCCTTCATTTTTTTCATTATTAAATTAATTTTGAAAATCTAATTCTGTGGTATTGAATAAAAATACAATGCTAATTATTAATTGTAAAGATTACTATGACACATAACAAAGCAATGAAAATAATATTGAGATTCAAAATACTAAATATAACTTGGCTGGTTTGTTAATGTCCTATTCAAATTATGTTTTCTAATATGTTAAAATGGAATAGTGGTAAGTGTGAGAGATGCCACACTGTGAAATAATTTCAATTGCAATCCTTATTCTCATCCATCATTTACTGTTGGAGGACAAAACACGCTTGTCATTTGCCATGTGGCATGAGGAAAATGAATTTGTCCTGGAATTGATTAGTTATCCTACCTGATTGTAATTAACTGAAACATTGGATTCCTTTAGCTCACTCTATTTTTTTATATTATTTCCTCCCTTAGCCCTAGGATTAAATTGAGAAAATAGCATAATACAATTTAGCTTTTCCTTGTTACACTAATCATTATTGAATTCATATCTGTCTCTCCCTACTTCTTTTTTTTTCCTTTCTTCCAGAATCTTTCGTTCCCCAGATATGCTGATATAGCTGTAGACGCTAGGGATACATTGAGAGAACAAGAACAGACAAGGCTCAGGAAGCGTACATGCTAGGGAGGAGATAGACAATACAGCAGTAATTTAGTGATGCTCTTCTTCAATATAGACACATTTTATGTAGACGATGGAGCCACAGGGGGTATTGATTTAGTCAGAGTGGTCAGAACAAGGATCTCTGAAGAAGGGACATTTGTGTTGAAACCTGAGTGATTGACAGGGAAGCCACAGTGCCAACTCTGGAGCAAGTCTGGGCAAGTTCTGAATGAAGGCTATCAGCTGGAGTAAGGGTCTCTGCAATGAGCCAACCAGTCTATTAAGGAGCCCTCAAAGAAGCCCAGTGACCACCTCTATGGTAGTAGGTATTTGTGCAGCTGAGCCAACTGTAAGCATTTTATTAACCCAATCCTCTATACTGCATCACTGGCCCAAGGAGTGCTAGTTTTGTTGAAGAACCAGCCCTTCTCCAGGACTCCTTCACGTCCAGAGCATCATCAAGGAGCTTCTTGATGGCTCAGGACCCAAGGACTTGAGTCTCAGGTGCTTAGCTCAAGATGAAGGAGAGGAAACCTGTCAGTTACAGGTAAAATGCCAGGACTCCCACTGCTCTACAATAGGAGAACCAGAAGCCTCTCTCCCTTCTCTTCACTGTCTTCACCCTCACCAGGACCTGAGAACTGATTGGGACAAAATTGCTTTTCACGATTCTTGGTTGGGGTTTTTTGCTTTTCCATATTTTGCATATTTCTGCCTCTAAAACTAGAGGAAAAAAATCACCTCAGCTTCTGGCACTGATGCTGGAAAATCAGATCTATGTTTTCTTTTTTTAATTTTTGATGCCATTCTAAGGGTATAAATCTGTGCTGTCATTACAGTGGCCTGTAATGTAGTGATGTGGGTCACTGTTGATAGGACCTAAGATAGATCATTACACTTCCCTGTTGACCACCTATTCCAATCACTCCCTTGCTCCCACTCTTCCCTCAAGAATTTTCTCTAAAAATTTCATTGGGTGGCAGAATCTTCCTTTCACGGACTCTCTGGCTTTTCGTGCCCCTTCCTCAGGTCCATCAAACTGGGAGACCCCAGCCTCACAAATTCTCTCATTTGTCTAGCCATTCTAGGGGACAGCCATACCTTTCTTGCTTGTCAGGCTATCGTGTGCTGTTGAGTCAATTTTGACTCATAGCAACCCCATGTGACAGAATATCAGTATAAAAAAAAACAAACCCAGTGCCATCGAGTCGATTCTGACTCATAGCGACCCTATAGCACAGAGTAGAACTGCCCCATAGAGTTTCCAAGGAGCATACCAGTATACAGAGCCCTAATATAGTGTCTTGTCCATAATGGTTATTCTCAGAGGTGTGCCTGTTACTGGACTACCACCACAACACAACCTGATTTGTAGCATTTGTCAATTCTGTGGTGTAAATGCTCCTACCATGGCTGATTTCAACTACCAAAGGTTTAACAACAGGCTTCCAAAATTCCTGAATATTTAACAATCAGCTTTCATAAACTGGTGTGAGCTGGATCCAGCATACACTTATTCTATAGCCCAGAGTAGAACTGCCCCATAGTGTTTCCAAGGACCATACCAGTATACAGAGCACTGATACAGTGTCTTGTCCATAATGGTTATTCTCAGAGGTGTGCCTGTTACTGGACTACCACCACAACACAACCTGATTTGTAGCATTTGTCAATTCTGTGGTATAAATGCACCTACCAGGGCTGATTTCAACTACCATTTGTTTAACAACAGGCTTCCAAAATTCCTGAATATTTAACAATCAGCTTCCATAAACTGATGTGAGCTGGATCCAGCATACACTTATTCTAGGAATTTAAAAAATAAATAAATAAAGAATTAAAGCAGGAGAGTAGGTTTGTAAGGATGTAGATGAAAAATGAGAGATAAATTCAGTGTCCTATTCAGACAGACAGTAGTAGATGCTATGAGCTCCAGACTATGAGAAGACTTCAACGTTACCAAATTAGTTAGAGAGGAATCTTAGAGCTTCAAATCATGGTCCTGGTTTTACAGAATTATATCCACATCTTTCAAAAAATTGACAAATCTATTTATTTCAAGACATACTATATTCAGAAGTTGAAAATTTTTGGGAAAAGGGGAATTTTTCTAGCTCCCCTGGCTTTATTACAATAGAGGTGCAGGCTGTGTTCTTTTCCAAGTGATGTGTGAGGAATCATGAATATTATGCTGATTTTTTGCATGGTTTCTCTAGTTTTGGAATCTCAGCACAAAGTTGACTAAATCAAACCTGGTGTTACACGTATTTTCTGTACAAAAGAGATGATGATGTAGACTTATCTCATTAACATTGAGAGTCCTGTTTAGTGTAAGGGGACATTATAAATAACTTGTTTGAGCTAAGAGCAGAGTCACAGACAGCCGTGAGACTTAGCTACTTAGAAGTTTATGTAAAGGTGACATATATTCCATTCTTTAAGTAAAAGTCTCACCAGAAATTAAAATTTTCCGCTCCTATGATAAGGATTATGAGTTTAAATTGATTTGAAGTTAAAACTTCACCACTCCCTGAGCTCTGTGTTTTGTTTTGTTTTGTTTTTTGGAGCGGGGGGCGGTGGTATATGCTTCATCTTAAAGGCAATTTAAAATGTTTCAGGATACTGGGATTTTTTTTTCTTCCATATTGGAATCACATTTCAGCTGCTTCTGCAAAGAGGAAAATGTATCTTCCTTTGTGTGTGGAATTTGTTTAAAAAGGTGGCAAGTGTTTCCAAAGGGTTTGTTTTTTCTTTCCAGTTTTCAAAGGATTTATTTCTGGTGCACACAATTACTTCATTGTAGATATACATGTGATACTTTGTATATAGGAAATGAAATTATGTCTAAAATAATATAGACATTGTAAACAAGTTCCTTGGAAGTTGCTAAAGTTTCTGAAGGTTTGATTGGCTGCCACTAAGGATTTGTTTGGCTGTCTGAGCCCTTCTTGCAGTCTGGGTTTTCTCTAAGAATTGCTCTGGGTGTTATAACTTCCTTTTCTGACTCTCTGGCACTTGGTGTCCCTCTCCTGAGAAACGTGTACTCAGAGATCTCAGATCCACAAACTGTCTTGTACATACTGTCTCTCTAGGTATCCCTCATTGGCCTCCCTTGTTTCCTCAGCTTTCCTTGTTTCTTGCTTCATCTCTTTAAGTATTTCAAAGGTCCCCAAAAATCTCAATCCCAGATGGAGGAGAGGTCTTCCTTTCACCTAAAAAATCAAGTTCTCTCTGTGCAAGAACAGGGTTGAGAGGTCAGGAGTAAGAAGTCGGCCCTTCCAATACCAAACTCCATATCCTGAGGTGAAAATGCCCAGCACAGGTGACGTTTTCCCTCTCCATAGCTCTTTTCAGGGGTTCTTCTTTGTCTTTTTTCTTTGTCTACATCCCAGTGACAGTTAAATGTTGGTCAAAGATTGTACCTGAGCTGTCCTGTGTGTGAAACAAGAAAAGAACCAGGATCACTTTGGAAAGAAGTTCAGTATTTCCTGGATTTGCGTTCAGAAGAGAAGCTCTGAGTTGGTGGGTGCTTACCAAGAAGGAGCAAAACTAGAGAAAGCAGGCATCCATTCCATTACCTCTGAGTGCAAAGCAAACACTCCATTGTTTCACTTCATTGGCCATCCTCTTGCTTTCTTTTTGACCTGTGATAGCTCTAGATGTGATGTGCCCTGACAATTGCATGGGTCTGCTATGAACCATGGTGAAACTCAAGCCCACTAAAAAGGAACCAGGACCCAAGTGAGGGCAGAGCAATTCAGACACAGCCTCAGACACAAATGGGAGGAACACCACTGTTTGTCTCAGAGAATGTGGAGAAAAGAACACCTAATAAAAGCTGGTGTGAGAAAATTTGCCGCGGAAAGGTTTGAGCCCACTACAGGTTTACTTTCTTGATTTGCATAAAGGAAGAGACAAGTTCTAGCTGGGTGGGATCTTCAGTCAGAACTACTTGGCTTTCTTAAAGCTTATGTTACTGTGTTTCAGAAAAGAAGGTTTTGGTTGTCACTTGATTTAGGAAATGTCACAGCCCTGGAGGAGGAAATGGGCAGCCTCCCAGGCCTACATATCTGTACAATCATCCTTCCCAATGTGGCCAAGATGGATAGGTAGGGCTTCAACCGTTGACCTATTTTCCAGAGAAAGACAGAATAAAGGTAGGAAAACCTTAAGATCATGGGACCAGGATAAGTTGAGTGAGGGGCAGGAGAAGTTTAAGACATTTTAAAGCTATGGAAATCAGGGCTTTTCCTCGGAATTAGCTTTGAAGGAAAAGTTGACAGAGAGAACACTGATATTCCAAGGTCAGAATCCCTTTTGATCCTAATTATCTGCTAGGATTTTTAGGCAAAATCACAGGAAAGGTCTTTCTTTCTCCTGGATTGTAGGACAAAGTTTCTTTTCTTCCTTTCCTTTCTAAGATCAATAGACAAGAATTCTGGTGAATCTGCCTTTCAAATTTTGGATCTAAAATTGCCATATTGACCACTTGTTTCCCTCCACCAAAGATATCTTATTCTGGTAACTGTTTTCCTACTTTAATCTTGATCTTCCTAGATATTATCTTTTTTCCTGAGGCCTTTCTATGGGGTCAAATTATGCCCTTATAGTGTTGGTAAGAGTCTGAATAGAATGGAGGACAAAGGGGTTGTTTGTTTTTTAGTAGGGTCCTATGAATTAACTGGTGTGGTATGGTACTGGATTTTGTTTTGTTTGTTTGTTTGTTTTCAGTAGTGCTTCTTGGAGCACTGGTGGCCCCAGTGGTTAGTTGTTCAGCTGCTAACCAAGATGTCAGCAGTTTGAATCCTCCAGCTGCCACCTGGGAACCCTCCTGGACCATTCTACTCTGTTGGGTTTGGCTTTGGTTTTTATACTTGGGCTTCCTGATTTTTCAGAAAATGCTCAATTTTTGAAGACAATTTAGGATTCTTTCCTCACCTGGGAGTATCGGCAACCTTAGAGGAAAGCCAGTTCTTTCCAGGAAGAGAACTGTCTTAGTTATCTAGTGCTACTGTAACCAAAATACCACAAGTGGATGGCTTTAAAGTACGTAAAATTATTGTCTTACAGTTTAGGAGGCTAGAAGTCTGAATTCAGGGCACCAGCTCTAGGGGAAGGCTCTTTCTCTGTTGCCTCTAGGGCAAGATCCTAGTCTCAGGTTTTATACCTTCTGCGTTCCTCATTCCTTGGTTCTTTGGTGATCCTCACATGTGCTTCTGTCTTCCCGCATTTGTGCTGGCTTGTCTATGTGTCTATGTGACTCTTTACATCACTCACAAGTAATTAGGTTTAGGATACACCCTACACTGATGTGGCATCATTAACATAACCAAGAAAACCCGATTCCCAAATGGGATTACATCCATAACTATAGGGGTCAGGACTCCAACAAGTATTGGGAGGTGGTGAGCTGAATTTAGTCTGTAATAAGAACCCCGGTGGATTGTAATCTTAATCTGTAAATCCATTTGTCTAGTCCCTAATGAGCACCTATGATACAAGCTCTGTGCCAGAGACCAGTGTTGTACAGGGAAATGGCACCTAATACAGAAGTAGCTCCTATTGCTGTGGTCATGCTCTAGGTATTAATCCACCCAGGGAATTTTCTAGTCCTCATTTTCCAAATGAAGAAACATGTGAAGGAGTTTCACCTCAGGCCTCCTATACCACCATTCATCCAACTAAGCCAACAAAACTTTAGAGAAAGAAGCTCTCATAACCTCCAGTTGCCTTGATAGGTAAAAATCATTCTAATGACAGTGTTAGAGGACCTGGCTGGAGGAAGAAAAGACTAAATGGCATCTTCAAGGTGACAAATTTCCTGTCTCTTCCTTTGCGAGCAGAGCACACCACCTTCAGCTTCTAATCTCTTTATTTTCTTATTATTTACTATTTTATATCTTCACCATATTTGGAGGCATTTTTCTTGTTGGTTCTTGTCTGTTTCTTCCCTCCCTGCCCCCGCACTGTGAATTAGGATGTAGCTTTACGAAGTGTGTGGAGCCCCAGTGGTGCAGTGGTTAAGAGCTCAGGCTGCTAACAGCTGTTTGAATCTACCTGCCACTCCTTGAAAACCCGATGGAGCAGTTCTTCTCTGTCTTATACGGTCACTATCAGTGGGAATCGACTCGATGGCAATGGATTTCTACATGGATGGGATTTTTGTGGGTTATTCAGTCTTGAAATTCTTGCTCCCAGAACAGTCCCTGACACAAAATATGTGCTCAAGAAATATTTGTCGGCTGAATAAATGAATGAATGACCTTAAAACTTCTTGCACCCACATCTGCAGGTTGGGCACCATCAAAGCCGAAGTTGGGAGAGAAACTTCTGTTTTCTTCATGAGATGGTGAGGAAGATAAAGGATAAAACCCGGCTTGCAGTTTATTGGGGAAATTGAAACCACTTTATTCTTCCATTTTATTCAAACCCCTGACAGCCTCAAAAGACTACAAAATTCAGCGATTCTCAGCGAATAATGGGGCGAGTCTTCAAATGGTTATTTGACAGGATTTGTTTGGTGCTTTTATGGTCTTGGGAGTCCAGGTGGCGCAGTGGTTAAGAGTTTGGCTACTAAAGGAAAGGTCGACATTTTGAATCCACCAGCGGCTCCTTGGAAACTCTATGTGCCAGTTCTACTCTGTCCCTGAGTGGGAGTCACCTCGATGGACATGCTTTTTTTTGTTTGTTTGATTGTTTTGTTTTTACTGTGGTGCATTTTTCTGTGGACTGTGAAGAGGAATACATGAGCTTTCAGAGTCTTGAGCTCAGGACTTCATATTATGAGACTGAGATGCTGCTGGCTTCGCCAAGAGTGCACCTCTTTGAGGAAGGCTCACTGAGGAACTGAGATATACAATCTTAGTCTCCAAGACACTGTTTGGCCAATTTCCAGTTTTCTAAAATCATAATCATTGCTGTATAAAGTCACTCCATCTAAGCCAATGACACCCGGAAGAATTCCACAACTGGGGGTGTGAAGTCTACTCCACGTGATAGGACCCTGTGGGCTGTGGGACCTGGGACAATTGTGTCTGCCTTTTTACTCTGATGTTCCAACGATCTAGATCTTACACCCTCAGAGATCTCAATCCCCCTTTCACCTTCCACAGTCTCCTTTGTTGACATGAAACATAAGAGGAGCTCTGTTTGGCTGGCTGGCTGGCTGGCTGGCTGGCTGGCCTGGCTGGCCTGGCTGGCCTGGCTGGCCTGGCTGGCCTGGCTGGCTGAAAGAATAAATAGTTCCCAACTTTATCTCCAGTCCAAACATTCTCCTTTACTCTATACCTCCACTTGCATTTATGTGACTAGCTACATTTCCTTTTTAACACCCCAAACTGAACTTATAATACTGTCTTCCATGTTTTTTTTCAGGATTACGCGTCAGTGATTTTGCTAAGAGATTTATAATGATTGTATTGAGTCCAGTTGAATTTTGGGAACACAACTATGCATCAAAATCTACACTTACCAATTAAAGGGAGGTTGGAGAGTATCCAGTATGGACGTGGGCAGTGGTCTATCTCTTAGTTCAGTCTCAAAGTTCATGGAGTGTTGCTTAGGATGGGAGACACACATTCATAGCTCTGAGGTGCATCCTGGAGTTCAAACAATTTTATAGGTTCAGACAACTCTATGGGTTAGAGTTCTTGAACTCCTATCCTCTACAGTCTCAGAGGTACATTCTCGTTGCTTGGGGTTCCCCATTTCCGTCCTTGAAATCACAGCTCCTCTGAAAAAACAAATTATAAAACTCTAGATCTACATATTTAAAGTACCCATAAGTATTAAAACTGAAGAAGCATGCACTTAGACATCTAATTTCACAGAGTTCAGTATTTTCTCGTTTTTCAAAGGTCAAAGTCTGAAATGCACAACTTGGAGAATGTGGGCGTCCATACCACTACCTCTGGCGTGCTAAGCGAGCGCTCTGCCACGTGAGCTAATTCCCCACATGGCTGCACTGCTTTTTCTTATGTTTAATCAGAAATGGAACTGCCGGTCCACACTCCAGTAGGCACTATCTCCAGCAGTTGAGAGTACCAGGCTTTTCCAGGTCATTATAGCAGAACCATACGGATCCTTGGTGGTACAGTGCTTAAGCGGTCGGCTGATAACCGAAAGTTTTCAACACACCAGCGGCTCCGCAACACAACGATGTGGCAGCCTGCTTCCGCAAACATTTACAGCCTTGGAAACGCTGTGGGGGCACTTCTACTCTGTCCTATGGGGTCTCCACGACTAGGAATCCACTGTAAGCGAATGGGTTTGGTTTTTAGTAGATTAAAATGAAACCCAGACTCAGCCCGAAACGGCCTGGGGCAAGAGCGTCTTGACTGCTCAGTCAGCTGTCCCGCTGGGGAGAAGAAAAGGACGCGGTGGCAAAGCTCAGGGGCCGCCAACATTTTATGCTTCTGATTTTCGAGAAAAGAGGATGTCCCAACTAGAGAGGATCAACCCAGAACGGTCTAGCTCTGTGGCACAGCTCTCTTAGGATGACCATCTGACTCTTTGAAAGGTGTGATTGTCATTTGCTCCCCGCAGCTGTGACCATCCATGAGTAGGTAACTGGACAGCCTCTCCCTGATTCTGAAAGGCAAATCAAAAAACAAAACCTACTAGGGTGCAGTCGATTCCAACTCACAGCGACCCTACAGGGTAGAGTAGAATTGACCCATGGACATTGTGGTGTCTTTACCTGGTTTTGGTATCAGGGATCCGGTGGCTTCATAGAATGAGTTTGGTAGTATTCCTTCTTTTTCTAATCTCTGAAATACCTTTAGTAGTAGTGATGTTAACTCTTCTCTGAAAGTTTGGTAGAACTCTGCTGTGAAGCTGTCCCGGCCAGGGTTTTTTTTTTAGTTGAGAATTTTTTGATTACCTTTTCAATCTCTTCTTTTGTTATGGGTTTATTTAGTTGTTCTACCTGTGTTTGTGTCAGTTTAGGTAGGTAGTGTGTTTCTAGGAGTTCATCCATTTCTTCTAGGTTTTCAAATTTGTTTCAGTACTATTTTTCTTAGTAATCTGATATGATTCTCTTAATTTCAGTTGGGTCTGTTGTAATATCTCCCATCTCATTTCTTATTCGGGTTATTTGCTTCCTCTCCTGTTTTCCTTTGACAGTTTGGCCAGTGGTTTATCAACTTGTTGATTTTTTCAAAAAACCAGCTTTTGGTCTTGTTAATTCTTTCAATTGTTTTTCTGTTTTCTATTTCATTTACTTCAGTTCTAATTTTTATTATTTGTTTTCTTCTGGTGCCTGTGGGTTTCTTTTGTTGCTCTTTTTCTATTTGTTCAAATTGTAGGGATAATTCTTTGATTTTGGTCTTTTCTTCTTTTTGGATGTGTGCATTTATTGATATAAATTGGCCTCTGAGCACCGCTTTTGCTGTGTCCCAAAGGTTCTGATAGGAAGTGTTTCCATTCTCATTGGATTCTCTAAATTTCTTTATTCCATCCTTAATGTCTTTTATAATCCAGTCTTTCTTGAGCAGAGTATTGTTCAGTTTCCAAGTGTTTGAGTTCTTTTCCCCGCTTTTCCTGTTATTGATTCCCATTTTTATGGCCTTATGGTCAGAGAAGATGCTTTGTAATATTTCAATGTTTTGGATTCTGCTAAGGGTTGCTTTATGACTTAATATGTGGTCTGTTCTAGAGAATGTTCCATGTGCACTAGAAAAGAAAGTATACTTGGTTGCTGTTGGGTGGAGTGTTCTGTAGATGTCTACAAGGTCAGGTTGGTTGATTGTGGCATTTAGATCTTCCATGTCTTTATTGAGCTTCTTTCTGGATGTCCTGTCCTTCACCAAAAGTGGTGTGTTGAAGTCCCCTACTGTTATTGAGGAGCTGTCTATCTCACTTTCCAATACTGATAGAGTTTGTTTTATGTATCTTGCAGCCCTGTCATTGGGTTCATAAATATTTGATATGGTTATATCTTCTTGGTGTATTGTCCCTTTAATCATTATATAGTGTCCTTCCTTATCCTTTCTGATGGATTTAACTTTAAAGTCTATTTTGTCAGAAATTAATATTGCCACTCCTGCTCTTTTTTGATTGTTGTTTGCTTGGTATGTTTTTTCCATCCTTTGAGTTTTAGTTTGTGTCTCTAAGTCTAAGATGTGTCTCTTGTAGGCAGCATATAGACGGATCTTTTTTTTAATCCATTCTGTCACTCTCTGTCTCTTTACTGGTGCATTTAGTCCATTTACATTCAGGGTAATTATGGATAGGTATGAATTTAGTGCTATCATTTTGATGTCTTTTTTTGTGTGTTGTTGACAGTTTCTCTTTCCCACTTAAGTTTATGTGCTGAGTAGATTATATTGATATATTGTCCTTTCCTCATGTTTGTTTTTGTTGATTTTGTTTCTGCTGAGTCTCTATTTTTTTCTTGTATTTTCTTTTGATGAGTAGGAGAATTTGTCTCCTTTGTGGCTACCTTATTTACCCCTATATTTCTAAATTTAAACCTAACTTTTATTTCTTTGTATCACCATTATCTTCCTCTCCATATGGAAGGTGTATAATTACATTTCTTTGTCCCTCTTTATTATTTTAATGTTGTCTTCTTTTATATAATACCATCGCTGTTACCCTGTTTCGGGCTTTTTTTTTTTTTTTTTTTTTTAATAATCTTGCTTTGTTGTTTTGGATTTCCCTCTCTGGGTTGACTTCCGGTTGTTCTGCCCAGAGTTCTAGTCTTGGGTTGATACCTGATATTATTGATTTTCTAGTCAAAGAAAACCCTTTAGTATTTCTTCTCGTTTTGGTTTCGTTTTTATGAATTCCCTCAACTGTGTTTATCTGGAAATGTCTTAATTTCACCTTCATATTTAAGAGACAGTTTTGCTGGATATATGATTCTTAGCAGCAATGATTTTCCTTCATTTTTTTAAATATGTCATCCATTGCCTTCTTGCCTGCATGGTTTCTGCCGAGTAGTCCAAGCTTATTCTTATAGGCTCTCCTTTGTAGGTGACTTTTCGTTTATCACTTGCTGGTCTTATAATTTTCTCTTTATCTTTGGTTTTGGCAAGCTTGATTATAATATGTCTTGGTGACTTTCTTTTAAGATCTACCTTATGTGGAGTTCGATGAGCATCTTGGATAGATATCTTCTCATCTTTCACAATATCAGGGAAGTTTTCTGCCAACAAATCTTCAACAATTTTCTCGTATCCCTCCCTGTTCTGGTACTCCAATCATTCGTAGGTTATTTCTCTTGATAGAGTCCCACATGATTCTTAAGGTTTCTTCACTTTTTCAAATTCTTTTATCTGATTTTTCTTCACGTATATTAGTGCCATGTGATTTATCTTCAAGTTCAGAAATTCTAGCTTCTACTTGCTCAATTCCGCTCCTTTGACTTTTTACTGAGTTGTCTTATTCCGTAATTTTATTGTTAATCTTCTGAATTTCTGATGGCTGTCTGACTATGGATTTTTCCAGCTTATTAAACTTTTCATTATGTTGCTGAATAATCTTTCTAATTTCTTCAATTGCTTTATCTGTGTATTCCTTGGCTTGTTCTGCACTATTGCCTGATTTCTTTCCTGATATCTTGAAGGGTTCTGTATATTAAACATTTGTATTCTCCTTCTGGTTATTCCAGGAATGCACTTCCATCTAGAAGATTCCTGGATTCTTTGTTTTGAGAGCCTGTTGAAATGATTATGGTCTGTTTCTTTATGTGACTTGATGCTGACTGGTGTCTCTGAGCCATCCATACATTATTGTATTATTTTATGCTTGTTTACTGTGTCGTACCTGCTTGCTTTGTTTTGTTTTGATATACCCCTATGGGTTGCTTGAGTGAGCTGGCTTGATTATTTTTGCCTTTGGACCTCTGGTTTCCTGTCCCCAGCCAACTAGAGGTGTTATCAGGTATATCAGTCTAGGAGTCCATTCAGTTTTCTTGTATGAATTCAGCTGAGGTTTCTAGGTAGCTGATCATCAAGAGTGTGGTACAGGCTCTATCCTACAGTCTTAGAGGGCCAGGGGTTATTTGCGTATATACCGGTATCTGATTGCAGCAGGGGGTCACACTCTGAACAAGGCAGGGTGCTGACAGCCAACCCCCGAGTGTCTCTGAGGAAGATGCATCCCTGTTCCCTTGAGCATGCTGGTGGGTGGGTTCTGCAGAGGGACCATGGGCACCCAAAATTTTTGGATGTAGGGACTGGGAGGTACCAGTTACCTTCGGACCTCTGTTGTGGGTGGCTGGGTGACCTGAGTGGAGCTACCAGTCCTTAGGTCCCTGATGTGGGTAGGTGAAGACCTTTTTTAATAGGCAAAGCAATGTCAAACATCAAACACCCACCTCTCCACCGCACAGCTGAAAAGGTTGGAGTTTGCCAACAAGGGCCTATTCTCCTGAAATAGGCCCACACAGGTCCATGCAGAAGGGAAAGGTGCTCAAGGTCTACAGAGGGTTTATGCCTGAACAGGAACCGTTTCTGTCCTGAGATCCCCCTGTTAATGGAGCTAGCTAAATATCTTTTCCCCTAATTGCAAATTTTTTCCTTCCCCAAGGCCGGGAGGATGGCTCTAGGTGCTGACCAGGACCTATCTCAGGCCCAGGGATTCAGCCGCTGAAGCCGGCTTGGGGGTGGGGCGGGGTGGTTGCACAGGGAAATACACCCAAGTACTTAGCTTTTGCTGAGAGCACTCTTCTCCTCAGGTTCCGGAAGTGTGAGTTGGCTATGTGGCTGGCTGCTTCTTCCTGAGGAAACTGCGCCCAAAGCTAGGACCAGCCCGCCACCGCCGCTGCTTCAGGAGTGGTGTCTGAGGGCTCCCTGCGATTCAGGTCCGGTAATTCCTCTCCGCTTCCGAACACCATCTTCTTCGCCCTTCCCCTCAGTTCATTTTCTAAGATTGCCTTTGATGCTCAGGGCTCCCAGCTTGTCACAAATATACTCCTTTCACTTGTTTTCTTTGGGTCTTTGTTGTAAGAGGTCTGAACGGAAGCATCTGTCTATTCCGCCATCTTGGCTCTGCCCTCTGGGCTGAATTTAATTTCTTCTCACAAAATCCCTTTCAATAACCTTTTCCTGAGAAAACCAGTCTTGCATATCTATGACTTAAGCCTTTACCCAAATCATTTCCTCTAACCAATATGAAGAAATGCTTAAGGTAATGCAATCCAGCTCTCCTTTCACTAGAAGCAACATTCTGAATGCATTTGTGACACTGAGAAAGGAAATAGAGACTATCAGACTTTCAGATCTTCTTTTAATCAGAGCACATTCAGGAAACAGGCTGAGAAGCCAGAAGTTTCAATGCCCCTGTTCAAGCAGGTTTTTTTTTTTTTCCTACTGCTCTGCAGCCCACAGAGGAAGAACAAATACTGGCGATGCTTTCTATTTAATTTGGTATAAGTTCATAAAACAAATTGCCCAGATAATTGGACATGTCTTCAATTCTACACTGTGTTTTCCTTAGATGTAAACCAGATTTATTACTAAAAAGTGCAGGAGTAAATGAGCATTGCTTGTAATAGGCTTGTGCCAAGTCTTATGTCAAAGGGAAATAAAAATGAGACCAACCACTTTGAGTAGTTAAAGCTGTCAGCTTAGTTAACTGTTTCAAACATATTGATGTGAAACTCTAAATTCTACAAAAATGAAGTCTAATTATTTCTACTAGTGCAAATATCTGTATAAGTTAGGCAACAAATGGCAATTTTAAAGAGTCCTAAAAAATAAACTTAAATCCTCTAAGTGACAAAAAAAAAAAAAAAAAAAAAGAATACCTCTTTATTTGTATGTGTGTGCGTGTGTAAAATACTCGTGGAGAGACGCAGTGATTGAAAAGCCTGGACACTTGGAATTATGTTGGGAGAATATTGTGGGGGTTTAAGAATCTTTGAAGAACTCAAAGTAATATTTTAGGAAAAGGGTTTTAGCCCTAAATGTTAACGAGGTTAAAAATAGTGAAACTGAAATTGGGAGAAAAGAAAAGCATTTCTAAATGTATCTAAGGATCAAGGCTTATCTTCTGTTGTCCCGTCACCTCCTGAGGTTAGCAGCGTGAGTGTTTCTGCATCTCCGGCACCCACTGCACTGCCTGTTCCAAAATGCGTCCTCTATACATTGTACATGGAATGAGAACATACATGAAAGAGAAGAAAGAGCAAGATTCTAGAGAGGTTCTGCAGAAAGTTTCTACAGTATTTGTCAAGACATTGTGTGAAGAGATTTGTGGGAGAAGGAGTTAAGAGCGTGGGAATGGTGGACACAGAACAAACTCTGAATTCATGTCTGATGAATGGAAGACTAAATCTACACGTTTATAAGTATTTGTTAAACGAATGAATGCATGAATGAGCTGATGTGGAGAAATGTAGATGGTGAGACAGTGTGCTAGGTTAAAGGAAGGCACACATTTGTTTATTTTTTAAAATTTTTAAAATTTAATAGGTCTTATTTTCAGAAGAGTTTTAAACTTACAGAAAAACAACTGGAAACTTACAAAGGCTTTCCATATACTCCGTGTCCACCCACAGTTTCTCCTATTATTTACATTTTGTATTAGTGTGGGACATTTGTTACAACTGATGACCCAATATTGAGACATTATTATCAACTAAAGTCCATAGTTTAGATTAGGGTTCTCTCTGTGTTGTGCGGTTCTATGGGTTTTGACAAAGGCATGTCATGTGTCCACTATTACAGTATTATACAGGATAGTTTTATTGCCCTAAAAATCCCCTGGGCTCTACCTTTTCATCACTCTCTCCTTCCCCCTGAACCTCTGTCAACCACAGGATTTTTGTTTTTGTTTTATGTCTCTGGAGTTTTGCCTGTTCTAGAATGTCTTATCGTTTGAAGCATACAATAAGCAGTGGTTTTTTTTTAAAGGCTGGCTTAATACACTTTGTAATATGCATTTCAGTGTCCTTCATAACTTTTCATGGCTTGATAGCTCACTTCCTTGTATCACTGAAAAATGTTCCATTGTATACATTCACCACATTTTATCCACTCACCCATTGAAGGGAATCTTAGTTACTTCCCATTGTTGGACAGAACAGAACTGCACCGTTTCCAAGAAGCGCCTGGTGAATTAGAACTGCAGACCTTTTGGTTAGCAGTCACAGCTATTAACCACTATATCACCAGCAAATGGAAGGTAGATAAATTGCCAAAACTCACAGAGAGTCAGCTCAGACTAAGAATGCAAATCATTTTGTCAAATTTGAAAGCCCCCTGTCCTATGGATCTTCATCTGCCTTGTGACTGACACTGTACTGGGTAGTCTGGTTTATAATTAAAACAAAATCATAACAAAATAAAACCAGAATTTTGAATACTCAGGATCCATGAGTAGCTATAAAAGGAATTCTATTTCTTTTCAGTTTTGCGATGGGCCAAGATTCAATTCAGGAAGTTCAATAACTTTTCTGTTTATTCTTAGTCCATACAAAAATTCTACCATCTCTTTAAGTTGTAAACCATCTTCACTGAGAAATTCGGTATTTCCCTTTTCTTGCTAATGAAAATCAGTGAACAGATAAAGGATGTGTTCTTTTCATAACTCTTCCTCCACTCTCTAGCTGTAATTCCTGCCCATTCCTGGTTTGTGAGGGTGGGATGGAAAGGTAAGGAGCCTAGAAGTTACTTAATTGCCTGAAACTCTGGAAGTACTGCTTCATGCTCTCTGGGCCTAGTATATGTTTAAAGTTCGCACTTTGTGTGGTGGACGTTTTTATAAGTTTTCTAGAAATTACTTTTCAATTGTGAATACAGCCAAGCCAGCTTTCTCAAGCTTGGTATTTGTGTGGTATATTCTTTCCCATCCCCCTTTTGTTCAACTTTTGTCTTTATGTCTCAAGTGTGTTTCTTATTATCAGCAAGAAGTCAGGATCGGATTTTTAATCTATTTTGAAGATCTCTGTAATTAAATGAGTATTTGGTTCATTTAAACTTAATATGATTTTTGATACACTGAGATTTAAATCTCCTGTTTTAATTTTTCTTTTCTATTTATCCTATCTGTTCCTCTGTTCTTCCTTTAGTGCTGTGTGTGTGTGCCTGAAGTATTTCATGAACTCCATTTCAATTCCTCCACTGACTTTATATTTTTAATGGCTTTAATGAAGTATATCATGTACTGTAGAATTCATCCATATGAAGTGTACAATTCAAAGGTTTTACTATATTCATTGTGGAATGAAAAAACTTGGTTGGGCCCTTTGACTCCGGTGTTTTGAATATAACCCCAAGAAATTAAGATGCTTTTGCTTTCTAAAATAGCCAAGCAAGGAGGGACGACAGAAGCCACACATCTTCAGGAATTTTGAGCCTGATGCAATCATGCACGTTTATTGATTGAATCTGTCATAGTTATGTATTAAGGCTGAAGTCATGCATACTTATTGAGGTCCCAATGATTAGGGAACCCAGGACTTTGAAGGGTTCTTTTTGAGGTCTCCCAGAACGTCCATGTATGGGAGAAGGAGAAGCACAACCCTGGGGTTCCTTGCAGGGAACTCTCCCAGGTCTTACCTGATGTGTCTCTATTCTTGTATCCTTTCTGGTCATTATAAATGGATAACTGTAAGTTCAGGTCACAGTCTCCATTAAAGAGAATTAAAGGAGCCCTGGTTTCCCAGTGGTTAGTAGCTTGGCTGCTAACCGACATGTTGGTGGCTCAAACCCACCAGCTATTCCATGGGAGAAAAATGTGGCAGTATGCTTCCTTAGAGATTACAGCCTAGGAAACCCTGAAGGGCAGCTGACTGTCACTTAGGGTTGACAGCAATGGGTTTGGATATGGAGAATGAACAGATCCACAAGGTCCATGAGCAGCAGGGGCTGGCAGTACGCAGTTGATTTGTGTAGCTCTTGGTGGCTGGGTGATAGGAAAAGTCTGCATGGGCAGATGATGAAGAAGATCATTGTTCTTCTAGACTGTGATCTAGTACCAAAGGATTAGAGAGAGAGAGGCAAATAGAGAGAGACATCAGATGGCCTGAAACGTAGACAGCTGTGCAGGCTCTTAAGCCTAAGGCCCCTCCCTTATGACCTGGCCTCAGTTGGCCAGCGATGTTTTGACACAGCTCAGGAGAGCCAGGGATGAGTTCTGATATAAGTCTGGGTGGTTAGGGTCAGAGAGTAATTGCCACAAAAGTGGCTGGTGACAAAGAGTGGAAAGCAGAAAAGTGAGGCCAGGATCCACCTCCAGCTGGGAATTGGATTCATACTAACCTTTGCTATAGGGTTAGTGACAAAGGTGTGGTTGCTCACCTCGCCCCTTTGTTATGTAGGTTTGCATTCATATGATTGAGAAAACATCACCACAATCTAATTGTAGAAGATTTTCATCATCCCAAAAAGAAACCCTGTACATATTAGCTGTCCTCCCTATGCTCCACTCTGCCCCAGCTGTAAAAAGAACCAAACCATTGCCCTAGAGTTGATTCCATCTCTGGTAGTGACCTTACAGGACAGAGTAGAGCTGCCCCATAGGGTTTCCAAGGAGCACCTGTTCCCTGAAACTCCTGATCTTTTGCTTAGCAGCCGTAGGTCTTACCCACTACACCACCAGGGTTTCCACTCCTGCTGTAGGCAAACACTAATCTACCTCTGTGTTTATAAATTTGCATATGCTGGACATTTCCTATAAATGGAATCATAAATACATCATTTTTTGTAACTGCTAACTTACACTTCTCATAATGTTGCAAGGCTCATCCATGTTTGCTGAAAGTTTCATTTCTGGATACATCACATTTTGTTTATCCATTCCTCAGCTGATGGACATATGGGCTGTTTACACATTTTGGCTATTATAAATAGTGCTGCTATGAACATTTGTGTTCAAGTTATTGTGTGAACCTACATTTTTATCTCTCTTAGGTATGTACCTAGGAGTGGAAATGCTGGGTCATATAGCTGATCTATGTTTAATGTTTTGAGGAACTGCCAGGTTGTTTTCCAAAAAAGGTTCAACATTTTACATTCCCACTAGCAGTGTATGATTCTTCCAAGTTCACATCCTCAGCAACATTTGTTATTATCTGACATTTTCATTCTCTCTGTCTTGGTTGGTATAAAGACTCCCTGTGTGGTACAAGCTATTAACATGCACTGCTGTTAATGGAAAGGTTGGAGGTTCAAGTTCATCTAGAATTTCCTTGAAAGAAAGGCCTGGCAATCTACTTCCAAAAAATCAACCACTGGAAACCCTGTGGAGCACAGTTCCACTGTCAGGCACATGGAATTTCCATGAGTTGGAATTGGCTCCACAGCAACTGGCTTGGTTTTTGTTTTGCTTTGTTTTTTAAGTGGGTGTGAAATGTTAGCTCAGTATGGTTTTGATTTGTATTTCCCTGATGACTAATGATGTTGAGCATCTTTTCATGTGTTTATTGGACATTTGCATATCATCCTTGAAGAATATTTAGCTCATTTTAAAATAGCTTTTTAATATTTTGATTATTGATTTGAAAGTATTCTTTATATATGCTAGGTACAAATTCCTGATCAAATACATGATTTGCATTTCCTTTGGAAATAGTAACTGTTGTGTATATGTTTAAAAAACCATTACCTCAGCTAAATCTTCAAATAATATGTCCTATTATTTAAGCAGTGTTATAATGCAGTTGGATAAGTAAATTTACTCTTGAAGTAAAGTATACTTGTTGCCTGTGAGTTGATTCCAACACATAAAACGGCCCCATAGGGTTTCCAAGGCTGAAATCTTAACAGAAACAAACTGCCACATCTTTCTCCAGGAAAGGAGCTGCTGGGTTTGAATCACCAACCTTTAGCTTAGCAGCTGAGTGCTTAACCACTGTGCCCCCAGGGCTTCTTGAAGTAAAGTGTAATAAGGTAAAAATGTTTGCAGACCCAGGATCTTCCTGGAGCAGAGAGAAGAGAGGCATCTGAGCCTGACTCACATGTCAGAAAAAGCTTAGCCAAGTATGTGCTACCTGGCTAAATTTGAAACAATGAGTAAAAGTTTATTCGTTCAAAAAGAGAATAGGATAAGATAGCCTTCCAACCAGAAACACAAGCATGTGAAATCACACTGTGATGTGACACAGAGTGATATGTTTATTTTTGATGAAAACCTATAACAGTTAGTGTGCTCTTAGCCACGATGCTATCTATGTTGCACGTAGTTACATTGATTGAAGTGTATGCTTGTTTCCTAAATATGTAGTGTAGACATGACAGTTTAAGGAGTTAGAAATGGAGCCATGAAACTATGGTCAAAGCATCCGCCCCATCTGATTTTTGTAGTCAACCTTATAAGGTATAATTTACATACAGAAAATTTTACCCTTTTTAAATATCCAGTTTTATGAATTTCGACAAATGGTAACAGTTGTATAACAACTAAGAAGTCAAGTACCAGAGTATTTCCATTTTGTCCCAAATTTCTCTTCTGCTCCTTTGAGGTCAGTCTCTTCCATCCACTTCCAGCTCCTGGCAACCAGTAATCTGATTTCTATGCCTCTAGTTTTAAAGTTTTCGTAATATCATACAATTAGGGTCATGTACTTTGTAGCCTCTTTTTCTTTGCATAATCATTTTGAGATAATTCAAGTTGTTGCACATACCGATAGTTCATTTCTTTTTATTGCTGAGTGGATTCTCATTGTATAGATATGCCACAATTTAATTATCCATTCATCAGTTGATAGATATTTGTATTATTTCCAGGTATTGGCAACCATGGCTACATGTGCCATATATATCATCATACAGGCCTCTCTTTAGTAGATATTTGCATATATGTATTTATTGGATAATACATTTTCATTTCTGTTGGATAAGTATGAGGGATGGAATTGCTATGTCATATGATAAATTAAGTTTACTTGTTAAGAAACTGCCAAATCTTTTTTAGGGGTGGTTACACCATTTTAATTCATACTAGCATTATATGAGAGTTTCTATTTTTCTGCATCCTCACCAACACTTAGAATTGTCAAGTGTATTTTTGGTGTATTTGTTTTGTTTTGTTTGTTTTTCATACTAACATGTCTGTGGTGGTATATCATGGTGGTTTTAATTTGCATTTTGCTAATGACTTATGATGTTACAAGTCTATTGATTTGCTTATTTGCAATCCATATTTCTTCTTTTTAAAATGCCTGCTCAAGGCTCTTGTACCTCTCAGATCCTGTTGTCTGTTTCTTATTGTTGTCGTTAGGAGAGCTTTTATATATTCTGGATCCAAGTATTTTATCAGTGATTTAGTTTGTAAATATTTTCTCCAGGCAGTTGCCTTGAATTTTCATTTTCTTATAGAGCAGACATTTTTAATTTTGGTGAAGTCTAATTTATCAACTTTTTTCTTTTAGTGTCTTATGAAAGAAATCTTGTCATATTCCAACATGATGAAGATTTTCCTCTACTATTTCTAGATATTTTATATTTTTAGGTTTTATATATTGTCTGTTACCAAATTCATCTTAATCCTTTTAAATTTTTGCGTATGATGGCCAATTGTTCCAAAACAATTTGTTAAAAACACTAGTCTTTCTCCAACAGTTTACCTTTGTATCCTTGGAAAAACAAATCAACTGAATAAGTATATATGGGCTTACATCTGAGCTGTTCTGTTCCATTGATTTATATGTCACTCCTTTTACTAATACCACACTGTCTTGATTGCTCTAACTGTATAAGTCTTAACATCAGGTATTGTGAGTCCTCCATCTTTGCTTTTTATTTAAGAAATTGGTTCAGCTATTCCACATCTTTTGCTTTTCCATGTAAATTTCTGAGTCAGTTTCTATATTAAAGCCTTCTCCTATTTTCATTAGGATGAATTAAGTATATACAGCAATTTGGGAAAAATTGACCTATTAATAATACTGAATCCTTCAATTCATGAACAACGTATATCTCTCAAAGGGTTTCATTTAATTTATCTCATTAATGTTTTATGGTTTTCATCATACAATCTTGCAAATATTTTGTTAGTTTTATCCTTATTTTGTTTTTCAAGCTATTGTAAACTGTGTCATGGTTTTTAAATTTGAATTTCCATTTGTTCACTAGTAGTGTATAGAAATACATCTAATTTTTGTGCATTGACCACGTATCTGCGATTTCTCAACTCTCCTATTAGCTCTAGTAACTTCTACAGATATTGGAATATAATGCATAGACAATCATGTCATCCATCAATGTTGCTACTGTTGTGTGCCGTTGAATTGATTCCAACTCATAGCGACCCTATATGACAGAGTAGAAACGCCCCATAGGGTTTCCAAGACTGTAATTTTTACAGGAGCAGATTGCCAATTATTTTCTCCCACAGAGTGGCTGATGGGTTCGAACTGCCCACATTTTTGTTAGCGGCTGAGCGATTAACCATTGCATCACCAGTTTTCCTTTGTCCATCAATAAAGACAGCTAGTTTCTTCCTTTCCAATCTGTATGCCTCTATTTTTTTTTTATCTTGCCTTATTGCATATCCTGTCTACTTTTCATTTTCTCTTCACTGAAGCCTAAATGACCTATAAGCTGATCTCCTTTCATGTCTCTTTATTTTCTACTACCATGTCTTTGTTAATGTAACTCTATCAGTCTCCCTTCTTGTACCCTCCACACCCTACCCCCATTCCAGCACTCAAGCTTCACCAAAAGTCATATATATACTTCAAGGCCCAGTGCAAATGTTACATTCTCTATGTAATGCATCCTGATTTCCTGTCTGAAAACACTCACTCTAAAGTGCATGTGAATTTTTTTCTATGTATGTATAATATATTCCGGTAGCACCCATCGAACCTGAATACTTTGAGACATATGACTCCTTTTTTTTCTTTAAGTCCTTTCCTGCAAGGCTGAAAAAATGGACCATATTTTATTTTTCTCTTTATCTATTGTATCTAATGCCATTCAAGGTCTAACAAGTGTTTTCTAATGTTATTATATATGAATACTATTATTACATAATATTTGGAGCCCTTGTGGTTGAGTAGTTAAGAGTTCAGGCTGCTAACTAAAAGATCAGCAGTTCAAGTCCATCAGCCACTCCTTGTAAACCCTACCAGATGGTTGTACTCTGTCTTATACTGTTGCTATGGGTTGGAATCGACTTGACTGACAATGGGTTATATAATTATTCTATTGTTGTTAGGTGCCGCTCAGTTAGTTCTGACTCATGGCGACCCCATGCACAACAGAACGAAACACTGCCTGGTCCTGAGCCATCCTCACAGTCGTTGTTATGCTTGAGCTCATTGTTGCAGCCACTGTGTTAATCCGTCTCATTGAGGGTCTTTCTCTTTTCCGCTGACTCTGTATTCTGCCAAGGATGATGTCCTTCTCTAGGGAATGATCCCTCCTTACAACATGTCCAAAGTATATAAGATGCAGTCTCGCCATCCTTGCCTCTAAGGAACATTCTGTCTGTACTTCTTCTAAGACAGATTTGTTCATTCTTTTGGCAGTCCATGGTATATTCAATATTCATCGCCAACACCACAATTCAAAGGCATCAATTCTTCTTCGGTCTTCCTTATTCATTGTCCAGCTTTCACATGTGTATGATGGAACTGAAAATACCATGGCCTGGGTCAGGCACACCTTAGTCTTCAAGGTGACATCTTTGCTCTTCAACACTTTAAAGAGGTCCCTTGCAGCAGATTTCCCCAATGCAATGTGTCTTTTGATTTCTTGACTGCTGCTTCCATGGCTGTTGGCTATGGATCCAAGTAAAATGAAATTCTTAACAACTTCAATCTTTTCTCCATTTACCAGGATGTTGCTCATTGGTCCAGTTGTGAGGATTTTTATTTTCTTTATGTTAAGGTGCAATCCATATTGAAGGCTGTGGTCTTTGATCTTCATCATTAAGTGCTTCAAGTCTTCTTCACTTCCAGCAAGTAATTTGTGTTATCTGCATAACACATGTTGTTAATCAATCTTCTTCCAATCCTGATGCCCCGTTCCTCTTCATATAGTCCAACTTCTCGTATTATTTGCTTAGCATACAGATCGAATAGGTATGGTGAAAGAATACAACCCTGATGCACACCTTTCCTGACTTTAAAACAACCAGTATCCCCTTGTTCTGTCCGAACAACTGCCTCTTGATCTATGTAAAGGTTCCTCATGAGCACAACTAAGTGTTCTGGAATTCCCATTCTTTGCAACATTATCCATAATTTGTTATGATCCACACAGTCGAATGCCTTTGCACAGTCAATAAAACACAGGTAAACACCCTTCTGGTATTCTCTGCTTTCAGACAGGATCAATCTGACATCAGCAATGATATCCCTGGTTCCACGCCCTCTTCTGAAACTAGCCTGAATTTCTGGCAGTTACCTGTCGATAATACTGGTATAGCCACTTTTGAATGATCACCAGCAAAATTTAGCTTGCCTGTGATATTAATGATATTGTTGTATAATTTCCACATTTGGTTGGATCACCTTTCTTGGGAATAGGCATAAATATGGATCTCTTCCAGTCAGTTGGCCGGGAAGCTGTCTTCCATATTTCTTGGCATAGATGAGTGAGCACCTCCAGTGCTGCATTGGTTTGTGGAAAACAAAAGACAAGAACATGTTTGGCGTTTCTCAAGCTGAAAGAAATGAAGAAAAAATTCAAGCCTTGAGTAGCAATAGTGAAGGATTCCATGGGGAAAATATTAAACGACACATGAAGCATCAAAAGAAGATGGAAGGGAGACGGGGCCAAGATGGCAGACTAGGTGGATGCTACCACGGATCCCTCTTGCAACAAAGACTCGGAAAAACAAGGGAATTGATCACATACATAAGAATCTACGAACTGTGAACAACAAGCACAGACTTAGAGACGGAAAACGAACAAATATGGGCAGACAGTGACCGTTTTCAGAACTAGGAGCCAGCGTACCAGGCAGGTGACCTTCAGAGCCCGATCTGGGGCAGAGCCCAGGGGGGCAGACGGCACAGACGGGGGGCCCAGCCCTTCCCACCCGAACCCATCCCAGGAGGAAGTCTAGCTGGTTGGCACGGGCGACGTAGCGGCGCAGCCGGAGGGAGAAGCAACTGGGAGGCAGTGACTGATCTTGGAGTGGGGACAGCAGCGTCCCAGCCAGAGAGCCGTCCCGCCGGGAGTTTGGCGGGAAGCGGGCAGGGCGCGAGCGGGGGGGGGAGATCAGCTATATTTCCCTAAAGCGACCCCGGGGCGGGGCCCACACGTTGGTGCGGGGGGATGCCCACCCGTTCCGCGCGTGTGGCGCGGCGCACCAGAGGGAGAAGTCCCCAGGAGGAAGTGACTGGTCTTGGAGCGGGAAAAGCAGCATCCCAGCCGGCAAGCCGTCCCGGTGGGATTTGGGCGCGCCCGCGGGCGGGGCGTGAGCTCGGGGTCCAGTTTTATTCCCCTGAATTGAACCAGGGGGTGGGCCCACCTGGTGGTGCGGGTGACGCCCACCCAGTTCGCGCGAGTGGTGAGGCGCACCGGAAGGAGAAGACCCCGGGAGAAAGTGACTGGTCTCGGAGCGGGGAAAGCAGCGTCCCAGCCAGCGAGCCATCCCGCTGGGATTTGGGTGCGTGTGTGGGCGGGGCGTGAGCGCGGGGTCCAATTATATTCTCCTGAATAGACCCTGGGGGCGGGCCCACCAGTTCGTGCGGGAGACGCCCACCCAGTGCCCGCAAGCGGTGCCACGCACCGGAGGGACAAGTCCCCAGGAGGAAGTGACTGGTCTCGGAGCAGGGAAAGCAGTGTCCCAGCAGGGGAACTGTCCCGCCCGGATTTTGGTGGACGGGGGCAGAGCATGAACGCGGTGATCAGCTCTATATTCTGTGGTGCTACACTCCTAGCTCTCTGATCCCTCCCCCACCCTCTCCAGGCGGCTCCATTATCATCCGAATACCCGGAGCCAGAGGGAGAATTCAGATAGGGATCTGACTGCATTTTTTTTTTAGCTGATTACCTGGAAAATCTAGTTTCCCAGTGATGGATCGGAGACAGCAGTCCATATCAAACCACATAAAGAAACAGACCATGACAGCTTCTCCAACCCCCCAAACAAAAGAATCAAAATCTTTCCCAAATGAAGATACAATCCTGGAATTATCAGATACAGAATATAAAAAACTAATTTACAGAATGCTTAAAGATATCACAAATGAAATTAGGATAAATGCAGAAAAAGCCAAGGAACACACTGATAAAACTGTTGAAGAACTCAAAAAGATTATTCAAGAACATAGTGGAAAAATTAATAAGTTGCAAGAATCCATAGAGAGACAGCATGTAGAAATCCAAAAGATTAACAATAAAATTACAGAATTTGACAATGCAATAGAAAGTCAGAGGAGCAGACTCGAGCAATTAGAATGCAGACTGGGACTTCTGGAGGACCAGGGAAACAACACCAACATAGCTGAAAAAAAATCAGATAAAAGAATTAAAAAAAATGAAGAAGCCCTAAGAATCATGTGGGACTCTATCAAGAAGGATAACTTGCGAGTGATTGGAGTCCCAGAACAGGGAGGGGGGACAGAAAACACAGAGAAAATAGTTGAAGAACTCCTGACACAAAACTTCCCTAGCATCATGAAAGACGAAAGGATATCTATCCAAGATGCTCATCGAACCCCATTTAAGATTGATCCAAAAAGAAAAACACCAAGACATATTATCATCAAACTTGCCAAAACCAAAAACAAACAGAAAATTTTAAAAGCAGCCAGGGAGAAAAGAAAGGTTTCCTTCAAGGGAGAATCAATAAGAATAAGTTCAGACTACTCAGCAGAAACCATGCAGGCAAGAAGGGAATGGGACGATGTATACAGACCACTGCATGAGAAAAACTGCCAACCAAGGATCATATATCCAGCAAAACTCTCTCTGAAATATGAAGGAGAAATTAAGATATTTACAGATAAACACAAGTTTAGAGAATTTGCAAAAATTAAACCAAGACTGCAAGAAATGCTAAAGGAGATTGTTTGGCTGGATGACCAGTAATATCAGGTACCAGCACAATACAAGGTCACAAAACAGAACGTCCTGATATCAAAGCAAATCAAATAGGGAAAGCACAAAAACAAACAAATTAAGACTAATTCTAAAAAATAAATAAATAAACAAAATAATACACATAACAGGAAATCATGGAAATCAATAGATAAACGATCACAATAATCAAAAAGAGGGACTAAATATAGGAGGCATTGAACTGCCAGATGGAGAGTGATACAAGGTGATATAAAAGGATACAAGTTAGGTTTTTACTTAGAAAAATAGGGGTAAATAATAAGGTAACCACAAAAAGGAATACCAATACCATAACTCAAGAAAAAAGCCGAGAAAAACATAAAGACTCAACAAACACAAAGTTAAACATTATGAAAATGAGGATCTCACAATCTACTAAGAAAAATGTCTCAGCACAAAAAAGCATGTGGAAAAATGAAATGGCCAACAACACACATGAAAAGGCATCAAAATGACAGCACTAAAAACTTATTTATCTATAATTACAATGAATGTAAATGGACTAAATGCACCAATAAAGAGACAGAGAGTCACGGACTGGATAAAGAAACACGATCCATCTATATGCTGCCTACAAGAGACACACCTTAGACTTAGAGACACAAACAAACTAAAACTCAAAGGATGGAAAAAAATATATCAAGCAAACAATAAGCAAAAAAGAAGAGGAGTAGCAATATTAATTTCTGACAAAATAGACTTTAGACTTAAATCCACCACAAAGGATAAAGAAGGACACTATATAATGATAACAGGGACAATTGATCAGGAAGACATAATCATATTAAATATTTATGCACCCAATGACAGGGCTGCAAGATAAAAAAAAAAAAAATATTTATGCACCCAATGACAGGGCTGCAAGATACATAAATCAAATTTTAACAGAATTGAAAAGTGAGATAGACACCTCCACATTTATAGTAGGAGATTTCAACACACCACTTTCAGAGAAGGACAAGACATCCAGTAAGAAGCTCAATAGAGACACGGAAGACCTACTTACAACAATCAACCAACTTGACCTCATTGACTGATACAGAACTCTCCACCCAACTGCTGCAAAATATACTTTTTTTTCTAGTGCACATGGAACATTCTCTAGAATAGACCACATATTAGGTCATAAAACAAATCTTTGCAGAATCCAAAATATCGAAATATTACAAAGCATCTTCTCAGACCACAAGGCAATGAAGCTAGAAATCAATAACAGAAAAACTAGGGAAAAGAAATCAAATACTTGGAAAATGAACAATACCCTCCTGAAAAAAGACTGGGTTATAGAAGACATCAAGGAGGGAATAAGGAAATTCTTAGAAAGCAACAGGAATGAAAATACTTCCTATCAAAACCTCTGGGACACAGCAAAAGCAGTGCTCAGAGGCCAATTTATATCGATAAATGTACACATACAAAAAGAAGAAAGAGCCATAATCAGAGAACTGTCCCGACAACTTGAACAAATAGAAAGTGAACAACAAAAGAACCCATCAGGCACCAGAAGAAAACAAATAATAAAAATCAGAGCTGAACTAAATGAATTAGAGAACAGAAAAACAATTGAAAGAATTAACAAAGCCAAAAGCTGGTTCTTTGAAAAAATTAACAAAATTGATAAACCATTGGCTAGACTGACTAAAGAAAAACAGGAAAGGAAACAAATAACCCGAATAAGAAATGAGAAGGACCACATCACAACAGAACCAAATGAAATTAAAAGAATCATTTCAGATTACTACGTAAAATTGTACTCTAACAAATTTGAAAACCTAGAAGAAATGGATAAATTCTTGGAACAATACTACCTACCTAAACTAACATATTCAGAAGTAGAACAACTAAATAGACCCATAACAAAAAAAGAGATTGAAACGGTAATCAAAAAACTTCCAACAAAAAGAATCCTGGCCCAGACGGCTTCACTGCAGAGTTCTACCAAACCTTCAGAGAAGACTTAATACCATTACTATTGAAGGTATTTCAAAGCATAGAAAAAGACGGAATACTACCCAACTCAGTCTATGAAGCTACCATCCCCCTGATACCAAAACCAGGTAAAGACATTACAAAAAAGAAGATTTTAGACCTATATCCCTCATGAACATAGATGCAAAAATCCTCAACAAAATTCTAGCCAATAGAATCCAACAACATATCAAAAAAATAATTCACCCTGATCAAGTGGGATTTATACCAGGTATGCAAGGCTGGTTTAATATCAGAAAAACCATTAATGTAATCCATCACATAAATAAAATAAAAGATAAAAACCACATGATCTTATCAATAGATGCAGAAAAGGCATTTGACAAAGTCCAACACCCATTTATCATAAAAACTCTTACCAAAATAGGAATTGAAGGAAAATTCCTCAACATAATAAAGGGCATCTATGCAAAGCCAACAGCCAATATCACTCTAAATGGAGAGAACCAGAAAGCATTTCCCTTGAGAACGGGAACCAGACAAGGATGCCCTTTATCACCGCTCTTATTCAACATCATACTTGAAGTCCTATCCAGGGCAATCAGGCTAGACAAAGAAATAAAGGGTATCCAGATTGGTAAGGAGGAAGTAAAGCTATCGCTATTTGCAGATGACATGATCGTATACATGGAAAACCCTAAGGAATCCTCCAGAAAACTACTGAAACTAATAGAAGAGTTTGGAAGAGTCTCAGGTTATAAAATAAACATACAAAAATCACTTGGATTCCTCTACATCAACAAAAAGAACACCGAAGAGGAAACAACCAAATCAATACCATTCACAGTAGCCCCCAAGAAGATAAAATACTTAGGAATAAATCTTACCAAGGATGTGAAAGACCTATACAAAGAAAACTATAAAACTCTGCTACAAGAAATTCAAAAGGACATACTTAAGTGGAAAAACATACCCTGCTCATGGATAGGAAGACTTAACATGGTAAAAATGTCTATTCTACCAAAAACCATCTATACATATAACGCACTTCCAATCCAAATACCAATGTCATATTTTAAGGGGATAGAGAAACAAATCACTAATTTCATATGGAAGGGAAAGAACCCCCGGATGAGCAAAACATTACTGAAAAAGAAGAAGAAAGTGGGAGGCCTCACTCTACCTGATTTCAGAACCTATTATACAGCTACAGTAGTCAGAACAGCCTGGTACTGGTACAACAACAGGCACATAGACCAATGGAACAGAATTGAGAACCCAGATATAAATCCATCCATGTATGAGCAGCTGATATTTGACAAAGGATCAGTGTCAGTCAATTGGGGAAATGATAGCCTTTTTAACAAATGGTGCTGGCATAACTGGATATCCATTTGCAAAAGAATGAAACAGGACCCATACCTCACACCATGCACAAAAACTAATTCCAAGTGGATCAAAGACCTAAACATAAAGACTAAAATGATAAAGATCATGGAAGAAAAAATAGGATCCACCCTAGGAGCCCTAATACAGGGCATAAACAGAATACAAAATATTTCCAAAAATGATGAAGAGAAACCAGATAACTGGGAGCTCCTAAAAATCAAACACCTATGCTTATCTAAAGACTTCACCAAAAGAGTAAAAAGACCACCTACAGACTGGAAAAAAATATTCAGCTATGACATCTCAGACCAGCGCCTGATCTCTAAAATCTACATGATTCTGTCAAAACTCAACCACAAAAAGACAAACAACTCAATCAAGAAGTGGGCAAAGGATATGAACACACATTTCACTAAAGAAGATATTCAGGCAGCCAACAGATACATGAGAAAATGCTCCCGATCATTAGCCATTAGAGAAATGCAAATTAAAACTACGATGAGATTCCATCTCACACCAACTAGACTGGCATTAATCCAAAAAACACAAAATAATAAATGTTGGAGAGGCTTCGGAGAGGTTGGAACTCTCATACACTGCTGGTGGGATTGTAAAATGGTACAACCACTTTGGAAATCCATCTGGCCTTATCTTAAACAGTTAGAAATAGAACTACCATACAACCCAGAAATCCCACTCCTCGGAATATACCCTAGAGATACAAGAGCCTTCACACAAACAGATATATGCACACCCATGTTTATTGCAGCTCTGTTTACAATAGCAAAAAGCTGGAAGCAACCAAGATGTCCGTCAACGGATGAATGGGTAAATAAATTGTGGTATATTCACACAATGGAATACTACGCATCGATAAAGAACAGTGACGAATCTGTGAAACATTTCATAACATGGAGGAATCTGGAAGGCATTATGCTGAGCGAAATGAGTCAGTTGCAAAAGGACAAATATTGTATAAGACCACTATTATAAGATCTTGAGAAATAGAAAAAACGGAGAAGAACACATACTTTTGTGGTTACAAAGCGGGGAGGGAGGGAGGGAGGGAGAGGGTTTTTTATTGATCAATCAGTAGATAAGAACTGCTTTGGGTGAAGGGAAAGACAACACTCAATACAAGGAAGGTCAGCCTAATTGGACTGGACTAAAAGCAAAGAGGTTTCCGGGATAAAATGAATGCTTCAAAGGTCAGCGGAGCAGGGGCTGGGATCTGGGGAACTTGGTTTGAGGGGACTTCTAAGTCAATGGGCAAAATAATTCTATTATGAAAACATTCTGGATCCCACTTTGAATTGTGGCTCCTGAGGTCCTAAAAGCCAACAAGCGGCCATCTAAGATACATCAATTGGTCTCAACCCACCTGGAGCAAAGGCAAAGGAAGAACACCAAGGTCACATGACAACTAAGAGCCCAAGAGACAGAAAGGGCCACATGAACCAGAGACCTACATTATCCTGAGACCAGAAGAACTAGTTGGTCCCCGGCCACAATCGATGTCTGCCCTGTCAGGGAGCACAACAGACAACTCCTGAGGGAGCAGGAGACCAATGGGATACAGACCCCAAATTCTCATGAAAAGACCATACCTAATGATATGATTGCGACTAGAGGAATCCGGGAGACAATGCTCCCCAGAACTTCTGATGGCACAGGACAGGAACCATCCCCAAAGACAAATCATCAGGCATGAAAAGGACTGGTAAGTGGGGGAGAGAGAGATGCTGATGAAGAGTGAGCTATTTAAATCAGGTGGACACTGGAGAGTGTGTTGGCAACTCTCTCTTGACTGGAGGGGGGATGGGAAGATAGAGAGAGAGGGAAGATGGCAAAATTGGCACAAAACGAGAGACTGTAAGGGCTGACTCAATAGGGGGAGAGCAAGTGGGAGAAGGGAGTAAGATGTATGTAAACCTACATGTGACAGACTGATTGGAATGGTAAATGTTCACTTGAAGCTTAATAAAAATTAATTAAAAAAAAAAAAAAAGAAGATGGAGGGAATACACAGAGTCATTATACCAAAAAGAATTAGTTGATGTTCAACCATTTCAAGAGATGGCATATGATCAGGAACCAATGGTACTTAAGAAAGAAGTTCAAGCTGCTCTGAAGGCATTGGCGAAAAATAAGGCTCCAGGAATTGAATGGAATATCAGTAGAGATGTTTCAACAAACAGATGCAATGCTGGAGGTGCTCACTCTCATAATTCCTATGTGAGGAGTCAATTCAGAGTGAAGAAAAACATTTGTGAAAACATTTACTTAAAGCAGAAAATGAGGAAAATATAATTTATTTTGTGTTTTACCTCCACGTGACTACTCTTCAAAACTGTATGCTTGAATTATATCTCTAGTATCTCAACATTCATAAAAATAAAAACCACAATTTTCACCTTTCATGTGGGGAAAAAAAGGCTTCAGGTTAGTAAGGCTGTGTTGAACTAGTTATTCTTCTGGGCAGCTTAAAACAGCAGAAATTTATTATCTCATAATTTTGGAATCTAGAAGTACAAAATGAAGGTGTTGGTAGGACCGAGTTCTCTCTGAGGGCTATAGAGGAAGTTCCTTGCACTAAGTAGGTACTTTCTGGACGCTTCTGGTAGTCCCAGAGATTCCTCGGCTTGTGGCAACATAATGTCTGTCTCCGTCTTCACATAACTGTTTTCCTGCTGTATCTCTCTGTGTCTGTATTCCTTTTCTTCCTTTTATAAGGACACCAATTATATTGGATTAGGGCCCACCCAACTCTAGTATGACTTCAAGTTAAGTAATTACATTGCAGAGGCTCTATTTCCAAATGTATTAACATTTGGTTATGGGGCTAGGACTTGATCATATCATTTTGGGGAACACGAATCAAGCCCTAGCACTGGGAATAGGAAAACAAGGGAACAATCTAAATGCCCATTATTAGGGAACTGCTTAAATAAGTATGATACTTTCTGTAACGGAATGTTCTACTCTTCATCTTTGAGAAGAACAAAGCATTCTATATATTGATATGTAAAGGTTTCTTTGATTACATTTGTTACAAGCTTACATACAATCAGACCTCATGGGATCTGGTTCATTGGTTTAGAAGTTTAGGGTCATGTTTTATGGGAATCCCAGTTAATTGGTGTAATGATGTATTTAGTGCTTCTGTCTCCAAGTTTTTGTGCATTTTTTGAAGTCTTAAATGCTTGTAAATGGCCATCCTAGTTACAACAATTGGTCTTTTTTTATCTGGAGGAACAGAAGAAGAAGGGAAGTCAGGAATAGGAGGAGGAAATGGAATGTGTGGCTAATTGCCCCATGAGCAACTGCCTCTTTTGCCATGAGACTAGTACTGGATGGTGCCTGCCTACAGTTGCTGAATGTTTTGATCAAAGATTCTATAGAAGAATCTGTTCAAAAAGAAGAAATTGCAGAAGAGAATTTGAAATTCTGATGGAATCCAGAATTTCTGGAGCCAGGGAGGCTAGATGAACCCCCAAAACTATTACCCTGAGGTAATGTTGAAACCTTAAACCAAAAATATCTCCTGAAGTCTTCTTAAAACCAAACAACAATTTAGCTTAACAAGTAAAGAATGTCAACCTTGAGCCTTGCTCTGATTTAAGAACTATGTCTGTGGGATCAAACTGACAACAGCAACTTGAAAGTTTAGGTAGGAAACTTAGGGGGTAGTGAGTTTATGTTAATGGAGAAGGAACAATTCAGAAAAGGAGGGTGATAATTGTTCTATATCTTGAAGAATGTAATCAATGTCACAGAACTGTGCATATAGAAATTGTTGAATTGGTGTATGTTCTGCTGTGTATATTCCCAACAATAATAAATAAATAATTTTCCCCTCCCCCCAAAAAGTAAGATGAATAAAAAAAAAAAAAATTAGTCCATATAATATGGGACTGTTTTTACAAGTCACTTCTTTTATAACAATAATGGCATGTGTGGAAGGCCAAAGTACATTTGAACTGAAAAAAATGGCCTAGGAGCTACTGAGAGACTTTCACCAGAAAGTATTCTCATCCAAACAAATGCAAAAGTCCAGGCAGCATTATAAACCTAGATCAAGCCCAGCAGAAAATTTTAAAGAACTGCAAAGATTACAACTTGACAACCAGTACAAAATAATGCCAAAATACCAAGGATTCTAAACAGAAATGGCAAATATTGCCAAATAAACAGATCATGGGTACACTAAAGACACAAAACAAGTGTAATAAAAAAATAACCTCCAGAAATTCACCCAGTGCATCAAAATCCCAGACAGGTCTGGAAGAGTGGGAATCATCAAAAATGACCTATACCATTCAGAAATTCTAAGTATGCTAAGTTGGTGAGCAAAAGCCATATCCCCACTGACTGCTTATGGTATATGCAAATAATGCAATTTTCTGTATATATATTCACCTGAGTAGAGCCCTCGTTGTGCATTGGTTAAGAACTCAACCTCTAACTGAAAGGTTGGCACTTCAAATCCTCCAGCTACTCCTTGGTAACCCTATGGGCAGTTCTACCCTGTAAGGTTGCTATGAGTTGGAATCAACTCCACGACGATGGGTTTTTTGTTCATCTGAATGAGGCAGATCTATATAAAAAAATAGATTATTGGAAAATGTCCAGGGTATATTAAGAAAAGTATATGCATTATGGTATGTATTATGATGCTATAGAAGTATTTTTAAAGAAAAAAAAAGCATGTATTAAAAGCTTTTTATACTAATTTGTTAATAAGTTCTATTATTTTGATGAAAAAGCACTTTATGGGTAAGAATCAATTCAGAGTGAAGAAACATACATAAGAAAAAAGGTATGAAAAGAGATTTTTAGGAGATTCTGTGTGAAAAGCTGGGAGAAGATACAGGTATGAATGAAAAAGTGGTGAAAGGGTTCCAGCTTCCCTGGAACATGGCATGCTGACTAGCAGGCATGTGGCCGGAGAAGAGAATGTAAGAAGCTTCCCATGGCATAGACTTGACACAGGACCTTCCCGCTTCCTTTCTCACTAACAGGAAGAGTGTCAAATGGGGACTCTGTAATGGCCCAAAAGAAGTTTCTCAGTCACTGTCTCTACATTCTTTTCTCCACACACAAACTGGCCCATGTTCTGTGTAAATCCATGAAGCTGATCAGTTTCGAAGATGGGACTCAGTTTGTCCTAGTGGAGATCTGGTTGAGCCTGTTCTTAACCTTCTCCTGCCTCTTTACCTTACTTGGAACCTGGTTTCATAGAAAAACTCTCACATGCTGATCAGAGCTGCTCCTCATCACTGTTCTCAGCAGAACCATAACAGCATTGGTATTACAGAAAAGAGCAAAGATGCCTTTCAAGAAGCCGAATGTTGTTTACCAACAACACAAGCTTAGCTTTTCGTACTTAATGAGACTGCTTTCCCTTGGACTTCTTCCTACATAGACCTTATCTATTTCTATTGTTAATGTATGAATTCCGTGTGAATGTGTTAATTGGAGACACCTCCAGCCCGTACACAGAACAAGACAAAATTCAGTCCTTCTGTAGGCATTAGTTTTAAAAGAGTTCTTTTCAAAATAATACTTTATTGTTTTTAAAGCAGAAATTTACACCACAAGTTAGATTCCTATGTAACAATTTCTGCACAAATTATTCAGTGATATTGGTTACACTTTCCACAATGTGTCATTCTTCTCATTCATTCTGTTCTGGTTGTACCGTTTTCGTTTCAGTTTCACTGCCACCTTACCCTATCACCTTTGCCTTGGTATAATTTTTGACCATTTGGTCTCATAAATGTAATTTCTTTTTTTTTTTAAAAAGGAACTCATTACTCTTGAGTGACATTCTTTATTTTATGAGCCAATCTGTTATTTAACTAAAAGGTGACCTCACGGTTAATTTTCATTTAAGGTTTAAAGATATCTCAGGGCCATAGTCTTGGAAATACTATGGCCAGTCCAGTAAATGTGAACTTTTTAAGAATTGGACTTCTGTTTCACATTTTTGTCCCATCCTATCAAGATCCATCTATTGCAGCCTTGATCAGAACTGTTGATTTTGGTAGCCAGGCACCATCTAGTTATTCTTGTCTCAGGATAGATGGATGAGGCCATGATTCATGAAGACTGTTACTTCTACAGAAAACTTTCTTCCTCGAGTATTTGGTTCTTTCCTTCCTTTTTTGTTCCAAATGAGAGTGATACCTGTATCTTATATGGTGTCTTGTAAGCTTTTTTTTTTTTTTTTAATCGTGTATTAGGTGAAAGTTTACAGCTCAATTTCTCATACAAATATTTATACACATATTGTTATGTGACAGTAGTTGCAATCCCTGTAATGTGAAAGCACACTCCTCCTTTCCACCCCAGGTTTCCAGTGTCCATCCAACCACCTCCTGTCCCTTTCTCCCTTCTCATTCTGCCTCTGGACTGGAGCAACATATTTAGTCTCATGTATCTGCTTGAACTAAGAAGCACACTCTTCATGACTATTATTGTATGTTTTAGAGTTCAGACTAATGTTTGTCTGAAGAGTTTACTTCTGGAATGGTTAGTTTTAAAAGGGTATTGAAAGGTAGATTTCTCTTGAGGAAGTCTATGAATTGGGGCACGGTTACAACATGTTATTACCTGTTTTAATATTATAGGAAAAAAGTAATTCCATCTGGTTTGACATGGAACATAGTATTCTGATTGAAAATGTAACTAAGATGTTCCTGGCATTTTTAAAAGTAACTAAGGCTCCTGAATCCCCTCTGCTGAGCAATTCACTGCTAAAGTTGGGGTGTCACACAGAGAGAAAAGTGGAATGTATTCATTAGCTGTGACTGTTATTAATAGTGTAAATATTCACTACTGTCATTTATTAAGAATGTGTTATGTGGTAGACATCTTAGAAACACAACCTGCATGATTGTCATACATCTGTTTAGACACGGGAAAGTATAAAACCAAGATTACCCGAAGTCAGATAGGTTATTAGAGCCAGTTCAGGGATGAAAACTCAGTTACAACAAAGTTCAAAGTTCATGATATTTTCCTTGAATCACCCATCATCTCTAAAAATAACACTTTACCAGGTTCTTTTGCTAAAAAAAAAAAAAAAAAAAAAGCAAAAGGTATCAGTTGAAACCATTGCATTGAACAAAGACTAGTGGGTATAACTATAAAATTGTTCCAGCCTGTCTTAGAAATCGGGGCAGCATTGTAGATGTGATCCCAGAATAAAAAAATGGTAGGTGAATTTAATTGATATTCTTGATTTACAAAATAAGAGGGTGGAGGAAGCAACATGGCAAGTGAGATTTTATGGTAAGGATCAGCGTGATAGAGTTTGGTTAGTGCACGTAATTCAATATGGCTGGAACAGAAAGTGCTAATGGATGTTGTATACCCAAAGAAATTAAAGGACTTAGATATTTAGTTGCTAAATCTATCATGTATAAAATTTTATATAAAGGGTTCAAGACAGGAATTGTTAAAGAAGGTAAGAGCCATTGGCTCACCATCTGCATGTCAAACTAGTTCTGTTGCGTGTTTAACTGGAACAGAACTCTACTGCTTATTCATTTCTGGACCCTCATTTATTTATCTTCATGTCTTTGTCCACGAAATTGCCTTCTCTCCACACTCTTATTCTCCACCTCCAAAATATTCATGTCACAGCTCAGTTTCTTATCTCTAAGTCTAGCAAAAATACTGTTTATTCTAAAAAGTTTCCCTGATTTCTTTAAAAAAAAAAAAAAAACTCTTATCTGAATCACATCCATTTCTTCTATGCATTATTAATGCATTAAATTAGGCATTCTTTAATTTAAGATGTATTAATTGACTGCTTACCTAGTGCCAGGCAAAAATATAGGTTCTTAGGATCATCTAATAAACAATTGAAAAATAATACTCCTGGTGGTGCAGAGTTTAAGCATTCGGCTACCAATCACAAGGTCAGCAGTTTGAATCCATCAGCACTCCTTGGGAACCCTGTGGGGCAATTCTACTCTGTCCTATATGGTCGCTATGAGTCGGAAACATCTTGATGACAAGGAACAGGTTTGCTTTTTGTTTCTTTGTTTTGATTTTCATAATGGAGCTTATTTTTCTAGTAGGAAAAGTAAGCAGAAATAAATCAGTAAAATAGATTATGTTGGATGATGCTGTCTGCTAGAGAGAAATTTGAAGCAGTGAAGGGAGTTAGGGACAGCTGAGGGCTGGTAAACTTAAACAGGGTGATTGATTAGGTACAGCTCCACTTAGGAAGTAACCGACTTAAATGTGACGAAGATATCGGCTATTACATGTATTGAAGAAAAGAAAGCTATAAGTAAAAAGCGGACGCTAATCTGTGGCTATCGTACATCAAATGCATTCAGCACTTAGACCTTTCTTCTAATCCACTAGCTCAAGCTGAAGTCAGTGTTGGGCGTATTTGATAAATGCTTCATGGAAGCAAGGAATGGAATATATGTCACCTTTACATCAATTTCTAAGTAACTAAGTCTCATGGCTATCTGTGACTCTGCTCTTAGCTCAAACAACTTATTTATAATGTCCCCTTACACTAAACAGGACTCTCAATGTTAATTAATGAGATAAGTCTACATTTTCATCTCTTTTGTACAGAAAATATGTGTAACAGCAGATTTTATTTAGTCAACTTTGCACTGGGCTTCCAAAACTAGAGAAAGCATGCAAAAAATCAACATAATATTCACGATTCCTCACACATCACTTGGAAAAGAACACAGCCTGTACCTCTATTGTAATAAAGCCAGGGGAGCTGGAAATATTCCTGTTTTCCCAGAAATTTTTAACCCCTTAATATAGAATGTCTTGAAATAAATGGATTTGTCAATTTTTTGAAAGATGTGGATATAATTCTGTAAAACCAGGACCATGATTTGAAGGTCTAAGATTCCTGTCTAACTAATTTGAGAAGAACATTGAAGTCTTCTCATAGTCTGGAGCTCATAGCATCTGTTACTGTCTGTCTGAATAGGACACTGAATTTATCTCTCATCTTTCACCTACATCCTTACAAACCTACTCTCCTGCTTTAGTTAATTATTTTTTAAAAAATTCCAAGAATAAGTCTGTGCTGGAGCCAGCTCACACCAGTTTATGGAAGCTGATTGTTAAATATTCAGGAATTTTGGAAGCCTGTTGTTAAACCTTTTGTAGTTTGAAATCAGCCATGGTAGGAGCATTTATACCACAGAATTGACAAATGCTACAAATCAGGTTGTGTTGTGTTGGTCCAGTAACAGGCACACCCCTGAGAATAACCATTATGGACAAGACACTGTATTAGTGCTCATACTGATATGCTCCTTGGAAACTCTATGGGACAGTTCTACTCTGTCCATACGGTCACTATGAGTCGGAATTGACTCGATGGCACTGTTTTCTTTTTTTTTTTAACAGTGATATGAATAAGAGAGTATTCTATCACATGGGGTTGCTATGAGTCAAAATTGACTCAACAGCACACATACCCTGAGAATCAAGAAAGGTATGGCTGCCCCCTAGGATGGCTAGAAAATTGAGAGAAATTGTGAGGTTGGGGGTCTTCCAGTTTGATGGACCTGGGGAAGGGGTATGAAGAGCCAGAGAGTCTGTGAAAGGAAGATTCTGCCACCCAGTGAAATCTTTGGAGAAAATTCATAAGGGAAGAGTGGGAGCAAGGGACTAATTGGAATAGGTGGTCAACAGGGAAGTGTAATGGTCTGTCTCAGGTCCCATCATCAGTGACCCACATCACTACATTATAGGCCACTGTAATGACAGCCCAGATTTATACCCTTAGAATGGCATCAAAAATTAAAAAATCGAAAAACATAGATCTGATTTTCCAGCATCAGTGCCAGAAGCTGAGCTGATTTTTTTCCCTCTAGTTTCAGAGGCAGAAATATGCAAAATATGGAAAAGCAAAAAGCCCCAACCAAGAATCGTGAAAAGAAATTTTGTCCCCATCACTTCTCAGGTTCTGGTGAGGATCAAGACAGTGAAGAGAAGGAAGAGAGGCTTCTGGTTCTCCTATTGCAGAGCAGTGGGAGTCCTGGCATTTCCCCCCTAGCTCAAAGCTTTCCTCTCCTTCCACTTGAGCTAAGCACCTGAGACCCAAGTCCTCAGGTCCTGAACCATCAAGAAGCTTCTTGATGATGCTCTGGACATGAAGGAGCCCTGGGAAAGGTCTTCAACAAAACTAGCACTCCTTAGGCCAGTGATGCAGTGTAGAGGATTGGGTTGAGAAAATGCTTACAGTTGGCTCAGCTAGTACCATAGAGGTGGTCACTGGGCTTCTTTGAGGGCTCTTTTATAGACTGGTTGGCTCATTGCAGAGACCCTTGCTGCAGCTGGTAGTCTTCATTTGGAACTTGCCCAGACTTGCTCCAGAGTTGGCACTGTGGCTTCCCTGTCAGTCACTCAGGTTTCAACACAAATGTCACTTCTTCAGAGAGCCTTTTTCTGACCACTCTGACTAAATCAATACCCCCGTGGCTCCATCTTCTACATAAAATGTGTCTGTATTGAAGAGCTTCACTAAATACTGCTGTGTTGTCTATCTCCTCCCTAGAATGTATGCTTCCTGAGCCTTGTCTGTTCTTGTTCTCTCAATGTATCCCCAGTGTCTACAGCTACATAAGCATATCTGGGGAAAGAAAAGTTCTAGAAGAAAGGAAAAAAAGTGGGGTAGGGAGAGGCAGATATGAATTCAATAATGATTAGCTTCATAAGGAAAAGCTAAATTGTATTATGCTATTTTCTCAATTTAATCCTAGGGCTAAGGGAGGAAAAAGTGTGAGCTAAAGGAATCTAATGTGTTTCGATTAATTACACTCAGGTAGGATAGCTAATCAATTCCAGGACAAATTCATTTTCCTCATGCAACTTGGCAAATTGACAAGCATGTTTTGTCCTCCAACAGTAAAATGATGGCTGAGAATATGGATTACACTTGAAATAATTTCACAGTGTGGCATCTCTCACACTTACCACTATTCCATTTAAAAATATTAGAAAATATAATTTGAATAGGACATTAATAAACCAGTCAAGTTATATTCAGTATTTTGAATCTCAATATTATTTTCATTGCTTTGTTAAGTATCATAGTAATCTTTACAATTAATAATTAGCATTGTATTTTTATTCAATAGATTTTCAAAATTAATTTAATAATGAAAAAAATGAAGGGTGGTAAATTCTATTCCTTTTTATGAAATTGTATACATACATGTTAATTTATAAGATATAAAAAAATGAAAATAGAAAATTATATTAAGAAGAAACTTAAAATGAATTGTATATCAATAAAATATTAATTTCGAATGCATATGTTAAAAAATCATTAAAGTAAGTTATCAGGCTACTTTGAAAACAATGAAAATGATGTGCTGACAAATTTTATAGCATTATTCACAGTATTTCTTAGATTTTAGATTCTAGTCTTAAATACTTTTGAAATACAAATGATTAACTGAGCTGTGTATTCAACAAATGATGTAAGAAAAAAGAAATCCTGAAGGAATCAGGAAGAATAAACAGTAAAGATAAGTGGGGTAATTCATTAATTAGAAAAAACAATAGTGGCTTGGTCTATTGGGGAAAAAAATTCAATCATCAGTCAAATAAAAAAAAGATGGACTAAGCCCAAATTTCTTTGCTCTTTTAAGCAAAATGTATTATTAGGGGGTGCTGAGGTACTGCATTAAAAAGTGTGGTAGGAGAATTTATTGAAATGCTAAGTGATATTTAATCAGGCTGCTCCCCTGGGTGCAGAAAAGTAGGGAACAAGTCAAGGCTACTGCAAGGATAAAAGAGTTCTGGAAGGAAAGTGAAGGGGAGGCCCTTCTTCCTCTTTGTGCATCACAGCCTGCTTGGGGTTCCCTTCCCTTTGCTCTTCCTTCGTTTTTCTTCATGAATTAAGTTGGATTGTGGGTCAAGATGTTGCCAAGTCCTGTCATATGTGGAACTACACGGGACAGAAAAAAAAAAAAAAAAAAAAAAGACGAAGTTTACTTTATTTCAAAGACATCCAGTGTTCCTCATAAAATTAAAAACAGAAAGGTTAAAAAAAAAAACAACAATGTTTTCTTCATCTACATTCAAGCATAAAGCTCTGAGGTAGTTACTTAGAAGTTACTGTTACAGACTGAGAAGAACAGAGGAGCAAAGCTGGAAAATTTTAAGCAAGCCAGGTACAATTTCGGCTGACTCCGGCGCTGTTGGATATTTTGGAAAATTGGTTATTTTGGGAATTAAAGTTTTATGCTTTTGCAGAATTGTGCAGCTGTCTGGGAGCTCCAGGACCAGGGCCTTGGTGGAGCCAGAACAGGACTGAGGGTGGAGCCTCTCAGAAAATATCCTCTGCAGAGCTGGGAGCTCTGGTCAAAGGTGGGCCTAGAGACTGTTACCCAGGGAATGTTGTGGCCCTGACACATTACTTGTTTGATATTTTGGAAAAGAAGGGACACCATCCCAACTGTAACTAAGTATAGCTATCTAAAGAATGGTCTGAATATTTTATCTCCAAAGGAAATTGTGATTATCATCCACAGAAGTGCCAGGAAAGAAGTACAAGGAACATAGAAAACTTGCGGTTGTTGTTGTTAAGTGCCAGTGAGTTGGTTCCGACTCATAGCAACCTTATGCACAACAGAAAGAAACATGGCCAGGTCCCGCACAATCCTTACAATCAAAGTTATGCTTGAGCCCTTTGTTGCAGCCACTGTGTCAGTCTACCTCTTTCAGGGTTTTCCTCTTTTCCGCTGACCCTGTACTTACCAAGCATGATGTCCTTCTCCAGGGACTAATCCTTCCTGATAATATGTCCAAAGTATGTGAGACACAGTCTTGCCATCCTTGCTTCCAAGGAGCATTCTGGTTGTACTTCTTCCAAGCAAATTTGTTTGTTATTTTAGCAGTCGATATTCCTTGCCAATATCACCATTCAAAGGTGTAAATTCTTCTTCAGTCTTCCTTATTCATTGTCCAGCTTTCACATGCATATGATGCAATTGAAAATACCATGGCCTGGGTCAGATGCACCTTAGTCTTCAAGATGACATCTTTGCTTTTCAACACTTTAAAGAGGTCCTTTGCAGCAGGTTTGCCAGATGCAACACGTCTTTTGATTTCTTGACTGCTGCTTCCATGGGTGTTGATTACGGATCCAAGTAAAATGAAATTCTTGACAACTTCAATCTTTTCTCCATTTATCATACTGTTGCTCATTGGTCCAGTTGTGAGGATTTTTGTTTTCTATATGTTGAGGTGTAATCCATACTGAAGGCTGTGGTCTTTGATCTTCATTATTAAGTGCTTCAAGTCTTCTTCACTTTCAGCAAGCTAAGTTGTGTCATCTGCATAACACAGGCTGTTAATCAGTCTTCCTCCAATCCTGATGCCCCGTTCTGCTTCCTGTAGTCCAGCTTCTGGAATTATTTGCTCAGCATAGAGATTGAATAGGTACACTGAAAGGATACAACCCAGATGTACACCTTTCCTGACTTTAAACCACTCAGTATCTCCTTGTTCTGTCCAAACAACTGCCTCTTGATTTATGTACAAGTTCCTCATGAGCACAATTAAGTGTTCTGGAATTTGCATTCTTCGCCATATTATCCATAATTTGTTTCGGTCCACTCAGTCGAATGCTCTTGCATAGTCAATAAAGCACAGGTAAACATCCTTCTGGTATTCTCTACTTTCACCCAGGGTCCATCTGACATCAGCAAAGATATCCCTGGTTCCATGTCCTCTTCTGAATCCAGCCTGAATTTCTTGCCATTTCCTGTCGATATACTGCTGTAACCACTTTTGAATGATCGTCAGCAAAATTTTGCTTGCATATGATATTAATGATATTGTTCAATAATTTCCGCATTCCGTTGGATCACCTTTCT